>NC_089251.1:100091002-102491002 GCF_963930625.1 Muntiacus reevesi
AGTTCAAGGACCGAAACTGCTTAAACCTACCCCCCAAATTTAGCAAGGACTGGTTCTGCCTTTTAAAGCCATGATTCTGAACCAGAGGTGACTACATCTTCCAGGGAACATTTGCTGACAGATGGAAACATTTTGGTTGTTGCAACTGAGCAGGAATTGCTAGCAGGTAGAGGCAGGGGACATTGCACTGGACAGTCCTCCCCTTTTCTGAAGCAAAGAGGGATCCGGTCCGAAGTGTTAGCCTCCGAGCCCGCTTCTGAAGCAAAGAGCTATCTGGGCCGAAGTGTTAGCCTCCAAGGGTGAAGAAGTGCGAATTTTGGCCTAAAAATCACAGAAAGTAAAATGAAACACTGAAAACAGAGTGAGATCCATGAAGATTTCTGCTCCCTGGATCTGCCCAACGCCTCCTCTTTCCCTTACTAAATTGTGTGTGCTCAATCACTCAGTCGTGTCTGACTCTTTGGGAACCCATGGACTGTAGCCCGCCAAGCTCCTCTGTCTGTGGAATTCTTCAGGCAAGAACACTGGAGTGGGTAGCCTGTTGTCCTCCAGGGGATCCTCCCAGTCCGGGGACTGAGCCTGTGTCTCCTTTGTGTCCTGCATTGCAGGGGGGTTCTTTAGCACTGAGCCACCAGGGAACCCCATCCCCCACGGAGGAAAGCATGAAAAGCAGAAGGTGCTGGCTGTTGTTTGCTGCACAGAGGTTTCCATCATATCATGGTCACTGCTGGCTCCCAGAAGGTAGGGGCGGGTTTGACCACCGTCCCAGCTCTGGAGCCTGGCTAATGGCCCTAGTACATCCCTGGGTGCTGTCCAGAGTATGGAATTCCTTGATGGGTTCTGTTAAGAGTCAAGCCTGGGCTTCCCTGATGGCTCAGTGATAAAGAATCTGCCTGCCAGTGCAGGAGACCTGGGTTCCATCCCTGATCTGGGAAGATTCCACATGCCACAAGACAACTAAGCCCATGCACCACAACTCTTGAGCCTGTGCTCTGGAGCTCAGGAGCTGCAACTTCTAAGGCCCACGTGCCCTAGAGCCTGCACACCACAACTACAGAACAGCCTCAACTTGCTGCAATTAGAGAAAAGCCCATGCAACAGTGAAGACCGGGCACAATCCAAAAAAAAAAAAAAAGTCACACCAGCAACCCAGGAGTGCTTGCGTCCTGTCCAGTATCCCAGCCTGCCCCCCCGCCCCCGCCTCCCAGCCAGGCATGCAGGAGGAGAAAAGCGCCAGTGCCTCTCTCTTCCTGCTGAGGGCAGTGCAGTGCTTGGGACCCTGGGGAGCCTCCTGGCCCTGGGCTTAAGGGTAAGGACTGGAACGAGCATGCTCAGGTCAAGGTGCATGTGCTCAGGTGAACTTGCCAAGAGCACAGGCTCTTCACAGGGTTAGGGAGGCTGCCAGAGCATCACACCCAGCGCCAGCCTTTAAACACGGTGCCCACACCCTGTGATAACCAAGGCCTCATCCGTGTCCCAGACTCTGTTTGATTTCTGCCTTCTGCTTCTCAGGGCCGACTCATTTGCGACCCCATGGACTGTAGCCCACCAGGCTCCTCTGTCCATGAGATTTCCCAGGCAAGAATACTGGAGTGGGTTGCCTATCCTTCCCCAGGGGATCTTTCCAACCCAGGGATCTAACCCATGTCTCCTGCATTGGCAGATTCTTTCCTGCTGAACCACTGGAGAAGCCTGACTCATAGTGTTCAATAAAGCTTTTTTATTACTCTTAATTACTAATCTCCAAAAGCCTTTGTTCCCATAACCAAAGTGGAACATTTAGATCTTTTTCCTTAAGAGGAAGAAACAGAGAAAGAGGCTTGGTGCCAATGTATGAAGTCTTAACACCAGGAAGAAACGTCAAAGAGCTGATATTGCCACAGCACTGAAGAAATCCAAACTGATTCTGAACCTGTTACTGATTAAGCAATAAATGATGGTAAGCAAAAGTGATGGTAAGCTAAAGTGATGATTTTCAGGAAATTTGGCCTCTGGTTCCATGACAGATGAAGAGGATTTGGCTGTAGAAAGTCACAGAAGAAAAATCATAATAACAAGAAAAATAATAGGACCCAATGACAGCATCGAGAAATCCGAGGAAGATTTTGAAACAGGGAAATCCATCCGTGATGAGAAGGGTTGTACAGATACAGGACGGGTTCTAATGACAGGAATGCCCTGAACACACACAGGAAAAATGCAGTCAGCATGTCATTAGGTTGCAATAGCATACTCCCCCCGCCCCCTCCCCAGCCCCCCGCCGGGCACAGGTCTCCAGGGGCCCAGAGAGGAGGGAGAAGAGCCCATCTGTTTTCAGTGACTGGACCCAGATGTTGCCTCTGGAGACTTTTAAAGGAGTGGCACAAAGTGGGAAGGGAAGGAGCAGGCGGCAAAAGCTCAGAGCTGAGTGTCGCCCCAGATGAAAATGAACTCCGCATCTAGCCTTTTTTATCAGGAACAAACAGGAAAAAAGCTTTATGGCATCAGTTTCCATTTGTCACCTGAGACCTCAGGAAGACCATGCTGGAAATAAGAATGTTAAGCAGTCTCTAGTGGTTTCTAAAGTGGGATGTAGCTATTACAATGATGAATTATTACTTTCCTCTGATATGCACTTTGATCTTGCCCTGGAAACAGCAGTGCTGAAACGTGGTGCTGTTTGAACCCTTACGGGTGTACCAATACAAAAACCAAAAAGAAGAATAATTTTGTGAAATGAATTTATAAATTTAATTAATTAATTAAATAAATCACATCCAGCATTTTCAGCTCCATGCTGAATTGTCTCTCAGTTTTTCTCTTTCTCAGAGCTCGTGAGTAGTTCCCATTGTATGGCAGCAAGTCTCTTTTCTGGTTCTTAATCAAGTGACTAAGAATTTAGAATGTAGGCATTCAGTGCAGGTTACAACTATAGTTAGAATATATAAGTAGTGTAGATTTCTGCCTATCAGAGGATTAATTTCAGACTTCCCTCAAGGATGTATTTGCTTCCTGGCTAAGGAGTCTTCATTAATAAAAGTGTGATTACCTGCATTATTAAAGCGTTATTTCTGCATTTTAGCTATGCAGAATTTACCTTTCTGCATTTTAGCTGTGCAGAATTTACCTTTTCCCAATATTCTTCATGGGATCACCATTTTCCTCCCCATGGTTAATGGGGCTCTTCTTTAGGCAAATGACATTCACCTTGATTTAGTTTTAGCTTTGGCATTCCTTTTCCAGGGAATTGTGGAACTACACTTACCACCTCCTTGAATGAGCATTACTTTAGCTAATTACTAGTTACTTGAATGAGCATTCTGCAGGTGCAGAAAAAAATGCCACAACTTCATTCCAAAGTCCTGTGTGAGTTTAGGAATTTTGTTCAGTTCAGTTACTCAGTTGTGTCTGACTCTTTGCGACCCCAAGGACTGCAGCACACCAGGCTTCCCTGTCTATCACCAACTCGCAGAGCCTTCTCAAACTCATGTCCATCACATCGGTGATACCATCTAACCATCTCATCTTCTGTCGTCCCCTTTTCCTGCCACCTTCAATCTTTCTCAGCATCAGGACCTTTTCAAATGAGTCAGTTCTTCACATCAGGTGGCCAAAGTATTGGAGTTTCAGCTTCAGGATCAGTCCTCCCAATGAGTATTCGGGACTTTTCTCCTTTAGGATGGACTGGTTGGATCTCCTTGCTGTCCAAGGGACTCTCAAGTCTTTGCCAACACCACAGTTCAAAAGCATCAATTCTTCAGTGCTCAGCTTTCTTTTTAGTCCAACTCTTACATCCATACATGACTACTGGAAAAACTATAGCTTTGACTAGATGGACCTTTGTGGACAAAGTAATGTTTCTGCTTTTTAATATGCTGTCTAGGTTGGTCATAGCTTTTCTTCCAAGGAGCAAGCGTGTTTTAATTTCATGGCTTGCAGTCACCATCTGCAGTGATTTTGGAGCCCAGAAAAATAAAATCTGTCACTGTTTCCATTGTTTCCCTATCTATTTGCCATGAACGGATGGGCCCAGATGCCATGATCTTCATTTTCTGAATGTTGAGTTTTAAGTCAACTTTTTCACTCTCCTCTTCCACTTTCATCAAGAGGCTCTTTAGTTCTTCTTCGCTTTCTGCCGTAAGGAGGGTATCATCTGCATATCTGAGGTTATTGATATTTCTCCCAGCAATCTTGATTCCAGCTTGTGCTTCATCCAGCCCAGCATTTCACATGATGTACTCTGCATATAAGTTAAATAAGCAGGGTGACAATATACAGCCTTGATATACTCCTTTCCCAGTTTGGAACCAGACTGTTGTTCCATGTCCGGTTCTAACTGTTGCTTCTTGATCACATACAGATTTCTCAGGAGGCAGGTCAGGTTGTCTGGTATTCCTATCTCTTTAAGAATTTTCCAGTTTATTGTGATCCACACAGTCAAAGGCTTTGGTCAATAAAGCAAAAGTAGATGTTTTTCCGGAACTCTTGCTTTTTCGATGATCCAGCGGATATTGGCAATTTGATCTCTGGTTCCTCTGCCTTTTCTAAATCCAGCCTGAACATCTGGACAAATAATACAAATAGGTGAGAAAAGAAGAGAAGCTCAAGGCAAAGGAGAAGAGGAAAGATATACCCATTTGACTGCAGAGTTCCAAAGAACAGCAAGAAGAGATAAGAAAGCCTTCCTCAGTGATGAAAGTCTAGCAATCTCTTCAATAAAATTAGAGATAGCAAGGGAACATTTCATGCAAAGATGAGCACAATAAAGGACAGAAGTGGTATGGACCTAACAGAAGCAGAATATATTAAGAACAGGTGGCAAGAATATACAGAACTATACAAAAAAGATCTTCATGACCCAGATAACCATGACAGTGTGATCATTCACCTAGAGCCAGACATCCTGGAATGTGAAGTCAAGTGGGCCTTAGGAAGCATCACTGCAAACAAAGCTAGTGGAGATGATGGAATTCCAGTTGAGCAACCTCAAATCTTGAAAGATGATGCTGTGAAAGTGCTGCACTCAATATGCCAGCAAATCTGGAGAACTCAGCAGTGGCCACAGGACTGGAAAAGGTCAGTTTTCATTCCAATCCTAAAGAAAGGCAATGCCAAAGAATGTTCAAACTACCGCACAATTGCTCATCTCACAGGCTAGCAAAGTAATGCTCAAAATTCTCCAAGCCAGGCTTCAACAGTGTGAACCGTGAACTTCCAGATGCTCAAGGAACTTTTTCTCAACTACAAAAGTTAGACTCGCCTTAGACTCAAGGCTACAGAGGACCCTCTAAACCCTGGGTCCTCCCAGCTTGAGGGGCAACATGCCCTCTGCGGTGGAACTAGAAACGAAGAGGCAGCACATCTCATTCTTGGGACGACAGTTTCTGGAACATTCTGTCGTTACTGCAGGAAGTGGGGAGTCTGGCAGGTGGGGGAGGGGGGAGTACCGCAGGCACTACTCCATTGGCTGTGGCAGCCTGCGAGCCTTGCTCTGCCATTGGCGCCCTCTGCTGGCCCAGAAGCTGTGCGCAGTCCCGGAGGGGTACTCAGGCAGGGAGGCGCTGGGTCCCACTGCCCACCATCATCTTGTCTCACGCCTGTTAGACAGGCGGCCGGGGAGGGGGTCCGGGCACCCAAGGGTGGGCAGGTGCTATTTGCCACCAGATCCCAGCAGACCAGCGTCTTAGAGGCCTTGACACTGGAGGAAAAAAGGGTTGTCTCCAGATTCATTTTCCCTGTCCTTCTGACATGGGGGACGCATCTAAGCCTCATCGCTCCTGGGAGCAGAGGGGGTTGATGGGTCCGTGTGGGAGCGTGTGGCCTCTGGGAGAGGGCCACCGCAGTGTCCTTGTTCCTGATGCCTGGAGTCTGGACCATGGAGGGCCTCCGTCTGGGGGCCCGGGGGTGGCAGTACTCAGGAAGAAGGGACCGTGAGCGCTGGCGCAGAGCTAGGAGGACGGGAGAGGGAAGAGTGGAAGCCCTGGTGATGGGGGCCGTTGCCGGCAGGTGTGGGGCTTACTGTCTGCTGCCGTAGATGATGGCTCCAAAGGAGGAATTAGCTAGGTGAGCCTGAGCGCTGCAGCACGGAAACCCTGGGCAGGGTGTGCAATCTTGCCACCTCAGATTTATACTTTTAAAGGCAAGTTTGTTCATGTTTTGGCGGTGCTGGGTCTTCAGTGCCCCGTGGGCTTCTCTCTGGTTTCAGGGAGCAGGGATGCACCCCAGGTGCAGTGCACAGGCCTCTCTCGCGGGTGACTTCTCTCGCTCTGAAGCACTGGCTCTGCGGCTTGGGCTCAGCAATGTGGTGCACGGGCTTAGGATCTTCCCGGATCAGGAATCGAACCCATGTCTCCTGCGTTGGCAGGCAGCTTCTTTACCACTAGCGCCCCCTGAGAAGCCCAGGGGAGCCCGCATAGATTTGTATTTTGTGTCTCATCAGCAAGTAAACACAGGAAGAGAGGAAGTTCTAAGATGCTGACACCCAATGTTGGACCTTATTCCGAGCCCTCCTGGTTCTGGGAGAGTAGCCGTGAGGGAGCATGGCTCCCGGGCTCCAGCGAGGGGAGCGGGTTCTTTCTGCGACATCACACAGGCTGCTCGCTTCATCAGATTGCAGGGTTTCCTTCCCCGAAGTCCCGGGCCACGCAGGTGAACTTGAGTTCTGCGTCAGCTGGACCTGAAGACCCCAAGTGCTATGTTCTCCATAAAGGCAGCCACACAGCGCTCACCAGAGCCCCCACCCCGGGGACCTGCTCACCCAGCACCCGGGAGCAGTCACCTGCGAGGTCCCAAGAGAGCTGTCAACTCACTTCTCTTTGATGAAGGCGCCAGTTTATGAGACAGTTTTATGACAGATGACCTTGAAGATTCTGTTGTGCTGGGAAGAGGGAGACAAGAGGAAAAAGCCAGGTTCAATTCCTGAAGAATATTTGTTTAGTGGAGGCTCGTTCAGGACAGAATTTAGCAGCTATACTTGACCCAGACTCTAACAGAACATCACTTACCTTCCTGACCCTGGGGATGTTGGCCGACTGGGCTGATGGCCGCTGTCTCCGCCCCCGCAGTGCTTCCCTTGAGCCAGGGCCGTGCTGAGTCTGTCTCAGCTGTCTCCCTCTTCAGTCGCCACAACAGCCTCACTTAGCCTTGAGGAAGCTTCGCTCTGGGGTGGGCAGTTGCCTGTGACCACAGAGGTCTAAGGTGTGGGGCTGGCTGGCCCCACGGCTTTTTAGCATCAGATTTTGAGAGACGCCCTCCCACCCCCAGCTCCCCAAGGCTTTCCTTCCTGCAGAAAACCCTAAAGAGTGGGCATTCTAGCCTTCTTAAACTTCTGGTGGTGGGGGGTGGTACTTTGTATTTTATTTGGCACAGACTTCATGAGGTTAAACTTGGCCTGTGCTGTTTTTCCTCTTCTTACTGCATTGGTCACCGAATCATGCTTTTTATTTTTATTTTCTATCTCACAGGCTTTCTGTAAGATTAACGAGCACTCATGAGTCTCCCACCAAGGCAGACAGGGAGGGACCACCATCCACCCATGTGGCTGAGGCACAGAGAGGCTACCTGAGTTGCCCAGGGCCACACAGCAGAAAGGGGGGTTCAAATCCTGGCAGAGTGCTACCATCTGCCCACTTGGTGGGACCCGTAAGTGCTTGCTGAACCTGAGTCTGGTAGCTGAGCATTGCTAAAGAGGCAAATAAGTAAATGAATAAATAAGCCCTCATTTATTTGCCTTTTAAAAAAGTTGTTTTTTTCCCCTCCTTTGTACACTATGTGATCAAAGATGTAGCTTATATGATGAACTGCAAAGATCTGAGTTGCAGGCCACACTGACTTTTCAGCTCCTGGTACCTAAGTACTTTCAAACGGAGTGCCCAAGTTGTCAGATGAAATTAACCCAAAAGGTAAAAAAGCAAAAATTTCCACTGCGTAACTATTATGAGATCTCCACTAGGAATATGAATAAGACCTTCTAATAGGAATAAAATAGAAGTGAATAAAAATAGGAGTGTAGGAAATCTTGTCTTATAACAGCAATTCTAGATATGGCTTTCTATATTTAAAAAGTTATCCATATTCTATCCAGAGGAATCGGGTGGAGAGGGAGGTGGGATGGGAGACCGGGATGGGGAATTCGTGTAACTCTATGGCTGATTCACATCAATGTATGACAAAACCCACTGAAAAATAAAACAAAAATAAAAAAATAAAACAAAACAAAACAAAACAAAAAACTCCAAAAAAAAAAAAAAAAGTTATCCATATTCTAAAGTTAAACATATGTGCCATATACACAAACTTACATTTAGGTTTTAAAAGACAACATGTCCTAATCTCATCAAACATTTAGCAAATAACCTTTGAGTTCACATGAGCCACCCACACAAAACCCAAATTGAGCTACAGAGAAAACATAGAAAAAGCAACTGTCTGTTGATAACCAGATTTTCTTTCAGTTCTTTGAGTTTTCTGTCTATAAATAATCTGTATGTTTCAAATGGGACCATTTTCTTTCAATGTGTCTCCTGGCATGTTCTCACGTAAGTGTGTTTGGGAAACAAGAATTCAATGTGTAAATCATGGGAATGACTGAATTTCTGGAGGGGAGAGATTCAAAATACATTCTTTTTAGATACCCAGAGTGTCAAAATGAAGCATTAAGGTGATGCATTCTTTCTCAGTGCATCTGTTTATCTTTTAGGGAATCTGGAGTTTGATAAATCACCAGAGATAAAAACATCATATTTAACCCATGGTAGATCCCAAATGTCAGAAGGAAAAATAGTACAGTGTCTCCTCTTCATGAATTCCCTTTCTCTTTGCTTGTAAATTATGGGAATTTGTTTGCAGAAGAAATATAATGCTTTATTAACTGGAAAATGATGACTTTTACTCAGAAACGTGAGAGCTGAAGGAGAAAAAAAAGCAGACACTCCTTTGAGATATAATAGTTTAACAAGATTTGATATATGCTCAAAGTGGCATCAAATGTTAGATGGGGAAATGATCATAATATAACTAAGAGCAAGGTTTTCGTCAGTTTCATCAGTATTTTACCTTCTCTTACTGACTCAGGACCCCAGTCTGAGCGGTCAAAGTGCTTGTTGAATCCTTGATGGGGAAACATTATGTAACATCATTGTAAATAGAGATGGACAAAGCTATCTATTGTGATTTTTTTTTCCCTAAAAATTACTCAGAAATTCTCTCTTAATAGGCAGCCTAGAAAATAAAACAAATTCCCACAGATTTCTATAATTATAGGTGAAGATGGTTCTGTGTCCAAGAGGGCAGCTAAAAGGACTTGGAATCCAGAAGACATAAACCTTTCCCTATTGAGCTCTGGAGGGTAAAAGGTCAAAAACCAAGAGTAAGTTAGCCAAGAAGACTTACCGTGGCCATGAAGGAGCCCTGGAGCCTGCACCAGAGCCTGGGAGAGGTCCCGGTGTGGTCAGACGTTGCCGGACTCCCCGGAGACTCCGCAGAGGTGCTGGGGCCTGAAGCGTGGGTAGGACCCAAAGCTGAGAGTGTGGCAGAGCATTCTGGGAGGGGGCTAGGTGCGGACGAAGGTGAAGGTGATAGGTGAAGGGCTGGTCCAGGAGTACCGGGGCCTCTGTTCCACAGGAAGGGAGGCTTTTCGGGGAGAGGCCGGGAAGAATATTGAGAGAAGGAGCCTGAAGGAGTGGGCTGGGAGGGTCGGGTGCTGCCGTGGAGAGCTTGGCCTTCCCTGGGCAGACAGCAGGGCACCAGTGGAGGGGCCCGGGGGAGAGGGGCCTTCTGACCCAGCCTCCCTTGGGGGGCACTCTCCTGGCCCCAGGGGACATCCTGCGTTGGAGACAGGCCCAGGGCAGGGGTGGGTGGAGAAGAGAGCCCAAAATCAGTGAGTGTGGCCAGCAGGTGAGAAGATGGAGCTGCAGGGGGATGGTGGTCGTGGGGGCAGAAGCGGTGGTTTGCCCTGGAGAAGCAGAGGGCCCCCGGGAGGGCTGTGGCCCCAGCACGCAGGCAGAGACGCTGCTGAAACTTGGTTACACAGAGCCGGAGCCTGTCTGCCTGGAGAAGTGGCACCTCTGAGTTCCTGTCTTGCTCGCGGTCCCAGAGAAGGGGAGTGGGACACAGGCCTGTGTGCCCTGCTTGCGGTTCGGAGTGGATCCCGTGAGCCAGGCGAGCAGGCACAGCAGGGCCAGCAACAAGGATAGAGCGGGGGAGCGGGGAGCCAAGGCCTTCGCCTGGCGCAGAGGCCTACCCCACGCCCTGACAGCCCACCCCAGTGGGCAGGAGGCCGGAACCGCTACGCCTTCTCGGTACCAAGAAGTTAAACATCCCTCTTCCCTCCCTGTGTCGATTTTGAACACAGAGCTGGAGCTCTTCTTGCAAAGACTCAGCCTTTACGTCACTCTCTGGCTCCCTCCGTCTCCACATTTCCCTGTTGTACTGTGAAGAGAAGGTGGGTGGGGAACTTCAGAAGCTGGAGTGACAGGTCGTTCTGCAAGATGAGTTGGTGAGAGGCGATGGCTGAGGGACGGCCGCCGCCATCTCCCACCTTATGCCACAGAGCCAGTGAGGGTCCCGGTCCAGGAGCCCCGGGCACGGACACCAGGGGTGCCTGCCCCCACCCCCTCGCCCCCCAGGGCCCTCAGGGAGAGGCAGGCCCGAGTCAGCCAGCTGGGACTGAGGGAGAAGTCAAAAGAAGGTTATGAGACTGGATTCCTGAGCGGTTCAGCCCCCTGTGTCGTATGTCCAGGCCAGCTGTGCCTGCTGACAAACTTCAGTCTCACCAGCCTGATTGCAAAAAGGACGAAGACTCTGTGCATTTGGCTCATCTCGCTTCCCCCATTGTTTGCATAAACGTGTCCTAATGGTGGCGTCAGGGCAGAGGCATTTGTGTGAGTTGTAGGGTACCCGCATTGTTGCAGAGTCCTGTCTGCCTTTCAGAAATGGGCTGCAGAGCTTTGGCCGTTGTACATCATTTATCCACCAGCCCATGGCAGGAGAGGCATATGTGTTTCTGGCCTGTCATTTTTTTTTCTCTCAAACTACCACTTTCCTTTTTTTTTTTTTTCCTTCACTTGGGTCATTTCTTCTATGCAGCCCCCTCACCTCACTCCCCAACCTCAAAGCTAGCAACCTCACAGCTAACAGGTATGTTATCTAAAACCTACTGTTCTCCCTGTATCGGCGGGCTGATCTTTTTGTCACACAAGGTGGAAAGGCTAAATCAAAGAGGGCTTGTCTACTCAGATAGGTGGGAGCCTCTGTGGCCCCCACTGAAATGAACAGCTCGGGGACACTTAGGAGCAGTTACAACAATGGATGTGGACTCGGGAAGAAAGCTACCTCCAGCGTCTCTTAGGGAAGAGACCCAGAGCGACCCTGAGTGGGCGCTGGTTTGGCTGCATCTTTTCTCCTCCTGAGGCAGGCAGCTCCTTGAATCAGCAGTGAAGGAGAAGAAAGTAGATCCCACAGCTGCTCTCTTTGCGAGGGTTTGGGTTTTCTGCCTGTTTAAACGTGGAGGCAGGCGGAGGAGAGGGGAGCGAGCCCCGTGCGTCTGTTGCAGTGCGACGATGCTCCATCCGTGACTTGGGCCCGGACACGCCCTCCCTCCCCAACCCGGTCAGCGGTCTCTGCCCCTCTCTCCTCTTTCGAGCTGGCCTCAGTGGAAACCGGAATGGAGGAGGCTGGCAAGAATCCTGCCTTGGGCACAAGCACACGTGTTACCCTGACTGGCTCTAAGGTGAGGGAGACGGCCGAGGATCGGTGAGCCCTGCTCCTGTTGACCTGCCATTGTCAGGATGGGCTCTCGTTTGTATCGAAGGTGTGAGGGGTGATTGATTCCTGAAACGGAGCCGGCCTCTTAAGGAGAAGCTCCCCTCCTACTACCCCTCCCTGGGGAGCCCTGTGTCCCCACAAATGCACTTCTGCCCAGCTCCAAAAACTGGACTGTGACTTGAGGCCTCTCGGGTAGGACAGGCAAAGAATGGAGTTTGGGCTAAAACCCAAGCTGGGACTTCCCATGGCACAGTGGTTAACAGTCTGCCTGCCAACGCAGGGGACACAGTTTCGATACCTGGTCCAGGGGGTTTCCACATGCCAGGAGCAATTAAGGCTGTTTGTCACAACTGCTGAAGCCGTGCCCTAGAGCCCCTGCTCTGCAACATGAGAAGCCGCCACAGCAAGCAGGCCACGCAGCACAAACAGAGAACGCCCGTAACACAATCCGAGCACATCTACTCAGATGAGAGCAGAGCTTTAGACTTGGGAGAAGTAGTCGGCGTGGGATACAACCAACCGCAGTTAAGACAGCAGAGTGTAGTCATAGAGGAAAACTCTCTAGAGAATTGTATTTTATAGGTAACATTGAAAACTATAATAAAAAATTCCCAGACCGTGCTTGCTTTCTCAGTGATGATTCATTTTTGCTGATATAATGCTTCTTAAAATATCTGTGTGTCTAAACATGACATCGAGATCCGAGGGTCAGAACAGTGGAATCAGACCGTCCCTCCGTCTTGAGGCTTGGTATGTTTCCACCAGTTTTTGTGGGCTCTGTGGAGGATGGGCTGGACCCAGGGCGTGGTGAGTAATGTGGAGCAGTTGGATGGGAAGGGTGAGCTATGCTGCTGTCAAAGATAGGAGGTGAGACTGCTCGTAGATGACAGTGAAGGGTGCTGACAGGTAGAGTGAACACAGCTTTGAGTCTGGAAAGAAGTCTACCTGGGTTCACTCGGTTAAAGCTTTAATGCTTGTCAAAAGAGGTGGATTTAAGTAATCTGAGGGCGGCAGGGAATCATGGGAGCACTTTCAAGAGTGAAACAACACAGTCAAAGCAGCGTGCATGGGAGGCAGTTGTGGTTTTGTGCTTATTTAGACTGAAATAGAAAAGGGTGCTCACATGAGTGGCCTTGAGTGAGATCGAGGTCACCAGCATGGAGAAGCGGAGTGTCATTTGTGTAAATCATCTTGGTTAACATTCCTAGCGTGTTCATGGCCAGTTAAGATGGACTGTGAATATTGTTTTGCAAATATTCTTGCAAATATTCTCCACCACCTTGTTGGAGAAAGATGGTTGGGGAAGCTCAACCTGAAATTTTGGGGGGAGTTAGTGGGGTTTGCTTGAGTCAACACTGAGGTCCCATCCTTCATACCAAGAGAAGACTTGGTGGGGATCGTGCGGGTATCACAATGGAGACTTGAGATAGAAAACGTTGCACTGCCAGATTTAGAGAGGCAGGTGGAGTCCTCTAGATGGTGGTCACAGGGGATGGACATGCAGTGTGCCGTGGGGGGCAGGATGGGCCGTGTGACCCTCCCGGTGGCTTGGTTTATAGTATTTATTATTGGGGGCTTCCCTGCTGGCTCAGACGGTAAAGAATCTGCCTGCAATGCAGGAGACCCGGGTTTGATCTCCGGGTTGGGAAGATTCCCTGGAAAAGGGAATGGCTACCCACTCCAATAATCTTGCCTGGAGAATTCCATGGACAGAGGAGCCTGGTAGGCTACAGTCCATGGGGTCGCAAAAAGTCAGACAGAACTGATCAACCAACACACACACACACACACACACACACACACACACATGCATGCACACACACCCTGTGCTATGCAGTGGGTCCTTACTAGCTGTTTTACATGCAATGGTGTGTATGTCAGTCCCAACCTCCCAACGCATCCCTCCTCCCCCTCTCCCCCCATAACCAGAAGTTTGTTTCCTACATCTGTGACTCTATTTCTGTTTTGTAAATAAGCTCATGGTATCATTTTAGGATGGAGATTTGCTGATGGTCACGGCCCCAGGCTCTCACAGGTGAAGTGGTTGTGCTAGCCTTGCCCCCCACCTCCCCAGGGTGGGCTCTGTTCCCCTCGAATGCATCAACCAAGGAAAGATGCGGCATGTCACCTCTGTGGGTTAACACCACAACGTCCTTCTCTGTGCAGAGAGGTTCAGGGCCCACAGGGAGGCCACTCACTCTTTCTTTTTCTTCCTTTCCAGTTACTTTAGAGCAGTTCTGCCTGGCTGTAAGGAACTGTCCTGACCAAGAGGACCAGACTTTGTTAAAGAAGGTATGTTCCCAAAAGGAAGCCCTGATGCCTGAGAGCCTTGCAGCACTTTTATTGCCGTAAGAAGAGATTCACAGTTACAGGCAGGAGTAAATTTATCATCTCTGAATTTTGCGCTCCTCGGGGATACACTTGTCATCAGCGGGTAGGAGGATTGCTGGCTAATGAGCACAACCGCTGTCCTCAGAGAGCAGCAAAGTGACGGGAAAGTGGGTGTCAACCACGAGTTGGGGGTCTATGCAATTCTCCAGAGGGCTCAGGGGGTTCTACTTAAGCTTATCTGACAGAGTCTTGATTCTCTGAGCAGATTTATGAGGCTTGGCCAAATTCCATGACTCTCACTGTACTTTTTAATTAAGACAAAGGATTCCATACGTCCCGAGTCTGCCACATCCTCACTTTCGTCACTGTGGGGAATGCTCCACAAATGAGACCGTTCATATGAACCACGGGAGGGGGCTTCTGATGTTATCGCTTCCTGCCCCTTGAGTGGGAGACAGACTTTTTTTTCTTAGTGACCATTGTTTTGTTTCCTTCCAAATGGACAAAGGAGAACAGGTGTGGTCTCGTCTACATTTCGGTTGTACATTGGGGTTGAGCCAAACGTGTGAGAAAGCCTGGCCAACACCCTGCCTGCATTTAATTAACACTTGGCCATTGAAGGCAGAAAGCAGTAGACACCAGCAGATGACTAAGGAACACACACTCTTTTCCACCCATGGCTAAGGCTGTTTTCACCTGGAAACTCTCCTTAGGGTGACCAGGAGGCATCTGCATTTCCGTGATGTCATTTCAGTTCTGTGTCGTCAGGAAACCACGTGTACCAGGGATTGCATTTCTCTACCTAAATACCATACCAGCTGTTCTCTGACTTTAGAAATGGGTGGAAAGTCGAGGGCGTCACTAAAAGGGATGTTCAACTCATTTGCCTAAGATGTGATATTTTCGGTCTGTCTTTTTTTTTAAAGCTTTCAGTAATGTTGCTTTTGTAAACAGCAGTTCTGATACCAAACTTTGGGTTTGCCCAGGAGAACCGACCCACCAGAACCCTGGTCCTAATACGCTGGCTTTGGCCAGCACCCACAGAGGCACAGGAGCTTTGCTTGGCATTTGGAGGTTGTCCACTGTGCGTTCTTGGTTCTCCCCACCGAGGCCCGTTCCCCCAGGATCACCCTCCCTGCCAGGTACAGGCAGGAGTGCTGGGGCCATAGAGTAGCTCTTGGGTCCCACACACTCACCTCTTTTTTTTTAAATTTAAATGTTTTTTATTTTATTTTACTTTTTAAAAATTAACAGAGTATAATTGCTTTACAATGTCGTGTTATGTTAGCTTCTGGTGTGTAACAAAGTGAATCAACTTTATGTACACATATATCCCCTCCCTCTTTGACCCTCCTGCCACCCCACGCCTCAAGATCGTCCCAGAGCACTGAGCTGAGCTCCCTGGGTCATGCAGTGGGTTCCCACTAACTCTCTATTTCACACACGGTGGGCTATAGATGTCAATTCTACTTCCTCAATTTGTCCCAGTCTCCCCGCCCCTACCACGTCCACACGTCCATTCTCTGCATCCACATCTCTGTTCCTGCCCTGAAAATGAGCATCTGTACCTCTTTTCTAGCTTCCATGCTGTGTGTGCTATGCTCGGTCACTTCCATTGTGTCCAACTCTTTGTGACCCTGTGGATTGCAGCCCACCAGTCTCCTCTGTCAGTGGGATTCTCCAGGCAAGAATACTGGAGTGGGTTGCCATGCCCTCCTCCAAGGGATCTTCTTAACCCAGGGATCAAACCTATGTCTCCTCTGTCTCCTACATTGCAGGTGGATTCTTTACCCACTGAGCCACCTGAAAAGCCCTTCTAGATTCCATAAATATGCATTAATGCATTAATATGATATTTGTCTTTCTCTTTTTGACTTAACATTACTCTGTATGACAGACTCTAGGTTCATCTACGTCTGTACACAGGACCCAGTTTTGTTCCTTTTTATGTCTGTGTAATATTCTGCTGTACATATGTACCACATCTTCTTTATCCCTTCGTCTGCGGATGGACACCTAGGCTGCTTCCAGTCACCTGTCGGGTGACCAGGGTGTAGCACCTTTGGTTCTTTCTTCTTGTTTGGTCCAGCATTTTCTCCCACCATCTCCTTCCTGTTTCTTTCTTAGTCTCCTCCTCATGTCCATCTCGCCCTGTGTTCCCCTCTCCATACCTCTGTGGGCTGGACGTGCTGTGTGCCGCTTGGTCCTGCTGCTGAGCCTGCGTGGAGGTTACCTGGGCATCTCAGAGGCAGCATGGAATGGTGGGGTCAGAGCATGGAGCCCCATGCCAGGAGACCAGACCAGGCTTGCATTTCGCTGTCCCTGAGGCCTCCATGACTGGGATTCTGTGGCCACTGTCTTCATATCCATAGGGAGAATAGAGAGAAAGATGCCACTCAAAGCCTCTTCCTTCTCTCAGTTTTTCTTTTTCTTAAAAGACTTGTTTTTTCATCTGGACCATTTTTAAGTCTTTATTGAATTTGTCACAGTATTGCTTCTCTTTTACAGTTTTGGTTTTCTGACCACAATGCCTGTGGGATCTTAGTTCCTTGACCAGGGATCGAACCCACACACCCTGTTTGGGAAGGTGAAGTCTTAACCACTGAACTGCCAGGAAAGTCCCTTCCTTTTACTTTCTCACCTCCCCCTGCCATGCACATGCTGCCCCAGGCTATCTCCTTGGGAACATTTGGCTACTAGCTAACAATTGCATACTCTGTAATGACCTATATAGGAAAAGAATAATCTAAAATAGAGTGAGTATGTGCATATGTATCAAAATTACTGATTCATTTTGTTGTACACCTGAAACTAACCCAACATTATGATTCAACTATACTCCAATAAAAATTAATTTAAAAAAAAACTAGCAGTTGGATGTGGAAGGGGGTTCAGATAGCCCGAGGTGTCCTGGAATAATCTCCAGTGACATTCAGTATTTCATGTCTTTCCCGTTGGTCTCTGCAGACTGTGTGGCCGTTGCAACCAAGGATGATGTCTGTGGTTGTTTTCTCAATATCTGTAGTTATTTGAACTGGCATCATCAAAGAAGTTTCACTGAACAAAAACGAGTGCTCAGTTCATATATACTGAAACTGTTTTATGATTTTTTTCAGGAGATTGAGGTTTTTAATGTCACGTATCAGAGAGCATCATGTGGGTGTGACAGTGGTGTGCAGGATTTTTGTAGATGGTTCTGTGGGAGAACATGCTCAGGGTGACAGCAGATCGCTCTGACTACAACCAGCCTTTGGTCCAGTTTATGTTTACTTGGGCGAGCTGTTCACTTCCTATCTCTCTGCAACCAGCTTAAATATTTAACTCCACCTCACTGGGTGAAAGTTGTTGCAGGCAAAGAATGCAGATGGAGACTGACTCTGACGTTTCTTAAAAGTTATATTTTGCATGCATGCTGTGACATCCTTACACCATCCTGGATACTTTGAGACTTGTGTGTGCATGCTCAGTCGCTTCAGTTTTGTCTGACTCTTTGTGACCCCATGGATTGTAGCCTGCCTGGCTCCTCTGTCCATGGGATTCTCTAGACATGAATACTGGAGTTGGTTGCCATTTCCTACTCCAGGGGATCTTCCCGACCCACCCAGGAATTAAATTCACATCTTTTGCATCTCCTGCATTGGCAGGCTGATTCTTTACCACTGCACCTCCTAGGACGCCCCCACTTGAGACCCAAGGGTAGATATTTCATGATCGATGAGGGTGCTCTAGAAACAGACTGCAGGGAAGATGAAAAGATGAACACAGAGTGGTTGAGCCCATGTCCAATACCCCTGGGAAAACAGTGCCAGAGAGGGAGGCTTTGGAGATGGCAGAAACCAGAGCCTTCGTGTGGCAGCCAAGAAGAGCAGGACCAGGGGAAGCTCTGCTAGTTGTTGGCAGTGGATTTGGGGCCACAAAGCCAGGCTTTGGACCCTCAGTCTGGGCTTCTCCCTGGGACCTCCGCTCAGACGAGCAGATTCACAGAAAGCCTGCCACCTTGGCCACAGCACAGCCACACAGGAGGTAAGACCGATGACACCACGGGTGCCGTGCTGAGGCTGCTGCGTGGGACCCCTCTCTCGGCTTGCTGTCAGTCACACCCTGTTATCTGAGAATACTGTGAGGCAGGAAGAAGCTGGCTCCATGACTCAGTTTCCCCAGATACTGTGTGCATGCCCAGTTGTGTCTGACTCTTTGAGACCCCATGGACTATAGCCCCCCAGGCTCCTCTGTCCATGGGATTTCCCAGGCAAGAATACTGGAGTGGGCTGCCATTTCCTCCTCCAGATGCCAAATAGTGGTCCAGGCTATTGATGGCTTAGGTTTTTCCCACCACTGTGGCCCTACTAAGGGGCTGGAGAAGAGATGCCAAGCGTAGGACAACTGTCATTAGGGTTTGCCTCGCAGGCAGATTTCACTACAATTTGAACCACAGAAAACATTTAGATTCCATAAATGACTTATGACCCCATTCACTTTCATTCTGCGTATTGACCTGTTTCTTCACTCATTCTTTTTTATTGTTTTCATCTTGGCCTCACTGGATCTCCATTGTGGCATGCTGGCCTCTCTTGTTGTGGAGCTTAGTTGCCCCTGGCGTGTGGGATCTTAGTTCCCCAACCAGGGATTGAACCCACGTCCCCTGCAATAGAAGCTCAGAGACAGCCACTAGACCACCAGGGAAGTCCCTCTTCTTTCATTCCTAGTTCTATTTGCCGATTAGTCTCTTCAGTCCTTGCTGTCACCACCCTGGAGAGTTCGTCTACACCTCACCTCTGCTCCACTCCCCACGTCCCTGCAGCTCCAGATCACGCGTGAGCTGCAGCCCCACGTCTAAGCTCACACAGCAGCTGTGAACCTTCTCCCATCTCTGGTCTGTATCCTCCATCCTCAGCCTTGGGCTGTGGACAACTGACAGCTCTTTCTGGGGTTGCCAAGCCAAAGCCAGTGCATCTGTTCCCTTGGCAACATCTTTCAGGGTTAACCCTTTCCTCTGTCTCAGAACAGAGCAGCTGAGCCTGGTCCATTGAGGGCAAGTCTGGTCTCCACTCTACCAGGCTCCAGTCTATGACCTTGGCAGGTCATTTTGACCTCTTTTAGCCCAGTGTCGTCTTCTGACAAAAGAGATTGAATGAGATTATTTCAAAGACCCATCCGGCAATCACATTCTGAAAATCTGTGCCTGGACATTGTCAACTAGCTTGCAATTCTAAACATGCTTGAGAATGAATGGTGCTGGCGCTCAACTGTCTGTCTCACTACTTCAGTGTCAGCCAAATGAGCCTTCTTGTCCCTCTCTGGATCAGTTTCTGGCCCTAAGTCCCTCTCTCCTTTGAAACAGGGAGATCACAGAACTTACCATTCAAACCTGGACTTTTTTTGAGAGTGAAAGGGGGCATTGGTAAAAATTAAGCTTGGATGACTGAGCATAAACCATGACTGTCCCAAGTGAATCCAGGCATCTGATGAGCCTGTTTTTGAATCAGGTCCAAAATCCCTTTCTCATCAAATGGCTCTAGATTGCCTATCAGACTTTGCTCTCAGTGTTTGATCCAGCTAGTTCCTGTCATCCCCCTACCTCCAGGATGGTCTCATCTTAAAAACTGGGGGGACTTCCCTGGTGGTCCACTGGCTCAGACGCCATGCTCCCAGTAGAGTATAGCTGTGTTTGATCCCTGGTCGGAGAACTAGACCCCACGTGCCACAGCTAAAAGATCCTGCATGCTGCAGCTAAGACCCAACACAGCCAAAACAAAGATTTTTTTAAATTGCTTCCTCTTTTCAGTGATGGAACTGGCCATAAGACAGGCTCCTTGGGACCAGTTTGTGTTCGGACCATCATTTTCTAAATCAAATATAAATGATCACAGTGCCTTCATCTACTCCCTGGGGACTTACTTCCACACCTGGCAGCAGCTGTCTCCAGTTTGGGTGTGAGACAGCAGCCCAGCAAGGACCCTCCCTTGGACAAAAGCATCACAGGATGGTCACCCGCTGGCTCTCCCTGCCTCCCTTTGGAAAAGCAAGTAGGATGTTCTGGGGAAAGTGACCCTTCCTGATTTGTGCAGCTCCCTCCGGGCCAGGGCACAAGAGCTAGTTGAAGGAGCTTCTACTTGACCTGCTATAACCGGAGGGCTGTCTCAGAGCCAGACCTTCCCACTCCAGGGATGCTGAGTGAGTGCCTGGAATATTCCCCACTCTGCAGCCCCCAGCGCAGTCCTGCCTCAGCCACTCTGCCTCAGGGCTCTGGCTGGAAGCACCGTGTAAAGTTCAAGATTGACTTTTTGATATCATACCACATGTGCATGCATGCTAAGTCGCTTCAGTTGTGTCCGACTCTTTGTGACCCCATGGACTGTAGCCTGCCAGCTTCTTCAGCCCATTGGATTCTCCAGGCAAGAATACTAGAATGGGTTGCTGTGTCCTCCTCCAGGGGATCTTCCGGAACCAGGAATTGAACCCTCATCTCTTATGTCTCCTGCATTGGCAGGCAGGTTCTTTACCACTAGCGCCGCTTGGGAAGCCCCCTCATACCCTGTAGACTATAGAAAATGGTAACAAGAGCCAAACTGTCTGCTCAGGAGTGAAGAGAGCCATCTTGACTCTCTGCTCTGCAAACCGCAAACCTCTGGTGGGGCTGTCACACCAGCAGTGATGCTCTGGCCAGTCTCCGTTTGATTGGCAGAAGGATGGCCCATCTGTGGCAAGGCCGATGATACCTAGGTCTGAGAACACAAGCAGAGCAGTTTGAGAGTCTGCTGTCTTCCCGACTGGCATGTGCAGGGGCCCGTTGGAGTGGAGGGCACCGTTTCGGGGTGCTGAGGCTCAGGTCAAGAAAACCCGCAGAGCTGATTCCCAGGGAAGGCTCCACTGACCAGAGGCATGCGAGCTTCCTGAGCACTTGTCATCGGTTCCCAAGTATTCACACTGCCCCCACAGGCACAGGCCATCCCAGACAGACGTGGAGGGAAGAAGGCCGAGCCCTCCTCCCCCACCTCCCCCCACCACTGTGGTCTGGCCCAATGGGGCTGTTTCTCTGTCTCATGATGTTCTAGGAACTCAGACACACAAGTCTTTCTTGAAACTTGAAGTCCCCGAGCGAGTGACATGACCTGACCCTTCCGTTTCCCAAGTTTACAAAATACAACTTCTTCCTGGAAATGGACCTTTTTTCCTCACGTGGTGGAATGCTAACAGGCCAGGATTGTTGAAACTGTTGAGAGTTTTCAGCAGAAAAATGATGACTTTACCTCAGCATGGGACTGGCAGAGCCTTGAGGAGAAAGGGAATTTTCCACATGACCGCTCCACTGATTCACCTCCCCTCAAAGGCTTAGAAACAGCCCAGCAAGTTGGTTATCTCGTGTTCCTCCAGTTGTCATTGTCACAGTGACTTTGCTTGGCTGCTCCGCAGTTTGCCTCGCCCGGCCTGTTCTCTCCGTGCGGCTCAGCCGAGGGAGCAGCATCCCGGTTGGGGAATGACTCCCTTTCCTTTGGGGGCCTTTCGTCTGCCTCTGTGCTGTGGAGGAGGCCTCTGCTGCAGCTCTGGCGGGTGCTCACCACGGCAGCCCCGGCGTCGGGCAGGGGGTTTGCAGGGGACCGTCCCCGGTTCACAGGCGGCTGGCAGCGGCAGTTGGAGCCTGTCAAGTGGGCGAGGTGGGGTTTTTCCCTCTTTCCTTCATTCTAACTGCTCTTTCTTCCTTTTCTCAACACGTGTGGGTGGCAGCTGGTTTAAGCACCAAACCCAGCAGCCAAAGGTAATGGCCAGTGCCTCCCGCTGAGTGCACAAGAAAAGTATAATGCCCTCCTTTCTGTCAGTGGCCCTTTTCCTACCCAAGGACCCCAGCGTGGCCCCTTGCCTTTGAAAGTGTCCTGGGGCCCAGGGCAGGAAATAAGAGCAAACATCCTGTGTGTGCACCACGCATGCCCACAGCCCCCGCTTAAGCATCTGGGGCCAGTCAAGGGCTCAGGCCTCCCACACAGAAAAGAGAGTTCCTATCTGGGGCTTGACTCCATTTTCCAAGCCCCGGCCAGCATGAAGAGTGTCAGTCCCTGCTGCAGATTCCATGAGCCGAGATCATTAAGAGTGGTGGGATCTGCAGTGGTGAAACCCCATCCTTTCTCTCTAATTTTTTCCTGCTACCTTCTCTGCTCCTTTCAAGTCAGAGCCACACAGAAAGAAGCAAGCGTGTGGCTGAACATGTTCTAAGGCAGCTGTTCTGCCATGTTCATTGAGGACCATCGTGGGCCAAGTGATGGTCTTCTAGTACCTGGCTTGTTTGAAGAATGTATTTCACGCTTTTAAATATATATTAAATAAGGGAAAAGAGCTACAAGTGACATAGAAATCAACTTTCAGATGTAGTGTTCCAGCCGTAAATGATTCTCCTTCATTCCTGTACCTTGGTGCCATGAAGGCCCTAGAATGCCTCCTCTCCTTCATTTCTGGTTCTCTCCCCACAAGGTCGAGCTCATGCCAAGGTTCTGCAGGGCTTATCTCAAACCAATGCCCCCAAATCTCAGTTGCAGTTCTCTCTCCTAGTGAAATTTTGATTTTGGAAATAAATCTTCAGTGCCTAGGATTAACTTTTTAACTCAAGGAAATAAATTTCCAGGAGAATTTCAGGCTCCCTGATAGGTCAACAGAAGGGTTATTTTGTTGACTGTCTGCACATACCTGCCACAACCCGTCTTTGGAAACATCTGAGTGGCTTTTACATGCTTGGCACTGTGCTCAGCCCTGGGGGTGCTATAATCGCAAGACCTGGTCCTCACCCTCAGCTCCCTGACTATCAGGTGAGACTCCCCAATAAGCAAGCACGTCGTAGTGGGCTGTGTGGTACAAGGGAGGAAATTGGGGGTGTTGAAAGCGCACTCAGCTGGGGTGCCCCACACAGCCTAGGTTACAGAGGACTCGCCAGAGGAGGTGGCATTTGTGTTAAGTTTCTGCAGGAAATTAAACTCAACCAACTGTGTGGGTTCCACCGTGCCTACTGGTGGGGTCAGTGTGAGAAACTGTGTTCTGTATTTTCCATTTAGAGAGTGTTTCAGGTGCACTGATGCGTGTCTTGAGAGCCGGCTGCTGCAGTAGGGGACCCAGCCAGCTGCCACTTCAGGGGAGAGGTCTCCAGAAGCTTCTATCCTTGTTCGCCATGCACCTTTCCCCCATGTGCTCTTTGTGCGTGCTCAGTCGTGTCCTACTCTTTGCAACCCCATGGACGATAGCCCGCCAGGCTTCTCTGTCCATAGGATTTCCCAGGCAAGAATACTGCAGTGGGTTGCCACTTCCTCCTCCAGGGGATCTTCCTGACCCAGGGATCAAACCTGCATCCCCTGCGTCCCCTGTGTCCCCTGCGTCTCCTGCGTCCCCTGCGTCCCCTGCGTCTCCTGCATCCCCTGCGTCCCCTGCATCTCCTGTGTCACCTGCATCCCCTGCGTCCCCTGCATTTCCTGCATCCCCTGCGTCCCCTGCATCCCCTGCGTCCCCTGCATCCCCTGCGTCCCCTGCATCTCCTGCATTGGCAGGTGGGTTCCTTACCCCTGAGCCACCTGGTGCGCTCCAGAAATCTTGAAATTCCAGCCTTCAGCATCCCTTCCTTTGGTTCGAAAGGTTAATGCCAAAGTCAGGTGTCTCTGAGAGGGCTTGCAGCAGAAGCCATCAACCACCTCCTCCACAAAGCTCCCCTGTCAGGGGAAACGGACTGACGGCTTTCTGGGTTCAAACGCTGTCATGTGAAAACTCTACACGTGCCTGATTACCTAAGAGGAGCGTGTGATTGCACAGACGAATGGAGCGATAGGTGAGACATCACACCTGCTCTGCCCTTGACACTTTTTCATCAAGCATCTGAATCAATATCCAAGTGGAAAACCAGCTGGAGAGCAGAAAAGCCATGTTCAGAACAGCAGTGCTCTTCCCCAGGTGCAGAGAGCATCATTGTCTGGGGATGCCCGGTTCTGCCAGCCTGGCCTGAGTCATGTGGAGGGAACTCCTGCCTGAACACTCTCCCCTCCACAGCCTCTGTGCACAGCTCTCGGGGACAGATTTCATTTCAGACTTTTCTAGAAGACAGGGGAAAGAGGGAGAGGAAATCACTGGAGACAAATAAGAAAACTAGACGAATCTGCTGAAAGCCATCTGTAGGAAAATGAAAGCAAAATTTGGCCCTAGGGAACTAAAATTAGTGGGAGGAGAAAACAGGGCCCGGCCCCAGAGTTGTCATTTTGCCATTTAAATAAAGAGGTCAAGATGCTGAAGTGCCCAGGAGCATTCTCTTGAGTGACTTACCCAGAATATGGAGAAATTTCATCAGGGAATTTCAGGGCTGTGAGTCCAGGCTTCTTGTTGTTTAGTCACTAAGTTGAGTCTGACTCTTTTGAGACCCCATGGCCTGTAGCCTGCCAGGCTCCTCTGTCCATGGGATTTTCCAGGCAAGAATACTAGAGTGGGTTGCCATTTCCTTCTCCAGGAGATCTTCCCAACCCAGGGACCAAACCCATGTCTCCTGCATTGACAGGTGGATTCTTTACCACTGAGCCACCTGGGAAGCCCTGAGTCCACGCTACTAGACATTAACAGGATTGTCAAGTTGCTTTCCCAGCACACAGCAAAGGGAACATTAGTACTCTGGTTGTATGGGGGCTCATGATGGATGGAGCTGATGGAGGGGCAGAGCTGGGCTCTCATACTCAGGCAACTTCCTTGCCTGCAACCGAGGACACTTGTGCTCTGATTGAAAACCGGAAATGTTATGAGACTTGAAGATTTCCGCTCCCTGGACCTGCACAGCCTTTCTTCTTTCCCTTACCAAATGTTGTGTGCTCAGACACAGTCATGTCCAACTCTCTGTGACCCATAGCCTGCGAGGGTCTGTGGACTGTACCCTGCAAGGCCCCTCTGTCCATGGGATTCTCCAGGCCAGAATACTGAAGCAGGTTGTTATTTCCTCCTCCAGGGGATCTTTCCGACCCAGGGATTGAACCTGGGTCTCTCGTGTCTCCTGCATTGGTAGGCAGATTCTTTACCACTGAGCCACTTGGGAAGTCCTACTAAAATTTTAGCTGGCCTCTTTTGGGTTAACTTTTCATTCAAAAGTCTACTGAAACACACACACATACACACAGCATGGTTATCAAGTTTGAGGGAGGAAGAAAGAAAAAGATGAGTTAGCAGGACTCCCTTCTGGACCCGGCAAGATACCTGGCACACAGTCAGCTCTCAAGAGCTAAGGAGGGGGAGGAGAGAGGGAGAAAGCAGGGAGAAACTTACTTGTGGAATAAGTGCCAGGAAAACGGCCAGCATGAAGGTACCAGTCACCTGACTACTTCTGCTCAGGTGTCTCCTGATGGAATATTTTCCCTTTTGGGTATATCTTTCCATCTTAATCTCTTCTAGGACTGTGAAAAGAACAAGATGGGGATTAGACAACTTGATGTGTTCTTGAAACTTTTGTCTGATGGGAAGGGAAGCTAGGAACAATCTATCGGTAATTGTTTGATTAGTACATAATATTTTGGAAGCACTTTCACAGAAAAATATAACATTAAATGTTAGGATTAAGACCGATTATATAAATGAGATAAACCTACTATTAAAAGTGAAAGGCTTTCAGATGGAGTGAAAAACAAAACCCAATTGCATGATGTATGCAAAATGCAGACCCGATCTTCCAGGCAGATGAAGAAGGGAAGATTCTTATTCCTATTCTTTCTGCTGAGTTCAGTGAAAGTAATGGACATTATGTACAAAAACAACCACAAGTAAACCCTGAAAACAGACCTCAGGACCTGAGGATGCCGTGGCAGGATGTTCCCTGGGTTTTCTCGGTGCCTCATGTGGACTCACCGGTAAAGAATCTGCCTGCAATGCAGGAGACCCTGGCTTGGGAAGATCCCCTGGAGAAAGGGAATGACTACCCACTCCAGTATTCTTGAACAGAGGAGGCTGGCAAAATATTAAGCATAGACTTGCCATATGATCCCGAAATTCCACTTCTGGGCAAAGAGTTGAAAATAGTGGCTTGAATGGGTATTAGCACACCCGTGTTCATTGCAGCACTAATCAGAGCAACTAAACTGTGGAAGCAACCCGAGTGTCCACAGATGACTGAATGGATAAGTAAAAATGTGGTGTATACATGCAGCAGAATGTTATTCAACCTTAAAAAGGGAAGGCGATTCTGACACAGGCTACAACACAGAGGAACCCCAACTATATACATTATGCTAAGTGAAATAAGTCAGACACAAAAGAACATATATACTGTGTGAATCCATTCATATGAGTTACCTAGAGTAGTTAAATTCATTGAGACAGACAATAGAATAGTCCCTTTCCAGGGAGCATGAAAAATGGAAAATGAGGAGTTATTATTTAATGGGTACAGAATTTCAGTTCTGCAAGATGAAAAAAAATTTAGAGACGGATGGTGGTGATGATTGCAAAGCCAATAACAGGTGAGGAACTGGGAATGGGAGGAAGTTGGGATCTATTCTGGGTTAAAATAAATCAGAAGGAAGAACCTGGCTGAAAGCTGTTTCACAAGTTGCCAAACTGTCTACATAAAGTACAGTCAGCCCTCCATATCCACAGATTCCACATCCAAGAATTCAACCCACTGCAGATCAAAAATATTTGAAAAAAAAATTCCAGGAAGTTCCAAAAAGTAAAACTTGAATTTGCTGCACACTGGGAACTATTTACAGCATTTATGTTGTATTTACGACTATTTACATAGCATTTGCTTTGTATTAGGTATTATAAGTCATCTAGAGATGATGTGGAGAATATATGTAGGTTTTATGAAATACTATGCAATATGAGCATCTGTGGATTTGGTATCCACTGAAAGTATATGTGGCACTTGTGGTAAAGAACCCGCCTGCCAGTGCAGGAGACTAAGAGATGCAGGTTTGACCCCTGGGTCGGGATGATCCCCTGGAGGAGGACATGGCAACCCAGTCCAGTGTTCTTGCCTGGAGAATTCCGATGGACAGAGGATCCTGTCGGGCTACAGTCCATGGGGTCGCAAAGAGTCAGACACGACTGAGCACGCACATCCGAAGATATGCCACTGAAGGATACCCCCCAGGATGGAGGGCGGTAGGGCATGATTCTGAGTCAGTCTATATGAACGTGTGCAAGGAGCCCCAGGGGTAATAGCTTCATCTCTACCTGTGAAGCTGTGGTTTCTGAATTTTCCCACTTCCCCTGGACATGTTACAGACAGTGCACTGCAACACTACGAAGTAGTAGGAGTGGGTTTGCCAGAGTTTGGCAGCCACAGAAGAGCTTGAATTCTGCAGTCAGATGGAAGACTCCCCAAGTATCAGTCTGTCCTTAGGGCTGAGAGGCAGCAGAAGTCCAGTCTCCCCTTTGTCCATGCATATGCAGCCTGCCGAGAAAAAAAAAAGATATCTCAAGGTTACCTTCTCTATAACTTTCCATTCTGTCTCCTTTTTGGCTTGCTGAGCTTCTGTTTCCTGTGGATAAATTTTCTGCACTTTTCACTTCCCAGCATCTGCAAAGGCAAAGATAGAACTATGTCTAGGCTTCTCCATGCATGTATGCTCAGTCATGTTCAACTCTTTGTGACCCCGTGGACTATAGCCCACTAGGCTCCTCTGTCCATGGAATTTTCCAAACAGGAATACTGGAGTGGGTTGCCATTTCCTCCTCCAGTGTTCAAACCCAAGTCTCTTGTGTCTCCCAATGAGGCAGAGAACGGAACATGCTCTGGGTCTGGCTGGCTGTCCCGTCCCTGTCTCCTGCTGCACCCTCTGCTTTTGATCCGCCATGACACCAACACATGGCCCGCCATCACTTTTCTAAACTAGGTCCTCTGCCCAAAGTGGGGGTGGACAGAGAGCCATCTCGGCTCTTCAGTGTGCAAAGACTCAGAAAGAAAAGATCACCTTCATGCTTACCTCTTCTCTCCTAGAGCACCAGGTCTACCGGAATGATCCACTGCCACTGTCTGTCACCTTTTTCAAAAAGAGAGGCTTTTAAGACACAAGAAACATCTGGCAGATTGGATCTTCCTTTAAAAAAAATTAACATCTTCAGGCAGCTTAGGCGGAAAAGAGACGTTGATCTGAAGAACTTCCTTGGGTGCTCAAGAAAAAGACATTAATGTTGATTACCCCCTCTCCAGCCTTTTTCCAGTGTAATATAAATAAGACTCCCTCACCTGTGGAAGCTGATGAGCTCACACCTGGAGCAGATGGCATGGAGGAGACAGGGCAGGTGAACTATACGAATTTGAGCTGGGCATTGTTCCAGTCTGGTCCAATTTTTAATCACTTTTCTATGGCAAAATAATGCCCTTAGAAATTGCAATGCTAATATTTTTTGCTAAGGCTGGCAGAAATTCCTTAAACTAAGAGACGGTGCCACTGCCCATCAATTTTACAAGGCAGTAATGCAGATCCCAAGTGGCTAAAGTCTGAGGCAGAAGGCAGAGCACTACATCACACTGAGATAACTAGGTTGTTGCTGGGGGAAAGTGTTCTGAAATCATGCTGGTATTACCGTGAATTAATAGGCTTTGTTCATCTTCTCTGACACTGGAAGTCCAACTTAGTCCTTTTGCTTCATTTCTTTGCTTATTATGCATCTCAGGCCATGGATACAGGCTGCCTACTTGGCACAAATTGCAGGCAATCTCCCTTCTTTCTGTCATTGGCCCAATAGGTGTATGCTCTTGGGAACCAAGGGTCTCAGTTCTACAAATGCACACACTAAACCCTGATACTGGGCTAGGGCTGCAGACATTCCAAGATGCATGAGCCACAGTGCCTGCCTTCCTTATCATACTGTGATCCAGGAGAAAGTCAAATGGGCAAATAATTAGACCAGCAGGCAGAATATGTAACAGGCAAAAACACACTGCTGTGAGGACCCTGGAAGGGAAAGGGTGACTTTCATTGGGAGGAACTCAGGGAAGGGTCCTTGGACCAAATTTTAATATAGGAAACACTTACAGAATATAGCCTTTTCAGCTTGGAGTCTGCCATAACAAAGAGGAGGTGGTATATACATAAGAGATGATATTTTTAAATTATTATACAGCAAAATGGTCTTGTTAGGTGTATATAACTCTATGAATTTAAACTGTGGTCCTGGATAAGACACTTGAGAGTGTCTTAGACTGCAAGAAGATCAAACCAGCCAATCCTAAACTAGGAAATCAACCCTGAATATTCATTGGAAGGATTGTTGCAGAAGCTGCAATACTTTGGCCACCTGATATGAAGAGCTGACTCAGTGGAAAAAACCATGATGCTGGGAAATATTAAAGGCAGAAGAAAAAGGGGTAGCAGAGGATGAGATATTTAGATAGCTTCAGTGGTTCAATGGACATGAATTTGAGCAAACTCCAGGAGATAGTGGAAGACAGAGGAGCCTGGCAGGCTACAGTCCATAGGGTCACAAAGAGTAGGACATACCTTAGCAGCTGAACAATAACAACATAGAGTTGTATAAGCACCGTCACAACCTGGATACAGAGCAATTTAACCATCCTAAAATAATCCTTTATGATATGGCTTTATAATCATTCTCTTCCTCTTCTGATAAACCTGGCAGCCAGTAATCTATTGTTCAGCACTATAGTTGTGTCATTGTGAGGATGGTATAGAAATGGAATCGTATGATATGTAACCTTTGATACTGACTTCCTTCACTCTGTATTTGAGTTTCAGCTAAGTCATTCCATGCATCTACAGCTGTACCTTTTCATTGCTGAGTAGTCTTCCATGGTATGGATATACCACAGTTTGTTTAATCATTCACCCAGTGAATGATTGAATTGTTCTCAGTTTTTAATGATTATGAGTAGAGATGATACATGTATACATATATACACACACACACACAGAGATATATATGTACATATGCATATGCATGTATATGTGTATATATATACATATATGTGCGTGTGTGCACATATGTATACATATGCATATACATATATGTGTGTGTGCATGTATTATATCACATAAGTATTACATAAATTATATTACATAAACAAGTATTCTCTAGAGTGAATTTCTCAGTCTCAGCAATATTGACATTTTGGGTCAGTACTTCTTTGTTGTGGGTGCTGTCCTGTAATTTGTAGGGTGTTTAACAGTGTCCCTGGCATCTACTTACTATTAATAGATTCCAGTCTTCAGTTATCGCCAAATGTCTCTTGGGGGACAAAATTCATCCACAGTTGAGAACCATTGCTCTAGGGTAAATGCTTAGGAGTGGATTTACTGAGTCATGCATAAGTGTACATTTAATTTTGTAAGAAACATTACATTCCCAACATAGAGAGATCCAATTGCTCAGTATCTTCACCAACACTTGTTATTGTCAGTATTTTTTTTTTTTTTTGGCCATTCCAATTGGGATGTAGGAATATCTCATCTGGTTTTAATTTGCATTTCCTAATGATGTTGAAAATCTTTTAATGAGCCTTTTTGCCGTCTGTGTGTCCTCTTTCATGAAGTCTGTTCAAATATTTTGCCCATTTTAAAATCAGATAATTTTTCCTGCTGTTGAGTTTTGAGAGTACTTTATCAGTTCTGGATACAAGTTCTTTCTTGGATGTGTGATTTGCAAATGTTTTTCCCAATTGGTGGCATGTCTTTTAATTCTCTTAAAGTGTTTTGCAATTTTTTTTATTTTGACAAAGTCTATCCGTTTTGCTATAGATTGTGCTTTTTGTACCTTATCTAAGAGTATTTACTTAGGGCTTCCCTGGTGGCTGAGTGGTGAGGAACCAGCCTGCCAGTGCAGGAGACATGGGTCTCATTCCTGACCCAGGAAGATCCCACATCCCACAGGAAGTGCCATGGAGCAAGGAAGCCCGTGTACCATAAGTACTGAGTCTGTGCCCCAGAGCCCGGAAGCTCCAGCTTCTGAGCGCACGTGCCACAACCAGAGCCACGCGCTTCCCGACAAGAGAAGCCACTTCAGTGAGAAGCCCATGCCCCACAACTAGAGAAAAGCCAGTGAAGACCCAGCACAGCCAAAAACAAATAAATAAATAAACATTTTTTTAACTTGAAAAAAAATTTAAAAAGCTTCCTTTAAGGGAGGAGCTATTAAGGGTATATATATATATATACCTATGGCTGATTCATGTTGAGGTTTGACAGAAAACAACAAAATTCTGTAAACCAATTATCCTTCAATAAAAAAACAAATTAATTTTAAAAAAGGATAATGGCTTAACTGCAGGTCTTGAAGGTTTCCCCATATCTTTTTCTAGAAGTTTTAGAATTCTGTGTTTTACATTTAGATCTGTGATTCCTTTTGAACCAATTTGTATATAAGGTGTGAGGTTTAGGTCAAGATTTATTTATCTTTTGACTGTTGCTATTCAGTTGTTTTCACATCATTTGTTGAAAGAACTATTTTTCCTCCATTGAATTCCTCTTGCATCTTTATCAAAATAATTCATACATATTTACATAGGTCTATTTCTTGGTTCTCTCTTTTTCTCTTTTGTTCCATTGACCTATGTGTCTATCCCTTGACAAAGCCATGCTATCTTGAATATTGTAACTTTAAAGTAAGTCTTAAAATCAAATAGAATAATTCCTTTAGCTTTATTCTTCTTTTGCAATTGTTTTAGTCATTCTAGTTTCTTTGCTTTTCCATATAAATTTTAGAATTTGCTTTTTCTACCAACAAAAAAAGTTTGCTATGATTTTTATTGGAATTATATAAAATCTATGGATCAATTTGGGGAGAACTGGCAAATGTACTTTGTTGACATTGCCAATTTACTTTATTAGTTCTTCCTTGATTTCTTTCATCAGCATTTTTAATTTTTAGAATAAAGATAATGTACACATTTTTGTAAATTTACACATGAATATTTCTTTCTTGGGGGAGTTACTATAAAAGGTTGGACCATAAAGAAGGCTGAGTGCCGAAGAAATGATACTTTCAAATTGTGGTGTGGAGAAGACTCTTGAGAGTTCCTTGGACAGCAAGGAGATCAAATCCGTCAGAACTAAAAGAAATCAACCCTGAATATTCATGGGAAGGACTAATGCTGAGGCTGAAGCTCCAATACTTTGGCCACCTGATGTGAAGAGCTGATTCACTGGAAAACACTCTGATGCTGGGAAAGATTGAGGGCAAGAGGAGAAGAGGGTGGCAGAACATGAGCTGGTTAAATAACATCACTGACTCTATAGACACGAGTCTGAGTGAACTCCAGGAGATGGTGAAGAACAGGGGAGCCTGGCGTGCTGCGGTCCATGGAGTCCCAGAGTCGGGCACAGCTTAGTGACTGAACAACAACTGTAAAGGGTATATTGTATTAAACATTGGCTTCTAACTGTACATTGCTAGTATCTAGAAATACAACTGACATGTTGTATGTCAACCTTGAGTCTCATGACTTTGCTGAGCTCACTATTAATTCTAGAGATTGGGGGGTTTTGGTTGAATTCTCGTGTTTTTTTGTGTAAACAAATATGTTGTCAGTGAATAGAGATGGTCTTATTTTTTTTACTTTCTCTTATATGTTAAATTAGTTTCCTAACTGCTGTAACAAATGACAACAAACTTGGTGGATTACAGCAGAAATTTATTCTCTTGTAGTTCTGGAGGCTAGGAGTTTGAAATCAGCATCCCTGGCCAAATCAAGGTGTCGGCAGGACTGCACTGCCTCTCGAGGCTCCAGAGAATTCATTCCTTGCGTCTTCCAGCTTCTGGTGGCTGGGGGCTGCTGGCATTTCTTGACCCGTGGCCACTTCACTCTGGTCTCTGGCTCTGTAGTCGCATTGCTTCCTCCTATTGTGTCTATGGGGGCTCCCCAGGTGGCGCTAGTGGTGAAGCTCTCTCCTGCTAGTGCAGGAGCCAGAAGAGAAAGAGATGCGCGTTTGACCCCTGGGTTGGGACTTGCCAGGAGAACTTGCCAGCGTTCTTGCCAGGAGAACTCCATGGACAGAAGAGCCTGGCGGCCTGCAGCCTACAGGGTTGCAAAGAGTGTGAAGTGACTTAGCATGCTCACATTCTGCCTTTGGACCCTCATTCTGCCTCTCTTTTGTTTGTTTTTCTTTATATTTTCTTGACTGTGCTGCATGGCATGTGGGATGTTAGTTGTTAGTTCTCCAACCAAAAACTGAACCTGTGCCCGCTGCATTGCACACAGAGTCTGAAGTACTGGCCTGCCAGGGAAGGACCTCTGCCTCCCTTTTATAAAGATACATGTGATTGCGTTTAGGACCCACCAGTTAATGCAGAATTATCTCTTCATTTTATGAATCTTGACTTGATCACACATACAAAGACTCTTTTTCCTTATAAAGTAATGTGTGCAGATTCTAGGAATTAGGACCTGGTATCCTTAAATGGCCATCACTCAGCCTACAGTACACATCCTCTTTGGGGTTATTTGAGCATTCTTAAGGGTTTTGAGCTACCTATATTTCTATGTACAGGTTTTTTTTTTTTTTCCTTTTCATGGATAACTTAGGGATTATAAAATATGTATCAAACTTTTTACAGTCTACTTAAAATAAATATTTGGCCTTTTCAGATGGAATAAAGAAACCTCACCATCATAGAGTTTCTTTTACCCTTTCCCTTCTGTGTATCATGAGCATCTTGTAAGTAATCTACATACATAGGAAACCACATCAGACAATATTATAGGTTTTGCTTTCAGTCATTACACACATTTTAAAAGAATTCAAGAGAAAAATAGTCGGATATTTACCATTTCTATTGCTCTTCCTCTATTCCTGATTTTGCAAGTTTCCTTTTACTATAAGTTTTCTTCTGACTGAGAAACTTTTTGTTTTGTTTTGTCTTACTATTTTTTATTAGTTAATTTTTGCTGCATATAGTTGTTCTGACTGAGGAACCCTTAACAATTCTTTTAGAGCAGTCTGCTGATAACAAATGCTACCGGTGTTTCTTCATTTGAAAATATCTTTATCTCATTTTCAGTGCTGAAGGATATTTTTGTTCACTCCTGGGATGTACCTGCTATTTTAAGTACTTAAAAAGAATGCTGTAACACTTCTTTCTAGCCTTCAAGATTTCTGATAAGAAATCCAGTTATTGAAATTGTTTTTCTCCTAGAGGTAATGTATCATTTTTTTCTCCAGCTGCTTTTAAGATTTTTTTGGTCTTCTTTTCATTTCAAGGTGTTCGATTTTGTTGTATCTGGGCGTGGATTTCTTGGTGTTTATTGTTTGGAGTTCACTAAACTTCTGAAACTTGCACATTTGTAGAGTTCCCTGCCCCTGCAATATGAAGATTTTTTTCAGCCATTAAATCTTCAAGTATTTTTCCATTCCTGTATTCTTCCTTTTCTCCTTCTGGAATGATATTAAGGGTAGATCTTTTATTATAGTCCCACAGGTCCCTGAGACTCTGTTCTCTTTTTTTCAGTCTATGTTCTCTCTCTGTTGTTCAAATAGAGCAATTTCCATTGCTCCATCATCCAGCTCACTAACTCTTACCTCTGTTTCCCCCATCCTAATCTGTCAATATTTCTTTTGATCATTGTAATTTTTAGTTCTAGAGAGAGTAATTTGACACGATGAACTCGAAGGAACCGCTGAGCTACGGCCAGCCCAATTTTTAGTTCTAAAATTTCTGTTCTCCTTTGTATCTTTTATTTCTGCACTGAAACATATTACTTTACCTTTTGTTTCAAGATGGTTTGTGATCACTTGTTAAAGAATTTTTTTACATTTGTAAAAATTAATTTTTATTGGAGTATAGTCATTTCACAACGTGTTAGTTTCTACTCTACAGTAAAGTGGATCAGATACGCATACACATGTACCCCTCCCTTTTTTTTAAATTTCCTACCCATTTAGGTCACCAGAGAGCATTGAGTAGCATTCCCTGTGCTAGACAGTAGGTTCTTATTACTTATCTATTCTATACATAGTATTAGTAGTATATATATATATGTCAATCTTAATCTCAATATATAGTGTATGTATACATGTCAATGTCAATAGTATATATGCATGTCAATAGTGTATATGCATATCAATAGTGTATATATATGTGTCAATAGTATATATACATGTCAATAGTATATATATATATGTCAATAGTATATATACATGTCAATAGTATATATATATATATATATGTCAATAGTATATATACATGTCAGTAGTATATATGCATGTCAATAGTGTATATGCATGTCAATAGTGTATATGCATGTCAATAGTGTATATATGTCAATAGTGTATATACATGTCAATAGTATATATATATATATATGTCAATAGTGTATATACATGTCAATAGTGTATATATGTCAATAGTATATATACATGTCAATAGTATATATATATATATATGTCAATAGTATATATGCATGTCAATAGTGTATATGCATGTCAATAGTGTATATATGTCAATAGTGTATATACATGTCAATAGTATATATATATGTGTCAATAGTGTATATACATGTCAGTAGTGTATATGCATGTCAGTAGTGTATATACATGTCAATCTCAATCCCTCCCAGCCCTCTCCCCCCAGGTGTCCATGTGATTGTTCTCTACATCCGTGTCTCTATTTCTGCTTTGCAAATAAGATCATCTCTACCATTTTTTCTGGGCTTCCCTGGTACCTCAGATGGTAAAACATCTACCTGCAATGCAGGAGACATGGGTTCGATCTGTGGGTCAGGAAGATCCCCTGGAGAAGAGAATAGCTACCCACTCCAGTATTCTTGCCCAGTGAACTCCATGGACAGAGGAGGCTGACAGGCTATAGTCCATGGGGCTGCACAGAGTCGGAAATGACTGAGCGACTAACACTTGCACTTAACATTTTTCTAGATTTCACATATATGCATTAATATACGTTATTTGTTCTTCTCTTTCTGACTAACTTTACCCTGTACTACAAAAGCTGTCTTAAAGCTTTTGCCAAATAATTCCAACATCTGTGCCATTTTTCGCTGGCGTGTGTTGATCGTCTTTTTCTACACAAGTTATATTTCCCTTGCCCTTCACATGCTAAACTTTAAAAGATTATTTTCTGGACATTTTTGTTTTTGTACCACACAGCCTGTGGGCTCTTATTTCCCTAGCCCAGGATCAAAGCCCAGGCCTGAGCGGTGAAAGTGCAGAGTCCGAAACACTGGGCCACCAGGGAATTCCCCATCTCCTGGGCATTTTGAATATTACGTTATGAGATTCTGGTGTTTTTTAAACCGCACTGAGGAGTGCTAACGCTTTCGTTTCAGCAGTGAGCATGCCTGGTTTGGGCTGCGCTGCAGCTTGCCTTTCGCTCCCGTGGTCTCAGTGTCGCTTTGGTCCTCAGTGCCCTTGCAGCTCTGCTCTGCCCCACATGTGCACCGCTCGGTGGCCAGTCTGACATCTGGATCTCGTTTATTTGCTACTTCAGTTCTCAGTGTGTTTTGTGTGCTGAGCATTAGATCCGTGTATGCACACCTGGGGTTGAGCCCAGAAGTTCATAAACAAGTTTATGGGGCTCCCTTGCCATGACCTCCTTGGTACTCTCTGGTTCCTCAGGGCTCTGTTTTCCATCCTTGGTCTGCTGCATATGACTCCAAGGACAAGCAGCTTGAGGACTCGGAAAAAAAATTAAAGTCACCAGCTGTTTGCTGGTACTCTAAATTCTGCTCTTCTTCTCCAGTCTGCCTACTATGATTTTTCAATTCCTCAAGTGGCTTCTCCATTTACTCTGTCCAGGAGTTGTGGGTACATTCAGGATAATTGTGAGGACTAAATGAGATGCATGTAAAATACCTTGTAGTGCCTGGCACATAGTAGATGCTTAATAAATATTGGTTACTATGATTCTTTGGACAGAGATTTACAAGGGGGCACATGTACTTAAGAGTAAGAAGAACAATAAAATCTTATTCTGACAATACAATAGATATAGGAGGGAAGGTGTAATTTGAGATACATGTAAAGAAACCAAGAGACATGTAGAGAGGGCACCCTGATGACCATAAGTCTAAGGACACTATATGAATGAGGAATGGGATGATGGGGGAATGCTTGTCTAGGGACAAATACAAAAGGTAGCATTTAATAAATGTCAACATGCTCAAATCCCAGTATAATGTGAGGTTTGACAAATAATCTGATGAAGATGTCAAAGGCTCTTTTTTTAGCTTCACTCAGAGTTTGAGGAGACGGATAACTGGTGTGGGGAAGAAAGCTTTGATGTTCATAAATGCAAAGAGAAAGCAGTCCTACTTCTCCTCCAAATTCCTGTCTTCTCTCTGAATTGGGAAGGACACAGTTGTGAAACATGAAATCATAGAGGACAACAGAGATGTCAGAAAACCATAAATGAGCAAATGTCCATGTTTTAAAAAAAGAAATAATGATTGTGGAAACTATAGAATTTAAGATTGATATAAATCCAAGTTAAAATGTGAGAAAAGGCAATTCATGATAGTTTATGAGCAATTAGAAACATATGGTCTTGGGACTTCCCTGGTGATCCAGTGGCTAAGACTCCACACTCCCAATACAGTGGGCCTGGGTTTGATCCCTGGCCAGGGAACTAGATACTACAGGCTGTAACCAAAGATCTCACATGGCGTGGCAAAGATGGACGATCCTGCGTGTCACAAAGTAAGACCTGTCACAGCCAAATAGCTATAACTACCTAAATATGCTTTAAAAGAAAGAAAGAAAAAGATGGTCACTAGGAGCCTATCTGTGTTCACTATGGCCAACCTCTTGCTAAACTAATCTTACTTCCTTTCTTAATTAGGTTACTGGAATACTAAATACTTGATGTATCTTGATTTTGGCCAACAGCTTCCAGACCCTTAGGATATCCTTATGTACAAGCTAGAGGAATATGAGTTAAATGATAGTCTATTAAAGAGATTCTCAAATATTTGAATGAAAAGTTTTAGACCCGTCAGTTGGGTTCTAGCATATAAAGTCATAGATGCGACTTAACAATTTGTAAAATGATACAAATATGTGAGGTGACTGAATCAATATTCTTAAGAGATTTGGGGGACTTGAGGTAGGTGGGATGTGAATATGTATGTATAAGTTGGTTGAAAACAGTTCATGGAGAAAAGGACATAGTAGGAGTGTCAAATGAGCAAGCATTCAATGTAACCCAAATTTGCATCATATTCTTTCACTCATTTCTTCAAAAAACCATTATGTGACTGTCATAAAAGCAAATTCCGTTTACCTTGCTTGTAAAAGTGTAGAGTCCAGAGCAGGACAGCAATGGTGCCCCGACACTAGTGATGAGAAAACACCTGGGTACTGGGCTCATCCTATGGGACACCATGGAGGAGAGGATTACACATTTTAAAAGAAGACACCAGGTTCAAGGTGGCACAAGCGCTGGAGCTGCATGGTCAGAAAAATGACAGTCTGTGAAGGCTGGTCACCTGGAGAAAGGCTAAGTAGGGATGTGAATCTTACGTTTACACTTGTTAAGAGCTGTTGTCTGGGTACTTTCTTATGTTCCTGCTCTGCTCCTTAGGCAGTAAAAGTTATAGCCAGGAAGTATAGGAAACTGGATGTCAGCCAGTCTCTTACCGTCTATCAGCTCCTTTCCAGTCCCTAGGCACACAGAATGAGCAGGACAGGACCCCTTTCTGACAGAGTCAGCACTCCAGAAATGCAGATTCCACAGAAACAGATGGCTCGGTAAGCTATGTTTCTTCCAAGAGTAGATAGAACTGGATGCCTCTATGGCACTGAGCTCCCATCTCTGGAACATAAAAGGAAACATGTTCAGGTTCTCCTTAAGGGTCTAAGGCTGGGCTGATGGTGTTTGGAGGTGGTGTAATGGTGGCAACCAAGAACAAGGATGCCTGTTTCCCGGACGAGCAAAGAGGCTAGCCAAAGAAGAGTCTGCACTGTGTTCAAGGAGAAAAGCAGAAATTCAAAGCCAGAGAAGTGGCCCTGAGCATCAGATGCACAAGAGTCACAAACTGTCATCAGGAGGACAAGTCAGGAGTCAGCAGAAGGGCAGAGCTATAGGGCTGAACAGTCATGGGGCATAATGTGACCCTGGTTAAAGATGGCAGTCTGGTAGGTGAGTGGGTAAAGAAGATGTGATACTATAAGTGGAACATTACTCAGTCATAAAAAAGAATGAAATAATGCCATTTGCATCATCATGCATGGACCTAGAGATTATTATGCTAAGTGAAGTAAGTCAGAAAAAGAAAAACAAATACTGTAGATATCACTTATATGTGGAAGCTAAATATGATACAAATGAACTTATCTACAAAACAGAAATGGACTCACACACATAGAAAACAGAGTTGTTTTTGGCACAGAGGAGAAGAATAGGGGAGGAAAGAATTAGGAGTTTCATATTAGTAGCTTAACGCTATTATATATGGAATGGATAAACAACAAGGTCCAACTCTGTAGCACAGGGAACTATATTCAATACCCTGTGATAAACCAAAATGGAAAAGAATATGAAAAAGAATATATATATATAGATATATATGGAGCTTCCCTGGTGGCTCAGTGGTAAAGAATCCATCTGCCAATGCAGGAGACATGGGTTCAATCTCTGGGTTGGAAAGATTCCATGGAGAAGGGCATGGCAACCCAGTCCAGTATTCTTGTCCTGGAGAATCCCACAGAGGAGACTAGCAGGCTATAGTCCATGGGGTCACAAAGAGTCTGACATAACTAAGTGATTAACACAATTCATTAGATCAATTCATTTCATATAAAACTGAATCACTTTTCTATGCTGCAAAAAGTAACACAACATTGTAAATCAACTATACATCAATGACTTTTTTTTAAAGGTGGCAGTCTAGGATGAAGTTGGGGAATAGTGCCAGAAGTCAGGATCTGTGAGGGGCTCCAAGTGGTCTTAAACTTGAGACAGGACTGGACTAAGGCTGGATGACCACCTGTGGGGGTCATAAGAGATGGAACGTATGCCAGACATCCTCTATCTGCCTCTCCATCTCTTATTCTCCACCCGTCTCAACCCTGCTCTGGGCCGAGGAAATTGATCTACATAACTTGCATCACACCTGGAGCCAGGAATCCTGGAGTGCAAAGTCAAGTGGGCCTTAAGAAGCATCACTATGAACAAAGCTAGTGGAGGTGATGGAATTCCGGCTGAGTTTTTTCAAACCCTAAAAGATGATCTATTAAAGTGCTTTACTCAATATGCCAGCAAATTTGAAAAACTCAGCAGTGGCCACAGGACTGGAAAAGCTCAGTTTTCATTCCAATCCCAAAGAAAGGCAATGCCAAAGAATGTTTAAACTACCGCACAATTGCACTCATCTCACACGCTAGCAAAGTAACACTCAAAATTCTGCAAGCCAGGCTTCAACAGTACCTGAACTGAGAACTTCCAGATGTTCAAGCTGGATTTAGAAAAGGCAGAGGAACCAGAGATTAAATTGCCAACATCCACTGGGGTCATAGAAAAAGCAAAGAGAATTCCAGAAAAACATCTACTTCTGTTTCATTGACTATCCTTTGACTGTGTGGATCACAACAAATTGTGGGAAATTCTTCAAGAGATGGGAATACCAGACTACCTTACCTGCCTCCTGAGAAACCTGCAGGCAGGTCAAGAAGCAACAGTTAGAACCAGACATGGAACAATGGACTGGTTCCAAATTGGGAAAGGAGCATGTCAAGGCTGTATGTTGTCACCCTGCTTATTCAACTTACACACAGAGTACATCATGTGAAATGCCAGGTTGGATGAAGCACAAGCTGGAATCAAGATTGCTGGGAGAAATGTCAATAACCTCAGATATGTAGATGACACCAGTCTTATGGCAGAAAGCAAAGAGGAACTAAAGAGCCTCTTGATGAAAATGAAAGAGGAGAATGAAAAAGCTGACTTAAAACTCAACCTTCAAAAAACGAAGATCATGGCATCTGGGCCCATCCCTTCATGGCAAATAGATGGGGAAACAGTGGAAACAGTGACAGACTTTATTTTCTTTGGCTCCAAATCACTACAGATGGTGATTGCAGCCTGAAATTAAAAGACACTTACTTCTTGGAAGAAAAGCTATGACAAACCTAGATCACATATTAAAAAGCAGAGACATTACTTTGCCAACAAAGGTCCATCTAGTCAAGGCTTTGGTTTCTCCAGTAGTCATGTATGGATGTGAGAGTTGGACCATAAAGAAGGTTGAGCACTAAAGAACTGATGCTTTTGAACTGTGGTGTTGGAGAAGACTCTTGAGGGTCCCTTGGACAGCAAGGAGATCAAATCAGTCAATCCTAAAGGAAATCAGTCCTGAATATTCAGTGGAAGGACTGATGCTGAAGCTGAAGCTCAATACTTTGGGCACCTGATGCAAAGAGCTGACTGATTAGAAAAGACCCTGATTCTGGGAAAGATTGAAGGCACAAGGAGAAGGGGACAACAGAGGATGAGATGGTTAGATTGCATCACCGACTCAATGGACTTGAGTTTGAGCAGTCTCTGAGAGTTGGTGATGGACAGGGAAGCCTGGCATGCTGCAGTCCATGGGGTCGCAAAGAGTCGGATATGACTGAGTGACTGAACTGAACTTACATCAGGGGAATTCTTGCCCTCTGGATCCAGTTAGGTTCTGAGAACAGGATGCCCCACCTAGAGATCAGAGACAGGGAGAAGAATAAGATGGGATATCCCTGCCCCTTGCCTGCCTTCTTGTGAGATCACCTTGGGGTTTCTGTGTTCCTTGATGAAGGTCACGGCTCCTCTGAAGGTGTCACTGAATACAGAGTTCTCTCTTCCAGGATCCAGTAGTCCCTTTCTGCTCTCTTCCCTCCTAACGTAGAGGTAGTAACAGCTGAACTTCACAATAATACAGAAAGTGGGAAACAGATGTGGGCAGAGATAAAACAAGACTGGCCATGAGTGGATAGCTATTAAAGCTGGATGATATGGACATGAAGGTACTTTATACTGTCTCTACTTTTGTGTAAGTTTGGAATTATTAAATGTGAAAAGTTAGAAGAATCGTTAGTTCAGAAGTTGCTTGCTGGGACTTCAGTGTGGCCCATTGGTTGACTCTCTGCACCCGGTGCAGGGGGCACAGGTTTGATCCCTGGCTGGGGAAGAGCCCACGTGCTGCATGATGTGGCCAAGTGAAACAAAACAAGATAAAAGAATTACTAAAAAAAAAATAATAATTACTTGCTGATACAGTAAAACTCATCTATTATTGCTGGACGCCACTGATATCATGAAGAAAGTCTGTGTGAAGGTTTCAGAAACATGATAGAAAAAACATATTGAAACAAAATGCAAATGACGAATGCTATTTTTATGATGGTCGAATCAAACAGCATGTTCAATGGAAAATATCAAGATGGTATTATTCAGAATGTGTGTTTAGAGTATTCTTTTATGGATCAAGAAAAAAGTAAACAGATATATTACATTTATCTTTTAAAATATGTTATGAGTGGATCTTGCTGCTAAGCCTAGAGAAGGGAGTGGTTACCCACTCCGGTATCCTTGCCTGGAGAATTCCATGGAGAGAGGCTGCAGTCCATGGGATCAGTAAGTTCAGTTCAGTAAGTTCAGTTCAGTTGCTCAGCCGTGTCCGACTCTTTGCGACCCCATGAATCATAGCACGTCAGGCCTCCCTGTCCATCACCAACTCCCGGAGTTTACTCAAACTCATGTCCATCGAGTCGGTGATGCCATCTAGCCATCTCATCCTCTGTTGTCCCCTTCTCCTCCTGCCCCCAATCCCTCCCAACATCAGGGTCTTTTCCAATGAGTCAACTCTTCGCATGAGGTGGCCAAAGTACTGGAGTTTCAGCTTCAGCATCAGTTCTTCCAATGAACACCCAGGACTGATCTCCTTTAGGATGGACTGGTTGGCTCTCCTTGTCCAAGGGACTCTCAAGAGTCTTCTCCAACACTACAGTTCAAAAGCATCAGTTCTTTGGCACTCAGCTTTCTTCACAGTCGAACTCTCACATCCATACATGACTACTGGAAAAACCATAGCCTTGACTAGATGGACCTTTGTTGGCAAAGTAATGTCTCTGCTTTTCAATATGCTATCCAGTTTGGTCATAACTTTCCTTCAAGGAGTAAGTGTCTTTTAATTTCATGGCTGCAATCACAATCTGCAGTGATTTTGGAGCCCCCAAAAATAAAGTGTGACACTGCTTCCACTGTTTCCCCATCTATTTCCCATGAAGTGACGGGGCCAGATGCCATGATCTTAGTTTTCTGAATTTTGAGCTTTAAACCAATTTTTTCAGTCTCCTCTTTCACTTTCATCAAGAGGCTTTTTAGTTCCTCTTCACTTTCTGCCATAAGGGTGGTGTCATCTGCATATCTGAGGTTATTGATATTTCTCCCAGCAATCTTGGTTCCAGCTTGTGCTTCTTCCAGCCCAGCGTTTCTCATGATGTATTCTGCATATAAGTTAAATAAGCAGGGTGACAATATACAGCCTTGATGTACTTATTTTCCTATTTGGAACCAGTCTGTTGTTTTATGTCCAGTTCTAACTGTTACTTCCTGACCTGCATACAGGTTTCTCAAGAGGTGGGTTAGGTGGGATCACAGACTTGGACACAACTGAGCGACTAACACTTGCTTCTAAATAACCTGGGATAGGAAAGAATTAGAGATTACAGAAGAAGCAAGACTGGCTGTGAGTTTATATTTGTTGAACTGGGAGGATGGAGACATGGAAGTTGGTTACACTATTTTTTTTATAATTTTATCTACACTTTAAATATCACCATAGAGTGGTTTCAAAACATAAAACATAAACTGCATGTCCAGAATGTGACCATTTTCAGACTTAGAGAATGAATTTATGGTTACTAGGGAGAAAGCATCAGGTGGGAGGGGTAGAGTGGGAGTTTGGGATTGACAGGTACACACTGCTATCTTTAAAATAAATAACCAACAAGGACCTGCTGTATAGCACAGGGAACTAGACTCAGTATTCTGTAAGAGCATAAATAGGAAAAGAGTTTGAAAAAGGATGGATATTTGTAAGGACATAACTGAATCACTTTGCTATATATCTGTAACTAACACATCAATATTAATCAATTATATCCCATAGAAAATAAATTTTTTAAATGTGACCATTTTACATTAAGTCTGTATTAGCTTTTATGATTTTAGGAAGTATATTATGTTATTTCTCATTCACTTCCTTAGATTCTGCAATTTCTAACATATTCTTCCATCTCTTCCCTCTCCCCACAACCCTTAGTTTTGTCTGCTATATGGAACTAAGCTCGTGTTCCAGGAGCGAGCCTGGTATCTGGAACATAAATATTTGACTCCCATGACCAGCATGAGGATTAGGCGTCAGGTAAGAATCCCCCCTGGAGAAGGCAATGGCACCCCACTCCAGTACTCTTGCCTGGAAAATCCCATGGACGGAGGAGCCTGGTAGGCTGCAGTCCATGGGGTTGCACACAGTCGGACATGACTGAAGTGACTTAGCAGCATGCATCCCCCCGGGGTGCAGAAGAAACCCTTCATACCTCAGCTGTCGGCTCTTTGTTTTTTTAGAAAACAGTCCTGCCAATCTTTTGTTGGTGGTTTCTACTCATGAATTTTTATGCCTCTGGGATTTCACATCCATGTTTTCATTGCCTACCGTGATCATATTACACTTCAGAGTTTAAGTGACACGGAAATGATTCAAGGCTTTTTCTTTTTAAAAATTCTTTTAATTGGAGGATGATTGCTTTATAATGATGTATTCATTTCTGCTGAACAACAACATGAATCAGCTGTAAGTGTACATATATCTCCTCTTTCTTGAGCCTCCCTCCCCCACTGTTGAATGAATTTCTAATGTGTAATGGATAGGAGGGAATCAAAAGTGTTGTAAAAAAATTAAAAAGCGGCATGAAATAATTTTCATTTTCTTACTTCTTACCAAAGCCTATTAAGTCATTCTTTATATTTGGAAAAAAAGACCTGGTGGTATTTTGTCAGTAGTTGCAATTGGAATTCAGTATGACAACCACAGAGCACCTGAAAATGAAGTAAGATCTAGCAGATCATCACCAAGATGCCGCTCTAGAAAAAGACCATCAAACAAGCATAATCATCCAGAAGCTTTTTCTGGATTTACCCTTTCTCCCAAGCCCCCTGTTAGGTGCTAAAAAAGACACACAGGTATATTGTCAGTCTCTGTATTCAAGGGAGCCTATTATAGCTGGAGACACAAAACTGCCTTTATTAACACAAATAACACAACAGAATGGAGCTGTTTAATGAACTTGACCACAAGAATAATTTCAGAGTTCAGTGGACACTTAGGAGTTAGGCTTAGACACTTAGGCTTTCCTGGTGGCTCAGACAGTATAAAGAATCTGCCTGCAATACAGAAGACTCGGGTTTGATCCCTGGGTTGGGAAGATCCCCTAGAGAAGGGAATGGTAACCTACTCCAGTATTCTTGCCTGGAGAATATCATGGGTAGAGGAACCTGGTAGGCTACAGACCATGGGGTTGCAAAGAGTCAGACATGACTGAAAGACTAACACTAGGAATTAATGGTGTTCTTTCTCAACCTTGAAGAGGGGAAAATTCACAGTGGAGGAAGAGATCCAAATGAGAAGGAAGAAATGCAAGTGAACCTTCAGAAGGGGTTGTTGTTGTTGTTCAGTCATGTCCGACTCTGCAACCCCATGGATTGCAGCACGCCAGGCCTCCTTGTTCATCACCAACTCCCGGAGCTTACTCAAACTCATGTCCATCGCGTTGGTGATGCCATCCAGCCATCTCATACTCTGTCGTCTCCTTCGCCTCCTGCCTTTAATCTTTCCCAGCATCAGGGTCTTTTCTAACCAGTCATTCTTCACATCAGGTGGCCAAAGTATTGGAGCTTCAGCTTCAGCATCACCTTCCAATGAATATTGAGGACTGATTTCCTTTAGGATGAACTTGTTGGATCTCCTTGCTGTCCAAGGAACTCTCAAGAGTCTTCTCCAACACCACAGTTCAAAAGCATCAGTTCTTTAGTGCTCAACCTTCTTTATGGTCCAACTCTCACATCCATACATGACTACTGGAGAAACCAAGGCCTTGACTAGATGGACCTTTGTTGGCAAAGTAATGTCTCTGCTTTTTAATATGTGATCTAGGTTTGTCATAGCTTTTCTTCCAAGAAGTAAGTGTCTTTTAATTTCAGGCTGCAATCACCATCTGTAGTGATTTGGAGTCAAAGAAAATAAAGTCTGTCACTGTTTCCACTGTTTCCCCATCTATTTGCCATGAAGGGATGGGCCCAGATGCCATGATCTTCGTTTTTTGAAGGTTGAGTTTTAAGTCAGCTTTTTCACTCTCCTCTTTCACTTTCATCAAGAGGCTCTTTAGTTCCTCTTTGCTTTCTGCCATAAGACTGGTGTCATCTACATATCTGAGGTTATTGACATTTCTCCCAGCAATCTTGATTCCAGCTTGTGCTTCATCCAACCTGGCATTTCACATGATGTACTCTGCGTGTAAGTTGAATAAGCAGGGTGACAATATACAGCCTTGACATGCTCCTTTCCCAATTTGGAACCAGTCCATTGTTCCATGTCTGGTTCTAACTGTTGCTTCTTGACCTGCCTGCAGGTTTCTCAGGAGGCAGGTAAGGTAGTCTGGTATTCCCATCTCTTGAAGAATTTCCCACAATTTGTTGTGATCCACACAGTCAAAGGATAGTCAATGAAACAGAAGTAGATGTTTTTCTGGAATTCTCTTTGCTTTTTCTATGACCCCAGTGGATGTTGGCAATTTAATCTCTGGTTCCTCTGCCTTTTCTAAATCCAGCTTGGACATCTGGAAGTTCTCAGTTCAGGTACTGTTGAAGCCTAGCTTGCAGAATTTTGAGTGTTACTTTGCTAGTGTGTGAGATGAGTGCAGTTGTGCAGTAGTTTAAACATTCTTTGGCATTACCTTTCTTTGGGATTGGAATGAAAACTGAGTTTTTCCAGTCCTGTGGCCACTGCTGAGTTTTCCAAATTTGCTGGCATATTGAGTAAAGCACTTTAATAGATCATCTTTTAGGATTTGAAAAAACTCAGCCAGAATTCCATCACTTCCTACTAGCTTTATTTGTAGTGATGCCTGGGGTTAGTGAAGTGAGCAAAATCATAAAAATGGGAGTAGTTAGGATAGATATGCTAAGAAACAGTGAAAAGGCCAGTTTAATTGAAGTCTCAAGCAATAGAAAAACTTGGGGGTATGTCCAAGGGATGTGGGAAAAAGCCTACTGAAAGAGCTCCCAGGGGCCAAAGCTGGAACACTTAGAGCAATAAAATAGAAAATGTAGTTTTGGATTGTATAAAGTTACTAAACATAAGCCAGTAATCATGTAAGCAAATAGTTAAACTAGTAATATAAATGGGATAAAAGAGATAAAGTAGAAGTGTTAGTCAAGTCTGACTCTTTGTGGCCTCATGGACTGTAACCTGCCAGGCTCCTCTGTCCATGGGATTCTCCAGGCAAGTACTGGAGTGGGTCTCCATTCCCTTCTCCATGGGATCTTCCCGACCCAGGGATCAAACCTGGGTCTCCCGCATTGCAGGCAGACTCTTTACCTTCTGAGTCACCAGGGGCGCCCTAAGTGTTTCTTAAAGAATTCCACATGATGATGGCCCCTTTAGGAGCTTCATTTTCCTTCCCTTGAGAATGAGTTGGACTTAGAGACTTACTTCTATTTTAAAGAATCAAGTTTGGAAAAGGAAAAGAGTTTCTTTACAGTGGAGAAATCTGGAGACCCCATGTTAACCACATGATTAGGGTTAACATCATCAGTAGTAAGTCATGTTGGTGATATGGACCTCCGATACGATGTGATAAGAAGAGCACTTCTCTCTTCCCAGAACCCACGGCCACAGTCCAATCAGGAAAAAACACATCACACAAAACCGAACTGAGGGGTGGTCCGCACAGTACCAGGCTGGTCCTGTTCACACTGTCAGTCGGTGGAAAACAAGGAGGGACCAAGAAAGCATACACACCCAGACAAGGAGCCGTGATGACTGAATGCAGTGTGGCACCTGGGCGGCATCCCAGGACGGGAAAAGGATGTTCGTAGAAAAGCTGAAAAATCTGAATGAAGTCTGCATTGGTCAGTCCTTGTTTGGTCGCTAAGTCCTGTCTGACTCTTTTGGGACCCCATGGACTATAGCCCATCAGACTTCTCAGTCCATGGAATATCCCAGGCAAGGATACTGAAGTGGGTTGCCATTTCCTTCTCCAGGGGAGCTTCCTTACCCAGGGATCGAACCTGTGTCTCTTGTGTCTCCTGCATTGGCAGGCAGATTCTTTACCCCTGGCGCCACCTGGGCTACAGTCCATGGGGTTGCAAAGAGCTGGACACGACTGAAGTGACTGAGCAGGAGCACTATACTCCAATGAAATTATTTATTAAAAAAAAAAATCAAACCAATCTCCCAAGCCTTTCCTGATTGTGATAAGTACCTGCTTTCTTTTGTCTGGCACGTCAGTGGTGGCAGAGTTGGTCTGCTTTCATGAGCCAGTGTAATCCCTATTCACAGGCTTTAGTGTGAATAGCTGCTAATCCACTGTAGGGATGGGGAAGCTGAGGCTGATTTGTGACGGGTAGTGAGAGGGGAAGGTGAGCCTTCTAGACTCAGGTTTCCTGCTGTTCTAGCGTTCCCAGGCCTGAACTGTAGGGTGAGGTGGTTCCACCTTTGTGCCTCAGTGAGGGACCGTGGCTCAAAGGCGATCTAGTGACGGTGCCCCCAGGGCTCCATCAGGAAAAGAGCTCTGTACTTGCCGTTACGTCCTTACGTGTCTGCAACAGTTTCCAGCTTTGTTCTTAGAAAGCTTAGTGTCTGGGCCTTATCCCATTTCAGTTTTCATTAACCTTGATGTTTGTACTAATTTTATTTTAGGTAATTGTCAGCATTAAGCAGGAACTATCAGCTGACTCTCATCTTCAGGAGGGAAAGTCTTTCAAAATAAGTTACCAATCGTGTATCTCCACTGAAACCAACTTCATGTTGCTTAAAAACAGATGAAACAGAACAAAAACTCCAGCTTTTTAAAATGACAGAGTTTTGTGTGTATGTTTTACTGAATACAGGTGTCTGCCTCTTCTTTTCTATTATTATTAATTTTTTAATTTTTAAAACATTTTTAAGTGAAAGATAATTGTTTTACAATATTGTGTTGATTTCTGCATACATCAATATGAATCAGCCATAGGCACACGTATGTCCCCTCCCGCTTGAACCTCCTTCCCACCTCCCACCCCATCCTGTTGTAGCCATGCGTTCCAGGAAACAAACTCACTCAGAAGGACAATGCAGATAGTGGAGTGCAGTTTATTACACCAGCGGGCCCAAGGCAGAGTCTCCTCTTAGCCAAGGACCCCGACCAGTTTTTGTGAAAACCGTATACACCCTAAGTGTACTTGCTCAAACCCACCTCCCCAGATTCCTTGAAACTAGTCTGGACAAGGTAAAAGAGAGAAACGATCAAAGTTAACCCATGATTCATGTGTCACAAGACTAGATAAAAAGTGGACATTTATCAATAGGCCTGTGGTCATATCCCGATAAACAAAATGGAATTTACCACTTTGTTCTGTTACAGAGATAATTAGCATATTCTTTTAGGCAACAGAGAGTCCAAGACCAAGTCCTGAGGCTCTTTCATCCGGGGGGCCTGGTTTCCCATTGGTATGCCACTTCCATAGACACCGGGCACGGAGTTCAGTTTACCACTGGGAGGGTGACCATGCGTGTAGGCTAACGTTGCAGCCTGGGTGAAGACGGGCCCAGCTCTGTCTGTTTCCTCCTTCAATCACACCCCTCTAGGTTGTCACAGAGCCCCAGTTTGAACTCTTTGAGCAAATTCCCACTGGCTATCTGTTTTACTTACAGTAGTGTATATGTTTTCACCCTACTCCCTCAATTCATCCTACCCTCTCCTTTCCCCCTGGGTCCACAAGTCTGTTCTCTATGTCTGTGTCTCTACTGTTGTTGTTGTTTAGTCCCTAAGTCGTTCTGACTCTTTGCAACCCCGTGGATTGTAGCCAGCCAGGTTCCTCTGTCCATGGGATTTCCCAGGCAAGAATACTGGAGTGGGTTTCCATATACTTCTTCAGAGGATCTTCTTGACCCAGGGATTGAACCTGGGTCTCCTGCTTGGCAGGCAGTTTCTTTACCACTGAGCATTGCTGCCCTGCAAATAGATTCATCAGTACTCTCTTTCTAGATTCCATATATATGCATTAATATGCAATATTTATTTTTCTCTTTCTGACTTCCTTCACTCTGTAAAATGATGTATTTTAATGGAAAGGAGTATTTGGCCTTGAGTCCTCCACCTTATTTTACACCAGCCCTTAAAGGAAACTAAGTTTTCAAGCTGGCTCGTTTTTCTCTTTGCAGTGTTTGCTCCCTAAACTCCCAGGCACAGCAGTCTTGCTCTGTCAAGAGCCCACCAGTTTGGGAACAGTGGCTCTTGCTGATGTTCAGAGAAGCATGTACATGGATGTGTGGTCAGCTCTTACTCAGAAATCCTCATGGGAGGAAGCTTTTCAGTCTATGTGGGTCGAGAGAACCACAGCCCAGCTGTGGCTTGCAGATCAAAAAAGACCCTATTCAACATGGTGAAAATAATACTTAGAAAAATGCTGAATCAGTTTCTGCTTCCTGCCCTGAGCCCAGATCATGGAACCATGTGAGAATGGGGGTTTTCAGGGACCTTCGGGGAAGTGAGGGAGGGCTGTGTAACTCAGCACAGCAATGAGGAGGGCCACTCCTCACCTCCCAGAGGGCACAGGAGGCTGCCTGTAAGGGGAACCCAGTTAAAAACCCAAAACTCATTCAGGAAGAGAGAAAATAAACACTGATCATGGTCACAGCCAAGCAGTCATGACATCTCCACAATATTTGATCACATGATACCCACAGCTGTTACTCCTTCGCCCAGGTGTTGCCTTGATGGCCGGCTTGAGTCATGACCAACCATTTCCTTCCTAAGTGCCCTGTTTCTGTTAGAGCCGTGGATGGCTGGCACCTCTTCCCACCCGAGTCCTTCTCTCATGCCTCTAGACCGATTGTTTGCGTTTTGGTGTGTTAGGGTGAAACCGATATTCACCAGCACCAGTCATGTTTCGTACCCTCAACAGCAAGTGACACAGGGGTGGACCCAGCACTTAACAGTCTTAGTCTACCTCAGTAAAAGGAATCTTTCTTTTCCTCCTGGAATGAGAACTGCTGGGAGACTCAACCACGGCAAGGGGGACAGGGGGAGCCTGTTGATGGCAAGTGATCTTGGCTCTTCTGCTGTATTTGCTCAAGTCTAAAACAACCAGTAAGATTTGGGTCTTAGGCTCAGTTTAGTCCATCAAATAGTTGCACGCACACGTATTCAATCACTTCAGTCATGTCCAGCTCTTTGTGGCCCCTGGACTATAGCCTACCCGGCTTCTCTGTGCATGGCATTGTCCCAGGCAACAATACTGGAGTGGGTTGCCATTTCCTCCTCAAGGGTATCTTCCCAACCCAGGAATCAAACCCACATATCCCAAGGCTCCTGCACTGTCAGGCCAGTTCTTTACTGGGCTTCCCAGTTGAATCATTAAGGAGGAAAAACATTCAAACCTGTTGAATGACAGATTCAAGTAGCTCTGAGTTGATGAAGTAGCTCTGAGTTGATGAAGCCACTATCACATCAATTTATTCTTAGGAAGTGGCTTGGAGTAAGAATGTGCAGAGTGGCAGATACCAAACCCCAAACTAGGATGCCACTTGGCTCCTTCCAATTTAGAGGGTGGATGATACTTATTTACTATTTCAAACTATGTGCAAAATATAAATGCAGTCATTGCCCTGTGCCATAAAGACTTGGAGTGAAAGAAACAAAACAGGAAGAAAAACTTGGAGGAGAGTTCCAAGATGGAAAGATAGTATTGGGATATTGACCCTTCTCCTAAAATTTTTACTTCAAGAACAGGTACCCTGTGCTCATACCCCTGAGGCTTAGAAATGGTATACGTGCCCTTCTCTTCTACAAATGGGCTGTCTTCCATGCTACATTAAATGTTTCTTTTTAAATGGCCGTGCAGATGTCCTATCCTTCCATTTCCGTTTCTCCAAACACCTGGATCAAGGCAGCTTAACAGATGTTCAGATATTGGAACCAAATGCAACATGAACTGAGATTTTAGGCAAAGGGTATTGCAAACGTTCATTGGATTGGGAAAGGGAGGAAGACTTTCTCTGTCCCTTGGCTTCACCTACTACCTACAGACTCTCTCTCTCTTTTTGGTAAGGAACTTGGGAAAAGATCTCTGGTTCCCCCATCCCCATCCCACCCACCTAGGAAGGTCTATGTGACTTGGCTACAAGTCAGTGGTGAGGTTCTGAGAACACTTGGCTGTGTCCTCCAGGCTGAGTGGAGAAGCTGGTATGAAGAGAAGCCACAAATACCGTTTCCATCAGAGAGGGGAGGGACGGCTCCTGATAGAGGATGCTTGGTCAAGAAGCCAGGGTGTCACTGAAATGATATCACAGTGGAGTGGTTTTACAGGGAATGCAATTGCATCATTAAAAATTAAAAATTAGAAATTAAAAATCTACTTTGGTTTGAGATTAATCCTTTGTCTGTTGCTTTGTTTGCTATTATTTTCTCCCATTCTGAAAGCTGTCTTTTCACCTTGCTTATAGTTTCCTTTGTTGCGCAGAAGCTTTTAAGTTTAATTAGGTCCCATTTGTTTATTTTTGCTTTTATTTCCAATATTCTGGGAGGTGGGTCATAGAGGATCCTGCTGTGATTTATGTCAGAGAGTGTTTTGCCTATGTTCTCCTCTAGGAGTTTTATAGTTTCTGGTCTTACATTTAGATCTTTAATCCATTTTGAGTTTATTTTTGTGTATGGTGTTAGAAAGTGTTCTAGTTTCATTCTTTTACAAGTGGGTGACCAGTTTTCCCAGCATCACTTGTTAAAGAGGTTGTCTTTCTTCCATTGTATATCCTTGCCTCCTTTGTCGAAGATAGGTGTCCATAGGTATGTGGATTTATCTCTGAGCTTTCTATTCTGTTCCATTGATCTATATTTCTGTCTTTGTGCCAGTACCATACTGTCTTGATGACTGTGGCTTTGTAGTAGAGTCTGAAGTCAGGCAGGTTGATTCCTCCAGTTCCATTTTTCTTTCTCAAGATTGCTTTGGTTATTTGAGGTTTTTTGTATTTCCATACAAATTGTGAAATTATTTGTTCTAGTTCTCTGAAAAATACTGTTTATAGCTTGATAGGGATTGCATTGAATCTACAGATTGCTTTGGGTAGTATAGTCATTTTCACAATATTGATTCTTCCAATCCATGAATATGGTATATTTCTTCATCTATTTGTGTCCTCTTTGATTTCTTCCATCAGTGTTTTATAGTTTTCTATATATAGGTCTTTCATTTATTTAGGTAGATACACTCCTAAGTATTTTATTCTTTTTGTTGCAATGGTGAATGGTATTGTTTCCTTAATTTCTCTTTCTGTTTTCTCATTGTTAGTGTATAGGAATGCAAGGGATTTCTGTGTGTTAATTTTATATCCTGCAACTTTACTATATTCATTAATTAGCTCTAGTAATTTTCTGGTAGAGTCTTTATGGTTTTCTATGTAGAGGATCATGTTGTCTGCAAACAGTGAGAGTTTTACTTCTTCTTTTCTTATCTAGATTCCTTTTATTTCTTTTTCTGCTCTGATTGCTGTGGTCAGCACTTCCACTATGTTGAATAGTAGTGGTGAGAGTGGGCACCCTTGTCTTGTTCCTGACTTTAAGGGAAATACTTTCAGTTTTTCACCATTGAGGATAATGTTTGCTGTGGGTTTATCATATATAGCTTTTATTATGTGGAGGTATGTTCCTTCTATTCCTGCTTTCTGGAGAGTTTTTATCATAAATGGATGTTGGATTTTGTCAAAGGCTTTTTCTGCATCTATTGAGATAATAATATGGTTTTTATCTTTCAATTTGTTAATATGGTGTTTTATTAATACCCCCAGAACTGGCTTTAACTTCCCTTTTACCACTGTAAGACCACTGATTCACCTCCAGGAGATGGCAAGATTCAAAATATTGATGTATCCTGGTCTAGCTTCTATTTCCAGAGCCCCAAACTCTCAAACTAAACAGGTAAAAAAATTATCAGTCTTTTTTTTTTTTTTTTTTTTAATATTATTTTATTAGTTGGAGGCCAATCACTTTACAACATTTCAGTGGGTTTTGTCATACATTGACATGAATCAGCCATATAGTTACATGTATTCCCCATCCCGATCCCCCCTCCCACCTCCCTCCCCACCCGACTCCTCAGGGTCCTCCCAGTGCACCAGGCCCGAGCACTTGACTCATGTATCCCACCTGGGCTGGTGGTCCGTTTCACCATAGATAATATACATGCTGTTCTTTCAAAACATCCCACCCTCACGTTCTCCCCCAGAGTTCAAAAGTCTGTTCTGTATTTCTGTGTCTCTTTTTCTGTTTTGCATATAGGGTTATCGCCACCATCTATCTAAATTCCGTATATATGTGTTAGTATACTGTAATGTTCTTTATCTTTCTGACTTACTTCACTCTGTATAATGGGCTCCAGTTTCATCCATCTCATTAGAACTGATTCAAATGAATTCTTTTTAACGGCTGAGTAATATTCCATGGTGTATATGTACCACAGCTTCCTTATCCATTCATCTGCTGATGGGCATCTAGGTTGCTTCCATGTCCTGGCTATTATAAACAGTGCTGCGATGAACATTGGGGTGCACGTGTCTCTTTCAGATCTGGATTCCTCAGTGTGTATGCCCAGAAGTGGTATTGCTGGGTCATATGGTAGTTCTATTTCCAGTTTTTTAAGAAATCTCCACACTGTTTTCCATAGTGGCTGTACTAGTTTGCATTCCCACCAACAGTGTAAGAGGGTTCCCTTTTCTCCACACCCTCTCCAGCATTTATTGCTTGTAGACTTTTGGATAGCAGCCATCCTGACTGGCGTGTAATGGTACCTCATTGTGGTTTTGATTTGCATTTCTCTGATGATGAGTGATGTTGAGCATCTTTTCATGTGTTTGTTAGCCATCTGTATGTCTTCTTTGGAGAAATGTCTGTTTAGTTCTTTGGCCCATTTTTTGATTGGGTCGTTTATTTTTCTGGAATTGAGCTTCAGGAGTTGCTTGTATATTTTTGAGATTAATCCTTTGTCTGTTTCCTCATTTGTTATTATTTTCTCCCAATCTGAGGGCTGTCTTTTCACCTTACTTATAGTTTCCTTTGTTGTGCAAAAGCTTTTAATTTTCATTAGGTCCCATTTGTTTATTTTTGCTTTTATTTCCAATATTCTGGGAGGTGGGTCATAGAAGATCTTGCTGTGATTTATGTCGGAGAGTGTTTTGCCTATGTTCTCCTCTAGGAGTTTTATAGTTTCTGGTCTTACATTTAGATCTTTAATCCATTTTGAGTTTATTTTTGTGTATGGTGTTAGGAAGTGTTCTAGTTTCATTCTTTTACAAGTGGTTAACCAGTTTTCCCAGCACCACTTGTTAAAGAGATTGTCTTTTTTCCATTGTATATCCTTGCCTCCTTTGTCAAAGATAAGCTGTCCATAGGTTCGTGGATTTATCTCTGGGCTTTCTATTCTGTTCCATTGATCTATATTTCTGTCTTTGTGCCAGTACCATACTGTCTTGATGACTGTGGCTTTGTAGTAGAGTCTGAAGTCAGGCAGGTTGATTCCTCCAGTTCCATTTTTCTTTCTCAAGATTGCTTTGGTTATTTGAGGTTTTTTGTATTTCCATACAAATTGTGAAATTATTTGTTCTAGTTCTCTGAAAAATACTGTTTATAGCTTGATAGGGATTGCATTGAATCTACAGATTGCTTTGGGTAGTATAGTCATTTTCACAATATTGATTCTTCCAATCCATGAATATGGTATATTTCTTCATCTATTTGTGTCCTCTTTGATTTCTTCCATCAGTGTTTTATAGTTTTCTATATATAGGTCTTTCATTTATTTAGGTAGATACACTCCTAAGTATTTTATTCTTTTTGTTGCAATGGTGAATGGTATTGTTTCCTTAATTTCTCTTTCTGTTTTCTCATTGTTAGTGTATAGGAATGCAAGGGATTTCTGTGTGTTAATTTTATATCCTGCAACTTTACTATATTCATTAATTAGCTCTAGTAATTTTCTGGTAGAGTCTTTATGGTTTTCTATGTAGAGGATCATGTTGTCTGCAAACAGTGAGAGTTTTACTTCTTCTTTTCTTATCTAGATTCCTTTTATTTCTTTTTCTGCTCTGATTGCTGTGGTCAGCACTTCCACTATGTTGAATAGTAGTGGTGAGAGTGGGCACCCTTGTCTTGTTCCTGACTTTAAGGGAAATACTTTCAGTTTTTCACCATTGAGGATAATGTTTGCTGTGGGTTTATCATATATAGCTTTTATTATGTGGAGGTATGTTCCTTCTATTCCTGCTTTCTGGAGAGTTTTTATCATAAATGGATGTTGGATTTTGTCAAAGGCTTTTTCTGCATCTATTGAGATAATAATATGGTTTTTATCTTTCAATTTGTTAATATGGTGTTTTATTAATACCCCCAGAACTGGCTTTAACTTCCCTTTTACCACTGTAAGACCACTGATTCACCTCCAGGAGATGGCAAGATTCAAAATATTGATGTATCCTGGTCTAGCTTCTATTTCCAGAGCCCCAAACTCTCAAACTAAACAGGTAAAAAAATTATCAGTCTTTTTTTTTTTTTTTTTTTAAATATTATTTTATTAGTTGGAGGCCAATCACTTTACAACATTTCAGTGGGTTTTGTCATACATTGACATGAATCAGCCATATAGTTACATGTATTCCCCATCCCGATCCCCCCTCCCACCTCCCTCCCCACCCGACTCCTCAGGGTCCTCCCAGTGCACCAGGCCCGAGCACTTGACTCATGTATCCCACCTGGGCTGGTGGTCCGTTTCACCATAGATAATATACATGCTGTTCTTTCAAAACATCCCACCCTCACGTTCTCCCCCAGAGTTCAAAAGTCTGTTCTGTATTTCTGTGTCTCTTTTTCTGTTTTGCATATAGGGTTATCGCCACCATCTATCTAAATTCCGTATATATGTGTTAGTATACTGTAATGTTCTTTATCTTTCTGACTTACTTCACTCTGTATAATGGGCTCCAGTTTCATCCATCTCATTAGAACTGATTCAAATGAATTCTTTTTAACGGCTGAGTAATATTCCATGGTGTATATGTACCACAGCTTCCTTATCCATTCATCTGCTGATGGGCATCTAGGTTGCTTCCATGTCCTGGCTATTATAAACAGTGCTGCGATGAACATTGGGGTGCACGTGTCTCTTTCAGATCTGGATTCCTCAGTGTGTATGCCCAGAAGTGGTATTGCTGGGTCATATGGTAGTTCTATTTCCAGTTTTTTAAGAAATCTCCACACTGTTTTCCATAGTGGCTGTACTAGTTTGCATTCCCACCAACAGTGTAAGAGGGTTCCCTTTTCTCCACACCCTCTCCAGCATTTATTGCTTGTAGACTTTTGGATAGCAGCCATCCTGACTGGCGTGTAATGGTACCTCATTGTGGTTTTGATTTGCATTTCTCTGATGATGAGTGATGTTGAGCATCTTTTCATGTGTTTGTTAGCCATCTGTATGTCTTCTTTGGAGAAATGTCTGTTTAGTTCTTTGGCCCATTTTTTGATTGGGTCGTTTATTTTTCTGGAATTGAGCTTCAGGAGTTGCTTGTATATTTTTGAGATTAATCCTTTGTCTGTTTCCTCATTTGTTATTATTTTCTCCCAATCTGAGGGCTGTCTTTTCACCTTACTTATAGTTTCCTTTGTTGTGCAAAAGCTTTTAATTTTCATTAGGTCCCATTTGTTTATTTTTGCTTTTATTTCCAATATTCTGGGAGGTGGGTCATAGAAGATCTTGCTGTGATTTATGTCGGAGAGTGTTTTGCCTATGTTCTCCTCTAGGAGTTTTATAGTTTCTGGTCTTACATTTAGATCTTTAATCCATTTTGAGTTTATTTTTGTGTATGGTGTTAGGAAGTGTTCTAGTTTCATTCTTTTACAAGTGGTTAACCAGTTTTCCCAGCACCACTTGTTAAAGAGATTGTCTTTTTTCCATTGTATATCCTTGCCTCCTTTGTCAAAGATAAGCTGTCCATAGGTTCGTGGATTTATCTCTGGGCTTTCTATTCTGTTCCATTGATCTATATTTCTGTCTTTGTGCCAGTACCATACTGTCTTGATGACTGTGGCTTTGTAGTAGAGTCTGAAGTCAGGCAGGTTGATTCCTCCAGTTCCATTTTTCTTTCTCAAGATTGCTTTGGTTATTTGAGGTTTTTTGTATTTCCATACAAATTGTGAAATTATTTGTTCTAGTTCTCTGAAAAATACTGTTTATAGCTTGATAGGGATTGCATTGAATCTACAGATTGCTTTGGGTAGTATAGTCATTTTCACAATATTGATTCTTCCAATCCATGAATATGGTATATTTCTTCATCTATTTGTGTCCTCTTTGATTTCTTCCATCAGTGTTTTATAGTTTTCTATATATAGGTCTTTCATTTATTTAGGTAGATACACTCCTAAGTATTTTATTCTTTTTGTTGCAATGGTGAATGGTATTGTTTCCTTAATTTCTCTTTCTGTTTTCTCATTGTTAGTGTATAGGAATGCAAGGGATTTCTGTGTGTTAATTTTATATCCTGCAACTTTACTATATTCATTAATTAGCTCTAGTAATTTTCTGGTAGAGTCTTTATGGTTTTCTATGTAGAGGATCATGTTGTCTGCAAACAGTGAGAGTTTTACTTCTTCTTTTCTTATCTAGATTCCTTTTATTTCTTTTTCTGCTCTGATTGCTGTGGTCAGCACTTCCACTATGTTGAATAGTAGTGGTGAGAGTGGGCACCCTTGTCTTGTTCCTGACTTTAAGGGAAATACTTTCAGTTTTTCACCATTGAGGATAATGTTTGCTGTGGGTTTATCATATATAGCTTTTATTATGTGGAGGTATGTTCCTTCTATTCCTGCTTTCTGGAGAGTTTTTATCATAAATGGATGTTGGATTTTGTCAAAGGCTTTTTCTGCATCTATTGAGATAATAATATGGTTTTTATCTTTCAATTTGTTAATATGGTGTTTTATTAATACCCCCAGAACTGGCTTTAACTTCCCTTTTACCACTGTAAGACCACTGATTCACCTCCAGGAGATGGCAAGATTCAAAATATTGATGTATCCTGGTCTAGCTTCTATTTCCAGAGCCCCAAACTCTCAAACTAAACAGGTAAAAAAATTATCAGTCTTTTTTTTTTTTTTTTTAATATTATTTTATTAGTTGGAGGCCAATCACTTTACAACATTTCAGTGGGTTTTGTCATACATTGACATGAATCAGCCATATAGTTACATGTATTCCCCATCCCGATCCCCCCTCCCACCTCCCTCCCCACCCGACTCCTCAGGGTCCTCCCAGTGCACCAGGCCCGAGCACTTGACTCATGTATCCCACCTGGGCTGGTGGTCCGTTTCACCATAGATAATATACATGCTGTTCTTTCAAAACATCCCACCCTCACGTTCTCCCCCAGAGTTCAAAAGTCTGTTCTGTATTTCTGTGTCTCTTTTTCTGTTTTGCATATAGGGTTATCGCCACCATCTATCTAAATTCCGTATATATGTGTTAGTATACTGTAATGTTCTTTATCTTTCTGACTTACTTCACTCTGTATAATGGGCTCCAGTTTCATCCATCTCATTAGAACTGATTCAAATGAATTCTTTTTAACGGCTGAGTAATATTCCATGGTGTATATGTACCACAGCTTCCTTATCCATTCATCTGCTGATGGGCATCTAGGTTGCTTCCATGTCCTGGCTATTATAAACAGTGCTGCGATGAACATTGGGGTGCACGTGTCTCTTTCAGATCTGGATTCCTCAGTGTGTATGCCCAGAAGTGGTATTGCTGGGTCATATGGTAGTTCTATTTCCAGTTTTTTAAGAAATCTCCACACTGTTTTCCATAGTGGCTGTACTAGTTTGCATTCCCACCAACAGTGTAAGAGGGTTCCCTTTTCTCCACACCCTCTCCAGCATTTATTGCTTGTAGACTTTTGGATAGCAGCCATCCTGACTGGCGTGTAATGGTACCTCATTGTGGTTTTGATTTGCATTTCTCTGATGATGAGTGATGTTGAGCATCTTTTCATGTGTTTGTTTGCCATCTGTATGTCTTCTTTGGAGAAATGTCTGTTTAGTTCTTTGGCCCATTTTTTGATTGGGTCGTTTATTTTTCTGGAATTGAGCTTCAGGAGTTGCTTGTATATTTTTGAGATTAATCCTTTGTCTGTTTCCTCATTTGTTATTATTTTCTCCCAATCTGAGGGCTGTCTTTTCACCTTACTTATAGTTTCCTTTGTTGTGCAAAAGCTTTTAATTTTCATTAGGTCCCATTTGTTTATTTTTGCTTTTATTTCCAATATTCTGGGAGGTGGGTCATAGAAGATCTTGCTGTGATTTATGTCGGAGAGTGTTTTGCCTATGTTCTCCTCTAGGAGTTTTATAGTTTCTGGTCTTACATTTAGATCTTTAATCCATTTTGAGTTTATTTTTGTGTATGGTGTTAGGAAGTGTTCTAGTTTCATTCTTTTACAAGTGGTTAACCAGTTTTCCCAGCACCACTTGTTAAAGAGATTGTCTTTTTTCCATTGTATATCCTTGCCTCCTTTGTCAAAGATAAGCTGTCCATAGGTTCGTGGATTTATCTCTGGGCTTTCTATTCTGTTCCATTGATCTATATTTCTGTCTTTGTGCCAGTACCATACTGTCTTGATGACTGTGGCTTTGTAGTAGAGTCTGAAGTCAGGCAGGTTGATTCCTCCAGTTCCATTTTTCTTTCTCAAGATTGCTTTGGTTATTTGAGGTTTTTTGTATTTCCATACAAATTGTGAAATTATTTGTTCTAGTTCTCTGAAAAATACTGTTTATAGCTTGATAGGGATTGCATTGAATCTACAGATTGCTTTGGGTAGTATAGTCATTTTCACAATATTGATTCTTCCAATCCATGAATATGGTATATTTCTTCATCTATTTGTGTCCTCTTTGATTTCTTCCATCAGTGTTTTATAGTTTTCTATATATAGGTCTTTCATTTATTTAGGTAGATACACTCCTAAGTATTTTATTCTTTTTGTTGCAATGGTGAATGGTATTGTTTCCTTAATTTCTCTTTCTGTTTTCTCATTGTTAGTGTATAGGAATGCAAGGGATTTCTGTGTGTTAATTTTATATCCTGCAACTTTACTATATTCATTAATTAGCTCTAGTAATTTTCTGGTAGAGTCTTTATGGTTTTCTATGTAGAGGATCATGTTGTCTGCAAACAGTGAGAGTTTTACTTCTTCTTTTCTTATCTAGATTCCTTTTATTTCTTTTTCTGCTCTGATTGCTGTGGTCAGCACTTCCACTATGTTGAATAGTAGTGGTGAGAGTGGGCACCCTTGTCTTGTTCCTGACTTTAAGGGAAATACTTTCAGTTTTTCACCATTGAGGATAATGTTTGCTGTGGGTTTATCATATATAGCTTTTATTATGTGGAGGTATGTTCCTTCTATTCCTGCTTTCTGGAGAGTTTTTATCATAAATGGATGTTGGATTTTGTCAAAGGCTTTTTCTGCATCTATTGAGATAATAATATGGTTTTTATCTTTCAATTTGTTAATATGGTGTTTTATTAATACCCCCAGAACTGGCTTTAACTTCCCTTTTACCACTGTAAGACCACTGATTCACCTCCAGGAGATGGCAAGATTCAAAATATTGATGTATCCTGGTCTAGCTTCTATTTCCAGAGCCCCAAACTCTCAAACTAAACAGGTAAAAAAATTATCAGTCTTAACAGAGTGCACTAAGACAAGGAGAAAACTCTCTTTTCCTTCCCCCTTCCCTTTACCTCTTCAGTGTCATAAAATACTGTTGAACCTATCAGTGCAGGCCATTCAACAGAGGTTAAGAAAATACAAGTGGTATGCATTTCTTCGGTTTGGCCACACAATGGACCCTGAGGTCACCACCTCTGCAACCTGGGTTCTGCATGGCAGCCATCTGGTCGACCCTCGTGCCCTGCCTCACAGTACTGCTTTGTGTATCTGGGAGAGCCATGCTCATTCTGTTTCACTCACTGAAGGATGACTTGTTATAAACACAGGAGAGAGTAACTTGCTTTGCTGAGCCCCAGCCTCTGAGTTTTTCTGGCAGTTGCATTATCCTGGGCTCCTTGGAGAGATTCCTGAAGTACTGGCTAATTGGAATGTCCTTCTCCATGAGTCTTTGAGGTCATCCGCTCACTCCTGAATGCCCAATGAGAGTTTCCTGTTGATGAGATCTGTTCCTAAGTGTAGCTGTGTTACATTTTAAAAAGACCTTCCAGAAGGTAGAATTCAATTGAGTCAAACAGATGGAACAGACCCGAGTCACAGTTAAGGACAAGGTGCATTTTATTATGATTTCATAATAACAGAATTTAAATGAATTACTGAACTGGAAATAGAAATGATGCTCAGTGTATCCACTTTCATGGAAATTAATAGTCTAGCTAGAAATCAATATTTCTAGCAAAATAACATGTGTCATTTTTCTTTGTCTGATGGGAAATTGCCCTTTTCCTTTAATTTTAGAGACTAGATACTGCTGGGTCTTGTTCCAATTCTCCCTTCCTCTGGATAACCCAAAGCCCTCAGTAAACCACACAAAGACAGCTAGTAGGAATGTCCCCGTTTTAAGGGACAGAGAAGGGACAGGACTCACTTGTCAGTACCCATTGGTCAATAGAACACCGAAATTCCTCAGGCTCCTTCTTCCCTGGACAGCTGGTCACTCACATCACAGATTATCACCTGAGACCACCAGGTATTAATTCTGTTCACCAAATTGGCTACTGCTGAGACAGTGTGAGAAAAAACAGGCAGATCAAGTAGGAGAGACTTTAGGCAAGATCTCTTAGAATATAGATTTTCTCTTTCTTAATCTAGGTATGGTTACATGAGTGTGCTTGTTTTGTGATAATCCAGTAAATTAGTTGTTGTTGTTTAGTTGCCTAAGTCATGTCCAACTCTTTTGTGACCCCATGGACTGTAGCCCACCAGGCTCCTCTGTCCAGGGATTTCCCAGGCAAGAATACTGGAGTGGATTGTCATTTCCTACTCCAGGGGATCTTCCCGACCCAGGGATCAAATTCAAACCTCTTATGTCTCCTGCATTGGCAGGTAGGTTCTACACTATTACTCCCACCTGAGAAGCCCAAGTACCTATAATAATTGTTTATAAAACAATTTGCTAATTCTAGTAACTGGTCTGCTTGTACAATTGTGCTTTCTCTGGATTTGGGGTTTTATATATAAATATAATTTTATATATATTTTAATTTGTTTATTTTCAGTTGGAGGATAGTTGCTTCACAATATTGTGTCACTTTCTGCCATACTTTAGCATGAGTCAGTCATGGTTATATACATGTCCCCTCCCTCTTGAGCTTCCCTCCCACCTCCCGCTCCATCCCACCCCTCTAGGTTGTCACAGAGCGCTGGGTTTGAGCTCCCTACTCATACGGCAAATTCCCACTCGCTTTCTGTTTTGCATATGATAATGTATATGTTTCCATGCTACTCTCTCAATTCATCTCATCCTCTCCTTCCCCCACTGTGTCCACAAGTCTGTTCTCTATGTCTGCATCTCCATTGCTGCCCTGCAAATATTACTCAGCCATAAAAAAAAAAACCACATTTGAGTCAGTTATAATGAGATGGAACCTATTTTACAGAGTGAAATCAGTCAGAAAGAGAAAAACAAATATCGTATATTAATGCATGTATATGGAATCTAAAAGATGGTACTGATAATTCTATTTAGGATTGTATATTCCATCTTCTTTGCAGACCTTATACCTTTTTATCATATTCCAGACATGATGTATAATAGATTTTATGTTCTCTGGTATATTTCCTTTTCCTTTGTCTAGTGGTTAGGGTGGGAGACTGATCCCTAGGATTCCACCTAGCGTCAAGTTGAGCAGAAGCTGCTTTAATCAGAATGAGTTCACTATGCCTAGCCCAACCCCCACCACATTCCCATACTGCCTTTTGATCTTATCAGCAGTTGAGCTGGAAGGATGTTGAACAGTGTCTCAGAAATCTTTGATTAAATGTGGGTTCAACTTCTGGTTGTTACCATGAGAGCTAAGTTCTCTTGAATCTTTTTACATCTTAACTAGAAGTCCTCCAAAATTGCTTTTGAAATCATTTGGTTGATGAAATCCAAAATTCCAGGACTCATGGACACAGAATTTCTGCATAATAGCTTTGGACTCTTACTGTATATTTAGTTCTGGCAGTTTGTGGAACTTCCGCTTCTTGAAAAAAAAATTAGTTTCAATGAAAATTATTCCTTCTTGGGTATGTTCACATTTCTTTGTGTCTGTACTTACAAGGCTGAACTGTCAGCTGATTTAAATGCCATAATCTCATGTATGAAAACGTGTGAAGCTAATAGTGAAGTTTTATTTTAACCACCTAATTTAATATTCTTTCTCGTTTCATGTAAATGTCTTTGTAGAAAATGCTACCAAGGGCGGCATTGTGGTTACTTTAATTCCATTGCCAATACTTTTATATGGTTTCCTGTATTCTAAAGGGAAAGCTATATGCACTTGTCTTCTTTTTAAACTTTTCCTCTTATGAATCAGTAGCAGTATGAATAAATGTCAGAAGTTCTTATTAAGTGGTTAAAGTTGATACCTCTGTCTCAGCGTTCTTGATTTAGGTAATGATGATTAAGCAGACTTGGTTTTAGAAAATACCAGAGTTATAAAGAAATTGCTTTTTATTTCTAAGAACACACAATAATAATAATATTTATAAATACTCTGCCAAACTCACTTGATCTTAACATTTTAGAGGTAAGGAGGTCATCACATCTGCATTCAGAGTCCCACTTCTTCTCTGAAATGGGCTTTGTCAATAGCACTTAGAAAATATGGAATTGTATACTCTTTGGTCAAGAAACATTGCAATAGGAAGAACACTATGAAGGTAAATTTGTCTCTCATCTAAATAAACTCTGTAGTTGGGCTAAACAAAGGCACTTTTGTTGTTGTTTGGTAAGGAAGGCAATTTAAGATTCTAACATTTCAGACAATGCTGAATATTTTTATCAGATGAAGAAGTAATCAGCATAAATATAATTTATATTGATTTAGGGAAAATATTAAGCTGAAGTCATGATTATTTAATGGAACCACAGAATTTCGTTCCATGCTAATGAAATTTGGCTACAGCAACCATGAGAATGTATGTTCTGGGGACTGAAAAGCTAAGGTCTGGTTCCGCCTAGAGGACCTGGCCAGTGGTCATTAGAAACAGGAGTAGCTCTCCCCTTTCCTAGGTTGTTAGGTAAATTGACAGAGCTAGAAGCACAGCACACAGTGCAGTTATGCTCCATGTAAAGGCTTCAGGTATGTCTCTCTTTATGTTGATCACCAACCTGGCATTTGGGGCTGAGATGGCAAATTAGCTGTTACAGGCCTGCCACTCTGACTCTTTAGAGAATGCTTGTCTAAAGAGGGAGTGAACTCTTCTCTTTTAATTTATTTTGTCTGGGCCGGGTTTTCATTGCTGTGTGGGCTTTCCCTTGTCGCAGCGAGCCGGGACTACTCTTGCCGTGTGTGGGCTTTGCGTTGCAGCGGCATCTCTTATTACAGAGCACAGGCTCCCGGGTGTGCCAGTTGCATTAGTTGTGGCGCTTGGGCTCAGCAGTTGCAGCCCCTGGGCCGTGGCTCTGGAGCACGGGCTCGCTAGTTGTGGCGCAGAGACTTAGCTGCTTCACGGCATGTGCTCTTGGCGCCTCCCAGGTGGTGCTAGTGGAAAAGAATCCGCCGGCCAATGCAGAAGATGCCAGACGTTCAGCCCTTGGGTGGGGAAGATCCCCTGGAGAAGGAAATGGCAACCCACTCCAGTACTCTTGCCTGGAGAATCCCGTGGACGGAGGAGCCTGGCGGGCTACAGTTCATGGGGTCGCAAAAAGTCAGACACGACTGAACGTCTGAGCACTGTTGCTCTTTGAAGGGATTGAACTCTGTTTGGTGGCTTAAGGTGTGGGCCAGAGAAGCAGGAAGGCCTGTGCAAGAAAAGAATCCAGAGCAAGTGGCCCTCCCTCAGAGAATCTGTTTTTTCTTTTATATATATATTTATTTGTTTGTTTGTTTTATTTGGCTGTGCTGGGTCTTGGTTGCCATACTTGAAATCTTCAGTCTTCATTGTGATGTGGAGGATCTTTAATTGCAGCATGTGAACTCTTAGTTGTGGCATGTGCAGTCTAGTTCCCTGACCAGGGATTGAACCAGGCGCCCTGCATTGGGAGCATGGCGTTTTAGCCACTGGACAACCAGGGAAGTCCCATTAAAACCTGTTGTTTCTTGAAGACCGTTGTATCTGAGCCTCACTGGCTTGTTTTCTGGAGAGCTGAAGCATTGTCCTTCTTGGGAAGAGCCCCCCAGATCATCAGGCTGGCCCTTTCACAACATGGTGGCTGGCTCTGAACTCACTGTCTTCGACACCTTCCTTCAGTGGCAAAACCCCAGAGCCCCTGGGGCCACCATTACTGCCTTGGTCCCCTCGGGGAATCTGAGCCAGTGTGGCTGGTCAGATCCGTGCCTTCCACGATGGATACATGTGGAACATGGATTCTGGCTTAGAGAGAAACCACACAGGCCATGTGCTTGCTACCATGGTGGAGGCATTTCCTCAGAGCAGCACCCTCTCCCCTTCAGAGCCTGGGAACAGTGAGGTGTGGGGGAAGAGGGGGAGATGGAGACAAACTGGAAGCTGTGGAAGCAGAGAGCTCTGGATGAAAACCCTAGTTGTCCCAGTTATGAGGGATATGATTTGGAGCCAAATCCTAAACTCTTTATGCCTTGGCTTTCTCATCTGTAAACTGGATTGGTGCCTGACAGAGTTTTTGTGAGAATGGAAGGAGAACCTTAATATAAAGACCTCATCTGTCTCCTGGCGCATGGTAGGTATTCAGGAAATGGCCGTCCCTGGGAGCAGAGCCCAGAACATCCGGGTCACACGGCCGAGCCGCTACACGATGTTGTTATGAAGATGCTGGAGGTGCAGGAAAGCTGCCAGATCAAAGCAGCCAAGTGACTCCTTCTGTATCTTTGCATGCTAAGCCATCTAGGGTGGAGTGTGGGAAGCACAGATACTATGTGGGAGAGGTGAATCCTGGGCAAAGGCTGGGGGTACTATCTATGACTTGTCCACTGGGGACTAGGATTGCACAATGCCAGCATGGAATAGCAGAGGAGGCTAGAGGCAGGCACAGGTGGCCAGAGACTCCTGGCAGAATCTCAGTTACATGTCAAAGCAGCAGCGAAGGCCATGACAGCCATATACGGAAACCTCATTTCACCAATCGCTTCAACCTTATTCCTTATCCTATCTTTTAGATTAAAAATATTTGTTGATTATTTTAAGGTTCCCCTTCTTTGAAAGTGTCTGGTTCATTTTCTGTTAATCCAAAATCAAGTCAACTGGAAGAAACAGGGGCAGAAAATTACACAAATAGCCCATCAATATCTAACAATGCCTTGGAAGATAAAGGCTGGCTACTTAGACATCCTTTTGAAAAGTATGTGTAATTGCTATCTTAGAGCAAGTATATTTGTGGTTTGGTTTGGTAAGGTTTGAAGTTTCCATTTCTGTGCTTTTACCAGCTATAGTGATTGGTACCAAGAAGGACACTCTTGCAAATCAGCTTTAGGACACACACATGAAGCCATTTCACACGTGCAGTAGCAGATCGGGAAAGGCTGTCTGCTCACGGTCACGGGCTGAGAGAGTGACCGCGTCTGTCGTGTACTCTGGCTGCCTGGTGCACTTTCATAAGAGAGTTCTCTGCCAGCCCATCACTGCTGATTTCCTAGGCAACAGGGGCTCATGCCCATGTAAACTTCTTCCTCTATCATCCACACATATGAAATGCTAATTATGTTAAAGCTGGCTTGGAGTGGCATCTAGGAAGCCCTTAGAATAGCATCTGTGTGGTAATGAAGCATGTAAGAACAGGTTATTATTGTTTTATTTTAACCGGTCCAGACCTCCTGAAAGATGCGCTTTAAAATACCACTCTTTAAAATCAACGCCATGCTGTGCTAAGTAGCTTAGAGTCCGACTCTGTGCCACCCCATGGACTGCAGCCCACCAGGTTCCTCTGCCCATTGGATTCTCCAGGCAACAATACTGGAGTGGATCGCCTTGTCCTCCTCCAGGGGACCTTTCTGACCCAGGGATCAAACCTGGGTCTCTTATGTCTACCTGCCTTGGCAGACGGGTTCTTTACAACTAGCGCCACCTGGGAAGCCCTGTTTTCCCCCAAATAAATAAAAATAAACTGAAAAATAAAATACAGTTTAAAGATAAGATCAGTATGTTTCCAGTGGGTTTGCTATCCTTCTGTAAAGCAGGTTGTCCTTTCCTTGAGGGCAGCTTCGGCGTGGGGAGGGGCAGTCTGAAGGCGATGGGTGGAACCCCCTGGCTGTGGCCGCATTCTTCCAGGTAGCCCAAGTCAGACCGGGTCTCCGAGCACAGCGGGCAGCCACACCGCCATCGCTCGGCCTCGACAAGGAGAGCAGAAGCCTGAACAATGCCGTATCGCCTGCCGAGAGCAGCTCTGCGCTTCTCTTGTGCCCTGACGTCTTGTTACTGACCCAAGAGTGAGTTTTGGAAGAAGAGTTTGATAACATCCTGAAAGATAACGACCTTTTGCTGCCTGACACTGCCAAACCTCTGTCAGAGGAGACCAGATCCAACCAGAGATTAAAATAAGGACCAGAATCTCCCAATGTCATGCCCCAGAATGTCCAAGTCTCAGTTGAAAATCAGTCATCAAACCAAGAATAGGGAAGACCTTGAGGATAATCAATAGATATCAGCATTGAGATGACAGAGATGTTAGAATTATTTGATGATTTTAAAGCAGCCATCATAAAACGCAGCAAAGAAATCGAAGTTGTAAAGAAGAGCAAATGAAAATTGTGAACTTGTATTGTAAAATTATATATATATATATATATACACTAGCCATACATATATATGTATATAATAGTCATATATAGATATACAGCTAAGAACTAGGTGTTCAGGAAAATTGAAAGTGCCAGAAAAGCAAATGGAGGGAATCATTATCTAGCTAGCATCTCCTATGTGACAAAGCCAGTAATGCTAAATGCTTTATTATGATATAAATATATACATGTCTATTACTTAATCCTCACAAAATCCTGAGAGAGACAGACAATATTCCCTTTCTACAGATGCAGAAACTGAGAGTTGGCAAAATGAAATGACCTGTCCAGGTTGTTTCGACTAACATAGCAAGTATTTGAGGATGGCTTTACAAAAGCAGCAAGACTATAACTAAGTACGCAGAACTTGGAAGAGACCTGGTCAAGCTGCAGTGTGTCAGGTGAGGGAGAATGGAAATGTGGTCCAGTTCCCGAGAGTGAAGAGCATCTGGTGGAAGGCAGGATAAGTTTCCTTGGTGCAAGTAGAAAATGCAGATTGTGCATGGATAGTGGATGATGAAACTATTATAGTTATGGGAACTCAATATACTGAGTACTGCTAAAGGATTCAAGTTCACAGTCGGTCATTTTCCCTTAACCTGAGAAGCAGGTGAAAGTGATTCTAGGCTTTGGGGAAGAAGAATGATCAGGGGAAAAAAAAAAAGGACTCGGGCCTTCCCTGGTGGCTCAGTGGTAAAGAATCAGCCTGCCAGTGCAGGAGACATGGGTTCAATCCCCAATCCAGAATATCCCACATGACGCAGAGCAGCTAAGCCCTTGTGGCACAGCTACTGAGCCTATGCTCTAGAGCCCGGGAGCTGCAGCTACTGAAGCCCACCTGCCCTAGGGCCCGTGTTCCACAACAAGAGAAGCCACCGCAATGAGAAGCCCGTGCACTGCAACTAGAGAACAGTCCCCGCTTGCCACAACTAAAGAAAAGCCCATGCAGCAACGAAGACCCAGCAGGGCCAAAAGTAAATAAAATTATTTTAAAAGATACTCAAGGAAGGTAACTTTGGGCAGCAAGAATCTATGTGTGTTACTTGCTGGGTCATGTCTGATTCTTTGCGACCCCATGGACTGTAGTCAGCCAGGCTCCTCTGTCCATGGGAGTCCCCAGGCAAGAATAATGGAGTGTCCCATTCCTTTCTCCATGGGATCTTCCCGACTCAGGGATTGAACCTGGGTCTCCTGCCTTGCAGGAAGATTCTTCACCATCTGAGCCATGACGGAAGCCCCGCAAAAATCTAGAGAACATAGTGAAAGTCTGAATAAAGGGGCTACAGAGGAGAGTGGAGGGAGTTCTCACACCAGATTCCAGGACAAAAATCAATAGAGCAGAGAAAGCCTGGATGACTTTCCACGGGTGATGAAGACAGACAACAAAAGTGAATCGACCTTTCCTTTGATGAGAAATGTTTGAAGTGTGTCTGAGGGATGTACACTGATACCCAGTTTCATTTAACATTTTCAACAACCATCAGGAGAGGGTGGCTCACTGAAATGAAGCGATACATTCTGATATTGTTACACTCACACACACACACACACACACACACACACACCTGTGCACACACATCTCAGAGGGGGACTCGTGAGATAAGGTGTCCCTATGCCTGTTTCCCAGCTTGTCACTTTCTAGTTGCCATCACCTCCCAGGTGGAGTCCAGCAATGCTTTGGATGAAAGGCCAATGTGTTGATGTATAGACCCTCTTCTTTAAGGAGAGTGCTCTTTAAAACGGTTTTAAGTGAGAACTATTGAGCATCAGAGAATAAAGAGAAATCCAGCTGGATAGAAGTGGCAGGTTATGCATCCAGGTACCCATGCCTGATTTCACATCCTGTCATGTCAGCTCCCGACTCTATGTGTAAATGGACAGGTTTGCATTGAAACTTCCTGGATAGGAGTTTCTTAGAAGCCTTTAGAGGACTTGACGATGGCATTTTGAGGATACACAGTTGACAAGTTTCTGCTTTCCTGCCTTTTGCGCCTTACAGTGTGACCTTCACATAATTACCTCACTCCATCCTCTCACCCACGTTCTAGAACAGACAGACTCCAGGCCTTGGAGATAATCCCTTGCTGGCCATTCTTGTTCTTTTGTTCTTTTCAAATTTTTTTTTTTTTTTTTTTTTTAAGATTTCTTGATGTGAGCCAGTTTTAAAAGTCTTTATTGAATTTGTTGCAATATTGCTTCTGTTTTATATTTTGGTTTTTTAGACCATGAGGCATGTGGGATCTTAGCTTCCCAACCATGGATTGAACCTGCACCCCCTGCATTGGAAAGTGAGGTCTTAACCACTGGACCATCTGGGGATGTCCTGGGCCATCCTTGTTTAAAACAGCTCTGGGAGTCAGGAAACCCTGCCATCCTGCTGAAGTAAGGTGATAAAGAGGCACCCATCCATCATACCAGCTGCTTCTGGTTCGGCCCGACCAGGCCCCATCCATTTCTCTTGACCGATGGCACAGGAGAACTTAAGCAGTTACAAGACTTGGGATCACTGGTTGCAAATGCTTTTTCTCCCCATCCCGGACACTTGACTTGTACTGAGGATTTTTGTTGGAGGTTCGGCTTTGCTGGAGACTCAGTGGTTTAAGAATCCACCTGCCAGTGCAGGAGATGCAGGTTTGACCCCTGGGTTGGGAAGATCCCCTGGGAAATCCCATGGACAGAGGAACCTGGTGGGCTATAGCCCATGGGGACACGACCTGACTGAAACAACAACAGAAGCCCCTCACAGAGAAGCTGAAGGAGTGGAGGGTGGTTTTAAGGCAGGCTCTGGTGACTTGCCTTCTAAACTGCACTAGGGAAGTGGGTTGGGTAGTGGCCTGCAGTGAGACTTCCAGCCTGCTATTCAAATTCTCTCCCACATACCCTACCACTGGACACTCATTTAGCTTTATTCTTTCAGGACTGATGTTCTATCTTTCCATTAAGCCTATCAGCTACAACTATTGTTGTTCAGTCACTAAGTCGTGTCTGACTCTTTGGGACCCCAAGGACTGCAGTACATCAGGCTTCCCTGTTCTTCACTATCTCTTGGAGTTTGCTCAAACTCATGTCCATGGAGTTGATGATGCTATCCAACCATCTCATCCTCTGTCATCCCTTCTACCCTCAATCTTTCCCAGCATCAGGATCTTTTCAAATAAGTCAGTTCTTCACATCAGGTGGCCAAAGTATTGGAGCTTCAGCTTCAGCATCAGTCCTTCCAATGAATATTCAGGGTTGATTTCCTTTAGGATTGACTGGTTTGATCTCCTTGCTATCCAAAGGACTCTCAAGAGTCTTCTCCAACACCACAGTTCAAAAGCATCTTCTTTATGACCCAACTTTTACATCTGTACCTGACTACTGGAAAATCCATAGCTTTGACTATATGGACCTTTGTTGGTAAAGTGATGTCTCTGCTTTTAATACAATGTCTAGATTTGTCATAGCTTTCTTTCCAAGGAGAAAGCATCTTTTAATTTCATGACTGCAGTCACTGTCCACATTGATTCTGGAGCCCAAGAAAATAAAATCTGTCACTGTTTCCCCCTTTTCCCCTTCTATTTGCCATGAAGTGATGGGACTGGATGCCATGATCTTCATTTTGTGAATGTTGTTTTAAGCCAGCTTTTTTTCAATATCCTCTTTCACCTTCATCAAGAGGCTCTTTAGTTCTACACCTGTCTACTATTTTGTATAATTATAAAATTGTCCTCAGATAACTAAAGTAAGAAGGTAGAAGTGAAGCTGAAGATAACCCCAGTGGATGGAAAGTTGAATTAAATTTTTTGTTTCAGTTACATATTGCTGTATAATATACATCTCTAAAACTTAGTGTCATGAAATAAAAGTTATTTATTCTTTGCAATTCTCTGGATAAGCAACCTGGGTTCTAGCATAATTCTTGAGCTAGCCTTCAGTAGGATAACTGCAATCCGAGTTTAATAGGACTGAGGGGTCTGAGATGGCCTCACTAACATTTCTCACTGCAGGTCTGGTTCTGCCCCACGTGATCTCTCCTCCTCTGACAAGCTGGGCTGGGCCTCTGCACAGTGAGGGGTCTCAGGGTCCCGGGGGAGTGACAGTAGAAGTTGCAAGACTTCTTGAAGCCTGTGCTCTGAGACACACACAGCATCATTTTCTCCACCTTCTGTTGGTCAAAGCAAGTCACAAGGCGGTCCAGATGTAAGGGCTCTATTTTCAAGGAGGAAAAGGCTCTATCATGGAGCCCAAGCAAGAAGTGGGCTAATTAAGGGACATTTCAAGTTGGGATCAGGGACTTTACACAAACAGAGAACAGTGTGAGGTCACCTGGCACTGGGAACAGAGACGGGGGATATGGAAAGAGGCAGGCAAACCTGAAGAGAGTCTCAGGAATAGCTGGGGTGCTACTCTAAGTGCACTGGGTACCTTGAAACGTGGGCATCTGTTCTACAATTAGCACCAACACCATAGAAAATAAAGTTTGTTTAGAAGACTATAAAGCTTAGTCACTGCCCATCCTAGGCCATCCTGCTCTCCCAGCTGGAATAAGAAAAATGCAAGGAGAGTCAGAGAGACAGAAGAAAAAAAACTAATCTACTGCAAGCAGGTAGGAGTGGAAAGAAAAATCAGCGTTATAAACCCCACCCCCAATACACATATTCACATATCCACGTGCTGTCCCTCCATCATGGAGCGCTTCCTCTTTCTTTAAAGTAGATATTTTCAATCCTTCTCACCCGATACTTCCAATGCATCTTCCATTCTTTTTTTTTTTTTTTTTAAACATTTATTTTGTTGCAGTAGGAGAACTCTTAGTTGTGGCTTATGGGATCTAGTTGGCCACTGGATCATCGGGGAAGTCCCAGATTGTATGTTCTTATTTTTAGACCAATACTTCCCTTGCTTTTGTCCTGTCCTTTTAAAAAATTTCTGCAAGAATTTATAACTTGTTCATATTCTCTTATATTTAAGGGCACTTCTCCATTGATGTTTTTCCAAAAACTGATGAATACTCTTTACAAAGAGATGAATGGACTCGAGGTACTCTGTCCAGCACCGCTGGCTCACTGGCAGGACAGAGTTTGGGAAAAGAGGTTACAATATGTATCATTTTATACTTATAGTATAGAAGTATAAAAGCTAAACTTTTATAGTACTTTGCTAAGTCCTAAAGGGCTCCCTAGTTATAAGAAAATGCTGTTGTTACTGTTGTTTAGTTGCTAAATTGTATCCGACTCTTTTGTGACCCCCATGGACTATAGTCTGCCAGCCTCCTCTGTTCATGGTATTTCCCAGACAAGAATACTGGAGTGGGTTGTCATAACCTTCTCCAGGGGATCTTCCCAGACCAGGGGTGGAACCAATGTCTCCTGCATTTGGGGCTGATTCTTTACCACTGAGCCAGCAGGGAAGCCCAAGAAAATGCTGTAACTGTGTGCTAATCGATGCTACATTAGCTACTGGTTACTTTATACGAAGAATTGTATTTGTAAAAAGTGTCTAAAACCACACCGTAGCGCCCCAATGTTGGAGCCTGTCTCTGCAGTATGCACCTCTCCTCTAGAGCACAGAATGTGCCCAGCACAGCTGGGGACCATGGTACACGCTTTGTAAGTGGAAGAAGGATCATTATCATGACCATCCCTCCCAGAGGTAGGAGTCCAACAGGAATGCTGCTCGATCCTTCCATCTGGACACTCGTCATTTGGGGCTTGTGCTGTAGTCTGTGACAAATGGAGAAAGAAGGAAGGAGGGCTATTTTGCGTTTGTGCTCAGTCGCTAAGTCACATCTGATTCTATGTGACTCAGTGGACTGTAGCCTGCCAGGCTCCTCTGTCCATGGGAGTTTTCAGGCAAGAATACTGGAGTGGGTTGCCATTTCCTCCTCAAGGGGATCTTCCCAACTCAGGGATCAAACCTGTGTCTCCTGCATCGACGACCTGCTAAGCCATTGGGGAAGTGTCAGTACAGGTTCTTTGAAATACGTCAACAAACAAATGACACACCCACCAGCACCAGGACTCTTCTGAGGCCAACCATCAGAGACCACAAAGTGGGCAGGGAGCCAGTTCCCGGAAATCCCTACCCCCTTCACCTGTAACAGTTGGAATAATCCTTCCACTCATTAGCCTATGAAATTACCTAGTCCATAAAAACTAACCACACCCAATTTCCCAGTCCTCTAGCCTTCTGAGATGGCCCACACTCTATGGAGTCATTTCTCTCTAAATAAATCCACTTCTTGGCTTCCTTGGCGGTGCTAGTATAAAGAATTCACCTGTAATGCAGGAGATGCAGGAGATACAGGTTCCATCCCTGGGTCTAGCAGATCCCCAGGAGAAGGAAATGGCAACCCACTCCAATATTCTTGCTTGGAGAATCCCATGGACAGAGAAGCCTGATGGGCTATAGTCCATGGGGTTGCAAAGAACTGGACATGACTAAGCGCACACATACCTACACCTATCCAAAAAAGAAAGAAAGAAAAGAAGTCTGCCTCTTATAATACCTCTGGATCCTTATTCTGTGATCGGCATCAGACAAACCCATATTCTCTTCCATGCAATACTCATTTGAATAATTGAATATTCCCTGTTGTAGAATATACTACAGAACTGGTTGAGTTTCATAATGCTAACCGAAAGGAAAATTTGTCTCCAGTAATGATACTACAATGTGTGGAAGCTTTAGGGACTTGCACACCATCTCATGGTTTTGAACTGTGTGGGTAGAGACAGAGTTGACAGATTAGTCAGGGATTTGTCAAGAGTATTAATTACAAACTTTGAAATCTTGGTCAGTGAAAGTTCATCATATTCACCTTGTGAATGTGATCAAAGTCTTTTCAGTACTGATTTGATGATGCTTAACCACAGTGTGTAAAGAATGAAGGTTTTCATTAGAAAATACTGATGCAATAAAGCAAGTTTTAAGGAAAGATGGATTGTTAGACTATTAAAATCCATGTTCTTTCCCCACCTACTCCCCATCCCCCCTTGGGGAGCCCACTCTCATTGTCTCTGAACACCTCAAGTGGCATTTTGAACTGTTGCAGAGAACTATCGTCTTAACAGCATTAGTGTAACTCAGTGATGACCGCCACCATGAGGGCAAAGGTGGGGTTGGTGTAAGTGATGTTTTAAAAACCATAAAAATAAACCATAAAAACCTGGGGGCTAACTGCAATTTGGTGAGCGAAAGAAATTTATAGCTGGCTGAAAACTTGAAAAATGGAGGAGTAAATTGTGTAGCTAGTAAGTGGGAAAGGAAAGTAGTTCTTCTGCCCTGCCCTTGTCAAGGTTTAGGAAAACAATCTATTATGTTTAAGAACTTTTTTTTTTTCCTGGGATGTAAACCATGGGAAATAAAATAAAAATACACTCACTGCAGCTCCTTCAAAATCACTGGCCTGCATTTCCCTTTCTCTTCTGCAGGAAAAGCTTATCTGTGCCTTCCAACTTTTGTCAGGACACAAGGGTGTCAGTGGGGTTCCTTTGTGTTATATTTCGTGTGCAGGTATATTTCCTGCACAGCAGCGGGGGTGGGAGGTGCACAAAGGTACCAGTGCATGGCCTTGGTCCCCCAGCTCCACTGTGCAGATGTTTCAGGAACTGTGGTCTCTGCCAGCCAGGGGTGGGAGGTGCCAGTCAATGGAGAAGAGCAGAAAGTCTCCCCTGGTTCACCTTTTTCTGATGCTCTTGCTCTTCAGTTGCCTCTGCGTGCCAGAGGGTGGCAGCCCAGTCACTCCAGAGGTAGAGCGAAGGGAAAGGGAAAGAACTGGAGGAGAGAAGGGGGGAGGGGAGGGGAGCGGCTGGAACGGGGGATTCTCCGGGTGTTGGGCTCCGGCTCCCAGCTAATTTGGAGCCCACACCCACGGCTTGGCGGATTAAGCTTGCTTCTGCTAGACTAAGTGTCAAGAGCTAGGAATTTCTAAGATGAAGAAGGTTTGTGACGGTGACCAACAGTCTCCACCCTCCTGGGTCCCAGGAAATCGGAAGGGATGCTCGTGTCAGCGAGGCTGGGTGTGCCGGCTCTTGCGGGTGGCAAGGCGGCAGGCACCAAAGCGCTGTGAGGAGTGAGCCAGCATCTCACCCATTCCTCTGTGTTGTCTTTTGCAGTTGCTCCATTTGTGCGACTCAGTGAAGGATGATGCCCTAAGGGTGATCTCTGCCTTTAACATCTCACACGCCTTCCTCCACGCACCGATCGCTGGACTCGCCAACCCAAAGGCCGCCTGGGTTTTGTACCCAGCACCACAGCATTCCCTGGCCGGGGAAAGAGCGCGGTCTCCGCGGCCCAAACTGGGAGCCAAGTTGTAAGCGGGTGGGGCGGCCAGGGTGGTGGCCTGCCCGCAGCTGCCAGAGTGTTTTTCAGACGCCTGGAGCTGGGGCCCGAGGCCGGCTGGCACGCGCTGCGCCGCGGCCCTCGGGGATTTCGGTCATGGAATGGGGTTCCCGCTGAGGCTGGCCAGGCCACTAGGCTCTTGGGAGGCGGCAGCCCCGTTTCCGATCCGGAACGCGGCTTTTATCCTCCCCAAGTAACCCCGACTCGCCGGGCCATGCCCTCTGCCGCCTAGGGCACTACACCGAGTGGGCTTTCCTTTGGACGCGCTCCAGAGCCGGTTGCCATCCAAGGTCTTCCGCTGCTAGTGGTGATTCAGATTCCCAGTGATTTGGGAAGACTGTGGTGCTGGATGAAAAATAAATAAAAGTCTAAAAATGAAACGCCCGTAGGCAAAGGTTCAGTTCAGCAAGTGACGCCTTCCCAGCCGCCCCCCCTCCCCGTGGCCCTGCGAGGAAACACAGGAGCCGGGAAAGGGGAGTGTGAACCTGGAGTCTTGCTCTGGGCAAAGCATGAACCCGGGCGCGTCCCTCCAGGCTGGCAGCTTCCGGACTGACCGCGAGACGAAGCTCAGAAACATTTTTTTACCAAATTAAAGTGTAATGTGTTCTTGAGAAGAGCACAGACAGAGATACAGCTTCGTAATGAAATTAAGCGTGGGGAAGGTTCCCGCAGCTTGCAGAGCACGGGGAGGTGAGCGAAGCGATCCACTGTAGTTAAGTTGGTTTCGGGACTTGGAGAGACACGCCTGTGGTTCCAGGGAGGGCCATAGATGTCGCCCGACTTCACTCTTGCTTTCAGTATATGCCCTCCGTTTTCCCTCTCCCCATCTCGCGGAGGAGGCAGAAGGGGACACCGCTCTGCTTCTGTCCGCAAGGGCAACATCCAGGACAGGAGTCAAGACCTCACACCTACCCGCCCTCCCCTAGGCTGGGGCTCTGCGGGAGAGGGCGTCAAGGGTACGCCGTCACCCGACGCCAGGCCCTTGGTCGAAGCTCCTCAGCACAGTCTGGGTTGCGCGGACTGCCACCTCCGAGCCGACCGCCTGCTTGTGGCCCAAATAAGAGCATATAGCCGGCTGCTTTCTCCGACTCCTTTTTTTCTTTTTTTTTTTTTTTAAGTGTTCACAGGGTCACCAGAGCAGACGACGCGGGGGCGGCGGAGCTGCAGAGAAGCAAAAAACAACCATCAGGGTTTCTTCTGTGTGGTTCTTTTCCGGTCCCCGTCTTCATCGTCCAACCCCACGGAGAGCGCGGAGCATTCGGGCGCGCGGCGGGTTTGGGGCTCCTCGCGGGCACGGAAGGTTGGTCTCTTTTCCCCGAGTGCCGTGATAGAAGGTTAAGGCTCAGACTTTGCCTGCGGCCGCCACCTGTAGCCACCGATGGCAGTTTCAAGCTGCGGGCACCCGCGCGCGTCCTTTCCCTCCTGCAGCGAAATCCCGGGGTGGAGCCCGGCGCGCGTCCCTCGGCCTCCTTCACCTCTCTCAGGACTCATGGGAGGTTGCGCTGAGAAAACAAACCTGGGAATGTGCTGTTAATGTTCCGCACTTGCTTATAAAACATAAAAACTGACCAAGGTGGCCAGACGGCGGGATCATTCCTTGCTGACTTGCTTCTCTGCACCGAGGCACTCTTCTGGGGTTCGGGTTAGGGAGGCCCCTAAATTGAGTCTGTAATCTCCCGCGGCGGGATGTTCCATCTCCTAACCTATTTGCCCTCCATTACTCCGGCTGCGGGCGTCTCGGAAGGTAGAGATGTAGGATGCGCATTGAAAGGGCCGTAGGCGTGCGGACCACGGCGTTCAGAGACTCTGGTCTCCCGGGGAAGGAGTGGGAGTGGGGCTTCGGACTCTTAAGGACAAAGGGACGGGGACCCGCAGGGAGGAAGGGTGGGGTATATTGCGCTCTCCCTGCTGCTCTCTACGAGCCCTCCGAGGCCCTCGCGCTGCCTTCTCTGACCTTAACACGCCAAGGGACCATTCCTGGACGGTTCTCTGAGAGCCCAACAGTTCTCGAGGACCCAACCAAGTGAAGGCACCATCCTGTCTCCCATCTGGAGGCCACGACTCTTCCCAGTCCTTTTTTCTTAAAAGGATTTTAAAAGATTTTTTCATTTCCCTATTTCACCTGCTCAGAGTTCACTCCCAGCCTCGCAGCGGGGCTGCGGAAAAACGCATCCGGGGATCGCCCTGGGTCCTTTTCTCATCTCCCCATTACAGGCTTTACCTCTTACCCGAGGTTTGGCGCGGGAGAAAAGCTGGAGGCAGCTGGGGGTGGCTTTAGAGAGGGCGCCTAAGAGTACCGCGTTAGGCGAGAGAGAGGAAGGTAAGCAGTCGGCAGATGGGGGTCCAACGCGGAGCCCCCTCATCTGGAAGGGAGGAGAACTAAGAGACACCCCTTTCACCCTTGGACCTGCGCGTTCCCGAGGACCCACCCAGTCTCGGCGCCTGCCCCAGGACGGGTCAGAAGGGAACTCCCGAGGCAGAGCCAAGGCTCAGGGGCGCCTCTTGAGGCTCTCCGCGGGCGGCAGAGGCCCGACCTGGCTCAGAGTGTGCCCGGAGCGCCCCCTCTGTTCCACTCGCACGCCTCGGCCACCAGTGAATTGCGGGGGGTGTAGGGAGGAAAGAGTGTACTTTGGGATGGGGGATGGGGGAACGCAGAGCAGTCCTTAGCCCAAGTCTCTCCGGTAAACACGCCCGGCAGGGGCAGGGCCGACGGCGCGCGCAGCGGGGAAGTCGGCGGGGACGCCCCCTCCTTTACCTGTCCGAGCCTGCACGCGCCGGCGGCCGCGGCGCCGCGGGGGCGGGGCTTTCCAGCCCGCGCGCCGGGCGGGACTTAGCGGGGGCGGAGCCCACGGTGATTGGGCCCGGACCTGGGGCCGCCAGCCTGAGCTGGGCAGTAGAGTCGCGCAGGTTTCACTTCGCTCCGCGCAGCCGCCAGGTCTCGATCTTGCAGGAGCGCTCGGTCCCACTTCGCCGCAGTCGCCGCCGCGGTCCCCGGATTCTCACAGCCGCCCTGCGCGCCCTGCCCTCTGTGGCCAGCACCGTTTCAGGCTGCTTGGGTTCGCCTCTCTCTCGCCGTCGCCGCCGCCGCCGCCGCCGCAGCCGGTGCCACCGCCTCGGTGCCGTTCCCCTGGCCCTCGTCCCCCCAATGTCTGACCCTAATTCACGAACTGAGAAACGCAAGGTAAATACTTTCGAGTCCCGGGGAGCAGGCCGGGTACGGATGGAAGATTGGCGTTGGAGTCAGCACGGCGCCACCTCCAGCCCGCTTCCCGCGCACGTGCGGTTAGAGGCGCGCGTCCTCGTCCCGCGTGTTGTCCGGTGGGAGTCGGTCACTGGTGCGGGTCGAGTTCGCGCCGCAGGCAGGGGAGGGTCGTTTGCACCGAGGCTGCGAGCACTTAACGGCTCGGGCGGGGATGCGGCGCCCCGGGATGGCGAAACCTCTCCGTGCCGACTGGGTGAGGCGGCGCGTGCGCCCCACACTGGCTTGGGGAGCTGGGGGCAGCCGCGCCGGGCCAGGCTGAGAGCCCGGCCGTAAAGTCTCGCCCGCCCGCCAGCTCCGACGGGCCCGAAGTAGCGGCCGCGAGATACCAGCCGGTCGCGCGTCTCGGCTTTTTTTTTTGGGGGGGGGGCGCGGGCCCGTTGTGAAGGATTTACGGAACAGCGACGGTGATTAAACTGACGGGACTCGGCTTTTCTTTTTACTCATTCAGGCCGAAGTTCTGGGCTGCTGCTGCGTTCGTCCTCTCTCTGGGACGTGTCTGGGGGCCCTGCCCCGTCTGCGGGCGCTCTGCGGACGATGCCAGACGCAAGATCCACAAACACAGCGAGAGACAAGAGGGCCTCCTCCGACCGCCGGGGGCACGCGGTGGACGAGCCGCTAGTTGTAGAACCGGCCCGGTCCGTGGGGCCCGACCCTCTTAGTGATTCGGGTGTGCCCAAGCGCCGCTCGATCCACTCGCAGTGCTGGCTGGCTGGCTGGCTGTACCATGCCCTCGGGGGCCTGTTACTCGGGGTTGGCGTAGGTAGTGGAATGCCCGCTGGACCCCGGCGATGGGGGTGTGGATATATTTCTTGGCGGTGGTTGCGGATGTGCGCGTCGGTGGCCATTTGGTGCGTGTCCCGTGGCGCGTGGGGAGAAAGAGGGAGGAAGTCGGAGGAGAATGGGGGCTGCGGCTGGGGAGGGGTGGCCTTTAGGGTGCCCGCCCTAGCGGGCCTGGACTGGGGTCGGCGGCCGGGGCTGGAGTCGGGGGCCGGCCCTGCGGGTCCTGTTTTGTCTCCAGGTGACCGGCTCTTGGGGGCGGCGGGAGCTGCAGAGGCGGGCGCGGCGCCAGGACTGACGGAGGGGCGGGGCAGGGTTGGCTGGGCAGCCCCGGGCCCAGAGGCCCGGGAAACCTCCGCCGCCGCCGCCACCGCCGCTCCCGCCGCAGTCAGGGCCCGAGCCGCGTTCGGAGGCGAGTTTGTCAACAATCGCCTCGCCTTCGGCGGCCTGTTGGGCAGGCGCCGCCCCCACCGTCGCCACCGATTGGCTGCGGATCCGAGCGACCGCGCGAGGGCCAATTGGGAGCGCGGGCACCCGGCGCCGGCGGCGCGGGGAGGTCGGCGGTGCCGGCGGCGGCGGGCGCAGTGCGCGAGGGGAGGAGCGGGAGGAGGCGGAGGATGTTCCCGGCTGCTGCGGCCGGGGCAGCGCGGGCCACAGGCGAGGCGCGCGGAGCCCTCGGCTGCCCGGCGGAGCGCGGCGGCGGCGGGCGGACGGCGATTTGCAAGCTCTGCGCTGCCGGGGGAGCTCAGAGCGCGAGTCTCGGGCTTTGTTTCCCGCGCAGCCTTCGTGTGGACTGTCGGGGGGTTCCAGGTCGGCGAAGGGCGCGGGCTGGGCGCCGCGGGGCCCGGGCTCGGACGCGACTCGGAAGGGAAGGGGCGGACGTGAGTTTCGGCCTAATTGCCTTAGGAAGGGAGGGCTTTGGGGGTGCGGGAGCCGCGCGCCCCGATGCCGCTCAGCGTGAGGAGTTACTTGTGGATTTGTCTGGGGTCTCCAGGAGCCGGCTCGGGGACCTCCCTCCCATTCGGAGGTGTGCACCCAACAGCGCGGTGTACCTCGGAGAAGTTCTGTCGGGCTCGGTGTGGCGCGCTGCCCGCGCCCCCGCCCGCCGCTCGCCGCGGGAGGAGGGGCGCGCGGGGCAGGAGCGGGAGGGACTGCGGGCGGGTGGAGAGCCGGAGCCGAGCCGAGCAGCGCTGAGTTACAAACTCTATTGTGACGCACTTACTACGACTGACGGCCCTTGCCAAACCTTCCCCAGACTTGCTGTCCTCAGCACTTTCGGCAGAACAATGGGGCCGGAGCGGGGAACGCGGCCAGCCGCCTGCAATCGCTGCATCTGCGCCCGCTCCCGGGCTCCAGTGTTGTATCTGATCCGGGGAAATCAGAGCCCGCGGGGAGTTTCTGACTTATTCTAGTGGGCCCTGGGCAAAGAACACTTGTCAATAGACCTCAAACAAGCAGCCTCTTTTAAAACGTGTGTGTGTGTTACAGCACCAGTTCCAGGAGTAATTGACTTTGGTGCTGTTTTGTTTGGTGGCAGGAAGTTTAGTCCCTCTCCCCACCTTACCCCCCCCCAAAATAATGATACCTTTATTTTTAAGGTTACTTCTATTATTTTGGAAGATCCTATGGAGAACTACTCTATTAGTGATGACTTTAACAATGTTAAAGTATTGGGTGTTAATTCTAAGAATTTGTCATGAAGAGGTGAAAGTTTCCCCATTTAGGTATTCGTTGTAATTGTTAGTTTGCTTCAGATAACCCTAGTTTTAATTTTCCTTGCAGAAAAAAAGACCAAATGGCAAAGCAACCTTCCGATGTAAGTTCTGAGTGTGACAGAGAAGGTGGACAATTGCAGCCTGCCGAGAGGCCTCCCCAGCTCAGACCGGGGGCCCCCACCTCTTTACAGACAGAGCGGCAAGGTAATCCTGAAGAAGGGGACCGCTGCCCCCAAGGCAGCCCGCAGGGCCCGCTGGCCCCACCGGCCAGCCCTGGCCCTTTCGCTACCAGATCCCCGCTCTTCATCTTCGTGAGAAGATCCTCCTTGCTGTCTCGATCCTCCAGTGGGTATTTCTCTTTTGACACAGACAGGAGCCCGGCACCCATGAGTTGTGACAAATCCACACAGACCCCAAGCCCTCCTTGCCAGGCCTTCAACCATTATCTCAGTGCAATGGGTAAGCGATACCGGGGAGGCGACTGTGCATGTGTGGGTGCTTGAGTATCAGTCCATGGGTGTGTGGAGCATGTAGAGCAGCCCCTGTTTAGACTCCTTTTACTGATTTGTTTCATGTTCTGTTGGGAATGGAGCACATGTCAAGTAAAACATCCAACCAACATAGAAACAACCAACATGTTGCTAAGTTTCGTGGCAGTGGTGGGTTGATGTCCATGTATCAGCCCGTTGGGGAGTATGTATCATACCCCATGGTGCTCTCGTAAAGCATCTTAACTGTGGCATGTTGTCCTCACCTGTAAGATGTACTCATTAATGACATTCTATTTGAAGGGGACTCCGCAGTCAGTTACAGCAGATAGCGTAATAACCTAACCAAAACTGTGGAGAAAGAAAGGAGAGAAGTTAAGTATTTTAGAAAATGACATTTTTATAAAGATGAACTAGTTCATATCTGCCTTCCCACCATAGAACCATGAAAATCGTTTGTTTTCTACTTAAGATTCCTCTTTAGACTTCTTTTGTTTGCTAGGGGTTAGGGGTTTGGACATAGTACTAACAGGATTGATTGTGGGATTTTATTTCAGGGGTTAAAGCCAGTTTTAGAGTCTGAAGGAGTGGCAAGCACGATGCCCAGAAAAATCTGGCAGCCCCTTTGGTGAGGGCCTTGACAGAGGGAAGGAGTGCGTGACAGCTTGAAGAGCATTTGCCCTTGTCCGTTGGGGCGCCCCCAGGTGTAGCTGTGAGGCTGTGTGCTCTCTTGCTGGTAGCTTTTCCTATGTGAAGGGGCTTCCCTGGTGGCTCAGATGGTTAAGAATCTGCCTGCAATGCAGGAGACCCAGGTTTGATAACTGGGTGAGGAAGATCCCTTGGAGGTTTTCCTGTAGGGCCAGATAATCTGAGAATGCAGAGCTTGATGTCTGTAATCTGAACGGTGCAACTCATTTAGAACTTTGAAAGCACTGTACAAGCCACATAGAAACATCTGTGGGCTTGATTTGACCAGTTGAGCTTCCAGCATGTGACTTTGAGTATATGCAGTTCTAGCCACCCTAATCAGCGGGTACATGGGTTGGTTCAAATCACTGTTCTTCAGTAGTGGAAAAGGTTCTTATCTTGACTAGGATTCACCAGAGTCTCACTTATCATTTATCCAGATTAGCTCTTCTGTGTTGAGATACAAGTAAGTTGGCAGCATTAAGGATTAAGAAATCCAGCATAGGTTCTGTTTAAAACATAGGTGACACCATGTCAAAAGCTAATTAAAATGAAATCATCAGGGTAGACATGTGACTGCTGGACCACAATGGCAAATCTTAGTTTTGCAAATACCGTAGAGCTCTGTCTTTATAACCTTCAGTGGGATAAGCCGTGCTGGTCTGTCCTCGTGTTGCAAAATTAGAAAGAACCTCAGAAGTCGGGCCCACCTGGGTGACAGACACGTGACAGAAGCACCAGCAGCTGTTCGTGTTGGCTGCTCACCTCCTGCTGAATGCTGAGGGTGCTTTATTAGGACCCCTTCCTTAGGGGAAGGGGCTGGAAGTTTTACTATTGTAGATATTGCTATTCCCGAGTTCATTTCGGCCTTAGAAGGTCTTGGTGTTTGCATATGTTTTTCTGCCCTTGAAAATGCTCTTGACTATAGTAGCATCTATAGGTAAATGAGTTACTAAATGAGTTAATGGGGTTTTACAGTGTTCGTGTTTAGATGAAAATGTGAAAAGTGTTAGTTGCTCAGTCGTGTCTGACTCTTGGTGACCCCGTGGACTGTAGCCCTGCCAGGCTCCTCTGTCCATGGAGTTCTCCAGGCAAGAATACTGGAGTAAGAGGCATTCCCTTCTCTAGGGGATCTTCCTGACCCAGGGATGGAACCCAGGTTTCCTGGATTGTAGACAGATCCTTTACCATCTGGGCCACCAGGGAAGCTTGTGGATATTAAAAAACCCCATGCCTTTTTTTTTTTTGAAGGATCCTTCAGAAGCTATTATAGTTTCCCCCTGCAGACCTTTGTATCAGTTTCTCCAGGTAGCTTAATGCATGGAAATGGCGTCTCATTGCCTGGAATATTCCTCCTTCAACCAGGAATAGTGGGTGCGGTAGTTTTGTGTTTTTAAGTAGGGATGGGCATGAGTGCTTTTTCTGGTGATGTTTAGCAAGCTAATTATAAGGTAAGCACCGTTACTTGAGATGACAGATGTAGAGCTTTAGCGAGATCGCAATCTAAATTATTAAGCGAAGTTATGGTTTTACCTGTGAAGTATAAAGTAATGGATCCTGAGGTGTAATTTTATAGTATTAACTGCATTCCCATAGTTTGGTATGATAACTTAGAGGTTAATGCATAGGATTAAATGATAAGTTTGGAGGAGTTTGTCTGAAGTTAATGCACCAAGTTAAGTTTTCAGTATTAAGTTCTTGGGAGATTTATTGGGATGGGAGTGAATTACTGATGGGGGGAGAGGGTTAAGATGTGAGAGTGTTAAAGAATAAAAATTGCATCTTGCATAGTCTGTAGCTTTTTTTCCTGGCTATTCTTAAAATACTTCAGTGCCTGGGGACCACTTCAATACCATGAGTTGATCAACTTGTGTTCTTTCAGCATGGCCATGAGTAGTACTCCTTGCTCAGCCATACCCATTAAGATGTTCAATGAAGCTTTTGATAACTTGTTGCAAAGTACATTTTTCACAAAGAGGTCATTATGACTGGCTTCAACCAGCACAGCACAAATGGGAGGTTAGAAAGAGGTCCTTCCTTAGGGCTTCCTCTGGCCGATGAACAACTTTCTGCTGAGTGACTCGGGGTGGAGAGCCTGTATGTTGCGGTTTTGTCCTGAGAAAGTAAAGTCTTGTCTAGGATATACAACAGATGTTTGAGCTAGAAATGTCTTTCTGTTGTCCTCCTGGTCCTTAATTTTTCTGAAGATATGTTCAAAAAATGTTTGTAAGACAGTTTTTTCACTTTTACCAAATTTTATTCTCTTTACCCCCTGGGAGGATTGACTTGGCCAGTGCTATCTTAAATTAGTGAGCTGTGTATTCTCATCAGAATCACCAACAGAGGTGTTGATTTGCAGAGTGCCTTTTTTGGAGAGTGTGCTTATGCCATGGATGTGTTTAATTCAGATGTGCACTAAATTCTGTACAGGCTCGTGCTTTGAAGACAAGTCGAAGCAGTTTCAGATCAGCACTTGGAAAGGTTGAGTATAGGTGAATGCTAGTTATCAACAGCTCCCGTACTTTTTTTGGTAAATGACTTATATGTTATACTTGTTCCTGGTGCATTAGAATCCACTGGTGGGAGTCAGTTGAGTTGTTCTTTAAGTCCATCCCTTAGCATCTTGTGCCTGCGATGCTTATAGCTGGGAACTGGCCCCTCTTTTAAACTGTGAGCTCTCTGAGCAGGGACGTGACATCCTGAAGGCCCTGATGCGGCCTGGAGAGGAGGAGAAGGTGCTTAGAGGATGTTCAGAGTCATTCAAGCTTTGCCTTTCCATAGAGCTGACCAGGGACAAATAAGATTTCCCAAAAGCCTTTGCAGGAAGATGATCCTGCCCATACCTGTTAGAAAGAGGTTTTGTTATGTAGATCCAGCTGTCCCGTGTCACTCCGTGGGAGTGATAGGTGTGGTGGAGCCCAGCAGGCCCAGCGGGGAAGCGGCGGGAGGAGAGCAGCTGCAGTGGGCCTGGTGCAGACCGAGAGATGCGCTCAGTGTCCGCGCTGCCTGGGATCTGTAGGTTCAGCATCTAAAAAAGAAGGTAAAATGCCTCAGTCTTATTCACATGAATTGTATGCTGAGATGTTTTGAATATATTGAGTTAAATTATATATTTTTTTATCGTAATAAACATAAAGCATACCATCTTAACTATTTCTAAGACTACTTTTAGTCATGTTGAGTATCTTCACATTGCTGTGTAGCCAGTTCTTAGAGCTTTCTTGTCATGCACAACTGAAATTTGGTAGCCGTTAAAACACCTCCCCGTTTCTCTCTCCCTTGGCAGCCACCGTTCTACCTTCTCTGTGATTTTTGGTGGCTCTGATTAGGTACCTCATGTGAGTGGAGTTACACAGTATTTGACTTTTTCTGACTGGCTTATCTCATTTAGCATAATGTCCTGAGGAGTCATCCACACTGTAATCCATGAACCAGATTTCCTTCCTTTTTGAGACTGAATCAGATTCCATTGTATGTATAAACCACGTTTTCTTTATCCATTCATCTGTTGGTGAACACTGGGTTGCTTTCATCTCTTGGCTGTTGTGAATAATACTGCTGTGAAGATGGATGTGCATATGTCTGTCTGAGATCTTACTTTCCATTCTTTCAGATACATACCCAAAAGTGGGATGGCTGGGTCCTACAGTAGATCTATTTGTAGTTTTTTAAGGAACCTCCATACTATTTTCCACAGTGACTGCACTGATTTACATTCCCACCATCAGTATTGCTTTTCTCTACATCCTCAACCAGCATTTGTTACCTTTTTTTGATAATAGCCATTTTAACAGGAGTCAGGTGATAACTCCTTGTGGTTTAGATTCGCAGCTCCCTAATGGTTAGTCATGTTGAACATCTTTTCATTTATTTGTTGGGCATTAAATTAAGTATTTTTAAATATTAATCTTACCAGTTTCTTTTTACCTCTTTAAGTGGTGCTACTAGAAAAAAGTCAGATTAGATCTGTGGCTAGCTTTCTGCTGTAACAGAATGGGTTGGGATGGGTTGGCCTTGTAGATGAGGGAGCTGGCCCCAGCTTGGTGTGTTAGCAACCAGACCTGATTCTTCCTTTCAAAGCACCTCATTTCCATGGAACTTATTCCTTTGGTTACTTTTGTTGACTAAGATGAGTGAAAGTAATTACTCTAATCTTGTAAGCGTCTTAAACATCAAATGACCTTTGTCAGATCTACTGTCTAGGCAAATGTAAATATCGGTTTTGTTTTACCTCTTTAAACTCTGTGGTACATGAAGGTTTTGAGAAGGTGGAAGGTGGAGTGATTTGGTTTGTTGGGCACCATAAGTCTGCCCACAAATTCTGATGATAGTCTTCTTTGCTGAAGACTTCGTTCTAGCCTTCAAACCCCAGGGTCACTCTTTTGGACCCCAAGAGAAACAAGTAGTTTGTGTTACTATGTCCTGTGTGGGGGCAGAAAGTGATGAAAGAGAGGGAATATCTTCTTCACTGGTTCCTAACAATTTAGAAAGTTACAGCCTTCTAGACACTTTTAAGTTGCATCTATGAAAAAACCAAAATCTTTATTTTGAGATAAAAATAGATTGACATGCAGTTGTAAGAAATAACAGAGGTCCTAGGTGTCCTTTACCCAATTTACCGCAGTGGCAGCATCTCGTTTAAATAGCACAGTGACTTCCCCGGTGGCTCAGACGGTAAGGAATCTGCCTGCAATGCAGGAGACGTGCGTTTGATCCTTTGGTCAGGAAGATCTCCTGAAGAAGGAAATGGCAACCCACTTAAGTATTCTTGCTTGGAGAATCCCATGGACAGAGGAGTCTGGCGGGCCACAGTCCATGGGGTTGCAAAGAGTTGGACATGGCTGAGGAGCTAACACAACCACAACATCATAGCCAGCACATGACATTTTAGAATCCCACTGCCCTATTGAAATTTCTGCAGTTTCCTGTGGACTCTGTGTGCATGCGAGTATGCTCTGTGCCCTTTCATCAGATGTGTAGGTGTGTGTGAGCACCAGGGCGGTCGGGATCCAGAAGAATTCCATCCCTTGGCTTCTCTGGCACATTTTCATAGTCACAGCCACCTTCCTCCTGCTCCCTAACCCCTAACAGCCTTCAGTCTGTGTGGCATGTCTATACTTCTGTCCTTTCAAGTATGCTCTCAAAATAGAGTCATACCGTAAGTGACTCTTTGAACTTGGCTCTTTTCACTCAGCATAAAACCATTGAGACCCACCCAGGACGCTGTGTGTATTGCATGTACCTCAGTTTCCCTGTTGACCTGTTGAAGGACATTTGGGTTGTTGGCAGGTTCTGGCAGGGACCTGGCATAGCTGGACCTTGGGGGGCATTTGCCAGCTCACACTGGACATTGCATTTTGCCTCCTGGTACATCTTTGGGCAGCTTTCAGTTGAAGGCCATGGGCACAGGCCTTCATTTTTAAGTTACTGCCTTGCTGTCAGACTGGCCACTACCTGACATGTGCATAGTGACAGCTCACTGTAGTGTTAATGATATTGAGTATTTTTTCGCATTTATTTGTTTCTGTCTACCCTCCTACGAGATGGTCGTTCACCAAGGCAGCAGAACCGCTCCTGTACAGGTTTTTGTGAGAACGTGAGTCTTCATCATTTCTCTGGGGTAAATGTCCAGAAGTGCAATCGCTGGATCAGATGGTAGTTTAGTTTTTTTTAAGAAACTGCCAAACAGTTTGCCAGAGTGTGCAATTTTCCAAAATTTTTTTAGTCTCAGTCCTGGTTTAGCAAACTATAAGTTACCAATATCAGGAATGAAATGGGCTATCACAACAGATCGTGCACCCACTTGTATTTTCTTTATTTTTAATCTTCTATCAGTCTTTCTAGAGTTTGTCAGTTTTGTTTTTTTTAAACCAGCCTTTTGTCTCATTTACTTTTCTCTATTGTTTTCCTGTCTTCGATTGTGTTGCTTTATCATTCTGCTGTTTTTGTTTTTGCTAACTTCTTGAGGATAGGAACTTAGAGCAGCGTCCCTTTCCTCTTTCCTACTGCGGGCATTTAGTGTCATAAATTTCTCTTCTTCCCTGCTTCCCACAGGTTTTGATATATTCTGTTTTCATTTTCATTGACTTCTGTGTTATTTCTTTTGACCCTCTGATCCTAGACTTTAGACATGTGTTGTTTCATTTCCAAGTGCTTAAAGATTGTCTTGTCTTTCTGTTGTTCTCTTGTATGATTCCAGTATGGTCAGAGAACATACTCTGAATGAATTCAATTCTTTTAAGTTTGTTGGGATTTGTTTTATGGGTCAAGATACGGTCTGTTTTGGGGAATGACCATGAGTGCTTGTGAGCTGGGGCATGTATCTTCTGCTGTTGTGAATGGTGTGTGGTTACATGCTTGTGCATTTGCTCTTAGCAGTCGGTGGTGGTGGTGTTGGTTCTTCTGTATCTTTTCTGATTTTCTGTCTAGTTGTTCTGTCAGTTGCTCAGAGTGCAGTGTTGAAGTCCCCAACTATAATAGTGGATGTGTGACTTTGTCTATTTCTCCTTTCGTATCTGTCAGATTTTCTTCCGTATACTGCAAGGTACTGTTAGGTGTGTGCACATTTTGAATTATGTCTTCCTGTTAGATTGATCCTTTCATCATGGCTGTGAAGTCTACTTCATTAGTATAGCCACCCTGCTTTTTGTAAAAAATATTAGCAGTGTTTTATCTGCAGTAAGGTTTTTTTTGAATGCAGCGTATCTTCAGATGATGCTGTGTTTTCTGCTGTCTCTGCAGCTGTGCGTTAAGACCATTTGCGTTTAAGGTGATTGCTGATCTGTCCGAGCCTGAGTCTGCCAGTTGGCTGTCTCCTGTTTCCTCTGTGTTTGGTGGTTCTTTTTTTCAGTCTTACTGAGGACTGAACACTCTACAATTCCGCCTTGTTTCGTTTTGGTTTTCTTGGTGGTCGTCTTACATATATTGCTCTGAGTGCTCAGTTGTGTGCGCGCTTCCGTGTCTGACTTCAGTGTCTGACTCTTTGCGACCCCATGGACTGCAGCCCGCCAGGCTCCTCTGTCTGTGGGATTCTTAAGGCAAGAATCCTGGCATCAGTTGCTGTTTCCTCCTCCAGGGGATCTTCCTGACCCAGAAATGGAACCCCAGTCTCCTGCATTGCAGGTGATTCTTTGCCACTGAGCCGTTGGGGAAGCCGTTGTATTTGCTCTGGTGTTACACTATACATGTGTAACTTGTAACTTACTCTGGTCTACCACTCTCAGTGATAACACTGTTTTATGACTTCAGCTCAGCATAAGCACCTTCCTTCTTCCTTTTAGGTCCCTTTATCCTGCCCTGTTTTTAATTTTATTTTATTATTTCTTTAAATTTTTTCAATTTTATTCTGAGTGTGTTGGGTTTTTGTTGCAGCATGTGGGACTTTTTGTTGAGGTGCACAGGCTTCTCTAGTTGTGATACACAAGCTCCAGATCTCGTGGGGTCCGTAGTTGTGATATGAGGGCTGAATTGCCCCACAGCATGTGAGATCTTAGTTCCCTAACTAGGGATTGAATCCATGTCCCTGCATTGGAAAGCAGATTGATAACCACTGGACCACCAGGGAAGTCTCTGCCCTGATTTTTAAATGTTTTAAAATATTTCTTCCATATTTGCTGGGTACTATGTCAGATGACACTATTATGATTATTGTTTTTGCTTTGACCATCAAATATAACTTAAGAAACTCCTGAAAAGTTGGCTGCTTTATTATATGTACCTCCATTTTTTCCCCTTCCTAATGTTCTTTCTGAAGTCCCAAGACTGCTATCATTTCCTTCCTATTTAGAGGGCTTCTTTTATCATTCTTCAATGACAGGCCTGCTAGCAACAATCGTTAGTTCTCTTTCGTCTGAGAATCTATTTCCCCTCCACCCCAGAGGATATCTTCACTGGATATAGAATTTGTGGTTGATGGTTGTTGGTTTTTTTGTTTTTTTTTTTTTTAGTGCTTGAAAAACATGTCACTTCCTCCTGACCTTCATGGTTGTGGGTGAGAAATCCTTTGTCATTCGAGTTGTTTTCCTATAAGTAATGCATCATTTCTGTCTGGCTACTTCTGGGGGTTTTCCTTGTGTTTAGCTTCTAGAAATTTAATGTGGCTTGGATTTTTTAGGTTTATCTCTTTTGAGATTCACTCAGCTTCTTAAATCTGTGATTTGATGTTTTGTGCCAAGTTTGGGAAGTTTTTAGCTGTTACGTTTTTGGATACTTTCCCAGTCCATTCCTGCCTCTTTTGGGACTCCTGTAGGAGAATATTAGTGTTTTGTTGGGGTCTCACAGGTCCCTGAGATGCTGTTCATCTTTCATCATGTACACTCTCTCTTCTGATGAAATTCTGTTGATCAGCCTCGTGTCAGCCAATTCTCTCATCTGTCACTTCCACTCTTATTATTGGTTCTATCCAGTGCTTTTTTACTCTAAATGTATTTTTCAGTTCTGAACTTTTGCCTGCTCCTGCCGGGGGTGGGGAGTGGACGTTCAGACCCCTCCTTGGGCTTGCACTGACTGTGGGGCTACACGGAGCCCCCGGGGGCAGATGCTCTGCTTCCCCAGCCCTGCTGACACGTGGGGGGGGGGGTGGAGGACTGGCTTGTAGGCCTTGTTTCCGCAGGAGGGGGGCCGGGGCTCAGCTCCTCTCTGCTCCCTGTGTGCCCCAGTGTGGGGCTGAAGGAGGGCGAGCCCAGCCCTGCCTCCCACGCCTGGTTCCCCCTCATTGATGCCAGGTGTAAACCCCCCTTCATGCTGGGTAGGTGTGGAGACCTGGTGACCCACCGGGCCCTGCTGACTCTTAAGGCTGGGATGGGGGGCCAGTGGGTTACCATTCCTGTTTGCTGCCACCTCCTTCAGTCTTACTGCTGCCAGGGGCTGGGCAGGTTCAGCTTCCCGCTAGCCCTCCGCCTACCAGAGGTAAGGGTGACTCACTCTGACTTGTTCTGTCTCATTGCTCATCAGCGTTAGGTGGAGGTGGGGGCTGTGTGCACGCGCGCATGTGTAGTGGCGACTCGCCCAGTCTGTTACGGCTTCCGTGCTGCTTACTCAGGGTGGAGGGTCAGCGACCTCCAGGAGACAGCTGGGGACAGAGTAGCCTGGCGGGCTGCAGTCCCCGGGGTCACAAGGGTGGGACACGACTCAGCAACTGAACAGCAGCAGGGTCAGCTCTCCGTGAGGTCCCCGCTGGGATCGGAGCATCTTCTGTTTCCACTGGGCAGGACCTGGGAGGGCCACTCCCCCAAACCCGCTGCAGCACCTGGACGGTTTCAGAGCACAGAACACTCCTGCCGGGCGGGCGAACCGCATCCCCCAGTCCTTGGGCTAAAGAGGACAGCTTTCATTGCTGTGTTCTCTCTCCGCCTATTGGAGATTGCGTTGCAGGTGTCCGCAGTGCTGTGGCTGGGGGTATGGAGGGTGATTGGAGGACCCAGGACAGTCACCGTCCTCTCATTCCTCAAACCCCGTGGTCCCCAGGGAGCCCACTCTCATTTCCCTCTCAGTCCTCTGTGCTTGTTTTATTTATCTTGTTAATTTTATTTCTGTGTGTATTTCTGACCGTGATGAGTCTTCACAGCTGCACAGGCCTCTTCTCGAGTTGCGGCGAGCGGAGGCTGCTCTTGGTCGCAGCGTGTGGGTTTCTTGTTGCTTTAGCTTCTCTTCGTGCAGAGAACAGGCTCTGGGGTGAGGGGGCTGCAGTAGCTGCGACTGATTCCCGGGCTCTGGAGCACAGGCCCGTTGGCTGTGGCGCATGGGCTTGGTTGCTCCACAGCGTGTGGACTCTTCTCGAACCAGGGATCGGACTAACGTCTCCTGCATTGGCCGGTGGATTCTTTACTACTGAGCCACCAGGGAAGCCCCTGTGCTTGCTTGTTAAAATCCAGGGTTTTTAGTTGTGAACAAGGAAGACCTCGGAGAACAGGGCGACCCCACCTTTGTGGAACTAGAAATATTTATTATCTTTTCACCAAGGACTCAGAATTGGTGTTGACCGGCTCTGGTTGCAAAGTATTGGGTTGGCCAAAAAGTTCACTCAGGTTTTTCCATAACATCTTGATGGAAAAACCCAAGCTGATTTTTGGCCAATCCAGTACTACTCCGTTTGAGAAGTCATGTCTTTGACCCTTTATTTTTACTCTCTATGGGGTAATAGGCTTTTCATGTCCGAAGAGATTGAGCAGTAACCCTCACAGGTTTTTCAGATACTAACTGCAGTGTTAAGTCTTCTGGTCCCTCTGGTAGTGTACCCTCAGTTGGGTACACACCAGGCCCCCCTCATACGCACTGCCTGAGAATTTATGGGTAACTCAAGTTTGGCAGCACATGCTGCAGAGGAACTTCTCATTAAGGAAAATGATAAGCCCTGTCGTTCTTGGCATGATCGGACTCTACTGTAAAGCAGGAAGAAGGTCAGTCATCCATTGATTTGTCCTAATTAATATTTAGGACCTTGACGGTGTTAGATTTCTACATCTACGTATGTGCACAGTTGCCAGTTGCATGCTAGACCCTCTGACACAGTGTTTAAAACCAGTGATTCAGAGCACTTGCCCGGTGCCCGAGTGTCCACCACTGCTGGTCTGTGGTCGCCCCCCGTTCTGGGCGGGACGCCCCGGGGGCCCCCGCTGCCCATCCCAGAGCCCAGCGCTGTTTGCGTTCTCCCTTGCTGGGTCGGCCTCGGCCTCGACACGCTGCTCCCGAGACAGACTCGCCGCCGCTTCCACCCTGCTGCCCTCTGCTCGGGTTGTTCCGCTTGGTCCATGGCCAGGACCCGGGCCAGGGCACGTGGCCTCGGGCTGCTTTCCTTGTCTGTGGAGTTCTTGTGACGCAAAGCAAGTGTCTGTCCTTAGACACCCGTGCTGCGCTGTGTCGGGCACTGGGCTGCGAGCCCTGCTCAGTGGGCGCAGGGCAGGGCCCAGCAGCCCTTCCTTTCACAGGAAATGCAGAGGCTCATCACGACATACTTCACACCAGCCGGAAAACTATTGGCAGTGGTATAGGAAAACCTCTACGTTACTACACATCCCTGGGCTGTGGTTGTGAAGCTGTCTGCATAAAGATGTTAAGAAGAATAATCACATGGAAAATGCTCCCGGTAAAATGTTAAGCTTTAAAAAATCACGGAGCTCTTGGTGACAGCCTAGTGTTGTAGTCGGTTTGTGCTGCTGTAGCAAAAATACCGTAGATTGGGTGGCTTTGATAATAAACATTTGTCTCGCAGTTCTGGAAGCTGGAGGTCTGAGATCCAGGTGTGGGCATGGTCAGGCTCTGGTGAGGACCCTCTTCCAGGCCCATAGGTGGCTCCTGTGTCACAAGATGGAACGACAGTAAGTTGACTCCTTGACCCCTTCTTTTAAGGGCAATAACTCCACTCACGAAGACTCCACCCTCATGACCTGATCACCCTGTAAAGGCCCCACTTCCATGTACATCACACTGGAGATGGATTTTATGGGTGACATGAGCATGTACCCCATAGCACGTGATTTTGTGTTCAAGTAATTTACAAGCATAACAAAAAGATTAGAAGGAAAGTACATCAAAATGTCAATAGTGAAAATTTTTGTATTCAACTCACCAGGTGGTCTTCTTACCTGTTTTTTTTTTCTTTTTTGGCATTTGGAAAATCATCATGACTAGCATTTATAATATAATTAATGCATAATGTATATATTTAAAATTTGAGGGGGGATTTCCCTGGCAACCCAGTAGTTAAGACTTTGCCTTCCAGTGTGGGGGTGGGGGAAGGGTGGGGTGTGGGTTTAAGATCCCACATGCCCCAGGGCAAAGAAAATACAGCATAAAACAGAAGTAATATTATAACAGGTCCATTGAAGACTTTTTAAATGGCTCACATAAAAAAAAATTCTTAAAAACTTTTTTTTAAATTTTAATCTTCATTTTTGGCATTTTGGCTAGCAGCCTGTCACTATGACATGTGTAATTCAGCATTAACTTGTATGACTTAGTATTAACAGTCATACCCCTTTTGTTGGTAGAGATTTCATCCAGGTGAGATGAAGCTTTTGACCCATCACCACAGGTACTCCAGGTGGACATTAGCCTCCTAATGTTCTCTTTGGGAGTCTCCCTTTTATTTTAGCAAAGTGAGTGTGTGCATGCTCAGTTGGTTCAGTCGTGTCAGACTCCATGCGACCCCGTGGACTCTAGCCCACCAGGCTCCTCTGTCCATGGGATTCTCCAAGCAAGAATACTCAAGTGGGTTGCCATGCCCTCCAGGGTATCTTCCCAACCCAGGGATCAAACCTACGTCTCCTGCGTTGGCAAGCGGATTCTTTACCCCTGGTGCCACCTGAGTCATTGTATAAGAGCTCCAAGTGGCAGGGTTAGCATTGATTGGGTGCCTGTGGGTTGTACTGCCTTCCTGTCTCAGGGCTGCACATGGGTCTGGAGCGGGGTCTGGGTGGTACCTGGCTGTTCTTAGCCCCATGAGTAACCTGGGCAGATCTGTTTGTCTCTTAGAGCTTCGATTTCCTCATCCATCAGATGGAGACAGAAGTTCTCACATACTGAGAGTCGAGGGCTTTTGCACAAGCTCCTGAGAGCAGAGAGCAGCTGGCAGGGACTTGGTCACTGTTTTCCCTGCTCAATGACTGTCGAGGCTCTGGCAGGTCACTGGGCATGACATAATGAAACATTCCTTTCTCCTTTCCGTGGAAAGGAGCTGTCATTTTAGGAGTTTAGGAAACCCACAGGGAAGTCAGTTCATCTGGAAATGAGCTGTAATTCTAACCCTGCCAGGCCCCAGAACAAACAAGCAAAAAAGGAAAGAAAATCTTTTCTAGGAAGTGGCCTGGGAGGGCAAGGGAGGTCCAAATCACCCCTGACCTGCACATCACCCTGAGAAGAACCTTGGCAGATCTTTGGACCATGGAGAAACATCTGGAAACCCCCACTGCACCAGCTCTGTTGGAACCAGGTTTGTGTCGGGGACACCTGAGGGGACGGCCTATTGGATTAGGCAGAAACTTGACTGTAGCGCAAGACGTGTATTTGGAGAAAGAAAAGATCTGGACACTTAAGACAGGCTTGAGCTGCTTTTTCCTGCAGTTAGAAGTTATTGCAACGTTTTTCAAAACGAGGTGTTTTGCTCACTGTTTTAATGTTAGCAGTAGTCATTGGCTGAATAGAATTGTGCTATTGGTAGAGAACCTGCCTGCCAGTGCAGGAGACGGGAGACACTTGGGTTCTGTCCCAGGTTCAGGAAGCCCATCTGTGAAAGTCATTACTTCCAAGGGACAGAGAGCAGCAGGGCTAATATAGCATGTGCCCAGGCACATACACACATGCACACACGTGATCTTCAGTGTGTTGGGGGCAGTTCATGGCATTGGAGGAAATGAAATATGCTCGCTGGAGAGAGAACCCAGCCGCTGGCCTACTGTTCCCATCTCAGGAGAGACGAGCCTGTGGTCTATATGTGGGGCTCACCAGTGGGTGCCCGTGGTAAAGAATGCATCTGCCAATGCAGGAGACTAAGAGACACGGGTTCAGTCCCTGGGTCAGGAATACCTCCTGGAGTAGGAAATGGCAACCCACCGTAGTGTTTTTGCCTAGAGAACCCCATGGACAGAGGAGCCTGGTGGGTTACAGTCCATGGGGTCCCAGAGTCAGACATGATTGAAGTGACTTAGTGCACTCACATGAATAGAATTGAAAATTTTAAAATAGCTTTTTTTTTTTCATTTTTCCTATGCAAATTCTGCTCTTTGGCCATTGTTAAATTTTGGTTTTTACTTCTGAGTGAATGAATCATGAACCCTTGAGAATTTGTTTTTTTACACGCTGTGAGCTGACCGGTTCCTGGGGGGACAGGTTGAAGCCCAGTGTGTAAGAGGCTAGGCTTTCGTGGTTTTAAGTATTTGCTTAGAGTGAGTTGGTATCCCCGGCGCCCTACAGTGGTAACCCCACATTGACTTTGCATTTCCTCCGTTTGCAACCCTGGATCAGATCCCGGTGGTTCACAAGGGTTTAACCAGTGGTGAAGCCGACCAGCTCCTGAGAGGCGCTGCCTGGCCACGTGTGCCCGCAGGCTGATGGGCGAGGGCTGCCTGCGGCCCTGTCTTGTCCTGGAGCCAGAGCCTTGAACCTGGCTCTCTGCATAGGAAGCGATGCTTCCTTTAGTTTGGGCTTTGCGGCCCTTCCTTGGGCGTGAAAATGGTTTTGGAGCTAAAATTTCTTAAAAAAAAAAATCGACCATTTCGGTCCTAGAGGGTGTATGGTAAAAATTGAAACTGGTTCGACACGATGGTGCTCAGCTGAGTTGCTCTGGGGACTTTTTTCCCCAAAAATAAGTCCTGTTCCTAGACCAGAGCATGCATCCCACTCCAGTTCCTAAAACATTTTGATGTGAGCGACTTATCCGTTTAGTGAATGACCTGAGACTTCACAGCAACTTTCTTGTGTGGTAGGGACCTGTTTTTCTCTTGCAGATGTACGTCTCAGGGGCAGGGGCAGTGTATGGGATGAGCCACACTTGACAACCTTAGTTTAGGAGAGTTTTCTGTGGAATAAGTGCTGGGGGAGAGACTAAAAGAAAGTTTCTTGTTTATTGTCTGGTTTTTCATCCTTTGAGAAATTTCTTAATGCAGGGTAGTCTGGAAGTGAATTCTGGATCTATACTGTCTTAGTAAATGTTTGAATTTAGACCTCCAGGCGTGTGTAGTCGCTCATTTCTGACTCCTTGTTGACCCCGTGGACTGTAGCCCACCGAGCTCCTCTGTCCATGGGATTCTCCAGGCAAAAATGCTAGAGTGGGTCACCATGCCCTCCTCCAGGGGATCTTTCTGATCTAGGAATCGAACCTGCCGCTTCTGCATTGCAGGCGGATTCTTTACTGCTGAGCCACCAGAGAAGCCTACAGTGAGTATAAATTTTGCTAAACTGGTCAAAACAACTTGCCAGCCTAATGAAATGGGGTGGTATGTCGCACAAGCACATACGGTTGTCAGTTTAAAAAGAATTGGCTGATACTTCAAGCAGTGGATGAGTGTCTGGGATTCTCTCTCTTCTGTCATGTGGATTCTGTCCCTGGAAGCCTTTGAAGCTTAGAACCGGGTTTCCTCTGTAAGGAAGCCTGACGAACACGACAGCCGCGCTTCGTTTTCTCTCAGATCCTTGTTTCTAACAGTTGTGGGAAGGAAGTGCTGGAGTGGACCCTTCAGCAGGTGACCCAGGCCAGTCTTCATCCTTCCTCTGATGTTGTGCAGGCCCCGGGGCAGGTTTCCCCCCTGGCTGGAGACCAGTGTCCTCCTGAAATGGGAGGGTGTTGCATCCAGTCTGCAGGGGTCAGAGGAGCCCTTTAGGGAGTTAGTTGGTGGAGGCGTGCTACGCTGAACTGGAGTGACCCTGTTTAATTCGTGTTGCACGTTGGGTTTCTAAACTCGTGCCAAGTCACTTCAGTCCTGTCCGACTCTTTGCAACCCGTGGACAGTAGCCCGCCAGGCTCCTCTGTCCATCAGGTTCCCTGGGCAAGAATACTGGAGTGGGCTGCCGTTTCCTCCTCTGGGGGTTTTCCTGACCCAGGGATCAAACCCGCGAATCTCTGTCTCCTGCGTTGGAAGGCACGTTATTCACCACCAGCACCACCTCGGATGCCCAGGGGTAGCCCGACTGCTGCACCCAGGATCGGAGCCCACAGAGCGGTGGAGCCTGGCCAGCAACCGTGTCTCTGGAGGGCGAAGGGCATCAGGAGGACGAGGAGAGACATGAGAACCTGAGCAGATACAGACCTTCGACGGCACCGGGCGGGACGTCGGTCGTCCCAGAATCCCATAGCTCTCACACTCATCTTTGCCCCAGCTTCCATTCTTGGCCTGCACGGGGACATGGCACCGCCACTGACAGACGTTTTTGTGGTTTGCAGAGGAGGCCTTAGGATCACCGCCTCGGCCCGGGGAATGGCCTTGTCACGTAGAGGTTAGGTGGGGCCTTCAGTGGGGTTGGTACAGGCTGGTCAGTGGGTGAAGAAACTTGGGCTCCAGCCATCTTTCTGATGGACTCCTCACCACACCAATCAGATTCTCTGCTCACTTGAACCTTTCGGTTTTCTTATTTTTTACTCAGGGTTCAATTCATACAGTGTTTATATTTTCATGGGATTTTCTATAAAAAGGGCTTCCCTGGTGGCTCAGATGGTAAAGAATCTGCCTGCAATGCAGGAGACCTGGGTTTGATCCCTGGGTTGAAAAGATCCCCTGGAGAAGGGAATGGCAACCCACTCCAGTACTCTGGCCTGGAGAATTCCGTGGACAGATGAGCCTGGCGGGCTACAGTGCATGGGGTCACAGAGTCGGACACGACTGAGTGACTAATGCTTTTCTACAAGAGCTTTGGGGCTGTGCTCGCCTGTGTCCCTTGGAGGGATCCCTCCCCGCCCCCACCCCCCGTGTTTAGCACCAGTGTGCCTTTTAGACACAGGAGCTTTGTGAATTTTCTAGGGGAGAGGAATCAGACAGCCCAACTGCGACAGACGTGTATTTTGAGGCCAAATACTTAAACCATCAAATGTCCAAACACAATGATTCCGTCCTTGTGATTATGCAAAACAGTGTCTGGAATTGAGGTGTGATGTCTTCTCTCTTGATACGATGTCGGATAAGAAGAGGCAGCTGGCTCTTGTGAACTTGTTTTAAGTGGGAAGCTTTCATTATACTCATCCTTCGAGTGTGTTATCAGTCACCATATATCTGCATTAACAGCTAAGCGCTTCACTTAGCGCATGGCCTTGATAAACTTTAACTGCATAAATAAAATTACAGGGTTTTACAGGTCTTAATTGGAAAGCTGTTGCGGATGCAGCTTTTCAGGATTCTATTTTGGCCCCTTTGCTTGGGTCTCCACTGTTATTAAGACAAAACACCATGATGCTTAAGACCTTCAAGTGAACTGAGGAGAAGAGATTTTCGTCACCTGTTTCCTGCCGCCAGCATTAAATTTCTTAGAGGAAGCCACACGTACTCTCTAGTCAGAAACTTTTTTATATTCGTAGTGTAAATTCTCATTTCCTCCCCGAGATCTGATGATGGGCCAGGAACCCAGGTTACCGAAAGCTAGTAACCTCAAAATTTTTAACACTTTATTTCTAAGGAACGGTCTTAAGTGAATTAACATGTAGAGTTGTATGTTTACTTGTCAAGGGTCTTCAAAAAGCATTTCTCTTTTCGTAGTTTTGCTGGAGTAAGTGGTGAAATAAATTGTGTGGCTAGGAAGTTGTCTCTGCTGTCGGTGGAAGGAGAATAGCTTGGACTATATTCATTTGGGGGGTTACTTTTGTTTTTCACAAGAAGACTGCATAGTCAAGTCCTCCATGATCTCCTGGAAGGAATCTTCTCATTGTTCAGTTGCTAAGTAGTGTCTGATTCTGCGACGGCAGAAGGACGTCAGCACCCCAGGCTTCCCTGTCCTCCACTCTCTCCTGGAGTTTGCTCAGACTCATGTCCATTGAGTCGATGATGCCATCCCAAGTATCTCATACTCTGTCGCCCCCTTCTCCTCCTGCCCTCAATCTTTCCCAGCATCAGGGTCTTTTCCGATGAGTCAGCTCTCCACATCAGGTGGCCAAAGTATTAGAGCTTCAGCATCAGTCCTTTCATTGAGTATTGAGGGTTGATTTCCTTTAGGACTGATTGGAAAGAATTCTAAGACTGTAGAAATAAGAGACACAGCTGTCCTGGGGACAAAGCGAGCAACAGTCGTGTCGTGTGTCTGCCTGCGCCCATCTAGACCTAGTGAGACGCGGCCACACACGGCACAGAGCGGCGTGTTTCAGAGAACAGATCGGGCAGGACCGGAGTGGTTACGGAGCACCTTGCCGAGAAAGGCACGGGAGGGTCTGACTCAGGACCGCACCCGGGCCACACGGCAGCAGCTTCATGATTAAACGGAGGGCTGATGACTGAGAGGGATTATCTTTGTAGTCCTGGGGGACAGAGTCTAGATCTGGGTTGGAGAGTGAGCAAAGAACATTGTGGGCCCCAGAAGGGAGAACTCGGGCACCCAGTGCCCATCAGCAGAGCTGCAGTGCCTTAGGAAAAGCTCTCCACCTGTCCCAGGCCAAGCTACCAGGCATCGTGGCGCAGGAAGCTTCTGCCACATCCCCACCTGCTGGCTTCTCCTGGGACTCGAGTGAGCTGTGTATGTCCTTGGATGTAGGCATAAAAACTCAAAATCTGTGTTTGCTCCTGGAAAAGCATGAACTGTGGGGGACAGCTCGGGTGACATGGGGAGCTAGGTCATTAGAGGTTGAATAGTTAGTTAAGAAGGCATAGCATTCATCCTAATGCTTTTAAATTCATAGTTTATTGTAAGAAACAGGTGACTGTCGCAGGCAAGAGATACAAACACTGGTTTCCAGCCTCATAGCCTTGGCTTTCTGGCAGTTTCCACACAGTCAGACTAGAAATTGATCAAAGCAGCTTATTTTGATTTTCTTACTCACGGTCACAGAAAAGCAGTGGGCAAACACGTGTGGAAGACTGAGTATGAAAACGCTGGCTGTAGCTCATGAGTTTTCTTCTTGTTTTTTGGTCCCAGCAGCTGTTTATAAAGCACCATCCTGAATTCATGCAGCTGCTTAGAGGTTCACCTACATGTGTGCCAGGGAAAAACAGGTTTGAAAACTTCACGAGTAATGATGCTGTGTACCATCGCTTTATTTCACTTCCCTTTCGTTTTCATGCAGTGGCTCAGTGGAATTGATAAGAGGATTATCAAAAAATGAAATGATGCAGTTGGGAAGTAGTAGGCCAGAGAGTGTGTAGCTGACTGGGCTCTGGCTCATTTGCTCTGTGAGAACCTCAGAGTGGAAGGAGGCTTCTGAAAGCATTCCTGCAGCTGAGCTGTCACGGCAGCACCCTTCTACCCTGTGGCTGGGGGCTCAGAAGCATCTGAGACAGCTCAGGCCCTCAGATGGGTTTCCAGTGGAAATGGTGGCCAGAGGGCTAGTGACTTCCTCATCCTCCTTGTCCACTGTGGATAAATCTTCGTTAATAAAGGTATTTCCGAAGATAGCCCCCTAAGTGAGGAGACTGTTGGATTGAATAAACATCTCAGAATTTTTACTTCTGCAGATGAATAGTCTTAAGGGACCGCATGCAGAATCAGTGCTTCCTCTCAGCATTTTTGGAGCATCTGTTTTAGAATTGGTTTATCCCTGGTTTCAGAGCCTTACAAAGTGGTTCTTTACGGCTTTTGGTTCAGCCCCTAAATGTCAGGAGGAGGGACTTTCTTTCCACTCTTTCTTACTGCTCCACAGTCCCTCATAAATAGGAGGCAAAATGAGCTCTTATTTGCCTAAGTACATGCTGTGGTATGTTTAAAAACAATCATTTCTTCAAAGTCATACATTCAGCATCTCTTCAAGGAAGAGAAATCCTTTCTCAGCTCTGAGTTGGAAATTGATTCAGAGCTCAGTTCACGTTGATTAGTTGAAAATCTGGTCTCGATTCTACCCCAGTGCTTACATTTCAGTGAACATCTGAGAACAGTGCGTCTGAGAACTGTGCAGTATTGTTTGGTTTCCAGTTCTGCACTTGCAGCTACTATAGTGACATGCTGGGAACTCAAACAGTCACTGGCCCAGGGATGTGAGAGCATCCTGTCCCCAAGGATGACCAAGGCAGTGTGCGCGCACGCATACCCCGTGCTCCCCTAGCCCCGCCCCCAGGTGCTCACAGCCCGGGGCTTGGGTTGGAAGGATGGCAGTGAACGTCAGACTGGGACCTCAGCGCCTTTGAACACCTGCCGTTCGGAACAGTGGGGTAGAAGCGGTTGGGCATTCAGGAAAAATCAGGTTTGGCTTGACTGATGTCAAGCTCATTACACAGTGGCAGTCTCGTTTTCTTTTTTTTTAATGTTCCCACTCTTGCTGGCAGTGCTACAGAAAGTCCTTTCCGAAAGCCTCAGCCTGATTTCACTATCAGCCACTTAACCACGATATTAATTTTTTTTCAATTGCTGAACTTTTAAGATTTGGAATTACCCTCTTGGCTGGAAACTAGTTCTGTAGCTGAACCACAACAGTCTGTTAATCAAACATTGCACATCTTTCAGTAACTCGAGAGTTCTTTGGTGTTGAAAAAGGTCCTCCTTTCTACCTACCTCTACACTGGAAGAGAAAAATAGATTAATCATACACCTTGTGGGTTTTTTTTTTTTCATTTTCTATAGGAAATCAGGTTACTGGTAAGTGCTAGATTTCATAAAATTGTTTGCAGGAGGTTTGATGAGAGTTTAATAAGCATGTCTCACTTTTGATGGAATTGCCTGCATCTGGCATAGTTGTATTCTAAGCTTTTGTGGGGGTGGGGGTGCTGAACTGGGTCTTCATTGCTGTGTGAGGGCTTTTTCTGGTTGTGGTACACATAGGCTTATTGCAGTGGCTTCTTCTGTAGAGCATGGGCTCTAGGGTGTGCAGGCTCAGTGTGGCTCACGGGCATCAGTAGGTGCCCTGTAGCATGTGGAATCCTCGTTCCCGCACTGGGGGTTGAATCCATGTCCCCTGCACCGGCAGGCGGATTCCTAACCACTGGACCACCAGCGAGGTCCTGCATTACCAAGCTTTGATTAGTGGCTTTGGTTAGAAATCTGGGCTCCCAGCAAGTTCCCAAGCTCAGGAGGATGTTGCGGGGTCAGAGCTGGCCTTGTGTGGACTTCTGGCTACAGCTTTAGAACAGTAGTAGCTTTACATTCCGAAGAAGGCAAGGGCACCCCACTCCAGTACTCTTGCCTGGAAGGTCCCATGGATGGAGGAGTCTGGTGGGCTGCAGTCCATGTGGTTGCTAGGAGTCGGACACGACTGAGCGACTTCACTTTCACTTCTCACTTTTACGCATTGGAGAAGGAAATGGCAACCCACTCCAGTGTTCTTGCCTGGAGAATCCTATGGACAGAGGAGCCTAGCGGGCTACAGTCCACGGGGTCGCAAAGAGTCAGGCACAACTGAGCGGCGGAACAACAGTTTTCCATTAAGAGCAGTTCCTTGTGCCTTTTTGTCTTCCCTCCCCTCTACTGTTTTATTTCCCACCTTTATGTGTGAAATGCTTTCTTAAATGCTGAAACTGCATTTTCTGTGGGTGAAAATACACCTCATCACTATCATTTCCCGTTTGAAGAAATTTTTATGTGTATGTAAAATTGCCTTACTTAAAAATGTGATCTTTTTATGTAGTAATAAGAGCTTTTGTTTCCAGTAGAGACCCATTTCATTGCTAGTGAAAATGAACGTTGCTTGGTCTCGTCCGGCCGTTTGCGACCCCATGGACTATATAGTCTATGGAATTCTCCAGGCCAGAATACTGGAGTGGGTAGCCTTTCCCTTCTCCAGGGGATCTTCCCAACCTAGGGACAGAACCCAGGTCTCCTGCATTGCAGGCAGATTCTTTACCAGCTGAGCCACAAGGGAAGCCCAGGTAACATTTATGGCTATTTAGCACATTGCAGACAGCATAATGATGTTTCTCTTTCTTATAGAGATACTAATGTAAGTTATCTTTTTGATAAGTGGAGTATGTGCAGATGGGAGCAGGCAGATAGTATCTAGAAAGGATTGTAGGAGTCAGGGGGTGGGTGTTGCTTTTTTTTAAGTATCCCCTGCCCTTTAATGCCAGCAGCTCCAGGTTCCCCTTCAGAAGACAGAGCCATGGATCCCTTCCTCATTGCAGTGGTCAGTGCTCTGGTCACTGTGGAGAAGAATTTCACAAACTGATGATAAATAAAAAGCCTTCGTTCTGGCTCCAACCAGTGCTGCCCTGGGACTGATAAGCTGATTCTCAGGTCACCCAGACCCCACTCTTTGTCCTGCTAGGTTCTCATGTGACATGAGGCCACATATGGCAGACACACGACATTAAACTAGTGATGAAGTTAAGGAAAGGTTCCCCCCATCGTCCCCCAAAAAGGAGATGTTTTGTCACTTAAGAAATAATCTTCGAAACTTAGGTGGAAAAAGGCCATCGTATTACAGATTAACACTACCTTTTTAAAATACAGGAATAGGATGCTTCTGAAAATAATTAAAATAGAATTTTTGCCTCACTCTCTTACTTGAAAACCAATATTCTGTATACCCATTGGCTAGTCTTTATTGCAGGATGCGTGTTGGTCATTAAACATTTTAGGTTTATAAATTCAAGCAATGAGAGCAGTATTTACTTCTCAAAAAAACTGCCCCAAATAGTGATAGAGTAGCCCAGACAATCAGTCTCCTTTGTAAAAGTTAGTTTATATTGTATGTCACTGTTCTACAGAAACTTAAAAAAAAATACACCTAAGAAGAGTGGCTGGACTTCCCTGCCGGCTCAGTGGTAAAGAATCTGCCCATCAATGCAGGAGACGTGGGTTTGATCCCTGGGTTGGGAAGGTCCCGTAAGAGAAGGAAATGGCAACCCACTTCAGTATTCTTGCTCCTCCCATGGAAAGAGGAGCCGATGGGCTACAGTCCATGGGGTCACAAAGAGTTGGACATAACTGAGCAGCTAAAGAACAATAAGAACAGTGGCTAGCTCTCTTACTGATCTGTTATTACAGTTAGTAGGTGATCTACTAAGCCTGGGCTAACCTGGTCATTACCTAGGGTTAATGAGAACTTCCAACTCCCAAGGGTTCTCTGCAGACACAGGCCTGGGCCCCAGGGCTGATCCCTGGCTTCTCCCCTCTGCTCAGTGTTTCTCAAGGTCTGGTCTGTGGACAGTCTGTTCCAGGACCTCATGTAAGAATGTGGCTTCAGGGGCCACCCACAGATGCAACCCACCTGAACCTCCTGGCCAGACCTGGTGGATATGTTTCGGTGTGTTTATTGATGCTAACAGTCCATTACAGAACTCTTCTTTCCGTAGAAGCAGCCTCTGCTTATCTCCTACCCCAAGACGATGAGTAAGTCGCCTCTGGTCCCCAAAGTTCCAGGTGCTGGGTTGATGCAGTCACTGGGTGCTCGTTTTGAGATACTGGACAGGCTCCTGTGGTGCTTCCAGCCGCCAGACCTCACATGAGTCAGATGGAACCTTCTTAACCACACACGTCAGTGAGGGTTTTAAGTATTGGTAGAATTCAATAGATTTCATCTACTGCGTGGGGGAGATTTACCGAGACCTTCCTCTGTTTTGTGTTGTTCAGTCGCTCAGCCGTTTCTGACTTTGTGACCCCACGCCAGGCTTTCTCTGTCCTTTACCATCTTCCGGAGTCTGCTCAAACTCATGTCCATTGAGTCAGTGATGCCATCCAACCATCTCATCCTCTGTCGTCCCCCTTCTCCTCCTGCCTTCAGTCTTCCACAGCATAAGGGATTTTCCCAATGAGTCATCTCTTCGCATCAGGTGGCCAAAGTGTGGGAGCTTCAGCAGCAGTCCTTCCAATGAATATTCAGGTTGATTTCCTTTAGTATTGACTGGTTTGATCTCCTTGCTGTCCAGGGCACTCTCAAGAGTCTTCTCCAGCGCCATAATTCAAAAGCATCAATTATTCGGTGCTCAGCCTTCTTTCTGGTCCAACTCTTACATCCATATGTAGCTACTGGAAAGACCAGAGCTTTGATTATACAGACCTTTGTTGGCAAAGTGATGTCTCTGTTTTTTAATATGCTGTGTAGGTTTGTCATAGCGTTTTTTCCCAAGGAGCAAACATCTATTTTGTGTTATAAGAATACAGAGTAGGAGTATCGTTGTCCAGAAGAAGTTTAGCATTTAGTTGAAATGTAGCCTATAACCCACAGGATTGCAAGCTCATGGGAGCAGGGCTGGGTCCTCTCTGGTTGCTGTCCCCAGACCATCTCCTGAGTAGTGTCTAGCTCACGGGCATTCACATCTGCTGGGTAAACTAGGGAGTGTCTTAAGTTGCTAAACTTTGGGTAACCTGCCGGCAGGTTTTTTTCTCCAGTCTCTCATCTTTGGAAAGCACACAGTCTAGATTTCACAGACTCTCTGGATACTTGGCACTGTCTTCATTTGTGACTCTAGGATTGGAGGCAGATTTACCGTCTCAGAGAGAGCCAAGTACAGTAAGAAGTGAGTGGGGCTCAGAATCCGGGAGAGCTGGGTGACGGCCGGCTCTGAGCAGCCATGTGGCGTCCTGGGTGCTGGTTTGCTGAGGCGTATTGGTGCCTCCCTGAGATAATTCCACAGGTACAGATTCGCAGTGGGCATTCAGAGAAAAGAGGCTTTCCTTTCCCTCCAGCGTCAGTTAACTTGGTAGCAAAGTTCAGGGGGAAAGCTCGTGATCACTGATAATATAAAAAGACAGTAATGGTTTGGTCCCTCTGATAGACAAAATCCTTAAAGAGCTGCAAACCCAGGAGATGGGAGCGAACTATGATCTGCCATCTGGCATCACATCTAAACTGAAACTGTTTTCTGCCAGTTTAGCCATTTAAAATTTAATTTTAATAGGCTTATACAGAGTAACGATAGAACTGTTTGTGTGATAAAGGTATAGCCAAGGCAGTCTTCTGTGCGGTGGGAGAGGCATTCAGGGGACGTGCCTGGCTTATCCCAAAAGCTTCCCTGACTTCATGAGGGGTCCTCGGGGAGTCTCCGCTCTGGCTCCTTCGCACCGTGGATGATTCTGGAGAGGATCCACAAGTGTTCTTATTCGGTGCCCTCACGTGTGTGCACATGCGCACATGTACACAGGGCGCCCTGCTGCCTTCAGCCTTTCTGGGGTCATCCATTTCCCTCAGGTGAGGGCTGGGGGACAGGAGTTGGGGCAAGAGATTAAGGAGACATGGTAGAAACTCAAAAAAGTTTACTTTTAAGAGATCTTACAGAGCCAAGAACCCACACCACTTTTATTTGTAACGATAAATAGAACTCCAGATATGGCATACAAGAAAAAAAATTTTTTTAATGAAAACACAAAACAGGAAGCTGTGTTCATGTTATGGCAGAATCTGATTATCATAGGTGTTTAAATATTTCCCTGTGGTTAAAGTGGAGCATGTGTGTTTTAATTGCCAGTGCAGCATGCTCTTTTTAACAGGAAGTTAGCACAAGCCGCATGCGAAGAGCAGTTGAAATCCAAGAATCTCCTCTCTCCGTGTTACCTGTGTCACCCAGATGTACTCCTCTGAGTGTGGCGAATGCTTTTCCTCACGATCCTTGGAGGATATCATCTCCCTGATGCTCGTGGGATCTCTGAACAAATCACATTTTTTGGTGCTCCATATTTTGGCTTTGCATGGGGCTCATTAGCCAGCAGCTGAATGTACTGGGTGTGTTTGGGAATGACAGCTTAATGAAAGGGCGGACCTCCCTCCTCTTTCTCCTTTCAGACGGGCTTCTGCTCTTACCCCCAGAGCATTTCCTCTCTCCGTGTGGTGTTTGCACACTTGAGGCCATCTTTGTTAACTGCATTAATATCAAGACAAAACATGCAATTACGCTTTCGTTTGGCCCCGCAGTGGTGCTGGTGTGGACTGGCTGTGAAACCAACTCATTCATTTCTCAGGTTTTTTCTGACTTCACTTTGAGTAGGACAGCCATTTCATCTCATATTCCTCTGTGTCATTTTGACATTTTCCTAGGAATTTCACCTTACCTCATGATCAAAATATAGTTATTGTCTGGACAGCCTAACTTACGTTCTTGTATGTTTCAAGGGTAAGTGGCTTCTTAGGTGGTAAAGCATCCATCTGCCAATGCAGAGACACAGGTCCAGTCTCTGGGTCAGGAAGATTCCCCTGGGGAAGCACACGGCAGCCCACTCCAGTGTTCTTGCCTGAGAAATCCCATAGACAGAGGAGCCTGGTGGGCTACAGTCCACGGGGTCCCAAAGAGTCAGACACGGCTTAGTGAGTAAACAGCAGCTGCAGCATGTGTTGCTTGTACCGTTTCTGCCTGTCTTTGCCTTCACGAAATAGACGTGTGTAATTCATCAGCTGTGGTATATTTAAATGTGGCACTTCTGAATCTCTGGCATCCCTTATTCATAAACCAGAGTTTACATAGCAGAGCCTGCCTGCCGCTGTAATCTTGAATGGGTGATTGTAGCTCTTGACGTCTGGGAACATCCCATGTGTAAGATGGGCTGACTTCTGGAAACTGACCTTCGGGACTTACTGAATGATCCATGGAAAACAATGTGATTTTTGTTCTGTCTGTTTTCATGCAGCTTCCATGAGGCAGTCTCAGGCTGTACCTGCAGATACACGCCCAGAGATATGGATTGCCCAAGAACTACGGCGTATCGGAGACGAGTTTAATGCATATTACCCAAGAAGGGTAAATGATGTTTTCTTTACCTCCTTTTTTGATTCTGTGCTTATTCTGGAAATGAGCAGTATTACCTAGGTGTGACCTACTTTTCTTTCTCCTTTTCCATTTTCCGTTTCTTTTATGGCTGAATTTAAGTGGTAGCAGTTAGACAAAATACAGTGTGAGCCAAGGGGGGTTGTAGGAGCACAAACCTTAAATCCTCCATGCTTGAAGAAAAGGGAATATTTATATATTTGAAATACTTCCACAAAATTATTAACGTTGTCTTCAAGCCAGAGGGGGTGTTATCTTTCCTCCCTTGAAGCAGATTGGGTCAGAGGCAAAGAATTTTTAAATTTCCATCTTTACGCAGCCAATGGGAATGAAGCCAGCTCTAAAGTAACAGTCTTGGACCTTCGTGACGGTTCCGTGGTTGAGTCTCTGTGCTTGCAGTGCATGGGGTGCGGGATCGATCCCTGGTCGGGGAACTGAGATCCCACATGCTGTGGGGTGCAGTCAAGAAGATTAGGGGGGAAAAAAGGTCAAGGTAAAAGTCTCCCCTGCGATTTGCCAGGCAGTGAGTCAGGGCAGGAGCGCCTTTCTGTCCTCCCAGTCCCCGCCGCTCTTCTCAGTGTCCGTTTACTGAAATGTGTTAAGAGGCCAATACATTAGCCTATAATTCGGGGTATAAAATTTTTTATACCTCAAATTGATAGCACTGGAAATTTTTGAGGTGTGCTGTTGGTTTAAAAGAAAAAAAAAATCAGCCTTAGATCTTGGGCTGCAGACACTGTATTTTATTTGTTTTGCTCAGTGGCATTGTATGTTACCATTTTGGACACCTTATTTCCATGGAAGACGTGTTAAGCTGTGTAGGCTTTAACTCAGGGAGGTAGGCTCCTAGGAGCATGTATGACTGCTTCTTGTAGGGGTACACCAGCACACACATGAGAAGATGTAATTTCGGCTTGCTTATCTTTTTTCTGGGCTTCTGGTGGCTCAGTGGTAATGAACCCGCCTGCCCATGCAGGAGACCCGGGTTTGATCCCTGGTTCCAGAAGATCCCCTGGAGTAGGAAGTGGCAACCCAATCTGGTATTCTTGCCTGAAAATTCCGGCGGACAGAGTAGCCTGGTGGGCTTCAGTTCATGGGGTCACAGAGAGTAGGACACGATTTAGTGACTAAACAGTGACAGCACAGCCTTTTTTCTGTCCCGTGTATGAAGATATTTGTGTTGATTTATCCAAAAGGAAGCACTTAATTATTTTCTACAAAATAAGATTTAATATCATTCTTTCTGTGTTACTTCTCATCTGACTCCTTTTTTTCCAGACATTATGCTTTCATATAAATCCCTTTTAAAGATTCTTTTTTTGTTTCTCCTGGAGGGAATTTATGCTTTGGACACCCCAATGTTTTGTCCTTTTTTAAATGTCAGTCTTTTTTGTAGCTAGCTGTTGCTAAGTAAATTGATGGTCTCTGTAAAGTTGCTTTCAATCTTTCTTATTTTCCTGTTATATGTGATGCTTGCTAAGCTTTTGTAAAAATACATAGAGATGTTTTCCAATTACAAGTCTTTTATTTCTCCGGTATAGAATCTCCATCAAGGAGTTCAGGACTTTCAGAATACTCTTACAGGCTCCTCCTCACACCTTCTGTTGTGTGTGTGTGTGTGTGTTTGATGGGAAACGTGTGAGCCTGTCATTAGATGGAACATGTCACATTGATGAACGGGGTTCAGAATTCCTTATGATGCTGTGTCTAGCTGGCAGAATGTCCCACAACCTGATGGGAACCTGTTCACAGAGCATAAACCCCCTCTCAGCCTCGATCTGCAGTGGCACTCCTCTTTGCAAGGTGGACTGTTGTGTAATTGGCCACGGAAGTTAGTGTTTGCAAGTCCTCTGCCCTGGTTTCTCTGTTGGGATTTTGGGGTTACTGTATGTGTGTGTGTGGACTTGACTTTCCCGCTGGACTTGGAGAGTGATCAGAAGCAGGGCCCCGGGATATCTGGGATGTTGGTCCTTGTGCTGAGGGGGGAAGGACATGTGTCCTCCCAGGGGGTAGGCGAATGCATCCACCATGATTCGGGCGCGTGTCACAGATCCAGCAGGAGGAGGTGACTTCACATGGCCGTGGCAGCCGAGCAGGGCGAGCAAGGCTGTAACTGGCCGCACGCTGGCCCTGCCTCCCCCATCTTCCAGGGGCAGTGGAAGCCCTGGGGCTCCAGGTCTAGCTTGGGTGGGGCTCCCCAGGAGAGGTGAGGCTGTTGGGCCCTGGTGGCTTCAGAGTCCCGGACGCTCAGGACACAGAGAGCAGTCGTCAGCTCCATCCTCTTGGGAGCTGACTGAGAGCCTTTGACCAGAGAGCCAGATGGGTTTAAGGAGATTTTGCCGAAGTTTCTCTTTAAATGTATATGGAGTCAGTTGCCATTCCCTTCTCCAGGGGATCTTTCCAACCCAGGGATTGAACGCAGGTCTCCTGCGCTGCAGATGAATTCTTTACCGTCTGAGCCACCAGGGAAGCCCTTGTGAAATATCAGTGACTCTACAAAGGTTTCCCTGATGGGCCTGGTTGGTGCATCTCCGTGGTGGCCCTGAGTGGCCAGTGGTGAGAAGGGCTGACGTGGGGTTGGAGGGGTTGGAGCACAGCCATCCCCATGTGTAGGCGGTTGAGGTGGTGGCCCGTCCTGATCCTATGCAAAGGAGACGCAGGCTGTCTGCTTGTGTCATTACCTGCCTCTCCACTGAAGAAGGGAAAACAGCCTCAAACACTTCATGCCTTCTCGCTCCATCTCCCCCACCCAGTGTTAGTGCACGGTTTAATGTAGAACGTGTTCATGTTTTGTTTTTTTTCCAAATGAGATATAACCTATTTATTCTCAGTGTTTTGGGTAAAATAAGAAGTTAGTTTCATTGTGATATGCTGCAGTATTTTGTAATTGTAAACCTTGGCATCTCTTTTTAAAAAAAAGAACCAATGCAAAAATATAGTCGCTAATCCTTTAAAAGACCCTAAATTTCTGTGAAGGCTAGAATATTGGGGTAAGAGAAGGGGATAGACTGTAACTTAAAACATGATTTTTCTAAAATGAAACATATCTCCAGATCTCATAAATAGCCTGTTCAGACTGAAACTCGGAGTGGTGACCCAGTGACCCCAGGGCTGCGGACGCCTGTCTTGAAAGTTGTCAGATTCCAAGCGGTCCGTGGTCTGCAGTCACACTGACGGGCCATTGTTGAACACGGTGGGGGTGAGGGGCGGCTGGGGGTGGACATCTGAGCGGGAAATGGGAGGCATTTTGCTTTCAAGTTGGGCGCTGTCTGTCCCCGGGAGGTGTCACTTCTTGCCGGGCAGAGTCCGTTGCTGCTTCGCTGCTTTATGGTGGGTCATGGCCTTTTGAATATTTGATGTCCTTAGCTACTTAATATGGCTCCAGTACCTTTTGTGAGGTGTTGGTCTTTTGTTGCCACGAGCCCTGCAAAGCCTGACGGGCTGTTCTCCCGCTTTTGCAGTTAGAGCGATAGCGGAAACTGTCGTGTAGTTGTCACGTGGTCAGTGCCCTTGAGGGCGGTGGGGAGGCCAGTGTGCCGAAGCTGTGGCGTCTGAATCCTTGACACGGGAGGTAAGAGAGGCCCAGGTGAGCTCAGAGCCCAGGTGCACGTCCCCTTCTCTCTGGAGCTTGGCGTCATCTCCCCAAACCACCCTGCCAGGGCCTGCCTACCTGAGGGGAGTTTTATTGCTCCATGCATGCTGTGTTTTTGTAACTTTTGGTTTTGAAATAATTGCAGCGTTTTACACCAAAGTTGCAAAATGGTACAGAGACCCCTCTTGTATCTGCCACCCAAGTCCCTGCTGTTAACTGTCACATGTGTTTTAACGTCCTCCTCCCTTATACCTGGGGCTTCCCTGGTGGCTCATATGGTAAAGAATCTGCCTGCAATGCAGGAGACGCAGGTTCAGTCTCTGGGTTGGGAAGATCCCCTGGAGGAGGGCATGGCGACCCACTCCAGTATTCTTGCCCGAAGAATCCCATGGACAGAGGAGCCTGGCGGGCTGCAGTCCGAGGGATCACACAGAGTCGGACACGACTGAGCGGCTTTCAGTTTCACTTTGCTCACACCTACCTGTGTGCAGACTATTTTCTGAACTATTGGAGAAGTTGCAGGCACGATACTCCTTTATTCTTAAATTCATCAGCGTGTCCTTCCCGTGAATAAGCGTATTCTCTTACGTAACCAGTAACCACAGTGTAGCGGGCATGGTTGGGAAATGAGCAGCATGACAGCTGTCACCTGTGGGCTGCGTGCAGGCCCTGCCAGTGGTCCCAGCAGTGTGGCGTCGTGTCCTCCTGCACGCGTTGTATCGGGAGGCACGGGTGTCCATCCGTCTCATTCCAGAGCCCCTGGTCAGAGGTGGTACCCTCCACTCCAAATCAGTACTTCCCATTCATGATGGAAGGAAAGTGTGGGTATTTCATGGGTGTATTTCCCCTGTGTTTACTTCATTTATCAATATAAGTTCATGGGTCCCTGATCAGTTCAACAGGTTATTGCACGTCTCTCGCAGGCTTCCCAGGTGGCTAAGTAGTTAAAGAATCTGCCTGCCAGTGCAGGAGATGCAGGAGACTCGGGTTCCACCCTTGGGTGGAAGATCCCCTGGAGAAGCGAGAGGCAACCCGTTCCAGTATTCTTGCCTGGAGAATTCTCATAGAGGAGCCTGGTGGGCTACAGTCCATGGGGTCGCAAAGAGTTGGACATGACTAAAGTGACTGAGCATGCTCACTTTAATTTGAGGCTCATATTGGCTAGTGGCAGCCTCCGGCATGTCTCCATGCCATAATTAGGCATTAAGGTGCCTCGGCACCCCAGTCACGTGCACGCTTGTAGTGGGACAGAACCTAAGGGGCTGAAGAGGTGATCGAGCTCTGGGATTCCTTCGGGATTTGCTGGTGGATGACCTGCAGCCACAGTGTCCTGGCTCCACGGCTCCCCGCGTCCTCCTCTCTGGGACCCCTGGGCCGGGGGGAGAGAGCTCTTTTGGAACACTGGGCAGCCAGGGCAGTCAGCGGACCTGCAGGAAGCCACATCTCTGTCTGGGGCTTTCTGAAGAGGGTAAGGAGGTGGCAGGAAGCCTGGGGGCAGCAGCATCTCTTTGTGTTTCAGTAGCCCTGCTCGAGGCTGCCTCTGCCTTGTGGGTGGGGGCCTCCACCCAGGCCGCCAGCTTTCTTGTTGTTCTTGATTGCCTCTGGCTTCGTCCACAATCAGAAATTGCGTGAGTGCAAGTCCAAGATCCTCTGCGGGAGGAAGTGTCAGCAAGCATGGACTCTGGTTCCTTGCAGGCATGGGATGCTTTGTGCTCACGGCCAGTTCTCCGTGTCCGTGGATGGTGTCCACTTGGGTGGGATTCTCAGGCTTGGCTGGGGTTGTAGTCCAGGGCTGTGACAGGGTGATTAGGACCACCCCCCCCCATTCTCTAACCTGTGTGCCTGCCCTTCCCAGTACCCAGACTGGGATGTTCACCTTCTTTCCTGGGCATCAGGTTACCCAGCCTGTCACTCTGCACTCATGTAGGCTGCGCTTGGTTTGCTGTGACCTGGGGATGCCCTGGTAGGGGCCTGCAGTGGACACTACGCTTGATGCCCATCGGACAAGCTCTCTAGATGGGCCAAAAGTGGATGAAAACCTTTCCATTGTTTGATCTCAAGAAACAGTGTATCTTTTGTTCCCCTGTCTGCCTCTTACTTTTGGTCCTGGGCATGTGCAGGCATGAATTGACTGAACTATATAGAGGAAAGTGTATCCCTGATCTAGACAAAGTGGGGAAGAAAACGGAGCTTACAGGCTGGTTTTGAGGGGAGCAACAGGAAAACTGGTTTCAACACATTAGCATTTTCATGTTAGTTGACCTTGAACATCAGAGGGGCTTGGGGCACGACCCTCCACGCAAACAGATATCCATCACTACCATCTCTGCCTCAAGACAGAGGAGTTGGTAAATGACTCACCCAAGGGCAGGAAGCTGAAGCAGTTTGGATGGCATCAGGACTCAACTGATTCCACATAGCATAATCTCTAATTGAACACAAACTTTTCCCCACACTTAGCTAATTTAATTTTTCATTTAACAAAATGAAAAATAGGTACCATATTGAAAAAATCCATGTATGAGTGGACCTACACAGTTCAAAGCCATCTTGTTCAAGGGTCATCTGTAAGATACATGAACCTGATGTTCGATCCTTATTTTTGAAGAAGATATCTATCTTCTGTAGATAGTGGACAGGGAGAGGTCAAAATTGTGGCTTGTTTGGTAATAGCATAAACCACACATAGACTCAGAGATGCATATTCTCAGACGGTCCTCTTTTGAAGGCTTCGTTAATCGAATGTTGGAGTCAAACAAAATAAAATTCTCTATATTATTGTCTGAAAAAAAAAGAATAATGAAAAATCTGCATCTTAAACATTGAAAGTAGACCCATGGTATCTCACGAGATGGTGCTTCTCACTTGACTCACACAGGTTGATAGAGCGACAGTTTTTGTAGCAAAAACAGCTATGATTAGGATGCTTTAATTGATGTTTACCATTTGTGTGTGATAGTCTTCAGACCTGGTGAGTGTCTTCCTTGGAGTTAAATGAAGCAGTTGTGGATTTTAGAGCCTTGCACACATGCCTTCTCTGAGAGCATGGGGTTCAGATTATCTCCATCAATAACAGCAGCTGTGGATCGCAGGTTTTCTGGACAAGTCCTTTCTTGTGGAGGGTGAAGTGTGATCTTGTAGGAAGAAACAGCTCTTGGACAAGTGCAGGGACCGTGATCCCTGACTCCATCCCTTCACCTTCAGGAGCCCCATATTCAGTCATTCTCTTCGGGATGTGTAGTGACAGTTAAATCTAAAGCATTGAGAGGTGGAGCTAGAAAATGCTATTATCCACCAGGGCTGTTTTCTCTCACTCTGAACCGTAATTGACTTTTCTCCATTGATCTTTATAGGAGAGATGCTGGTAACTTTGTTCACCTGATAAGTACCCAGCTTGTTAAAGGAAATGTTGGGTGGGGGGACCCCGGACATGCTGTGTCTATCTGGGTCACACAGCTGTGAGCCTGGGTTGAGGCGCTGGTGTGTGGGTGAATGCCTGGGTGGGCACCAGGCTGGGTATGGGCTTGCTCACATCACCCGTGAGGGCACCGTCGTGCTGTGGCAGGTGGGCACACCTGCACGGTTGCCTGGCCCTTGGGGGACCGGAGGCCATCAACATGTAACCATTTGGAGATGCAGGTGCCTGGAGGGGGACTTCAGAGAGGTCTAACTGGGTTTTTTTTTATCTCTTGAGGAGGAAATGATGATGCACTGGAGGCTCAGCCCTCCTGCAGACGTACAGAAATAATCAGCCTATCACGTCATCCTCCGCTCGACTTCTCCCGGCTGAGCCAAAGCAGAGGGGTTTGGGCTGTGGTTAAAGTGTTTGTCTCATTAGCGTTTTTTGGAGCCTGGGTCTTTGACAACCACGTGTGCTTGCTCTGAATCGAATATTTCCTCAAGTGGCGTCTTGGTGCTAGAGTGGTCATTGCCATCTCTGGCTGCTCTGTGGTTGGCACAGCAATATCCCTCGAAGGTCATGGGCCAGGGTTCTTCATTTCAGCCAGCATGGGGCCTGGAAACCAACAAGTTTTATATTTCTAGGGGTGATACTGGGCTAAGAAAATCTGGTGCATGCCAGGTCAGTGAGAGAAGTGGCTATTTGCCCTACCAAAAGCATCACCTTTAATAGATGCTTTGAAGTGATGTATTGACAGTCAGAAGGTGGGATTCATGACCATGCGGTCTTTCTGTGACATTTGGGCATCGCTTGCCCTCCTGGTGGGAGTTGGGTGCAGTGCTGTGGGAAATCTCACTCCTGGTGCTGGGAGGTTGGGGGGGGGCACCACATCCGGCCAAGGGGATCCCCTGGCACTCTTTCCACAGCTGTGTTGAAAACAAAGCTTGTTAGGCACTAGCTATGCAAATGCCGCTGTTGCCTTGGTGACAAATAGAAAGTGACTTTGGTCTTCGGGCAGCATCAGTCTGACACCTGAGAACAGCAGTGGATGTGGAGCTCACGCTGGAATCCCAGCTGAGTTGCCCCTTGACTCTGGTTCTTGGTCTGAAAGCGAAGAGAGACCAAGTCGTCTTAGCAAGCTCCACATCGAGTCGTCATACGCGGGCCCTGTGCCTCTCTGACCTGTAGTCTCACTGGCTGGTCGTTTAAAAGAACATTTAGACTGATGCGTTGTGAGTGGGCGGTGGCGGCCTTGCACCCAGCAGTGGGGCCGCTCTGCCGCTCGCCTCACCCTGTGCCCTGAGATTGTGACAGCGTTCAGCGTTGTTCCCGAAGATGCACTTGGAAGAGCAAACAGCGCACGTCCGGGCAGACACTGCGTCCTCATTTGCCCAAATGGGAGCAGAAGTTCTCTCTTTGTAAGAGTCCTTCCTGGTCTCAGAGTCTAGAACTCAGTCTCCTGTAACATGTTCCCACTTAGAGATACATCTGTATTTAAAAAAAAAAAAGTTTGGGACATCTTAGGCATTCATGTTAAAATTCTCTTAAGAAGCAAGCTTTTGAACAAGTTAAATCACTCAGAGTCTCAGAGTTCTGGTATACCTTGCTATTTGGTTTGTCTCCAAGAGTTTGGTATTGTGCTTTTTTTTGATAAGATGGAGAAAATAGTGTCGTGTTGCCAGTTACCTTGACTGCCAGAAAACTCTTAACTAAACTGTGGTTCTGTGGCACCAAATCTCCATCTTAGTTCCCTGGGTAAGTCTCCTTTTCCTTTTCACTTTTCTTTTGTTTTTTTTCAGTCTCTCTTAATCATGTTTATGGCCTTACTCAACCTTTATTTTTGTTGCACTTTGTGCATCTCTCTGGTTTTGATGGTAAGCCCCCTTGAGTGATGATGCCAAGTGAACCTGAGGGTGGTACTTAGCGAGTCATCGGGCCCCGTGAGGCCTGTGGAGCCGCGATTGCTGAGTGAGTCCTGCTCTATGCTGGAACTCAAGGCAAGCAGTCAGGTCCTGATCTGTGTTCCCTGATCTGCAGGCTTGGTCTGTGAGACACAAGCGAGCCACGCTGGCTCAGAGGTCGTGAAGAGAAAAGGCTTGTGCCAGGTGGTTCCGTTTAGCGGTAACAGTGGGCGATTCTTTGAGTCCCCAGGCTCGGGTGCATGAAGTCAGAAGGCCTGGTGTGTCCTGTGGACTTTGCAGAGCCCGGCCTCATCTCTGCCTTCAGGATAGGAAAGAGGAATCAGAGCTGCCCTTCGCGGGTGTGCCGTGGTCCGCCTGACCAGTTCTCCAGGGCAGTCTGGGAGAGTATTTTAAAATACATTTTTAAAAATACTTTTTAAAAAAAAGTATTTATTTGTATCTGTGCTGTGTTTTCTTGCTGAGCAGACCTTCTCTAGTTGCAGTGAGTGGGGGCTATTCTCCAGTTACGGTACATGGGCTTCTCATTGTAGTGGCTTCTCTTGTTGGGACAGACTCTGGATGCACAGGCTTCAGTATTTGCAGCACGCGAGCACAGTAGTTGCGGCTCACAGGCTCTAGAGCACCAGCTTCGTGGTTGTGGCCCACGGGATCAGGGCTCCATGGCATGTGGGATCCCTGCCTTGGGAGCATGGAGTCTTAGCCCCTGGACCACCAGGGAAGTCTCTCCAGACCTCTGTTGCATCCTGCACGCCTGCTTCCCAGGCAAGAGAGCATGTTTGGCCATGATTATTTTGGCTTGAAGATGGAATTAAAATCCCCCGATGTGTGATGGGTGGTCCCAAGTGCCACCTGAGGTGGTCCCAGAGCCGAAACCATGGTGGTGGCTGGTGCTGCATTCTATCACAACAAAACAGCGCGGCAGCGCATTGTCACATCTGCTCTTTGGACGGGAAGGACCATCCACGTCTTGACTGTTTTGGTGCAAGGCCTTGGTCTCACTGGCACGCGTGGGTGCTTTTCAGTCTGCAAGGTGGGCGCTTGCACTTGCCTCTGCCTGGCCTCTGGGTTGGGACCCAGGCTTTCTCTGCGGTTGTTCCCATTGATGGCAGCACCACAGGCACCCCGTGCTGTGGGCTGTGACTCAGGAATGCCCCCAAGACCTACTGTGTGCAGAGAGGCTTCGAAGTCAGGTGTTCCCTGTCATGCGGGCCTGTGTGAGGGCTGCCAGAGCCCCTCGGCCAGAGAGGGGCAAGGCCCGTCAGGGGCACCCGGATCTAGACCACAGAGACAGAAGTCCCAGTGGGATGGGATACTCTACTTTGTGTGCATGTGTGGATGAGCAGAAGAGGAAACTGAGACCGAAAGGACTTGAACCTAGGAGCGTGTTTAGTTTTTTAAAGTGTTTTTATGGTTTAGACTAAAGCAGCATTATGCAGTTCTTGAGCTGGGAAGCGCTGTTTTTCACTTAGAGGGAAAGGCGTAGGCGCGATGGCTGAGCATGCACGGCTATGTTAGTTTGCTAGGGTGGCTGGAGCACAGGCCGGGGGCCTTAAACAGCAGGAACGGCTTTCTTTCATAGTCCGGAGGCCAGAAGTCCAGGCCCTCTCGCTCGTGTGTGCTGGCGACTCCCACTGGCGGGACGATCTCTGTGCCCTCTGCGGGTGTCGGAGGACAGAATGTCCACCCTGACGGGGGTTGCCCATCCTCCAGCTGGCTGTGAGGTGTGAGCCAGCAGCAGCGTTGGCTGGCCAGGCCAGCTGTCCAGGGCGCTCTGGGCTGGCACCGCTCTCGGAATCAGCGGTAATGGCTTCCTCCATTGAATGTCGTCCAGCATCGGTTGTCTGCTGGAGTGATGATGGCGTGTGCTGGGCTGTCCCGCGTGCCGTCTGCGGGCCGGGCGTCCCCGGCCTTCGCTCACCCCGACCTGGCAGCATCTCCTCGTTGGTCAGGGGCTGGCTGTCCCTTTTGCCAAATTTTTCCTGCGTTCCCCTGCCACCCTGGCATGTCTTTGCATCTCTACCGCATATTCTTTTCATGTGAGGCGGAAGCAAAACTCTTAATAAAAAATTCTTTTGCACCTGTTGCCCTCATAGTGTGCGTGGAAGGTTTTCTCCTCTTAGATAATTCCATTTCTGGAATATAAAATTGGCCAAGGGTCAGCAGTCAGGGTCCGTCCCTGCGTGTGACCTGGGCCCCTCGTGGGGTCATCTTGACTCCATTCTCTGGCCCGCCTGAAGGCCACCAGGGCCAGCCAGACGACTTTAAGACGGCTTTCCCCATCGTGAAGCAATGGCTTAGCCCAGCCCCATGTACACTTTCTTCATTTTAGTAAATCGTGGTTTTATTTTGAATAAGCCTCTTTCAACCTGTTAATATTAGTCTCAACTAAAATTAACCTTCCCCTAAATTATTCTCACCCCGAAGAAGCAAAGTAATTTAGAAAGTTAAATCAAAACAAAGCAATCTTGTGTGTCGAGCAGATAAAAATCGCAGACTGTGGTTACGGAACGCCTCTACAGGAATCGCTTACATAAAGCCGATTTCCTCCAGTCTGGTTCTGGAAGGAGCAAGGGAAGTGCTCAGGCCTTATCACAATTCCATCCCGTCCAGCACGCCCCAGAGGGCTGTGTAAACAGCGGCCAGGAGGGAACCCTGCTTGCAGCTGGCATCTGCAGGCGGCAGTTAGGTCTGGGAGGGGACGCCCGTCCTCAGCCTGCCCCGTGGCCAGTGGTCCCACGTTTCTGCATCAGAAAAGACCAGCCCCCCAGAGTGAGGAAAGGGGTTGATGGAGAGCTTTAGGCTGAGCAGAGAGCTGACCTGGGGTGTTGAGTCAGACCTGAGCAGAGACGCAGCTCCTGACGAGGAAGCAGGTGGTCTCTGTCACCAGCTTCAGCTGCTCTGAGTCTGCACTCTGCTTGCTGCTGCTGTTTTTTAGTTGCAAGTCGTGTCCGACTCCAGGGACTGTAGCCCTCCAGGCTTCTCTGTCTGTGGGATTTTCCAGGCCAGGATACTGGAGTGGGTTGCCAGTCCCTCCTCCAGGGGATTTTCACGACCCAGGGATCGAACCTGCATCTCCTGCATTGGCAGGTAGATTATTTACCGATGAACCACCGATCAGGGGAAGCCTTTACACCCTGCACTCACCCGCAAAATGGATTAGATCCAAAGGTGGGCGTGCTCTGGAAGACAAGGGACCTTGAGACTTTCAATAGCCTGGCAGTTTCCTTCTGAGCAGTATCTCAGCTTGTCCTAAACCTGTGGGGGTCACCGGCAAATAGACATGTTGTTCTATTTTTCGCCGCTCTCTGCCTGCCGCTCTGGGGTGAAGGCTGGAGGGGCAGGGGTTGACTCCGCCTGTTTGCTAACCCTGGCCGCTCTGCTGGGCTGACAGCATGCACCCAGAAGAGCTGCCCCGCTCCAGAGGCAGGGGGGCATGTCAGCACCTCACTTTGTTTAGCTTTTTGGGACAAATCACCCCGAATCAGTGACTTCTCAAGTAAGTCACAGCCGCCCGAAACTCCCCCTTAAGGGAGCCTGAAACAGATGTGAGTGTCAGTAACTTAGTTAGTTGCTTGCATCCACTGAGTTCCTGTCTGCTTTCCCCATGCCTCTCTTCACCGGACCCCAGCTTGGGGTGACGTTTCTCAGCACCTGGGCGGAGGTGGTGGGAGTACCACCTTTCATCCTGTTCCTGACGCCAGTTGTCTAGTGTCCACACTGCACTGTTTGCAGAGCCTGGGGCAGGCAAGGCGCGAGCTCAGAGGCTGGAAGGAGATGCGAGGAGCCTCGGGAACCGCAGTCACATTTCTTCTCTCCAGGCTGGTGCAGCAGCCACAGCGCAATCATAGCATAGCCAAAGTGTCCCCTCATATAATCACGATGCCACTCCAGGTCACCCTGATGCAGCAGCAGCCGGGGCTTTCATAGTGAAGCTCACACAGGCGTGCAGCGCGCAGTAACCCGTGACCACGCGAGTGCCTCGTGATGCACGTGCAGAGTGCTGTAAATGGCCTCAGCTGTCACACAGTCATTGTTTACAAAGCGTGGGGCGACAGAGCCTGACCACGCCATCTTGGCGGCTTTGCTCTCAACCTGCGTTGGGTTGTTCCTTTTCCAGTGGTTGCTGGGTTCCCTGGCCCAGGCGGCTCTGGTCAACTGTGACATCACCTGTGGAAAGAATGTGCAGTCTTTGTTTGTTGTTGCTGTTTTGTTTTTGACCGCGGTAGGCGGGATCTCAGTTCTCCGATAGGGGATCAAATCTCTGCTCTTTGCCTTCGAAGCAGAGCCTTAGCCACTGGACCACCAGGGAAGTACCCCAGAATTATGTGGTTTTTAGAGGGAGAAGCGGATTCAGGGACCCCTTTTGAGTCTCCCAAACAGCCTTTCGGTCACTTTGTAAAGAGCATCGCCCAGCGCCCCTGCTCCTGAGCGGTGACAGCTCTGGGAAGAGCAGGCGCCGCGGTGACCTGTGCCCATCTCAGTGGGTACTGCTGAAGGCCGGTACCCTCCTCGCCCGCCCCCAGCCCCGCCTGAGACAGCTCAGGGCTGGGCAGTGAGCGGCTCCTGTCTTCTCGTTGCAGGTCCTCGTGCGTCCGCAGGCCGTGGAGGGCCGCCCGCAGATGGTTCTCCTCCGCGTGCTGCGCTACATCGTGCGCCTGGTGTGGAGGATGCAGTGACAGCACGCAGCGCTGCGCTCGTCTCGGCTGGCCAGCCCTGCGCGCGGGCTCTCGGTGCTCCGGCGCCCTTGGCGTGCAGCCCGCGGGCCTTCGCTGGAAGGGCGGGCGGAGAGCCAGCCGGCACGTCCCCGGAGGACACCACGCTGCATCTGGACCTGACCTTTGTCTGTTCATCACCATGCGGCCGACTTTCCAACCGAAGCTTGTTGTGAATGTAAATGAGGGAGGGATTCTCTTTTTTTAAAAACAATGTACAAATCATGGTTCTCTGGAGCAAGATTTTATGCAAGAATGGTGTTTACATGCAGTGTGTGTGTTTTTTTTTCCCACCTTTGATAAGAGCAGGTTTTTCAAAAAGGAAATGGAAACTTTTTAACCAACTCATGAGTGATTTTTGTACTAAAATTTTAAGAACCTTTTGCCTACTCTCAGAGGATTATATAAACTCTGCAGTGGAAACTGAGCCAGCTCATTTATAAAGCTGCCTTAGTTTATTTTTAGAGGTCACCGTACAGCATTTTTAAACAGGAGTGGTATGACATGGCTCCTCCCCTCCCAGTTATTGCCTCATGGACCTTTTTTTTTTTTTTCTTTAATCACTATCATTAATACCAAAAAAGTTTTTATGAAATGGAACTGGTAAAGGGGCAGAGAGAGGTCCTTTGTCAGCCTGTATTGACATGCCACTCCCATTGTGTAAATACCTACTTACCTCCTTAAAATTCAGTTGCATCTGTGGCAAAATTTTACTCTTTGTGTGTGTGTGTGTTTTGCTTACATCCTTTGGTGATGCTCTTCCAGCCTGTCAGGGCACTGATGAACACATTTGGTCCAGTGACTGTTTCCATGGTCCGAGCCTGTATCAGACATAGGTCAGCCTGTCTCTTGGTAGCTTACCCACTGGGAAGTGCTCGCTGTCGGTTTTCGCCCGCTCTGATGGACTTGTTTAGAAGTGCTCTTCAGAGCTTCAGGGCAGTCATGATACCAGGTTTGCTGTTGGCTTTCCCGCCACACAGGGTGGGCTCCTGGGCCTAAGGCTCCAGGGTACTGACCTGCCCGCCTATGGCCAGGTTCAGCTGCAGGGGGCCACACTCAAGCCCTCGTGGGAATTGGCAGCGGCTGTGGCAGGGCTTTAAGCAGCTGTTTTCTGGGCATCCTGGCTTTTCATCCAACTCAGAGTTCATCTGGCCTTCGATGGCTCACACTTGGCTAACCGCTCTTTGAAGTAAAGGCTTCATTCTGCTCTCAGCAGTTCTCATAAAGAATGCCATCAGACACAGGGATGTCTGTCAGTTGTCCAACTCCTGGGACCGCTGGATTTTGTCAGGCCCCCCTTCCTGTAGCCACTTCGGTTGGGGGTGCTCTTCCTTCACACCTGCCAGGAGGATGGCAGAGAATGGACGCTCATGAGCTGGTTGGTCTTTTCAAAGGCAGTTAAACTACTAGGGAGAACCAACACAGACAACAGGGAGCATTGCAAGCAGGGAGGTGGGGGCCATTCTGTGAACCCCATCGCTCTTACAGTTTTTGAAACCTCAACTGATTAAACAGCTTTTTTAAAAGACTTACAAGATTTTTCAAACAAGTCAACAGTGCCAACAACAACTGTCATGCTTGCTTTTGGCCCTTCGAGGACCAGTGTTTTTACCTTATCGGTTGGAAAAATTGATTCATTTTTGTATCTTTATAGTTTTATATATATATATATATATGTTACATATATACTTTTTCCTTAGGTAGAGAGAGATTTGACTCCAAATATTTTTCCTTCCAAACATTTTCTTTTCCCCAAGTAGCTTCTTGGGGTCTTGAATTGTTTTAAAAGCTGTGTTGAGTCTCAGCCTGTGTCCTTTGACCCTTTGTCTTGAACCCCTCCGCTGGATCCTCAAGTCCACGCAAGCGGTTAAGGCGGTCCATGGAATTGCAGCCGTGGGCCTGCTGGACACACACACACCAAAGACGTATTTGGTTCTGGGACGCTCCCCCCCAGGATCTCCGTATTCATGGGCCAGTCTCTTGGACTGGAGCACTTTATTCCTTCAGCACCAGTGCCCCGGGGGGCTGAGCGCTTGCTCCCCCACTTGCAAGTTTACCTTGGGCTTGGGGGCCTGCAGGCCCCCTGGGCTGGCCGTGGAAGCAGCTGGTGAGGAAATCAAGAGATTCTATGAATTGTAGAAGTATTAAAATGAGGATGTTGCCCCCGGGACTTGAGAGGTGACTAGACATCCCTGTACTGTACGTATCTGTTGATCATGATGCCTCTCCCTGCAGAAAGTATGCCCATGGTTAGGTGTACCTTTGATGTCTTTCTTTTTCTTCCTTTGACTTTTTGTAGAAAGCAAAAATAATTCGGTCCCTTGTTGGAAACTTAATGCAGGTTTTGTGCCTTGACCACCTGGTCTTATTTGACGTTTGTAGAAAGTGTCCTGTGACTTTTCACAGAAATACAATAAATGCATGATATTAACTTCATGAGTGAATTTGCAAATTACCTGGACCCCTCCATAGAACTGAATTGATGAAGATTTTTTTGTTTTCTTGGTTAAAAAAAAAAAATGTACATAGCGGGCTATAACTTTCTCCTGTTTCTCCTCCTTAATATTGTATATATTTTTACTATTTATTAGAGTAGGAAGTCATATTTTACTTATCAACTGAGCCAAATGTCTGTGCAATTATGTGTCCTTTACTTTCTTGTAAAATTTTGTACAGCCTAAATGAGTAAAAGAAAAAAAAAATCAGTTTTTACTAAACTTTTTCAGAATTGAGGGATGTAAATATTGTAGATTCTTTTTCTATGTAATGTGTCCTACTGTTTCATAATGCTGTAACTTGTAGGAATGTTGTATATTTATTTCTGGCTTATTTAATGTCTTAAGTTCTGCAGAGTGTTGACCTCCCTTTCCCCTTCGCCCCCCGCCGTCCTGTTAACTGCTTTAACTCTTGAGGTGGTGACTGGTCAGCTCACGGCAGGCCACTTGGTCTCCCCAGCGTGGCCCTCCAGCTTTGGTCCCTGGTATTTCTAGTCCAGTGGGTTTGCTGTCCTCATGGTGAGGGTTGTGTTTAGACACCGTAATGAGAGACCAGAAATCTGATAGGCTATCAGATTCTCCTCTAGAACTTTCCAGTGACCCTCTAACTCCTGAACAGCTAGCTTTTCATAGAAACAAGTGCTGTTAACTTCAGGCCATATCTTACAAAACAGAATCCTTACTATTAGCAGTGGGAAAGATTTTTCCATTGAAGATTCATCCCTGACAGCTCAGTGTTCAGAGACACGCGCACGTCCACTTCTGGAGGTGCTGCCATGAGACTGCTGAAGGCAGAGACCAGGCAGATTGAACGCCCTGGTTGACCAGTTGCCCTGCTTCCCAAGTGACTACTGGACCACCTCACACTACTAACCTTTGTTGGCAACTGATAAGTAGTTGAATCCCCCTCCCCCCGCCAACTGTTCTCTGTGGCTTCCTATGCTTTGAGGTGCAGACTCTACTATGTATCTTCAGGAACTAACTGTACAGGCCTGTGCCCTCTCCCTAACCCTGAACCATCTGGTCCCAGCATTTGATCCACCTGCGTCTTCAGGGTGACACCTTCCTTCTTCTCCAAAGCCTTCAAGCAAGGGTCTGAACCCCACTGGCCTGGGTGCAAAGAGGTGAAAGCTGGAAAGAGGTTTTCTAGCGGTTCTGTGCTGATGGCTTTGTCATCCCTGCTGATTTAGCCTGGTGCCTGTGTGTGTCAGTCTGCACGCACATGTGCAGTGACATGACCACACGTGTCGCTAAACCAGCTGGGGTAACGCCTGTCCTGCTCCAGACGGCATCGTGTGTAAGAAGCACCCTCAAGCTCCCAGCTAAATAACTTGACTACTTTGATTTGGGAATTTCAGACCTTAGAAGCTCTCTTTAATTTGTACGTCCAGGTTCTGTGACCACTAGTTACTGTATCAGAACTCATCAGGTACTCATTTATAAATAGCACTGATCTGTCCCTAACTTTTTTCCTAGGACCCAGCGTATGTAGCATTTGTATTGCAATTTCCCTGGCTTGTGTTTTGCACTGATGGATTTTGACAGGGTAATTGCCACTTTACTTGTGCAATACTGCTGTAAATAATTGCAGATTTTTTTTTTTAAGAAACCCAATCTTTTATGTTCGTAATGAATTTTATATAAATAAAACTTTCAACTAGTTTTGGCGAGCTGTTTATTTCACAAAATGGTGGAGAAGCAGCTGAAATCATGGATATGTACACACCCACACTCTACCCTTGTCATTCACTGAATGTATTACCAACATGCAGATTTTGTGAATTGTCGCTTGAAGTCAAGTCTGTGTAGTATACTTAAAAGCAAACCACTCTTTAAAGTTTTGAAGTGGCTGGTGAGAGCAACTGCAAAGTTTTCTGCCCACGTAGTCAGGTTTGACTCAGCACCTGGGCTGGTTGTGGAGTATTAGGTCACAGGTCTAAACTATATTGATTAGTGATTATAGCGGATACCCTGCCATCTCAGCCTGTCTTGGTAGTTTGAAGAACATTCAAAAAATGGAAGTCTTGTTTGACTTTTAATAACTTATCTATATAGCACCTGCTTGAAGCCAGAAATCAACAGATGCCCAGATCTGTGGTCAACTCATCACTGCTGTCTTCTAAAGGGGCCATGGAGTTTGGGGAACCCTGTGCTGCGTGGCAGGTGGGAGCTGGTTTAGGGATGTCAGAGAAATTGCAGGTGACTTTGGGGATACAGTTTATAAAATCCTATGAATTCCTATAAATCCTATAAATAAGTTACATAATTTTCCACTTCTACTCTGAAATAAGTGCTGGGAAAGTTAAAAGACTGGGTGAACTTTGTTTTAAGCAGGTAATAGATTCTTACTTTTCATTTTAATTACACAAGCAGTACATATGTCATGCTAATCTCTGCTGTATAGCAAAGTGACTCAGTTATACACATACATACATTCTTTTTGATGTTCTTTTCCATTTAGTTTCTCACGCATGCATGCTGAGGTCACTTCGCACAGCTTCACACAGTTGAAGTTGTGTGCAGCTGAAGTCACTTCAGTTGTGTGCGACTCTGCGACCCTATGAACTGTAACCCACCGGGCTCCTCTGTCCATGGGATTCCCCAGGCAAGAATACTGGAGTGGGTTGCCATTCCCTTCTCCAGGGGACCTTCCAACCCAGGGATCAAATCAGTCTCCTGTGTCTCCTGCATTGTCAGGCGAATTCTTTACCACTTGCAGCACCTGGGAAGCCCAAGCTTATCCCAGCATATTGAATATAACTCCCTGTGCTATACAGTAGGAGCTTCTGTTTGTCCATTCTATATGTAACAGTTTGCATCTACACACACGTACACAACCCCTAACTCCTAGTCCATTCCTCTCCTGAACCTATGAAACAGATTCACAGATACACACACACCCCTCAAATGAAGTGGTGGTTCTGGCTCCTGTTTCTAATCTTGCTTCCTTGCCAAGACAGGAGTTTGTGTTTTTCCAGCCCTTTTTCTCCACAGCACACGTGCATGTGTGTCTGTTTACTTATTCAGCAGTTTTGCTTTTCTGTAAATGCTGTGCTGTCAGCATGTGGTTCTGACTTAGAGGTCGTAGGTTTTTCCATAGTGACTCCACTCCATTCTGATCCCTCGTGTCCTGCTGTGCCCTGTCTGCATCTTTGGTGCTGCTTGATCCATACCTTGCCAGCCTGAGGAGAGATGCTGGGTGGTGGTTCAGGGTGAAGAGCTGAAACACACTCAACACGTGCTGCCATATTGTCTGTTCGATTTCATATGACCACCTGCTAACATTCTGTCAATCCTTTGCACAGGGTGATTCCAGCCTGGGGCGGGGGTGTTGGCCAAATTAAAATTTTCCACTTCTGTGTAGGATGATCTTTTCAGACATAGTTGGCATCTGCTTTTTTCTCTCTAAAGGGCTTTGCTTATTTTTAGTTGAGTTTTAAGTTTTTCCTATCAATAATTGTTCAGTGGCTAAGTTCTGTGGACTCTTTGCAACCCCATGGACTGCAGCATGCCAGGCTCCTCTGTCCTCCACCATTTCCCCAGAGTTTACTCAAATTCATTCCACTGATTTGGTGATGCTGTTTAACCATCTCATCTTCTGCCACCCTCTTCTTCCTTGGCCCTCAATCTTTCCCAGCATCAGGGTCTTTTCTAATGAATTGGCTCTTCACATCAGGTGGCCAAAGTATTGGAGCTTCAGTTTCAGCATCAGTCCTTCCAGTGAATATTCAAGGTTGATTTCCTTTAGGATGGACCAGGTTGAATCTCTTTGCAGTCCAGGGGACTCTCAAGAGACTTCCAGCACCACAATTCAAAAGCATAATTAGCTCTTTGTATTTTCTGGGTAAAATTCTCTTATATGTTGGAAATAAGTTTTCTCCAGTCTTATCTTTTCTCAATATTTTATTATGAAGATTTTCAAACATAAAGAAAAGTTGAAAGAACAGAGAACACCCACCAACTAGATTCTGCCTTTCCCATTTTACTTCCTTGATTGTATATCTGTCCATCCATTCATTCATCTTACCTTGTGATGCATGTCCAAAGAAATAATAGTCATTGGCGACTTTATCCCTAAATGCTTCAACATGCATATGATTTAGAGTTCATTAATTTTTTATCAGTTTTCTTTTGAGATAAGATTTACATATAATACAACTCTCCGGTGTGCATTTGCTAAGTTTTGACCAAGGATGCAGCTGTCACCCAAACCTGTATCAAGATAAAGAGCGTGACTCTCACTCCAGAAAGTTCCTTCACATTCCTTTTCATCCACTCCCTCCCCCACCAGCCCTACTTCCAGGGGTGACTTCAGTTCCTATTTTTTTCCCCACCATAAATTAGTTCCTGAGTTTGATGGGATGGGATGATACAGAATGTGGTCTTTTGTGTCTGATTCCGTTTTTACTCAGCATAATGTTACAGTCAACAGTAATCCTTTTTCCTGCCCAGTAGTCGTCTGTGTCTGAACAAACCACACTTTTCCCCACTTATTAATTAGCACCTGAGCTGTTACAGTTTGGGCTAGGCTGAATAAATCTTCTACAAATATTCTTGAACACATCTTTTTGTGAGGATAGATTTTATTCCACTGCATGTCTTTGAACTGCTGTGGTGCATTTGGCGCAGTTGTCATGATTTTGAGTCAGATTTATCCCTCTTACATAGATGTTTGTCTTTTGTACTTTAATAAGAGTCCTTCCCTGGGCCAAAGTTTTAAATATATCTTCTGATATGTTGTTCATAGAGTGCTTTGGTTTGTTTTCATCTTTTGCCCACACAGATTTTTTATGATACAGTATGACTCTAACTTTACTTTTCCCCCATTGACAGCCAGGACTCTCCTCTTATCTTCGCCTAAAACGGCTCTTTTACATCCAGCAGATTCTCACATTATGTGGTTCTGTTTCTCTATTCTTCCTTTTTCTGTTGATCTTTTCATTTCTTCTACATTGTGCTAATCACTGTAGGTTTATGTTTTGAATTTCTTGTCCTGTTTTTCAAGACTGTCCTGACCATTCCACATTGTCTTTGATGTGCATTTTGGGATTCGTTTAAGCATCTTGAAAATTTCGGTATGGGTCTGGTTTGGAATCACAGTGACCATATTCATTTAGGGAGCATTGCCATTTTCCCAAGAGGGTTTCCAGGGTGGGTAGTGTTTTGCTCTATTAGGCTTGTTTCTTATGCTCTTAGTGCACTTGACTTTTCTTCCCACGTATCCTGCAATTTCTTGTGAGCTTTTGTCCAGGGGGAGGAATGCAGAGTATATGGCATCCAGTCTGCCCACTCCCCACTTTTTAAAAAAAATTTGGGGGAGTATAGTTGTTTTACATGCTATGTTAGTTTCTGCTGTACATACAGCAAAGTGACTCATCTATGTATGTATATATGTCTCCTCTTTTTTTTTTGGATTTCCTGCCCATTTAGATCACCACGGAGCACCAAGCAGAGTTCCCTGTGCTGTACACTAGCTTCTGATTAGCTCTCGTATTTAATACGTAGCAGTGTGTGTTGTGTGTGTGTGGTACGTCACTCAGTCGTGTCTGACTCTGCACAACCCTATGGAATGTAGCCAACCAGGCTCCTCTGTTCATAGAATTCTCCAGGCAAGAATACTGGAGTGGGTTGTCATTTCCTTCTCCAGGGAATCTTACTGACCCAGGGATCAAACTGTTTTCTTTTGTGTCTCCTGGTTTGGCAGATGAGTTCTTTACCACTAATTCCACCTGGGAAGCCCAGCAGTGTAAATATGTCAATCCCAATCTTCCAGTTCCTCCTACTTTGCTTTCCTCCTTGGTGTCCATACATCCGTTCTCTATGTCCATGCCTCTATTCTTGCTTTGCCAATAGATCATCTGTACCATTTTTCTAGATTCACATAAAAGTGGTATGATATTTGTTTTTCTCTTTCTGACTTCACTCTGCAGGACAGTCTCTAGGTCTCTCCATGTCTCTGCAAATTGCAGTTTTGTTCCCCTTTATGACTGAGTAATATTCCATCGTATACACGTAGCACATCTTTATCTGTTCCTCCGCTGGTAGACACAGGTTGCTTCCATGTTCTGGCTGTTGTAAATGGTGCTGCTATGAACACTGCACTCCCCTCCTTCCTTCTTCCACCACAGTTGCTCTCCGTGTGCCTGCCTCTCGCTGCTCCCTTCCACCCTCAAAACTTTCTCTTCCCCCCTAGACAGCCGAGGGCAGCCATGGTCTATGTTGGGCCAGTCCAGCACTCTTTCCCAGCACCTTGAACCTGGAGCAAGCAAGCGAGAAAGGGCTGATGGAGGGCAGCATCCTTGTGGCTAGAGGTGGGGAGTGGCACAGGGCACATCGGCTGTGGTCCCCACTGCCCTGTCGCTAGCACACTCGTGCCTGGTCTCCCGGCTTCCTCTCTGTTCCTTGAGCTCAGGGTCCCTGCTGTAAGTTCTCCCTGTGCTAAGTCAGAGTCAGATGCTGTTATAAGCGCTGACTCATTTCTACCTGTCAGGAAGGGCTGAATCAAAGGATGATAAGCAGTCCTCCATAAACAGTACAGATTCAGAAGGTGTGCAGTGATAGGCTGGAGGTTAAAATTCCCCTTTGGGTGGGACCAAACGGGGTTGTGAGAAGACGGGAAATGACAAGGCCAAAGGATGCTCTCTCATCCTCTCTCACTTCTCCCACTGAGTCTCCTTCTCCTGATAACACTTTCCTGAGCCAAGCCTAAGCCCTTAGGAGAATCAGTTGCCAAGGAGAAGATACCGTAGAGTGTCGAAGGCCCTTGTTTTCAGCATGCTGTCCTGTATTGCATGCTCAGTCATGTCTGACTCTTTGTGACCCCATGGACTGTAGCCCAGCAGGCTCCTCTGTCCATTCTATCTCTCCAGGCAAGAATACTGGAGTGCGTTTCCATTCCTATCCCCAATCCTGTATATGATGTGCATTTCCACAAGGGATTCAAGAAGGCAAAAATATAATAGCTGCTCATCTTTGTCTCCTTAAAGCAGAATTGGGGACAGTTAGGTCTAAGGGAACCCCTTCCCTGAGCTTCCCTGGTAGCTCAGGTGGTAAAGAATCCGCCTGCAATGCGGGAGACCTGGGTTGGATTCCTGGGTCGGGAAGATCCCCTGGAGGAGGGCATGGCAACCCACTGCAGTATTCTTGCCTGGAGAATCCCATGGACAGAGGAGCCGGGCGGGCTACAGTCTGTGGGGTGGCAAAGAGTCAGAAATGCCTCAGCACAGCACACAGCAACCCCTTCCCTACTGACTAAACAAGCTCAAATTTGGGGGACCATTCTCAAAAGCACCCTAAAGATGCCGTGTTCTACTGTAGACTTTCTGGCTCAGAAGGACCTCCGAGAGCTTCTGCTACCTCACTGTACTTTCAGTTCTCTAGGCCAGTGGTCCCCAACCTTTTTGGAACCAGTTTTGTGGAAGACAATTTTTACATGAACCAGGGTGGGGGGGGGATGGTGGCCTCAGGGTGATTCAAGTGCATTACATTTACTGTGCACTTTATTTATGTTATTATTATGTCAGCTCCACCTCAGATCATCAGGCATTAGATCCCAGAGATTGCAGACCTCTGCTCTAGGCAGTCATTTTCCTAAACAATTTATTTGACCCAAGTATGTTTAGTAAGATCCTACCAATCTCCTAGGTGCATATGAAAATGCAAATGTGCTTAGGGGCTTCCCTAGTGGTCCAGTGATCGAGAATCCGCCTTCCCGTGCCGAGGACCCAGGTTTGATCCCTCTTAGTGGAGGAACTAAGGTACCATGTGCCATAGAGCAACTGAACCTGAGCACCACAACTGCAGCTGAGCCTCGCGCTGCAGTGAGGATCCCATGTGCTGCAGCTGAGCCCCAACGCAACCAAAGCTTTAAAAAATAATGAAATGAATATATCAATGTGCTTAAAACTTGAATAGCCTGTTTTTGCTGAGGGTCTCAAGGCCAGTAAGCAGAAGGACCAGAGCAGAATCCTGCACCGGAATCCCAGACAGAGTCATCTCAGGAGCCTGGAAAAGTGAGGGGGCTGCAGCTGTCCTGGGTGTCTCATCCAACCCCCACCTGGCCCCAGAACCCCCACGTCACCTATCGTGACAGCAAAATTAAAAGACGCTTGCTCCTTGGGAGGAAAGCTGTGACAAACCTAGGCAGCATATTAAGAAGGAGAGACATCACCTTGCCCACAAAGGTTCATCTAGTCAAAGATATGGTTTTTCTAGTAGTCATGTATGGATGTGAGAAATGGACCATAAAGAAGGCTGAGCACCAGAGAATTGACGCTTTTGAATTACGGTATTTGGAGAAGACTCTTGACAGTTCCCTGGAAAGCAGGGAGATCAAACCAGTTAACCTAAAGGAAATCAGTCCTGAATATTCATTGGAAGGACTGAGGCTGAAGCTCCAGCACTTTGGCCACCTGATGCAAAGAGCTGACTCATTTGGAAAGACCCTGATGGTGGGAAAGATTGAAGGCAGGAGAAGGCGACAACAGAGGATGAGGTGGTTCGATGGCATCACCGACTCAATGGACTTGAGTTTGAGCAATCTCCTAGAGTTGATGATGGACAGGGAGGCCTGGCATGCTGCAGTCCATGGGGTCACAAAGAGTCAGATACAACTGAGTGACTGAACTGGGGAATTCTTGCCCTCTGGATCCAGTTATGTTCTGAGAACAGGAAGCCCCACCTAGAGATCAGAGACAGGGAGAAGAATAAGGTGAAATATCCCTACCCCTTAAATTGAAGAAAGTGGGGAAAATCACTAGACCATTCAGGTATGACCTAAATCAAATCCCTTATGACTATACAATTGAAGTGAGAAATAGATTTAAGGGACTAGATCTGATAGAGTGCCTGATGAACTATGGACAGAGGTTCACGACATTGTGCAGGACACAGGGATCAAGACTATCCCCAAGAAAAAGAGCTGCAAAAAAGCAAAATGGCTGTCTGAGAATGCCTTACAAATAGCTGTGAAAAAAAGAGAAGTGAAAAGCAAAGGAGAAAAGGAAAGATATACCCATTTGAATGCAGAGTTCCAAAGAATAGCAAGGAGAGATAAGAAAGCCTTCCTCAGAGATCAGTACAAAGAAATAGAGGAAAACAATAGAATGGGAAAGACTAGAGATCTCTTCAAGAAAATTAGAGATACAAAGGAAATATTTCTTGCAAAGATGGGCTCAATAAAGGACAGAAATGGTATGGACTAATAGAAACAGAAGATATTAAGAAGAGGTGGCAAGAATACATAGAACTGTACAAAAAAGATCTTCATGACCCAGATAATCACAATGGTGTGATCACTCACACTCACCTAGAGCCAGACATCCTGGAATGTGATGTCAAGTGAGCCTTAGGAAGCATCACTACCAACAAAGCTAGTGGAGGTGATGGAATTCCAGTTGAGATATTTCAAATCCTGAAAGATGATGCTGTGAAAGTGCTGCACTCAATATGCCAGCAAATTTGGAAAACTCAGCAGTGGCCACAGGACTGGAAAAGGTCCGTTTTCATTCCAATCCCTAAGAAAGGCAATCCCAAAGAATGCTCAAACTACCGCAGAATTGCACTCATGTCACACGCTAAGTAATGCTCAAAATTCTCCAAGCCCGGCTTCAGCAATATATCAACCATGAACTTCCAGATGTTCAAACTGGTTTTAGAAAAGGCAGAGGAACCAGAGATCAAATCGCCAGCATCTGCTGGATCATCGAAAAAGCAAGAGAGTTTCAGAAAAACGTACATTTCCATCTTATCGACTATGCCAAAGTCTTTGACTACGTGGATCACAATAAACTGTGGAAAATTCTGAAGAAGGTGGGTATACCAGACCACCTGACCTGCCTCTTGAGAAACCTGTATACAGGTCAGGAAGCAACAGTTAGAACTGGACATGGAACAGACTGGTTTCAAATAGGAAAAGGAGTACTTCAAGGCTGTATATTGTCACCTGCTTATTTAAGTTATATGCAGAGTACATCCTGAGAAATGCTGGGCTGGAGAAAGCACAAGCTGGAATCAGGATTGCTGGGAGAAATATCAATAACCTCAGATATGCAGATGACACCACCCTTATGGCAGAAAGTGAAGAACTAAAGAGCCTCTTGATGAAAGTGAAAGAGAGTGAAAAAGTTGGCTTAAAGCTCAACATTCAGAAAACTAAGATCATGGCATCTGGTCCCATCACTTCATGGCAAATAGATGGGGAAACAGTGGCTGACTTTATTTTGGGGGGCTCTAAAATCACTGCAGATGGTGATTGCAGCCATGAAATTAAAAGACACTTACTCCTTGGGAGGAAAGTTATGACCAACCTAGACAGCATATTAAAAAGTGGAGACATTACTTTGTCCACAAAGGTTCATCTAGTCAAAGCTTTGGTTTTTCCAGTAGTCATGTATGGATGTGAAAGTTGGACCATAAAGAAGGCTGAGCACTGAAGAATTGATGCTTTTGAACTGTGGTGTTGGAGAAGACTCTTGAGAGTCCCTTGGACAGCAAGGAGATCAAATCAGTCAATCCTAAAGGAAATCAGTCCTGAGTATTCATTGGAAGGGCTGATGTTGAAGCTGAAGCTCAATATTTTGGCCACCTGATGCAAAGAGCTGACTGATTAGAAAAGACCCTGATGCTGGGAAAGATTGAAGGCAGGAGGAGAAGGGAACAGCAGAGGATGAGATGGTTCGATGGCATCACCGACTCAATGGACTTGAGTTTGAGCAATCTCCAAGAGTTGATGATGGACAGGGAAGCCTGGCATGCTGCAGTCCATGGGGTCGCAAAGAGTCGGATATGACTGAGTGATTGAACTGAACTTACATCAAGGGAATTCTTGCCCTCTGGATCCAGTTAGGTTCTGAGAACAGGAAGCCCCACCTAGAGATCAGAGACAGGGAGAAGAATAAGGTGAAATATCCCTGCCCCTTGCCTGCCTTCTTGTGAGATCACCTTGGGGTTTCTGTGTTCCTTGATGAAGGTCACGGCTCCTCTGAAGGTGTCACTGAATACAGAGTTCTCTCTTCCAGGATCGAGTAGTCCCTCCCTGCTCTCTTCCCTCCAAACCTAGAGGTAGTAACAGCTGAACTTCATGATAATACAGAAAGTGGGAAACAGATGTGGGCAGAGATAAAACAAGACTGGCCATGAGTGGATAGCTATTAAAGCTGGATGATATGGACATGAAGGGACTTTATACTATTGTCTCTACTTTTGTGTAATTTTGGAATTATTAAATGTGAAAAGTTAAAAGAATAGTTAATTCAAAAGTCACTTTCTGGAACTGGTCTGCATCCAGAAACAAGTGGCGTGGGGGGCAGTTTGGGGCTGATTTTGACCGTTGAACCATGGTCGTTTGAGAGGATGTCCTTATTCTTAGGAGACACACACTGAAGTCAGGGATGAGGGGCACTGCTGTCTGCGGTTTACTCTCAGACTTTCAGAGAGACATACCATAGGCAAATACGTGGGTTGTATCTTGGGGGCGTGGGAGAAGGATGGAGGAAACAGGACAAAATGTCAACATTTGGGGAATCTGGGTGGGGACTCTAAGGAAACTGTTTACACTATTTTGCAATCTTTTTGTAAGCCTGAATGGATGTCAGAATGAAAAAGTGAAAAATGTAAGACCTTTCGGCTATGCCTAAACGGTGGTAGCAAGCAGAAGCATGGGCACACGGAGGACAGTCAGGAGTCCTCTTGGGAGACCCGGGACCTCCTCTTGGACCTGGACACAGGGAGAGACACTCTGGAGTCTGGAGACCCAACCTCCCCTGAGGAGGGAGATAGGACAGTCCTCACTGCGGACTTGGACCTGAGCGACTGGAAGGGTGGCCTTTCCCAAGTCCAGAAACAGGGGGTGCTGGAGGAAGAGGCTGGGGAGGGGCGGGGGAGAGCAGGGAGGGCTCATGGAGAGGTCTGTTCTGTTGAGCTGCCAGCTCAGCTCGAGGCTGATCCAGAAACAGTGTTATCAGCTCGGTTTAAAGGGAAAATGTTGGGTTTTTGGAGAGCGGTTCCAGCCAGTTGGACTGTAAACTATTGGCTGCTTGAAGAAAGGATACAGCGTAAATATTGAGGCATTTGCTTTAATGAAACACTTTTTGCAAAACGCAAACTGGAGGAAACCGGGTCTTTAATCACGAGAGATAGAGGACCATCCGTGCCTCCCTTAAGACCTGTGCGGAGCATCTACTAGACACAGTCTGGATGCTGCGTGGAAAGAGGGGTGGGGAGTCCTTAACCCTAGAGGACATTAGACTCCACCAGGGCTAATACAAAATACCCACATCCAGAGCAAGCTCTCCAAACTCCAGTGGGATTCCAGTGCAGTACTTTTTTTAAAGCTCCCTTTAAAAAAAAAAAAAAAAAGCTCTTTTTTAAAGACCCCAGGCTTCCCTGGTGGCTCAGTGGTAAAATGTCCGCCTGCCAATGCAGGAGATGCTGATTCAGTCCCTGGATTGGGAAGATCCCCTGGAGGAGGAAGTGGCGGCCCACTCCAGTATTCTTGCCTGTGAAATCCCACGTACAGAGGAGCCTGGCGGGCTACAAGTCCATGGGGTCACAAAGAGTCAGACACAACTCAGCAACTAAACAACAACAGTACACGACCCAGTGTGGCAGTGTCTTGGGTGTACTGTGGGCTTACTCAGGACTCCCACGGGTGACCTCGCATCAGACGGTGAGTGCGTCACCCTGGGGAGAATCTCCGAAAGACAGCACTCAATCAGGTGCTTTCTGGTTGTTTAATTTTCTGCTGTCGTTGCAAAATGTTCAGTCCTCCTTTCTGTTTCCCTTTGCCAATTTGCCCTGGCACAGGCGTCCATGCGTCCTGCCAAATCCAGGATGAGAGGGAGGACAGAGTGGGCTGGAGGGCCCAGGGCCAAGGCCACGGCGTGGTGTAGGTGAGGCCGCCCCAGGCTGTGTGCCCAGGGAGAGCCCCATCCATCGTCAAGTAGGACGATGTGCTTAGCACACACACACGCACGCACGCACGCATGGTCTTGTCCCCACCTAGGGATTTTAATAATGACATGGCAATCGTGTCTCTCTGGCCTTTGAACTGTGAGGGTCGAGGCAACCCCTCTTATCCAGTGTGGCCCCTGGCACAGGTGCTCACTCAACAGGTGACCGTGGGATGGTTCAGTGCCAGTTAGATGTCTGACAAGGATTCATGGCAAATCCTCTTTTCTGAAAGCTGGACTTTGTTCTGGGCTGCTGACCACAATTTGCACTTTTCCCCACTTAAAAAATGAGCAGTGAGAACCTGGGCTGATTCACGTCTCAAACATCTATCTTAAGAGGTAAGTCCAGTCTTTGGTCAAATTGTTCTCCTCTTGGAGCCCCTCTTTTGCTTTGAGGTGGTCCCTTCCTCCTTCCACACTCCACCTGCTCAGGTCCCCAGGCCACTAGGTTCCTCTAAACCCTTTCCTTTAGTAGCTGCTGCTGGAACCGTGCTGGCAGGGTTCTGATGAATCAGTTTCCCTGGCAAATGAATGACCGATAATGGCTTGATGAAGGCAACTCATCAAGGCAACTCATCAACTTGCAACTCAGATGACATGTATATTTCAAAAACTTAAGTTTCTGTCTAAACTTGGTGGCTAGTATGAAACAGAAGGAGCTTCCCTGATGGCTCAGTGGGTAAAGAATTTGCAGGAGACACAGGAGACGTGGGTTCGATACCTGGGTAAAGATTTCCCCTGGAGTAGGGAATGGCTACTCACTCCAGTATTCTTGCCTGAGAAATCCCGTGGACAGAGGACCCCCTGGAGGGTCACAAAGAGTTGGACACGACTGAGCAACTAAGCACATGAAAGAGAAGTCCACACTGGTTCTAAGGAAATGACACCTTAATTGAACTCAACCCCAACAGCCTGGGCTGTCTCCTGGATGACCGCAGGCTCACTCCCGCATCACAGGCTTGCTGCCCCTCTTCCTAAAATGCTCAGATGTGCACAGGGTTGGATTTTTAAGGTTTCTGTTCAACTATCCCCTTCCTGACCTGGCCTTCCCCCCCACCCCATCCAGTCCCACCTTCAGTTTCATCCTCTGAGCAGTAAGGCTTCGCACATGCTCCCAGAGCCCCAGCTTGAGTGTGTGTTGGAACTTGGGGAGCTTGGAGTGGCCAAGGGACAAAAGTGAGGGACCTGGATCCTCTTTCTCTGGGGGGCCTGGTGATTGGAAAGGCCTGGGCTATATGTTCCATGAGAACTATGGGTGTAGAGCACCATTTCTTGCTTCTCCAGTATTGCACTTAGTAGGTGTAGGATGACCTGGTTCTCACTTTAGCCAAAGACCATGGATACCTGAACACCCTGACAAGAGAGCAATGGATTTCCTTGGCGCTCCAGTGGATGGGAATCTGCCTGCCAATGCAGGGGACAAGGGTTCGATCCCTGGTCTGGGAAGAAGATGCCTCTAAGCCACGTGGCTTGGAGAAACTAAGCCCCAGAGCCACAACTTCTGAGCCCGGGCGCTGCAACTACTGAAGCCTGTGCACCCTCAAGCCTTTGCTCTGCAACCAGGGAAGCCGCTGCAGTGAGAAGCTGGAGTCCACAACGGAGAGGAGCCTCTGCTCCCTGCGGCTAGAGAAAGCCCGAGCGCAGCAACAAAAAATAGATAAGTCAGAGAGAGCGCTGGATTGGGTGGAAATAGGAGAGACTCTCATCTCCCTCCAGACACCTCAGAGGCGACCCAGTAGCCTGTGGTCTTTTATTGTGCACAGATCAGAGCACCAAGGCAGAAGTTTCTTTCTTTTTTTTTTTTTAATTAATTTATTTGGCTATGTCAGATCTTACTTATGGCATGTGAGATCTTTGATCTTCATTGCAGCATGCAGGATCTTTCGTTTCAGCCTGTGGGATCTAGTTCCCTGACCAGAAATCGAACCAGGACCACCCAGGAAGTCCCAAAGCAGATGTTTCTTAAACTTCCCTTCCAGAAGAAATCAGGCTTAAAATACTTGCCCTGCAGATGGCCGGGGGAGCTGGGGGATACTGGATCTCTTATCTGATGGCTGTCTGTGAAGAGGCCACAGGGGACTGTCCCCAGAGCATCCAGAGTCTGGGCTTTGAGCCATCCTCATGGGTCATCACCCTGTCACTTTCACCTGGGTCCAAGCCCTGGGGCTGACCCGCCTGGCAGGGCTCTGAATGTCTAGGCAGACAGACAGACAGACAGGCTGAGATGAGAGAGGCTGCTCCTGTGGCTGAAACTCAGTTTGTGACCAGTGTGGGCAATTCCACATGGATTGGGGGAGCGGGTGGAGGGTGGGGGTGCGGAGGGCGGGACCCATAGGTCAAGTCTACATCTGGGGTCTGAGGCAGTGAGAAGGAGCCCTGTTTGGATTAACATACACATTCCCGGGCTGCAAATCCCCTTTTCTAAAAGCATAAACACCCAGGAAGGCAGACATAAATCTGAAGGACTTTGGCCTCGGTTGAGTTGTGTATGTCAACTTGTATAAATAATACCGCACTGACTTAAAAATAATCCAGAAGGCAAGAACCAAACACTTTCACTATTATAAAACTGGACTAAGGTTGCATTTTTCCCCCTGAAATTACTTTTCAGAGTTCATAAATATTCCTACCTTATGAGGAGGAAGGAAACAGCATTCAGAAGATAGAGTACAGCATTTTTTTTGGATTATTTGTGGGTTTTGTTTTTTGTTTTTTGGTCTGATTCTGAACCCTTTGAAGACATGAAGGACTATATAAAGCAAGTTAGATGGTTTCTTTCCAAGAAACATCAAATAAAACTCCAGTTTCGGAAAGACAGAATTCTTTACCCGTGTTCCCAAATGCCAAGAACCTTCTTTTTCATGTTTTCTGTGACTGAACGTTATTTGCCTTAAGCTGGCCATGATTTTTTGTTGAAAATATTCACAGTGGAAGTGAACCTTGCTGGTAAGTGGAGAAGGAAGCTTTTTTGCCCCATGACTGAGAAGGATCAAATGCTGGTCCAGAGAACAGCTATGAGTACTGCCCAGCACAGAGTCAACCTCTCAGGGGTCCAGCTTTGAAACTGACAAGATATTGACCTGTGCTGATCAGTGGAACAGACTGGAGTCCCTACACTTTCTCTTCCTGACTGCCTCTTCCCTACCCCAGCTCCTCTCTGAGGATTGCGTGCATACTCAGTCACTTCAGTTGTTTTCAATTCTTTGCAACCCCATGGACTATAGCCCACCAGGCTCCTCTGTCCATGGATTTTTCAGGCAAGAATACTGTAGTGGGTTGCCATGGCCTCCTCCAGCAGATCTTCATGACCTAGGGATTGAACCCAGGTCTCCTGCATTGCAGGTGGATTCTTTACCATCTGAGCCACCAGGAAAGTCCCTCTCTGAGGGTTAGTTCTCATTAAAGCTAGCAGATGACTCAGAGTTCCAAGGAGGGTCAGTCTCTGTTCCTGCAACATCTGTGCCCCAAGTCTTCAGAACTCATAGACCCAGGCCCAGCCTCTGATCACCAGTGGGAGGGGCACCTCCTCCATCACATTGCCCCCTCAGTGGACACAGTCTGAAGGCATACCACCCTCCTCTCTGACATTACTGTGTCTGATGTTGGGGCTGCTCTGCACAATTATCCCTGGCATGTTTCATATGTAAGTGTGTGTTTGTGCCATCTGCACATATGTGACCATTGACAGCAGCATCTCTTGTTGAGTACAAGTACGCTGAGCAAAGCCTATGCTTCAGAAAATAATAACATGGTGCAAAGCAACATTTATCCTAAAAGAATGTGCCTGTGTGCATGCGTGTGCATGTGTGTGTGTACACATTCCAGTGTGGCGGAGGTAGGGAGGGACACCCTGATATTTATTGATCACCTACATTCATCTGGGAGCTTCCCTGGTAGCTCAGACAGTAAAGAATCTGCCTGCAATGCAGGAGACCTGGATCTGATCCTTAGGTTGGGAAGATTCCCCTGGAGAAGAGAATGGCAACCCACTGCAGTATTCTTGCCTGGAGAATTTCGTGGACAAAGGAGCCTGGCGGGATACAGTCCATGGGTTTGCAAAAAGTCAGATGTGACTGAGTGACGCATGCATGCAACCCTCAATTTATCAATCTTGATTCTTCAATCTTTCCCCGCATCAGGGCCTTTTCCAATGAGTTGGCTCTTTGGATCAGGTGATCAAAGTATTGGAACTTCAGCTTTCCTATCAGTCCTTCCAATGAGTATTCAGGGTTGATTTCCTTTAAAATTGACTATTTAATCTCCTTGGAGTTCAAGGGACTCTCAAGAGACTTCTCCAGCAGCACAATTTTTAAAGCATCAATTCTTCTGCACTCAGCCTTCTTTATGGTCCAACTATCACATCTGCACATGACTACTGGAAAAACCATAGCTTTGACTATATGGACCTATGTTGGCAAAGTGATGTCTCTGCTTTTTAATATGCTGTCTAGGTTTGTCATAGCTCCATATTTAACACTTATTGGCACTTAAGTAGCCCCAGCACTGTTTGGTGCTTTATCTGAATTATCTCCTTTAGTCTTCATAATAAGTTGAGGAGACAAATAGAAATTATTGCCCTCATTTTTACAAGTAGGGACACTCAAGCACCAAGAGGGGAAATAAGTCTGTGGGGTCCCGCACCTAGAAAGTGGCAGGATCTGGGCAGGTGGGCTGCAGAGCCTGCTGGAAATCCCAGCAGCACCCAGCCTGGCTCTTGGAGCTCATGCACAGCAGAGCCAGTGACTGCACCTCCCTCCTGGCCGGGGCCTTCTGTCCTCATTCAGGGTGATATCACATCCAATCAGATGGGACATCTCACACCTGGACCGCCTCATCCTCAAATCTGGATTCCAGTACGTCCTCATCCTCCCATCCCTGCCACTCAAATCCCCCCACTGCCCTATTACTTTGGTTTTAGTGCGCTGAGCCCCTGCCCACTCATGCCACGCCTCTCTTCTCTTGCCATCCAGCCTCTTCTCCAACATGAATTCCCCAATTAACTCAGTCTTTGTCTTGTAGGTTACAACCCTTTGGCAAAATCCCAGTTCTGAGTGAACCGCCCCCCCAATCCACCTTCTGGCCTGCACTGGGGCTGTTGAGTGTTTTTGGAGATCATCAGATGATAAGGTTGGCTTCTTTTGCTCTAAATTCATGATCTCAGTTTGTGAGCGGCCATTGGTGCCACCAGGAGACCCCACTGTTCTCTCTGCAGGTCTGCGCTCCCCTCCCACGAGATGATGACAATGCTCACACCTCCTGTTCCAGCCCGGAACTTCCCCTCTAGTTTCAAACGCTCATCTTCCCACCAACAAACTCACCAGTCCCACCCAGACAGGCACCTCTTCTGTTTCTTCCTTCCTAGATGGATGGAGAAAAGTCTCTCCACCTGTGCTCTGGATTCATCCCTCCAACTACTCAGGAACTTCACTCCCAGGACTTCCCTGGTGGTCCAGTGGTTAAAACTTAGCCTGCCAACGCAGGGAGTGCCGGTTCGATCCCTGGTAAGGGAACTAAGATCCCACATGCCTTGTGGCCAAAAGACCACAACAGAAAACAGAAGAATATTGCAACAAATTCAATAAAGCTTTTAAAAATGGTCCACCAAAAATAAAATTAAAAAAAAAGGACCACACTCCCTCTGCAGGGGTGCCCTCTGCAGGGAGCTCTCTCTCACTTTCATGGTCCTTTCTCCAGGCGACTTCAATCAGTGCACAGACGCGCCCCTCTCATCTTCCCAGAGCTGCTCCTCCCCTCAGCAGCCACCTCCTGACTCCTCCATTCTCCTCTCCCAACCCTATGCACGCCCAGCCCCACTGCAGCCTGGCTCTGCTCTCAGTGCTCTTCTGATGCCTCTCAGTCAAGGCCACCCATGACCCCCTCTTGCCAGTCCAGCCCCACCCACTCTGCAACTTCACCCTAGTCCTTCATCACTGTTGACCACTCCCTCCCTCCCTCCAGAAGCTCTCTGCTCTCTCAGTTCCTAAACCGAACACTTTCCCAATTTTTCTCTGACTTCGCTGGCCAGTCCTTCATGGGGTCCTCCTTTTTCTGAGCCCTGAGTGGTGGTCCTCCTTACACCCCTCTGGGCTGTCTCTCTTCACTTTCCCTGCTCACTTCCCAAGAAGTGAGCTAAGTCACGTCCGATTCTTTAGCAACCCCATGGACTGTAGTCTGTCAGGCTCCTCTCTGTGGAATTTTTCAGGCAAGATACTGGGGTAGGTTGCAATTTCCTTCTCCAGGGGATCTTCCCAACCCAGGGATGGAACCTGTGTCTCCTGCATTGTAGGCGTATTCTTTACTGCTGAGCCACCTGGATTTAAACACCATTCTTGGGACTTCCCTTGGTGGTCCAATGGCTAAACCTGAGCTCCCAGTGCAGTGGGGCCAGGTTTGATCCCTGTTCCAGGAACTGCATCTCACATTCTGCACCTTAGACCCAACACAACCAAATAAATATTTAAAAATAAATAAATGAATACCATTCCTATGACAACCATCCCAATTTTGAATTCTCAATATGGACTTCTCCTGGGAGCGTCCTTCAGAGTTGCAGCTCCCACTACCCACTGCCATCTCCACTGAGAAATCTCAGACATTGTAAAACTAGCACATCCAGAGCAGATGCAAATTCCCCCACCCCCACAAGACCTGTCCCATCTCTCCCTAAACTTCCCCATTTCAGACAATGGCACCCGCTCTCCAGGTTATATGATCCTCTCTTTCATCTTCTTCTCTTATCTAATCCATTGGTAAGTCTTGTCGACTTGCTTTCTAATATATCTTGAATCCACACTTAACACAGTCTAGAAAGCACAGCTGTAGCCTCAGCTCAGGATAGTCTTCAGAGATCCTGCTTTTATTTCTGTTTTTTTTTACTCTATTTATTTTTAATTGAAGGATACTTGCTTTACAGTATTGTGTTGGATTCTGCCAAACGTCAACATGAATCAGCCATCAGTATACCTACGTCCCCTGCCTCTTGAACCCTTCTTTCCGTTTTTTACTTTCCTTTCCCACGCTAGCTCTTTCCCACTTAAAGATCTCGGTGAAGAGGTTCCCATCATTAAATCCATTTACAGATAAGCATATTAAGAAAGGTTCAGAGAGGTTTAAAAACTTACTGTAGGTGTCCAGCTGGTAAGCAGGGTCTCTGGGCTTCTCCCCACCTGCCTAGAGTGGTGAGGACTGGCTAGAGTGGTGAGGACTGCCAAAGGTCAGCCTTGGAGCATGTTGCCAGCTCCTGGGGAACTAAGTGTTCTCTGTGGGGGCTGAAGAGCTTAGATAATGCTGGACTTTAGCGTTCAAGTCAGCAGGGCTAAGTGTGACTTTTGTTCGATAAGCTTGGATTTTATGTCTTTAGGAGCAAACAAACAAACCATAAAATAGCCATGTGTTTTAATGGGCATTTTGGAGTGCATCCCAGCTCATGGGGCTCTGCCCAAGGACAAAGGTGAAGGAGGCAGGCACAGTGGGTGGGGGCTGCTTGCTGCTTCCATCCACCGCCTGGCTGTGAGCTGAGCCACGAGGACAAACGTCTTCACTGCTTAGAGCTTCCCTTTCCTTATCTGAAAAGTGGGACAGAGCCAGCCTCATTTCCCCTCTGTCAATCAGGAACTACCGTAATGACCCAAAGCATCTCCACCTAGAAGGCTCTATAATGATGAAAACAGTGATAATGATGACCAACTTATCCTGACATCGTGTGCCAGGCGAGATGCTAAGAGCTTTATTATCTTTTAAAATTATCCCAGTTTATATGTGAGGAAAATGAAGCCCAGGCAAGTTCAAAACTATGGCCAAGGTCACAAACGCTGTGAGTGACAGTGCTAGAGACCCAGCAAGGCTTCCCAGGCCTTGCTCCTAGCCACTAAGCTTTGCTGTGGGGGGGTGATGATGATGATGTAAGAGATGATGGCAGTGATGAAGATGGCGATGGTACTGATAACAGTGATGTTGATCATGATGATGTTGATGCCGATGATGGTGGCGGTGGTGGGGGTGGGGATCCTTCTGCTGCATGATGGCCCCAGGCTCTTTGTTAATTACTTCCCCCATTCATAGCCTCTTCCTGAGATCCATGTCTGCCTTGGCTACCTTGCCCTAGGGGCTAAGTGGGTTTAACTGAAAGAGGATATATCACTGAAGGACTGCTCAAGGGACCCCTAAGCAGTCCCACCCCCATTCAGTTCAAGTTCCCCTCCAGGGAGCTCTGAAGCTCTAGCAGGTTTGCTAAGGGAGGATCCCTCCCAGAACTCCACTGAGGCTCCTGCTGGCCTGAGGCATCTTCCCATTGTGCTCCTCTGACCAGCTCAGTCAGCTTCCATGAATACGCACCCAACCCCTCAACTGCTGAGTCTTTTGAGTAGAGGGGGCTGGGCAGGAAAACTCGATCTTGACCTCATCCTGGCTCATCCTGCAGCCAGGGCAGCTATCCAGCTTGGACCCCCTCCCCTCCCCTGCTCCCCACAGCCAGACGTCCCCTGCGGGGCTCTCAGTGCAAACAGCCCCCAGACAACACACACTGAGTCCTCCTGAGTCAGCGCAGAGTCTGTGGTCACGTCCGTCTCTTGACCATCAAATCACATACTAAGAAAAATAGGCATCTGCAGGAAAGGGTGGGGGGCTCCTTTAAAAATGTTATTTTCTCCTCCTGTCTCATAGAAAGCATTGAACACTGAAAGTGAGGCATCCACACACTGAGTTTCCTGGTGGCTCAGACGGTAAAGAAACTGCTCGCCATGTAGGAGACCCAGGTTTGATCCCTGGGTCAGGAAGAGTCCCTGAAGAAGGACATGGCAACCCACTCCGGTATTCTTCCCTGGAGAACTCCGTGGACAGAGAAGCCTGGTAGGCTACAGCCTATGGGGTTGCAAAGAGTCAGACATGACTGAGCAGCTAACACTTAACCTCACACACACTCTGTGTCATCATCCGACTGAGCCCACCGGCCTGAGCCCTCCTGCTGTGGGTCCCCCAGGGCGGGCGCTGCGCTCTCACCACTGTGGTCTGCATCGTTACTCTTCTGCTCGGAAGAGCACAGTGACAATGCTCTGCAGCCCGTCATCTCAGCCTCTGGAGAGCCTCTCACAGCGACGGCAACCTCCTTGTGTGTGTGTGTGCTAGTTGCTCAGTCGTGTCCCACTCTTTGCAAACCCCTGGACTGCAGCCCACCAGGCTCCTCTGCCCATGAAATTCTGCAGGCAAGAATGCTGGAGTGGGTTGCCATGCCCTTCTCCAGGGGATCTTCCTGACCCAGGGCTGGAACCCCGGTCTTCTGCATTGCAGGCAGAGTCTTTACCGTCTGAGCACCAGTACTGCTTTGCGAAGGAGACAGGCAGGCGTCACTGTTACCACATTGTACATCTGATGCAGGAGGAAACCGAGGCTGGACTGGGTCCCCACTGGGCTGCCTCTGGCCCTGCCAGCCGCCTGGACCCTCTGCCCGGGCCCCCCGAGCCATGCGTTGCATGGTGGGCTCCGTGCCCAGCCCAGGAGCCACCTCCTCGGCATGGAGGGCAGGGCCGGGCTGATTTGCCTGGCCTGCAGCAAAGGCTCGATGCAAGTGTGCTGAATGGAAGCACTAGGTACTCCAGAGGCAGCGATGTCCAGCTGGGAGCCCTCTGGCTCTGTGGGCAGCCCCCGGAGGGTTTCCTTCTAGAACTGGCTCCACAGAGGGACTGAGATACTGATTTTCAGGCTTTGCTTCTCAAAAAAAAAATAAATAAATAAAAATGGTACCTTGTAAAGTAGAGATAATGATGGGGGTGTGATCACAGTGTCACAATAATGATGAAGTGAGGTGTGATACCAGAACCGCAGCCTCCACAGTTGGGGGTTGGGGGAGGGGCATGTCTTTGTTTCCAGCTGCCCTCTGTGGGTTCCTTAGGATCATGAAGCCAGAGCCTTGGCCCCACCTGCCGATGGAGATGGTAGGAGCCTCTCTCAGACTCCCTGCCAAGACACATCCCTCCCCTAGGAGCCCACAGTTCAGTGCAGACAGCACAAGCCAGACAGACACACAGGAGTATTTTTTTAAAAACACAAGTGAATGCAAAAGAGAGTTTCCATGGTTACAACACACGTACTCTTTAAAAAAGATTTTAAAAAATAAACCTACAAGACAGAATTCAACACAACCTGGAGATTGCTTGCTGCAATAAATAGGCCACAAGGAGGGAGAGGAGGCTGGCAGCCAAGGCGGGGTGGGCTGCCCTAGGCCATGGCCTCAACCTACAGCCACTTCCATGGCTGAACCAGGAAGCCAGAAGCCTCATCAGTGAGTGGCAGCCACATGTACGATGCCAGAGGCCAAACCCCTTACCGGCCAGACAGACAGAGAGATGCGATTCTCCAGTGAATGTTGGTCACCTAGGAAACCTCAGCCCAGCTTCAGGGACAAGAGGGGTAATTAGCATCCGTGTGACCAAAGACCATCACAGGCTTCCTAAAGTGTAACGTGTCTACCTCTTTGCTAAGTGACCAAAGGAATGAAGGTTCCTTTTCCTCGAGATGGCTCCCCAGGGAGGTGACTGTCAGGGGCCTGGGGACAGCACTGCAGTGCTGGCTCAGTCCTCCACCAAGACTTTCAGGTCTTGGTCTGCTTTTTCCCCAATGTCAGGCAGATACAAGAACATTTATCTCATCACTGGGCTTCCCAGGTGGCTCAGTGGTAAAGAATCCACCTGCCAACCAATGGAGGAAACGCAAGTTCAGTTCTTGGGTCAGAAAGATCGCCTGGAGGAGGAAATAGCAGCCCATTCCACTATTCTTGACTGGTTAAATCCCATGGATAGAGGAGCCTGGCAGGCTATGGTCCATGGGGTCACAAGAGAATCAGACATGACTTAGTTACTGAACACACACACATATCTCATCATTAAGACATATGCAGATTCAGGAATATTCTGAGGCCAGCATATTGGTCTCCTGGCAGTTTCCCTACATCTTATGGGGTCAGAAGCTCTCTCCTTGAGTGGGTTCCAGGAATCTTACCACCTTCTGCTTGTCTGCCTTCTGAAGGAAGATCTGAGTGCAGAAGAATTGATGCTTTCAAACTGTGGTGCTGGAAAAGACTCTTGAGAGTCCCTTGGACAGCAAGGAGATCAAACCAGTCCATCCTAAAGGAAATCAACCCTGAATACTCACTGGAAGGACTGATGCTGAAGCTGAAGCTCCAGTACTTTTGCCACCTGATGCAAAGAGCTGACTCACTGGAAAAGACCCTGATGCTGGGAAAGATTGAGGGCAAGTGGAAAAGGGGATGACAGAGGATGAAATGGTTGCTTGGCATCATCGACACAATGGACATCAGTTTGAGCAAACTCTGGGAGATGGTGAAGGGGTTGCAGAGAGTCGGACACAACGGAGCTAGTGAACAACTGAACAACAACAAAAGAGAGCTCTGTCTGCTCTTAAAGCGGTCAGGCGCTCTGCCAAGAGTGGGCTTCGATTCTTCTAACTATACTTGAATTCACTTTGAAGGTGGAGATCGTGGGAGAGTTTCACAGCAGTGTCTGCCCTATTTCCATTTTCCTTATTTCCTATAAATCACACACCCACTAGTCTACTAGGTGTCTGTTTCACTTAGTACATAAGCTGAGGGTGTGTGGTTCTCCATCAAATCCATGGAGGCACAGTTCTGTGAACTCATGGTAACGGTATTCTTTCCACACGCTCACATGATCTGGGGGAGAGCTGCGCTCCCGTATGCCTCCTCACAGACACACCCCATTCTGAACAACCCTGTGAGTTTGGCATGGTGACCAGCATCCCCTCTTCAGAGGGGGAGATAGAGACTCAGAGAGGGGGGTAACTTTCCTGAGGTTGCAGAGCTAGTAAGATAGAGTCACGCTTAGCACCCATCCTGTCCGTGTCTGAGATCCTTGAGCTCCTGGGCCTCCCAGCCCTTTGCTCTGCTTCCTCTGGCTAGTAGCTCACAGCAGACCATTGCAAAAAGTGGCACGGATTCTTGCTCATCTTTGCACAGAGATTATGGCCATTCAGAATATCTGAATGTTTCCAGTAGAGAGCTCATCTGCTGATACCATAAGACAGTGGATCTCAACCCTGGATGCTCATCTAAACCATCTTGGAGCTTTTAAAATTTCCAAAGCTCTGGACAGTTCACCAAACCAGTTCAATTGGAATTTCTGCAACAGGGAGCAAAGGGTCCATGTTTAAGTCTCCCAGGTAGTTTCTGTTCACTTAAGAACCATCACCTAATGCTGAACCAGCACAAATCAGAGGCTCTCCATGGGCTATAACTTCCTTCTTACATTTTTGTAACCTGATAGCTTTTGTAGGTGAACTGGCTATAGCCCTCCTGCAGTAGGAAGGGAAGTGTGTCCTGATGTTTATGTGGTTTTATCATCAAAAAGCAGCTGTAATGCTTATTCAACCACCAGAAAGCAAAACTCAATACCTGCTTTGCCAAAGCCCAAAGTGTTACTTCCAGCAAATGTTCTCCAATCTGTGATCAGATGGTGCTAAATACTGTTGTTCCCACAGCAGCACTTGGTTGTTATTCAGAGATGGGTGAACTCTGCCAAAAAAATCTCTCCTGGCTCTGCTGTCCAGTGACTTGAATCCTGGAGGCTGAAGGCCTGCCTGCGCTGGGTGGGCAGGTGGCGATGGCAGACCACTCACTCGGGAACTGTGTGAGCGGTGAGCATCTTGAACTTACTAGTTGCCACATGCGTGTTTGCTAGTGCATGATGTCCTGTTGTCGTTATTTAGTCACTGAGTCGTGTCAGGCTCTTTTGCAAGCCCGTGGACTATAGCCCACCAGGCTCCTCTGTCCATGAAATTTCCCAGGCAAGAATACTGGAGTGGGTTGCCACTTCCTTCTGCAGGAGATCTTCCCAACCCAGAGATAGAACCTGTGTCTTCTGAATTAGCAAGCAGAGTCTTTACCACTCAGCCACCTGGGGAGCCCATGGTGTCCTGTAGGAAGGTTTTATTTGGTTACGCTCTTTTTGGTTAAAAATATTTTGATGACAAAAATTGGAGGGGAAAAAAGATCCATAAACTCTATCCTTCCAGGCTTTCCCCCAGAATACATCTTATGGTCACACGCGTTTCACATGGACACTTTTGCGTCCCTGCTTTTCTGTTTGCTGCACTGTTTCACGGACCTCCGCAACCACAAGCTATCTGACCATCCAGTGTCCTAGCCACTCAGACTGCCCCCATCTCTTTACAGTTATGAGTAACATTTCAAGGAATAGTTTATATAGGCAGCTCTGTCCTTTTTCTGATTTGTCTGTTTAACATAAATTTCTAGGACTGGAATTACTGAGTAGCCCCTTTCAAATAACTCTGTTACCAAGCTGCTTTCCAAAGCATTTATATGAATACATATTGCCATTAATGGGCTTCCCTGGTGGTTCAGTGGTAAAGAATCTGCCTGCAATGTAGGAGACGGGTTTGATCCCTGGGTCGGGAAGATCCCCTGGAGAAGGAAATTGTAACCCACTCCAGTGTTCTTGCTTGGAAAATCCCATGGACAGAGGAACCTGGCGGGCTACAGTCCTTGCAAAGAGTCAGACATGACTTAGTGAATAAACAACAACAACAAAAGTTGCCTTTAATACTAGATACATGGCAGATGACATCGGATTTCACCAAGACTGGGTGTTTCCATTACACTATTTTGGGGTGACTTAATATACAAAACAATACCACATTATTGTGGTCATGTGCATTTCTTTGATTACTAGCAAATTCCATGCATTCACACCCTCATGGGTGAATTTATTCATCAATGCCCATTCTGTGCCAGGCACTGTTGTAGACACTCGGCAGACAGCAGTGAACGAAACAGACCAGTATCACCAATATCCCCACCCGTGAGGAAGTTACCTTCTCATGAGTGTTTTCCTGTTTTGTCTGGTCTCTGGCAGACATGTGACTCAGTCACCGTAGGGGCTGGGCATTCAGGCAGTTTCCATGCACATCTTGAATCTGTGCAGCCCAACAGAGCAAAAGCTTCTCCAGTACCCGTTTATGCAGGTGATAAGTAAGGGCCTGCTTACCTTTACTTCCCTCTGTCCCCTTATGTCCCACCCAGCTCTCTGGACTTCAAGTCCCACCCATTCTGGCACTGGCTGCCCTTCCTGGTAGATGGAAGGCAGGCAGAGCTGGGGGGAAAAGCCAGTGTCCAAGGGCTAGGGTACCTGGGTGCCCTCCCAATCATCCACTGTCCACTCTGGGAGGCCACCGTCTATGCTGCCTCAGAAATAACAGGTAAAAACTGGCTGGTGATGGGGAGAATGTCCGCTCATAGGCCATCAAAGGGCTATCCAGCCAGGCTGGACACACACCTGACCTACCTTGAGGCAGGTTGGAAGATTCTTTATCTCTAGCCTGAGTAGGTGCCACCTCAGTGTCTCATTCTGAATTGGCCTGTTCTGTAGCTGTGCTTTCTCTCCAGAAAATGAACTGTGAAAACATCAAGAATATTCTCAAGGGAGTTTGGGATGGACATGTGCACACTGCTATATTTCACATGGATAACCAGTGGATATATTTCACATGGATAACAGCACAGGGAATTCTGCTCATGTTATGTGGCAGCCTGGGTGGGAGGGGAGTTTGGGAGAGAAAGGTTACATGTGTATGTATGGCTGAGCCCCTTCACTGGTTGCCTGAAACTATCACACTGGTAATCGGCTGTTGTTGTTTAGTTGCTAAGTCGTGTCCAACTCTTTGAGACCCCATGGACTGTAGCCCACCAGGCTCCTCTGTCCATGGGATTTCCCCGGCAAGGATTCTGGAGTGGGCTGCCATTTCCTCCTCCAGGGGATCTTTCTGACCCCGGGATTGAAACTGTGTCTACTGTATTGTCAGGCAGGTTCTTTACCCCTGAGCCCTCCCATACAAAATAAAAAGTTAAAACAAGAAAAAGTATTTTAAAAAAGAAAGAATGTTCTCAATAAGTGAGGTTGGTCACTTGAGCCAGTAGGGTGAGTCTTTGCTTGGGGTCGCCAGGGGAGCAAGTGGCTGTCTTTGCGGACTCCCTGCTAAAAAGTGGGTCTTCATGAACAGACTCGCCAGCACATTTACTCCCCTGGCTTCTTGGGTCCTTCGGTGTCTTGGTTTTTTGGTTTTTTTTTTAATTTCCTATTGACACTAATTTTATTTTATTTATTGGCTGTGCCACACAGCTTGCAGGATCTTAGTTCCCCAACCAGGAATTGAACCCAGACAGTGAAAGTGCTGACTCTACACCACTGGACTTCCAGAGAATTCCCTTGGAATTTTTTTTTTTAATCAAATTCACATATTTCTTGATACAAATGGACTTACTTGCAAAACAGAAAGAGACTCACAGGCTTAGAGAGTGAAGTTGTTATCTATACACAGTGCTATATTTAAAATGTATAACAAACAAGCGGGTTTCTCAGGTGACTCAGTGGTAAAGACTCCACCTGCCAAGACAGAAAACACAGAAGACATGAGTTCGATCCCTGGGTCAGGAAGATCCCCTGGAGAAGGAAATGACAACCCAATCCAGTGTCCTTGCCTGGAAAAATCCCATGGACAGAAGCGCCTGGTGGGTGATAGCCCATGGGGTTGCAAAGGAGTTGGACATGACTTAGGGACTTAACAAGACCAGAAAACCAACAAGGACCTGCGCACAGCCCAGGAACTCTGCTCATGTTATGCGGCAGCCTGGACGGGAAGGGGCGTCTGGGGAGAGTGGGCACGTGTACATGTGTGGCTCAGTCCTTTCACTCTCCACCTGAAACTATCACAACATCACTAATCAGCTATACCTCAATACAAAATAAAAAGTTTAAAAAGAAATGGTTCACATTTTCTTCTGCAAAAGCTTGAAAATAATTATATATAAGAAGAAGAAAATGAAACGCTGTCAGAGATAGCCATTGTTGACATTTGGTATGTGTCCTTTAAAGATACATGTGATGCCTGTAGGAATGGAGAGACGTAAATAGAGAGAGAAATAGGAAAAACAGAATCATTACAGTGTATCCATTAGGAAATATTATTTTTTCCACTCAGCATTGTATTGAGTGGAAATAATTTTCTGTGTCCCTCCATATCATACAAACTGAGGTCCAAAAGGAAGGAAACAGAAGTCACCACTTAAGGTCTAGACTCAGAAGTCCCAGGACACACTTTTGCAGGAATCTTTTGGTTAAAGCAGTCACCGGACCAGCCCAAACTGGGGAGGGGAGTTGATCCTACATCCCAGTAGGTGCTTAGAGGAAGGAATGAATTGATGGTGGCCATGCTAGAAAACTATCAACCACACCATGTATATTTCACCCATTTTTCCCTGAAAAAAACAATACACAAACATACTATGTTAATTATGTCTATTTGGGAATACTTAAAGATGTTTCTTTATCAGCAGTTTTTTTCTGCCCACTTCCAAAAAGATGTATAATTGCTTTTAGTGAATGTAATACAATAAATCTACTGTTGACGTCAAAATAAAAGATTCTAAAAAGCCACGTAGAGATAGAAGAAAAGCATGCTATGGAAAAGCTTGACTAAAATTGTTACTGCAATGGGGTCTCCATTCATTTAGTTCCCATGTGCACTGAAAAGGGGACGCCAGCCCTTAGCATATGGTTGAAGGGACTAGGGCCCGCCCATAGGAAAACCTCAAGAAGTGGGAACTTATAAAAGACAACTGAGCAGCAGCATAGAAACAATCCCTTCACGGCGGGTCCATCAGACACAGAGCATTCTTCTCCCAGAAGAGGAGTCATGTCACAGAATAGAGCCCTGATGGAGGGAAGTCAAGCCAGTAGGAAGCAAAGCAATGTCTGGAACCCCCAGCAGACACTTTAGAGCCCAATCTTGGAACAGGGGCTGGTCCCAGACTTTTAGAAAATTCTCCTGATGACTGGTGAGCACCCAGGCTTAAGAGCCACAGGGCCAAAGAAATAAATGACCTAGGTCTGTGCTGAATTCTCTAGTGTCCAGCTTCTGGTAGTAAGTGACTGAGATGGCTGAGCAAGATTGATATCACATCAGGCAGTGACTCCGGCTCTGCTGGAGCCGCCGGGGCTCTGGTTTACTGGCCAACACATGTGGCACTCTGTCCAGACGTGAAGGTAGGTGGAAGAGCTGCTGCGGAAATTCCAAAGAAGGTAATTAAAATGTGTTAACCAAAACAGGAAACATCGGTGAGGTGGATGAGAGTGTTTTACTTCAGAGGTGTGATTTTATCAATACTTTTAGTGTTCAAAAACTCATATTTAACTTTTAAAGGTATTTTTCCAAACAAAGCCCAACTTTACTTTTCGCTCATTCTAAATTCTTGTGCCTTTTTTCATGCTTGCATTTGGGGCAAGATTGAAAGAAAACCCAAAACACTTTGTTCATGTTGGAGAGTCAAAGTTCTTTTTTAAAGGCACAAAGGGATTTTTACTGATCAGAGATGCTGTTTCCTGAAGGAGAGAGAACATCAGACCAAGGCACTGTTTGACACAAAAAGATTTAGGAACGAGTGAACGCCTTTTGTCTGTGGTGACAAAATGGCCTCTGACCGCTAGCAAACTCGCAACATCAGTACAGTGTGACGACTTCCAGAGTCACCCACTTCTCCAGACCCAGGAGGGCTCTGTGCCCATACTGGTGCTTCTTGGCAAAGCCGCTGAATGTGAGAATTAGAATCTTCCAGAAGAACAAGTGTATTAACCAGCGATCGTCATCTTTTCCTTTTTTTCCCTTTTTGTTTTCAGTTATAAGAGATTTGGGACAAAATTAAATAAAAGGATTTTGATTTAATTCACCCTGCCTTCTGTGTATAAAGCTGCCATGTATCTTTACCTTAAAAAGTTATAGCGGGACTTCTCTGGTGATACAGTGGATAGGAATCCACCTGCCATTGCAGGGGACATGGCTTCCAACCTTGGTCTGGGAAGATTCCACATGCTGCAGAGCAGCTAAGCCTGTGTGCTGAGCCCGTGAGCCACGAGACTGTGTGCACAGCGAAAGAGCCCATATGCCACACCTAAGACCAGGTATATAAATACAAATATTTATATAAATACGTATTTTGAAAAAACCAACTGAGCAGCTGCCACTTTGGGGAGACTCTGAATCCTTCCTCCTTCCCATGAGCCCTGGCAGAATTAATCCCACCGCTGACAACCTAGAAGTCGCAGCCTGTGGGAAAGATCCTCGGGAAGTTTGGGTGCATACAACTCAAGAGGCTGTAGGACTCAGGGTCGAAGGAAAAGACACCTACACCCAGGACTTGCAACTGATATTGATGCCTAAAAGCAAGTGTGCAAACACAGGAGGCTTATTTTCTGCCATGATCCTCAAGACCACTGCTCTTGGGGGCTCCCTTTCAAACAGTGTCCCAAACACAGGGCAAATATGACCTCTAGTTACCCTGACTTCCCTCCTTAATCTTAACTTCTCCCAGAAGAGTGAAGACCAGCAGAGCCTGTGTAGCATATCCCCTGTCCTCCCTTCCCAGCCAAGGTCCCCCCTCCCCTCTGTGCATCTGTCTCCCCAACAGCAGGGGACTCCTCTCTGCTCCCTCCACCCCCAAATGGAACATCTGTTGTTGTTCAGTCACTCAGTTCTGTTCAACTCTTTTCGACCCTGTGGACTGCAACATGCCAGGCTTCCCTGTCCTTCCCTGTCTTTGGGAGTTTGCTCAAATTCATGTCCATAGAGTCAGTGATACTGTCTAACCATCTCATTCTCTATCACTTCCTTCTCCTCCTGCCCTCAGTCTTTTCCACTGAGTCGGCTCTTTGCATCAGGTGGCCAAAGTATGGGAGCTTCAGCATCAGTCTTTCCAATGAATATTCAGGGTTGATTTCCTTTAGGATTGACTGAATTGATCTCCTAGCAGTCCAAGGAACTCTCAAGAGTCTTCTCCAGCACCACAGTCGAAAAGCATCAATTCTTCAGCACTCAGCCTTCTTTATTGTCCTGCTCTCACATCCGTACATGACTACTGGAAAAATCGTAGCTTCACTATACAGAGATTTGTCGACAAAGTGATGTCTCTGCTTTTTTTGACATGCTGTCTCGGTTTGTCATAGCTTTTCTTCCAAGGAGCAAGTGTCTTTTAATTTCATGGCTACAGTCACCATCTGCAGTGATTTTGGAGCCCAAGAAAATAAAGTCTGTCACTGTTACCATTTTTTCCCCGTCTATTTGCTGTGAAGTGATGGAACCAGATGCCATGATCTTAGTTTTTTGAATGTTGAGTTTTTAAGTCAGCTTTTTCACTCTTCTCTCTCACCTTCACCAAAGGACTCTTTAGTTCCTCATTGCTTTCTGCCATCAGGATGGTATTGTCTGCATATCTAAGGTTGTTGATATTTCTCCAGGCAATCTTGATTCTAGCTTGTGAAACATCCAGCCCAGCATTTTGTATGATGTGTTGTCATTCAGTCGCTCAGTTGTGTCCAACTCTTTGTGACCCCATGGACTGCAGCGCACCAGGCTTCCCTGTCCTCTGGAAGATGGTGAATGACAGGAAAGCCTGGCGTGCTGCAGCCCATGGGGTCACAAAGAGTCAGACACGACTGGGCAACTGAACAACAACAACAACAACTCTGCATGTAAGTCAAATAAGTAGGGTGACAGTATACAGCCTTGACAGACTCCTTTCCCAAGTTTGAGCCAGTCCATTGTTCCATGTCCGGTTTTAATTGTTGCTTCTTGACCTGCATATAGGTTTCTAAGAAGGCATGTTAGGTGGTCTGGTATTTCCATCTCTTTAAGAATTTTCCACAGTTTGTTGTGATCCACACAGTCAAAGGCTTTAGCATATTCGATGAAGCAGATGTTTTTCTGAAATTCTCTTGCTTTTTCTATGTTCCAACGAATGTTGGCAATTTGATCTCTGAATCTTCTACCTTTTCTAAATCCAATTTGTACATCTGGAAGTTCTGGATTCACGTACTATTAAAGCCTGTCTTAAAGGATTTTCGTATATGGGTTGTGTCTTATTTTTAACTATCACAAATTAAACTTGTAAACATTTTGGTGGACATTTACAATCACTTCTCTTTGATAAACACCTAGGAGTGGAATTGCTGGCTGATTTGGAAGGGAAATGTTTTATTTTACTAGAAAATGTCATAAAAAATGTTGGCATTCTTGTACCATTTCGCATTCCTTCCAGCGGTGACCATTCTGCTTGCTCTCCATCTCTGCTAGCTTTCAGTATTGTCTGTCTCTTTGACTTTATCCATTTGAGAGAGTGTATGCTGATATTCCATTCGTGGTTTTAATTTAGAGTTTCCTGATGAATAATGGTTTGAGAACATTTTCATGTGCTTATTGGCCATTTAGACATCCTCTTTTGTCTAAATCTTTTGTCCATTAGAAATGGTTTTTGCCAAAATAAATTGGCATTGTGTATTACTTTTCTACTGGCAGCAACATGGAAATTATTAGGAGTTGCAATTTTATCCCTTCCAGATTATCTGCATTAAAACCATAATTCTTCAAATAACTGGTCCAAAGGATAAGAATCAAAATTCAGTATTAAATAAATCTTCAAGGCAATTTGGTATTAAATATGAAGACCCAAATTTCTTCTATTATGATGAGAAGAAGTAAGATATAGTTTAAATAAGATTTTTAAAAATATTCATTTATTTATTGCAATGCACTGACTCTCTAGTTGTGGGATTTGGCCCCAGAGTGTGCAGGTCCAGAGCATGTGGACTCAGTAGTGGCTGCCTGTAGACTTGGTTGCTTTGCAGCATTTGGGATCTTAGTTCCCCAACCAGGGATCAAACCCACATCCCCTGCTTTGCAAAGAGGATTCTTAACCACAGGACCACCAGGGAAGTCCCTTAAGTAAGATTTGACTTCAGTAATTTTTTAAATCTTTAGCTAGACAAAAGATCAAAAGCTAACTAGAATGATGTTCAGATAGAAAATACAATTTATACGTTTTCTAAATCCATTATAGTAGTTGTATTTCCTGCAAAATTAACAAGAACTCTGAGATTTAATGTCAGATAATGAAATTTGGGCAAATAATTCCACCCTCACTTTTATTTAACATATATTACCTGCTGTGTTGCTGATGGGGACGGTTCTGTGTGTTCAGTTGCTCAGTCGTGTCTGACACTTTGCGACCCTTTGGACTGCAGTCTGCCAGGCTTCTCTGTCCATGGGGTTTTTCAGGCAAGAATACTGGAGTGGGTTGCCATTTCTTCCTCCATCCCAACCCAGGAATTGAGCCCATGTCTGCTGCATTTCCTGCATTGCAGGCGGGTTCTTTACCTGCTGAGCCTGATGGGAAGCCCCTAAAATTGCTCAACTGTATACCTTTCTCACGTCTTTCCTTTCTGCTTTTTTAATCTGTCCACGAAATTCTCCAGGCAACAATACTGAAGTGAGTGGGTAATCATTCCCTTCTCCTGGGGATGGGGAAGGTTAGGGGCCCAAAGTGTGTACTGGGCCCCCAAGTTCCCTCTTCAATGGGTTTCTTTGATTTTCTTTGCTGTCTGTTTTCCTTTTGCCATTTTTCCTGGTGTTCAGTTAAAACCTTTTATAATTCCACAAGGAAAAGCAGATCATTATGGTCTTTTCTGATTTAAATATTCCTGCCCCTGGGTTCCTACTTTGCAAGTTGTCACTGTGCTATTTCATTTATGCATCATTTTCTACTCAGACACAATGACCAGCAAGTTAAATCTAATTTTATTTTCCTTATAGGTTTCTATTTTGTTTTCTGAGAGCCTCACTAGGCTCTCCAGTTGTCTCGATTGGTTCAGATGGTAAAGAATCTGGCTGCAATGCAGGAGATGTTGGTTCGATCCCAGTCCTATGGGTCAGGAAGATCCCCTGGAGAAGGAAATGGCCACCTGCTCCAGTATCCTTGCCTGGAAAATCCCATGGATGGAGGAACCTGGCAGGCTAGACAAAGAGTCGGATGAACTTAGCAACTAAAACACCACCACCACCAATTAATTAATTTGAGTGTTCTGGGTCTTAGTTTGCAGCAGGCAGGATATTCAATCTTCCTTGCAGCATGTGGGATCTAATTCCTTGACCAGGATTCAAGCTTGGTTCCCCTGCATTGGAAGAACAGAGTCTTAGCCAAGAAAGTCCCCAGGGTTCATTTCTTACCCCTCTTTCTCCCTTAGTGATCTCATCCACTCTCACAGCTTCATGTTTCCTATCAATATTTTCATGACTTGTACATTTCTACATCCATCCAGGGCCCATATTCTTATACTCTGTGGTCTACTCTACTTCTATTTTAATAGATATTTTGAATTCAAATTTATCCCAAACACAGCACAAGATTTTCCCAGGTCTGATTTTACCTCACTCTTTTTTAAAAATAATTAATTAATTAATGATAATTGGAGGCTACTTTACAGTATTGCAGTGGTTTTTGCCATACATTGACATGAATCAGTCATGGGTGTACATGTGTTCACCATCCTGAAGCCCCCTCCCCCACCCCTCCCATCCCATCCCTCTGGGTCATCCCAGTGCACCAGCCCCGAGCGCCCTGTCTCATGCATCCAACCTGGACTCTTTCTTGTCTTGGTTTTTCAAGTTTCTCAAGACAAAATCCTGTGAGTCAGCCTTGGTTCTGCTCTTTATCCTTGCTCCCCACATCTAGTGCTTCTTCAACAAGTCTAATTTGACTCTATCTCTGAAACAGTTTCTGAGTGTATCCACTTTCATTCTTACTACCACCACTCAAGTTCAAGTCATCATCTTCTCTTGCCTGGGCTACTGCAATGGAAACTGGGCTGATCTCTAAGCATTCTTCCATTTTTTTTTTCCATTATAGTTTATTACAGAATCTTGAAGATAGTTCCCTGTGCTATAAAAGTGAAAGTGAAAGTGTTAGTTGCTCAGTCGTGTCTAACTTTTTGCCACCCCATGGACTGTAGCCCGCCAGGCTCTTCTGTCTATGGAGTTTTCCAGGCAAGAATACTGGAGTGGGTTGCCATTCCCTTCTCCAGGGGATCTTCCTGACCCAGGGATCAAAGCTGGATCTCCTGCCGTGTGAGCCACCAGGGAAGTCCAATGCTATAAAAATAAGACCTTACTGTTTATCCATCCTGTGCATAACAGTTTGTGTATGCTGGCCCCAAACTCCCAATCTTTCCCTCCCTCCCCTGCCGCCCCTCCCCCTTGGCGCGCGCAAGTCTGTTCTCTGTGTTTGCAAGTCTGTTTCTTTTTCATAGATAGGTTTTATTTGTGTCCTATTTTATGTTTCACATATAAGTGATATCACATGGTATTTGTCTTTACCTTTCTGACTTTCTTCACTTAGTATGATAATCTCTAGGTCCATCCTTGTAGCTGTAAATGGCTGCACCTTTTATTCCACCTTTTAATGGCTGAGTAATATTCCGTTGTATATACATACCACATCTTCTTTATCTATTCATCTGTCGGTGAACAACCTAAATGTTGTTTCTATATCTTATAAGCATCTTTTCTTGAAGGATATGATCATATTACTCCTTCTGAGAAAAATCCTCTCTTAGACTAAAATCCAAACTCTTTACCCAGCCTAAAAGATTCTATGTGAAGGGCCCTTGCCTGCTTCCTTGACTTCGTGGATGAATGGATTTATCTACAGGGAAGCCTGGAGGAGAAGACCAGTGGAGGTGGGTGTCCTGGAAGAGACGGGGAGTGATGGTCATGGAGAGTGGTGGTGACCCAGCAGTCATGTGAGGCAGTTTGCTGAGCTGGGAGAAGAATATGGGTCCTCAGTCCTGGGACCAAGTCCTTGCTCTGCTCTGTCCCACTGAGACCTGGGGGCGTGTGAGCCCCTGAGGCTCTCTGGGCTTCATCTGTAACGTGGGGTGATACTGACCTTGGACGTTTGCACATGTGATTATCTGACATAGCATCCTTTCCAGCACAGGGGCAGAAATGCAGTCAGTGGCCTTTTCCCCCTTTTCCCTTCAGTACAAAGTCCTGTGGTCCCTTGAGCACATTACAAAATAGAGAGGAGGTGGACAGATGAGGGGTCCTGGAAAGTGGGGCTCAGGGGTGCTTAGCCCTCTTCCACGCCTCCCTGTGTGGTTAATTCTAGAGAGGACTTTGCTGAGGCACAAGATTTTCTGGTAAGAAGTAAGACTGTTGCACTAGACGGCTATGCCCAGGTGGGGCCACCTTAGCGACAAGACCTGGCGTGTTTAGGATGCCAAGGACAATCCTTAAGTCTGGGCCCCTTCACAGCATTTGGGTTGGGAGGTCTGCTCAGAGAAGCACAGGAGGAGAGGAGAAACTGAATGTGATGCTGAAATCATTCTCTAGTGAGATTGAGATCTCCCCCAGAGTGAAAAAAGAAAAATCTTCAAGGTTAGGAAAAGACAAGAACAAGAAAAAGAAGCATATTTTATAGATTATTTAAAAGCAATTAAAATGAAGACTATAGGACTGTTTTAAAACAAAGTTAGAAGACAAGAGTTAGTTTTGAGACTAATGTAGTGGTAGGGAACTCTAGTCTGTGGTCAGCCATAGGTACTTTCCACACCCATGAACCAACATATGGTCCTAAACCCCAGCAGAGCTCAATTTCAGATTCTCTAACTGAACAGAAAAGCCCCGACTTGGGTTAACTGACAGCCACATGCTACAGACAACCCATATCTGAAAATAAACAAAAAGAATGTGTGTGAAAACAAACATTTGCTGGTGGTTTCTAATGTGATTATTGTCTCTTTCTCACGGCTATTTGCATAATGTTGCAGGGCTGTCGTCAGGCAGGCTCCAGCCAGAATTATAGATTTTGTGTGCACCTGTTTACAGACCAGATAGAAAACAGTCTTATTGAGAGTAAAGTATTGATACCTTCCATGGCCTTATTATTATTTTTTTTTGAAGCAGTTCACTACAATATTGACATACAGAACACTGCACACATTTTTTAAACTTTTGATTTTGTATTGGGGCACAACTGATGAACAGACAATGTGATGGTTTCAGGTGGACAGCAAAGGGCCTCAGCCGTACGTGGGACATGTGTCCCTTCTCCCCCAGACTCCCCTTCCATCCAAGCTGCCGCAGAACATTGAGCAGAGCTCCCGGTGCTGCACAGCCGGTTCTTGCTGCTCATCCATTTTAAACATAGCAGTGTGCGCATGTCCACCCCCAGCTCCCTAACTCTCCCTTCCCCTCACCGTGCCACCTGGCAGCCATGAGTGTGTACAGTATGTCTTCACTATGTGTACATCCATGAAACCATCACAGTGATCTGCACAGCGAGCGTCTCCATCAGCCTCGGAAGGTTTCTCGTGAGCCTTCGTCATCTCTCCCAGGCCTCCCTTCTCCTGCCTCTCCATTCCTGTTTGTTTCATGTCACTGAAGACTTTCATTTTCTACAGTTTTGTATAATTGTAATATACAGGATGTAGTCTTTTTTTGGTCTGACTTCTAGGACTCAATATTAATGCTTTTTAAAGAATTTGTCTGTCTTTCATATTTATCTCTATTTACTCATTCATTCGGCTGTGCAGCACACAGGATCTTCGATCTCCGAGGCGTGGCACACAGGACCTTTAGTTTTAACCTGAGAACTCTTAGTTAAGGCATCTGGAATCCAGTTCGCTGACTAGGGAGTGAACTAGGGCTTGAACCAGGGGCCCTTGCTTTGAGAACACAGGGTCACTGGAGCACCAGGGAACCCCCTAACATTATTATTCAATTTATGCTAATATTATTATTGTTTTGATTTTAGCATAGTTTTTCACAGCTGTTGTTTATTTCTGGCTGCTCTGGGTGTTCACCGCTGCGCTTGGACTTTCTCTGGCTGCAGCGAGCAGGCGCTGCTCTTCCCTGCAGCGAGCAGCCTTCCTACTGAGGTGGCGTCTCTTGCTGCAGATGACGGGCGCTAGGCGCGCAGGCCTCAGCAGGTGCGGCTCAGCATTCATCGCTGTGGCTGGCGGGCTTAGCTGCTCCCCAGCATGTGGAATCTTCTCAAACCAGGGGTCGAACTGGTGTCTCCTGCATGGACAGGCCAATTCTCAACCACTTGACCACCAGGGGAGTCTTTATTGAAGTATAGTTGATTTACAGTCTTGTTTAATTATCACTGCACAGCAAAATAGCTCAGTTATATATGCATACATACGTATAATATATACATTCTTCTATAACATTTCCACTGTAATTTATCACAGGAGAGCAAACACAGTTCTCTGTGCTATACAGTAGGACCTTGTTATTCATCCATGCTCCGTGTAAAAGCCTACATCTGCTAACCGCAACTTCCCACTGCATACCTCCTCCAACCCTCTCCCCTTTGGCAACCCCCAGTGTGTTCTCTATGTCCAAGATTCTTTTTTATGTTTCACAGATAGGTTCATTTGTGTCATACTTTAGATTCCACATAGAAGTGATATCCTATGGTATTTGTCTTTCTCTTTCTGACTTACTTCATTTAGTGTGATAATCTCTTGTTGCATCCATGTTGCTGCAAACAGCATTATTTCGTTCTTTTTTATGGCCAAGTGGTATTCCACTGTATATCTGTACCACCGCTTTATCCATTCATCTGTTGATGAACATTTTGGTTATTTCTGTTTCTTGCCTGTTGTGAACAGTGCTGCTATGAACATAAGGGTGCATGCATCTTTTTAAATTATAGTTTTGTCCAGATATATGCCCAGGAGTGGGACTGCTGGGTCATGTGGCAACTCAATTTTCAGTTTTTTGAGACAACTCCATATTGTCTTCCACAGTGGCTACATCAACTTACAATGCCACCAACAGTATAGGAGGGTTCCCTCTTCTCCAGATCCTCTTAGCATTTGTTATTTGTATCAGCATAATTATTTTTGAGATTTATCCATATTGTGTTATCAGTAAATCACTTCTTTTTTTTTCCCCCTGAGAAGCAGTCCATTATAGAGATAGACTGCAATTTGTTTTTCCATTCTTCTGTGGAGGGACATCTGGCTTGTTGCCAGTTTGGGGCGATCACAGACAAAACTGCTGTGGACATTTGTGTCCAGGTCTCTGTGTGACCATCTGCTTCCTTCTTTCTTGGAATTGAATGTCTGGGACATGTGGTGCATGTTTACGTTTTTGAGAAGTTCTAAACTTCTGAGGTAGTTGTATCATTTTACATATCCACAGCAGCGTGTCAGGATCCAGTTCCTTCAAATCCTCTCCACATTCGATTTGGTCAGTCTTTTAAATTTTAGTCATTCTGTAACATGTGTAAGGACTTACCAGGTGGCACAGTGGTGAAGAATCTGCCTACCAATGCCGGAGACTCGAGTTCAATCCCTGGGTCAGGAAGATCCCTGGGAGAAGGAAATTGCTGCCCACTCCAGTATTCTTGCCTGGGACAAGAGGAGAAACCTCATGGGCTTTCGTGCATGGGGTTGCAAGAGTCAGACACTTAGCAACAAAACGGCAGCAGCAATGTAACATGTGTAATGGATTCACACTCTGATTTTACTCACATTTCCTTAAAAACTAATGCTATATACTCATTGCCATCCATTTAACTTATTTGAAAAAAATGTTTGCTCAGATCTTTTATCCACTTTATTTTTAATTGGACTGTCCATTTTTTTGCTATTGAGTTTTGAGAGTTTACTATATATTCTAGACACAGTGCATTTTCAGATATATGCTTGGCAAAATTTTCTCCCAGTCTGTGGTTTGTCTTTTCTTTCTCTCAAAGACCAGAAGTTTTACTTTTGATAAAGTTCATTTTATCAATTTATTTTTCCTGTATTGTGTACTTGTGTTATATCTAAAAGATTTTTGCCTAATTCAAGATCACAAAGATACTCTCCTTATACTTTTCATCTAGAGACTACATTTTACATTAGGTTCTATAATCCATCCGGAATTATTTTTTTATGTAATGCAATTTATGGTCTCAAGTTGATTTTTTTTTGGACATGAGCATCCACTTGTTTCAGTGTCAATTGTTAAAAAGCCTGTTCTTTCTCCATTGAAATGTTTTTGCAACTTTGTCAGAAAACAGCTGTCCAAATGTGTGTATTTGTATGTGTGTGTGTTTTGGTTATGTGGCTTATACAAATGCAATTATATGTTATACTTTTCCTGTGACCTGCAACCTTTATAAATTCATTTTTTAATATTTTATTTGTAGATGCTTGACAATTTTAGCCACTATTTATTTGAGTATTTTTTCAGCTGCACACTTTTTCTACCCTTTCTAGAATGGTACCAATGCTGGATGTGTTGTTGTTGTTGCTCATCCACTAAGTCGTGTCTGACTCTCTGCGACCCCATGGATCGCAGCACACTGGGTTCCCCTGTCCTTTACTATCTCCGGAGTTTACTCAAATTCTTGTTCATTGAGTCCGTGATGCTGTCATATATGACTGTCTCATCCTCTAAGCTTGCCTTCTCCTTTTCCCTTCAATGTTTCCCAGCATCCGACATCTTTTGTTACCATTCCACAGATCTCTCAGACTCTGCTTATTTTTTTTCCAGTTTATTTTCTTTTTATTGTGAAGACTGGATCATTTCCAATTATATGTCTTTATTCATTCATTCCCTGTTATCTCCAAACTACTCTTGAGCTCATCCTTTGGGTTTTTATTTCAGTTATTGTATCTTTCAGCCTTATCATTTCCAACTTGTTATCTCTTTAATAATTTATATTCCTTTGCTTAGATTTTCTTTTTCATCTGTTTCAAGAGTGTTTTAGATTGCTCATTGTGCAATTTTTATAATCACGGCTTTAAAAAATGCTCTTCAGAATATTCCAACAACTGAGTCATCTTGGTGTAAGCATTGGTTGATTGTCTTTTCTCTCTCAAGTGTGATTTTCCTGGTTCTTGGTGTGACAAGATTTTTTTATTAGTGTGATTTTTTAAAAAATCCTATCCTTGACATTTTGGCCTCTATGTTATGTGACTTAGGATTCTAGTTAATGTTCTTTGTTAGCAGGCAGTCACCCTGTTTAGGTCTAGTGGTAGGCTGTGGTCAGGGCAGATGTTTCATCCCCACTTTTGGCCCAGGTAGTACCTTCCTGATGAGGCTGGAGCGTCGACTCCCATCCTCCTGTCGGCTCTGAGTGCAGGGTAAGTTCAGCCCCCTCTAAGATCTGTTTGGCACAGTGTTCCTGGGACCACTTCCGTCTACCCCGTTGCTGCCAGGCGGGGATGGGCGCTCAGGCTTTCTCTGAGTCATGCTGGCACCAGCTGGAGAAAATCAGGGCGCTAACCAGCCTCATTTCACTGCCTGGTCAGTCTTGCTGGCGCCCGCTGAGGGGTCGAGGAGGTTCAGCTCCCTCCTGGAGGGAGGGGCGCTCGGGGTACCACCTGCCGCTGCCGGGAAGGGAGTGAGAACGGGCTCCCAGGAGGGGTTCTCGGAGCAAGACCAGGGGAGAGGGTGGAGGGGCCCGGGAATTCTGGTGCTTGGCTGGAGTAGGCCAAGTGCGATCAGACAACAGCTCCTAAGGTTATGTCCCCCTCTGTTGGTTCTTTGACCAGGGAGGCAGACTTTTCCTGAAGTTTTTGGTCTGTGCTTGTTGACAGTTTGGGCACTTCATCAGGATATGTAGGAGACAAAACAAGCAGACACAGGCTCCTTAAGACCACACTGCTGTGTTGCTCCTCAAGTCCTGCAGCCCTTCGGCAGTCCACTTTATTCTTTTGCACTCCTTTCAGAGTCCTCTTCTGTTTGCTGTGCTCTGCTGTATCCAGCGAATTTTAATTGTAAGAGGCTTGGACTTGGGGTGAATGGGGCTACTCCTTAGAACTGGATGTGGATATCCTTAACGGTTTTTTAAAGACATTAACTATTAGGATAAAATTCCTATGTATTTACTCACATGTTTACCATTTCTGTGTGTGTGTGTTAGTCACTCAATCGTGCCCAATTCTTTGCCACCCCATGGACTGTTGTCCGCCAGGCTCCTCTGTCCATGGGATTCTCCAGGCAAGAATACTGGAGTGGGTTGCCATGCCCTCCTCCAGGGGATCTTCCCGACCCAGGGATTGAACCCGGGTCTCCTGCATGGCAGGTGGATTCTTTACTGAATGAGCCACCAGTCTGAAGCCTCACCACTTTCACTACTCTTTATTCCTTTGTGCAGGTCCATCTTCCTATCTGATGCCATTTGCCTTCTGCCTGAAAGACTTCTTTTAACCATTCTTACAGTGGGGCTTGAAGAATTCTTTCAGCTTTTGTATGTCTACAAAAATCTTTCTTTTGCCTCCATTTTGAATGATATTTTTGTTGGGGTATTAAATTCTAAGTTGATAGGTTTTTTTCCCTTGAGAATGTTATAGGAGAGATGCTTGTCTTGTGAAATTATTATGAAAAGTCATGTGAAGTAATCACAAGTAAACAAAACGAGAAAAATTTATACCTAGAAACAAAAAAAAAAAAATAAAACTTTTAAATATTTTTCCTTTTGTGTGATGGGACTGTTCATTATTCCTTTCTGTCTGTTTTTCTAGTTTTTTTTTTAACTCTCAATATTTTCTTTAACGTACAGCTTTTATAATGAAAATAGTTTTATTATATTAAAAACCAATGAACAGAAGTTCTAGGACAGGCAACTAAATTAACTGTGGTGAAAAGTCAAGAAAGTGAGGACGAGATTGACTATGAAGGGTACAGGAGCATATTTTTGGATGATGGGAAGTTTTTTTTATCTTGATAGGAGTATGAGTTACACAGACATATTTACTTTTCAAGATTTAAGTTATGTTTTATTCATTTCACAGTATATAAATTATTACTTCAAAGCCAAAAATGAATATATGCATACAAATTAATTTGTTTGAGATGGGGGTGGAAGATGGATGAAGACAAAAAGAAGCCCTGAATGGTGGAAAAGTGGATAACTGTAGAAGGCAGTTATATAAACATGGACTCATTAGACTCTTCTGCATCCTTTGTGTACGTTTGAAATTTTCATAAGAAAAAGGAAAGACAAACTCATAGACCCCTCTGATCTAGAGGATACTGGTCACTTTCTTCATTTCTAGGAAAAACAAAAGGAAGGAGGAAATGAGAATAAATTGTTCTAAGAGAGAAAGTATGTAGTTTAACTGGGATGATATTTCATCACTAGGCAAACCTCCTATGCAAAGAGAGTCTTAGTGCATGATCGTCTTTAACATTCGATCTTTATCAGTTTTAGTTACAACAGTAATATAAACTTAATGTAAAATAATCACACATCAGAGAAAAGCAAACTTTAGAAAATGAGTTTCCTCTATCTTCATAGCCCCGGAGACCACAGCTCTCAATGTTTCAGTAAGGCATTCAGGCTTTTTCATGTGTAAGCACATGTGTATGTGTCTGTCTGTGTGTGTGTGTGTGTGCTTTGACAAAACTTGCGTTATAGTATACCCTTTTTTTCCTTGCTGCTTCCTCTTTTTCACTTATGCATTCTGCTTGAAGATCTTTTTAAAACGGAATAAATAGCTGTTTAGAAGCAGAAGGTAAGGCTGGATGAAAAGGAAGTTTCTTTCTGTTTGGATTTTAAGAACATGCCATTGTAAAAATTTTAAGATTTGACATGGTCTTAACTATGGGTTTTTACCTAAATACATAATCTTACATAAATAGTATGCCTTTTCTCTAACAACACACAGAAGGCAACGAAGTGACAGCAATGCAAACAACCCCAGGAGTGAGACCCTAGGGCTCCTGCGGTTGCAGTCAGCTGGCCCCGGTGCCTCTGGTGAGCAGACGGCAGCTGGGCTCTGGCCGGGACCGTGCTCAGTGGAATGACTCAGCAAGGCAATGGCCTGGGAGCGGAGAGGAGGCCCACCAAGATTAATTGCTGTCAGGAGGAACGTTCTTCTCAGCTGGCTAATCGCCCTCTTACGATAATGAAAGTGATTTAGGTTCCTCTTTGTCCAGATGCAAATAAGCTGGTGAGTTAAAATCACTCCCAGTGTAGCACATCTCATGAAGATGAAATAGTTCCCCCTCATTTTGCATAGTTTCTTGTCTGCGCTTAAGTCTGCAAGGGATTTGCCTTCACCTGATTTACATTCCGATTTGTTTCTAACTTTGCAGAGCGACACTTCTCTGTTACCCACAGATTATTTTTCTCAATACACCTCATCATGTATTAAGTATTTATTTATTTAATAATTTTGTCTATTGATTTTATTTATTTTTGGCTGGGCTGGTCTTTGTTGCTTTGCATGGGCTTTCTGTAGTTGCAGCGAGAGGGGCCGCTCTTTGTTGCAGTGCTCAGGCTTCTCGTTGAAGTGGCTTCTCTTTCTGCAGCGCACAGGCTCTCGGTGCTCAGACTTAAGTAGCTGCAGTGTGTGAGCTTGGTAGCTGTAGCTCGTGTGCTCAATATTTGTGGTGCACAGGCTTTGTTGCTCCGCAACATGTGGGATCTTCCCAGACCAGGGATCGAACCCACGTCCCCTGCATTGGCAGGCAGATACTTATCCACAGTGACACCAGGGAAGTCAGTTCACAGATTACTGATTTCAAATAGGATGGCCCTGATTTTGTAGCACTGGCCCTAGAGAATTTCAGACAGGACCCAAGAATAAGAAAATATGGGGGTAGGACAGTGACGAGGCACCCTCTGTAGCATAGAACGGTGTCTTGGGCTCCTTTTGTATCCTGCAAGGCTTGGCTCTAAGGAACTCATAGTCTCTCCATCCATGCTTCCTTGTTGATTGATACATTTTCTCCAGAGGGATTGTTTAAGTTCATGTTTTGATGTTTCTTAGAGCTAGCTGCTGTGATACATGGTGGGTTGAGCTCAGTGTCAGATCCAGGTAAGGCCATGTTATCACACCCCAGTGCTTTACATGAGGCCTCGAATGCTCACTCAATCAACCACCCGTTTATTCAGCTGCCTCTTTCTATACAAAGTTCTAACACTAGGCTTTGGGCTACATGTGTGTCCTAAGGACTTGGCCTAGCATCCTCTTCAACTTGAGCCTGGCTTTCTTTTTTTCAAATATTCTGATGTGTGAGACCTTTTTTTAAACAGATCCGTCATGTAAGAATCACTTTTGTAGTAGAGTATGAAGTCAGGCAGATTGATTCCTCCAGTTCCATTCTTCTTTCTCAAGATTACTTTGGCTATTCGAGGTTTTTTGTATTTCCATACAAATTGTGAAATTATTTGTTCTAGTTCTGTGAAAAATACCGTTGGTAGCTTGATAGGGATTGCACTGAATCTATAGATTGCTTTGGGTAGAATAGCCATTTTGACAATATTGATTCTTCCAATCCATGAACACGGTATGTTTCTCCATCTGTTTGTATCCTCTTTGATTTCTTTCATCAGTGTTTTATAGTTTTCTGAGTGTAGGTCTTTTGTTTCTTTAGGTAGATATACTCCTAAGTATTTTATTCTTTTTGTTGCAATGGTGAGTGGTATTATAGATCAATGGAACAGAATAGAAAGCCCAGAGATAAATCCACGAACCTATGGACACCTTATCTTTGACAAAGGAGGCAAGGATATACAATGGAAAAAAGACAACCTCTTTAACAAGTGGTGCTGGGAAAACTGGTCAACCACTTGTAAAAGAATGAAACTAGAACACTTTCTAACACCATACACAAAAATAAACTCAAAATGGATTAAAGATCTAAATGTAAGAACAGAAACTATAAAACTCCTAGAGGAGAACATAGGCAAAACACTCTCCGACATAAATCACAGCAAGATCTTCTATGACCCACCTCCCAGAATATTGGAAATAAAAGCAAAAATAAACAAATGGGACCTAATGAAAATTAAAAGCTTTTGCACAACAAAGGAAACTATAAGTAAGGTGAAAAGACAGCCCTCAGATTGGGAGAAAATAATAGCAAATGAGGAAACAGACAAAGGATTAATCTCAAAAAATATACAAGCAACTCCTGAAGCTCAATTCCAGAAAAATAAATGATCCAATCAAAAAAATGGGCCAAAGAACTAAACAGACATTTCTCCAAAGAAGACATACACATGGCTAACAACACATGAAAAGATGCTCCATATCACTCATTATCAGAGAAATGCAAATCAAAACCACAATGAGGTACCATTACACGCCAGTCAGGATGGCTGCTATCCAAAAGTCTACAAGCAATAAATGCTGGAGAGGGTGTGGAGAAAAGGGAACCCTCTTACACTGTTGGTGGGAATGCAAACTAGTACAGCCACTATGGAAAACAGTGTGGAGATTTCTTAAAAAACTGGAAATAGAACTACCATATGACCCAGCAATACCACTTCTGGGCATACACACTGAGGAATCCAGATCTGAAGGAGACACGTGCACCCCAATGTTCATCGCAGCACTGTTTATAATAGCCAGGACATGGAAGCAACCTAGATGCCCATCAGCAGATGAATGGATAAGGAAGCTGTGGTACATATACACCATGGAATATTACTCAGCCATTAAAAAGAATTCACTTGAATCAGTTCTAATGAGATGGATGAAACTGGAGCCCATTATACAGAGTGAGGTGAGCCAGAAAGATAAAGAACATTACAGTTTACTAACACATATATATGGAATTTAGAAAGATGGTAACGATGGCCCTATATGTAGGGCAGAAGAAGAGACGCAGAAGTACAGAACAGACTTTTGAACTCTGTGGGAGAAGGAGAGGGTGGGATGTTTCGAAAGAACAGCATGTATATTATCTGTGGTGAAACAGACCACCAGCCCATGTGGGAGAAATGAGTCAAGTGCTCGGGCCTGTTGGGCTGGGAAGATCCAGAGGAATCAGGTGGAGAGGGAGGTGGGATGGGAGACCGGGATGGGGAATTCGTGTAACTCTATGGCTGATTCATATCAATGCATGACAAAACCCACTGAAAAATAAAACATAAAAAAAAGAAAAAAGAAAAAAAAAAAGAATCACTTTTATTTTTTTCAAACATTAGTATATATTTCATTTTTTTAAAAAACTTTTTATTTTGTATTGGAATAAGTGCCGCCAGTGGTAAAGAACCAACTGCCAATGCAAGAGGCATAAGAAATGAGGGTTCGATCCATGGGTCAGGAAGATCTCCTGGAGGAGGGGATGGCAACCCATTCCAGTATTCTTGCCTGAAGAATCCCATGGACAGAAAAGCCTGGCGGGCTATATTCCATGGGGTCGCAAAGAGTCGGACATGACTGAAGCGACTCAGCACGCATGCATAGCTGATTAACAATGTGATGATCATAAGAGATTCAGCCATACATATATGTCTCCATTCTCCCCCAGACTTCCCTCCCATCTAGGCTGCCACACAACACTGAGCAGAGTGCCCTGAGCTGGACAGCAGGTCCTTGTTGGTCATTCATCCTGAATGTAGCAGAGCGTACATGCCCATTCCAGCCTCCCTAACTATCCCTTCCCCCAGCAGCCATAAGTTCATTGAGCCTGCTCTCTTAAGACACGATCATGAAGACTTCTCGAAGCCATGCTCCTCCCTCCTGCTGTTGGAGAGCCAGGACGCCGCCTCCTGCTTCTGAAGCCCAGGCACTGGGACTGTCACTGCCCTGGAGAGCATCAGAGCCTCCCACCTGCCACCCTGCACCCACCCCTCTCCTTTGTCTGCTTCCTCACCAGTCCTCACGGGCCCAGGTCAGATATGCCGAGAGACTGCTCAGCTTAGAGCCGCACTCACAGGCCGTGTGTGAGGTCTCCACACTTGCCCAATCAAGATCAGCTTGTCTCTTCCACAGATGTCTTAAGATCCCAAGAAAAAGCAGTCAGCAAAGGCCTGTCCTTGCTTCTATGCCAGCCTGCACCCTGCCCTGTCCAAACCAAAGTGAAACCCAGCTCTGGGAGGTCGGGCACCCTGCCTTTCCTGAAAGGCTCCTTCCTGCCCACCAGACAAGGATTCTCAGTTGCCTTAAAAAAAAATTTTTTTTTATTTGGCCGCACCAAGTTAGTTGTGGCACATGGGGATCTCCAGTTACAGCACGTAGGATCTAGTTCCCTGACCAGGGATCGAACGTGGGGCCCTTGTATTGGGAGCAAGGAATCTTAGCCACTGGACCACCAGGAAGTCTCTCAGTTGCCTTTTTTTGTTTGTTTGTTTTTATTTTTTGGCTGTACCATGCAGCCTGTGGGATCTTAGTTCCTCAACCAGAGACCGAACCTAGGCCCCCTGTAGTGGAAGTGTGTTGTCTTAACCACTGGACCACCAGGGAAGTCCTTCAGTTGCCTTTTTTATCTCTACTTGGCAACCCTCACATCTCTAAAAAAGTTTTGTGTGTTATATCGCATTATTCTAAATTTGAAAAAGAAAAAATAATTCCCCATCACTCCCACTCCCAGACACAACCAGTTATCGTTTTGGTGGACCAACCCAGATTCCACTTTCCTGTGAAGGCTGTTTCACTCACTTGTCATCCACACATACACACACACACACACACACGTGGAGTTGTGTCCTGCGGTTATCACAGGCACTCTTCCATGTTGCCATGCTGTTCTCACCATCATCCTTTCCGTACTGAACACAATATTAAAACGTTTGTCATGCACTACAATTTGAGCACTTGATACCTCTGTCAAAATGACAATTAACACTCTAATGAAACTTTCCTCCATATCTTGCTTTATTTTCTTTGGAGAGAGGGTCATGAACTCTTGCAGTTCTTGACAGATAATGATAAATTGCCCTCCATGGGAGGTTGTACAAATACATGCTGTTGAGAGCAGTGTGTGAAGACAGAAGTTATACCATATCCTTCTCAACACTGTGAATTGTCCTTAAAATGTTCATTTTTGTTAGTGTATTAGACCAAAGCATAGTGCTTTATGGGTATTTCCATTTGATGACGAATGTGAATGGTGACTGATTTTCCATCAACTAGCTAAGCTGCTGTGGCTCCAAGCCAGTGAAATACCTACAGTCTTTTCCTTTAGTCTCTCTACCTTGGAAAGTGATTTTTCACAGCATTTTGGCAAGCTCATTGCCTCTAACCATTGATGCCAGGCACGCCATGCATCGCAGAGTTTTGGCAGGGTTGTCACTTGTGAACACTAATGCCAAGAGCGCCATGTTTTATAGACCCAGCTTTATGCTTATTTGGAAATGACTCTCCCCCCGCTCAGGAAGGACTTGGCAAAGGTTCTGTCCTGTCATGGTGAATTAGTCACCCGTCTCTTTTGATTTGAGGAAACAGCCTGTTGGACTGGACTTGGGCATTAGGTAGGTGCTGCCTGCTTCTTGGCTGCCCTCTGGATGACACCTCTAGCTGGGATGCCCAGTGGCCACTGGTCTGGGACAGTATTTGATCTACCTGGACCGTTTGGCCACAGGTCAGTGGAATCTAAGGAGTGGCCCAGCAGCAAAGCCCCTGAAGGACTGGTGGCCTCACCAAAGAAGCCTGTAAATCACATGTCCCCTCTGCCTGCCACCATGGCACCATGCTGTCATCTCAGTGCTCAGCAGGCAAGCCGTGAGGGGCCGGAGTCTCTCTAAGTCAAGCGTAGCAGGGCAGAAGGGGAGGTTTTGGTACCCAAAAATGCACCCCTGCCTTGAGGTTAAGCCAAAAGCACTTCATGTGTGCAATCAGCAAATGTCTGTGGCACCTTTACCCTGCCCAAGCCTCCCTGACTACCTTCACAGCAGGACAGACCTTTCCAAATGAACCACATTCACTTTGCAGGGCAGAGTCCCAGAGAAACAGAATGATGGAAATTACATCTTCCCAGTTAGGAGGAAAGGGTTTCCCAAGTGGCTCTGTGGTAAAGAATCTGCCTGCCAATGCGGGAGACCTGGGTTCGATCCCTAGGCTGGGAAGATACCCTGGAGGAGGAAACGGTGACCCACTCCAGTATCCTTGCCTGGGAAATCCCATGGATAGAGGAGCCTGGTGGGCTACAGTCCATGAGGTTGCAAAGAGTCAGATATGACTGAGCAGGCATGCAATTAGGAGGAAAAGCTGCACTGCCTCCAATTGCCTTTGCCCTCTGAAGTCTCCCAGTCAAGCTGTGACTTGGAATTTGGGTTTCCCCATAGGGATCCCTGTCTCTGCCTCCTGCACGATGTCAAAGTCTCTACTGAAACATCATGGGCCAAGAAGCCCAATATTTTTCAGCTCTCTTTATCAACACTTTTGAATGCCTACATGAGCTAGATTCTGGAGAGGTGAAACTGAGTCAGATCAGGGCTGCTGTCTAGAAGCTCACAAACAATGAAGACTCTCATCAAAGTAATGTGAGTTGAGAGTTCAGGACACCTTGCAGGATGGGATCAGGCATGTTTTCTAGGAGCCTAAGCTGAATTTTGGAGCTGGAGAGAAAGAATGTTAAATTACAAAAGGCCCCATATCTTGAAGTGTTCTCTTGAAATCTCTGAGACTTGGGACTTCCCTGGCAGTCCGGTGGTTAAGACTTCTCCTTCCAAGGCAGGGAGTGTGGGTTCAATGCCTGGTCAGGGTGCTAAGTAAGATCTCACACAACTTGTGACCAAAACATAAAACGGAAACAATATTGTAACAAATTCAACAGACTTTAAAAATGATCCACATCTAAAAAAATGTCTTTTAAAAAAAAATATGGGCTTCCCTGGTGGCTCAGTGGTAAAGAATCCACCTGCCAATGCAGAAGACACAGGTCCAATCCCTGGTCTGGGAAGATCCCACGTGCCATGGAGCAACTAAGCCCATGAGCCACAACAACTGAACCTGTGCTCTAAAACCTGGGAACCGCAACTACTCAGCCCATGTGCCACAACTACTGAAGCTTTCACACCCTTAGAGCCTGTCTTCCACAACAAGAGAAGCCATCCCGATGGGAAGCCTGCTCACTGCAGCTGGAGAGTAGGCCAGGCAGCAGTGAAGACCCCGCACAGCCAAAATGAATAAATAAAGAATAATAAAATGACAGAAAGCTCTGAGCCTCATAGAGGCAAGCCAGGGGAGGGAGGGTATGACCAACCTTGCATTAAGGAAAGAGACATTTGGCCACCATGTTGGGTGCAGATTAGAAGATCAGAAAGCCAAGGGCAATGGTCTTGTCCTAGGAAGGGAGTACTGGACTGCCTGTGCCCAGCCAGGAGCAATAGAATGTGGTGTCCTGCGCCCAGCCAGGAGCAATAGCATGAGGGGGATACAGAGGCTTTCTGAGATGTTGAGGTGGCGGTGCTACCCAACATGGATTTGGTGATGGTGGGAAAGAGAACTTCCTGGCTTGGGCAATGGACACATATTTGGGGGAAAGAGAACAAGTTCACTTTGTATGTGTTTCATTCTAGACCCCAAGGAGACATCCAAGTGTTGTCCTGAACTGTCAAGACCATGGCCCAGGACCATGACCTGAGACCCCATAGCAGCTCAACAGAGGTGGTTAAGTCTGTGAGTGGGTGGGACCAGCCAGGATCTGCTTATAGAACAGGTGAGTCTTATGGCCAAAGTTAGGCTCACTGACCTCTAAGAAGATGACAAGGGAAAAGGATGGTGCAAAAGAGATTGAGAAGCCCAGGCCAGAGAAGTTGGACAAAAAAGAGTGTCTGGAAGGAGGTATCTATTGTGTCAAATGTTGCAAAGATGTTAGGAAAGAAAAAGATCAGGAAGTGTCTATTGGTTGGGACAAAGGAGAAATGGTATCACTAGCTGGTCTAGGAAGCTTGGTTGTGAAAGGAAGTCAGGATGAGGGTGGAGACGGGATATAAGGTCATGAGAGAGGATGTGTCAAGGTGGGAGATGTCAGTGTATGGAGATGGCTAGAGGGTTTCTTTCCACTGCAATTTATAGACATAACCTGTTCTCTCCTGTGAGGGAAGGGTCAGGTTTCTTTCACAACAGCTTCCTTTTTGGTTCTGGAAGGTAAGTTTCTTCCATCTGTGTGTGGAAGTAGTAAACAGGATGGATGAGTGGTGTTCTACAAGAAAACTCAAGAGGAGTGATTGAAGAAGGACCAGAGAGAGGGAGGAAGCATGAACAGCAAAAAGGAGGGACTGAAAAGGGGAAGACCCCACAGCATGCCTAGAGGAAAACGGGTGGTATTGGTAGAGCTGGGTTGGCTAGCAATCCACTTGACGTTACCTGCTTGGCCGGATGGCCTAAAACCTCAGTAAAAGTCGGTCATACCCAAGTACTTTTTGATAGCAGGGTTCTGGGACTTAATTAGGGATGGGAGTCTTAGATCAATGTGGGGAGAAGAGAAGAAAACAGTCCTAAGAATTAAGAGTGTGAATGAGGAGACGAATCCAGCAGAAAAGGGTGCAAAGTGAAAGTCACTCAGTCGTGTCTGACTCTGAAACCCCATGGACTGTAGCCAGCCAGGCTCCTCCGTCCATGGGATTTTCCAGGCAAGGATTCTAGAGTCGGTTGTCATTTCCTTCTTCAGGGGATCTTCCCAACTCAGGGATTGAACCCGGGTATCCTGCATTGCGAGCGGATTCTTTATGATCTGAGCCACAAGGGAAGCCCAGAAGAGGGTACAAAGTACTAGGTTAAAGGCTGATGTGGCCACATCCTATTCCAGCCTATTTTATTGACTGTAACATGAAGCAGTTATGGGAGCCCCAGGTAACCTGATGTGTGGCTTCCAGAGAAGAAGACCCAGGAAAGATGGAGAGGTTGAAAAAATAGGTCAATTTGCCAAATAACCAACCACTGTTTCCCAAAGTCTAATGAACTGAAAACTGATTTCTTGAAAATCAGTTTGTTGCAGAACCTATTTCCATGATGAGTGATCCTTGGAGTGCCCCTCTAAATTGTTTTGGACAGTTACTTTTAAAAATATAGCAATTTGTGTGCTGTGATTTATACAACACTAAAGATTTTCCTGTAAGTTTGGTTTGTTTTTTCATTTATGTTTACTAGTTTAACTTGGTTTGCAAGTTTTCAGGTCTATTTTTACCAGATATTTTCCTATGGATTTCTCAATCCAGCTCTGATAAAGGTCAGTCTTATGTGGGTTTTCATATTTCAGGAGCAGGGCGCTTCTTTTTTTAATTTTATTTATTTTTGGCCACCCAAAATAAATAAATGGGTCTTTATTGCTGTGTGCAGGCAAGTGAGGGCTACTCACTAGTTGTGGTGTGCAAGTTTCTCATTATGGTGGCTTCTGTTGTTCTGGAGCGCGGGCTCAGGAGTTTGTGGGCTTTAGTAGTTTTCTTAGTTGCTCTGCAGCATGTGGGATCTTCCCAGACCAGGGATGGAATCCATGTCGCCTGCATTGACAGATTCTTTAACCACTGGACCCTAGGGAAGTCCAGGGCACTTCATAAATGCTATATATATATATATATGCCAATGGATGCATTTTTCCAACTGCATTTATTGTCAGCTCTAGTTTAAAGACTTGTGCCTGTATTGAACTATAGCTCCCACTTTGGGATTTTGCCACTGGGGAGGTTATCCTGGATATGTGAAAATTAACATGAAGAATTAACATGCACTCATCTCACACGCTAGTAAAGTAATGCTCAAAATTCTACAAACCAGACTTCAACAGTATGTGAACCATGAACTTCCAGATGTCCAAACTGGATTTAGAAAAGGCAGAGGAACTAGAGATCAAATTGCCAACATCCGCTGGATCATCGAAAAAGCAAAAGAATTCCAGAAAAACATCTACTTCTGCTTTATTGACTATGCCAAAGCCTTTGACTGTGTGGATCACAACAAACTGTGGAAAATTCTTAAAGAGATGGGAATACCAGACCACCTGACCTGTCTCTTGAGAAATCTGTACGCAGGTCAGGAAACAACAGTTAGAACTGGACATGCAACAACAGACTGGTTCCAAATCAGGAAAGGAGTACGTCAAGGCTGTATATTGTCACCCTGTTTATTTGACTTATATGCAGAGTACATCATGAGAAACGCTGGGCTGGAAGAAGCACAAGCTGGAATCAAGATTGCTGGGAGAAATATCAATAACCTCAGATACGCAGATGATACCACCCTTATGGCAGAAAGCAAAGAAGAACTAAAGAGCCTGTTGATGAGAGTGAAAGAGGAGAGTGAAAAAGTTGGCTTAAAGCTTAACATTCAGAAAACTAAGATCATGGCATCTGGTCCCATCACTTCATGGGAAATAGATGGGGAATCAGTGGAAACAGTGGCTGATTTTATTTTTTTGGGCTCCAAAATCACTGCAGATGGTGACTGCAGCCATGAAATTAAAAGATGCTTACTCCTTGGAAGAAAAGTTAAGAAAAAATATGACAGCATATTAAAAAGCAGAGACGTTACTTTGCCAACAAAGGTCCGTCTGGTCAAAGCTATGGTTTTTCCAGCAGTCATGTGTGGATGTGAGAGTTGGACTATAAAGAATTGATGCTTTTGAACTGTGGTGTTGGAGAAGACTCTTGAAAGTCCCTTGGACTACAAGGTGATCCAGCCAGTCCACCCTAAATGAAATCAGTCCTGAATATTCATTGGAAGGACTGATGCTGAAACTGAAACTCCAATACTTTGGCCACCTGATGTGAAGAGCTAACTCATTTGAAAAGACCCTGATGCTGGGAAAGATTGAAGGTGGGAGGAGAAGGGGACGACAGAGGATGAGATGGTTGGATGGCATCACTGACTCAATGGACATGAATTTGAGTAAGTTCTGGGAGTTGGTGATGGACAGGGAGGCCTGGTGTGCTGCAGTCCATGGGGTCACAAAGAGTCAGACACGACTGAGCAACTGAACTGAACTCAACTGAACTGAACATGCAGAAGAAACTCTTATTTGGCTGACTGCCAAACCACTGAAGAAAAGAGAAAGAGAAGTTGCAAATTGGTGTAAAATTACACTTGAAGGGTCAAACTGTTTTCTCTGCAAACCAAACGTTAAAATTTTTTTAAAAGGCTCATGTATTATCAAAACCATTATAAGTAACTTTTGAGAAGTAGTCAGCTTTAGAAATGTGAATCACAAATCCATAAATCCAATATAAAATGTGGTGGAGAAATAAAAAATAAAACTTCTAAACTAGAAAAAAATCCAAGAGCCGAAATGTTGGAAAGCATCATTCATTCCTATGACGCTTAGTGGTGAAGAACCTGCCTGTCAATGCAGGAGACATAATAGATGTGCGTTTGATCCCTGGGTCAGGAAGATACCCTGGAGGAGAACATGGCAACCCACTCCAGTATTCTTGCCTAGAGAAGAAGCCCATGGACAGAGGAGCCTGGTAGGCTACAGCCCATAGGGTCAAAAAGAGTAGGATATAACTGAAGCAACTTAGCACACATGCATGCAATACTTATTAGGACAAATTTTCAAGTATTTAAGAGAAAAACATTGGGGGGGTGGATGTTGGTAGTCTGCAGAATTGGTCACTTAGCAAACTGATTTTAAATATGTCAGCTTTTTGGTCTCGGAGAGATTTGATAAATGACTGTGTTTCTGCAGTCCAATGCTTTAACCCTGAGCTCTATGCTCCCTGGCTGTTTCTCAAGTAGAGGTTGATATATGAACTCTAGAAAAATGGTACTGATGAACCAAATGCAAATGATGACGCAAATGCAGGACAGGGATAGAGTCACAGAAGTAGAGAACAGGCTTGTGGACACAGTCAGGGAAGGAGCAGGTGGGATGAATTTAGAGTACCATTGTTATATACACACATTTGTTGTTTAGTCAATAAGTGGGGTCTGACTCTTTGCGATCCTTCTGGACTGTAGCCCACCAGGCTCCTCTGCCCATGAGATTTTCCAGGCAAGAATACTGGAGTGGGTTGCCACTTCCTCCTCCGTAGGATCTTCCTGACCCAGGGATGGAACCTACATATCCTGCATTTGTAGGTGGCTCTTTACCACTGAGCCGCCAGGGAAGCATATATACCCTACCTTGTGTAAAATAAATAGCTAGTGGGAGGCTGCTCTATAGCTCAGGCAGCTCAGCTCGGTGCTCTGTGATGACATAGAGGGGTGGGAAGAGGGGGTGGAAGGAAGCCTCAAGAGGGAGGGGATATATGTATACATATAGCGGATTCAGCTCTTACACAGCAGAAGCTAACACATTATGACATAATTATACTCCAGTTTAAAAAGAAGAGTAGGTGGTGAGAGGGAGGCTGATGGAGAGAGTAGCTGGTTCTGAAAAGGCGGAGGGATGTGATCCCAGGGTTTAGATTCCGCTGAAAAACAGAGAAAGGAGGGAAGTGAGGTTTTGCACAGGAATGGGCATGAGAAGAGTTAGTTCCAGAGGTGTGGAGAGCGGGGTTTTTGCTGAAAGGAGTGAGAACACCTGAGAACCTAGGGTCCTGGAGCCGGAATGTCTGGGGCCTTGGGGAGAATGAGCACTGGGCACAGCGTATCTGGTCCGGCAGGGATCGAGTCAGTCGAGCTCCATCACTTGTCTATCGGGGTGATTTCTTCATTGGTCCTCCGCATCCTGGGTGTGGCCAGCTGGATGGCTCTGGAGGTTTGGCGCGTTCCTGGGCAGGTGGTGTGGGAAAATATGAGAGCAAAAGATCAGAGATGATGGAGTGAAGGACTAGAAATGAGAAGCCCTGAAAGCCAAAATGGTCATGAACACAGAAGGGAGTATGTGGCGGGACCGGAAGCTGGAACGCCAAGCAGTGCAGGAGTTGGTCGACTGGGAATGAAGCAGCTGGGGAGAGGAAAGTGGGTGGGAAAATAACGGGGACTTCAGATGGAGCAGTGCTGGGGGCACTGGAGGGTGGGGGTGGTGGAGGGGAGGCCCGGAGCTCATCTGGGGACCCAGGAGGCCATGGCACTGGCTGAGTCAGCCCTAGACTCTGAAGTTGCCAGAGCTGAGGATGTGAGACTGTTTCATGCTGGGCTGTTACTGCCTGCTAACTTGCTTCAGTCGTGTCTGACTCCACGGACGGAGCGAGTCCTCGGACTGCAGCCCCTCTGTCCATGGAATCCTCCAGGCAAGAATGCTGGAGTGGGCTGCCATTCCCTTCTGCAGGCATCTTCCCGACCCAGGGATCGAGCCCACGTCCCTTAGGTCTCCCGCATTGGTGGGTAGGTTCTTTACCACTAGGGCCACCCGGAGGCCACAGAGTGCTGTTCTCAGGCTCATTCCCAGGGCCGGTCCTCACGTCTGCAGTGACACACACGGCGCCACGGCCCCTGCTCACGTCTGCAGTGACACACACACGCACCATGGCCCCTCCTCACGTCTACAGTGACACACACATGCACCACGGCCCCTGTTCACGTCTGCAGTGACACACACACGCATCACGGCCCCTCCTCACGTCTACAGTGACACACACACGCGCCACGGCCCCTCCTCACGTTTGCAGTGACACACACACACAGCACAGCCCCTCCTCACATCTGCAGTGACACACACACACGCCACGGCCCCTCCCCACGTCTGCAGTGACACACACACACGCCACGGCCCCTCCTCACGTCTACACTAACACACACACACGCCACGGCCCCTCCTCACGTCTACAGTGACACACACACACGCCACGGCCCCTCCCCACGTCTGCAGTGACACACACACACGCCACGGCCCCTCCTCACGTCTACACTAACACACACACACGCCACGGCCCCTCCTCACGTCTACAGTGACACACACACGTGCCACGGCCCCTCCTCATGTCTACCATGACACAAACACGTGCCACGGCCCCTCCTCACGTCTGCAGTGACACACACACACAGCACGGCCCCTCCTCACGTCTACAGTGACACACACACACACCACGGCCCCTCCCCACGTCTGCAGTGACACACACACGCATCACGGCCCCTCCTCACGTCTACAGTGACACACACACATGCCACGGCCCCTCCCCACGTCTGCAGTGACACACACACACGCCACGGCCCCTCCTCACGTCTGCAGTGACACACACACGCGCCACGGCCCCTCCTCACGTCTACACTAACACACACACATGCCACGGACCCTCCTCACGTCTGCAGTGACACACACACGCGCACCACAGCCCCTCCTCACGTCTACAGTGATATACACATGCGTCATGGCCCCTCCTCACTTCTACAATAACACACACACGCACCACGGCCCCCCCTCACGTCTGCAGTGACACACACACACGCCATGGCCCCCCCCACGTCTACAGTAACACAAACACGCACCACGGCCCCTCCTCACTTCTACAATAACACACACATGCGTGCCACGGCCCCTCCTCACTTCTGCAGTGACACACACATGCCATGGCCCCTCCTCACTTCTGCAGTAACACACACGCGTGCCACAGCCCCTCCTCACTTCTGCAGTGACACACACATGCCACCTCACCACCACGGCTTCCACTGCTTCTCCCACCACCACCATTAACTTTTCTCCCACAGAGAAAAGAAGGGCTCTGAGGCACTCCCCCAGCCCCCGCATCCCCATGTCCTTCCTCCTTGTCCCTGCCTGGATGGCAATTAACACAGTCACAGCGCTGGAACCTGCCTCTGTTTCTGGGCAGACATAGTCATTCATCCATGAGAGAATAAAATTAATCTACTTCTGTCTTCCTGATGCCCAGTCCATCTTTCCTGCCACTCCCAGGGGATGATAGGCGCTCCCACTGTGCACATTCCTCAATTCCTTTCCAGCCTTCACTTTCCCTGTCTGCCCTGCAGGCAGCATCAACCCTCTGTAGGGGACGGGGGTGGTGGTGGGGGGTGTCCCTGGGGAGCCTCTGACCCAGCTCAACTCCCTATCCTTTTCTCACAGCTCAGAAGAGGCAGCCTGGGGTGCCTTAGCAACTCCTGGGGTTGTGGACTGGAAAACCCTATTAAAATGCTAATAAGGCATCTGGAAGGAGTAAAACATTTTCCATTCTGAGGCTTCCTCCTGCACTTTAGGTGATGCCAGGCATCACCTGCTGAATGACATTTCTAACCCATCCTTCCCTGCTGTCACACCTACATAGGTACCCCTGCCCTCACACCAAAGGCCAAATACCACCCAGCTGCCCCCCCGCCCAAGGCCATCTGGCAGGTGCCACTGCCCAATGTCAGGACCACAGTCCTGATGGTCCTAATCTCAGGTGGCCTCGATCTGCAATGCCTTGGAGCAGGGCCTGAATTCCCAACCAGAGACTGGGCTAGGCGGCAGCGGCAAAAACAACAGATCCTAGCCCCTAGACCAGTGGTCAGTGACAAGGGCCCTGGCCCCTTGGCTTTGCAGAAAAGAATTTCCACAAAGACAGAAAGTAGTGAAGCAAGTGAAGTCTTTATTAGGAGGAAAAGGTGTACAGTATAGGTGGATAGACACATGGGCAGACTCAGAAAGTCCCCGAGTTGCTGAGTTGGCCCTCATGGCAGGTTGGATTACCTTTATGGGGCATTTCTTCTGGGTTTCCTTTGGCCAGTCATTCTGATTCACCTGGTCCACAGTCCATATTTGGTATATCCCAGAATCCTTGCATATGTGCACACGTGGCTCTTTGCCAAGACACAGCCTACTGAAAAGATGCCTACGTAGACCATCCCTTGACATTGCTCTCTCTTTGGTCTCCAAGGAGCCTTTTCTGCACATGTGTGGTTGGGGAGGTCTCCTGACTTCAGTAACGAGAAATATGTGGTTTGTGCAGGGTCCAGCCTTTTCCTCTAATCACTGTGCTATTTTTATCTTGGAGTTCTGGTCAACAGAGAATGAATCTCCAATTGCTTTACCTTGGGGGCCCATCTGCGTGCTGCCTCAGTGCCCGCTTCAGGACTGTGGAAAGCTGAGTAGTTTCATTCCTCAAACCCATATCCCCTGCCCAGCATGGCCCTCCCCTACACCCCCACCAGTCCAGCTAACACTTCACATACCTCAGGGCCCAGAGTCCAACCTGCAAACAAGACTGTTGTTGCTGTTCAGTCACTAAGTCATGTCTGGCTCTTTGTGACCCCGTGAACTGCAGTATACCAGGCTCCCCTGTCCTCCACTATCTCCCAGAGTTTGCTCAAACTCACATCCATTGAGTTGGTGGTGCTATCCAACCATCTCACCCTTTGTTGACCTCAATCTTTCCCAGCATCAGTGTCTTTTCCAATGAGTTGGCTCTTTGCATCAGGTGGCCAAAGTATTGGAGCTTCAGCTTCAGCATCAGTCCTTCCAATGAATATTCAGGGTTGATTTCCCTTAGGATTGACTGGTTTGATCTCCTTGCAGTCCAAGTTACTCTTAAGAGTCTTCTCCAGCACCACATTTTGAAGACATCAGTTTTCTAGCACTCAGCCTTCTTTACGGTCCAACTCTCACATCCATACATGACTACTGAAAAGACCACAGTTTTGACTATATGGACCTTTTTCAGTAAAGTGATGTCTTTGCTTTTTAATATAGAATGAAGCACATATGAAGCAAAACTATAGAACTGAAAAGAGAAATACAGTCACCATTATAGTTGGATACTTCAGTACTTGTCTCCCTACAATTGTTAGAAAAATCAATGAAAAACCAACAAAGATAGAGAAGAACTCAACAGCAGTATCAGGTGCGTCCCTGGTGGTCCAGTGAGTGGTTAAGAATCACCTTCTAATGCAAGGGACATGGGTTTGACCCCTGGTTGGGGAACTGAAATCCCACATCCTATGGAGCAACTAAGCCTGTGCATGGCAACTATTGAGCCCATTTGCAACTAAGATCTGACATGGGCAAATAAATAAATATTTAAAAAATTCTACCATCATCCAACAGGGTCTAACTGGTATTGATAAAATACCCCCAAACCAGTAGAATAAACATTTTTTTTCTCATGTGCTCTCAGGTCATATACCAAGAAACATCATATCTTTAGACATAAAACAAACCTCACCAAAGGTAAAATAATTGAAATCATGCAGTGTGTTCTCTGACTACAATGGAATCAAACTAGAAATCAGTAAGAGAAGTACAGCATAAAACTCTTAAATATTTAGAAACAAACAACTACTTCCAAATAATCCATAGGTCAAAGGACAAGTTTCAAGGGTAATAGACACCGAACTGAATGAAAATGAAAATATGTTGCATCAACATTTGTGGAATTTTTAAAGCAATCCTGAGAAGAAATTTTATACTGCTAATCCTTTCATTAGAAAAGAGGAACATTTTCTTAATTTTTATTTTTTGCTGAGTTTCCCAACCAGAGATTGAACCCATATCCCCCATATTGGAAGCATGGAGTCTTAATCACTGGTCAGTCCCAAGAAGAACATTTTCAAATCAATAATCTAGCCTATCACCTCAGGAAACTAGAAAAAGAAGAGCAATAATAATCCCAAAGCAAACAAGAAGAAGAGAATAAAAATGCATGAACAGGAAACAATGAAAACGAAAGCAAGCAAAAAACAGAGAGAGAAAATTCATGAAGCAAAAGCCTCTAGCAAATAGAGATAAAATTTGAAATAAGAAAAACTTCATGAAACAATCCTCTAGCAAGACTGAACAAAAAAAGGAAAGAAAACAAAAATTACTAATATCAGGAATGAAGCAGGAAAAATCATTACATGTCCTGTAGACATTAAAAAGTTAATAAGAAAATAGTATAAATAACTCTGCATATATATATTTGGCAACTTACATGAAATGTAAGCTTAAAAAGCACAAACTACCATAGCTCATCAACATAAAGTAGATAATATAAACAGCTTTATAACTGTTAAGGAAATTCAATTCATTATTTAGAAACTCCATAGGGGGAAATTTTCAAGCTCAAAGGGTTTCACTGGACAATTCTATCAAACAATTAAAGAGGAAATGACACTGATTTTACAGTGTTATCCTAATTAATTTTATGAGATCATTAGTACCCTGATACTAAAACCAGACAAAGACAGTACAAAAAGTGAATTCAATATCCCTCATGAATATAGACAGAAAAATTCTTAAGGAAATATTATCAAATGGAATTCAGCAACACGAAAAAAGAAAAATACTCCATGACCAAGTGAATTTTATCCCAAAGATACAAGACTGGTTCAGATTTCTAGATGTAATCTACCTCATTACGTGGTTAAAGAAGAAATATTACATGATCATTTCAACTGATACAGGTAAGACACAACATTCAATTAACTATTCATAATAAAAATTCTCAAAAATAGAAATAAAGAGAAATTTCCTCGATAAAAACATCTGTAAAAAACTTACAGCTAACATCATATTTAACCATGAAAAACTAAATGCTTTCCCCACCAAGACCATAAACAAAGCAAGGTTAATTAACATAGTACTAGAAGTTCTAGCCAGTGCAATAAAGCAAGACAAGGAAATAAACGGCATGCAGATCAGAAAAGAAGAAATAAAACTGTCTATGTGCAGGTTTCTTAAAGGTATGTGTAGAAAATACTAAGGAATTTACCAAAAAACTCTTAGAACTAATTAATGATTTCAGCAAGGGCACAGGATTAGCATGACAAAAATCAATTGTTTGTGTATATACTAGTAATGAACAATCTTTATGTCTATATTCATGAGGGATATTGGTGGTTCAGTGGTTAAGACTGCTCTCCACTTCCACTGCAGGGGGCATGGGTTCGATCCCTGGTCAGGGAACTGAGATCCCTCACGCTGCGTGTGTTGCAAATAAATAAAGCATTAAAAAACAGTAATCTTTAAAAAATAAAATACATTACAACTTATAATCACACACTCACACACACACAAAAGAAAAGAAAAAAGAAATAGGTGCAAATTTAGGAAAATATGTACAGGACTTGTATGCTGAAAGCTACACAATGTTGATCCAAGAACTCAAAGATGATCTAAATAAATGGAGAGACATATCACATTTATGGATTAGAACATTCAACATAGTAGATATCAATTCTTCCTAAATTGATGTATATTACAGTTTTAACAAAATTCCTATAAAATTACCGGAAACATTTTCTGTAGCTACAGATACAATTATTCTCAAATTTATATGGAAAGTCAAAGGAACTAAAATAACTAAGGCAATTCTGAAAAAGAATAAAGCAGGAGGAAAACTGCTTAAAGTTAAGGAGTACTGTATAGTAACGATGACTGAGTCAGGGTGTTATTGGCAGAAGAGATCAATGGAAGAGAATAGAAAATCCAAACAGAGACCAACAGAACTATGGCCGACTGGTTTGTACAAAGATACTTGTCTTGGCTGCTCTGGGTCTCCATTGCTGCACATGGGCTTCCTCTAGTCGTCAAGCGCAGGTTTCTCACTGCAGTGGCCTCTCGTTACAGAGCACGGGCCCGAGCGTGCACGGGCTTCAGTGGTTGCTGCCTGTGGGCTCAGTAGTTTGCAGTTTGTGGGCTCCGGAGTGCAGGCTCAGTAGCTGTGGGGCACACGCTTAGTTTCTCCCCAGCATATAGGATCTTCCTGGACCAGGGATCGAACAAGTGTTCCCTGCATTGCAAGGTGAATTTTTAACCAGTGGACCACCAGGGAAGCCCTGGCCAACTGATTTTTGTCAAAAGGTGCAAAGGAAATTCAATGGATCAAAAGGAATCTTTTCAGAAAACAGTGCTGGAGTGACTGGAGATACAGAGGCAAAAGAACTAAACCTAAATCTATACCATTATTAAAAGATGCCTGCTCCTTCTAAGAAAAACTATGAAAACATAGACAGTGTATTAAAAAGCAGAGACATCACTTTGCCAAAAAAGGTCCATCTAGTCAAAGCTGGATGTGACAGTTGAACCATAAAGAATGCTGATCGCCGAAGAATTGATGCTATCAAACTGTGATGTTGGAGAAGACTCTTGAGAGTCCCTTGGACTGCAAGGATAGCAAATCAGTCAATCCTGGAAATCAAGCCTGAATATTCATTGGAAGGACTGATGCTGAAGTTGAAGCTCTAGTACTTTGGCCACCTGATGCAAAGAGCCAACTCACTGGAAAAGACCCTGATGCTAGGAAAGATTGAAAGGAGGAGAAGGGGATGGCAGAGGATGAGATGGTTGGATGGCATCACCAACTCAATGGACATGAGTTTCAGCCAGTTGTGGGAGATGGTGGAAGATAGGGGAGCCTGGTGTGCTACAGTCCATGGGGTTGCAAAGAGTCAGACAGGACTTAGCAACTGAATAACAAATATTTCATTGTGGGAATATGCCGTGATTTGTTGATCCATTCCACTCCTTATGAATATTTGAACTTTTTCTCTCTTCAGTTCAGTTCAGTGACTCAGTCATGTCCGACTCTTTGCGACCCCATGGACTGCAGCATGTCAGGCCTCCCTGTCCATCACCACCTCCTGGAGTTTACCCAAATTCAACACCCTTCAGTATCTTGTCTTCAAGACACCTCACTGCTCTTTCAAGTGATTCAGAATAACAGGCGTTCAGCCTTCTATGGGACTTGCTCTTTGCTGGGACTAGAGCCACACCTGAATCACTGTCTAACATCAAGTTATGTGAAGTCAGCTCATCAGTCAAAATACACAAAGGGGGGAAGGGAAAGTCAGTACAAAGCAGTGTGTGATAACCAACTCCAGACTTTGGGAGGACAAGGGGAGTTTCAGGGCCTGCCTTAAGTTTCTGCGGGCCTGAGTCCTGGGCCAGGGAGGGGGCGGGTGGCAGTGTCGCCGGTGCTCCCTGGAGTTCAGCAAGTCTCTACGCTGGGGCTGGGCGCCCTGGCCTGCTGCCCGGGGCCTCGAGGCCACCAAAATGAGAGGCTGAGCGAGCCAGGAGCCACAAGGTTGTTTTTGTAAGACTTAAAGGGATTATGTCATCCATCCAGACCTCAGGTCTCCTCCCTCAGGATCCTCACAGAGATCTTCCCAGGAGAGGCGTGAAGGAGAGAGAGGAGAAGGCAGAGCCACCGAACATGCTGGGGGCAGCTGGGGATGGACCTTGGACAATAGCTGACGGGCAGCAGCAGAGGGGACCCCGCCGGGCAATCCAGATGGGTAATCTGAGTGGTGTTTGCGAATGCATAAGGGCTACAGAGCTGAATGTTTATGAGAGTATAATCAAAGGAAAGGGGAAAGATTTGGGAGAGAGACACCCGAGAAAACCCCAAGAAAGCCACAAGACCTAGAGGAGAGTTGACCATCTGATAATGACTGGGTGTACTGTGGGGTTAGTGTTTATTCCAGACAAAGTCAGTGCTTTCCTGAGATCTGGTGACAATTTGGGGCACATATATTTAGGGGGAAGGGCAAGCCCTGGGAAGAGGCTTTGAGTCAAGAGACCTGCGTTGGGCCTCAGGCTAGTGGTCTCTGCTCTATAGCCTTGAGCAGCCTGCTGTTCCCTGGGCCTGCAGAGTTTCAGCCCACCTCTGTTGGCCCTTCCGGGCTCAAGAGGTCCAGCCCTCAGGTCCAGACTTGCTAAGGCACTGGTCACCTTCACAGTGAGCTTGTCAACACACACTGAGCCACGCCCCAATTGCTTTTGAGATATATTCAAATCTATGACCAGGTTTGCTTGGGTTTCTGAACTCATTACAGAAGAGGAAGTCACTTTAGAGTGAAATTCTCATAAAGCTTTTCACATTACACACCAATTTGCTTAATAATTTTGAGCAGTTTAGTTTGAAGCACAGAGTCGCGTCTGGGAAAGAACCATTAGCTCCAACATCCTCAGAGAAGGTTAGTTTTAGATGCTGACGGGGTCACTAGGGGCTTCCCTGGCGGCTCAGACAGTAAAGAATCAGCGCTGTAAAGAATGGGAAGATGGAAAAAACATTTCCAAACTCATGTCTTATTTTACATATGAACTTGTCACTCTCTCACCAGTTAAATAGTTACTTGTAATTATTCTCTTGACATTCCTAAAGGTTGATCAAAGCACTGCTTATAAAACTCCTGATTGGGAAAGTTATCTACACAGTTAATCTTAAAATCATCATAGGCTTTCCTGGTGGCTCAGTGGCAAAGAATCTGCCTGCCAATGCAGGAGACACGGGTTCAATCCCTGGATCAGGCAGACCCCCTGAAGAAGGAAATGGCTACCCACTTCAGTATTCTGTCTAGGAAATCAAATGGACAGAGGAACCTGATGGGCTACAATCCGTGGGGTTGCAAAAGAGTCAGACGCCTCTTAGCCACTAAACAACAACAACAACAAAATCATCACATGCTATCCCTCCAATCTAGAACATGAACAAGAGATCTAATTAGACCCAACCTGTAAATCCCTTGAACGAGCTGCTGTCCGGGAAGGGGAGTACCACACACGAGGTCAGTGAAGCCCAGGCCAGCCCTTGCCTGAGCCTCAGTGCCCCAGACTTCAGAGTGGATCCCCATCCTGTCGTCACCTGCCTTGGGGTGGTCTCATCATCATGTCCCTAGATTTCCTGTGCCCGTTGCTGTGTTATATATTCAGATGACTTGGTGACCAGTTCAGCCCTACCTGATGCAAGCCGGCTTTCAGATTCCAAACAGCCACAGGGCCAGGGTGCAGGGTGAGTGTGTGTGTGTGTGTGTCTGTGTGTGTGTGGCTGGAGGTGGTAGAAGGCAGGCAGACTGGTTCTCTCCAGAGTTCAACAACAGGGAATGGCAAGTCCATATTGTGTTCCTTCCTTTACTCTTCTCGCTCCTTCCTTACTGGCTACTTCCATCCATCGGGAGCTTCGAGCTCCCATACACTGAGGGTGTTCAATGGGTGAAGGCAAGGCTTGGTCTCTGCCCTGGGGAGTAGCTGCCTCCACCATTCAGAAACTCATGGTTCATAGATGGGAGTTTATTCTCCAGTTGTTTTTTCATCATCACCCAGATGTCCCTCAGATTTCACTAATGCTTCATATTTGGCAGAGAGGGGCCGATACTCTGGTTGGAAGGGAGGAAGAGGGGTGTGAGGAAGATTGTCCTCTATTTTCAAAATAAAGAACTTTAGCCTCTTCACTCCCTAAATGAGACTTTCGCTGCAGGCACATTTTCTGGCTTAGTGGCTGCCTACGAAGCACAGGGAGGGTCATCGCTAACCACACCTCTGTCTTCTCTGAGATCCGGCTCCCCAGACAGCAGGAATGGCCACGGGGGAAGGAGCCGTTGGAGAGGCGAAGTTCGACCAAGCACATTCACAGGAACTACTGGTTGTTTGCTCTTCTGACTTTGGCTCCCATTAGCAATTAGTGGAAATAAGCAGGTTGTCAGTGGGGCATGGCCCAGAATATGGCATGTAGTGGAAGGTAGCCTGGTGTAGACCATTGATGAAGTGCGGAAATTAACCTAGGAATCCAACAAGGCAATGGAATCTGAGAAGATCTGAGGATTTCTCCTCCAAGTGGCTCCCAGCCACGTTGGAGCTCCCCCTCACTTTGGGTGTTAACATGCTCAGAGTTGAGAGGGTTCATCTCAAGACTTAGATTCCTGCCTGCATCAAACATGCATGGCAATCCCAGCTGGAAGGCAGCGGGGAGAAAACTGCATTACAAGTCATGACTTGCAACATAGAAACATCTCCCAGATGCTTGCTTCTAAACAGAAATGCTCTTCACTCAAACCAGGGCTCCGTTAAGGGCACCCCAAGACTGGCCAGGATGGGCCCTTTGTATCTTTCTATGTCTCTGCCCACCACTGTGAGACAAGCCTCTTCTCACTGTCGGGAGACTGTTGACAGCAGTCCAGCGTATCTTTTCTGAGGCCAAAACTGAAGCAACAACAGCAACAATATAAAACCCCCTTTCTGAACCACAACTCTGGCTTGGAGTGTAATTTTTGAGAACATACTTCTCTATTCCTTGAATGGTTACCTTTGTCTGTGTGGCCCTGCTATTTATGTGCTCTGAGAACTCTCTGGAAATCCCTTTTCCAAGAAATGAGCAAGCTCTTCAGGGACATGTTTACCAAAGCTCCTGTCTCAGTCATATCTGAGGGGACTGCAGCTCAGATGTTTCCAGCACAATCAGGGTTTCTGATCAGCCTCAAGGACCCTGGAGGGGTTACTCCAGCCGTGTAAACTTACTACCTCTCACATCTAAGCCTCAAAGCTTAGCCCAACTTGTTGTTCAGTCACTAAGTTGTGTTCAACTCTGTGACCCCATGGACCCATGCTAGGCTCTTCTGACCTTCACTCTCTCCTGAATTTGCTCAAATTCACATCCATTGAGTTGGTGATGCCATCCAATTATCTCATCCCCTGCCACCCCCTTCTCCTTTTGCCTTCAATCTTTCCCTGTATCAGGGTCTTTTCCAATTAATCGGCTCTTCACATTAGGTGGCCAAAGTATTGGAGCTTTAGCTTCAGCAACAGTCCTTCCAGTGTATATTCAGGGTTGATTTCCTTGAGGACTGACTAGTTTGATCTGGCTGTCCAAGGGACTTTCAAGTGTCTTCTCCAGCACCACAGTTCGAAAGCATCAATTCTTTGGTGCTCAGCCTTCTTTATGGTCCAACTCTCTCACATCTGTACATGACTACTGGAAATCCATAGCTTTGACTAGATGGACCTTTTTGGGCAAGGTGACGTCTCTGCTTTTTAATACACTGTCTAGGTTTGTCATAGCTTTTCTTCCAAGGAACAAGCATCTTTTGATTTCATGGCTGCAGTCACTGTCCACAGTGATTTTGGAGCCCAAGAAAATAAAATCTGTCATGGTTCCACTTTTCCCCCCTTCTATTTGCCACGAAGTGATGGGACCAGATGCCATGATCTTAGTTTTTTGAATGTTGAGTTTTAAGTCAGCTATAGGGGCTTCCCAGCTGGAGCTAGTCATAAAGAACCCATCTGCCAATGCAGAAGACATAAGAGACATGGGTTCAATCCCTGTGTCAGGAAGATTCCCTGGAGGAGGGCATAGCAACCCACTTCAGTATTCTTGCCTGGAGAGTTCCATGGGCAGAGGAGCTTGGCGGACTACAGTCCACGGGGTCACAAAGAGTCAGACAAGACTGAGCGACTTAGCATGCATGCAAGCCAACTATTTCGCTCTCCTCTTTCCAACTTTCTCCCTGCCGTTTTCTCCCCTTTCCCCCAGGGCTATAGCTGGGGTCTCAGAGTGGAGTTTCCGCCCAGTGGCTGAGATCTGGGGTTTAGGGAGAAAGGAGCTGGATCAAGTCGTCTGCCCAGGACACCTCCAGGTGGTAACTCACTCTCAGAGCTGCAACACAGGACCTCTGAGTCATGAAACAGGCCCCTTGTGAGGTAGAGAAATAAAGAAAAAAACCAATATCCTCAGGCCCATTGGAGGAAATGGCTGTCATCGTGCGGTTGTGGTCTGAGGTAACATCCCAGCCCAGGGGGCCAGCACTGTGGTGCAGTGGAAAAAGGCAGGCCTCCCTGGCTGAGTCCTGCCTCCATTAGTCATGAGCAGAGATCATGTGCTCGCTGAGCCTGCTTCTTCTTTCTGTAATTCGAGGATTTGGGGGCTTCCCTGGTGGCTCAGGGGTAAAGATTCCGCCTGAAATGCAGGAGACACAGGTGTAATCCCTGGTCCAGGAAGATCCCTTGGAGAAGGAAGTGGCAACCCACTCCAGTATTCTTGCCTGGAAAACTCCATGAACAGAGGAGACTGGTAGGTTACAGTCCATGGGGTCGCAAAAGAGCCAGACACGACTTAGCGACAAACAGCAGAGGTAGCTGCTTTACAGTGTGTGTGAGTGTCTGCCGTACAGCAGGGCGGGTCAGTCCCCTGTGGACACACGTCCCCTCTTCTTTGGGTTTCCTTCCTGTTTAGGCCACTGTGAAGCACTGGGCAGAGTTCCTTGTGTTATAAGGCAGGTTCTCAGTAGTTATCCGTCTTATACATGGCGAAAGTGAAGGAAGTGAAAGTGTCATTGCTCAGTCGTGTCCTACTCTTGCAACCCATGGATTATACCCTACCGGGCTCCTCTGTCCATGGAATTCTCCAGGCAAGAATACTGGAGTGGGTAGTCATTCCCTTCTCCAGGGAATCTTCCTGACCCAGGGATCAAACCTGAGTCTCCTGAATTGCATGCAGATTCGGGGCCATCTGAGCCACCCAGGAAGCATACACAGCAGTGTATATATGTCTCTCAACTTATCCCACTCCCCTACCCCCCTTGGTATCCATGTTTGTTCTGTCTCTATTTCTGCTTTGCATATAAGTTCATCTATAACATTCTTCTAGATTCCACATATATGCATTAATTTATGATATTTGTTTTTCTCTTTTGGACTTACTTCATTGATAAGTCTATTTTTTCATCTGCAACATGGGTTGTTGAGATGATAGAGAGAACCTGTGATCACATACTATGGGATCATAGGTTGGAGCAGCTATTGGTGATGATGCTATTATCGTGTTCACGATTATTGTTATCATTGTCATTGTTGATAAGCCTTAAAGATCTTTGGAAAATAGCTCCTAGGCTAAAACTTTAATTTCCAACTAAAATCTTTACTGGGCCAGAGTTAAGTTAGGTCTAAATTTTTCAAGAACTAGGTCTGACTACAGAGTTTTAAATGCTGCACATCATTGTCAGCAAAGATAATAGATTCTTTCTGGTTTGTGAATTCACATATGTATGTAAACACAGCCTCCTGTGGGCAACAGAACCAACCTTCTCTTGCAGTTCATGCTAACTTCTTATTAAAAATACCAGAGTCCAGTGGCTAAGACTCCGTGCTCCCATTGCAGGGGGCTAGGTTCAATCCCTGGTTGAGGAATTAGATCCCACATGATGCAACTAAGAGTTTGTATGCTGTAACTAAAGATCCCAAGTGCTGCAACTAAGACCCAGGGCAGTCAAATAAATTTTTTTTTTTTTTTAAAGAAACAACAGAGACCAGAAGACAGTGAAACAACATCCTTAAATTGCTGTAAGAAGTGAATTGTCAACCCAGAATCTCATACACAGTGAAAATATCCTTCAAGAATAAAGACAAATTAAAACAATTCAGATAACTAAGACAATGCATCATCAGGAGAACTGCATAGTAAGAAAGACCAAAGAAAGTGCTTCTGGCTAAAAAGAAATGATACTGTTGGAAATGGTGAATTTCAGGATAAGTAAGGAAGACTTTTTTTTCTCTTTATTTAAACCACATATGATTATTTAAAGAAAAATTTATAATGCTGTCTTGTGAGATTTATAATTATGTAAATGTAGTGCATATGAAATTTATAGTGTAAAGAATGATTGAGTATAAATGGCTCTATATGATTGTCAGGTTCTACAGTTTATGTAAAGTGGTACAACCTTAACTCTCACAGATTGCAAAGGAAAGTAAATACATTGTAATCTATAGGCAAATGGTTAAAAAATGCAAAAAAATAAAGCTAAAAAGTCAATAGTTGATACATTAAGAAGTAATTTTAAAACCTATTAAATAGTTTAAAAAGAAAATAGGAGTGGATATTAAAGGCTGCAAACAGAAAATAAATAGTAAAATGGAAGACTTGTCTCCAAAAATATCAATAATTACATTGATTGCTGATGGACTAAAAAATCCAATGAGAAGCGGAGATTGTCAGAATGGATAGAAACATTTTCTATAAGAGGCACACTTTAAACAGAAAAAAAACAAGTACATTGAGAGAATGAATGGAAAAAGAAATACCATGAGAATAGTAAGCATAAGAATGCTGGAGTGGCTATATCAGTATCAGATGAAGTTAACTTCAGGGTAAAGAGTGCTGCCATACATGGAGAGAGACATTCTAATGACAGGCATCAATTCTACAGGAAGATACTACAATGCTAATGATATATGGGTCTAACAACAGAGCTTCAAAATACCAGAGCAAAAATGGCAGAGTTTAAAAGAGAAGTAGAAAATACCACCATCATAGTTGGAAATGTTAACTGCGCCTCAGTCATTGATAGGAAAACTAGGCCTAAAATCAGTGAAGACATAGACAGTCTGTTCAAAAGCATCACCACCTTGATCCATTAATAATTTTAGAACTCTACACCCAGCGTCTGAAGAATGCACATTCTTTTCAGATACATGTAGAGCTATGTCAAGAGAAATCATATGTTAGGCCACAAAATAAGTTTTGATAAACAGAATAAGACTAAAATCCTACAGAGCATTTTCTCTGTCCACAATAGGATCAAATTAGAAATCAATAACAAGAAATCTAGGATGGCCCTAGATATTTGGAAATCAGATGACACACTTCTACATAACCCCAAAGAAAAATTAGGAAAACTTCTGAACAAAATAATAATGAAAACACAACATAGTAATATTCATGAACTGTAGTTAAAGCAAAATTTAGAAGGGAACTTGTAATCTTATGTGTGTGTCTGTGTGTGCACAGTGGCTTAGTTGTGTCCAACTCTTTATGGCCCTACGGACTGTAACCCTCCAGGCTTTTCTGCTCATGGGATTTTCCAGGCAAGAATACTGGAGTGGGGTGCCATTTCCTACTCCAGGGGATCTTCCCAACCCAAGGATTAAGCCCAAGCCCAAGTCTCTTTTGTCTCCTGCATTGGCAGGCGGATTCTTTACCACTAGCGCCACCTGGGAAGCCCATAGTTTTACATATGTACATTAGAAAAGAACAAAGGTCAAAAACAATGACTTGATGTTCTAATTTGAGAGTCTAAAAAATGAGTAAAGAAAGAAGAAAATGTAAACCTAAAGTAAGTAGAAGTAAAGAGATAATAAGAACAGAAATAGATGGCATAAAAATAAAGAATAAAGAAAATTAATAAGGCCAAAAGTTGGTTCACTGAAAAGATCAACTCTAGATCAAACAAAAAAGGAGAATGAAAATTATCAACATTAGAATAAAAGAAGGGTCAACACTGAAAATGCTATGGATATTGAAAGAATGGTAAGAAAACACTATTTAAAAACCTTTATGCCAACCAACAAATTTGACAACTTAGATGAAATGGAAAAATTCTTTGAAAAATGCAACTTACCGTAACTCAGATATGATAAAATAGAAATCTAAATAATCCTGTATTTAGGAAAAAGAATTTATTATAAAAATGTTCCACAAAGAAAACTTTGCTCAAGATAGTTTCATTAGTTCTAACATTTAAGAGAGAAATAATGCAAACTTTTCACAAACTCTTTCAGAGAACAAAGCAGGCAAAAATATTTCCAACTTATTTTATGAGGTCAGCATAATTCTAACATAAAACTTGACAAAGGCATTAGAAAAAAAGTAAAAGGGACACAGGTACAAAAAATTTAAATGAGATATTAGCAACTTGAACTAGTCATGTATTAAAAGTATAATACTTAGGAAAGCTTCATACCAGAAATAGAAAGTTGAGTTAATATTAGAAAAATTGATCAGTGTAATGAGCCAGTTAACAGAATGATGGAGAAAATTATATAACTATTTAAATGGGTATAAAAAAAGCATTCAGCACTCATTCATAATAAAAACTCTTAGAAAATAAGAAATAGAAGAGAACTTCTTCAATCTAATAAATAGGCTTTTGTGACCCAGGGATCGAACCCGAGTCTCTTACATCTCCTGTGTTGGCAGGCAGGTTCTTTAATACTATTGCTTAAAATTCCATCCATGGGTCCAGTAAGAATTTGAGGTTTTTTACAAAGAGCACAATTGGCTCTTTCCAAATGCAAAGACAAGACTAGGGTCAGAGATTTCACAGCCTCCTTGACAAAACAAAGTTAAAGACAATGTAATTTAAAATCATCTTACCAGCGTTATTGGATATAGTCCAGATTGTGGTCAGGGTAGCACTGAGAAAAAACAGCTACCAACCAGATTCTCTTCTTCATGGGCCGTGGGGCTGGGATGGGGAAGTATAATAAATCATCACAAAAGGTCGCATTTGACTTTCTAGTCTCAGACTGACAAGAGTATATGCAGTTTCATGTTGTTTTTGGCTAAACCAAGTGCCTCTTTGGTAAAATTAATGTTGTGTGCCTGTTTAGTCACTTGTCCTGTCCAACTCTTTGTGACCCTATGGACCATAGCCAAAAAGGCTCCTCTGTCCATGAAATTTCCCAGGCAAGAATCCTGGAGTGGGTTGCCATGATCTTCCCAACCCAAGGATCGAACCTGTGTCTCCTGCATTGGCAGGCAGATTCTTTACCGATGAGCCACTTGGAAAGCCTGTATATTAATGCTGAGGGAATTATAAATAAACTTTAATACAAGGAGGTAAAAAGAAGGAGAAAGGTCACATCCCAGGCATCTTAGACCATTTTCTATATGTGGAACCTGCAACTATATGGTGGTGGTTTAGTCACTAAGTCATGCCTGACTCTGCGACCCCAAGGACTGCAGCCCACCAGGCTCCTCTGTCCATGGGATTTTCCAGGCAAGAATACTGGAGTGGGTTGCCATTGCCTTCTCCAGGGGATCTTCCTGACCCAGGAATCGAACTCAGGTCTCCTGCATTGCAGGCAGATTCTTTACCAACTGAGCTATGAGGGAAGCCCAGTCAGCACTTACAAATATTTGTTAATTGGGTTAAAGGAATTCTGCATTTCCAACATGGAAACAAGTGGATGATGCTCAGCACACAGTAAGCCTCAATAAATGCTTCTCATCCAGGACCGTAAACCTGACAATCAGACCCCACCAGCAATTCTGATCCCTGGAACCTCTTCCCTAAACTGTTTATGTTCTAGTTGATTCTTCAGGCACGAGAGTCAGCTTACCTTACATCATTAACACACAAGGACTAGTTCAGCCACTAGGGCTTAAGGAATGTGGCCCCTTTCCAAGACCACCACAAGAAAAAGAAGTGCAATCTGAACACATGTGATGCCTCCTGACCCAAGTCCAAGGTTGTCCACACCTCACATTGTTACTGAACCAAACTTGGGTCTGCTCACCCACGCTCAGTAAAAGCAATTTACTGACACCAGGTTGTGGTGAAGGGAAATGCAGCATTTGTTGCTAGGTACGAACCACAGCCAGTGTTCAACAAGCCCAAACTCCCTGATAGGTTTCAGCAAAGTAATTTTTTAAAGTCTTTACTTTTAAAATAAATAATTTTTAAAAGTCTTTATTGAATTTGTTACAATTTTGCTTCTGTTTTATGTTTTGGCTTTGGTTTTTTGGCTGAGAGGCATGTGGTTTCTTAGCTCCCCCACCAGGGATCAAACCCGCATACCCACATTTCCTGTGTTTGAAGATGAAGTCTTAACCACTGGACCGCCAAGGAAGTCCCCTCAGCAAAGCATTTTTAAAGGCCAGGTGAGGGAGGGGCGTCCCAGGGTGTGTGATAGCTCCTGCACAACTCTGATTGGTTGATGGTGAGATAATAGGGCCAGGTCACAGGAGTGAGCATTATCAATCCTTAGGTGCCAGTAGGTCTGGAGGCTAGTGCTCACGATTATCAAGTAGTTAATTTCTTCCCTTGGGTGATGGTGTTAGCATCATAAAACAACTCAGGAAATGTGCATCAGATACAGCTTCTAGGTCCTTCAGAGAGGAGCTAAAGTAGAAGATATGGAGGAAGTGGCTGCTCTAGAAGACCTCATAGGATCCTGCTCAGTTACAGCCCAAGACCGAGATTCTCAGACACAGTCACCTCCATGATAGAGGGAGGGGCTGTCTGTTTGCTGTTTGGCTCATGACCTCCATCCTGGTGTAACTTGGACCCCCCTGTTCCTCTTGCTTCCTCTGAGGTTTAAACCATCTTTCTGCTTCCTGGATTCCTTTTGGGGATTTGTTCAAAGAATATACAGTCTCTGGGTTTCTTCCCTCCCCCACCTCCCCAATCATGCTCTTAGCCCACATCTGCATCTCCTGGCCCCAACCATTGACCCCTCCTCTAGATTCACCATGATCATAGCAATAACAATATACCCCAGAGGCCAGCAGTTCCCTAGCTTCTGGATCTTGCGTCCATGGGTCAGTCTGGATTTCGTCACCTGCTTAACTGAACTCAGAACTCAACCTCTCTTTGAGATAACCAAAGAGTCCACGTCTTCAAAACTTTTAGTGAGATGCATAGACTTGACAGATGATGTTGAGGAACTAACTCAAGGAAGACTTCAAAGCCCTCCAAATTCCCTGATGAATAAATTTCTTTCCCAAAGTTCTTTCTCTTTTGAGCCTTCATCCTTGATGCTCCTCCTCCTGGAATTCCCATCCTCAACCCAGGAAAACTGAGTCCGTCCCCTCTTAATTACAGTAGCTTCTCTGCTCCTCTAAAGCCTACATGCCAGCCCTTGCTTTTTACCCACAAGAGCTCAAAACACCTGACCAACAGACTGAGCCTGCCCTACAAGGAGTCTTATAAAATCTTCTGAGAAACATCACCTCCACCCCTACCACCACTTACCGCATGCTCATTTTGTCATGAAGAAACAAATGGCAACCCACCCCAATATTCTTGACTGGGAAATCCCATGGACAAAGGAGCCTGGTGGGTTACAGCTCTCAAAAGAGTCAGACACAACTTAACCCCTAAATAACAAACAATATTTTGTATCAGGCAAAGAACTCAGCCTTTACAAATATTATTGCAGTGATCTTATGAGTTAGGTAATATAATTATGCCCACTTAATGGGTAAGAACTCTAGAGTTCTGAGAGTGTTAGTTGCTCAGTCGTGTCCAACTCTTTGCAACCCCACAGACTATAGCCCACCAGGCTCTTCTGTGCATGGAGTTCTCCAGGCAAGACTACTGGAGTGGGTTGCCATTTCCTTCTCCAAGAGTTCTGAGAATCACTCGCCAATAAGCCATGTTCACGCTGCCATGATTCTCTGTCCTCAAGTGGGCATTTCTTCAGCTGCTGAGCTGTTGGTTTCTTCCCTGTGGATTCCTTGTTGCAGCCCCAGCAATAGTTGCCCAGGGTCCTCATCAAACCCTCAATCCAAGACCAGATGGCCTCTGTGGTTTCTGCAAAATAGTTTCTTCAATGGACATCCTCTTTTGCAAACAGCTATTTGACTCTACCCTTTACCTGCTAAGGCCAACATTTCTTGAGCAGCAACTGTTTTAAGCACGTTGGGTTCCATTGCAATGAATCCTCTCCACAAAGCTGGGGAGTAGATTCTCTTTGTATTTGATGCCTCCTTGATGGATTCAGCCTCTCCAGCTTTACAACCTCACAACATCTTTGACCTGTCCCCTTCCATGCCTCTTGCCCAGGCCTGGAGGGAGCTCCTGTATTCCTCACCCACGGGGCTTCATCAGCTCTAACAAAAGTGACCATCACTCATGCTTACTACTGACACAGTTGGCATCAGGACACAGAGAGATCATCCCTGGGAAGTGACTGGGAACTGTGATGAGAGAACCACTCAGTGTATGTGTCCTACTAACTGCATAAAGAATGGGACATCTGGGAACTCTGTGTAGAAGCACTTTCAGGACCAACAGCAGCAAAACTGCAGAGGGGACAGCTAATCCCACTTAAGCTCACTGGTCTTTTTTTTTTATACTAATGAACAAATGGACAAAACAGTCCAGAGGATCTCATTTTTTTTTTTAATGTGGACCATTTTTTTTTAAGTCTTTATTGAATTTGTTACAACATTTTGGGTATTTTTGACCCCAAGGCCCCTGACTAGGGAATGAACCTGTACCCCCTGCATTAGAAGGCGAAGCCTTAACCACTGGACTGCCAGGGAATTCCCTTCAATTCTTTTTTAAAAAATTGATCTATTTATTTATTTTTGGTTGCGCTGGGTCTTCATCACTGCTCACAGACCTCCTCTAGTTGCAGCAAGCAGGGCTATTCTCTAGTTGGGGTTCAGGGGCTTCTCATTGCTGTGGCTTCTCTGTTATGGAGCCTGGGCTCTAGAGTGAATGAGTTGCAGTCATCATAATGCTTGGGCTCAGTATTGCAGTGAATTTAGTTGCCCCGCAGCATGTGGGATCTTAGTCCCCCAACCAGGAATCGAACCTGTGTCCTCTGTGTTAGCAGGCGAACTCTTTACCACTGGACCACTAGGAAAGTCCAAGGCCTCAATCCTTAAAGGTGTTAAGGGATCCAGCACAATTTTAGCAATCTGGTCCCTGGGAGAGTCAGTGGGGATCTTTGTGCTGGTATCTGCTGTTCCAACTCTCCTAACCTGAGAGGTCTGTGGGCACCTAGGCCAGGTAACTGTAAGTAGCCAGCTGAAGGTGGCTGTCAGTTGTGTCTTTGCTTACTATGGCCCAAGGCGGGTCAGTCTCTTGATTCATTTAACTCAATCTGGCAGTTCCCTCGTAAGCCTTCAGGAACAAAAATGTTCTGAAGAGTAAAGACTCATTTGACTGTGCATTGTCACCAAAACTCATATAACCTCAAACTCTGCTGAAAACAAAATCCCAGGCAATCCCCGGGGTGTCCTGGGCAAGAACCAGATTCAATCAGTCCAGATGAGACCAAATTTAATTCAAACTCCTTAATCTGATCTGGGCTTGATAAAGACTATTTACTGGTGCTCGTGATATGATATGGTTGTCACAATTATTATAGATGGCTATCTCATGTTAATCTGCAGGACATAGTCACCTGCAATGGACTGTCCCAGTATGTCTAATACAAGGGAAGGAGAGAGCAGGGCAGATTGGGAGAGTTGGCATGGACACACATACACTGTGTGCTGTGCTGGTCTGCGAACCCAGGCCTCCGGCATTGCAGGCAGATTCTTTACGGTCTATCTGAGCCACCAGAGAAGCCCCATGTATACACTACCATGTATTAAACGGGCATCCCATGGCGCTAGTGGTGAAAAACCTGCCTGCCAATGCGGTGGATGTAAGAGATGCGGGTTCGATCCCTGAGTCAGGAATGTCTCCTGAAGGATGGCATGGAAACCCACTCCAGTATTCTCATCTGGAGAATCCCATGCACAGAGGAACCTAACCGGCCATAGGGTTGCACAGAGTCGGACACAAGTGAAGCGACTTATCACACGCATGTATTAAGTAGCTAGCCAGTGGGAAGCTGTTGATAGCACAAGGAGTTCAGCTAGGTGCTCTGTGATGACCTAGAGGGGTAGGATCGGGGAGTAGGAGGGAGGCTCAGAGAGAGGGGATGTATGTGTACATGTGGCTGACTCATGTTGTTATAAGCAGAAGCTAATACAACATTGTAAAGCAATTATACTTCAATGAAAAAAAAAAAAAATAAGGGACTAGTAGACTGCAACCAAGGAAAAAGCAAACTGGAAAGCAGTGAGTATAATATAAAAAATTGTGCATAAGACAACAACACGAACAATAGAAAACTGATTCCTTGATCAACATGGATCCTAAGGGCTACAGGGGCAATAGGTAGCCCCTCCCAGAGGAGGAAGGAAGACTTGTCATTGCTGACTCTTTCGTGTCTTGAAATTTGAATCATTAGATCGCATTCCCTTTTTTAGAAAATTGAGATATAGTTTACATATTATGGGCTTCCCTGATAGCTCAGTTGGTAAAGAATTCACCTGCAATGCAGGAGACCCCAGTTTGATTCCTGGGTTGGGAAGAACTCCTGCAGAAGGGATAGGCTACCCACTCCAGTATTCTTGGACTTCCCTTGTGGCTCAGCTGGTAAAGTACTCACCTGCAATGCGTGAGACCTGGGTTCAATCCCTGGATTGGGAAGATCCCCTGGGGAAGGGAAAGGCTACCCACTCCAGTATTCTGGCCTGGAGAATTCCATGGACTGTATAGTCCATGAGGTCACAAAGAGTTGGACACGGCTGAGCGACTTTCACTTTCACTTTCCGTATCATAAAATTAACCCCATTAACATGTGCAGTTCAGTGGCTTTTAGTATATTCACAAGGCTATGCAACCAGGGCTTCCCTGGTGGCTCAGACAGTAAAGAATTTGCCCACAATGCAGGAGACCTGGGTTTGATACTTAGGTTGGGAAGATCCCCTGGAGGAAAGTATGGTTACCCACGCTAGTGTTCTTGCCTGGAGAATCACACGGACAGAGGAACCTGACAAACTACAGTCCTTGGGGTCACAAAGAGTCAGACACAACTGAGCGACTATCACACGCATGTGCAACCATCACCACCATCCCCTTCTGGAACATTTGCATAACTCCCCAAAGAACCCAGCACCCTTAGCAGTTACTCTGCATCTCTGTCTCCTTAAGCTCTTGACAACCATTTATCTGCTTCCTGTCTCTGTGGATTTGCCTATTTAGGCACATCATATAAACGGAACCATAAATTATATGGACGTTTGAAACCAGTTTCTTTCACTCAGCGATGTGCTTTCAAAGTTCATCCATACTTTAGCATACTTCATTTCTTTCTATAGTTGAATGTTGAATCCCATTATTGTATTTATTTGTGTACCAGTTGATGGACATTATCATAAAGAACATGCTACGAATATCCATGCACAAGAGTTTGTGTGGATAAGTTTTCAGTTCTCTTATATATGCAAGAGTAGAATTGCTGGGACATATGGCAAATCCAGGGGCTTCTCCAGTGATTCAGCGGTAAAGAATCTGCCTGCAATGTAAGGGAACTACAGGAGATGCTGTTTCGATCCCTGGGTCCGGAAGATCCCCTGGAGTAGGAAACGACACCCACTCCAGTATTCTTGCCTGGGAAATCTCATGGACAAAGAAGCCTGGTGGGCTACAGTCCATGGGGTCACAAAGAGTTGGACATGACTCAGCAGCTAAACAACATAAATAAAATTAAAAACTTAAATTAAATCAACACATGTCAGTTAACCTTAACAGTATGCCTGGTCCATATAAGCAAACTTTTATGCATTTGTGTAGAGTCAAGAGACCAGTATACCTTTTCTGACCCGCTTTCTTCAGCTGCTCTCACAGACTCTGCTCTCACAGACTCTCCCCACCCTGGATACCCATCAAGCAGCCCAAAGTAAAGAGGCTCTACTTAGTTACCAGTTCTCAAACCCTCACAGATAGTAAAAGCCTCTGAGGATTTAATGTGGAAGCTCACCAGGCGTTCCAGAAGATTTCATGGACAGGCCCTTTTATTAGGGGGGCACTGTCCTAATTGTTAGCAGGCTTGGAATTCTCCCTCCACTCTGGGCTGCAAGGCTGATCCTGCAGGAGGATGGGATTGGGATACTGATGCTTCTCCCAGGGTGTTAAGCACCAAAGGAAGCCTTCACGGTTCTTACTTCTAACGCCCTGTCCATATTTCTCCATTATTTCACACCTCCACGCACATGCGTTCTATCAATCTATAAACTGCTATAAAAGAGTGGCCTTTCAGCAATCTCATCCCTTCTCATTGAAGATCCTCTCCCCACATGTCTTCTTTGACAAAACCCAGTCTGCCAAAGACCTGCCTTGATTAATTATTAATTGTTTCACATTAATTTTAACCAATTCATTTGGACCGTGTCACCCATACACATTTTTATTAAACTAAATAAAAGCTAATGAGGTTTCTGACTAAAGAAAGCAACGTGTGCTGCAGTCTTAGAGTAAAAGTCACACTTTCTAGTCAGCATTTTTTTTAATGTAGTGTTTCAAACACACATGCCGACGAGCCCATCCTCAACCTTTGTCATTTGAGGGTCCATCTTCTATGTCACCCTGTACCTACCACCTACTTCACACCCCTTCCTATATTATCTTGAAACAAATTTCAGTACTTAGATAACTTTGTTTGTAAAACATTCAATGTCTATCTCTGGACGATAAGGGCTCTTTTTTTTCTTTTATTGGTGACAACTTTATCAAAGTGTAATTGCCACTTAATAAAACTTATATAATTAAAGTGTACACTTGAATGGTTTGAACATATTTATACATCTCTGAAACCATCATCACAATCAAGATAATGAACATATATATATCACCCTCAAACATCTTCTGTCGCTTTGTAGTTCTTCCAGCTTTCTAACTCCCTCTACCCAAAAGGCAACCACCAATCTGCTTTCTCTTACTGTAGATTAGCTGCACTGCTGCAATTTTATACAACTAGAATCATAGTCTCTACTTTTTATTGCCTTTTTTTCTTACTTAGCGTAATTATTTTGAGATTCAATCATGCTTTTGTCTACATCAATTGTTTTTTTTCTTTATTGGTGAGTATCATTCTATTGTACAGATATGTCAAAAGTTGTTAATCTGTTCATTCTCTAGGAATCTCCTGGACTGCTTTCCATTTTTGATAATTTCAAATAAAGCATTTATGAACATCAGGGTACAAATCTTTGTGTGAACATAAGCTCTCTCTCTCTCTTTTTTTTTTTTTTTTTTGGTGGAGTGTAAATAAACAGAGATGGAATGGCTGAGTCATATGGTAGATATATTTTTAACTTAAAAAAAAAAAACTGACAAAATGTTCTTCAAAGTGGTCATACCATTTTCCATTCCCACTGGCAGTGAATGACTGTTCCAATTGCTTCACACTCTTGCAAACATTTGGTATGGTCAGTCTTTTTCATTTTATCCACTCAAGTGGGTTAGTGGTATCTCATTGTGGTTGTAATTTGCATTTCCCTAGTGACTAATGATGTTAAGCCTCTTTTCATGTGTTTATTTTCCAGCTCTATATATTCTTTGGTGAAGTTTTTTTTTTTTCAGATCTTCTGACCATTCAAAAAAATTACGTTGTCTTCTTATAAGTAACTTATTTATAAGTTTTAGTAAGGGTCCTCTGTCACGTGTGTGTTCTGCAAATATCTTCAGTCTGTGGCTGTCCTGTTCATTGTCTTAAGTGCCTTATGAAAGACAAAGGTTTATTTTTTTAATTTTGATAAAATCCAGTCAATAGATTATTTCTTTTATGATTTATACTTTATATGTTGAATTTAACAAATTGGTGCCCAAACCAAGGTAACTAAGATATATCATATGTTTTCTTCTAGGAGTTATGTAGTCTTAGCTCTTACGTTTATGTCTATAATCTGTCTTGAGTTGATTCTTTATATAATGTCCAGTAATGATTAAGCTTGTTTTTGTTTTTTTTGCTTATGGCTACCCATTTTTTCTAGCACCATTTGTTGAAGATCATATTTTCTACACTGAATTTCCTTGGTGCCTTTGCTAGAAAAAAATCAGTCATGTAAGTGTGGGTCTATTTCTGTATTCCTAACTCTGTCCATTGGTCTATGTGTCTGTCTTGACAGCAACCCCACTGATTATTATAATTTTATAATAACCAACAGCAATCATAAAGTAAATTAAAAAGTTTTATAATTTGCTTTATGAAAGAATGCAGGACTTGCGAGGTTTCTAGGCTACGCCTATCCCCATATCCTGGAGGGCCACGTGTCCCTTTAGGCAGTGAGGCTGGAGGGAGTGGAAGCTCTGAGGTGCCCTCCTGCCCGGGCACAGATAAGAAAGAGAACGGGGAACCCTGACTCAGGAGTCCAAGAGTGTGGCCTGGACAACCCAGCTTGACCAACTATGCTAATTTTTCAGAGGGAGAGGATAGATGTGATGAAAAGTGATTCAAGAAAATCACCACAGAATTAGGTGTCATTGCCTCCACAAGGAAGACCAGTTATGAAAACCAGTCATCTGTAGGTTCAGCCAAGGGTGTGCCTATAAAATTTAAGAACTCAAATATCCCCCTTCTCATCCCTATCTCTCTACTAAAAAAAAAAAATAATTCCCTACCGTGGTTTTGGATGTTCAAAGAAGGGACACATTTGAATTATATTGAGGAGAAAACTTCAGCTTCTCATGGGGCTCAGATGAGAGGCCATGCCTGGCTTGTGAGGCAGGTCAACAGTGGGGAAAGGTGGGTAGCGTGTCTGGAGACCACACCGGGCTTCAGGAAGGTGCCAGCAGAGAATCAAAGCCCATCATCACAGGATCAGCAGAGACACCCGGGAAATCAGAGGCATGGACCCTTACAGGGCCAGCTGAGGTCATGGTTCACAAAGGGAAGATGCTCCTGAGAAGACACCAGAACAAGGCCAGACCAGCAGATGGCCACTGCTTCTCCATCACTTGGGACATACTGGCCTATGGTCTGTCTGGCTTATAAAGCCCAGGACACCCAGGACCGAGTCACTGCCTGTGTGTGGATGGAGCTGGGACTGCTGTGCTTCCAAGTGTCTTCGCAGTGACCTCTGGGAACCTGGAGTCCCAGCCAAGCTGAGACAACTCTGCACCACCGCGATGCCCCTTGCCACGTCTCCAGCTGTGCCGGAACCATTTCGGAAGCAAAAGCATGAGGACAAACTTGCAGAGTTGGCCACTGGTGGCCACGAGAAGGGACACAGGGGGTCCAACTTCCTCAACCCTCCCCATCAAACAACAGAATTTGTATAATTTTTCAAGGAGATAGATTTTAGCCTCCTTTTCCCTTTTTAAAAAAAAATATTTATCTATTTTTGGCTGTGCTGGGTCTTTGTTGCTGCTCGTGCTTTCTCCAGTTGCAGCTGGCAGGGGCTACTCTCTAATTCAGATGTGAGGACTTCTCGTTGCGGGGGCTTCTCTTGCTGTGGAGCACAGTCTCCAGGTGCCTGGGCTTCAGTAGCTGTGGTGCCTAGGCTCCAGATCAAGGGTTCAGGGCTTGTGGTGCAGGGGCTCAGCTGCTCTGCAGCATGCGTGATCTTGCTAGACTAGGGACTGATCCCATATCTCCTGCATTGGCGGGCGGATTCTTTTCCACTGAGCAACCAGGGGAGCCCTTCCCTTTTTTTAAGTTTTTTTTTTTGTGTGTGTGTGTGGACCATTTTTAAAGTCTTTATTGAATTTGTTACAATACTGCTTGTATTTTATGTGGGGTTTTTTTTTTTTTTGGCCACGACGAGGCATATGGGATCTTTGTTCCTCACCAGGGATTGAACCCACACTTCCTGCAGTAGAAGGCAAAGTCTTAACCACTGGACTGCCAGGGAAGTCCCTTCTTTTCCCTTTTTGTTTTAGTCAAAATTACCCTTGACAAAGCTCCATGTAAAAGGGAAAAGAGTTAAGGATTTTTCACTTTGAGAAAAGCTTGTAAAAATAGTACCCTAAAGATGTTCCCCAAACTCACATTGTTGCACACAGACAGCTTTGGAGCAGTCCATTCTAGCTCTGCACTGTAAGCTCACATTCCAGGAGCTGCCCTGTGCAAGGGTGAACCATGGCCCCATGCATTAGGAATGACTGCCTACTGTGTCCTCTTTGGAAGATTCAAATGTAATCTATATATCAAAGATTCCAAAATGCAGGAAAAGATGCTCCACATCATTAGTTCTTTGTTGTTGTTCAGTCATGTCCGACTCTTTGCGAGCCCATGGACTGTAGCACACCAGGCTTCCCTGTCCATTACTATCTCCTGGATCTTGCTCAAAGTCATGTCCATTGAGTCGGTGATGGCATCCAACCGTCTCATCCTCTGTCACCCCCTTCTCCTCTGGCCTTCAATCTTTCCCAGCATCAGAATCTTGCAATGAATTTGCTCTTCACATCAGGTGGCCAAAGTATTGGAGCTTCAGCTTCAGAATCAGTCCTTCCAATGAATATTCAGGATTGATTTCCTTTAGGATTGACTAGTTGGATCTCCTTGCAGTCCAAGGGACTCTCTCAAGACTCTTCTCCAGCACCACAGTTCAAAAGTATCAATTCTTCGGCAGTCAGCCTTCTTAGTGGTCCAACTCTCACATCCATACATGACTACTGGAAAAACCATAGCTTTGACAATACGGACCTTTGTCAGAAAAATAATGTCTCTGCTTTTTAATATGCTGTTTGTCACTAGTTCCTAGGGAAATGCAAACCAAAACCCACTTCACACCTGCTAGGACTGCTAGAATAAAAAAGATGGACAATAAAGGGTATTGGTCAAGATGTGGGGAGATTGGAGCTCTCATGCATTGTTGGTGGGGATGTAGAATGCTGTAGATACTTTGGAAAACAGTGGGTGCATCCTTGAAACGGAGTTACCAAATGGCCCAGTGATTCCACTGTGAGGTATATATCCAAGAGGCTTGAACACCTGTTCACACAAAATGTGCCCATGAAATGTCTACCAACTGATGAAGGGATAAACAGAATGTAGTATCTCCAGACAATGGAATATCATTAACTTGGATGAACCTTGAAGATATTATGTCATGGAAGCCAGTCACAAAAGGCCACATATTGTATGATTCCATCTATATGAAATGACAAGAGTAGACAAATCTGTAGAGACAGGAAGTAGATTCATGGCTGCCCAGGTGGGAGGGAAGGGGGTGGGGAGTCATTGCAAATGGTCACAAGGTTTCACTTTGGGGTGATGAAAATGTTCTACAGTTACTATGGTGATGAGTGCACAACTGTAAAAATACCGAAAGTTATTCCAGATGCAAAGTATTATGTACAGGATGGATAAATAGCAAGGTCCTACTGTACAGGACAAGGAATTATATTTAATATCCTGTGATAAACCATTTTAGAAAAGTATGAAAAAATACATATACATGTATATATAAAATAATCACTTTGCTGTAATCAGAAATTAACACATTGTACATTTAACATTGTAAATCAACTATACTTCAATAAAATAACTTTTTTAAAAACCTACTGAATGCTTAAAATGGGTAAATTTTGTTACTGCAAAACCAGGGGCCCACAGCCTGAGCAGCCAGCAGGAAGAACAGCACAGACAGACAGACAGAAGGATGCCCTAATGGACACCCCCCCATATCCATTTCCAGGTGTAATGAGAAGAACACTCAGGGTATCGGCACTGTCCAAATAACTTTTTATTTGTTTAGAAAAATGTGTTGAATTTATTAGGTGATTGTATGAGCCTGTAGTGTGACTCTTGTGTCCTAGAAGCTCGGCCTGATCTACAAACACTGGGCTTTGAAGGAAAAAAGAGGCCCCGGAGACCAAAAGGACAATTGGTCCACAGCCAGCAAAACCTAAGGACAGGACACACTAACCCGGGGCCTCCCAAGACACCTAGTGAATTCCTGGGAAAGGTGCCCCCAGAAAACCACCAAGGGAAGGAACTTGAATGTGATCCGAGGACCCACAGGCAGCCTCTCCCATTTAGAAGCAGCAGGAAGTCTGGGGAGAGCTGACAAGTTAAGGTTACCAGTTCCACTTAGAGCTCCCGGGAAACCGGTCTTGCCGGCTTCTGTGGGGTCAGAGGGCAGCCTTCCTAGCAGGCTGCCTGACTGTCTAGAAAATCCTAGAGACTTGAGGCAGGAAGTTTCAGCAGTCTGTATTCCTAGCTCACTCCCTGAGCGATGTACCTTTTCATCCTCCCAATGCATCTGAACACAGAAGAAATGCCAGCCTCAGCCAGGCGCTGACAGCCTGGCAGCCAAACACATGAGGGGGCTTGATGAGCACCTGGTCTCTCACTGGCTCAGATGCTAGAAGCTACTGAATTTACATGTAATTAAAGACTGAGTTTCCAAACGCAGTCTGGCTTGGAGATAGGAGGCCTCCCCCATCAGATGGTTTTGTTTTGCTTTCTCTCTACATATGGGCCTTCAGATTTGCCAAGAAAGGTTACAAGGGCCAGGATTGTTTAGTTTGGAGATGAGAAAGCTCAAGAATGACTTAACTACTGTCTTCAAACACACAGAAGCATTTATTACAAGGAGGGACCAGCTGGCTCTTTCCTTCTTAAACTGGAAGAACAGAAAGCAGCTGGAATTGTAAAGGCAGGCATGCACACTGGGCCCTCCCTGAGGACGCCTCCTCCATGGCGCGTGGTTATCTGTAGAGGGCTAACATCAACGGAGACATCCAGGTGGCAGCTGGGCACCCATGAGGAAAGCCCAGACATCTAAGTCAGGTCTCGAGCAGCCAAATGAAGTGCAATGATTCTGTTGGTCCTAACTAGAATTGAGAGCTGCTCTGCAACCAGCAGAGTACCTGGCATGCAGTTAAGTAACAGATCTATGAGGATTAAAAGTGAGAATCAGATCTCTGTGATGGGGGAGGGTTGGATGGGAGAAAGATTGATGAAGGAGCAGGTGGGCTGTTTGGGAGGCAAAGGTGAGAGGCTGACCGAGCACAACCCCAGCTGAACACCAGAAGGAGAGTTCTAGATGGAAGTGAGCCTTCTATATTCCCTATCTGCTCTGGGACAAGGGCTGAGTCCTCTGACACTGTGACATTGTGATATGACAAGAAATAGATATTTGATTTTCGTCCCCTGTTCCGGGCACAAGATCTCCAAAAACCCATGGCATTTACTAAATGATAGGGCTGAGAAGAGCATCTTAGTGATTCATGTGGCTAAGTCGCTTCATATCCGACTCTTTGCAACACAAGGGACTACAGCCTGCCAGGCTCCTCTGTCCCTGGAATTCTCCAGGCAAGAATACTGGAGTGGGCTGCCATGCCCTCCTCCAGGGGATCTTCCCAACCCAGGGATCAAACCCACATTACCTGCGGCTCCTGCATTGGCAGTGGGTTCTTTACCACTAGCACCACCTTGGAAGCCCAGAGTCTGACCAAGGTCACAGTTAGTAAGTGGTGGGGCTGAGATTCAAACTCTGGCTGTCTGACTCCAAGACCATGTTTTTAACTACTATACTAACCGAGAGCTACTCATAATAAGCCCTTTCACCAGATCTGAATTTATGCTAATGAGATAACTTCTTGATAACACTATCTTCAGGACTGGTGTTGGTTGCCAGAGAAACTTACCTTGTGACTAGAGAGGTGGAACTTTCAGTCCACGCCCAACCTCCATGAGGGGAGGGATACTGGGGGCTGAATTAATCACCAAGGGCCAAGGATTTAATCAAATCTGCCTACATAATGGAACCTCTATAAAAACCCTGAACAAATAGGTTTGGAGAGCTTCTGGGTTAGGGAATGCCTATATATGCTGGGAAGGCAGTGCCCCCCAAAGTTCATGGGAAGGACAGGAGCTCCTACATTTAGGATCTTCTGCCTAGGTACCTCTTTATCCAGGTGTTCATTTGTATCCTTTGCAATATCTTTTACAATAAACCAGAAATAGTAAGTAAAATTATTTCCCTGGGTTCTGTGTACTGTTAAAGCAAATTGTTAAGCCTGAGGAGGAGGTCTGGGGAACCCCTAATTGGTAGCCAAACCAGACAGAAATGTGGGTAACCTGGGGGCACACTACTTGTGACTGGTGTCTAATATGCAGAGAACTTGATGGAACTGAGCCCTTAACCTGTGGGGTCTGTGTTAACTCTGGGTAGTTAGAATCTAACTGAAGTATAGGACATCAGTTGATATCTGCAGAGAATTAAAGAATTTCTTGCTGTGGAAAACCCACATGTCTGCAATGAGAAGTACTGTGCATAGAGGAAGAGTTTCCCTGTCACCATCTTTCTCATTTGTGGTTCAGTACTTGGATGAACCATATCTTCAACTCATCTGCTCCTAAGTTCCAACCACACTGAGACCTAGTGCTCCACCCTCACAACTCCCCACCCGTTTCTCTCTGTTCCTTAGGGCTCAGTTAGGTCTTTGGGGCCCTCCCCCAACTTATTTCACATCCCCTGCTTCTAAGCAGGTTCTATTCCTCCCTCAAGATTCAATTCAAGTGCCTCCTCGCCTCCTTTCCCCATCCCTACCCAAGTTACCATTCTGCAGCCGTGCACCTCCATTCAGCTCCTCTGCAGGTGGAATTACACTTTGGGGGCTGATGGCTCTACTCATTGGTCTTGTCTTCCCAAGTGGAGGTCCCTTAAGAGAGGAGTCCCCAACCTCCGGGCTATACAACAGTACCTCCTGACAGATCAGCAGTGACATTAGTTTAGAAAATGAAGTGCACAACAAATGTAATGCACTTGAATCACTCTGAAACCACCCAACTGCTTCCTGGTCCATGGAAAAGTTGTCTTCTACCAAACCGGTTCCGGGTGTCAAAAAGGTTGGGGACCGCTGCCTTGAGAGAAGTCTCCCTGGGACTCCTATTGTGGCTGGGCTCCCAATCTGTCATTGCATCCCTGAATGGTTCTCAGATTCTCAACCTACATGCAAACTGCCCATGGAGGAGCTTCAGAGAAACTCCTTCTCTGTCTTCTCTCTCAGCTCTCTGCTCCTCCCCGTTTTCTGCTTGGAAAACTCTAGCGCCCTCAGTCAAATCTTCCGCTCCCTCCTCCCTTGCTGCTTCATGGCGCATTCTCAGCCTCTTCCTCAACAGCCCCCCCACTCCCCACCGCCCACCCATCCCCACTGGCCCACACTCACCACTCCAGAGAGGTTTTCCTTCCTCTCCCAACACCTGGGGACTCAGAGTTCTTCTCTTGTCAGAAACTCAAGTCTGACAATGCTGTCCCCCAGCCTCCCTGAGTATGGCAGTGTGGCTGAAGGTCTGGGCACGCTTGCTCCGGGCGGGTGAACACAGCCTGGTTCTGCTCCAGCTCCCAGTGTTTCTTCTGGTGGCTGGACACAAGGCAGGCTGACAAAGACTCTGTGCTTGATGCGGCTTCCTTGGGAAAGAATGCTGTGATTGATTAGTGATGTCTGCTCTGAGAGCACAGGTGAAGTTGCCATGAGCCCATCCTAGCTGAGCACACAGCTGCGGTCCTGCCTTCCTGGGCCACCCAACCCCCGTTCACTACCGCGGTTAAAGCTGGCATTGTGCTTACCAGTTACACAGTGGGAGCTCTGTCTTCCTTATAACTGCTGATACCAGAGTCTGACTCACATGGGCATTCAGGAATGAGAATGAACTATAGGTGGATAGCTCTGAAAGCAATTAACAAACGTGAATTCAATTGCTAAATATAGGTGTGCTGCTTTTCAAGGTACTGGAGGTCATTGTTTGGGTGTGTAAATTCTGCTTTGATAATATACCATTTAAAGCACACGAGGTTGTAAAATTAATATCTGTCAGAGACGAGAGGGGTTCCCAGGTAGTGCTAGTGGTAAAGAACCCGCCTGCCAATGCAGGAGCTGCAGAAGATGCTGGTTTGATCCCTGGGTTGAGAAGATCCCCTGGAGGAGGGCATGGCAACCCACTCCAGTGTTCTTGCCTGTAGAATCCCAGGGATGGTGGAGCCTGGTGGGCTACAGTCCATAGGGTCACAAAGAGTCATATGCAGCTAAAATGACTTAGTACTCACACATGCCTAGAGATAAGAGACCACTGAATGCTATCTTCCTACATGAGCTTGAGCATATATAACAGGACAGTGTGTGCAGAGTTCTGACTGCCAGTCCACCATCTATCTTTATCATATATATTTTTAAATGAGGTATATTCTCCATAAATGGAGAATGAAATGGCAATTCACTCCAATATTCTTGCCCAGGAAATCCCATGGACAGAGTAGCCTGGTGGGCTACAGTCCATGGAGTCTCAAAAGAGTTGGATACAACTTAGGGTGAACAACAACAATTGATTTAACACATGACATTTGTTTCAGGTTGTATTTGCTGTATCTGTGTCATACTCTTGGTTTGGATTCTGTGTTTGAATTTAGGCTGGATTATTTGGGGCAAATCACTTTAATGACACTTTACCATCCGCAGGCCTCAACTTCCTCATTCATGACAGGTGCCTTCTGACTCCGAAAGCTCCATGGCCCTGTGTTGGTTCTCAGTCTCCATGGAGACATCTTCACTCCTGAGACCTCCGGACCACCCATTCTCCAGAAAGATAGGTTGGCGGCAGTTTCTCTCTTGTGGCTGTTTTTTGTTTTTTTGTTTTAACTTTTAATTGGAGGTTAATTGCTTTACAATGTGGTGTTGCTTTCTGCCACACAGCAGCGTGAATCAGCCATAAGCATATACATGTCCCCTCCCGCTTGAACCTCCCTCCTGCCCTTCTTGTGGCTGTTTTAATGAGATATCATTTGCACCTGAACATTTCAGCAAAACCTCAGACATCTCACTTCCTTCCCTTCCTCCAGGATCTGCACAGTCTTTTTTCAAACAGACTTTGCCCACTTGGACCTGGAGCTGTTGTCCAGTCCACCTTCTCTCTCTCATTCTCCCCTCCAACCCCCTCCCTCCACCCGGTTGTCTGTCGTGTTCTTTTACCCTTTTTTCAGCTGCTTGCTCCCTCCCTCTCTTCAGCTCTCAGGGAAGGAAACACCACTGCCTTTCTATTCCTCACAACAGAGCCTTTCAGAGCCCCTCCCATCCCTGGTCCAGGTCCGCAGTCTCACCCCTTCATTGCCCATCACTCCAGTGCTCTGACCTGGTTCCTCATCCTGGCATTTCCCCTCTGCCGGGGGGATGGGCACCTGGACACTATCTGCTTAGGGAAAAACAGCCCTGGCCGACAGCTCCAACTACTGTAATTGCTTTCAAGTGTTTGAATGTGTGATGGATGGGAGCTGAGCCTTGGGCAGGGGCCAGGGAGCCTCACATATTCACAGGATGTACTTGGACAAACAATCCAAGACTGCAAAGACCTCTGGCTGCTGCAGCTCCGCCCTCACCGCAGCTCATCTGACCTGATGCTACTCAGAGCTGCTTCAGCACGACAGAGTGGAGTTTTTTTCTCTCTCTCTTTTTCAAAAAATTTTATGGGAGTATTCCTGAATATTCATTGGAAGGACTGATGGTGAAGTTGAAGCTCCAATACTTTGGCCATCTGATGCAAAGAGCCGACTCATTGGAAAAGACCCTGATGCTGGGAAAGACTGAGGGCAATGGGAGAAGGAGACGACAGAGGATGAGATGGTTGGATGGCATCACCGACTCGATGGATGTGAGTTTGAGCAAGCTCCAGGAGATGGTGAAGGACAGGGAAGCCTGGCGTGCTGCAGTCCATCAGGTCACAGAGTCGGACGTGAACGAGTGACTGCACAGCAACGGTAGTTGGTCTACAGCATTGTGTTATTGCAGGTCTACAGCAACGTGACTCATTTTACACATAGACACACATCCACGCCTTTTCAGATCCTTGTCCCATATAGGGCATTACAGAGTGTTGAGTAGAGTTCCTCTTTCTTCTCTTTCAAACTGATTTTTAATATGTTCACGGATGCTGCAGCACACTCCGACAGCTGGGGGACCACTAGTCCTCTCCACAGGGGGTTCCCACTGGGGAAGAGCTAAGCCTCCACACCTGCAGGGCCTCGCGAGTGAAAGGCAGCTGGGAGGTGGGCATGTGGCTCCTATTCTCCCCGAGTCCTGAGCAGGAGGATTTTGTCACAATCCCAGCAGCAGCCCTAGGCTTCTCTGGTGGCTCAGGAGGTAAGGCATCTGCCTGCAGTGTAGGAGACCCAGGTTTGATCCCTGGGATGGCGAGACCCCCTGGAGGAGGGCACAGCAACACACTCCAGTATTCTTGCCTGGAGAATCCCGTGGAGAGAGGAGCTGGCGGGCTGCAGTGGCAAAGAGTCAGACACAACTGAGCCACTCACACTAACACACAGCAACAACTCTAGGGACAGAGCAAAAATACCTGACTGGTCGGGGACATAGAAGCTTCTGGAAGAGCATAGTGGCCCAATGCCTAGCACGGTTAGGAGGCTGGTCACATGCCACCTGCTGCCTGGGACCATCCTGGGACATGGGCCAGGTGTCCAAGAGGCGGGAGAGTGTGGGAGGGTGCAGGTCCCGGGGCAGGGATTTTGCAGGAGGCTGGACCCCCTTCTCAAGGGCGGTGCTCCTCTGCAGGAAGTGGCAGGAGCCCCGCACCCCAACTCTGCAGGGGGTGTGGCTGCATGTGACAACATGAAGAGGCTGCCCCTCCACCCTGTCCTGCAACTGGCTTACGCTCCCGGGTCCACGGCTGGCCTTGCTCTGAAATGGCTCAAAACCCTCACCCACCTTGCTGGTGAATAATGCTCGACCCTCTGCCTGTGATGAGAAGCACACTCCTTCGCACACGCATCCTCAGTGAGATAGCCGTGCGCCAGAGCTGAGCCCCACCACGTGGGACCTCTCCGGACCTCAGAGCCCAGGGCTCAGGAGCCGCAGTGCTCATATCCAGGAGAGGCAGGGGGCACCTTAGGAGGTAAGGGACTGGCCATGGTCATACAGCCAGAGTTGCAAGGCAGGACTAGAACTCAGGTCTCACTGACTCAGGCCCGAGCTTAGCCCCTACACTGACCAGGATTGCATGTAGGTGGTCTGTCTCACAGGAAAGGCACAAATTCCCAGTTATTGGAAACATCCTGGTTAATGCTCAGATTTTAGAGTTTGCTAACCATGTAATATGTAACCTGCATGAACAGTCTCAGCTCAGGGTACCAGGAGGCTATGACTAACTCACTTCATTGAACAACAGAAACTAAACCCAACATTGTAAAGCACAGGAAGAGATTCTCTCAGTCGCGTCCGACTCTGTGACCCTACAGACTGCAGCCCGCCAGGCTCCTTTGTCCATGGGATTCTCCAGGCAAGAACATTGGAGTGGGTTGCCATCCCCTTCTCCAAGGGATCTTCCCAACCCAGGGATGGAACCTGGGTCTCCTGCATTGCAGGCAGATTCATTACCATCTTAGCCATCAAGGAAGCCCATTGTAAAGCAATTATATTCCAATTTTTTAAAAATGAAGCAGGAGAAATGGTAACAGTGTAGTATAGATTCTGCACTGAAGGCCTAGTTTTGTTCTTTTTTTTTTTAAATCGAACTACAGTTGATTTCCAAAGAGTTGCTTTCTACTGTATGGCAAAGTGATTCAGTATATATATACATTTTTCTTGTATATTCTTTTCCATTGTGGTTTATCACAGGATATTGAATAGAGTTCCCTGTGCTATATAGTAGGACCTTGTTGTTTATCCATACTGTATATAATAGTTTGCATCTGCTAATCCCAAACTCCCGATCCATTCCTCCTGCTGCTGTTTAATCGCTAAGTCACGTCTGACTCTTTGTGACCCCATGGACTGTAACCTGCCAGGCTCCTCTGTCCATGGAATTTCTCAGGCAAGAATACTGGAGTGGGTTGCCATCCCCTTCTCCAAGGGATCTTCCCGACCCAGGGATTGAACCCAGGTCTCCTGCTTTGCAGGTATATTCTTTATCCTCTGAGCCAGCAGGGAAGACTTGATTGAAGACTTAGGTTTTAATCCCATATTTGTGCTTCATAATTAGCTCTTAGGCATGGGCCTTTGGGTTTGTTAGTGGAGCTGGCTTAGAACTCACACAGACCCTTCCAGGCCTCACTCTCCCTCTCGAGATTCGAGGAGTAGCATCAGCTCTGTCATGGGGAGTGTGAAGTGCTCAGCTCAGCCCCCATGGGCAGTGACTGTTGATACTAGTATTAGCCTGATGGGCAGTGGCCTGGGGCCAATCACTCAACCTCTGTGAGCTTCCATTTCCTCATCAACAAAACAGAGAAATAAAAATAACCATGATATTATGAAGCCAGAAGTCAAAAACAAAATCCTTGTAGGCAGTCAATGATTACTAATTACTGCAGTAGCAGCAGTGTAAATGTCCTTTGAGCGTTAAATGGCTCTGTAAAATGCTTCCAAACTGTTCCTCAAAGCCGAGTGTTATTGAGCATCGGTATCCTGATCTCTGCACATTTTTAAAGGTGTCGACTGAAAGGATACGTAAGTGAGAGTTGTAAGTTAAGATTTACTTGGGGCAAAATGAGGACTGCAGCCTGGGAGACAGCACCTCAGACAGCTCTGAGAGACTGCTCCAAAGAGGCAGTGGGGGAAGGTCAGGATATAAGACTTTGGTGAAGGAGAGCTCAATGCAATGAAGCACTTATTTTACAAAAGGTTTTCTGCTTCTCACAAGGAGCTGATGTTGCCACGAAGGAAGGGATGTAGTGCTTTTCTAGATATGAAGAGATGCAAGGATTAGGTTCATGAGATCGGACCTGAAAATATCTAGCTATCCAAAGACTTGTCCCACCAGATTCCCTGGAGCAGAGTGTCTCACTCTCCACCCTGAACCCCCTCAGGAATGTTGAAGGTCAGCAGCTGCAGCGGCACAGAGTTCAGTCTCCACAGAGGCAGATGGCAAATGCCATTGTTGTTCAGTCACTGGCAAATGCTCTTGGCAAGTGCCAATTTGTAGTTGACAAAGATTTCTGAAAACGCATCCCTCCTGAGTCCCAGTGCCTTGCCCAACCCACCCCACCATGCCTTATCCTCCTTATCACAGCCATGTGACCCACTGTGTCCAATGGGAACTCAGGATTGAGTGGGAGAATTTGTGGTCAGGGCCAGGTCTAATCTATATGTCTTTGTGTGACTAGGCGCCTCTTCTCTGGGGGTGAGGGGTGGACTTGCTAGGGATGGGAGGCCTGGGTGTCAGCTGGATTTCACCCCCAGCTCCATGCTGTGAACAGCAGCCTCCTGTGCCCTGACCTGCATCCAGGTTGTGAATCCATGTGTCAGGGACCCAGTAGGGCCAAGAAGGGACAGGAGAGAAGCTGGCCGAGTGAGAGACGGTAGCAGAGGGATGTGGAAGCGGGAGGGCCAAGTCCCAGGTGCTGTGTGACCGGCTCTGGCCAGCACTCCGGGAATGGACCCATGAAATCCAGGGCTTCCAAGTGAAGCCAGAAATCTAGATACTTATATGAGGTTTTCCTAACTCTTTAATAACCACTATGCAGCTCAGAAAAACACATCTGCAGTGGAATCCTGGGTGGGGGCCACACCCACCCCACCATCCTTCTCTCCTCAGCTTCAGTCATAACCATAATCTTGGCACCAGGGCATGGGGATATATCTCCACCCCTCTCCCCCACTTCTCCTGGGGCTTCTGGCCGAAGCCCCCAGGCCTGACACAACTGTTTCCCACTTCAACTCTCTTGGTTTAGGGGCTTCCACCTCTATGAATATGACTGTCCACTAAAAAATGGTACTGCATCAAACCCCTTGGCTTGCATCTCTCCTTGCCCCAGAGGTCCTCAACTCCAACCCAGCACTCAATGGCTCCCTCCTGACTGCCATCTTTGGGAAGACAAGAGACCCTGCCCCTGATGGCATCTGATATCCAAGAGATTTCTTTATTGACAAATTCAAACTCCTTGGCCTGCCATCTGCACCCTGCCACCTGCTGTCCCGGGATGCCACGCACCTGCTCACCACTTAAAGAGCAAATTTTGATTGTTCTGCCTTGCTGTCTTTGCTTCGGCTGTATTTGCTGCCTGTGACTCCCAGCGACCCAGGATCCACCCTTCAAAACTTAGCACAAGTAATGGTTTTTCCAGTTGGACCATAAAGACAATTGAGCACCAAAGAATTCATTTTTTCCAACTGTGGTGCTAGAGAAGACTCTTGAGAGTCCCTTGGACAGCAAGGAGATCAAACCAGTCAGTCCTAGAGGAAATCAACCCTGAGTATTCATTGGAAGGACTGATGATGAAGCTGAAGCTCCAATACTTTGGCCACCTGATGCAAAGAGCCGACTCACTGGAAAAGACCCTGATGCTGGGAAAGATTGAGGGCAGGAGAAGAAGGGGGCATTGGAGGATGAGATGGTTGGATGGCATCATTGACTCAATGGACAGGAGTTTGAACAAACTCTGGGAGATAGTGGAGGACAGGGAAGCCTGGCATGCTGTAGTCCAAGGGATTGCAAAGAGCTGGACATGATTTAGTGAGTGAACAACAAAGCTTCCAGTGAATCTTCTGCAAGAACCTAGCTGCCCTTCCCTGATCACAACTGTCTTCGGGAGGGTTTAACATCAGCCATTTCCTATCCTTGCTGTCGTGACCTCTCCAGGGCTGCAGCATTTTCCTGGGCATCAGGGACCCATTTGCAGCCTAAACTATTAATACATTGGAGTTCCGTTTATCCTGCACCCAGGAGGTAGTCACCAAGGACTTGCTTATAAACCAGTGTTGTGTGTGTGCGACTCCATGGACTATATCCCACCAGACTCTGTCCGTGGGATTCTCCAGGCAAGAATACTGGAGTGGGCTGCCATTTCCTCCTCCAGGGCATCTTACCAACCCAAGGATTGAACTCGCATCTCTTGTATCTATGGCACTGCAGGCGGATTCATTACCACTGAGCCACTGGGGGAAGCCTGTCAACCAGTGTTACCTACCATTAATCCTTTCAAATCTCCAGAGATCTGCAAGCAGCATCTGGCATGGTGTGCATTCTCAGCCTTGGCTGATTCTTTGTGATCCCAAGGACTATAACATGCCAGGCTCCTCTGTCCATGGGATTTTCCAGGCAAGAAATATAGGAATACTTTGCCATTCCCTTCTCTAGGGGATCTTCCCCACCCAGGGATCGAACTCACATCTCTTGTGTCTCCTGCGTTGACAAGTGGATTCTTTACTACTTGTGCCACCTGGGAAGCCCCAGGCAACAGCTGTGTTTCCTAATTCAGAGAGCAACAGTCCTCTCTGTTTGGCTCTGAATCCCACGCCCTGCAGTGGTCTCATTCTACAAAGTCTGTCCTGGGTTTGCACAAGGAGCCAGAGAACTAGCTTCGAGGTGAGCGTGGCCTTGTGTTTTGCTGCTGTTTCTGTGTGTGCCAGTTCCTGTTCCAGGGAAGATCCTTCCAAAAGTGACTCAGCCCATGTGCCAAGACCATGCTGAGCCCTCCCACCTGGCTCGCATACCTGTCAGACCAGTGCTGGCAGCGTACTGCCCTGGGGTCACCTGTGACAGCCAAGGCCAACTTCCTGGAGGAGACGAGCGGGCAAGTGGGGTCATGCACCAGGATCCCAGAGAGGGTCTCTGCTGCGCTCGCGCCCATCACTTCTCTACTTTGCTTTCTCCTTCCCATGATCAGCTGGAGAGTGATGAGAGTGTTCTCAGCCCTCAGTGGCTCGGCTAAGATAGAACTATTGCCCAGCAGCTGTTCTGAAGAAAATTTGTATCTTCAGATTTTATAAGATGCGACTTGAATAAAAGTGTTCTGTGATCAAAGGCCAACGTTGGGAGAAAATTCAATGGAAATTCATCATTTTTTTTTTTCTTTTTAAATGCAACTCTTCTTTAAAAATGATTTTGTTTATTTATTTATTTCTTCATTGCTGCGCTCGGGCAGTGAGCGGGGGCTACTCTGTGTCGCGAGCGTGAGCTTCTCGTTGTGGGGGCTTCTCCTGCTGCAGAGCGTGGGCTTCAGCAGCTGTGCCTCCTGGACCCCGGAGCACAGGATCAGCAGTTGTGGCGCAGGGGCTTAATTGCTCTGAGGTATGTGGGCTCTTCCCAGACCGGGGACGGAGCCCGCATTGGAAGGCAGATTCTTTACCACTAGCCACCAGGGAAGCCCCCTTTCTCGTGTTTCTCTATTGCAGGGCTCCTCGGGACCTTTAACGTGTGTGGTTCTCCAAGAGGGTGACAGTTCCCACAGCATTTCTAAAGCTTTTTGAGACAGTGTACTTGCTCAAGCAGACTGTTGAGGGGTGCACAGTGAGAAATGTGGTCCAGGAGCTGTGGTTGCGCGAAGCAGCACCAGACCTGGACCTGCTCACCATGCGGGTCCCTCTTGCACCCAGGCCCTCTTCCCCGCTCCAGCCAGGCTGACTTCGCGGTAATCGTATTCCCATATGTGTTCTGTCTGGCTCCATAAACTCTAGCCACCGACTTCCGGAATTCCAAGGCCCAAGAAAAGCCTGTGTGTCCCGATGTTACCTCTCGGCCCTGGCAGCCATCTCCAGGAATTCCGGAATGAAAAGCACAAAAGCCAGTGGCCAGGCTGGCACGGCTGACCACACGTGGGCAGGATCCAGGCTACACTCTTCTTCATCTGCCTCGTGATCCTGGCATGGCTAGGGGACCCTGGGGCTCTAGAAATCCGGTCGCCCTGCATTCACACCAGGAAACATTTACAACAGAACAAAACAGTTTTCACGATGGCTCCTAGAAGTCTCACACGGGTGGAACTTCAGCTGCCGCCCCATGATTTCCACTCCTATTTTCTTTGATTCTAAGATGCCATCAATTGTAAGACATGGCATTGTTTTGGGAATAGCTTTTTTGTGTGTGTGGGAGGAATTTAAAAAAGAAAAAGAAACACCCCATGCAATGTACCAACTAATTGTAAGACATATCCTGAATCCAGAATAATTAAAATCTGAACAACTGTGTGCCTTGGAATTAAGGAAATAGACTCTTTCTGTGGGTCAGAGTTGGCTTCCTTTTTCATCACTCCTGAGGAAGCTGAGATGTCGGCTCCAAGGGAGAAAGCAGGAGGCTGAGTGCTGGGCAGATGTTTGATCTCAATAAATGATCACTGACCCTCCATGCTGCCAGGCTCTGTGCTCAGTGAGAAGAGGGTGGGCAAAGACTGCCCTGTCTATACTGTCCAGCAGACGACCATTGGATCCTGTCCAGAGGCGACACATCCCCTACAGCTTCCAGGAGGAAAGGCAGTGGTGTGTAACTCCTGGTGTGTAACTAGCAAGACAGTCGAAGAATGTGTGAAGCCAGTTCCAGACTGTGTAATGGAGACCACCATTTTGTTCTGCAATGATGTGAAAATCACTAGTAATAAAGATAAAATTAAAACAAATTTACTGGGAGGATTTTGGAGTAATTCTGAGCTGACAATGGCCCTCCAGTGGTTCCACATCACAGGTGGACACACCTCTGTTCCATCTCTATTGTGATCGCTTCTCACAAACACTCGCTCATACTCCTAATGGGGGCAGGTACTCGGGTACTTCCCAGGGGTCCTGGGCAGTAAGGATCACAATGGAGGGATGCAGGAGCAGGCCTGGGTGGGTGACCAGTTGCCTAGGTGAACTGCCAGAGAGGGAGAGTCTTCACAGAGGTGGTGATGCTTGAACTGGTTCTTTAAAAACAGGCAAGGGGCGGGGCTAGGGGTTGTAACCAAAATAACTGAGGCTGGAGGCAAGCTGAGGACCAGTGAGAAGTCTGAGGCTTGGACCAGCGGGCTGGAAGGATGTGTGGTGGGAGATGCAGGGCATTGGAGCTGGTCTGGTCTGTGGAGGGAGTTTGGACTTGGAATTCATCCTGTTGATCTGCATCACGTTCTTGCTGACTGATTTCTATATCTTGTGTTTAGTCGCTCAGTCGTGTCCAACTCTTTGCAACCCCATGGACTGTAGCCCACCAGGTTCTTCTGTCCATGGGGATTCTCCAGGCAAGAATGCTGGAGTGGGTTGCCATGCCCACCTCCAGGGGATTTTCCCAACCCAGGGATCGAACGCAGGTCTTCCACATTGTAAGTCGATTCTTTACCATCTGAGCCACCAAAGAAGCCCTTTCTATATCTATATCTTATTTTCAACAAATCAGCTGAAGACACCCTGGTGGTTCAGACAGTAGAGTCTGCCTGCAATGCGGGAGACTTTCCCAGGGACTTCAGTCCCTGGGTCGGGAAGATCTGGAAAAGGACCTGGCAAACCATTCCAGTATTCTTGCCTGGGAAATCCCAAGAACGAAGGATCCTGGCGGGCTCCAGTTGTCCATGGAGTCACAGAGTCAGACATGACTGAGTGACTAACACTTTCCTTCTTTCAGCCACACTGTGTGGGATCTTAGCTCCCCAACCGGGGATCAAACCTGTGTCCCCAGCATTGGAAGCATGAAGGCTTAACCACTGGACCAGCAGGGAGCCCCCAGCTGAAGATACTTTGAATGCTGCCATGGCTGCCGCGAGCATCTGCGTTGCCCCCAGATACTTTGTTGTTTCCATGGATCACTGACCTCGAGGCAGATTTCCAAGTGGACCATTGTTACCAGCACACACACTTTCCTTCTGGGGCACCTGGCTGTTCCTCCTTCTGGAATGTCCTTCTCCCAGGTAGGGACATGACTCAGCACTCATCTCACTCAGGTCTAAGCTTCCCTCCTGACTCTCTGGCCTCCTTTCTCCTCCAGCTCGCATGGTCGTTTTGCAGGGAGCTCTGCATGTGCGTGTTTGGTTTGTATCTGTGTCTCCTCTAGGCCCTGAGCTCTGCCTTGGCTTCGTGCTCAGAACACAGCCTGACACTTAGCAGATGCTCCGTGTTTATTGTTGTTGAATTAGATGGTTTTCAGAGTTCCTCTATGTTTATTATTTTGTCAGATTCTTAATACTTTTTCTGCTTTATAAATGAGGAAAACATATAAAAGAAGCTAAAGGAATTATCCAAGATAGTATGGCGGCTGGGAAGGGGGAGGGGCACAGAGCCCCATGCTTTCCCCATGTGACATTGACCTTCAGGATGACACACCCTTGACGCCCACTCTGCCCTGGCCTGGGAGGCCCATATTCTTGGAACTTGGTGGTCTCCTTCTCTAGACAGGCAAGCTGAAGGCTCCTCTGATGGGCGTTAGGTTGACACCCACCGTGGGATTCCAGCCCTTGGTGAACAAGACCTGAATGTGAAGTCTGCAGGAATGTGAAGTGCAAGATGTGGGCGTGGGGATGGAGCACAGAGAGCCAAAGAGACTTCCCGTGGCAGAGGCTAACTCTGGACCCACCTAGAATTCACAGCTTCTTAAAGGTCTCTCCAGACAGGAGGAAAGGGCCAGGTGACTCATCCCTGAGCAGGGCTACAGGAAGCAAGAGTCAAGCATAAGGAAAGGACGAGGATTGAAAACCACCTTCTCCAACTGGGCTGCTCTGCTTTCCTAGATCTTGGGAGAACTGGCCAAGAGAGCCCCCAAGCCCTGAACTCCACCCACCCTGGCCCGTCGGCCACCTGTACCTGAACGTGGACCAGGACCATCAGGCCCTGAAGCGACTCCTCTGAGAGCCTTCCATGGTGTGGGGATATGGATTTTCTCAAACCCCCACTGAGACCCATTGAGTGCAGTCTCAGACTGGCCAGGATGAGAAGTGGTTCTGCAGGGTAATCTCTACCACTGTGTCGGGCATACCCACGTCTCCCAGAGACCTAGGTGGAGCACCCTGACTCCAGTGTGCCTCTGAGGCATTATAGATACAATCTCTCCGTTAAGACAATTTGGAAATTGAGGCTCCTGAAGGTCGAGTATTAGTTGTTTCTGACTCTTTGTGACCCCATATACTGTAGCCTACCAGGCTCCCCTCTCCCTGGAGTCCTCCAGGCAAGAATACTGGAGTGAGTCGCCATTCCCTTCTCTAGGGGATCTTCCTGATTCAGGGATCAAACCCAGGTCTCCTGCATTGTAAGCAGATTCTTTACCATCTGAGTCACCGGGAAGCCCAAATGACTGGGGAGTCGGAGTCGCTCCCCTGAAATCCTTCATCCTATAATGGCACAGGGGGAGTGGCATGCTGACCGGGTGACTCTGCCCCTCTCTCATGCATCACAGTGCTTCCTCTATGGAGCCTGACACTCTAGCCCCATCACAGTGCTTCCTCTATGGAGCCTGACACTCTAGCCCCAGACTAGTGTGGAGCCTGGTATCCAGTAGGCCCTCAAACTGCTTTTCATGGAAGCCCTTTCATTGTCCGTGCTTAAGCACATGGATTCAGACAGAGGCGAGTGTTCCCTCTGCCCCACAACAGCGCTGTAGACAGCCCCAGTGGTAGAAGGGACTGAAAGTTTCTTGAAAGTAATCCCTTTCTTTGTGATCATTTGAAAACCACGCAGCGAAAGGGGAGTAGGCTTTTAAACCATGAAAGTAGACACTGGACCCAGACCTGGATTCAGAGGGAAGCAGAAATGTACAGTAGTGGGCCTTTCTCTTTCTTCCCTTTTTGTTTTCAGAGAAACAGTTAGGGGTCCTGTGATTGGCAACCTCTGAGATGGCCCCAATGATCCAAACTTCTCTGTGTCTACGCCTGTGAGTGTGGGGTGGACTAAATGACTCGCCTCTAATTCTAATGAGTGGAAGAGGGCACAAGTGATTTTATCTCAGTCTTTCTATTAATATTTATTTATTATTAATACTTGGTGGCTCTGGGTCTTGGTTGCGGCATATAGGATCCTCGATCTTCATTGCAGTGTGCAGGATCTTTAGTTGTGGCTTGAAAACTCTTAGTTGCAGCATGTGGGATCTAGTTCCCTGACCAGGGATCAATCCTGGGCCCCCTGCCTTGGGAGCTCGGAGTCTTAGCCACTGGACCACCAAGAAGGTACCATTATGCCACTTCTGATATCGGGTTATGAAAAGGCTATGACTTTCACCTTTGGCACTCTCTCACCCTCTCTGGGGTCACACAGCCTAGGGGTCACCAGCCTGAGGCTGCCTGCAGAAACGCCCAGGTGGTGAGGGTTGAGGCCCAGCAACAACCATGGAAGTGAGACTATAAACACTCCCACACCCACTCTTTATGGAATGCTTCCTTGGACCAGGCACTGGCCTGGAGCTCCACCGCCCTTGTGTGCCTGGAAAGGCTTCATTCTCCCTTATTACCAGCTAGCTTCTTTCTTTCCAGACTCAAAGCAATTTATTGAGATCACCAACTTTATCCTCCAAACATTCCTGTGATTTCTGCTGAGTCATGCCTCTGGGTTCCTGGTGCTGGAGCAATGTCCCAGAACTGGCGTTGAGACTGGCAGGAGCAGAATGAAGAACCTTGTGGTTCAGACACTGGCTGGGCTGGCCCTCTGGGGTTTATTTGATGTCCACCTTTTAATCAGGCTTCCCCAGTGGCTCAGAGGTAAAGCATCCTCTGGCAATGCAGGAGACAACAAGAGACAGTAGTTCGATCTCTGGGTCCGAGAGATCCCCTGGAGGAGGAAATGGCAACCTACTCCAGTATTCTTGCTGGGAAAATCACATGGATAGAGGAGCCTGGTGGGCTACAGTCCATAGGGTCTCAGAGTCGGACATGACTGAGCGACTAAACACACACACACACACACACACACACACACACACATGCACATGCACACGTGTGCGTGTGAGCGTGCCTTTTAATCAATATCAACAAGGCCATGATGACAGACGACAGGGTCCAAGAGACTGGGCTTCACTGAAGTTTCCTGTTCCCTTTATGTTCCTTTCCTCCTTCCCAGGTCTGACCTGAATATGGCTCCATCTTTATCCAGGAGACTCGCTGCTCACAAAACAGATATAATTCACTGCATTTGGGTGTCTTACAATGAAAAATATTAACAAGTGGCCAATTGATAAACTCACTTTGTGTCAGATGTTTTTCCAGCCCATCCTAGGCCTGATGGAGAAAGAGCTGACTCTGGCTGGCTTCATATCACCACCGAGAGAAAACAACATCCTTAAATAAAATGCCTCTGATTATTCTAAAAGGTCTCCTCCTCTACATGCAGAGGGTGGGGAGGAACATAGCACTGATTTTGTTCCAAATGACTCACCTGCGTGAAACCCTCTAGGGGGCCATCTGCCAGAACCCTTGGGTCCTAAGAATAGTCCCTGGGACCTGTAACCCCAGTGGAAAATCTCAGTCTTATTTCCTGCTGCCCCCAGGGTCCTTTTCTCATTTCTCAGCCCTGTTTAAGAAACAGGTTGAAAACCTGAGGGTTTTCAGTGCTGAGGTCATAAGGGTCAACCCACATGAGTGACTCAATTCTTTTCCTGTCAATAGGTCTCTTGCAGAGGAACTTAACCCACTGGAAGGGACATGGACCAGGCCCATCTCTGGAGAAAAGCACCACCAAGCTGTATAATAATTAATTTCCACAGCCCCCAAGGCCTTGTGCATGGCCCCCTGCACTGGCCCTGTTGAGCTGAACAGACCCCTCCTTTGCCCTCTTATCTATGTGGGGTCACATAGATATGGTATTTTTTCTCCATTAAAATGGAGTAAACAAAATATTGACTTTAAAAAAGCCCTGGATTCACCTGTCTGATTCACCCATGACTTTCCCAATGGTCTTGAGATCCAGAACCCAAGGTTCTCAGTTGTGGACTGTGAAGGGTCTTGAATGCTAAGTTCTGGTGTCCCTATATAGGAACTTTAGACAGAGACACAAACTTGTCTTTTATTTTATTTATTTAGTTTAAGTTTTGGCTGTGCTGGGTCTTTGTCGCTGTGTGGGGGCTTTCTCTAGTTGCAGTACGAGGACTTCGTGAGAAGTTGTTTCTCTTGTTGCAGAGTATGAGTCTAGATGCATCAGCTTCAGTAATTGCATCGTGCAGGCCTCAACAGCTGTGGTGTGAGGGCCCAGTCACTCTGCAGCACATGGAATCTTCCGGACCAGGGTTCGAACACATGTCCCCTGCATCAGCAGACGGATTCCTATCCCCTGTACCACCAGAGAAATCCCAAACATGTCTTTTAGAAAAACAACTCTGGCTTCCTTTTGTCTGAGGCCTGATGTAGGCTGAAAAATTAAGTCTCAGGCAAAGGTGAGGTCATGGGGAGGCCTTCCAAGGTGTTGCTGTGCTCACAGAGGGATTCAACACAGGGTGGAATGAGGCAGGACTCAAGAATTGCTAAATGGTTCTATCAAAGCTTCCTGGTTAAACAAGAAAAGAGGACAGGAGAAAGTGGCCTGTCTGCTTTGGGGAAGCTGAGTATGAAATCAGGTCAGGAGAGTTGGGTACGCTGGAATAATAAATGGCTCAGATGGTAAAGAATCTGCCTGCAATTCAGGAGGCGGGGGTACGATCCCTAGATGGGGAAGATCCCCTGGAGAAGGGAAAGGTTACCCACTCCAGTCTTCTTGCTTGGAGAATTCCATGGACAGAGGAGCCTGGAATAACAAAGGCCAGGACTTGGAGGACCCCTTTCCATGTCTCCCCCCTCATCCCCAGCCTCCCTCACCCCGGGCTTTCCCCAGGGGTACCCCATCAGCCTTCTCAAGGCTGCCTCTGTTTAGAGCTGCCCTCCAGGGTCTGAGTAGGAAACAGCCTGCTCCAGGCAGCCAGTTTTATTTGTTAGCAGTCTGAAAGGGAGGCTATTATTTCACAGCAGAGATAAAAGTTAATCACAGATTAGAATTGCCCTGAAAATATCGATGACATCATTCACCTGAGTCCTGGCCCCAGGGGGAAGTACTCACTTCTGCTGAGTGGCCAGACCAGTTCGGCCAGTTCTCCACTCTTCAGAACGCTCTTCACCCTTAAACAAAAGCCTGGACTCCTGAATAGAGGGCATTCATAGGCTGTCAGGAGTCACTCTGTAGACCTACTGAGTGCCCGGCTGTCTAGACTTTGGATTGGAGAAGGTCTGTTTACTCTCTGCCCGGCCTTTTCACCGTCCCCCTCCTGCCTCTCTCGTTACAACTTTATCTGGAGGCACCATCATCTGTTTGGAGAGACTCCCAAACAGAACACCAGGCACAGAGGAGCAGAGGCAGGAGTTACAAAATAAAAGTTCCTGTTCCAAGGCAGGGTGATTTCTCAATTCTGAACCTCGGGTGTAGGATTAGGGGGATTTATCCCTTTGGGCCTCCTGAGAACAGGATAAAATTCAAGCTGTATATATATGTCAATGAAATTCTCCCCGCACCCCCCCGCCCCGTGACCGGCCACAAGTCCATTCTCTACTTCTTTCCCTCTGCTCCTGCCCTAGCAAATAGGCTCATCAGTACCATTTTTCTATGTTCCATATACATGTGTTAACACTACAATATTGTTTTCCTCCTTCTGACTTCACTCTCTCTGACAGGCTCTAGATTCATCCACATCATTTCAGCTAGCTTTCAGCTAGCAGGAAGCTGCTGCATAGCACAGTGAGCTCAGCTGGGTGCTCTGTGATGACCTAGAGGGGTGGGGGGAGGCTCAAGAGAGAGGGCATCTATGTATACATGTAGCTGATTCGTGATGTTGTACACAGAAACTAACACAACATTGTAAAGCAATTATACTGCAATTAAAAAATTAAAAAATCAAGCTGTGTTTGAAATAAAATGTTGTTATTATTGTTCATCCTGAAGTGTTCAGCTGATCTGTAGCACCCCCTCAACAGCCAACCACAGAGGGGAAGGTAGGATACTCACATGATCCTGGATCCCCCAGCCTCCTAAGCTCTGGCACCATGAACCGTGACCTCTTGAGCTAGAAGATTCTGATCATATGTGGAAGTCCTGAGTTCAACTGGCTAAGATGCAGAGTGGAGACATTCCCCAATCCCACTCCAGCTTTGGTTGAGACAGGACTGGACGTTTGGGTGCCAGGCTAGTCTACCCTGAGCACTGGTGGGGTTGAGAAACTAAACTTTCACAGAAAGACCAGAGGATAATCAAGGCCAGGGAAATGAAGGTGCTACAGATGCTTCAAGGCTTCAGTGGTAAAGAATCTACCTGCCAATGCAGGAGACAGGAGACGCAGTTTCGATCCCTAGCTTGGAAAGATCCCCTAGAGAAGGAAATGGCAACCCACTCCAGTATACTTGCCTGGAGAATCCCATGGACATAGGAGCCTGGAGGGCTACAGTCCATGGGGTCACAGAGAGTCAGACATGCCTTAGTGACCAAACAACATCTGTAATGGAACATTAATGGTAGAATGGTGATCAGAGGGTCTTAAATTTGGAGTCCATCCTTCTCAGCACCCTGGGCACAGCCAAGATCCCCGTGGGCTGACAGGCACAGAGCTGAGAGGGGCTGGGCCTCCCTCTTAGAGTCCTGTTCAGGTCCAGCTCTGGTCTTTGCTGCCCTGTAGATGCTAAGAGGAGAGTGAAAAAGTTGGCTTAAAGCTCAACATTCAGAAAACTAAGATCATGGCATCTGGTCCCATCACTTCATGGGAAATAGATGGAAAACAGTGGAAACAGTGTCAGACTTTATTTTTTTGGGCTCCAAAATCACTGCAGATGGTGATTGCAGCCATGAAATTAAAAGACGCTTACTCCTTGGAAGGAAAATTATGACCAACCTAGACAGCATATTTAAAAGCAGAGACATTACTTTGTCAACAAAGGTCCATCTAGTCAAGGCTATGGTTTTTCCAGTGGTCAAGTATGGATGTGAGAGTTGGACGGTCAAGAAAACTGAGCGCTGAAGAATTGATGCTTTTGAACTGTGGTGTTGGAGAAGACTCTTGAGAGTCCCTTGGACTGCAAAGAGATCCAACCAGTTCATCCTAAAGGAGATCAGTCCTGGGTGTTCATTGGAAGGACTGATGCTGAAGCTGAAACTCCAATACTTTGGCCACCTCATGAGAAGAGTTGACTCATCGGAAAAGACCCTGATGCTGGGAGAGATTGGGGGCAGGAGGAGAAGGGGACGACAGAGGATGAGATGGCTGGATGGCATCACTGATTTAATGGACATGGGTTTGAGTAAACTCCAGGAGTTGGTGATGGACAGGGAGGCCTGGCGTTCTGTGATTCATGGGGTCACAAAGAGTCAGACACGACTGAGTGACTGAACTGAACTGAACTGAGATGCCAAGAAGTTCACACTTTAGAGATTAAGTGCTCCTTACATGTTGGCAAACTAATATATCTCATGGCTTGGGTTTCGCCTTCACATGATTTTCTTCTTTATTTTCTTTATAAAATTCATATAAGAATAAGCCCTCCCTGGAAATGTTAAAAATTTGCACTGTAGAGATAAAACAAGGGTATCTCTGGACCCTCCCATCTTATGAACTGGCTGCTCATCTTTTATCTATTTTTCCATGGGGTTGTTGGTCTTGGTCTTTTTTCCTACAGATTAATAGTAGTTTTTAATAAAGTCTGGATAATAACCCAGCTTTTATGTGTATGTGTGTCCATTTCTGCATATATGTAGATATATCTGTATATGTTTACACAATATGCATAAATACATATACACACACATATTATGGGCTTCCCCGGTGGCTCAGTGGTAAAGAATCTGCCTGCAATACAGGAGACGCAGGAGATGTAAATTTGTTCTCTGAGTTGGAAAGATCTGGAGGAGGGCATGGCAACCCACTCCAGTATTCTTGCCTGGAGAATCCCATGGACAGAGGAACCCAGCAGGCTACAGTCCCTGAGGTATCAAAAAGTCAGACATGACTGAAGCAACTGAACCCATATGCACACACATCTATATATATATTACAAATACCTTCTCCAGCTCTGTTGCTTGTTTTTATCTCAGCTTCTAGTGATTTCTGATTCTGAATCAGAAGTTCCACATTTTGATAAAGGCTGACATCACTCTTTCTGTTTGCCTTTGTGATTTGTGTTTGCTTGAGGCAGTGCCCACTCCAACTCCAAGGTCATAACCAGGTTGTCCTATCTTTTCTCTTTCTCCAGTGGCTAGCCAGTTCACCCAGCACATCTCCCAGTGATGAGAAAAGCCCCCTTGGCCCCCAATCCCACATGTCTCTCCTCAAGGCTGTGTTTGCTGTGGGGAGTCAGGAGCTTCTTCCCAAACTCCTGGAGAAGTGCATTCTTTGCTGCTTGCTTTGGGGCCTGCCCTTCCCGGCCAAGGTAGAGAGTGGAGAGCAACCTGAATCATTTCAGAGGTTGACCTTTGAACCAAGTTTTACTTTATCTCCAATCACTATTTGCTAATTCATCTGAGAGTTTTTGCCAAAGATTAACATCTGAAGTACCCTTTTTTGGTTTACACAGTCTGCTCCTTGGAAAGCGCGGAGGGCATTTGCCTGCTCTGTTTATCCAGCATTTCTGGGGGTGACTGTTTTCCGCATGACTTTTCATTTCCCCAAGGGAAATATCTACCAGCAGAAAAAGTGACAACTCTTTTTGCAGTGGAGACAGGCTACAGAAAACAAACTCAGCCTCAATAGTGACTTGAAAACATGGTGCCTAGACTAAGTTCACAAGTCATGTTATTTCTCCCCTTGTAAATTTCATATATGTGGGACTCACAGGTGTTTTGGAAGGGGACATGGATCTTGCTTCCCAGGTGGCACTAGTGGTAAAGAATCCACCTACCAGACATGGTGGGGAGGTGAGGAGGGGGTGGGGGAGATGGATGGAGAGAGTAACATGGAGACTCACAATTCCATGTGTAAAATAGATACCCAAATGCGAACTTGGTGTATGGCTCAGGGAAGTCAAACAGGGGCTCTGTGACAACCTAGAGGGGTGGGGTGGGGTGGGGAGGGAGATGAAAGGGCGTTTCAAGAGGGAGGGGACATACATATACCTATGGCTGATTCTTCTTGATTTTGACAGAAAGCAACAAAATTCTGTAAAGCAATTATCCTTCAATTAAAAAACTAAATTAAAAAAAAAAAAGAGTCCACCTACCAATGTAGGAGCCACAGGAGGTGTGAGTTCGATCCTTGGGTTGGGGAGATCCCCTGGAGAAGCAAGTAGCAACCCACTCCAGTCCTCTTGCCTGAGAATCCCATGGACAGAGGAGCCTGGCAGGCTACAGTCCACGGGGTCGCAGTCTGAGCGACTGAGCATCTGAGCATCCCCAGCATGGGTCCTGCATCCAGCTCTCTTGGCTGGGGGTGACACCAAGCAGGACTCTCTGGGGCTCCTAGGTATGAACACTTTCTGTGTCCCCCATTTCTTGTTTGGAGGGAATAGACTCCAGCCTCCAAGAGCTTCCCTGAGTTCCAAAGGGCAGGTTCAAACAGTTGCTTGTCAGGGAAGGTAGGGTAAGCAGAGATAAGGAAGGAGCTGCCAAGAAACAATCGTACAGTCTTAGTGCAGGATCCTGGCTGTGCCTCAAGGAATACACATAATATCTTTGGTCCCTGTAGTTAAAGCTATGGTTTTTCCAGTAGTCATGTAAGTATGTGAGTGTTTGACTGTAAAGAAGGCTGAGTGCCAAAGAATTGATGCTTTCCAACTGTGGTGCTGGAGAAGACTCTTGAGAGTCCCTTGGACTGCAAGGAGATTAAACCAGTCAATCCTAAAGAAAATCAACCCTGAATATTCTTCGGAAGGACTGATGCTGAAGCTGAAGCTCCAATAATTTGGCCACCTGAGGCAAAGAGCCCAATCATTGGAAAAAACCCTGATGCTGAGAAAGATTGAAGGCAGGAGGAGAAGGGGACAACAGAGGACAAGATGGATAGTGAAGGACAAGGGAAGCCTGGCTTACTGCAGTCCATGGGGTCACAAAGAGTCAGACAAGACAGAGCGACGGAACAACAACAGAACTAAAAACCCTGAGAAATGCAAGATGGTAACTACTTGATGAAGCATTCTTCATTCCTGGAGAACCAGAGAAGCTCATCAGGAGACCTCCTGAGGCCAGACTAAAGGAATGCAGGGCCTTGCACACACCCTGCTCCTTATCAGTACCCTACCCTTGAACCATTGCAATTAAACTCCTCACCAAATCCCAGCCAGGGTTGGGACAAACAGGTTTTCAGGACACAAGTCCACTGTATCTCCCTTTGCCTGGCAAAGCAATAAAACTTTTCTGCGTGTGTGTGCTAAGTCACTTCAGTGGTGTCTGATACTTTGTGACGCTATGGACTGCAGCCCGCCAGGTTCCTCTGACCATGGGATTCCGCAGGCAGGAATACTGGAGCGGGTTGCCATGCCCTTCTCCAGGGGGATCTTCCCAACCCAGGGGTCGAACCCGAGTCTCTTATGCCTCTGGCATTGGGAGGCAGGTTCTTTACCACTGGTGCCACCTGGAAAGCCTACTCCCCCTGAAGTCTCCAAGATTCAGTCTGGTACTGGTGCACTGAGGCTGAGTTTCTGGCATCAGGGGTACTTGCACTGTGCTCAGATAGGCCAGTGGTGCATCTTTCTCCCAATCGTAATCATTTTTATGACTAACTTTCCTTCTCCTCCTGGTTTTACCACAAAAAGCAAAGAGCCCCAGGTGCTTCAGAAAAATACACAAAATGGAAAATCCACTCACTGATCATGATGAGTTAATTGTAGGTCTGCAACGTGAAGCGGAAACGTTAAGATGCGACACAGATCTTGATATGGAAGTGGAAGAAAAACTGCCTCTTCCTTTAGGGTTCATGTCTCCCTTGAATATGAAGACCAGCCCCCTCTGAAATGATGTGCCATTACATCCTTTGCGTGTGTGTGTGTGTGCGCACTAAGTCATTTCAGTCATGTCCAACTCTTTGCAACCTTATGGACTGTAGACCACCAAGCTCCTCTGTCCCTGGGATTCTCCAATCAAGAATACTGGAGTGGGTTGACGTGCCCCTCTCCAGGGGATCTTCTCAATCTAGGGATCAAATGCAGGTCTCCTGCGCTGCAGGCAGATTCTTTACCATCTGAGCCAATTACATCTTTTTCTCATGTAAAATTCCAGGAGCAGGCCTCCTGTTCCCCTAAGGAGTAATGTGGTGAAATGAACAACAGTAGTTGGGATCAGAGGTCAGGATGAGAACCCCCTGCTCTGCCTTTCTTTCTTGAGGCCCCTGAGCGAACCCCGTTCCTCTCTGGACTGCAGTTTTCCAGTCTGCGTAATGGAAAGGACTCCATCTAGAAAATTCCATCATCATGGGACAACACTGCCAGCCAAAACAGACGCAGCCGTTGGTGTGCTTCCGTGTTTGGCACCTGAGGGCCTTTGTTCCCTGGCACACACAGGCTCACATCTGGCTCCCTCATGACCTTCTGGTCTTGATGGTATTCCTCATATACTGTAATACTGACCAAATCTACCAAGTTTCGCTTTTTTTAAAGTTTCTTTCTCGGGGAGGGGGTGGGCAGAGGGTGTGGATCATTTTTAAGTCGAATACGCTTGAATTTTAAAATGAATGAATTTCTAAATCATTGAATTTGTTACAATATTGCTTGTGGTTTACGATATGCTTCTTGGTTTTCAGCCAGGAAGTACACGGGATCTTAGCTCCCTAACCAGGACTTGAGCTGTCACCCCCTGCACTGAAAGGCCAAGTCTTAACCTCCAGACCACCAGAGAAACCCCAAATTTTTCTTTTTTAAAAATACGAGTCTAAGGATTTAAAATTGTAAAACTTTTATAAATTGGATGAAGGTGGTTAAAAGGTACGAACTTCCAATTTTAAGAAAAACAAATCCGAGGGATGTCAGGTACAATATAATGAACACTGCTTTTGCTATAGAAGAACAACTTATATAAGTTGTTAAGAGGGTAAATCCTAGGTTCTTCTCATAACAAAAATTGTTTTCTTTTTACTTTGTAGTATGAGATGATGGATGTTCACTAGAGTTATGCTGGTCATCATTTTATGAAGTATGTAAGTTAAATCATGATGCTGGGACTTCCATGATGGTACAGTGGAGAAGAATCCACCTGCCAATTCAGGCATCATGGGTTCAATCCCTGGTCCAAGAAGATCCCCACATGCTACGGAGCAACTAAACCCATGTGCCACAACTACTCAGCCTGAGTGCTGCAACTACTCAGCCTGAGCATCTAGAGCCCGTGCTCTGCATCGAGAGAAGCTGCCGCAGTGAGAAGTGCACACACTGCCACAAAGGGCAGCCCCTGCTCACTGCAGCTGGAGAAAGCCTGGGCAGCAACAAAGATCCAGCACAGCCCAACTTTATACACATAGATAAATGAAGTTTACGAAGATCATGACACTGGACACCATTAACATCCACAGTGCTATGTGTCAGTCATGCCTCAAAACTGGCAGAAAAAAAAGGTGGGGGAAAGAAGTTTGATAAATTTTATGAGCTTAAACCCAACTTTCAGATAGAATTGTCTCTCAAGGTCTACAGTTTTCTAAAATGGTGCATGGGGAAAGTTGTACCTAGCATGTGGGCCCGGAGGTTCTGCAGGCAGGGCTGAGGGAGGATCAGAGCTAGGAGCCAAGCGTGTTCACTGCCTGACACACCCACTCACACACGGAAGGCCTGGCCTGTGAGGGGCGCTGCCTGCGATCTGGATTCTCTGTCTCCAGGCAGGTCTCATTGCCTCAGAAACCTAGCCTGGTGTGCCGTCTAACAAAACCGTCAAAGCCTGCCAGAACTGAGCCTGCCATTTTTCATGGAGCTGTGGTGAGCAGAGCTCCTGATTGTGTGGAGCCATGGTTTTTCCCTTAAGTGTTTAATTTTTATACAATTTTAAAGGTTACCCTCCATTTACAGTTATTAAAGATTTTGTCTGTGTGTCGAACAACGCGTCCTCGAGCCTGCCTCATACCCGGTAGTTGGCACCTCCCTTTCCCCTGCTTCTATCTTGCCCCTCCTCCTCCCGCTTCCCTTCCCCTCACTGGTAGCCCCTAGTTTATTCTCCTATCCATGAATCTGCTTCTTTTGTGTTACATTCACTAGTTTGCGGGACTTTTAGATTCCACATATAAGTGATATCATACAGTGTTTGTCTGTCTCTGCCTGACTTTGTTCACTTAGCATAGTGCCCTCCTAGTCTAGAGCTTTCTTTTTAAAGGCATTTCTGAGGTGATTTGGCAAACCAGTGCAGGAAACTGGAAAGAAGTAACTCCTAGAAGCCTGTGTGACTGCTGGGCTCACTTACAGGTTCCAGAACCAAGAGGGACTCCAGATACAGAGGAGAGGAGAGTCCTGAGCTGTGGAGACAGGAGAGTCTGTAAAGAGAGCAGGGTTGGGGGAGGGTAGGAGGGGGGCAGGGCTCTGCACCCGGCTGTCTGGAGGGGGCTTCTGGAACAGATAGCCCGGCTGTCTGGAGGGGGCTTCTGGAACAGATAGCCCGGCTGTCTGGAGGGGGCTTCTGGAACCAGATAACCCGGCTGTCTGGAGGGGACTTCTGGAACAGATAACCCGGCTGTCTGGAGGGGGCTTCTGGAACAGATAACCCGGCTGTCTGGAGGGGGCTTCTGGAACCAGACAACCCGGCTGTCTGAAGGGGGCTTCTGGAACCAGACAGCCCGACTGTCTGGAGGGGGCTTCTGGAACCAGATAACCCGGCTGTCTGGAGGTGGCTTCTGGAACCAGACAACCCGGCTGTCTGGAGGGGGCTTCTGGAACAGATAACCCGGCTGTCTGGAGGGGGCTTCTGGACTCCGAGGCTGTTGCCGTCTCTTGCTGAGCCCGAGTTAGCAGAGGTTCCGGTGCTGGCAGAGGCCCCATCAGGCCTCCCCTGCTCTGTCCCAGCCCAGCTCTTCCCCAACATCAGTGCCTCGGTAGGGACTTCCTTCATTTTCCATCCCAACTTCCTCTCACTCAGTTTCCCCCCTGGCATTTCCATTCCCCTCTTCCACGCAAGGCATCCTTTTCCTCCCTCCTCCACCCCTACCTGATCTAAGAGATGCCTCCAGAATGTGGGGTCAGTCCACAATGGCAGCTAGGAGGACCCAGGACCCAGTGGAGGATTCTGCCGCATTCGGCCAGGCCAGGAAGTCCTTGTCTCTTAGGTCCCCTCATGCACAGGGCTAATAATGCCCCCTCTCAGGCGATGCTGATCACTAGGAAAGAAGAAACAAATGCACAGACTTAAAGAATGAACTCATTGCTACCAGAGGGGAAGCGTGGGGGGAGGGTTTAGGGTTGACATGTACACACTGCTATACTTAAGGAAGAAGACTCAGGTTTGAAATAATCCCTACAGTGGTCTCCAGATGAATCTATGGGATCATGAATAAAATGTTACAATAACCCTTTCCCTTGCCTTGCCACTGTCTGTAATGGCACATTTTAAGTCAAGGTGTTTCCAGGAGGCCAAATTCCAGGAAAGTCAAGCATCAGGGGATGACTTAAAATGCTTAAATAATGCATGCTGTTCTTCTAGCATTTTTTTGTAACTACATATTTCTGGTCCCAAGGTTCAGTGCCCAAGGATCAGAGGTTAAGTGTTTTCTTCAGGATCCAGGTCCAATTGAGAGAGTGTCATACTGAGTGAAGTAAGTCACACAGAGAAGGAAAAATGTCATATGACATCCCTTATATGTGGGATCTAAAAGAACATGGTACAACTGAACTTACTTACAAAGCAGAAAGAGACACACAGACTTAGAGAATGATCTTATGGTTACCAGGGGGAAGCATGGGAGGGGGGAGTTGGGATGGACATGTACACACTGATATATTTAGAATGGATAACCATTCTGGGATATATTTAGAATGGATAAGGACTACTGTGCAGCACATGGAACCCTGCTCAATGTTATGTGGCAGCTGGGTGGGAGGGGAGTTTGGGGGAGAATGGATACCTGTATACGTATGGCTGAGTTGCTCTGCTGTGCATCTGAAACTATCACAACATTGTGAATTGTCTATGTTGTTCTTTAGTCGCTAAGTTGTGTCCGGCTCTTTGCGACCCCGTGGACTGTAGCCTGTGAGGCTTCTCTGTCCATGGGATTTTCCAGGTAAGAATACTGAAATGGGTTGCCATTTCCTCCTCCAGGGCATGTTTCTGACCCAAGTATCAAATCTGCATCTCCTGTATTACAGGCAGATTCTTTACCGCTAAGCCTATACTCCAGTATAAAATACAAAGTTTGAAAAAAAATAAAATTACTCATTCAACAGAAAAAAAAAAAAAAAAAGAAAGAGGCTGGTCAATGATGCACTTCTAGCTTAGTTGATGTTACGTATTATGCAAACAAGCCCTACCCAATGTGGCTCCCCCAAGCCCCGCCCACTGATCCTGAGTCCTTCACAAGGGCATTCAAAGCTGTCAGAATTCTATTTGTATTTTAAATCCTTTTCATTTTTTGCCCTGTTTGCCTCTTGCTGCCAGCTGGCATTTTTTGCCTCTCCCCCAGCTTCTACCCTCTGCCTTGGTGGCTAAGTCCTGGATCCTTAGCTCTGAGCACAGATTGGCTGGAGAGAAAGGCCCTGGTTGTGTTTGTATAAAACACCTCCCACTTTGTGGCTGGGTGTATCCTCCAGATTTAGTTTAGAATAGTCATTTTCGATTTCCTTCAGGAACTGTGCTACCAACATGACCAGTTTATTGGAAGGAGCCAATAAAGCAAGCAGTGGGTGGTCTTCCAGATTTGGGCTATACTATAATCATATTATAATAGGAGGCAACCCTGTTGCCAGTGGCTCAAAGCTTGCTCTGCATGGTTTGCATCTCAGCTTTGCCCTTGTGAGCTCTGTGTGGCTTTGACCATTTTAAATGACTTTATCTGAGGAAGAGGGGAGCGGAGTGGGAGATGGAACAGAGTCATGTGTCTTAGCTGAATGCTGTCCAGCCCTCACATCAGGGCCTGACACAGATTAGGGGGTCCGTGACGACACCAGCTTCTATCGGGGTAAGAGGAGGTGGGCTGATGCCCCCTGAGAAAAAGGGGGCTTGGGGAGGCATGGCACCTTTGTCCTACCACATATGCAGCCCTAAGTGGGGCTGTTTTGGAGGTGATGCAGTGTTTGAGGGAGTTTCATAACATTCAGGCCACTCCGAGCTAAGAATAATCCTTATCTGTAAGACGGAAATCATAGTAGTAGCTATCTGATAGGTTATTGCAGAGATTAAATGAAGCGAAGCCCAGAAAGTGCTGTGAAGAGGGTGTGGGACAGGATGAGGGCTCCACATCACCACAGGAGCTCTTTGCCATCAGGGAGAGTATTTCCAAAATTCTTTTCTCATTCCTTCTTTTAAGATTCATTAATGTATTTATTTTTGGTTGTGCAAGACCTTGGTTGCAGCACACGGACTTTCTCTCGTTGAGGCGAGCAGGGGCTGCTCTCTGGTTGCGATGCTCAGGCTTCTCATTCCAGTGGCTTCTCTTGTTGCAGAGCTTGGGCTCTGAGTGTGGGCTTCCGTAGTTGTGGCATACAGGTTTAGTTGTCCCACGGCATGTGAAATCTCCCCAGACCAGGGACTGAAACTGTGTCCGCTGCATTGGCAGGTGGATTCTTAACCACCAGGGAAGTCCCTCATTTCTTTTTCATCAAAGGACGTCTGGATCAGCAGCAGGCACGGTGCTATGGGATCGAGGTCTCTGCGCTCTGTGTTCACAGTACAGTCTTCTCAGCTGCCTCTTCCTGGTCTTTAGAGAGGCCTCAGGATGAGGCTGAAAGACAGATATCAGAGAGGCCTTGCATATCCATGGATACTCATCGGTCTCGGGGCAGTGGGGAGACAGCACTTTCTGCTCCCTGCTGAGGAGCAGACCAAGGCTACACTTTCCCAGAGTTCATGGTCACCCCCTAAGAACCTATACACCATCCTCCAAAGAGGCCTTTACACCACAGCCCAGAGAGGCAAACTCTCATCAGAACTTGGGAGAAATGCTCAGTAGCATTCCCTGTATATAAACAGTCTCACGTCAGCATGAGTATCATCCTTAATTTATGGGGGAACCTGGTGGCTTAGATGACAAAGAATCTGCCTACCATGCAGGAGACCTGGGTTCAGCCCTGGGTTGGGAAGATCCTGTGGTGAACGGAACCCACTCCAGTATTCTTGCCTGGAGAATTCCATGGACGGAGAAGCCTGGGTTGCAAAGAGTCAGACACAGCTGGCTGACTGGCACTTTTACTTTTTTCACTGAGATGAGTAGGCTCTGCCTCCTCCACTGGACAGGGCCCTGTTGATGGGGTCAGCATTAAGCTAGTGCACTGAATATGCCCACATGCCAGTCCCACTGAAACCCCAAGAGAAGCCTTGACTGGGTATGAAGACCTTGGTCTTATACACTGAAGCTCAGGAGGCATTTGTCTTTAGGTTCTTTTTTTTTGACAGGAGTCCTTATTATTTGGATCTTAGGCCTAAAATTTGAGGAGGGAAGCAGATTTCTGCCTCTCAGACCAAACCTGTTCAGAAATTCTCCTGGGAAGTGAACAGTCAGGAAGATCCCCTGGAGAAGGACGTGGTAGCCCACTCCAGTATTCTTGCCTGGAGAGTCCCATGGACAGAGGAGCCTGCCAGGCTACAGTCCTAGGATCACAAAGTGTCAGACGTGACTGAAGCGACTTGGCACACACACATGAGTATTCCATTGTACGTATGTACCACATCTTCTTTATCCATTCCTCTGTTGATGGACATTTAGGTTGCTTTCATGTCTCGGTTACTGTAAGTAGTGCTGCAGTGAACATTGAGCTGCATATGTCTTTTCAAATTATACATCGTGTTTTTCCAGATATATGCCCAGGAGTGGGTTTGGACTGCTGTACCCTCATTGTATCTTCATAGAGGAGAAAGAGGGTGAGAGAACCTCTGGCACTGTCTCTCTTATAAGGGCACTAATCCTATTCATGAGAGTTCTGACATCAAGACCAAATTGCTTCAAGGAGCCCCATCTCCTTATATCATCACATTGGGAGTTAGCGTTTCAACATGAATTTGGCCAGAGGGGTGGGGGGGTGGGGAGGATGGGTCTCACACGCGTGAACACACACACACACACACACACACACACACACCCCTAGTTCACAAACAGGGAAAATCAGTAGGACAAATGGGGACTGTGGTGAAGAAGAAAATAAGATCCTTGTGCCAAGCAGCATCCTTGGATAGAGCAATGACCCAACATTGCCAGATCCTCCCATTTTCTTAAAGAAGTTGGAAAATACAGCTTCTTTTCATGTGCAAGGCAAGTTCCTGATTTCTAAAACTTGACAAGTAATTTAAAAGCTTAAAACACACACGGGCCAAGCAAAATACATCTCCAGACTGAACATGTCCCCCAGGCCTCCAGTCTGTGACCTCTGGAAAGGTCGGGGGCATGTTACTGGGGACAGAAACTCCTCGTCTACACAGGAGTGCTTCTGGAAACACTGTCACCAGCCAGAGAGGTGGGCGCCGTTGGCTGCCGTCTGCACCATGGCAGCTCAGAACCCACCAGCTGTTACCAGGGATGTGACAGCCCGTAACCAGGGACGGAGTTCTTGTCTTTGGGCTTTGTCTCCTGGTTAAAGATAGAGGAGCCTTCTCAATAACTCCTCCCTCAGTAAAAAGTAGCGAGTCTGAAGAGAAGGCACTGAAGTTGGACCTGTGGTGGGTTTGGTGATAAGCTGGTTCCCTGGCGTGGGAAACAGTGGGGAGGAAAGACAAAGAGTGTGTGTGCGCTCAGGTGAGTCCAGCTCTGCTACCACATGGACTGTAGTTCACCAGGCTCCTCTGTCCATGGGATTTTCTAGCAAGAATACTGGAGTGGGTTGCCATTTCCACCTCCAGGGGATCTTTCAGACTCAGGAATTGAACTCATGTCTGCTGCACCTCTTGCATTGACAGTAAGGTTCTTTACCACTGTATCACCTGGGAGCCCCGAAGAGAGAGGTAAGTATGTCTGGAGGCTATCTTGATCTATTTCATGGTTTCCATTCTAGCCCAAGGTGGGACCCAAAGGTGGCCTCTAACATAGATTCTCAATTCCCAGCAATGCCTGAGAAAGGTCACTGACCATGGGGTGACCTTCACCTGGGCCAAGCAGTTGTTGTAGAATCTCTCGAACTCAGTTCTCTCAAAAGCACCCTGAATTTCCACCTCCCACTATTTGCAAAAAAGATGACTTTCCTTCTATCACCCTTGACCTGTTCAACTTCTTGAGTTTCAAGCAGGTTCTAGAAGAAGATAGTCTTGTATATACTCTGAGACTGAACATACATATGGATAATGGCCAGACAGACCATAGGTAAGATAGAATTCGGACCCACCATCTGCAGCAGCCAGACCATAACCATTGGCCCCAAATGTCAGGACTTGATAATAACTGACTGTTTCCCTAATTGTTGTCCCTGCTTCCAACTTAGGACCTATAAGAGAAAGCCAGATGTACATCCCTAATGTATCCCATAAGGATGACTCTCCTACAGTTAGTTGCCACCTCCAGCTTCTCCCAAAAACAGCCTCCAAGAAGGGCACACCTGGAACCCTCCCTCTTTTCCTCCAAGAAGCTCCTTCCCAGCCCTGCCTGAGGCAGTGATGCCAGATACAAGTGATGATATCTGACCCACATTCTAAGATGAGCTCCCATTAAACAGCCTTTGGGGTTTCCCAAGTGGTGCAGTGGTAAAGAATCCGCCTGCCAATACAGGAGATGCGTGTTCAATCCCTGAGTCAAGGAGATCCCCTGGAGGAGGAAATGGCAACCCACCCAGTATTCTTGCCTGGAAAATCCCATGGACAGAGGAGCCTGGTGGGCTACAGCCTACGGGGTTGCAAAGAGTCAGGTATGACAGAATGGCTGAGCAGGCAACCACGCAAACAGCCTTTTCCTGTTCTCATTTAGGAGGTTTTTGTTCATTTCCGTGGCTCAGGCACCCTCTCACACAATTTCATTTCCAGCTGGGGTCACCCCCCACCCATCCCCAGGCTCACAGTGACTGCAGAACCCACTCAGAGGAGGCAGTTTGGGGAGAACTGATGGTCCAGTCTGTCCCAGATGAACGGTAAAGGGGCCCAAGAGATGTTTGAAATCATTGTGTTGTGACCAGAAACTTTATTAACCTGGAGACAATGGGGCAATTGTCCCAGGGCAGACAGAGCGAAATGCTGGAGTCTGGGACAAACGAAGCTGCCTGAGTGGCCTGGGCACAGATTCCCACGTGTTGAGGCTGGCAGTGGAAGGGACAGCCATTGACAGGCTGGACCACCAGCAGCCCAGTCACCTCCTCACTGGAACAAGTCACAGAGGTTCTGAGCAGCCAAAAGGCATCTCACTCCTTGAGCCTATGAAAATCAACCTCTCTCCACTTTCATCAAGTCACCAGACCTACATTAAAGAGATACCTCTGGGGAAGGAGACAACACTTTCTTACATGAGAACAAAATGTCATCACAGACAGCTTTCAATACATCATACTTGTATTTTTCAGGGAGAAGCAGTGAGAAATTAAAGAAGTAGAATTTTATCGTCTTAAATCAAAAGAGCTATTGGGATCCGTCAGAGGCATATTCCTGACTCTCTCTCTCACAATTTCTGATATTTTAAAAGCCTCAAGAGAAGAATTAAAGAGTTTTCCTCCGGACAGGGTGCCGCAAAGAGCCGCACGTAGAGTGCTGCTTGGCACTGGGGAGATGATCAGGACAAAGGATGAGGGGGTGCCAGGTTGCAGCTCCGTCCCCGGCCCCACCCCACCCCAATCTAGGCACATGAATGGGAAGAGAAGATGCTAGAATACCTTCATTCTTCAAGAACACTGCCGGTGATTTAGACCAAGGTCTCTATTCCGTGCTTGTTAATTAGGCTGACTCGGTGGAATCTGCCAGCAGGGCTCTCTCCACGCTGCTGTGTTGTCACGTGACACAGCAGTTGCCATGGAGATTATCAGCTGTGAGTGGGCTGTCCATAAGCTGAACCTGCATCTGACAAGTCAAATTTGTCAGCTTAGGGAAAGAGTTATCCTTTCCTCTTAAAGAAATTTCCTTGGCTCCTGCCCCTGCCTACCCCTCCCCCCTTTCCAACCGGGAAAGACTTTTTCCACATTGTGGTCTTGAGTCAAAGACAGGTTGTTTTATTTTCTCTGGTGATCTGTAGAGTCTGCAAGAAACTCGGGAACTTGCACCAGTGGCCCTCCAGGATGATTTAGGGGTGAAGTCAAACGAGTCCTGTGATTCATCCACAAACTGTGCATGTGTGCTTGTGATGTCTCTTTAGCTGTGCCGACTCTTTGCGGCCCCATGGACTGTAGCCCATCAGACTCCTCTGTCCATGGGATTTCCCAGGCAAGAACACTGGAGTGGGTTGCCATTTCCTGCTCCAGGAAATCTTCCCGAGCCAGGGATTGACCCCACATCTCTTATGTCTCCTGCATTGGCAGGTGTGTTCTTTATCACTAAGCCCCCTGGGAAGCCCCCACCTACCGACCACAGGGCACCCACCATGGGCTTCGTCTCTTGTATGATGGGAATGGTAGGCCAGTGGCTGGGTTTTCTCTCCAACAAGTGGATTTCATTTCCTCCGTTGCCATGAACTGCCCCCAGTATGCTAATGATCATGGGTATGCATGTGTATACATGCCTGGGCACACGTGTATTTGTCCTGCTGCTCTCTGTCCCTCAGCAGGTAATGACTTCTATGGACTGGCTTTGTCAGGTTAAAGGTGAAGCAGCCATTGGATAAAAGGTACCCTGCCAAGCTGACAGACTGCGGGAGGCAGGGTTGGAACCTGGCCAAGAAGGGAGGGACAGGCTACGTGTCTGCCCTGTTGAGGAGCATCACACAACTGTAGGGACAGGGATGGGAAAGAGGCTCCTGGCCCCAAACACCTGGGTTTTACCTTGCTTCTCCTTTGGCTGAGCTCCTAAGATTACAGGAACTCCTAGCCAGTCTCCCATCTCCCACGCCCGTGACCTCACTGCACCAGCTTCAGGGGCCTCGCGTGGCAGCTAGTGGGACCTCTGGACAGCCGCTCCAGAGCCTGCAGCAGGCAGGGGTGGCCAGTGACCCCCCAAGCTGGGGGCTCCGGAAGCAACCACTCACGACGCGTGCCATACTAGGCCTGGCCAGTGGGTGAGCAGATCCAACACCGCACCGTTCTTCCTGCGGCTGCAGGGTCCACCTCCCACGGAGGGATGCGTGTGGCTGGAGGACAAGAGGCCTGAGGCCACGAAGCCCAGCTGGACAGCGCCCGTGACTGCGCTCAGCCTCAAGTCTTCCCTGCAAGTGCCCCGTTTGGGGACTCCGCTGCTCGGAGGCGGCCCTGGGTCACACCTCTTGGCATCTGAGTGGAACAGGAGCGGGTGATGGCAGAGGTCAGAATTTTTTAAAGTAAGGCCAATGCTGTGTGTCAGCTAGGTCCTGTTGATGGTGTGTGTGAGCGTCTATGTGTATATGTGTGTGCACTTGAGTGAGCGTGTCTGTGTGTGCCTATGCATATGTATATGTGTCTGAGTGCTTGTATGTGTAGATACATGTTTATGTGTGAACTGTGTCTGTGTGTACAGGTGTACACATGAGTGAGTTTGAGTTTCTGTACATGTGTGTGTGTGAATTTGCATGTCTATGTGCCTCTGTGTGTGAATGTGTGAAAATCAATCTGTGCATGTATGTGTACATGTGTGAATATGTGTGTGAATGAGTGTGTCTCTGTATAGCTCAGATGGTAAAGAATCCACCTGCAATGCAGGAGACTCGGGCTTGATCCCTGGGTGGGGAAGATCCCCTGGAGGAAGACATGGCAACCCACTCCAGTATTCTTGCCTGGAGAATCCCATGGACAGGGGAGCCTGGTAGGCTACAATCCATAGGGTCACAAAGAGTTGGACACAGTTTCAACTCAAGTTCAACAACAGTTTCAATCTCACTGTATGTGTGTGAACTTGCATGCCTGTGTGTGTATCTGCATGTGAGCATGTGTGAATGTCTATGTGAATGGGTGTGTGTGCACATGTCTGTGTGTGAACACAGGTGTGAGTGTGTTTCTATGTATGGATGGGTTTGTCTGTGTGTGTGTGAATGAGTGCGATGCACACATCTGTGTCGGTACACACATTTGTGTGTGGCAGTGGTGGGAGGTGGGTGGTATTGGGCCCCTCTCTTGGGATCAGTCTGGAAACCTCAGGCTGCTGCTGCCTGGGACGTCCACACCCCCAGCCAGAGCCCAGCTTGCTTCTCTGCTGACATCACAGAAGGCCGGGCTGCTCTGGATTCTGGGGGGCTGCTGAGTTGGTTGGACAACAACCATGTTTCAGACCTGAAATTCGGTCTAGCAGGTGAGCATACCTCACAAGCACAGCCTGCTGTAGACTCTTTCCTGAAAGAGCTGTGTACTCACATGGCGCCCCAGTCTGTGCATGGTCCCACCTCAGGTGCCTCGTCTCATCTCCCAACCATTCCGCCAGGGTTTGCACGATGAGCGCATCCTTTATATATATACACATATATATATCAGTTCAGTTCAGTCGCTCAGTCGTATCTGACTGTTTGCGACCCCATGGACTGCAGCACGCCAGGCCTCCCTGTCCATCACCAACTCCTGGAGCTTACTCAAACCCATGTCCATTGAGTTGGTGATGCCATCCAACCATCTCATCCTCTGTCGTCCCCTTCTCCTCCAGCCTTCACTCTTTCCCAGCATCAGGGTCTTTTCCAATGAGTCAGCTCTTGGAGTTTATATGACTCTGTTATATAAAGAATATATACTCTTACTGGAGTGTACTTGATTTACAACGCGGTGTTAGTTCCAGGTGTAGAGCAAAATGGATCAGTTATACATATGCATATATCCACTCTGTTTTAGAGTCTTTTCCCATATATAACAGAGTTTTGAGTCAAGTTCCCTGTGCTATATAGTAGGTCCTTATTAGTTATCTGTTTTATACATAGCAATGTGTATGTGTCAATCCCAATCTCCCAGCATCTACCCCACCACCGCTGGTAATCATAAGATTATTTTCTACATCTGTGACTCTCTGTTTTTAACATTTGTACCTTTTTTTTAGATTCCGCATATAAGAGATATCATATGATATCTGTCTTTCTGTGTGTGACTTACTTCACAGAGTATGACACTCTCTAGGGCCATCCATGGTGCCGCAAATTGCAGTTTTCGTTCTTTTTTATGGCTGAGTAATATTCCGTTGTGTGTATATGTGCCACATCATCTTGATTCGTTACTCTGTTGAGGGACATTGAGGTTGCTTCCAGGTCCTGGCTATTGTAAATGGTAGAGCGCCTGTTCTTTAGATCCGGAAGTGAGGACCCAGAGGCATGATCCAGGTTTCCCGTGATGTGCAGCCCCACTGAGGTCTGAGCTGGGCTGGGAACAAACAGGGCCTTTGTTCACCCTGTCCTTACCCACGCCGATCTACAAACACCCAGTGGGTACGGGATGCTTCCAGAAAGGTGTCCAGCGTCAGGGCAGGGGTCTTTCATCCTCTGTAAGCTGGGAGCATTAAGCCCTGTCTGCCTCCTCATGCAGTGAAGCACAGCCAGCCCCCACATGGCTGACCAGGTTAGGGTCTTCAGGCCCCTCTCTCTCGGCTCTGCGAGTGGGGCCTGGAGCTGGGCAGAGCAGAGAAGGGCCCCTCCCAGACTCATCTTCACGTCCATCTCCTGTTTTTCAGCCATGTAGACAGGAGAGGCAGCTCCAAGGCCAAGGGCTTTGCTGGATATGAGCTAGTGAGGGCTTGGGTACCAGAGAAGAAAAGGCAGATACTTCACTCCTCCTGTATCTTGCTATGTGTTGAAGGGAGCAAAAAAAAACCATCTCTTGCATATGGGACTCTTAGAAGGTCCAATTAAAATAGGAGGTTTCTGTAGAGGCCCTAGGAAATCCCCTAAACGGTTACAGCCTTGCGTTCAGGGAGAGAGGTGGGCGGCACTCAGGCCGGTGCCCTGTGTCAGCTGCTCCTGCAGCAGAAGCAGGCCGCGAGCACAGGGGCCCAGCTCCTGGCTGCGTTTTATTTTCCTGAGTGCTCCCAGGTGCACGTTTCTAGAAGCCCAGCGCGCCAGTGCTGCTGGCGAATGGAGAGGCAGGCCAGGAGCCAGAACCAGAAAATAAACACACGGAGCCAGAAACCTTATGTTCAGATGCAGCTGAAAGGCAACAGATATGGGCCCTGCGGAGCAGCGGGCTCTCCAGACCCCAGCCGGGAGCCTCTCCCCACCCCTGCCCCAGATGCCCTGCTCACAGGCTGCCCGCAGCTCACAGCGAGGCTGCTGTGGCGGTGGCTGTGGTCAGCACGGTGGCTGCTGCAGGCCAGCCAGTCTGCCGCTGCAGGGAGACCGTGCCCACACCCAGCCAGGCCCTGCTCCCCGCTCCCCCTCCACTCCAGGGCCTGCAGGAGGATGGGGAATTGTCTCGAAGGACCTGGGGACTGTTGGCGGTGTCTCCCCACCACTGCCTTGCCCAGGCTACCAGAGGTTTAGCTGGTTTTTGATTTATGTGAGGGCCCCATCCCTGGTGGCTCAGAGAGTAAAGAATCCGGCAGTGCAGGACACCCAGGTTGGATCTCTGGGTCAGGAAGAGCCCCTGGAGAAGAAAGTGGCTACCCACTCTAGGATTCTTGCCTGGAGAATCCCACGGACAGAGGAGCCTGGTGGGCTGCCATCCATAGGGTCACAAAGAGTCGGACACAACTGAGGGGCTAATACTTTCATCCCTGGGGAGGCACCTTGGTGCTGAGCTGAGGGTCACGGGGTCAGTTCTCAAGGGTGGCTCCCTCTGCAAGCCTCACACCCACGGGCTGTCCTCCCAGAGCACTCGGCACACAGACGCCCATGGCCCGGCCTCTGGGTGCCTGGAGCGTCTCACTCTCTGCCCTGGCTCGGCTCCAAGCCAGACATGGTTTTCTCCATGCTTCCCATTAGCGGAGAGGGACCAAGGCCCATGCATGGCCCAGTGTGGGCAGTCTCTTTGCCTCTCTGTTTGGAGGGGGTGCCATGGCAGGGCCTCAGGACAGAGACCATCAACGCACTCTTCTCAGCCCGTGACAAAGGCGGTCTGGGTAAGGTGACAGCAACAGCCCCCAGCCAGTCTGGGCTAGATTCCCAGCTCCTAACCCTCCACGTGATCTTGGGCAGCTCAACTCACTAGGCCAGTTTCCTCATCTATAAAATAGGATAAAAATGAGCCCTACCTCACAGAGTTGACCTAAGGATTAAATTAGGTTTTATGTGTATACACAGATGTATCTATATACATACTCATGTGTATATATAAAATTATATATATAAATATAAATGAATTATATAAGAGCGTATATACATATAATTGTATATATATTTATACATAAATGAGATTTTAGATATAAATATCTGTGACATTATAAATACATATACTATTTAAAGTACTTAGAACAGAGACTTCCCTGGTGATCCAGGGGTTAGGACTCTGACTTGCAATGCGGGGGTCACAGGTTTGATCCCCGGTCAGGGAACTAAGATCCCACACGCTGTGGAGCAACCAAGCCACACCACAGCTCGAGCCCACAACACAGCGGAGACCCCACGTGTTGCAACTGAGGCCCGACGCAGCCAGATAAACAGACAAATGAAGACAAAAGCTGTTTAAGTACTTAGAACAATGCCTGACACATAGTGAAGGCTCCATAAATATTAATTGTTCTTCTTTTTGTTCTTCCTCTGGTTCTCATTGTCTTTGTGATAAGCACAGCTTCGAGATCAGCCAGCCTGGGTTTCAATCTCCATCCAGCCCTTTAATAGCCCTTGAGCAGAGGTGAACTTCCTCAGCCTATCCAAGCCTTACTAAATGTCCGCAGATGAAGGTTCATTACAAATCATAGGTCTGGGGCCTGCCTGGTGGTCCAATGGTTAGGGCTTTGCCTTCCAATGAAGGGGGTGCCAGTTCAATCCCTGGTCAGGGAGATAACATCCCACAGGCTTTGTGGCCAAAAAACCAAAACATAAAAAACTGAAGCAACATTGTTACAAATTCAATAAAGACTTTAAAAAAATGGATTTACTGTTAAAAGAAATAGTGGGCCTTAAACTGTACACTTAAAACTGATTAAAATAATAAACTTTATGTTACGTAGATTTTACCACAATAAGAAAAAAATCCACTATAAATGAATATCAGATATTTGTCACACAAGTATCAGGAATCCATCAAATGAAGCCCATATTTTAATGAGAATATTACTTGAAGGAGTGATTCTCAAGCTGTGTGTCTGGGGCATGGTGATTACATTTGGAAGAGCCCTTGGAAGTGGGGTCATGCTGGACCTGGGGACCTGGGAGGTGTCCAGACTAGATGTCAGTGAGGCCAGGCCTGCTTGCAGCTCTGCATAGAGCCTGTGTGGCTACACCAGGGACATGCTGGTGACCCTGGGGACAAGGTGCTCGGGTCTCTCAACAAGCCCTTCCTTGCAGAGTCTGGAGGAGGATCTTTGCCGCAGTTGTCTAGGCAAGAGGCCTTCGTGTGTTAGTTGCTCAGTCGTGTATGACTCTTTGCAACCCCATGGACCCTGCCAGGGGTCCTCTGTCCATAGGATTCTCCAGGCAAGAATACTGGAGTTTGCTGCCATTTCCTCTTTCAGGGGATTTTCCTGACCCGGGGTTAGAACCTGGGTCTCCTGCGCTATAGGTGGATTCATTACCACTGAGCCACCAGGAAAGTCCAAGAATGCTGGAGTGGGTAACCTATCCTTTCTCCAAGGGATCTTCCTAACCCGGGAATGGAACCTGGGTCTCCTGCACTGCAGGTGGATTCATTACCACTGAACCACCAGGAAAGTCCAAGAATGCTGGAGTGGGTAACCTATCCTTTCTCCAGGGGATCTTCCAGACTTAGGGGATCTTCCTGACCCAGGAATCGAACCGGGGTCTCCTGCATTGCAGGTGATTCTTTACCATCTGAGCCACCAGGAAAGCAAGAGGCCTCCTTGCCTTCTTTCCAGACCTTTCCAGAGAGCAGAGCTCCAGTACAGTCTCATAGCACAACAGGTATCTCTGCCCCGCTCAGCCCCAGAGTGACCCAGCATGCCTTTATTCCGAAGCTCCAACAGTGGAAGCATGGTCACAGCATGCTGGCTCCAGGTCTGAATCGTGACCCAGGAGTGAGGGACTACGGAGAGCTGTCATTCACCACCAGGTGCTCACAAGCTGTCCTCTGGTTGCCTAGGCAACCTGGAAGGGCCTCTGCCTTCCCACCAGGACAAGCCTGCAGCTTCCCATGATGCAGACAGTTCTGGCGAGGAAGGATGGAAGTGGTGTGGACCGTAGGACAGGGGCCTGCAGGAGGCCTCACAAGAGGACTCACAGCAGAGCCTGTGGCCGTCACATTTGCTGAGCCTGCCATGCGCCAGGCAGCATGCCAGGGTTCCCTTTGAGTTAGAAAGGGTCCCTTTTCTCCTCACCCTCTCCAGCATTTGTTGTCTATAGACTTTTTGATGATGGCCATTCTGACTGATGTGAGGTGGTACCTCATTGTAGTTTTGATTTGCATTTCTCTGATAATTAGCAATATCGAGCATCCTTTCATGTGCCCGCCAGCCATCTGTATGTCTTCTTTGGAGAAATGTCTATTTAGGTCTTCTGCCCATTTTTTGATTGGGTGGTTTTTTTGTTTGTTTTTTGTTTTGGTATTGAGCAGTATAAGCTGTTAGTGTATTTTGGATATATATGACCTTCAAAATAAAATCACGCATACACCACCTGCCACTTTAGGAAGTCCTTTTCTTCCCAGGTGGTGCTAGTGGTAAAGAACCCACCTGCCAATGCAGATTAGACATAAGATATGCAGGTTTCTTCCCAGGGTTGAGAAGATCCTCTGGAGGAGGGCATAGCAACACACTCTAGTATTCTTGCCTGGAGAATCCCATGGACAGAGGAGCTTGGTGTGTGACAGTCCATTGGGTCACAAAGAGTCAGACACAACTGAAGCGACTTAGCACGTACACATCTTAACTAATCATATCTGCAAAGACCATTACTAAATATGTTAGGTCACATTCTGCGGTTCTGGGTGGTCGTGGATTTAGGGGGACACTGCTCAGCCCCACATGGGCAGTGTGAGCCCGTGCATGAACATGTGACTCGCAGCAGTACTGGGAGGTGAGGGGGGCATGAGAGGTGCCTGTTACTGAGAGGCAGCTCCATGAGGGTACCCTGGAGAGGATATATGCGGACACAGAGTTATCTCTGATCCCCTCACTGCTGGGTTCTTCTGGAACTTTTCACCTGTGTCAAGAGAGGAGGTCAGAGATCCCTGAAAGGTCCTCAGGCCTCAGAGTCCCATGTCTGTGCAGCCCTGGTGTCCAAGGCCATGCAGGACCATCAGAACAGAGATAGGAAGGCGTGACCCAGTGCCACCGGAATCCACACCACCGCTGATGTCACCAAGTTATTCACCGAGGGTGGACACACACTGATGGGAGAAAGAGGAAACAGGACCAGGGCAAGGGCTGGTGGGGACACGTGCCAGGCCCAGGGGACTCACTGGGGCCTGGGCACGGCCCACTGCCACTGTCTGTGGCGGGACAGGCAGGGCAAGAGGTGATGTCCTCTTGTTTCCTGCTGACACCTCCTCCCACCCGGCTCTGAACAAAGATTTCTGGAAGTAGAGGAGTGATCCAGGGGTAGTGCAAGGCAAGCGGCAGCCCTCCGGGGCACGCCCACGGCTGGTGAAGGCTGCCTGGGGTTTGGCTGGAGTCATTCCTCTGCAAGTCAGTCTTAGGTGAAAGAGAATCACAGCCCTGGAGAGGCCCCTTCGGTTTCTACCAGCCTTGAAATCATTTGAAAATAGCAACAGCAAGTCCCGATGCTGGGCCTGGAGGAAGGCTGCTCTGGTGTCACACACTGTCTGGTTGAGCAGCCTCTCCTGACCCTGTATGTGCCTGGGGGACAGGGGACACCTCAAAGCTTTAGCTTAAAGCAAGAACAGAGGGCATGGCCTTCCTGCCTGCCCTGGGGGAGGGAAGTATCTGGGGTGCAGGCCCTTTCTGTCACCACAGGTCACAGGACTTGGGGTCCTCTGGCCCTGTGTGTTGACAGCCACCTCAGACCCCATTAACTGAAAAGCCACACTTGAGCATTGTTCAGCCTTGGACTAAGCCTTGACACACCAAGGCTTCAGGACTGCCCCAGAGCCAAACCACTGACCTTGCGGAGCACGGAGATTGGACACATGTACACAAAAGTCTCCATGGACACCCAGGCAGCGTGCTCCCGGAGCACAGAGCAGGGCTGTCCTGTGGCTCCTGGTGTGAAATGGCCACGCAGACCTCCTGGGGCGCTGGCTCAGCCTAGATGTCCTCTGGTCGGAGAGCTGCCTCCCCATCACAGACATGGGTCTTAAGCAGCACACACTCCATGGGATCTTTCTTTTGACTGGTTCTCCAGAAAAACAGAACCCACAGGACACACACACAGAGTGATTTATTGTAAGGACTCAGCTCACATGATTACAGAAGTTGACAGGTTCCAATAACTGCATTCAGTAAATTAGAGACATGGGGACTGCAAATGTAGTCCTGGTCTAAGTCCCAAATCCTGAGAATCAGAGCTTCAGTGGTGAGTTCCACTGTGAAAGCCAGCATGCGCAAGACCCATGAGGAGCTGTGCTTCATCTCGAGTCTAAAGGCAGGAAAAGATCCAAGTCCCAGCTCAAAGGCAGCGGGCAGGAGCAGTGCCCTCCTTGTGAGAGGGTCAGCCTTTGTGGGCTACTCAGACCTTCAGCTGATGAGATGAAGCCCACCTACTTTAGGAAGAGCAACCTGCTTTACTCAGTCGATTAATCTTAAACTCCGAACTCATTCAGAAAAGCCCTCCCAGAAACACCAGACTAAGAACAATGTTTGAATAAATATCTGGGCCCTCCATGGCCCAGTCCACTGTCAGTCAAATTCCCTCTCCAGGTGAATTTCCCACTAAGAGCAGGGAGACCACCCGGTCTCTGCCTGGGCAGGATCTGGGTCCCAGTGGATTGGAGATTTTCTTTCCAGATACCCTCCCACTCTCCTTCCCAACCCTTGAGTTCCTCAAGACACCATCCTTCTCAGACCCTGTACTATGATCATGGGCACACCTTTTCCCTTAAATGAACTTGGGGTGCATTTCTTTACTTGCATCACCCCCACAGCCCCTATGAACACTGACTTCTTTCCATCTGGCCCTTCCTCCACCATGGGGTCTTCATGGACCTTCCCCCACCCCGAGACCCGTTGGGCTGGGTCACCCCCAGCAAACTGACCTGCCACAGAGTTTTCCACCTTCCATTCTGTGACAGCAATCAGGGTGAAAACTGGAAACTGTGTTTTTACTTGTGTATATGCTTTTTTATCATCAGACACTTGCTTCCAGAGACATAGTTCCACTGAGGTGATCACTAACCTGCACAGAGATGGTACATCTCAGAGGCCCCTTCAGTGCAAGTTTGAAAGATTTTAATGATTATACTTACAAGTCCTGCAAACTGGAGCCTCCAGAAATGCCAGTTAAGTCAGATATCTGGTTTTCATAACATTTCTAGTTACGGAGGCTTCTCCTGCATTCTTGGCTTGGTATGTGCAGTATGGTTAAAACTGAAATGTCAAAGAGGAATGATTAAAAGCCAGGAAGTGGTCATTAAGAAACCTGCCTCATTGTGCTTTCTTTCATTTGTGGAGGAGAAAAGGCCGAGAGACGGGAGGGCGGCCGACCCTGTGTGAACATGACTGCATCTTTGTAGGGCTATTGGAAATCTGTGAATTGATTTTAGCTTCACACCAGCTGGAACATCACTGTGGCTTCAGGCTGCAGAGAGGAGGACTGAGTTCTCACAACTGCACGTTAGGAAGAAGCCTCGGAGTTGACCTAACCTGACCTCTTATCTGTCAGGTGGGGACACAGGGATCCTGAGATGTTCACTGTCACACAGCCAAGCAGTGGGAAGCTGGCTTTCACAGTCAGACCCAAATTCCAGGTGGACTAAAACTGAATGTAGAAATGAAACTTTCCAACCATAAGAGAAATACATTCATGACAGTGTGGTAGGGAAGAAGGACTCACGCTGAACTAAGTCGCTTCAGCCGTGTCCAACTCTTTGTGACCCCATGGACTGTAGCCCGCCAGGCTCCTCTCTCCATGGGATTCTCCAGGCAAGAATACTGGAGTGGGTTTCCATGCCTCCTCCAGGGGATTTTCCCAACCTAGGGATCGAACCCAGGTCTCCTGTACTGCAGGCAGATCCTTTACCATCAGAGCCAGCAAGACACAAAAAGCACAAACCACATTAAGATAAAGAGCTTCTCTCCATCTGAAAACAAAGAGGGAAGCCAGTGTCTGAAGTCTGAGTTTCCTGGGTCCTGAGTAATTCCTACTGAAAGCTAGGGGGAGGGACTTCCCTGGTGGTCCAGCAGCTAAGACTCTGCGTGCGCTGCCAGTGCAGGGGTTCCAGGTTCTATCTCTGGTCAGGGAACTAGATCCCACAAACCACAACTAAGATCCAGAGCAACCATGTTAATTAATTTTTTTTTTTTTTTAAGCCAGAGGAAAGGTCTTTTGGGAAAGAATGGCAGTGTCCCTGGGTTTCCCAGGTGGTGCTGGTGGCAAAGAACCCACCTGCCAATGCAGGAGACGCAAGAGACATGGATTGGATCCCTGCGTCAGGAAGGTCCTCTGGAAAAGGAAATGGCAACCCACTGCAGTATTCTTGCCTGGAGAATCCCGTGGACAGAGGAGGCTGGCAGGCTCCAGTCTGTAGGGTTGTAAAGAGTCAGACACGACTGAAGTGACCTAGCATGCACGCACTGGTACTGTGCAGTCCCCCAGAGCAGTCCTGTGAGCCATGACCGTCCCTGTCACATGGACGAAACGGAAGCTGAAAAACCCTGTTGCTTGTCACGATCACACATCTGGTGAGTGACAGGGGCCATCCGTCACCAGCGTGTGCAAACATCTCCTATGGAGCCATCAGCTTCCCTGTCTTTCCCTCCAATCAGCACAGTAGCCGGGTTGCCCTTTATAAAATGCAAGTTGGACCATGTTACCCCATCATTGGGCCTTTTGGGATGTCCTGATACATGTCACGGAAAACCCAAACTCCTACCCATCCTGAGGCCCTTGGTGACATGGCCCATAACTTCTCTGCCTTGCCTATTCCCACTGTTCTTTCTTCCCCAGTTGCCAGAATGCAGGCAGGCTTCCTCAGGGCCTTTGCACAAGCTGTTCTGTCACCAGAGACCCTCTCTCACTTCCTCACATGGCCAACACTACTCCCTCGTAAACCTCACTTCCTGAGAGAACTCTCTCCAGACCTGGGCACCCACTGTGGTAGCACTTACTGTACACAATTTATTTCTATTTATTTGTTTAACCTTTGTTGTCATAATAGACTCTATGCCCTGTAAAGGCAAAAAACAGACAGCTTTATTCTTTTCTTAAAAAAAAAAAAACCTTTTATTTTGTTTTGGGATAAAAGCCAGTTAACAATGTTGTGACAGTTTCAGGTGAGCAGCAAAGGGACTCAAGCATAAACACACACGTGTCCCTTCCCCCCTGAAACTCCCCTCCCACCCAGGCTGCCACAGAACATTGAACAGAGAGCCCTGTGCCGGGCAGTAGGTCCTGCTGATTATCTATTTTAAATACAGCGGTGTGCACATGCCCATCCCGAGCTCCCTGACTATCCCTTTCCCTCACTCTTCACATTGGCAGCCACAAGTTCACTCCCTAAGTCTGTGCGCTGTTTCTGTTTCATAGGTTCATTTGTATCATTTCTTTTCAGATCCCTCATATAAGGGATGTCAGATAGTATTTCTCCTTCTCCAGACAGTATTTCTCTTTCTCCAGACAGTTTTATTCTGGACTGGACCTTTCACTCAAACACAGGGCCTGGTACTTTGTACAGCTCAATAAAAACATGCTGGCTGCGTGCCAGATGCATCCTGAAACGCTCCGAGCATGGTCCCTAACCAGCTGTGTGATATTAGTGACTCACCGTCGCTTTCTCAGCCTCATGAAATCCAAGCAAAGCTCCTGTGCCTCCCAGCTCTGACACGCCCCATCCCTCCGCTACTCAAAGAGAAACAGCCCTACTGTGCGCCAGGCACCGTGGCAGGTGCCAATTACCAGTAATGCTGTGAGCCTGGACTCAGGCAGCGTCCAGGATGAGTCTAAGCTCACCTGATGCTCTTGGCCTCCAACTTCTCAGGTGATGCAGAGCCCCAGATGGTGACCTGCCTGGCCAGGGGGCTTCTCTGGTTGGGGAGGTCATGATGGGGACACGTTCCAGAGTCCAGGAAGCATGTCCAAGATTCCAAAGGCTAAGGCAGGAAAAGAGCAGCAGCTGATGGCCAGTCTGAGAACGGAACCTTCAGGGCATCCACCCATCCCCGCTGAGGACACATCGGCTACAGCCCTGCTGCCCACCATGAGCTGAACTCTCAGTTGGGGATGTTATTCCCACATCAATCCTGGCTGTCGACTTGAAGACTACTCCTAGGCTGTGTACCAAACTGTGACCGAATAATGGAATCTGTGAGACTTTCTCAGTAGGAAGGAAACTTGAGGGCACAGAGGCCCACATTTCATCTGTGCACAGCCCAGGCGGTCAGCGAGCCTGGCGGTCAGCAGAACAGACCCCTGCCATCATTTTGCTGGCATCTCTTATCAGCAACGGGCTTCCCTGGTGGCTCAGATGGTGAAGCATCTGCCTGCAATGCAGAAGACCCTGGTTTGATCCCTGGGTCAGGAAGAGCCCCTGGAGAAGGGAATGACTACCCACTCCAGTACTCTTGCCTGGAGAATCCCTTGGACAGAAGAGCCTGGTGGGCTACAGTCCACGGGGTCACAGAGAGTCAGACACGACTGGGCGACTAACACCACCACTTGGCCACCACAGGCTGTCCACAGTCGGCTCTTCACAGTGCGCCATTTTATTTTTTAAGTCCAGTTCTAAAATTTACCTGGCTTCTCTCAGGGGATCCCTTGAAGCCGTTCATTGCTTTCATAGGGAAATAGCTATCCAAGGGAAATGACCAAAAACCACCAGGAAGGACGCCTAGGCGAGCACAGGGCAGTGTGAGAAAAAGGCCGCGTGAGGCGGGCTGGGACGCCGACAAAGGGGGCACCCCTGTGCTGTCCTCCCGGGCCTGTCTCTTCTGCTGTCCAGTCGCTCGGTCGTGTCCGACTCTTTGTGACCTCATGGACTGCAGCACGCCAGGCTTCCCTGTTCATCACCATCTCCCAGAGCTCACTCAAACTCACACCCACTGAGTCGTTGATGCCATCCAACCATCTCATCCATCTCTGTCGTCCCCTTCTCCTCCTGCCCTCAGTTTTTCCCAGCATCAGGGTCTTTTCCAATGAGTCAGCTCTTCGCATCAGGTGGCCAAATTATTGGAGCTTCAGCTTCAACATCAGTCCTTTCAATGAATAGTCAGGGTTGATTTCTTTTGGAATTGACTGCTTTGATCTCCTTGGAGTCCAAGGAACTCTCAAGAGTCTTCTCCAGCAACATAGTTTGAAGGCATCAATTCTTTGGTGCTCAGCCTTTTTTCTTGTCCAGCTCTTATGTCCATAAATGGCTACTGGAAAAGCCATAGCTTTGACTACACGGACCTTTGTAGGCAAAGTAAATCTCTGCTTTTTAATACTTTGTCTAGGTTTCTCATTGGTTTTTTTCAAGGAGCAAGTGTCTTTTTAACTTCATGGCTTCAGTCACTGTCCACAGTGATTTTGCAGTCCAAGTTTGTCACTGTTTCCATTGTTTCCCTATCTATTTGCCATGAAGTGATGAGACCAGATGCCATGATCTTCGTTTTCACTCTTCTCTTTCACCTTCATCACTTTCTGCCATAAGGGTGGTGTCATCTGCAATATGTGAGGTTACTGAAATTTCTCCTTGCTATCTTGATTTCAGTTTCTGCTTCATCCAGCACATCATCACTATGAACAAAGCTAGTGGAGGTCTATTTCTGCCTCCACAAAATTTAGGTTCAGGCTCGGTGGCTCCTGGCTCTCAACTGCTGTGGTTTCAGACCTCAACCGGGGCTCTTTGCATGAGGCCAGGGTGCTGGGTAAAGTGCTTGCCTGGGGTCAGGCTTCTGAGGACGGGGTAGTCCCCTGATCAAGGCCACAAAGTGAGAGAACAGAATGGGTTCTGGGCCTGGGACTGCCTAGTTCCTGGGATCATCAGAGACACCTGATGTCCTGGCAGCTTCATGTTCCTTTGGCTTTCCAGGTGGTACAGTGGTAAAGAATCCCCCTGCCAATGCAGGAGACGTGGGTTTGATCCCTGGATTGGAAAGATCCCCTGCAGGAGGAAATGGCAACTTCCTCCAGTATTCTTGCCCGGAAAAATCCCATGGACAGAGGAGCCTGGTGGGCGACTGTCCATGGGGTCGAAAGGAGTCAGATGCGACTGAGCAGCTGAGCACACACGCATGCACACAGTCTCCTTTACACAGGTGAGTGCTGGAGCGTGGAGGAAAGACAGACAGAGGGAGGCAGGAAGAAGCTGACTCAGCCTGAGGGCCAATGAAGTGCCGCATCCTGGGCTGGTGGGTGACCTCGATGATCTCGTGTAAGCCCTTCAACCTTGTGAAGTGGAGATCGGGACCCCCATACAATGCTTGATGAAATGAAGGCTCAGACAGGCTACTCAACATGCCCAAGAGCACATGGGTACTGGCAGGGGTCGGGTGTACACACAGGCTCATCTAAGGCGTCCACACCAGGCTCTATGCCATGGATGGGAGAGCAAGTCCAAGTCGCTGGCCCCTGCCCTTGCTAGCTGAGCTGGGATCCTCATTAAGGGTCTGCAGACCCACAGGACAGTTATTTCAGTTAGAAGGTCCTGAGAACTTGTAATGTTAACTTTTTAATGTGGTCTCAATTATATCACAATTTTCTATGGGCCACTTTCTCATATCTTCATTACTTTTGTCACTTGTCATCATGTCACCCTTTATTTGGAACTGTGGAACAGAAACTAAAGAGAACATAATTCACTTAATAAACTCTTACTGAATGCTAAAGTAAAAAAAAATGTTTGCCAAACTAAGCATTGGCTGCCAAACCAACTAATATTCAAATGCCCCCTCCCACCCACCCAGAAGTTAGCTTTGGTTCAATACGTCCACTTTGTAGACACTTCAAAGGGAAAGTGTATGTCTGGTCAGTGGGATCAACGACCCAGCTTCAGGGTCCAAAAAACCATGAAGGGTTCTTGAGTCCAGCCCAGTGATCAACTGTGTAAACTTGGACGTGGTAGTTTAAATATTCATTTACCTAGACTTTCCTCGGCGTTGATCATTTTGCAGAAAGACTCCACAACTGTCAAAGTATGTTCACCAAGTTCACAGTCAGGGCAAAGGTGAGGCCAGGGAGCCCTGAGCAGGGAGCAGGGTGGAGTGGATAATCTGGGGATGGCACATTGAATGGAGGTGGACCTGGAAGGTCAACTGCAAGAGAGCAAAGGTGTCGCTCAGTCCTGGAAGAGACGCCCAGGGAGAGTGGAGGAAGAATCAGGTGTGCCACCCGCTAGGGGCAGAGCTGAGGAGCCAGCTCAGGCTGCCTGACTCCCAACCTCGGGCACTTTCTGGGTGGTCACTTGGCCCCATGCATGTTCTAGAAAGTCACCATGCCTTCCTAAACAGACTCACCAAACTGGGCAGAAACTTGGGATGAAGGGAGATTCCAGGTTTGGAAACAGAGTTCTCTGCAATACATTCTTGTTTATAGTTTCCAAATCAAGACCCTGATGCTGGGAAAGACTGAAGGCAAAAGAAGAAGGGGGCAGCAGAGGATGAGACGGTTGGTTGGCATCACCGACTCAATGGACATTGAATATTACTCAGACATAAAAAGAATGAAATAATGTCATCTGCAGCAACATGGATGGACCACAGATCATCCTACTTGGAGAAAGATAAAAAACCACATATATCACTTACATGTGGAGTCTAAAAAATGATACGAATGAATTTATTTACCAAACAGACTCACAGACTTAGAAAACAAACTCGTGGTTACCAAAGGGGAAAGGGGGACAGGGATAAGTTGGGAACTGGGTATTAACAGACACACATTACTATTCATGGGGCTTCCGGGTGGTGTTTGTGGTAAAGAACCTGCCTGCCAGTGCAGGAAATGTGAGAGATGAGGTTTCCGACATCTGGATCAGGAAGATCCCCTGGAGGAGCACATGACAACATACGCCAGTATTCCTGCCTGGAGAATCCCATGAACAGAGGAGCCTGGTGGGGCCCGGAATGAGGGCCCTCCCTGCTCTCATCAGGATGGCTTGTTTCAGGAAACTGAAGCAGGGCACGAAGAGTCAACGGAGGAAAACCCCTCAGCAAGGGCAGAAAATGAAATCCCGCAGTTCTTCCGAGGATCATAACAAATAAAAACCCAAACTGAAGATACACAGACAATAAATGCCACATGCGAAGTGAAATGTCTGCTTTTTTCTGAGTCCAAACAGTGTTATAGTAAGATGACTAATTCTTGGGTCTCCCTAAAAAACTACAGAATCTACCAAACAGCCATGACAATTCATTTCCGGATGAACAAATGTCACATGGCTGCCTGATAAAATTTGAAGAAGCTGGACACAGGTGTATGAGTTTGGAATCACCCTGTGAAAATGGATAGGGGCAACTGATAAGAGGGGAGAGGGCTCTGTGGGCAAGAAGGGCTCTGCAGAGACCCACATGCCACCCCCAGGACTTGGGGACTGGTCAGAGATAGCATCAGATCGTGAATTATATTAATAACTCCATCACTTGGTGAAATTATGTGGGTAATCAGGAAAAAAAATTGCAACCTTAATTGCTTCTTCAAATTCTGATTTTGGAGGTACTTATGACAGTTGCAGTTTAGCCACTGAGGGAGTTAACGTGTCCTAGGGTGGAGGGGGTAAAAGAAACAGAGAAGAAAAAATTGCACCAGAAAGTGAAATTGGATTTTTAAAAAATCAATGAAGTAACCAGGCTATTAAAATGGAAAATAAGTCTGATGTCATTCTGCAAAATAAAAGGCTTGAGTCACCTGCAGAGCCACTTAATTAAGCACAGGAAGTAAAGAGAGAACTTGAGTGATTTTCCCCATGAATGTCAGCATTTCAAAATGAGCAAGGCTTAGGCAGAGAGCGTTCCTTCTAATCAGAGAGCTAAATCAGTTCTTTTGCCCTCAGGACATCTTGATACATTTGAAGCTGATGAAGAGCAAAAGGAAGGTATTAAGTATGAGCCAAGTTCCGGATGAATTGACACATATACACCATCATCTGTAAGATAGATAACTAGTGGGAAGATGCTGTCTAGCTCAGGGAGCTCAGCTGGGTGCTGTTTGAGGACATAGAGGGTGGGATGGGAGGTGAGGGGGAAGGGAGGTTCAAAAGGGTGGGGATATATGTATACATACAGTTGATTCAAAATCAAAGTCAGATCCCTTATGAGTATACGGTGGAGGTGACAAATAGATACAGTGGGGGTGACAAATAGACACACTGCCTGAAGAACTATGGATGGAGGTTTGTATCATTGTACAGGAGTCAGTGATCAAAACCATCACAAAGAAAAGAAAAGCAAGAAGGCAAAGCTACTGTCTGAGGAGCCCTTACAAATCACTGAGTAAAGAAGAGAAGTGAAAAGCAAGAGAGAAACAGAAAGATATACCCAAATGAAAGCAGAATTTCAGAGAGTAGCAAGGAGAAATAAAAAGGCCTTCTTAAATAAACAATGCAAAGAAATAGAGGAAAACAATAGAATAAGAAAGACTACAGATCTCTTCAAGAATATTGGTGATATCGAGGAAATATTTTGTGCAAGGAATTTAACAATAAAGGACATAAAGAGCAGGGACCTAACAGAAGTAGAAGAGATTAAGAAGAGGTGGCAAGAATACACAGAACTATACTTTAGTTCAGTTCAGTTCAGTTGCTTAGTCATGTCTGACCCTTTGCGACCCCATGAACCACAGCACGACAGGCTTCTCTGTCCATCACCAACTCCTGGAGTCCACCCAAATCCATGTCCATCGAGTCGGTGATGCCATCCAACCATCTCATCCTCTGCCGTCCCCTTCTCCTCCTGCCCTCGATCTTTCCCAGCATTAGGGTCTTTTCTAATGAGTCAGCTCTTCACATCAGGTGGCCAAAGTATTGGAGTTTCAGCTTCAACATTAGCCCTTCCAATGAACACCTAGGACTGATCTCCTTTAGGATGGACTGGCTGGATGTCCTTGCAGTCCAAGGGACTCTCAAGAGTCTTCTTCAACACCACAGTTCAAAAGCATCTATTCTTCAGCGCTCAACTTTCTTTATAGTCCAACTCTCCCATCCATACATGACTACTGGAAAAACCATAGCCTTGACCAGACGGACCTTTGTTGGCAAAGTAATGTCTCTGCTTTTTAACATGCTGTCTAGGTTGGTCATAACTTTCCTTCCAAGGAGTAAGCGTCTTTTAATTTCATGGCTGCAGTCACCATCTGCAGTGATTTTGGAGCCCAGAATTACTAAATTACTTGGATAACCACGATGGTGTGGTCACTCACTCACCTAGAGCTGGACATCCTGGAGTGTGAAGTCAAGTGGGCCTTAGGAAGTATCACTACAAACAACGTTAGTGGAGGTGATGAAATTCCAGTTGAGGTATTTCAAATCCTAAAAGATGAGGCTGTGAAAGTGCTGCATTCAGTATGCCAGCAAATTTGGAAAACTCAGCCGTGGTCACAGGACTGGAAAAGGTCAGTTTTCATTCTAATCCCAAAGAAGGGCAATGTCAAAGAATGCTCAAGCTACTGTGCAGTAATTAGGCTCATCTCACATGCTAGCAAGATTATGCTCAAAGTTCTCCAAGCCAGACTTCAATTGTACATAAACCGTGAACTTCCAGATGTTCAAGCTGGATTTAGAAAAGGGAGAGGAAATAGAGATCAAATTGCCAACATATGGTGGATCATGGAGAAAGTGAGGGAATTCCAGAAAAACATCTACTTCTGCTTCACTGACTATGCTAAAGCCTTTGACTGTGTGGATCACAACAAACTGGAAAACTCTTAAAGAGATGGCTTTGCAACCCCATGGACTGTAGCCCACCGGGCTCCTCCATCCATGGAATTTTCTAGGGAAGAGTACTGGAATGGGTTGCCATTCCCTTCTCCAGGGGACCTTCCTGACTGTCTCCTGAGAAACCTGCATGCAGGTCAAGAAGAAACACCTAGAACCAGACATGAACAATGGACTGGTCCAAAACTGGGAAAGAAGTATGACAAAGCTGAATATTGTCCCCCTGGTTATTTGACTTCCATGCAGAGCACTTTATGCACAGCGCCAGGCTGGATGACTCACAAACTGGAATCAAGACTGCTGGAAGAAATATCAACAACCTCAGATAAGCAGATGATACCACTCTAATGACAGAAAGCAAAGAGGAGCTAAAGAGCCTCTTGATAAGAGTGAAAGACAGAGTGAGAAAGACAGCTTAAAACTCAGCATTCAAAAAACTAAGGTCATGACATCTGGCTCCATCACTTCATGGAAAATAAAAGCAGGAAAAGTGGAAGCAGTGACAGATTTTATTTTCTTAAGCTCCAAAATCACTGCAGACAGTGACTGCAGCCATGAAATTAAAACATACTTGCTCCTTGGAAGGAAAGCTATGACAAACCTAGACAGGGTATTCAAAAGCAGAGACATCTCTTTGCCAACAAATGGTTTTCCCAGTAGTCATGTATGGATGTGAGAGTTGGACCGTAAAGAAGGCTGAGTGTTGAAGAATTGATGCTTTTCAATTGTGGTGCTAGAGAAGACTCTTGAGAGTCCCTTGGACAGAAAGGAGATCAAACCAGTCAATTCTAAATGAAATCAACCCTGAATATTCATTGAAAGGACTGATGCTGAAGTTCCAATATTTTGACCACCTGAGTCAACTTATGGGAAAAGATCCTGATACTGGGAAAGGTTGAAGCAAAAGGAGAAGCAGGTGGCAGAGATGATTGGATGGCATCACCGACTTAATGAACATAAATTTGAGCAAACTCCAGGAAACAATGAAGAACAGAGGAGCCTGGCATGCTGCAGTCCTTGGGGTCACTAAGAGTCATACATGACTTAGCAACTGAACAATAAGACAGCTGACTCACCTTGAAGCACAACATTAACTAACAGAACATTGTAAAGCAATTACCCTCCAATAAAAAGTTTAAATAAATAAATATATAAGAATGATCTGAAAGGCACCCAAGCAGGGGAAAAAGACGCTTTCCACTTGAGGTCCCCGTGACTATGAGATGAAGGCCACAGAGGGGGCACGGGGACACTCTGGGACAGGGAGGCCCTCTGGGTAGGGGTAGCGGAGGCTACACTCGCATTTACGAGACCAGGGGAAGATACTTGAAGGTCTTTCCAGGGTCCTTGGGACTGTAGGTTTCCACTTCTGCCTATAGCAGCTGAGAGGGACAGCAACCAGGTTTGGGGTTTAATAGGAGTGAGGTGGGACCCACAGGGAACTCTGAAGACACCTTCCACGGTCCCTCTGAACCTGTATGGGTGGGGTCTGGTGCCTCCCCTGCTTCCGCCCAGCCACTGTCAGTCCCAGCTAGTGGGCACCCCCAGAGGGCAGCGGCATTGGAACGAGCACCCAGCCCCATCCCAGGGAAGCTCACACTGTTCATGGGGGCATTGATTCTGGGTCCTGTGGGCCCCATGTGGCAGAACTCCTAGAATCCTTGGATCATGAACTCTTGGACTGGCTGAACAGTTCATTTGGGTTTTTCCATACCATCTTATGGAAAAACCCTAATGAACTTTGTGGTCAACCCAATACAATAGACTCGATTAGAACCAGGATCTGTCCGTGAGACTTGGTACTCACTGCATTACTGGCCCCCAACACACACACACACTGTCCCTACATCCCTATCCTTCCCTGTTCATGTTCAACTTGCTTTTCTGTCTGACCAAGAGGGACTGGGATTTGAACCCTGTTTCTGATGCTCACTGGCCAAGTGCCCTGCCCTGGGAAAGCAGGGAGCCTTGCCCACTTTCTCATCTGCCCATCAGGGACTGTCTGAGAGTTGGCACATTTGCTCAGGTAACAGGCTTGGCACAGGCCTCCTGATTGCCCACCCGGCCCGACCCCTCTCTGGGATTCCTCCCCCTGTAACTGATCAGCCCCTGCTGCTGCAGCCCTACTGTGGGTAAACAAGCTCTCATGCCCCACATTCCACCCATGGGTGCGGAGTGTTCCTCTCTACTACTGGGCCCTGACTCTTCTCCTGGCTTCCTGCCCACCTCTGACCTGGCAGTTGCACAGAAGTGCAGATTGCCGCAACCAGGAATAAGTGACGCTGGTCACTCTCTCCAGTTAAGTCATTTATATGTCCCAGGGGTCAGCTTCTTCCAGAAAAGGGGGTGATATCACCAGACTGCCACTGTCTCTGCCCAGGGGGTCCTTCCACGCCTCTGCCCTGGGGAAGTATCACCCCACTACTGACATGCCAGGAGCAGTCTGCTGGGCCTTGGCCTTGGTGGGGAGGACTTGGGGGTTCCTGCTACCAAGACTTGCAGAATAAGGCAGCTGAGGCATCATCTTTTGTGGGAAAGCAGAGGGACCATCTGCCAAAGTCAGAAACCCACAAATTTCCCATCAGGCACCAGCTCCTGCAGATGCACAAAAACACCCTGAAACTCCGAGAGAAGAAATAATTATAAAGCCTCATATGGGTCCTGACCCCTGGTTCTCAGCCCAGTGGGAACAGAATGCTTTTCAGGAGGGCAATGATTTACTGTATGTACTGGATTTCTGAGGGCTTTCCTGGTGGCTCAGATGGTGAAGAATCCTCGTGCAAAGTAGGAGACTCAAGTTCAATCCCTGGGTTGGAAAGATCCCCTTGAGAAGGGAATGGCAACCCACTCCTCTATTCTTGCCTGGGAAATCCCATGGACAGAGGAGCCTGGCAGGCTACAGTCCATGGGGTCGCAAAGAGTTGGACAGCACTGAACGACGGACACTTTCACATTTCAATGGGTTTCTGGCTGCCCCAGTTCAGTCCTGCTTCTGGCTGGACTCCAGCCTCCTTTTGGGGGGCAGTTCCTCCTCCATCATGTTTGGGGCTGGTGGAGAATATTGTAGGTGTCACCGTCCACCATGGAAGTCTGGGAAGCAGAACCTTTCTCTCTCTGCTCTTGAGCACTCACAGAGAGGTGTGTGACCCAACCAGATCCTCACCCGGAGTGTGACATCAGAACCAGTGACCCAGGGACCAAAGGGGGCGGTCCAGCTGGGACTTGGGACAGGCAGCCTCTTCTATGAGGAAAGGGCTGTGCTTGGTGCCTTCCCAGCCCTCTGGAGCAGCCTGGGTTTGTAAAACTACACCTAAAATCAGGTTTTCAAGCATGGGTGCTCCGTTTCTAAGTCACGTCCGATTCTTTGCAACTCCATGGACTGTAGCCTGCCAGGCTCCTCTGTCCATGGGATTTTCCCGGCGAGAATGCTAGAGTGGGTTGCCATTTCCTCCTCCAGGGGATCTTCCTGACCCAGGTATGGAACCTGTGTCTCCTGTGTCTCCTGCCTTGGCAGGCAGGCTGTTTACCACTGAGCCACCTGGGAAGCTCCACAAATAGAGCGTAGTCATTGCTAATATCTGTAATTGATAACTCTATCTTTGGGGAGAGTCTGCATGTATGTGTTTCTTTCTTTCCAGTAAATGAATAAAATGTTGCTCCCTTTGTTGCTGTTATTCCCTTAAAGGAGTGAAGATTTCATGCCAGGAGGACATTCCCTATCTGGGAAACATCTAATACTTCAAAACATTCCACTGGCCAGCAGCTCTGGACCTTCCAGAAATGCACAAAGCCGTTTCATGTTGCCCGAGGGATGCCAGCAATCACCGTATCTGTGGACATCCCAGGACAGGTCCCTGCGGAACTAAAAGCTCACCCTCAAGCTAGTCCTGTGGATCCCAGGGGTGCCTTCACAGCTGAGACCAGAGCCTATCACTGGTGAGGAATGAGGGGCAAAGGCCACTGCCAAGGCCAGTGGTTCATCCCTCCATGCTCTTGATGACCTATGATGTGATGTATATTTCTCTAAACATATCTTTTTTGAAAAGTGTATGACTCGTGGCATTAAGGACACTCACAGTGTTATGCAATCATCACCATATCTATTTGCAAAACTTTTTCATCAACTCAAACACTCTGTGCATTTAACCCATAACCCCTCAGTCCCTTTTCTCTCAGATCCTGTTAATCACCATTTTATTTTCTCTATGAATTTTCCTGTTCTTGGTACCTCTTGTAAGTGGAATCATGTACTATTTGTCCTTTTGAGTCTGACTCACTTTAACTAACACAGTGGTTTTAAGGTTCATTCATGTTGCAGTATGGATCAGCCCTTCATTCTTTTTTAAGGCTCAATAATATTCCACTGTAAGTATACACCATATATAACTTATCTAGTTATTTGTTGATGGACACTTGGATTGTTTCCACATTGCTTTGGGTAGTGTTGACATCTCAACCATATTAAGCCCCGCCCCCCCCCCCCCCCCAATGAATGCAGGGTGCCTTTCCATTTATTTAGGTCTTCTTTAACTTCTTGCAGCAATTGCTCAATCTTTCTTGAGCCTGTTTATGTCTACAACTTACATAGTCTCTCAGGATAATGACAGACAAGTTTCCCTCTCCACCACACGAGTTAATGTTAAAGCCAATATAAGATGCTGTCTGCATCCATTTTTTGCAGACCACCTTAATTTCAATATTTTCAATTATGGTAAGCAAACCCCAGTATTATTGTTAGCTTTCATCATTTCCTTGGTATTATATATATGCCCTTTCAGTCATTATCTTCATAGATGCAAAATTCTCAGTCTTTTTGATGTCTCCTCATACCAAGGAGACATGTCTCCTAATTTGGATACATTTCTGATCCAATAAAAAAGCTTAAATCCAGCCAAGTTGTGTTCTGCTCAGCCTATTTTAACCTTTGGGTGGGAGAGATCCAAATGTTCAATGTACTAAAGAAGAAAACCATAATAACTCATTCCCTGAACCTCATTCAAAAACAGAATGAATGAAAAAATGAAATGTTGACCATATATCTATGTGCCATGGCAAGAGGTACTGGAAACCCATAGCCTTTACCCCTGGGGGGGTCACGGGGTCAAGAGCCACAGAATGAGTGTGAAACCCGAGGAAGGGGAGAGGATTTCCAGCTGCGGATTCAGGAGGAATCCCACGGAGGAGGAATCATCCCAACTGGGGCATCAGGGGAGGGGGTGCTTAGACTCAGAACTGATCAAATATCATTAGAAAACAGAGTTAAATTCTCATGAATGGGCTGCAGGAGAAGTATGAAATTTCTGAAAAGGAGAGCTAAAATTTAGATGTATTTGGATATATGCATTTTATGGGAGAAAAAAATCCAAGGCTTTCAGTAAGTTCTCAAAAAAATATGTCAGGCTCAAGAAAGATCCTTCCTGATGAGGGCTCATTTCATACTTGCTGCTAGAAAGCTCAGCATGCATGTGGGAAGTTATGTATACGGCATGTGTGCATGTGTGTGTGTGTGTGTGTGCATGCACAAGCACTCACTAAGTCACTTCAGTTGTTCCAGCTCTTTATGACCCCATGGACTGTAGCCTGCCAGGCTCCTCTGTCCATAGGATTCTCCAGGCAAGAATACTGGAGTCGATAGCCATGCCCTCCTCCAGGGGATATTCCCGAACCAGAGATCAAACTCGCATCTCTTATTAAGTGTCCTGAATTGGCAGGTGGGTTCCACTTGGGAAACCCTATATATGGGTCAGAGGTTAATGCATCCAGGGGTACCTAACCTAGATTCAGGGTGCTTTCAATGTCCTAAAATTGTGTCTTTGTTTTATGTTTTTTTTTTTTTTTAAACCTTTTTAAAAAAGACTTTGCTGAATTTCTTGCAGCAATGCTTCTGTTTTTTTTGCATGTGGGATCTTAGATCCCCAACCAGGGATCGAACCTAAACTGCCCACATTAGAAGGCGAAGGCATAACCACTGGAGCGCCAGGGAAGTCGCTTGGTTTCATGTTTTGATTTGTGTGCACTATTGGGAAATGATCAGAGGTCATGACCCTAAGAATTCAAGCGGCTCTTAGAAAGAAGGTTGTCCCAGCAAGGAGACACGAGAGACGTGACTACAGAGTGAAAGGCAGAGATGGGATTAAAGGGCGGGCCTGCGCAGGACCAGGAGCAGGAGACTGCAGGTGTCAGAGAGTCACGCTGAGGCCCTGGGCTGTGGAAGACAAGGTGGAGAAACCCAGAATTTGAAAGAAGGACGGAAGAAAAAGAATTCAAATCGGGGAGCTTTGGATTCAACTTTGAAAGCTCAGGGCAAAAGCTACCTTCTGATGGGCCTGGGCTGAAGCCCAGCCTGAGTGATGACCCTCAGCCCTGGAACCTCCTCCAGGGTCTCCTGACAGCCCAGCCTTTGCCCTCCTGGGCTCCCCCCGTCCACCCCACCACCACCCCAAGCAGCTTTGGGCCCAGAGGGGCCAGATGGGACTGACACATAACAGATGCTCTGAGTGGCTGGACCTGGCTCCCTAGCTAGGACCAAGGACCCTCTGGTTCTCAGAAGGTGGCCCTCCAGAGGACTAGGTTATCGTATCCATCAATGGACTATTGCCCTGTTGCCCTCCTCTGCGTGAGTATCAGAAAGCTAATTTGTGCCAAACGTCCTCCCTTAACTCTGACCATGATGACAAAATGGACAGACCTCTCCGGAGCTGGGTTCACCCTTGACCTTCCAAACACCAAAGCTCAAACTCTCCCCTCTCTCAGCTCTGAGTTGTGATGGGCCCGAGAGGGTGGGGCCCTATTCCCTGACCCTGTGAGCCATTTGCAAAAGCAAGTTAGGGACTGTCTGCAGAGCAGGGTCATAGGGTCAGGGTCACTGTGCCCCTGGCAGGGGGCACAGAACACTCGGTTGTTTTCCTGCTTGAGACTTCCCTTTTTTGCAGTCACAAGGGACCCCGTGAACATGGCAGGAGGAACTGCAGGGGTGGGAGCCAACCCAAGGGCAGAGGAGTCCCCCAGACGGTGCCTGGGCCCAGCCCAGGGCTCAAGGGCACACAGCCTTGACCTCTGCCTGCCCAGAGAAGCAACTGTTCCCGTTTTGAGCTACTTGGTTGAAGAACATGACAATTCACTCCTGACCAGCAGCGTTTCCCGCAAATCATAAAACAAATTTGCCACTGTATTTTCTCAGGGACCAGCCACTCTCTCTCTTTTTTTTCTTCCTGATCCTCCATGGAGGCCTCTGTAGGTTGCTGACTCACCCTGCAGGTGACATGCTCCTCAACCGCTTGCGGCCTGTGCTTCCCCCATGAGTCAGGGAGACTTGCGACATTCCTGAGCAGATGTGACTGAGGTGACGCAGTGATCACAGGGCAGCTGCCAAGGTTGACTCCCATATCTTCAGAGAGGAGAATTCACACTCAAGTTTATTTCGAACCAGCTGAGTCACGGCTGCTTCAAGGACATGGCTCAGCTGTTGACACCAATGGCAAACCTCGAAGCTGAAGCCGTCTGTCTGGGAAAAATCTGGAAGTTTCTAGAAAATGTGATTTCTAGTAGAACTGGATTTTTTTTTTTTTTTTTTTTTTTTTTTGGTGAAAATTCGTAGCTTTCTATAAGAATTTCAAAATGTTTAATGCAGAAAAAAATTATTTTTCACTCATGGTAAAGTAACAAATGTTGGTTCATAAACATTTGAAATGTGTGTGTGCTCAGTTGCTGAGTTGTGTCTGACTCTTTTTGACCCCATGTACTGTAGTCTGCCAGGCTCCTCTGTCCAAGAGATTTTCCAGGCAAGAATCCTGGAGTGGGTTTACATTTTCTCCTTCAGGGATCTTCCCGACCCCGGGATCAAACCCACATCTCCTGTGTTGCCTGCGTTGGCAGGTGGGATCTTTACCACTAAATCTACTTCCAAAGTACAGTTTGCTCTAAATCTGGTAGGAAGGAAGGAGTGGATACAAGAGAACAGGGAATATGCAGGGTGAGAGATTTCACACCTCACACAAAATGTGATTAAGGTATTTTTCTGTGCAGTTTGGTGGATAGGTTGTTTAGTTTGGGAATAGACCCTCTTCCTGAAATCTCAAAGGAGTCAAACTGAGCATCTTGAGATGTTTTTCTGTTTTTTGAAGCATCTCTGCTTTTTCTAGGGTGGAGAGGGCTGACAGTATTCTCAGCCATGCTGAGTCCTCTGGAGCCGTGGGTGGCTGGATTATGCTGTCAGGGGTACATGACGGCTCTGTGGGGACAGCTGGAATGTATTTCTTTAGCTCTCTGCCCTGGATGCTAGGCCTACTTCATTCAGTCTGTGCAGGCCAAATCCTTCCTCACCCCTCCAATGCCCAGGCAGCAGAGGACAAAGATCCAGGAGCCAGCTCCTCCTGGGGTGCGCTGGGGGAGCCTGAGCCACACCACCGGGTGGAGAAGTCAGGAGGCAGGGAAGCAGGCAGACCCTTTCTGTCTCTCTGCCCGCAGCCTTGTCAGCCAGGTGGGAGCCTTAGGTGAGACCTCAGCCTGGATATTCTCACCCCTCTGTCTCCCAGGCACTTATTTAACCCTTTGGTTGGCAGATATTTCTCTTCCCTGCTTCCCCCAAACTTGTGTGACTTTCATCACCTGTGTGTGTGTTGCGATTCTTAGGGGATGAGGGGAACCTGAGCCAGAATCACCTATGGCTTCTGCAAATCCCCCTTCCACCCAGGTCTACATCACCAGGAAACCCTGCCCAGATCCCTTTATGCACAATAATTCCCCTGGAGGCCCTGACCGCCCCTCCCTCGGCCAACGGGAACCCTCCCTAGAATCCCACTCCCAAGGTCCCCCACGTGGACAGCTTCTCACCCCCACCCTGCCGCCAAGGCGCTGAACTTTTATTCCCTGAGGCCCCCGGGCCATCCCTGAAAGCCAGAAAGCCTCCTGCTCAGACCCGCGTCTCTGCTCTGCGCTGCATTCTCCCAGCTCCCTGTTCCTTCCTGCCTCTCCCGCTCCCTTCTCTGCCCTTCCCCTTCCATCTCTCCTTCAAGGGTCACTTGACCCGCCCCAGGACCCCAAGCTTGAAGAGCCCAGGGAGCTGCAAGCCTTACACCTCACAGGCTCCGAGGGCTCCTTTCTTTCTGCCAGATGCCCAGAGCCGCTTTCCTGGCTTTGGGGAATTACTGACCACTTATTCTGAGCTGTGTGGTTCACCTGCTCCAGCCAGCCCAGGCCAAGGAGCGAGGTCCTGCCTTCCTGGCTCCATCGTCAGCATTATCCCTGAGAAGAGGCACAGACTCTCTCCCTGAGCGTTTATACTGTTGATATCACAGAGGCCCTGGGACTTTGTGCTATCCTATGTTCTCTGCCTTTAGTCCCTGGGGCCGTCAGGCCAGGTCCTTCCCTCATCCCAAGGGAGCGTCCTCCGAGCACCCCACCCCCAGCACCGCCATCCCTGGAGCCCACTGGACCGACACGGTGGCCTCTCCTGGCCCACCTCCCACGTGCGCAACTGGAATTTCCACAGCCTCTCAGACTAGGTGGCCTCCTTAACAACCCAAGAATGTTCCCCTGGGGTGTTCTGTAACATAAATTCTTCCAAGAATTCGTTGCTAGGGAGAAAAAAAGAGTTCCCCAAAGAACTGGTGTGTTTTCTTTTATTAGACAACGAGGGCTGCAGACCATTCTGTTTGTCTTTTGCTTTCCCCTTTCCATACCAGGAAGCTCAGAGCTAATTCCTGACGCAGTCGTCACCCCTTGTTTCCTTCCTGCTGCTGCTTGTGAGTCTATTCTTGGGCCTGTGTCCCGCGTGCTTACTGGGAGTCAAAGGGAAGCCGGGGACTGCGGGAAGGTTGAGCAGGCTGCCCTCGTGGTCTTGACACCTGTCCTGCCCTCGCCCCTCGCCTGGTCCTGGAGGCTTTCCAGGCATTCACAGCCACTGCCGAGTTCTCTCTTCCTATTGGACTTGGGGTCCTACATCCCCAGACTCTGGCCTCGGGGTCACAGGGTCATCCAGAACCACCCTTGGCCCTCCATGCCCACAGAATGGGAGCTTTTCAAAGAAAGAGAAGGCATGGGACTTCCCTGGGGATCTAGTGGCTAAGACAATGTGCTCCCAACATAGCAGGCCTGGGTTTGGGAACCCCTGGTCAGGGAACTAGATCTCACAGACCACAACTAAGGATCCAACGTCTTGCATTCCGCAACAAAGACTTGCCACAGCCAAATAAATTCTTTAAAGAAAGAAAAACAAGGTGACTGGATGATGATGCTCCAAAGCCTGCAGAGACTTCTAGCCAGAGGACCAAGCTTCTCTCCATCTTCTCAGTCAGCTCCCACCTTGCCCACCCGTCCCCCATCCCTATCTGGGGCAACATGAGGGATAAGGTGGGAAAGAGGGAATTTTGGTCTCATAGGTGGAGGGAGAGGATCCTGGCAGGAAAGAGATTGGTGACTGTCTGATCAATACCAGTGAGCACAGCCACCCCTGGGGGCATCTATCAATCCATCCTTGGGAAAGTTTTCATCCCAGTGGGTCCAAATGAGGTTTGCAGTGAATACTGACAGATTCCCCTCATTAGACCCCAGAAGCAATGGTTTGCAGGTATTTCTGCAACTCCCTTCTGCCTTCCCAGACTTCTAAACAGAAGAATAAACAGGACAGAAACTTGCAGTCAGCAGGGAGAGATGTCTTTGGACAGGAGGAAGTGGGAAAATGGCAGTTCGGAAGCAGGGGATGGCAGAGGAGCCTCAGCCTTTCCCCGAGGCCCACGGCAAACCAAGGGGTTTTTTCCCCTTGGGGAGGAAGGTTGCTTTCATGTCAACTTTGATTATTTTCTTCAGCAGGACTTCATGCAGTTACACAGTGGAAGCTTCACCCCAAATGAAAACTGGTGTCTGGACATGAAAACCACGCTTTGTTGTTGATGTTCAGTTGCACAGTTGTGTCCGACTCTTTGCAACCCCATGGACTACAGCACACCAGGATTCCCTGTCGTTCATTATCTCCCAGAGTTTGCCAAACTCCTGTATATTGAGTTGGTGATACCATCCAATCATCTCATCCCCTGTCACCCTCTTCTCCTTTTGCCTTCAATCTTTCCCAGCATCAGGGTCTTTTCTAATGAGTCAGATCTTCCCAACAGGTGGCCAAAGTATCAGAGCTTCAGCTTCAGCATCAATCCTTCCAATGAATATTCAGGGTTGATGTCCTTCAGGATTTACTGGTTTGATCTTCTTTCTGGTCAAAGGACTCTCAAGAGCCTTCTCCAGCACCACAATTTGAAAGCATCAGTTCTTCAGCACTCAGCTTCTTTAGGGTCCAACTCTTACATCCATACATGACTACTGGAAAAATGATAGCTTTGACTATATGGACTTTTGTCAACAAAGTGATGTCTCTGCTTTTTAATATGATGTCTAGATTTGTCATAGCTTTTCTTCCAAAGAGCAAGTATCTTTTCATTTCATGGCTGCAGGCACCATCTGCAGTGATCTTAGAGTCCAAGAAAATAAAATCTGTCACTGTTTCCATTGTTTACACATCTATTTGCCATGAAGTGATGGGACTGGATGCCATGAGCTTAGTTTTGTTTTTTATTTTTTTTTTAGCAAACTACCCTATCTTGGATTATTCATCTGCATATGCCAAGAAAAACAGAGATGTAAACATCATTTTAAAGTAGGTGGAAGCATGACATTGGGGCAGCTACCTGAACCAAAAGAGGGCTTCAAATAAAGAGAAAAGTTTACATCCTGAGCCTGTGGCCTCCAGCTGCTCCATCAAATCTGAGATGAACAGACATCAGCGAGGTTTCCTGACATCACAATGTCTCACCGGCTGGTTGGGTAAGAGGGTGAGTTGAGTAGAGGCGTCCTTTAATTCCAGACTTGGCTTCAAACCCCTTCATAGGATTAAAGCTGCCACTGTCTGCAGCCCTGAACCTCGACCACAGCATCTGCCCATCAGCCTGCTGTCAGCTACATGGGAGGACGAGCCCACCGTCTGGCCACCAAATGGACCAGGGTCTGACACAGCCTGACAAATAAACACAGAGGATGAGGACTGTGCGCACACATTTGCTGAGCATGGGATCTCTCAGGTGTCCAGGAGTTGACAGCGTGTCCTCAACCTCCCCAGCTCCCACACCCCCAGCAGTGGCTGGAAATACTGGGAAGGTGCAAAAGGCGAGCAAGCAGGAGGGCCCTGTGTGCCGTCGCCCCACCCAAGAGAGAGCTCCAGGCCCTGGGACGGGTTGAGAACTGATTCACGCTCTGCCTTTGCTTCTCTGTCTTTCCAGGGACAGTTCAGTTCAGTCACTCAGTTGCGTTCGACTCTTGGTGACCCCATGGACTGCAGCACACTAGGCTTCCCTGTCCATCACCAACTCCCGGAGCTTGCTCAAACTCATGTCCATTGTGTCGGTGATGCCATCCAACCATCTCATCTTCTGTCACCCCTTCTCCTGCCCTGCCACCCTTATGGCTTCGATCCGTGCCCTGAATTCCTTTCAGATCTTGCAGAGGCCAGGCTCTGGCCCTTGCTCAAGCTGGAACTCATTTCCTCCCTCCTGGCCTGTGAATTAGTTGGGGGTCTCCAGAGAAACAGAACCATTAAAACATACAGAGATATACACAAGAGGAGATTTATTGCAGGGATTGGCTTCTGTAGTTACAGAGGTTGAAACGAACTATTGTTCACCAGCTGAAGGACCAGGCAAGGCGTTGGTGTGATTCACCTGAGTCCAGAGGCCTGGAATTGAGGGGATGGATGGACTAAGTCCTGATCTGAGCTTGAAAGGCCGAGAACCAGGAGCGATGTCCGAGGGCAGGAGAAAGTGAATATCTCAGTTCAAGCAGAGAGAAAGCGAACCCACCCTTCCTCTGCTCTTTTGTTCCATTTGGGTGCCCTGGAGTGGGGGGTGATGCTCACCTATGCTGGGGAGGACCTCTGCTTCTCTCAGTCTACTGATGGAAATGCTGGTCTTTTCAAAAAACCCTGACAGACACCCCCAAACATGTTTCCCTGCTACCTGGGCATTCGTTGGTGGCTTAGTCAATAAGTTGTGTCCAAGTCTTACAACCCCATGGACTGTAGCCCGCCAGGCTCCTCTGTCCATGAGATTTTCCAGGCAAGAATACTGGAGTGGGTTGCCATTTTCTTCTCCAGGGATATTACGGACCCAGGGATCAAACCTATGTCTCCTGCAGTGGAAGGCAGTCTCCTGCATTGTAGGTGGATTTTTTACTGACTGAGCCGCCAGGGAGGCCCATTTGTGCATGTTAGCCTAATCAAACTGATGCAAAAAATTAACACTGCAGCCTGTCTCCTCCTTCCTACTCCCATCCCAGCCTGCGGGGCTTCTCTTGTAGCCCCAAGATTAGGTTAGGAGCCCCCTGGGCTCCCACGGCTCCTCTCCCTCCTCCATTACTGCGGTATGGTTCTTCTCTTGTGGGTCTTCCCTGGGGAGGTCCAAGTCAGTCTGAGTTACTAATTCATCCTTGGTGCCCCCTACAGGGCTGGAAATAGCAGACTCTCAAAAGCAAAGCATGAGGGCTTCCCTGGTAGCTCAGTGGTAAAGAACCCCCTGCCAATGCAGGAGACACAGGTTCGATCCCTGATCCAGGAAGAGCCCACTTCCCATGCAGCATCTGAGCCTGTGTGCCACAGCTACCAAGCTGGAGCTCTAGCGCCTGGGAGCTGCAACTGCTGAAGCCCAAGTGTGCCCCAGAGCTCGTGCTCTGAGACAAGTGAAGCCACCGAAACGAGAAGCCCGCACGTTACAACTAGAGAGCAGCCCACGCTCACTGCAACTAGAGAAAAGCCTGCAGAGCAGCGAAGACCCAGCACAGCCAAGAATAAATAAGCAGAGGGTGAAAAGCCCTCCGCTTACTGAATACGGACCTCCAGCTAGATGGACTCAGTTTGGAGTAGCTGGCAGGCAGAGTCTAGCGCCCCCGGCAGGATGGGTCCGACGTGCCCAGAGAGCAGGTGGGTCCTAACAGTTGTGACACTTGGGGTGGAGGGGGGTCTGTTTCCATGGAGCAGCTTGGATTTTAGGAAAACTAGAAACGGGGGGACAGGGTATGATGGGCTCATTCATTTTCCAGGTTAGAGTTGCCTAGGCAACCAGATGGATATTCTGCCACCTACACAAAGGCATCCTGACTCTGCAGACTCTATAGACCTCTAGGACTTGCCCCCCGCCCCGCCCCCCACCATTCCCCAGCACCCAGCACAGCGCCTGACCCAAGTAAACTGCTCAACCATGATTGGCTGAATGAGTCACAGACTAAAAGAATGTGGGCTTATGGACAAATAATTTTTTTTTTCTTGGAAAACTGATAGTGTAGCCCCAGCTGTGTATCTGAAGACCTTTCTGTATAAACTGGATGAAAAAAAAAGCACCTCTTCTTAAATAGATTTAAAGATAATTGCCTACTTCCATTGTTTACTCTCCCATCTGAGCACATGGAAACACTGAACAGGATCCTCACTTAATGCCCATGAGGATGAGAAGGGGCCACCTACCACCTGGCGGTGAGAATGAGCCATGCCCGGGGTAGCAATAAAAGCAGAATTCACAACATGGAAACAAGAAAGCGGACTGCAGAATTCCTCCATTTATATCAATGTGTAAAACCTAGTGAACGATGGGGGCATTTGTGGGGGGGGGTCCACCTGCATGCTCTTTAAAAAGATCTGGAGCCAATATAAGAAAATATCATCATCTATCACACACTAAATGTTGTCACTGTTCAAATGTTCAAATACTGCTTGATCCCACTTACGCAAGGTACCTAGAATAGTTAAATTCTTAGAGTTAGAAAGCACATTGGTAGATGCCAGGTGCTGGAGGTGGAGGGGTGGGAGGAGGAATGGGGACTTCATGTTTGATAGAGACAGAATTTCAGCTTAGGAAGGTGAAAAATTCAAGAGATGGATGTAAGAGGTGTACAACAGGGTGAATGCTCTTCATGCCACTGAACTGTACAGTGAAATGTAGTAAAACGGTTTTTACACTATGTTTTCTTTACGTGATTTTATCATGATAAAAATTGTTTTTAAATGTTGTCTCCATTAAATCAATATTAAGTGATTTTATATTACTCCCTGAAGTTTTTTCTTTGTATATCTGAAAGTTCCATAATTTTTAGAAGGACCCCTTTTCTCCATTTATCAAAAATAATTTAAGAACCAAGTGGTTACTTCACTTAGTTTTTGCTATGGAAGCAAGTAGAGTTATCTAGTTATTTTATTTAGATAGTGCAGAAATCATCTTTGGGAATAAGGATATTTTTCTTTGAATCAAATTCTCCCGGTTTTCTAACTCCCCAAATCACCCTCCCCGTAACCAGCCAGGCTGCCCCCTAACCAACCCACGTTCGTAATGGAATGCGAGCAGTCTCCCCTGCTATGAATACCCCGCCTCTCTCTCCTCCTTCTTCCTCTGCCCCACCTCATACTCAGCCTTCCTCAGACATCTGCGGCCCACCAAGGGAATCTCTACATCAGCAAACAATCTCTCACTTAATGATAGGAACTGAGATATCTAGGCACTGGAAGCAATGGTTTTTCAAATTTCAAGATGTATCAGAATAACCTCAGTTCAGTTCAGTTCAGTCAGTAAGTCATGTTCAACTCTTTGCGACTCCATGGACTGCAGCACACCAGGTTGCTCTGTCCATCACCAACTCCTGGAGTCTGCACAAACTCATGTCCATTGAGTTGGTGATGCCATCCAACCATCTCATCCTCTGACTTCCCTTCTCTTCCTGCCTTCAGTCTTTCCAAGCATCATGGTCTTTTCAAATGAGTTGGCTGTTTGCATCAGGTGGCCAAAGTACTGGAGATTTAGCCTCAGCATCAGTCCTTCCAATGAATACTCAGGACTGATTTTCTTTAGGATGGACTGGTTGGATCTCCTTGCAGTCCAAGGGACTCTCAAGAGTCTTCTCCAACACCACAGTACAAAAGCCTCAATTCTTCAGCACTCAGCTTTCTTTATGGTCCAACTGTCACACGACTACAGGAAAAACCATAGCTTTGACTGTATAGCAAAGTGATACCTCTGCTTTTTAATATGTTGTCTAGGTTTGTCAAAGTTTTTCCCAAGGAGCAAGTGTCTTTTAATTTCTTGGTTGCAGTCACTATCTGCAGTGATTTTTGGAGCCCAAGAAAATAAAGTCTGTCACTGTTTCCATTGTTTACCCATCTATTTGCCATGAAGTGATGGGACTGGATGCCATGACCTTCGTTTTTTGAATGTTGAGTGTTGAGCCAGCTTTTTCATTGTCCTCTTTCACTTTCATCAAGAGGCTCTTTAGTTCCTCTTTGCTTTCTGCCTTAAGGGTGGTGTTATCTGCATATCTGAGGTGATTGATATTTCTCCGGGAAATCTTGATTCCAGCTTGTGCTCTGTCCAGCCTGGGAATTCACATGATGCACTCTGCATATACATCACGTGAAGAGATACCCCACGTCCAAGGTAAGAGAAACACCAGTAAGATGGTAGGCACTGAGAAGGCATCAGAGAGCAGACAGACTAAAACCACAATCACAGAAAACTAACCAATCTGATCACATGGACCACAGCTTTGTCTAACTTAATGAAACTAAGTCATGCTGTGTAGGGCCACCTAAGATGGATGGGACATGGAGGAGAGTTCTGACAAAATGTGGTCCACTGGAGAAGGGAATGGCAAACCACTTCAGTATTCTTGCCTTGAGAACTCCATGAACAGTATGAAAAGGCAAAAAGATAGGATACTGAAAGATGAACTCCCCAGGTGGGTAGGTGCCCAATATGCTACTGGAGATCAGTGGAGAAATAACTCCAGAAAGAATGAAGAGACTGAGCCAAAGCAACAACACCACCCAGTTGTGGATGTGACTGGTGATGGAAGCAAGGTCTGATGCTGTAAAGAGCAATATAGCATAGGGACCTGGAATGTTAGGTCCATGGATCAAGGCAAGTTGGAAGTGGTCAAACAGGAGATGGCAAGAGTGAATATCAACATTTTAGGAATCAAAGAACTCAAATGGACTGGAATGGCTGAGTTTAACTCAGATGACCATTATATCTACTACTGTGGGCAGGAATCCCTTAGAAGAAATGGAGTAGCCATCATAGTCAACAAAAGAGTTTGAAATGCAGTACTTGGATGCAATCTCAAAAATGACAGAATGATCTCTGTTCGTTTCCAAGGCAAACCATTCAATATCATGGTAATCCAAGTCTATGCCCCAACCAGTAACGCTGAAGAAACTGAAGTTGGATGGTTCTGTGAAGACCTACAAGAAGACCTACAAGACCTTTTAGAACTAACACCCAAAAAAGACGTCCTTTTCATTATCGGGGACTGGAATGCAAAAGTAGGAAGTCAAGAAACACCTGGAGTAACAGGCAAATTTGACCTTGGAGTACGGAATGAAGCAGGGCAAAGCCTAATAGAGTTTTGCCAACAGAACGCACTGGTCAAAGCAAACACCCTCTTCCAACAACACAAGGGAAAACTATATACATGGACATCACCAAATGGTCAACACCAAAATCAGATTGATTATATTCTTTGCAGCCGAAGATAGAGAAGCTCTATACAGTCAGCAAAAACAAGATCAGGAGTGGACTGTGGCTCAGATCATGAGCTCCTTATTACCAAATTCAGACTTAAATTGAAGAGAGTAGGGATAACCACTAGACCAGGTATGACCTAAATCACATCCCTTATGACTATACAATGGAAGCGAGAAATAGATTTAAGGGACTAGATCTGATAGACAGAGTGTCCGATGATCTATGGACAGAGGTTCATGACATTGTACAGGAGACAGGGATCAAGACCATCCCCATGGAAAAGAAATGTAAAAAGGCAAAATGGTTGTCTGAGGAGGCCTTACAAATAGCTGTGAAAAGAAGAGAAGTGAAAAGCAAAGGAGGAAAGGAAAGATATACCCATCTGAATGCAGAGTTCCAAAGAATAGCAAGGAAAGATAAGAAAGCCTTCCTCTGCGATCAATGCAAAGAAATAGAGGAAAACAATAGAATGGGAAAGACTAGAGATCTCTTCAAGAAAATCAGAGATACCAAGGGAACATTTCATGCAAAGATGGGTTCAATAAAGGAGAGAAATGGTATGAACTTAACAGAAGCAGAGGATATTAAGAAGAGGCGGCAAAAATACACAGAAGAACTATACAAAAAAGATCTTCATGACCCAGATAACCACAGTGGTTTGATCACTCACCTAGAGCCAGACATCCTGGAATCTGAAGTCAAGTGGGCCTTAGGAAGCATCACTACAAACAAAACTAGTGGAAGTGATGGAATTCCAGTTGAGCTATTTCAAATCCTGAAAGATGATGCTGTGAAAGTGCTGCACTCAATATGCTAGCAAATTTGGAAAACACAGCAGTGGCCACAGGACTGGAAAAGGTCAATTTTCATTCCAATCCCAAAAAAGGCAATCCCAAAGAATGCTCAAACTACTGCACAATTGCACTCATCTCAGACACTACTAAAGTCATGCTCAAAATTCTCCAAGCCAAACTTCAATAGTATATGAACCATGAATTTCCAGATGTTCAAGCTGGTTTTTAAAAAGGCAGAGGAACCAGAGATCAAATTGCCAACATCTGTTGGATTATCAAAGAAGCAAAAGAGTTCCAGAAAAACATCTATTTCTGCTTTATTGACTATGCCAAAACCTTTGACTGTGTGGATCACCACAAACTGTGGAAAATTCTAAAGGAGACGGGAATGCCAGACCACCTGACCTGCCTCTTGAGAAACCTGTATGCAGGTCAGGAAGCAACAGTTAGAACTGGACATGAAACAACAGACTGGTTCCAAATTGGGAAAGAAGTACATCAAGGCTGTATATTGTCTCCCTGCTTATTTAACTTATATGCAGAGTATATCATGAGAAACACTGGGCTGGATAAAGCACAAGCTAGAATCAAGATTGCCCGGAGAAATATCAATAACCTCAGATATGCAGATGACACCCTTCTGGCAGGAAGTGAAGAAAAACTAAAGAGCCTCTTGATGAAAGAGAAAGAGTAGAGTGAAAAGTTGGCTTAAAGTTCAACATTCAGAAAACTGAGATCATGGTATCGGTCCCATCACTTTATGGCAAATAGATGGGGAAACAATGGAAACAGTGACAGACTTTATTTTTTTGGGCTCCAAAATCACTGCAGATGGTGATTGCAGCCATAAAATTAAAAGATCCTTACTTCTTGGAAGAAAAGTTATGACCAACCTAGAGAGCATATTAAAAAGCAGAGACATTACTTTGCCAACAAAGGTCTGTCTAGTCAAAGCTATGGTTTTTCCAGTGGTCATGTATGGATATGAGAGTTGGACTATAAAGAGGACTGAGTGCAGAAGGACTGATGCTTTTGAACTGTGGTGCTGGAGATGACTCTTGAGAGTCCCTTGGACTGCAAGGAGATCCAACCAGTCCATCCTAAAGGAAATCAGTCCTGAATATTCATTGGAAGGACTGATGCTGAAGCTGAAACTCCAATACTTTGGCCACCTGATTCAAAGAACTGACTCATTTGAGGAGACCCTGATGCTGGGAAAGATTGAAGGCTAGAGGAGAAGGGACAACAGAGGATGAGATGTTTGGATGGTACCACCGACTCAATGGACATGAGTTTCAGTAAAATCTGGGAGTTGGTGATGGACAGGGAGGCCTGGCGTGCTGCAGTCCATGAGGTCACAAAGAATCGGATATGACTGAGCGACTGAACTGAACTGAGTCTGGACCTAGCCAACACAGACAAAACACTCAAAATTAAGTAAAGATTAGGGTGTGAAGCATGAAAAGGAAGATGGGAAAGGAGATGAAAAGGCCAAAGAAATGAAAAGAAAAGGCAGGAGAAAACAACAAGGCTGGAGAGAGCATTGGGAAAGAGAAGAAAGGTGAGGAAGTAGAAAGGTGGTGTTTTCCATTCCCAGCAACAGTGACCTTGGAGCTGGCGGATGTCCTATTTCTCGGCCAGCAGAGGAAGGGCAGGGGGCCATTTCTCATTCCTGTGTGCATATAGTTATATCTAACAACAAGAAGAAATTGTCAGTATCAGAAGAAGGATCCTTTATGACAGGCAGGAATTTCTCCTTTTCAGAACTCTTAAGAACTGTTGTCACTGTCTTTTGGGAGGACTTTAAGAGTCCTGAGGACCCGCCCACAGTGCCCTTGAGGCCCAAAGCTTCTGAGTCATCCCCATCCCCATCTGTCCTGTCCTGCAGGAGCCTATGTCTACACACCCATGGAAGCAGGCGGAGAAAGTGAGTTGACATGTTCCCCTCTGAGGTGGTGGTGGTGGTTTAGTTGCTCAGTCGTGTCCAACTCTTGTGACCCCATGGACTGTAACCCACCAGGCTCCTCTGTCCATAGGATTTCCCAGGCAAGAATACTGGAGTGGGTATTCTTGGGTATGAGCCATTTCCTTCTCCAAGGGGATCTTCCCAACCCACGGATGGAACCTAGGTCTCCTGAATTGGCAGGTGGATTCTTACCGCTGAGCCACCAGAGAAGCCCTCCACTCTCAGGGACGTGGGGCTAAAACATATCCATCCCTGAGTCTGGAAAAGAATCCCCAGCAAGCAGGACTAGGTGGGCATAGAGGAAGTGGGTGGGGGTGGTGCTTGGGCTTCTACTGAGGTCAGTGCGGAGACAGGAGGGAGGAGGCATCCATTCCAGAATTCTCCTCCCTCCCCAGCACATAGGCATCCCTGGTCCCGCTCCACCAGATTCTCAGGGGCAGTTGGCCCACCCTCATATCTGTGGGTGCAGGACCCGCGAATCCGGAGAGCAGACTGTACTGTGCCATTTAACATAAGGGATTTGAGCATCCGTGGATTCTTATATCCACGGGGGCAGGCTTGGTCCTGAAAACAACCCCCCAAGGATACTGAAGGATGACTGTGATTGGTCTGGAGTGGAGTCTGATTGACAGTAATGTCCCCAGGTGACCCTTTTAAAAGGCAGACTGATGTCTTGTGGTTCTAGAATCAAGTCCAGCCCATCACCCCCCTCCTGCAGGAGAGGTTGAGTCTCAGAGAGGCTAAGTGACTTACTTACATAACAAATTAGGAGCAGAAGGGTGAGAACTTCTTCGTCCTGATGACTGCAAGTCGGGAGAAAATAAATCTTCGACACGTTGGAGGTTAGAGCTAGTCGGCCACTCTTCCTCGAGTCAGAGTCCATGGGAGGATTGACCCCAACAGTCACCTAGGGAGGAAACCTCAGGGCTAAAGAGGAAATCTCAGAGAAACCCACTCCAGTACTCTTGCTGGAGAATCCCATGGACAGAGGAGCCTGGCAGGCTGCAGTGCATGGGTTCCAAAGAGTCGGATATGACTGAACAACTTTCACTTTCAGAGAGAGCAGAATCCAGGTGCCCTGTGTGCTTTTCCCCATGGGGCCCTGTCCACACACTGCTGAAGGGAGCTTGAAATGTTTCTGTGCTGCCACGTAGACGCCTAGGGAGCCTGAGTCCTCTGCAGGGAGGCACAACTGTGTTTGGCTTTGCCTGGGACACAAGATTCCTTCCTCTTGTATCTTTTTTGTTTTTGGCTGCACCATGCGGCTTGTGGGATCTTAGTTCCCCAACTGGGGATTGAACCCACACCCTCGGCAGTGAAAGCGCAGAGTCCGAACCACTGGACTGTCAGGGAATTCCCACCTCATTGTACTTTTACTCTTCAGAGGGAGCATGTCACTTTAGATAGTGGCACAGCAAATGACATAAGCAAGACTAGGAAGTGAATCAAGAACAGAAAAATAGTTCAGGGCAACTATGGTTTACTGAGTGCCCTTCCTGTCAGGCACTGTGCCTTTAGCCTAGGACCCGGGACAGCTTGTGAAAACCCCCTGGCAGGTAGCTTACTGGACAGATGTGGCAATGAGCCGCTGGGGAGGGACCATACCAAGGTAGGGAGATGGAAGCTAGAAAGCCAGGCCTTATTTGCATTTGGTTTGCTGAGCACACTGAACCAGAGCTGGGCCAAAGCATGCTGGGAAACTCCCAAGATGCCAGAGAGTACAACAGGTTTTCCAAGAGTGGGAGGCGCCATTGCCCCCATTTTGCAGGCTCTGGTGGCTCAGACTGTAAAGAATTTGCCTGCAGTGCGAGAGAACTGGGTTCAATCCCTGGGTCAGAAAGACCCCCTGGAGAAGGGAATGACTACCCACTCCAATATTCTTGCCTAGAGAATCCCATGGACAGAGGAGCCTGGTGGGCCACAGCCCATGGGGTTGCAGAGAGTCAAACATGACTTAGCGACTGAGTCCAGCACAGCTAAAACTGGGGCAGCACAGAAAACCACCTGGTCTCTATAAATTGAGTTGTCATGGTTCTTTCCTTTCACATAGGAGGTATCCCTAAAGCTTTCTCCCCTACTTTCTTTAAAACCTATTGCATGCAACTGACAGAATTAGGAATCAAGGCAAACTTGTCTTCTCTTCTGCCAGTGAGGGTTCTGCTTTTAAGAGAAAATAAAATACTAAACCAAAGAAATAGCTCTCTAACAGTGGACATTGCAACCATCAACTGACAGTTCCCAGGAGGGAATTATTTTCCCAGGGGAAAGATGTCCCCAACTTTTTGAGCATCTTAGGCTGCCCATGGTGACTCTGCAGAGAGGCTCCCTACTGGCCACCTGTCTGCCCCCAGCATCCTCTAGGCTGGGTGCTGATTAGAAATATCCCTTAGAGGTGACCAGTCGAGGAGGTAACCTCGGTTTTGCCTTTGGTACCATTGACAGCCCCGGCTAGTGATCCACTCATCAGACTCTTCAGTTTTCACCTCTGGAGCCACATCACGTGGTCACTGGATACCTAGATGGTCCTACTGAGAGGCCAGGGTTCCACTAAGGCCAGGTGGTACAGTGGTTAGCTTGGGCAATAGACAGGCTCTATCTTCGTGTGTGTGTGTGTGTGTGTGTGTGTTCAGTCATGTCCGACTCTTTGCGACCCCATGGACTGGTAGCCTGGCAGGCTCCTCTGTCCATGGGATTTCCCAGGCAAGAGTACTAGAGTGGGCTGCCATTTCCTTCTCCAGAGGATCTTCCCAACCCAGGGGTCTTCTGCACTGGCAGGCAGATTCTTTACCACTGTGTCACCTGGGAAGCAAGTACCAAACGCTGTGTCTGCCTTTGTCTCACCTTATCAGTTAGAAGAACGTACCCTTGCCTTTTCTGGTGGTCATCTACCCTCATCTTAGCATCACCCATGGTGTTCTAAGTGCTTCACATGCTATTCATTGCTCCCAGCAACCCAACAAAGCAGATTCTACCACCATCCCTACCTCACAGGTAGGGAGACGGGGGCGCAGAGGACAGGAGGCGGGGGTGGGATTTCAACCCAAGAGGTGCACCTGCAGAAGCCAAGACCCTTGCTCTTCACACAGCCCCCCACAAGGCAGCTCAGGAATGCATGTTTCTTGCCTGTTTGTTCACACGGCTGCCTCTCTCCTCCAGCGCATCTCAGTTGAGGCTGCCTGAGCCCATTGGCTCCTAGTAGGAGGCACAGCCAGCTCCCTGGTCCCTCCTGGGAGGCTTCTGGAACCTGACTTTGATGGCAGAAGAAAAGAAAACAAATCAAGGAAAGGAGGTGACAGCTACTCCAGCGCATCTCAGTTGAGGCTGCCTGAGCCCATTGGCTCCTAGTAGGAGGCACAGCCAGCTCCCTGGTCCCTCCTAGGAGGCTTCTGGAACCTGACTTTGATGGCAGAAGAAAAGAAAACAAATCAAGGAAAGGAGGTGACAGCTACTTCTGGAACAATAAGACTTGCCCTGTCCTGGGATCCCTGAGTGGGGTCGTTACCAGGCGTCCCCAAAGACCTGTCTTCTTACTGCTCCACTTTCCCTCCCGCTCCTTCCCTGAAAGCCAGGAGGCGATGCCTGGGGTTTTCAAAGGCCCACTTGCTTTACTGTAACTTCAGCAACCTACTGGGAAGGGGTGATGATGGGCCACACAAAGATGGCTTGTAAAAAAGGTCCACTTGGTTATACCAACACCTCTCACCCTGTGGGTGGATAAGAGTATGGGATTAATTGGAACACACTAAGATCTCATGATGAAATAAAGCAGCCCTTTTGTGTAGGACACATTCCTTCAGCAGATGTAGCTTCCAAATTAGAGCCCCTCTTCTCATTAAAAAAAAAAAAAAATGCCTGGGCCTTCCCTGGTGGTCCAGTGGCCAATGTGAGGGACAGAGGTTCGATCCTTGGTCTGAGAAGGCTCCACATGCCACGGGGCAACTAAGCCCGTGCACCACAGCTGCGGAGCTCATGCTTGGGAGCCCGCTCACGAGAGAAAGCCCATGCACAGCAATGAAGAGCCAGTGTTTGCCAACAAAGAGTGCAGCCAAAAAAAAAACGCCTGGATGATTTTCACCAAGTATCTCAGGAAAGACACCTTATTGTCCTGAGGATTTCAGCAAAAGCTCTCTAGAGGTTTCCAGACAGAGGAAATCCCCAAAAATTCTATCCCCAATTCTACATGTCAGGGGGCACCAGCATGGAATGAAAAAAACAGGGCACGAGTGAGCTGTACAGTGACGAAAGAGGGCTGACTGTGGCCCAGTCTCCCTTGTGTCTGATGCCTGGCGAGCAGATGGATAGACCAGCACGGGGATGAGAGGGATGGAGTTGGGGGTAACCAACTTCCATGGACTTGGAGGAGCAGATGGGCTGAGAGGGGAACAGGCTACTTTGCTGAAAGGAAGGCTGGCTTGTCTGTGGATGGAAGGTATGAGGACACTCGGTGAAGATTGTCTACAAGTAAGTCACTTGTGAACCTGCCTGCATGTGTGCTAAGTTGCTTCAGCTGTGTCCAACTCTTTTTGACCCTATGGACTGTCATCCACCAGGCTCCTCTGTCTTGGGATTCTCCAGGCAAGGATACTGGAGTGGGATCCCATTCCCTCTTCCAGGGGATCTTCCCAATCCAGGGATCAAACCTTAGTCCCTTACATCTCCAGCATTGGCAAGCGGGTTCTTCACCCCTAGCACCACCTGGGAAGCCTGTGAACCCACTTACTTTACTATTAATTTGTTTGTTTATTGGTTCAGAGTGGGAGACCAGCATCTTGGTTTCTCACGTTTTTGAACAGAAAAAAAAAAACAAAACAAAACACAACAACTCTTTTCAAGGCAATGAAGATATTGTAACTGTTTTCAACTTGGCAAACCGAAGTACGTTCTTTTAAGTAAACTGTTTATTGAAGTGAAACACACATAGAGAAAAGTGGATGAATGATAAGCATAAGAACTTGACAAATGTTCACTGTCCAAACCTATGAAGTTGCAGCCCAGATCTAGAAACAGGACATTTGCTGCACCTCAAAAGTACCCCACCTTTTGCCTCCTTCCCGTCACACCCTCCAAATAACTATCATCTAGATGCCAATCCTCATTGACTAACTCTATCTTTTTTGAACCTGGAATATGTAGAACCACTCATGGTACCCTCTTGTTTGTCTTCTTTCATCGAGCATGATTTCAGTTCTGTGTTATTGTGTGTTGCATTCAATTGTTCAATTTCATCTCGAAGGACACCACAATATAATTATCCACTCCACTGTTGGTGGACATTTGAGGTGTTTTCAGCCTTTTGCTATTGTGACTGAATAGTTATGAGCAGTTTTGTATATGTCTTGAGTGCACACAAGTATGTGCTTCAGTTGGGTGTATACAGAGGGTGGAATTGCTGAGCCATAGCATATACAATGCTTAGCACTCAGTGAGATCAAACAATTTTCCAGTGATGGTAAATGCCACTTTACACCACTACGAGCCAGTGGATGGCCGGTGTATTTGCCTTACATCCTCTCCAGCACTTTGTATTGTTTAGTTTGTTTATTTTCAGCCACTTTGGTCAATGTGCAGATGCGTCTCCTTGGGATTTCACGTTGCACCCTGCTGCTCATATTTCTTGGCAAACTGTGTAACTTCTTTGGTGACTTGCCTGTTCAAATCTTTGGCTCATTTGGATGTATGGAAATTTTTAATTATTCTGGATACAAGCCTCTTAGCAGTTTTCGGATTTGCAAATATCTTTTCCCACTGCAGCTTGCCTTTTCATTCTTAATGGTGGCTTGAATTTTTTCCAGAGTTTATCATTATCCCAAGCTGGGAGAAGAGAAGAGAGGAACGATTTTATGCTATTCTATCTGGAGCAGAAGTCCTTTCAATAACTTTTGAATGAAAGAATTCATTGAATGAATCACTGATGAGTCCATCTTCAATACAATTCATTGACCTAAATATAGCCAGACTATAAAAAGGAACCAAATCCCAGACTCTTAGAATTGGTAGGATCTTAGGTTCTAGCCCACCCTCCTTCACAAAGGAGATTTTTCCATAGAGCACCCACCCATACATAAGGACCTCCACCACATCATGGGATGGTGGGATTTATTCAACTAGTGGCCTCTTTGTTTCACCCTGGGCAAAGATATTCAAGGGAAACTTCATGTACCCATTGCATAGAGCTAAGGAGAAAGAAGCAAAGTAGCCTGTTTTAACCTGTTTTAATTTCTGTACCTAGTATATTTCAGGACAATACATGAACAACCACCGAAGGTGAATGTGGATTATGGATGACAAGGGCACATGTGGAGAAGGAGAAAGAAAAGCAAATGAGCAAAAACGTACATTTTCACCCCTTCTCAACTCAAAAACAAAGGCAGAAACCTGCTGTCCAAAGCAGGAAGTATCAGGAAATACCAGCTGAGAAACTGCCCACTTGGCACCCGTGAGCCCCAGCTGGCCCTCTGACCCCACTCCTATTTTAAGTCCATGACGTATGACCAAGCTTTCCTTTTCTGCACCTGAAAGGATGACTTCAGTCCCAACTGAGTACTTATTAGAAGTCATGGAGTTATTTTTAAACCGGGGCACGTAGTCGGCCTTGGTCTGATCACTGGATCCTTGAAGGAAATGGAGGTATTACTCTCTGAGTAACATCCTACCCTACAGTGTCCTACGAGAGAGGACCTTATTTCTCAGACAGTTGGTTAGTTTGGGGCCAGTTGCCCCTGCCAAGGATAACTCTTGCCCCCCCCCCACGGCCTGTCACCCACTGCACCTGAGGCCCCCCACTGAATTAAACTCACCTTGCCAGGGGAAGTGAGCCCCCAACGCCACGCTGTTCTCTTCCTCACTGGCTTAGTTTCTCTGTGAACCATGAGGGCTCAGCCAGATACCGGGGTGGTTGCTGCTGTTGTTGTTTAGTCAATAAGTTGTGTCTGACTCTTCTGCAACCCCGTGAATGTAGCCCACAAGGCTCCTCTGCCCCTTGGATTTCCTAGGTAGGAATACTGGAGTAGGCGTCCATTTCCTTCTCCAGGGGATCTTCCCAACCCAGGGACCGAACCTGCATCTTCCGTGTTGGCTGGCAGATTCTTTACCACTGAGCCACCTGGGAAGCCCACATCTGGAGTGAGGGGTCCAAGTCTGGATTCTGTTGCTTACAAGCTGTGTCTCTGAGCAGATTACTTCTCAGGGACCTTGGTTTCCCAATCTACATAAATGAGACTAATGACTCACGGTTATAAGGATTAAGTAAAAAACTGTAAGTGAAAAGCAATCATGGCGCTGGTGTTAGGGAGTATTCCATAACTTCTATCTGCCATTAGTAGTAGTATTATAAAGTGCTCAGGGCACTTTAAAAATGTGTTGTTTCATCGGGTTTTAACAAGAATCTTATGAGAAAAGGGTTATCCTCCCCACGTTATAAATAAAAGCACTGAGGCTCAGAATGGCTGATGAGCTGGTAAGTCACAGGCCCTCTGCTGCAGTGGCAGTCCTGGGGCAGCCCAGCAGATAGCACAGGGCCACACACAACAGCAGCAGCGCCCGCAGCGCGAACACTGCTCTGTCCTGCACTCTCAGCTCTCACTCAACACTCACAGCGATAGGCCCTCCACCTCAGGCCAGGGCGCCGAGGCCCCGGGAGGCCACGCAGCGTGCCTGGGGTGCACAGCTGGGGACCGCGGTGCTGGGACCCACCTGGTTCGCCACGCCCGGGGACACTTTCCTGGTCAGGGCAGCCAGAGAAAGGAGGACAGCTTATTTCTATATGTGGAAAATCACGTTGCCTGCAACAAAAGACAGTTTTGTTTCTTCTTTTCCAGTTTGTAGGACTTTTCTTTTTCCTGCTTCATCTCAGTGGCTAGAACTTCCAATACTGTGTTGAATAAGAAAGGTGAGAGCAAACATCCTTGCTTTGTTTTGGAAATTAGAGTGAATGCACTCAGTCTTTCACTATTAAATACAAAGTTTGATGTAGGGTTTATGAGGTTGAAGAGTTCCTCTCTTTTCCTAGTGTACTGAGAGGATCTCTTTTTGTCATTAATGGGTATTTAACTTTGTCAAATGATTTCTCTGAATCAGTGAATATGATCATATGCTTTTTCTTCTTTGGTCTATTTATATAGAGGACTATATTGATTGATTCTCAAATACTGACTCTGTCTTGCATACCTGTCATTAATGCCTCTTGGTCATGGCGCCTTATATTTTTATAAATTGCTGTGTTTGGATAGTTAAATTTGGTTGATAATTTTTGTATCTAAGTGCTTGGGAAATATTGGTCTTTAGCTTTTTTTTTTAAAGTTGCCTCTGCTGGTTTTGATGTCAGAAATGATAATCATATTTTTAAAAATCTCCTATTTTCTGGAAGAGACTGTGTACAAATGTCATTAATCGTTCTTTTTAAAAAATATTTACTTATTTACCTGGTTGTTCTGGGTCTTAGTTGTGGCAAGTAGGATCTAGTTCCCTGACCAGAGGTCGAACCCAGGAAACCCCACATTGGGACCATCAGGGAAGTCCTAATTGTTCTTTAAATGTTTGGTAAAATTTTGCAGGGAAAATATCTGAGATTGAAGATTATTTGGGGGTATTATTTTAACTACAGCTTAATTTCTTTAACAGTTATAGAACTGAATAGATTATCTATTTGATCTTGGCTGAGTTTTGGTAGTTTGTGGTTTTTGAGGAACTGGCCCATTTCTTTTAAACTGTTGAATGTGTAAGCAAAAAGTTGTTTGTAGTACTTTCTTATTATCTTTTTAAAGGTTCCAGAATTTGTTGTAGTATCTCATTTCATTCCTGATGCTGGTTATTTGTGTCTTCTTCCGTTTTTATTTTTGCCTATCTTCCTAGAGGTTGTTTATTTTTTTTTTCTGAAGACTATTTTTTGTTCCAATTATTTTTTTTTCTATTATTTTCCAGCTTTCTATTTTATAGTGTTTGCTCCTTAGTATTTTCTTCCTTCTGTTTGTTTTGAGTTTATTTTGTTTTGTTCCTTTTTGGTTTTCTGAAGTAGGAACTTAGTTACTTAAGATAACTCCTTTCTAATGTAAGCATTTAGTGCAATAAATTTCCCTTCCAGCTTTGCTTTAGCTGCAGCTCACAATATATTTATTTTCACTTTCTTTAGTTCTATGTATTGTTAAAATTTCCTTTGAGATCACCTGTTTGACCCATGACTTATTTAGAAGTTTATTATTGAGTTTTCAGAGGTCTGGAGATTTTCTTGGTTTTGACTTCTAGTTTAATTCCTATGGCCAGGCTCCATATGATTTCAGTTCTTTCAAATTTGTTAAAGTTTGAATATGGTTTATCTTGGCAAATGTTCCATGGGCCCTTTAAAAGAATGCATATTCTGCTGTTGCAGAACAGAGCATTCTATAAATGTCACTTAGATCTTTTCAGCTGATGGTACTGTTGAGTCCTATATTTTTTATTTTCTATATTTTCGCTGATTTTCTAGTAGTTCTAGAAGTTCAGGGTGGGACATGAATGGAAATTTATGCTCCCAACCACAATAGTGGCTTTATGTTTTTCTTTTCCGTTGTCTTACTTCTTGCTTCACATATTGTGAAATATGTTGTTCGGTTCACAGGATGGCTATATCTTCTCTGTGGACTGTGCTGTGCTTAGTTGCTCAGTCGTGTCCGACTCTTGGCTACCCCGTGGACTGCAGCCCGCCAGACTCCTCTGTCCATGGGGATTCTCCGGCAAGAATACTGGAGTGGGTTGCCATGCCCTCCCCCATGGGATCCTCCCAACCCAGGGATTGAACTCAGGTCTCCTGCACTGCAGGCAGATTCTTTACCACCTGAGCCAGCAGGGAACCCCAAGAATACTGGAGTGGGAAGCCTATCCCTTCTCCAGGGGATCTTCCCAACCCAGGAATCAAACTGGGGTGTCCTGCATATCAGGCAGATTCTTTACCAGCTGAGCTACCAGGGAAACCCCAGAATAACCCTACCTGTCATCATATAATTTCCCTCTTTGCCCATGGTAAATTTCTTTGCTCTAAAGTCTACTTTGATATTAACATAGCCACTTCCTTTTGATTAATGTTTGCATGGTATACGTTTGTCCTTTCCTTTGTTTTCAGTCTACTTATGTCATTGAATTTGAAGTGAGTTTCTTGTAAATAACATACAGTCAGGTAATGTTTTTTAAATCCATTGTGCCAGTCTCTACCTTTAATTGGTGTACTTATACCATTTACATTGAAGGTAACTACTGGCCTATTGGGGCTTCTCAGGTGACACTAGTGGTAAAGAATCCACCTGCCAATGCAGGAGACTCGGGTTCGATCCCTGGGCTGGGAAGATCCCCTGGAGGAGGGCATGGCAACCCACTCCAGTACTCTTGCCTGGAGAATCCCGTGGACAGAGGAGCCTGGCGGGCTACAGTCCATGGGGTCGCAAAGAGTTGAACACGACTTACCACAATCGCAAGTGCTGGCCTATGAGGACCAAGTCTGATATTTTATTGGTTTTCTGTTTGTTCTTTCTGTTCATCATTCTTTTTTTTTTAATTGACTTTCTCTGGGTGACCTGAACAATTTTAGAGTTCCTTTCTGATATAACTGTATTTTCAGTGTATCCCTTCATATTGTTTTCTTAGTTATTATTTTGTTCGGAGACTGTGCTGCTGGGAAACCTTTGGAAATGAGGAAGAAGCTGGTGGGCCCAGGTCTTCGTATGCCACTGCACAGAGGCCAAGGAGACTGAAGGCTTCACTGCTGCTGCAGCTGTGGGTGGCTCTAATCTCCTGATGGTATCTCAGTTCGAACCTGGAGCCAGGAGTGTCCAGGGCTTTGCTGCAGCTGGTTGATTGGACTGTCTGCAAGAACCCTGGGTTGTAAAGAGGAGGCTGGAACTTCTTATTGGTCTCTGTTGTGTTTTCCTTTTCCTGGACTTTGGCCAGAGATAGCAGGATACTCTTGGGGCTTTTCATTTGTTTGTTTTGTCTGAGCCTGTTGGTGATCCCACATGGCGTGCCTCTTTGGTGCTCTGTTCAGGGTATATGGAAGATACAAAAGCTCAGGGAATTCAAAAAGTTGTTTCCTCAACTCTTGAGGATTTCTGCCAGTCCACCTTCTACTTTTCCAACTTTCAGAATCCTTTTATCATTGCCTATTAAGTAGCTTCCTGGATAGTTCAAACTGTAAAGGATTTGCCCACAATGCAGAAGACCTGGGTTCAGTCCTTGGGTCAGAAGATCCCCTGGAGAAGGAAATGGCAACCCACTCCAGTACTCTTGCCTGGAGAACCCCATGGATAGAGAAGCCTGGTGGGCTATAGTCCATGGGGTCGCAGAGTTAGAGATGACTGAGCAACTAACACACACACACATTGAATAGCTTCCAAGGTTTTTAGCTGTACTTAGAAAAACAGAGGAGGGAAAGTGAATCTACAACATCTCATTCCAGAACCAGATGCCAAGACAGCCTATTTTTTAAACGTTTCAGACATTATTTTCTTTCCCGGTTGATTTTCCAGAAAAAAAAAAAAATTATCAATGGTGCTTCCTATGACCACAATGCCACCCTCTGCTTTCTTGGAAGAGATCAATTGCATTATTCAAGGTTTCTCTGAGAACCTGCTCTGTATTTAACCCCAGGATGTTGAATTGCTTTCGAAAACCCAAACAGGTTATCACTTCTTTCCTGAATCAAAAGTTGGTTCGTAATGTAAATACTTGTCTATAACACAGAAAATGGCTTTTCTTTGAGCTCTTCCCATTCCTCATCCGGGGTCTTGAAATGTTAGGGGAATCACACTGACTGAAACTGCCCACCCTGGCCAGGCACCATAGTAACCATTTGCATGAGGTCCTGGTAAGGGACACGGAACTAATAAGCCTCCACCAACCAGAAGAGTTCAGGAAAGGTCCAAAGGAGACACCACATGTCGGACCACCTCCCAGAATCCTTCTCTCTGGCGTCCATCTTGGCTGAACAAGGCGTGCACCACCAGGAAGGACTCTGAGTCAGATGATTGGCTAAAGACAACCCGGAGACTAACCCCATCACCATAAAACCCGAGACTGCCAGCCAGTGACAGAGCTGTTCTCCTGGGTCCCCTGACCCTCCTGCTCTCCACCCGGGCGCCCTTTCCCAATAAAATCTCTTGCTTTGTCAGCACATGTGTCTCCTCGGACAATTCATTTCCGAGTTTTAGGCAAGAGCCCAGTTTCGGGCCCTGGAAGGGTCCCCCTTCCTGCAACAGAAGGAAGGGGTTTTTTTTTCCCCTTGGGAGCCGAAGGTTACGAATACATTTATCTAGAGACAGATTACCGTGGAACTACTGGAGTTTTCTTAACTACAACTGTTTAGCTGCACGAGGAAAGACCCTGTTATCTGTGTTTTACTTGTTTCTCATCTTGGGCCTTTGCCTGACAATATTGGGTGGGCTTTCGGCCCAGTGACCTGCAGGAAAGTGCACTATTAAAGCTTGGAGTTAATGCTTGGATTTTACCACAAAGACACAGTAGCCAGTACACTGTGAGCTAATCAAGTCTTTCCCCTTCTCCAAAAATAAGAAAAATTACTGCTTTCTATACCTTTTCCCTCACCATAGAGATAATCTTCCCGTTTCTCTTAAGTAACCAGAGAGTATGGGGGCAAGAATCCAATCTGTTGACTATCTTATATCTTGAAGACACAATTTAGGAAAAAGTACACTAGATTTAGCATGATTTTTATCATTCTTTAGGTGCCATATATTATCTCTTCCCACGATTTTGAAAACAACTATAAAATGAATGCATACAATATTAAAATATATGGCAAAACCTGTGAGTTTACATGACTTCGGGCTTACATCAGTAGAGCGATTCATAAATAATATGGTAAATAAAAGAAGCTTTAAAAATGGCATATGTTTATCCTTAAGTTGAAATTGAATATTCACACATGAAGTAACACATTTTCAAGTGCACTTTATAGTTCTTTTTTTCTGAATTACTCTTAACGCCACTATCTTTAGAAATTTTCAAAATATGTACCATTTTCTGGCACTACATGAAGTTTAGTGCTTGAATGCAGGGTTAAAAAGAAGCTAGTAAATTAACATACTCTTTATTGCTATGAGCACTATCCACTCCAGATTTTCAAAAGATCCAGCAAAATCAGGTACACACAACTAACCAGCATATTGAAACTGCTTTTTATAACTTTCTTGAAATTATTTCAAAAATCTGTTTTTAAGCACATTTAATTTCTTTTAATTTGTAAAAGTAACACCATTTGAGCGATTTTAATTTACAACCTGAAGGAAGATTCCAGTCATCCATAACCTCAGTTGAAAATCTGAATATAAAAGTCTACACAAAATCTCAGTTTCCCACAGACATGTATGAAATGAGTATTTCATAGCCATCTCTTCAAATATTATTTGCCCTCTACACTGATAAGGCAAAAAAAAAAAAAAAGACAAAAGCGAAATAACAATATGGGGGGAAAAAAATGATCGTCCTTGCCTACCTTTAACAAATCTAATGCTAAAGAATAAAGTAATAATAAACAAATCGGCTCACAGAGAAAACAGCTTTTCCTCTGGTTCCCTTTGAAGTGTGTCTCCTTTTATTTTTTATTTTTGGAAACCTGCAAATGAGGGCTTCCTTGGAAATGGAGGAATTCTGTAGTTTCCAGACTCTGAAGATAAACAAAGCAGTCAGTTTCTCTCCCCTCCCCAGCCCCTGTAAATAGCCTCAGGCCACGTCTGGGCCTCCCTCGGCTCAGGGTGTCTACCAGGGGGCTGGGGGCTGGGAGGACCAGTGAGGCAAGGGTGGGGCTCCGGGGGCGGGGAGAGGAAGGAGCAGGAGGGGAGGCCGGGAGGGGAGGAGGGGGGAGGGGGAGGAGGGGGGAGGGGGTGGAGGGGGTGGAGGGAGGGAGGGGGGAGGGGGGAGGGGTGGAGGGGGTGGAGGGAAGGGGGAGGGGGGAGGGGGTGGAGGGAGGGAGGGAGGGAGTGGGGTGGTGGACTCCAACTGCAGCCTGCTTGAAGATTCACGTGCGTTCTGGCACAGACAAAATGTGCGCGGTGGAACAGGAGAGAGAACTGCTTTAAAAAAAGAAAGAAAGAAAAAGCACTGCTTCATCAGCTGAAAAATAGTCCTGTTCTTTCCTGATTTGATGTCAACTCAAAGGACTGGCTTGGACTTGCCCGCAGCAATATTGGGCCCCTGCCCACACAGCAGACAGACAGTTTTCCTGGCCAGCAACAGGCTTTTAATAAAACAGGATGCTGTCCCATTACTAAGGCCGCTGACGACTGTCCTGAGAATGGGCCCCAGTCCAGAACTGCCTACCCCCCAGAGCATCAGTCTTGTGGTTCCTTATCGCTGGGGGCTGCTGGCCCAGGAGGAAGGCCAGTCTCCCAGGGGCTTGCTGAGCTAATGTTTGCAGGCGGCCACTCCAGATCCTGGAGCTGAGCACTCCTGCAGGGTCCTCACCATTCTTGAGGGCGCCCTCTCCTGCTAATTCTAGGAGTGCATTTTGCCTGTTACCACATTTACACAGAATGTTGGTGGTGGTTTAGTTGCTAAGTTGTGTCCGACTCTTGTGACCCCATGGACTGTAGCCCACCAGGCTCCTCTGTCCATGGGATTATTCAGGCAAGAATACTGGAGGAGGTTGCCATTGCCTTCTCCAGGGGATCTTCCCAACCCAGGAATCGAACCCAGGTCTCTTAAACAGAATGGGTACTAGTAAATAAGGTACTAGAGATTTTCCCTGGTGGTCCAGTGGTTAAGACTCTGCACTTCCAATGCAGGGGGTGGTTTTGATCCCTGGTCTTCAGGCAGGAGGCAGATGGGCAACCCCCAGGGTAAAGCAATTGGAGATTGATTCTCTATTGACCGAAACTCCAAGATGAGAACAGCAGGACGGTTAAGGGAGGACACTGAACCCTGCCCAGACCACATACTTCTCGTTTGGAAGTCAGGAGACCTCCCGACCACACATGCATAGAAAAAGCTCCTTGGAGGTCAAAGGGAAGTCATGTCAAGGGATACTCTACCCATAACGCCTCTTCAGTAAGACCCATTTTGGCTAAGAGATGCGTGTGCACACATGGAAAGATTCTGAGATATACCAGATATGGACTGTGAACCAGGCAAATTAAAATGACTGTACAAAGGAAACCCAGAAGAAATGCCCCATAAAAGTAATCCAACCTGCCACGAGGGTGCGACTTAGCAGCTCAGGGACTGTCCCTCTGAGTCTGCCCGTGTGTCTGTCCACACCTACTGTACTCTTTCTCCTCTTAATAAACATTTTACTTGCTTCACTACTTTCTGTCTTTGTGGAAATTCTTTTCTGCAAAACCGAAGGTCCAAGGTACTAGTCACTGACCACTGGTCCAGTGGCTAGGATCTGGTGCTTTCATTGCCGCAACCCAGGCCAATCTCTGGCTGGGAACCCAAGCCCTGCTCCAAGACATTGCTGGCCAAGGCCACGTGAGATCTGTCTGGAAACTGAGATCCCATATGTCATGTAGTTCAGCCAAAAGAAAAAAAGAATTTAAATGTAAAATTAAGGAGCTGGTGTTCACAGGAAGGTTGAAGACCTTCTGTCTCCCCTTTTCCATAGCAAGCCCCCATGAGTCATGCCAGGTATAGATTTGGACCCAATTTCACGTCTCAAGTGTGATGAGCTTTAGCATTTGGGCCAGGGCCTCCTGGATGTTTGTTTTCTGCCCACTTGAAGAGGACTGGAGTATGTTTCATTTGGGACAGCAGTTTCTGAAGTTTTCCAGTTGCAATCTGATAAAAGGTCCCCTCTTAATGGGTGAGCTCTCAGGCCCGGTGCCCCCTAGACTGCCTGAGGGCATCAGAATTCTGATTGTGAAAGTCTTCTATTAATATTGCCCCACAGGCCCCCGCAGGACCCTGCTGGAATGTACAGAAGTGGCCGAGCACAGCATCCATACCATGCAACCAGCAAGCCGACTTTGACGACGTCAAAGGAGCCTGAACTCCAACCAGAAGAGAAATCACTGTCATTGATAGGAAAGGTCTCTGACAACCTAAACTCTATCCTCAAATCTGCCCGGGCTTCCTATAATGTCCTGGCTTTAGACAACTTAATACACTATGTGCATGACTCAGTTTCCTCCTTTGTAAAACGCAGAGCAGGTAACTGGAAGAGAGAGAATCATCAGACCATCAGATTGTAGGCTGGTACTCTCCCTTACCACACCCAGACAGGCATCATCAATCCCTCACAGCACCTTTCGGAGTCCAGATGTAAAACCCAGTCAGGCACAACCAATCCATCGAAGATGGCGCTTGAGTGAAGACTGTGATGGTTTCTAAGTTTTCTTTCAAGTGGGATGGTCTGTGAGCCCGTGAGTCTAAATCCAATCTATTTCTATTTACTTTGAAGTTCAGCGGAGGAAATTGAAGGAGCTGGTGTTACAGGTGGTGTTTTCATTCCTTCTTTCACTGGAAGTTCGTGACTTTGGCAGTGGAAGGAGGAGAGAGGAAGTATATGGAAGGAACATCTGGGCATGTAGATGGTGTCAGAGTGGAGAATTGTGTCTCCTGGACGGCAGCCCAGATCCACCCCAGAACAGTGGGGTCCTGGCAGCCAGCAAGATGTATGAACCGAATCCGAGAAGAACACGCTGCAGCAGACTTGCCAGTGTGCCCAGAAAGAGTTTGAACAGAAACTTCGGAGGGAGGCATCTTTAAAAAGCCCCAGTAAATCGACAAAACCAGAAAAGGTGAAGCACGGCCCTAGAATATCAGCTAGGGTCCCTGAAAGCAAATGAAATTCCTCCTGCTGATTCAAGCAAAAAAGGGAAACTTATTAGAAGTTACGCGATGCTCACGGTAGCACAGGAAAGCTGGGTTCTGAGCTCAGAGCCTGTGAAGCCTAGGACAGAGACATCCCACTGTCAAGCATCTCCGTGCGGAGGAACGGGTTGTTGTCGCTCACTCCGAGGCTGCTGAACTCAGCTGGGCTCGGGGCTGCTCCAGGGCTCTGCAGACAAACTGTGACCACCTCTCTACTCTGCTGCAAGGCACGCAGCACCTGCATTCCCCAGTCCACTGATACGGCGCACAGGTCAAAGCCAGGTCACAAAGGAAGGGATTCCAGGCTATTAAAAAACAACGTCTATATAGTCAAGGCTATGGTCTTTCCAGTAGTCATGTACAGATGTGAGAGCTGGACCATAAAGAAGGATAAACACTGAAGAAGTCATGCTTACGAACTGTGGTGCTAGAGGAGACTCCTCAGAGCCCCTTGGACAGCAAGGAGATCAAACCAGTCAATCCTAAAGGAAATCAACCCTGAATACTCATTGGAAGTGTATTGATTCTCAAGCTGAAACTCCAGTACTCTGGCCACCTGATCCAAAGAGTTGACTTACTGGAAAAGAGCCTGATGCTGGAAAAGATTGAGGGCAAGAGGAGAAGGGAGTGGCAGAGGATGAGAGGAATCACTGACTCGATGGACATGAGCTTGGGCAAACTCCAGGAGATGGTGAGGGACAGGGAAGCCTGGCATGCTGCAGTCCATGGGGCTGCAGTCCATGGGTCATGAATAGTCAGACGTGACTTGGCAACTGAACAACAACAACAACAACAACAACAAAACCCAATGATGCCCGGCATCGTAGGTGACAGATATCACAATATAGGCACATCGAGTGATCAGACTTGTCCCAGAATAGCCCAAGAGTGCACCACAAAGAAGCAAACGAATGTAAGACTGGGCCCAGCAAGCCCATTGGGCAGGGCTGAGGGCGATTCCAAGGTCAGATACCAGCTGCAAAAGCCATCTGGAAGGCACTGATGGGGTTAAAGGACAAAGAGTAAGTCAATTAATTACCAGCCATCAGGAACAAGCAGCGGGGAGGACAGGAAGGAGTCTAGCAGGTGTCAGAGACGAATGTCAAGGCCAGGAACGGGGTGAAGGAGGGAGTAAAAAGTGAGACCTGGACACAGGGCTCAGAGTCATCTTTCTCCACTCTGATGAGGTCTGTCTTGCTGGAAAAGAGCCGCATTTGCAGAGTGGAGGAGGTGCCTGCCCAGGAGTGTCCATGAAATCACTCACATTCAGGGAGCCTCCTGAACTCTGCGTTCTGGGAAGTACAGCTCCCAAATCCAGAGCCTAGCTCCCCCTTTCTTGGGCATGGTGCCACTTGCTAGGAGAAGGAGCCAAGCTCTGGGGTCTGATGCTCCAGATGGCTTTGCTGGGCTGGGGGCCAGGCCTCATGGGTAAGGGGAGCAGATAGGGGGTGACTGTGCCACTACTTCACCCCCAAAGGGGGCAGCAGCAGAGAGAGATGGAGAGATCCGAGGCCTGGGGACACAGGCAGGGTTCTGATCAGCTGTGCCTGAAAATGGCTGACCTCAGACTTGGCTCAAGGGCTAACCCTTGGAAAGATTCCCTGAGCCAGTAGGCTCTCTTTTTGGGTTTCTATCACTTGTAACTGCAAAGGGTTTCAAGTCTTCCTTGGTGGCTCAGGGGTAAAGAATGCTCCTGCCAAGCAGGAGACGTTGGTTCAATCCCTGGGTTGGGAAGGTGCCCTGGAGAAGGGAATGGCCACCTGCTCACAGTATCCTTGCCTGGGAAGTCCCACGAACTGAAGAGCCTGGCGGGCTACAGCCCATGGGGTCACAACGAAACCAGCAGGACTTAGTGACCAAACAACCATTGGTGGTCCTCCCAGTGCCCCAATCTGGGAGGCGCAGGACCTGGGTCCCCACCTTGGCTCCAAGTCACATATTCATGTAACTTTGGTCCAGTCACTCTGAACCCCACTTTCCTCGTCTACGGACACAGCTTTCAAAGCCTTGAACAAAAATGTCAAAGGCACTAGTGTCAAATATGTGGGCAAGCAGAAGCTGAGAAAGACAATATATATCATAAACAACCAAACCACCAATGACACAAACTCATTTCAGCTGGATGGAATAAGAGGCCAACTAACAAGATGAATAAAAATCAAGTCAGAATATATGTCAATAAAAATACTGAGTGTTAAAAATGCAACACAGAAGAACATGCAGGGGAGGGACTGGTTATTTCCTCAGCTCTCTGTGTGACAATATCCAAATGTCCAACATGAGAAAGAGCTAAGGAACAGAAGTGACCTGGGACATTGTGCACAGCTCTGAAGGCTATTTTGACCTGGATATATTAATGGAAATTATGTTACAAGATAAGAAATCAAAGACCAAATACTATCTACTGGTTGGATATAGTTATGGAGAAGTGTTACATGCCAATTTATAGCAACTGGTGGAAATGCTTCTCTCAAAGTTGTACCCTCACCCTCTTAGAAGAAAAGAAAGTCCGGCAGCTTGTGTTGCCGTGAAGTTAATGTCAGTGAGTCCTGGATGGGAGTGCTAAAAGCCGATGTAGCTTTAGCCATATCCATGGAAGTATAATGTCTCTATAAGGTGCTACCCTCAGGGGCCAGTGCAGGTACCCAGGTGTGGCAACCTGCTAAGAGCTCATCTTTTAGGTAACAGGCATGATGGAACAGGTAATAGGCGTGGTTATCCCACACAAACTTTGACTCATATACTTCAGGACTCACCTTGTGAGAAGACAATTAACAGTACCTTCCAGACAGATGGAGACATGAAATGTGAAGTGACCTGCCTGTACCACTAAGAGGAAATAGGAATAAATATTTATCTGCATCTGGGAGGTGTGAAAACACCCTAAAGATAAAATTCCTGGGAGTGATCATAAAGGAAAATATCGGTAGACATAAATATTTTAAAACTTCAGGGTCTTAAACCACATAATGAAATTAAAAGACAGGAGGATAACCGGGAACATGTATATCGGACAGTGGGTAACTGTGTGTATGTGTGTATGTATACACACGCATGTGTGAGTGCTCAGCTGATGAGTGTTGTCCTGCTCTGTGACACTTCATGGACAGGAGCTTGCCAGGCTCCGCTGTCCGTGGGCCTTCCCAGGCAAGAATACTGGAGTGGGTTGCCATTTCCTTCTCCAGGGATCAAATCCATGTCTCCTGCACTGGCAGGCATATCCTTTACCACTGAGCCACCTGAGAAGCCCATGTGTGTGCAAAGTATGAGACTAACAGAAAAACTGACAAAAAAATAAAAGCAAAGATATTAGAGGAAACTAAATGCCAATGATCTATGAGAACTTAAAAGACGCTCAGACTTGCCAACAACCAAATAACTGCAAATAAAAACAGTAAGGTAACATTTCTCTTTCAAGACAGCAAAAATAGATGACAGTATATACAAGGGTAGACTTATCTGGTGGTTCAGTGGTAAAGAGTCCCTGTGCAATGCAGGAGACTCGGATTTGATCCCTGGGTAGAGATGATCTCCTGGAGGAGGAAAGGGCAACCCACTCCAGTTCTTGCTTGGGAGATAAATGGACAGAGGATCCTGGACAGTTACTGTCCATGGGGTCAAAAGAGTGGGACATGAGTTAGCAACTAAATCAGCTCCATCATATACAAGGGTGCTAATTAGGTTCTCCCCTCAGCACTCACTGGCTGAGTGTCTTTAAGTAATTTACTTAGCCTTCCAAGCTATAAACTGAAATAATCATAATTCTTGTCTGACAGGGTTGTCAAGAGGATTGACTGAGATTACTCTCACCCAGAGGTGACACTTCAAGGAATTTTTTTCTAATTAGAGGCAAGCCAGCAGGGTATGGATAAATAAATCACGATATATTTGTAAGGTGAGCTATTGCACAGCCATTAAGCATATTAAACAAGACTATTGCCTAATGAAAACTGCTGGAGATACTGTGATCCCAATATTGTAAAGTAAAATACATATATACTTTATATATACAGAAAAAAATAGTTAATATTTTGTTTCTTCTTTTTTGTAGTCATCTCTAGGTAATGAGCCTATAGGGGATCTTTTTTAAAGTAAAGACAAAAGTCATAAGGGCAAAGATGGTATTGAAACCAAACAAAGTTATAATGAAACAACGTGTCGCATATTGTGCCCTGACAATGTCAACTGGTGAGTTTAGATTGCTGGAAACCTTGAATGATGTGAAACAGCTGGAGACGATGTGCAGTCTGGAAGACAGAAGGTTGTGTGGGGCTGTAACATCTGCCTGCACGATTAGAGGGATATCACACCTGGGTGTGCCCTGCTTTGCTTTATTTCTGTTACATTGTCTATCTTTGGCTGCACTGGGCTTTTCTTCTCTCCTGCACAGGCTTTCTCCAGTGGTTGAGAGCCCGGGCTCCTCTCTCGTTGCAGTGCGCAGGCTTCCCATTGCACTGGCCTCTCTGTTTGCAGAGCACAGCCTCTAGGTGCTCGGGCTTCAGTAGCTGCGGTTCCCCAGCTCTAGAGCATGGGCTGAGCTGCTCCGTGGCATACGGGATCTTCCCGGGCCAGTCCCCTGCATTGGCAGGCAGATTCTTTACCTCTGAGCCTCCAGGGAGGCCCTGTGCCCCAGTTTTGCCCTCTGGAACAGCATGTCACTTGCCTACCAATGACTGGCCATCCCGGGGAGATTAGGACTCTGAGTCCTAAGGGGCTTGAAACCATACTTGGGCCCGTGGGGAAGAGTCGCATCTTGGCCCAAGAGAGCAGGCATGGACCCACCTCTTCTGGGGATTTGGATTTGATCATTTTTTTTCTCTTTAAGATGGAAATCCATAAAATTATTAATTATGGGACAAAGAGGATGGTCAATGTAATTATCAACAGACTACGGTATGCCGGAGGGAGTGACTAACATCATTCTCAGGAATCGTCTATTTCATGTAGGAATGAAGGTTGGATTCATTTCTTCCACCCTGCTGCTCTGTAACATCTGGTAGCAGAGATAAAACTAGACCAGAAGTCACTTTATCAGTTGAGTAAAATTCAAACAGTTCCTTAGTAGATTAGATCTGTAGAAACTGGGTTAAAAAGAAGAAGGGAATCCAATGATACAGATCAGATCTAACCTCAGGAGTGGAGGCTGCATCATAGGTTTCCAAGTGGGAGTCGATTAATCATCAACAAGGAATATACATCACTGACCACAACGGTCATGGTAAATATTGGAGGCAAGCAATTATGGCACCCGCAATCCATTCTCCATCCAAGATTTCTCCAAAGAAAACGTATTGATGGCCAAAAGACACAAGAAAACATGTTCAACATCACTAATTATTAGAGAAATGCAAATCAAACCTACAATTACGAACCACTTCACACCAGTCAGAATGGCCATCATTAAAAGTTTACAAATAATAAATGTTGGTGAGGTTGTGAAGAAAAGAGAACCCTCCTCTACTGTTGCTGGAAATGTAAATTGGTGGCCACTATGGAAGACAGTATGTTGGTGGTTTACTTGCTAAGTTGTGTCCAACTCTTACAAGTCCACAGACTGCAGCCCACCAGCCTCCGCTGTCCATGGGATTTTCCAGGCAAGAATACTGGAGTTGGTTGCCATTTCCTTCTCCAGGAGATCTTCCCAACCCAGAGATCAAACACGGGTCTCTTGCATTGTAGGCAGATTCTTTACTGACCGAGACACCAGGGAAGCCACTGGAGGTTTCTTAGAAAACTAAAAATAGAGTTACCATGTAACCCAGCAATCCCATTCCTGGACATATATCTGGAGAAAACTCTAATTCAAAAAGATACATGCCCTTCAATGTATGTAGCCATACTATTTACAGTAGCTGAGACATGGAAGCAACCTAAATGTCCATCAATGGATGAATGGATAAAGAAGACATGGTACATATATACAATGGAATACTAATCATTCATAAAAAAAGAATGAAATTTTGCCAATTGCAGCAACATAGATGGATCTAGAGATTGTCATACTAAGTGAAGTAGGTCAAAGACAAATATCATTTGATATCATTCATATGTAGAATCTAAAAAATAATACAAATGAACTTATTTACAAAACAGAAATAAACTTACAGACATAGAAAATAAATTTATGGTTACCAAAGAGGAAGGGAGGAGGGATAAATTAGAAACTTGGGATTAATAGATATACACGACTATATGCAAAATAGATAAGCAATAAGGGCCTATTATACAGGACAGGGAACTATATTCAATACCTTGTAATAACCTGGAGTGGAAAAGCATCTGGAAAAGATAGCTGAATCACTTTGCTGTACATCTGAATCATTGTAAATCAACTATATTTCAATTTAAAATAAATAAATAAAAATGTCTGGGCCCCTAATTAGATATACCCACAGAAGGGCCTGTTTCTTCTTGTCCTTCTGCTCCACCATCATAGTACCAGTTTCTACCCTCAAGGTCACAAGACAGCTGCAGGGGCTCCTGCTTTCACATTCATGTGTCAAAGGAGGAAGAAGGGAATCTCTCAACTGGGTCAGCTAGTTTTAATTTATCCCATGGACAGAAGAGCCTAGTGGGCTGCAGTCCATGGATTTGGAAGAGTCGGACACAACTTAGCAAGTAAAAAGTCCCACGTTACTTAGATGGGTTGCCTGATTCAAAATTTGAACATGTGACCTGGAACCAATACCAGTACATTCCAAGATCCAGTCCCAGTGATCAGTCCAGGGTGGGCAGCTGGTTCTGTCACCGACATTCCTCAACATCAGCTACCTGGGCTGCTAAGCCCACATCAGGCTGTGGGCTGGACTGCTGGCAGCCAATTCATGGGACCTTTGGGGGTAGGGAGGCTAGGAGTGAGAAAGCAGAGCAGCCGGGTGAATAAGACCCATTCCTGCTGACTTCACGGAGTCTGGCCAGTCCTGAGCTCTGCACACAGGGCCAGCAGCATGAATGCTCATCGTCAAACCCTGGGGGCAGGCCTCTGGGTGAGGGCAGTGCGATGGAGGAAGGCCTAGAATGTGACAGCGTGAGGAGGTAAACAAACAGGAAAGTTGTCTTCTCTAAAGCAAGGAGCAGCTTCTTTGAATTTTAAACCATAGATTAAAAGGGATGGCCTTTGGGGGTACGTCCTGCTCTGCACTTCTGAGCCTGTTGCTCACTTCCAAGCATCTCTGTTCCTCAGAGTGGGAAGTCCAGAGAAAGTCAAAGGCAAGCAAAGCCAGTGGGGAAAGTGGGCGATTCAGGAATAGTATTGGAACTACAGAGCAGCCACCTGGAGAAAAAAGGTTGTAAGAGAGAAGAATATGACTCATTTAATCTGTGTCTTTTACTTTAACCTTTGTGTTCTATAGCCTTTGCTTTGAGTTAAGAATGTTGCCCACAGCCTGAAATATACAGGATAGCCCTTTCTTAAAGCTCTGACCTTTAAGGGTATAACACTTTTCCATTCACATAGAGATAAAAAGTTGCAGAATAGAGAATAACATTTGAGTTGTTGAGGTTTATAGGAACATCATGACCTGACCTACAAGGACAGTTGCAAGAACAAAGGATTCCTATACCAAGAGGTTGGCAACAACCTACCACGTCCTGCCCTCATCTGGCCTTTAGAAGTTCTTTGCTGAAACCCTGCAGGGGGTTTGGGCTTTTTGGACATGAGCCAGCCGTTTTCTTTGCCTGGCCCTGCTGTGAACCCTTCTGTGCTCAAAATTCTGACACTTTGGGTTGACCTTGCTGTGTGTAGGGCACATGATCTAGCGTTCAGTACAACGTGAATCCACACAATAATTACATATCCAACTAAAAGCTACACAGATCAAATGCTGTTGTTGTTTAGTCGCTAAGTATGTCTGACTTTTGGGGGGACCTCATGAACTGTGACCTGCCAGTCTTCTCTGTCCAGGGGATTTTCCAGGCAAGAATACTCGAGTGGGTTGCCATTTCCTTTTCCAGGAGATCTTCTCAACCCAGGGATCAAACCTGCATCTCCTTCCTTGGCAGGTGGATTCTTTACCACTGAGCTACCTGGGAAGCCCATATAGATCGAATAGTTACATGTAAAAACGTAAAACTATAAAAGTACTGAAAGAAAACAATTTTTCACTTTAGAGGGAGGGATACTTCTATGAGCACAAACACAAATTACAAAACCAAAAAGAGAAAATTTGATGAAAATAACTACATAAAAATGAAGTTTTCTCTGCATGGCCAAACCTACCACAGACATACTTAAAATGCAAACATCCAACTGATAAACACTATTGAAAAAGTGCAAATATCCCTAATATATAAACACTCTTCTAAATCAATAAATGACCAACAGTCAAACAGAGAAGGGCTTCCCTGGTGACTCTGTGGTAAAGAATCTGCCAGGCAATGCAGAAGATATGAGATGGGAGTTCAATCCCTGGCTTGGGAAGATCCCCTGAATCTTCCCCTGGCAACCCACCCTGGTATTCTTGCCTGGAAAATTCCATGGACAGAAAAGCCTGGTGGGTTATAATCATAGGGTCAAAATAGAGAAAAAGGGGGCAAAGGAGGTGAACTGACAAGACAGGAACGGGAACACCAGTGGCCCTGAGCACTGGAAGAAACACTCAGCACCAGTCATGGAAAGAGAAATGCAATTCACATTTACACCAAGGTACCATTTTCATCTTTCAGATGGTCTAACTTTAATCACATGCTGTATTCAAAAAGATGTTTGGAAACAGGCACTTTTATTCATTCTAGTAATTTGTAGAATAGTACAGTTTTGGTGGACAGTAATTTTGCAACATATATCGAAACTGTAAGTTCATTTATCCCCTTTACCTGGGAACTTGGCGTCTGAGAATTCATCTACAGAAATTCTTACACATGTATAGGCCATGTGCACCTCTAAGGACATTTAGGTAACATCGTCTGCATTTGCCAAAGATGGGACACAACCCAAACGTCTAATATTCTGCAGTTAGTTATATAAAAAGTAGTACAGTATGCTCCCTGGAGAAGGATATGGCCACCCACTCCAGCGTTCTTATCTGGGAAATCCCGTGGACAGAGGAGGCTGGTGTGCTACAGTCCATGGGGTCACAGAGAGTCAGACATAAGTTATCACCTAAATCACTACCACAGTATGCTATCCTTTATGCAACAAAATAAAAATTGTAGTTCATGTAAAAAATAGGATCCCTAGGAATCTGACGAAGATGGTTGCCTCTAGGAGGGTCCTGGGGGTCAGGCTGAGATGGAGTCTTCTCTACATGTTGGTTTGAATCTTTTACATTTTGGACCATGTGCAATGGTTACTGATTTAAAATTCTTTTTAAAATTTAAAAAAGGCAAGCTATCTCTGTTCTTCTTTCTCTCCAGTAACAAGAGGCAGCATGTGAGTGGCTGGGTGCCTAGGTGGATGCCACCCCCCATCTCCTGGCTGGATCACCACTGCTTGGCCGGGTGTCCCAGCTGTCAAGACGACAGTGTGGAAGGCGTGGGTGGGACCTCGGCTGTGTGCTCTGTGGAGGTGTGCTCCACGCTCACTTGTGGCCATCACCTCACATGTGGGGCCTGCTGGTACTCTGCTCACAAGTTTTCATCTAATTATGAATTAATTCATACACAGTAGTGGTGAATTCTGTAGCCTCTCAAATTATTTTGGAGGCAGGTAGAGGAGAACATGTTTTAAATCTGAAATAATTAAAATGTCACAGTTGCTTGTGCCTCAGGTACTGGGGCTTCCCTGGTGGCTGAGACGATAAAGAATCTGTCTGCAATGCAGGAGACCCAGGTCTGATTCCTGGGTCAGGAAGATCCCCTGGAGGAGGGCATGGCAAGCCGCTCCAGTGTTCTTGCCTGGAGAATCCCATGCACAGAGGAGCGTGGCGGGCTGCAGCCCATGGGGTTGCAAAGAGTCGACTGAGCAACTAACACTTAGGTACTGCAGGCCCACAGATGCGGAACAAGTTCAGAACCAAAGGCATCATTCACAGCTCCATATTCCCGTATTTGACCTCTCCGCAGGGCAGGTTTCAGATGAAGCCCTTCAACCCGCTCTTCTCACTGCACCCCAAGCAGAAGCAAAGTCTCCCTGATGCTGCACCCTGAGCGGGAGTGAGCCCACGGAGGGCCCCACAGCTTCTTCAGGGGCAGGGCTGCGCTGCGGCTCTGGGCTTTGTCGCGTGTCACCACGCTCGGGTCTCTGGCTCGGCTGCTGTCTTCTGAATCCCCGCAGCTGTGGGTGGCGGCTTGCTGCCAAGTCCCCAGTGGGTCCGGCTTGGCAGTCAGCTTCTTGGCTCCTGGGATGGGGACCCGGAGTCCATCCGCCGAGAGGCTGGCGGGAGCTGCAATGCCGCGAAGGGCGGGTGTCCTCGCGCCCTCCAGGCCTGGCAGACCGCCCACAGACGCGTGCAGATGTTGAAGGCTGTCTGGACCCCTCTGGAAGCACTGGCATCTGTTTAGGGCTTCCCTCAGGCCCCACTAAGGCCGCCGTCAGGTGGCTCCAGCAGAGATCCTGGGAGAGACTGGTTAGTTCTTAAAACATACAAATAGCCTGAGACAGAGACTGTTGTTTGTTCTTCATTCACTTATCTATTTTCAGCAGGAAAAGATTTTTTGATTATATCTTTTTTTAGATTATAGTTTTTATAGATTATATGGCTTTTTTTAGATTATATATTATATAATTAGATTATATATAGATTATATATATTTAGATTACGTTATATATATTATATATAGATTATTTTATATAGCATATATATCATTATGTGTATTTAAATTATATTATATAACTAGGTTATATGTTATGTTATAGTTTTTGTAGAGTATGTGGCTTTTTTAGATTGTATTTACAATGCTGTGTTAGCTTCGGATGTACAGCCCAGTGATTCGGTCACACACACACAGCTTTCTTCAGGTTTTTCCCCACACAGGTTGTTACAAAATGTTCAGTACTCTGCTCCCTGTGCCTACAGTAGGTCCTTGCTGGTTGTGTTTTATGTGTGGTGGGTCGTGTGTCTCTGTTAGTCCAGCCTCCCGGTTTATCCCGCCCCCGCCTTTCTGCTTTGGTAGTCATAAATTTGTTTTCTACACGTCTGTGGGTCTACTTCTCTTTCTTAAGTTCATTTGTATCTTCTTTTTGTTTAGATTCCACATATAAGGGGTATCATGTATTTGTCTTTCTGCTTTCAGATGAGCTGAGGAAGTGCTGAGTAAGAGGCGTGAAGCCACTCCTCTGTGGATGACCCAGTGTGTGTGTGCGTGCGTCTGTGAGCATGTGTGAGTCCTTGCACACGGGCTGAGTGTGCACACGTGTGCATGTATCCATGTAGGCACCAGGCAGCTGCAGGCAGCTGCACAGATCTGCTCCATGGTCGGAAGGGGACTAGAATCACCTTCTGGTTCCTCAGCCATTTTACACAAGGAAAGGCCTCGAGTGACTAGCCACCTGCCGTGCAAGATCAAACATCCAGGTGCCCGGCGTGGCCAACAGGGCTGTTTCCCCAGGCAGAGGCTCTGCCTGGCGAGACATCAGCCGACCTGTCAGTGGACAGGGAAACAGACTTCTTTCCTGTGCCTTTGAAGTGGGGCTCCTCGGAGGCCCAGCCTGGGCACCCGTTCTGTGCCCACTCTTCTGGCTCAGGAGGAATGTAGGGCCATGCTGAGCAGGGGCAGCTGCTGGCATTCCTGGTTAGGACAAGGTAAGGGAGGAAGAGAGGAAGGAGAGGGAGACAGAGAGAGGAAGCAGAGACTGGGGGGGAGGGGAAGAGGGGGGACTGCAGACTTGGAGGGTGGGGAGGGGAGCCCCAGGGGCGTGGAGCAGGCAGCAGGGAGCTTGGTGCAAACCCACACTGCGTTTCTCTCTTGAAATCACCTGCACGCAGGCTGATAGGAAGGAGCAAGGGGCCCCACTGCCCAGGGCTCCCTGCCGCATGTCTGGCTGGCTGGGTCTCAGATCCCCAGCACTTAATCGTGATCAGCTCTGGGCTCTGGACTGCGTCCTCAAGAAGATGGTCATGGTGGCTGAAAGGGTCTCCTCACAATAGTGTCATGGTTTATGGGGGAACCGGCTGGAGAATCCTTGAGATGAACGGCTGGGGACTTTGGACAAATAACCTCCCTTCCCTGGCCTCACCCTCTCTTTATAAAAGGCATGTTGAACACTAATCAACAAAGTGGACCATTCAGGTATTTAACTGAGGCGGCAGAAGAGCTTGGAAGTGGAAGTCAGTGAGTTTGTTCAATATGAACATGTACAGTTTTCAGGACTTTTCCTGAAAAAAAAAAAAAATGCCACAAAATATTAGCAGGTCCTGGATCCCCAGATAAACATGTGGTGGAAGAACATTTCAGCAGCAGATGGGGGCCAATGGCCCACGATCGCACATCTATATGAAGGGCAGCGTGTGTGTGTGTGTGTGTGTGTGTGTGTGTGTGTGTGTGTGTGTGTGTGTGTTGAAGTATGGAAAGTAAAAGTACCCAACACTCGGCTCAAGCAATTGTTTTTCTCCCAGAGGCTAAAACTCTTGGGCAGCTTGCCAACAGCCACATTAGGATAAGAAATGTAATATGTTTATAATAAGTTTGCAAAATACATCTTGATGCAGTGAACGCGCAGCGCGCCCTAACTGGCCATGACGCTGCTTTGGCTGGGTGTCCGTGCCGCCGGTGCAGAGCTCACAGGCTGGCGTTTGGAAAGCCTGGTGCTCCCGTCTCACTTGTCCACTTCCCTCTGGGCTGGATAAACACATTCCCAGAGACCACAGCTGGTGTCTGGGAGCCAACAGAAGCTGCTGCGCCCTCCCTCGCTGGAGCTGCAGCTGCTACAGCAGGAAGACTTGAAAGGACAGGACGTCTTCAAGTTGGACAGGACTTCCCTGGTGGCTCAATGGGAAAGAATCCTCCTGCCAAGGAAGGAGACACAGGTTTGATCCCTGGGTCGGGAAGATCCCCTGGAGGAGGAAATGGCAACCTCCCACTCCAGTATTCTTGCCTGGAGAATCCCATGGACAGACGAGCCTGGTGGGTTACAGTCCGCGGGGTTGCGAAGAGTCGGACATGATTGAGGACTAAGCAACAACAGCAACAACTTCAGGCTGGAAAATAACCCAGAGCACGCTCATGCCCCTGACGCAGGAAGCCCCGGTTCCTGTAGGTGTCCTCCTGCAAGCATCTGGGGGCTGCCAGGTTTCCCCACTCCCAGGTAAGACGCAAGCCCTGCTTTCACTGCACTGCTTCCCGGCGTCGAACACCGCCGAGTCTGTAGTGTTGCCACTTTTTAGACAAGTCAGCCAGCATTTACTGGGCGTTTACTGTGAGCCTGGCACCTTCTGCGCACTTTACATGTGTCTCCTCATCAGACCCACCCAGCAACGTTGGAGAGAGAGAGATACCATTATCCATTTTACAGATGCGGAAGGGGAAGTTGGAGGATTTACAGGATTTGCCGTAAATCCCACCATCTGCAGCATTAGTGTGGAGTCTGCGTTGGAATTCAGGGTTTTCCAACTCTGAGTCCCAGCTCCTTCCTATCGAACCCCCCATTCTTCCCCACCTTCCACATGGACATCCACACAAGGCTTCTCTCAGACCCACGCAGGTCCACCCCACCCCAACCCTCCCCTGGAAACATCCCTTTAGCTTTTTTCCAGATCCTTCCCTCTGACTTCTGCAAACTCATATCCCCAAAGGGCAAGAGTTCCCTCTGTTCAGAACTGAGTTAACAATAAAATGCAGTAGCTCAAAGCATTCTGGTTAGGATCAGACACACTCAGCTTAGCATTCTGCTTTGGTCTCAGCAAATGCCCCGCTCCCATTTCCCATGGGTAAGAATGGGGCAACTACCCACAGGGTGGGTGTGTGAGTTAAACAAGATAAAACAGAAAGTGCTCCCGGCCCATGTGTGCACAGGAGGCTATGTTGTGCCAACGCTGATAAGGGGAGGAGGACGGTGGGGGGGGGTGGTGTCACACCACCAACTTGACTTGAACCTCCCAGCAAGAGGAGAGGGTTTGCTCAAGGATGCACAGACAGAAGAGCCCCAGACCTCAGGCTGCCGGTGGCTTTCTCACTCCATGCTAACACTTCCTGGGGAAGCACCTGCAGGAGTGGGAGGGGTGGGCAGAGAGGCTGGGGAGACTGAAAGCACCCCTCAGGAAGCTGAGAAGGTCGGCTCGCCAACGCCCAGGCAGTGGGCAGGCACCTCTAGTCTGCCTGGTCCAGAGTCCCTGAGGCATAATTGGCCCACTGCCCCCTCGGGGCCTTGGATCTCCCCACCCTTTAATGGTGACAGAGAAGTCTTTTCTGAAGTGCATGAATTCCCAGGCATGAAGGTGCTTAAAAGACACAGACTTAAAAAAAAAAAAGTCCTGGGCTTCCCTGGCGGTCTAGCAGTTAAGGCTCTATGCTTCCACTGCAGGGGGCATGGGTTCCATCCCTGGTTGGGGAACTAAGATCCTGCATGCCACGCAGTATGGCTAAAGATTTAAGAAATAATTTAAATAAAACAAAATTTTTAAAAGATCCTGTGTCTTCAAACCTCACCTTCTCCAACTATACTCCCTGCCTTCATCTAAGCTCTTCCCTTGACCTCCAGAGCTAAAAATAACACCCACCTACCCCTGGGCCACCCATCTGCCTCCTCCACCCATGGACCTGGCTTTATTTTTCCTGCAGAGCACACATTGCTAATGGATGTTCTATATCTATTTCTTGTTTGACTTACTGTGCCTCCCCTCTGCCCTCACTATAATACCAGCTCACCAGGCAGAGACCTGAGTCTGTCCTCCTCCTCACTAATCCCAGGGCCTACCATCATTTCTGGCACAGAGAACAGGCTTGCTAAATAGTGGTTCAACAAACAAACGAATGAAAGAATGATACTTTATATCATTTCAGAAAACTATAAAAATTGGTATGTCAGAGTTGTAGGTGACATTTTCAAATATGACCCTGCATTCAGATGAAGGTTGATTCAGACCATTAAAAAATATGCTCCCAGTCTTTCTCGGTGGTCCAGTGGTTAGGAATCTACCTGCCAATGCAGTGTTCAATCCCTGGTCTGGGAAGATGGGGGGCAACTAGAGAGTAGCCCCCACTTGCCACAACTAGAGAAAGCCCATGCACAGGCAGCCAAAAATAAATAATTAAAATTTTAAATAAAAAAATTTAAAAAAATATGCTCCAAGTTAAAAGCATTCTCCTTTGCTTAATTTATAACAGCCAAAACCTAGAAACAACTCAGGTGTCCATCAATAGGAGGATGGATCAACAAGCTGTGGCATATTCATGTGATGGAATGAATATAGCTCAGCAGTAAAACAGAATGAAGGACAAAACACAGATAAATCTCAAAATATCATGTTGAAAGAAGAAAGCCGGACACATAAGAGTGTCTGATGCATGCTTCTATCCATGTGACATTCTAGAACAAATAACACTAATTTAGGATGTTAAAAGAAACACAACAATGTTTGCCTCTGGGGGGTGATTGACAACAAGGATTGACTGAGAAGGAGTATGAGGGAATTTCTCAGATAACGGATCAGCTCTATATCATGACAGAGGGTGGGCTATGGTCATCAAATGGTCCAGTGAAGATTTCTACTTTTTCATGTGTGTACAATGTTTAACTTAGAAAGATATAAGCAAATGTGCATGCATGCATGCTAAGTCACGTACGTCAGTTGCGCCTGACTCTTTGTGACCCTATAGACTGTGGCCCACCAGGCCCCTCTGTCCACGGGACTCTCCAGGCTAGACGGGAGTGGGTTGCCATGCCCTCCTCCAGGGGACCTTTCCAACCCAGGGATTGAACCCGTGCCTCTTATGAACACTGAACTATAATTAATAATACACAGGCTGAGGTATTTAAGAGTGAATCTTTGCAACTTACTTGTAAATGCATCCCAAAAGTGAGATGAGGACTTTCTCTTCCAGGAAGTTGGAACGGAAATACTTATCCATTTCTCCTGCTCTCAACAACTAAATACCCTGATATAATATACAAAACAAACATTAAGCGGATTCTAGAAAATAGAGAAAAGACACACTAATAGGAACCTTGGGACCAGTGGAACAGAGAGGTGAGATCTCTGGTTTCTTTTTGTCTCGTGTATCTCAGACGAGGCACTGAAGAAGCCGGGAACTCATATTCCAAAAGAGAGCAGACACAGGAGAAGTCCCCACAAGATCCTGCTCTCTCTAGCCAAAGAGCCTGGAAAAGGGCAGCCCACTACGAAAGAAAAGTTTTAGGCAATAGCTGTTCCACTTTTGCCAAACATCATAGAAACTACATCATCAGGCTTCTCTGGTGGCTCAGACAGTAAAGAATCTGCCTGCAATGCAGAAGACCCAAGTTCAGTCAGCAAAGGCCATGGGGAGCTCAGTCATCCATCCATTCTCATGACCAGGCTGAAACTGGGTGCCCCAAACCACCCTACCTGCCGCCCATCCCAGGGTGGTATCTGAGAACGCTGAGCAGGGAGCTACGGCTTTCATCCCTACCCCGTGTAACAGGCTCCTCCCCGGGTCAGTGCAGACCTCATTGCGAGCCTAGATGGTTATCCCCACACACAGCAACAAGGAGCTCCTTCCTGCCCAGTGAGGGTGGCATCTGGGAGGCCCAGTGGTGAGTCAGGATACTCTTGCCTCTCAGGGGCAACAAGGCCATGTGGGGAATGGAAACGAAGCACTCTGACCCCTCCCCATGGGGGCACTATCAGCAGAGGCCTAGCACGAGGCAGTGGGCTGAACTTCTCCTCCCACCCAGCAGTAAGAAGGAGACCCCTGCCCCTGATGTCAACAGAGGCCAAGTGAGAGGCCCGGATTCCCACCCCCACCTGGCACTGACGAGGCAGCTCACTGCCACCACCACCCTGCCTCCTACACCTTCGCCTACAGTGTCAGAGGAAGCCAGTGAAAACAGATTAAAATAAGATACAGAATCTCTAAACGGAACACCCCAAATGTCAAGTTTTCAGTAGAAAATTGCTCATCATACCAAGAACCAGGATCATCTCAAACTGAATGAAGAAAGCAACTGATAAATGCTCACAGATGGTAAGGAATCTGCCTGCAATGCAGGAGACCTGGGTTCAATCCCTGGGTCAGGAAGATCCCCTGGAGAAGGGAATGGTAACCCACTCCAGTGTTCTTGCCTGAAAGATCCCATGGACAGAGGAGCCTGGTGGGCTACAGTCCACGGGGTCATGAAGAGTCAGATACGACTGAGCAACTAACGCTTTCACTTTCACACTGAAATGACAGAGATATTAAAATTATCTGACAGACATTTCAAAGCAACCACCATTACAATGCTTCAAAGAGCAAACACAAATACTCTTGAAACAAATTTAAAGATAGGAAGTCTCAAGCAAGACAGAAAAAATGTAGAAGAACAAAATGAAAATTTCATAACAGAAAATACAGTCATAATAACAGCAACAACCAAAACACCCATCTAAATGGAGGAGCTTAACAGCGAAGTAAAGGACGGTAGTTGCCTGGAAGACAAGACATGGAATATCCAGTGTCACGGGAGGCTGGCTCTTTACCGCTAGCGCCACCTGGGGAGCCTGATCAGTGCGAACGAGAGTAAAACTTCAGAAACAAGAGAGACCCTGGTTTGATTCCTGGGTCAGCAAGCTCCCTTGGAGAAGGGACAGGCTTCCCACTCCAGTATTCTCAGGCTTCCCTGGTGGCTCAGACAGTTAAAGAATCCGCCTGCAATGCAGAAGACCTGGGTTTGGTCCCTGGGTCGGGAAGATCCCCTGGAGGAGGGCATGGCGACCCACTCCAGTATTCTTGCCTGGAGAACCCCATGGACAGAGGAGCCTGGCGGGCTGCAGTCCCTGAGGTCACAAAGAGTCGGTCATGACTGAGTGACTAAGCACAGCACAGATATTTATATATATAACGTATATGCATATATATAAAACAGAGAAGTGACACTACCTATGGAGGAAAATATTTGAATGACAGCACATTTTCATTAGAAACCACTGAGGCCAGAGAACTTTCAAGTGCTGAAAGAAAAGAACTGCTACAATGTATGTAGAAAAGAACTGTTAGCATAAACTCCTGTATTCAGTTGAAAGGTCTTTTCCAGTGGAGGATCCTTTAGAAATGAAAAGGAAATTAAGACATTTCCAAAAAATGAAAAATGAATATTTGTCCCTAGCAGATATACCATATAAGAGTGGCTAAAAGAAGTTTCCTGGACAAAAAAAGAAACAATAAAAGAAAGACTTCTGGAACATCAGTAAGGAAGAAACAACACAATAATAAAAAATATTGGTAATACTGGTAATTACAATGGACTTTCTTTTCTTTCTTAATTTTTCTAAATTATGTTGATAGTTGAGGCAAAAACTGTAACACTGCTAATGAGAATCACAATATATGTAGAAGAAATATTTAAGACAATTATAAACAGGAAGGGAAAAGAGATATAAAAAGAGGTAAATCTTCTAGACTTGACTCAAGTTGCTAAATGATGGCACTAGAAATTTATCGTCTCAATATATGCAAAAAGTCACTTGATATAATCCAGCTAATATTCCTGATAAAAACTATAAGCAAATTAAGAATAGATGGGAACTTTCTCTATCTGATAAGGGGCATCTACTAAAAACTAATAGCTAATGACATCATTATTAATGGTGAAAGATGGAATATTTTCCTCCAAAGATGAGAAACTTTCACAGATTCTATTCCTCATTGCACTGAAGATTTGATCCAGTGCAATATGGCAAGAAATAAAAATAAAAAAGTTCTAGATTGGAACTAAAGAAGTAAAGCCATCCTCATTTGCGGATGACATGAGAATCTAGGTAAAAAATCCTATAGAAACAAAAAGTTACTAGAATGTAAAAGGTGACTTCAGTGAAGATATGGCATAAGAGATTAATGCACAAAAAAATGTATACTTTCAGTGAACAACCGAAAATTGAAATTTTAGAAATAGCTCTTAAAATAGCATCAAAAAGTACAAAACACTTAGGGCAAATCTGATAGAAGATGGACAATAGCTATACATTGAAAATTATAAAACACTGCTGAGAGAAATTAAAAAGAACCTGAATAAATAGAGAGATACTGTGCTCATGGGTTACAAACTCAGTATTTTAAATGAGTTGTGTTTATTTAATTGAATGAAAGTCTTTAAATTCTGTGTGTGTGTGTGCTCAGTCACTTGATCATGTCCAACTCTTTGCAATGCCATGGACTGTAGCCCACCAGGCTCCTCTGTCTGTGGAATTTTCCAGGCAAGAAGACTGGAGTGGGTTGCTGTTATTTACTTCAGGGAATCTAAAATCACAAAGAGATCTCACCAGTCATGCATTAGGATGGCTAGAACAAAAAGTCTGACCATAGTAAACATTAATGAGGACAGGGAGCAACTGGAATTCTCACCCTTGGCTAATGAGTTTTAGAAACGATGAGGCAATTGTTAAGCAAATCTTTCCAAACCCCATTCAAGGAGTCCATTCAAGCAACTGTCTTAATTTTTTCCCTGCCTCTTCTCAGGGCCATGGCAGAGCCAATTTTCCAGGGTCACACAAGGCCACCTCCAGCAGCAGAAAACTTCTCACCTTAAAGCAATCTGGAGTGGATCTAGTTCAGAAACAATCTTTTCAAAGATCTGTGTTTTCTTGGAGGCACCAGACTATGAAGTTAGTGTGTTGCTGTTGTCTAATTGCTCAGTTGTGTTGACTCTTTGCAACCCCATGGACTGTAGCCCAACAGGCTCCCCTGTCCATGGAATTTTCCAGGCAGAATACTGGAGTGGGTTGCCATTCCGGGGAATCTTTCCCACCCAGGGATTGAACCTTCATCTTCTGCGTTGGCAGGCAGATTCTTCACCGATGAGCCAGCAGGGAAGCCTGTGAAGTCAGTGCGGTGTTAACTGCCCTGCCCCCTTTAGATTTGCTTGATTTTGGATTGAGGTGACTTCAAAGGTGGCCCAGTGCCCAACCCAACCGGAGAGAGGAAGGCAGAATGCATCACGGCTCAGCAAACTCTTCTGAATGCTTTTTTGAGGATTGAACACCACTCTCCCACCGTGTCAGGGCCTGAGCTGGGCGTTCTGCCTGTGTCTCTGCCCCTGGTGAGAGGAAGCGACCAGGCTGAGGCCAGGAAGGACCTGCTGTAGCTGATAAAGCCCATGCCCCTTGTCAGGAACCTGTGGTTTTTCTGTCTTTGAAGCAACAAGACTAGGAGGAGGCACTTTTCTTCCCAAACAGCGCTCTGTATATCGCTGGGGGGACAACTCATTCGCACACACCAGGACGGTGGGACCCTGAGCACCAGGCTGTGTCCTTCATTTCAGGCCGACTGGACTTGGTTTTCTCCCTTCTGCGGTGGGACTGTAAAGTTCCATGTCCTCCCCTTGCTCCGTGGATGCGCGGAAGAGCTAACCTCCAGGCTGGGGTGGAGAGGGGCTGGCTGCAGCCCCGCCTAGCTGCCAGGCACGCAACTTGTCTGAGTGTGCCAGACCGTGGGGAGATGCCGGCACCGCCTAACCGTGACCTCGGTTGCGGGGAGGGAAGCTGGGCGTCCGTCATGCGTGCTGGAGCCCCAGCCTCTGACGAAGCCTGGCTTCTAGCTTCGTTCTGCTGTCTTTTACTTTTCCTAAAATAATTCCGGGGAGTTTCTATCACTTTGAAAGGACCAGCGAAAACTCTCCAGCGCTAAAATCAATCAAGGTGAAAAGGCAGTGTTTTTTTTCCTTTTTGAACTTGGGTTGGTGCCTAAGAGAGCTATCAGTCAAGAAGCCCCCTTGGCCCCAGGTGAATCTGCAGAGCTGGGTATTTTTAGAGACCACGCTTTCTGAGATTCCAGCTGGTGGACCCCCAGCCGGCTCCTGTCGCCCTCAGAGCGCAGGTGGCTTAGCAGAATATGATGCAACCTAGCATGGGCTCCACTGATGCCTCTCTGGAGCTGTAGCCTGAGAGGCTAGCGACTCACAGAAAGCCAGCTCTCATCCCCCATCAGTTTCACTTTTTTTTTTAATTGATGAATTCAGCTGCTCTTTGGTGGGGGGGAGGGTTTTATCAAAGATTTATAAATGGAGCAATCTACTAGTAAAAATAAAAAGCATCACATTCTCTCACTGGATGGCAGGATATTTTGTTTTTCTTTGGTGATGATCCATAATTTGAGTCACTGGCTCAGATATGCCCTGTGAAGTACACGATTTTTCCATGGGACGTCCCCGTAAGTATTTGCTGGCTGGCTCCTGGATTCGGGGTCTGGGGAAGCTGCCCTTGCTGCAGGGAGCCTGGCCCCCTCCATGCAGCCACTCTCTGCACCCTCATCATGCAGGGGTCCCACTTGCTTTGGGCTTTTCGTTCTGTTTTGTCCTCCTAGGCCAGCACAGGGCTCAGAACATGGAGAACCTCATCCACATGCACTGGGGGCTCCAGGCTCTTCATCTTTAAAGTAGGACGAGAATGCTTGTCTTACCAGCTCCAGAGTCTCCCTGTAGGATCCAGTCCGTCTAGGAGCAAGATGCTGGAGGCTGTACGGCTCAGTCACATCCTATCCCTCCTGCTCCTCCTCACTTTGCCCATCTGTGAAATAAAGGGAACAACTTCATGAGCAATGTTAGAGTCATCATTACAAAATACTAACCTTTGCTAATTCTGGAATGTGGGTGCTTAGGCCTTTGTTGTACTATTCTCTGCATTTTTCAGTCTCCTGCCCCAATAAAAGAAAAGGAAAGAAAAATAAATTTTAAAGACTTGTAGAAAATCTGGTCTCCTGCAGGAGGACTTTCTCTGGTTCAGGATACAGTAAGTGCTAGTTGCTCAGTCGTGTCTGACTCTTTGTTACCCCGTGGATTGTAGCCCACCAGGCTCCTCTGTCAGTGGGTCGTGACAGAGGTCATTGTCCCAAGCAACAACGCTGGAGTGGATGACCATGCCTTTCTCCAGGGGATCTTCCTGACCCAGGGATTGAACCCGGGTCTCCTGCATTGCAGGCTGAGTCTTTACCGTCTGATCCACCAGGGAGACACAGGAAAATGCCCAGTCAATCCAACTCCAGGAGGGATGAACAGCATTATGATTGATCATTCATCTTGTTTCTGCTCCTTCCACTGTTTTAGGAATTTACTATTAATAAGACCCAGCCCTGTTCCTGTCCTCATCTATTTAAGGCAGCTGTGTGCTCACCAGGCTCTTTGATTTGGGATAAAAGTTTTCTAGTTGAAGGCAGGTGAATTAAGGATGATGTCATTCATAGCGTTCTGATTCAATATCATCCAAACCTACCCCCCTCAACAATACCGACCTGTTAGTACAGCTAAAGCACACACATGTATGAAGGGAAGCTTCTATCTGTAGCTACTAAAAATGTGCCTTGTCTAACACAAACCCAGACTTTCTCGGGCTTCACAAACACGCATGGCTCAGGAAAACCCGTATGGACATTTCTGCTCCCGTAACTTAAAAACCAGCCAAGCTAAATTAAGTAACAACAACAACATAAAGTTGTTTCCCACACAGTTTGCCGTGCTCTCACCACCAAGTTTTCAGCCTGAAACAATTTCATGCTTGAGTTATTAACTTATGAAAATAGGCACAAAAGGGGGAAAATGTGAACAGATCCTCAACTATATTATTAGTCATTGCTACAGATGACTGCATTCCGGCACAAAGGTGTATCTCAGCTTTGAACAAAATGTAGCTCATTAATGGGTTATGCCTCGTGTACGTTTTTTGTAATCATTATGTGACCATTCTGTGTAATTTATCCTGGTTTCTATTAGGACTATGCGCATGGGGCAGGCATGCACTCAAGCACGCATGCACACACACTTTTAAGTCCCCGTTCATTTGTGGCTGAGAGGAAAGGTCGTGGAGCTGTCATTCATTTTAGGGAAATACCACTGTATTGATAAAGGTACTATTTGGAAACTGGAGTGATGGATGAACGTGTGTGTGGATTCTGAAAATACTGGTGGATGAGGGGATAGCAACGTGAATAAAGGAAAGGAATCTGGAAGCAGGCTGGAGAAGATGGAGGCAGAGTAGGAGAGTGACCAGGCTCATCTTGGGGTCTCTGTCCCAGAGGGAAGGGAGGGGCATCTTTCTCACTTTGCTAAGTGTGCTCAGGTCTCCTGGTCGAGTGGTGAGATTCCAGGCAAGAGCCCCACTTTGGGGACGTTCGTTTCTGGCTGTGTCTCAGGGGTGTTGCCCTGAACCCGTTTGAGTCAAATGAGTAATGAAGCCGAGTTTTGAGCCTGTTGATTCTCACTTCTGTAAAGTCCAGGACTGGTCCTAGAAATCAAAGCTTGTGAATATTAGCTTCTGAAAACAATAGCAAAAAGAGCCAGCAAGAGAATCTGCATGGGAAAGAAATACAGAAGGGATATGAAAAGCTTGGAGAAGATCAGACTTTCCAAAGACAAGTGTGAATCCCCAGAACCATCTCCTAAATGGATCAGAGGCAGGGACCCAGAAGCAGCAGACCCCCACCAAGAGCAGAGACGCCCCACAATTCTCTGCCAGCAAGAGAAGCCCTTGGCTTCCCCCACCATAGAACTGGCCAGAAGAGGAACCCAAGTGGGAACTCAAGTGGCTTCTTTTAACCTCTTTGAAATGTTAACGAACGGTTTGATTTTTGTTCTTTCCTCCTCATTAAGACAAATGTGGTGTCACTTTGCCAGGAACGTAATCTCACCTCCCAAGTCAACCGCTCATCTTTCTGCTCAGCTGAGTCCAAGCCCTGCCAGAGGGTCTCCTCCTCTCAGGGGACAGAAATGCCAGTCTTGCCAACGACCACTCTTCCACGGTTCTGCCAGGGGCCTCCAAGCCTCACTGTGCTCTTAGAGCCCAGGACACACCACCCCCAGCTCACGTGAAAAAACAGACATGCTTGTGTTAACACCCAACTCCCGGCGTCCTGCGAGGTACCACACACCCAGGCATGGTGAGTGTGTTGGCAGCTGTGCCCTGCGGAAGGGGGCAGGCTGGAGAGAGGTCAGGGCGACAGAGCCCCCGGAAGGCCTGGAATCTTTAGCGGTGATGAAGCCCCACTCTGCCTCACCCCTTTCACCTGGGACACAGTGGGGCTAACGGTTCAACAAGCGGCAGAACTGGAGCTGCAAGCAGGTGTCACTGAGCCCCGAGGCTCACCTGTCATCATGGCACCCACGCAGGCCCTCCTTCCCCTCCTCCCAACGCAGGGCAAATTCGTGGGATGAGCGCCTGCAGACAGGAGGGCCGGGGGCTCTGTGGTTTGTTCAGAGGCCACCAGAAGGAGCCAGGCGGTGTCTCACAGCCAGCGCCAGCCGCGGGGAACCGGCCGGAGAGGCAGAGCTCTGCCCCAGAGGCATGGGCTCAGAGGCCCACAGTGCCCCATGGGGACACTCCTCGAGAGGGCTCAGCCGATGACACGGACCCAGGAGGCGGGATGAACTCTGTCCCATGGGCAGTAGGAAGTGGGAAAGGAACCCTCTGGAAAACGGAAATTCAAAGCCGGGGAAACAATCCGCCTTATCTCATTTCACCTTAGTTATCATCTCCACAGCCCACAGGAAAAGTCCTGCTTTTTGTTGTTGTTCAGTTGCTCACTCGTGTCCGACTCTTTGTGAGCGCATGGACGCAGAGGTTTCCCTGTCCTTCACCATCTCCCAGAGTTTACTCAAACTCATATCACTGAGTCAGTGATGCCATCCAGCCTTCTCCTGCCCTCAATCTTTCCCAGCATCAGGGTTTTTTCCAATGCGTCGGCTCTTCACATCAGGTGGCCAAACTATTGGAGCTTCAGCTTCAGCATCAATCTTTCCAATGAATGCTCAGGGTTGATTTCCTTTAGGATTGATTGGTTTGATCTCTTTGCTGTTCAAGGGACTCTCAAGAATCTTCTCCATTATGAAAGTATCAATTCTTTGGCATTCAGCCTTCTTTATGGTCCAACTCTCACATTGTACATGACTACTGGAAAAACCATAGCTTTGACTAGACGGACCTATGTCTGCAAAGTAATATCTCTGCTTTTTAACATGCTGTCTAGTTTTGTCATAGCTATTTTTTCTTTACAGTATGAAAAGGCGAAGTCCTGCTAAGTGTGCCTTATCTCATAGAATCCTCTCGCCATCCATGAGTATTGTGATTAGATCCTCCCTCCCACAGTTTTATTTTTAACATCTTAATCATTTTAAGTGTACATTCTATAGTAAGTTCATAAATATTGTTATGTGACAGGTCTGCAGAACTTTTTCATCTCACAAAACTGAAACTCTTTACCTACTAAAGTCATTTCCCACTCCCCCCCTCCCAGCCTGTGGCAGCCACCACTCCATTTTCTGTTTCTATGAATTTGTGTACTCTATATACCTTATATAAACGGAATCATACAGGATTTGTCTTTTCTGTGATTGGTTTAGTTCACTTAGCATGATGTCCTCAAGGTCCATCTATGTTGTAGTATGTGTCCAAGTTCCCTTTCAAGGGTTAAGTGATTTTCCATTTTATGAATGAACCACATTTGATTGTCCATTCATCTGTCAATGGATGCACGAGGTGCTTCCACCTTTTGGCTATTGTGAATACAGCTGCTGTGAACAGGAGTGTGAAAAAGTCTCTTTGTGATCTTGCTTCCAATGCATGTGGGCTCAGTCCTGTCCAGCTCTTTGCGACCCCATGAACTGTAGCCTGCCAGATTCCTCTGTCCAAGGATTTTCAGGCAAGAGTACAGGAGTGGTCCAATAAAAAAATAAGTAAATTTTTAAAAAAAAAGAATACTGGGCTGGGTTGCCATTCCTCCTCCAGGGGTTCTTCCCCACCTAATGATTGGACTCACGTCTCCTGCGTCTCCTACGTTGGCGGGTGGATTCTTTACCACTGGGCCACCTGGGAAGCTCAGGCTTTCAATCTTTCAGTGTTATTGTCCATATACCCAGAAGAGGAATTGCTAGATCTCATGGTCGTCCTATTTTTAATTTTGGGGGAACCTCCATACCACTTTCCACAAGCAGTTGTACCATCTTACACTTCCACCAGCAGTGTGTAAGGGTTCAATTTCTCCACATCGTTGCCAATACTTGTTATTTTTTTTTTTTTTTTAATTTTAATACTAACTCTCCTGTTGGGTATGAGGTGATATCCCCTTATAGTTTTGATTTGCATTTCCCTAATTCTCAGTGGGGCTTCCGTGGTGGCTCAGTGGTAAAGAAGCCGCCTGCCACACAGGAGATTCGAGTTCAGTTCCTGGGTCTGCAGATACCCAGGGAAAGGAAATGGCAGTCCAGTCCAGTATTCTTGCCTGGGAAACCCCATGGACAGAGAAGAGTGCTGAGCTGCAGTCCATGGGGTCACAAAGAGGCAAAGATGCGACTTGGCAACTGAGTGTGAGCACGAATCTCAGTGATACTGACCATCTCTTCATGCTGGCCATTTGCTTCTCTTCTTTGGAAAAACAGCTATTCAAGTCTTTGCCCAATTAAAAATCAGATGATTTGGTTTTGGTTGCTGTTGAGTTTGAGTTTTTTACATTCCCCTCTCCCTCTTTTTTTTCCTGCTTAAAAACATTAAAGGGTCAAAGAAGTGGATAACTTACTCCAGCCTTTGGACAGAGGCTACTTGATTCTGCAGCAGCCGGGAAAGACTGGTCCACCCTCAGATGGGTGGTATCCAGAAGAGCTAAGAGCCCATCCTGCCAGCCACAGAGGCTCAGGGCAGACACCGCCCATCACATCAATGCACACCCAGTACTCACAGCCCCATGTGCCAAAGAGCTGCTGGAAAACCAGCAGCAAAGCACTGGTAGCAGAGACTCAGAAGCATGTAATATACATCTCAATAAAGGCCCCACTTTCTTATGCCTTCCTCTCTCAGGGAAGGGCTGAAGGAAAAGCACTGCTTGTGGAAAAATACATTTAAATGGTCGGTGCAGGGCAACCATCTGCACATCTGTTCTTAACAGGTTTCAGCTGAAACTACTGAAAATATACACAGATCTGTTTGTGTGGAACCAGTTAAATATGATAAGATTTCAACTGAGAGGGTAACTATGGATTCAGTGGTGGGAAAACAAAAAGCACCTCCTCACCCCGCAACACTTGGTCTCCACACACGTTCCTGCTATGTTACCGCAGATGTTGTCGAGGGAATAGGATTTGCTGCGAATTAAAAAGATCTAAATTATTTGAGATTGGTTACAAACAAACTCAAGATGGTCCCAGCAGCCTCTCTGCAGTGTGTAATTCTTGCCTCACCACCAATCTGGGCTGAGTGAGTCCTTTGTCATCGCAGAGGAGCCTACAGCTGGGAAATCACTTGCTTCTGAATAATTCTGTCTTCCCTCCTCCAACAAGACATTCGAGAGGAAGCCAGCAGGGAGGCTGCTGGCACACAGAGCACCCAATTGTCTTTCCTCCCTAAAAATACACCGGTGGCCCCTAAAGACCTGCAGGCAGAGGGGAGGGGGCTTTAACTGACACCCCACGAGGTCCTGGGCTTCCCAGGGGGCGCAGGTGGTAAAGAATCCACCTGCCCAGGCAGCAGACACAAGAGATGTGTGTTCGATCCCTGGGTCGGGAAGATGCACTGCAGAAGGAAATGGCAACCCACTCCAGTATTCTTGCCTGGAGAATTCCATGGACACAGGGGCCTAGCATGCTACAGTCCATGGAATTACAAAGAGTTAAACATGACTCCGTGAGTGAACACACAGCACATAACTATGAGGTCCCACTGTCATCCCACTATAGAGATGGGAAGACTGAGGCTTGCCATCAGGATGATTTGCCCAAGACCACCCTGGCAGGAGGGAGTGAGGTGTTCCAAAGGAAGAAAGGTTGTTCCTCCTGTCTAAATATTCCTTGGGGTGAGGTCACAATTCAGAGAACTATAGGGCTCAGCAGCTAAGAGGTGAGGGGTCCTGGGCAGCTAATAAGTGGCTTAAGTGGATTGATACAGACATTGTGAGCCCAGATCGTAGGGTTTTTTTTTTTTTGTTTGTTTATCTTTTGGCTGTGATGTGCAACATGTAGGATCTTAGTTCCCTGACCAGGGATTGAACCCACATCCTTCACATGGACACATGGACTCTTAACCACCAGACTACCAGGGAAGTTCAGTCCCCAGACCCTTTGGTTTTTGGTTTTGGTTTTGACCAGAAGTCAGTAGGGCTTCCCAGGTGGCGCTAGTGGTAAAGAATCCACCTGCCAGTGCGGGAGACTTCGGAGATGGGAGTTATATCCCTGGGTGGGGAAGATCCCTTAGGGTAATGGCAACCCAGTCCAGTATTGATGTCTGGAGAATCCCATGGACAGAGGAGCCTGGTGGGCTATAGTTCAGAGAGTCACAAAAAATTGGATACGACTGAAGTGCTTCACATGCAGAAGTCACTAGATTTCTACGTGTTGGTTCAGGAATTGAAAACAATCCCCCCAAATGAGGCCATGCTGTGATCTGCAACCCCCGCTGTTGGTCTTTGGGGCTTTCAGTAGAGGCTGCCTTGGCTTGGCTTGCTCACCAGGTGGGACTCTGGGGGTCTGTCTCTGCTGCAGAAGGCCTTGGTCATGGGCAATGTGCCCCAGCTCAGCGCCCTGGTCCCCGGCTCTCTTCTAAAGCCTTTTCCTGCTTCTTCACTGGCGTTCTCATCTCGATTCCAGCACACCGAACGTACATTCATTTATCAACATTCATCTAATAATTTATCTCTTAAAAAGTGACATCAGTCTATAAAATGCACCACAGGAAACCCAAGCAGTCACATGTATTCAGAAACACTCAGTCCAAATTGACATCTGACAACATTTCCCCACCCTTGGCATCTCGCAGGGGCTGGGCCGTGAATGGTAAGCTTCTCATTCCTGCTGGACCCCATGCTGCGAAAAGGCACCTACTTCTGTTCCTTGAAAATCATTTTTTTTTTTAAATAAGCAGGTCATTGGGAAACAATTGTGAATGGCAGCTTCATTACATGAGGATTTTTAGAACAAAGAGAATATTGCTCACACTCTATGACCTGCTTGATGATACTGAATTTTAATTAAAAAAATGTTCATGTGTTAAATTGACAAGGAAGGTTTGACACTAGGGCTATAAAATAAATCAGGGACATAAAATATGGTTGACAGATGACCTCAATGAACTAGTCACTGTTACTTCATGTTTGTCTTTCTCTCTCTCTCTCTCTCTCTTTTTTCATTTGAAATTTTCGGTTTTGAACTAGAAGGCACAGAGATGGGGAAGCTGGTAAAACCAGCAGAGGGTAAGAGAAAGGGAACCTTATTTGCCCTGTTTGCATGCATGCATGCTTAGTCGTGCCCAACTCTTTGCAACCCTATGGACTGTAGGCCCTCAAGCTCCTCTGTTCATGGGATTTCCCAGGCAAGAATACTGAGGTGGGTTGCCATTTCCTCCTCCAGGAGATCTTCCCAACCCAGGGATTCAACCTGTGTTTCCTGTGTGTCCTGCATTGCAGGAGGATTCTTTTACCTGCTGAGCCACTGGGGAAGCCTCTATGAGGGCCTCAAATAGCATCTTGCGCAAAGGATCACTTGTTGTCTCAAAGAGTCTCCTCCAGGTGGCTACTGTCCCAGGCCATCCTAGAGTAGCCCTTTGAAAGGGCCAGTTTTTCTGAGCAACAAACACAGGACTGCTTCCAGGTGACTGGTGGATCTCAGGAGCCTGATAACTGGGAATGAATTATTTTGAAGCAATAGGGTCAGGAAGATCCCCTGGAGAAGGAAATGGCAATCCGCTCCAGTATTCTTGCCCAGCAAATCCCATGTGCAGAGGAACCTGGCGGGACTATGGCCCATGGGGTCACAAAGAGTTGCACACAACTTAACAACTAAACAATAACAATAGATCAAATAGTGTGTGGGCAGGAGCAGGATGGTCAAGCCACCCCAAGCTTCACTAGTTATAAGGGTTGTCTTCTGAGATCATGCAATAATTGAATAGGAAAAGCCAAGTGCAGAAAGCATGTCAGTGTGCTGGGTTTAAGTAAGGCCATCTAATGCAGGTAGAGGTGGTCCACTTCCCCTCTGGATAGACCTGGAGGACATATGTGTCAGTTCATGTCCTAAAGCTCCATGAACGAGGAGCTATTTCACCCTAATTGCAGAGCCTCAGTTCTGGCCAAGGGGCCCAAGGAGGAAGAATCACGTCCATCACAACCTATGCAAGAAGGAAGCAAGTGACTTGACTCTTGGGAGCCTGTCTCAGCCTGGGACAAAGGAGCAGACTCCAGGCTTCTGGGGAAGGCCTGTGTCTTGGGGATGGAGGTACCAGTCTCACAGTGTGGGAGCCTGAACGCCTGCTTCCTGCCCGAGAGAACAGATGTGCAAGCGGGGGCTGTAGGGCTAACCACAAGGAGAACAGGGCCTCAGCCCTTGCCGGAAGGAGACAGACGTGTGCTCAGAGTCCAGGGTCCACGCCAGGGACACACAACAGCAGGCGCAAAGGCCCTGAGGCTGGCCTGCCTGAGTAGAGGGGATGAGTCGCAGCCAAGACCATGCACAGGGAGGAGACAGAATTCCCTTCTAAGGGCAACAGGGAGCCACTATTGGGCTCTAAGGAGGAGAAGGGTACAGCTCAGAGTCTTTCCCAAAGATCAAGCTGGTTTGTGTGGAGAATGAGTTCAGTGGGGCGAGAGGCTGGACTGGGGGCCAAGTGAGTGATGCCACAGGAGAACAAGGGCTGCATGTCACAGGGAGGACCAGCAAGACCGTGGTGGGGAGCTGGGCAAGGAGGGTGGGGGAACGGTCCATGACAAGGCGTCTAACCCCTGGTTTCCTCGATGGGAAAGTGGACGCAAGAGTTCCCACTCTCAGAGGGGTTGTGGAGATCAGAAATGGACGTGGCGCCCCAGCCCAGAACTTGTGCCCAAGAACTGAGAGTGTCACTGTGTCCCCACCGCCTCCTTGCCCCCTCGAGCACGGGCAGCAGACGCTGCCTTCAGAGGTGCCACTTCTGACCCCTTGTCCCCAGTAAAGTGGAAATTCGTGGCTGGGTCAGTATCGGAGACAGGACGGGTCTGGGCCGCTCCTTCTGAGAAATCACGTGCAGCTCCGAAAGCAAAACAGTGATGCAATGAACTTCCAGGTTCTTAAAAACATTCTGATGGTTACGAAAAGTTAACAGGGCACTGATGGGGACTGGCCCAACAATCACCACCATGAAGCTCTCTCTCCATGCCTCTTGTTCTTGTTCAGTCGCTAAGTCGTGTCCCACTCTTTGCAACCCCATGAACATCAACACGCCAGGCTTCCCTCTCTTTCACTATCTCCCAGAGTTTGCTCAAACTCATGTCCATTGAGTCAGTGATGCTATCTAACCATCTCATCCTCTGTTATCTCCGTCTCCTCTTGCCCTCAATCCTTCTTAGCATCGGATCTTTTCTAAATGAGATGGCTCCTTGCATCAGGTAGCCAAAGTATTGGAGCTTCAGCTTCAGCACCTGTCCTTCCAATAAGGTTGATTTCCTTTAGAACTGACTGGTTTGATCTCCGTGCTGTCCAAGGGACTCTCAGGAGTCTTAGGGTGACAATACTGCCCAGAGCACAACCGAGGGGCTGGACCCAGGACGGTCCTTAGATTTCCATTGCTCCACTCCCTGCCACGATGACCCCAGCCTTCACACCTGCAGAAGCAGAAGTGGGCATTGGGGAAGGCCAAGGAATTCCCACCATCAGGTCAAATACCCCATTCTGAGCTCTGAGCTCGCAGCCAGCCTTGCACACAGCCCTCCACAAGACCCTCATGGTGCTCACGAGAGGGGGATGCCTGTGAATATTCACAAGAGAAGCTGGGCCTTCCCCTGCGGGGTCTCCCTATAAGCTGGAGGGCTCTCTGGAGGAGGAAGCAGGTGGTAGGGCTGTGGGAAGGATGGGGAGGGCGGGTGATGGGGCAGGGCTCCCAGCTTAGCGTGAAGCCTGGAGAAGGGCACATGATCGGTTTTCTCTGAGCCAGCACATTTTCCATTCTAAATATAGCCCAGGATGACCCAAGACATCTTCTCCTCACAAGGAGACCTACGGTTCTGTATTTTGCAGCACTTCTGTGATGGCTGGAAGAAATAAACAGAGAGACAGGCTCTTCACTCCTGTCCCCCGATCCCACAGGGCCTTGGGGCCTTAGGAATGACATCCACCCCCCCTTGAGTGTGGCGCTGGGTGAGGCACTATCTCTGGCCACCACTCTTTAGTCAATACTAAGTATTCTGCCAGCCTGGTATCTCCCTCCAGCAAAGTGAAGCAAGGCTCCTATTCACCCAGAAAAGGCCATCCATCCATCATCCCAGGCTACAATGCGTACCCCTTTCTACCATCCTCAGGTTGGTGCACCTTGGGCATCTTACACGTGAGGCCCGGCCTGATGGGTTTTCACTGGACAGCAGATTCCCACCTTCCCTCAGAATCCTGCTAGCGCATCAGACTTCTCCAGTACAGTCCTGGAAGGTGCGGGCTTTTCTGCAAAGGGGGTAACCGCCGCAGGCCTGGGCACAGTGGTGACTCTTGGCTCCAAGACCCTGGGCTGCTTGTTCATTTATAACCGAGGGGACTTTTTTCTGCATCTGAGTGGGGCTCTGTTAATTGCTGCACAAGCACTTCTGGGGAAGTTCAAGTTTCCAGAGGCCCGCTGTTAACTCTGGCAGTGCCAGGGCTTCCCAGACAGGGCGCCCGGAGGTGTCTGCACAGCGGCTTATAGCAAACAGAGAGCGCAGTGGTCCTCCCGAAAGGTTAAGGATCAAGACACGCAACAGTCGTGTCGAGTTATACACAGCAGAGTGAGCATGCAGGCAGGGAAAAAGGAAGATGGATAGGGAAAAAACAAGGACACAGGGACATGCTCCCCTCTCCCTCCGATAATCCTCCCCCTGGCCCCCCGCCCCTGCAACAACCGGACAGATAGACACAGATGTGGCAGAGTTAAATCTGGCACACTGTGTCCACAGCAACAAAAGAAAACATATCGAGTTACTCGGAGCCCAACTCAGATTGGGGCCTGGGCCTCCCGCGCGCAAAGCTATGTGGAGGGGAACAGGCCTCCTCGGCGTTTTGTCAGACCCACACCCCTGAGCTTTGCTGCCTGCCGGTGTTTGCTGGCCCGGCCCTTGGCCAGCAGGCTAATTCCCTGTCCGGCAGGTGGAGACAGGTAAAACAAACCAAAACGGTATTGCAGGCCGCCGGAAACCTTCCTTTAAAACCTGATCCACCTCCAGGGCGAAAACAGGCAAGAACTTGACTCTGGACAGTCCTCTGTTTTCTTAGAGCTGCTGGGAGAGGCCTGGCGGCCAGCGTAAATAAGGCAACAGGCTTCAGGCAAAGACCACTTCCTACCCTCTGTTCCCCGCCCAGAGTCAGCTGTCAATCTTGCAGGATGGAGGCGATTTGGTGGGAAAAGGCTGGTGGAGAGAGGGGGGGACCCCAAGGGAGAAACCTTGGCCACAGGTGCGGCCGGCTCACCTGGCCAGAGCACAGCCCCCGAGTCTGTGCTGCTCAGAGCGCAGCACCTGAGGAGAGCAGGCTGGGGCTCCTGAAATGCCGCCCAGGGGGGTTTCAGCCTCTGCTTTGAGCAGGGGGTCAGGCAGGCAGGCTGCCAATGGGGACTAGCTGAGCCTCTGCTGTGAGTGAGGCAGGGCCGGGGAAGGCCAGGTACGTCTTAGTCATCAGTCAGGGTCCCTGCCAGCCGGCGCAGGGGATGCCCCGAGGAGGTGAGACAACAAGCTGGCACAGGGCATCCAGTCAGTATGCTTCCTGGGTCACCAGCTGTGAGGTCTTCTCAAAGCCAGTCCATCTAGTTTTCCTACTGGGCTTGGCCTGACCCTAGGGCTTCCCTGGTGGCCCAGACAGTAAAGAATCTGCCTGCAATGTGGCAGACCTGAGTTCAAACCCTGGGTTGGGAAGATCCCCTGGAGAAGAAAATGGCAACCCACTCCAGTATTCTTGCCTGGGAAATCCCATGAACAGAGGAGCCTGGCGGGCACCATGGGGTCTCAGAGAGTCAAGACACGATGGTGTGACTACCACTTTGACCCTAGGCTGGCGGGGCAGGGCGTCGCATCACCCCCGTTTCACAGGGGGAAGTGTGAGCCAGCATCACGAATCCTCCTCTGCCTGCTCTCCTCTGGGTGGGCCTGAGAGTCCCGGCCCAGTCCTGGCCCCCAGCAGGGGCACTGATGTCAGCTCTCACCGCACTCTGCCGGGGACCTGAGCTCAGTCTATGTTGTGATGCAGCAGCGACGGGGCCCAGGGGAAGGGGGAAGCAGAGAGCATCCAGAACTGCTTCAAACATGAGGGACCCGCCCACCACATCCCTTTCCCTGCCTGTGACTTGATGGGTCCTCCAACTTGACTCCCTGTGTGGAAAGGATGCTGTGATGGGTTGATTTGTTGTTAAGTCACTAAGTCATGTCCGACTGTTTGCTATACCATGGGCTGTAAGCCACCAGGCTCCTCTGTCCATGGGATTTCCCAGGCAAGAATATTGGAGTGGGTTGCCAGTTCCTCCTCCAGGGGATCTTCTCAACCCAGGAACTGAACTCGAGTCTCCTGCATTGGCAGATGGATTCTTTACCATTCAGTCACCATCGAAGCTTTATGTATCCCTAAATTTACATTTTAAAGGCCTAACCCCCAGAAACTCAGAATGTGATCTTATTTGGAAAGAGGCCAATGTAATTAGTTAAGGTGGGGTCCTACTGAATTAGGTTGGGCTCCTAAGCCAACATAACTGATGTCGTTATAAAAATTAAAAGGAGAAATCTGGACACAGAGATGTGCACACAAGCAGAACATCATGGAACTTCCCTGGTGGCCCAGTGGCTTCCACTCCACACTCCCAATGCAGGGGGCCCAGGAACTAGATCCCATAGTTCAGTTCAGTTCAGTCACTCAGTTGTGGGGTCTGACTCTTTGCGACCCCATGGACTGCAGCACTCGAGGCTTCCCTGTCTATCACCAACTCCCGGAGCTTGCTCAAACTCATGTCCGTCGAGTCAGTGATGCCATCCAACCATCTCATCCTCTATCGTCCCCTTCTCCTCCTGTCTTGGACTTTCCCAGTATCAGGGTCTTTTCCAGTGAGATCCCACATGCAGTAACTAAGACCCGGCACAGCCAAAAAAACAAAAGGACAATCATGTGAAGATGAAGGCAGAGATGGGGGTGATGCAGCTATAAGGTAGGGACCACCCAGAACAGCCAGCCAATGTCCAGGAGCCTGCAGGGGCCTGGAGCAGGCTCCCCCTCGAGCCTCTGAAGGGGCCAGCCCAGCCGACCCCTTGATCTCGGGTTTCCAGTCTGCAGAACTGGCACGGTCAGCTTCTGTTCTAAGCCCCCGGCTTTGATACTTGGTTATGCTGCTCCCAGCAAACTGATACAGATGCTACTGGAAAGGCAAAGATGAGAGACTCAGGTGCTGTGGGTGGTTTACCTTTAAAATGAACTGTGAAGGCCCCTCGAGCTCTGTCCTACAGGCACCGAGCCTACTTTAAGTTGGAACAAATGGTGAAACCTGCAAGGCAAGCGTAGTTCAGGGGTTCTCAGCTCAGACCACCTCAGCTCAGACTTCCTTCTTGGAATCCTTACCCTGCCTTGTTCTCAGCAGAAGTTACACAATTTCTCCCATAAGGTCTCCAAAGCAATGAAAGCATCCGATTCCCCTTCTGGGCACAGGGGGGACTCTCTGGAAACCACGGTGTAGAACAATCCCTCTTGTCTAAACAACTTACAGACCTGGCCTCTTGCGAATTTTCCAGTTATCCCAATTTGTTTCCAGGAGGAGACCTGAAAACTCTTTCACATGATGGACATTATGAATGATGCTTCAGTGTTAGCCTACCCAGGTGAGGAATTAGGTCCCAATGAGTATCAACAAGGCTTCCCTGGTGGCTCAGTGGTAAAGAATGCACTGCCAAGCCGGAGACTCGGATTTGATTCCTGGGCCAGGAAGACTCCTTGGAGGAGGAAATGGCAGCTCATCCAGTATTCCTGCCTGGAAAATTCCATGGGCAGAGAAGCATGGCAGGGCTATAGTCCACTGGGTCATGAAGAGCTGGACACAACTGAGCACTCATGCATGAACGCAACTTGGATCATACAGAGAGGAGGATGAGATGTAGCCAATTTTCCATTCGTTCGGAAACAAACGACCTCATAGACTTCTGAGAATTGGAAGATTCTTTAGAAAATATTCAGTCCACTTCTTTGATAAGAGGTCATGGGACCCATTCAGGGTGGCACAGCTGGTTCAGTGGCAGAAGGGAGCATGGCAACCTGGTGTTCTGGTTTGAAGGCAGGCTGTCTATCACATGGAGAAAGATGTCATCGGTAGAATTGGTGTGGGTGAGGTGGGTCATGCATACCCTGTTCTGGAAGGTTCCATCTATGGGCTCCTGGATATTTCAGTTTAAGCTTTACACGCCTCCAAGAAAGTCCAGGCACCTTCATTCCATCTTCTGCAAAGCTGTGAGAACCCCACCCCTGTACAGCCAGCCACACAGACTCTGTTCCCAGCTGCAGAGAGGCCAGTCCCCGCTCCCTGTCACAACTCCACGGATATGATAGAGGTGGGGGGGATGGGTCACCCATTTATGGTCTCCTGCAGATCTCAGGAGGGTCTGTTTCCAACCGCTGAGGAAGCAAAAAGCAAAACAGACCTGTCGGCTCAGCCACATGCCTTATTGTTGTCAATCTGAGCACGTGTTTTACATCAAGAGAAGGGCTGTGGTCAGGGTAGAGGGAGCCAAAGGGAGATTCAAAGGTTCTTCAGCTCTCAAAGATCTCAACCTCTTCAAAGTTTCAACCCTCAGAGCACTTGCAGGGTTTCATTCCACTCAGCAGGCGCGTTTCTGCCCACACGCTCAGGTGCCACGTGCATGTGTGAGGAATCGGCTGCGGTCCAAAAGGACAGCTAACGGAAACCAGAGGGTTGCCTCTCTGCAGATACTTTCCCAAGAGGATGTAACTTTGCCTTTGGGATTTGATAAACTCCTTGAGGGCTTCCCAGATGGTGCAGTGGTAAATAATCTGCCTGCAATGCAGGAATTGTGGGTTTGATCCCTGGGTTGGGAAGATCCCCTGGAGGAGAGAATGGCCACCCACTCCAGTATTCTTGCCTGGAGAACCCCATGGACAGAGGAGCCTGGTGGGCTACAATCTATGGGGTCACAAAGAGTCGGACATGACCGAGTGACTAACACTTTAGTACTTTATTCAGATTTCCTTAGTTTTGTCTCCATCTCCATCTTCTGTTCTTGAATTCCATCCAGGACATCATATTACATGAAGTGGTCCTGTCTTCTTAACTTCCTCTTCATTGAGACATTGTCTCAGACTGTCCTTGCTTTTGACCTGGACATTTTTCAGGAGCACTGGTCAGGTATTTTGCAGAGTGTTCCTCAATCAGGATTCGCCTGGCATTTTCTCACGATTAGGCTGGGATTATGGGTTTCTGGGAGTAAAACCCAGAAGTCAAGTGCCATTCTCATCACATTACAGCAAGGGTACATACATTCAAGACGCCTCATTACTCTTGATGTTGACCTTGATCTTCTGGCCAAGGTAGTGTTTGTTGGGTTTCTCTAAAGCTTATTTTATTTACTTGGCTACTTTGGGTCTTAGCTGTGGCACGCAGGGTCTTTATTGAAGCTCATGGACTCTCTAGCTATGGCGCGTGGGCCCAGTAGCTGTGGAGCATGAACTTAGTTGCTCCGTGCATGTGGGATCTTTGTTAATCAACCAGGGATCAAACCGGCGTCCCCTGCATTGCAAGATGGATTCTGTACCGCTGGGCCACCTGAGCAGTCCTTCAAGGCTCTTCTCCTTTTCTACACTGTACTCTTGAGAGGAAGTTTCTGTGTGCAGAAATTCCGCTCCACCTCCTTGGGGGCAGAGTATCTACATTAACTATCTGAAATTCCACTGTGTGGGAGATTTACCTATTCTCCATCTATTTATTCATATTATCAGTATGAAATTGCCCATATTTATTTTATATTTGTATTATTTATAATCCAAGACTATTTTATTGCTTACATTGTTTCAGGTTGGCCAATGGGAGCTCTTTCTCGCAGCAGCTGTGTTCCTTGGACACGCTTCCATCGTTGCCTGTTGCTGTCTGCTTTTCTGAGCACTTACTCTCTGATCTCAGAAGATGCTTCAGGCTCATCCTGTGCATCCTAGAAACAGCCATTTCTCCAAGAAGTCCTACTCCCTTTTACTGGTGGATGATCGTAAAGCCTAAGACCCGGGCACTAGGTGTGCTTACTTGCTACAGGGATGTCATTTCTTTCAGGACTTCTTAGCTGACAGAGCAAGTAAGTATGGGGATTGGGACTTGCTTGGTGGTTCAGGGGCTAAGACTCCATGATCCCAATGCAGGGGGCCTAGGTTCAATCCCAGGTCAGGGAACTAGATTCCACATGCCACAACTAAAGATTCTGAATGCCGCAACTAAGAGCACAATAAAATAAATAAAAATAAAAAAATTTTAAAAACTTAAACATGGGTATTTATACTAACCCATATCTATAAATGGGCTTCCCTGGTGGCTCAGATGGTAAAGAATCTGCCTGCAATGCAGCAGATGAGAGTTCAACTCCTGGGTCAGGAAGATCCCCTGGAGATGGGAATGGCTACCCACTCCAGTATTCTTGCCTAGAGAATCCCATGGACAGAGGAGCAGGCTACAGTCCATGGGATAGCAAAGAGTCAGACATGACTGAGCGACTAACAGTTTCACTTTTGTATCTATAGATATGTTGTATGCGTCCATCTGTATCGATATCAAGCTAAACATGAGTCCCTATGGAGGTCTACATTGCTAATCCACTGCTCCGTAGAACATTTCAGCCTCTCCCCCTGGCCTGTCTGTAACATCCCACTCCAGTGATGAGAAACTTGGCTCCCAGGATCTGCCATCCATGGGTCTAACTCTTCAGCTTCAGATTTCATGACTTGGGGCTTCATTTCCCATACTCCCACATGTAACAACTTTCTTATCTCAGTATTCCATTATAGGGACACATCACTGTTCATCTGTTTACTTGTTGCTATATTTGGGGATTGTTTCTAGTCTTGAGCTATTAAAAGCAAAGCTGCTAGGGCTTCCCTGGCAGTCCAGTCAAGTTTAGGACTTGGCCTTCCAATGCAGGGGGTGCAAGTTCGATCCCTGGTTGGGGAACTCAGATCCCACACACTTCCTGGCCAAAGAACCAAAACATAAAACAAACAACATTGACTTTACAGAAATGGAAACAATGACGGCTTTAAAAATGGTCCACATCAAAAATTAAATATTTTTAAAAAGTAAAGCCGCTGTTAACATTCATGTGAGCAGACATGTGCTTTCATTTCTCTTGGGCAAATACTAAGAGTAGAGTTGCTGGGTCACAGGGCAACTGCATGCTTATTTTTCTAAGAAACTGCCCATCTGTCTTCCACAGTGGATGTGCTAGGTTGCGTGCCCACTGGCAGTGTAAAAGGTGCCAGCTCCTCCACATTTCAATCAGTATTTGAAATTTCATACATTCTAATGGGTGTGGAGTGTTATCTTGTCTTGTAGTCTACACTTCATTTCCTAATCCCCAATGATATTGTGCTTATTTGGCCTTCATACATCTTCTTTGATGAAGTGTATGTTCAATTCTTTTTCCCATTTATAAAATTAGGTTGTTCTCTTATTGCTGATTTTGAATTCTTTTTTTAATATTCCGGATGCAGATCTGCTGTTAGATATGTGACTTGCAAATATGTTCTAGTCTATGGTTTATCTTTTCATCTTCTTAAAAGTGTCTCTCACAGAGTAGAAATCCTTAAATTTTATGAGGTCCAATGAATCCAGCTTTTCATATGTCATGCTTCTGTTGTCAGATATCTAAAACCATTTTGCCTAACCCAGAATTTCAGTTTCAGAGGCTCTCTGACTTTCTCTTCTGCCTAGAATTTCCTTCCGTGTTTTCCTGTAGAACTTGCACAGCTGTAGGCTTGTTTCTTTTTTAAGTGGAGGATAATTACTTTACAACATTGTGATGGCTTTTGCCATACATCAACATGAAACGGCCATGGGTATGCATGTGTGCGTCCCATCCTGAGCCCCGCCCCCTCCTCCCTCCCCACCCCATCCCCCTGGGTTGTGCCGCAGCCTCGGCTTTGCGTGCCCTGCTTCACGCATCGAACTTGCACTGGTCATCTATTTTACACACAGTAATGCACATGTTTCAGTGCTATTCTCTTAAATCATCCCACCCAGCTGTAGGTTTTAAAAGTTGACCTATGATTCATTTTGAGTTAATTTTTGTGTACAGTGTGAGATATTCATCAAAGTTCAAACTTTTGTGCATGTGGATATTCGATTGTTCCAGCATCACTTCACTTGTTTAAAGAGTATCTTTTTTTCTACTGAACTGCCTTTGCGTCCTGGTTGAAAATCAATTGATCTTCTTCTAAAACACAGATTCTGTTCTGTTGATCCATCTGTCCATCTGCATGTCAATACCACATTGTTTCATTCTTATAACTTTACAATAAGATCTAAAATCAGGTAGTGTTAGTCCTCCAAATTTGTTCTTCTTTTTCAAAAATCCTTTAGCTATCCCAGGTCTATTATGTTTTCTTTTAAATTTTAGGATCAGTTTATCAATTTCTAAAACAAAAAACAAAAAAAAGTCTTTGAGGATTTTTGACCAGGATTGCATTGAATTGATATATCAACTTAGAGAAAAATCACCATCTTAAAAGTATTGAGTGTTCTGACCCAGAACATGTATATCTTTCTATTTACTTGGGTTTTATTTCATTCTTCTCAGCAATATTTTGTAGTTTTCAGCACGTGCTGAAAACATGCTCAGTCGTGTCCAACCCTTTGTAACCAATTACTGTAGCCCACCAGGCTCCTCTGTACATGGGAATTCTCTAGGCAAGAATACTGGAATGTGTTGCCATTCTTTTCTCCAGGGGATCGTCCCAATCCAGGGATTGAACCCAGGTCTCCTGCATTGCAGACGGATTCTTTATTGTCTGAGCCACCAGGGAAGCCAAGAATACTGGAGTGGGTAGCCTATCCCTTCTCCAGGAGAACTTCCCAAACAAGGAATCAAACTGGGGTCTCCTGCATTGCAGGCAGATTCTTTACCAGCTGAGCTACCAGGGAAACCCAGTTTTCAGCATACTTTCAAATCTATTGTCAGATTTATTTCTAAATATTTCCTATTTTTTAGATTACTATCAGTGGTATTTTTAATTTCAATTTCTGATTGTCCATTCCTAGTACATAAAAATGCAAGCAATTTTCTTATACAGATCTTAGATCCTGCCCTTTTTTGAACTCAGTTCTACTAAGTTTTCGTAGATTCATATAGTTTTGCCATTTTTGTTTGTTTCATACAAGAGGATAAATCTGGTCTCTGTTACTAGATTTGACTGGTTTGGAGGTTTGGAGACTCTGCTTTCTGAAAAGTGTGTCTACTAACATGTGGCAGGGCATGGGGAGAGAGGTTGTTTGAAGTCAGGGCACAGTGTCAGCAAGACCCAGGACACATCAGAAACCATGAGTTTAGTCTGCTCTGGCTGAGGCCCCATGGATGCGGAGGGTAAATTTCTCAGAACCTTCTGCCCTGGTGAGTAAGAGTAAGATATGTGAGGTCTTGGTTTGGGAGCCTCTGCAAATGAATGTGTTAAACTCAAAGATGATTTAGTGTCCATCATTAAAGGACACTCACCAAAGTATGGGGCATCCATGTAATAGACTACTTTGTAGCCACCAATACATGTCAAATAAGCTCACTGGCATGGAAAATACTTGTGGTCTATGACAGGATTGGTTTTTAATGCTGCATAACCATTTACCACAAACCTGGGCAGCGTAAAGCAATACCCATTTATTATCTCACAGTTCTGTAGGTGTGGAGTCTGGGTAGGCTCACTGGGGTGTCTGGGGTGTCTGGGGCCTCACAAGCTGAAATCAGGGTGTCAGCTAGCTTATGCTCCTATCCTGAGGTTCAAGGGAAGGATCTGCTTACAGATGCTTTAAAGTTGGCAGAATTCGGTTTTCTGTGACTCTGGAGCTGAGATTTCCATCTCCCTGCTGGCTGCCAGCTAGGGTCTTTCTCAGCTCCCAGATGCCTCCCCTGTTTCCTTGGCTTGTGGCCCCATCTTCAAAGACACCAATGGACATCAGATCCCTCCTATGCTTTGAGTCTCTCTGACTTCTCCTTCTGCCTTTAAGGGCACATGGGAGTCCCCCTGGAATCTTCTAGACAATCCAGGATCACCTGCTTATATTAAACTCAACTAACTAATAACCTTCTCATACTGTTCATGGGGTTCTCAAGGCAAGAATACTGAAGTGGTTTGCCTTTCCCTTCTCCAGTGGACCACATTCTGTCAGACCTCTCCACCATGACCCTACCATCTTGGGTGACCCCACATGGCATGCAAAGGCTAATAGAGTTTTGCCAAGAGAATGCACTGGTCATAGCAAACACTCTCTTCCAACAACATAAGATGAGACTCTACACATGGACATCACTAGGTGGTTAACACCGAAATCAGATTGATTATATTCTTTGCAACCAAAGATGGAGAAGCTCTATACAGTCAGTAAAAACAAGACCAGGAGCTGACTGTGGCTCAGATCATGAACTCCTTATTGCCAAATTCAGACTTAAACTGAAGAAAGTAGGGAAAACCACTAGACCATTCAGGTATGACCTAAATAAAATCCCTTATGACTACACAGTGGAAGTGAGAAATAGATTTAAGGGACTAGATCTGATAGACAGAAAGCCCGATGAACTATGGACGGAGACTCATGACATTGTACAGGAGACAGGGATCAAGACCATCTCCAAGGAAAAGAAATGCAAAAAGGCAAAATGGTTGTCTGAGGAGGCCTTACAAATAGCTGTGAAAAGAGAAGCGAAAAGCAAAGGAGAAAAGGAAAGATATTCTCATTTGAATGCAGAGTTCCAAAGAATAGCAAGAGATAAGAAAGACTTCCTCAGCGATCAATGCTAAGAAATAGAGGAAAACAACAGAATGGGAAAGACTAGAGATCTCTTCAAGAAAATTAGAGATATCAAGGGAAAATTTCAGGCAAAGATGGGCTCAATAAAGGACCGAAATGGTATGGACCTAACAGAAGCAGAAGATATTAAGGAGAGGTGGCAAGAATACACAGAAGAACTGTACAAAAACGATCTTCATGACCCAGATAATCACAGTGGTGTGATCACTGACCTAGACCCAGACATCCTGGAATATGAAGTCAAGTGGCCTTAGAAAGCATCACTACGAACAAAACTAGTGGATGTGATGGAATTCCAGTTGAGCTATTTCAAATCCTGAAAGGCGATGCTGTGAAAGTGCTGCACTCAATATGCCAGCAAATTTGGAAAACTCAGCAGTGGCCACAGGACTGGAAAAGGTCAGTTTTCATTCCAATCCCAAAGAAAGGCAATGCCAAAGAATGCTCAAACTACCGCACAATTGCACATCTCACACGCTAGTAAAGTAATGCTCAAAATTCTCCAAGCCAGGCTTTAGCAATACGTGAACTTCCAGATGTTCAAGCTGGTTTTAGAAAAGGCAGAGGAACCAGAGATCAAATTGCCAATATCTACTGGATCATCGAAAAAGCAAGAGAATTCCAGAAAAACATCTATTTCTACTTTATTGACTACGCCAAAGCCTTTGACTGTGTGGATCACAATAAACTGTGGAAAATTCTGAAAGAGATGGGAATATCAGACCACCTGACCTGCCTCTTGAGAAACCTATATGCAGGTCAGGAAGCAACAGTTAGAACTGGACATGGAACAACAGACTGGTTCCCAATAGGAAAAGGAGTACATTAAGGCTGTATATTGTCACCCTGCTTACTTAACTTATATGCAGAGTACATCATGAGAAACGCTGGGCTGGAAGAAGCACAAGCTGGAATCAAGATTGCCGGGAGAAATATCAATAACCTCAGATATGCAGATGACACCACCCTTATGGAAGAGAGTGAAGAGGAGCTAAAAAGCCTCTTGATGAAAGTGAAAGACGAGAGTGAAAAAGTTGGCTTAAAACTTAACATTCAGAAAACTAAGATCATGGCATCTGGTCCCATCACCTCATGGGAAATAGATGGGGAGACAGTGGAAGCAGTGGCTGACTTTATTTTTGGGGGCTGCAAAATCACTTCAGGTGGTGATTGCAGCCATGAAATTAAAGGACGCTTAACTCCTTGGAAGGAAAGTTATGACCAACCTAGATAGCATATTAAAAAGCAGAGACATTACTTTGCCAACAAAGGTCCGTCTGGTCAAGGCTATGGTTTTTCCAGTGGACATGTATGGATGTGAGAGTTGGACTGTGAAGAAAGTTGAGCACCAAAAAATTTATGCTTTTGAACTGTGGTGTTGGAGGAGACTCTTAAGAGTCCCTTGGACTGCAAGGAGATCCCACCAGTCCATCCTAAAGGAGATCAGTCCTGGGTGTTCGTAGGAAGGACTGATGCTGAAGCTGAAACTCCAGTACTTTGGCCACCTCATGCGAAGAGTTGACTCATTGGAAAAGACCTTGATGATGGGAGGGATTGCGGGCAGGAGGAGAAGGGGATGACAGAGGATGAGATGGCTGGATGGCATCACCAACTCGATGGGCATGAGTTTGAGTTAACTCCGGGAGTTGGTGATGGACAGGGAGGCCTGGCATGCTGCGATTCACGGGGTCGCAAAGAGTCAGACACGACTGAGTGACTGAACTGAACTGAACTAATAACCTTAAATCTAGCAAGTTCTTTTGTGCCTTTTGTGCCAAGTAAGGTAATCTTTTCATGGGCATGGCAGCTCATGGTATTCATAGGTTCTGGGGTTTAGGCATAGAATCTTGAGGGGCCAATTTTACAATTCTGCATTATACAGTTACCAGCTAAGGCCAGATGTGATATAGTATGTGCAATATGATAATGTTTTTATACGAAAAAAATTCAATGAAAAAACCATGGGTTATATTTACTTTCTTCTTTAACCTGATGATTTTTTTTTTTACAATAAACACATATTGTTGGATAATATGAAGAGTTTACACAACATTCAAATCCATAAAAATTCATTGGCAAGATGGAACTCAAGGTACCTTTCCCACAGAAAAAATGTTTTGGGGTGACTGGAGTCCTATGACATTCCACAAAAGAGGTAATTCTAAAACGCCATGCTCCATGTATTATTTCTAGCAGGCACTAAATTCCAAGTTCTAATCAGGATGCCAAGAATAAACAACTCTTACTCCCTCACCCCCAACCCCCAAGAGGCATCAGTGGGCAAGGGGGCTGGTGATCAGAAGCTATTAACATATGATAAGATCATTCTCTGACATTTGCAAGAACATCTGCCTTAAGAGAGGAGGAGGCAGAGCCCCTGACAACATGGCAGCACTGGGCTGGCCTCGTTGTTGTTCAGTTGCTCAGCCGTGTCCCGATTCTGCAACTCCATGGACTGTAGCCCGCAAGGGTCCTCTGTCCATGGGATTTCCCAGGCAAGAATACTGGAGTGCGTTGCCATTTCCACCTCCAGAGGATCTTCCTGACCCAGGGATCGAACCCGAGTCTCCTGTGTCTCCTGCATTGGCAGGCGGATTCTTTACCGCTGAGCAACCAGGAAGTCCAGAAAAGCCTTGGACTTATGTGCATGTGTGCAAAATCGTGTGCACGTTAGCAAACAAGGGAGTGTGCGCATCAAGGGCTGGGTGCTGCAGGTGACCCGCAGTGACTTGGGCTGCCTCTTCCCAAGAGAAGGAACGTCTGCTACGCAAGTTCTTATATGAGAATACGGGTTTTACTGAAAATAAGGAACCTACAGGGGCATGAGAATTTTTTTTACAACTTTCCACTCTCTGTAGTTCTCTCTTCATCCCAGACGGGCCCTCCTGGAGCAGCCACTTCCACCTCCCCCCCCCCATCCTCACTCACTGCACGGGCTTGCTTATTCTCTCTCTAGCTCACTTGGTTGGTCGGTTGGTTTGGTTTGGTGGAGGCTCTTTCTCCATCCTCTCTTGGACCATTTTCTCCCTGATCTCCCTGCCCCCAAACGAGAAACAGCCTTCGATGTCCTTTGGTGATGAGTGGTTAAACACTACAAATCAAGGTACATCTATCACGGAATAGCCCTCAGCAATCCAGAGAGAGGTTGGGTATCCATACACCCAACAACATGGATGTATTCCCAGAGAGTTACGCTGAGCCAAAAAGACATATGGACCACGACTCCATTTATAAAATATTCTTGAAATGGTAAAACTATAAAAAGAGAACAGACCACTGGTTGCCAGAGTTGAGGGACAGGAGAGGGCAGACTGAGAGATCCTTCTGGTGAGACATACCTTGAGTGTGGTGATGGATATGCAATATCACGGGATACAATTGAACAGAACTAACTGCGTGCATGTGCACCTGTGTGTGCACACACATACCAATGAATATACACAAAAGTGCAGTAATGTCAGTATTCTGGTTGTGATATCTTAACTATGGGTCTGTAACATGTTACTTTTGGGGAAGAGGCATTAAGCGCACACAGGATTTCTCTGATTTATTTCCTACAACACATGTGAATTTCCAATTACCTCACAATGAAAATTTTATTGGAAAAAAAAAGTGAAGGAAAGAAAGATTTTTCTCAGACAAACAAAAACAGAGGGCATTCATTGCCAGGAGACGTACCCTGCAAGCGATGTTAAAAGGAGTTTTTCAGGCAGAAGGAAAGTGATGGAGGTCAGACACGTGGAGCAGCAAAAGGCAGAGATGAGTGTGGAAGAAGGAGGAAACGGAGCTAACAGAACATCTTTCATGTTTCTTATTTTCTATTAGTCTGAATTCCTAGCTATGACTTTGCAGCTTTCTTCTTAGACTGGGAAGCTGATTCTTTGGGCCAGTGTCAAGCATGTTTCTTGAAAGCTTGCAGGCTTCAGGCAGACTCTGTGTGGAAGACATAAGGGTCTCCCAAGGGTGCCCCAGCTTCTCCCAGGCATGATCCTCATTTTCCCTGAGGAACCATGACAGAATTTATGGGAGGGGGCCCACTGAGCCCTCAGCACGTGGATGCTCTCCAAGGCCACTCACAGCCTCAGTTCTGCCTTTTAGTGCTGTGTGACCTTCAGCAAGTTAATTGCCCTCTCTGGTTCCAGGTTTCATAGTTTTTGTAGTTGTTGTGCTGGGCCTCCACTGCTTTGCAGGGGCTTTCTCCAGTTGCGATGAGGGAGGGCTGCTCTCCGTGGGTTGTGCGCAGGCTTCTCCTTATGGTGACTTCTCATTGCAGAGCACACGCCCTAGGGTGTGTGGGCTCAGCAGTTCCGGCATACGAGCTTAGCCGCTCTGTGGCAGGTGGGGTCTTCCCGGACCAGGGACCAAACTCGTGTCACCTGCCCTGGAAGGTGGATTCCTACCCACTCTACCACCAAGGAAGGCCCAGATCTCACATTTAACAGAGCTTTTCCGGGCAGTGGTGGCAGTTATAAGACTTAACGCATGGGATAGAGCCTGCCACATAGGTGCTAAAACATGTTCCTTTCTTATTAAGACGTGTATGACCGTTCCTCCTACTGGGTAGACAGCTGGAACTCACGTAGGAGACTCCATTCCTTGACAAAATTCACAGGTGAGGCTGCAGTGCTTTGTCCTCTCCTGAAAGCCTGTACTTGGCGGGGAGGCAAACATGACTGTCACTTCTCAGTCGTCCTCAAAACTCAGGCTGGGGACAAGCTTCAGAGGAGGCCCTGAAGTCTAAGGAAACAGTTCTAGACCCAAACCACCTAAAGAAACAGTCACCCTGACGTCTCCCTCCTCCCCAAAGCCTTTGAGAGTGGAAGACTCGTGCTGCCTTCTCAGAGCTCCAAAAACTTGGCATCTTGGTTTTAATAGAATTCTACAGTCCATTCTCTAGAGACCCAGCAGTCAAAACAGCATCTTAAAATGAAAATCATTTTTCTAGGTTCCATGTATATATATACATACACGTGTATATATAGGTTAATATACAATATTGTTTTTCTCTTTCTGACTTCACTCTTTATGACAGGCTCTAGGTTCATCCATGCGTGCTCTGTCGCTAAGTCATGTCCGACCCACCTCTCTACAAATGACCCCCTTTTGTTTGTTTTTATGGCTAGAAAAATGGCACTGATGAACTTACTCGCAGTGCAGAAATACAGACACAGACATAGAGAAGAGACGTGCGGACACAGAGAGAGAAAGGGAAGGTGGGATGAACTGGGAAAGTAATGTTGACATATACACACGACCAAGTATAAAATGGAGAAGGAAATGGCAACCCACTCCAGTATTCTTGCCTGGAGAACTCCAAGGACAGAGGAGCCTGGTGGGTTACAGTCCGTGGGGTTGCAGAGAGTCAGCTATGACTGAGCGACTTCACTAACACTGTGTGGGTAAAATAGATAGTTAGCGGGAAGCTGCTATGTACCACAAGGAGTTCAGCTTGGGGCTCCGTGATGACACAGGGGGATGGGGGGGTGGGTGGGGTGGCAGGCTCAAGAAGGAGAGGATATATGTGTATTTATAGCGGATTCACTTCATTGTACAGCAGAAACTGTCACAACATTATAAAGCAATTATGTTGTTCAATCGCCAAGTTGTGTCTGACTCTTCATGACCCCATGGACTGCAGCACGCTAGGCTTGCCTGTACCTCGCCATCTCCCAGAGTTTGCCTAAGAAAGCAATTATACTCCAATTTAAAAAAATTAATAAATAAAATGAAAGTCAGGTTGTGTCAGGCTTCCACTCCCTAAATCCACACAGTGGCTCATGCTGTACTTGAAGCAAGAGCTGTTCATCAGGAAGGCTTGTTTACAAAGCCCCAGACCTGACCCTCCTCCTCTGCTCCTTTGGGGGCTCACAGCAATCCAGCCACCCTCACTCTCTCTCTGGCTTTCAAACCCACGACTGCCTCAGGGCCTTTGCACTTGCTGACTCTGCTTGATCTGCTCTGTCCTTGACCTGAGCTTGTCCCCAGTGTCAGCAGGAAGGCTTCCCTGACTGTGGTCTAGAGCAGATGCCCTCCCTCCCCTGCAGCAGCCTTCTCGCCCCTCTCTGTTTGTCCCACGCACTCCCCACAACCTGAAAATGTCACATCATTTACATAGTTACTTGATTTTTTGGGGGGGCTTCTAATTTTTGCCTGTTTCCTCCTTCAAGAACATCAGCCCCATGGGACAAGGGACCGTGACCGTGAAGTCCCCAATGCCCAGATCTGGGCCAGGCATGTGGTGTGGGTGGTTTCTAATACTGATTTGTAAGAGAACTGTTCCTCCCCTCCTGGCACAAGTAACTCATGCCTGCATAGGCTCCTGATCCCTAGAGAACCATCCGTGGATCCCAAGCGATCCCCAGACCACACTCTGGGAAGCTTGCCCAAGGGAAACAGCCTACGACCCCAGACAGTCGTGTCTGGTGTTAGGGCCCAAAGACAAAGACTCTTCAGGCCAGGCTGGGGGGCCCAAGGCAAGAGATGCTGAATAAGGGGGTCACTGAGCATGCCCCCCGCAGCGTGTGGTACATGTGCAGTCACGTAGCCGGGTTGTTTGGGATTAGGGAGCAGTGCCAATGCAGCTGACACTGAGGCAAGGGGATTGTACCTGGGAAAGCTTTATTTCTCCTGCTCCATGCCCTCACCCTCACGGCCCCTCCCCTGTCCCCCGCTGGCTGAGCTGCACACCTCTCCCTCTGCGGTCATGATACTTCAGCCAAGACCAGAACGACTCCTCACCACCCCCTGCTCCCCACCAATATGTACAGATGTCTGGGTATCCAGGGAGGAACATTTGTCAGGAGGCTCCAGGAGACAGATGACTATTCCATAAAGATTTCATTTTTGTTGGAGTCCATCCACGTCTCTGTATTGTCATAAAAAGTCAATAGGAAACTTCCATTTAGAAAAAAAAAAAAAAAAGAGGCACAATTAAAAAGAAATAGGGACAGCTCCAGGAGCGGTTGAAGATTAAAGACTGAGAGGCCCAGGGCAGGCAGGGGAATTTTATGAGCTACCAAAGAAAGAAAAACACACCACATAGAAAATGTGCCCAGCAGAAACTTGTCTTGGCAGCCTTAGCGGAGTTGAGCCGGCCAGTCTGCAGTGCTGATCTCTGCAGACCCTATCATGGGGGCAGGAGCTTGGGGTCTGCTCAGGGTGTGGCTGTGTGCCTGGCCTCTAGCTGGAGAGGGGCTCAGACCCCCAAGAAACACCGCAGCTGCTGCTGTCAGGAGGCATTGGGGCATTAGACCTCTGAGACAGTAGAGACACACCCACCTCGGAGCCACAGAGGTCAGCAGCCCCAAGCAGATTAAACCTTCGTAGGTTCAGAATCTAGGACTTCTGAGATGCTCTTGAATTAGCTCTATAGAATTTTCCAGATTCCAAGAAGATGGAGTTAGACTTCCTCAAGTTTGAGAGATTGAATGCACAAACGGACAATGACCAGGCCAAATATAAAAACAGAACTCTGGGATTTCCCTGGTGGTCCAGTGGTTAGGACTCTGTGCTTCCACTTCAGGGGGCACAGGTTCAATCCCTGGTTGGGGAACTAAGATCCCGCATGCTGTGGGCATAGCCAATTTTTTTTTAAATTAAATAAAAGCAGAATTCTGCCCTAGAACCTACAGCAACCTACCCAGGAAACCAAGCCTTTATCCACAGCCAACAGCCCAGGAAACCAACGTGTTCTAAGTCAGACTCACAGGAACCTAGATTGCTGTTTTGCTTGACAATCCAGGAAGATAAACAGTCATTGCTGCAACCATCAGCCAAAATGGCCAGGACTTGATGAATCACTGACAGCTTCTCTAATTTTTATCCCCACATTCAACTTAGGGTCAACACGAGAAAGACAGATAAAAGCCCTAATCAATTACACAGGATATCCGGTCCTCTGTAGCCTGCCTCCAGATCCAGTATGCCAACAGCCTCCAGATAGATCCACTGTGCCAACAGCCTCCAGATCCACTATGCCGACAGCCTCTGATCCCTTCTCACCCCTCCCTCACTATAAAGCTTTCCCATCCCCCTGTCTTTGAGTCTCTGCTACATGCAAGTGATGGTGGCTGACCCCCTCTCTCTAGCAAGGGGAGAATAAATTAGCTCTGAATAATTAGCTGTGACTAAATTAGCTGATCTTTGAGTCTTCCCACAGGTTAAATGTCCATTTCCCACTTGTTAGTGGTGCTGCCTTATCAGATCACTCCCAGTCTCTGAGCCTCTGTCTGGGCATATTAGTAATGAGTTAATGGCAGTGGCTGTCTCCATAGCTGGTCACAAAGAATTCATGAGGTCATTCATATACGGCTCCTGGCAGAATACCTGGCATATAGTTACTGCTCAATGAATACTGACCACCATTTTTATTATGATGTCATTGCTAACCACCCTTCAAGAACCTTAGAGATGATCTTCTCCTAGAACTGTTCTGATGACCTATCTGGGAGGAATGAGAGTCATTGGTTTCAAGCCTTAAGTTAAAGTGGAAGCTTGGAGCTTGGTGAGCAGCCAGGGTACTTTGGAGAGGAAGCTGATGGGACCTGGAAATTCAATATCTCCACTGAGGTGGGTGGAAGTAAGCCAAAGGGATTTCTATCTATAGGGCAGGACTTAATACTAGGCTCTTAACCAACTCTGTGGATTAGGCATGGATTATCAGGCCCATTTTACAGATAAAGAAACTGAGGCTTATAAGAGGTTAAGTGAATCTCTCAGTCCCATGGGTAGGTCTTGAATCCTAAGGTGCTTGGGATTAGAATAAGCTAGGGAGAGGGAGTCTTCCCATAGAGTGTGGAGACCACAGAATCAGAGGCAGTGCAGGACAGGGACAGTGTCAGTAGGTTCCAGCAAGGGTCCTGGCAGAGAAAGCCCAGTGACACAGACAGACCAGGGGGACCAGACATGAGGAAGGGGCTGCGGCTGCAATGGGCAGCCTTGGTCTCTTGTGTGGGCTTCTGGGCAGGACTGGAGGGGACAGGGTGAGCTTCTGAGCAAACTCTCAGGTCAAAGAGCCAGGCTCAAGGGAAGAGGTTGGAGGGGTTCAAGAACCAGACCAAAGGGAGAGGATGGGTTTTAGAACCTAGCTGCAAGATCAGCCAATGACCTAGATGACATTCAACTTAACTAAACTGGCTCTTGAACTCCTCTGGACTAAGATAGGCCCAGCCCCGAGGTCTATAACCTTGGTGACCTGCAGGTCCAAACAGATGGCCTTGGCTGTGGGGAGCTGGGCAGGTGAGCTCAGAGGTCAACCTCACTCTAGTCTGTACACCCACACACATTTACACACCTGCACCAATGGTGTTGATCAGTAAGCAGAGAAGACATAACAAATGAATGCTGTCCTAGAACCAGCCTGGAAGGATATTCAGAAAACTAACATATGCAGGAACTAACAGGAGAAGAAAATCAACCTTTGGATAAGAGTTAGGGGATTTTTGTGCTTGAATATTTTTACAATGTATATATATTAATTTTCAAAAAATAATTATGACAAAAGACTACCCTCGTTAAATGAGGATCAAAAAATTTACAGAGTTGAAAAGGCAGTTGAAAGACAGTACAGGCACCCAAATCACAGTCTAGGAGGTACATCTGCTCTGTCTCAACACCCCTACCTCGGCATGGGCACAAGAATTGCGTGTCTTTGGCTCCAGCAAGAAAAGCCTGGATGAACAGCATGCACAGGCCAGGGCCAAGGGGGCAGGGGATAGCTAGGCTTTCCTTTCGTCTTAATAAATGGAAGATGGGGATCTCTTTTTAGCAATTAGAAATGTATAATAAACACAGAGAAAGGAAGCAAAATAATAATTGTAGAAATGATGATGGCTCGCATGTATGTAGTGCTTTCTACATGAATTGTAAATGTGTGTATGTGCTCAGTTGCTCAGTCATGTCTGACTCTCTGTGACCCCACAGGCTGTAGCCCACCAGATTCTTCTATCCATGGGATTTTCCCAGAAAGAATATTGGAGTGGGTTGCTGTTTCCTTCAACATGGCAGGTCCTCTTTAAGAATTTCTTACATAATAGCTGGCACTCCCCTGAAGGTCCAGTGGTGAAGACTTTGAACTTCCTCTGCAGGGGGCATGGGTTTGATCCCTGGTCAGGGAACTAAGATCCTGCATGCTGGGGGGCAGGGGGGCAGAGAATTTTTCATACATAATAGCTAATACAATATTAATAATGATGACATAGGTACTATTATTGTCATATTCCACAGATGAGGAAACTGAGGACCAGACAAGTTAAGCAACTTACCCGAGATCACACAGCCAGTATGTATTGCAGCTGGGATTAAGCCAGGTATTCTGGCTTCAGGGCCCACATATATTTTTATGTGTCCTGATAAAATAAGTGTTCACATACTGAGGTATGAGGAAGTCTTTCTGCCTTACACATGAGTTAACCTGAATTTCATGCTATCATAGCCTGTTTGTGGCCTATCAAACACACATTGTACATCTACTTTAATTATAAAAGAAATAGGCTCATTGGCCAGAAGTAAAGCATGTTAAAAAATAAAGATCAAATCCCTCTCCCTGCGATGCCCATGCTGGTCCTCCTTTGATGATGTGACTCTCCTCCCAGATGCCAAGGCCATATTGACTCACTTTATACACGCTGATCTATTTTTTTTTAAACCTTGAAGGACTGTATCCATGACTCTTTTAATGTTCTTTGTTCTGACAACATATTAAACCCCTGAAAACCATGCTTCTCCCAGGCAGATCCTCTGAGAGATTGTCTTCTGGGCTATACAGTCCTCAATTTGGGTCAAATAAAACTCTTTTTGATTCTGATTATAGATTATTTATCGATTATTTTTGTTGACAGTCCAAAGCATCCAGCTTCTCAAATCCTTTTATTTGAAGAGCTCAGATGAAAGTAGGGGGTAAAAAACACACAATTCACAGATCCAAATGGACTGGCCTGAAGTCTAAGAGGTCCCCTGACCCTGTTTTCACCCCACATATAATTCCTTAAGAGACAGTCCGAGCGGATCTGAAGCCCCAGCGGGAATCATCTACCTGGCTCAGACGACTGCAGGGCCTGGATGGGGAACAGACCCCTTTCCCATCTTACCTGTGGATACCCCACCCTCGGGCCTGGCATCCCACAACTGGAGGGCCCGCCGACCTGGTCTGCCTCCAGCCTTGTCCTCTGGATGGATGAGCCAGGCCCCGGACTGAAAAGGGAAGATTTGACTGAGTTCACCAGACTCAAGGTGGAGAGGAGACAGGCTCCCAGGCCTCCTTTTGCTGGTGTCCCGGGCTTTTCATCAAAGATGGCTGAACTCCAGCTTCTCCTGTGGTCCAGTGGTTACAGATCTGCCTTGCAATGCAAGGGACACCGGTTTTTTGATCTCTGGTCCAGAAGATGCCACAGAGCAAATAAGGACATGCACCACAACTATTGAACCTGTGCTTAGAGCCTGGGAGCCACAGCTACTGAAGCCTACAGGCCCTCGAGCCTGCGCTCCACAGCTAGAGAAGCCATCACAATGAGAGACCAGCACGCTGCACCCAGAGAGCAGCCCTCACTCCTGGAGAAAGGTCCCACCCAGCACAGCCAAAGATAAGATAGACAAAGAAATAAATACTTTAAAAAGAGCAAATGATACAATATTGTAAAGTAATTAGCCTCCAACTAATAAAAATCAATGAAAAGAAAAAAGAAAAAAAAAGAGCAAATGAAACCTTTTTTTTTAAGTTGATCTAAATCCTTTTAAATCCAGAAGACTTTGACAAAGTCTCTGTGGCTTCATGATTGCTGCCTCCAATAGGTACACCGATTTTCCTGGAAAAAAGAAAGTGCTGAAATAGACCTAAGTTTAGTTACAGAAAATACATACTAAGGAATATGTACCAGTTGCCTGGATGTTGGAGGAGTGATAAAAGGAAAAACAAGCTGTGTGTTTACAAGACTCCAGTCATTTCCGGCGATTACGAAAGATGGGAAGTGTCTGCCTTTAGAAATCTAGGAAACAGGACTGAAGTGAATCCACACACACAAAACCAAATCCAGTGTCAAAATATAAGAAATGAACGTTGCAACAAAAAGAAAAGAAAAGAAAGGAAAACCTCGTAAGATACAATGGGTCTGCGAAAATCTGTTCATCTGGACTCCAGAGGCATTTTCTTGTTTCTGGAAGTTAGTGACAAGGGAATCATAGGCACTGCAAAGAACATGGTGGCCCATCCTGCCATGAAAATGCTCCCAGGACAAGCGCTTCTCCCAGTTCACTGTTTTTCTTTCTGAACCATGGCAGATAGGACAATCACTTCTTCACAGTTAAGATGCATGTCAGTGATGAGAATGAAGTCTGATGTTGGGCTTTGATCTCTGCACCCACAGTGGGAGTAATTCTGTGGAACTCCAGGCAAGTTCTTTGATCTCTTTGTGTTGTTGTTGTTTAGTCCCTAAGTCGTGTCCAACTCTTTGTGACCCCATGAAATGCAGCCCACCGGACTCCTCCATCCATGGGATTTCCCAGGCAAGCATACTGGAATGGGTTGCCATTCCCTTCTCCAGGAGATTTTCCTGACCCAAGGATCGAACCTGCATCTCCTGCATTGCAAGCAGATTCTTTACTGCTGAGCCACCATGGAAGCCCTTGATCTCTTTGAGCCTAAGTAAATATTCTTAAGCCATAGCCGACAAAGTTATCCAGATAAAGAGACACTCAAAGATGAAGTCTAAATTCATCGGCAGGTAACGCTCATCACTGCTCAAAGGGTCCAGGGCCACCAGCAATTCCTTTGATTCACTTTCTTCTCAAGGTTCCTATTTCATAAAAGCCACACTTCACTTATCAGTAATAATGCATTTTGCCTGCTTTGGTTGGCCAAAAACATAACTAAACTATCAAGCAGAAGTCCTGGTTGATTACTTCTGCAGAAAGTTATCAAAAGAAATCAATGTTTCCATGAAAAATATGATGTCATTTTAACCAAAAGTGTTAGTTGCTCAGTTGCGTCCTACTCTGAGATTCCATGGACTGCAGCCCGCCAGGCTCTTCTGTCCATGGGATTCCCCAGGCAAGAATACTGGGAAGCCATTCCCTTCTCCAAGGGGATCTTCCCCACCCAGGAATCAAACCTGGGTCTCCTGCATTGCAGGCAGACTCCGCTGTCTGAGCCACCAGGGAAAAGTTAACCAAAAGTAATGTCACTAAAAGGTTTCGTTAAGGGTTAACTATATATTTCATATTTGGAAACAGCATTTATAACTTATAAAAATTGTCCTTCAACCATATACTACCTTCTGGAATCCTTTTGAAATCCAGGGCCCTTGAACTTGGAATTACTGTATCTGGTGGTCTCTAAGATTCTAACATTCCATGATATTTAGCTTCACATATTCTGGTTGCCAAGGGAGAGGATATATATTAAGAACTCTCATCTACTACCAGTGAGAATATAATTTAGTACAATATTTGTGAAGACCAATTTTGCAATACATTTTAAAATCCTTAAATGGGTGAAGAAGTTCTAGTTCTGACAACGGTGGATGGAGTAGCTCCTTCCTACTAGACCAAACCTCCTGACAATAACAAGTAAAAACTCGAAACAAAATATTTTAGAGAGGAACGATGTGAATGCATTGGAGAGCAACCAGAAGCAGGCAGAAACCGAAGCGGACTTTAACCTTTGAAAAAAGGAACCACACAGGATGAGACCTATGTTTAGACAGTTTTCGGGTGAGGGCACTCCTCAGCCTGCCAGACAGAAAGCTGCAATCTTAACTGTCTGAAGTGTCAGAGGACAGAGTTCATTCAGGGCTGTCAGAGTGGCCGAAAATCGAAGAGTTAGATCCGGAAAGAAGCTAAAAATTTTAAAAACTGAATAGAGATTTCAAAAGCTGAGAGAGACAGAATGTCTCTGAATGTTTTTGAATCTTGCCAACTTTTCCAGGAAAGATTTCATAAACACCTTGAATATTTTATTGATATCCAGAGAAGAAGGAGGGGAGACGATCAAAGATTATGTCCCAAGACCGAAGATATTTCCCTCAGATTAAGCAAACTATCAAAAACAGACCTGTTTTAAAGATTAAAAATCAACCAACACAATGCTGTAAAGCAATTGTCCTTCAATTAAAAAAAAAGTCAAAATCAAGTTTCCATAACTTCAAGTTGATAGCCATAATTACCTGCCTGCTATCGTCAAAGACAGACAAAAGATACAGAATCTCTAAACCCACTGTTCACAAAAAAATACAATAAAAAATTTCTAGATATGCAAAGATACAGAAAAATGTGACACACACTCAAGAAAAAAATTCAGAAACAGAACTCTAAGGTAACCTAGATGTTGGAATCAGCAGATAAGAAATTTATACTAGCTATTCTAAATATATTTGAGGAATTAAAGGAAGACACTGCCATGATGGGCCTCCCAGGTGGCTCAGTGGTTAAAAAAAAAGACCTGTCAATGCAGGAGACTCGGGTTTGATCCCTGGGTTGGGAAGATTTCCTGAAGAAGGAAATGACAAGCCACTTCAGTATTCCTTCCTGGGAAATCCCATAGTTAGGGGAGCCTGGCGGGTTACAGTCCATGGGGTCACAAAGGTCAGATATGACTTAGTGACAAAACACCACCACCACTGTGGTAGAGAATCTCAGCAGAGCAATGGAAACAATTCTTTAAAAAGACCCAAATGGAAGCTGCGGAACTGACTAGACTCAGAAAAGAAAAATTCAGTGGATATCCCTAACAGAAAAATGGGTGAGTAAACTAGAAGACAGGCCAATACAAATAAGCCAATCTTTTTTTTTTTGTAGATGGACTTTAATTGCCCTGTAAGCTGCCTTCAAAAAGATTATGCCATAGGAACCGAGCAATGTGATCTATGATAAATCTAAAGTAAAAAGAGCTCTTTTAGAAAGAAACTGAGAACTTCCCTGGCAGTCCCATGTTTAAGACACTGAACTCGTAAGATAGTGGTCATGGATTTGATTCCTGGTTGGGGAACTAAGATCCCACATGCTGCATGGTGTGGCTATGAAATAGAAGTGTGTGGTCAAAAAGCCTTCTCTCATGGTTTAATTGATGATATCTTTACTCAAATAAGTCAATCTTAAAAACACAATACAAAACAAATTTTTTAAAATGAAAGAGCTTCAGTGACTTTTGGTACAACATCAAGCATTCTAATATAAGTGTAATTGGAATCTCAGAGAGGAAGAGAGGGAAAATGAGCAGGAAAAGTATTTGAAAAATATGGCTGAAAATGCCCTAAACCTGATGGAAAACACTAACTTCTAAACTCAAGAATCTTAATAAACTCCAGGGAAGATAAACACATACACTCACCACAGAAAGGTATGTCATAGTTAAACTGCTGAAAAATAAAAAGTCTTAACCAGCCAGAGAAGAAAATGACACATATACAAGGACCAATGACATGAATCACATCTGAGTTTTTATCAGAAGCAATGAAGCAAGAGATCATGAGATGATAAGATAATGAAATGATTAGCGCTAAAGTTCTACATCCAGTAAGATACGTTCTTCAAAAAATTCAGGAAACAGACATTTTTAGTTAGCTGAAGCTGAGCGACTTCTTCATCAGGAAATGTGAAAGGAAGTTATTCAGATTGATGAGAAATGACACCAGGAGGAAACTTGGGTCTTCAACATGGGGAAAAGATACCAAAAATGGTAAATCTGTGAGCAAAATAAAAGACTACCTTTTTGTCCTTCTGCAGTTTATTTTAAAGACAGCCAGTAACTGTTTTTGCCATGATATCATACAGCATGACTCTCTGACCAATTGGAATTAGACCTTATCAACAAGTCTAGAAAATCTTCAAATGAAAATTAAGCAACACATATTTAGGCTTACCATTTATAACTTAAAAGTAAAATTCTGAAGCTGTGAAACCCGTGGTAGATCTTTGCAGTCTTGGGGAAGACAAAGATTTCTGAATTTGACAGGGCACACAGGTCCACTCTGGCACCCGGACTGTGACTTGGAAAAGAAACTGCGGGCAATGTCAAAACCTTAGAGCTCACTGTCTTAAGTTTTACAGTTAGTTTTTACTAACTGAGGACTCTTCAGGTAGTAAAATGAAATATTTGGTTGCTACCAGTAGGAAAAGGGCTTGAAGTTCAAGATGAACTCAGATATTTAAAAAAATGAAAGTTAATTTTTTTTTTTTTGCCCTTCTGACATGCAATTGAGTTATCTGTGCATTTCTAGAAGATTAAAATGTGAGGAGTAGCCCATGGAGAAGCAACCTTAGGGAAGAAAGAAGAGGAAACAGTGGCCAGAGACCTCAAGGACTCCAAATCTAGATTCCAGGGTCCCTTTACACTACGGTGTAGTCCTGGAAATAAGACGCACCACACTAAGCTTCAGTGAGCTGTACTGGCTCAAAGCAAGCTGCTCTCCCTTTGAAATTCACATAGAACCCCTGTGCAGTTTTACCTCTAGAGAAAGGACATTTTCTTATACATATGGCTTCCCTACTGTCTCAGGCAGTAAAGAATATGCCTGCAATGCGGGCGACTTGGGTTCGATCCCTGGGTTGGGAAGATCCCCTGGAGGAAGGCAAGGCCACCCACTCCAGTATTCTTGCCTGGAGAATCCCCATGGACAGAGGAGCCTGGGGGGCCACAGTCCATGGGGTCATAGAGAGTCGGACACAACTGAGCAACTAAGCATATCATACACACACATGTGTGTGCATAAATATATATAAATTTTATATTTAAGTTTGAAAGTGAAAGTCACTTAGTCATGTTTGACTCTTTGTGACCCCATGGACTATAAGGTCCCGGGAATTCTCTAGGCCAGAATATTGAAGTGGGTAGCCTTTCCCTTCTCCAGAGGATCTTCCCAACCCAGGAATTGAATTGGGGTCTCCTGCATTGCAGGCAGATTCTTTACCAACTGAGCTATCAGGGACACCTCATATTTAAGTTTATATATATTTAATATATAAATTTATGTATGTGTGTCCATGCAAAGTTGCTTCACTATATATAGAATGTCAATGTCATTACACATAAATAATATATAAAACATAAATATATAATATAAATTTTATACAATAAATTATATGTATAATATATATTTAATGTAAAATTTTATTTGTATATAATTTAAGAGTTACTAACCCAGATAATCACAATGGTGTGATCACTCACCTAGAGCCAGACATCCTGGAATGTGAAGTCAAGTGGACCTTAGAAAACATCACCATGAACAAAGCTAGTAGAGGTGATGGAATTCCAGTTGAGCTATTTCAAATCCTGAAAGATGATGCTGTGAAAGTGCTGCACTCAATATGCCAGCAAATTTGGAAAACTCAGCTGTGGCCACAGGACTGGAAAAGGTCAGTTTTCATTCCAAACCCTAAGAAAGGCAATGCCAAAGAATGCTCAAACTACCACACAATTGCACTCATCTCACATGCTAGTAAAGTAACGCTCAAAATTCTCCAAGCCAGGCTTTAGCAATACCTGAACCAAGAACTTCCAGATGTTCAAGCTGGTTTTAGAAAAGGCAGAGGAACCAGAGATCAAATTGCCAACATCTGCCGGATCATCAAAAAAGCAAGAGAGTTCCAGAAAAACCTCTATTTCTACTTTATTGACTACACCAAAGCCTTCAACGGTGTGGATCACAATAAACTGTGGTAAATTCTGAAAGAGATGGGAATACCAGACCACCTGACCTGCCTCTTGAGAAACCTGTATGCAGGTCAGGAAGCAACAGTTAGAACTGGACATGGAACAACAGATTGGTTCCCAATAAGAAAAGGAGTACGTCAAGGCTGTATATTGTCACCCTGCTTATTTAACTTATATGCTGAGTACATCATGAGAAACGCTGGGCTGGAAGAAGCACAAGCTGGAATCAAGATTGCCGGGAGAAATATCAATAATCTTAGATATTCAGATGACACCACCCTTATGGTAGAAAGTGAAGAGGAACTAAAAAGCCTCTTGATGAAAGTGAAAGAGGAGAGTGGAAAAAGTTGGCTTAAAGCTTAACATTCAGAAAACTAAGATCAGGGCATCTGGTCCCATCACCTCATGGGAAATAGATGGCGAGACAGTGGAAGCTGTGGCTGACTTTATTTTGGGGGGCTGCAAAATCACTTCAGGTGGTGATTGCAGCCATGAAATTAAAAGACATTTGTTCCTTGGAAGGAAAGTTATGACCAACCTAGAGAGCACATTAAAAAGCAGAGACATTACTTTGCCAACAAAGGTCCGTCTGGTCAAGGCTGTGTTTTTCCAGTGGTCATGTATGGATGTGAGAGTTGGACTGTGAGGAAAGCTGAGCAGCGAAAAATTTATGCTTTTGAACTGTGGTGTTGGAGAAGACTCTTGAGAGTCCCTTGGACTGCGAGGAGATCCAACCAGTCCATCCTAAAGGAGATCAGTCTTGGGTGTTCATTGGAGGGACTGATGCAGAAGCTGAAACTCCAGTACTTTGGCCACCTCATGCGAAGAGTTGACTCACTGGAAAAGACCCTGATGCTGGGAGGGATTGGGGGCAGGAGGAGAAGGGGATGACAGAGGATGAGATGGCTGGATGGCATCACCAACTCGATGGACATGAGTTTGAGTAAACTCCAGGAGTTGGTGATGAACAGGGAGGCCTGGCATGCTGCGATTCATGGGGTCGCAAAGAGTCGGACACGACTGAGCGACTGAACTGAACTGAACTGAAAAAAATGTAAGTTATGTGTAAATTTCACAGCTAACCATTCTGATGACAAAGAACATTTACTTGCTCTTGTTGTCTTTAGATCTATGTCATTCAAAATGCTTTAAAATTGTACAGCACTGGCATTCACTGCCCGCTTCTGAGTCCTCTTACCTTTGATTAAAAGCCCAAGCCAGGGATTCGCATCTCTGCTTTATTTCTGGTCCAGGGGAGTCCTAAAGCAACAAAACAGAAAGACAAAACCAAAAGGACATGAGCAATGTTCGCTGCTCTCCAGCTGAGTCTGTGGGCTCATTGCTGAAGCTGTACCTGTAGCTCTAAGTGGACACGTCAGTCCACTGGCAAGAAGGCTGGTTTGGACTGCAACCTTCATTTACTCATTCATTCAGCAAATACGCATTGCATGTCAAGGTGCTTTGGAGATGAAACTAAACAAAAACCCTGCCAGCATTCATTAAGGTCCTGGCCTGTTGTTACTAACACTCGTGCCCACTTCTGTATCTTCTGTGTCCTTCACACAGCAGGGTAAGTGGGAGTCCAGTGAGCAAACTCAAGTCTGAAGGAGAAGCAGAAGTCTTTTTGACCATCATGGGGGACCCTGCCTGGGTCTGAAAATTAAACTAACAAAGATTTAACAGGAGAAAAGCATACACATTTATTTAGTATGCACATTTTACATGATCTGAAAACCCTCAAAAGGGAATGAAGACCCAAAGCAAAAATTAGACCTGAGTATTTTGTGCTGGGTTTGATGAGGAGTGTCCAGGCGTGGAGCATGTGACAGGTGAAGCAACAGAGGTGAGTGTAGTCAACTGGGGGAGAGTGAGCAAGCCCTGTTTGTTAGGACTCTTTCCTTTATCTTCTGAGATGAGGATGATCTCCCAGGTAAAGGGAGGGTGCCTCTCACAGGAGGATTTTACCTCCTGTGTCTCAGGGAAGGAGTACAAGTGGAGGTAGAAAAGGGCAGCTGCGATTTTCCCAAGTCCCTTCAGTTTAAAATACTCGATACGCCCAGGTACCATATATTTTTGGGTAGTATATTCTGAACCTCATCATGGCTCTGGCAATAATGATGTCATCTTAGGTAATCAAAGAGCCTATTGTTGGGCAACAGGGAACTAGGGGCAAAAATGAGTCAAACCCATGCCATCCCTCATCACCACCCTTCCCCCAATGCACTCCCAGCACGCCCCTTGCTGACCAGCAGCCAGAGCCTTGATGCCAGGACTAGGTTTTCCAGATACATCAAGACATCTGTCAGATGGCACTAAAATGAATCCTCAAGTCCTCCATTTATTCAACACAGTGGACAATCCTTGTGGGCCTCCCTGCTGGCTCAGTAGTAAAGAATCCACTTGCCAATGCAGGAGACATGGGTTTGATCCGTGAATCAGGAAGATTCCCTGGAGAAGGGAATGGCAACCTACTCCAGTATTCTTGCCTGGGAAATCCCACGGACAGAGGAACCTGGTGGGCTGCAGTTCATGGGGTGGCAAAGAGTCAGACACGACTGAGCGACTAAACAACAAAGACAATACTTGTCTCATAGGTTTTGGGTACCAGTCACAGAATCTGCCTCTGTGAGCTCCATCACAAAGGGCCTGTGTGCTAAGAGACTGCAGGTTCCATGAATCATGCAGAAAGCTGAGTTGCTGGGTTTGGGAATGGGCAGGGGAGAGAACAGGAATGGCAAAAATAGGCATGAGGCAGGAGTAATGTGGTCCAGGAGGGCTCTGCTGATTGAATAAGGTAAGCCCCAAAGTCTCAGACAACAGCATCCCAATGACAGAGCTTGGTGGCATATCCCCCACTCCCACCCCCCCAGCAAACCCCCAGGCTATGCAGAGAGAGGAGAGGAAGAACCAGCTTCTCACTCTGGTGTGGCATTCAGAGTCACCCCCTCCCCAAGATACCACACAATGGAAGGAAGGGGCACGGCCCCAGAGGGACTGGGCACAGCAGGCACGGGTAGCCCTGAAAACTGCAGCTCTCTTGACAAGGCTTCGTTGCCTCTTTGTAACCAGGCTTCTCCAAGTACTGCTCAGGGGTTCAGGCAGCCTCTAGAGGCTACAACAGTCAAGGAAGCTGAATCTCTTCTCTGTGTGTGCGCGCACTCAATCATGTCTGACTCTTTGTGACCCTATGGACTGTAGCCCTCCAGGCTCTTCTGTCCATGGGATTTTCCAGGCATGAATACTGGAGCAAGTTGCCATTTCCTTCTCCAGGAGATCTTCCTGACCCAGAGATTGAACTTGTGTCTCTTGCATCTCCTGCATTGACAGGCAGGTTCTTTACCAACTGAGCCATCTGGGAAGCCCTGTATCTCTAGAGTCTCCAAAAAAGAATGAGGGTTTGTCTGGAGCCCAGTGAGATGGATTTGGGGTGCCTGGCCTCCAACCCTGTCAGAGAATACATTTGTGCTGTTTTAAATCACCCAGGGTGTTTACAGCAGCCAGAGGAAACAAAAACATCTTACATGACAAGCAGGAAGATAGAGAGAGACCAAGGGGCTCACGTGTCACAACCTAGGAATCCAGACCTTGCCTCCTGCTGGGTAGCATCCTCCTGAAGTCCCACCCCAGGACAAGTCTCTAAGAGGGAGGGTGCCCTGGGGCTCAGCAGAGCCCTGGGAAAAGTAGTGGTCCTTCATCAGCTCCAAGAGGGCTGCTCATCAGCCCTCAGCCTCCAGCACACGGGGCATTTTATGACTGTTCTGTACCCACTGATGCGCCTGCCAGGGCACTGAGTGGAAATGGTATAAGAGCTCTTGGGGCTGATCCGGGTGTCTCCACAGTCTCCATGAGTCTGAACTGGTGCATCCACTGCATGAACAAGTGCATACTGGAAACATCCAGATCGGAGTAGGAGTTGCTGCAGATATGGAAGGCAGAGGATGGTGAGGGTCCTCAGAGCAGCTGCTGTTGCTCAAGGCATTTTGATCACCTAGCATGCTGGCTTTCACAATATCCTCTGAAAGATGCACACACAAGTGCAGGTGGGAACGAAACGTTTCCTGCTGCTCATTTCATCCCAGCCTCAGCCCAAACGTATTTATATCTCAAAATTTCTCAGCACAATGGGGTGTGAAGCAGGGGGAGGGAGATGCTCTAGCCACACTGTGGGGGAGGGTGATTTGGTCCACGCTCCTGTTTACTGGAATGGTTTTCTACTAACACAGAAAAAAAAACTTCTGAAATAAAGGAGGATTGCAACTGTTTGTTTCCTTTTGCTTTTTTGGTTACAGCAGTAAAAACTGTCCTTCAAAATAGTCCCCAAAGACATCAGAGCTGGACAGTGACGAATGGGGAACAGATGTTTCTGGGCTGTCAGAATGGCAGCTTCCTCCTCGACACGTGGGCTCTGGGATGCAGGGAATGGGTCACTGTCCGGCCTTGGCGGCCAGACAGACCAGGCCTGGCAGGCCAGGGCTCCGGTTCCAAGGGTGAGCGGGATGGCGGGCCAGCCTTCCCCTGTCAAGTTAGGCAACTCGGGGCTTTTAACTGCCTTGGAGATGAGGGCGTGCGCCTTGAATGAGGAACTAGGACCGGCCCTGACTTCCCAGCAGGCGTGCAGCTCAGTTTACAAAGATCTGGTTCCCCAAGGCCTGGGCGGCAGGGGCCAGAGGAGGATCTGCTTTTCTCAGGACCTGGGAGCTAGCGCTGCAATTCTGTGCCACCCACTTTCCCACATCACTTCACTTGCCCACTTCCCTCTCCCCAGAAACCCCAATGGCCAGCGCCTGGGGATGGCAGATGGGAGTGGGCTCGGGGTAATGGCCAGGCAGCCTGTTCCTCTCAGAGGTCCCCACCCCATCCAGTCTCTGGTCTCCAGTGGCAGCAGCCTCCCAACAGGTCACCCCATGGTTCTCCTCCAACGACCTCAGTGCCTGCTCCGTGGGCTCCTACTGTCAGTGTCCACAGGGTGTTCAAAGGTCCTGAGGGGCTGGAGGGTCCAAAAGAATGCAGTGGAATGGACATAACCATGCCAAATCTGGTCCTGGAGACATGGGGGCCCTGCTACATGCCCTAAGGCCCCCCCACAGGCAGAGCCCCTCCCCCGCCCAGCAGGAAGCAGAAGCAGGGGTTGAGGTCACCCCACATCCTTCTGTCCCGCCACACTCACAACATCACGTGCATTGCACACCATGGCCGAACTTCCACTCCTGTAAGGAACCCCTGAGACCTACCATGGGGCAGGTTTTAGATGCCAGGGGTTAGGTGGGAGGCAGCGTCTAGAGTCCAGCTCCTAGGGTTCAAACCCCAGGTCCAGACTCATCATCCCCCACGGGCCTGGGCATTTCATAACCTCTGCGTGCCTCAGTTTCCCCATCCTTAAATGGTGAGTTTAATACTTTCCAGAGGAGCTGCTTGTGACTATTACATGTCAAGTACCGGCGCTGGGCTGATACCCGGGAACACTACTTATAAGAGGCTCAGAAAGCTGAGCACCTGGCCTCACGGATGGACCCAGGTGGTCGTGCGGCCTGTCTAGCCATGGACCACCCCCATCAGCTTTCAGTGAGTTCTCAGTGCGCATGCGCAGGTCTTGCGGGCCACGCTCTGCGCATGCACACCGGCTGGAGCCCGGAGCGCTGCTGGGAACAGCTTCATGGCACGGAGGATGCGGAGCAGAGGGCAGGGGTACGAGGGGGCAGCTGGAGCCCAGTTCGCTCTTGCAAAGCACTTCCTGAACTGCACATTCAGTTACCACAAAATGAGTCAAGGTCCCTTTCAAGTGGCTTATTGAGCTTCCCTCTGATCTGGTGCAGCCTCCCCAGGATGGACGGGCCACAGGCTTTCCTGGTGAGCTGTCAGGCCCTGCTCGGAAACCCCTCGACTGGGCACCAGTGCCAGGCTCTGCACAGGCACTGCTTCACTTCTCCCCTACATCAAACCCACAGTCTGGCCTGGTTCCCATTTTACAGATGAGGAAACTGAGGCTCAGAGAGGTTGGGATCACACAGCTAGTCAGGGTCAGGGCTGGGATTTGATCTTATGCCTGTCTGGCTCTTACCTGCTAGCTCTTTTGCCTGGCTCAGTGCAGTGAGCCAAGGCCGTGTTCACCTTACCTGCCTGGGTCAGATAGAGGTCTGGAAACTCTCACTGGTAAAATGAAGACTCTGGGGAGGTGAGACTGTGGAAATGGAAGGATTAGAACCCCTTTTCTCACTTCCCAGGAGGAAATAGGGCCCCACTGATGGGGTGGTGTCTCCTGTGGACAGATTTCTCATAAGAAGGGAGTCAATTTGCCTATAAAATATCCGGGGGAATGCCCTATGAGCCAAGTAGTTAGGATTCTGAACCTCCCCTGCAGGGGGCCTGGATTTGATCCCTGGTGGAAGAACTAAGATCCCACAAGCTGCCTGGTGTTACCAAAAAAGTCTCCCCTGGAACACCAAGATTCCATGGTTGAGGGAGACAGCCACAAAAGCTTTCTCTGAAACCTGTCTTCTGGATCAGGCACCTGCCTGGGTGGAGGGGGAGCCTTAGCTGTGAAAGCCCTTCATCCTGGGGTGGGGAGTGCTGAGGGAGGGAGGATGGGCCCCAAGGCCAGCATAGGTCCTGCCCGAGGGAGAGGTCCTTTTGGGTCTCTGGGAAAGAGGGAGGGCTTCTCAGTGGTAGTCAGGGGAATAAGAGAGAAAAAAGGAAGCAGGTGCGTTTGAAACACAAAGACAGGCTGTGGAAAACCCATACCAGCCAAGAGGGTCTGAACTGTGCTGCTGCTGACTTGGTTGTTTGTTTTTGCTTTTGTCCTTGTTTTGATTCAGTTTAGGAGTTTTCTTAGTAATCACTGCTAGGAAAGTCAGGTGGCCACACAAATGGAAAAGTAAAAGAGAGACAGAGAGAGAGAGAGAGAAACAAAACTGGGTGATAACAACAGACAACAAATCTAAGGACGTGTTCATGGAACTCGCCCACCTTTTTGAGATGGAGAAGAGCCTGAGCCTAAAGTCACACTTTTTTTCCCCTGATTCCCTTTGTCTTTTTTAAAAAGCAACTTTCACTTACGGAAATAATTCACGGTACCCTTGTAAAATGTACACACTATAGATAAGGCTCAGGAACGTCTTGACCACTGCCCTATGGATGGGACCTCCCAGTCGGCCCCTGCACCCTGAATGCTGGAGGGCTCTGTGGGCTGGATAAGGCCTTGTAGTCCCCTCATTATTTACTGCTTCGTTTTTAGGAGTAAGCTCAATGCTGGCGACTAAAGCACATGCTTAAAGAAGCACAGTTTTCTCTCTTTGCTTTGGAGATATTCGTATTCATAACGCGTGTTTTAAAAATACTGTCATTCATTATGGACTCAAACTGACCACCATACTTCATGTCTGGCAGTTAACATGCATCAAGGATTGAAATGGGAGCAAACATCAAATAAATTACTTAAACATGAAAAAAAAAGCATGTTCTGTAAGTCAAATTGCAAAGTTTGCCACAATGCCCTGCTCCTCAGAAGGACCTAGAAAGGTCTGAACTGCCCTTAAACTCTTCCTCCAAACAGTACCTAAGCCTTCTGTTTGAAGCTCTTTCAGATACCCCACCCCGCACCCCCCATGCTCCAAGCCTGTACTGGCCACCTTTCTCATATCTATTTCAGAGATCCCTGGGTCAATAAGATCCCCTGGAGGAGTAAATGGCCACCCACTCCAGTATTCGTGCCTGGAATGTCACATGGACAGAGGAGCCTGGCAGACTACAGTCCATGGGGTCACAAAGAGTCGGATATGACCAAAGCAACTGAGCATGCATACACACACCAAGATCATCTCAGAACTAAGAGTCTTGCCCCAAACTACCCTCCCTTGTTGGTTTCTCCAGAAGAGCAGCAACTCCTGACCTCAACTCCTATCTTCTCACTGAGATTTCAGGAGATGATGACCTCCTGGGGGTGAATGTCCCGTACGCAGACTCCCATCAGAGTCCCTGGGTTTCCTGACTAAAGCTGCTCCTTCATGAAGCTCTGAGCCTGTGTTCTTATGGAGATTTTCCATCTAGTGTCTCAATGTAGGAGCGCAGGAGACTTGTAAGGCTCTGGAACATTCTAGAAGGTCATAAACACCAGTTCTTCAAGCAGCTGGTTGTAGAAATGGAGGAAGGAGATGCACCACCTCTAACCCCTGTCCTCACATCCTCCAAGTTGAGCACATCCACACTGGGTCATGAGGAGACACAGCATCCAGTGTTCCTGGTTGGACTCCACAGTTGCTCTGACAATAGAGCAGCTATATTGTGTGAGTGGTAGCAGCTGAGGTGGGTACACAGCCTTCCCAGAGGATACTGCGTAGACATGCTGTCCACATGGAGGCCTGTCCACAAGGGTCAGGACAGAATGCCAGACTTTAAGAACTGCTTTCCCTTCCATGATTTCTAGCACATTGAAGACCCTCAGAAGTCTTGCATAGTAGAAATAGTTCAATTATGTAACTCAAGTTTTCCCAAACTTACTAGCTCAGAGAACTCGTTTCTGGCAAAATGCCTGTTGCTGTCTCCCAGCAGAACACACGCTGAGACCTGCTGGTCCAGGCATCTGGGGAGAGTAACGATATTGGTCGCAGTGCTTCTTAAGCAGTTGACAATTTGTGCTGCCGGACTGCAAGGGCCTTGACACCCAGCCTTTTTTCCGATAGTTTAGACGGACGCAGTGTCTGAAACCCTAGGGTGTTTTAATGATGGCTTGAGTTTAAAAGAATGGGATCTCAAACTGTGACCGCTGTGATCCCTGGTCCAGGAAGATGCCGCAGAGCATCCAAGCTCGTGTACCACAGCCACCAAGTCCAAGCTCCAGAACCCACAAGCTGCACTGCTGAGGCCTCGAGCCTGGAGCCCGGGCTCCACAAGAGAGGCCTCTGCAGTGAGAGGCCCACGTACCGCAACTGCAGAAAGCCCGCATGCAGCAGTGAAGACCAAAATAAAGTAAAAAAAGACCCCGTGTGCATAGACCCTCTGCCACCTCACAGAAAACTCAGCATTTCCTGTTAAGTGTGCCCAGTGTGTATTAAAAGCTCAGCAACTATGGTTTCCACCCAGGAATCCTTCAGGGGACTTATTATACGTGGTGTGTTGGCGTTATCTGAGGAAGACAAAAGCCCCATTCTTCCCTGGTCGGATGTTAGGTGCTAATAATTCGGGTCACCTCCTGAGGGTGATCCTTAGCCTGGTTCTCAAATGTGGGCATCAATCATGTCACAGGTAAACAGGGCTCATAAGCTACTCCATGTATAAACCAAAAGACCACCTGGGAAGTGGATTGTCCTAGAAGTGTAACTGGAGATGAGCAGTGGGCAGAAGCATGGTGTGACCATCTTTGATGCTGGCATTCTTGACGGGACATCTCCGATTCTGGAGGGCAAATGAGCAGAGCTGCTGTGTCACCCAACGAGGTCTGCCTGGAGACGTGTTGGTGTTTACCTGCCGCATCCTTTCGTTTTTATTACACTCAATCACCTTGTATATTTAACGCGGAAATTTGCTGAAGTGGTTACCAAGCCATGGGGAATAGGAAGGAACGAGGGAGCCACTTTCTGACCCTGAAGCTGGTAAAGTTGCCTTCTTAACCAGACCTGTGCTGGGTTATGACGTTATTTGCATTTAGAGCATTAAGCCTTGAAGCTAAAATTGTAGCAGGAGCTAATTGGAGTACAGGCAGCCTGCTCTGCCATGGATTTAGGATGTTTACTCAATGATGGGTGAGAACTTTCAGGGAAAGAAGGATTTTCCCCTCCATCTTTCCACAATACAATGTCAGCCCACAGTGATCAAGGTCCTGATTTGGGGGTGAGTGTGCAGAGCCTTTTTAAAAGTCTTCACGGGCAAGAAGAACAGATCCTGTATTTGAGCTTCATAGTTTGGCTCTCAAATAGGGGGGAAAAAAGTAGAAATAGTGACAGATTTTATTTTCTTGGGCTCCAAAATCACTGTGGACAGTGATTTTCGCAGCCACGAAAATAAAAGACACTTGCTTCTTGGAAGGAAAGCTGAGACAAACCTAGACAGAATATTCAAAAGCAGAGACATCACTTTGCCAACAGAGGTCCATATAGCCAAATCTATGGTTTTTCCAGTAGACATGTATGGATCTGAGAGTTGGACCGTAAAAAAGGCTGAGCACCAAAGAACTGATGCTTTTGAATTGTGCTGGAGAAGACTCTTGAGAATCCCTTGGACAGCAAGATCAAATCATTCAACCTGCAAGGAAATCAACCCTGAATATTCATTGCAAGGACAGATGCTGAAGCTCCAATACTTTGGCCACCTGATGCAAAGAGCCAACTCACTGGAAAAGACCCTGATGCTGGGAAAAATTGAGAACAGGAGGATAAGGGGACGACTGAGGATGAGATGGTTGGATGGCATCAGTGACTCAAGGGACATGAGTTTGAGCACACTCTGGGAGATGGTGAAGGACGGGGATCGGAGAAGCCTGACCCTGTCCTTGTACTACAGACCCTGGGTTCTCAGAGAGTCGACACAACTGAGTGACTGAACAACAGCAAGAACTAAGAAGCAATTGGATGAGATGTCAGCGGGGCTAGGATTTACAGTGGGGCTGAAGGACCGCATTGCTCTGCCCGAGTTTGGGCAAAGCTGTATTAAGTGCCACTCACACATGTAGGAGACATGGGTTGGGTAGATCCCCTGGAGAAGGAAATGTAAACCCACTCCTGTATTCTTGCCTGGGAAATCTCGTGGACAGAGGAGCCTGGTGGGCTACAGTCCATGGGATCACAGAAGAGTCAGACCTGACTGAACAACTGAAAGAGCAACAACATCACGGGCCTGATGTTGAATCAGGAGCATCTGGCCGCTGTGCCGCTGCACGAGGGACTCAGGATCCCCAGCAGAGGCTCCCACGCCCCTGCCAAGGGTTTGTCTTCAGGTTCTTGGAACTGATTCCTGATGACCCCGGAAAAGGGAGGCCTCCCATTTCCAAAGTTCCCACTCCTCCCTCCTGTGATAAGACAGAGAAAGAAGAGCCGCAGGTTTCCGTCAGTCCAGGCAGAACAAGACCTCTGATCCCACAGAGTAAGGGAAAGACACTGGTCCTCAGAGAGGAGCCTCTTTCCAGAAGGGGGTGCCTTACAATGCGGCTCTCGCAGCATCCATCCTACACTTGGACCCAGAGGCAAGGACAAGAGCAAACCCTAAAGTGGTCAGAAGCATTTATCTCCCGTGCTCTGGTCCTGCTGTGCGTGCACGTGTGAATGTTAAGTTGCGTCAGTCGTGTCTGACTCTTTGCAACCTCGTGGACTGTAGCCCACTGGGCTCCTCTGTCCATGGGGCAACCATGGGGTTGCCATGCCCTCCTCCAGGGGATCTTCCCCAACAGGGATGGAACCTGCATCTCTTACATCTCCTGCATTGGCAGGTGGGTTCTTTACCACTAGCGCCACCAGGGAAGCCCCTGGTCCTGCTGGTCTTTAGTTATATGACTTTGCTTTGGGCCTGATGGTGGGTGAAAAGTTGGGGACAATAATACCAACCACATAAGGTTGTTTCATAAATGAAGTTCACGTTTTTAAACAGTTTGGTTAGAAAAACCCACTCTGAGTATCAGCTTTGCTGCTTCCTAACTGGGTCATTGGGGACAAAGTCATTTGCCCACTCCGAGTCTTCATTTCTCTAGCCTAAAATGGGGAGAAATGGGCTATGAAAGAGTGGAGGGGTGTGCTTTTCAAAACAAGTTTGTTTCATGGTTTTCAATAACTGTTAGATTCATGTCTCCATTTGATGGAAAGATGTGTTTCTCCTTGAATTTAGGGAGGAATCAGAGGAGATTGTGTTTTATGCTGAAGTTACAAACACTGGCCTAACTCCAGCTAAAAGTCTTTCTGTTTTTACAAGCACTGGAGGGGGATCCAAATGACACCCCAAAATGTGACTCTTAAAGGATTTGAAACTTTTGCCTCATTTGAACCCTGTCATTTCACAACCTTTTCTTTGAGAGAGGCCTGACTTCCCAGTGCTCATGTTTGTTTGTTTTGTCATCTAAACCAGTGTGGCACGACAGATGTAAAGTAGAGCTACTTTTTTCCCCCCAGTAAACTCTAGAATTTTCCTGTTTGAACTCAATATAAAAAAGAGTTAGAGTCAAAGTAACAGCCTCCCCCCCTCAAGTTTGGCACATTCGGGAGCCCTTTTCCTAACAGAGGTTTAGGAGAGGAGAGTCAGATGTGACCAGTAGTTGTAATGATGAATTGTTGGGGAAGGTTTATTACCAGGGGAGGGAATAGTTTTGAATCTACTTTTCTTGGTGCACACAACAAGTATTTATGTAATTTTGCAAAGCACTTTTGAGATAGAAACACACATGTGCACATACACAGGAACTATATTTAGTAACACACCCCATGCAGTCTTGGCCTTAAAAACTCCTGTTTCATCATCTGGCTGGAGAGCCAGCAGCCTGCGCTTTACTGGGAGCCCAGGGACGAAGAGCCTTAAAAATACTAGAATCAACCAATCAGCCAGAACATGGACAGCGAGCACCATGACAACTAAATTAGTTTCAAGGTGATGCATCTTAAAGCAGCACACAGTTTCTTCCAATTTCAGTAGTTTGAAATGAAAACAGTGCAAATCAACTAATTTACAAAACCAAAACCAATTGGCAAACACAGACAACAAACTTACAGTTACCAAGGGGGAAAGGGGAGGGGAAGGGATAAATTAAGAATATGGGACAGATAGACACATTAGTACAATCCGGTATATAAATGACCGGGCTTCCCCGGTAGCTCAGTGGTAAAGAGTCTGCCTGCCAATGCAGGAGACAGGGCTTTGATCCCTGGGTTGGGAGAATCCCCTGGAGGAGGAAATGGTGACCCCCTACGGTGTTCTCCACTGGGAAATCCCATGGACAGAGGAGCCGCCCGATAGACTGCAGTCCACGGGGCTACAAAAGAGTCGGACACGACTTGGTGACTGAGACAACACCAAAAATGAACAAAACAGATAAACCACAAGGACTTACTGTATAGCACATGGAATTATAGTCAATATCGTGCAATAACCTGTGATGGGAAAGAATCTGAAGCTGTCCATCTGAAACTAACACAGTATTAGAAATCAACTATAGTTTAATAATTTTTTTTTAAATTTAAGAAAATAAATAGTTTGAAATGAATCAAGGAAGAGGGAAGACAGTATTGACCATAGCAACTGAATTTCTGAAAAATATTTTATTTGCAAATAAAGTCTTACATATGAATCTTCAAACTTACCAGTCCCAACAGCATTGCACTGACTGATACCCCTGTCAACTAGAAAGATCAGAAAGGGAAGGAGAAGGTTCCATTCTGTAGTATTTACAGGTATCTGCCTTTGTTTGATTTGAGGCAGTGGTGATTCACAGAGCTCTTGCAGTGTGTGAAACAGCCTGCTGGTGTTGCCAGCTCAGATCTTCCAGAACTAAACCTATGATGAATTCCAGGGGACCAAAACCTCTTTATGATTTCTGCAGAGCATACTCATATCTGTGTGTGTTCACGACATTTATAGAAGTGAGGTGCCTGGGGAACAGGAAGGGGGTGCTTTATAAGGACAGATAAGCTCTGATTAGGAGTATGAGGTCATTCATCAGATAAAAATATAACACCTGGGCTTTAGCCCATTCTTTATGCTGAGAGAAAAGGAGTTGAGGATGAACGGAACCCAGAGCCTTAAGTATTGATTTTTCACAGGCTGCCTCTCTTAACACATTTTGCGGTGTGTTTCCACCCCATCTTTTAAATTGGTGGGAATGTAGATTGGTGCAGCCTCTGTGGAAATCAGCATGCAGGTTTCTTAAAAAACAAATAAAACTAGAAGTAACATATGACTCAACAATTCTACTCCTAGGTATACATCAACAGAAACCCAAAACACTAATTCAGAAAGGTGCATGGGCCCAACATTCATAGCAGCTCTATTTCAATAGCCAAGATATGGAAACAATCTAAGCGCCCATCAGCAGATGAATAGATAAAAAAATGGTACCTGTATACAGTGAAATGCCACTCATTCTCTTTTTCTAAAAAACGAATAAAATTCTTCCAATTGCAATAACATGTATGGACCTAGAGGGCATTATGTTTAGTGAAATAAGTCAGGCATAGAAAGACACTTTGTGATATCACTTACATGTGGAATCTAAAAATACAGATATATCATCAAATAAGCAGATGACACCACTCTAATGGCAGAAAGTGAAGAGGGACTAAAGAGCCTCTAGATGAGTGCAAAAGAGGAGTGAAAAAATTGGCTTACAATTCAGTATTCAAAAAACTAAGATCAAAAAAAAAAAAAAAAACCAAAAACTAAGATCATGACATCCAGTCCCTTCATTTCATTGGAAATAGAAGGGGAAAAAGTGGAAGCAGTGACAGATTTTATTTTCTTGGGTTCTGAAATCACTGTGGACAGTGACTCTAGCCATGAAATTAAAAGACACTTTCTCCTTGGAAGAAAAGCTATCACAAACCTAGACAGTATATTAAAAAGCAGAGACAACACTTTGCCCACAAAGGTCTGTATAGTTAAAGCCATGCGTGCTGCAGTTCATGGGGTCAGAAAGAGCCAGACAGGACTGAGCGACTGAAATAAACTGAACTGAACTGATGGTTTTTCGAGTTGTTGTGTACAAATGTGAGAGTTGGACCATAAAAAAGTCTGAGTGCTGAAGAATTGATGCCTTTGAACTGTGGTGTTGGAGAAGACTTGAGAGTCCCCTGGACCGCAAAGAGATCAAACCGGTCAATCCTAAAGGAGATCAACCCTGAATGTTCATTGGAAGGACTGATGCTGAAGCTGAAGCTCCCATACTTTGGCCACCTGATGTGAAGAGCCAGCTTCTTGAAAAGACCCTGATGCTGGGAAAATCTGAAGGCAAAAGGAGAAGAGGGCAGCAGAGGATGAGGTGGTTAGATAGCATCACTGACTCAATGGACATGCATTTGAGCAAATTTTGGGAGATAGTGAAGGACAGGGAAGCCTGGTGTGCTCCAGTTCATGGGGTCCCAGAGAGTCAGACATAACTTAGTGACTAAACAACAACAACAAACTATAACAAATAAGAAACCAATTCACAGATATAGAGAACAAACTAGTGGCTAGCAATGAGAAGAGGGAGGGGAAAGGGGGCAAAATGGGGTAGGGGATTAAGTACAAACCACAACACATAAAATAAATAAGCTACAGGGATACATGGTACAACACAGGGAATATAGCCAGTATTTTACAATAGCTATACATGGAATATAATCTTTAAAAATTGTGAATCACTATGTTGTACACCTGAAATTTATATAATATTGTACATCAACTGTGCTAATAAAAATAAACAAATGTTTTTAAGGCTTTGGCTGTTTGTTTCGTCTTCTCGGCCGCCTTCTCCTCTGTTTCTCCCCCCTTCTTCTAAGAGAGCCAACACAACTTCCTTAGAGGTCCTCTTAACCCTGCTCTGTGTCGTAGGGGATTGAAATAGTCGTCAGTTTCTCTCCCAGTGGGAGCATGGTTTGAAAGATATACTCCACCAGCCTTCAACCGAAGAGACACAGTACAACTTGATACAGAGGGGGCTTCTCTTTTCCTCTGACTATTTCAAAGCAACTTCCAGATCTGATGTTTTGAACACATCTCCCCGGGGCTTGAAAGCCCAAAGGTCCTATCTTCACTTAACAGTTAAGGAAATTATAGGGTAGAGGTTAAATGACAGTTTCAAGTGAAAAGCTCATGCTACAACCCAGGTCTTCCTTGTTCTGGTTAGTTCCTTGTCCTGGTTCTCCTTTATCACAAAATACTCTTGCACAATCCACCCTCTGGGACAGTATTAGTAAACAAAGATGGCAGTCAGCCACCTGCCTGGAGAAATAAGTGCGATTACACATGTGTCTCAAGGCTCAGTCTAAGCTGCCAAGACTTGAGACACTCTCTTGATGTCCACTAACTTCTCAGATGCTCCAACCCTTTGGCCACCTTGATGCAAAGAGCCGACTCATTGGAAAAAGTCCTGATGCTGGCAGAGACTGAAGGCAGGAGGAGAAGGGGGTGGCAGAGGATGAGTGGTTGGATGGCATCACTGGAATCTCAGCGAACTCTTTGAGACGGTGAAGGACAGGGAAGCCTGGTGTGTCACAAAGAGTCAGACAGGACTGAGACACTGAACAACAGCAACGTCTGAGAAGTTACAAGGGCTGGAAATGGACCGTGATGGCCACCAGGGCCCGAATCCACAGGGAAATGAAGGTCAGGGAGTTTCTAATTATAAACAACAAACCAGAGTTCAGACTGGCTGTTTTTCTCGTCTCAGAAAGCCTTCCACGGCGTGACTTGTCTCCCTTCATTGTGTGAGGTTTGTGCTTTTTTGAACCGCTCTGTTTACACAGTTTGAAAGTGTTTTTTCATTAATTTTTGCTGGCCAAGCGTCTCCCGAAGCCGAGTTAAGAAGCAGAATAATGAGGCTTTCAATCATACACGAGACTGACAATCAGCTAATAAAAAAATTCCTTTTTTTTTTTTCCTTCCTATTTCCTCAAAAGGCAGTTCTCAGAAAAACAATTCATTTACTGTATGTACCCTGTTTACCAGCAAGGTTAAAAGTTCAGGAAAAAGAAAGACATCAAAATATTTACATTAAAGCAAATCAGAGTCCCTCTCCTGCGTCTGGCACTGTAGGTTTAGGATCGGCCACTCGTCATGCCCCTGAGCAGGGAAAGCCGTACTCTGGCTGGCTGGCCCCACACTGCTCCAGCTCTCACTCTCCACCACTGTTTTTTTCTTTTTTTCTTTTCCTGTATTGCCGTCTTTACTTCCCTCACTTTCTAGATCTTTTCTTCCTTTGGATATGATTTTATAGCTGGGGTCATTAAGACCCCATCCCAGTAATTTTGCTGACAGCCTGTTTCTACCACTTCCTTTATTATTTATAATTGTGACTTTTAAAAAATTCTCCATTTTCATGCATTAAAATAAGGAAGATGATGGTCACCGTTTATTGCTTCTGTACACTGTGCCTCACGTTGGGCTAAGTGCTTTCACAAGGGGGCTTCCCAGGTGGCTCGGCAGGCGAAGAATCTGCTGGCGCTGCAGGACACACAGGAGATGCAGGTTCCATGCCTGGGTCTGGAACTGCTCTCCTACATTGCAGCAAACACCTTTGTGTACCAGCCTGGGGAGCATTTCTCTCCCCAGTTGATGATTTTGGAAATCAAGACTCAAAGAGATCAAACTTGCAGACCAAGACCATGCAGACCAGACCTGGGACCCAACAGATCAATTGCTGGAATTTATGGTATCTCCAATTCTCTACTTTAGAGGAAGAGCCCCAGGACTGCAACTTTTCAGAAGTACTTTCCTGGGTCCTTCTTGCCTCGGGAAGGAATGGCTCAAGGAGAGTCAGCTGTCCCTCTGCTAACACGAGCAATGATCTTCCAGAGGGTGTGGCGAGCGAGGGCCAGGCAGGGAGATAATGCCAGCTGTGGGTCAGGCCAGCCATCCTCGCCTGTGGTCAGCACCTCGCAGCTGTGCTGATCACTGTGGGAACCCAGCCTTAACGAGGGAAGGGCCCCACCAGGCTGGGCTGCGTGGCCTCTGCAAGTCCGTCCAGGAGGCGGCAGTCCTGGGGCGCCAGGCAGAGCCGCAGAGCTGGAGCGGGCCGCTCTGCTCTCCTCCGACAGACACTGGGCAGAGCCCTGGAGCCAGGAGCGCTCCTCCAGGCACCCGTGCAGGGCAGAGAGAAGGGGCTTCCAGAGCGAGTCTGCTGTGGGCACACCTTCTTGTGGCCCTACTATGTGCCAGTCACCAGCCGGGCATGAACAGTGTGGCCGGCGCCCGCCCCCCAGGCCCCTGGGTGAAGATGACTCAGGCCTGTGCTCACCAGGCCCGGAGGGCGTCCGTCCCTATGTGTCCATCGTGTCGCCTCTCAGAGTGGCTTCCTTGAAGTGCCCCAAGAGGAGCGCGAGGGGCCGAGGCCTCCCCATCTGTGGCGTCCTGTGAGTCTGCAGGGAGGCTGCCAACAACCCCCAAGGGTCAAGAAGCACACGCATCCCACACACACCATGGACACACACACTCCACAGATATCCTCCCCCCCACACAATCCCCACACACAACATACACATGTACGCACACACACATCACAGACTGCCCCCCACACTCCCACGCCCACTTTGCACATGCAGTGTGCAGACATCCACACATGCACACATACAGGTGCTCACGTGCCGCAGACACCACGTTCAGCTACTCACAAAGCACATGGGCCACACGCAGACACACTGAACACACACACGAGCCATAAACACCTACGCCCACACCACACATGTGCCATCCCCACAAGACTCACATGACCACACCGCATGTGTGCGAGCACACACACACACTCGTGTACACGCACACCTGCGCTCTCCCTTGTTGTTGACCCTCCTTATTCGGGGGCACCGGAAACAGGGGACGAGCTGCCAAACCCCCTTCCTTCTGGCAGAGAGGATGGGTGTGTGAAGGAGAAGTCTTTGTAAAGCAACTAACTTCTTGGGCTTTCCAGGTGGTGCTGTTGGTAAAGAAGCCGTTTGCCAATGCAGGAGACATAAGAGATACGAGTTTAATCCCTGGGTCGGGAAGATCCCCTGGAGGAGGGCACGGCAACCCACTCCAGCATTCTTGCCTGAAGAATCCCATGGACAGAAGAGCTTGGCGGGCTACAGTCCATGGGATCACAAAGAGTCAGACATAACTGAAGCAACTTGGCACATATGCAAAGCAACTTCTTGGGAAAATGAAAAAGCAGCCCTAGTGTGACCTAAAGAAAGAGTAACCACTATTTTACAGTCCAAACCAGGACATGCTTCAGAGTGAAAGGCAGAGTGGAAAGGCATTGCCAGGCACTAACTGATGTCTGACAGGCATGGATGGAGGTGTCCTGGGCAGACCCAAGTCTTCCTCCCCTAAAGGGACCAGGAACAGTCATTCCACAGTTGTGCTCTACTGCCTCTAGAGGCTTCAAAGATTAAAAAAAAAAAAAAAAATTAATGGAAAAAGAATCAGTAAGAGCTGGAGACACAGCAGTATTTTTTTTTAACTTTTTATTTATTTATTTTAATTGGAGGCTAATTACTTTACAATATTGTAGTGGTTTTGCCATACATTGACATGAATCATGTCAATGTATGGCAAAACTTTTTATTTTATACTGGAGCACAGCCAATTAGCAATATTGTGATAGTTTCATGTGGATAGCAGAGGGACTCAGCCATATATATATGGATATGTATGTATCCATATATGTATGTATCCATTCTCCCCCAAACCCCCCCTCCCATCCAGGCTGCCACATAACATTAAGCAGTGTTTCCTATGCTATACAGTAGGTCCCTACTGGTCATCCATCCTAAATACAGCAGTGTGTACATGTCCATCTCAAACTCCCCTTTCCCCCATCCTTCCCCTTCTGGCAGCCACACATTCAGAACACTAACGGTTTGGGATGGTACATTTCCCTCATTTTTGCTCGTACTCTTAGAGGGCAGGGAGGACTGCTTCTCCTGGTGGAGCTCTTTTCACGGCTCCTTAACCCATCTCAGTGATTCTCTAACAGTGCTGCGCCACTAGCTGAGGGCTGGAGGGCTGCCTGGGGCCCCAGGAGCTTCTGTCTAACTGATTTCCCCACGCCGCCCACCCCACAAGCTCCTCAGAAGAATAAAGACCGAATTCTCTTTACCAGAAGTTCGGTAGCACCTACGTCAGGCAGGCACATGTTGGGCTTTGGAGGTGAAAGGTGTGACCACAGAGCTCTGACCTCAAGGGGCCCAGAGAGCAGAGCGAACAGCTGTGCTCCCTGGTCTCCTGGGATCTTGTTGAAAAGCAGACTCTTGTGCCAAGGGGCCCGGGTGGGGCCTCTGCCTTTTCGACCTACCCTCCCACCATGCTTTGAGAATTAGGCACTTTGTAGAGAACAGACCTGTCCACATCCTGGCCCTTTAGTGATTGAGCATCCTCACCTGCATCTGCCAGGAGGCAGGACCAACATCCCTGCATTAGGCCGGGGTCACTGAGTTGCTCTAGAAACGTCTGGGTTCTGCCACCCACCTGCAGGGAAGCTGCTGCACGCACAAGGGAACCAAGATCTCACAGGGGTCATCTGACTTCCGATCGCCCCATGTTCAAGGATGACCTGTGGCTGTTGTTCAGTTGCTAAGTCGTGTCCAAGTGTTTTGGGACCCTTTGAACTGTAGCCTGACAGGCCCCTCTGTCCACAGATTTTCCAGGCAAGAATACTGGTGTGGGTTGCCATTTTCTCCTTCAGAGGGTCTTCCTGACCCAGGGATCAAACCCGAGTCATCCTCACTGGCAGGCGGATTCTTTATTGAGGAGCCACCGGGGACGCCCTCAGTGGTGCTCTCGAATCTTCCAGCTGGTGCTTAGGGTTCACAGTCTTTCACAAGGAGAGAAATGGCATCTGCTGGCACATGTTCATAAAACACAAAGACTCGGAACAGCAGAGGACAGGTGAGGCCAGACTGCTCTGGAGTTCAGTCAGGATGCACCATCACATTCCTAGCTTCGTGCTTTGGAGCAAAACGAGACTCAGTTTTCTTAACCAAAACAAAAGGATAATAATTCCATCTCTGTGGCTGGTGATGAGACCTGGAAATAATTTTGTGAATCCCCAAAGAGTGGGATTATTCTCAAGGTGCCCCTTTATTAATCTATTTGGACAGTCGTGGCTGAAAAGCCAGTACCTGGAGACCTGGGTAGAGTGGGACAGGGACCCCTGGCTGAAGGAGGGACTGTGCCCCGTCCCAGCCACGGGGACTCAGATGACTTCGAGATCCAACTGAGTCCTGGGATTACAGTAGTGAGAGCATCACACACAGGCAGACCTTCCCGAGGGACTCCAGGTCTCACATCTGGAGACAGCAGTGTTCCCCGTGCACCTGTGAGTCAAGTCTAGACCTTCCCCCATGTAGATTCCCTTCCACGGGATCAAAGCAAACAAACATGATTTGAAAGTACTTCAGTCTTAACAAAAAGACATTTAAATCTAGAAATTTCAAGTAGAGCTGTTTATCAGAAAGCCTCAGTCTCCATACGCCTGTTGCAGAGCGCCTAAAACTATGAAACCCTCACGGCTTTTGATATACGGAGTCAGAACCCGATGTGGGGATTCACATGAGTGAAGCCGAGCCCCGATGTTTCAATCACGGTGCCTTTCTGAGCCAGATGCTCACGTGGGGAGCAGGGGAGGAACGTCGATTGCCGACACCAAGTTTTCATCTCCACTGGATTCATCCTCTCTTACTGGCATCTCTGACGGAAAGGGAACACCTGGACCAGCCAGCAGGAGGGGAGAGCCACCCGAAGCCCAGGATCCCAAGGGTGACCACATCCGTCCTGGACGAGGACCTGGAGCCCTCAGCTTAGTCATGGTTGTGCCAGGATTGTGTTTGTGCAGATCTAACTGCAGGGCAACTTGCAAACACCTTGCAGATACTGGAGTGAAAAGGAGAGGGTCTGGAAATTGGGGACAAGCAAATATCACCACCACTTCCTAAAAGAATGGGTTCTAGGACTTGCCAGAGGGAAGGATGGAGTGAAGGGATAGCTAAGAAGCTTGGGATGGACATGCACACATGGCAACACTTAATGCAGACAGCCAACAGGACCCGCTGTGCGGCACAGGGCACCCTGCTCAGCGTCATGTGGCAGCCTGGACGGGAGGGGACTGGCAGAGAATGGATACACGTATATGTGTGGCTGAGTTCCTCAGCTGTTCGCCTGAAACTCTCACATTGCTGGTGATCCGCTATACCCCAATACAAAAAAAAAAAAAAAAGAACCGGTTCTGAAAACTACAGAAGAGCAGACTTGCTCCAATTTCCAGGCAAGCCCAGAAGAGGCGTGAGGCATTGGGGAAGAAAGTGGTGGTCTCTAGAGGAGCGCTGCGAGTTCTCTAAGAGAAAGTCATTCCATGCTAACCTCGTTTCCTGTTTTGACGAGCTTCACCAGAACAGTCAATTAGGGGAATGCCCCAGAAAGTGTGTCTTGCTTTCAGTAAAGCATCTGAAAACCTCTCATCAGATCCTATGCACGTAAGATACAAAAGATGGCCCAAAGGATGGTGTGACCAGGAGAACTCACGCTTGACAGGAAGGGCACCCCGAAGGAATCCACTCACAGCATCATGGCAGTCCCGCTACCTCTCGTCCCACCGTGGCTGCCGGAGATGGCCAGGGTGGCCACCCTGAAGGTCTTAGTTGGACTATTCAGAGTTCTCTCCCTTGTGGCAAGTGTGGTTTGAAATGGTTCTCCGCAGCTCTACACCTAGAGAAGGCTAAAAACTCCAAAGGGAAAATGCTGGTCTGTGGCTAGTTTTGCACCAGTTCCAGCTACTGGAGGGAGCAGCAGTGTTCCCATGGAGGCCCAGAGGGCCCTGTGCAGGCACAATTCAACTTAAGAGAAGGGCCTACTGTAGAGCATGGGGAACGATCTCCAGTGACCCTGACAAACCATAAAGCAAAAGAAATGTGTGTGTGTGTGTGTGTGTGTGTATGTGTAAGTGAATCACTTTCTGTACAACAGAAATTAACACACCACTGTACATCAACTATGGTGGTGGCAGGTTAGTTGCTAAGTCATGTCTGACTCTTGAGATCCCATGGACTGTAGCCCACCAGGCTCCTCTGTGGGATTTCCCAGGCAAGAACACTGCAGCAGATGGCCATCTCCTTCTCCAACATCAAGTATGCTTCAATTTAAAAAACTGATGAATTAAAATATAGCTCAGAGGCAGACACTAAAAGCATATTTGTTGAATTTACAGACCACAGACCTCGGAGGAAAAATGGCTAACTCACACGAGCTGGAAGACGGGGATGAAACAAGACAGAACCCATGTGAAGCCCTACATTTCCTTTCAAATCACAGTCTGCTGGAGGAGCACCAACTCAGGGTGCATTTGATCCCAGCTGTGCTACTGCATACTTGAGTGCGGCCAGAAATGACAAAAGGACACCTCAAAGGCTTCACCTTTACTTGTAAATTTTTTCCATAATATTAAAGCTCTTTGGTGTGTGAGACAGGTCCTAAAAATCCCTTCCCTGCTTACAGGGTGACCTTGTTGTAAGGACAAAATAAGTCAGAGGTGGTAAAGTGCTTTGAAAAAGGGAAAGCTCTGAAATTCAAAATAGTGTTATTATTTGTTGTAAGGTGCTTTCCCTCCAAGAAAAGAAAGAAAAAATCTGACAGACTGCAAGTGATAAGCAGAAAATGATTCAGCGCTGAGTTCTGTTTCTCCAGCTCTAACCCCAAATTGGTAGAGCTTGCAAGCTGCCCCGCTGCTGTTCAGTAGCCCAGTCCGACTCTGTGACCCCATGGGCTGCAGCACGCCAGGCCTCCCTGTGTCTTACCATTTCCCGGAGTTCGCCCAAGCTCATACCCATTGAATTGGTGACACCATCCAACCATCTCATCCTCTGTTGCCCCCTTCTCTTACCCTCAATCTTTCCCAGCATCAGAGTCTTTTCCAATGAGCCAGCTCTTCGAATCAGGGGGCCAAAGAATTGGAGCTTCAGCTTCAGCATTAGCTGAGCTCAGCTTCAAAAGCCTAAATGCCCCTCAGACTCCAAATCCCTCTTCTGGCCATCTGCTTTTCCAAGAGTTCTTTCTGGAAGGTCAGCTTTCCACTGATTAAATAAATAATCATTCAGAAATCTCCCTTTCCAGAGCTGGGTCTTTAAAAATGTGACTGGGTAAATGGCCAGAATGGATGCCAAATGACTTCAGTTGGGGCCTTAGACTTTTGCAACGATTTTAAATTTTTTTCAGTCTCACCACTCTTGCTGCTGTGCAAGCCCTGGTTCAAAAGTTAGGTGAAAAATGCACTGCATTTAGTCGCTAGATGCAAGACAGGAGAGCAGGCCCTAGTCAAGGTAACAGACAGGGATGATGACCTGACACTTCTTTCAAGAGGGCCAGTATAATTTTACTTGGTAGTTATAGGCCTCAGAGTGGTCCTAGACTGAGCTGCCTGATAGAACTTCCTGTGACAATATGAAGGTTCTATTATCTGTTAAGTCTGATATAGCAGCCATAAGTCACAGGTGGCTATCTACATTTAAATTAATTAAGATAAAAATAAATTAAAATTTTAGCTCCTCAGTCACACCAGTCACATTGTAAGCTTTCAATGGATTCTCATGGTCAGTGGCTGCCACTTTTATCCATGCTTTCCTAAACCAATCATTCTGAACCTTGGCTACACTATGGACTTGCCTGGGGAGTTTTAAAAATACTGATGTCAGTCCCCCCACCCCGAATTCTAGTGTGATTAGTCCTGGTGGAGCCTGGGCATTTGAGCTTTTTTTTTTTAACTCCTAGGTAATTCTAACATCTGGCCTGGGTTCAAAGCCATTACTCCAAACATCTACCCACAGGGTGTAGCCACAAACACGTGAATAGTCCTGGGCTCCTGGCACTCTCAGGGGCTGCTGAGAGTCTCTGCTGCTCCATGATACTCTTCTGCATAGTCTCTCCCTCTTCTAGAATCCAGGGAAATGTAATGACGGAGGTGGAAAAAAGAACCTCAGGATCGAGTGGGGCCTCAGGAATCTTTTCACCCGCGCTTCCTAGTGTACTGTTAAGGAAATTGGTGTCCCAAGTTCGAGAACTTGACCAAGACAAAGGCTGGCAGAACAAGGATGGGAGCTGTGTCCTCCAGACACCCAGCACATCCCTGCCCTGGGATGTGGAGGTCACTGTCACCTTCTGGAATGTGAGTGAACACAATGTAACTTTAGGATATTCATAAGCAGTGGAGGAGGAGAAGGGAGCGACAGAGGATGAGCTGGTTGGGTGGCATCACTGACTCCGTGGACATGAGTTTGAGCAGACTCATGGAGATGGTGAAGGACAGAGGAGCCTGGTGTGCTGCAGTCCATGGGGTTGCAAAGTTCCGGACATGACTTAGAGACTGAACAACAACAATAACACGAGAAATGCAAAGGTTGGTTTCAGATGAGGGTCTGGGTACCCAGAGGGCAGATGGCTCATGATCAACCTTTCCTGCGAAGATTGGGTCTTCTCTGCGGTTACTCTGTTTATCTCCTTAGCCCATCAGGATAAAGGGATTGGCAGTTTCCTCACCCAGCAGGCAGTGGTTAGAATACAAGTGCTCAGCCTCACAGGGTCACTCAGAGAAGCAGTGTCATGATGGAGCCATTCAATACCTTGTCCCTGAGTAGAGTGTCAAGTGCTGGGGACAGCCTGAGGGGTGAGACAAATCAGAGCCCGCCTTTAGAGAGCTGAAATCCGGAGGGGCTGGTGAGAGTGATGGCTAACTAATAAGTGAACAAGCAGCGTAACTGTAGAGGGAATGGGGTCTCTCAGGACAGGTGGTCAGAGAGGGCCCCCTGACTTGGGGACGTTTGGACTGAGACCTAGATATTCATCTTGTATATACTGTTCAGTAGAGGGGATTTGATATGATCATCATGGCCTACTGATAAATTAATTCTGAAATGTGTGAAACAGTAGGACACAGTCATTTTAAATTATTCTTGTGTGTCTGCTAAGCTTAAACACAAAGACAGATGGGAATTTCTGGAAGGCAACCTAATGGCCTCTTTGGCCAGGTCCCCAGGAGCAGGGAAATGTCCTACCAAGAGCTGGGGAAGAGAGTGTGATCCAGCAGAAGGGATATGCTGATGTTTACTCATTTTAAGGAATGTTTATCTGCCAATTCCAGGGGCTCCAACGTGAAGGGTGGGTTTAAAGAATCTGGGCATCTATGGTCTGTAATGAACTATCCAGCACCCACTACACTTGGTGAGTGAAGCCTAGGGAGGCTCAGGCAGAAGTAGACTAGAGGTGTTGGGAAGGCCAAGCAGACTGACCCCATCCTTACCCTTGTCTTCAGAACCTGGCACAGAGAAGCCCAAAAAACCCTTGTGGCATGAGAGAGCAAATGGGAGACTGATGTGCAGAGGGAGGGAGAGGGGCAGCTGTGAAGACAGACGTCTGCAGGAGCAAGCTCAAGGTTGGTGATGATTCGGGGCCACCATCTCCAGGCCACGACCAGAGAGGGTGTGGGAAGAGGCTTCCAAACATCTCCCAGTATTTTTCTCAAGTGTCAACTTGCCAGTACTGATTCGAGAGAGGGCTTCCAGAAAGAGAAGAAAAGGCAGGGCAGACCAGACTGAGTAATAAGTGATTCAAGTTCAACACACTTCTTCTAGAAGCTGTCATAATGAGCTGTGCGGTTATGACATGGTTTCTCTGTGGTCCTAGAGAAATGAATCTCAAACGTTATTTGGACTCCTTTACATTGAGATTTAAACAGAACTATTGAGATCATGGAGGACAGAGGAGCCTGGAGTGCTACAGTCCACGGGGTCTCAAAGAGTCAGGGACAGCTTAGCGGATGAACAGCAACAATAAGCAAACAATCCATTTTTCTTTAGTTATGCTTTTAATGAAGGGAAAGGGACAAAGATACAGTGAGACTGGCCGGCTACACAGGAAAGCGACCAGACTAGACCATGAACACCACACGGCAGGCACCTCGCCCTGAAAGCCGAGTCCCCGGCGGCTGGAATCAGGTCCCAGGGCCAGCCCTGCCCCTGCACTCGGCCGTGGGCAGCAGGTAGAGGTGTTGCAGAGGGGCTGAGTCCTGTGTCATTTTCAAGCAACTGTGTCATAAAGTTTCCTGTTTCATCTCCCAGTTATTCTGAAACAAAAACATGCACGAAAAACACAGGTCACTGCCAACCGCACTGAGACACAGTCACTCCAGTACATGGAAACCGAAAAGGGAAAGACAGATCGTAAATGCCACAGTAAGATGGGGAATCAAATTTATCAGCATCTATTCAAATAGTGATAATCAACAAAAACTGCGGTGGGGATGGCGGTGGGCGGGGCATCTGTTCAAAAATAATTCAGAAAGAGGCTGTAAAGGCAGATGTTCCCAGAAGCCCACTGCCTGTTTACTGAAAAGTTGAAGTCAATTCTGCCCCCTCAGGGTCCAGGTCTAAGTCTGGGGCACACCATGGCACTTCCCCTATGTGCCCTTGTTGGTCTAGCTGAAGTCAGATAGGACTCCCTGGACAAACCTGGCATTGACCCAGGTGATACTTTGACAGCCGCTCTTCAAGGGTCCAAAGAGACTTAAAAGAGGTCACCATGGCATTGTAGTTGGATGCAGGTGGATGGGGAGGATGGTGTATGAATTTCTGGTCCCCTCTCCTCTTCCCATTCAAGAGAGCTAGTCTCCCAGGGACCTCACAGCATTATGCGCACACAAGCTTGTACCGAGCAGCCTCAGCGAGGTAGGGGGAAGGAGAGATGGTAAGAGGGGGGATCTTGTCCAAGCAACGACCCTGAAGGACAGCACAGGGCTGAAGATAACTCCAGAGACTATGATTCTATTGAAAACGGCTTTGTCCACTTGAGGCTGTTATGGTTTGGCTCCCAAGCAGCGCATTGTTTGTGGAAACTCACCCTTAATTTTCCCAAACAAGTGAAGGGACAGGTCCAGAGACAGAGAGAGGGATGGCTTGATTCATGAATATAAACGGTCCAACCTCTCCCCAAAATTGGGCTTTGCACTTAATCTGCAGCTCAGACCTTGGAGGAGGAAGAGAGAACTGGAGACAGCACTGTCATGGGAGCAGAGTCAAATTCACACCTGCCCACTCTTCCCCATCGCGTTCTCTGACCAGCCACCACTGATGGTCAGAGAAGGGATGCACTCTGCCCAGGACTGTTCAGAACTTTCTTGCGTGCCCTGTCATCCCTTCCACATGCCATCTTTGCTGGATGTGACCCTGAGCTCATGCGGAAAGCCAGCTGCCTGGGCCCCTTCCCCTTTCCTGACTTTTGTTAATGGCACAAAACTTTCTGCAAAAAAGGCTGGGAGCAGAGGGTGCTGCATGATTTTGGAAAAGCTCCATCCTTCTGGAAGAGATTCATTCACAATGCACAGCAACATGCAGAAGACCCTGAGAAGTTAGGAAATAAAGAAAGCCATTTAAATTAATTCCTTGTGTGCTTCCCAAACATATCTGGAGTGGAATCCCTCTTACACTGGAACCTCTGCAGACAAGGTTCCACTGGGCAACAGAGAGCAGAGCTTCACCTAGACTGAGTCCTTGCAGTCCTGACACTCACAGGACAGTTGTGACAGTCTGTTTATTTCCTGGAACTCTGTATTGTTTTTCCTCCATATTTTCCCTCTAAGGTCCCCCACATATGAGTTCGCTGAATCACAAAACTGCAGCCTTTTTTTCTTTTTCTCTCATAAGCCTCCTATACTAGTGACCTTTCTGAGTGATGATGAACCTGGCTGTGTGCTTGCTAACATCCTGGGGAGAACGCTGCCCACCTGAGCCTGTTGGGAATACCAGTTTCCTAGTCTGTGTTCAATGAGCTAGCATTTTCTGATGTGACTTAATATCAGAATCTGGGCCCAAGATTTTATATGCAGTGCCTTCCTGGGTGGGCAAAGAGAAACAGGAACTAAGACACGCATCAGTGGCTGACATGGGTGGAAGGGGCGACCTGGTTCCTCTAGTTTGAAATAGAGAGGCAGCTAAGGAACCTATGCTCCTCTCCAGTTCTGAGTGGGAAGGAAAAATCAAAGTGCAAGAGCCCAGGCAGGGTTTGGTATGCATCACTTGACCATGTGGAGTTGGACCAAAATAACAACCGGGGGAGGTGTCATCTGGTCAACCTACATTTTACAGATACACAGAATGAGGAAGTTGGCAGTCTTTTTAGGGTCACTCTGGAAAAGATATTGCTGGGAATGAGATCTGGATCTCTCCTACCATCATCCCTAGATTCTGAATTCTAGCTTTCCACTGTAAACCTGATCTAGCTGGTGTGGGAGTTTTTGCACGCATAAATCAAACCCTGAGTGACTCCACATTGACCGGGCAGTCCAGTTATCATTGAAGAAACTCAAGATTTTACACTCAGGGACTCTAAAAGGTTTGCCCCTAATTCAGAGCTGATCACACAAATGGCTTCCCATGTGCCAGCATACACTGGCATGGGGCAGAAGCCACCAGCACTTCTTTTGCACTGGGATATTCCTAGAGAAACTTCTGGTCACATGTTACTCCCATATTCTTACTCCCAGCTTGACTGAGCTGTGTTCTTCTTGCAGGTCTCTAGCATTCAGGGGACCCCCAAGTGCTCTCCGCACTGTGGGTACCCAGCTCCACTTCCCCTTAATCTGTACACCACACTGTGAATATGAGTCCTTATCAGGGGCCTGAGATGCAGCCCTGGCGATTCCCTGGATGCTCCCCAAGCCAGGCCCCAGATCACACCCTCTCAGCTCCTGTGGCAGAGGAGGGTCCTCAGCCTGGAAAACAGACATGGAGAGGGACAGAGCTCAGACATCCACCCCTGACTGGATGGGTCACAGGTCGGGGCATTTCCCCTCTATTCCATCCAAGCTTCTACTTTCCAGGTGGTAAGAATAGAGCAGGAATACTGGCGTGGGTTGCCATTTTCTCCCCCAGGGGATCTTCTCAACCTAGGGATCAAACCCGCATCTCCTGAGACTCATTCACTGGCAAGCCAGTTCATTACTGTTGAGCCAGCAGAGACAGTGGGATAGGACTTAGCGACTAAACAAGTACCCGGGCAGGGGAATGGGGAAGCAAAGAGCACACACTTCAACTTGCTGTAACATCCTCAGTGCGGAAACCCCAGTGCCAAAACACCGGACCTGAGCCCCCAGCCACCCACGTGCAAAACACACTCGTCGAGGGCTCCATCAGCTCCTGGGAAAATGATGGGCCAGGCACTCACATCCTGTTCATGTTGATTCATATCGGATTTGGATGGGGTTGGAAGTCAACTTTTTTGAGCTTTTGAAACTTGCCAGGAGGGTGTGGCAAGCTTGGCAATGCCAAGGTGCACACTCTCAGAAAATGAAAACCTAGAGGACACGCTCAGCAGACATCATTGTTTCTTACAGACTAATTTTAAGGATAAGTGATGTGGATCCCCTGTGCCAATGATTCAGCTTTTGTGCTACGAGAGATGTCAGGGCAGGGGAAAGAGGAGCCGCCCTTGAGAGGCCCCCTCCCCTTGTTTCTGGGGAGGGCCCCGTTTTTAGAACAAAAGCCACATAACCCCGAGCAGACATAGAACCTTTTCTGAGGGGACCTCCCCGAGGAGCAGTTTTTGCGAAGTGTTCCATGCATCATTACAGACTACCCATGGTTCAGGAAGTCTCAGCCTTTAACAAAGCCAGCAGCAGAGTACGAGCCTGTCCCAGGGCTGCCCCAAACAGAAGCGGCATCCTGTAGTCCATTGTTTGCTGATCTCAGCCCATCCCATCCCAGATACTAGTCTGGATGTGTGCTTTCTGTGAGCATCTGCCCTCTCAGATTGCTGCTGCAGGAGCATCTTTCTCACCTGGGAGGCAGGGGAAGTTCAGCCACTAGCTGGTACCTGGTATCACTCAGCCTCCAGTCCAGCATCCTGATCGTGATGCTCCTCCACCTTTTAGGATGAACAGGAGTTCATGGGTGAGTCACCCCGACCCCCAAGGATCTTGGAAATTTGCGCACCTTTTGGTACCAAAAGGAACCCACAAAATACTTCCCTCTGTTAATACTAAAGGTTTCCACAAATGGAAACAACAGTGGGCAACCCAAGGACTGGGCCTCACTCAATTATTTCCTGGTCTAGTCAATACCACCCCCTTCCCCTTGGTCACCTTCTCTATCCATAAAAAAAAAAAAAAATCCTCTTTTCAAAGAATTAAACCTCAAAAACATTATAGCAGATCTATAGTCTGGTTAACATTGTAAAATGTCAAAGTTAGGTAACCTTGCTATACTGTTACTAAGGGATGCAAAGGTCTTTCTGAAAGGCTGGTTTTACCTCTAAAGTTGGACTAAAACACATGAAGGGAAACTCAGCGTTAAAAGGAAAAAATAGAAACAATCTTTAGGCCTTTAGGTTTTCCAATCACCCTTGGCCCATGGCCCTAACTAACAGTCCTCAACATGGACCTCTGGACCAACAGTATCATCTGAGAATTTTCATAAAGGCAGATTTTCAGGGTGTGCCCTAGACCTTCTAAATCGGAAACTCTGGCAATGGGACCCAAGGATGTCTCTTTTCACAAGTGCCTGAGTGATTGTGATACACACCTGAGTATCACCAGCGGGGAGTGATACCCGGGCCGTGGGCTCATGACCATGACCATGACCATGGCAGGTCGGCTGTCTACTGATGCTCTCTGTTTGGTCAGCTATCCCCAGGCTCCTCACTGGATGGCTCTGCCCTGAGATGCCGCAGTGGGAGGGAAGAACCGGGAGCCAGCTGAGACTGGAAGCATGGTCTGGGCTGACCTGGGAAGAAAGGCCGGCATGGCTCATTCCCTAGTGCTCTTTCCCAGACGCTGAGCATCTGCAGGGCGTGGGAGTGACACCGTGGGATTCTACACCTGTACCCGGGAATCCCCCACCACATCACGTCTTTCCTGGCCAAGCCCTCTCCTCCCACACATAGCCTTCCTCTCCCCCACGCCTCTGCCTGGGGAGAATCCTTGAGCCATGATGTCTGTTGGTATTTCTCTTGAACAGGAGACTAGAGGATGCCTCTAGCTGACTGCCCCTCTGGGAGGAGAGGGGAGCACAGACCCCCTCTGCTCTGGAGCCTCGCTCACACCCGGTAGTGCACAGGTAGGGGCTGACGGCTGAAGGCTCACAGCCGGATAGGTAGCTGGCAACACATGACCAGGTCAAAAAAAACGTTTAAAAAAATAGTTTGTTTATCATTTAAAAAAACTAACCTCATACAGGAAGTATGAGAAGAAGAAGAAGAAAAACACAGCCCCAGGCTACGACACCGAAAGTGGCAGCCTTGGATACAAACCAAGGGAAGGCCCTGCAGTTCCCATTCCCACTTTGCAGGGGTGGAGGGAACAGGTGGGGGGGGGGCGCTGGGCCAGCCCGGGGACTCACAGAGAGGGGCTGCAGGAGAGAAGGGGGCCGTGAGGCCCGAGGCACAGCCCTGACACACACGGGGAGGACGGCGCCCCGTCCAGGGCCCTCCAGGCGGGGCTGGCTGTCCCAGCCGGACGTGGAGAAGAAGACACCAGAATGGAAACTGCCCTCCGAGAGCATCCCCCGTGTCTGCCCCTGCTGGCCCACGTTCTGCCCTTTCTGTGTTTCAGGTCAAGACCAGATCATGCTCACCATACCCCACGCTCCTTCCAAAGCTGACAGCAGTCAGCTAGGCAGATCCCACCATCCCAGGTCTTCCATCCAAGCTGGTGGCTAGGCACCCCTTCAGGACCACAAACCCAAACTGGCGAGCCTTGTTTTGGTTTGAAAGGCATGGACACAAGGCCACCCAAGGCAGATAGGAGTCAAGTGGGATCCCTAAACCAGAGCCATCTGCCCCCCCTGAAATGTGGCTCAAATGGATTTTTTTTTTAATGGGGGCCAGGAACTCACAATGTCCACCCAAGAATTCAAATGAGGAAAAACAATGAGACTCAAGAACATTTCCTCTTTCATAGCACGAAATAGTAAGAGGATAGGAAACAGGAATCTTCCCTCCTCATCATAAAAAAAAAAAAAAAAAAAAAAAATACAAACGCTCTCAATGTGCCCACACTGGAAAGACACCAACGAAATGACTCCAAGTCATGACTATCGCTGTCAAAGAAAGCCATTTAAAAAAGAAAGAAAGAAAGAAAGAAAAAGAAAAAAAACTCTGCACACCCAAAAATCTCAAAATAGAACCAAAACCTGCAAATCATACTCAGGCGTCTATTGTGAACCTATGTTTTAGCATGCTCTTGAAAAGGTTAATAATTTTCCTACCGAAACTGAATGTGGGTTGTGAAAGAACATTAAAATGAAGAAAATTTCCCCGTGGCTGCTATTTTATTATCACCAAAGCCATCAAGTTTCAGTTTGAGTTATTTGTATTTATTTGTGAAAACAAAGATTAGATAAGTAGAAACATAAACCTCATCCTAATTATTGCCCTGGAGTATCTGATTTTTCAGACAAAAAAAAGAAAAAAGAAAGAGCATCAGACACACACTCAAGGCATGAGAATTCAAAACAACAGAGAGGAGAGAGACGGTCCTGTTATCTCATCCTATCACTTGAAAAAATGTATTGTCTCATGTCAAACATTAATATTTGTTTACAGTCTGTAACAACCACACGAGAGGGAATGGGTACTTTGAGTCGTTAAAACTTTGGTCCACTCCAGGCTCAGGCAGAGAACTTTTTTTTGAAGCTGCAAACTTTCATGTTTTTGTTTTACACTTGCAGAAATGCAGTCCCAGCCATATATTTCCAAGTCTTGAAAAAAGGGGAATTGAAGAGTTGCTTGAAAACATCCAATTCTGAGCCTTGAGATACCTTCCAAGCAGTTGAGCTGGGATGAAACCTGGGGTTGAGATGCAAAGCTGGATTTTAACTCAAATGGTTCTCAGATGCCAGGTAAGCAGCTTGTTTTCTGAAGTTTTCAAAGAAATCCTCTGGATGAAATGGTTAATCAAAATCAGGGGTGAGCAAAAATCTCTCTCCACGTTCTGCCGGCACAACATAAACAGCAGAATGAAAAAAATAACATGCAAAAAGACCTGCAGTGGTCTCACATCACCGAACAAACTGTTTTTCTACCTATTTTGTGTTGCTGGCTTTTGTTATCAGCCCAATCGGCAAATTGTGGCCAATTTTGTCATGGTTGAAGCAGACATTTTGTTCCCAAACTGCTTTCAACATTTTAGCTACCAAATAGTTTATGAGAAATTGAAGAAGCCACAATACAAACAGAAAAGGTACCTAATCTTGCTACATTAACCCCTTTTAAGGTTAAAGTGACACACACACATAAAAGATTAAAAACAAGAATTCTAGCAAATTCAAATTCTGAAATAACCTAAGCAGAATTTCCTGGAAAAAAGAATAATTAATGATTAACCTACTGATTGGATTTTGAAACCAACTACACAACATTCCCCGATTCTGACCACAGGACACCACGAAAAGAGCTTTTAATGACACAAGAGGTAATTTTTATTTTACATCCACACACATCAAATACTGCATGAACCTGCACAGCCAAATTCTAAAGGAGTCAATTAAATTCTGCTAAAGGCAAAGAATCGGTTAAGCACTTATTTACTACTGAAAATAAATGACACCCACGTAGTTCATCTTATATATTAATATTGAAACCAAAGAGCAGTCTTCTACCACAAATCATTTCATTAAAAAAAAATAATGAACTAGTTAAAATGAAAACACAGGGTTTTACTTGATGAAACATTCAGTATTCAGATCAAAATGAGAGAAAGCTGACCTGGCTTTTCAAAATTTGTTTTTGCTTAATTCCAACAACAAATTGAAGATGAAACAAGGATGAAAGATTCCTTGTTAAAAATCCAAGAAGTATTAGTTGGAAGAAAAGCAGAATTTCTGACAGAAGACTTAAGAAAACTCTTCTCTCTTTGCAATCCTATCTCATATTTGAAGGCACAGCATTATGTACATTTTTAGCCTTTTAAAATATCAGCATGCCCACACACTATCTCAGATTAAACCAAGGAGAAAATGACACATTCTGAAACCATTTTCTAAAGCTCCTTTTCCTGATAACACTCAGGCACTCACAATCAATTTAATGAGTTTCTAAAAAGCCCAAACAACTCTCCATAAAGAGACAGAATTGTTCACAACAGCCTGCAGATATTTCTAGATTTTGCAAGCAATACTAAGAGTCCTTGCTGTTTACATTTAGAAAAGCTAATGTGTTTTCAACATCTATATCAGAAAGAAATACTACTCAGGGCTTTGGCTAATTAAATTGAGGAACAATTTGAAAAACCCCAAAAGATCCAGTCCAGCAGTCCCCTGATTTCAAACAATTTAAAAATTAGTTCATTTTCCCCTCACCAAGTTCTTTGCACAAATATATATTCTCCTAATCTATTCCTACTTGAAAATTCTTAAGATAATAAAGAAAGTAAACACCCACAGAGAGTAAGAAGTCATTTCTTCCTAAAACATAGAGCAGCAAGATAAACAGTGAAAAGAACTAAAAACAAATAGCACAACTCAGGAAGAACACAGAACACAGACTGATGGATAGAAAACTTAACAGGAGGAATTTTCAGTCCTTAAGGATGAACTCATTTGTGGTGAGTTTCAGGCATTCTCGGGGAGTGATCAGCATAGCTTTGGGGAAACTTGAAGCGAACACAGTATCAGTGTAATAACATTTTCTGGTTAGGCTGTTTGACATCAGACCTAAAACATGTGATTCAGAATTTACACACTTTATGATTTTATGATCCAGCTCTTTCAATATTATGGGACTGCTCTGATACTTGAGAGCAAGCAGCCTGACTTGCGTAAGGCAACAGCATTTTAGAACAAACCAAAAAACCTTGAATGAACCCTACGATGAAAGATGACAGGGAATAAGAAGGCTATGGTAATCACCTGAATTTGTTACTTTCAGACATTTTCTGTATGAGTCTCTTACCCTAGAATATCTGCCCTCACCCTTAACCAGCATAATCGAATATTCACATTCAGAAAAACCCTGACCTTAGCCAATACTTGCTACTCTTAAACCACATATCTCCCCTTCCCCCGACATAAGACTTGGGAAATGAGGGTGATTTTAGTCATCTGGAAAGAGTGAAACATGACATTGGTCTTTAAGCACTTTCTTCAGAACCGTTGTCATTTAAACTCTTTTACCACAAGTAAAAAAGGCCGTGCTCACGGAACAAATTCAAGTTCACCCTCAGTTGTATCTGTAACCTGGGAATTTCTCATGAGCAGGGTGGCACAGGACAGAAGCTTTCATGGAAGAAAGAGTCAAAGCACTTAAAAAAAAAAAAAAAAAAACTCCCACTTTTTTGGCAAGTGTAAAAATCAAAAGGTAAACTCTACCATATGAAAATTTCGTGTTCTCAGCAGTTACTTCACCTACAACTAGCTAACTTCTTCTTCTTCTTCTTTTTTTTTTTTTTTTTCACAAAAATGCATGTGTTAACACCAAGGTTTTGAAATACCATTGTCATATTTGGAGGCATTCCTAGGTGTAAGTAAGGGTTTTCTCCCCCATTTTTTAGATACACATTTTTACTGGGAGTCAATCTGTTGTGTATGAAATGACAACAATTTTGTTAGAGCAATCTGGCTTTAAAAGTTAGTACAGGTTCTACTGTAAAATTAAAATTGGAAATCAAACCTTTTTTTTCTTGAAAGCAAGAAATAATTTTCCAGAATCTAGAAATAATTGCCTCTGGAAAAAAGAAAATAAAAATGCCAGACAGACAAGGGTAAAAAAAAACTCAGAATCTTTGCCCTGAAAACAAAGGTCTCTCACATTGCATTTTCTATTTTTCACAAGGAAAAAACCAAATAGCTCTCTAGTCCCCAAATGAAATATGTAACAAGAACTGGAAACATGCAATATGTTAAATATTAATAAATCTAAAGGAACACAGGTATTGCAATTTTTTTTTCCTTGTTAGTATGAATTCAACCTACTGTGTTGGTGAATTGACAGAGATCAGACCCTGTGTCTATAGCATCAGAAATAGGATGATGTGTTTGGAAACTCAGGTTTGAGCTAAATAATTCTCCTTCTGACAGGGTCTGTTAGCATCATTAAAAGCATCATGAATAACCCTGGATCATGAATAGCATAGTATATTTTTGAGTCTAAAAATCCTTCATTGATGTTGGCTTGAAAGCTGTTTAATTAGCTGTAAGATGCCAACCAATCTCTTTATCAAAGCCAGCTGAAAACAAAACTGAGAGAAATAGCTTGTGGTTTCACAAAAAATGTATTTACATGAAGTATATTTTAAAGGGAGTTCGATCATTAGGTACAATGTCATCTATGCCGTGCGGTGGATTTGACATTTAAAGATGTCAGAGGTTGTCAGATTTATCTCCAGCCTATACTTAGTTTAGAAGTAACCACTTCTGTGAGCAGATCTTGTTTTGTTGATTTCCAGCCTAGAAATCTTCAAAGATTTAACTCTTATTTACTGAACACAGATCTTCCCATGTCCTCTCACTTCCTTACTTAAGACTAACTAAAAAGAAAGTGGGGCCAAGGGTGACAAAGTCGAATTGAAGCCCACTTTCACACTGGGTCACAGGGACTGTGGCAGAGCGAGCAAACCACGGTGAGCTGAGCACAGAGGAACAGGGTTATTGACAAGCATGGTGTTTACTAAAACAGAGAGGGCTCCAAACCCTGACCCACTACTTCACGCAGCATGTCTTGGAAACATTCTGATAAGAACTGTTCTTCACTTAACCCTCAGCATTGTCCACTTGGAGGAAAACCCAGAGAGAGACGAGAAGCTTTACCACGATGAAAACTGCCTCAGCAAAGTCCCCTCGAAGGAGCAGGAAGATACCCCAGAAAAACATCAGCCTTTAGACATCTTCACATCAGGAACATGGTTTGATAGTTTTGTCAGTCTATTTAGTGACCATGTATCCATGCTTTACATTTTATTGAGATGGTTTAGTGAATCACCACCATTGCACTATCACAAGAAATGGTTTAAAGAATGTATTAGTCACTCATTCACTCTTTACCAAAGATAACTTTTCATCTTGTCTAATTTGTTGAAAATGAAAATTAAGGTCAAAGACAAATTCAGTTTGAGAGAAGCCGTAGCAGACCCAAGTGAAATTTGCAGCCAACAGCACCCTTGAACCACACAACCTCATGCCTGGGACCACACACATCTTTCAAAATGAAAGGGAAATGGTCGTTGATGTTACAGGACCAAAATGTACATTCTAAATAAGAACTCTGTTCCTCAGGACCTTAATTCACATTGTAGAGGTCAAAGGGTACCAGCCTCAGGATATTGATTCAGGAATTCACACGCAGTTAGAAACAGAATTTGTAAAGGGGTACAGAAAAAATGTTCTCAGAGACTGCCACTACTCATCAATTACTTTTCATAATTTGTTTTACAAAGGGTTTCTCCCCAAACCCAAGTCTTTCGTTGTTAATCATTTTTTTTTAAAGATGTAGCACAAAATCTGTCCATATAGGTAGGAGAGGCAGCTCAGAGGAAGTCCCCACCAGGGTCTGACACAGCAGCTAGAAAAGGAAGCATAACAGGGGCCCGAGGAACAGCAGAGGACAAGAATGTGTCCTGTAGACTCTGTGACTGTCTAAGTGAGAAGCAGCCATTTGATTCATTTTCTAAACTCAAAAACAGCTGGGCTTCATTTATTAAGAGTTCTCTTCTTGCCCGTGTGGTGGCTTTCCTTTGGGAAGTCACCAAAACCAGTGCCTGAGTACCCAGAAGGCTGGAATCTGGGGAGGGGTGGGAGAGAGGGGCTTCCCTGTCCCCCAAACCCAGGGGCCTCCGCTTCTAGATTCTGAGAGAGCTCACCCTGCCTGTTCCTTTGACATCCTGACGAAGTTCAAAGTCGGTGCACAAAGGTCCCAGGGACAGCTAATCAGCCCATTTCCTTTACGGATTGGTTTTGAGAAGGACAGATAAAGAAAAAAAGGACTTATGAGACAGCACTAAAGCCCTTTTGATGGGATGATTCTACAATGGGCAGACGAGCCTGCAAAACCCGATGTGAAATCTTCCAAACGTTCCAGCACAGCAGAGGGATTCCCGCATTGGCAAGACCCGTCCCACCGGCCTGTGGCCTTTGTCACAGACCAAAAGGCCAGGAGGTGACAGGCCCTGCCGCGTGTGTCTCCCTTCTGGGCTGCCTCTGTCCTTGCCGCTGTTCCCACTATGTTGATTATGTGACACTCCACCAGGCTTGCTTTCTGGGGTGGCCTGTTTCTAGGGAAGGAGCCCATATCACTTCGAAGGAATGAGAGCAGCCGCTGTCCACGCTTGGCAGTGAGCGATGTCTCCGTCTGGTGACGAGGCAGAAGCAATCCTTCAGAACAGCCTCGCTGGCACTTTCCCACAGCAGGCTGGCGATACTCGCCCCTGCTGAGGGGCGTCTTCTCCTCCGCACTGGGGTCGGCGCCTTTGCGACCGATCTCGGGTCTGTACCAGCTGTCCTCGTCCCCCGCCGCCCTGCCCAGGTGACGGCGGACGAAGAGCAGAGCTCAGCTGCAGCTCTAACTCCCCTGTCAGCCTTTATTGACTGTTTTTTTTTCTTTTTGTTCTTGGAGAGAAGCAAACCACACCGTCAAAGCATTTAAAAACACAAACCAAAGGAAGCTGGGTTTCCAGGCTTTAAGTAGATGCTATTTAGCCACAGTTTATTTCCAGGAGTCGCTTGGAAACCATTGTCATTTTTCACTCGGATTCGGTGAGAAGCCTAGCATTTGGAGTGGTACCGGTGATCTATATTTGCCTCTTGCCAAAGGGAAGAAAAGCCCAGTCTCTGTCCTCAAACCCAGACTCACCTCAGTTCCCTGGACGTGGCTTCCACAGCCCTCTTCCGTGCCTGCTATGCCGGTGGCCAGAGTCCAGGCCCTGCTGGTGGCCGTGGCCCCGGAAACTGGTGGAGATGGAGTGAGCCTTTCTCTCTTTAGATGCCACCACCCCACACTTGAATGGAAGTCCAAATGTCACTTTGTGGTTTGAAAGTCACCTCCTGTCGCCTCTGCCTGGGACATGTTGTCACCTGAAACACGTAGGCCTCCGAGTAGTTGGCTGACCAGTGTCGAGACAGACTCGGTCCGGCTCGACTGTGTCTTATCCTCTCGAAGCGCGGTGTTTGGTCCGAGTTGGCTCTGGGTGAGAATCTGATAGATGGGCCCACAAGTGACAGATGGATGCAGCTTTTCAGGTAGCAGGAGCCTGGGACTCACCACAGTTCCAAGGGAGGCACAGATGGGCCCCACGAGTTGACAAAGACCGACAGCTGCCGTTCACTGAGGCCCCATTCTAGGCGCTTTGTGTTCATGATCGACTTGCCGCAAACTTCTGAGGCCGATACTCTTGTCACCCTCACTGAGGGAGAAGGGAGCCATGGGGTGGAGAGGGGGAGGCGGTGAACTGGCTGCAGATGACGGCAAGTGAGGAGTCGGGAAGGATGGCTGACCTCTGCTGCCGCAGCCCACATCGCTGCCTTCTTACCACCTCATCACCGTGTAAATCAGCAGCCCCCACCCACAGCCCAGGCAGCCCCTTCCACAGGGGTTGTTGGTCCACAGACCCGTGTGTCTGGCCGGACTGTAAGCTCTGCAGGACGCCTGCAGCTGGCTGACCCTGCCTTCCCTCCCTGAGCATCCCGTCTGGAGCATCATGGACACCCCATCTGTGCTCAAGAAGTGAGTTGCCATCTCCTGCCCATAGAGCCTTTCAAAGCCAAGAGGGCACTGTCTTCAGCATTGGATGTTTGAGCTTACATGAAGGAAGAAATTCGAACCACAGGTTCACCACTCCCACCTGGAGAAGGCTCCTCTCTGCCAGCATGCCCAGGGGAGCCTGGGTCTCCCTCCTTTAGCTTTCCTTTGTCCCTGAGCATCCCCCAGGGATCCCTCCAGGCCTGTTGCGAGTCCTAACAGCTGCACTGCACTTCCTGTCTTCCACGCTCCCACTCTCGACCCTTCTCTGGAAAGACTGGGGAGGTGGCCTGTGGACATCAGACCCCTGGGCTCAGCCTCCCAGACCAGTGGTGAGCACACCTGGAGGAGGCTCATGTGTTCATAAAAATCTCAGAGCAGGATTTCAGGCCTCTTTTCAGAGCAAACTGTGGGAGTTGGGAGTAGAGAAGGTGGGGTTTTGAGACAAGCCCGTCCCTCCAGCAGGCAGCTTATAAGATTTCTCCCAGGGGAGCCTGAGGACCATTTCTCCTTAGCCAGTCTTCTCCTGCTTGGCCCGCGGTCTTGCCTTGGGAAGCAGACAGTCATGGACCACCCGGGGCACCATGGCTTTTTTCTTCCTTCCCTTCATTTGAGCTCTGACCCACCTTTTTCCCCAGGACCACCCAACACAGACCACACATGGCCCGCTTGGTGGGAGGGACATCCTCTCTGAGTCACTCCATCATTGGAAAAAATAATAAAATAATTGTGTTTCTGTTATTTGCTGCTTCCCTTGGCCTTCTCTTCCTGTAAATGAATATATCCAGGGTGGTTTCACTGTTTAATTTGTGTCGTTTTCTTTTTTTAAGCAAAAACACACAAATATTTTTCTTATATTTTTTAAGCAAGTTATATACATTATCTACCAAAAAAAAGTTCAGAAAAAAGAGAAGATGAGGACTCAGGAAAAAAAGCAAGAGGACAAAGAGGAAGGGGAAGGGGAGATATCTGGGAAGAAAGGAAGGAAGGGGGGATGGAGGGAAAATCCACCCAGACACCAGGCTCTAGGCAGATTCTCCTGCCTAGAGAGAATTTAGGCAGATTCTCCTGCCTAGAGAATCTGAAGGAAACCCAGGCCTCCTCTCTGGTTCAGATACTTATTCCACGCAGTTCTTAAAAAGCAGTTGTAGGTACTTCTCTGGTGGTCCAGTAGTTAAGAACCTGCCTGCCAGTGCAGGGGACAGAGGTTCGATCCCTGGTCCAGGAAGATCCCGTCTGCTGTGGGGCAGCTGAGCCCGCATGCCGCAACTACTGAGCCCGCAGTCTAGGACCCGAGAGCCACAGCCAGAGAAAGCCCACACGAAGACCTAGCACAGCCAAAACTAAGAGTGATTCACAGGATCCTTTCAAGTTGGGAAAAGGTGATCTTCCCTTGTGATAAAAACATGACTTTGCCTACCTAGCATTGTGACAGGACTGTTTTAAAAGCCAGTCAGTACATGAAGCCAGGGAGAATGGTTTCAAGACTGTCAACACTGGAAACCCCTGCTATGGGAATAAATCTCCTTGCCTGCTGGGGAAAAACATATCCAGCCAGAAGACGCCAGGAGCCAGCAGGGGCATCTCCGGGCACTTTTAATAAACTACTGTTATCATGGAAAATGTATAGATATTAATGACAATTCTGCAACTTATTTGAAAAGCCCAAAGATGTAAAAACAGAAAAAGTGCACCGTTATGACTATCTGTGTCAGTACTGGTTGTGACCGCCATAACATGATGTAACAGTCATAAAGAGGCTTTCGGAGGAATACCGGTGGTCACGTTTGGGACGATGGGTGTTAAGGTGACAAAAAGCTCAGTTTTAGAAACAGCTCCTGATTCACAGGCAGAGGTGCATGTGTAAACCTGGCTTCCCTAATATCTTTTGGCTTGGAGGGGTGTCTGCAAAAAAGCCATATAGTTTCTTGGGCCCACACCTGGCGCAGCGCTCGCTCCACCAACGCACTCCTTATTTGCTAGTTCATCCTGTTCATCAGCTTTTCCTTCTAACCTTCTTCTGGGCAGCGTCACCAGAATCCATCTCCAGCTCTTTTTCTGATAAGTCCATTTCACACTCTGACAGATACACCCCTGTCAGGAAGTTAATTTCTAATATGAAATTCCAGGATGTCCTTTCCTGGTTTCACCCCATTACCCTGGTCACCCTTCCTACCATGCTAAATTCTTTTTTTTTCTCCTAGACATCAGTCACTTTCATGTAGACGAGTTCTATTCCCTTTCCTGCCCAAGCTCCATTCAGACAAGATCAACACATTTAATTGTCAAGAGCCTTGGACCACCAGGCTGACCTCCGTGACTTTCCTCCAGGCACTCAGCTCCTTGGCCTTCCTTCTCCTCCATGAGGTTTTTTCTTTTTTTCCCACCCTAATGTCTGTGTGGTCCACTTCTGAAGGAACTCAGACCCAGAGACACTCCTCAGATTAAGAGAAATGTACTTTCGCCTAAGATTCCCAGTGGGGCTTCCCAGGTGGTTCAGCAGTAAAGAATCTGCCTGTCAGTGCAGGAGACACAGGTTTGATCCCTAGTCCAGGAAGATCCACTGGAGTAGGAAATGGCAACCTGCTCCAATATTCTCACCTAGAAAATCTCATGGACAGAGGAGCCTGGCGGGCTACAGCCCATGAAGTCGCAAAGAGTCAGACATTACTGAGGGACTAAACAACAACAACAAGAGTCCCAATGAGCTGAATTACACGACTAACCACAGCTTGGAACAATCCTGATACTGAAAGTGGTAGATATTTCTGGCTCCACTTTGGGACGGTGTGGGAGGGCCACTTATAAATCCATCAGAGGTGCTGTCATTCGTGCTAGACTTTTCCGAATGGCATCTCCGCGGGCGAAGGATGCGATGAAGCAATCGCTGTCTCCAGCAAGATGTATTTCAGAAAGCGAAAGGCAAGCTGGCTTTTTAGTTGTAGTGCTGCCTCATTTGGAAAGAAAAAGTATGTCATGCACTTGTTTCACTGAGATGCCTGTCTCACACTTTAGGCATTTGTGGTCCCTAGCTCAGGCAATTTCTTCATTTCATTGTGGCCTTTACCCAGAATTATTAATGCTGACACTGGGCACAAATGTGTTACAATTAAACCTTGCAGGGGTGCGGCATTTACTCTCAGGAAGTAGGTAAATTGTCTACAAGTGGGACTTCGGCTCGTGTGAAATTAAATATAATGTGTTAGTTCCAAAAAAGTGGAACTTTTTTTAAAAAAAAGTGAACTTTTAAAAAAATCAAACATGGCTCAAGAACTTGTTTGATGATAGGGGATACACATGATAGTAATAAAAGATAAGGTAAAAGAATATCATAGAAAAGGAGATTCTATGATAGAATGATATGGTAGAATTCTGCAATAGAATCTCTTGAGAGATTCTATTCCAAGGCCATAGAATGTTTGACATTCATTTTATGAGGGTTTACCTCCCAAGCTGACTTAAACCACTTACAAACATCACGTGACTAATTCTCACATACATACTTCCCTTGGCAAGATGGTACACTTGACTTAGCAGATGTAAACTAAATATGAATGAAGATTCAAAAGCACGGATAGATCCCATCAAATGCAAACACACATCAAGGGACACTGTCTGTGCCCTGGGAGAGCCAGGGGGCTGTAGACTGCTACCAGGAACCACTTCAGTTTCAAACACAATTTTCCCATGAAATGAAAGCCCACCCCAAGGTTGGGAAATCGGCCGCAGGTCTAGGGGCCTTCCCTCAGTGACGTATCCTTCTGAGTCACGGACTGTCTGCATTCAAGACTGCAGGATGAAAAGGTCCTAGTGACAGGGCTTTAGCACAAAGCTGATCTAACCAATGGCATGCTACTCTGAACAAGAAGGAAAGGTTGTTCCAGGGAGAGGCGGCCATGTGTCATCTCAGCGCTCTGGACTAAGCTTCCCCGATCCCTAGGGGTGAGGCACGCTCCCTCCCGGCCTCAGCTCTCAGACCTGTGCAACCAGAGGTCTGCACTCGATGGTGGCTCTTGAGATACTCTTCTCCCCTCCATAATTTCTATAATTCGTTGCAAATTACATCCAGCATCTAACTTTATTATACACAGTGATTCAGATGCCTTATTTCCATGCATGTATTTTTTGTTGTTGTTGTTTTTTTACTGTGGCTAAATATACATAACATAAAATTCACTATTTTAACTAGTTTTAAGCTTCCAATTTGGTAGCATGAAGCACATTCATTGTGTTGTATGACTCTCACCACTATCCATCTCCAGAAATTAGCATCATCCCAAACAGAAATCTGGTACCCATTTTAAGCAATAACTCTCCATTCCTCTTTGTCCCCAGCCCCTGGTAACCCCTCTTATATTTTCTTTCTCTTTGGATTTGACAGCCCTAGGTATTTTATATATGTACAATCAAACCATATTTTTATATTCACAAATATTCTCAGCATGATAAGGATTAAATAGGACTATGGTTTATCTGGTCCACTGTTCTTTTCCTGTCCTGCAACATGTAAGATATATTAAAACAAACTGGCCTTCTTTAGGGTCACCGATGAGAGCAATTTTTCCACAGATTTGAAAAATGGAAGTGAAGTCCAGACATCTAATTGCATAGAAAGCCTGTATACAGGGAGAGGATTCAGTGGTAAATATTGCTGTTTTGGTTTGGTGAAAGACACACTTTAAAAACTGCTCCTTTAGAAGTCATTTCAGAGGTAAATTCGTCAGGCTGCTATCTCATATCCATCACAAGTCCTCTGCATGCAAGCGCGCTCTCACCACTGAGTAAACTTCTGTGAAACAACAGGAAACTCATCACGGATCCCAACAGAAAATGCAGTCAGTGATTCCCCTGAAGAAGGGACAGCTGAGGTGGATGATTTAGTGGTTAAAAAAACAAAAAAGAACCAACAAAAAAAAAAAAAAGGAGGGAGGAGAGAAAAAGAAAAAGGTTTTCTTGTGGCTAGAAAAGGCAAGTTTTATTTTTCAAATTCATTTGTTATCATCAAAAAGTGTAGATAGGGTCAGCATGTGTCATTCATTTTGTGTAGGGAACCACACTCATCTCGCTAATTTTCTTGACTTGTGTACTAAAAAGATGAGCTGTAGTATCACAGAAAACCATTGCATAGGCAAGCTAATATGAAATATGAATTTCATAGGCAAGTTTATATAAAATACTAATTCAATAAATAAGCAACTGTGAAATATTGATGCCATGCGATATGGGTGAATATGAAGATAAGAATCACTGAATTCTTATCTTCATATATAAATAATTCATATGTGAATTATTGATTAAAGACCACTGCTTACTACTTTATAGCAACAGTAAGATATGTGAGTGACCATACGACAGTTCTAATTTGAAATATAATTCTAAATCATATTTTACCTTAGATCTGAAAAGGCCTGATGGTGTGTAAAAGGCTTAACAGAGGGGGAAAAAAAGGAAAGCTAAAGTTCCATTTTGATGCAGAACTCAGCAAATATCAACTTGTTTCAATTTCTGAACCCTCTCCTGTTGGGATTATTATAACAATGTCCTTTTTGATAGTGACAAGAAATGGAGGTGAATCAACTAATATTATTTTTAAAAGCATTCAGCTCATTGGTATATATATATTAACTACATAAAATATACAATATTTAAGTATAGATGAAATATTATTAATACAATAACCAAGCAGATATATGAATAGGTTTCCTAGGAAAACAGGAAATTTTTCTAGAAAAGCAAATTTCTGATTTGGCACAATTAACTGAAGGCTCTCTGAGTTTTCTGGAGGGAGAGATTACAGAGTATATATATTTACATATATTTAGAGAAGTGAAGGGATCTTTCAGACCAACAACCAAACACCAAAATCTAGAATTACACCATTAAGGTCCTCTACCATTTCTTTCTTTTGGACAAAATCTAATTGCTGGTCACATACTGTTTGGTGCAAAGTCCGGACAATCGATGGGCCAAGTGAGCCACCTGGCCCCACCAGACCCTAAGACTGAGCTTTATCACTCCGTAGGGTTTTGAAATCATCAAGTCACCAGACCACACAGTTCACAGAAAGAAAGTACCGATATTTAAAACGAAAGCTTTATCGACTTTGGTCTAAAGCTGGTAAAATGACCTTCAGGAAATTTCAAAGTGAAACTGATCAAATTCATTTTCAATCCCTCCTAAAATATAAAATGTCAAAAATATAAATAGGCTGATCAGACTCAGGGTGCCGATGTTTGAAAATGACTCAAACAGCATCGTCAGGGAAAGTCCTACAATTTCATAACAGGGCCCTTACAAACTGGTTGTTCCACCAGGTTGCATTTGAGGGATGATGATGCCCAAACTTTCGTGTCTGGATGCCAGAATCTGGAGGGGGCGGTGACCTTCACAGGACTCTGGGGTTGATATTTTATGTCACACACCTCCCTCCACCACCAAATATTGTGACAGAGAGGGAACGAGTGCTTCAAAAATACCTCTGGCTCAGAAATGACTGCCAGTCAACTCACATTTGACTGCGAAAGCCACAGCGGGGGAGAAGAGGTCTAAACTGGCTACAGGGGGAGGCAGAGGGGTTCTGGTCTAGAACCCTTGGCATCTGTGGGTGAGTAGATTATTTTCTAGTGAGTAAGACTGAGATCAGTGAAAATGCTCAGCGTTGCAGAGACGAATTACTTATCTGCTGTCTAACCTCCAAGCCATCTAAGAAAAGACTCAATAAATCAGGAGCCCAGAGAAACAAAAGCACCCTGATAGATCCTGCAGAGTGTCTTTACCTGACTGCTTCTGAACTAAATTCTAATTGTTTCTGTTCACAGACACTGCAGGGGTCTGGTCCGGGAAGCATTTAGACACTTCATTGCTGGGACATTCTATCTGCTGACAGGGGCTAACTTAGGTGGATACAGTTCTTGACTCTGAACAGAAAATAAAATGTTAAAAATAGCCATGAAACCTGCCGTACAGTACAGGGAACTCTGCTCAATGTTCTATGGCGGTCTGGACGGGAGGGGAGTGTGGGCGAGAATGGAGACATGGATATGTGACCGAGTCCCTTCACTATTCACCTGAAGCTATCACAACCTTGTCAATTGGCTATATCCCAACAGAAAATTAAAAGTTTTTAAAAAATAACCATAAGAGAGCCGAATACCTATGTATTCAACGTAAAATGTGCAGTGTCTTAGGGAAATCCACTAACCACCATATCCAGGAACTGTGATCACTGCCCTCCAAGAAACTGGTTAATCCTGTCAAAATCAGGCTTCTTTGCCCTAAAACATCCTTCAAACACCAAACTCCACAAGGAGATATTTGTCTCTCTAGAATCTTTCTCCAGAACCAAAGAGAATGTCTCTCTCTCTCTCTCTCTCACACACACACACACACACAGACCCTAATTCTTCTCCCAAGAGGGCTAAGCCCAGAAAAGACTTCATGGGATGACTAACTGGTGAAATCCTACCAGATTCAGGGTAAGAGAAGGGATTTATTTCCTCTCTCCCATTTTTAAAATTAAATTTATTTTTTAATTGGAGGAAAATTGCTCTACAATGTTGTACTGGCTTCTGCCATAGAACAACACAAATCAACCGCAATTATACATATGTCGCCTCCCTCTTGAGCCTCTCTCCCCTTCCCCCTCATCCCATCCCTCCAGGTCATCACAGAGGGCCAGGCTGGGCTCCCTGTGCCATTCAGCAACTTCTTACCAGCTATCTATTTAGCGTGTGATGGTGTATATATGGCAATGCCACTTTCTCCATTTGTCCCACCCTCTCCTACCCCTGCTGTATCTACAAGTCCATTCTCTACATCTGTGTCTCCATTCCATTTTTCTAGATTCCACATGTATGCATTGATATATGATATTTGCTTTTCTCTTTCTGACTTACTTCACTCTGCATAACAGGCTCTTCCATCCACCTCACTGCCTCTGACTCACCACCACTCCTCTCCCCCATTTTTTGGCATTCACAGCAATAAGCACTTATTCAAATGACCTGGGAGCTCCAGCTGCTGGGGTCCCGGGGTGGGGTCTGGGCACTTGGCACTCCCCCCTCTTACCTTGCCCTGGCTCACGTTCCTGTGACAGCATACCTGTCTTTTCCTTCTAGTTTTTAGCAGTGAGTTTCACTTAACACTGAGTGCAGAAACAGACAAGACAGAGGGGCAGGTCTAGGACAGGCAGTGTCTGAGTGCTGCAGCATCGGCCATGGTCCAGGCCTGACGATGAGAGCAGGCACTGGGGAGGTCAGAAGGAGACCCGGGCAGCTGAGGATCAAAGCCCGAGTGATGGCAGGGGTCCTCTCTGGGAGGGTTCCCCTGGGCAGGGGTTGGAACCCTGAACACACTCGGGACAGCCCGGCCTGTCCCCTCGTTGGCATTCTGATTTCCTCAGCTCCCCCTTCCTGCAGCTGTGCATCTCTGTTCCTGCTGGCACCCCCACTATATAGGGGACATCCAAGCAGGTGACACCATGGTGGGGGCAAATTTAAAGGCCAGAGGGTCTAAAACTCCAGGTTCTGCAAACCCTCACACAGCATGGGGAAGCCCTGAGAGGCAGAGAAACAAGTGCAGGATTATCAGAAGCAAGGTGACATTACACTGTGACTGATAACTGTCCCCCCAACACCAGAACATCTCCACAGCTCCCCTGTCTAGCTTCTGCGTGCCCGAGGGGCAGGAGCTCCCAGACCCCAGTTCACAGAGTGCCAGGAATTGCTACGGGCACACAGGACCTAGGGAGGTGAGGGTTCCATTCAGGAGAATTTATTCTCAGATCCTGAAACTAGCTATTGCTGTGATTTTTCAAGTCCCCCTTTGAGAAAAGGAGAACAAGATTCAGGTTTTTCTTGACAACTTGTTCCAATGGCAACAGACCAAGGAGCTATCTGAAAGACAGAGTTTGCACATTCCTATTAAATTGTTTGCTCTTGGTTCTTTAAAACACACACACGCACACACACACACACACACCAGACTCTTTCTCTCTCTCTCAGAGACACACACAAACGAATATTCAGGGGAAATGAAAAAGCCTCACATACTCAGGATGATGAGCAAAGAAAAAAAATTTTTTTTCCATAGGAATGGCCTTACTTTCACATCCTTAAAATTCTACGACTGGGTTCAGGGCAAATAAAGAGGAAACCGCTGAAAAGTCTGAGTGGGCCTCACTGATCTTGAAGGCTGAGGCCTCACTGGGAGGCAGGCAGATGCAGAGCCGGTTCCAGCAGCCCAACTGGTTCATTTCTTTTTTAACACCACCACCTACAGGGGCTGCTTTGAATAGGATGGTGCGGTATGGTCCGTAAAGCCTTACAAGAAAAACAACATTCAGAACAATTGCACCACATTTTTTTGAACTTCCTGTTTATTAGTATTTTATCTAAGAGCAGAACAAAAGTCTGTATAAATGGGGGAAAAGAAAACAAAAGCACTCAGTCTAACATCTTACAATGCACACACACACACACACATACAATATCTTTTCCAAGGCTATTTCATGTGGATTTTTTTCATGGAACCCACTTCAGGTCTTCAAATGGCTTTGGTGGCAGAGGTTAAGAGGAAATGTACCATCTTATAAAAGTTATAAAAGTTACATGTTACTAAACAGTTTTAAGTGGGCTTGTTTTCAGTACCTCTGGATGAAGGCGTTCATTTCTACACCGGAAGAATTCACGTGTTATCAGCAAGATTTTGTATTTTGGCAGACATACCCACGAACACAGTGAAAATACAAATGCCACCCACAACATTTATTGCAAAGGTGGGTTGTGTAAGAGAAGGCTGAAGGTGTGGGATCGAGACGAAGGGTGTCCTGGTTCCCAGGCTCAGAGGAGGCCAAAAGGCTGAGACGCCTGTGTTTCTCCTCACAGGAATCGGGGGCCCTGAGAAGATCACTTCAGCGAAGACATGAGGTCATCACTGAACTGTCAGTGACTTCTGTGAAGCCTTTCTTCCTTAATTTGGCTACCATGTCCTTCTTTGGGCTCCTACCCTGCCCACATTCTGAACAGGATTCAGGGCCAATAAGATTGAGGGAACAGAGAACAAATGGCCACAGAGCTAAAAACACAGATCTGGTTGGGTGTATTTTCTCTTCGAAACATCCTGAGTGGACTTCCCTGGTGGTGTGGTGGATAGGAATCTGCCTGCGCATGCAGGGGCCATAGGTTCCATCCCTGGTCTGGGAAGGTTCCACGTGCCACAGGGAAGCTAAGTCTATGCCCCACACCACTGAGCCCGTATGCTGCAGCTACCGAGCCTAAAGCCGGTGCTTCGCAACCAAAGAAGCCGCCACAAGGAGAAGCACGGCACCACAGCTCGAGAAAGCCCCCTGAAGCGAAGCAGACCCAGCACAGCCAAAGATAAGCAATTAATTAAACAAATTTTTAAGTGTACAGTCTATCTTTGTGGACATGCATTCATCAAAAACCTTGGCCCAGTTCCATGGAACCCTTTTTGAACAGTTCTAATACCTTTGTCTTCTCTTCTCAAGAAGGATACCTAAGCATTTGGAATTATCAGCTCAAGAAATTACTAAAGCTTTCTTCTATGCACCAGTAATCTGGAATTTTATATAGTATCTCTGTGTCTTATTCTCTTATAATATTAGTCTACTTAGCTTAGCCTAGGTAGTTCTCATACCAAATTACTTTGTTCACATGAAAATGAGAAGGAATAAATAAGAGATCTTCTGTTGTATGGGGTAACAAGCAACATATCCCAGCAGATAGGGAAGACATAAATTAAAGCTGAAATGTGAACTTAGCCCTGGTCAAGGCCATTGTAACTAATCAGAAACAGACTGTGAATGCTCAAGCAGAACAAATATGTGTCTTTCTAAATGAATGAAAATGAAGTGAGCGTCTAAAAGTGAACTGGACAACTGCAGTAAACAATGAAGTTCCCGATTTATACAGCAACCATCCTTTGCTCACTGGTTGTAATCACTGAGAACTCACTAGATATGCCTTAAACCTGGAAGACAAAGAAAGGTGAGGTTGGGATATATGTACATGCATGGCTGAGTCCCTTCGCTGTTTACCTGAAACTATCACAGTATAGCCTGTTAATTGGCTAGATCCCATTACAGAGCAAAAGGCTTTAAAGCAAAAAAAGAATTGTGACGTTGGTTTTTTATTTTTGTTTTGCTAAGTGGCCTTGGTCACCCTGCCAGTGGTCAAAACTGAGAAACGGATTCTTATTAGAGACAGTATCCCTGTGGCATTTGACTGGCAAAATAGATGAACCTTTGGGAGGTACTTTCTGCTAAGGACAGACTTGCTTCTTGGGCATAAGAGATGACAAAACATTTCATCAGAATCAGAGAACATTTTTGAAGCAAATCACTGGTTCTAGCTAAATGACATGGAAAAACTCAGAGAGACAAAGCTCCTGGGTTTGCTTCACAGAAAGAAAATGTGGATGCAGGAAATGAGAAAATCCTTCTCAAATACAAAAGACAATGCCATGGGCCAATAAGGAAGGAGTCAGACAGTTGGCACCGGGAGCTGGGGTTGCTGCGACGGAGGTGGGAGAAATGACCGACAATCCGTGAATAGGGATTGTTCTGTCACCAACTGCACACCAGGCTGAAGAATAATGGACACAAAACTCAATTCATAAGGACTACCTTGCAAGCTGGGATTCCCTGGTGGCTCAATGGTAAATAACCCGCCTGCCAATGCAGGAGACATGGGTTCGATCCCTGGGTTGGGAAGATCCCCTGGAGAAAGAAATGGCAATCCACTCCAGTATTCTTGCCTGGAGAATCCCATGGACAGAGGAACCTGGTGGGCTACAGTCCATGGAGTCACAAAGAGTCGGACACAACTTAGCGACTCAACAGCAAGAACAACCTTGTAAGCTACTGAGGTCCCTCTTCCAGCCAGCCGAACAAAAGGCATAGGAAGTGTGAGAAGTAAATGACAGGTGGCTACTTGGAAGTCAAGAAAGGGCTCCTCTGCACACAAGCAAGCATCCATTTGTACCACTGAGTAAAGTCTAGTGGATATCAATGGTTTGCTGCCCTAGTTACCCATTCTCAGTCTTCATAACTCCATCCCCCCCGCCCCCCAGCAGAGGAGTGAAGATAAGGTCAGGTAAATCAATGAGTACATCACAGCCCACCCACTGTGATTGGTTCAGGGATAGGTACTTGACCTCAGCTGGTCCAATCAGAGTGAATCTCAGCACTTTCGCAAGGAATGCTGGGACAAAAGCTCTTTGCTGCTGGATTTGGACCCAGAAGGACAAATGGCAGCTACTTGAGGGCATAAAAGTTGAGTCTGTTTGAGAAGGCAGAAGTTTAGAAACCAAGCCAAGAGGAGAAAAAAGCTGAAAAGTCTTAACTTCATCTGAGAGGTGTCTGTGAAAATCCTATTCTGAGATTGCTTACTGACATGAGATGGTAAGTTCTAGAATTTGTTTAAGCCAGTTTGAGTTGGATTTTCTGTCATCCTTAACCTGGAAAGATTCTTAATTAAATCTGAAGCTCATCTGCAATTATATACTATCCATTCCGAAAGGAAAGGGTCTACAAGTATAGATTCCTCGTTTTTCTCTAAAATATTCAACATTACTCAACAGCCCATCCCATTTAACATGGGAATATATATCAAAAGATAAAATTAAACAGAAAACAGTCCTCTCAGTCCCTTCCAGCCTTAGCATGATGAGAAATCCTAGAGACCTTACTCCAGGTTTCCCAGGTGGGCCCCTCTGAGACTCCTTTAAAATTTTACAATTATAAAGAAAGTTAAAAATAATTTAAGCTAAAACATACAGAAAATAACAGAAAGCCAGACAAAACTGTTGAAACAGAGAAGATTAAGTCACATGCTATGATCATTAAACTTCCTTCTATTTTCAACATTATTTCTCATCTAGTCATTTTTAAAAATCCCAATTCCCTCTACCCCAGGAATTTGATTTTCTTTGGGGATCAATAGTCTGCTCTGGAATCTGACCAAATAGGATAGAATAATTCTTGAAGAGTTTAAAATATAAAGATTTTTCATTTTCATTCAGTTTATAATAAATAATGCTCACAGGTTTCTTGGCATTATTGGTTTCAGAATAGCTCCATATAATATGGGATTTTAAAAGGTGTTCACACATTCAAACTTCAAAATAATAAGAAACATGGATCCAACTTTGATCAAAGTTCCCTTTCAAAAATAATCTTGCTATCATAAGTTTTGGTTTGCTTCATAGAAACAACTCTAATCATAAGGGCATCTGCTGAGATTTGACATTTGATCTGCCCTAATCTTTCATTCACTCATCACTGTGCAGCCCTGAGGACAAATAAAAGCACCAAGATACTGAACTTGAGCTTAATGTTTAACCAAGATCCACCTAAGCAAGGAGCAGAGAAGGCATCCCAGCGAGCCTCCAACTGGCAATGACTGAGATGAGGAAGAAAGAAAGTGGGGGCACTGAAGTGCTAGTGGCCAAGTCAGCCCTGGAGCCCATCAGGCCGTCCATGGACCTCACCTTTCACGGCCTCTCTGGTCCTCCTGACGCACATCACTCTCACGCCTTAACTGGCCCATGCACTGCCCGCAAAGGATCTGATGCAAGACTGGGCATGGTATTTAGTTTTCTAACTAAAAGCCACCCAAGGGGAGGAGAGGCATCTTGCTCCTCCATGGCCCAGCTTGGCATCTTTCAGGTGCAGGTCACCTTCTTGTTGTTGTTGTTATTTAGTGGTTCAGTCGTGTCTGACTCTATGTGATCCCATGGACTGTAGCCCAACAGGCTCCTCTGTCCATGGCATTTCCCAGGCAAGAATACTGGATTTGGTTGCCATTTCCTCCTCCAGCAGATCTTCCCAACCCAGGAATCAAACCTGCATCTCCTGCATAGGAGGCAGATTCTTTACCACTGGGCCACCAGAAAAGCCATCACCTACATCAGAACATTTCAAAATCACTTTTTCTCATGACTTACTGGGAAGCTTTCTAGTACCAATAAGTGAAATCCCCAGGCAGCATATCTTGATAAAATATTCTCTTTAGTGTTATATTTTTTACTCACTTTATGCCCCAAATGACGTGTATGAGGAGTGACATCTTGCTTTGAGGGACAGGAATGTCATCCTCACCAACATTAACCATATAGCCCTGAACTGAGATCTACCAGGATGAAAAGTAACCAGGGTCCTGTAAAATGTGATGCATCTCTAAGTGTGAACAAATGGCCTTGTGACACTTTTCTTCTACTGTCATTAGCAGGAGAAGCCTCCTCACATATTTGTCCAACATAGGTGCCCCAACCCTTCCTGGCTGAGCAAAACATCAACTTTTCTTTGAACACACTCTGGATGCCCACAGACAAAAGCCTCGGAGTTCTTCTCTGTGCTCCCAGAAGGCTTCATTTATAGTTTGGCTTAGTACCAAGGCAGTTGAGAATATAGCACTCTGGGATCCAACTGTTGGCTTCAAATCCAGGCCCTGCTACTTACCTGCTGTGTGACCCTGCACAAGTTACTTAACCTCTCTGTGCCTCAACAGCCTCATCTGCAAAACAGAGGTCATAATAGGATCCTTGGACTCTTGGACTGCGTGAAGAAGAAATGAGATCATTCATAGGATGAACCTGGTCCAGAGTCTGGCATGCATTTGGACCTTAGGAAAGAGTATTGATATCACATTACCTTTCACAACTGCCTGCCCTTCTATGCTATGAACTTCCCAAGGACAAAGTATTATTCCTTAGGGTAACTTGGTGCCTAGGACATAATATCATTTATGGAATATGTGTGAAAATAAACACATGTGATAACCCAATCCTGGTTTTAAAACTGTTTTAAAAAAAAAACAACTGGATTTTTTCCTCCTTCTTCCAAAATGAAACAATAAAAGCAACACAGGTCAGTTAAAATGTCTAGGTTACTTAAATAGAGACTCCTGTCTTTTGGCCTCAATCACAGGTTTTCAGTGCAAACACAAAGGCCTAATAAAATCACACACATATAAATTACCTTCTTTTCAATGTTCCATAAAATAAATACTTTTAAATAAGAAGTTGATGGTGAGAAGCTATACCTATTATGGAAGGATGAAAAGTAGTTCTATGATGTTCATCTTAGGAACAAATGAACAGTGACCAAAGTTTATAAATGAAAATTCCTGGAGGACACAATTCCTGGCCCTGCACTGCCATCTCCTTGGGGTTCTGCCCAGCACCAAACCTTGTGTCAGGACTGTGATGCTCGTCTCCTGAGCCCCGGTTACTACCCCCTCACACACATGGACTAGTTATACACTGGTTCAGCAGTAAAGAATCCACCTGCCAGTGCAGGAGATATGGGTTCGATCCCTGGTCTAGGAAGATCCCCTGGAGAAGGGAATGGCAACTCACTTCAATATTCTTGCCTGAGAAATCCCATGAACAGAGGAGCCTGGCAGGGCTACAGTCCATGAGGTTGCAAAGAGTCAGACACAACTTAGCGAATTAAAAAAAAATCAACAATTTTTTTTAATGATATGATTTTAACTAGGCATATAAAAGAATTTGTATCATATATCAATACATTTAAAAAAAAAAGCCTCTGTGTCATAAAACACATAAATGCCAGAGCCATTAGTTAGTTATTTACAATGGCTGACATGCAAGTGGATTTCAGAGGTCCTGAGAACATCCCAGGGGGCATGAGACCTCCAGGGTGGGACCACTCCTCTAGAAAAACATCTCCCACTGTGTCAACCAGCAAGGGTACAAGCCAACTGCTGGCTGAAGACAGAGCAGAAAGAAACATCGCTACAAAAGGCTCTTATTTTCACAACTCCTACAAGGAGTATATATTTTACAGCAGAAAACCTAGTACTGAGAGCAAATCTGAACTGCATGAAAAAACATTCTGGTGTTATTTCCCCACAACCCCCTCCCAAACTCACCCCACTGCTTGGAGACATTAGCTAGCCAAACATGACAGAAAATATAAGATCATATAGTTTTCAAACTACTACGAGCCCAAACTGCTTTTCGGTACTTCGGGGGACACACCAAGTGGGTGAAAGATGCTGGTTTAACATAGGGAGCTACGTTTATAACACCCCAACGGTTGAACCGTTCTCTAGGAAATAGAAGGCCACGGGCAACCCTGACCTCTGTCATTGGACTCTGGAAAACTCAAGTCAACTCAGACATGACTCTCAGGACAGGGAAAAAAAGAAAGAGAAGGAAAAGGAGGAAGAGAAGCAGCAGAAGAAATTCTTTTTAAAAATGACTTTTCCCTGTTTTTCAAGACTTGCCCTATCACACAAGATGAGACCCCGTTTGAAAGAGGGTCACACAAGCATCAGGAGAAAAAGATGATGTATGTTTCTTCAGGAGTGAGACCAAGAAGCCCAAAGCCCGCCCAGCTCCAGGTGTTGATTCTGGTTTCACACTTTGTGGTCCATCCCCCCTCCCCGGTGTCCCACGCCCGCCATCCCCCTGCCTCGGGGGCTGCCACCGGGCATCATGTGTCGGTGGGGGCGGTCGTGGGCGACGGCGCTGACGTAAGGAAACAGGGCCCCACCCACACAGCCGGGGTTTCAGTTTCACCCCGCAGCAAACACCATTATGCAAATAACTTCCCCGCCCACCCCACCCCACCCCCGTTCTGTCTTACATATTCATTATTCAGTCTGAAGTTAAGTACATACAAGGCCAGCTAAATATTTGCATCCTATTTACTTTAAAAATGCCCAGATGCAATTTGGAGACAAGATTCTCCTTTCCGAAGGGCAATCTAGACTATAAAGTAATGAATTAGGTGCAGCGGCAGGAAAAAAGCCCCGAGGCTAAGAGCAAACTTTTAACAGAAATGGACCCGTTGAAAGGCACGTGCCAGGAATGACACTGAGTCCCAGGCAGGAGACAACAGCGGGTGTGTTCTGACTCCTTCTAGAATCCCGGAGTCTCCTGGGGTTTAGGAAGGCGAACGTCCAGTTCACATTCAAGTCGCTAGAAATTGGGAAGTGCAGTCATTTTTGTTTGCATAATGTGTGACTTTATTTGCACTTTAACTCAAGTAATTTAAGGTGTCATCCATGCTCACCAAAAAAGTTCCCAAGCAGAAACAGTGTTGGTAAAATGGGGGGTGGGGCAGGATATGCAGGGGAGGGCAGAAAGGCATGCCTTCCAGCACTTTTACAGCTAAATAAATCATTTAAGGATATTTTAATACAAGCTTTCGACCAGAATGATTCTTTTTTAACTTGTAATCCTTATTGTTTCATTTATGAGATTCACATAAATCTTGGTGAATGATTTAGTATTTTTTTTTTTCTTAAAAATGTCAAGAGTTTTTATCAGCAGATACACAGGAGCAACCATTTGTTGGACAGTTGTTTCTGCTTCCCTCAAAGGCATGCTTCCTGGCTCCCACTTACATGCAGTTTCATTTTCAAGGTGCGTTTGCACGGTTGGTGTGAAGCTCCCAGCTGCACTGAAGTGACTGATGACTCTGTAAATTATCCTGAGTGCAAAGGAAATCTAGTTCATTTATAAAAAGCTCTGAAGTAATTATAAACTCCACTGCAGGTGGGAAACTTTTATAAGACAAAAACTACCCAAGCACAGACACTTCTCGGAAAGCCCCAAGTAGTAAAGAAATCCTCTAGCGACTTGTGACTCAGTGTAAAGCTGATCCACGTTGAGAGCGACGCCTTTCAGCCCTCACGGTGAGACCCATCGTATGTAAGGCACAACCAAGCCCACCTGGCCTTGCGAGGGATTCTGAGCAAACTTAGAGGCTGCTTCTGCTTCCATGGCAGGTGCTGGGCACAAGGCCAGGTTGAGGAGAGCTGTATTTACACAGGTGAAATCCTCCCTGGCTGTCCACAAATCCCCACCCGTTACTGAGTTGAGCGTGACCCCTGCCTTAGGTGGGAACCACGTGATGAGCACTGTCTCTATTAGAGGTGGTAAAAACAAGACTTAGAAGAGATTAACTTGCCCAAGATTCTGGAAAATCTAGAAATCAAGGCATTTTTCAAATATATATATATATATATAGTATATTTATTTTTGTCTATTTATGTGGCTGCACTGGGTATTCTTGCCTGGAGAGTCCCGTGAACAGAGGAGCCTGGCAGGCTACAGCCCATAGAATCACAAAGAATTGGACACAACTGAAGCGACTTAGCACACACTCACTGGGTCTAAGTTTCGACATGTGGAATCTTCTGTTGCGGCATGTGGGATCTAGTTTCCTGACCAGGGATGGAACCCAGACCCCCTGTACTGGGAGCTTGGAGTCTTAGCCACTGGACCATCAGGGGAGCCCCAAGGGTTTGTTTTTTTGTTGTTGTTATTGTTGTTTTTTAATCACCACACACTATCCCTCTAAGGGGGAACAAAACAACCAGATGTACGAATTCTGTCCAACTTCTGGACACCATTTACTCAAGCATGGCCTTCCTCTCCCTGGTCAGTGTGGACACGTCTGGTTGGTTCTGGGATGTGACATCAAGGATCTCATTGTTTCCACGTAAGAAAACCATGTTCACCACCAGCTCTGGTATCTGGGAGGGAAAGTTTATCTTGGCTCAGGACACTCCCCAGTGTCCTGACATGTGGGGAACCATGTCCCCTCTTTACCCCTGGATGGAATCTGAGAATCAGTTCCCTTTGCACTCTGCAGCGGACGTCTGTCATCTTCCTTCCCTGCCTTCTTCGCTGAGGAGTTTTGAGTTTGCCACTCTACAGCTGTAGGCTGAGGCGGGGAGGAGAGGAGGGGCCCTGCATCCCACAGGGATCACAGAGGTGTCTTTACATAAACTTGTAAGGAATGTGGGGACTTCCCTGATGGTGCATTGCTTAAGACTCTGAGCTTCAATGCAAGGCTCCCGGTTTGATCCCCAGTCAGGGAATTAAGATCCCACATCTTCCCGAGCATGGCCAAAAAAAAATAATAAAGGAACATAGCATCTTGGTGTTCAGTTATGGGACTGTCAGATGCCCCTGAATATTCATTGGAAGGACTGATGCTGAAACTGAAACTCTAATACTTCAGCCGTCTGATATGAAGAGCCAACTCATTGGAAAAGACCTTGATGCTGGGAAAGATTGAAGCCAGGAGGAGAAGGGGACCCCAGAGGATGACGCAGTTGGATGGCATCACCAACACAATGTACATGAGTTTGAGCATACTCCAGCAGATGATGGACAGGGAAGCCTGGCATGCTGCAGTCCATGGAGTCGCAGAGTCAGAGATGACTTAGCGACTGAACAACAGATGCTGTACTCTGAGTGACCCCAGGGAGGACAGACAAGTTCCTGGATAACCAGCGAGCTTCCCTGGGACCTGCCTTCCTAGAATAAGGGTGTCTGAGGTCCCAACTGTAATAGTTCATCCCAGATTCAGCCAGTAACCTGTGCCCTAGGTGGGAAACAACTTTTTAGGGACTCACATGAACTCACTTGGTCAGTGTAATCTGGCCAAGGTTTGAAACCACCAAATAGCTCAGGTATAGCTTGGGAATCTCTCAGATCCTTTGGGACATTGTTGTTATTGATCCTACAGAGGAAGATTGAACCCCATCACATACATGGGACTTCATTCTTTAAGACAGGAAAGGTGTTTCAGAATCTAACATCAATGATTTCCTGAAAGAAGTTCATCATTGAAGACATCAGATTTTCAACTGGGTTCTGTAAAATCTGCATCATCATCCCTTCCAAGGAAGATGACTTCTGGAGGTGTGGACAGTGAGCACTGATAGGTTTAAAGGTTTCAAGGGTGAAGAAGAGATAAAAATTGGAACAAACCAAAGATGCCACTACCAGCTGACTATGGAAGAGGAGCGAGGCTCAGAGTTGGGGTGAAGGGGAAAGAAGACATGGAGGGCGGATCAAAGAGGAACTGAGAAGGAATGGGCTGGGAGAGGTAGGAAGAGATCTGGCTGCTTCAGGGGATGAGGTACAGGAGAAGAGAAGTACATCCACCCGTCTTCAGTTGGGTCTTGGATTATCTTGGAGGGCCATGAGAGAGGCCTGGGAACAGACAGGCTGAACTGCTCTGTACAAGGGGCTGAATGTAGATTAGAATTTGGCAGATTTTCCAATAAACAGCCTGGCTTAATGAAGACCCCACTTTACTAGCCATTAGAAGATGTCCTTGGCATCTGGTCATTAGAGGAGATGTTACAGAGAAGAGAGGTACAGATGAGGTTATATGAGATGGTCACTGGGTCCTCTTGAAGCTTGAGATGATTCTAGGGAATGAATAATAACTTGGTGAGATATCACAGCCAAGTGAGAGTAAATATTACGATGTAGCTGACATTTTCCAAGCACCTACTCAGTATTGAACTCTGTGTTAAGAGATTTACATTTAACACTGGCAGCAGCCTCAGAAATAGGTATTACACTGCTATATTTAAAATGGATAACCAACAAGGACCTACATGATAACCAACAAGAGTTCCATGTATAGCACATAGAACTCTGCTCAATGTTATATGGCAACCTAAATGGGAGGGGCGTATGGAGGAGAATGGATACATGTTTTAATAAAAGTATGGTTGAATCCTTTCCCTATTCACCTGAAACTATCACAACATTGTCAATTGACTGTGCTCCCAATACAAAATTAAAAGTTTAAAAAAAAATTTTTAAACAGAAGTAAGTGTTATCATTTACCTCCATCTTATGGATGAGGATGTTGGGACTTGGGAATACAAACTGAGTTAATCTAACTTATGTAACTAGTATGTGGTGGGCTCAAAATCCTAGCCTTTGTCTGTGGGAATCCAGTGATAAAAGAACCAAAGCTGCCAAAAGAAGGTCAAGTGAATCGTATATTTTTATTTCCCTATTTTTGACCACACTGCGCAGCATGCAAGATCTTAATTCCCCAACAAAGTATCAAACCTGTGCCCCCTGCAGTGGAAGCACAGAGTCTTAACCTCTAGACCGCCAGGGAAGTCCCAGGTGAATCATCTTTGGGAACATGCTGTGCTGTGTTCAGTCACGTTTGACTCTTTGCGACCCCATAGACTGTAGCCTGCCAGGCTCCTCTGTCCATGGGATTTCCCAGGCAAGAATACTGGAGTGGGTTGCCATTTACTCCTCCAGAGGATCTTCCCGACCCAGGGATCGAACCCACATTTCTTGCCTCTCCTGCATTGGCAGGTAGATTCTTTACCACTAGTGCCACCATTAAACAGATTCAAAGTCTGAGAGATAGAGAGACCTAAGTTACTCACTCAGGCATTCCTTGACTCCATCCGGTCATCACCTTAGTAACTTCCTAGGTGGCTAGAACATGTGGGAGAAATTAATATCAAAAATTGCCAAGTAAAAGAAATAAAACCCAAAAATCTAGGGCAGAAAAGCACCAAAAATAGCCAAACTCTTCCAACCTCCAACCTCCTCCTTCAAAGGAGGAGTCTATACAATTTGAACTTGAAACATGCATGGAGAAGAAGAGTGGAAGGTGGACCAGATGGAAGCCTCTCTGCGACGGGAGAAACCTGCCTGGGGCAGGAAGTTCAAGTCTGAGAGGGGAGTCAGCAGTTCCCAGGGGGTGGAGCTGATCCAGTCATTGGTCTGCCTGACCCCTAGAGTTGCTCTCTGCCAGGGGAACCAAGTAGGTCAAGGTATTTGGCAGGTGGTGTGACATCTTATCACAGGAATAAAGGGTCCTGTTCTGAAGATCAGGAGCCCCTGTGCTCCCCTGAGCATGAAAATCACATCCCACCTATTTGCAGTTGTCCATGGATCACAATATAGCTTCCCTGGTGGCTCAGTGGTAAAGAATCCACCTGCAACACAGGAGATGCAAAAGACATGGGTTTGATCCCTGGGTCCCCTGGAGAAAGGAATGGTAACCCACTCCAGTATTCTTGCTTGGGAAATCCCATGGACGGAGGAGCCTGGCAGGCTACAGTCCATGGGGTCGCAAAATAGACACAGCCTAGTAACTGAACCGCAACAAGAACATGGATCAAAATATGTAGAGATAAAAGTATACTGTTTGATCACAGATTTGACACTCTAGCTAGCAAAATTCTGAATTTGCTATTTAAAGCATGGAAGCCAAAATGAAGAATGCAAAGGTGAACGTATTTTATCTTTATAATCAAGAGAAATTATGTCAACTGGCCAAACATTTCATCCACTCACTGGCTGCATAATTCATCCACTGGCATGGATTCGAGTCTTTTAAATGCACCATCCAAAAAATGGGCTGAATTGTGTTTCCCTAAAATCTACATGTTGAGGTTCTAACCCCCACTCAATCCCACAGAATAAGACTGCATTTGGAGGTAGGGTCTTTAAAGAGTTGAATTAAGCAAAATGAAATCACATGGGTGAGCCCTAATCCAAGATGACAGTCCTTAAGAAGAAGGGGGATTTCATTGGTGGCACAGTAGATCAGAATCCGCCTGCCAATGCAGGAGACACAGGTTCAATCCCTGCTCCTGGAAGATTCCACATGCCTTGGAGCAACTAGGCCCGTATGCCACAACTACTGAGCCCACACTCTAGAGTCTGTGAGCCCCATCTATAAAGCCGGCGTGCTGCACCTACTGAAGCCCTCCAGCCTAGAGCCTGTGCAAGAGAGGCCACCACAAAAAGAAGCCTCTGCACCCAAATGAAGAGTAGCCCCTTCTCGTGGCAACTAGAGAAAACCTTCGCAAAGGAGACCCAGCAAAGATTCAGTGCAGGCAAGAGTAAATTTTAAAAAAGAGGGAGAGGAGACACAGAGAGTCATCAGGTATGCACGAGCAGAGGCGGGGCCATGTGAGGACACAGCGAGAAGGTGGCCAAGGAGAAAGGCCTCAGAAGAAACCAAACCTGCCAACACCTTGCTCATGGACTTCTGGCCTCCAGAGCTGAGAGCAGATACATTTCTGTTGTTTAAGACACTCAGTCTAAGATATTTTGTTATGGCAGCCCCAGTAAATCAATTACACATTTCGAAATCACTTTGGTTTGTCTACTTCCTTACAAACAGTGGCAAGGTGTCCAGAGTTTGTATCTCCTGGGTCACCAGAAACAACAGAGGCCACACCAGCCTGCAAGTGCTCAGAGAACCCTCACCTCACATGGTCCCAGCCAAATTTTGAACTGTGATTTCATAAAACTTAGTATGGAATCATGAATAACAAGAACTACGATGTGGAGCCAAGACTGCCACATGGACAACATGGGATCAGACAGTAACACCTCCCTCGGTAGAGTCAGTGAGAGAGAGTTGTGGGGAGAAGCAGTTGAATCCAGGTTGAGCACTGTGACACTCTAAGATGGTAGGAAAAAGAGAGACCAAATACATAATGTGGAGTCATCTTCATAAAGAATATTCTTAAAGGTATCTGGTTCTTAAAAATCAGGGCTTTTTCATGCTATTTGGAACCAGCAAAATCCACTGTTCACTGAACTGCTTGTCCTGGACTCTCACAAATTTGCACATTGAGGCTGTTCATAAAGGACTAAGTGAATAATTCAAACAAACCTTGTGATTTGCCAGTCACGGTTTGGGCCGCTTCAGGTTCAGTTTTTAAGCTCTTCTGGAAAAGCTTTTGGGGTCCACCATGCTTTTCTGGATGCATAACAGAGTGACAAATCCCATGGGAGGGAGTTTAGAAACTGCCAGGTAGAGTGAGCTTGGTGGGGGCCAGGTTGAGCCACAGCTCGGGGGCAAGAGCTCTTCCCACTGTGGTTCTCCAGGGCTCTGAGAGGAGTGCCGCAGAAGGAGCTCCAGCCCTCTTCTAAGCAATCTTAACCTGGGCGGAATGGATGTCCTGAGGGTCTGGGGTGAGGGGTAATACTCATTTGCATGTTCATGTCACAGCAGGTCTGATCAGGACACACTCCTGAGTCTGCTGAGTTCCTTTTCTACCTCTGTTCACTCTTTCACCAGCCAGATGACACCCAACACTCGTCTCAGGCACAGTCTGGACTCGGCCACCTCTGTGATCTTGCACCTGTAAGCACCCGCACTTGGACAGCCTTCTCTTCTCACCACTGTCTGTCCCTGTCTACCTGCCTCCCAAGGTCTGGTCCAGACCCCACCTCCTCGGCAGACACCACGGTCCCAGAGTAAGTCATTCACTCCCATGGTCCAAATCCCCCTTCAGTGTAGCTTTATATCCCTCACTGTCAATTCCACCAGAATTCTTTTCTAATGGATGGCTGCGTCCTCATCAGAACCTGTGGTGTTTAAATAAAATATCTGTGGGTTTTCACTTCATTTGGATCTCAGTACTTCCTCATTGTGTGTGTGTGTATGCGCTAAGTTGGGTCCAACTCTTTGGGGACCCCATGGACTGTAGCTCAGCAGGCTCCTCTGTCCATGGAATTTTCCAGGCAAGAACACTGGATTGGGTTGCCATTTCCTTCTGGGGTTTCTTCCCAACACAGGGATCAAATCCACGTCTGCTGCATAGATAGGTGGATTCTTTACCACTGTGCCACCTGGAAAGCCCACTTCCTCATTGTGCATGGTATATTTTGGTGCTCTTTATAATGTACGATGACTGTCAGGTCTGCCCTGCTAAGTACTAAAAACCTTCCATCAGTCTGTCCTGGTTATACGCCTTAATTAAGGAGGGATTAAAACTTCATGGTCCCAGTGTCTGCATCCCACACGTGAGAGCTCACTCACACATGTGTGTGTGCCTGGATGGGAACAGACCTAGAGCAGAGGCCAGGGGAACTTCTTTGGGAGACGGTCTGAATGTGCAGCATTTGACCCAGACGTGGTGTGGTTCTAGGAGATGCTGTTCCTCAACCTTGTCTCCTGAATGTCTCAGTACTCAGCCCCAGAACCTGTGACTTCCAAACCACAGGGCTTGTTTGAATTATCTACTTAGTCCTTTATTAAGAACTTCAACGTGCAAATTTGTGAGATTCCAAGACAGGCAGCTCAGAGGATAGTGGATTTTGCTGGTTCCAAATAACAAGAAATTCCTCTGTTTTTTTTTTTTTTTTTTTTTAAGGCAGTAGCCACAGCTGTGGGCTGGCTGTTACTTCTTTATCTTTTTAAAAAAATAATTATTTATTTATCTGCACTGGCTCTTCGTTGCTGCACATGGGCTTTCTCCAGCTGTGGTGCACGGGCTTCTCGCCACAGTGGCTTCTCTTGTTGTGGAGCATGGGCTCTAGGGCGCACAGGCCTCAGTAGTTGTGCCTTCCCAGCTCTGGAGTGTGGGCTCAGAAGTTATGGCATACAGGTTTAGTTGCCTGGCAGCATGAGGAGTCTTCCTGGACCAAGGATTGAACCCCTGTTCCCTGCATTGGCAGGTGAATTCTTAACCCCTGGACCACCAGGGAAGTCCAATTCCTATGCTTTAAAAGAGCCAGATGCAATTGGAATATGACTTATGAAATACATGTCTGGGACCGCAGTTACCGCCTGGCAGTGCTTAGCTGTCCATCACTGAAATGGCCCGTCTATGCCTCCAACTTCCTCCAGTCACCACGCAGTTTCTGCGCAGACAGCTGGCCGAAGGAGCTGGCCAAGCCTCGGTGGCCGGCAGGGCCCCCGCCATGGCGCACACCTGACATGCAGGTGTTCCCGTTTGTTACTGGTGCTGCTCAGCCACCGCAGCCGAGGGAGATGGGGAATCCCTCTGTAATCTTGGGCGAGAAAAATGACTTCCACCCCATGCCCACCCCTCACGTGGTAGCAGCTATCTTCCTTGCCCATCTGTATAGACTGGCCCAGGTGTTACCATCTGCTCTGAGTTCTCAAATGTCAAGAGTGGCGTGGGCGACCTGGAGTTTCGCAACTCAGCCAGTTCTCCCAGTCGCCGCTTCTGTCTTGATTATGGCTCTCATGTATCCATCTGCCACCTTGCCATGGGCCAGGTCACTCCTTCCTGGCCATGCACACCAGGCTTCCATGACAAGTGCCTTCCAAGCGAGCTCCAAATCTCCAGTAGGTCTTTGAAAAGTGAAAGTGAAAGTGAAGTCGTTCAACCATGTCCGACTCATTGCGACCCCATGGACCACCAGTCTCCTCCATCCATGGGACCTTCCAGGCAAGAGTACTGCAGTGGGTTACCATTTCCTTCTCCAGGAGATCTTCCTGAACCAGGGATTGAACCCGGGTCTCCAGCACTGTAGGCAGATGCTTTACCGTCTGAGCCACCAGGGAAGACCAGTAGGTCTTTAGTGCTTCCCATAAAGTCATTTTTCTAAAGCTTCAGCATCCTGTCCCAGGTTTTACAAAACCGTTAAGTATTGCACATGCACACACACATCCTGCAGGTTAAAGGCCTTACACAGTGATCAGGCAATTGAGGTTCTAACAGAACACCCAGGCTCCTCCCCGCCAGCCAGCTCTACAGGCTGTGTTTGCCTCTGACCATGCCACTCCTCCCATTAAGTGATGTCATGTCCAAATCTTTGTGACCCCACAGACTGTAGCCTGCCAGGCTCCCCTGTCCATGGGATTCTCCAGGCCAGAATACTGGGGTGGGCAGCCACTCCCTTCTCCAGGGGATCTTCCCGAACCAGGGATCAAACCTGAGTATCCTGCATTGCAGGTGGATTCTTTACCATCCGATCCACCAGGGAAGTCCACCCCTCCCATTTAAGGATCTTTTCCACTTTTAAGTTTCAATCCAAATGTCACCTTTCAGCCCAAACAAAAATAATCATTCTAATTTTCTATAATATTGCACTGTGTGTCCCAAATTATATTCACTGGAACTCTGGTTCTATAAAATTCTCCAAGAAATAAATGAGAAGAGGTTTCCCCCATCATCTGCCACCAACCGCTTACTTTACGCTGTTTCAGGTATTCACAAAGCATGGCCAAAGGCTGTGAGAAGTTCTGCAGTTTATAAAAAATCTTGAATTAACTTGAACTTTCCCACTCTATCCTTAGGTGTAGGCTCTTTGGGGAGCATAGCCTTTATTATGGTCTACACCCTCACTTACATGGCTATATAATGAACAGCTTGACCTACAACTAGCCTGAACATGAAAGCAGCAGAGGTTTTTTGAAGCCTCTGCTTCCTAGGGCTGGCAACTGCAGTCAGAAGCCCTGGGTGCTTCATTTCAGCAGCGATCAGATTGGTTGAGCTACCAGCTTCCAAGAACCCCGCAGTGGGCTGAGCTCAGTGGGCGCTCGTGGTCAGAACCTGATCTGTGAATCCAGAAGGAGAACTCATCTCAGAGTCCTGGGTTTAGGAGAACTGGGGCAGGAAGGTAGGCTGTCATCAGGCCCCTTTGTGTGTATGTGTGTGCTAGTCGCTCAGTCATGTCTGACTCTTTGCACCCCATGGACGGTAGCCTGCCAGGCCCCTCTGTCCATGGGATTTCCCAGGCAAGAATACTGGAGTGGGCTGCCATTTCCTCCTCCAGGAGACCTTCCTCACCCAGGGATCAAACCCACTCCCACATTTCGGGCGGATTCTTTACTGCCCGAGCCACCAGGGGAGTCCTTGTGCTTCCTTTATAGCTAGACCACAAGTTTCCCCGGTTTCCTGAGCCTCCTGTCCGGAAACACCCCTCCGGGGCTACCTCCCTCCCGGGTGCTGAAGCCACAGCGGCGCCTCCTGCACGGGGAGGCCACAAGGCTGCAGGACACAGCTGGGCGTGAAGAGAATCCTCTCCAGAAGACGCTTCTCTCAGCCTTCAGGGCTCCCCAGAGACAGGTCCACTGGAACACAGTCCAACAGCTCCACCCCCTGGAGGAAGGCTTTGATCAAGACAGAGCTACAATCCCTCAGGCCCCTGGCCTCTCTTCTGAAACACTGTTGTTTTTATTTACTTTTAATTCAAGGATAATTGCTTTAGAATGCTGTGCTGACTTCTGCTGTGAATCAGACATAAGTATGCATCTCTCCCCTTCCTCCTGAGCCTCCCTCCCAGCCACCACCCTCCCCACCCCTCTAGGTCATCATAGAGCACCAAGCTGAGCTCCTGTGTAGACAGCAGCCTCCCACTCCCCCAGCCGCTTAGTTCTAGAAGGGAGCCAGTTTAGAAGATGTGCGCAGACGGCTGCACCCTCCATTCCACGGAGTATCTGGGCCTCTGCCGGCAGGCTCCCTTTTCTGTGGGTCCTTGCAATGCAGAGAACACAGCCCAACTGCAGAGACTCACAGGACTGGGGCTACTTTCAAGGGGGCAGAATTTCACTGCAAACTCCCCCCTACACACACACGCTTCCCCTTCATTTCCGTCAGCTGCTCTCAGGCCACCTTTCATAAATCAGGATCTGCTGTTACATGAAGCAGCCGTGGAGAGTCCAAGTCACCCAGGACCAGTCTTTTTGCCTCTTGAGGGCCCCACCTTCCTTCGGGCAGTGGCTCCCTGGAGCCCAGTGAGCAGGAAGACATAGGATGGCTCCCAGGACCGCGGCGGGACCTGTTCCCCACCTTTAGGCCTGGATGCAGAACACCGGGGGCCCACGGGACCTGCAGAGTCCCTTGTTTAAACACTTTGAAGAATTTCAAGATGGTGACAGTGGGCATTAAACCAAGTGCCGACCTTCTGGGCACAGGGACCTGTGTGATGCATAGAGCCCATACCTCCGAGGTTGGTCCATCTCTGCCATGGATGCTGGGGACTTAATGGTCTCACCCTAAGTCTTCACGGTGGGAAGACAGACATCACAGCCTCTCAGGAAGCCTTCTTTCAAAGGAGGCTCTCAGACTGGCCCTCTGGATGCCCGCCCCAGATTTCCACCCGCTTCAAGCCCTTAGCAGACCTGGCAGCCCCTCTAATCATCTGGCTTGATTCCACCTCCACATGGCGAGGTCAGGCTCTTCCTTAAAGATTGTGTCCATACCTGATCTTGAGGTTTTCTTCATTGATCTGTTTGTTTTTGGCTCCAGAAAACTCAGGCTTCTTTTCTCTCTGGATAGCATGTTTACTTTTCCACGTTTAGGTCAGATTTTCTCCATGTGAAGACGTTCATCCAAACCCAATTCTCCCAGCACCCACGAGTCTCCTCAGTACCTGGCCCAGTCACGCCTGCATGCACTGAGTGTCTATGTTCTATGAACTGGCTGCCCACAGGACCTGTTTATTCCAAGCTGCCCCTTCGCCCTCTGCTGACGTCTTCTCTCCCCTGCCGAGGCGCTTCTGTCTCCCTGACTGTGCCCACTGTCTGCGTATTCCCATTTACCTGCCGCTGCCCCTTCCTCTTTCTATCTCACATTCTCTGAAAGCTCCGAGCGTCCCTCAGCCCTGAGGTCACAGGATGTTTGAAAGGCAGAGGTGTTGTGTCAAAGCCCTCAACCCCACCTTCCACCCAGAATCATTTATGCCACGCCCTCCATCTCCCCCAACCTAAAACGTATAAATGTACAATATATTTTCAGCAGGAAAGAGTGAACTGCTTAAAAAATGGTACTGGGAAAAAAATGCTGGCCATTTAAAGACTCATTAGGCATCCCCCCACAACTTCAAATCATAAACAAAAATAAATCCCCATGGACTTGGAATTTTAAAGCTCAAAAATAAACTTATAAAACATCAGACAAAAAAAAATATGTGAGAATACTTTTGTAATCTAGAGGTGGGAGCAGATTTTCTAAGCAAGCTAAAACCTGGGGGTCAGGGAAATAAAAATAGATTGTACTACATAAAATTAAATGTTTCTATAAAAGGAATAAGACACAAGAAACAAAGTAAAATGTCAGGCAACAGGCTGGGAAAAGAATATCTGCAGGGTATATATATCAAAGGTTTAAAATTCAGAATAGTCGAAGAGCTCTTACAGAATCAACAACAAAAAAGAAAACTAGGAAGGAAAGGAGATAGGAAGGGAGGTCGGGAGGGAGGAAAGAAGAGGGAGAAATGAGGGAAAGAAAGAAAGAGAGGAGGGAAGGAAGGAAGGGAAGGGAAAAATAGGGAAAGAATATGAGCAATTTTTAAAAGAATAATTGATGTCACACCCTTTAAACCAACTTCTCCTTTAAACCAACTCTCCCCAGAACAGTCTGCAGTTTATACATTTGTTTTTAAAAATCAGTGTTTCTGGAGGCTGGGTTTACTCCTTCACTTTTTTTTAAGAGTATAGCTACACCTTTTAAGGTTTATGCCAAGAAACTCTTCAGCAGAGACAGCAAATTCTGAAGACATTCCTAAATGCGGAGTCTTCTGCAGACTAGTTGTGCGTGACTGCAAGGTAAGCTGAACCCAAAAATGAAGGCCAGAGTGCTCTGCATAGAAACACACATGACCACATGTGAAGTAGATGGCCAACGGGAATTTGCTGCAGGACTCCGGGAACTCAGACCAGGGCTCTGTAACACCCTAGAGGGGTGGGATGGGGAGTGAGGCAGGAGGGATATCAAGTAGGAGGAGACACGGGCAAACCCATGGCTGATCCACTGCTGTTTGGTAGAAACCAACACAACACTGTCAAGCAATTATCCTTCAGTTAAAAATAAATATATATACATACCTTTTGCTTTTTAAAGGGTGCTCCATGAAGTGTGCTAGTCTAAACTTTAAAGATTATATTATAGATTACTTAAGCAATTACTAAATCCATACGAGGGGAAAGCCTAGAAGGAAACACTGAGATGGGAACAGCAGAAAGCTCTAGCAGTGAGAATACGGGCGGGCATCACTCTCTTCCCAATCTCTATTTCTAAAGCCTGCACCTGGCCACATGACAGGCGTCCAGGTGCTGAGGGTCCCAGCAGGGCTCCTTTTCTGCCCTGGGACAGTCATACAGTGCCTCCATCCTCAGGCCACTGCCACCTGGGGCTTTTATATTTTCTTCAGATATTACCGTAAGGGAATAAGCCATTCACATCCCACGGGCATTGTGTTTTTTTACACGCAGTTTTTGCTTTGCTTTAAATCATGCCCTCAATTTTATAAGAACTATTTAAAAATTTAAAGTCTGGCCCTTGTTGCAGATGGTGGCAAGCAGGGGGCCCCGGCAGCTGGTGGTCACAAGGGCAGCACACAGTGCCCGAGGCAGGGGCTGTGCACGTGGGCGCCCACCCTGCCAGTCGCCTCGTGTTCTGAGTCTGGGCTCCTCTGTCTACTGACTTTGAACTCAAGGTTTCACTTGACGACTACTCATTGCTGAAGGCTCCCCTTGCTACTAAAATAACTTTCCATGAAATACTCTGAAAGAAGCTTCTTGACTGTAAATGCTCTTATGTGATAAGAAATGCCTGTGTTTGTGTGTGGTTACATCTTGTGTAACTGATTCCACCAGGTTTTCGAGGTGAAAATTGCTCACTTTTGTCATTTCCCAAACCTGACTTTCTTTCACTATAATGTGGCAACTTCTCGGTTCTTTAAACTATTTTTTTCTTTAAGTTCTCATGAATTGATGGTTCCTGTTTTTCTGAACTGCTTGTCAAACCCATGTTTATGTTAGGCTCACAGACACCCGTGTTCAATAACTAGGAAATGTGGAAAAAGTCCCCCCAGAAAATGTGACTTCCTGGCCCCTAGGGAACCGCTGCCCCACTCTGCAAATATGGAGTGATGAGCGTGAGCATGGGTGGAAGGGAAAGAAGCTGGAAAACAATGACCGTGAAAGCTCCGATTGTTCTCGTGTGCAGTTCTCTGCTCACATGGAGCCCTTGGCTCAGGTGAAGGCCCTGGGGGGGGACTGACCCAAACAGCTGCCCGCCTGTGGACACGCCCCACAGCCTACTTCCAGCATGGAGCATCAGACCCGTCACTTGAAAGGATAAAGCACACTTTGCCTTATCTCCCCTTTGTAAATTTTTCTTTCAGCAAATGTAGAGACCACACTCCATTTTTGAGCCATTGCCTTTCGGCAGTGCAGGAAAAGTGAAAACATCTTATGTGCTTAAATAAAACCTGATGTCCTGCCTCAGTCATTCACTCATAGACTGCTGGAGATGCTTCTTAAGGGTTAATCCACCCAGAGCTGGGCGCGGGTGGAGAGCTACTCAGAGGCGCCTCCTGCAGCATCTTTTAGGATGGCCACTGTTTTGTACTCATTTCCTAGACCTGCCATTACCAAATGCCTCAAAGGAAACCAGGGGACTCAAACCACAGAAACATATCATCTCACAGTTCCGAGGGCTGCAAGTCCGCGATCAAGGTGTTCCAGGGCCAGACTGCCTCTGAAGCCTCCAGGGCTGTTTCCAGCCACCCTCCTCGCTCCTGGCGGTCCTTTGTCACCCTCACCTGACGCCCTCTCTCAGCGCCTGTCCCAGAGGTCCCCTTCCTGGGAGGACAGCAGCCATCACGCACTAGGGGCCCACCCGACTCCAGGAGGACCCCATCTTCACTAACTACATCTGATGCTATTTCCTAATAAGGCCTCCTTCTGAGATACGCGGGGGTGGGACTTCAGCAGGTGAATGTGGGAGTGACACAATCCAACCCGAACACACCCAGGGGCCCCTGATGGTGACTCACAGAGCCAGACTCCTACTCACTTTCATTGTCACCGACTCTGACTGTCTCCTCCCTCAAACTCATTCCCCCCAAAGATATTCCCTTCTTAAGAAGCACCTGTCATTTGCTTCCTTTTCCATCAGAGTTGACGTCTGCACTGAGATGGAGTCAAATTAAAGGTGTTACCCAGCTCAAAATCCTGTTGCTGATTACCATGGTCCTCAGGAGGAAGGGCTTCGAAGCCCAGCCTCCCTGGCCAGCCCAGTGTCTAAAAAGAACAGGGTTGGATAGGAGGGCTGGGCCGTTGTCTCTTATCAAAACTGACACCCAGCCTGGGTCTTTGTGGTGCCTCTGCCGCCTGAGTTCCTGGGTGCTCTAAAGGTAAAACCTAGGAAACCTCAGAGACCTCAGTTGTCCATCGTGAAGCCGGCGTGGCCTTGGGACCAGCTGGCCTGGGACTCTGGCTCCTCCACTCGTCAGCTGTGTGACTCAGCTGCTGCTTCCTCTCCGAGGAATGGGGACCATCCTTAAGAGGTATCTGGGGAGTGAGGGTGTGTGAGACAGTGGCCCAGAGAAGGCGCTCACTGAAAGCCAGCCAAGGCTTCTTGAGACGCCTTTCACCACCGAAAACGCAATGACTTTCAATAGGCAGGGACATTCGCTCAGAAGAATTTTGAGATAATTCTTTTGAACCTGCAGTCTCCATTACCTCATCTGTCTGCTTTATAAATACAATTTGGGGTCAAAGTGACTTTGGGGCCTGTGACCCTCAGGAAGCACCGCCCGTCAGGGTCGAGTCTCTCCTTCCTGGCCCTCAGCTGCTTTCCGAACCATCACCTTGGGGGATGCAGACGCAGCCCTGGGAATGCATCTTAGAACCGCCTGCTCCTGATGATGGCAACTCACCCCTCTGCCTCTTGGGGCTTCACTGGGGACCGGGGCCCATGCACACATGACTTCCTAGACTGTGAGGGCCTGTCCATCTGTCACCTGGATGCCGGGACAAGCCCACAGCCCTACCAGCAGGACACCAGGAGAAAGAGGCGCTGGACCAGTTGCCCCTGAACCCTGAGATCTGACCGCGTTAACCTCGGGACCACGGAGCTTGGCGCCCACAAGCCGATCCTCTTCACACACAAAGTGGTTTCACAGTCAAAAATTGCTGTGATAGTTTTTGCGGAAAATAGGAAAGAAAAGAAAAAGACTCATTCAACTACGTGCTTGTATTTGCATAAAGAAAGTCTTGGCAGATACATAAGAAACTAAGAATAGGGTGATGGAGGGGGTGTCAGAGGGAACCAGATCAGAGACCACGGTGGGAATGAGCTTTCCACTGAACACTTTTTAATACAGTTTTATTTTGGAAACTTCTTCAAACAAATTGAAGCCGGAAACCCTATTCCTTATTTCCCACATTTGTAGATTAAAAGAGACGTTCTATATGCTCATCTCAGAGGCTTCCCTGGTGACTCAGTGGTAAAGAATCTGCCTGCCAATGCAGGAGACACAAGGTTTAATCACTGGGTCAGGAAGAATCCCTGGAAAAGGGAAAGGCAACTCATTCCAGTATTCTTTCCTGAGAAATCCCATGGACGAAGGAGCCTGGTGGGCTCCAGTCCATGAGGTTGCAAAGAGTTGGACACTTGCAGAAATCTCAAGAGATGCTGTGAAGTCAGGGCCCCCTAAGGAGCCCTTTGCAGGAGCCAGCCTCTGGGTGCCCGTGATTGGAGGATGCCCCCACCACTCACCAACCACAGAGCACCCGGCGAAACTCCCTGGCTCAGGAGAGCTGCTCCGGAAGAGGTTACAAAAGAGTTGTCTTCTCTTGGAAACAATGTACTTGAGTGATCCTGAAAGACTTTCATCTGGATGTGCCCTTGGAAAATAAAATCCCCTCTCTAGTGACTTTCCCGCTCCACCGAGCTACTGGCTGGTGATGGGCTTAGCCGGTGAGCGCAGGGCCAGCAGGCAGAGCCTGGGAGACTCACTGTCTCCGGGGGAAGCTCAGGGTTTGCAGTCACCGTTCGTGCTGCTGGGTGGCAGTCTGTCCTCATTCCACGTCTACCTCTCCCTCCGCAGACCTTCACCCTGAGCAGGCACTTCTGGGGACTTCAAAGGGACCGCACACAGACAGCCTCCCGTCTGTCAGGCTGAGCTCTGTGGCTCCAGCTTGAAAGGTAAATCTGAGCAGATCAGATGCATCCAGCCCACAAACCCTGAGGATATCTGTGTAAAACAACTAAAACTGGTACCATTGATAAGCAAGAGTTCACATGTTCTAGGAATTTAAGGTAACTTACTGCTAGTATTTAATTTTGTGCTCAGTCATATCCAGCTCTTTGTGACCCCATTGACTGTAGCCTGTCAGGCTCCTCTGTCCACGAGCTTTCCCAGGCAAGAGTACTGGAGTGGGTTGCCATTTCCTCCTCCAGGGGATTTTCCCGACCCAGGGATCGAACCTGCATTTCTTGCATCTCCTGCTTTGGCAGGCGGATTCTTTACCACTGGTGCCACCTGGGAAGCCCCAGTATCTAATTAACAGCTAGCCAAGAGTTAGCTAGCCTTCCCAAAAGCTTCTCATGCCTGAGGACGGAGGAAAGAAAGAAGAGAACAGGAGAGAAAGAGGGTGACTACCCATCTACCCATCAGAAGTCTGGTTGAATGTCTAAATTATTGCCATGCCCACTACCTGTCTATAAGATCACATCGCACATCATTTGGCATGTTACTCATCCTTTCATCCACATCACTGAAGCTTGTGTTGCAAGGTGAGTTGTTTGTGTTGAGTGAAGGGCCCAGAGCGGTAGATGCTGGTAGCCTCAAAGACAATCACTAGTGGAGTGCCACAGGTCTCTGCTCTGGGTCTCCACTGAGTCAAAACATCTTCCGGCCAGTTTATAAAATGGATACCCCTCCAACTGGCCAATGATGTGGAGCTTTACATTTAAAATTTTTTTTTTCATTGGAAGAAAATTGCTTTACAATGTCATGTCTGTTTCTGCCATATAACAATGCAGATCAGCCATAATTATACATATATTGCCTCCCTCTTGAGCCTCCCTCCCCTACCCCTCTAGGTCATCACAGAGCACCAGACTGGGCTCCCTGTAATCTAAAAAAAAAATGGTATTGATCAACCTATTTGCAGGGAAGGAATGGAGCCAGAGATACAGAGAACAAACTTGTGGACACTGGGGGAAGGAAAGAGTGGGACAAAATGAGAAATCAGCTTCGACATATGTATACTACCGTGTGTGAGACATAGCTGGTGAGGAGAAACTTTACATTTTAACTAGAGGATATACGGATCAAATCTAGAAGATCAAACGAAGGAAAATGTAAAATTTTACTTCTGTTTAAAAAAGTAAAAAACAAGTCGCCATCAAAAATGCAAAATGAGAGAGATGTGGCTTTAAACAGATCCCCACAAAGAGGCAGGGTGGTGGCTGACTGTGGGTCCAGCTGATGAGCGTGTTGGCCTAAACATTTAGCCTAGCAGGGAGGGTATGGGGCTTCGGTGAAGAGGGACATCAGAGAACTGCAGTCCATGCCATGAAGGGGCATGGGGTCAAGGTTGCTGCATGTTTCAGGAACCACGGGAAGGAGAAAGAGCTTGGACACAAGTGGTGACGTCCATGACATTGGAAGGGCTCTGGCGTGGAAGAAGCCGGGGCTCGTGTTATAATTCAGCAGTTTGGGGGACAAAATAATTGATCAATGGATGCTAAGGCATGTGTTGAATTATGACCATAATTACTATCCTGGCTATGATAGGGTGGCTTCAGGGGCAGAGATAGGTCCAAAATGTGTGAATGCCAGGAAGGAGGCTCTGGATTAATCTATGTCTGGACGGAGAGAAGGGGTTTAAGGACAGATCAGTATTCTGTAAAACCTAAATGGGAAGAGAATAGATACATGTACGTATATAACTCAATCACTTTGCTGTATGCCTGAAACTAATAACACTGTTAATCAACTATGGCCCAATACAAAATAAAAAAAAATTTTTATAAAGATATGGGGCTCGTGCAGAGGGACTATGGGGGAACACAGGGAACTCCCAGTGGGAAGTGAAACATGTTTTCATAATGAAGATGACTCCAGGTGGAACTTTTGAGCACCGGCCACTGTGTGTCCCCATGCCCGTGCGTACGGAGGGTCAGAGAGGTTCAGTGACTGGCTCTGGCCACGCGCAGCCAGACCTCCACTCCAGCTGCCAGACCGGCACAGGGAAAACAAGCAGCACACACACACACTCACACACCTACGCTGAGACCTCCACTCAGATGTCTTCTCATTAGAGAGACCACCCTTACACCTGAGGCCCCCTCGCTGGGCACTGCTGTGCCCCCTCCTCCAGAAGCCCTCCTCACAGCCACATTTGCCCTGGAACATTGATCCCATACGTCTCCACGGGTCTCAAGAAACACATGTCAAATACTGAGTACATACAAAAGATATTGATATATTCACACTTCTCTATTTAAAATGGATAACCAAGGACCTACTGTATAGCACAGGGAACTCTGCTCAATAATCTGTAACAACCTAAATGGGAAAAGAATTTGAAAAAGAATAGATGCATATACATGTATAACTGAATCACTGCTGTACCTGCATGCATGCTAAGTCATTTCAGTCATGTCTAATAACATCGTTAATCAACTATCTGATGTTCAGTGGCTAAGTCCTGTCTGACTATTTGTGACCCCATGAACTGCAGCACACCAGGCTTAATCAGCTATGGCCCAATATAAAATAAAATTTAAACAAAAAAGATAGGATGGACAGTTGAATCTCCATCTCTTGGTGGTCTAGGGTTCCAGAAGCCACACTGACCCTTGGGCCTGGACAGGCCCCACACCTGGGGCCTGTTCAGGCCCTGAGAGTCGCTTGGGGGTTTATCCCCCAGAGATGGGGACATTGAGGCTCATGGCCACTGGGGACCAAGGCCCAGGATCTCCATCTGCCTGGCCGACCCTCCTGGTGGAAGGTATCTCCATCTGGGAGAGGCACACACTCTTCTGGGGACCCCAGTAGACAAGGTGCCCCATTCTGAACCTTCACCCCTGGGCCACATCCTTTCTCGGGGTGATGGCCCAACCCTCAACCCATATTAGGACAACAAGTTCTCCATCTATGCTGTCCAATAGGGTAACCACTAGCTACACACAGCTACATACACTCACTTTTAAATTAATTGATGAAGTAAAAAAAAAATTTAATTCAGCTCCTCAGTCACACTGGCTACATGTGGCTATGGTTACATATAGGATGGCATGCTCTGGAGGGTTTGGGAAGCCACAGAGGACACCACGTGACTCCCATGGGTGGCCCAAGTGTGTCTTGTTTCACCTCCACTGTTAACATTGCTCTTTCTAGCCCCCCAGGCCAAGACAGAGGCCCAGGTCAGAAGTGGTCCAGCAGCAGGCATTGGGCAGGACCGATCAGGCAGACGGCACTCCCATCGGACGTGGCCAAGGGCAGCTGTGGAGGCTTAGGGGCCCACGCCAGGCCGCGGGAGAAGTAGCATACCTCCAACGAGGGAGCCTCTGGTCACAGGACAGATCACTGGGTCATGCGGCCCCTGACTGGCAGAGCAGGATGCAGAGGAACTCTGGAGCCTCACGCCTGCCATGCCTTCAATGCTAAAGCAGCAGCCGTGGCGGCCGCCTCACTCACTGGACTACAGCCCCTGCCCCCATCTTCTTGTGCCACAAGACCCCAAGATTGTTTGATGACCCGGGACCAACAAGGGTAATGAAAGAACCTGAATTCCCCAGCAGTCAGGTTGAGTGGATACAGTAGGGGCAGGGTAAGCTTAGAAGAGACTGTGGTGTAATTTAGAGAATAAAAGAGTGTTCTAACTTTAGACAGGCCTCCCTGGCGGCTCAGACGGTAAAGAATCTGCCTGTAACGCAATGGCACAATAAAGGACAGAAGTGGTATGAACCTAACAGAAGCAGAAGGTATTAAGAAGAGGTGGCAAGAGTACAGAGAAGAACTATACAAAAAGGTCTTCATGACCCAGATAACCATGATGGTGTGATCACTCACCTAGAGCCAGACATCCTGGAATGTGAAGTCAGGTGGGCCTTAGGAAGCATCACTACAAACAAAGCTAGTGGAGGTGATGGAATTCCAGTTGAGCTATTTCAAATCTTAAAAGATGATGCTGTGAAAGTGCTGCACTCAATATGCCAGCAAATTTGGAAAACTCAGCAGTGGCCACAGGACTGGGAAAAGTCAGTTTTCATTCTAATCCCAAAGGAAAGCAATACCAAAGAATGCTCAAACTACTGCATAATTGCACTCATCTCACACGCTAGCAAAATAACACACAAAATTCTCCAAGTGAAGCTCCAACAATATGTGAACCAAGAACTTCCAGATGATCAAGCTGGATTTAGAAAAGGCTGAGGAGCTACAGATCAAATTGCAAATGGGTTCATCGAAAAAGCAAGAGAGTTCCGAAAAACATCTACTTCTGCTTGCTTGACTACGCATTTGACTGTGTGGATCACCACAAACTGTGGGAAATTCTTAAAGAAATGGGAATACCAGACCACCTTACCTGCCTCCTGAGAAATCTGTATGCAGATCAAGAAGCAACAGTTAGAACCGGACGTGGAACAACAGACTGGTTCCAAATTGGGAAGGGAGTACGTCAAGAGTGTATACTGTCACCCTGCTTGTTTAACTTATATGCAGAATACCTCATGTGAAATGCCAGGCTGGATGATGTACAAGCTGGAATCAAGATTGCTGGGAGAAACATCAATAACCTCAGATATGCAGATGACACCACTCTTATGGCAGAAAGAGAAGAACTAAAGAGCCTCTTGATGAAAGTGAAAGAGGAGAGTGAAAAAATTGGCTTAAAACTCAACATTCAGAAAATGAAGATCACGGCATCCAGTCCATCACTTCATGGCAAACAGATGGAGAAATAATGGAGATGGTGAGAGACTTTATTTTGGGGGGCTCCAAAATCACTGCAGATGGTGACTGCAGCCATGAAATTAAAAGACGCTTGTTCCTTGGATGAAAAGCTATGACCAACCTAGATAGCATATTAAAAAGCAGAGACATTACTTTGCTGACACAAAGTTTTTCCAGTATGGTTTTCCCAGTAGTCATGTATGGATGTGAGAGTTGGACTATAAAGAAAGCTGAGCACCAAAGAATTGATGCTTTTGAACTGTGGTGTTGGAGAAGACCCTTGAGAGTCCCTTGGACTGCAAGATCAAACCAGTCAATGATAAAGGAAATCAGTCCTGAATATTCATTGGAAGGACTGATGTTGAACCTCCAATACTTTGGCCACCTGATTCAAAGAGCTGACATATTGGAAAAGACCCTGGTGCTGGGAAAGATTGAGGGCAGGAGGAGAAGGGGACGACAGCGGATGAGATGGTTGGATGGCATCACTGACTCAATGGACATGAGTTTGAGCAAGCTCTGGGAGTTGGTGATGGACAGGGAAGCCTGGGGTGCTACAGTCCACGGGGTCACAAAGAGTTGGACACAACTGAGCAACGGACACACACACACACACACTAGCTTTGATACCTTAGCCTTAGAGACTGAAACCCATACCCACTGGACAAATCCTCTGCACAAGTGGAGCAGTTACAGGGAGAATGAGGAATAGGGAAGTAAAAATGAGCACAAGCATATGACTCTGCTCTGAGAATCCTTATCTGAAAACCCACATGGTCACTTCCAAAACTGAAGTGAGCCTTACCAACCACACACAACAGGCCAGACCCACTGGCCAACCTCAGAGGCACTGCTATGGGTCACGCATAGTCAAGAGGACAACTCAGAATCTAGAGGGCCACCCCTCGTGCAGAGGGCCACTCACAGTTCAGGAGACCACCCACAGTCTAGAGGACCACCTGCAGCTCAGCAGATGACCCACAGTCCAGGGATTATCCACAGTCCAAAGGGCCACCTACAGTTTAGAGGGCCACTCACAATCCAGGGGATCACCCCCAGTTCAGAAACCATTCCCCCAATCAGGACCAGCCTACAGTCTCCATGACAAGAGCCTCCCAGGACCTTCCTCTGCATTGCACACACAGAAAATACGGCCATCGGCTTACAAACTATGCCTTCCACTGGCCACCTTGTCTGTCAGGAACTGAAAGAGGAAGGCCCTGGATGGTGCAGGAAAGCCCAAGAGGGGCCTTAGGTCCAAGGTGTGTGTTAGCGGCTTCCGTTGTGTCCCACTCTCTATGACTCCACAGACTATAGCCCACCAGGCTCCTCTGTCCAGGGGGTCTTACCAGCCCAGGGAAGGTCCAAGGTGTGCTAACAACAAACACTTCCCCCGCAACCCGCCCCCAGGCATCCCATCCCCGACTGTGTTCCTAGGTATCAGCAGGCCTGTGGGGCAAAGGCCAGGGTGGGTGTGAAGAAACTGCAGGCCCTCGGAGCCCCGCCTCTTCTCCTTCAGTCACTCTTCTCTTCCCTGGACCCCCGCCCAGCCTTTGAAGCCGGATCTGGGCAGTTTCCTTGCTACAGCTCGGGGTTGGAAGGGTGTGGCCCTGACTCGGGAGCCCGTCCAAGTCGCGAAGAGCTGGCTGCAAGGAAAAGGGTGAGTCATGAGCCCGGACCTAGCTGAGATTCTTGGTGCATCCCCTGGGGGAGGCGGGCTGCGGAAGGCTCAGCTCGGACCTGATTCTACAGTGTGTCTTCTCCAGGCATGAGGTACTGCCGGAGATGAGAGCTGCCCATCTCTCTGGGCCGGTCTCCTAGGGCACCTACAACCTCCTGATGTTCCTGGATCTATTTATGTCTGTTTCACCAGAAAGATACGATAGGTGAGAGCTTGTCTGCCTGTTACATCTCTGGGTCCAAGAACCAGATGGTGGGTTTCAAAGCCAAGCTCAGTGTGGCCTTACTCATCTTCCTAAACCCCTCTGGATCCCAGGTTCCTCATCTGGACAATAGGGATGATACCTGATGGACTCTGCACACACTTCTGTGAGGACTAAGTGAGGTCATATATACAACGCATCCAGAACTGGGCCTGCTGCCAAGTAAATACTCCATACACAAAACAGCACTCAGATTTTCATTATCTTACTGGATAAAAAGAAATATTTGCTAAATGCATGAATGAAAAGAAGTTCTATTTAGATATAACACAAAAATCAAAGGGATTTCAGTCCCTTTGAATGTTTCCTCCAGTTGTTCAAAGCTCTGGGAACCAGTCTCTTTGTACTCCCCTCCTGATACCTCCAGTGAGAGCTATGTCAGGGTCAGCAATGTGCCCAGTTAAAAAAAAAAAATTCTTAGGATCCTCTCCAGATAGGAGGCCAGTGAAAGCTTTAGGCAGAAAGGGTTAGTTGGGGGTTCTAGGAAGGCTCTTTAAAGGAGCTTGACATCTAGGGTTGTTAGCTTTCTCCCCTCATTGTCCCTTCTTCCTCCTGTATGGAACGAAGAGGTGATGGCTGGAGATCCAGCAACCTTAATAAAACCATAAGGCAATTTCAACGAAAAGCCAATGCTGAGGATGGCAGAGAAGAAAGATGAATGAACTGTCTTTTGGCCTTCATCCTGGACAGACAACCTGCTTTATCTTTTCCTAAGAGAAAGTAAACCTAACACTTGCTAGACACACTGCTATTTGATAGTTTCCCTTTATATCTAGTTGAACTGATAGAAACTCTCCCTCTCACACTCTATGAAGGATTTGTCCAATGAGAACATTTCAGCCATTATTAAAAATTCCAAAATTTAAATATGATACTTTTTTGAAAGGACAGGGTGGCTAGAAGGGCTAAAAGCACCTGCAGTAGAAGCCTTCCCTTGCAGAATAACCAATCCCGAAAGCAAAAAATAAGCAAGAAAACTGCAGTGGGTGAGATTGGCCATCACCATTAGCCTTTTTGATTACACAAGAGGCAATAAAACCAGTTGTTTGGGGTTTTTTTAAATCAGAGGAATCCTCTGAGACCAGTCAAGGCTCCCACCCACCCCTCCTTCCTGTGGCCCCGACTTCCTTCTGATCTGCTGTTGGCTCCTCCTTGCCTGAGCTCTGTGGTCTCACCAGAACTGTCCTCTTGAGTCTGGTGGGAGCCCCGCAGCGCTGAGCCAAGCACAGCGCTGCCCCACCCCAAGGCGCTGGCAGAGGGTCCTCTGGATTATGGCAGAAGCGGCTGCAGGGGGACAAGTATCCCCAGAGCGGCACCACCTAAGACTGACTGACCCCTGGAGCCAGAGCCTGGGGTGCAGAGTCTAAGCTCAGACAGGAGGTGCGCAAAGGCCCTGGCGCCCCGCTTGGACGGGGCAGCTCCCAGCAGGCACACCGCACAAGGACACACTGAGCACTCCTGCTCCCCTGCAGAACGAGTGCAAAGACGTGACTTCTGAGACCCTGTCTGATCTTGAATGTCTCCAGAATCGACAAGGCAAGGCCATATTATGTTCCCCTGTGTTTTAGTTTTAAGTGTATCTTACTTAATGTTTTCAATATGAGTCAGCTCCATATACTATGATGATTTTCAAACAACCAGAAGTTGACTGTAGCCGACTTTAAGACAGGAAGCATGGGTACAGAATCCAGCTGCTTCCACCCTGGGGGCAGGTCTGGGTTCAGTGGTGCTGAGTTTTCCGGCCTGTGGCCTGAGTCTGGTTGGATGATGCTCAGAATCCTCCTGGTCCCCTGCTTTTCCCGACTCTCCTCTCCTGGTGGGGGCGAGCGGCTCTCCCATCACCGGTGCACTCCTTGAAGGAAACTGCTCTGCCTGATACACTTGCCTGGGAATCCTGGATCTCCAGTGAGTAGAGGAAACCGACCCTCCTTCCTGTCTTCTAGGGTGGGTACGTGTGGGGTTTGGGAGAAGGGGGCCAAAGGTAATATACAGACAGTTACTATTATTACCACGTGGTTGGGCAGAATGAAATTAGCGCTGCTCTCTCTGTGATAATGTTAAGGACAAGGATGATGGTGATGGTGATGGCCATGACATCTAGAACCCCAGTGTTCCTGGAGAGAACCAAGAAGACTTTCCCACTCACCTAATCGATACATGTCCTGCAAATACAGAACATGGCATATTATGGAAGACACAGGCAGGATCTCACTTCAGGGGCATCAGAGCCAGTTCTTTATGGATTCACAGGGTTCAGGGCCCAGGGAGAGATGGAAAGGTGTATGAATGCATTTCTGAGTCAGTGAATGTGTACGTGATGGCTACTGAGTCTCCTTGTAACTTGTGTGTTAATTATCACTGATCTTTACAAGGCCCCATGAGACTGGTGCTATGATATTTGCATTTCATGGTGATGAAGGTAGGACACGAGTAAGTTAAAAAACCAGCTCAGATTGCCAAACATCGAGGGCTTGGGAGGCCACCTCTCAGGTGCCATGGACACCTCACGACAAGGGATAATGAGAACCCTGGTTGGGGGGTTGACTAGGAGCAGAGAGTGGGGGACCTAGCCAGCGAGCCATAGGCCAGCCCTCAGACTGAGGGCGCCATGACCACAGGGCGACTTGCCAAAGGTCATCAAACTCTCAGTGTTTTCTTTTTGCCAAAGATGTGCTTTGAAAACATCTGAAGTTTCTATTATAGAATGTTTCTCTCTCTTCGCTTCCTACCCACATTCACTCTTAGACTCGGAACTTTGGGTAGTTAGAAAAAGATGCTGTCGTTACTGTTCGGTCACTCAGTCATGTCTGACTCTCTGCGACTCCCCGGCCTGTAGCCCACCAGGATCCTCTGTCCGTGGGATCTCCCAGGCAACAATAGTAGAGTGGGTTGCCATTCCCTTCTCCAGGGTATTTTCCTGACCCAGGGATTGAACCCGGGTCTCCTGTGTTGACAGGTGTGTTCTTTACCACTGAGCCACCAGGGAAGCCCTAGAAAAAGGTGATAAAGCAGCAAATCACATTCAGAAATGCTCTATTTTCAGACCTATCCGTGGCTTTATTTCAGACCTTCTCAAATGACTCTTTCTTCTGATTACAGAAATGATAACAGCAGTTCACCATAGGCTTCTATCTCAGGGGTGAGAGACCCATGGACCTCCAGCATCCATACAATTGCCTGACTTCCACATGACAGAACATAATCAATGTCTAGGATAAAATCAGCCACCCCAAAGCCAGGAGGATTTAAAGACACAAGACCCAGGGATAAACACATGGCCGATGCCTGCTGCAGTCTCTGAAATGTGGACAAGAGAGAGGACTGGTGAACACGGAACACAGAGGCACCGCCTAAGGCATTTGCGACTTTTATGGGCTGTTCTCTCCACAAAGATGGCATTTCTCTGAGCACTTACAAAGATTACCAAGAAAGAGATGCTGGGCAAATCTCCCACCTTAGAAACCCCTGCAGCCTGCCTGGCTGAGCCCCTGAGTTGACACTTGTATGGCTGTGACTCAGCCTTGGAACAAGGCTCATCCCACTGGAATCGCAGGATCTTGCTTGAAAAAGTCAAGGCACTAAACTCAGGAGCTGTAAGCCCAGATCCCTTCAGAGTCCAGGTAAGAGGAGAAGGCAGTAGAGCTAAACAAGTCCAAGGGTTTCTCAGGTGGCTTAGTGGTAAAGAATCTGTCTGCCAATGGGGAAGAGGCAGGAGACTCGAGTTTGATCGTGGGTTGGGAAGATCCCCTGGAGGAGGAAATGGCAACCCACCCCAGTACTCTTGCCTGGAGAATCCCATGTACAGAGAAGCCTGGCGGGCTACAGTCCATGGGGTCACAAAGAGTCGGACACGACTTAACAACTCAGCACATGGGCACTGCTGAGTCCAGACCCTCTTGTGCGCACTTGGTTCTCTGAGTCCTCCCAACCATCCGCTGAAACCAGTGGAGTCACACATGGTCTGGAAGCCCAAGAGCCTTGCTACATTGAGGGTTATATAGGGCCCGTGATCCAAAGAATATGGGCCTGCCACCTATAGTCACTGGAACACCAGAAACCAGCCCTGGGCGGCCAACAGACCTTAGTGCAGGATGGAGTCAAAAGGGCCTGCACTGGGGCCTTGAGCAGCTAGCCTGCAACCCAGTGATTATTGTTTAAAATTTTAATATTTTTCTCATGCTGTAGATAAGAAAAGGAAAGTTGGAGGAGATTTTCTTCCTTGGAATCTCGCTCTTGGCTTTTAAGTGGATACACGTAGTCTTCCCATGCTACCTGTCGCCTGCACCATGTGGGCTTTGAAGCTCATGCAGTGACCGCCTCTCCCCCAGGTCCCTCAGCCAGTGTGACGTCAGAGGACACGAGATGCAGCTTCAGCCCTGGGCCACCACTACCCTTCATAAACTCTGGATTTTTAATTGCACCAACTGTACACTCAACCAGTCCCATAATGGCAGACCCTCAAAACCCTCAGCATCAGCCAGAAGAGCTGACCCTGCACAGAAACCCCTCCGCACAGGGGTCACCCAGCCGCACGGAGCAGAGCTGGGACCGCAGCCGGACGGGCCACCCAAACAGCGGAGACCAAACAGCCACACCCTCCGGGAGGGGCCCACCAGCCCCTGGGCTGTGCTGGGGGCAAACAGAATGTTCTCTCAGCCACTCCAATTTGAGAAATCAGGTGCTGACTCATTATTAACCCAGGAAGCCCACGCACTCAAATGACTGTACTGAAAAAGCTCTGTCATACCCTGCTTACTGATGTGCAGATTTTTAAGCAAATTTGAAAAATGTTTATCATAAGGTATTTATGACATTTTAACCGTTTCATTTACAGTAACCAGACATTTGAAAAAAAAAAAAAAGTTTCCTGTATTTTACTTGACAGTAAAGCGAAGCTTTATCAGAATAGCAACAGCTTGAGAAACACATATCAAGGTCAAGTCAAGCCTCAACGACTCAGCTCCCCCATCCTCACACCCCCGCCCCCGCTGCCCCCAGCCCCCTGAATATTTTCTTTCTGATTTTACTACCGTTTGTGACTTTCAGTGCCAAGGAAAGGCAAAAGACATCCAATAAGCTCCTGGAATCATTCACATGCTTTTAGAGAGAAAAGTCGAAATTCTGTCTCTTTATTGTAATTCTTGCACCAAAAGTGGGCAGCTCAGACCACGAGGCCAGAAATTGCTCAGAAGCCGTCTTGCCTCCACCCCTGAGAAGCGGAAGCCAGCCCAACCTCAGCACCCCTGGGTTAACACGGTCACCCACCTCCATCTCTGAATTTCCCTTTGGCTCTAGAGAGGAGGCTCAAAACAGCTTCTTTTAAACCAACCAAGTATCACTGGCTTCTCCGTAATACACACGCTCACAATTAACAGGTTAAGAAATTTCTCCAAACCATCAGGCTCACAGACAGTAGCTACGGGGGTGAGGGTGCTGGGAAGCCAACTTCTAAAGTCAGAGATCTTCAAAGTCTGAACAAAACACAGCATCCACTCCAAGACCCCTCAGCCAAGCTCCTGGAGCTGAGATTCTTGAGACAAACTGCAGAAATGAGCAAGAAAGTGACAGAAACATACTCACCAGGGAGAAGCTGAGAGCTCTACCTCCTCAGGACCAGGCTGTGAAGGTCTGAAAGCCCGAAGCTGGCTCAGGCACAACCCGCCTGGAATGTCAGTTTGAAACTTAAAAAGCACCGACCATTCATTCAGTCAGTTATTTCCCTCCATTCCCAGTGATGTCCACACGATTGAGACTCAAAAAAATAAAAAAAATTTAAAAAGTGAGAGAGAGAGAAAAAAAAAAGGCGCACACCTCAGTCTTCATTCTCATTGGAACGAGATGACTCATGCTGACTCACAGCCGCCACTTCCTCTCCCGACATTCTCTTCATACTTGTGAGCAGCCTAGTCCTGTTCCCAGCGTCTCTGCAGCCCTTCCTGGAAGATCAGCCTTCCTGACCCCCGGCAAAGCAGGCTCAGCCACTGCCCTGACATGCTGCCCTGGGAGCCTACTCTAGGGAAAAATGCCTTATTTAGGAGGCCTAAGAACAGCCAAAAAAAAAAAAAAGAAAGAAAAAAAAAATGCAGGAGTCTTCCATGCATTTGAACCTTCAATAGACACTGACATTTTGTAACGGATTGCAAAGCTCCTGCACTAAATGCTTGCTTTTTCAAGGCATTTCAGGGACACAGAGAAAAATGAGAATTGTCTTATTCTTTAAGGACATTACTTTGCCCTCATCATGCTTATTTCAGTGTGTGTTTATTCCTGCACATCTTCCTCTGTCAAACTAATCACAGGATCTACAACCACAATTTCTTCAAAGTTATTTATTAAGAAGGGGTGTGCCCTGTTTTTAGGATCAGGTGACTTACAAAATCTCTTCTAAATCCATCTCTCAGGCTTCAAGAATATGCCAGATTTGAATATTTAAGTCCCAAGGAATGAAATGAAAGCAGAAGCCTGGAAACTGCAAAAACCGTTGACGGATGTCTGCATGCAAGGACTGAGGCGAGCCTACCTCCCAGTTTTCTTTGGAATGATCCCCAGGGGTGGGGCAGCCTTCTACAGCTTCCCACATTTTTAAATTATGAGAAGCAACGGAAGAGCAAAATCCATGTGATGTTAAGCAGACTGAGCCACCAAGAAGTGTGGCTGTGGTTGCATCAGGCCCATCCTGGTTTCTGGAGCATGACCCACACAAGGCCACGGGTGAACACTGGGGCCCTTCACCCTTTCTGACTTAGTACATACTGCTGTGCACCCCACACTGTGATACCCCCAAAGCATAGAGAGCAAATGAGGAAATACCGTTTTGGAAGGGACAGAAGACTTGAGCAAGTTTCATAGTTGTGTGGTGGTCCTCACCCTAGAGGGGTCAGGGGACCCAGTCTCCATTTAGAGCCAGATTCATCTTAGGGCAATAACTGTTATTGTTATTGTCTAGTTGCTAAGTTGTCTGACCCTTTGCAACCCCAGTAGCCTGCCAGGCTCCTCTGTCCATGAGATGTCCCAGGCAAGAATACTGGAGTGGGCTGCCATTTCCTTCTACAGGGTATCTTCCCACCCAAGGGATTGAAACTGCATCTTCTGAATTGGCAGAATTACCACTGAACCACCACAGAAGTAATACTTGTTTATTATTCTAGATCTCAGTTCTTTTAACAGAACCATCAGGGGTGTTAAAATTTTTCTATCAGACAACACCAAGTGCTTTGAAGTTCCTGTGAAACTTGTAGGATATTAGTGAATTGACCAAATATTCTTATTTCTGACAGTTTTTTGGGGGTTGGTTTTTGTTTTTTTCCAGGAGAGTGGAAAGTCTGTTGGTTTTCTGGAATTTCGAGCAGCTTTATGGTGCGATGCAGTGCATGCGATGCATTTAGGGGGAGAGTGGAAACACAGGTGGGAGTGGGGGGCTCATGAGCTGCCTGTCCTAAAGGGACACACCCCAAGTCATGAGGGCCCAGCAGCCCCCAGACGCAGGCTGTGATCCCAGGGGTCTGTGGGGCTACTGAAGCGGGGACTGTGGGTTGTTATTTTTGTCCTGTGTAAAGAAAGCCAGCCTTCCATTATGAAGACTGAAAGTGAAAGTGAAAGTGAAGTCACTCAGTCATCTCTGACTCTTTGCGACCCCATGGACTGTAGCCTATCAGGCTCCTCTGTCCATGGGATTTCCCAGGCAAGAATACTGGGAGTGCGTTGCCATTTCCTTCTCCAGGGGATCTTCCTGACCCAGGGACTGAACCCAGATCTCCCGCATTGTAGGCAGACGCTTTACCTTCTGAGCCACCAGGTAAGTCCGTTATGAAGACTGCATTAGGGCAACTCATTAATCCCTGGGGGAATTGAGAAATTGTTAATTGGGAAAAAATTGCCAGAGATGAATTAAAGAAATCTAAAATAGTTGGGAAACGTAGGTTCTGAGGGGCAGCCACACCCTCCTGCCAGAAGTGCATCGTCATTTTACCAGTGGTTTCTTCCTTGGCAATGCTGTTTCAGGGAGTCTTCTGGAAACTTCCAGGGCAAGACTTCCTCCCATAGCAGCCACTTAAGGCACCACAAGGCGAGGTCAGTAGAACTGTGTCCTCCACATGGTGTTGCAACAGATAAGCCCAGGAACGCTGAGTCAGTTCCTGATTGCCCCTCCTTCCAAAGCCCTTCTCATCCAGGCCAGGAAGTGGGGAAGGCCATCAGTGCGAGCAGGGACTGCCATCAATATACTGGCAAATGAATCACTCACCGAGGCACGTCAGCACCACCTTCTATGCCTGCTAATACGGAAAGCTCTGGAATGGAGTTTCTTTAAGGTAGCCGACCTCTGCCCAGTTCATCAGAAAGGAGACAATGATGTCATTTTAAACCTGGCTATGTGGAAACACTTTTTCTCTCTCTCTCTCTGTTTTTTTTTTTTTTTTTTTTTTTTTCTGTTTGTTGGCTGGGCAGGATCCTAGTTGCCCAAGCAGGCATGGAACCCATGCCCCCTGCAATAGATGCACAGTGCCCTAACCACTGGACCGCCAGGGAAAGCCCTGGAAACACTTTTGAAACATCTGCATGATCCTTTCCCCAATGAAAATAGCACTGGAAAAATTTAGGTTTCTGTGAATTAGGAAAATAAGCAAGATTCACTCCTAAAGACTGGGCACAGTCTGAAGACAGTGCATACTAACTCGTCTCAAGATTCTTACAAGCCCTGTTGGCTCACCTTTAAGAGTATTTAATATGTGCCAGTCAGTCTCCTCAACACATAGGTATTGTGGCCTCTGATCCTCAAAATAGCCCTATGAGGAAGGCAACGACACATATCATCTTCATTTTCTAGCAAAGACTCTGAGAGGGCCAGGAGCCTGCCCTGGGTAGCACTGCCCGGTGGTAAACCCAGGACATCTGGTGTCAGAACTCATGTTCCCAGCCACCAGCCCAAGAGATTTCCACAAAGGACTTTTTAAAAAACCTGGGCATGCACATCCCCTAACCCCATGATGAATTCTCCCTAATTCTGCATATTTGTAAGCAGAGGTACTTTCTGTTCATTTGAGAAGTAAATAAAAATCCTAACCTTGAAGTGCCCCACAGCTTAAGATGGCAGCAGTTCTCATTAAGGGGAACGTCATTTAGAATTAAACACTGTGCAGGCATGCTAAGTCGTTTCAGTCGTGTTCAACTCTGTGAGACCCCATGGACTGTAGCCCACCAGGCTCCTCTGTCCATGGATTCTCCAGGCAAGAATACTGGAGTGGGTTGCCATTTCCTCCTCCAGGGGATCTTCCTGACCCAGGGATCAAACCTGCGTCTCTTGCATCTCCTGCACTGGCAGGCGGTTCTTTATCACTAGTGCCACCGGGGAAGTTACTCACCAGTACTTCCCAGAGACCCATGAAGCTGCACATGCCAGGACATTGCTCGCCCCACATGGTACACGATGGCATCAAGGAATATTCCCAGCGGTCCTCCCTTCACTTGCCCAACAGATCTCATTGCCGCTCTCCTTCCTGGGAGAAGATCCAGTCCCTCATTTCAAATCTAGTCCCTCCTCCCCTCTCCACTTCACTTCTTCTCTAGGATCATATGTAGGTCCTCTCCCTCCATCATCCTTAACCTTTTCCTGTCCTTGGGCCTGAACACAGGCCAAAGTCTCTTCCACCTGCAGAAAAGCTCTCTCTTTGACCCCATGAAACAGACCCCAAGGACGTTCCCCATATTCATTCCATCCCTCCCCATTGGCAGCAGCTTTGACATTTGGTTGGAACTGACCCCACCCCCATACCCACAGGAGAATTTTGATTGGGCGAAGCAAAACAAGAGAATGCCCATGTTACTGGTTCTAGGGTGGGCTCCCAAGCCTAGGTCAGTTAGCGTGTGGCTTCTTTTGGCCAAGCTGATGGGCTCAGGGGTAGGGCCACTGCCTCAAGGATGGCAGGGAAGAATGCACAGACCTAAAGAAAGAAAACAAATCCCATCTCAATGTCTGTTCCTCGAGGAAGCAGGATGGGAGATTCCACGCTGTCTAAAATGTTTAAACAAAAAGCACAGCCAGAGCCTGGGTGAAATCTCACTCAGGTTTTCATCCTGTCACTAACTGCATGATCAAAATCAAGTGGTGGTCCACCTGCCTCCATCCTCCCATCTGTAAGATGGAAGGAGAGTCATGCATGATTCAGAGAAGTATCATTTCAACGCTTATACTAAAGCTTGCATATATATGGTAAGTGTTCCATAATATTAACTGCCATTCAAGCTCCTAGTTATCCCATCTTCTTCTCAAGGGCAAGAATTGTTGTTGTTGCTGTTCAGTCACTCAGTCGTGTCTGACTCTTTGCGACCCATGGACTGCAGCACACCTGTCCTTCATTATCTCCCTGAGTTTGCTCAAACTCATGTCCATTCAGTCCATGATGCCGTCCAACCATCTCATCCTCTATCGTCCCCTTCTCCTCCTGCCTTCAATCTTTCCCAGCATCAGGGTATTCTCCAATGAGTTGGCTGTTCACATCAGGTGGCCAAAGTATTGGAGCTTCAGCTTTAGCATCAGTCCTTCCAATGAATATTCAGTACTGATTTCCTTTAGAATTGACTGGTCTGATCTCCTTGCAGTCGAAGAAATCCTCAAGAGTCTTCTTCTTGCTTTGAAAGCATCATTTCTTTGGTGCTCAGCCTTCTTTATGGTCCAACTGTCACATCCGTACATGACTACTGGAAAAACTATAGCTTTAACTATACAGACTTTTGTGGCCTGTGATGTATCTGTTTTTTAATAAGCTGTCTAGGTTTTTCATAGCTTTTCTTCCAAGGAGCTGTCATCTTAGGGGTGGTTTTAAGCCACTGGGTTTATAGAAATGTGTAACACAGAATTGGTACACAGTAATTTGTTACACAGAATAAACCCAGCACATTTGCAAAATGGAGGCTCCATACTCACAAGGGTATATGAGAATTGAAAGTTTACATATGCGAAATGAATGGAATAATAAAGACTATCTCTAAGTATCGTCTGTTAGTCATAGATGCCACTGGCTTGGTAAAACGGCTGACTACTTGAAAGTTTTCCCATCAATCACTACAGTATCTGAGTCACAGGATACAGTCAAAAGTCTAGAATTTTAATGAATGAATCACATACTAAATATGCATCATCTTTGAAAACTCAGTACCTATGAATGAGCTGCATAGTTACAAATTATTATGTAACAAAGCAGACTGTAATAAAGAAGATGTCAGGGTATATGGAGCCAAGTACAAGAAATCTGGAAACCCAAACCTTCAATGAATATTCAGTGAAGGCTGCCAGAGGCCGAGCACTGATGCAGGTCCTGGGGGCACAGTAGGAAAGACACAGGGTCTCTGGTCTCACGAAGTTTTCCTTCTGGTAAGATGAGACAAAAAGCAAGTGCACGAGAAAAATCTGAGCTAGTAATAGGAACTGTGCAAGAACTTAACAAAGGGTGGAAGAATGCTACTTGAGATGAGTGGACCACCTAGAAAGGCCATTCTGTTTGGGGTGCCATTTAAACTGGGTTCTGAACAATGGCCAGGAGTCAACCTGCTGCATTCAGGAACAGGGACCAGCTAGAGCCAAAGCCCCTAAGGCAAAAAGGAGTGTGACATGTCTCAGGACCAGCAAGGCTGACACTTACAAGCAGCAGGGAAGGAACAATGGGCTTGGCAAGAGGGCAAAGAAGGAGCTCAGATTTTATGCCAAGGTCAGTGAGGAGGCTCTGGAGGGTTTTAAATATAAGAGTGACATGGTTTGGACTTTCTAGAGGCTAACTCTGAATCCTAGTGCAGCTCCCAGTGGCTCTGTGATCCTGTATGCCCTTTCTGATCTGGAAACTCTCTGAGAACAAGGATTTTGTCTCGTTCACCACTGGACCTTCAGGGCCTAGACTAGTGCCTGCCATTTACACCTCTACACTACTTCAAGTTAACTGCAGGCACTGTAAGGAATGGAAATGGAATGATTTCAGAATTCACAGGAGCAGGACTGCCAGAGGAACCCACCCACCCCACCCCCACCCCCGCCAAAGACCTCAAAGCAAGCCTAGGTTGAGGAAGCAGAGATTCAGAGACTTGCCTCCTTTTCCATGACCAGTGAGAGGCTGAGCTAGGACTTGAATCCATGTCTAAGTCCTGTTCAGAGATTAGTCTTGATGTTGAAGTAGAAGGACTCAGAGCTCACCATCTCTGACAGGCACACCAATATTAACAACTATTTATAGAACTCCTTTTCCAATAAAAAGGCTGGAACCTGCCAGAAAAGATCTTCTACAACTAAAGATATAAAGAAGGAATCATAATGAGATATGTGGCACAGTGATAAAGAATCCACCTGCTCATGCAGGAGACATGGGTTCAATCCCTGGTTCAGGAAGATGCCCTGGAGAAGGGAAAGGCAACCCACTCTAATATTGTTGCCCGGAGAAACCCATGGACAGAAGAGCCCATGGGGTCATAAAGAGTTGGACACGACTGAAGTGACTTAGCACATACACCCTAGACATGGAATTAAAGATCTAGTTTGGTGACAGAGAGAGAGAATGTGTTAAAACAGAAATGGCGCTCAGCACCCTGGCCAGTGTGGTTGGAGGGAAACCAAAGCAAATACTGCTCAAATGGAGAGAATGTCACAGCAGGGGATTCGGTGGGCGCTAGTGAGCATGGTGTGCTATCAGCAGGTCCTGGAAACTCATTATTGGCCACTGTTTGCATCTGCTGCCTCTGATTTGCTAAAGACAGACTCTACTTTTGAAATGTTAACAAGAAAAACACAAAGCAGACTATCGTGAAGAGCCAAGGCAGTGAAAATCCTCCATTCTCGGCAAACGAGAAGAACTTATGAATGGGTCCTTCCCCTTGAAAATAGTGGCACATGATGGTCGTCTTCATTTTGCAGGGTTTGGTGTGACTGGGAGGTTTCTTAGGCTTGCATTGGTGAAACAAAATAAAACCAAACTCTTAATGTGTAAATAGTTCTTTAGTCTGATGCGCACTAACAAAAGATCAGATGGAGACTGTTCCTCTGAGGTACCATCTTGATTTACAGCTGAGGGATTTTTTTTTTTCTTCAAGAGCAGCATTAGCTTCTTAATTTTCATTTCATTCACATGGACACATACACCCCCAAACAATTCAAGTCTGCCCCTTGAAAAGCTCATAATTAAAAACTTTACTGAATAAAAGAAAAAAAGCCAGCATATTTCCTGATAGCCAGTAATGGATTATTTGTTTGTTGTTCACTTGCTAAGTCGTGTCTGACTCTTTGCAACCCCATGCAGCACGCCAGGGGCCTCTGTCCTCCATTATCTCCCAGAGTTTGCTCAAATCCATGTCTGTTGCATCATTAAGTGTCATCAAGCCTGAACTTGAGATAGTTCATGCATCTCTAGTGGCTCTTAGCGGAAACTTATGAGTGAAATCACATGTCTGATAGGGACCAGCCCCACCAAGCCCTTGAGAAGGAGTAACCAGTGAAAGCACTCCCACCCCAGGGCCACTCAGCCTAGCGTCACTGGCATTGGCTGTCACCGTCCAGCCCGAGTCACGGCAGGCTCCGCTGTGTCTTCCTGCCTCTGGTCTGCCAACACCACTGCCTTCTCTGAACTGTCTCTTTCACTTCTGTGCTGTGACAAAGCCACAGAGCTGACCGGGCCTGACTCCTGCTGTCACGTCTGCCCAGCTTCGTGGGGTCTGTCTAGGGTTCCAGGGTCTGTCCTCAAGTCAAACACATCCAGTTTGGAACCTGGCTCCCAACTGAGCGGCCTTGTAAAGCACACTTCCTGAGTCTTTGTTCTCTTGCTTGTACCTTGAGACTACCCATGGTCGCAGGAGAGTCTTGTCCATCTTGGGGTGGATTAAATCATGACGCACGCACAGCACCTGACAGAGGGCTGAGCCCTTGGTGAGCACCCAGCAAGTGACAGGTCCTTCTGGCGTCTGCTGCCATTCTGTCTAAGAGGACTCTTGCCTGGTGCACCCTCCCCTGCCCACTGTATGGGTCTCAATGGTTCTAGCATCCTAGTGTTCCTCCCACTGAGTGTATCAACCAGGATTCGATATGGATGCATATTTCCAGGAAAAAGAAACAAGGGTTTAAATTAGGATTTTATTTCCCACTCGTGTAAAAACAGTCTGGAATAAGTATCAAGAGCTGATGTGGCAGCCCCAAAGTATCACTAAGACCTTGACCTCTTATCCTTCTGATATACCATCCTAGAGCATGGCTTTCAACATCAAAGCAAACTCATGGTCTAAGATGCCTGCTAGAACTCCAGCCAGCAAATCTATATTCTCCATCTTGACATTAGGAGAAAGGAAAGGAATACAAACAGCTTCCCAGGCAGTGCTAGTGGTAAAAAGCCCACCTGTCAATGCAGGAGATGTAAGAGACACAAGTTTGATCCTTGCATCGGGTAGGTCCCCTGGAGGAGGGCATGGCAACCTCCTCCAGTATTCTTGCCTGGAGAATCCTATAGACAGAGGAGCCTGGTGGGTTACTGTGCATAGGGCCTCAAAGTGTCAGACATGCCTGAAGGGGCTTAGCACACATGCAAGGGAAAGTCTCTCAGTCGTGTCTGACTCTGCGATCCCATGGACTGCAGCCCTCCAGGCTCCTCTGTCACGGAATTCTCCAGGCAAGAATACTGGAATGGGTTGCCATTCCCTCCTCCAGGGGATCTTCCCGACCCAGGGATTGAACCTGGGTCTCCTGCACTGCAGGCAGATTCTTTACATCTGAGCCACCAGGGAAAGTCATGCAATATATATACATATAGTCCTCCCCCAGGCCCCCCTTTTTGGAATCTTACCGAAAGTTCTAAATAGTAGTTCTGCATATAGAACTAAATCACATGGCCTCTCCTAGTTGCAAGCTAGTCTTAGAAATGTAGTTGTTTCATTGGACACATTGCCTTCAGAAGTATAATGTGATTTTGAATTAAATAAGAAGGGAAGAAGGGATACCAGTTGTCTGATATGCCCACGGCATGGCCAGTCTGAGCCATCAATGCCCTTCTGTGAGATCCGGTCAGTCTAAGACAGCGGGAGAGAGGGGAATCCTTATTCCCTGTGGATCAGGGGCTGGAGGGACTACAGTCCCACACACAGTAGCACCGAGAGGAACATGAGCCAGGGAAGGGACTGTATGAGCCCAAGGGAGGCTGCCCATGGAGATCTCTCTCCACGTCTCGTTTTCCTGTTTTACTGTAACCCTTTCCCCTTCCTCAAGATGGAAAGGTCCTAGAGGGAAGCTCCCCTCCAACCCGTCCGCCTGCTCCTACAGGTGACCATCAGTGTTGGTCACTGAGTGGCTGAATGCACAGCAAGTATACTCGGGTTTGACAAATGCAAAATGTATCTCAACAGGATGTGATCAAGAGCTGTGGAGGTAGGCTGCTGGGCTTGACTGCTCCCCCTGTGTCCATTGCTCCATTGTGTGAAAGGAACAATAGCAATGAGAGTTCTCTTCAGGGAAAATCCACAATGCCTGACACCTCATGAGACCTCAATAGATGTTGGTCATTCATGTTATCATTGTTATAACTGCATGCCGGTGACTTTGAGATGTACTTTAACATTATAATAGCATTTGTACTATATGACATGTCATAATTAATTAGCAGAGGTTTTTTTTTCCCTTAGGGGAAATCAATGCTGTCTGAGAGTCAATGCTATCATCAGGAAAGGAACAGAGAAAGTTTAGAGATTCGGGGCCTTACAAGGTTAAAAAAAAAAATGTCAACAGTTTATAAGATGCCAAATAGTGAGAGCTGAGCTTGGGTTGGTCATTGAGTGACCAAGCCTGGAAACAGCTCAGAAAAAAGAGGAAGAGAAAGCCCTGGTCTGTGCCACACCGTGTTTCAGAAAGACTCGAGGTAGCCACCATTTGATCAAAAGACAGGGAAGTTAGAGGCAAGAAACGAAGGAAATAAAGCAGGTCTGAGATCAATGTCTTGGCAAGAACTCTGGGTGAGATTGTAGCCATGTGGAACAGGCTAGAAGCAAATAGATCAGAAGCTGACTGTGGATTTTTGTTAACCTGGTTTGTCAAAGAAACCATGAACTTAAAAAAAAAATGGTTAAAATGGCATATAATTCAGCCATGAAAAGGAAAGGATTACTTATCTGTGCTATCATATGGATGAACTCTGGAGACATGAACTCAGTGAAAGAAGCCAGGCCCAAAAGGTCACACACTCTGTGGTCCCATTCATGTGAAAACCCAGAACAGGCAGGCCCACAGAGACAGGAGGCAGGCCGGTGGTCGCCAGGGGCTGGAGGAGGCAGAGCAGGGCCAAGTGTTGCGTGGAGACCACGTTTCCTTTTGGGGTGATGGCCATGTTTTGGAACTAGAAGTGATGGTGGGACAATGTTGTGGTTGTACTAAATGCTACTAGATTATGCATTTTTATGTGGCTACTTTTATGTTATTTAAATTTCACCTAAATTTTTAAAAAGCTTTTACTATTCAACTATGGATCTCCAACTTGTCAGCAACAGGAACTGGGCTGAAAATACTCTGTATCACCCACTGAGGGCAGGTTCCCAACCCGTGGAGCTGCCAGGGGCTCCAGGAAACAGTGGATGGAGAGGTCCTGCAAAGATGGTCCCATAGATGATGGGAGCCCAAAACCCGGGGAGGAGTCTCACTATGTCTGCCTGGAAGACTTCAGAGTTTCTGGACTGGAAATCCCTGGATGCCTCCCATCATCCCTTCTTAGAACGGCAGTGCTGCTGTCATTATTCTATCCCTATTCCACTGAGGGAACCTGGGCTATTCGAAGCAGCTCATTTATCTTACTGTTTTATTTTGTATTTATAGGCCATGAGGATACTGCTAAGAGGTTGCCATGCCTCACCTGAAGATCCAGGGACATTCTACCAAATGCAGCTTAAATTATGGCCATGGCAATGACTGCTGGCTGCCTAACCCCATTTCTTCTCTCCTTTTGTCCCCAGTAGTGGAGATCTTGATTTTCAGTTGGGCACAGGAAAATTCTTCTTCCTAAAACAATCCTGCATTTGTTAGCTTCCCCACTTGCAACTGGTAAGCCACCACCTGAGGAGGGCAGGATGATGAGCTGGAAGGGGTCTGAGTTGGTCAAGATGGGCAGCTGCCATGTAACTATAGACTGCCTGCCTCTGGGTTTCTTTTACATGAGAGAATGAAACTTGTATTTGAGCCTCTATTGTTGGAGGTTTCTATAATATACAACGAACTCTAATCATAACTGATATGTCGGCCTTCATTCTGATCAACCGGTGAGTCATTTGGGTACCAAAATGAATGAGTCTGCAAAGCAGCCTCAGTTTCATCATCAGTTGGGGTTTTATTTGCCCCTTCAGTCTCATAACTTCCAAAAGTGACCAAGCACGCTGGTGTACAGCAGATCTCTAGAAGGCATCCATTCTGTACAGCGGAAACTTTATACCCACTGAAGAGTAGCTTCTCATTTTGCCCTGTTCCCAACCCCTGCAAGCATCATTCCACTCTTTTCTGTGAGTTTGATTCTGTTAAGTGCCTTCCCTGGTGTCTCAGATGATAAGGAAACTGCCAGCAACGCAGGAGACCCAGGCTCAATCCCTGGGTCGGGAAGATCCCCTGGAGAAGGTAAGGGCAACCATTCCAATCTTCTTGCCTGGAGAATCCCACGGACAGAGGAGCCTGATGGGCTACAGTCCACTGGGTCCCAAAGAGTTGGACATGACTTGAGTAGCTAACACTTCACTTCATATAAGTTGAATCATGCAGTATTTGTCCTGTGACTAGCTTATTTCATTCAGCATAGTGTTCTGCAAGTTCATCCTTGTTATCACAAATGGCAGAATTTTTTCTTTTTTAAAGTTCAGTGATATCCCACGGCATGAATACAAGACATCTTCTTCATCCTTCCATCTATGGATGGACACTCAGGTTGTTGCCATGCCTTGGCTGTTGTGGACAATGTTGCATGAATGCAAGAGTGCAAATATCTCTTTGAAATCCTGATTTAAATTATTTTGCATAAATGTCTAAAAGTAGGAGTGCTGGATCATACGGTGGATCATACGGTGGATCATACGGTAGTGCTTTTTTTTTCAATTTTAAGAGAGTAGATCTCATGATAAATATTCTTATCACAATTTCAAAAAAGGAAGAAAGAGGAAAGAAGATCCTATTATCTGCAACAAACAATACATAAATTAAATATGTTTTTTAAAAGTTGATCGGGGCACTAACAGTTTTCAGGAAAATGATCTCATAATTCCATACTAGAAATTTCAAAAAGGAACTTGTCCAGTGCAGGCAAGATGGTCATCCCTGACCTCCCTGGACTGTAGAGTTTCTAGACAAATCTACAAAGCAGTGAAGGAAAAAAGCATTGGTTACCACATCTTTCTGTTCAACATGTGCTTGGAAAAAGATTGAAAAATACCTTAATTTTACTCAGAACATTTCTTAACATGTCTCTAAGAGGAAATTCACTTCTAACACAGCTCCATGGGATTTTGATTTTGTTTTCATATTATTTTCATTTCATGGATGATTTTATCTACTGATTACCCAACTGACTAGAGCTCCTACCAGTTTCTATTCAGCATTTATCTTGTTAATGGTGAGAGAATACTGTCACAAAAACAAAATCCAACCGAGTAAATGTGGAGATCTGATTGGCTTTCATAGGCAGTTCCTAAATTGAGCAGCATCCCTTCTGCTGCCACTGCTGCTGCTAAGTCACTTCAGTCGTGTCCGACTCTGTGCGACCCCATGGACTGTAGCCCACCAGGCTTCCCTGTCCCTGGGATTCTCCAGGCAAGAATACTGGAGTGGGTTGCCATTTTCTTTTCCCAGCATCCCTTCTAGCAACCTTTTAAAAGGATGCTTGGAGGAGTTGCTCGAAATGGAAAGGTTTTTATAGAAAACAGGGTGGGGCAAGAAGGTTATTAGCAAAACAAAAGAAAGAGTTATTTGAGGCCAGTACTTCTACTTTGGGAACTGCAAGGGGAGGGCAAGGATCTTTACTTTATTATGCAGATTTCCTCGCTAATGTTGATTGAGAAATTTCAGACTGACTGTTTTGAAGGTCATTTCTGGGAGGAGTTGAAGCTGTAATTAAGTCTTGGTTGGGGGGTGAATGACTCCATTTTGGGTTTTAATTTTGTTAGCAATATAAGATTCAAGATAGCAGCTGCTGCTTTGAGAAACAGAACTTTCTTTTACCAGATGTTCTTTACGTTGGAGGGAAAGTAATAAGTCTTGAAACCATGTATATTTTAATATAACGTTTATTGTTTAATGATTGTAGAAATTATAAATGCTGCTTGGAGATAATCCAGAAAATAAAGAGAAGTAGAAACGATTAATCCCACCTCCCAAAGCCAAGGTACTACTAATATTTTGCTCTATTTCCTTCTGCTTGCTCACATTCTCTCTCTCTCTCCTCTGATCTGTTTACATAGTTGTATTCACACTGTATACATAACTTTGTACCCTGCTTTATTTCACTTAACATGACAGCATAAACATTTTTCTCTATATTAAAACCCTTAGTGTGCAGAGTGGAGACCTCTTTTCATGGTGAAACTTCAACAGTACTCAAAGAGATCATCACACCCAGTCTTCATCACACACAGGCAAGTTCCCTCCAAAGTTTCGGGCTGCTCCTGGTTAAAGAACCCATCTGCAAATACAGGAGACATAAGAGACCAGGGTTCCATCCCTGGGTCAGGAAGATCCCCTGGAGAAGGGAATGGCAACCCAATCCAGTATTCTTGCCTGGAGATCCCAGGGACAGAGGAGCCTGTTGGGCTACAGTCCATTAGGTTGCAAAAAGTTGGACATGACTAAAGCGATTTAGCATGCCTGGTCTGCTGAACAGGACCCAGAACTAGGACAGTCTTGGGCAGGAAGAACATGCCCAGACTTGTTCATTTGCCCACTCCCAGGGCCAGTTTGTGGCCTGCAAAGCAACCCCATTAATCCAGAAGTTCTTTCCTGTAGAAACACATACTTGTTTTGAACCAAGCAGGAAGGTTCATGGGCACAGCCGCCCCAGGGGGATAAAATCCAGACACCACAAGAGAAAAGAAACTATGCCATTGATCGTGTGGTAAGATAGTCAGAAGAGAAGAAATTCGTCCTAATACACAGTCCTGGTGTGGCGAGGCCTGGCCAACAATCACGTACCTGCCTGTGACACGTGACAAGCATATGGTAAGCACACTCGAGTTGCAAAGAGCCTGTGGACCTGGACGAGGGGAGATAGCAGGCACAGTGCACTGACCCCAGCAGAAGAGACCCCAGCCGGAAGCCCTGGTGTCTAATTTGACTTCTCTGAAATAAACAAGGGAAGTCAGTGTGGAAATGGAGCAGGCAGCCGTGCGAGAGGCAATGAGGGCTCACTCCTTGCCATCCAGTGCAGACCAGGCTCTCAGGCGAGTTCGTCCAGCTTTTCATCTTATTATCCAAGATGTTTAAATGGTGGCTTGAGGCAAAGTGTAAAACTCAGAGTGTGCTCTAGTCTAGAGCAAGTCTGTGCATTGAATTTAACATATGCACACTACTATATACAAAACCGATAGCTAATAAGGACCTTCTATATAGCGCAGGGAATTCTATTTATTACTCTGGAGTGACCTATATGCAAAAAGAACTTAAAAAAGAGTGGATAAAGATTTCCCAGGGACCAAGACTCTGAATTTCCAATGCAGGGGGGCCTGGGTTCTATCCCTTTTCAAGGAACTAGATTCCACATGTCACAACTACATGTAACCACATGAAAATCATGCCACAATAAAGATCAAAGACCCCATGTACCGCAACTAAGACCCAGGCAGCCATATAAATAATAAATATTTAAATAAACAAATAAAAGTTTGAAAGAGTAGCTATATGCATATGATGCATAACTGACTCCCTTTGCTGTCCACCTGAAGCTAACACGATCCTGTGAATCATCGTGCTCCAAAATAGGTAAATAAATAAAATAAAATAAATCAAATTTATGTAAATCTTTGTGCCAACACATGATTGTTTGCAAAATGCTTCTTTTATATTACGGGGGCCGGGGGGCGGGGAGGATTTTGCAAAATGGAGATAGCGTGTTGGTTGCTGGGTGGCTCTGGGCACAGGAGAAGATGAACAGGAAGCAGGCTGCATAGCAGAGGCAGGGGGCAGGCGCTGGTTCCAGGGCTGGCTCCCACCCCACCTCTCCAAGAAAGACATACTGGACGCCCATGATCAGGATCCGCAGCACTTCTGTACCGTGGGGACATCATTCTCTAAAAAGCTATTCACAGGGCAAGGACAGTATTTCTTAGTCTGCACTTTGAATCCAGTTTCAGTTCAGAGAAAAATCTCTCTAGGCTTTTCACTGATGCTGCTATTTGGTCGCTCAGTCGGGTCCAACTTCTTTGCGACCCCAGGGACTGTAGCCCTCCAGCCTCCTCTATCCATGGGATTTCCAGACCAGAATACTAGAGTGGGTTGCCATTTCCTTCTCCAAGGAAATTTTTAATATGGTTTGCTAAAATGTGGTAAGTAAGTGAATGGTTGTCTCTGGGGCTTGCAGAGAGCTCATAGGACATTCTATACAGCAAGGATCCTGGAGGCTTTTTACTGGTATTTATTTTGGCAGCAATTTGTGTCCCTCCACCCACAATGCCCTCTTCATTCTCTCCATGCCTGTGCCTCCCTGCCCCCAAACCTCTGCAAATAGTTCCTTATTGGTCTGTAGCACAGGACTTTCATGTCTGGCACAGCAACATTCCCCCGAATTTCTTTGAAAGAATTTGATCTTAAGCAGCAAGATCCTGGAGACATAACTGGATTTTACTACTGGCCTCAGAAGAGAAATGCAGTTGACCAAATTACTCAAGGAAATAGTTAACACTGAGAGATAATCTCTTACATTAACCTTCTGGTGGAAGACAGAAATATTCTGGGAGAGCCAGGCTTGCTTTTCCATCATCACTCTACCAATCCCCTTACAGTCCCGAAAGACAAAAGGAACACTCAATCCCACAGTGACCTAGTTTCTGGCAGCTCTTATCATGGTACATTCCCATCCTCATCCTCCCGGAGCCATAAGCAGAGAGGCCCCACCAGCCAGAAGGACAGTCCCTCTCCTCAGGTCTATTAGCCTGTTTACATGACAGTGTCATTCCCCAGCCAGCAAAAGGAAATCTTCCCACGCTCCCCACACATCAAGGTTCTTCCACTGCAAAAGCCAAATGCTTCCTTCAAAAGGCGTGCATCCGTTCTCACGGCTCCTCCAGGCCAAGATGGTGTGCCTGGGAAAATGGCCATCCCCATAGCTAGAGGGAGGTGGGGAAAGCCCATGGGAGAACCAGCCATAAAAAGAAAATATGGTTAAAAAGCACACACATATATTGGTTATTTGAGAGTGTGTTTTTTAATTTTCACATATTTTAAAAATTTTCCTGTTCTTCTATTGATTTGTAGTTTCATTCCATTGTGATCAGAAATGATACTTTCTATAATTACAATCTTCTAAAATTTGTTAGGACTTGTTTTGTTGCCTACCATGTGGTCTGTCCTAGAGGATGTTTCATGTGCACTTGGGAGGAATGTGTGTTCTGCTGTTTTTGGTGGACTGTTATGTGCATGTCTACGGGGTCCAATTGATCTATAGTGCTTTTCAAATCCTTTCTGTCCTTGCTAATATTCATTCTGGTTGTTCATTTATTATGGAAAGTGGGGTATTAAAATCACTTTCTATTATATTAAACACACACACACAAAAGCCAGAACATAGTAAGTGTTGGCAAGGATATGGAGAAATTGGAACCCTTGTGCTCTATGAGTAGGCCTGTAAACTGCTGCAATGACTATGGAGAAAAAAAATTAAAAATAAAGTTATCTTTTAATCCAGACATTCCACTTCTAGATGTCAATGTATGGCAAAAACCACTACAATATTGTAAAGTGATTAGCCTCCAACTAATAAAAATAAATGGGAAAAAAAATTTAAAAAGGAAAATAAATAAATAAATAAATAATTTTAAAAGGCATGTAGCTTAAAATTTTAAATGAATAAAATTGTTTTAATAGAAAAAAAGAGAATTGAAAGTAGGGTTCAAACAGATCTTTGTACTCACATATTTGCAGTCAATTCACAATAGCTAAAAAGAAACAGAAGCTACCAATGTCCGTGATGGATGAATGGATAAACAAAAAGTGGTATATATATACACACACACAATGGAATGTCATTTAGCCTCAAAAAGGAAACAAAATTCCGACTCATGCTACAATGTGGATGAACCTTGAGGACATGCTAAGTGAAAGGAGCATAGCATCATGCTATGCCAAGCGAAATAAACAAGACACAAAAAGATAAATCCTGTATGATTCCATTTGTATACAGCATGTAGACTAATCAAAATCATAGAGGTAGAACATACAACCATGATTGGGAATGAGGAGATATTGCTCAGTAGGTACAGAGTTTCAATTTGGGATGACGCAAAGAGCTAGAGACAGATAATGCTGCTGGTAGCACAATACTAAGAGTGTATTTAATACCACTGAGCTAATACACTTAAAAATGATTAAGATGGTAAATTTTATATTATATGTATTTGTGTGTGTGTTTGTGTGTGCGTATGCTCAATCATGTCCAACTCTTTGCGATGCCATGGACTATCGCTCGCCAGGCTCCTCTGTCCATGGGAGTCTCCAGGTAAGAATACTGGAGTGGGTTGCTGTTTCCACCTCCAGAGGATCTTCCTGACCCAGGGATCGAACCCACATCTTCCATGTCTCCTGTATTGCAGACTGATTCTTTACCACTACACCACCTGGGAAGATCTTTATATGTATTTTTACCACAATTTAAAATTTTTTCATAAAAAATAATTTTTTATAATACAGATAAGCAACAAGGATTTACTGTATGGCACGGGAGACTATATTCAATTTCCTCTAATAACTTACAATAGAAAAAGCTACATATATATATATATATACAGTGTTTCAGTGTATACCCGCACTGTGGACTAAGGGTTTGCAGAAAAGCCATCCTTCAGGGCAGGAGCTGGGTGTCTTTACCCAGGACCAAGGAGCTTCATTCCCACATGCACAGCCTCTTCTGTCTCTCCCATTTCCTTCTCTTAATATCTTTGTCACTTAGCAATCCTCTCTGTGGTAACCAAACCTCCACTCCAGCATCTCTTTCTCTAAGACCAGGTTAGTTTGCATTGATAGAATGGGTACCATGAAGGGTGTCTGCAAATCTAGAAAATGACATCCCCACCACGGCCACCATCCACAGGGCTGCATCCCCATCTGTTATGCTTTTACTTGGTCCTCCTGCCCCAGGGGACCAGGACTGACATGGACTGATGGTCTCCCTACCCCTTCCCATGCCTCCTCCTTCAAATTTCTCTCTGAGTTACAAGATTCTCCTGAATCTTCCCATAAACACTCTCTCTTTCTTATGTGGCCACCAATTTTCTGCATTTCCTCTTTTTTTTGCTACTAAAAAAGCCTAACAATATCTGACCATCCTCCCCCCCCCCCACCCTCCACCTTTCTGCAGAATGACAACACTTCATGTGATTTTTACAACTTCACAAGCTGAACATTTTCCCATGGCTGCAGTGAATGACCAAGGCTATAACCCCAAGGACCGACATTACGATGACATTTTATGATCTGAGTCTCTCTCATTTGGGGATTATGAATTAGTGTTTCTATCATTAAAAGCCACCTTGAGGGTATGGGGATAAGAGCAAATCCATTAGTTTTATGTGAGCAGCTAAACTAGAGCTGCAAGCATAACCAACATGGGTACGGCTGACACACCAATCCCACTCTTGGCATCCGTGGTCTGTGTGGTCCTGAGCAAGTCATTCCCCCATCTGACCCTCCCTCCCAGGATATGAACATTCAGCAAGATGACAGTGATTTATTACCTGCCTGTAACAGGGGTAGGTACATTCCTCCCCGTGAGGGATGGGGAGGGCATGTGAGTCTCAGAAAATCCACTGCAGTTTCAGAGGCATGTGATTTCTGACAGGCAAGTGCAATAGGTCTTAAACTAGCCCAGAGAAGACACGGACCCCCATCCTGCCAGGACCCATGTCCTTGCTGGTGTTTGGAGTATAAACCCAGAGATAGAGAGTCTGCAAGAGATAGAGAATACTCTCCATGTCATTTTAACAATCACTAAGAGTTTGGGGCTTATCCAACAAGAAAAGTAGGAGCAGAACACAGACTCCCTTCCACAGAAACCATGTGTGAAATTAGAGGCTCTGACAGTTGATAGGAGGAGGTGAATCTCTGATGAGAGGCCAGTGGAGAGTCATTAAAGTCAGATGAGGGGGGATGAAGAAGAAAGCCAGAAATACAAACTCAGCCAATGGTAGAGTCAAAGGGACCAAGAACTGGGCTATATATAACCTTTAATGTAAGGGCAGAAGTCAGAGGAACCTCTCTGGGTAAGTAGTGGCATCTTTGCGAATAAAAAGATTTCTGGGAAAACTCAGATCCTGATTCTTAGCTCCAGTCCCTCTGGTGGGTCCTTGAGATGGAAATTCTAACCTGTTCAGTCTGGGCAATTGATGCAAGTGTGTTTCAACACAAAAGCTCAGAATTAAGCAGAGAAATGAGAAAGTATTAATAAATAAAACTCTGAAGTGAACCACACTAATTTTAAGCAGTGTGTTCTTCAGCCTTAAAACGTTTGTCCTGTTTCAGAAATTTTAACAAATCCAACAGATTAGCCATAGAAGATATAATTATTTGATTTTTTAAAAATCTAGATATAAGTTAAAAGGTGGAAAATGATTTGTCTTAGGTTGTACATGAATTGAATACACATGATAAGTTGAATTCATCAGAGTTACAGAAATTGTTTTAAGCGCTTGGAAAGTTTTGTTTATTATGGACAGTGGGAATTCTTAAGGGGACAATAAACAGGGCTTCCCTGGTGACTCAGAGGGTAAAGTGTCTGCCTGCAATGTGGGAAAACTGGGCTCGATCCCTGGGTCGGAAAGATCCCCTAGAAAAGGAAATGGCAACCCACTCCAGTATTTTTGCCTGGATAATCCCATGGACAGAGGAGCCTGGTAGGCTATAGTCCATGGGGTCACAAAGAGTCAGACACGACTGAGTGACTTCACTTTCAAACAGGGCTTCACTGGTAGCTCAGCTGCTAAAGAATCTGCCTGCAATGCAGAAGACCCCCCCCCCCCCCACCTTCAGTTTGATTCCTGGGTTGGGAAGATCCCCTGGAGAAGGGAATGGCTACCCACTCCAGTATTCTGGCCTGGAGAATTCCATGGACAGAGGAGCCTGGCAGGCTACAGTTCATGGGGTCACAAAGAGTCGGACACGACTGAATGACTTTCTTTTCACTAAATGCAGTTTAACATATTTAGTGGAGGTGGGGGTGGACTTCCCTGCAGTCCAGCAGTTAAGGCTTCGCCTTCCAATGTAGGGGAAGAAGGCTCAGGCACCAAGATCCTACTTGCCTTGCAGTCCAAAAACCATAGCATAAAATAGAAACAATATTGTAAAAAATTCAATAACAACTAAAAAATCTTTAAAAAGTATTGGTGTAATTATTGGTTGTGAAGCTATATTAGTAAAATGGAATAATAAAATTTATAAGGAATTTGTAAATAATAGATTTGGGATGTGTAAAATTCTATAATTCATTTTGAAATCCCATGCCATTGTACCTGGCTTCTCTAGGCATACTTGCCCCCTTCAAGACAACATCTTCACCCACACTGTGACCACCAGTGGCTGAGAGAGTCTATAAGCAAAAGTTGGGGTGGGGTAGAAATAACAAATGAAAGAAGGAGGAATGAAGAATGTATTCTAGGCAAGGGGAGTCCAAGAGTGAGGAAGATGTGCCCTGAAAGCAGAGTGGGGAGACAGAGTCAGACTCCTCTCATGTGAGTAGCTTCAACAGACCGGCCTTCAGTTCAGTCAGATTGAACTGAAATGATTTCAACTCGGGAGGAGTTGAGCGGGAGATAGAGGAATAAGATGAAATTAGGATACAGGACCTTGACCATCAGATTAAGATTTATTTCAGACCCAGGATGTTGAGGGCCAGGTGGCCATTAGCAACTCTCTTACCAGGTGAGAGGCAGGCAGCCTCTGCAAGCTGTCCAGGGGGAGGAGAGCTATAAGGAAGTGCACCTGTTATTTATCTATTTTATTTTTTAATATTTATTAATTTTTATTTCTTCGGCTGTGCCAGGTCATAGTTGCAGCATGCAGGCTCTTTTTGTTTTGGCATGTGGGATTTCATTCCCTCCCTGCACTGGGATCACAGAATCTTAGCCACTGGGCTACCAGGGAAGGCCCTGTTGGTCTGCATTAAATATAGCAGCGTGGCACAGGGGCCTCTTCTCACTACTCTGATATCTGAATGGGAAAAGAATGTGGAAAAGGATAGATAAATGTATGTGTGTAACTGAATCCGTTTGCTGAACACCTGAAACTGACATAACCCTAATCAAATATACTCCAATGTAAAATAAAAATTTTTTTAAAAAGGAAGCACAGCTGGCCTTGATTTGGAAGCTGACTAGAGCCCCAGAGGTTCTGGAGGTGGAGCAGTCACTGGTGGAGGAGCCAGAAAAGAGATTAGAGGAGATGGAGAGTGAAAGTCACGTGGAGGTGGCCCCCAGGCACCTGAGAAATGAGAGCGGCAGAACCAGGAACAGAGGGAGCGGAGGAGAGGCCTGGGAAGGAGGGCACATGCATTTGCAGCCCAAGACCCTGGAGAGGAGTTGCTCCACGGATATGAAAACAAGGGGGTGGGCAGGGCAAGTCAGCTAGGTTAGAGGGCCAGGTGTGGGGTGTGGGTTGCAGTGAGGAAGGGGCACCAGGAAGCGTGGGAGGAGAGCAAGGGGACAAGGTGGGCTCTATGGAAACCATCTCCCACCTCCCACTTCCTGGGAGCAGCCTTCCACCCAATGTCTCCAGCCAACACGGCAACTCTGAAAAGTGGGTGATGTTGCCCTATTCTGCAGCTGAGGAACCTGAGTCTCAAGAAATGAGAATTCTTGCCCGAGGTTGGATGCTATCAGGTGGCAGAAACATAAAGACCTGAGTCTGTGGGACTCTACTGCTGAGTCCTTTCCTGTAGGGTCCCACGTCTCCAGGCAAAAGTTACATCCTTTCCAACCCTTAGTGAGATGTCAGCACTCGGAACAAATGAGATTGGGGCTGGGTTTGGGCTACTAGATGACTTTCAGTTTCACAGGAACGTGGTACATCTCTTTTAGGGTGGGGGAAACTAAACAAAACTGTTTGCAGATTCCAGTCAAGTTGTGAGATCCAGGGAAACGGTACCAAGCTGGCTCAAGCCCTGGGCTAGTTCTTCAAAGGCTCAGTGATTCGTCTGCAACCCAGAACATCAGAGCTATGATACATCAAATGGAGAGTGCTCAATGGTGCCCCGACAACCTCAAGCCTTGTCTCGGACAACAGACCATCAAGTTGCTTCTGTGCAGTTAACTTCTTTCTTGTTCACGTCTTTTTTTTTTTTTTTTTTAATTAAAATCAATATAATAGTGATGAAGACAGCTGGCTTTGCAAAGCATGAGAAGTCCCCAGAATCTTGGTTTCTCCTCCCAAGTCTGCCAAAATACAAATACATTTCTCCAGGGCTTCAATTCACTCCCCATAAGGAAAGATATGCCAGTCATGCATAAGAACTATCAGACATCTTAGAGGAAATTTGCTTGTTAAACTCTTGAAAATGGGACATCCCTGATGGTCCAGCGGCTAAGACTCCAAGCTCCTAACTCAGGGGGTTCAAGTTCCATCCCTGGTCAGGGAACTAGATCCTGCATACTTCAACTAAGACTTCGCATGCCACTACTTGAGATCTTGCATGCCACAATGAAGATGGAAGATCCCACATGCCGGCCGCAACTATGACCCTGTTCAACCAAACACATACACAAATAAATAAATAAATAAATAAATAAATAAATAAATATATATATATATAGTAAAACCTTGAATATACTAGCATACCAGTAGAAGACATGCTGCAGAAGGTGTTGGTCAACCAAAATGTGGGACTCCCTCTTCACACTGTGATCTGTGGCCCAGAAGTCACGGCCCAGCCCCACTACAGCCTACTGGGGTCATGTATCTAGTTCTTCCCCAAGGGTGGTGACCAAAAGGAAACTGGGTCCCATCCAGGCCAAGGCTTTTGAGAAGCAGGTGGGATTTCTACAACTCTCCCATCTGCTGGCTGGATACAGAGGGCTCCAAGACCAGAACAGTGGAAAGCCATGAGAAGGGAGGAGCCAGGTCTCTGACTCATTTGGAAAAGAAGGGACCTGATCACTGGGAGCTGCCTTACGTCACTAGTATGGGGGAGTCTATTTATAGCTGCTATCTATCTAGGGCCTTCTCAGATGGCTCAGAGCTAAAGAATCTACCTCTCAATGCAGGAGACACAGAAGATGTGAGTTGGATTCCTGGGTCGGGAAGATGCCCTGGAGGAGGAAATGGCAACCCACTCAAGTATTCTTGCCTGAGAAATCCCATGGACAGAGGAGCCTGGAGGGCTACAGAATCCATGGGGTCACAAAAGAGTCAGACATGACTTAGTGACTAAACAACAACAGCAATAGTGACTTTCTGAAATATCTATACATCTATAAAGGTATTTATAGACATGTGAGCATCACTTCATGCGGAAACAGTGGAAACAGTGTCAGACTTTATTGTTTTGGGCTCCAAAATCACTGCAAATGGTGATTGCAGCCATGAAATTAAAAGACACTTACTCCTTGAAAGGAAAGTTATGACCAATCTAGATAGCATATTAAAAAGCAGAGACATTACTTTGCCAACAAAGGTCCGTCTAGTTAAGGCTATGGTTTTTCCAGTGGTCATGTGTGGATGTGAGAATTGGACTGTGAAGAAAGCTGAGCACTGAAGAATTGATGCTTTTGAACTGTGGTGTTGGAGAAGACTTTTAAGAGACCCTTGGACTGCAAGGAGATCCAACCAGTCCATCCTAAAGGAGATAAGTCCTGGGTGTTCACTGGAAGGACTGATGATGAAGCTGAAACTCCAATACTTTGGCCACCTCATGAGAAGAGTTGACTCACTGGAAAAGACCCTGATGTTGCAAGGGATTGGGGGCAGGAGGAGAAGGGGACGACAGAGGATGAGATGGCTGGATGGCATCACCAAGTCAATGGACATGAGTTTGAGTAAATTCCGGGAGTTGGTGATGGACAGGGAGGCCTGGAGTGCTGCGATTCATGGGGTCGCAAAGAGTCGGACACGACTGAGCAACTGAACTGAAGTGAACTGAGGTGTGTGCATTGTTTTTAGAAACCCCAAGATACCAATACCAGCTTTTATTAAGTCATCTGCATTTGCATCACAGGACAAATGATTTGCAGCAGGATAACGCCTGCCTCACTTCCATGCAACTAAAATGTTGATTTCCCTACAGCTTAAGAACATGCTGCCCACGTCATGAAGATGTACACTGATTTGCACACAACAGGGGGAGGGCCCTGGCTAACTCTAGAGTCCCCAGAGGACTTTCCCTTGTCCTCTGCCCCCAACCTGATGAGTCTGGACCAGATTTCCTCCACAACTGTGCAGTGTGCTTTCCAGGGCACAGCGTGATCTGAAACCTGACTGGATTCCTACAAGGGGTTTCTTACCTGGCCCTATAGCATGGATGACACATCCATGCAATATCATAGAAACAGCAAAGCAAAGCATAAATCTAAGCTGCAGTGCAGCCACTTCTCGGTGGTGAACAAAGAAGGCTCTTAGGCTTCTCCTCCTGGTACCCGAGACCGAGGGCCCAGTGAAGAACATCTGGGCACAAGGCATCTGGATGCACAGAGTGAGTGCCCGGGAGTTGAAACTGGGAGTAAACGGGAATGAAGCTGTTATGTGTGGCCAGATGTGGAGGCCAGTGACAGGGAAAGCGAAGAAAGAGAGTCGAAGAATGACAGGTGCACTGAATTCACACTAATGTGACACAGCACATTTTATGAAAACTTAAGACAATTAAGGGATTCCCTGCTGGCCCAGATGATTAAGAATCTGCCTGCATTGCAGGAGACTCGGGTTCAATCCCTGGGTTGGGAAGATCCCCTGGAAACAGGAATGACTACCCACTCCAGCATTCTTGCCTGGAGAATTCTATGGACAGAGCCTGGCAGGCTGCAGTCCCTGTGGTTACAAAGAGTCAGACACGACTGAGTGACTAACACTTGTAACTTGTAAGACAATTAAGCTAGGGATGTGTGGATAAATCCAAGAAGGAGAATGAATCCTTGGAATGAATGGCTTTTATTTTATTTTTTAGTATTTATTTATTTATCTGGCTGCACCAGATCCTAGCTGCATCATCTGGGATCTTTAGCCAAGGCATACAGACTCTTAGTTGTAGCATGCGGGACCTAGGTCCCTGACTGGGAATGGAACCCAGACTCCCTGCATTGGGAGCACGGAGTCCCACCACTGGACCACCAGGGAAGTTCAGAACTATGGCTTTTATATCCTTGAGTCATTGATGTAAAAAGCAGCATAGGGTTAAAAAATTTTTTTTCTGGATTTTGCTGGGAGGGGAATTGTTTGGTTATTTTTTTATGAAACAAGAAAAGTAGTTGAAGTGTAGGCAATTACCAGGACTGAAAACAGTTTGTAGCTCAGTTCCAAACATTCTGCTTTTTCAGAGAGATCCTCCTCATTCAGCCTATGGACTCAGCCCCACACCCAGTCAGATCTCACCAGCTCCTGACTGCAAATTCCCATTTTGTCTGCAAATTGACCTCCTCTCCAGAGAAGAGCTTAGTGAAGGAAGAGGTAAGGAATTGATGTGACCAAGGGCCCCTGAATTATACATAGAATGCTAAACAAGCTTTAAAATACTCAGTCCCTAACGATGTTTATTTACAAAATCACCAAATTAGGGATCTGAAGATTCATAGAAATATTCTCTGATTGGAGTGGGGAGAAAGTGTCCTCCACCTGCCTGGTAAAGAGAGAGATCCTCAGTTTCTCAAACTCCCATAGGCATTCAGATCTCCTGAGGATTCTGAAGTTCTGGAGGGGAGCCCAGGAGGCTGCATTTCTTAAAAGCTCCTCGGGCATGTGATTGTTGTTGGTGCAATGACTGTACTTTGAGTAGCTAGGGTCTCAGTTCAGTTCAGTTCAGTTCAGTTGCTCAGTCATGTCTGACTCTTCGTGACCTCATGGACTGCAGCACCCCAGGCCTCCCTGTCCATCACTAATTCCCAGAGTTTACCCAAACTCATGTCCATTGAGTCGGTGATGCCATCTAACCATCTCATCCTCTGTTGTCCCCTTCTCCTCCTGCCTTCAATCTTTCCCATCATCAGGGTCTTTTCAAATAAGTCAGTTTTTCACATCAAGTGACCAAAGTATCGGATTTCAGCTTCAGCATCAGTTCTTCCAATGAATATCCAGGACTGATTTCCTTTAGGATGAACTGGTTGAATCTCCTTGCAGTCCAAGGGACTCTCAAGAGTCTTCTCCAACACCACAGTTTAAAAACATCAATTCTTCAGTGCTCAGCTTTCTTTATAGTCCAGTTCTCACATCCATACATGACTACTGGAAAAACCATAGCTTTGACTAGATGAACCTTTGTTGGCAAAGTGATGTCTCTGCTTTTTAATATGCTGTCTAGGTTGATCATACTTTTCTTCCAAGGAGCAAGCGCCTTTTAATTTCATGACTGCAGTCACCATCTGCAGTAATTTTGGAGCCCAAGAAATAAAGTCTGTCACTGTTTCCATTGTTTCCCCATCTATTTGCCATGAAGTGATGGGACTGGATGCCCTAATCTTCATTTTCTGAATGTTGAGTTTTAAGTCAACTTTTTCACTCTCCTCTTTCACTTTCACCAAGAGGTTCTTTAGTTCTTCTTTGCTTTCTGCCATAACGGTGGTTGCGGATAACTCTGCATATCTGAGGTTATTGATATTTCTCCTGGCAATCTTGATTTCAGCTTGTGCTTCATCCAGCCCAGTGTTTCTCATGATGTATTCTGCATAAGTTAAATAAGCAGGGTGACAATATACAGCCTCAAAGTACTCCTCTAGCTAGGATCTAGAGGAATTCAAAGACTAATCAGATGCTACAGGTATTGGCTACACGTCTCTAATCTGGGACCCAAGGCTTGCAGAGAAACTATGGCACCTGCAAAGGTCTGTCCTGTCCTGAAATTGTCAAGGGTTACACAAACACACACACACACACACACACACACACACACATTCTGCTCACACACATGAAGGCATCTACTCAAAACCTATGCTACAAACTTTTATTCACACCCTACAGCACATGGGTCACACATTCAACCTGGAAGTTTGAACATTAATTCTTGAAGTTTCTTTTTGAGTCTCAATCACAGGAGGAAATTCTGAAAGCAAACGTCCAAAATACACTCCAGGCATTGGTGTGGAGTCTTTTAATATCATTAACCTCAGCAGATAGGTGTTGGAGTTTTTAATTGATATTAACATGCCACATGGTGCTCAAGTGTTCATAGACTGCAATCCCCCTAAAGGAGTGTGATTATCTCGTTCTTCATAAATCAGACAGCTATTGACTGCCAGCAATGTGAAGTATCTGAGACACCATAGAGGGAAGGAGATTCAAGGACATTAAGTCTGGGCCAGGTTCCAACACGTCTTTCTCTAATCATTCAATGGTTAACTGCCACCTTGAATTACTTTGGAACTTACAGGGAGGGGCTGGCCTCACTGTTCCCTATCACATAATTGTGGCACATGATCTTCAAGCTGAAATGACCTCCCATGAAAACATGATTTATAAGTGAAGAAAGTGAGTAGCACTGTTTGTTTGAATATCTGTTTTGTTTAGAATTTATGTTGTGATTTTTTTAAAATCAAACAATTCAGCCATACTCAGAATGAAACAAAACAACACATGGCTGAACAGGAGTGCTCATCAGAGAAACACAGGGTTGCTGCAAACTCATGCTAAGCTTGGGAATCCATCACTGGGCTGTGGATGAGGCCACAGACTCATAGCCAGTGCCTACGGAGTATACAGCATGGTGCCCTCATGGACCAATGTGGGCTCAGATTTCCAAGTTACCATTTAAGAGCTGTCTGATCTTGTGCTAGTGATTTGACCTTGTTTAGCATTTTATCTACTTCTTTGTGTTAGTCACTCAGTCATGTCTGACTCTGCCACTCCATGGTTTGTAGCCAGGCTCCTCTGTCCATGGAATTCTCTAGGCAAGAATACTTCAGCAGGTTGCCATTCCCTTCTCCAGGGCATCTTCCCAATCCAGGAATAAAATCCTCATCTCCAGCACTGTAGGCAGTTTCTTTACCATCTAAGCCACCAGCAAATATCATCTACTTTCTTGGGTCACCATTAAGATGAAAAGAAATATCGTGCATACGAAACCAGCACATTTCAAGCTCCCACCCCCTACTTCATAGTCAATGATCTGCTGCCCATGAACCTTTCTGCCCCTCAAGAATGTTTACCTATTTGCCAATTAACACTCTCCTCTGAAGCCTATCCTTCCAAGAGAGAGAAAATATTCCACCCTGCAACTCTTTCTGATCCTCCTAACCTTCTTTTTCACCCAGGTGGAGGAAATTGATTTCAATACCCAACATTACATCCATTACATTACTTTACCTTTTTTTTCCCCTTTATGTTGCTTTTGGTGTCTGCATTAAGAAATCTTTGCCTTTGCCAAGATCATGAAGATAGTCTCCTCTGATTGCTTCTCAAGGTTGACTTGTCTAGCTTTTCACATTTAAACCTCTCTTCTGTCTGGAACTACTTTTTAGCATTGTTACTTTAATTATGAACTTGGTGTTTAAATATAATATGAATAGTCATTGGGGAGTATTTGTCATAAGTTTATGTTTTTAATGAGAAATCAAGAATTTAGAAAGTATTGTTTTTCTGGGTGGAAAAAATGATAAACCCTAAGATTACAACATTGTTCTATTGTAACTTTAGGATAATCAGAATTTCAGAAAACAAGTTTCCATTTCAAGAGGACAAATAAAAATCAAGAACTTTCCTGGTGGTCCCATGGTTAAGTATTTGCCTTCCAGAGCAGGGATGGTAGATTCCATCCCTGGTTAGGGAACTAAGATCCCACATGTCGCAGGGCAACTAAGCCTGAGAGTCCACACCTTGCGGAGTGCCTGTGCCACAACTAGAGAGAAGCCTGTACACTGCAACAAAGACCCTGGACAGTCAAATTAATTAGTTACTTTAAAAAAAAGAAAAAATCAATTTGCCATAAGTGTTGATTACATGCAGAGATGACTGAATCATGGTGACTACTCAAGACATTTAGACTGTTTTAGGGAAAGACTCATTCATTCATTCAACAACATTTATTGATATTTGTTTTGTAAGGGCACATTCACAATATATTCAGTTCAGTTCAGTCGCTCAGTCATGTCCAACTCTTTGCGACCCCATAGACTGCAGTACCTCAGGCCGCCCTGTCCACCACCAACTCCCAGAATTTACCCAAACTCATGTCCATTGAGTCGGTGATGCCATCTAACCATCTCATTCTCTGTTGTCCCCTTTTCCTCCTGCCTTCAATCTTTCCCATCATCAAGGTCTTTTCAAATGAGTCAGTTCTTTGCATCAGGTGACCAAAGTATTGGAGTTTCAGCTTCAACATCAGTCCTTCCAATGGATATTCAGGACTGATTTCCTTTAGGATGGACTGGTTGGATCTCCTTGCAGTCCAAGGAACTCTCAAGAGTCTTCTCCAACACCACAGTTCAAAAACATCAATTCTTTGGCACTCAGCTTTTTTTATAGTCCAACTCTCACATCCATACATGACTACTGGAAAAACCATAGCTTTGACTAGACGAACATTTATTGGCAAAGTAATATCTCTGCTTTTTAATGTGCTGTCTAGGTTGGTCATAACTTTTCTTCCAAGGCGTAAGCATCTTTTAATTTCATGGCTGCTGTCACCATCTGCAGTGAGTTTGGATCCCCAGAAAATAAAGTCAGCCACTGTTTCCATTGTTTCCCCATCTATTGCCATCAAGTGACAGGACTAGATGCCACAATCTTAGTTTTCTGAATGTTGAGTTTTAAGCCAACTTTTTCATTCTTCTCTTTCATTTTCATCAAGAGGCTCTTTAGTTCTTCCTCACTTCCTGCCATAAGAGTGGTGTCATCTGCATATCTGAGTTTATTGATATTTCTCCTGGCAATCTTGATTCCAGCTTGTGCTTCATCCAGCCCAGCGTTTCTCATGATGTACTCTGCATATAAGTTAAATAAGCAGGGTGACCATATACAGCCTTGACGTACTCCTTTTCCTATTTGGAATATATTCACAGTATATGGATTTATATAAAATATCTGTACTCGTTAGTTGTGCCATGTTCATTATATTTACTTGTACATGTTTATGTAGTTATCAATCAATATTTATCACATAAAATACACTTATATTGATATGCTCATTAATATATATGATTTGCTTGGTTGAAATTGGGGAAATTCCAAAAAGAACCCAGTCTAACCACCAGATGAAGATAGCTTGGAGGATAGGTTAAATGATACCATTCATGTGTAATATCAAGCCTCACTCTTTGCCTCTGAGCATGATCAGTGTTTCAAAGTGGTGTCTTTTCAGTCACAGATGTGACTCCCTGAGCTGAGAAGAGCAGCATGGTCTTTGTCTAGTGTGGAAGACCCTGGCATTCATAGTGTAGCATCCTGAGTCAGAACCAGAACACCAGAGACTGATTTAGAGAGATGCGGCAGAGGACAGTTCCTCCCTCTGGGAACTGACTTCAGATACTGGTTTTCCAGGTGGCCAAGCCCTGAGCAGGGGAAGTAGGCTTATTTATCCTTCTCTTGAATATGAAAATAAATAAAATTGACAGTCTTATGCTGTCCTACTTATAGCATCACAAATCACTTTTTATTCCAAGAGGAAAGTGAAATCATCAGTGATCCTGGCAGGTTCACATTAAAGAAAAAAAAAAAATGCTACCTGAGGGAAGAATCTAGCCAAAGGAATCTGAGTTCCCATGTTATAAAGATTTGAGGAAGAGTAAGAGGCAGGTAGGCAGCTGGGCCAAGTGCTACTTGTTAATGAATCTGAATTCCAGCCTGCTTGAGATGAATAGAGCTATTTGGTTGGTTTGAAATATTTTTATAATTTGTCTTTAACACTGCCTAGATGAATGACCAACTTAATTATATATCGTCATGGCCTGTGGATATCTGAAAGGACCTATGTTTCTCCCCAAGTCACTTGAACCAAAGCTCTTGGGTAAGATTCACAACTTAGCATGCTGACCCACTCATGGGTCTTGAACATGATTTTTGAGATGGAAGACTTTCTTCCAAGACAGGTTACTAAGGACTCTATCAAGGACACAGGGATGTCAGCAGGGGACAAGCAGGTTGTATGACTCGGGAAAGAGTCGAGAACAAGTGGGGCCTACAGAGCTCTATTTAGCTCTGCTGTTCATACCAATGTTGCAAATGTTAACTAAACACCAAGCTTTGATTGTTATAACGGATTCTCAGCCAGTCCACCTCCTAACTATTTACTTGTACAATGTGCTTCTTCTAACTCCAAGTTACGAATAACAGAACTGAGACCTCAGTTCGAGGGAGAATGTTCACCTTCTGGGCACACCTGTCACCACTGGATGCTCCAAGTTGTCAATCAAAAGTCAGAAAGGAAAGAGAGTTGAGCCACTGGCCCTCTTTGATATAGCATTTCAGGTTTCTAGCATCACCTTTCTTTGCTGATTTTTACAGGTATAGTCTAGCCCAGAGGGAGCCACACCAATGAAGTCAACCCCTAACAAGACGAAGGAGCTCTAGGAACCGCCTCTAATGTTCTTGATGGGTTTTTTGGTTTTTTCTTTTCTTTTTTTTTTTAATTGAAATTACATCGAGAGTAGAATGAGCTCTACCACAACTGCATGGTCTTTGCCTTGTGCCAGTGTAAAGACCCCACTCTGCCCTGCAAGCCTTTAATATCCTTCAGGACCCCAGTGCTCATCAGTGAAGATATGAGCATCCTTTTCTCTTCTGTGACGGGTCCCTTAACAGCAGAAAATGCCACAAGTGGACTTAGCATGCAAGTTCTTTTCTGTCTAACTTAAGAAAGAGTTGGTTAATTCTCAGTGTTATTCCATGATCTGCCCAAATCAAAACTTTATCTTAACTTTGATTAAAGGAAGTGATATAAAAGATATACATTAGGGACTTCCCTGGTGGTCCAGTGGTTACGAATCCATCTGCCAGTCCAGGGAACTCGGGTTTGATCCCTAGTCCAGGAAGATCCCACATTCCACAGGACAATTAAGCCTGTGCACGAGAACGACTGTGCCCACGTGCAATAACTACTGAAGCCCGAGCGCCCTAGAGCCAAAGCTCTACAACAAGAGAAGAAACTGCGGTGAGAAGCCCGCACACCACAGCTAGACAGTAATCCCGGTTCGCTGCAACTATACAAAGCCCATGTGCAGCAACAAAGACCTAGGGCAGCTAAAAGTAAATAAAAAGATGTATCGCAAATAAGATGGAAACTGCCATAATGACTAATACTGTGGCCAAAACTCTTCCAACTAGGGTAGAAAATTTGATTTGATTTTTATTTGGTTGGAGGGGAGGCAGCAGTATGCCAGAAATGAGACAGTGGGAGAGTTGGGTGCAGTATCTCCAACTCTTATGGCTTCAGCAATGCAAAATAGCGTCAGTGCAAGTCACCGAACAGCACATATACAGAGAACGCAAGTGCCAGTCTACTGCGTGTGAGGGCTCGGAAAAGACAGAGGGCTGCCTCTCACGATCACTTTGCTCCTCCGCGGCCAGACAGCCTGAGCTGCCTTGTGTATCTTTCTGACCCTTTGCTAAGCCACAACACAAAGAACGAAGGGAGAAATATCAGCATCCCATTCTCCGAATGTCAGTCACCTGACATTTAATTGTGGTTGTGCTGATTTTGTTGCCCTCGGCAAAATCTTGTCCTTCCCACAGTGCAGCTGAAATACTAGGTTGTATCAATCGCCGTTGAAAACACCACCAGTTTTATGTCAGACACAAAGGAAATAAAAACTGCTGACACTCTGTTTTGCAAGGACAAATTAATTTGCCCCAGAAACGACTTGTTTGCCACCGGTCTCATTAAAAGTACTGTGAAATTATCAGGAAAAATTAATACAAGCTGTTGGTTATCAGGTACATCATTTCAGCTCACAAAGGCCAGTCCAGGTTGTCAGTTCTCTGCTGGGGGCAAGGACAGGCGTTAACAAAGAAAGTCACATTCAATTAGAAACCATCACCCGCGCTGGCATTTGCAGTTACTCTGCACAGATCAGCTTAAAGAAAAAATACACTGCTGCTTTTGGGTTTGAATTTGAAAGCAAGGGCACCTTGGGCAACAAGGGGCATCCAGTCCTCCCTCCAGTGTGCTGAGGAAAAGAAAGAACAGTTTCCTGGAAATGTGGAAAAAGGGGCTCCATGATACTAAGCATGCTCGGGACATTCAGGATTGAGTAATCATTTTTAAAGAGCCTTACCAAAGTCTTTTACTGAAGGTTGGACTGGTTGAAACTGCGAGGTGCCACTGTCACCTCCCTCATGCCCCTGGGATTCTTAGAAACTCTTTGGAGACTGGCTCAAGGGCTCCCGTGCATGGCTTTTTGGCAGGGCAGATCCCATGGAGCACTCATTTAAGGCTCAGGAAGCCCACTGACAAATGCATACTGATGGCTCCCACGTGTTTTCTGGAAATTAACAAATTCTCACTGAGCTATAAGTATGCACCTGGCCCCACTTTAGGCACAGGGAGTAAGTTAGCCAAGACACCAAAACAAGAGGAATCATGTTCAGTAACGTTTCATAACAGAACCAATTGCATTTGGTTTCCAACCTTCACAGACTGATCATTTGGCCAGAGGTTCATATGAGTTACGTTCATCCAGTGCTTTTCAGGATAAGTCCATTTTCCAGGTGTTCTTCCCGCCAGCTGTTGGAAGTGTCCCCCATCGACCAACACAGACTCAGACACAACACCAGGAGAAAGCCGTCTGTCACACCATCAGTGCTAGCCCCAGAGCCTTTATGTCTGTAGCTCTCTCAGCTGAGAGTGGGCTTCCTCCCTTGAATCTGAGGATGTCACACCCCTTTTCCTTTGGATTTCATCCCAAAGTCACCTTCTCCCAGTGAGGACTTCCCTGACCTCCCCTCACAAAGTATGCCTTTCTCCCAATTTGACTTGTTCACCTCTTTCTTGCTTTACTTTTCATCCGTGGTCTTCATTGTCTATATTGTGTGTGTGTGTGTGTGTGTGTGTGTGTGTGTATTCTCTGTCATATTAGACTCTTTGCAATCTCATGGGCTATAGCCCTCCAGGCTCCTCTGTCTATGGCATTTTCCAGGCAAAAATAAAGGAGTTGCAAGATTGGGTTGCATTTCCTTCTTCAGGGGATCTTCCTGAACCAGGGATCGAACCCACATCTCTTGTGTCTCCCACATTGGCAGACAGATTCTTTACCACTGAACCACCTGGGTATTATCCATCCTGTGTATTCCTGCTCCTTCACTGGCAGCTCTCAAGGGCAGGGACCTCAGTCTGTGCCTGGAAGAGCTGCCTGTATACAGTAGGTGCTCAGGTGACATTGGTTGGGTGAATGCATCTTGTGCTGAGCAAATGGATGAAAGCCTTTAGTATTTCTGGTGATTTTTCTACTTGGGCTTCCCTCTATGTGACAGTGGCAGTTTTTTTTATCACAAGCATACAGAACTTACATTCTGTTTCCTACTCATTTTGATAAAAATGACAGAAGCAAAATGCAATGGGTCCTCCTAAAATTGCACCAAGATGGCTAGGAGGACCTTCTTGAAACTGACTTTGGTGGCCTGGAGGGAGCGTTGTCATGAAGGGTCCCTCAGCCAGTTCATGAAAGGACAGATTTAAGTCCCTATTATAGGCCCCATTATATTAATGACCAAGATTGTTCATGGTTTAAAAGATATGTGTATTCTGAAGATATATACAAAAGTCCAGGAGTGTCTCCATCTGATTAAGCCTTGGTTAGAGTTGGCCTGTTGACTGGTCATTTTTTTTTTTCCCCTGACAGCACCTTTAGCATGCAGAACTTCCCAGACTAGGGGTCAAATCGTTGCCCACTGCAGTGAAAGCATGGATACTGGACTGCCAGGGAAGTCTGGGCTGCTCACTCTTGCTAGAACTTCATCTCCTTGAGGGGAGGGGAGATAGAATTTGTCACACCATATCCTCCATAGTACTTTTCTTACAATTAATGAATTTATTATGATTTTATGTTTGGCTGTGCTGGGTCTGTTGCAGAGCCGGTTTCTCTAGTTGGGGTGCATGGGCTTGGTTGTGATGGGTGGGATCTTAGTTCCTCAACCAGGGACTGAACCCAGCACACACCTCCCCCTCCACAATTTGGGAGTGCAGAGTCCTAGTGACTGGACAATCAGAGAAGTCCCCCTCTGTATTATTTTGCATATGACTTTGCTGTAGCAATATGTGTGTGTGTGTATGTGTGTGTATGTATGAAGTAATATATTTATAGTAACATAAATATATAAGAAGGTCAAACCAGTCAATCTTAAAGGAAGTCAACCCTGAATACTCTTTGGAAGGACTGATGCTGAAGCTCCAATACTTTGGCCACCTGATGCGAACAGCTGACTCATTGGAAAAGACCCTGGTGCTGGGAAAGATTGAGGGCAGGAGGAGAAGAGGATGACAGAGGATGAGAAGGTTGGATGGCATCACCAACTCAATGGGCTTGAGTTTGAGCAAACTCAGGGGGATGGTGAAGGACAGGGAAGGCTGGCATGCTGCAGTCCATGGGGTTGCAAAGAGTCAGATATGACTTGGAGAATGAACAGCAACAATAATTGCTATAGTAAATGTCCAAAAGTAAGTGTTATTGAAATGACTTGGTCGAATTTGTTTCTTTATCCCTTCTGAGCTGTGAGTCCCAGGCTCCACAACAGGCCTGGTAAGCTCAATCCTGAACAGTCCTTGCTCTGCATTGAGAGGGAAGAGAACATCCCAGGCCTGGGGCTGGAGAGTCGGGAGCCCAACACCAAAATGGCCAAAGATGTGCGTCCGAAAAGACGCATGGAGTCGAATGCAGCTCCTGTCTCCTGTGTCCCCAGACAAGTCTCCCTTCCCAGTTCTGCAGCCCTGGTTGTCTACACCCCACACCTTTAGCCCACTGGTTCCTCTCTCAGACCTGTTTGTTTTGGGCTGTGCCTTGAGCTGGCACTGACTCATGCACTCAAGAGGAGCCCCAGCCCTCTCCCTTGGAGGTGTGTCTGTGAGTGGCTGATGACGAGGCTGGTGAGGCTTTCCTCCCTAGGTTGGGGGCCCCATCACTGCGGCAGATAACAGGGGAGGTGAAGGGGTTCCCGGCTGCTTCCCCTTATGTGAGTTCCTCCCTGAGCCACCTGTGCCTCTTCTGAAGGCAGCACCTACTTCCAGTTCATTCTTGGTCACGCTCACCAGCAGAAATGAGTCCTCGGTGCTCAGTACTGCCAGCCTTGAGCTCTCAGAGGTGTAAGCTGGTCAGGGAGCAGCAGGCCCACCAGTGACCCTTCCGAGCAGCCACACTCAGCCTCTCACAACTGCCCAAGAAGCAACAGAAACCGCTCTTGTGGACCAAAAGAAACTGGTAATGATCTAGTAACACAACCTCTAGATCCTGTCTTCAGTCTGAGCCTTAGGAGACCAAAGCTCCCACTGGAGACTTGTGTAGCCAAGGACAAACCCACTGAGAGCAGCTCCACCGACACGTGGGGAGGGCCTGTTCAGATGGCCTGCAAGATCAGAAGTTTCTAGAATCTCTTGGGAATCTTTCGTGGCTATACAATGGGATATGAAAGCTCTACTGGCAGAGAGAGGAAGCCCTCCCAGCATCTCCATCTCAAAAATCTGCACTTTGGAAAGCAGATGGACCTCAAAGGGGATGGAGAGTCTATACCCCCACGGAAATGGGAGGGGCCAGAGTTCACAGAACAATGCCTGAAACTTAGGGCCCTTCACATGCAAGTGATGAAAACACAAGTGATCAGGGACTTCCCTGGTGGTACGGGGGTTAAGGCTCTGTACTCCCAATGCATGGGGCCCAGGTTCGATTCCTGTTTGGGGAACTAAGATCCCATATGCTACATGGCATGGTCTTGAAAAAACTCAAAAAGCAAAAATGCAAAACCACTTGTGATTTCTTGGGAGAGAGACCCAGTGGAAGGGACCAGTGGACACAGTGCAGAGGAGACTGTTTTGGTTGACTTCTAAGGAGTTGTTTTTTAGTCGCTCAGTCGTGTCCAACTTTTTGTGACCCCACAGACTGCAGCAGGCCAGGCTTTCCTGTCTTGCACTGTCTCCCAGAGTTTGCTCAAATTCATGTCCACTGAGTCAGTAATGCCATCCAATCATCTTGGACTGATGCCGAAGCTCTGTTGCCCTCCTCCTGTACTTCTCCTCCTGCCCTCAATCTTTCCCAGCATCAGGGTCTTTTCCAATGAGTTGGCTCTTTGCAACAGGTGGCCAAAGTATTGGAGCTTCAGCTTCAGTCTACGGGGTGAGCTAGACCATTTTTACAATAAGGAGATAGAGTGAGGGACCTAAGTGCCTCCAGTTGAAACAAACACATTAATTACTAGTATAGTGGAGAGCATCTTTCTTATTCATCCTAGAGAAAGCGTTTCCCTGGGACAGGGGACCAGGGTGAGCCAAAACTGCTTTCCACTGAATGCAAGTGAGTGGTGTTTAATCAAACAACCTCCCACTGTGATTCATAAAGCAACTCTTTACATATTGGTTCCAATTTTCCATTTCTCTCCAGTTGACATCCTCGGACAAGCTCTCTGAACCTATTCTGGCTTAAAATCTGAGGAAGCCAGATGGTGACTATACACCCATATTATAGAACTTTATCTCCATCCCTTCCACTCAGCATTCCACCCAAGGCTCCTCCCTGGACATGGATGAAGCTTGGCCAAGGTTGTGGACCAAGTACGTTGGGCTGGGTGGTCACAGCTCCATAGGTTGCTGTGTTTCTCTCAGGGCACCCATTTTAGGCCGTGTGGTATTACATTTTTCTGCCGGTAAGGAGAAAAAGCAATTTTTGTAAAAACTGAGAAACAACGTACAGGCGAGAGCAGATATTTCAGAAATGACTCAGAATCGTGTTTTGCTAGAAGAATGCTAATGAAATAAGAGCATATATTCGTGAAACTGGTAACACGCCCTCGGAAAGAAAATGGCTCTTATTAGACACCCAAACTTGAGCAGAACATTCATGTCATTGATTATAATATCATGGATTGACTCCTGCTTTATCAGCAGATGTTAGCTTTAACGTAACTAGAGAAGGGAGGTTACTCTTTGGAGGATGCTGAAAGAACACATCTTTCTGATCATCTGAAACAGTTCATTCACCTCTGAAAGTGACTGTAAACCTTGGTGAAGAAACTTCTCAGTAATAAATGACTCAATGAGCTTAAAAGCCAACCCCCCAGAACACAGCACCTGTAAAGCAACTATAACTGGAGTACAGTTGCTTTACAATGTTGTGTACATGTGTGTGTGTGTGTACACACATTTAGAAACAGTTTGTACAGCATCCCCCAGGGCCCTTGGAGAACAGTGGCCCTGTCACCTTGGAGCCAGTTGCCCACACACACAAAAAATCACAGTAGTTAGCATGAACAAAACAACTCAAACTTTCTAAATTCCCATTTGTGTAAAGTAATCGAATCATAAGCTATTTGTGATTCTCATCACCTACCGAGGGCATTTCTCTAGATGGCTAATTCCTGGTTGGGAAGCAGTCAGCTAATATTAACATTGTCTGGATGTCAAATGCATCTCACGTTTTGGCAGTTCATCATTCTTTCAAAGAGAGGTGTTGTTAGACACTATTTGACAGGGGCTCTGTTTCGTCCTGCCTTCATGATGCTTGAGGATATTCTGTAGCCACGGATGGAAATGAGTCATATGTAAGAGGGTTAAACAGACAGATGTCTAGAAAGAGGGCAGGTGTATTCATAGAACTGTGCCCAGAACTCTGAATCAGAGAGTGGGCTCAACTCCTTCCAGAATCCAGAGCCTGGTGTCTAAGGGACCCACCCTCACAAGGCACCACTTCCTTCTCCAGGAGTAGCTTCTGGAAGCATCTGAGCTGGACCAAAGGGCAGACTTTAAAATATAAAGTCACTTAAAATCAAGGGTGGTAAGGGACTTCCCTGGTGATCCAGTGGTTAAGAATCCTTGCAATGCAAGGGACACAGGTTTGATCCCTGGTCGGAGAACTGAGATCCCATATGCCATGGAGCAACTAAGCTTCATGTGGAGCAACTCGGCCCCTGCGCTATAGCTGCTGAGCCTGTATGCCGCTGGAGAGTCCGTGCTCTGCAGTGAAGATCCTGCATGCCACAACTAAGACCCAATATGGCCAAGTAGATAAACCATAAAATCAGGAGTAATAAGAAGGGTGTGAATGCTGGGATTGTTTTCATGCCATATGACCCAGCAATCCCACTCCTGGGCATACACGCCGAGGAAACTAGATCTGAAAGAGACACGTGCACCCCAGTGTTCATCGCAGCACTGTTTATAATAGCCAGGACATGGAAGCAACCTAGATGCCCATCAGCAGATGAATGGATAAGGAAGCTATGGTACATATACACCATGGACTATTACTCAGCCATTAAAAAGAATTCATTTGAATCAGTTCTAATGAGATGGATGAAACTGGAGCCCATTATACAGAGTGAAGTAAGCCAGAAAGATAAAGACCAATACAGTATACTAACACATATACATGGAAGTTAAAAAGATGGTAACGATAACCCTATATGCAAAACAGAAAAAGAGACACAGATGTACAGAACAGGCTTTGGGACTCTGGGAGAAGGTGAGGGTGGGATGTTCTGAGACAATAGCACTGAAACAAGTATACTATCAAGGGTGAAACAGATCACCAGCCCAGGTTGGATGCATGAGACAAGTGCTCAGGGCTGGTGTACTAGGAAGACCCAGAGGGATGGGGTGGGGAGGGAGGTGGGAGGGAGGATCGGGATGGGGAATACATGTAAATCCATGGCTGATTCATGTCAATGTATGGCAAAAACCGCTACAATATTGTAAAGTAATTAGCCTCCAACTAATAAAAATAAATGAAAAAAAATAAACCTTGTAAATTTGATTTGATTTTTCTTAAAATCATAATCATTATGGTCATGTTTAGCAAAATAAAAGCCCTTATATCTTAGGAAATGTCTATGATACAATGTTTGGGACTTGCTTAAAAAAAAAAGTTCCAGAGGGTGGTATATGGGGTTACAAATGGAAAGAAGTTGACTACAAGCTGACAATCATTGAATTCAGTTGATGGAAATAAGTGGCTCATTATAATATTCTCTTTATCTTTGTATATTGAGATTTTCTATGATATAAAATTAAAAATCAAATATTTTAAGAGATTATGGGGCAGCCACTGTGGAAAACAGTGTGGCAGTTTCTCAAAAATAAAAGTAAAACTAGAATTACCATATGAACCAGCAATTCCACTTATCCAAAACAAAAAAACAAATAAAGACACTAATTCCAAAAGACACACACTCCTCAGTAGGTCCCCTGCACTGGGAGAATGAAGTCCCAGTCACTGGACCACCATGGAAGTCTCAGTGTGGTCATGTGCAATTTAAACTTGACCCTGTGGTTTAGACTGACACCCCCTAATGGCAAGTGTTACTGGCTTTTCATTTTTGATATCATTGTAAAGTATACACCCTAAGGACAATTGTGTGAGCATAATGAGTAAACCATCAGACAGGAAATGCCCGAACAAACAGCCTGACAGCAGTGCATGGATAAGGCACACCTCACGAGGATATCATGGGATGCTCAAGAGACACGTGTTCACAACCCTCTTAACCTTGTTGAAGGCCTCCCTGATGGCTCAGATGGTAAAGAATCTGAATGCATTGCAGGAGACCTGGATTCAATCCTTGGGTTGGGAAGATCCCCTGGAGAAGGGAATGGTAACCCACTCCAGTATTCTTGCCTGGAAAATCCCATGGATGGAGGGGCCTGGTGGGCTACAGTCCATGGGGTTGCAAAGAGCCAGACACTACTGAGCAACTAAACAACAACACATAACTCACCAGGGCTGAGCCTCTCTCCAGACCTTGGAGTGGTCCAGCAAACACTCTAGAGTTGGTCATTTCAATTTTCTGCTCTCCTGGACCAGACCATGCCAGCCATAGGACATCATCTTTGTGCAAAGTGGAGATACAGTGTCGCTGCCTCCCCAAACAGGTTCAGGGTGCATCAGTGATGAGATTACCAGGGGCTGGGCGTGTCCCTGTGGCCCCTTCCACACAGTGGGACACGGACAGTCTTGCCTGAAAAGGACCTCTCCTTAGGAAGAAAGTATATTTCCCTTTTGGCAGGTCTCATGTGCATACTCATACATGTTCAGTCGCTCAGTTTCATCCAAGTCTTTGCAACCCCATGGGTTGTAGCCTACCAGGCTCCTCTGTCCATGGGATTTCCCAGGCGAGAACACTGGAGTGGGCTGCCATTCCATTCTCCAGGGCATCTTCCTAACCCAGGAATCAAACCTAAGTCTTCTGCATCTCCTGCATTGGCAGACAGATTCTTTACAACTGAATCACCTGGGAAGCCTGGCAGTCTCATGTCCACCAAAATCAGGACTGTGTGTGGCCAACCCCATTGGCTGCCAGGGGCCAGAGAGGATCTGTCATTGGTCTGGGGTCCTGTCACCAGGCCCTGCCCCAATCTCATGCGTTGCCGAACTCACAGGGCTCCTGCTCCCTGGGGAGGCCAGGCCACATCTACACCACTTGAGCAGTTTTCTGGTAATGGATGGTGCCCTGTGCCTTTCCTCTTTCTTTTTTCTTTCTTTATGACTAATTGATTTTTTCACTCTAGGTGGCTTTTTATTAATAGACTCTTTTCTGAACAGTTTTAGGTTTACAGACAAATTGACCAGAAGTACAAAGAGTTCCTATAAACACCCTCCTCCCTGCTCCCCAGTCTCCTCTATTATTAACATCTTGCATTAATGTGGGACATTTATTACAATGATGAGGCTTATTATTATCATCATTAGGCTTCCCAGGTGGCTCAGTGGTAAAGAACCCACCTGCCAGTGCAGGAGATGCATGTTGGATCCCTGGGTCAGGAAGATCCCCTGGAGTAGAAAATGGCCACTCACTTCAGTGTTCTTGCCTGGGAAATCCCATGGACAGAGGAGCCTGGCGGGCTACAGTCCATGGGGGTCACAAATGAGCTGATACAACTTGGCAACTAAATAACAACATTATTATTATTAACTAAAGTCCATAGCTTATATTAAGGCTCACTCTTTGTGCTGTACATTCTACAGGTTTGACAAACGTAAAAAGACGTGTATCCATCACTATAGCATCACACAGAATAATTACACTGCCCTCAAGTCCTCTGCATTTCTGTCTTTTTCTACAAAATCTGCTTCCACTGAAAGGGCAGCTGAGCTGCTTCACACACATCCAAAAGGGGGCCTGGCAGAGTCTGCGGGCACCTTTCCTTACACAAGAGCTGGGGGATGGGTGAGAGGAGGGGGCTCTGGTGAGAGGAGGGGCACAGAAGATGGCCTTGTTGTAAAGAAGAGGCCCCAGAGCCAGTGAATTATATTCTTAAACCACTGCGTGCATGCTCAGTCGCTCCAGTCATGTCTGACTCTCTGCAAACCCATGGACTATAACCCGCCAAGCTCCTCTGCCCATGGGATTCTTCAGGCAAGAATACTTGGAGTGGGTTACCATGCTCTCCTCTAGGAGATCTTCCCAACCTAGGGACCAAACTCGTGTCTCTTAGATCTCTTGCATTGGCAGGCAGGTTCTTTACCACTGGCACCATTGGGGTTGGTTAAAAACATTCTTCATCCTGCAGCTATGGACAGCACCTTGCTTTGTGGTCATCACCTGTGGGAGTAGGACCCAGGATCTGGAGTCTGTGTGGCGCACACTCCCTGGCTACTGGAGTTAGAGGACAACGGCCAAGTTCACAAGCATTTGCCACAACCGTCTGTGTCTGCACCTCTTCTCTAAGAGGGGAGGGATGCAAACAGGGACAAATCTGGGCCTGACGGTGGCAGCTGTGATGTGCGGTTCTGTGGGCTCTGCCAGCACAGAGCCTAGGACCCCCCACCTCAGCCTAAGGAGCAGAGGAAAAGCCGTCCCGGGAGTGTTGAGGGGATGGGCCAAGTTTAGGATGGGCGTTGAGAGGAAGACTGGCTGGCAGATTTGAATTTCTCTGCTTGAAACATAAGAAGATTTCAAAGAAGTCAGTGTTCCCCCATGCTGGGAGTTTCTGCACTGAATCAAGCATCCTTTTTCCCCTTTCCTGTAAACGTTATGTCCTGAGGCCAGAGCCAGCCTGTTCCTAGAAGAGGGGATGAGGGAGACCCGCGCGGCAAGGAGCTCTGTCCTGGTTGCCACATCCTAGGTGCCCTGGTACACTCTGCAGGCCTGTCCGCATGTCACCAGATCACTCACGCCAGTCTCCAAAAGTGGTGGCCAGAAGTATAATACGAGGCTTTTTATTATTATTACTGTTATTCCTATACAACCTAATGCAAAAGATTTGAGAAGCAGTAAAAATAAAAGAGTTCTATCAGGAGCCCCAGAGCATAAAAGATAAAGCATCCCACCCCTCTGACCCACATGTGGTCTGTCCAAGTCCTGCTGGTACGGTAGGTCTATGCAGTCACCCCAGGGGCAGAATGGACCATGGGGTGCTGCAGGTAAGTAGCCATCTAGAAGTCACCAGAGCCACTCGTATGACCACTCTTAGAACTCTAAAGAGACAGCTAGAGAATTTTTCTCCAGCTCTAGTCTTAACAAACTCAGAGGAAATGGATGCTCATGGACCCAATACCAGATATGACATCAAATGTACCAGCCTGTTGCATCCTCTGTGAAGGAGGTTGCCAAGAGGGGAGCCAGGCCCCGCCCACCACACTGCTGGATGAGAGTCCCAGCTGAGCTGCCTCTTAGCCGTGCAGCTCTGGGCAGCTTGGTCTTCCACTCGTGGCTTTATCTGTAGATCGGGGCTGAAAAATACTGAGCTGGCCAAAAAGTTTGTTTGGATTGTCAGCTACTACAGCAGAACTCAAACAAACTTTTTGGTCAACCCAATAATACAACCATGGACCACAGAAGGGACTTGTGAGAAGACATGCGTGACTTTGTGTGGCCCTTAAAACAGAGAAAGGCAATAAGCAATCAAAACATAAAGTTAGCTGTCCTTATTGGTCCAAAGGACCGAAGGTACTCTTTTATTTATGTATTCATTTACTTTTAGCCAGAAGATGAGATGTTGTCACCGACTCAATGGATATGAGTTTGAGCAAGCTCCGGGAGTTGGTGATGGACAGGGAAGCCTGGCGTGTTGCAGTCCATGGGGTCGCAAAGAGTTGGAGTGACTGAGCTGAAATGACTGAGAAGATGAGATGGTTTTTTTCCTCTCTGATTCATATATGGTGACCAAAACCACCTGGCTTCTTGGGGTTAGTGTGAATAAATTCACAAATCTCACTTTCTGATTGACACCATTCCTGTTCTTGGTCCCGGTGGCTGTGAAACACAGGGACCTTTGTTACAGGAGAGATATAGACTCCCTTATTCTCACCAAACTCAGGAAAGAAGATCAAGTTCTATAAGCAGGACCATCAGGAAAAGGTAATCATCTCACTAGGACATCCTTTCCTTGGCTGTATTAAGACTTTAAGTTTTATCTTAAAAAATTAATAGCAAAAATGGTAAGTAATAGTAAGACACTGTCAATTCTATTGACACAACCCAGCAAATATTTTAAAGAATACTTTAATAGCGTTTTTAATAATATGCAAAACATTGATTTAATATTTACTTGTATTTTTAATAATATAAAATGTTTAAAATACAGCATATGGTATGTGGACTTAGCAACAGTAAGACATATTTCAGAACGTGCAATCTTTCCAATATTCAGAACTGACATTCTCAATAAACGCTTCCATGCATCTTTACCACTACCCACATCCACAGCATCCTTCTGTTGCCCACTGATGAACATCTCAGAATTTGTAATAAAGGGTTTTGAGAAATCTCTGACGCATATTTTAAAACCATAGAATAATTAGGCTAAAAGCAGCAGTGGCAACAGCAGCAAATAAAACCCCAAAACTCACACCCATCTGTGTTGAGGAATGTGTTTAAGACATGTGCGAAAAGAATTCCATGTGTACCTTATGCATGCATACACAATACACACACACACAGAGTGTCAGGCTAAGGCCTTGTTGGCCTGAGGAAAACCTTGTCACCTTTCAACACGATTTGGAGAACCTGACTCTCACTCTCAATGGAAAGCCTACCTTGTCAGCAGTAAATGCTGCTGAGGCTGCCTCTTCCAAAGGCCAAAAAAAATTGAAACAAGTTTCGTTTAGCTTTTGCCTGGAGGCAGCCCCACTTAGCATTTCACAATAAGCCAGCTCTCAAAGAGCTCCTCTGGGGCCCTCTGTAATTTCTTTAGCTACTGTTGGCATTGCAAAGCAGGCTGCCACATCTGATGGTTTGAGCGGTTCCATCCGGGGCACCTGTTAGCCGTAGAGCACGTCAGGGGGTGGACTAGGACAGCAGCCTGACCTCCTGGACAGCCGCCCGGCAGCCGGGGAGGGAAGCACTCAGGCCCCAGCCCTGGTGGAACAGCGGTCCCCAGAGGCAAGATCTCAGACTCCTACTGGGCGCAAAGCCTGTGTCCTTTATCAAGAGTAAACACTGCTCAGCTTTCCTTCCATGTGGGAGCCAAGAAACTAGAACGCCCGGCCCCAAGTATTGCTTTTCCTTGGTCCCTGGGACCTGTTCTCGTTATGTGGATTTTGCCCCTTAAGTACAGTGGCTACTTCCTGTGTCCCTGCAAGCAGCCTGCAGGCTTTCTTGTGTCTTATCTCTGGGTTCTCACAGCCTCTCCCACGGTGAGTCCTTAACAAGGGCTGCATGGTGGCCCAGCGGGTGAATGAACAAGGATTTGCTGGGTGAGTCGGGTGCCATTCTTGGAGGACCTGTTTAGTTACAGCATTCTGGGCAGTGGTGGGCAGAAAGGCTGAGGACAGTCAAATCTGGCCTTCACTACCACAGAGACGGTCTCAGGAAGGAGAACGGGCTGCCTCGTCCACAAAGACAGTCACCTCCGCGCACAAACGGGCAAGAGGAACGTGACTTGCTCTGCACAACTGCATCTGAGTCATGACCCCAGAGCTGGCCATCACTGTGGGTCGTCAGGAAACTGCGTGGCAGATATTTGCATGTCAAAACTGACGTTTTTCAGAGGTCGTGGGGAAACATTAAAGTCAGGCTTTGGGGAGAGAGGACACTTTTTTTTTTTTTTTTTTTTTTTTTGCTGCATTGGATCTTTGCTGCTGCGTGCAGGTTTTCTCTAGTCGTGGTGAGTGGGAGCTTCCTTCTTTCTAGGTATGGTGCTCACGTTTCTCACTGCCATGGCTTCTCTTGCAGCAGAGGTCCAGCTTAGAGCACGGGCTCAGTAGTCGCAGCGCACAGGTGTAGTTGTCCCAAGGTATGAGATCTTCCTGGACCAGGGGTTGAACCCATATCCCCTGCATTGGCAGGTGGACTCTTAACCACTGGACCATCAGAGAAGTCCAACACACATTATTTTAGATTCCAAAAGCTCCCAGAGTGAATCAAGAGCTAGACCTGGCTAACTTGGGCATGGAGTTGCCTGTAAGCCTGAATGAACAGCAGATGAAGACTTTGGTACTTTTGGAAGCTTCCCAAAGCTTTGGGAAGCAGGGAGGTGCCCTCTGGCAGAGAGGAGAGGGCTGAGGGAGAGACTTAGGGAGAAGAGGAGTGTGTCCCAATCCTGCTACCGAATGAATTGAGTCATGCTGCTTGCCACTTACAAAGTCAAACTCATAAGCGTTGGTAGAAGAAAAAGTTGTCTTTAATCAGAATGCCAGCAATCTGGGGAGATGGTGGACTCAGTGTCCCCAGAGAATCACCTCCCAAGATTCTGCTTGATTATTAAGGTTTTAAAAGAAGGACCGGAAGTAATGTCAATTAAGCATTGAGGTAGCCCGTCCTGCAATGCAAGCTCATCCTTGGGATCTTCTTCTAGATGTTATCTTGTTCACACAGTTTGGTCACGCCGTTTGTTCATGAGATTGCTAAAGGGGAAGCTAGGGAAGAGATTCAGTCATCTGTTAATTATTTATCCTTCATCCCTTCTTCTCTGATGTACATAAAGAACCTGACAAGTTAGGCAAGATATTGTATGATTAAAAGATTTCAAAGGCAAATATATACTAACACATATATATGAAATCTAGAAAGATGGTACTGGTGATCCTATTTACAGGGCAGCAAAGGAAGCACAGACATAGAGAACAGACTTACGGTCACTGTGGAGAGGAAGAGGGTGGGAAATGAGAGAGTGGCACTGAAACATATATACTGCCATTTGTAAAATACACAGCCAGTGGGAGTTTGATGTAAGCTGGTACTCTGAAAACCTAGAGGGATGGGGTGGGGAGGGAGGTGGGAGAGAAGCTTAAGAGGGAGGGAACATATGTATACTTATGGCTGATTCATGTTGATGTATGGCAGAAAACAACACGACATTGTAAAGTAACTATCCGCCAATTAAAAATAGAATAAAATCTAAAAAAGATTGGAAAGGTTTGCTCAGCTGGAGATGAGTAGAACATAGGGATGACTGGCTAACAGTTAGTTACAATACAGCTTTGCTAAAGTGATGAGGACAGGGCTTCCCAGGTGGCACCAGTGGTAAGGAACCCACCTGCCAATGCAAGAGATGCAAGAGACGTGGGTTCAATCCTGGGGCCAGGAAGATCCCCTGGAGGAGTGCAGCCCACTCCAGTATTCTTGCCTGGAGAATCCCATGGATAGAGGAGCCTGGCGGGCTACAGTCCTTAGGGTTGCAAAGAGTCAGACATGACTGAAGTGACTTAGCACGCACACACGCAAAGTAACAAGAACAGGGGCCTCCTGTTGAGAGCAGTTTCCTGCAAAGAACTCCTTGCAGTCCCTCCTGGGAGAGGTAGGAGGAGAAACCCCCAGCTTGGTGGGATGGGACAGGCCCTGAGAAGAAGGGCTGAGCTAGAGGCTGAGAAGATCATTGGGTTGTTTTCCACCCACACTAGGGAAGATGAAGTGTGCCCAGGTAAACCTGTCTGCCTCTCCTGATGCCTTCATGTGACCTGAGAAGACCCAGTGCTCCTCAGTGCCACAGCAGAGAAGCAGGGGTACCTGGGGGCTGGCCTGCCATGAGGGCACCATTGCGAAGCCTGGGGACAGGCGACAGACAGGGCTGAGACAGAGAATGACCATGAGGCCAAGGAGAGCTGAGCTGAGATAGTCCCCAAAGACAGAACAGTCAGCCAGACCCAGGGATGACCGGTGCTGACGCTCAAAGACAGGGCCAAGACAGCCCCAAAGGTTGGGTAAGTTCAGTGGCCCCAGCACACACGACGAGAATCCACCAGCTTCTCCCTCTTCAGCTGCTAACCTGGCATAGAGGTGGGTGAAGAGTCACCTCTTCAGAAGGAAGTATACATTTGATTTAGCTATCTATCTACCCCAAAGTGAATAAACCCAAAGACTTCAAGTTGCTTTCAGCAGACAAGTTTAAGTTCTTCTCCATCCAACAACTGTCAGCAGGAAACGATGAGATCACCTTGGGGAAATTTTTAAATGAAATAAACTATCCTTTTCTTTTTAAAAGCTTTTATTTTGTGTGGGGTCTAGCCGATTAACAATGTCATGATAGTTTCAGGTGAACATCGAAGATCCAAAATAGCAGGACAATTGAGAGATGAGGCTGGGCCCTGCCCAGGTAAAAGACCACATATTTGTTTTTTTCTTTTTATTTTTTTTGTTTGCTTTTGACTAATATTTTATTTAATAAATACTTTATACAAATTCTGGGGCTTCCCTGGTGGCTCAGAGGTTAAAGTGTCTGCCTGCAATGCGGGAAACCTGGGTTTGATCCCTGGGTTGGAAAGATCCCCTGGAGAAGGAATGGCAGCCCACTCCAGTATTCTTGCCTGGAGAACCCCATGGATGGAGGAGCCTGGTGGGCTACAGTCCACGGGGCCGCAGAGTCAGATACGACTAAGCGACTTAACTAACTAACTTATACAAATTCTAATCTTATTGACCCACCAGGAATTTAGCATAGCCATGTTCATAGAGCTTTTCATTGCTTTCCTTTCCCCAAACCTCCTTTCCCTAGACCTAAACTCCTAAATACTTTTCAAGCAACAGCTTCATCAATCATTATGACAGTCATTGGGATAGATCAGTGACCCATAAAGGGTTGCATTATGGATGAAAAAACAATGCAGTAGAAAAGTATTATGGTTGAAAACTTTCCATCATCAAGACCACATAGTTCTCATTCTTGAAGTCAAGGAAACCTTCCCAACTAGACAGCCCCTTGGAAGTCAGAAGGGGAGTGCCGCTAACTGACACCAAGCCACCCATGGGTCTCTTTGGTGGAATCCATCTTGGCTGAGAGATGTGCACTCACATATAGGAGGATCCTGAGACTGGCCAGAGAAAACTCAGAAGCAACGGTCCATGTAAGTGATTAAACTACCACGAAGGCACAACTCTCTGTCTATCCACACACACCATACTCTCTTTCCTCCTAATAAAGACTTAACTTGTTTCACTAATCTTGGTATCTGTAGGAATTATTTCCTGCAAAGCTGAAGGGCCAGGGCCCTTGTCACTGGTCACTGGTCTAGTGGCTAGGATTCAGTGTTCTCACCGTCATGACCCAACCTCAATCTCTGGCTATGAACTGAAAACTCTTGATTCAAGCCCACACAAGCCAAGGCAATCCAAGATCAAGAACAAACAAACTGGGATTTCCCTGGTGGTCCAGCTGCTAGGACTCTGTTCTCCCAGGGCAGGGGGCCCAGGTCAGGGAACTAGATCCCACACGCTGTAACCAAGGGTTTGTATGCCGCAACTCAAGATCCACATGTTGCAACTAAGACCAGATAAATAAATACTTTCTAAAAAAAGAAAAAAGAAACTACAGTGACACATAATGGATGGATACACAATGGATGGCTCTTAGCAGTATAATGTTAAGTGAAAAAAGTGAGTGATAGTGTTAGTCATTCAGTCATATTCGACTCCTTGTGACCGCATATGGACTGTAGCCCACCAGACTCCTCTGTTCACGGAATTCTCCTAGCAAGAATACTGGAGTGGGTTGCCATTCCCTTCTCCAGGGGATCTTCACGGCCCAGGGATCCAAGCCGGGTCTCCCGCATTGTGAAAAAAGTAAGATCCCCTAAAGTTACACGTAGCATACCACTTCTACAAAGTTAAAAACAATTAAGACTATGCGAAACCTTCTAGAAATACATACAGAAGCAGAAAACTAAATAAAGGGAAACAGTGGTGTTAGGAATACAACTCAAAATGATAGTGACCTCAGGATGAAGGGAAGGGGTTAATGAGATATTGGGGACAGAGTGAGATGTAGGTTACGTCTTGGTCATGGTTTTCACTTGGGGTGTTGAAAACATGGTTGCTCATCACACTATGGTAAATAGCTCATTACATAGCTAAATAAATGACCAAACCACACACAGATCACAGGGGGAGACTGTCATAACCAAGGGTTGTGATTAATCTAATTTGTGAGCTCTGATGGATGGGGCGAGGGGGCACCCCATGGGGTAAGTGCTATTTTTATCTACATGTTGCAGGCAAGGAAACTCAGACTGGTTGAGCGACTTGCCCCAGACCACACAGCTAACAAGCAGTAGAGTGGGACCCAAAGCCAGAGTATTGATGACACTGACATAACCAATAGGGAGGCAAGAGTGCATACATGCAGAAGTGGCCTGTCCACTGAAAACAGACATGCCCACGGTGTCCACAATGAGCGGGCCTCCCACTTTAAACCCGGATCATTTATCCCACGTCAACTCTCAAGGCTGTTCATTCGCCATCACCATCTGGAGGTCTTGGAAGACTCCCATGAGCAGATATCCACCCACACTCTCAAAGTATTTTCTGGCACATTTTCAAATCATTTTCATATTCTTTTTGAGGAGTTTCGTTTTCTAGGCCTGTTACTTCAGAACTCATTCATAGGATACATATGAAAGAAGGGCTGCTCAGCATTGACTAAGCATTTGAGTAAGGTTTTATTTTAATCGCACCGTGTAGGAGGCAGCTTTACAAATGAATGGGGAGAAGGGAGGCAATTCTTGCAAACTGCCCGCAGACAGTAGCTAAAAGCTGTAAAAGCTAGCTAACACAGAATTACTCTTTTCAGGTTCAGACTCAGCTCTGTTTTGTAATATCTTTTGCAAAAAAAGAAAAGGCAATGAATAATGTTTTTACATTTCATTTCTTAATGATGTCTGCCGACGCAGTGAATAGAAATATGTGGACCTCATAAACAGACGACACATTTATCAGGATTCCATTCTTGCCCGAAATGTGTCATGGAAATGCTCGTCGTGGAATTGAGAAGTGTAGGTTGGTCTGCATTGAGGTACCATGAGTTTGCATTGCCCTGAGCTGCTCAACTCCAAAGGCAAAATCATTTTCAAAGAGATTGAGCTTTGACTGGATAGGGAAGGACTGGGTAGAGTCAGGAAATGCTTAACATGTGCCCTCTGCCCCCAGCTTGCAGACTGAGTCCCCCATCCAAGTCACTGAGGTGGCAACCTCTCTAGAGAGCAGAACCCAGCAGAGCTGCCGCTGAGTGCATGGGGAATGGACAATGTGGAGCCACCTCAGGCGGGCTTGGGAGTGGTCCTGCTGGAGTTGTGTTAACTCCCTACCTATAACCCCATATAAGTGAGGGTCTCTTGTGCATTTTGTAGCCTCAGGTAATGGATCCTGGCTTTCTTTTTCTGAGAAGTTGCTGGGAGTGTAGAGAGGAGGTTAATATATATGTGATTTTGGTAAAGGGGGAATGCATGCAATTGAGCATGTATTTTTCCAGGTTTCTACTAGTCTCCTGAAGATCTGTGTCACCAGGAAGGATTTTAGTGCTTTTCTAGATGTGGGGGGAAACAAGAATTGGGCTCATAAAATCAGCTCCTAAAAATGTCTAATTACGTGAAGACCTGTCCTGCCAGGATTCCCCTCCACCCCCCCGAAACATAAAGTGCCTCATTTCTGCTCTCCAGCCTGATCTCCTTTCAGGGGGTGCTGAAGGTCAGCAGCTGCAGCAGCACATGATTTAATCCTTGTAGAGGGAGATGGCAAGCATCCATAGCAAGTGCCAATTTGTAGTCCACAGCTTTGGGTGAGCATAGCCCGAGTAGATGTCAAGCACACCCCTGTGCTCCCTGGCTCCTGGAGGGTGGATGGCGATTGTCAGGTGCGGGGAGCAGGCTGCGGGCGGCCGTGCTGCTCTGCTCAGCTGAATGTGCTGCAGGGCAGGACCAGCGGCTGGCAACAGGCTGACACTTGGCCATCTCATATCACGATTTCCCACTGACTTGCTCCTTGCTTTCTAGCAAAGCCTAATTTCCACAGCAGAACTCAGTTCCTCTTCCTTATTCTTTTTGAATCTTTTATTTTTATCTCATTTTTTTTGGCCACACATGTGGGATCTTAGTTCCTTGACTAGGGATAGAACCCTTAATCCCTACACTGGGAGCATGGAGCCTTTAACAACCGGACTGCCAGGGAAGTCCCTCTTCCTTTTTTTTTTTTTGTTTAATATTTCATTCTATTTTTTTGACCACTTGTGAGGCATGTAGGATGTTAGTTCCCTGAGCAAGGATCGAACACACACCCCCTGTATTGGAGGTACACAGCCTTAACCACTGGACTGCAGAAAAGTCTTCTTCCTTCATTTTTAAAATTAGCTGTTTTTTAAAACTTGCAAAAATTCAACATCTACCAAGGTGTATAGGTGAAAGGTCAGAATCTCTTCACCTTCCTGAAACTCCATGCCGCAGGTGTGCCAACTGTCAGCAGGGTGGTGGTGCTGCCTCCGTGTCTCTCTGTGACTTTCGGTGGGTGCAGCCAAGGCTGGAGGCACGGAAATGGGGTCTGGGAATCAACAGATCCTTCGACCCCTCTCTCAAAGGAACTGACAATGAGAGGCTGTATCCCCCTGGGGTGATCATAGAGCTACAGCTGTCGGGAAATATACAGCCCCCCCCCTCCCCGGGAGCTCTGGGAACCTCGACCCTAAGGGTGCTGGGTGCGGCATTCTACAGGAGGAATGGGCTGCAGAAGCCCATGTCTCATGCTGTAGAGGTTTTGCTTCACACCGACTGCAAAGTAAGGCGCTAGGATCTTTAGAAACCACGATGCAGTAACAGTAATTATGTGTTACTATACATAAGACATAAAATACATCCAATTCTAATTTAAGAAAAAGGAGTTGATTTGGGGACAAGTGACTTTTGCCTAAGAAAATAATTTTTAAAAAACAGAAGGGATGTACTTTTAAACTCCCATTCATTGAAATTGTCAGTTCATGGTTCAACACAAAATTATCGACTTTTCAATGTATATCCTAACCAGGTGGCTCAGTGGTAAAGAATCTGCCTGCCAACGCAGGAGATGCAGGTTCAGTCCTTGAGTCGGGAATGTCCCCTGGAGAAGGGAATGGCGACCCTTTCCAGTATTCTTGCCTGGGGAATCCCATGGACAGAGCAGCTTGACCACTGCAGTCAATGAGGTCTCAGAGTCAGACATAACTGAGCACAGTACAAGCAACAGTCACATCAACATTTAAACATCCTTCCATTGTCCTCTCTGGATTAAAAAAAAAACAAAAAACAACCTTTCTTGTAATTGAAAATGTTAGTCTCTTTGTCACGTTCAACTCTCTGGGACATCATGAAATGTAGACCGCCAGGCTCCTCTGTCTGCACAATTTCCTTGTAATTATTAGCTTCTAATTCAACATAAGGTCTTTAAATAAAGTTCTCATTAATTTTAAAACTTTTTAAGTTTAGAAACTAATGTATGTGTAGTAGAAATAACTGAAATGTGACAATTAAAAACAAGTATAATTTGGGGATATAATTTGGGTTCATTCTCATCTCCAGTGTATCTTAGGATACTTGTCGTAAAGATAGCAGTCTGGCATTTTTGATGTTTCAGGGTCTTCTTCACGACACTTTATCTCGTCTTTCATCTCAAAGTTGTTGATTGTGGGTGTATTTTTTCACACGAACACCAAGATCATCCCTTAATTAGGTGATCTCACTTCAGAATATGCCATTTGTTTTAGAGACTGACACACAGCCAAAGTTAAAATGACATCTGTAAAGGCACAAACGTACAAGGTACACGAACAGTGGGGTTCACACCCAGAAACCCAAGGCCGAGGGGACCTCCGCCTGCCTTCCTGCTTCTGAGACAGGAAACAATCCACTCACACCCCCATCTGCACCTCTTTGACACGCGATCTTTATTTTCCAACTAGAGAAACCTGGCATTATTTCATAAGTTTCCACTCCCCAGGATTTTGGTTCCTGTAAAGCTGACTGCACTGGTTAGTAGGCACTACACCCCAGACCCCCGAAAGCCAGCTGTGTGGCCCCTCACTTATCAGAACATGAGCAAGGAAGGCGCGCCCACCCCAGGAGGCTGCCTGGGAAGCCAGACTGACCCACTCAGGCCAGTATGGTGGGACTTCCTCGAGCGGGACAGGGTGTTGAGGGGAGACAGCTGTACCCCCGTGGTACCCCACACACTGCTCCCTCAAACTCAGTCTATTAGGAATATGGCTCATGGAGAGGCCCTGCTCCCAAGAGCTCCCAGCCGTGAAGCCTTCCTGTCTGGAATCAGGTGGCCCCAGGGAGCCCGACCTCCACTGCAGGGCCCGGCACCCCAGCCCCCAGCCTTGCCAGCCCAGGCACTCCGCAGAGCAAGCATTGCTCAGTGCCCGCTTGGCACCCACCATGTGACCAGCTTAGCTGTGGACATTCCAGGCATTGGGTTTAGAGACCACCCACTCCCACCACCACGCTGGGCAGTCAAACAAGGCCTGCAGCTGTCCCTGCAGCCTCCCAGGTCTAGCCTTATTCCACCTGGGCAAAATCTCCAGGGTGCCCCCCCTTGCCCTGCACCTTCCCCATCTCTCTCCAAAAGCAGTCTGCTTCTGACTCTCTCTTTGTGCCTGCGGTACATGCTGTGGAGGGTTTAATTCTTCCTTCTTCTATATATTGGTACTGTTACCTTGCTAAGTCGTGTCTGACTCTTCGACTCTATGCACTGCAACACACCAGGCTTCCCTGTCATTCACTATCTCCTGGAGTTTGTTTAAACTCATGTCCATTGAGTCAGTGATCCCATCCAACCATCTCATCCTCTGTTCTCCCCTTCTTGAGAATTCCATGAACAGAGGAGCCTGGCAGGCTACAGCCCATGGGGTCGCAAACACTTCTCTCTCTCTCTTTATATATACATATATGTGTACTGTTTTAAAGAATTATTGTGTCATTCTTATTTATTTTTATTTTTTTGCCATACCAAGTGGCCTGTAGGATCTTATTTCTCCAGCCTGGGATCAAATCTACGCCCCCCTGCATTGGAAGCATGGAGTCTTAACCACTTAAGACTCCATTGAATGCATGAAGTCTTAACAAGGGAAGCCCCTTAAATCTTTCTCTTTGTTTAATGTTCACATCTTCATTTGCGTTTTCCACTACAACTTTCTCCAGAGACAGCAGCCAGCCACAAGGAAGTCTGCCGTCTGAATGGTACCACGCCAGAGGCAGCTTTCCCAGGCCCACCACACCAGGTTGGGTGGGAGAAGGCAATTCTCACCATGGAATTGGAACATGAAAGTGAAAATGTTAGTCATTCAGTCGTGTCCCACTCTTTATGACTCCATGGACTGTAGCCCACCAGGCTCCTCTGTCCATAGAATTCTACAGGCAAGAATACTGGAGTGGGTAGCCATTCCCTTCTCCAGGGGATCTTCCCCACCCAGGGATTGAACCTGTGTCTCCCGCATTGCAGGCAGATTCTTAGGTTGTCTGAGTCAAATGTGGGATGCGTGCGGGTCTAATCCCAGGAGCCACGGCATACTGATGCTGTTCAGGCTGAGGCATCACAGACCGGTTGACAGCTCTGGAGAGCAGAAGACCTGCGGGAGCTGGCGGTTTGGCTTAGGAAGCAGGAGCCTGGGACAGGGTAGAGGTGGTGATGCTGTCTTCTGGGGGAGGGGCAGAGTCCTCTGCATCCCAGGGAGGACTCCCTTATGAAACGCTCCCCGGCTCACTTGGCACCCGGCTGGAGGCGCTGCCTGCAAGAGAACTGTCTCTCCAGGAGCTCTGGGCCCTGGGCCTGCACCTTTGCCAGGACAGTTAACTTCCTGCCAGGAAGTCGCTGTGCGCTGTGCTGCGGGAGATACTGCAGGGAAAGGGGGTGGGGGGCAGGCAGGGTGAGGCCAGCTGGGGAGAGCGGGAGGACAGTGGGGGTTGTGGGAGGGCAGGGGCTCAGGTGACAACACAGCAGTCAGCACACTCCGCTTGGGGCTCTGGACACAGTACGAGGACTCGAGGCCAGAGGTACCCGCAGCAATGCTGGCCTGACTACTTTGCCTCTGTCTGGCCCCTTGCCTTGGTGTGACTTTTCCTTGTTGCCCTCTGATATCAATGAACGTGAACTTGGGCAAACTCTGGAAGATGGTGAGGGACAGGGAAGCCTGGCACGCTGCAGTCCATGGGATCACAAAGAATCTGACACGACTTGGTGACTAAACAGCATTATTGTGTTGGCCAAAAGGTTCATTCCCATTTTTCTACAAGATGCTTTGGGAAGCCCAAATGAACTTTTTGGCCAGCTCAATATATTGTATTGTTATTATTCATCTATTGTCTGTTTATCCTACTGGAATCTAAGTTCGGTGACCACAGAGCTTCACACACTCAGACAAACACCCCATTATTCATCACCATGGCCATCTCCACCATCATTTAATTCTCCTGGTGAACGGCCAGTATATGTGATCATTCTGACTCTACAGAGGAGGAAACTCAGGCACGCACACACACAGAAGCAAAAAGCAGAGCTGAGAGCCATACCCAGGGCTGTGAGGTTTCAGGGCCCAGATGCTTCTCCTCCGTCGAAGACACTGTTAGCAGCAGCCCAGAGGGAGTGGGGCCTGAGCCAGGGAGACAGCACTAAAAGCACCCTGAGTAGAACACTGGGCTCCAGGGACAACCCACCCTGAAGACCAGAATTAGGAAGAGATGGACAGCCATATACCATCACATAGCAGAGCATCGAAAAAGCAAGAGAGTTCCAGAAAAACAAATCTTTCTGCTTTATTGACTATGCCAAAGCCTTTGATTGTGTGGATCACAATAAACTGTGGAAAATTCTGAAAGGGATGGGAATACCAGACCACCTGACCTGCCGCTTGAGAAACCTGTAGGCAGGTCAGGAAGCAACAGTTAGAATGGGACATGGAACAACAGACTGGTTCCAAATAGGAAAAGGAGTACGTCAAGGCTTTATATTGTCACCCTGCCTGTTTAACTTATATGCAGAGTACATCATGTGAAATGCTGGGCTGGAAGAAGCACAAGCTGGAATCAAGATTGCCGGGAAAAATATCAAAAACCTCAGATATGCAGATGACACCACTCTTATGGCAGAAAGTGAAGAGGAACTTAAAATCCTCTTGATGAAAGTGAAAGAGGAGACTGAAAAAGTTGGCTTAAATCTCAACATTCAGAAAACTAAGATCATGGCATCTGGTCCCATCCCTTCATGGCAAATAGATGGAAAAACAGTGGAAGCAGTGTCAGACTTTATTTTTTTGGGCTCCAAAATCACTGCAGATGGTGATTGCAGCTTTGAAATTAAAAGACGCTTATTCCTTGGAAGGAAAGTTATGACCAACCTAGATGGCACATTAAAAAGCAGAGACATTACTTTGCCAACAAAGGTCCGTCTGGTCAAGGCTATGGTTTTTCCACTGGTCATATATGGATGTGAGAGTTGGACTGTGAAGAAGGGTGAGTGCCGAACAGTTGATGCTTTTGAACTATGGTGTTGGAGAAGACTCTTGAGAGTCCCTTGGACTGCAAGGAGATCCAACCAGTCCATCCTAAAGGAGATCAGTCCTGGGTGTTCATTGGAAGGACTGATACTGAAGCTGAAACTCCAATACTTTGGCCACCTTATGCAAAGGGTTGACTCATTGGAAAAGACCCTGATGCTAGGAGGGATTGGGGACAGGAGGAGAAGGGGACGACAGAGGATGAGATGGCTAGATGGCATCTCCGACTTAATGGACATGAGTTTACTTAAATTCCGGGAGTTGGTGATGGACAGGGAGGCCTGGCGTGATGGGATTCATGGGGTCGCAAAGAGTTAGACACAACTGAGTGACTGAACTGACTGAGCAGAGCATCCTCACCATATATAAATATAAATATATAAATAATCTCGAGATGGAGAATAGTAACCTGCAGTAAAATGATTAGAAGTAGCAAGTTCTGGGTTCATTACCATCTACTACCTCTACTTTTGGTATAATTTAATTAACTGAAGGTGTATATAATTTTTAACAACTGTGGTTAACAACCGGCACACCAAATTCCTGAAATTCTTCTCCTAGGCTCTAGGGAGCCTGCTGGCAGCTCCACGGGTCTGTCTTCCGAGCAGGGAGGGAGAAGCGGGGCCCAGGGCCCTGCCCAGCTGCTGTCGAGCCCATGATGTCACGTGGGAAGCACGTGGCTCAGAGCTCATTCACTCCCAACAGGAAGCCGACGCTAAGAGTCCTGGAAGTCACAGGCACTGTGCATCCTAGCAGACAGCTCCTGTTCCCACGGCTGCTAGGAGAATGGAAACACACTGGCCAGACAGGGGCCCTGGGGAGTTTCAGGGATGTTGCTACAATGGGCGATAAAAAGAATCCAACTGTGGGAATGTCCTAGGATAGCAGCCGGAGCACAAGATAGGGGCTGAGGGAGAGTGGAACGTACCGGAAAGACCCAGAAATAGGCAGCACCTCTGGTCCCACCACCCCTCAGGACCATTGGCTGGATTCCTAGCACTCAACAAAGGACTACTTGGAATTTCTAAGGGCTAAAAATCTTAGGTCATAGGCAGGGGGCCATGGAAGAGGAAGGGGAGGAGGAAAGGCAGCGGGGTGGAGAGGGGCCCTGACTCCCCACATTTGTTGCTCTGAACTGCGCCTCAGGGGCCTTCCCACCTCAGTGAAGCAGGAACACTGGGAGAAACACAGACACACACCCTCACACCCACCACCACCCCACCGCCGCCTTAGGCCAATAGCAGTAAACAGCGACCCATGGCAAGACTCATGCAGGCGTCAGGGAAAGAGGGTTTGAGGGAAGTGGGGCTCATTCTGACTTGGCCTTGCCTGGGTCCTCTGTGAACACAGAGTGGGGGAGCTGGGCTAGATTATCTCGGAGAATCAGCAAAAGCCTCCCACCCTTACAGCAGCAACCAGCAAAGAAGGTGACAGCAGGGGCTGAGACAAGCAAATTCGTGGCGTTGAGAAATGGGAGAGTTTCCAGATGAAATACACTATGCCTAGTTGATCTTGAATTCCAGATTAAGGACAAGTGATTCTTAGTATATGCATATCCTAAATATTGCCCAGGATATTTTTGTTTGTGGCTTCAGGGCAGCATGTGGGATATTAGTTCCTCAACCAGGGATCCAACTGGTGCCCCCCTCTGCCCCCCGCCCCCCGCCCCTTCCCCACTCCTCATCCCCCACACTGGAAGCACAGAGTCTTAACCACTGGACTGCCAAAGAAGTCCCCACATAGCATATATTTATACCCCAAATTGTTCGTCAGTATTCACTTTTCACTGAGCGTCCTGTTTGTTCCTTGCTAAATCTAACAACCCTAGAAATGGGTCTAGTGCATCCCTGTTACCTGGCCCGTCTGCACGTTAGCCACACTCTCCGCTCAAAGGAAGATGAAGCTGGTATCGTGGGCTGTGTGGTATCCCACAGTCTTCAGGCCCACAGCTCATTTCGTGCCTTAGGACAGGTTGCAAGGACGACCACCATCCGTGTGAACTTGTGGCATGTTTCTGCACCTGCCCCAGGTGCCAATGTTCACTCGTCTCTCAACCGACGGGTTTGGTATCCTCGTGATCATCTCCGTTTCACAGACAAGAAAACTGGGCTCCGAGGACCAAATCAAGAAAAGATGTAAAATTGTTTTTCACATCACTCTACCCTTGTGTAATCAAGGAAATCCATGCTCACGATGTAACATGTGGAGAAGTACAGTTAAGTTTTTTTAAAGCCTCTTAAATGGATTTAGGGGTCCGCCCGGGTGGCTCAGTGGCAAGGAATCTGTGTGCCAATGCAGGAGACCCAGGTTCGGTCCTTGGGTGGGAAAGAGCCCCTGGAGAAGGAACTGGTCACCTACTGCAGTATTCTTGCCTGGGAAATCCGTGGACAGAGAAGCCTGGTGGGCTACAGTCCATGGGGTCAAAAAAGAGTTGGACTTAGTGACTAGACAACAACAACGAAATGGCTTAACAGCCCTGCTCCTATGGGCCCTGGCTCGTTGACTGGAATGTGGGCTCTGCTGGGCTCCACTGCTTTGGAGTAGGGAGTGGGAGTGAAGAACCCAATCCCACCATTTTGCACAGCCCAGTTCTGCATCACTGATGTGCCTCAGTGACGCCAGGCAGTACGGGGCAGTCCTGACCCTGTTCTCTCACAGGCTCATTCGGTCTCATTGCTCCTGGGTGAGGATGGGGCTCAGGCCCCGCTGGTCTCCGTTGACACTACCTCGTGGGAAAGTCAGAATACTGCTTGCTTCTGCTGAGAGGGGAGAGGACAATCTGCTCCCTTTTCAGTTTCCCTGGGGGAGTTGGGGTGCTACCTGCTTCTACTGGGTGGGGTGGGGGGTTGGGTGGAAGACCAATGCCCCAGCAGGGGAATCGTAGTATCATCACCTGCTTCCATCTACAGGTCGTGGGAATGTGTGGAAGGTTCTCGCTCTTCTCATCCTGAAGTGAGGGCAGTTTTACTGTTGGTGCTTGATTGATACAGAGCTGGTACAATCAGAAGGTTTCCTGTTCTGCTGGACTACTCCCTTCTTGGTCTTTTGGTAGAAGAGACAGGTTTTACTTAGCGCTTTTTTTGTTTGTTAATATCTGTTCATGGTTCTGAATTACATGCTTTTCCAACACTTCATCCAATGTAGGAGGCAAAAAAAAATTAAATTAAAAATAAAACAGAGGATTCTCCACCATGTTATCATTCAAGTCTTGATATCCCTAGACAGTTCATCTTCATTCCCCCAGAGCCTTCCTATGTTTGCTGTGTTATGTCCAGAGTTGTGTTTTTTTGTTTTTTACTGGTAAGAGGAAGGACCTAGAAAGAATGGAGCTACTCCATTTTGACCAGAACCAGAAAGCCTAATATACTTCTTAAAAAAAAGCTGGGGGCGGAGGCTTTCCTGGTTGTCCTGTGGTTAAGAATCTGCCTGCCAATGCAAGGGACACTGGTTCAGTCCTTGGTCTGAGAAGATCCCACGTGCACAGAGCAACTGAGCCTGCACGCCACAGCTACTGAGCCCGTACGCTCTGCAGCCTGTTTCCACAGCAAGAGATACCACCGCAGCGAGAAGCCCTGGCACTGGCGCTGAGGGCAGCGCCTGCTCGCTGCAGCTAGAGAAAGTCCATGCACAGCAACGAAGACCCACCACAGCCAATAAGCAAATAAAAATAAATAAACCTTCCTGAAAAACTGAAACCCAGAAATTATTAAAGCTGTAGAGGAAGAAATTCTGCCAACAGACTTTCTTCCACCTAAAATTCTATCATAGCTAGAACTAGTTTCAGTGTAGCTTGTGGAGTCTCCAAACTTGGAATTCTCACAATTAGCTTGGAATCATTCCATCCAGGAACGTGCTGCTGAACCACTAATGCCTTGTCTTCTTCTGTGATGAGATGTTCTCTGGCTCATGTCTAATTTCACATTTGATTTCAGGCTTTCCTTTCTGTTTCTTCTTAACATTTCCCTCTCTGAGTGCAACTTCATGGGAGTTTCTCACAGGGCATGCTCAGGAGGCATACGGAGCAGGGCCTCTGAATTTTCAGCTGGTCTTCTTTGACATGGTTTTGCCGTTATATCAGAACCACAAGTAAATGTGGAATGATGGTCACTTTTCCTGAGTTCCTTTTCTGGAGGAAGAATGGTCTCTGCTTTCTTGTTTAAGGTGAGATGCATTCTCTCCCAACTGCAGTTAGAAACTTGCATCACTGGCTGATGTGCTTCTGTTTCACTGTTGGTTGTAACTACTCCATACTAAAACACATGAAGAATAGGACTTCCCTGGTGATCTAGTGGTTGAGAATCCACCTGCCAATGCAGAGGGCATGGGTTCAATCCCTGGTCACAGAACTAAGGTCCCACATGTCATGGGGCAACTAAACCTGTGAGCCAAAATTACTGAAGCCCATGCACCTAGGGCTGTGCTCCCCACCAAAAGAAGCCACTGCAATGAGAAGTCCAAGCACCATGACTAGAGAGTAGCCCCTGCCCGTTGCAACTAGAGAAAGTCCATGTGCAGTGGCCAAGACCCAGCACAGCCAAAAGTAAAAATTAATTAATTGAATAAAAAATCAAGAATGGACCCGTTTATCAGTTTGTGGAGATAGCCGCACGCTCTTCTCTGTTTTCCCATCTATTTCAGCTTGTTCAACATGCAACACGTCATTTGGAGGATACAGGGTGATTCTGAAATACAGGCTTTTGCTCTGTTTCTGGACTTTTTTATGCTGAAGACTTGCTCTGTCATCCATACCACATTATTTTCCCCAAATGCCTTCTGAGAAGCATGTCATAATTATAGCTGTTCTTTTGGTTCTGTCATTAAAATAAAAAAAAAAAAAACATTCTCCAGTAATGGGTGGAAAATATCTAATGCTACATGTATTCATTTTTTAAAGTATGTCTGTTTCTTATTCCACAAAGTGGAATGACTTGACTCAAAAGGATTGAGCTTCCCAGGTGGCACTAGAGGTAAGGAACCCGCCTGCCAACGCAGGAGATGCAGGAGATCTAGGTTCGATCCCTGGGTCATCGGAAAGATCCCCGGAGAAGGGAATGGCCACCCACTCCAGTATTCTTGCCTGAAGAATACCACGGACAGAGGAGCCTGGCAGACTGCAATCCATAGTGTCACACCAAGTCAGACAAGACTGAAAAGACTTAAAGCACACACACGTCCTATTGTATAGCGTAGGGAACTATTTTCAGTATCCTCTGATAAACCATAATGGAAAAGAATATGAAAAAGATTATATATATATAACTGAATCCCTTTGTTGTACAGCAAAAAATGAGCACAACATCATAAGCCAACCACACTCCAATTTTTAAAAACTGTCCTGTTTCTGCAAGCAGTTGTGACCGTTTCCTTTTGTTTTTTTCTTTGAAATGGAGTTGAATTGGGTTATGACCATCTTTACCATCATTTGTTTGGATGTTTTGTTTAGGCTGAGTTTGCTTTGGAAGCTGGATCCTGGTTGATATGGATCAGAAGCAGAGCAGAGCACCAGAAGAGAGGAACTTAACGCAAGCACTTACTCAGTAGACGCTGAGGTGCCTCTAAAGCTGGTCCAGACCAGCTCCTTTCCCAAAAGACGTTTTGAGTTTACAGTTTGTTTTCTGTGAGACAACTCTGCTCCGCACAGTTCTTCTGGAAGTGTTAGACTTTTTCAGTAAATACAGCTCTCGATGGCTATGATTATTGCTATTGTTGTTCGAGAGGGTGTATAATCCATGGTCCTCGAGAGCTTTCTCAACTCAAAATGTTTTCTGTTCACAAACACTGAGTCTGGAGCCTTGAATATCCAGCACGTCTGAGATGAGGCACAGTGGTTTCAGGTGTACATGCTGATTCTGGATTTGGTTTTGTCCCCAGATTTATGGCAATCTCCCCTCCTTTTGGGCTTCTCAGGTGGCTCAGGGTGAAGAATCCAAGAATCCAATTACCAATGCAAGAGATGCAGGAGATACAGGTTCAATCCCTGGGTGGGGAAGATCCCTAGAAGTAAATGGTAACCCACTTTAATATTTTTGCCTGGACGATCCCACGGACATAGAAGCCTGGCAGGCTATGATCCATGGGTATGTGAAAGGTTGGACATGACTTAGCACACATGCCCCTCCTTTTTATTTGAAATAACTGCTATCTGAGTTCCCCAGTCTCACTTTATTAAAAAGCTTTAATAACCTCTTTTTGTCTTTTCAGAGATCATGGCAGAAGATAAATGAAGGAAACGTGATTTCCCAAATTGCTCATTTTTTAATGTTTCAAATTTGTTATCCATTTTCAAGACTTTTAAGATGACGTTTCATAGCTATTTGGGTTCTTACTTAGACTCCACCCTGGAAATGCCCTCTGCTGTGGCTGCAGGAATCATGGCAACCATGGGTACCCACATACCGAGTCCAGAGAGGATCCCTGGTACCCATGCAATCAAGAGGCCTGTATGCCTCTTCACCCTGGCCTCCTTCTCTCAGCACTCCGGCACAGAGACCTCCTTTCTGTCCTTGATGTACACTGACTGTCTGCTACCCCGGGGCCTTTGCACATCCATTCCTCTGCTACAGGGCTCTTGCCTGGCTCTCCATGGCAGCTGCCCCTCCACCCCCCACCCCCCCCACACACATACATACCACCAGTCACAGGCCATTATTCTCCTCTGCTTCCTTTGTGCTGTTGGTGTTTGTTTTGGTAGGCCTTACCAAAATTATTACCCTGTATATTTTTGCTGAGGTACTCAGCATCTTGCTCCCTTGTAGACTGTGAATCCTGTGCAGGCTGGAACCTTGACCTTCCCCTTTCCAGCCATGCACATATAACAATGCCCACCATCTAATGATCCTTGTGTAAATATTTGTTCAAATGAATTAACTGGCAGGGCTGGACAGAACTCAGGTGTGTCTCCTCGGGATGTGTCAGAGGGCCTGGACCACACAGCAGGCTCACAGAGTCCCCAGACCTGCGCTTGGTGTCTCTTGCATCAGGCACTCTCTCAGTGCCCAGGCCTTGGCCTGTCCTGACTTGACATCACTGCATGGGGAGTCCTGGACTGGGTTTAGATGAGAACAGCACATGGAAGAAAGATGAGGACAAGGAAAGCACATAATCAAAGAGGAGAAAAACTGAGCCTTATGCACTTACAGAACCTGGAAACTCAAAACCCAAATGGAGTTTGGTAGAAACGCTAATCACAGTAGAAAAGGGTTTCGTTTGGGGTGTTTTTGTTGGGTTTTGGGAGGAGTTTTTTTGTTTGTTCATTTGTTTGTTTGTTTATGGGTTTTTTTTTTCCTGTCTTTGGGGGTTTTATTTTTTGGTTTTTGTTTGTTTTTTGCTTTCTGGTTTGTTTTTTGGCTGTACCACTTGGCTTGAGGTATCTTAGTTCCCCAACTAGGGATCAAAAGCACTGAGTCTTAACCACTGGACCTCCATGGAATTCTCTTATTTTGTCTTCTAAATCATTTGTCTGTCACAATGCTGTGAGACATGCACTATCACCTGTTATCTGTCAGTCTCAGATGAGCATCAAAAACTGCTCACGTGCTTGTGAGTGGCTTCCAGCATCCTTAAGACTTTGACTAGACAAGGCACGTGACCCATTCAAGACTGGATGCTTCATCACTGCAAACTCCAGACTGAAGAAGAGGCACAGGGACACTGGATGAGGAGCCAGAAAACTTGGTAACAGAGGAAACAAGAGGATGGCGAATTGGGAAGAAGGGGAAAATTCTCCTCCAGTACCTCTGAACCAGTTCTACATGCTCTTGAAAGAGCCTGAGCTGTCCACGTAGTGAACATAGGTTGTGGAACATCGAAACAAATTCCTGGTCTGAAACTTAAGAGAAATTCAGGAATATAAAGAAGGGCTATGAAAGAATAGCCAAAGGATGAAACCAATGACAAAAGGCAAGACAGAAACTAAGGTGAATTATGGGGACTTCCTGGGCAGCCTAGGGGTTAAGACTTCATGCTGCCAATGCAGAAGGCACGGGTTTGATCCCTAGTTTTTTTATTTTTAATGAAAAAAAAATTTTATGTCAATTCTGGAGAAGATGAGAAGGGTTTGTAAGTGCATGATGGTGAAGTGCATGATGGCTTTTAAAATTTATATCAAATAATTTTTTAAATCTGTGAATTTCATAACTCAGGGAGTAGTAATTCAGATGGAAAGTTACACCCTGGACCACAGCAGATTACAAGGTCACAGAGGACACTGGAGTCTCTCCTTTATGGAGGACCCTCGAGGGCGAGCTGATCTGACACCAGCTGGGCTTGGCAGTGGTTTTGTGAAGCCCAGAGATAAATGAGGGCTGAAAGCAGTGACTCTCCTAACCCTCACTGCCCTTGCATGGAAAGAGATAAATGGACAGTCCATTTTGAGATCCAAAGGGCAACGCAGAGGAAAGCAACCTGAGTGATGAAATTTCACCACAGAAAACCCCCTGAGAGGCGTGCAGCATAAACTTGACTCAGGAGAAAACCATATAGACAGATAAATATGTTGAAGGAAAACATTTGAGCTCCAAATTTTCATATGTCATTGTCAAAGACCTACTGTTCATGTTGGTTAGAAATGCACATTATGTAAAATAAACATGGACTTCCCTGTGGTCCAGTGGCTAAAATTCCACAGTCCCAATGCAGGGGGCCAGGGTTCCATCCCTGGTCAGGGAACTAGACCCCACATGCCTCAACTAGAGATCCCACATGTTGCAACTAAGAACTAGAGCAGCCAAATAAACAAATATTTAAAAAGAAAGAAAGAAAAAAAAAAACAAACAAAAAAATCATTTTTTGATAAGATGTCTTAAATCAGGGGTCACAATTAATCCAGTTTTATGTACCTGACATCAGAGTTACAAAATAAAATGATTGGTAGGGTTTTTTTAAGACTTCTTTTTTATGTGGACCATTTTAAAGTCTTTTATTGAATTTGTTACAATATTTCATCTGTCTTATGTTTTGTTTTTCGGCCTCAAGGCTGTTGGGACCTTACCTCCCTGACCAGGTATCAAACCTGCCCGCCCCCAAAATTGGAAGGTGAAGTCTTAACCACTGGACTTCCAGGGAAGTTCTGGTAAAGTATATTCTTTAAAAAATGGATGCTAAATCTCTGGGTAGAATGATTATGAGAGATTTTTATTTCCTTTTCAAAGTTTTCTTGGATGAGTGCATAATAGATTCATAACCAGAGGATATTTTAGAAGAAAGTAAACATCATAGCTACTCCAGCCTGTTCACTTTCTACTTTTTCAGTGGCCTCCCAATTATATCAGTTCTTAGGCATCGACTTCCCTCTTGGGCCACAAGACATTTCCTGAGCTGGGCCCCGTTCTCCTGAGAACCCAGCAGCCTGGCACCAAAGCCAGGTCTCCTGAAGATGCCTGCCATGTCTCCCGCCCCAGGTCCCTGCCATGGATGCCAGCGGCTAACGCACAGTGTGTTTTCCGAGCCAGGGCACCTTCTCAGGAGCCGGCTCAGTGCCACTCTGGCTGGGGAGAAGCACTGTCCAGCCTGAGCCATTCAGTTCAGACACTGGCCTCCAGCCAATGTCCAGCGCAGGGGCAGCCCATCTGCTGGACCAGGAAGCCGTGGGTCAGCGGGCGGAAGTCTGGAGCACACACGGCTCCCTGCACGGCCCTCTTGTTCTCTCAGTGTTTACAGCTCTCTCTCAAGACGTGGAGCCTTCCTAAATAAAATGAATGATGGAAACAAACGTGAAAAACAAATGCCCTCCCCTTTCTTTCCACAGACACAGAAAATTTCAAGGCTCCATCCAAAGTGGACAGTCCTAAAAAAATAAATCATGTAGTATAAGCAATTATCTGTTAATCTCCACTGCATCTCTAATTATGTCCCATTGTGAATTTGTAATAATGTTTATTTATACTATTTTCTTTTCAATATCAGTTCAGTTCAGTCGCTCAGTCGTGTCCGACTCTTTGCGACCCCATGAATTTCAGCACGCCAGGCCTCCCTGTCCATCACCAGCTCCCAGAGTCTACCCAAACCCATGTCCATTGAGTCAGTAATGCCATCCAACCATCTCATCCTCTGTTTTCCCCTTCTTCTCCTGCCCTCAATCTTTCCCAGCATCAGGGTCTTTTCAAATGAATCAGCTCTCCGCATCAGGTGGCCAAAGTATTGCAGTTTCAGCTTCAACATCAGTCCCTCCAATGAACACCTAGGACTGATCTCCTTAAGGATGGACTGGTTGGATCTCCTTGCAGTTCAAGGGACTCTCAAGGGTCTTCTCCAACACCACACTTCAAAAGCATCAATTCTTCAGCACTCAGCTTTCTTTATAGTCCAACTCTCACATCCATACAAGACTACTGGAAAAACCATAGCCTTGATTGGACGGACCTTTGTTGGCAAAGTAATATCTCTGCTTTTTATATGCTGTCTAGGTTGGTCATAACTTTCCTTCCAAGGAGCAAGTGCCTTTTAAATTTCATGACTGCAATCACCATCTGCAGTGATTTTGGAGCCCAGAAAAATAAAGTAAGCCACTATTTCCACTGTTTCCCCATCTATTTGCCATGAAGTGATGGGACCAGATGCCATGATCTTAGTTTTCTGAATGTTGAGCTTTAAGCCAACTTTTTTACTCTCCTCTTTCTCTTTCATCAAGAGGATCTTTAGTTCTTCTTCACTTTCTGCCATAAGGGTGGTGTCATCTGCATATCTGAGGTTATTGATATTTCTCCTGGCAATCTTGATTCCAGCTTGTGCTTCCTCCAGCCCAGCATTTCTCATGATGTACTCTGCGTATAATTTAAATAAGCAGGGTGACAGTATACAGCCTTGATGTACTCCTTTTCCTATTTGGAATCAGTCTGTTGTTCCATGTCCAGTTCTAATTGTTGCTTCCTGACCTGTATACAGGTTTCTCAAGAGGCAGGTCAGGTAGCCTGGTATTCGCATCTCTTAATATGGCTTACTGTAAATTTATTTTATTGGTCTTTTCAAAGAATCAGCTCTTGGATTCATTGATCAATTTTATTTTGGTGGGACTTCCCTGGTGATCCAGTGGGATCCCACCTGCCAATGCAGGAGACACAGTTTCGATCCCTTATCTGGGAAGATTCCACATGCTGTGGAGCAACTAAGCCCATGTGCCACAACTACTGAAGCCCTAGAACCTTTGCTCTGCAACAAGAGGAGCCACCACATTGAGAAGTCCACACACTGCAACTAGAGAGTAGCCCCCACTCTCTGCAACTGGAGAAAGCCTGAGCACAGCAGCAAAGACCCAGCACAGCCACAAATCAACAAACAATTTTTTTTTAATTGTATTTTGGGAAAGTTGACTCTATGCATTTCCCAGGTCCTTGAAGTGAATGCTTAGCTTATTCACTTGAAATAAATTTTTATAAATGCATTTAATACCAAAAAAAAAAAGATAAAAGTGGGAGGCCCAGCCTGAGAGTAGGGATGGCTAGGAAGCAACCTGAGTAAGGAAGTATTGGAGCACCCCTCCCCCTCAATGGTGACACAGTCATTGAATTTCCTACAATGTAAAGGAACATGGCCTCCTGTCAAGTGAGGACTTCCCGTGCTCAAAGATTGTAAGACAAAAATGTGTTTGGAAATTCCAAATCTGATGGGTAAAATATTGGAGTTGTTACAGACCTCTAGATCCACCTGGCTCAAGCCTTTCACTTGTCTAGCCCTGAATTAGTCCTATGACCTCTCTGAGCCTCAATTTCCGTCCTTAGAATGTGATGGCAATAAGACTAACACCAAAGAGGGTTGGTGAGGATTAAATATACAGCACATTAATTAGCATGTGGTATACCCTCAATGTGTGTGCTGTGTGCTCAGTCGTGTCTGACTCTCTGCGACTGCCAGGCTCTCCTGTCCACAAAATTTTCCAGGAAAGAATACTGGAATGGGTTGCCATTTCCTACTCCAGGGGATCTTCCTGCCCCAGGGATTGAACCCTTGTCTCTTGTGTCTTCTGCATTGGCAGGCAGTGTCTCTACCACTGCAGTACCTGGGCTTCCCAATACTCTCAATATTTGGTGGTCATTGTTATCATCCACCAATGCAAGAGACATAAGAGATGTGGGTTCGATCCCTGGGTTGGGAAGATCTCTTGGAGGAGGGCACAGCAACCCACTCCAGTTGGGATTCTCTTGCCTGGAGAATCCGCATGAACAGAGGAGCCTGGCAGGTTACAGCCCGTAGCATCACAAAGAGTTGGACACGACTAAAGCAACTTAGCACGCATGCACGTTACCATCGTATGCTTTTCCAACAGCGAATGTTCAGAGAATGAGGCTTTCTTGCTAGGGGAGACCGGAATACAAGGGCAGGGGGTGACAGGAATGATCTCTGCCTTCCTGACAGCCCGTGTAGAGGACTTTGGGAGGAAAGCCAGCCAATGACCACTATCTCAGGTGTTGCCTGACGTGGGATACTGAGAGTTCACTGCAATGGGAGTTGGGGAAATTGGGTCATCTCCAGTGCTCTTCACCAAGGACAGAGCCTGTGTCAGATACACTATAGAAGCTAGAGCAGCAATGGGGTCATTTTGGACAAGTCACTTACCATCCCCAAGGTTCAGCTTCCTCATTTATAGAGTCAGAACCAAAAAATGAAATGCTGAAAATAAAAGTTCATTGTGAGCTGTCAAGTGGCTCTCCAGTACATTGCAGTGGAACTTTTCACATGACTGCATTCTAAGATGACACCCCATAAACCATGTGTGTGGCTTCTCAAGTGACCCTGGAAACCTGTGGATGCTGACTCAGCGTTAAAGCACGTTGTTGGGGTGCGGGTGAAAACGCACCTGGCGGTGTGACTGCAGTTGGTACAAATGCTTTTGCAGTTGGTGATTCGGCTCGTCTTTCTTGAATGCAAAGTATGAGCCAGCACCCTACTTGGAGCTTTCGGACGCCGGGAACTAAGGCAGAGAGGAAGATCGAGTAGCACATGCCCACATAGGAAGTCAGACACAAGTGAAGAAACTCCCCACGTGGGAAATCATACTAGTCAGAGAAAAGTGGTGGGGTTAACCGCCACTCAAGTAGTGATATAACACTTGATAAATATCTTAAGATCTCTTGGTGCACTTCCTTTTAGCTGAAGGGTGCTAGACCCATCTTTAATGTATCATGCACCTTTGTGATGCTGCTGAACTAAAAGGCTTTTCAAAGAAGGACCCAACTCGAAAGAAAAGGGCAAAATCCAATCTAATGAAGTCCAAGAGGACTGGTACAGATTGCTTACCATATGAGAAACTGCTTTACAGACGTATGTCTTATGAGAAAAAGAATAAGTCTACAATCCTGTTTCCTCTAATTATGATTCAAAATTTAGAAACTGTAAAAAAAAAAACTGGAAAAATTCAACTACATTTAAAAGTGACAGCTTTTTAATGACAAAAATAATATTCACGTGGGCAAACTAGGATATAAATGCAATTAGTAACAAATAATGAGGAAGGGGTTTGTAAGGTTATAGTAAGAAAAGAGAGGGCTTCCCAGGTTGCTCAGTGGTAAAGAATCTGCCTGCCATTGCTGGAGATCCAAGAGACTCCGGTTTGATCCCTGGGTCAGGAAGATCCCCTGGAGAAGAAAACGGCAACTCACTCCAGTATTCTTGCCTGGAGAATCCCCATGGACAGAGGAGCCTGGTGGGCCGCAGTCCATGGAATCACAAAGACTTGGACATGACTGAGCATACACTCATAATTTAATAATTATTTCTGAGATGAGTTGCATCTAAATTAAAGAGCATTATAATTCCATGTCTTCAAAAATATTCTAAGTTTCAGAAACTTTTTCAACAATCCAATCTGTCATTTCCTTAAACACCCCAAATGCTCTCTTTGAACTTACATATTCTGTAACATGAGGCAAGCCCAGTGCTGCCCTTTGTCACGTACGACTCTGTGACCCACTGGATTACAGCCCGCCAGGCTCCTCTGTCTATAACATTTCCCAGGCAAGAATACTGCAACGGGTTGCCATTTCTTTCTTCAGGGGATCTTCTTGACGCAGGGATCAAACCCACGTCTCTTGCTTCTACTGCATTGGCAGGCAAATGCCACTAGCATCACCTGGGAAGCCCAGAACCTTGATCCATTCATACCTCTGTTTACTTCAAGCTGCTGATAAGGACCCAGGTTTGTTTTCTCAGCTCCATTCTGAAGGACAACACTAGGGACAAAAGTCATCCCCAGGAGCATGGTTAGAATACTCCAGATGTTCAAGTCCACCCTGGGCCATCTCAGAATGCCTCCTGTTGAAATTTGAGCTGCCTGAGGCTGGGCTGAACACCACGTGGCTGAACTGGGTACCAGACTTGGGCCTGATTCCCCCATGGGGAAACCAGAGACGGCAGTCATCATCTCAACCTGCCATGGGCCAGACACGGCCCTAAAGCACTTCGCCTGGACTAACCAGCTCAGTGAGGGTGACACTCTTATCTTCCCCTTTTATAAGCTGGGAAAGAAAGGCACAGAGAAGTTAAGTGGCTTGACCAGCATCACACAGGTTTTGAAGAGTAGAGCTTGGTCTTGGACTGGTTCAGAGGCTCCGGTTCTGAATCTCTGCCCCATGCTGACTGCGGGAACCCAGGGAATCATAGCAGAGGCAGAAAGAAGAATGACAGGACTGGGGAGCCTGGTGATAAGAGAAAGGGACCCAGGAGAGGACTTCCCTGGGGAGGCAGGTTAAGATTCCACACTTCTATTGCAGGGATCATGGGTTCCATCGCCAGCAGAGGAACTAAGATCCTCCACATGCTCAGCCAACCAATCAATCAATAAAACAGCTATAATTTTTCAAATTTTAAATAAAGAAAGAAAGATACCCAGGAAAGCCTGAGACTATGTCCAGCCGTCATTGTCCTGGTGCAGACCAGGCCTGGGATGCCTGGGAACCCATGAGGAAGCTGGGGTGGGGGAAGAGAGGCCCTGGGGGGGGGGGGGGGGACTGTCTTCTAGGCCCACACCCCCTGGCTTCTGTCTCAGTAGATGGAGGGGAAAGGCTGGACTCTGACTGCAGAAAAGACCCCCTGAGCGAGGATCCCCTGTCACCAGGGAGTGGTATACTCTTTAAGAAAAGGAAGAAGATGAAAACCTACAAACTTGCGCACTGATTCTGCAAAGCCATTCAGTTCAATGATCAGAACAATAGCAGTTAACTCAGCGGTCGCTCACAGCTCTCCATATGTCGAGGGTTCATGGGCGGCTTCTTGACCTCTAAACTCAGAGCAGGTTTGACCATTAGCTCCTTGTGGAAATGTGGCGTTGACAAAGATCATTCTCCTCCCATTTCCGTCATCTACGGGAGACTTGCACAGCATCCCCACAATTGCTATCTACCACATACCTTCTCAAGTTCATCTACCAAGAGTCCCCACAGTGGATGAAACATACTATAAATAACCTTTTCATTTAATATTTAACTATGACAGACTAGGTTCCCTCTTCTTTTTTTTTTTGAGGTCAAGTGACTATCTCGTAACAAATTCCTTCTTTTCAGAAGTCACGTGATCTCTTTCAGACCAAACAGGCCATCCCCAAATTGTTATTTTGGGGAGTGACTGATGATCAGAATCAGTTTCATAATTTGCAGTGCAAATGAAAACGCTTCTTCAAAAGGAACAGACACACTTTGGAGATATTGCATGTTGGATTCCAGGCCACTGCAGTTGAATACTATAATAAAGTCCATCGCACAAATTTTTTGGTTTATCAATGCACATAAAAGTTCTGTCTACATTTTGCTATAGCTTATTAAATATGCACTAGTATAATTCTCCCAAAAAAGTCATACTTTAAATTTTAAAAAAGCACTTTATTGCCAAAAAATGGTAACCACCATCTGAGCCTTCAGCAAGTCATAATCTTTTTGCAACAGCACCATCAAGGATTACTGATCACAGACTACGATCACAAAGAGTAAGTAACAGAAAAGTTTGAAATACTGTGAGATTCACCAAAATGTGATCCCGAGACACAAAGTGAGCCAACGTCGCTGGAAAAGCTGAGCCTGTATACGTTCAACACGGGATGGCCCCAGACCTTCAGCTGGTGAAAGGGCAGTGGCTGCCACGCACAACAGAGTGAGGACTGATCTCAGAAGTTTCAGATGCGGTGAGAGCAGAGACTGAAACAAAGGTGGTCCTTCTGAGCCTGAAATGTGAGCGATGGCACAGGCTCCACCCTAGGACTCCAGGGTGAAGGCTGAAGAATGCTTTTCTTCACGCTTCCATCACCTGGAGTTGTTCCCTCAGGAGGCATTTCTCTGAGTTCTGCCCATGGATCTAAGCGAAGGCACAGAAAACAGATGAGACTGGGCCTCTCAAGGGAGCCCCCAGCCGACAGACCAGAGAGTGGGCCCCTGAAAGCGTCATGACCACCAGATGGACGGACAGGTAGACAGGGCTTAAGGCATCCATTCTGCTTATTTTAGGTCTCTGGGAAGCCCGAGCGTGTAACTGATTCCCAATTTCTTGCTCTTGCAAATGGAGACCCCTAAGTCCACGGACCTCAGTTGAGACATCATAGCACATGCTGTTGGTCAGAAGGCCCTCAAACAACTCCATCGGTTTTTAATTGAAGTAGAGTCAGCTTGCAGTTTGTGTTCATTTCTGCTGTACGGCCAAGTGACTCAGTTATGCATATATACACATGTTCTTTTTCATTATGGCTTATCCCAGGATATCGAATATAGTTCCCCGAGCTTTACAGCAGGACTTTGCTGTTTATCCATCCTAAATGTGAAAGTTTGCACCTGCTAATCCCAAACGCCCAATCAGTCCCTTCCCTACTTCCTTGGCAAACACAGGTCTGTTCTCTATCTCTGTGAGTCTCTCTCTGTTTTGTAGATAGGTTCATTTGTGTCATATTTTAGATTCCACATATGAATAGTATCATACAGTATTTGTCTTTCTCTGTCTGACTTCACTTAGACATGATAATCTCTAGGTCCCTCCATGTTGCCGCAAATGGCATTATTTCATTCTTTTTTATGACTGAGTAATATTCTTGGGCTATATATATATATATATATATATATACATATATTTATATGTATATCATCTTTTTTATTCATTCATCTTTTGATGGACATTTAGGTTGCTTCCATGTTCTGGCTATTGTAAATAGCGCTGCAATTAACATTGGAGTGCATGTATATTTTGGCATTATAGTTTTGTCTGGATATATGCCCAGGAGTAGGATTGCAGAATCACATGGTAATTTTGTTTTTAGTTTTATGAGGAACCACCATACTGTTCTCCATAGTGGATTCATCATTTTATATTCCCACCAACAGTGTAAGAGGGTTTTCTTTTCTCCACACCCTCTCTAGCATTTGTCATTTGTAGACTTCTTAATGACGGCCATTCTGACAGGTGTGAGGTGGTGCCTCACTGTAGTTTTGAATTGCATTTCTCTATAATTAGTGATGTTGAGCACCTTTTCACTTCATTGTTTTGATTCGACCAACTCACAAAGTCTTGGGCTGTTTCCTCTCCCCTTTCCTCCTTTAATCTTTTCAGGTGTGTATTTTCCTTTTATTGTGTGATTCATTTTCCCTCTCGTTATCAAAATATTCAAAAGCATTTGCTTCACAGAGTGCTTTTAGTATTGGCGGAAGTTTGAAATCCCTTTTTCAGATGACTCAAGTTCCATTTAGATCGAATGGATGGCTATGAGAGCTCCCTTTGTCAGTTTAATACTCATGGTCAGGAAGGGTTAATTCTACTCTTTCCATTTGGGGTGGGAAGATAGACCGTGTTTAAAGTCAGGTCAGATGCACTTCTCCAAGCTGTAGTCCAGTGGTAAAGGATCCCCTTGTCAATGCAGGGGACACGGGTTTGATCCCTGGTCTGGGAAGATTCCACATGCTGCAGAGCAACTGAGCCCATGCACTGCAACTACTGAGGCTGTGTGCAGAAACTACTGAGGCCGGCAAACGCCAGAGCCTGTGCCCACAAGCAGAGCAGGCGTTGCAGTGAGAAGCCCGTACACAACTAGAGAGTAACCCCCGCTCACCACAACCAGAGAAAGCCCACGTGCAGCGACAAAGGCGCAATGCAGCCAGAAATAAGTACACGCGTATATTTTTTAAAAGCTTCTCTTTGTAAAAACATCTGAATTTGGATTCTCAATGAGTATTTCCCATTGACGTCCTCCCCATGGGAGGTCACATGCTTATCCACAGGAAACTTCCTTGCTCAAAACGCTTTTCACACTACACTTTGGAATTTGCCTCAAAACTGCGGCCTAATAAGAATTCTAAATTGTGGAAAATTGTCCTCTGAGGGCAGATTAGCTTTCTGAAAGCAATCTGAAGTCACTTGAAGTCAGGTGGAGAACTAAAGGAGCACCAGAAATAAGACCCAGCTCTGCCCCAACTGTTGCTCTTGTGAGCCATCCTGGGGTTTGGGGGAAATTTAGGGAGGAACATTCCAGATCATTTCTGAACCAGGTGTCATAGGGGCTTGGTTAGACTAAGTCTACATCCCTTAGGAGGCTGCTTTGATGGAAAAAAAAAAAGTCATTTATCTTATGGTATAAAGTTGGGAATGTTGGTAAATAATCTTTTAATTCCCTTACTATATAATAATATCTCATATACATCAAGTTGTAAAGATTTACCTTTGACCTACTGGCTATCGCTTTTTTTAAAACCTAACATCATAAAAGACTCTGATGCTGGGAAAGATTGAGGGCAAGAGGAAAAGGGGGCAGCCGAGGATGAGATGGTTAGATAACACCACTGACTCAATGGACGCAAGTCTGAGCAAACTCTGGGAAATAGTGAAGGACAGGCAAGCCTGGCGTGCTGCAGTCCATGGGGTTGCAGAGAGTCTGGCACAATTTAGTGACTAAACAGCAACAACAACGTTGACAAACCACAGCTTTCAGATAGACTGCCAATAAGATGGGACCAGGAAAAACAAGAAAAAAAGGATCTAAATAATGCCACCAGGAGACAGTTCCACGTAGCAACCCAAAATATAACACCTTTCAGAATGAGCGACTTGATACCAAGACTCACAGTACAATTTCAGAAGAACGTACTTTGTCCTGTCATATTCTTTGTTCAGAGAACAAGTTAAAGACACTAAAAATTTTTTTAATAAAATGAAAAATTTTAAACCATGGCAGACATGGAACCCAATTGTTTTTTAAGGCACGTGACTCTCACAACAAATTTGGTGAATTCTATGTCTGATGAGTCCTTTCTGTGTCAGATCATCTTTCTTCAGACCCACACTGACCATCCTACAAGGTCAAAAGCAGCTATCCCATGGCTCTGGCATCTTTCCGTCTGGGGCTTAGGCCATCTTTCCCCACTTCCTTTGATCCACGGTGGGTGGGCAGGCAGGGGTGTGGGAAATTGCTATAGAGGGAAAGAAGGATTATTTTAAAGTCAGGGCTGGAAACCTGGAGTGAATATCGTTTGAAAAGCACAGTCAGGTCCTGGGTTTTCTCTTTCCATTGCTGAGATTATATTTATGTAAACCCCATCTGTCTCGTTCACAACCAAGGCAGCATGGGGCGCACCAGGAGCTCAGGACCCCCAGAGAGGTCCAGAGAGCGTGTGTCGCGGGTGACTGTGGAGCCAGGCCTGCCCAGGCATCCGGCCCCGCTACAGCCTCCGCCTGCCAGGCAGCTTGGGATGCGGCCAGAGTGTGAGTAACTGCAGTGCTTCTGCCAACTTACTGGTCCAAGTGACTGGGACAGAATTAGCTGCTCATGTAAAAAGTCATTAATCTGCAGGAACTCGCTGAACCTCTCTCTGCCCCATTCAGCACAGTCACAGCCCCTTTCTGCTCCTGGCCCCTGGCAGGGCTGTTTGAAGGCCAGTGCCAGGTACAGGTGGAAGGCCTAGGAAAAATCCAAAGTCACAGACTGACTTGAGCATTGACCACAGCTGGGCAGAAACCACTAACTCAAGGGGCCACAAACAGTGGTACACGTAGCCTTGTGCATAAGGCTACTTCCCATCTTGGGCCACATCAATTTGCATGAAGACGTTTTTCTTGCAAGTGACAAAGATGTGTCTTAGGAAAGGGTTGCCTTTTTCTGATTTTGATAAATGGGCTTTAGCCATTCTAACCCTGGCCACTGATAACTGGGTAGCTTCTGCCTGTAAAAACAGAGAAGAGGAATTTCCCTGGTGGTCCAGTGGTTAAGATTCCACCTTCCAATGAAGCAGACGTGGGTTTGATCCCTGGTCCAAGAACTAAGATCCCACACGCCATGGGGCAACTAAGCCCGATTACGCTCTGCAGCCCGAGCTGCAACTAGAGAGTCCATGGGCCACAACGAAAGACCCCACATGATGCAACTGAGACCCAACACTGCCAAAAGTAAATATTTCTTAAAATTAAAAAAAAAAAATAAACTCTTCTATTAAGTGACAATCTACTCTAGTATTCTTGCTTGGAAAATCCCATGGACAGAGGAGCCTGGCTACAGTCCACGGGGTTGCAAAGAGTCTGACACAACTCTGGAGTGTTGGAGTCTGGAGCACACCAAACAATAACACAGAAAAGAAATGCACAGCCTCCAGGACTAGGCGAGAAGAAAATGTAGTAAATGGATCTGCTTTGCTCCTGTGGTCACCTCTGAAAGAATAGTTTGGCAGATGTAGTCATTAGGAATTAAATTCAGCCTGTCGTTAAGAGGAATTGTTGCAGGAAGGGGGACCCCTTCCAGGGCCCAAAACTGGGCTCTTGTCTAACACTCAGAAATGCATTGTCCGAGGAGATGCATGTGCTGACAGAGCAAGAGATTTTATTGGGAAAGTACGCCCGGGCGGAGAGCAGGAGGGTAAGGGAACCCAGGAGAACAGCTCTGTCACTGGCTGGCGGTCTCGGGTTTTATGGTGATGGGATTAGTTTCCGGGTCGTCTTTAGCCAATCTTCTGAGTCAGAGTCCTTCCTGGTGGTGCACGCCTTGTTCAGCCAAGATGGATGCCAGAGAGAAGGATTCTGGGAGGTGGTCGGACAGGTGGTGTCTCCTTGATCTTTCCCCAGCTCTTCTGGTTGGTGGTGACTTATTAGCTCCATATTCCTCATCAGGATCTCCTGTCATAAAACAACTCATGCAAACGGTTACGATGGTGCCTGGCCAGTGGGCGGTTCCAGTCAGTGAGCTTCCCTTAACAGAATCACAAAATAATGGCGACTCAAGGGGAGGTGGGTTTTTCTCTCACATGGAAGACAGAGGGTAGATGGTCCCAGTACAGTAGCTCCACAAGGTCATCCTCTTTTTCCTTCTAATGTCAGTTACTAAAATTTAAGTTGGAATTTGAATGTATTTAATTGTAAATTTAGTGACTTCCACACAAAGGAAATACTTACATTACATCATTAATGAAGGAAATATTTGTTATTACTCTATGAAGGAAATCAGATCCCTCAAGAACTGACTCAAAAAAATATTAACACAAGATTTTTTGTTTTGTAGCACGGACCCATCTTTACAAATTTCAGGCTGAGTCTTTGCTTTCTTATGGCCACTCCTTTGCCTCCTTGATCTGGTGGTGTTAAGCCTTTTTCATAAGATGCCAAGGACATGGAATGAAGGCTTTGAGAAGCCACAAGCTCTTCCCCAGGTCCACACCTTTCCCCCATAGAAACTAAAGGGGTTCCAGGCTTCCCTAGTGAACCAGTGGCTAAGACTCCGCACTCCCCAATGCAGGGGGCCTGGGTTCAATCCCTGGTCAGGGAACTAGATCCCTCCTGCCACAACTAGAGACCCCAAATGCAGCAACTAAGACCCGGCACAGCCAACTAAATTCTTTAAAACCAGCAACAACTGAAGACATTCCAACAGTTGCAGCGCTCAGCAGCGGGGGACAGCCGCATCTCTTGCTATGAGCCCCGCCCGCACAGTGTGGCCACACCCTCAAACCCTGCCCTCACAAACCCTCTGTGTATACTCATCCCAAGGATCCAGACAGTATGTATCAGAGATAAGAGCACCTTCCTTCCCAAGGTCGTGAGGTCTGATGCAGGGCTTTACCGTTGCCTTCCTGGAGTCCTGGGCTTTCAACCTGCTCCCACTCTCCTTTCCTCTGCACACACATCCTTTCTCCCACTGTCCCTCCTCTTTCCCAGCCTCCTCCTCCTCCCTCACTGTCAGGAAGTATTCAACAGGATGCTTCCTGTGTGCTGTTCTGGATCTGTCAGGAACCCTCTGTTCCTTATTAATTCCTGAATATTCAGGAATTAAGAGGAGGGGCAAACCTTTCCAGGGGCTGAGGAATCCAGGCATCTCCTTCATTAAGTTTTTCAAAACAGTGATAAGTACCCTCTTCCTTCTTATGAACCATATGGTAAAAAGTGATGGTTTACAACTCTCTCTCTTTAATATGAATCGCTTTATGTTTTGTAAGTCTGGAATTTTAATCTTTATCTTTGCTGAGAATAAATACCTTGTAAGACAGTATATATGCCCACCCCATGTTGATTAAAACACCGTTGCTCCATCAGAGCTTAGGTTCCCATTTTTGTCTGTCTGTCTTTCTCTCTCTCTATTTCTGGCTGACTCCCTGTAGCACGAAAGCCGGCTGCGTAACCCAGGGAATATTAGCCTCTTTCCTTGTTTCACAACACCTCACTTCCTGTCTCAGAGCCTCTGGATGTTGGCTCAGCCAGGCCCTCCAAATTCCTCACTCATCCCATACCTGCTCTGCAGTCACTTAGATGACACCCTCACACCATGGACACTTGTGGGGGCAGGGGGCCCAGGCCACACTGGCTCTGGTGCCCCTGCAACCATCATAAAGGACGTAGCCCACAAGGAACTCCTTGGCACCCCACTCCAGTACTCTTGCCAGGGAAATCCCATGGACAGAGGAGCCTGCTGGGCTACAGTCCGTGGGGTCACAAAGAGTCAGACACAACTGAGCAACTGAGCCACACCAGGGGTTAGGACTTCAGACACTCACAGCTGAGGGTCTGGTTTCAATCCCCTGGTTGGAGAATTGAGATCCCATAAGCCCCGGTGTAGCCAAAACTAATAATAACACACAAAGGAGACTGTCCCTTGAACACAAAGAATGTGTTCATTGGAGAAAGCAGCTCTGACTAGCACTGACCCATGAACCCCCACCGGTCCTCGCTTGGAGGATGAGTCAGGGGCAGCCTCCTGAAGGAAGGCACAAGGAAGGCCTGGGGCAGCTTCTCAACTCATGGCCAGAGGCATCGCCTGTGACCCAGGGCAGGACACGCTGTTCGAAGGGCAACAAAGCAGTGAGGTGGCCCGTGCAGCTATCATTTTCTGTCCCTAAGCATCTTGTACCCTTGTAGTGTGAACGACCCGTAGTTAAAGTCAACAAGATCTGAGAGGATGCTGTTAATGACTCACTGTGGAAGAGGGTCATGACGTGGAAGATGAGGGCACCACCCCCTGGGGGCGGTTCAAAGCTTGGGTTGGCTGCCAGAGCCACTGCAGAGACAGCCAGGCAGCCCCTGCTTGGGGCATCCCTTCAGCAGGCTGCTCCCCTCTCAGCTGGGAAATAGGCCCTCTTCCCTCTGCCCACTGCTGTCTGCTGGTAAGATGAATGGCCGCCCTCCCCTATTCCACCACCGACGTGGTCCAGGCCAACCCTGCTGCTGTATATGGCTTAGAAAGAGAGGTGTGAGCAACCTGGATGTCTATTGACAGATGAATGGATAAAGAAGATGTGGTACATATATACGGCGAAATATTATTTAGCCATAAAAAGGAACAAAACTGGGTTATTTGTAGTGATGTGCATGAACCTACAGTCCATCATACAGAGTGAAGTAAGTCAGAAAGAGAAAAATACCATATATTAACACATATAAATGGCAACCCAGTCCAGTACTCTCGCCTGGAGAATCCCTTGGACAAAGGAGCCTGGAGGGCTACAGTCCGCTGGGTCACAGAGTCACACACGACTGAGCACCTAACACACACACACACACGGAATCTAGAAACACAGTCGTGATGCACCTATTTGCAGGGCAGGAGTAGAGACACAGACGCAGAGAGCAGACGCGTGGACCCAGTGGGGAGATAAGAGGCTGGGAGGGGCTGAGAGAGCAGCACTGGCGTGCACACGGCCGTGCATGAAGCAGGCAGCTGGTGGGAGGTGGCACGCAGCTCGGGCAGCTCCGCTCCGGGCTCTGTGACGAGAGGGTGGGATGGGGGCGGGGACACGTGGACACACAGGGCTGATTCACTGTGCCGTACATAAAGACTAACACAGCGCTGGAAGCAATTATACATCAACTGAAAACTTGGCCTGCAAGGAGGTCCAGCCAGTCCATCCTGAAGGAGATCAGTCCTGAATATTCACTGGAAGGACTGATGCTGAAGCTGAAACTCCAGTACTTTGGCCACCTCATGCGAAGAACTGACTCATTGGAAAAGACCCTGATGCTGGGAGGGACTGGGGGCAGGAGGAGAAGGGGATGACAGAGGGTGAGATGGCTGGATGGCATCACCGACTCAATGGGCATGAGTCTGAGTAAACTCCGGGAGTTGGTAATGGACAGGGAGGCCTGGTGTGCTGCAGCCCATGGGATCACAAAGAATCGGACACGACTGAGCGACTGAACTGACTGACTGAAAACTAAATTTAAAAAAGAAAGTGAGCCCCTAGTGTGAGTGATTCGATGCGTAGGCGACAGACTGGTGGCAACTACGACACCTGTGGATCTTCCCGTGTGCTGGACCTCACCAGAGCTGGCGGAGTCTGCAGACAAACAAACTCCCTTCTTGTACAAGCTTCACAGCAGCTAATCCTGCCCTGAGGATGATCTCCAACTCAAGAGCACACTTCACAGCCCGAGGTGACAGGTTTCTTTCTGAATATTTTAAACACGTGCTCTGTTTTAATAGCGGGGACCAAACCCAGGAATCGCTGAGCCTCTGCACACAGTTGGTGTCTTGGATCTTATTTCCCCAGTGGCTGCTTTTCTGACGGGTTCTGCCCTCCTTGGGAATTCCCCTGCTAACGCTGCAGTCCTTCACTTCTGCCCACTTCCTCCTCGGTGCTCCTGTCCCCCGCTCCAGACACACAGCAGAGAGTGGCAGTTTGCAGCATCAGTTACCAAGAGGCACGGAGATGTCTAGGCCTGCTGGTCTGGTCCCACACTTAACTCAGACACGAGGAGGTGGAAAGGGCCCTCAAGGTAGCAGTGAACTAGGATGACGTAAGCTTTTGTCTCAGCTAGATATGAAAACAAACAAATACTAAAGACTTCTTTTCAGCTAGTTTATTTCAGATGTCCCTGACTTAACAGTCCACAAGATTCACCCCTTATCTGCATTTCGATAGATTTAATTCCAAGTTGAAATTAAGCTTCTAATCAAGAATTTGGAAAAATATTCTGCCAAGCAGGATAATTTTTTTTATTCCCCGTGCAGTCTAAACTCGCCCATTTGTCCTCTCCTGTCATTCCCTGGCTTACTGTGTTTACTACTTTTCTTCTAACAGATCTTTTTTCCCTAGTCCCTTAAGCCCTTCTCCTGTCTGCCACGTAGCTTATTCCCTCCCCAAGGAACACTGTCTGAGCTGAACGGCAGAGCAGAGGGGAGCAGGGTGTCGAGCCCGACAGCTGGGTTCACAATCCTGATTCTGCCGCTTACAGGCTGTGCAACGCTGGGCATGTTACCTGACCTCTGTGCCTTAGTTTCCTCACAGGTTAAACTGAGGTGCCTTCGTCACATGGTCCTGTGCAGATGAAATGTGTTGACATATGAAAAACTCTTAGGGACTTCCCTGGTGGTCCAGTGGCTAAGACTCTGCTCTACCAATGCAGACAACTCAGGTTCGATCCCTGGTCCAGGAACTAGGTCCCGCATGCTGCAACTAAGATATGTGCAGCCAAATAAATAAAGTATAATAAAGTATACAAGAAACAAGCTACAGATGTGTGTGCTATTATTGTCAAACTAGATATGTGTGTGCTATTATATGCCCCAGAATGTGAGGGTTCCCAGGGTGAGCCAGACCAAATTGTTGGCCTCAAGGAGCTCATCCTGGAGTGAAAGAGGAATGGCGAGGGAAATAAACAACTATAATAGAGTTAAGAGATAACAGTGAACTCAAGGCAAAAGTGGCTTCCCAGGTGGCACTACTGCTAAAGAACCTGCCTGCCAATGCAGGAGACGTAAGAGACATGAATTCGATCCCTGGGGTTGGGAAGATCCCCTGGGGGAAGGCAGGGCAGTCCACTCCAGTATTACTGCCTGGAGAATCCCCATGGACAGAGAAAGCTGGCAGGCTACAGTCCAAAGGGTCACAAAGACTCAGACAAGATTGAAGTGACTTAGCACGCACTCACGCAAGGTAAGAGTCACGCTCTATGAGAACACAGGTCAGGGCAGCCCAGCCCGCTGGTGGATCTAGGACTGCTTGCTCCCTGGCACCGGGCGTAAGGGGTGAGGAGAAGTCTGATGAATCCTGGGTCTACTGGTCATCCATTTCTGCATAATAAATTACTCCAAAACTTGATGCTTAATAACAGCAAACATTTGCTATTTGGGGATGTTACTAGCATTCTAGCAGTTATAAATCTGCCTTCCATTGCAGGGGACATGGTTTCGATCCCTGGTTTGGAAACTAAGATCCCACAGGGCAACTAAGATCCCGCGGGGCAACTGCTGAGCGAGTGAGCTCCAGAGCCTGCGCCACGAATAGGGAGTCTGCGCCCTGCAACAAACGAGTCTGTGTGTCTAAGACCTGAAGCAGTCCATTTTTTTTTAATTAAAGTTTTTTTTTAATTTTACTCTCTCACACAGCTTTGGTGGGTCGGGAATTCAGGAGGGACTCATCTGGAGGTTTCTGGCTCGGGGTCTCTCTTCAGATTACAGGCAGACTTCAGCAGAGCCTGCTGTCATGCAAGGCTTGACGGGGGCAGAGGCTCCCCTTCCAACAGGGTTCCCACACATGACGGCTGAGTGCTGGCCGTGGGCACAAGCCTCGGTTCTCCACAGGCGTACCTCTCCACGGGATGCTGCCCAGGTGTCCTCAGCTGGAGGCAAACTTCTCCAGAGCAGTCACCCCTGGGAGAACATGGTGGATGGAGCAGTGTCCTGTTAGACCTAGCCTCAGGAGCCATGCTGTGTTCCACAAGGTTGGTTACACAGGGCAGCCCTAGGAGGGAATAAAAGAGTCGAGAACCACTAGAGGGGACTTCCTGGTGGTCCAGGGGATAAGGATCTGCCTGCCAATGCAGGGGACACGGGTTCGATTCCTGGTCCAGGAAGATTCCAAGTGCCCTGGAGCATGTAAGCCCATGCATCACAGTACTGAGCCTGTGCCATGCAAGAAGAGAAGCTGTCGCAAGGAGAAGCCCGAACACTGCAACCAAGAGCAGCCCCCACTCACCGCAGCTAGAAAAGGCTCGTGCACAAGCAACAAAGACCCAGTGCAGCCAAAACACAGCAAACAAATAAATAAAAATGAATCACTGGAGGCCATTCGCAGGCCGGCAATCACAAAGGGCAGGGCTATGCCAGGCCGTGCCATGCATGGGAAAGGGTAGATGGGGGTCCAGGGGAGACCCTGGGCCCCAGAGGCTTGCTGTGGCCCCAACAGATAGGGCTTTGGCATGGGGAAAAAATCACATACTGCCTTAAGCAGGTGAAGCTATTACTAAATACTATGAGCTGATTTTAAAAAAAAGAAGTTGTTATCAGCTCCCAAAGCTCCCAAGATCTACTTTCCCCTTGTAATGAAATACCAGTTAAAACTGGGCAGTTAATTAGATAGCTGGCTCGTCTAGGAGGTGAGCTCCCTGAGTGAGTGGGATGGCTCCCTTTGGCATCCCCACTCCTGGTGCCCGGCCTGGCACGCAGGAGGCGCTGGATGAGTCTTTGTTGAGTGAGGCTGCAGAAGCCTGCAGGCCCTTCTCCCTGCCGTGTGCTGAAGGCAGCAGCCCCCAGGCTCACCCAGTCCCTGCGCAGCAGAGGGGCTGCCCACACACCCGCTCCTGAGGGCCAGGGGGTGACGAAGCCAGAGTGTTTGGGTCTGATCGTTGCCCCGCCCTCCTGTCCAGCAGGAGCTCCTGCACAAATGGGACACACGGCCTCCATGTGAAGCAGAATTTGGCTGTGATGGCAAATTTCCATCACTGTCTGTGGTCTTTTCAAACCAAGCATCAGAAAGCAAGGCTTCAAGGTGGGTACTGGTTGGGGGCAGAGCACACCCACTGGCCCAGTGGCAGCACATTGTCCATCATCCTTTTTTCAGGCAGGGTATCCTCCCTCTTGACAAGAAAGGGACTTTTTCCCCACCCCAGCCTGGCCCCTCTGCCCCAGCATCTTTAAGCAGCCGGAGTCCTGGGAGAGTCCTGAATTTTGGAGCACTCTGGCTCTGACCTGGGAGTTCTCGGGTTCTGAGCTGGGATCCAGGACTCAGCTTACACAGGCAGTGTTACTACTCCCTGTCAGGAGTGAGGTTTCATCTCTGTCCCTCTTGAGGGAGGAGTAACCTGCCCTGATCCTAACTACACAACATGCGTTCATCTCTTCCCTATGAAACAACTCCAAGTCCCTGAGTCCTGTATCTTATCAGAAACCATGTGCTGGGTGATTTTTAACATATCACCCTCCAAGTACATATAGATGATGTCAAGAAGCCAGCCACCGTAAATTACCTCCTGCTCCCCGGACCATGACATGGTTACTGTCACCAGGCAAGCCGTTCACATAAAATCCCAAATGTTTCACCCTTTATCTTTCAATTTTACAAAATTTATTGATCTTCATAGCCATGAGAGGCCAGAGGAAATATATTTCAAATTCATGTCTTTTATTACCGACCCAGCCGATCTTCTGAAAGGCTCAGACTTATCCTTCCACCAGCGTTTACAGCAAGTTTTAAACATGTCACTTTGCCTTGCGCTGACTTCTTCCCGTGGTTTAGGACTCTTTGGGAGTTCTCTGAGTAACTCCGGTTTCAGGACCAGAACGAATAAATGGTTTAAGTTCTTTTGCAGCTCACTGGAAAGAGAATTTGAAATTCCCTTGAGGAGACTATTAACCACGGACCACAGAAACCTAGGAAGGAGCAAGTATTTCCCAAATTTACATCTTTTTCCATATGGGACTAAAGAAAGGAGCTCCCTCTGCCAAACAGATTCCCAGGCTCCCTGGTGTGCGTGTATGCTGTGTCCCAAGGTTTGAGAAAACAGTATTCAACTGCATCTCCACCTGCCAAGGAAAAAGTTGTTAGTGATAAATGTGAAATGAAGAATTGGTTTCTTTAAACATGTCTTTTAATGCTGAAGCCGAAGCTCCAATATTTTGGTCACTTGATGTAAAGAGCTGACTCGTTGGAAAAGACCTGGATGCTGGAAAAGATTGAGGGCAAGAGGAGAAGGGGGCAACAGAGGATGAGATAGTTGGATGGCATCACCGACTTGATGGACATGAGTTTGAGCAAACTCTGGGAGATGGTGAAGGACAGGGAAGACTGGTGTGCTGCAGTCCATGGGGTCGCAAAGAGTTGGACATGACTTAGCGACTGAACAGCAACGATCACAGAAGGAACATGAACAAAGCAGTCATTGCAGAATTCCACCTTTGCTCTTTACAAAAGCAAAAAAAGATTGGTTTTAAAAACACCAGTCTTTATAGAAAAAGGACACGCATTTGCAGGCGCCAAACTTGGTGTGTTCTAATGTGACCCATGCCCAATTGGCTCAGGAATGCAGAGGCTCAGGGGCATAAGCAGCCAGCCCCAGTTCTGGGCCCGCTTGGTGCATTTCACCTTGCTCTCCGTCCATGCTTTCTCCTCCCCTTCAGCTTGGTTTTGTGACGTCACCTCTAGGCTCAGATACCTTGTAAGGAGTCACTGCTCGGACCCAGAGGACAAAGTTGACAGCTGTCTGTCTCCAAGGCAGAAATCATCTGCGTATGTCTCCAATCTTATACTCCATGAGATCTTTTTGTTCCAAAGAGCCCAGCAAACCCAAAGGCACAGTTGCCTTCAGGCTTCACTTACAACAGCCTCACAGCCAGCATGCCTCCCAGGCCTTTCTAAAGTCTCCACACCTGTCAAGATGCAGAAGAGGCTGAATGAGACCGTCCTCCTGTTCCAGACCACCGCTGATGCGCAGGTGCGAGGCAGTGCTGAGGCACATTGGGCAGCTGGCCTCTGACTCTGTCCTCTGTAACCCATGGTGGGTGCTCACCCCACGCTGCGTGTACTTGTGCTGTGTGTGGCATCGCTCCCTCACAAGACTATGCATCCGAGGGTGGGCCCCCTGCCCCTCACACAGCTCTCCTCCCTGGAATCTAGCTCAAACAGTGGGTACTGAATAGCCAGGTTTCAAATGGAACCAAATATGTCTGCAGAAATAAAATATTATGGCTCTAAGCTAGAAAAAACTGATGCAAACTCCTTTATTTTGTGGAATTCTCTGGAAGGTTAAAAATAATAATACATGTTCATTTTTCTTAAGTCACTATGGTGTCCACCTTCATTAAAGATCTGGGGCTGAGTTACCAATGAGGAAACATCTGGCAACATCTGTAGAGGCGCCATCATGTCTAGAAGTGACTGCTCCCTTGCTTGTGCCTGGGCCCGACACCTTTGGTGTTGCCCTTTCCCTGAAATGCACGCTGGCGCACAAGATGGCCAGCTCCTTGTCGGCAGCGTCTCAGCGGTTGTACCTCTTTGAGGTCCCAGGACTCTCCAGCTCATGATAAGAGCTCAGACAGTGCTTGCATGGGGCAGGCAGCAGACTGGGTCTCTCCAAACAAGTGAAACTAGCGTAATTCTGTGAGCTAATGAGAACTCACATGTATTGGGGTTTCTAAATGCATTCAATAAGGCTGGGAAACACCTTCTTTTTAGGTACAGTGGGTTTGTTCCAGATTCAGAACCCAGCCTTGTCAATGTACAGTCCCATCAACGGTGCAAGAGGAGCAAAAGGAATGTAAATTGATAGAGCAACTATGAAGAACAGTATGGAGATCCCTTAAGAAACAGAATAAAGCTACCCAACAATCCCACTACTGGGCTTATACCCCGAAGAAACCGTAATTGAAAAAGCACATAGTACCCCAATGTTCATTGCAGCGCTATTTACAATAGCTAGGACATGGAAGCAACCTAGATGTCCATCCACAGGAGAATGAATAAGAAAGTTGTGGTACATATACACAATGGAATGTTAGCCATAAAAAAGAATGCATGTGAATCAGTTCTAATGATGTGAATAAACCTAGAGCCTATTACACAGGGAGAAATCAGAAAGAGAAAAACAAATATTGCATTTTAATGCATATACATGGAATACAGAAAGATGACACTGATGAACTTACCTGCAGGGCAGCAATGGGGGCCAGACAGAGAACAGACTTGGGGACCCAGTGGGAGAAGGAGAGGGTGGGACGAACTGACAGAGGAGCATGGAAACATGTACACTATCATATACAAAATAGGTACCCAGGGGGAATTTGATAAATGATTCAGGGAGCTCAAACCAGTGATCTGTGACAACCTAGAGGTGTAGGACTGAGTGGGAGATGGGAGGGAGGTTCAAGAGGAAGGGGACATATGTGCGCCTGTGGCTGATTCATGTTGATGCCCGGCAGAAACCAACCCAATATTGTAAAGCAACTATCTTCCAATGAAAAATAAATTAATGTAAAGAAAGCCCAGTCTTCACAGCTCTCTGCTCTGTCCTGCGAGGCCCCACCCTCCTGGAGCAGAAAAGTAAAGCGTTTCTATCAGTCTGCTTGAGCAGACAAAATGCACCTACTGAGTGACTTAAACAGCAGACAGTTACATCTCATGGTTCCGGAGGCTGCAAGTCCAAGAACCAGATTCCAGCTGGCTTGGGGTCTGATGAGAGCCCTCCTCCTGGCTGGCAGACAGCCACCTTCTCACAGCGTCTTCACGTCGTGGAGAGAGCGCTCTGGGCTCTTCCTCTGCTTATAAGAAGCTCCGCCCTCATGACCTAATTACCTCCCGGTGGCCCTGTCTCCAAACGCCATCACATGGGGGCGAGGGTTCAACGGGTGAGTTTTGCAGGGACACACACATTCAGTCCATAGCAGCCTTCTCTGGCTCTGGGCTTCCTCTTCATCTGTCACCGGGGCCTACAAAGACACATGGGTTTGCAGAGCAAGCTGCACACAGTGTCAGAAAGACGTCTCCACTCTCATCTGTGAACAGACAGCAAGCTTGTGAGTCCTACCTGCTCGCAGCTCCCCACCTGCTGGAGCCAAGGGTCCCAGCAAGTGGGCACCAGGGGTCCAGACAAAGCACAGCCTACTCAACATTAATCACGTGTTCCCAGCCATCTATTTGCCAGGGATAAAAAGAAGAAGCAAGAAAACAAAAAGAGATGGGAAGAAAACCATAAAAGAAAAACACAAATCCTTCACGACTTGACTTCAAGTATTTCATGCATGAAATGGGAGCTTGCAAGTATCCTCAGACAGCCCAGAACTGTCTTCATTTTTTAATTAATTGTCTATCTATTTATTTGTGTCTGCTTGTTGGGTCTTTGTTGTTGTGTGGACTTTCTCTAGGGGCTACTCTCTAGCTGTGGTGTGTGGGCTTCACATTGCGGTGGCTTCCCTTGTTCTGGGACACCGGCTCTGGAGCACTCCGGCTTAGTAGTCGTGGTGTGTGGGCTTAGCTGTTTCCTGGCATGTGGGATCTTCCCAGATCAGGGATTGAACCTGAGACCCTGCATTAGCAGGCGGATTCTTAACCGCCAGACCACCAGGGAAGTCCCCAGGACTGTGTCTTAAGATGTGAGATGCTCACATTCTTGAAAAGGCTTTCCTGGTGGCTTGGCCCATAAAGAATCTGCCTGCAATGCAAGAGATCGCCTGCAATGCAGGAGACCTGGGTTGATCCCTGGGTCAGGAAGATCTCCTGGAGAAGGAAATGGCAATCCACTCCAGTATTCTTACCTGAGAAATCCCATGGACAGAGGAGCCTGGCAGGCATGAGCAGCTAAGCTGGTGCCCCACAACTACAGTCCGTGGGGTCGCCAGAGTCAGACACAGCTTAGCGAGTAAACCACCACCATATTAATGAAAAGGTAAATTGGATTTCCCTCTTCCCAACAATGCACTTTTCTGACTGGGTATGAAGCTTTCAGATTACCTCTTGTTAGTTGATGAGGGGTGTCATAACAGAGTTCCACTGCTGGGGTGCTTACACAACAGAAATGCATTGTCTTCTGGTTCTGCAGGCAGGAAGTCCCAGATCCAGGTGTCAGCAGGGCTGGTACCTCTTCAGGACTGGGACCCACGGCTCCATCCAGGGCTCTCTCCAGCTCTTAAGGGTTTGCTGACATTCACTGAGGTTCCTTGGGCTAGTAGATGTATCTCCCTGATCTCTCCCTTCACCTTCACGTGGTCCTCCCTGAGTGTGTGTGTACACGTGCACACGCATATGTCCAAATACTCTCCTTTTAAAATGAAATGATACAAATGAATTTATTTACAAAAGAGAAACAGACTCACAAATTTAGAAAATAAACTTAGGTTGCCAGGGGGAAAGGAATGGGGGGAAGGGATAATTAGGGCGTTTGGGACAGACATTTACACATTGTTGTATTTAAAATGGATAACCAGCAAGGACCTACTATATAGCACATGGAATTCTGCTCAGTGTGGTAGCCTGGATGGGAGGGGAGTTTGGGGGAGAATGGATACATGTATACATTTGTCATACACCTGAAACTACCACATTTCTAATAGGCAATTAACATTGTAGCCTGCCAGGCTCCTCTGTCCATGGGATTTCCCAGGCACAAATAATGGAGTGGGTAGCCATTCCCTTCTTCAGGGGATCTTACCAACCCAGGTCTCCTGCATTGCAGGCAGATTCCTTACCCTCTGAGCCACTGGAGAAGCTCCATCAGTTTACCATGGATGTCTTAACAAGGTACCACAGATCGGTGGTCTTAAAAAAGAGCAAGTCTTTTTAAATGCTACTTATTTTTGGCTGCACTGGGTCTTCACTGCTATGTGTGGGCTTCCGCTAGTTGCAGCGAGGAAGGGCTCTTCTTCACTGGGTGCACAGGCTCCAGGTGCCGGCTCACCAGTGCAGCTCCAGGGCTCTGAAGTGCGGGCTCGGGAGTTGTGGCGCACGGGCTTAATTGCTCCTCGGCGTGTGGGATCTTCCCCAGGGATCAAACCAACCTCTCCTGCATTGGCAGGCAGATTCGTAACCACTGACCACCAGGGAAGCCCCAACAATAGAAATTTGTCTTCTTACAGTTCTGGAGGTTGTAGTGCAAGATCACGTTGTTGGCAAGGATGGTTTCTTCTGAGGACCATGAGGGAGAATCTATTTTCCATGCCTCTCCCCTAGCTTCCAGTGGTTCACTGGCAATCTTTGGCGTTCCTTGTTTTGTGGAAGCATCTTCACGCTCTCTGCCTTTATCTTCACATAGTGTTCTCATACACACATCTGTGTCCAGACTTCTGCTTTTTCTAAAGGTTCCAGATGTATTGGGTTAGGGGCTCACCTTACTTCGAGAATGATCTTATCTTAACTAATTACATCAGCAACTCTCTTCAATGAGGTCACATTGTAGGTACAGGAGGTTAGGACTCAAGCATATGAATTTAGGTAGGGGACACAATTCAAACCACAACACGATGTGTCTGGCACTGGATAAGCCCCAGAGGCAGAGAAACAAATACGATGAGGCTCCGAGAATGAAGCGGCTCCCTGCAGGGAAACTGACGACTTCATCCTCTCTCTGTTCTCACAGCTGTAACCAGATCCAGACAGACACGAGCCCAGTGGGAGCCCAGATGCCCAGGACCGGGAAGATCCCCCGGTGCACACTGGGGAACACCTCTTACCACAGGTAGGCAAGTAAGGTTAGTGGAGATGCTTCAGATTCTGTAGGTGTAAAAATCTAGGCAATATGTCTAAGTCTTAGGGACACAGAAACAGGAGGCACTCAGATGAGCCGACTGCTCTGCCCATGGGACTTCACAGGCAAGAATACTGGAGTGGGTTGCCATTTCCTTCTGGGGGGGATCCTCCCAACCCAGGGATCGAAACTGGGTCTCCCCCATCACAAGCAGATTCTGAGCCATGAGAAAACATTTAATACAATGAAAGAGCTGCTCTAATGGAGAATGCACCACAGGTGATGGATCCTACCTCCTGCTCCAGGGAGCAGAGGGCTGCCAGGTGAATCTGCGGAGACCATCTGGAGCCGGAGCCACAAAGCATGCAGGAGTTTACTGGGCTCAGGATGGAGAGATGCCCGGCAGAGGGAAGGCCGAGCATACAGCGCGCTGCGGAGTGACAAGTCCTGGGCACGTTTCTGAGAACCTCAATTGTTCAGACTGTTTCCTATCACTGAGTTGGTATGTGTGAGAAGTGAAAGCGTACAATACCAGTGGTTTCAGCAATAGGGTGTTTATGCACCTAAAGAGCTCTGAAAACGCCTTGATGTGCTTGTAGACAATTTTAAAACTAGGGGGGAAAATAAGTAAAATAGAGTAACTAGTTTCTTAACTTCTGATCATTTCAAAGATACCCTAAGAAAAGTGAATTTGTTTTTTCTAATGTGTTTTGGAAATTTCTGCCATCTGAAGGAGCCCGATTTTTTTTAAGTCTAAAATTTAATCTTCATTGTATGAAAGGAGGGGAAACAGCCTCTCTTCAGCCTCCTTTCTCTCTCTTCCTCCTTGGAGGAGGTGTAGAGCTCCTTGAGATGCTCATCAGGCTCTTCTCCATCCTGCTCCAAGGTCTTCTCATGGGATATGTACAGGGTCATTTCAGTTCCCTGCTTCTCCCAAAGGTGACTTAGCCAAGAGCAGAGGAAGTAGAAATTTCTACTTTTTTCAAGTCTTTATTGAATTTTTTACAATGTTGTTTATGTTTAATGGTTTGCTTTTTGGCTGCAAGGCATGTAGGATCTGAGCTCCCCAACCAGGGATCAGATCTGCATTGGAAGGTGAAGGCTTAGCTTCTGAACCACCAGGGAAGTGCCTCTGTCTTTACCTTTGCGTGCAAAGCTCAGTTCCTGGGAGTGGGCCACAAGGAATGTGTGGCCACACAAAGTGATGCCCTGGCCTCAGTTGTAGAGATGTCTCCTGAGCTGGGTGGAGAGTCCTAGGATGGTCTGAGCCATGATTTGCACAGTTTGGGGGATCCATGAACAGAAGGCTCCTCAGACTCCAAGGCAAAGCTCCCAGTGGCCAAAACCCGGAAGTTCCCAAGAAGAGGCAGGCAGAGCAAATACCCATTTAACGATCCAGAATCAACGAGCCTGGTCCAACTGTGCAGGATGGGGGTGCCGGGAGCGGCTGGTGGGAGGCTGTGGCCCCGAGGGCAGCCGTGAATCAAGGCTGAGATGAAGCCAGGACAAGAGGCAATGGCAGAGACCAGCAGGGCCTGACGAGCAGGAGCAGACAGAAGAGCAGCTTCCTAGCCCTTAAGAGGAGAGATGCTGCTCCAAGGCCAGGCAGCCAGCCCAACCCCGAGCACCGGGCACACCTCCGGAGAGGCTGGGGGCCCCAGTGGGCCCAGATGAAGTTTCCTCCTCCCATGCACAACGGGAGCCCAAGAAATTCAACTGAAGAAAGGCCCAGTGCATTTCATGTACCCGACTCCTGCGTCTAAGATTCATGCCTCCCAGACATGGGCTTGTTGGATTGTGACAGGGCTTCTCCTCAAATTGGCCAGGTGAGGGGGGAGCACGGGGCAGGGGGGACAGTGACCAACAGGAACACCACCTGACTGCAAGCTCAAAGTTTAAGGAGGAGGTGGGAGGGAAGGAGAGTCAAAGATTTGAATGCAAAACAGATAAAAGCAAGAGAGAATGATGGGATCTGAGAGTCATCTCACAGTTTTTTGTCATAACAACTCCTGAGAGGACTTCCCTGGTGGTCCAGTGGTTAAGAATCCCCTGCCAGTGGCAGGGCACACGGGTTCGACCCCTGATTCAGGAAGATCCCCCACAAAGAGCAACTAAGCTGGTGAGCCACAGTTACTGAAGCCTAAGCACCCTAGAGCCCGTGCTCCGCAACAAGAGCAGCCACAATGAGGAGCTTGCATTCCACAACTAGAGAAAGCCTGCGTGAAGCAACAGAGATGTAAACAACAGATCAGGACTTGCCTGCTGGTCCAGTGGTTAAGAACCCACCTTCCAGTGTGCGAGACATGGCTTCAACCCTCTGTCAGGGAACTAAAATCCCACACACCTAGGAGCAACTGAGCCTGCAGACCACAACTGGAGACTCCATGCACCACAACGGAAGATCCCCCTTGACACAACGAAGAACTTGCGTGTCACAACTGAGACTCGACACAGGAAAATAAGTAAATAAATGAGGAATAAACCACGGATCAGGAAGGCAGAAGAGGTGACTCTAAGGACTTTCTATTTTACTAGACAATGATTTTGCAAACTTCTCTCCCCCTCACACACACACAGGGTAATTTGTTAGTATTAACCAAAGGTCAAAACAGCAACCTTGGCCTTAACTCAGAAAGGGCCTCCACAATAAGGAAAAAGTCTCTGAGTGTGGGGAGTATAAACCACCATAACCCTTCTGAGAGCAATTTGACAGCAGGTATTATACTTAAAGCCTGAAATTTTTCTTACCCTGTGACCTAGTAATTCAGTCTTCAAGTATGTCTCATAAGGAAATAGGATGTATAAGAGACTTATGATCCCAAATGTTGAATTCATACAACCTTATTTATGATAGTAAAAACCAGGGAGCAGTCTTGGCATCTGACTATGAAAGAAGGATGAGCTAAAATGCGACACAGTGAATAGAAGTGCATAGGAGCCTTTCAGAGGAAAGGACTCCTGAGTCCCCGTCACTCTCACCCACAGGCAGAGTTACGGCATCTGCGGGAACACCCAGGGCTGGCGTGCATCCCCCGTCTATGGCATTCAGAGTGTGGAGTAGGGGAGAGACCCTGGTTCCACGGCCAGACCAGCCCAACTTCAAATCCCGCTCAGTCTCATCCGGCCCAGATGGCCTTGGCAAACCTTCCACCACCCCTACCACACACAGACACTCATGGAAAGTGGGTTGAAATTCTGAACCTGCTGGGCTCTTGAAGAAATTACACCGGGCCCAGCCACCATGCGTGCACGCTCAGTCATGTCAGACTCTTTGTGATCCCATAGACTGTAGCCCACCAGGCTCCTCTGTCCACAAGATTCTCCAGGCAAGAATTTTGGAGTGGGTTGCCATTTCTTTCTTCAGGGAATCCTCCCTACCCGGGGATTGAACCCGAGTCTCCCACATTGGCAGGCAGATTCTTTACTGTTGAGCCTAGCTAGCAATAATCCAGTTCACTCAACCAGCATACTGCAGAGTCAGGATTTAAAATTTGGCCCAGCATCCAAAGAACAAAAACAAAAAAATAAGCAAATAAATAAAATAAAATTTGGGCCAGCCTGCTCCGGGATTATCATTGATAATATTTCCTTTTTTTTCATCATTTAGACTTTTTTAAATTGGAGTATAATTGCTTTTCAATGTTGTGTTGGTTTCTGCTGCACAACAGTGTGAAACAGCCCTAAGTATACATGTATCTCCTCCCTCCCGATCTCCCTTCCGCCCCATCCCACCCTCTAGGTCAGCACGGAGCACTGAAGTGAGCTCCCTGTGTCATGCAGCAGCTTCCCACTAGCTTCTTTTTCACACATGACAGTATGTATATGTCAATGCTACACTCTCAATCCAATTATTACTGTTTCTGTCCTTCCACCCTGGCGCCTTTCTAGATCATCTTCCCCAAAACCAAGGAAGCAGCAATGGCATGAACCACAAACAGACAGCCAAGAGGCAGGGATCCAGCTGGGGATCTGAACATGGTCTTTGCCTTTGGGACACAAGGAACTGATTCAAGAGGTCCTGGAAGTCAGCTGCTTGGAAGCCCCAAGTCCTGGAATTAGGGTGCTGGAGGGGCATCCAAAGATAACAGTTTCTGGTTTGGAAGGAGATGTCATCTTGCATCTAGGAAATGCAACCCACTCCAGTATTCTTGCCTGAAAAATCCCTTGGACAGAGGAGCCTGGTGGGCTACAGTCCACGGGGTTGCAAAGAGTCAGACACGACCGAGCGACTGAGCACTCACACATCCATGTGGTCCCCCATCGTGACCAGCTGTCAGAGGGCTCGGGCTGAACTCCCAGGCAGGGAGGGACATCTGGTTTTGCTTGGCCGAAACCAGTGTGTTTTTCCAGCTGATGAGGGAGTCAGGAGGTTGCTGTCTTGCCTGCTGCAGACAGAAAGCATACTGGTGCCAGCTGCCTGGAAAAGGTTCCTTCCCCGGGAGCTCAGGGTGGTGGACTTGGCCCTGGTGGGCGTCTAACTCAGTGTCAGTAGCTCTCCCTGCACCATGGAGACCCCCAGGCACTTTGTCAAGAGAAGCTCCATCTTCCCCTCCACTGTACACTCTTCACTTCCCCTTGACCTTGGAAAATATACATATTCACCGACAGTCACTCTGAGACCTTCTTCTGTCACGTTTGTGTCAGTCTTTTGACAGCCTTTCTTGCGATTTCCTTTCTTTTTTTCTGGGGTTTCATGTCCCCCTGGAGATGGCATCTCTCCAGAGGAGGCTTGGGTTGTGATGATATATTGCAAGGCAGAATGGAGAACAAACATCACTGCCACATGTGAACAGATTGCCCGGGCTCGTCACGGCAACCACAGCCAGTGGTCTACAAGCAACAGAAATGCTTCTTCCAGGCCCACAGACACAGCTGAGGGCTGCTTCCTCTCCTTCCTTCCTTCTCGTCCCTCTTTCTTTCCCTTTCTTCTTTCTTGCCTTCCCTCCTCCCTCCCTTCCTTTCCTTCCCTCCCTTCTTCCCTCCTCTTCCTCTTCTTCAAAGAAACCACATCAAAATAGGAAAAAATGATGCAAATGAACTTACTTGCAAAACAGACTCACAGATTAAGGGAACAGATTTATGGTTACCAAACGGGAGAGGGGTTGGCGAGGGATGAAGTAGGAGACTGGAATTAACATACACACGTGTGTGTATGTGTGGTAAGTTGCTTCAGTTATGTCTGACTCTTTGTGATGCTATGGACTGTAGCCTGTGAGGCTCCTCTGTCTGTGGGATTCTCCAGGCAAGAATACTGGAGTGGGTTTCATGCCCTACTGCAGGGGATCTTTAGCCCAGGGATCAAACCCACATCTGTTACGTCTCCTGCATTGGCAGGCAGGTTACCACTAGCACCACCTGGGAAGCCCCAACATACTCAACCTACTATATAAAAACACATAACCAACAAGGACCTCCTGTATAGCACAGGGAACTCAGTATTCTGTAATAACATAAATGGGAGAAGAACTTGAAAAAAAAAATAGATGTATGTATAGTTGAATCACTTTGCTATACACTTGAAGCTAACACAGCACTGTAAATAAACTATACTCAAATATACAGTTTTTTAATAAAAAAAGAGACCATGTGGAAATAAGGTTGACAAATGCTGTAGGCGCTGTAGAGTCAGAGCAAAACACTCCACAGATCCGTGCGGGGGGCTAAGCCAGGCGCTGCCCAGGGCCTCACCCAAGCTACCGTCCTGGGTACAACACTGCCTGGGGTACAACCCTTCCTGGGATAAAAACAGACATGGACAGAGGGAGCATTTACTGAGAAACTGCGGAGTGCTGAGTGCACTGTCAAGCCTGTGGGGCAAGGATGGTCCTTCCAGTCTGTAAACTTGAAACTGAATCCAGGGGTCAGGAGATGTGCATGCATGATAGAGACAGCACCAGATTCATCTGGCAGCAATGAATCCACCAAAGAGGCTCTTGCTGAAATCTGAAAACCAGTGACCTTTGACAAAAGGTCACAACAAAAAGACCCCTGTGTGTTCACTCAGTAATACTAAACAACAATGAGAAAGAATGATACACAATTATACACCACAATGGGAGTGACTCCTATAACATGATGGGTCTGGCTTACACCAGCTCATAAAAGCTGATTGTGGAATATTCTGAAATTTTGCAGGCTAATTGCTAAATCACTGGTGGCCTGAAATCAGTCAAAGTGGGAGTATTTACACCATTGAAATGGGAAGACACTACAAATAGGACCTTTTTCTTTCTTTCATCTCTTTTTCTTTTATTCCTTTCCCTCTTTTTTCTTTTTCTTTTTTTTTAAAGAAACAACTTACCAGCACTCACTGGGCGGTGTCAGGGACAGTGATCAGAAGTGACCAGGAGGGCCTCCCTGGAGCCCAGTGGTGGAGAGTCTACCTGCCAACACAGGAGACACAGGTTTGATCCCTGTTCCAGAAGGCTCCCACATCCCACAGAGCAGCCAAGTCCATGCACCACAACTATCGATCCTGCGCTCTACAGCCCGGGAGTCACAACCACTGAGCTCATGTGTGGCAACTACTGAGACCCAGGGGTGTTGAGCCCGCGCTCTGCAACCAGAAAAGCCGCCCCAGTGAGAAGTTTGAGCACTGCACCTGGAGAGGAGTCCCCACTTGCCAAAACTAGAGAAAAGCCCATGCAGCAACGAAGACAGCACAGCCAACAGCAAACAAACAGATAATTAATTGCTTCAAAAAGAAGCTAACCAGACAGAAAAGAGGGCACACCAGTCCCATTTATAAGGAGTTCTAGAACAGGGAAAACTAATATATGCTGGTGGAAGTCAGAATAGTGGTCTGGGGCCACTTCTCCTCTCCCACCTTCCAGGATCTGCCTTCCTTCTCACACAGAGCAGATCCACCATCTTTCCTGAATGACTTCTTTTCCCTCTGCTAATCCAACCCTGCTAAGTATGTGTTTGCCTTGAATTATCTGGATGTGTTCCTTTAAGAGCAGAAGTAGACTTCCCCTTATAAATCAGTTTGCATAGAAAGAGTAGCTTTGTTAAGCAACATGTTCAGATGCTAATCCTACTTAAGCCCAGTGGAGTAGAGCATTTCTCAACACGGATTTCTAAGAAGAAAGCTACAGTGAGGATTCAGGTTACAAGATTTGCTCACAGAAGCTATTTCAGTCGGCAGTTTCTCCATTTAGGTTTAGAGTATAGGTTCTGTCCTACTTTGGGGGTTTTCATTCCAAAGATTTATTTTTTTTTAGCTTTCATGCTAAGTCACTTAGGTCGTGTCTGACTCTTTTCGACCCCATGGACTGCAGCCCACCAGGCTCCTCTGTCCATGGGATTCTCCAGGCAAGAATATTGGAGTGGGTAGCCATTCCTGTCTCCAGGGGATCTTCCTAACTCAGGGATCAAACCCAGGTCTCCTGCATCGTACTCAGGTTCTTTACTGTCTGAGCCACCGGGGGAACCACAAGGGTGAATCTTCCATTACTCCAAAGTTTCAAAGTGGCTTTCATTTTAATTCTAGGGGGTGGAAATTTTCTCGGTGTAGTGCAAAGTCACGAAATGGGTCAAATCTGAATTTCCCCAGTGCGCCCCACCCTTTGCTGTACCCCGTCTCCTGCCCATAGTCCAGTTCAGTAAGTGGGGCTGCCTTCCAGCTGCTTCCACCTGTTTTTGTAGCTCCCCTGTCTCCTGCCTTACTGCTAGTCTTCCAGCGGTCTCTCTGGCTTCAGGGTACCTATTTTCAGACTGTTCAGTCCTTACTTCTAACTCTCTGAGGGTTAAGCAAAGCACTGAGCCAAGAGTGTGTTTATTGGATCTAAATGAAGAGTAAAATTGACTCTGCAGACACCTGACAGACGTGTGGGTTATGAGCCAGAGTTGGGGAGCTTGGAGTTTTGATAATATTTTGGCAGTTCTATGGCTGTTTTTATTACATGTTTGTTATTGGCTGTGTTCCAGATCATCAAGGCTGCTAGAAAAGTGCCTTCTAGAAAATGAAGCATTTTGACATATATTTTATAAACAGTCCCCATCTCACACCACACCTGACAGTTTTAAGTTCATGACATGGACTCAGAAAGTCCTTGTTGGGTGAAATAGACAAAAATGAAGATACTTTCTTTTCCTATTTTTCTATTACAAGAAAAAGAGCTGAAAGGATCTTTTACAACCCTCTCCAAAAGAAATTATTTCTGTGCCAAAATCAAACATGAGACATTTCAACCCGAAATAAAATCTGACAATGCCCTGGGTAACTTAATTATAGCTCTTCTCCAAGAACATAGTATGGAAGTGAAAGGGGGGTTTCAGTTGAGTTTTGTTGGAAATTAAACTCAGTTATAGTTAGCATTAATTCAGTACTGGATAATTCTATTTCCAAAATGCAGAACACTCCTACCCTAGGCCCAGATTTGAATGATGAGCCTCCTGCAAGGGACCTCCAACCACTGCAAAGGAAACCTGGGCGCCCACACTGCAGGCCCTGGAGCGAGGCCTCACTGACGAGTGGACGCACGCGACTTCACTAAACAAAAGGAACAGGCTGCCAAATACTTCAAAACTCACTTGTCTGGATTCAGGATAAGTCCCTGAAATAATCACATGCCCTGATACCCTAGTAACCTTTAGCCAAGACTATAGAAGACTCTACACATGGACATCACCAGATGGCCAACAGTGAAATCAGACTGATCATATTCTTTGTAGCCAAAGATAGGAGAAGCTTTATACAGTCAGCAAAAACAAGACCAGGAGCTGACTGTGGCTCAGATCATGGAATCGTTATTGCCAAATTCAGACTTACATTGAAAAAAGTGGGGAAAACCACTACACCATTCAGTTATGACCTAAATCAAATCCCTTATGATTATTCAGTGGAACTGAGAAACAGATTTAAGGGACTAGATCTGATAGACAGAGTGCCTGAAGAACTATGGACAGAGGTTCATGACACTGTACAGGAGACAGGGACCAAGAAAAATAAATGCAAAAAAGCAAAATGGCTGTCTGAGGAGGCCTTACAAATAGCTGTGAAAAGAAGAGGAGAGAAAAGCAAACGAGAAAAGGAAAGATATACCCATCTGAATGCAGAGTTCCAAAGAATAGCAAGGAGAGATAAGAAAGCCTTCCTCAATGATCAGTGCAAAGAAATAGAGGAAAACAATAGAATGGGAAAGACTAGAGATCTCTTCATGAAAATTAGAGATATCAAGGGAACATTTCAGGCAAAGATGGGCTCAATAAAGGACAGAAATGGTATGGACCTAACAGAAGCAGAAGATATTAAGAAGAGGTGGCAAGAATACACACAGAAGAACTACGCAAAAAAGATCTTCACGACACAAATAATCACAATGGTGTGATCACTCACCTAGAGCCAGACATCCTGGAATGTGAAGTCAAGTGGGCCTTAGGAAGCATCACTATGAACAAAGTTAGTGGAGGTGACAGAATTCCAGATGAGCTATTTCAAATCCTAAAAGATGATGCTGTGAAAGTGCTGCACTCAATATGCCAGCCAATTTGGAAAACTCAGCAGTGGCCACAGGACTGGAAAAGGTCAGTTTTCATTCCAATCCCAAAGAAAGGCAATGCCAAAGAATGCTCAAACTACCCCACAATTGCACTCATCTCAAGTGCAATGAAGTCATGCTCAAAATTCTAGTGAAGTAATGCTCAAAATTCTCCAAGCCAGGTGTCAGCAATAATGTGAACCATGAAATTCCAGATGTTCAAGCTGGTTTTAGAAGAGGCAGAGGAACCAGAGATCAAATTGCCAACATCTGCTGGATCATCAAAAAAGCCAGAGAGTTCCAGAAAAACATCTATTTCTGCTTTATTGACTATGCCAAAGCCTTTGACTGTGTGATCACAATAAACTGTGGAAAATTCTGAAAGAGATGGGAATACCAGACCACCTGACCTGCCCCTTGAGAAACCTGTATGCAGGTCAGGAAACAATAGTTAGAACTGGACATGGTACAACAGACTGGTTCCAAATAGGAAAAGGAGAACATCAAGGCTGAATATTGTCACCCTGCTTATTTAACTTGTATGCAGTTAACTTGTATGCAGAGTGCAACTACTGCCCATGAGAAACGCTAGGCTGGATGAAGCACGAGCTGGAATCAAGATTTCTGGGAGAAATATCAATAACCTCAGATACTGCAGATGATACCACCCTTATGGCAGAAAGCGAAGAACTAAAGAGCCATTTTAAGGAAAGTGAAAGAGGAGAGTGTAAAAGTTGGCTTAAAGCTCAACATTCAGAAAACTAAGATCATGGCATCCAATCCCATCATTCCATGGCAAATAGATGGAGAAACAGTGGAAACAGTGGCTGACTTTATTTTTGGGGGCTCCAAAATCACTGCAGATGGTGATTGCAGTCATAAAATTAAAAGGCAAACGTTTACTCCTTGGAAAGAAAGTTATGACCAAACTAGACAGCATATTGAAAAGCAGAGACATTACTTTGCCAACAAAGGTCCATCTAGTCAAAACTGTGGTTTTTCCAGTAGTCATGTGTGGATGTGAGAGTTGGACTATAAAGAAAGCTGAGCGCTGAAGAATTGATGCTTTTGAACTATGGTGTTGGAGAAGACTCTTGAGAGTCCCTTGGACAGCAAGGAGATCCAACCAGTCCATCCTAAAGGAGATCAGTCCTGGGTGTTCATTGGAAGGACTGATGCTGAAGCTGAAACTCCAATACTTTGGTCACCTCATGCGGAGAGTTGGCTCATTTGAAAAGATCCTGATGCTGGGAGGGATTGGGGGCAGGAGGAGAAGGGGACGACAGGGGATGAGATGGCTGGATAGCATCACCAACTCAATGGACATGAGTGTGAGTAATCTCTGGGAGTTGGTGATGGACAGGGAGGCCTACTGTGCTGCAGTTCATGGGGTCACAAAGAGTCGGACACAGCCGAGTGACCGAACTGAACTGACAGAAGCTTTATTTACAGCACACGTGTTAGGACTTGATAAACCATCCTCCTTGTCTTGCTGGTCTCCTCTGGTGCACAGTTCCTTCTTTGTTTCTTGTTTAGTTGCTAAGTCATATCTGACTCTTTTGTGACCTCATGGACTGCAGCCCACTAAGCTCCTCTGTTTATGGGATTTCCCAGAAAAGAATACTGGAGTGGGCTGCCATTTCCTTCTCCAGGGGATCTTTCCAACCCAGGGATTGAACCCGTGTCTCCAGCGTCTCCTGCACTGGCAGGCAGGTTCTTTACCAGCTGAGCCACCAGGGAAGTCCCCTGATGCCCAACAGAAAGGGTTATTTGGATGTATTTCCCCTTGTCCTCTCCTAAACACACTGATCAACTCATCTTGAACAATCAGATTATTTAACTGTGTTGAAGTCTCCTTTGTCCACTTTGAGGCCAAATGACATGGGCAATTATATCCCTTGAGGGTCTACTCCCCTTCTTAGGCATAGTCCTGTCCCCAGGGCTCCAAGAAGAGATGCTTTTTAAAGGAAATTGGTCTCCTAAGCTGCTGTTTCCGTGGACCCTCCTTCCATGGTACATTGACCTGGCACCAGCCTGAGCAGTGACTTCAGTCCAGCCCTCCCTGGGATAAAGGATACATTCAAGGGAAAATCACATACATCCAGGGAGACCTCCCACATCAGGAAATTGTGTAGAGTAGAAGCCTGCTTGGTCCTTCAAAAAACCACACATGTGCCTCCCAAGACGTCCACTGTGTGAATGCCAATCACACAGAGAGTGGGGAGAAGGGCCCAGAGGCATGGCCAGCTTCTCCCTTCAACCTGCCCTTGCACGGGGAGCAGGGGGCGAGGCAAGGCAGAGGAAGAGCAAGACAGGGCAGACCTTATCTGCACACCTGCCCACTGATGGTTCCCAGTTCCTGGACCAGGCTTTTCCTGCAGGAAAGGACATGTTTTGAGGATTTTAACAACTGACTTACTTTCCTGCTTTCTCTCTCCTGGGTTCTTAGGCTCTCACTTCCTTTTTAAAATTTACTCCTAGAAAAGTATCTGAGAAGATATCAGCTAGAGGATGCATACCTGATTCCTTCTCATCCCTGATCTCTAGAGATGAAAGTAAGGTCTGCTTTATAAAAGAAAACAGTCCCTAAAAAGGACATATAACTGTAAGGGGCGGTGGTGCTCAGAGGACCAGACACTTACACAACCCCATGGAAGACAAGTTCAGGTGGATGCAGAGCCCACCTCCTCACCACACAGCCTGTCCTGTCCTATCCCCACTACCACGCCCCCCTCACTAATTGCAGTAAAGGAGATACAACATTCAGGCAACCTCCTATTCAGACCTGGAGAGTGTATCTGCAAAAAAACAGGCATTTAAAGAATAAATAACAAATAATCAACAAATATTTAAAGAATAAATAATTTCATCGCTGTTCAGTCTCTAAGTCCAGCTGTTGGTGACCCCATGGGCTGCAGCACACCAGGCTTCTCTGTCTTTCACTGTCTCCCAGAGTTTGCTCAGTTTCGTGTCCATTGAGTCAGTGATGCTATCTAACCATCTCATCCTCTACTGCCCCTTTCTCTTTTTGCCTTCAATCTATCCGAGCATCAGGGTCTTTTCCAATGTGTTATCTCTTCACATTGGTACTCAGTACTGGAGCTTTAGCTTCAGCAACAGTCCTTCCAATGAATACTCAGGGTTGATTTCCTTTAGGATGGACTGGTTTGATCTCCTTGCAGTCCAAGGGACTCTCCAGAGTCTTCCCAGCATCACAGTTTGAAAGCATCATTTCTTCAGTGCTCAGGCTTCTTTATGGTCCAACTCTCACATGCATACATGGCTACTGGAAAAAAGCATAGCTATGACTATATTTATGATAATATAAATATGTATAATACACATTAATATAAAATATCTATATTTATATAGTATAAACATATAATATAGTGTATATAATAATAAATAGTCAACTTAAGAAGCATCCAACTCACAAATGTAAGAATAAATTGGCCAGAAAAAGAACTAAAAAAGAATAAACAGAAAGGGACCCAAAAATAAATATACTTAATTTTATGGCAAACCTACGTACATATTCCTTTACACAGAGAATATTTTTAATTTTTTAAAAATTTTAAGTAAAATGTACTGAAAAGGTCACAAGTAAAATCTTCCAGGTATAAGAGAGGATAGGCTTCAGGAAAAAGACATGGGTGGAGGTGGGAGAAGAAGGAAAAGGAGGGGAGAAGAAGGAGGAGTGGTGGAAGAAGGAGAGGAGAAAAATCTCGTACTCAACCAAACCACCATTTACGTGTGAGGGGAAGATTCCAGTTGTATTGGATGGTTGTTCTCAGCTCTTCGCTCCCTCCTTGGCTAAGGTACCTTGAAGGGCCTCCCAATAGAGAAGCCGAGGCTGATACCCCACCTATTGCCTTGGGACTTGACCATGTGAATTGCCTTGACCAGTTCTATGTGAGCAAAGGCTTGGACGATGGTCACATGGTTTGGCTTAGCCTCTTGAACGTCTGTCATTTGCCATGAGAAGAGTATGCCTCCGGGAGCTGCTTCTCCATCATGAGATACATGGAGCAGATCCAAATCTGCTCTGACTCATAGTTGGAGCCAAACCCAGCCAAGCCTATCCAGAAGCCACCAAACTCCAGCTGACCCACAGACCCACAAGTAAGCAAAATATAGGCTTGTCATAATTGCTATACAACATTAATGCTGCAGCCCTGGGGACTTCCCAGGTGGCACTAGGGGTAAAGAACCTGCCTGCCAATGCAGGAGATGTAAGAGACATGGGTTCAATCCCTGGGTTGGGAAGATCCCCTGGAGGAGGGCACAGCAATCCGCTCCAGTATTAGCTCAGCTGGTAAAGAATCCACCTGGAATGCAGGAGGCCCCAATTCAATTCCTGGGTCAGGAAGATCCCCTGGAGAAGGGATAGGCTACCCAGTCCAGTATTTTTGGACTTCCCTGGTGGCTCAGATGGAAAAGAATCCACCTGCAATGTGGGAGACCTGGGTTTGATCCCCGGGTTGGGAAGATCCAGTGCAGGAGGGCAGGGAAACACACACCAGTAATCTCAGTATTCTTGCCTGGAGAATTCTATGGACAGAGGAGCCTGGCAGGCTACAGTCCACGGGGTCGCAAAGAGTTGGGCACGACTGAGCGACTAAGCACGCAGCACCCAAAAGATGGACACAGAAAGCTTACTATTCAGGCCCCTTCTGTGAAAGAATTACAAGAAAATATCCCTTCAAGGAACAACAACAAAAAACAGTGACAGGAAAAGAATAAAATATATAGTTACATCTAAATAAGTATTGATTGTAGGAAAAAAATTAACAATAATCTTGATGAGCATTCCAGACCGTCTCAAAATGAGAAGTGGTGACAGGAGGGAAGGGAGTCAGGTTCTGTCTTGCTCAAAGGAGACAGGAGGCAGAAAGGAGTATAGATGTAATTAAGGCAGCATCAGTAGGGGAACATAACGGGTAAGTCAAAGTTCTAATGTTAATCACTAAAAAAATGCAGAATTGAGATGTAGTACTTTCAATCTGGGTTTCCCTGGTGGCTCAGCTGGTAAAGAATCCACCTGCAATGTGGGAGACCTGGGCTTGATCCCTGGGTTGGGGAGATCCCCTAGAGAAGGGAAAGGCTACCCACTCCAGTATTCCGGCCTGGAGAACTCCATGGACTATAGTCCATGGGGTCACAGTCAGACATGACTGACTGACTTTCACTTTCACTTCACTTTCAATCTATTAGAATAAAAAAGGATGGATTAAAATGAAGAAAGCTATCAATCCACAGAAAGTAAGGAAACTTATTTAATTAAAAAAGAGATGAATAGGCACCATTCTAGAAACAAAATTAGAGCAACATCACAGGAATGAATTCAAACACATCAGCAGAAATTCAAGGTTAAATTCTTCTATAAAGTCAGAAATTCTGGGATGAGTGAACACTCCTGAAAAAAAAAAAATGAAAAAGGATACAAAGAAAAGATTTAAAAGAAAAAAGCATACCATGAAAACACTGCTGCTGCTGCTAAGTCACTTCAGTCGTGTCTGACTCTGTGCGACCCCACAGACAGCAGCCCACCAGGCTCCTCTGTCCACGGGATTCTCTAGGCAAGAACACTGGAGTGGGTTGCCATTTCCTTCTCCAATGAAAATACTAACAAGTAGATGCTGGAGTGATATTACTTCCAGACAATAGAATTCAGATATAAAAGTATCAATGAGGACAAACAAAAAATATACCTAACACAAAAGTAAAATTTGTATAATAATCAACAATGCTGATGCTCCTGACAGCTAATTTCAAAATATTTCACTGAGAAAACTGATAGAAAGGCAAGATATGATTAAACTCACCTCTTCCAAAACTAACAACACATCCCCAAAAACTGACGGTCTAGAAGATCTGAATAATATAACAGGAATGATTGAATAGAGAAATTCATACCCAAGAGGCAGAAAGTACACATTAATTTCAAACACACAAAATCCTCACAAAAACTGGCAAACTATCAGACTTCAAAAAAAACTTCAACAGGTTTCTCAAAGCTGAAATCTCACAAGGCCCCTTCACTGACTCAATTCCATAAATTATAAATTAATAGCAAAAAAGGAACCCCAAACTCAATTCATCTGAGAACTTTAAAATAACCTTCTAAAAAAACAGACATAGCCGAGTCATGTTACTCATGTCTCCCAGATTGTTGCTATTGAAATTTTCCACTGATGTATGTTATTCTTTTTTTTTTTTTTATCTTTTTCCCTCCTAGAATGTCCACCTCTGGGACTTACTTAGATATTGGATATAAATATTATTAGACAATAATTTTGCTTTCCATGCAGTACACAATCTCCTTTTTTCTGACTTTAAAGTTAAAACTTTTCATTTTATATTGGGGTGCAGTCAATTAACAATGTGGTGATAGTTTCAGGCGAACAGCGGAGGGACTCAGCCGTACACAGACGAGCACCCACTCTCCCCCAGACGCCCCTCCCATCCAGGCTGCCACACAACATCGGGTAGAGCTGCATGCGCTACACAGTAGGTCCTTGTTGGTTATCCACTGTGAATACAGCAGTTCTTAATCAAGAGCTGTGGCCAAAGGGTATTCGGATATAAATATTCTTTGCTTTTCATCTTTATAGTACTGAAAATTTGTGGAACTCACTGGCTGTGCAGAACATAATAAAAGATTTTCATAGTCTATTATTCTTAAAATCAGTCCCTTTTACAGTATTCTTTCTACACGATCCTTCTTCACACCTGTAAAAATAGTTTGATTATATTAAATAAAGATGCTGATTTCACTACTTTTATAAAGGGATCTTAAAGTAAGTAAAAAATGCACATTTTAGGTAAACAAAAAAATGTACCTTGAATTTGCATCCCCTCTCTCACAGCCAATCTCGACACTATTGACATATTCTGTCCTAAAATACTTGATTAGATTATTTGTTTCAAAGCCTGCATCATCAAACTCTCTTTAGATTTAAAATGCTATTGAATATTACACTTTTGAGGATAGAATGTGCTCAGAATAGACAGGATAATTAAGTAAGCTGTGTACAAAACATTTTCTAACTTTACACCTAAAACAAAGAGATGTGGTCACTTAAAAATAAAACAATATATACATGTAAGGCTTAACACAGTCTTTGTTTTGTCAAGTTGCTTGTGATAGCTTTCAAGATCATAGTGTTATCCAACTTAAAAGTGATGTAGTCTGATGAAAAGTGTTAGTTCAAGTATGTGCATTTACAGGATAAAAACTGGGTTTCCCTCATGGCTCAGCTGTAAAGAATCTGCCCATCAATGTGGGAGACGCCAGTTTAGTTCATGATCTGGGAATGTCCCACAAGCCTAGGAGTAACTGAGCCTGTGTGCCGTCACTGCTGAGCCTCGCTCTGGCTCCCGGGAGCCTCAGCTGTCGAGCTCACACACTGCAGCGACTGAAGGCAGCTGGAGCTCCGCTAAGTCTGCAGTGAGAGGCCTGAGAGATGCAGCAGACAGACCCCTGCTCGGCGCTGCTGGAGGACAGCCGGGGCAGCGAGGAGAACCCAGCAGAGCCAAAACTGAATAAATAAACAAAGTCATTTTTTAAAAAAAGAATATATACTCATATGTGTGTGTGTATAACTGAATCACTTTGCTGTACACCCATAATTAATAAACCATTGTAAATCAACTATACTTCAACTTGAAAAACTTTTTAAAAAGAAACCTTCTGATTTCTCCCTAATGCAAACTAATATAACCTCCTGTCTATATGACATAGATCCAAGAAATGGTAGAATTCTCTGTTTTTACTTACAGGAATCAGTTTTTACATAAAATTGATCACCCGTATTCAAGCAGAGCAGGTAAAGTTTAGTCAAAATATTTTATATTATTGCTGTTTTGTTATTGCTATTGTAAAAAAAAAAATCTGTTTTAACTTGCTTTCCATCACACTTAATAAAGCATAGTAGGCATTGTACTTTAACAAACTCTAAATTTTTTCTCCCCCCCCACCTTTATTGAGCTATAATTGACACACAGCACTATATTAGTTTAAGGTGAACAGCATAATGGTTTGACTTACACATAATGTGAAATGATCACCAGAATAAGTTTAGTTAACATCCAGCCTGTCATGTACAAACAAAAAGAAGAAGAAAGAAAGAAAATTTACTTCATTGTATGGCAGAATTGTAAAGCAATTATACTCCAGCAGAAATAAAGAAAGAACCTATAATGGAAAAGAATCTGAAAAAGAATATGTGTATGTGTGTATAATCTTTTTTTGCTGTATATCTAAAACTAACAAAATATCGTATATCAACCCAGGTCTCCCACATTGCAGGTGATTCTTTACCATCTGAGTCACCAGGGAAGCCCATATCAATGATATTTCAATTCAAAAAAAGAAAAAGAAAGAAAATGTCTTTTATCCCCTTGTGATGAGAATTCTTAGGATCTACTCTCTTAACAACTTTCAGATCTCTATTACAGAAGATACATATTACAAACCTTTTTTAAAAAATAGAGTGTAGATAGTCCATTTGCACAAAGAGAGATACAAACAGAAAGTATGTATATAAAGGACACCAGCCTCACTAGTGTCTGCACTAAGGTCCATGGGCAAGAGAGAAGGCAAAGAAAAGCACAAACCCTTGCACGTCAACCCTTGAATCTTTGCAGAGTAGCAATGGGGGGAAGTTCAGTGCACTAACAGGAGGCATTGACTAAGGATGCCTCCCACCAAAACACAAATCATGACCTAAAGAGCCTCTTTGACCCATCACAAGTTGTTCCTCAACATTCCAGAAATTTGGGAGCAGCAGAAGCCCTTTGAAGCTCCCATCTGCCTCATCACTGCAGTCACACTGTTTTCCTCCTTGGAGCACACATTCCGCAGTCTAATGTGTAATTACTCTTGAAAACTTACCCACGTGTAAATCAGCCCACAAGGTTTTTTTCATGCAAAAAAAGCACCCAGTCCTTCTTCCCAGGGCTGCAACACGAAACCTAGTCAACGTCTTAGAAACCACAGAGCCAGGCTTGCCCACAAAAACACCACTCCCAGAGGCCCGAGCCCTCTGAGCCCCGGTGGAGGGTGCTCAGCCATGTGAGACGTGAAGCGCTGAAGCTTGAGGCAGAATTAATAGTTAACGATTAAGAGAACGTCGGGTTCGCCAGCCAGGCCCGGGAGGACAGTTATCCCAGTCCTCCCAGCACACGTGCCATGCTGTCTGGGGCCACGGCAGCCTGTCCTAGACACCAGCCCTCACCCCCAGGAAGTACTGTGTTTAACCATCCTATTTGGTTTTAATTGTGGTCAAATGCATATAACGTAGAATTTCCCATCTTAACCATTTCGAGTGTACCGTTCAGTAGACTTAAGCACATTTGTTTTGTTGTGTAACCATCCCCACCCTATCTTTTCATCACCCCAACTGAAACCCCATACCCATTAACAATAACCCCCACGTCCCCTCCTCCCAGCTCCTGGCACCCACCATGCTACTCTCTGCCTCTAGGAAACTGACTACTCTTGGGGTCTCTTCAATAAGCAGAATCATGCAGAATCACGCCCTTCTGTGGCTGGCTTCTTGTTTTATTGTTGGAGTGTAATCACTTTGCAATGTTGCCTTACTTTCTGCTGAACGGTAATGTCAGCCAGCCTTATACACACACATCCCTCCCTTTCTCGAGCCTCCCTCCCACCCCGCCCCCAGGTCATCTCAGAGCTCTGAGTCGAGCTCCCCCCCGCCCCGGCGCTGCGCAGCAGCCCCCCACTAGCTGTCCATCTCACACACGGCCGTGTACACACGTCACCCTCCCACTCTGTCCCACCCTCTCCTGCCCCCACCGTGTCCATCCACGAGGTTCACCCATGTTGCAGCATGTGTCAGAATTTCCTTATTGTTAACACTGAATAATATTCCATTCTATGTATAATCCATTCTGTGTATAGAGGGCTTCCAAGGTGGTGCTAGTGGTAAAGAACCTACCTGCCAATTCAGGAGACGTAAGAGACGTGGATTTGATCCCTGGGTTGGGAAGATTCCCTGGAGGAGGAAATGGCCACCCACTCCAGTATTCTTGCCTGGGAAATCCCATGGACAGAGGAGCCTGGCGGGCTACAGTCCATGGAGTCACAAAGAGTGGGACACGACTGGAGTGATTCAGCGTGTGGTACTCATTATACAATCACATTTTCCTGGTCCATTTATCTATCAATGGAGCCTTGAGTTGGTACCGCCTTTTGACTTTTGCAAAACTCGTCTTGTACCTTTTTAAAAGGTATCCAGAAGACTCCACAGTAAGCCACTGCAAGCCCTTCGGTGACCTTTTATTTCTCCAAGTGAATCTCACATCTACCCTAAACCCTTCATGCTGCATCTTAGGGTCATCTCGCCCTCGTGCTCAATGAAGACTCTGCCTCCATGTCACCACTTACAAGTTTTAGGACTTTAAGCAACACCCTCCACCCTTCTCCTTTCTGCACCTCAGTTTTCTCATTGATGATAGGGGAAAACCTTTGCAAGCTTTGGGGAATATTAAATGAGCTAGGGCACAGAGACCAGTGGGCCTGAGCCCCACACATGATCAGAGAGCAATGTATCACTCCTAAATAAGGATGCTTTGTAGACTGGAGAACTGTCAATTCTCTCAAGTTTTTTAACTTCTTGAGATGAAGTCAAAAAACTGATGTTTGCTAATCAAGCCCCTTTGAATTCACCGAGTCAGCTCACACATACAGAGATGTCCACTCCTCCTTCTGCAAAATGGCTCAGGGCTGAAGCGGAGGCTGTGCAAGGAGGCCCTGCCTGTGGATGCAGCCCTGAGCCCTGGGTTCTAGACTCCCATCTCTGCGAGAAAGTGTCTCCAAGATCAGCAGCTGCTCCTCCAAAAGGAAAAAGCATCACGTGTAGGCTGCCACTTAAGAAAGGGTTAGAACTGAACTAAAGTCCACACACCCCCAGCCACTCTCTGCCATGTGAAATCAAACCCGTTGGCTACAACAAAACTAATCATCTTAAAACTTTCTTTTAAAAAAGTCAAGTAAACCATATATAAATCTAGAATAAAAAGTCCTTGATTAATGGCGGGATTAAAAAAGAACTGCCAGTGGCTGGTGTGGTTTCTTTTACTATCTGAGGAAGATCAAGATGACAACCGTCACAAAAATTGAGAGTTGACACAGAGGAATAACAATCTCTGACTTTTTTGGTCACTAATTCTCAGAATTCTAAAATGAAATAACAGTCATCATAACACCCCATGGTTTTGCAGACTGCAATCTACTGAATTACAACAGGGGTTTCACCCAACGTTAATCCCTCAATGACTTTTCGTTTTTCATAATTGATGGTATTTCCTCCTTTTGCAAAGAGTGGTCATGACACAGCAACTGTGACCCACACAGGGACCTTGATTTTCTATGAAGACCTGAGTGTCAGCCCCACCAGACCACTGTCTTCCTGAAAGACTTTGCTGACGTCTTCAAAGGACTTCAAACTCATTTTATTTTACAGAAGGGAATCAATTTTGAATACAGTGGAGGAAGGAGAAGGTGGGAAGAACTGAAAGTGGCACTGAAACATATACATTACCGTATGTAAAATAGACAGCCAGTGGAAATCAGTTGTTTGACACAGGGAACATAGAACCCCAGCGCTCTGTGACGACCTGCAGCCGTGGGATGGGGAGGGAGGTGGGAGGGAACATAAACCTGTGGCTGATTCACGTTGATGTATGGCAGAAACCATCACAACATTGCAAAGTAATTATCCTCCAATTAAAAATAAAATTAAAGAAAAAAGAAGGAAACCGGAAATTTTCTGAAATGTAGGCAATCCCAGGAATGAAATACCCTTCAGTTCAGCCAATAACAAATTAAGAAAGAGATCCTAACAGAGTTCTTCCCCTGTCCCTCCCCACGCTGCTATCCAAAAGTTAAGAGTGTTGTTAGGAAATTTTTCTTAAGCAATGTAGTGTAAAGCAAGAATCCAATCACCCTAGGACCCATCTTGCTAACAGATGCTAGAAATAATCGAGATCAACCAAAGAGGCTGGCAGACACGGTTCAAAGCAATGGCGGCTTGACGCCGAGACCTGGGTGCAGTTCCAGGTGCAGTCGCTTGGTGGCGCTACTCTAGCTGCTGAGTTTCGTGCTGCCTGTAAAAGCTCAACGCAAAGCCAACGCTGATCGTTATTTTCACTTTTTGCCTTTTTCCGAAAAAGTAAAAATCCTCTTGGAATTTCCTTCGATGAGCAAAAACAGATACTAGTGTAGGTCTTTGGTAAAAATGAAATGGCATAGGTCAAACTTTCCAAAAGTAGGGGTGCTTGTAATGGTTTTTCCATGAGGCCCAAGCTGCCAACATCTGCTGGGAACCATGGGGGCGTCAGAAGAGGACTTTCACACTTAGATTCTGCCTGTGATTGCTGAAGTAAAGAGAGAAATCACAGTCTGACTTGTTATTCGAACACCTCTAGCCGAAGAAGAAAGGAAGAAGTGGATATTAAATACTTACCGTGCCTCAGTGACTGTGGCAATACCAGCCATTCACATGTATTGAGTTGGATACTCTGCCCTGCCCATTACAAGTATCATCTCACTTAGTGCTTGAAGCAATAAGTCCCCAATATGTAGATGGAGAAACACAGCCTAAGGCAGGTTTCTGTCCAAGATGCTTCAGTTAGTGGACCATGAGGTCCAGATGGATGCCAGGTGCCAGGCCTTTCATACACGTCCATTGCTATAACTGGTACAGATGAGGGACTGACTTTCTGAGGCGTCCATCAGAGGTCAGCCACCTGGAGTGGATGGAGGCAAGGCTGAAACCACAGTGTCTTTTCCTCAAAGGAAACAGGTTTAAGGAAGGCTGAGTTCACATGGTGTAGGAAAAGGCCGCCACGAAAAAACTTCTTACTTCAAAACCAGGCAAACGAATATTTAAACAGACATTTCTCCAAAGAAGACATACAGATGGCCAAAAAGCACATGAAAAATGCTCACCTTCACTAATTAATAGAGAAATGCAAATCAAAACTATAATGAGGTACCACCTCACACTGGTCAGAATGGCCCTCATCCAGAAATACAAATAATACAAGCTGGAGAGGGTGTGGAGAAAGAGGAACCCTCCTACACATTTGGTGGGAATGTAAGTTGGTGCAGTCGCTATGAGAACACTACAGAAGTTCTTTTTAAAAAACTAAAAACAGAGTTACTGTCAGTTCAGTTCAGTTCAGTTGCTCAGTCGTGTCCGACTCTTTGCGATCCCATGAATTTCAACACGCCAGACCTCCCTGTCCATCATCAACTCCCAGAGCTTACTCAAACTCATGCCTATCGAGTCGGTGATACCATCCAGTCATCTCATCCTCTGTTGTCCCCTTCTCCTCCTGCCCCCAATCCCTCCCAGCATCAGGGTCTTTTCCAATGAGTCAACTCTTCCCATGAGGTGGCCAAAGTATTGGAGTTTCAGCTTCAGTATCAGTCCCTCCAATGAACACTCAGGACTGATCTCCTTTAGGATGGACTGATTGGATCTCCTTGCAGTCCAAGGGACTCTCAAGAGTCTTCTCCAACACCACAGTTCAAAAGCATCAATTCTTCAGTGCTCAGCTTTCTTCACAATCCAACTCTCACATCCATATATGACCACTGGAAAAACCATAGCCTTGACTAGATAAACCTTTGTTGGCAAAGTAATGTCTCTGCTTTTTAATATGTTATCTAGGTTGGTCATAACTTTCCTTCCAAGGAGTAAGCATCTTTTAATTTCATGGCTGCAGTCACCATCCGCAGTGATTTTGGAGCCCCCAAAATAAAGTCTGACACTATTTCCACTGTCTCCCCATCTATTTCCCATGAAATGATGGGACCAGATGTCATGATCTTAGTTTTCTGAATGTTAAGCTTTAAGCCAACTTTTTCACTCTCCTCTTTCACTTTCATCAAGAGGTTTTTTAGTTCCTCTTCACTTTCTGCCATAAGGGTGGTGTCATCTGCATATCTGAGGTTATTGATATTTCTCCCAGCAATCTTGATTCCAGCTTGTGCTTCTTCCAGCCCAGCATTTCTCATGATGTACTCTGCATATAAGTTAAATAAGCAGGGTGACAATATACAGCCTTGGTGTTCTCCTTTTCCTATTTGGAACCAGTCTGTTGTTCCACGTCCAGTTCTAACTGTTGCTTCCTGACCTGCATACAGATTTCTCAAGAGGCAGGTCAGATGGTCTGGTATTCCCATCTCTTTCAGCATTTTCCACAGTTAATTGTGATCCACACAGTCAAAGGCTGTGGCATAGTCAATAAAGCAGAAATAGATGTTTTTTCTGGAACTCTCTTGCTTTTTCAATGATCCAGAGGATATTGGCAATTTGATCTCTGGTTCCTCTGCCTTTTCTAAAACCAGCTTGAACATCTGGAAGTTCACAGTTCACATATTGCTGAAGCCTGGCTTGGAGAATTTTGAGCATTACTTTACTAGCGTGTGAGATGACTGCAATTGTGGGGTAGTTTGAGCATTCTTTTGGATTGCCTTTCTTAGGGATTGGAATGAAAACTGACCTTTTCCAGTCCTGTGGCCACTGCTGAGTTTTCCAAATTGGCTGGCATTTTGAGTGCAGCACTTTCACAGCATCATCTTTCAGGATTTGAAATAGATCAACTGGAATTTCATCACATCCACTGGCTTTGTTCGTGGTGATGCTTCCTAAGGCCCACTTGACTTCATATTCCAGGATGTCTGGCTCTAGGTGAGTGATCACACCATTGTGATTATCTGGGTCATGAAGATCTTTTCTGCATAGTTCTTCTGTGTATTCTTGCCACCTCTTCTTAATATCTTCTGCTTCTGTTAGGTTCATACCATTTCTGTCCTTTATCTAACCCATCTTTGCCTGAAATTTTCCCTTGGTATCTCTAATTTTCTTGAAGAGATCTCTAGTCTTTCCCATTCTGTTGCTTTCCTCTATTTCTTTGCATTGATCACTGAGGAAGGCTTTCTTATCTCTCTTTGCTATTCTTTGGAACTCTGCATTCAAATGGGTATATCTTTCCATTTCTCCTTTGCTTTTTGCTTCTCTTCTTTTCACAGCTATTTGTACGGCCTCCTCAGACAACCATTTTGCCTTTTTGAATTTCTTTTTCTTGGGGATTGTCTTGATCCCTGTCTCCTGTACAATGTCACGAAACTCCATCCATAGTTCATCAGGCACTCTGTCTATCAGATCTAGTCCCTTAAATCTATTTCTCACTTCCACTGAATAATCATAAGGAATTTGATTTAGGTCATACCTGAATGGTTTAGTGATTTTCCCTACTTTCTTCAGTTTAAGTCTGAATTTGGCAATAAAGAGTTCATGATCTGAGCCACTGTCAGCTCCTGGTCTTGTTTTTGCTGACTGTATAGAGCTTCTCCATCTTTGGCTGCAAAGAATATAATCAATCTGATTTCAGTGTTGACCACCTGATGATGTCCATGTGTAGAGTCCTCTCTTGTGTTGTTGGAAGAGGGTGTTTGCTATGACCAGTGCATTCTCTTGGCAAAACTCTACTAGCCTTTGCCCTGCTTCATTCCGTGCTCCAAGGCCAAATTTGCCTGTTACTCCAGGTGTTTCTTGACTTCCTACTTTTGCATTGCAGTCCCCTATAATGAAAAGGACATCTTTTTGGGGTGTTAGTTCTTAAAGGTCTTGTAGGTCTTCATAGAACCATTCAACTTCAGCTTCTTCAGCATTACTGTTTGGGGCATAGGCTTGGATTACCATGATATTGAATGGTTTGCCTTTGAAACGAACAGAGATCATTACCATATGACCCAGTAATTTCACTTCTGGCCATATATCCAGAGAAGACCATACTTCAAAAAGGAACATGCCCCGTATGTTCACTGCAGCACTATTCATGATAGCCAAGACATGGACGAGAAGAGACTTGTGGCTGCTGAGGGGGCAGAGAGGAGAGAGGGCATGGACTGGAAGTTTGGAGTTAGTAGCTGCAAATCATCACATTTAGAATGAATAAACAACAAGGTCCTATGTATAGCACAGGGAACTATATCCAGTCTCCTGGGATAAACTATACTTCCCTGATAGCTCAGTTAGTAAAGAATCCACCTGCAATGCAGGAGACCCTGGTTCAGTTCCTGGGTCAGGAAGATCCCCTGGAGAAGGGAAAGGCATGGCCTTTGTGGCCTGGAGAATTCCATGGATTATATAGTCCATGGGGTCACAAGGAGTCAGACATGACTGAGCGATTTCACCTTGGGACAAACTATAATGGAAAAAATATTTTAAAGAAGGAAGGTGTGTATGTATATGTGCTTTGCTGCACAGCAGAAATTCACACAACGTTCTAAAACAGCTATGCTTTAACTTTAAAGTGCAAAAGAGGAGTAGATCATAACATAATTTATAAAAGAAAAGGAAATCCACAGTGAACGAAATACTAGAAGAAATTCCTTAGCAAAAGGAAAATGTTCCCCCACAAAAAAAAAGAAAAGAAAATCACAAAGTCAAAGAAAAGCAAGGAAAAAGGTATATGTGTGGGTAAATATAAGCAATTGCTAATTATATAAAACAATAACAATGTCTTACATAAACCAAAATTCAGAATATCTGCTCCCAAAACAAAGACACCATCAGAAAGGGGAAAAAAAGCAAACCACACACTAGCTGTAGCAAACGTATCCAACAGAGGATTCTTATTCAGAATTTATAAAAACAATCTCCAAACCAGGTAAAGACCAATGACTGAAATCAAATATTGCTCAAATGGGCACTTCACAAAATAATATTCAAATGGTAAACAAACATCTAGGAAGATGCCCAGTATCCTTAGTCATTAGAGAAATGCAAATTAAAGAATAGTTCCAAGTGTTGATAAGGATGTTCAGCAAAGAAACACCCATACACTGAGTGCGGCTATCAGTTAGTTCAACCGCTTTGGACCACTGTTAGGCAATGTTCACTGAAGCTGAACATAAACATCTCTATGACCATCACTCTGTTCCGAGATATAGACTCAACAGGTAAGCCAATGTATATTTGCCCAAAGACATGCTCATGGCACCATGTTCCATAATGGCCCAAAATTGAAAACTAACTCAATTGTCCATAAAGGAAGAATGGATGAATAAATAGAATTCAACAGCAATGGGAAGGAACTAACTACAACCCAGAGGGATTCCACAGATGGAATATGAAGCAACAGGAGCCAAGTGCAAAAGATTACATACTGTATGGTTGCATTTATCCAGAGGGTAATAAAACCAGCAACATCAATCTATTGTGAAGGAAGAGAGGCTGGCGGTTACCTTCAGAGGAGGTGAAGCTTGGAAGGAGACAGGAAGGGAGTATATTGGGTGCTGGTAACGCTCAGTCTTTATCTAGGTGTCGCTTGCTAACTCTCATAATTCAGCTGGATGAACACATTGTTCTCTATGTATGTTACACTGAAATTAAATGGTTCACCAAAAAAAAAGTATTGGAAAGGCTATCCAGAAAACGCCAGGAGGAGTGTGAGGAGACAGCAGGGCAGGTGAGAGTGAGGCTGAGCAGAACCTGAGCACAAAGTCAAAAAGCGCCACCGGGATCCCCCTCATCAACTGTGCCAGGAGGGATCAGGGGCTGGTCCTGCTGAGACGGACCAGCTGCTTCTCTGAGTATCACAGACAGACCATTTAGAAGAGCTGACTCGGTCCACATGGAAAACGTTATCTCACTGGCCTCCTCCTCATAGTTTTGAATTCCATCCAACTCCTTTCTTTCTGATAGCACAAAAGGAAGGAATGTGCATACATGGACTTGACTTTAAGCGTCTCTGAAGATGACCAGGGGAAAATGTTAGGTAGCTTTTGGAAGGCGAGTGTGTGACACTGCAGCTCCAATACTGGATTCTGCTCCCTGGAACTGTCACAGTCACTCGATGGCATCACTGACTAGCTCAGTTGAGCGTACACCATGGGTCAGGCAGTGGCCACCACACTCTGTGTGTATTATGAACTTGTTTAGCCCTCCCAATAAACCTATGAAGCATATTTTACTATCATCATCCCCAGTTTATAGACGAGAACATTGAGGTACAATAAAGTAAGCGCTTTGCCAAGTTACCACCCCTGGTTAGTAGTGAAGCTGGACTTTGCCCCCTCATGCTGCACCTCTGAGCTTCTCTGGTAGCTCAGATGGTAAAGAATTCACCTGCAATGCAGGAGACATTGGTTCGATTCCTGTGTCGAGAAGATCTCCTGGAGAAGGACATGGATGCCCATTCCTGTATTGTTGCCTGGAGAATTCCATGGACAGAGGAGCCAGGGGGGCTACAGTCCATGGGGTCACAGAGAGTCTGACAAGACTGAGCAACTAATACTGCACCTCTACGCTCTGCCACCTCCTGGTGACCCAAGTTCAAGTCACCCCTACAGATTCCCAAGGTCAGCTTCTTCAAGACAGAGTTCATTTCTGGAGAAATAATCTTAAGAATGTCAAGTCCAATGCACAGAGGGTAAAGTGCATTGTTCTATAGCCCACCAGGCTCCTCTGTCCATGGGATTCTCCAGGCAAGAATACTGGAGTGGATAACCATTCCTTTCTCCAGGGGATCTTCCCAACCCTGGGATCGAACCCACATCTCTTATGTCTCCTGCTTTGGCAGGCAGGTTCTTTACCACTAGTGGCACTTAGGAGGCCCTCTAAATCTGATTCCTCCCCCCACCCCAAATCATCACATTGCTAATAAAAAGACTAATCATGACTTTTTTATGAAAATGATTACAAGCAACAAAATTTCATCTACTGTAAATGATGCTGTTTTCAGGAGGCTCACTTGTGCTTTAAAAATCTTTTATTCATTCTCAGCCCCAAGTCCTGCTCTCTGCTTTATAAAACTGAATTACAACCATGCTCAGAAAAGGGAGAACTTTTCAAGGGCAGACTGTCCTTGATAGGTAATTAGAGTGGCTTGGTTTGGGGTATCTAATGACTACTCCGTGGGATAGGGAAGTGGGGGTGTGGGTGAGGGGGCTCTGTGCAGGTTGAACAGCAGTTCAGGGAGCAGAGACGTCACCTGAGTCTACTCCCACCTACACTGCTCACAGCTGGGTAGCCTCAAAGAGGTGACTCAGCCTTTCTGAACTTCACTTTACTCACCCAGCCAATTAGATCCAGTGACTGAGTTATACAATTTAAATAAATTAGCATACTGAACCTAACTCAGTGACTAACACAGATAGCACTCTTCCATGGTAGGTGGTTTACAACCAGAAACAGCATCTGATGGTTCTGCCCTGGGAGGGAGACACTTGCCCAGAGATGCTTCTAACTGTTGACAACCCTGCACCAACTTGCCCCTCACCTTCTCCCACCCACCAGATCCACAGTCTCTCCAAAGGGAAACCAGAGCTCTGGCATTTGTTCTTGTTCAAAAAATGATGTTTCAGTGATTCTTTGTCAATAAAGGCAGAGCTCATTCTTCAAGCTTCATGAAAAATAATAATGATAAGGACTTCCCTGGTGGTTCAGTGGTTAAAAATCCACCTTCCAATGCAGGGGACAGAGCTTTGATCCCTGGTCAGGGAACTAAGATCTCACATGCTATGGAGCAGCAAAGTCCACCTGCCACAACTAAGACCCAATGCAGCCAAATAAATAAATTTTTTAATAAATGATAATAATAATGGCTTCCCTGGCAGCTCAGATGGTAAAGAATCTGCCTGTAATGCAGGATGAAAGTGAAGTCGCTCAGTCATGTCTGACTCTTTGCGACCCCATGGACTGTAGCCTACCAGGCTCCTCCGTCCATGGGATTTTCCAGGCAAGAATACTGGAGTGGGTTACCATTTCCTTCTCTAGGGGATCTTCCCCACCCAGGGATTGAAACCGGGTCTCCTGCATTGTAGGCAGACGCTTTACGGTCTGAGCCACCAGAGAAGTCCGTGCAGGAAGTCCATGAGGAAGTAACGCAGGAGACCCGAATTCAATCCCTGGGTCGAGAAGATCCCCTGGAGAAGGAAATGGCAACCCACTCCAGTGTTCTTGCCTGGAGAATCCCATGGGCAGAGGAGCCTGGAGGGCTACAGTCGCAGAGTCAGACACAACTGAGTGACTAAACAACAACAAATAATAATAATAATGTTCGGGTTACACACAAGTGTGCTCTCTGCTTACTCTTGGTGATGACCTCAGACTCCGCTGGTTTCTAGAGCAGCCACCATCCCCAAGTGTGACTTCACAGTGTCTTGCTCTGTTTCTCCCTATGCAGACATGGGTGTCTATCAATCTTCCTTTGTCATTGGGTTTCTCTCTAAACCTTCATCATTTGTCTTTGATTCTATTTTGTGCCAACTTTTGACAAGCAAAAGCTATTTTTTAAGAAAGAAAAGTCAGCCAGCGTAGGGAACATTTTTGAGGTTTTAACTCAAATTCGATCAATAGATGATGCAAACCATAACAATCATTAAGGCTTTCTACCAGAAGAGAAAAAAGAAAATCAAAGAATGCAGTTGGCAACACTCTTTTTAAAAGAGTTTTTCAAGTCCCTCACCAACCCCCCACCCAAGAGTGTTCAGTTGGTGAAGAGGTTTACAATGTTATCAATGTTATTAAAGACTAGATTTCTTTAAAAAATAATAATGATGATGCTGAGCATTTTCTCTTCTTCCATGAATGTTATTTGTGATGCTATCAATAAATCACCCCTCCTCCAAGAGTCTTGTTCTGGAACCTCATTCTTATCTTAATCAGTTTTTTAAGCCCCTACCAACCCCCATGGTTGTTGGTTTGCTACTCGGGTTACCAGCTCACCAGCCATGGCTGGTATCCTCCACAGTTCAGAGATCCAGGGACCTGCCACCTGCAAGAAGGCACTCAGATTTCTCCATGGGGTGGGGCAGTTCTGACACAAGCCTGAAAGTACCACCATTTCTGGCTAGAAATGTGTTTGCTGATGGCATGGTGGTGGTGGTGGTGTTCAGTCATGCAGTCGTGTCCGACTCTTTGAGACCCCATGGGCTGCAGCACACCAGTCTTCCCTGTCCTTCACCATCTCCCTGAGTTTGCTCAAAGTCACGTGCATTGAGTCAATCATACCAGCCAACCATCTCATCCTCTGTTGCCCTCTTCTCCTCTTGCCCTTAATCTTTCCCAGCATCGGGGTCTTTTCCAAAGAGTTGGCTCTTCACATGTGGCCAAAGTATTGGAGCTTCAGCTTCAGCATCAGTCCTTCCAATGAATATTCAGGGTTGATTTCCTTTAGGATGAACTGGTTTGATCTCCTTGCTGTGAGGAGGTGGGTAAGGTGGGGGATAGAGGTGGGAAATGCAGTATTGAGGGAACATGAGATAGGAAAGTAAGGCACTCAGGAGGCAAAATGGAAAAGAACCATCTCTTGCTTTGGCAACCAGCTGTGCATTGAAATGCACGCCCCCCACCCCAGTGGAGGTGACACAATATTGTCACCTACTAACAAGGTAAAGGGGGCTCTCCTGGTGGCTCAGTGGGGAAGAATCCACCTGGGATGCAGAAGATGGGGATTCAATCCCCCAGGGGTCAGGAAGATCCCCTGGAGAAGGAAATGGCAACCTGCTTCAGAATTATTGCCTGGAGAATCCCAAGGACAAAGGAACCCAGTGGGCTACAGTCCACGGGGTCACAAAAGAGTCGGACACAACTCAGCAATTAAACAACAACAAAAAGGCAAATAGATGCCTGCGTCTTCTCGATGAGGGAGACTTTGCCGGCCACCTTGCCTTGCCGCGTATACAAAGCATGTGTGCCCTGTTTTCCAAGCAAGGGTTAATAAGAAATAACGACTAAACATTTCTTTGCCAAATCCACAAAACACAGTCTCAACCCCGAGACCAAATGGTTTCAATTCTCTGCTCCCTCGCCTCCCTCCTGCCTTCAAGATAATCCCAGGGGACAGGCTGTGCAAAGAGCAGGTTCGAAAGCTTCAGGACTCACTCCTCCCACAGACCACAGACAAAGCTGCTCTGTTTTTCTTAGGATAACCTTGCCGCGGTTCTCACTTCTGTTCTGTGTCACCTTGAATGTTTCTTTATGTTGTGATCACTCCCAGGGCAAAGGCCCAGTGTTTCTTCATGGAGGGCCATCACCAAGGCTCCTGGGTTACCCGGGGACTCGCCCATTCTCCTGACCAGAGAATGACCAGGATACCAGGGCCAGCCGGAGCTGGGCAGCGTCTCTTATGCAGAAGGTTGGCGTGGGGAGGGGGGTGGTCTCTCTCTCCCCCTTTTGCAGAACTTTCCAGATATCTTCCACTACCCCCAACCTGGCCTTTTCTGTTGGGGTTTCCCGACACTGGTTTTTAGTTGTTACTGAAGCCAGTTTTCCCTTAATGCTTTCTTAGCTTCTTCTCTGTCACTCCATGGACTCAGCTTCTGAGCCTCAATTTCCTCACCTGTAAAGGATGGTTAAGGTGCTGCTTCTTGAAGTCATTGCCAAGGAGAAGGAGGCTGGGAGTGGGAAGAGCTGACTCTGGGCCTGGATGTGCTAAATGCTCAGGAAGCAACATCACTCACGGGGAGAACTGGAAAACTCAAGAGTAAGTGCCATCTGAATGAGTCTTCTTGGTTTGCATTGAGGGCCCACGGTCCCAAAACTGAAACCTCGTTTTCCGAGGCTGCTCAGGCATGTATGGGCACAGCTGGGGTCAGGAGTCCCATCTCCTGAAGACTGTCTCTGTTCACCAGGCTGCTCAACGGTGTGATGCTCTACTTCCTCTTCATATTGCCGGGGCTTCCAGGCCAAAGTCTCAGCAGTGACATTGCCCAGGTGAGGATGAAGTGAGGGGAAAATTGGGTTCAACTTGATGCATATTTTACACTCAAGAGACACTTCTTTTTGTTTTTGTTCTGGTTTGTTTTTTGGTTTTGTCTTTGTTTTTTTACTTCTAATCACAATTATCAACTCAACTTCTTAAGAATGAAATATGGCAAAGTGTTTGTGGAGCTCATTTCTCCTCCTGAGAAACAATGAGGGTAATAATGACAATCATAATTTAAGAAAGGCCATCCAGGTCAAGTGCAGGGACTATCTAGACTCAGATGGTCCCTCACGGTCCTGGACACGAGGTGTTAGTAGAAGGACCTGGCCTTTCCTCCCAGAACCAATTCACCAAGGAAAAGGCCCCGAAAATGCCATTCCCCTAACAGCCCATCAGGACTCAGACTGCGACCCTCATCCTCACTGGTCTCCAACTAAGACATTCCCTCAAGAGAACCAATGCCAAATGCTGACAAAGCTGCGTGTCCTCACTGTGCCTTTCAGAGCTCTAAGGGCAGTCTGGGGGCTGTGCTAACGGAATGGTGGTGTTGCTGTCCGTCCATCCCTCTGTACTCGGGGCATCACACAGAATCCCACCATTTCACAGCTCCCATGGTGCCAGGCTACCCAGTCTTCACCAGCCTCATCTATCACATCTGATGACAGTCCTCAAGGACAAGTCCTGTCACCATCCTCACTTCACCAAGAAAAGATCCTCAGGTTTTAAAACAGCAGAGCCTGTGTGGCAACTGATTGGTGTTGGAATTTTCAACCCCACCCACCCCCCATCTCCAGGAGGGGCTGGAGACCGAGTTCACTTATGTCACCAATGGTCAGCTCCAGCTCACACACGTGATGAAACCCCAGATGAAACCTGAAACATCAAGGCTAGGGGGCTTCCAAGTTGGCGACTATGCACTGGGAGGGTGGCACACCCTGATGTCATTGGGACAGAAACTTCTGCACCTGCCACCCTGCCCTCCCACCGTGCCCCCACCCAGATCTTGCTGCCCTGCACATCTCTTCATTGGGTTGCTCTTTGTCTTTTCTAAGAAGATAGTGACCTAGATGGATGGGATGTGGGGGTGGTGAGAGGGAGGCCCAAGAGGGAGGTATGTATACATTCCGCCGCTTCCCTTGTGGCTCTGCAGGTAAAGAACCCACCTGCAATGTGGGAGACCTGGGTTTGATCCCTGGGTTGGGAAGAGCCCCTGGAGAAGGGAAAGGCTACACACTCCAGTATTCTGGCCTGGAGAATGCCATGGACTGTATAGTCCATGGGGTTGCCAAGAGTCAGACACGGCTGAGTGACTTTCATTTTCACTTTCTTATTTACAGCTGCTTCACTTCATTGTATAGCAGCAACTAACACAGTATTGTTGTAAAGCAACTATATATCCCAATATTTCTAAAGAATCAAATGAAGCTAAGATCTCCTTTCTCCCTGCAAAGATGAAAGAAAATGAGTAAGTTCTAATGATGTGCATGAACCTAGAGCCTTTTATACAGAGTGAAGTCAGAAAGAGAAAGACAAAGATTGTATATTGACACATATATACAAAATCTAGAAAGACGGTACCAATGATCCTACATTCAGGGCGGTGAAGGAGACACATATCTAAAGAGCAGACTTTTGGATTCAGTGAGAGGAGAAGGTGGGATGATTTGAGAGAATAGCATTGAACCGTATACATTACCATATGTAAAGTAGATAGCCAGTGGAAGTTTAATGTAAGATGCAGGGAACCCAAGGTGGGGAGGGAGGTGAAAGGGGGTTTCAGAGAGGGAGGGACACAATGCCTATAGCCAATTCATGTTGATGTATGGCAAAAACCATCACAATATTGTAAAGTAATTATCTTCCAATCTAAATAAATAAATGCCTTTAAAAAACATTTTTAAGTGAAAGAAAGCAATGATTGTAAGTATAGCCTTTTCCTGAACAGTCTGAGTTACTCTAACAAATTATAGAAACTGAAGGAGGGTCACGGGCCCCCAGGTCGTTATCACACTGCGAGTAGCTTGGGGACTCAAGACTTCAGCTGGTGTCCAAAGCGGTGGGTGGGATTGTGGAACTGAGCCACCAAACCTGTAGGGTCTGTACTAACAGATCGTCGGAATTAATGAGAATTGTGGATGCACAGGTGGTGGCAAAGAATTTGTGCTGGAAAGGATGCACCCTCCACCCCTCCAAGCCCCTGGGTGAAGGGCCCCATCCCGTTCCCTAGCCTCTTTCTTTTAAGGGTTTTGTTGGGGGGTGGTTGTTTGGGGTTCTTTTGTTTGTTTGGCCAAAGTGCATGGCTTTCAGGATCTTAGTTCCTCAACCAGGGATAGACAGTCCTCAGCAGTGAAAGTACAGAGTCCTAACCACTGGGCCACCAGGGAATTCCCTCCCTAGCCCCTCTTTCATCAGCTTCCAATCGCACACCTGCCTTTTGATCCAGTCACAACCACCACACACCTCCTGAAGCTCAGAGAAGTCCTCCTCGTGTTCAGTATGTGTGGTCACTCAGTGGTGTCCGGCTCTCTGCAATGCCACAGACAGCAGCCCTCCAGGCTCCTCTGTTCATGGGACTCTCCAGGCAAGAATACTGGAGTGGGCTGCCATTTCTTCCTCCGGGGATCTTCCCGACCCAGGGATCAACCCCACGTCTCCTGTGTCTCCTGCACTGGCAGGCGGATTCTTTACCACCGAACCACCAAGGAGCCGGATCACAGGTAAGTTCATCACTGAGGAGCAGATGGTCTGAGTTTCTGCAGGCTGAAATTCACAGTGGAAAATTAAAAAAGGAGTAATCTGCCCTCTCCACAAATACATAGAGTTCTCAGTGGGCATAAAGTATCATGCCCAAACTGGAGCATTTGGAAACACAATTTTCAAAGACTCACCATCAGTAAGTCTGCCATGTGAGAACTCACCGTCAGTTCTCACATGGACAGAACACATGTGAACACGTATTAGAGATATGTGTGCCTGATTATGACCACTAGAAAAATTGTTGCACAAGTGTTTCATGGATTATAGGCATCAGAGATTAGAGACACAAGGAGCCCGCACCCACTTTGAAAGGTTCATTTGCCCAGAATGACTCCCCAATCTCACTGATGTTATTGCATATTGTCGATAGGGTTGGGAGGCCCATAAATCAAGTTTCCCTTTCTTTTATTAAACCAGAGACCAGTGATGGGGATTTTATGTTCTTTCCACAAATTTGTTGGGAAAACACCCAGTTTTACTTAAGACCTTTTTTTTTTAACTTTCGAAACCCAGCATGTGATTCTGTATCTTGTTCTTCTAACTCAACACATAAAGTTCCCCGTGTCCCTAATGTTCCCATCTCCCCAACAAAACCGGACTGAAGTTTCCTCCAACAATAACAGTCATTGCAAGTTTATATTTTCAAATGACTTTCCCACACATGGCCCTTTTCATTTTCTTTCCAGAGTTGGAAGACTGCTGTAATCTTCCTTTTTTAAATATGAGAACACCAAACCCTCAAACAGAAGAGCAAATACGCATTAAACACGTGTTCAGGGGCCTCCCTGGCGGTACAGTGGGTAAGAATCTGCCTGCCAATGCAGGGGGCGCAGGTTCTACCCCTGCTCCTGGAAGATCCCACGTGCCCCAGGGTAACTAACGCCTGTGGGGCACACCCACTGAGCCTGCACTCTGGAGTCCAGCCCCGTGGTGCAACCATCGAAACCCCTGCCTAGAAGCCGTGTCCACAGGAGGAGCCCAGGCACTTCAGCTCACCGCTCGGAGTAGCCCCCACTCACGCAAATAGAGAAAGCCCGAGTACCCAACGAAGACCTCCCAAAATAAGTAAGTCGGAACTTACATTGCCATGTGTAAAACAGATGGCCAGTGGGAATTTGATGTAGGATTCAGGGAACCCAAACCAGGGCTCTGTAACCAGCTAGAGGGGTAGGATGGGGAGGGAGCTGGAAGGGAGGTTCGAGGGGGAGGGGACATATGTACACCTATGGCTGACTCATGTTGATGTCTAGCAGAAAACAACAAAATTCTGTAAAGCAATTATCAATTAAAATTGTTTTCTTTAAAAAAAGGGAAAAAAGAACTTTAAAAAGCATGGGCATAAGGCATTTCTATGTATTTCCCCATGGGGCCCTTTCAACGCCTTATAAAGCCAGTGCTATCAGTGACCCACTTCACAGATGAGGACTCTGAGACTTAAGGAAGCCAATGAGATTACAGCAAGGGAACGGCTGAGCCAGGAGTCTCAGCCCGGGAGCACAAAGCCATGTCCATGGGCTCGCTGCCCAAGACCTCTCCTCCTTGGGTGCCCTTTCAGGGTGTACGCGCCGAAGGAAGCCCCACCCTTCCTTCTTGCCTAGGGAAAACACAACAGGCCTTGCCTCAGTGGCAGGAAGAGACATCAGCTGTATCTCTGTCAGTTTCTTCTCTGTTCCAGCTTCCTCCCTGAGATTCTCCCTTAGGAGGCTGTGGGGTCAAGGTTGGCAAGCAGCAGTGCCTCCTTAGACCCCTGCCCGCCTCCCACGTGGGCTTCCCAGGTGGTACAACTGGCAACGAACTCTCCTGCCAGTGCAGGCGACATAAGAGGCGCAGCTTCACTCCCTGAGTGGGGAAGATCCCTCAGAAGAGGCATGGCAACCCTCTCCGGTATTCTTACCTGGAGAATCCCCATGGACAGAGGAGCCTGGCGGGCTATGGTCCACGGGGTCACAAAGAGCTGGACAGGACTGAAGCGATTTAGCATGCACACTCCCCCCATCTCCAGCTTTCTCCTCGTTCCACTCCCTTTCCTGTCTTTCCTGCTGCAAGGATCACCCTTCCCAGCCTCCTCCTCTAGCTCCTCCCATGCCCAGAGGTCCCATCCCTTCCCCTCCCATGAACACCACACTCATCGCCATCTCTTCTGCTCATGCCCCAATGTGGAAACTGCAGATTTCCAGGGGATCAGGCCAAAACCTTCAAATTGCCATATGTTTGACCTCATTACTGGGTACACAGTATGGATCCAGTAAATATTTGTTAAATTGAATCATAAACCCATAAAGAGAAAGAGCTAATGGTTGCAAAGAATAAGGCACTGAAACCACTAATAATAGCAGAATGAGAATGATTAACATTCCAGGCAGCATACTCAGTATTGAACATGCTTTTACCTCTTCAAGCTTCACCAAAATGTTACAACAGATGTCATTTTTACTCCCATTTTGCAGCTGAGACGGCAAGGTTCCAAGAGGTCTGGTTTGCCCGAGCATGCTAAGCCCCTTCAATCATGACTAACTCTTTGCAACCGTATGGACTGCAGCCCACCAGGCTCCTCTGTCCATGGGATTCTCCAGGCAAGAACACTGGAGTGGGTTGCCGTGCCTTCCTCCAGGGGATCTTCCTGACCCAGGAATAAACCCTGTGTCTCTTATGACTTCGGCATTGGCAGGCAGGTTCTTTACCACCAGTGCCGCCCGGGAAGCCCAAGGCGACATAAACCAGGAGGCGGCACAGCCGTGACCGGGGTCGGCCCTGACTCCAGCCCCTTGGTTTCTCAGCACCATCGCTGTGTGTGGCTCTGGTCAGAGTTTTCCCCTGCTGTCGTGGTCCTCAAGGCCCCGTCTATGAAATAAGGGGCCAGCTTTGAGCCCCAGACACCAGCTGCTGGAAAGCCCTATCAGTGTCCCCACTCCAGGCTGGGCCGAGGCCTACGAGCCACAGCCCTGCTGGACCCTCGTCTCCTTTCTCGGCTCTCTCTGCCCCTTCTTGCTCTGCCTGGATCTTCTTCCTTCCCTGACTTCCCAGCTGCCTGCCATTCCCGGGATCCTTGAGGGGAACCCAGGCCCTCTGACCCAGCACCTGGAGGAGCCACACTCCCCACATGACTGTCTCCTGAGGCTCCGAGATGTGACAAGGTCATGGAGAGCCAGTGGAAAGCAGAGGACGGGCCCAGTTTTGCATTTCTTTCCTGCAGAATGAAGCCCAGCTGTCTTAATCCGTTTGGGCTGCTGAATCAGAATCCCATAAACTGAGCAGCTGAAACCAGTGGTCCCCAACCTTCTGGCACTAGGGACTGGTTTCACGGGAGACAATTTTTCCACAGACTGGGATGAGGTGGGGTGGTGTCGGGATGGCTTCAGGATGATTCAAGGGCATTACATTTAATATGGTGCCACTGATCTGACAGGAGGCAGAGCTTAGGTGGTAATGCAAGCGATGGGGAGTAGTTGTAAATACAGATGAAGCTTCACTCCCTCACCTGCTGCTCATCTCCTGCTGGTACTGCCTAATTCCTAACAGGTCATGGGCCAGTTGTGATCCATAGCTGAGTGGTTGGGACCCCCTAGCTTAAACAACAAAAGGGCTTCTCACATGGCAATTAGGGTAAAGAACCTGCCTGCCAGTTCAGGAGACACAGGTTCAACCCCTGGGTCAGGACGATACCCTGGAGGAGGAAATGGCAACCACTTCAGTATTCTTACCTGAAACATTCCATGGGCAGACGAGCCTGGCGGGCTGTAGCTCATGGGTTCCAAAGAGTAGGACATGACTGAGCAACTGAGCACACACACAGCTATTTCTCACATTTCTGGAGGCTGGAAATCTAAGATCAAAACAGACAGATCCAGTGTCTGTAAGAGTCATCCCTGCTTTGCTGTCTTCTGCTCGTAGCCTCAGTGCCTTACATGGGGGAGAGACAGAAAGACCATCTCTCTGGTGTCTCTTCATTAAAGGCACTAACCCCATTCATGAGGGCTCCACCCTCATGACCTAATCACCTCCCATAGGACCACCTCCTAACACCACGGAATAGGGTGTTTACGCTTGGAACACTGCATTTGGAGGAGATATATTCAATTCCTAGCCTGGGCAATTAGGCACTGTTAGTGCTCACTGCCTTGGCACTCAGCTTCTGAGTTAACCCAGAATCTTCCAGGAAAGGTGGAACAGACAGGACAAACCAGAAGTCTCTGCAGATCTAGCCCTGATGGGAGAGAAACAGAACCTCCTGGAATTGGCTGGGAGAGCAGAGAGGATTCAGTGAACTGCTCAAGGCTACCCCCACCATATCTCATGTCCATGTTCATCCCCCAGGAAGCAGGGATTCTTTCGGTGGTATTAAGGACAAGAATGCCAAGAGTCCCCTGCAAATGCAATAGACCAATAGGATAAGCAGGAATTGACTTCTTAGAAGCATCAAGGACTTTGAGTGTGGCCTGAGCAACAGGTTGGGTGGGAGGGTCCAGTTCTCTCCTCCCAATTCTGCTCCTCTGTCATCCCTGGGAAGGGGGGTGGGAGAGTGGTCTTCATTCATGGAATTTGTCAAAGTATTTGCTCAAAGGGTCATTGTGCAGATCTGAAGAGGAAATCCACTTATAATGTCCAACATAGCTGTTGTCATCATCACCATTACAACCTATTAGAGGCTCTTAGCTCCAATTCTAATTCCACAAATGTGCAGGGTCATTAGTAACAAGCCAGGTGCCTGTGACAAATGCTGTCTGAAAACGGAGTTCACTCCAAAGGCTGTCTCCCTCTGCTGGGTCTATCAAAGCTTATCCTCAAGGTTTCACATCAGCATTAGAGATCCCTGCTTTTCTGGAGGCCAAATGCACGGGAGGAGGGACTGCACTGGCGCACAGCCGGCATCATTGGAGCCGGGTTTGCCAGTAGGACGTAATCCACCTTGTTTTTTCCATCAACGTCCTCAGGACTAAATTTGTGATTTTTCACTAATGAATGACAGCCAAATAGTACCTGGACCCATGCCTCCTCCAAGATCACATCTCCTGTTCCTGCAGTTTCTTTAGGCTGTATTTCTTTGCTTAGTGGAAGTGGGAGTTCTAACTCACCAGGAAAATAAGCTTTGCCTTTGGAGACGATCTGCCTGGAGTTCTGGATTTTTTACTCTCGTCTCTAAGTGAGAAGCAGCTCTGGCCAAGTTCCCCTCTTTAAAGGCATCTGTCCAGACGTGTGTCCCCCAGTCTGGCCCTTAGAGGAGCATGAGGGAAATGGCATGAAGATTCTGGAAGACATATGGCCTGGGAGCAGGGGTGAGTTTGAGGCTGCAGCACTTCACTCATCTGCTTCATTTGCTGGGTTTTGAGGGGGTTTTCTGTTTCTGTTTTTGGTGTTTTGTTTTGTTTTTGTTTTGCCTTGACAAGTGACTGGTGAGGATCTTAGTTCTCTGACCAGGGATTGAACTTGGGCCTTTATCAGTATAAGCGCTGAATCCTAACTACTGGATCCACCACCAGGGAATTCTTGAGTTTTAAATAAGAGTGTTAAACACACACACACACTTTAAAATTCCCACACCCCATCCACTTCTCATTTTATAGGTAATAAATGGGTGATGGGCAGGGGCAGTCTGCACTGGTGACAGTTAAGATACCAGCCCCCAGACCCATAACCAGTGGTCTGAGCACACTGCTTTACAGCCTTGGGAAAGGACCTCAAACACCTGACCAGGAGCATCTTGGATCAGAGCTGCTCCACAGTGTATCCTTAAAAGTTTGCCGATGTATAAGAAAAATGTATCTACACCAATCAAGTCCTCTCATGGCTGCTGTTGTTGATTGCAAAGACATGTCCCAACTCTTTGCAACCCCTTGGACTGCAACACACCAGTCTCCTCTGTCCTCCACCATCATCCAGAGCTTGTTCAAATTCATGTCCATCGAGTCGGTGATGCCATCTAACCATCTCATCCTCTGTCGTTCCCTTCTCCTTCTGCCCTCAATCTTTCCCAGCATCAGGGTCTTTTCCAATGAGTTGACTCTTCGCATCAGGTGACCAAAGTATTAGAGCTTCAGCATCAGTCCTTTCAGTGAATATTTAGGGCTGATTTCCTTTAGGATTGACTGGTTTGATCTCCTTGCTATCCAAAGGACTCTCGAGAATCTTCTCCAGCACCACAGTTTGAAAGCATCAATTCTTCCGCACTCCACCTTCTTTAGCTGTGGATTCTGACTTTTTTCTGTACCTTCACTTGGAGACCAAAAGTCCTTTATTAGATAAACCAGAGAGAGAAAGCAGACCAGGTAACTACAGGCCAGATATTATTCCCAAATGTGTTCATTTGACCTGCACAGCATCATCATTTTTTAAAATTAATATGTTGTCAACACTTAAAGATCAGGCATTTTTGCATTTAAAAAAAATCTAGTTTCTCTTGCAGGGGCAGTGGGGCTGAGACCATCTGGCAACCATGACTGTCATTTTTCCACGGTGAAGACCGGCCGGAGCCAAGTGGCTTCATTCCTTCGAGAGGGGTCAAGAGTGCCAAATCCCCCACAGCTCCCCATCCCCGACTGACAGCTGCCCTCTGTGCCCACCAGCACCTGTCCGCCTGTTGGGATGTGAGCTCACATCCCAGAAGCAGACTTTGGAGTCTGGTCCTCTCATTACCCATCCCTCTCTGGCTTCAGTCCCACATCTTCACCACTGTGCCCATCTAGTTGCTCCTTGGAGCAGAAACAGAAAGACAACCTGGGCGAGCATCTAGAATGTAGGTGATGTTATGTTGGCCTCATGGTTCTGTCATGTGATACAGCAGGAAAAGGGAGGGAATTGTTGAGTAGATTAATGACAGATTTGTTGGGACCTGCCTGGCAGTCCAGTGGTTAAGACTCCCCATCCTACCCAAATGTCCATCAACAGAGGAATGGATGAAGATGTGGTACACATATACAAAGGAATATTACTCTGCCATTTAAAAGAATGAAATGAGGCCATTTGCAGCAACATGGCTGGGCCTAGAGAGTGTCACACTGAGTGAGGTCAGTCAGCAGAGAAGGGGAAATGTCCTATGACATCCAGGAATCTAAAAAGAAATGACAAAACTGAACTTACTAAACAGGAACAGACTCACAGACTTCAAGAATGAGCTTATGCTTCCCAGCAGGGGAAGGATGAGGGGAAGAGATCATTATGGAGTTTGGGGTAGACCTGTATACACACTGCTATATTTAAAATGGATAACCAACAAGGACCTGCTGTATAGCACATGGAACTCTGCTCAATGTTATGTGGCAGCCTGGATGAGAGGGGAGTCTGGGGGAGGATGGATGCATATATATGTATGGCTGAGTTCCTTTGCTGTTTACCTGAAACTATTACAACATTGTTGATGGGATATACCACAATACAAAATTAAAAGTTTTTTAAAAAAAGACTCCTCATTTCTAATGCAAGGGGCATGTGTTTGGTCCCTGGTGGAGCAACTAAGATCCCACAAGTTGCGAGGTGCAACCAAACAACTAAAAATAAATTTTCAAATATTAAAAAAGATGAAGAATTTGTCCTCAAAGCCAGCCCACTTGGGAGTCTCAGATCTGTTTCCAGGCTGGATTTTAACAAAACACAACGCGTTTCCTATCTAATGAGAGTACAATTTCAAGGGAGGAATTATCCAATAAAGCTCTCCAATACTTATCATCCCGAAGAGACAAGACTTCCCCAATGCCAAGGATAAGACATTCCAGTATGAGTGTGGAGGGAGAAACCTTCCTGGCTGGGCATGGGGGGCAAAGAGGCCAGGCAGTGAAAGGGGAAACCTGTCATCACGCACAGTCCTGCAGGAAACCACACAGCCTCCTAGCTATGCCAAGCTTAGATTAACCTATCGTCCTGAATACACATCAGAAACAAAAGCGGTCTTTGACTTTGCTGCTCCCTTTCCACTTCCTTCCAGCTGTCTTCCATGATACAAGCCTACAAGTATGGGATCCAGGCCTCTCTCCTCATCACCACCCATGGCGACCCCATTCTCTGGGATAAAAACACACAGTGTTTCTCCTTTGCGTGTGTGCCCTCCTTGGGCATTTTCATTTGCATTTTCCTAAACACTTCTTGGAAAAAATTCCTTAGTGGGATAAAGCACTATGCATGCCATGGTTTAAATGGGTTTTAAGATTTGAGAACCTTGGTGGCATTTGATGAGGAACTCCAGTAAGAAAAGCAAATAATGGGGGTATCCCAGATTGAAGCATGAGTGGAAGATGGTGAGCCTGGACCCGCGTCTACTTAGTGGCTTATGTCTCCACTTCCAGTCCACCCCTCAGGGGTTCATCAGAGTCTGAGGGTTTCCCAAATGTGACTTGAAGACCTCTGCAATGAAGTCCTGCCCATATGTGGGGTGAAGGTGTTGGTGGTGATGGTGGTACTGGCACTGGCAGTGTTGGTGATGATGGTGTGTGGTGTGAAATGGTAGTGGTGGTGATGTAAATGTGGATGGAGGCGATGGTGGTGATCATGATGGCACTGGTGGTCACGGCGGTCACTGGCATTATGGTGTGATTGTAATGGTGGTGGGGGAAGTGGGTCTCGGGGGTGGAGGCAGTGACAGTGATCATGGTGGCGGCGTCAGAGTCAGTGGTTGTGACTGCAGTGACCACACTAGCCCTGGGGGCTATGATCACAGAGTTGGTGGTGATCTGGTGATGGTGGTGGGGCTGTGTGTGCCATGGCTATGGTGGAGCTGACGTTGTGCTGTAGTGAGCGTTGTGATGGTGGTGCTGCCCCATCTGTAGTACCAGACAAAAAATCTTATTGGAACAAAGGGTTTATTAAAATTACGTCAGTTTTAGGTACTACAGTAAGGAAAATAAGCAGGTAAACACCTTGTTGAAAAGCATGCTCCTATCTTTTGTTGGAGCCCATCTCTAGCGCTGAAGACCCCTGAGCTGTTCCGGGGCGGGGAGAGGGTCTCAGCGGGCACTGTGACACTCACAACACAGGGCAGCCAGGAAATGCCCTCCTGTCTGAGTGAGTGCCTCGTGCCCAAAGGGCAGCCACCATTCAGACATTCCCTCCCTGGAGACAAGGCTTCAGGAGATGAGCCTGCAACCGTGGGGCAGGAGGAGACGTAACCATGTGTCGAGCTGGGGCAGCAGGCCAGGAACCATGCTGAGGACAGCCTACTTCAGAGGGACCTGCTTCAACAAGGACCAAGGTGGCTGGCAGACTGTCTACCTCACTGTTCTGTGTCCCAAAAAGCAAACACCTATGTCTTAGTGTCAACAAGACATAACCAGCAGCCAAGAAAGGCTCAGCCATGAAGAAGGCTAAGCACAGAAGAACTGGTGCTTTGTGGGGCTGGGGAAGCCTCGAGAGCCCCTTGGACAGCAAGATCCAACCAGTCCATCCTGAAGGACGTCAACCCTGAACATTCACTGGAAGGACTGATGCTGAAGCTGAAGCTCCACTACTCTGGCCATCTGATGGGAAGAGCTGACTCATTGGAAAAGGCCCTGATGCTGGGAAAGATCGAAGGCCGGAGGAGAAGGGGATGGCAGAGGATGAGGTGGCTGGATGGCATCATTGACTCAATGGACATGAGTCTGAGCAAACTCCAGGAGATGGTGAAAAACAGGGATAATGAAAACTGCAGCCTGGCGTGCTGCAATCCACGGGGTCACAAAGAGTTGGACACGACTGAGTGACTGAACAACAGAGCAACCAGCTGAGGCAGCATGCCAGGGCCTTCCATACAAAACTGCACCTGTTAATAATTTTAAGTAGAGCTGGGATTTTTTTGTAATTTGCTTTTATTTCAACTGCTCAGGACAAGGCATGCACCTGGACATAGAATGGGTGCTTCACATTTTGGATGAGCGACTCTGGAGTCTGAACTTGACACAGTTTCCCATGAGTCAACTGCCCTTTAAACCAGACATCCCCAGCCACCCGCACCCTCAAGTACAGATATCAGTGCCAGCCTCCATCGCCCACTCCTGAGCCCACTGATTCAAATGCTAATCTCAACTGAAAACACCCACACACACAGCCAGAAATAATGCTTTATCTGAGCATCCCATGGCCAGTCAAGATGACACATAAAATTAACCATCACACCATTCCTAGGCCATTGAATGCTGCCCAGCTGTTAAAAGAAATTATTTAGATGTGAGTATATTCATGTGGAAAGATGCTCATGAAACATACATTTAAAAAAAAAGAAGCTTGGCCATAAAAATATGTATATTAGTTTTCCTATTGTGTTGTATGAGACGCACATACATTTATGCTCAAGTGTGAATAGAAAAACATTTGGAAGGATAGTCAACAAATTATTAATCATGATGACAGCAAGAGATTTCAGGGTGATTTTTTACTTTATAAATGAAGCTGTTGGTTGATTCTTTTGTTACTAGCATATACTATTTGAAAGTGAAACTTAAAAAATTATCCACTGTTTGAAAAATAAATATTGATGTTTGGCTTCACTGAGTGCTACGGACTTAGACACTTATCATAAATAGGGAGGCATTTTTATTTCAAAAAAAAAGAGATTATTCATGGCAATTATTGATACATACCTGAGCAAAACCCCAAAAATCCTCTTGTACACATGTGTATGGAAGCAGACACAAGAGTGTGTGCTACAGCTTGGCTTGAAGTCAGAAGGGTGGGATCAAGCCAGTGTCCACGGATGGCGCAGTGGAGATGTTGAAGAACACGGCTTGTTCAGCAGTTAAAGTCTTGCTCACTAGATCAAGCTATTAGATACACAAAACAGTGATGAATCTTCAAAAAAAAAAAACCTCCATCTACCAAGATGCCAGAGAAGTGGACCCTCTAGCCCAGCCTTTACAAGAACATCCACTGGTTGGGAAAACAACGGTAGGTAAGGTTTACTACGATCTGTATGTTTGCGTGCCCTGCAAAATTCATATGTTGAAAACCTCAGGTCCACGGTGATGGTATAAGGAGAGGGGACTTTGGGGTGATTCGGACCAGAGGGCAGAGCCCTCACAAATGGGGTCAGTACCCCCGTAAGGAAGACCCCACTTCCCTGGGGGCTCGGTGCTAAAGAGTCTGCCTGCGATGCAGGAGACCTGGCTTTGATCCTTGGGTCAGGAAGAGCGCCTGGACAAGGGAACGGCAACCACTCCAGTGTTCTTGCCTGGAGAACCCCATGGACACAGGAGCCTGGCGGGCTACAGTCCACGGGGCCACAAAGAGTCGGACATCACTGACTAACACACACACACACACACAAAGGAAGCCCCACAGAGCTCCTCTGCCCTCGCACCATGTGAGGACGGGGGGGCCTGCGGCACAGAAGCGCGTCCTCCCCTGGGCTCGCGGGCACTCTGGTCTCAGACTTCAGGCTCCAGATCCACGTCTAAGCAGCTCAGGCTGTGGAGCTGCCTTACAACAGCCTGAGTGGACCAAGACAGGGTTCTCTGATGCCCCCCAGAAGACAAAGGAACCTCAGAACGTTCTCCAGACAAGTGATCTGGCTTCCTCACGCTTGTAGCACAAAGAAATTAAAATAAAAAACACAGGAGAAGGTAGATAAACAACAAGGTCCTACTGTAGAGCACAGAGAACTATATTCAATATCCTATGAGAAACCGTAATGGAAAACCATATGGGAAAGAATGTGTGTGTGTGTATATATATGTGTGAAACTGAGTCACTTGGCTGTGTAGCAGCAGTTAACACAACACTTGAAATCAACTACACGTCAATACAAATTGTTTTAAGTGCAAGAAAAGCTGTCCTCCACACATAGTGCTGGGGCTTGGACTCAAACACACCAACTCGAAGACGTTTTTGAGACAATTGGGGAAATCTAACTCTGGAGCGGGTGTTCGATGATGAGGAATAGTTGCGAATTTTATTACACTGAAGAGTAGTTTTCTAGAGCTGTTTTTCCAAAGTCCATGCATTCTAGCACTGCACACACACAGTTGTCAGGGTGAAATGACATGGTGGTACAAAACACCTCAGCAGAGGGCAAGGAAAGAATAATACGGAAATCCAGTGAAATCAAATTAGCCACCAGTGCTGAGTGACAGAGACGTTCTTTCAGTGTAAACTTCTGTACTCCTGTGGCTATGTAGGTGAACTGCGTGCAAAAGTGTAAGAAGTGGGCTGGAAGGAAACGCGTCAGAACTGAAGGTGGCGTCTCTTGGAACAGAAAAGAGCCTGGGGCAGTGGGCAGAGAGCCCCACGTGAGTCGTTGTGCCTCTCACCTCACAGGCAGGGACTTCCCTGATGGTTCAGTGGTTCAGAATGCACCCTCCGCATCAGGGGATGCGGGCTCAATCCCTGGCCAGGGAGCTAAGATCCTTCATGCCAGGAAGCTACCAAGCCTGCGTGCTACACAGCGAGAGAAGCCACAACAAAGAGCCCACCTGCCGCAGCCATGACCTGGTGCCGCCAAAAATAAGTAAATTTTAAAATGAATTAATTTTTAAAAAGCAACCACTTAAGGCAAAAATGACAAAATAGTTCTAATGACCCACTCTGCATGCTGTAATCACAGAGGTTTACGTTTTCTCTATACTTCTGCATATTTTTGAAATTTTTTAAAAATAAAAATGTGTCACCTGAAAAAAAAATGCACAAGTTGAGAGTTATGTTTTATTCCCCAGACTTTCCGAGGACTTCAAACTCAGGACACAGCACCTCAGATAACGCTGAGAAAACTGTTACAAAGAGGCAAAGCCAGGGAGCTAAACCATATAGGTTATTGTTCAGTTGCTCAGTCATGTCCAACTCTTCGCGATCCATGGACTGCAGCACGCCAGGCCTCCCAGTCCTTCACTATTTTCCCAAGTTTGCTCAAACTCATGTCCACTGAGTTGTTGATGTCATCCAACCATCTCATCCTCTGTCCTCTCCTTCTCCTCCTGCCCTCAATCTGTCCCAGCATGAGGGTCTTTCCCACTGAGTCAGCTCTTCACAACAGGTGGCCAAAGTATTGGAGTATCAGTTCTTCCAGTGAGTATCAGAGTTGATTTCCTTTAGGAATGACTGGTTTGATCTCCAAGTTTTTGCAACAAAGGACTAAGTGTTTGGATGAGTGTTACTAAGGGAAAACCAAATATCTCAAGTTAAGAAATTTAGCAGTTTTCTATGTCTGGGAAGATGCAAGAGTCTGGGCTCACTGAAGTCATTCCTGTGATTGCACCTCAGCTATCTGGGGCCAGCATCTTGTGCTTCCTTATCCTGAGTCCTCTCAGGGCTCACCATCCCAGTGGTTATAACGTGAAGGTTTGATGGCTGGAACATCTTTGTTTAATGGTTTAGCAGGTGATATTTTAGTTCTCAAATGGTTTTAAAATAGAAGTCAAAGAATAGTAAAAGCAAGAGTTTGTGGAACTCATGGAAAGAAATATCCCACAGAGACCCGAGAAGCCAGCTCAAGGAGCCAGGTGCAGGAGCCAGGTGCCTGACCTTGCAGGTGACATGGACTGCGGCTGCCCTGACCACCAAAGTGCCGTGAACTCTGGAGCACCATGTGGGTGCGGAACCTCACACAGGTGTGTGACACATACACGGAGGTGACAGACCCCGAGGAGCTCAGACAGTTGGCCATCCTGCTCAGACGTGAATGAAGGGGCCCAGAGAAAGGACTTTGCAGCCAGACCCCCGGGGCTGGGGGAGCATGGTGACTTACCTCTTCAGGATGCACATCATTTCTTACAATACTGGTTGGCATTTAAAAGCACCATACATTTAGCCTATTAAAAAACTATCAGGTCACTTCTCTGCCAGGCACTCAAGTCCCATAAAACAGTGGCTGATTCCAGAGTACACAAGCTAGGCATTTTCCCGGCTGGCCCCAGGAAGCCCCAGACTGGGTGTTCAGCATCTTCACCCCTCCCGGGGTATTGGCAATGGGGCATCACCATGCTAGCAGGGGTCCCAGTCCATTCCCATCAAGCACTGGGATCGAGGCTTGCCACACGGAGACCCCAACTATTATCACAGGTGTGTCCTCCAAGGTCCTTGCCCGCCCCCTTCTGTCCTTGGGAACTGCCCTGAATGTCTGGGATGGGTTCCACATAGCCTTGTCCCAAATCTCACCTCTCTGAGATAAGGCTTTTCTTCAGTTTCTGCAGCAAGAACATCCTCAGAGAGATGACAAAGGCATCCGGGAGATTCCATCGAAGAAACAGTGAAGAATTATTGCTCTAAAAAGAAAGAGGAAGAAAGGGGAAAATGTCTTAGTGGATTAAGGACACCCAAAATAAAACTGGTGAGACAGCAAATCCTACCTGGGATAATATGAAATGTTGACCTTTTACTTCCTAGTATTTATTTGCCTGCTCCAGGTCTGAGTTGTGGCACGCGGAATCTTTGATCTTCATTGCAGCATGTAAACTCTTAGTTGAATCGTGTGGTTGGATCTAGTTCCCTGACCAGGGATCGGAACTGGGCCCTCTGCGTTGGGAGCATGCAGTCTCAGCCACTGAACCACCGGGGACGTCCCATAATGTTGACCTCTTTTTTAGGGCTTTGTTGATTTCCACATTTGGAAGGTGGGAATCACTTTTATCATCAGAAAATGTTAAGTCTAAAAATTTTTAAAGACTTAGCAACTCAAAGTGAGTGGAGTACTTTTGGGGACAATCAGATTTCACCTGTTTTTCATTCATAATATCTTGACATGGGACAGGGATTGGAATTCTGGCTATCCACATAGAGTCAAGAGCTGGCAAAATTGCATTTGGGAGATGGATATCATCATGTGTAGCAAATGAGGCTAACCAGTTCAAGGTTATGCAAACATCTCTGAACCACTGGGAGCATTCAGTGATGGAGCCCTAGCCAAATAGGAAGAAATATTTTCAGCTGTGTAGAGTAATCACAGCTGGAATGGCCACATTCTGATTGCTTTAACAATAGCCATCTTTTCCGATTTTATTTTTTAATATTTATTTGGCTGCACCAGGTCTTAGTTGCAGTATATGAATCTTTGTTCTTCGTTGTGGCAGGCAGGACCTTTTAATTGCAGCATGCAAAATCTTTAGTTGCAGCATGTGAACTCTTAGTTGAGGCACGTGGGATCTAGTTCCATGTCCAGGGATCTTGCATTGGGAGTTGAACTCTTAACAACTGGGCCACCAGGGAAGTCCCTCTTCTTTGATTTAAATCAGCAAATGCAAATGTGAAAATGTCCACACCTCAGCCCTGTAAGTGTAAGGATGAGCCTCAAGAAAATCCACAAAAGTGGTTCTGTGCTGAAATGGAGACAAAAGTTTTGCTTTTGACCTTTGTGAGTGACTTAACAGCTGGCCCTCCACCGCCCACCCTCCCTCTGAAAGTAGTCCTCAGTTTGCTTCTCCGAAGCAGTCAGGGGTCCTTTGAAAGTGTCCCCAGCTTGTGCTTTATCTGCTATCTGATGGTGCTGAGTTAGGGGTTTGGATTGGTGAGCCCAAGAAGAAGGAAGCAAATTCGGGGGCCAAGGTGCCAGGATGCTATGGTTTTAGAAAATGGAGTGATTTTTTTTTTTAAGGTATAAACCAGAAAGACTGTGATTAATTCACACTAACCTGAGCTAATCTGTAAAATGCAAAAATATCCATGCATTATTCACACAAACTAAGTGATTCACGGACAGGTTCTCTCTGATTATTCATCCTGCATACACAGACTGGTGGGCAGCAGTCACATGACACCCACCCCTCAGGGAAAACTCAGGATGTTTTCTGAACATCTGAAGAATCAGAAGCAGGATTCCAGTCTTGTCTGCCAGCCTCCAAAGTAGCCACCTCCTCCCAGCGTCCAACACCCCTGCAGAAGGCAAACCTGAAGGTGAGGAGAAAGAGTGTAAATGCAACTACAACTTAATTACAAAGTGAAAAAAAAAAAAAAGAAAACCTTGAAGGTTGTTTCATTTCCTGCTAGTTTCTTGGGTTTCTAACAGTTCCTGGTAAAAGGTAACTGCTCAATAAATACTCAAATAAATGAATCAGTGAATGAAGTTGCCAAAATAACTGATGCTTTATAAAGTATATGAAACCACTATTCTTGTTCAAAGAAAAGTGACCATAGCTAAGATGAGATCAACTTAAATGGACATGAGGATCAAAAATCACATGCTTGCATCATCATTTTGAAAATCACCCAGAAGCATCCAGTATAAGTCTGGAGCCTAGGCCACACCTCCTCCAGCCACCTCTCTCTGCTGTGTCCACCCCTGCTCCTCTCTCCATCTGCCCACGTGTCCTGGCTGGGAGCCTCGCTTTCACCCCAGCTTCCTCTGTCCTCTGCACCACCCATATCAAACTTACCACCTGGTCACCCACCCCAGCCCCCCAGTTCACCTTCCCTGAAGCCACACTCATGCTCCCCAGCCTCTGCATCCCTTCTGTGGGCAACACTCCTGCACTCCACTGACAGAGTGCAGTGTTTAGCTGTTGTTTAGTCGCTCAGACGTGTCTGACTCTTTGCAACCCCATGGACTGTACCCCTCCAGGTTCCTCTGTCCATGGAATTTCCCGGGCGAGAATACTGGAGTGGGTTGCCATTTCCTCCTCCAGGGGATCTTCCCAACTCAGGGATAGTGCCAGCTGGGACACAGGGCTTGCTACAACTCTAATTGGGTCACATAACCCCTTCTCCAACTTCCCTCAACTTTCTGTTGATGAGATGGGTCTAGATAGATCCCTCAACAACACACAAGTCAAGAACTCAACATGGATTTTTACCTAAGCGATCCCTCACAATGTCCCAAACTTGGGTCCAGCCATTACCTCCTCTAATAGTTGAGAGACCTGAAATGGAGGAGAGATAGCAAAGAGGGGGTTGCAGGGTTCCCCCAAAGTAAGGCGGTTCTGTTGAAAAAGTTGAACTCAAATAATAAAAAACATAAACTCTCCCCTAAATCAGCCATCCATGCCCCCATGAAAATATGAATCATCATGGCAATTATGAAATGGTAATAATAATCAGTGATGTTGGGCTGTTGGAAAACTGTGTTGAGTCTGCAGGGTTTGGGAGATCATCCATGAAAAGTCCCATTGTTGCACTCTTCGGAACTTTTAAGCCTGATATCAACCATGTCAGAGTTCCCTGTTGACTGCAGTTGGGGACCCAGAGGAATAAGATGGGCCTCCAAGGAGTCTTTCTTGGGAGCTCTCATTCAAAACACTACTCCAACACACTTGGGTAATACTATACTATGCCAAGCCACTATTAAAGACTGAATGTTTGTGTTCCCCCACCCCCAGTTTAGAATCTGCCCACCAATGCAGGAGACACAAGAGACGTGGGTTCTATCTCTGGGTCAGGAAGATCCCCTGGAGAAGGAAATGGCAACCACTCCAGTACTCTTGCCTGGAGAATCCCATGGACAGAGGAGGCTGGCAGGCTACGGTCCATGAGGTCACGAGCAGTTGAGCACACACACTCCCGACTTAAGATGCTGATGCTCCAAACCCCAGTGTGATAGGTTCTGGAGGTGGGGGTCTTTGGGAGGTGATTACGTTTGGATCAGGTCATCAAGTGGTGCCCTCATGATGATCCCTTAGAAGAAGAGGAAGAGACAGGAGAGCTCTGTCTGTCTGCCTCCTCACTCCCCTCTCCTGCTGCCTCTTCCTCCATTTTTCTCTCCCTCTTCTCCTTCCCCTCCTTCTTCTTTTCCCCCTCTCCTCCTTCTTCTTCCTTCCGCCTTCCACTCTCTCTTTCCCCTCTCCCTTCCCCATCAACCCTCCCCTCCCCACTAGCACACACCAAGGAAAGGCCATATGAGGATGCAACAGGAAGACAGCCATCTTCAAGTCAGGAACAGAGTCCTCACCAGGAACAGAATTTGCTGGCACCTTGATCTTGACTTCTCAGTGTTCAGAAGCATGAGAAATAAATGTGTGTTGTCTAACCTACGTCTCTGGTAATTTGTTATGGCAGCCCTGACTGACTAAGAAAGCAACTGAGATCTCCTTTAGAAACTTGAATAACACTTAACCAGAAAAAGTCAACAAAACATACGACAACATTCTGAGCCAGCTCTGGCACCCCCGCCTCCATTCCCTACTCCCACCTCCCTTTGTGAGCATAAGTGGTTACCAAATATTTTCAAACTGCATTTTCCCTACTGAACAAGAAAAACACAAATACCATACTTAAAATACTACAATTGTCTTTACCAGGCACCATCATTTTAAGGAAACAATAGTTCTTCCCTTTACATACAGATTATGTTTTTTCCTACAGGAAAAAAAGAAGACACTGAATTTTACATACAAAATTAGCTTTAAGGTAGAAAAAATCATGCCATTCAGATTACAAGCACTTGATCTGTGACAGTTCTGACCCATAAAGTCTGTATAAAAAGATGAACATGACTTTCCCATGTGCCCAGGGCCACCATAAAGTTTTCAAGGTCATAAAGATCTCCTCTTGTGACAGTATTAGATTTCTATGTTAGACCATTTGGGATATCAAATTATCCCAAACCTAACAGCTAAAGATAACACTCACTGTCAACTTACAGCTCATTAGGTGAGATGTCCATGGCTGACATTGGTTGGGTTCTCTGCCCAGAGTCTTCCAAGATTGAAATCACATGCAGAATGCGTGAATTCTTTTCTGGAGGTGCTAGCAAAGAGTCAAGCTCATTCAGGTGGTTGAATGACTGAGGTTGTAGGACTGACATCCCTGTTTCTTTCCTGGTTATCAGCCAGGGGTCACTATGTGCTCTAAGAGGCCAGCTGCATTCCCTGCCTCACAGCCTCCTCCATCTTTAAAACCAGCAAAAGTTGAGTCCCTCTCACATCAAATCTTTCTTCTAAGGCTTCATCTGATTAAGCCAGGCTCACCCAGGATGATCTCCTTTCCCTAGTGTGAAAATGTTAGTCACTCAGCTGTATCTGACTTTTTTGCGACCCCATGGACTGTAGCCTGCCAGGCTCCTCTGTCCATGGAACTCTCCAGACAAGAATACTGGAGTGGGTAATCATTCCCTTTTCCAGGGGATCTTCCTGACCCAAGGATTGAACCCTGATCTCTGGCACACAGGAATATTCTTTGCCATCTGAGCCACCAGGGAAGCCCAAAAGTCAACTGATTGCAGACCTTAATTACATCTGCAGAATCCCTTCACAGAAAAACACCTAGGTTGGTGTTTGATTGAAGATCTGGGAGAAAGCGCATGAAGGCAGGTGGGACGGGAGGGAGGGAGGGATCTTGGGGGCCATCTTTGGATTCCACCTATCACAATGCCTTGGTTTTTGTTCACCAGCCTCATTATCTTCTTTATTCACAAAGAGTAGGAAAAGATCTCTTACTTCTAATTATTTCTACATGCCAGAAAATGAATCATTTTGGAACTGACAACCTATTCTGTGGCCAAATTGGCGAAATGTCAGAGACCAAAATAAAACCCAGCCTACTCTGAAACCTGTTTGTGCAGGCTCAGCGGTAAAGTCTCTCATCAGCTATTAGCATCATCAGAAGACCCTAAGCACCCCTAACTATCAAGTGGTGTCATGGGGGACCACAGCAGCCTGCAGCAGGTGGGCCTGATCCCTGGTCTGACCCCCAACTCATGCTCTTAGCAGGAGCTCTGGTGTCTAACACCTCACCTCTCAAAGTGTAGTCCTGCCTACCCAATAACACTGGGCCAACCTGTGAGCTTAGAGGAAATGTGGACTGTCAGGCCCCATCCCTGATCTGCAGAAACAGACTCTGCCTTTCCACAAGATTTTGGAGAATCTATGTGCAGAGTTGAGCTTGAGGAGCCCTGGTGTAAACCACACGCCCAAGGACCAGAAATAACTCATTCTGCAAAACCCTGCAAAGATCGAACATGTTACCCCCTCCCCCATCCAAGTCCACTTGGTCCCTGCACCGACTGAGCCTTTATAATGACTTCCAGCCACACTGCATCCAGCCACGCGCAAGGGGATTCTCACGATTCAAGCAGTGATTCCCTAAAATCACTCCCATCTCTTTGAGTAACTCTTTCCTTGGGTGCCCAATTCTCTGCCTGGTTTTCCCTGCCAGATACCCAACAAGTACCCACAGTTGGGAGGGCTTTGATTTATCAACGGAAGCCCCAACCTAAGAGGCTCGCTGGGGTCACTCATGGACCTGACAGAGGGACCCCCGCCCCCCACCTTGAATGTTACCCACCTCTGTGTTGGAGCGGCGGGCACCAACACAGGTGAACCGGCTCACAGCTATTGGCCGGCACTAGTCACGTGTCCTACTCCCCGTCCCCACCGCCCCCCCAACAGCTACGGGCCGGAAATGCCTGCAGTCCACACCGGAAGTGGAGAGCTCCAATCGTTCAGGGTCATGTGACTTGCGCGCCCACTGTCGGGAAAGGCTGATGGAGACTGTGAGCATGGCCCCCTGAAGTCCCCTTGTGGCCACCCCACTTCTCCCTCTCAGGGCACTCTGGGGCCCTCTTCTATCGGCAGGTTTTCTGAGAGGTGATGGGGGTGCCAGGAGCCACGTGGCCTCAGCGCTCGGTGCCAGCACCAGCTGCCTCCCCCCACTCGCTGGGCTCCTTGTGGGCCTCGGAAAGGCCTGGGTTGACTCTCGGGTTTCTGGTTTCCCTGGGCAACAGGAAGCTGGGGCTCCCCTGGCAGAACTCAGAGCTGCTGGGCTGGGGACGTCTTGTGGCTTTGTGAGGGGTTTCCCCCAGCCAGCAGGTCCCAGAACCTGGCTCTCCAGGTGTGTCGTCATCAGAACACACCCATTCTGCCAGGTTCCAAAAAGCGCAGGCCGGGAAAGGGGCTGCATCTTAATGCTTTTCCTTAAGAGGCGGGGGGGAGGGGGCGGGTTCAACAAGTCACTTAACCTTCTTGGTCCTTATTTCCTGGTGTGTAACAAGAAGGCCTTCACAGCATCTCCCTCCTAGGACGACGGGGAGAGAGAAGAGGAATAAGGATGAGGAGAAGACTAAGGGTTGTAGGGACTAAAGGTATGACCTTCACTACCCAAATCCTCATGCTACACACTTGCTGTCACACCTCTCGCATCCTGGATGCCCGTGATTGTGAATGGCCCTGCACAGCTGCCCTAAGCACCTGTAGTGAGGACTGTTAACAGTGCCTCAAAAGCACAGTGCAGAGATTCCCTGGTGGTCCAGTGGTTAAGACTACTAGCTTCTAGTGTAGGGAGCGTGGGTTCAATCTCTGGTCAGGGAACTAGGATCTCACAAGCAGTGCAGTACAGCCAGAAAAAATAAAAGCAGAGTGCATGGCCCAGGCAGGCTCAGAGAACCCCTGGGTCACTTTCAGGTGTTCTTCCTGTGCAGAACCACTTTCCTCTTCTTACCTGCTCTGCTGGGCCCTATCACCAGGCCAGGTACAGAAGCAGGGGCTCTAAGCTTGTCTGATAGGCAAACAAACTTCCTGATGAGGAAGGACTAGTTCCCAGGAAGGTTGGGATTCTTACCTGGGCTGGAACTAGATCTAGAATGGAGCATACTGACTGTACCCCAGCTTGGCCTCCAATCCCTGCCAGGGACACCAGGGGTGAGTGGGTGTCCCAGCCTGGCCAAGGACAGGGTCCCCTATCCCTCCACTCTCAGATCCACCTGTGCATGGAGTTTCCTCAGAATCCCCAGAACCAGAACCTTCCTAGATGTCCAGTGGTTAAGATTCTACCTTCCCAGTGCAGGGGGCACGGGTTCAATCCCTGGTCAGGGAACTAAGATCCTGCATGCCACAACCAAAAAAAGAAAAAGAAGAATCCCCAGAACTGCTGCCCCCAAAAGAGCCCAGTCACTTTCTCATGGGAGGGCATCGTCACTCAGACGCTGTACCCGGGGAGCTTGTTGACATGAGAGGGCATGCCAAGGATAGTGAAGACAGAATTTGCCTTTATCCATATGGTGATCAGGTCTCCTGAAGCATATGATTTTTCACACATGCATATTTAGAAACTGGCAACCTTTGTATGAGTTTTGTTGCTAAAAGGAACTGGCCCTTCTAGAGCGCCAGTTTGCCTTACAAGGTATTTTTGTTGCTTGTTGTTTTGGAATGTGACAGTCATTTTCTCATTTCGAGCAATACACGAAGAAAAACATCACCTGGCCAGGAAAACCATTGTAACGAGTTGTGTTTCAAAGTGGCTAATTTTGGATGGGTCTCAGAAGTTTCTAGATTTCTAAAACCGTCATGCATTCTCAGGTGGAAAGAGAGATGCCTTCCTATATCAAACAGAAGCTGTGGTGTTTGTAGCCCACATTAGAATGCTTTCCAAAATGTCTGCTCATGCTAGTGGGTTTCATCAAGGGAGGTGAGGCCTCCTTGGGGACATTTAAGATGTTCGGGGGGTTTCTATTCTGATGTCACCATGATGGGGGAGGGACTCTGATAGCATTTGTCAGATATAACTCGGGGAAAGTCCCTCACAAGAAATAATCACATCACATCTCACGTGATTTTCAAACTTCATTCTTGACATCTGTGTAGCTAACAATCCATTCATTATTATCTAAGCCTGGACGGAACCCTGTATGACGTGTAAATATTGTGTTGAATTGTTTTTTTTAAAAAAAAACAAACATGGTTTAAAATACACTGACTCTCTCAGTAATGCCATCCACTGCACACATCAAGAAAAGTCTGTACAGTACTTAGATTGGCTTGGAGTTTTTCCAAGAGCCATTCTTCAGTCTGGACAATTAGAACACAAACACCAGTGCCTTCCAGGTGTTTCCATTACTGGCACCACACCCTGGCTCTGGTCTACCTTTGTAGCTGTTGCACTTGCAGTGATTCTATATTTAGAAGCAGGCCAGCGTGCACATGTCGATCAGAATCCTTTCACCCAGCAGGGCATGTTGGCAAGGGTAAGCAACAGACAAAGAAAAAAAAGGCTGAAATGTGCATCTTAGGTTCCTCGGTATTTAAGTCTATATCACAGACCCTAAGCATAATCATGTCTAAGAAAGAAAAAAAAAGTTCATATTTAAGTTCCCTTTCAGGAATTCTGCTCAATTTTCTGTGGCAGCCTGGATGGGAGGGGAGTTTGGAGGAGGATGGATACGTGCATATGTATGACTGAATCCCTCCAATATCCACCTGAAACTATCATAACATTGTTAACCAGCTAAGCCAGTGCCAGTGCTCATTCAGTCCTGTCTGACTCTTTGTGACTGTAGTCCTTGGGGCTCCTCTGTCCATGGGATTTTCCAGTCAAGAATACGGAGTGGGTTGCCATTTCCTTCTCCAGGGGATCTTCCCAACACAGGGATCAAACCAGCGTAGCCTGCATTTGCTGCACTGGCAGGCAGATTCTTTACCACTGCACCACCTAGGAAGCATTAATCAGCTATACTCCAGTACAAAATAAAAGGTATTTTATTAATTAAAAAAAGTTCCCTTTTGGGACAGGATGGGTCAGCATAATTAGAAATCAGATCCAGAGGTCTCCGAATCTCTTCCAAGATTCTGTCTTGTGCACCAACAAGAATTTAGGTGCATCAAGAGACTTCCCTGGGCTGGCATATCCTTGCAGCTTACAGACTTGCCGTTCTAAACAATTTCTCTTCCTGGCTAAGGTCAACACTACATCCCCAGCCTGATGGCAGACCCTGGAGTTTGTAGCAACTGGTGTTCTGGTTCTGCTTTCCTCTAGAAAGGAGCCCTATCACCCAGTGCAGATGGAGGTACCAGTTCCCATCTTTCCAGCCAGGTAACCATGGGCTAAATCCTCACCCTAAAAGCCTCTTTTTTCTAGGGGAGGATAGGAGTATCTCCCGGGGTGGAGTGGGAACTGCATTGGGTAACGAGCAACGGTCCTAGGACAGTGTTTAGAGGGATAGGGCTCTCCTCTGGCACTGATGACCATCTGGCACTGCTGTCATCGCTAGAATCTACTGTCCTGGAGTAGTTTTGGTACAGCTTTGGGCTCAAGTGTGGGGTGAATCCCTTCCTTCACTTTCCATTGGCATCTCATCTTGGGGGGCCCTGGTCCAACTTGTAGGCAACCTATCACCCCACCAGGGTGTCATTGGAAACTTTGGCCAAGTTGTCACTCTGAGAGTCTCAAAGGGGTACCATTCTTACCCTGACTCCTGTAGCCCCTGCCTGTCCTCAAGTTTCTCCGACCAGAGCATTGAGATCTGAAAGGTCAGGGACTGAGGCGCATTTCCTTCTGTCTTCTTAGAGTCATGTACACAGTGAATGCTTAATAAGTACTCATTAGATGGATAGGTGGACAGAAGGATGGGTAGAATGATGGATCGATGAATGGATGGATGGATGGATGCAATGATGAATGGATGAATGGAGGTATGGAATGATGAATAGATGTATGGAATGATGGATAGATGGATGGAAGGATGGATGGAATAATGGATGGAGAGATGGATAGACAGATCTGATAGTAAACTCAGCCCAGAGAGAAAGCCCCACATTAGATGACCATGGTGTCAAAGCTGCTCTCCCTTCTCCCTGGTGGAGAAAGGAGCTCTTTCCTCCTGCCTGAGGCCCCCTCCCCCAGGCCCTCTGCACCAGCAAAGATGGCAGAAGCTGGTGGTAATTTGGGTTCATCACAGCATCTCAAATCACTTTTCAAACTCTTGGCTCAGCCCCTTAGACCCTTTGCCAAGCACGTTTCTCCTTGGTGTTTAAACTCTAGGGAAACATTATCTGAACATTTCCAATTCATTTATGCTCAGATCATCAAAATGCCATTTTACAAGAGCTGTTTGAACTCCAAAAGGTCTGGGAAGCTTTCCCTTGGAACAGTTACATGGAAAGGCAGCCTGGGACTTCCTAAGTAGATGGAGTGCCCCGATCTGCTACAGGCAGTGCTCACCTCCCCCTCCCCACCCCCTTGACAACCTGGGCAGACAAATCCCACTTCAGAGCAGGAGGTCAGGCAGGCTCTATCCAGGCCACCTCACCGCACAAATAAGAAAGTACTCCTGGACCCAATTAGGCGATTTGAGTCCCCGGATGCAAACAACTTCAGAAAGAATCCTCCTGTGCAAATATTCCTTTAAATGCAAACGAAGTGTCTCCAGAATTCTCCAGATTAGTGATAAAAGTGGGAAGGGCATACTCCAAGACACAGAGGCTAAGACTCTCAGTTTCCTCTGTGATTGGGTTCCAGGGTTTAAAGGGACTGTGTTCTCCGGTGCCCAGAGCACTGCTGGATTCAGGATTCCATTCCACAGAGCCTGGCGTGGTCTGTCCTCTCACAGCCTCCAGCTCACTCCACATGCACCCTGCAGACAGAAGGAGAGCAAATGCACGAGACCTTCTGGAACATCCCTTCCCCATTCCTTGGGCTGTTCCCTATTACCTACCCACTCCTCCTGTCAGCAACTCTCCAAATGTAAGGATAAAAACAAATATCTTCCTCACCCCCACCCACTTCTCCACTTTCACCTCCATGACCCAATTCAACTCTCTCCTGTGCCCAGGGTGGGGACGGGGTGGGGGGGGTGGTGTGGGGAGGTATAGTTGCACCAGAAATCAGAAAAGCAGAAATCACTCAAATTGAAAACAGAAGGTCAATAGAGAAAATCAGTGAAAGCAAAAATTGGTTATTTGAAAAGATCAATAAAATTAACAAACCTCTGGCAAGACTGGCAAAAAAGATAAGATACAAATTACCAGCATCAACAATGAAATGGGATAAAGCAACAAATATAACAGGTATCACATGGTTAATAAGGAAATACTAGGACCAACACTACATGCATAAATTTGACAATTTAGATGAAATTAACAAATTCCTTGAAAATTAGTAACTACAAGATCCCTTGGAGGATGGCATGGCAATCCACTCCAGTATTCTTACCCGGAGAATCCCCATGGACAGAGGAACCTGGCAGGCTACAGTCCATAGGGTCACAAAGATTTGGACAGAACTAAGTGACTGATCACTGCACTGCACCATTTATCTGAGATGAAGGAGATACTTTGAACAGCCCTATAACCAATAAATAAATTTAACCCATAATTTTAAAACTTTCTAAAAAGAAATTTCCAGACCCAGATGATTTCACTGAAAGGATTTTTTAACACAAATGTAACATAATTTCTTCCAGAAAATAGAAATTTATTTTATGATCCTAGTATTACTTGATATCAAACCAGACAAAAACAGTATAAAAGCAAAACTACAGACAATACAAATATATCTTCTAAAGATTTAAACAAAATATTAATAAATAAAATTTAGCAGTATTTAAGAAGAATAGAGGAGAATTTCCTCAACTTGACAAGCAACATCTACCAAAAGCTATATGTAGCTAGCACCACACTTGATGGAAGAGTGCTTTCCACCTAAGACCAAGAACAAGATAAGAATGTCTACTCTTACTACTATAGCAACATAGTACTGCAAGTTCTCCCTGGAGCAGGAAATGGCAACCCACTCCAGCATTCTTGCCTGGAGAATCCCATGGACAGAGGAGCCTGGTGGGCTACAGTCCATGGGGTCGCAAAGAGTCAGACACGACTGGATGACTAACACTTCCGCAGCAAATTACCACACATTTAACAACTTAAAACAACACCCATTCATTCTCTTATAGTTCTATAGGTCGGAAGTCTGGTAGGCTTGGCTGGTTTCTCTGCTCTAGGTCTTCCTTAGCAGGACAACTTGTGTTCCTTTGCAGAGCCTCTGGTGGTTATAATCTCCCAGACTCACTCTGGCCGTGGGCAGAGTTCAGTTTCATGCATTTGTAGGACTAATGTTGCCATTTCTTTGCCGGGGTCATCCTTAGCTTCTAGACATCTCCTGCATTCTGTGGCTAGTGACCCGCCTGCTCCATCTTCAAAGTCAGCAATGGTGGGTTGAATCTTTCTGACACTTTATATCATCTGACCTCTTGCCCTTCTCTCCTCCCAACTCCCAGCTCTCGGCTACTAACTTTCCTGTTTTTCTTCTTCTTTTTTTCCCTCTCCTTCTCTTCTCCTCTTCCTCCTTCTTCTCCCTTTATTCCCTCTTTCTCTTCTTTCTTTCTCTCTCCCCACCCCATTTGCTTCCTCCTTTACTTTTAAGGGCTCACATACTTAACACTGGAGGAGGGCATGGCAATCCACTCCAGTATTCTTGCCTGGAAAACCCCATGGACAGATGAGCCTGGTGGGCTACAGTCCATGGGTTTAAAAAGGGTTCAGTTCACTTCAGTCGCTCAGTAGTGTCTGACTATTTGAGACCTCATGAACCACAGCAGCCAGGCCTTCCTGTCCATCACCAACTCCCACAGTCCACCTAAACCCATGTCCATTGAGTCCATGCTGCCATCCAACCATCTCATCCTCTGTCGTCCCCTTCTCCTCCTGCCCTCAATCTTTCCCAACATCAGGGTCTTTTCAAATGAGTCAGCTCTTTGCATCAGGTGGCCAAAGTATTGGAGCTTAAGCTTCAACATTAGTCCTTACAATGAACAGCCAGGACTGATTCCTTTAGGATGGACTGGTTGGATCTCCTGGCAGTCCAAGGGACTCTCCAGAGGCTTCTCCAACACCACAGTTCAAAAGCATCAATTCTTCTGCACTCACCTTTCATTATAGTCCAACTCTCACATCCATGCATGATTATGGGAAAAACCACAACCTTGACTAGACGGACCTTTGTTGACAAAGTAATGTCCTGCTTTTTATATGCTGTCTAAGTTGGTCATAACTTTCCTTCCAAGGAGTGAGCGTCTTTTCATTTCATGGCTGCAATCATCATCTGCAGTGATTTTGGGGCCCAGAAAAATAAAGTCAGCCACTGCTTCCACTGTTTCCCCATCTATTTGCCATGAAGTGATGGGACCGGATACCATGATCTTAGTTTTCTGAATGTTGAGCTTTAAGCCAACTTTTTCACTCTCCTCTTTCACTTTCATCAAGAGGCTCTTTAGTTCTTCTTCACTTTCTGCCATAAGGGTGGTGTCATCTGCAGTATCTGAGGTTATTGATATTTCTCCTGGCAATCTTGATTCCAGCTTGTGCTTTCTCCAGCCCAGCATTTCTCATGATGTACTCTGCATATAAGTTAAATAAGCAGAGTGACAATATACAGCCTTGATGTACTCCTTTTCCTATTTGAAACCAGTCTGTTGTTCCATGTCCAGTTCTAACTGTTGCTTCCTGACCTGCATACAGGTTTCTCAAGAGGCAGGTCAGGTGGTCTGGTATTCCCATCTCTTTCAGAATTTTCCACAGTTTATTGTGATCCACACAGTCAAAGACTGTGGCATAGTCAATAAAGCAGAAATAGATGTTTTTCTGGAACTCTTTTGCTTTTTTGATGATCCATTGGATGTTGGCAATTTGATCTCTGGTTCCTCTGCCTTTTCTAAAACCAGCTTGAACTTATGAAAGTTCATGGTTCATGTATTGCTGAAACCTGGCTTGGATAACTTTAAGCATTACTTCACTAGCATGTGAGATGAGTGCAATTGTGTGGTAGTTTGAGCATTCTTTGGGATTGCCTTTCTTAGGGATTGGAATGAAAACTGAACTTTTCCAGTCCTGTGGCCGCTGCTGAGTTTTCCAAATTTGCTGGCATATTGAGTGCAGCACTTTCACAGCATCATCTTTCAGGATTTGAAATAGCTCATCTGGAATTCCATCACCTCTGCTAGCTTTGTTCATAGTGATGCTTCCTAAGACCCACTTGACTTCACATTCCAGGATGTCTGGCTGTAGGTGAGTGATCACACCTTTGTGATTATCTGGGTCGTGAAGATCTTTTTTGCATAGTTCTGTGTATTCTTGCCACCTCTTCTTAATATCTTCTGCTTCTGTTAGGTCCATACCATTTCTGTCCTTTATTGAGCCCATGACAACTAAAGCAACTTAGCATCCATGCAAGCACATATTTACATTGAGCCAGATAACTAATGATAATTTCCCTGTTTGAAAATCACTCACTTAGTAATCTTAATTGCATCTGAAAATCCCCTTCACAGCAGTGTCTAATGTTTGACTGAATAGTCAGGGAACAGGAATCTTGGTGGGGAAATCTTTGAGATTATGCCTATATGGCATACCATATATGCCAGCAAATATGGAAAGCTCAGCAGTGGCCATGGAACAGGAAAAGGTCAGTTTTCATTCCAATCCCTAAGAAAGGCAATCCCAAAGAATGCTCAAACTACCACACAATTGCACTCATCTCACATGCTAGTAAAGTAATGCTCAAAATTCTCCAAGCCAGGCTTCAGCAATACATGAACCATGAACTTTCCTAAGTTCAAGCTGGTTTTAGAAAGGGCAGAGGAATCAGAGATCAAATTGCCAACATCCAATGGATCATCAAAAAAGCAAAAGAGTTCCAGAAAAACATCTATTTCTGCTTTATTGACTATGCCACAGTCTTTGACTGTGTGGATCACAATAAACTGTGGAAAATTCTGAAAGAGATGGGAATACCAGACCACCTGACCTGCCTCTTGAGAAACCTGTATGCAGGTCAGGAAGCAACAGTTAGAACTGGACATGGAACAACAGACTGGTTTCAAATAGGAAAAGGAGTACATCAAGGCTGTATATTGTCACTCTGCTTATTTAACTTATATGCAGAGTACATCATGAGAAATGCTGGGCTGGAGAAAGCACAAGCTGGAATCAAGATTGCCAGGAGAAATATCAATAACCTCAGATACTGCAGATGACACCACCCTTATGGCAGAAAGTGAAGAAGAACTAAAGAGCCTCTTGATGAAAGTGAAAGAGGAGAGTGAAAAAGTTGGCTTAAAGCTCAACATTCAGAAAACTAAGATCATGGTATCCGGTCCCATCACTTCATGGCAAATAGATGGGGAAACAGTGGAAGCAGTGGCTGACTTTATTTTTCTGGGCCCCAAAATCACTGCAGATGATGATTGCAGCCATGAAATGAAAAGACGCTCACTCCTTGGAAGGAAAGTTATGACCAACTTAGACAGCATATAAAAAGCAGGACATTACTTTGTCAACAAAGGTCCGTCTAGTCAAGGTTGTGGTTTTTCCCATAATCATGCATGGATGTGAGAGTTGGACTATAATGAAAGGTGAGTGCAGAAGAATTGATGCTTTTGAACTGTGGTGTTGGAGAAGCCTCTGGAGAGTCCCTTGGACTGCCAGGAGATCCAACCAGTCCATCCTAAAGGAATCAGTCCTGGCTGTTCATTGTAAGGACTAATGTTGAAGCTTAAGCTCCAATACTTTGGCCACCTGATGCAAAGAGCTGACTCATTTGAAAAGACCCTGATGTTGGGAAAGATTGAGGGCAGGAGGAGAAGGGGACGACAGAGGATGAGATGGTTGGATGGCAGCATGGACTCAATGGACATGGGTTTAGGTGGACTGTGGGAGTTGGTGATGGACAGGAAGGCCTGGCTGCTGTGGTTCATGAGGTCTCAAATAGTCAGACACGACTGAGCAACTGAACTGGCTGACTGATCTGATGCCTACCAGAGACTTGGAGAACTTACTTGAAAAATCCTTTATCTGACCAAGGCTTATATCTAGAAAACAGGCAAAGTCACTAAAGAGGATATACAAATGGCAAGTAAACACATAAAAAGATGATCAATAATAACACTAGCCATTAGAGAAACGCAAATTAAGACCACGATGAGATATCATTACATACCTATCGGAGTAGCTAAAATGAAAATAATGACGATACCAAAAGCTGGTGAGGATTCAGAGGAACTGGGTCTGTCATCCGTTGTTGGTGGTAATGTAAAATATTACAGTCACTGCAGTCCTAAGTATCTATCTCGGATAAGTAAAAACTTATGTCCACACAAAACCTTTTATACAAATCTTTATTGTTGCCTTATTTCTTTTATAATATCCCTAAGCTGGAAACAATCAAAATGTCTTTTAGTGAATGGATGAATGTTCAAACATACTGATAGAACCATACTGTGAATGTACTAGCAAGCATTCTCCAGTTAGATAGATAGATTTTAAGAAACTGGCTTGTATAATTGTGGAGACTGTCAATCTAAAACCTTCAGAATATATTAGCAAGCTGGAGACCCAGGGAAGAGTTGATGTGGTAGGTCAAATCTGAAGTCAGTCTGCTGAAAGTTTCCCTCTTCCTTGGGAGAAGTCAGGTTTTTTTCCTGTTGAGTCCATCAGTTACTTATTTACAAATTCTACTGATTGAAATGTTAATCTCCTCTTAAAAGATATCTTTGCAGGAACAAAATAGAATAATGTTTGACCAAATACCTGGGAACCATGATCTAACCAAGTTAACACGTGAAATTAACATTACAGTGGAGTACTACTTGGCGATAAAAAAGGAACAGATGGTTGATACGGCTTGCATGGGTCTCGGGGGAATTCTGCTGAATGAAAATAAAATAGTCTCAAAAGGCCACATACTATATGATTCAATCTATATAACATCTTCAAAATAACCACAATACAGACATGGAAAACAAATTAGTGGCCGGGGGGAGAGAAGCGGTGACTGTCAGGGGAAACAGGAGGAAATCTTTACAGTGATGGAGCAGTCCTGCACCTTGACGGCAGCAGTGTTTCCAGGCATCTACACCTGTAACAACCTGGCAGAAAACTATACACACACAGTGTGCCCAGGCCAGTGTCCTGGTTTTGATTCTGCACCATAATTATGTAAGTTTTAACTGGTGGGCTAAGTGATGGAGGGTACACAGGGCTTCTCTCCACCATCTATGCAGCGTCCTGTGAATCTATAATGATTTCAGAATAAAAAAATGCTTAAAAAAGAAAGAACCAGAGGATTTATAGCAGAGTTAATATGCAGATTTTCAATAGCAAACATGTATTCCTCTGAATTGACACACGCTTTTTAAATGTTTTTCCTGGTTTTTTTTTTTTTTTACAAGAATGTCCTAAACTTTTCCCTCAGAAGGAATTTAGACAAGTGCCAATGAATGAAGTGACACCTGTTCATACCTATGGGAGGAAGCCAGAAAGGGAGCAAGGCTTAGGATGCCCTCTGCCTGAATACCAAGAAGTCACTGAGGTGACCAAACCCCAAGGCTCCTAAAGCCTGAACTACCCACTTCCTTCTCACCCTCCTCTTATGTGGTCTTAGGCTTGCAGCGGCTGCCATGATGGGCCAGTGGCCCAGCGTGGTCCTTCTGAATCAGAAATTGTTCTTTTCCATTTGTTCACATTTTTAAGATAATTTCCTTTCTTTCCTATCTCAGTCAACAGCTATAAAAATAAGTCAACATCATGGTCTTCAAAGGCCACCCAATCTGTGTTCACAGATCCCATTCATATGACGATAGTAAGCCCCAGAGATGAACAAGCCTTCCCAAGCAAGTTATTTATAATTATTAATGGTGATAATTGAAAAATACATGTGCAATTTATTTTTGAAGCCACATAGATTCACTGAATCTGATCCTCTAGTTATGGGACTAGACTGCATTCACATTGCTTTTGAAATAGTCTTCAACAATCAAAATAAGGGAATTCTCTGGCGGTCCAATGGTTAGTGCTGCTGGCCAAAATTTTGACCATCTCTGCCCACCGAAGCTGAATTAAAAACATAGAGGCAGAGTTTAGAAAATAGAAAGCTGGCTTTAATTCCCAGCAGGTGGAGGGGGGGAACACAGTAGCCTCATGCCTCAAGAACTGTGCCCTCCCTCCACAAGGAATCTAGAGGCTTATATAAGGCAAGGGCTTCCAGTCAGGAGTAATGAGGAACAAAGGTGATGGGATCTTGATTTCTTCCTGTTGCACTGTTTCAAAGACAGTCTTGAACTGGCGTCAGTAACCCAGTAATCGAGTATGGCAGTTTAGTGGCTCTGCAGTCTTCTTTCTGTTATGTAACTACATGGGGAAGGGTGTTGTAAGGGTAAACACCAGATATAAGATGTATTTGGTGTAGAGTCAAAGGAGAAAAATGTGAATTGTAGCTCTTGCAGAATTAGGGGGCAGAAAAGCAAATTTAGTTACAGACATTCAGAGTTAGGAACATTTAGAGTGAAAAAAAAAAACTAGGAATATTCAGGCCTGTTCACTGTTCTCTTTATCTTCTTTGTTCTCAGGAAAAGGAAAGAGAAAAACTCATTCCTCTTCTTTCCTTTTCACTACAACATTAGGACTTAGCGCTTTCACTGTTGTGGGCCCAGGTTCAATTCTTGGTCAGGGAACTAAGATCCTGCAAGCCTCATAGAGCAACCAAAAAAATAACAACTAAAAAATAAAGTCAAATCAAAAGAAGGACCATCCAGACAGGACCTTAGGAGAGTCTAAAGGACCTGCCAAACAAGAGGTTAGCAATCAACGGACTCCAGTCAAAGGGGTAGGCCAGGTCTGGGATGGCAGGACCAGACTGGCTCGTAGGACACACAGACAGACAGGAGCTCTGTCCGTGGTGCCCCCGGCCCTTTCTCCTCTTCCCTCTTGTCCGGCAAGATCCTCATTCCCCTCCGGGTCGACCCTGTTGGCCAGGTTTTAACTGACCCCCCCCCACCAGAAGAGGCACCTTCTCCTGAGGCCTCCTTCCCACCTCCCCTCCCATGAGAACGAATAAGCAGGGTTTGGCTGGCCCCTCATCCTGCCTGTGGTTATTACAGCTGACTCACCAGACCATGCTGGGTACACAGTTTGGAATATTGAAGCAATTCATTTAACATGAGATCATATTTCCCTCTGTCATTACATATTCTTGGAAAACATGATTTTTAATGGCTGCAAACAGTGCCAGGACCATCTGCTTACTTGATGTTGGCATTCAGACTGGCAGAGAGAGCAGATTTATGGCTACCAAAGGGGAAAGTTCAGGGAGGGATAAATTTGGGATTAGCAGATACACACTACTATATATAAAATAGATAAACAACAAGGTCCTACTGTATAGCACAGGGAACCATATCCAATATCTTGCAATAAACAAGAAAAAATTTGAAAATGAATATATAATATTTATATTACACATATATATAGCTGAGTCACTTTGCCCTACACTAACTTACAGCGTCGTGAATCAACTATGGCTTGTTGTTGCTCTCTAGTCACTAAGTCCTGTCTGAGTCTTTGTGACCCATGGACTGCAGCACCCCAGGCTTCCCTGTCCTTCACCATCTCCTGGAATTTGCTCAAACCCATGTCCATTGAGTCGGTGATGCCATCCAGCCATCTCATCCTCTGTCGCCCCCTTCTCCTCCTGCCCTCAGTCTTTCCCAGCATCAGGGTCTTTTCCAGTGAGTCAACTCTTTGCATCAGGTGGCCGAAAGTCAAAAGCATCAATTTGACTATTCTTCAAATCAACTATACTTCAATTAAAAAAATAATGAGGCAGTTTCCTATCCATTTGAATAAATACTGTAATAATCAAATGATTATCCCAAACCTCCTTACCACTTAAAAACTTAATCTGGAAAGGGTGAGGGTCGATTTTAACCCTGCAGGGGAGTGGTCAGATAGAGATCGTCTTCCCAGGCATAGTCCGCCTTCAGATAGGTCTGAGAAAGAGAAAGGCCCAGCAGCCCCCTGGCAGGGCCTCAGTACAGGTATGAGGAGTCGGGTGGTAAGAGCAGCCGTGTTGATTGGGCGTGTGGGAGACTGCAGCCCTGCACAGAGCGCTTTGACAGAAAGCGGTCACCACGGCAGCATTTTTAGCCAAAAACGAATGAGGAGAGGACAGATGACAGCTACTCACTGTGAGAGCTGAGGCTCCAGGTGGCTCCGTGGTAAAGAATCCGCCTGCCCGTCCAGGAGACAGGGGTCAGACCCCTGACCCGGGAAGATCCCACAAGCCACAGAGCAACGTTGAGGCCGTGCTCTGGAGCCTGGGAGCCGCAGTCACTGAAGCTCTGGTGCCCTAGAGCCTGTGCGCCACAACTACAGAATAGCCCCACTCACCCCAACTGGAGAAAAGCCAGCACAACCACAAAGAAATAAATGAATAAAATCTTTAAAAAGTAAAAGGATTCAGATGAGTGCACGGAGCCAGCAAGCAGTGTCCCACCTCAAGGGTCCCTGCGCCCCTGTCCTGCACAGGTATTTTTCGCTCAAATGTAGGAGAAACCCACCCCTCTCCATTGCTGGCTGTTCCTGAGAACCTCCCCTCCAGCTTCCATTGTTCTCCACCTTGTATCTGCCGGTAAAACAGGACATTTGTGTTTCCAAACAGTGGTCACAAGAATACCTCCAATCTTACCTGCTGTCCTGGCATTCTTCACCAAGAGGTGGGATCTAAGTCCTCTTGCCTTGAGCCCAACCAGCCTGGAACTTGCTTACAGTCAAGAGTGTAGCAAAAGTGTCACACATGGTTTCCAAAGCTAGCTCATAAAATCTGAGGCCATTTCTACCTGGCAGCTAGAATCCCTGAGACTCATTAAGAAGCATGACCTCACTGAGGCCCCCATGCTGAGAAGATGCTCAGGCCATGTACAGGTATTCAGGCTGAAAGTCCCGACTGACAGCAGCAGCCGCCACAAGCACAGGCAAGCCTTTGGATAACTCTAGGTCTCAGCCTCTCTGTATCCCCAGCTGAGTCCCCAGACATCGTGGCGACTGGCCAAGGGGGCCACTGCAGCTCATGAAGTGTCACAACAACAAGGACATGGAGGACAGACTCTCTGATGAGTGTTGTCACTTTGAAGAGTATCTGTGAATAGTCGGTGCTCAAGAAAACTTGAATTTCCCTGAGAGAAACTTGAAAATGAAGACAAAATAACCCAAAACTCACAAAGCTCTGTGGAAAGGCTGGATTAGGGAACTTGGTTGATCCCAGAGGCCCAACTGGAGACTCCTAGCATTACCACCCAAGTGAAGGTCAAAGGGAGAGTTGGGTGAGCTAAGTGCTGGCCCCTAAGTCCCCAGATGGCTATCAGGATGGACCGGTTCTCCTCCAGTTGTGCATGCCCTCCAGAAAGAAAACAGAAGGGCCTTGGCTATTCCTTCTAATGGGTGAGACTCGGGTGGTGGGCACATGGGTCATGAGAGAGCATCATCGAGAACAACATGGTGGCCACTCTCCTGGCACACATGGCCCCAGGTCTGTGAGGCTCTCACCAGCCTTCCCAATCAGACGTGACTCGGCTCCTCTCTGGGTTCAGGTCAGCAAGTTGGATGGAGAAAAACAAAGGGTTCAACCCAATCCTCCAGGAAGTGGGGGAGAGGAAGTTCTTCCCCTCAAGGTGACCTTGAGAAGAGGGTAAGAAAATTCCCACCTAGACATCATATTGACATCCCAGGTGGCTTGGTGGTAAAGAATCCTCCTGCCAATGCAGGAGAAGCAGGAGACGCGGCTTCAGTCCCTGTGTCAGGACGATCTCCTGGAGGAAGACATGGCAACCCACTCCAGTATTCTTGCCTGGAGAATTCTACGGACAGACAAGCCTGGCGGGCTGCAGTCCATGGGGTCGCAAAGAGTCAAACATGACTGAGCATGCGTGCACACATCAGACATCACCTTAAAGGATTTGGTACAATTGGTCCACCATTCCCCACAGGCATCTGTGTTAAAGCTGTTTTTACAGTGCACTCTGAGCTCACTGTTGCTCACGAGAGAGACCCAGATAATGAAGAATGTGCCCCACGTGTCCACAGCTCAAGACCTGCTCAGAGAGGGAGCACTGGCTTGAGCTGGGAGAGTCTGAGCAGGGCCCACTGGTCCCCTTTCTCTCTGAGGCCAGGTCAGACCTGGCTCATCTCTCCCCCAGTCACACACTGCTTTGCACAAAGCGAGCACTCATCCCGGTGGAGCTCTAGCTGGGGAGGGAGATGCAGGCACTGGACAGGGTAGGGGGCAGAGAGAACACACCGCCCAGCCCCAGGAGGGAGAGGGTTCATGGAACACACACAGCCAAGCTCAGTTGGACACACCTTGGTTTTCTTGGAAGCCAGTAAGACACAGGAGAAAGGGCCTTGGGGCTCCCTGGAGGATCCCCTCCTTCTGCCCCATTTCTGAGCACCAAGCCTCCAGGCTTTGTGTTCAAGTCTGGTCTTAGATGAGAAGGTCAGGCTGGGCAGGTAAGTGCCAAATAAGTAGATTGGAGTCCCTGTGTTCCTAGAGGTGCTGCCAGATGGAAAAACAAACACAAGAATAGGATTTTCTTTAATATTGGCAGTTTCTGAAAACCACTTCCAACCCCATTTCCCTAGGAACACCTTTGGGCTCTGGAGAATATGACAGCAGCTCCCGTTTGGACTTTTCATCTGTGTGTCGCCAGCAACAGCTACATCCTCTGGATGCTGGTTCGGTTCCCCTTGAGCGTCCCCAGTGGCGTGACAAACACCTCCTGAGTGACAGAAGGCTAGCAGACCACCTCTGCACTAGATGAGTGTGGTCTGTGGGGCAGATGCCTCACTCACCAGCCTCATCCATAACTTGGAAGTCTATGGGGTCCCCAACACCTGAGAAATCTCCAATCTTTTCAAAGGCCTTTTTGCACTGCAGCTCGTTCTGGCCTCCTTGCCTGGGGGATGAGCCTCTGCCCCTCCCCACACACCCCCTCTCTTGACCACACACAGTCCCCTCTCCTGACCACCGGCCTTGGAGGGACAGCTCTCCCTGAGCATGAGAATTTCAGAGACAGAAGGAATCTCTCATTTGCTGCAAAAGTAGCTTCCGGCTGGCACTGGGCTTCATCCTGATGAAGTTTTACCCTCTGGTGAGGATGGGCTGGAGAGAGCTTTATCCACAAGCTGGCATCCCCTCTCCCCACTCCTGGCTCCAGCTCTGCCTCCCACAGGAAGTCCATCCCAGCCAGGGAGGGCGCCCAGGAACCCCAATCTGATGGTGTAAACCTTCTTGATTACACCACTCCGGGTCCCCTCGATAATTATATGTGGGAAGAGAAGGTAAAAGATGGCCCCGACAGGGACTGTGTGCACCTAGCATCCCACCCTGCGCTGCCTCTTACCTCCCAAATAGTAAAGAATGAAGTCATCCAGCCGCTATGCATCAGGCAAATTCAAGGACTGTGGACACAGCAAGAAAGAGAGCAAAGGCGACTGGGAGCAGCTGCTTCTCCCGCTGCACCGCCATCTCCCTCGGAAATGACATTTATTTCTAACAATCCCGAGCCTCTGACTCACCGGCTGCCCTGATTCTTCCTGCCAGCTGCAAATTTTTGGAGCTCTTTGTCATCGACAGGAATGTCCATGGTTGCTAGTGGTCCCCACAGCCTTGGGGCCTGACTTGGTTGCAGAATACAGGAAAGGGACACGCTGGACAGTCATGGCTTGGCAGACCAACCACCTCTGCTCCGAGCTGCAGATGAAAGCCCCAGTCTTGCAGAATCTCACCTCTAAGGGCCACAGATCAGCTATAAGGCAGGGACAAAAGGATGGGGCAAAAAAAGGAGGACACTTGGGGCCACATTTAACTCTCGTTGCTTTTTTTAAGGACCCTTATCTTTTTCTAGCAGATCCCAGACACCTCCAGTCCCGGAATCGAGGGTTCAAACTGGTGTGTCCCTTCCCCTTCACAAGTCTGTGAACAGAACAGACTTGATTGGATCCAACTGTTCTCCTTTCTGAAGATCTGAGCTGGAAAGCCTCACATCCATTCTTTCAGGCTTGAGGGCCGCAGGGAAGCTGAAGGCAACTGCAATTTGGGAACAGGGGAGGTGGTGGAAGTAGGGGAGTCTCATGGTACCCCTGAGGCAGAGCGCATGCAAATGGACATCAGCAGATGTGGAGATGACACGATGTCTGGCCAGGTAGAAAGAAAACCCAGAGCAGCGTTTGGACAAATGTGCTACCTTGATTTCCATCCAAAAAGCAACAGAACTCAAGGTGAGAGCTGTCAGCTCATCCAGGTGGCAGGTAGAAAATCAAGGCCAAGGTCAGAGCACAAGCTCACTTCCAAAGTGGACACTCGCTCCAGAGGGGTCTGCGGGGACCCGACGAGTGAGCGCTGGAAACTCCTCAAGCCACCGGTTTACTCCAAACGCACTTCCGCTTCACGGACATCACAGGATCTGGGGTCCAGGCGGCGGCGGTGCCCGGGGGCGCCCTGCCTGTCTAAAGGGTTTGCTGGCAGTGTTCTCAAGTTACCTATCTGGTGTCAACCTGGGGCAGCCGTGGGACTGGGCCATGAGCAAGATGGCAGTATTTCAAACAGACACCCAAACACCTGTTTTTCTTGTGAAGTAAAAACAAGTTAATAGTCACACCAAAACCATGAAGAAAACCACAAGTGACCCAAGGATTTCTGACTCACCCCCCAGTGTGAGTGCTTTGTGACATTCCTCCCAAAGCCGTCAGCCACCTTCGGGGGCACAGAAGCGCCAGTCAGCAGTCCTTTTGTTTCCCTAACTGGGGGTGATTACCCGTGTGTGCCTGCTCCCAGATGCCTCTTGCTTTCAGACGGAAAAAAAAGAAAGAAAGAAAGAATAAAAGAACAACAGCCAAAAGAAAAAAACCACTCAACTTTCCCTTAAGCTCAAGTGACTAAGACGAGCTGGCAGGGACCCTCCCTCAGACCATAATTGTGGGAAACCGCTTGCAAAACAGTGTTCTCTGTAAGATAGACTGTCTGTTCCCAGCAGCCAAGAGCCACACCTGAGAGAACCAGTGAGAGGTTTCCTTTAAGAAAACTTCGAGAAAACCTTGAGAAAGCTCACTCTCCTATGCGCCAGGAATAGCTGTGAAGACTGACTTTTACAGCCTGAGAAATACATTTTTTTTTTTAATCTTTAAAAAAGAAAATTTTCAGCACAACATTCACCCAATTCCGGAAACTTGTGTTAGCAAGCTCTAACCCAGTCTGGGGCCCTGTGACCTCCCAGGAGCAGAGGGTCTGGCACATGCCAGACACAAGTCAAGTCCCTTTTCTGGCCAGCTGGGCCTGCACGAGCCACGAGTCCAGCGTCCACTGGAGCCCCGGGGCGGCCAGGCCCCAGAGCCCTCCTGGGCTTGACACGCACCCGCAGGGAACTGGGCCCGGCCCCCAAGCCCAGGCTGCCTTTCTCGGGTGGGGCTGCAGGCTCAGCGCGCTGCGAAGGTGCCTGTTCCCCGTGCCACCCCCACGGAGGGCAGCGGGGCAGGGGAGGACTGGGACCATCTACCCCGTTCACTCCCCCTCGGGGTCTGACCGGAACTGGAGGTGGCAGAAGAGGCGCCAGCCCCACCTCCACCTGCCCTCTGCCCAGCACTGCTCCTGGGCGCCCAGACCCTCCACCCAGCTGCCCTGCTGTGCCTACGCTGGTTTCGGCCCCCTAGAAGCTCTCGGGGGCCCAGCCCACTCAGACTCCCAGGGACCGCCCCGTAAGCCGGCCGAGAGCCCGGTGCTCAGGGCTTAGCGGCAGCCGAGGGAACAGCTGGGACACAAAGAAGAAACGAAGCGCAGGCGTATGGAGCTGTTTGGGGCCCTGGGTGAGCAGGGGCCGGGGGCCAAAACCCCACCTGCCAACAAGGAGACCAAACCAGTCAATCCTAAAGGAAAACAACCCCGAATATTCATTGGAAGGACTGATGCTGAAGCTGAAGCTCCAGTAGTTTGGCCACCTGATGCAAAGAGCCAACTCACTGGGAAAGACCCTGATGCTGGGAAAGATTGAGGGCAGAAGGAGAAGGGGCAACAGTGGATGAATGGTTGGATGGCATCATCGACTCAATGGACATGAGTTTGAGCAAACTCTGGGAGATGGTGAAGGACAGGGAACCCCGGCATGCTACAGTCCACAGGCTCACAGAGTTGGACACCACTGAGTGACGGAACAACAAGAAGGGATGAAGAAGCTGAAGCTGAAGGAGATGATGTAATGTGTGCAGGGCCTTGTGGGCAGCTGTCGGGCCGCCAGTCCCATCCATCGGCATCAGAGAACTGTCCGTCGCTGGTCTGCAATCACACACGCAGGCGGCGGGAGGAACACACAGCTTCTCACTTTCCAGCCGCACCTGGCAGAGGCCAGAGCCCTGAAGAAAAAGGATCTGCAGGGTTGAATACTTGAGCCTCTGCCACAGGGTGGCCCTTGGCTCTGGGCATCTCCGGGAAAAGGTGGGGGTGGGGCAGTGCAGAGGGTCTTCTCCCCAGAGGGCATCTTTGAGCAGCCTCCCCAGGGCCCTCTGGCACCTCTCGTCAGCATCACAGGTGTTGGCCGCTGTTCGGCCTGCTGCACGCATGCAGCAATGTCTTTAGCCAAGACATTTCTACAAATCGTTTTTATGGGTATTGAAAAGAAATAACCTTGAATTTGAGAGTCGTAATGTTCCACTTCTGCAGCACTCAGAGTCTATCTCACCCCTGAGGCTCCAAACCCAGCCATCAGCAGGAAAAAAAATCCTCTGAATCTCAAGAAAAAAGAAAACAATCACTCCAAAAAGCCAAGACCCCCTCTCTGGACACCTTACCTTCGGCGTCTACAGACTTAGAATGATGTGTAAAGTGAGAACTTTGACACTCCTTGGAGGGGAGCGTGCAGCCAGGTCCCACAAAGCACAGGGCCTGCTGGCTGGTGACCAGAAACAGAGAAAAGCCAGGAGTCACAAGACTGTTGTCCGAAGGCCTGCACAGCCACTGGCCGTGACTGCTGACCGCAGCTTAGGCGATGCGCGTTACTTTTACCTGGATAGAGTCTTTAAAACCTGGTGGCCTTACAGGTGAAAATAATAAAGATTTTAGTGAAGACTTAATGAAGCCAAGACAGTTTGTGGAACATTCCAGAAAAGAGCTCCTTAACTCTGCTGTTCACTGGCTTTTTGTTTTTTCACATTGAATGAACATGTTTGTTAATTGGTACGTAAGGACTGCACAGCGTTGTGTTAGATTCTGCCGAACAGTGAAGTGGCTCAGGTGTAAGCATACAGTCACCCCCTCCCTCCTGGGTCTCCTCCCCATCTGGCAGCCACCCCGCCCCCAAGGTCGTCACAGAGCACCACGCTGAGCTCTCTGGGCAGTGCAGGGGCTTCCCACTAGCCGTCTGTTTTACACATGGGAGTGTATTTATGTATGTTCTGCTCTGCCGACTCATTCTAGCCTCACCGTCCCTCCACCCTGCATCTGCATCCACATGTTCATTCTCTATGTCTTCATTTCTGTTCCTAGAAATATTTATCAGCACCATTTTTCTGGACTCCACATATATGCGTTAATCTGCAATATTTGTTTGGGCATCATACTCATTGTTGTTTCCACAGGGAGGAACACCGGGAAAATTCTTAATATTCATGCATTTTCTTTCTGCTTTTTGGCCTAGAGCTCTTTAAGTAACCAGTCATATTTTGACCTCTCTTCACAAACTTGGATTGATCTGCAAAGACATTCACTGGAGCTTTATACATAGTTGTAAAAAAGTTGGCCCTGTATACTTGTCCCATAAGTTGGGAATGGTTACATAAATTATGCTTACATCCATAAGATGGAAGAAACAGCAAGTCCGAGATGATGTTTTTCAAGGCTATTTAATGACGTGGAAACATGGTTATGTAAGCATGCTCTAATGTTAACTGGCACCAGCCTCACCAGACCTTTGCCACATGCCAGGCACCGTGTAAAACACAGCTGAGCACCATCCTAACTGTAGGGTGTGGGCACTATGATTAATCCCCGTTTTAGAGATGAGGAAATCGAGGCACAGAGAGTTTATGTTTCTTGCCCAGCTCAGACAGGTATAGTCAGGATCCAAACCCTGGAAGTTTGGCTACCGAACTGGTGTTTGTAACCACACTCATCATTCTGCCTCTCAAGGAATATGTGTCAAATCAACCATTGAGGCCGTTAATCAGGGTTTGCTAGAAACCTACTTCTTGAAAAATATTATACTGAATGTTTGACCCCAGAGTCAAGATGGGGAAGTAGGGAAGAAATACAGAAGCATGGTGCTGGTGAGTTCCCACAAAGCAACAGCTGGTATGGTCCCATCTGTGCAACGGTTGGGCAATGAACATGGGCAGTGCTTGTCTCTGGGGCTGGATTTCAACCCAAATGGATATTCTTCCTTGCATTTTCCTGTTGGAATTATTTTCATTTATGGTGAGTATGATTTGCTTTTACAGAGACCTTTTGAAAAGGTCAGAGTTTAATCATAGTCCAGTTGGGGCAATATGCCATAAACTAATAAAAAGGGAGATGTAATACCCCCCACAATGCTCACAGCAGCACTGTTTACAATAGCCAAGACATGGAGGCACCCTAAATGTCCATCAGCAAGAGGATGGATAGAGATGCGGTGTATTGTAATGGACTCTTACTCAGCCATAAAAAAGGATGAAATAATGCCATTTGCAGCAACACAAATGGACCTAGAGAGTATCATACTAAATGGCATCAGTCAGAGAAAAACAAACAGCATGTGATATCACTTATTGTGCAATCTAACATATGATACAAATGAACTTACTTACAAAACACATACAGATTCAGACATAGAAAACAAACTTACAGCTCCTAAATGGGAAAGTGGGAGAAAAGGATAAATGAGGGGTTTAGGATGAACAAATACAAACTACTGTATAAGAACTAGTTGAACAACAAGATCAAATATCCTGGAGTAAGCCATAATGGGAAAAACTCTGGAAAAGAATGTGTATGTCTGTGCTTAACCAATCACTTTGCAGTACACCTGAGACTGACACAACGTGGTCCATCAACTACACTTCAAGTTTAAAAAAGGAAGATGCACACCGCTGTCCTGGCCGGGGGTGGGAGGATTCTCGGGCAGGGAAGGCCCGGCTGAGAGCCAGGCGAGCACAGAGGTGGTGTGTGGAGTGCCTGGAGTCAGGATCCAGGTGCGGTGGACTCAGCAGGGCACAAGGAGTTTCAAGAAGGTTGGTTCTGCTGTGGTTTTTTTTCTTGAACTAAAAATGTTTGAGATGATGCAGAAGGGCACAGTCTCTCTCCATTTCTTTTCTCAACCACTAGGAAAGGGCACACCACACACCCAGAAGGGCCTGGAAGGACAGGTGGCGGGTGGGCAGGGCCCAGCTCAGCCGTGGGAGAAGCAGGGCCCACGCAATCACGCCGCAGAGGAGGTTCTGGGAACAGAAACCACAGGTGAGTCAGTGTGGGGAGAACCATGTGGAGAGCCTTTAATCCAGTCCTCAGACTTGCAAAGAACTTTCCAGGGAAAGAGACAGCTGCCCCCACCCCCGCCAAGTCAAGTGGCAACAGACTCAGGTCACACAGGTCGTAACACAGTCCTCCTGTCCTGCCCCGCCGGGCTGACAAGGTCAGAGGAGCCTCTCCTCTCAGCCTGAGGACTGTGCAAACGGCTGCGCACACCCACCCCCCGGGGCCTCCGTGGAGATGGGCTCCGGGATGACTGAGCGGTCACCATGGCGTCTGTCGGCCAGCACTGGGTTTAGTGAAGTCTGGGGACTTCCCTGGTGGTCCAGTGGTCAAGAATCCACCGGCCAATGCAGCACACACAGATTCCGTCCCGGGTCCAGGAAGATCCCACACACCACGGGGCAGCTAACCCCCGTGGTCCACCGCCACGGAGCCGGCCTGCCTAGAGCCCAGGAGTCGCAACCAGAGAGGCCGCCACCGTGAGAGGCCCACTTGCTGCAGCTAGGGCAAAGCCCGAGCAGCAGTGAGGACCCTGCACAGCCAAAAACAATAAACAATTTAAAAAAAAAAGAAGTTTGTTGATGCATCAGACTCAGCTCCCTATTAGTAAATAACCCCATGCCAAGTTTTCAAAGAAAAGTCTGTGTCTACAGATGAGAAGGAAGGGAGCAACGGAGAGGCAGTTTTGCCCAGAGGAATGAGTCAGAAATACACCAACCCTAGTCTCGCTAACCCCTCATCACAGCCGACGACCCCAGCGCTGTGCGCCCAGCACTCACCAGCTGCGATGAGGGGTTAGGCATTTAGGCTCAGTGTATTCCTGACTAAGCGAAACCCTGAAACAGTGAGCTCCTTTCATGCTCAGCAGCCTCGTACTGTGGCTTCTACTATTGCCCCCTCTTACTGACAAGAGCTGGAGGGTCAGCCAGCAGGTAACTGGCAAAGCTCGAGTCTGAGGATGGGTCAGGTTGTCTCCAAATCCCTGGCTCTTGGCCTCCCTGCTGCCTGGAAATGTGGCAGCAGAGGGCCTCCTTCTAAAGTCAAGTAGACACAGGAACAGGCCAGATACCCACGCCTGACACAGGGCCATGTTCATGCTGGAGGGGCAGAGAGTCCTGTCACTCCAAATGCCAGCAGCGTGGCAAAACATCACCAAGCCACTCCAGACTTTGTTCAGGACAAAACCAAGGGTGTCTACAACTCCTGTGATGCAACAGCAACTCAGGCTGGAGAGAGAGACAGGAGCAGAAGGAAAAAGATCCACGACGAGGGGCAGACACTGTCCCCCAGACCCTGGTGGTGGTGGTTGTTTAGTCGCTCAGTTGTATCCAACTCTTTTGCAACTCCATGGACAGGCTCCTCTGTCCCTGGGATTCTCCAGGCAAGAATACTGGAGTGGGTTGCCATTTCCTCCTCCAGGGGATCTTCTTGACCCAGGGATCGAACCAATGTCTCCTGCATTGGCAGGCAGATTCTTTACCACTGAGCCACCAAGGAGGCCTCTCCCAATCCCTGAAGTGAAGTTGCTCAGTCGTGTTCGACTCTTTGCACCCCCACAGACTGACTATAGCCTACCAGGTTTCTCCGTCCATGGGATTTTCCAGATAAGAATACTGGAGTGGGTTGCCATTTCCTTCTCCAGGAGATCTTCCCGACCCAGGGATTGAACCCGGGTCTCCCACATCGTAGGCAGACACTTTATCGTCTGAACCACCAGGGAAGCCCCAGTCCCAGGACCCAACCATAATGTGCCCTCTGCCAGCTGATGAGCTGCTGCCAGCAGGTTGGAAGGTTTAGCAGAAGTGCCGAGTGTGTGCAGGAAATGCCTAGTGCCCCTCAGTCACCTCAGCTGGGCATTCAGGGTCCCCCAGCTCTGTGCTCCTGTCTCCCCATGACTCTGCAGTTGCCTGGAACCCTGCCAGCAGCAGCCACCCTTCAGTCCCAGCCACCTCTGGGGCCCAGGACCATCCCTCCTTCACTTTGAGGCTCACCAGCCCCACTTACTCCTTCTGGGGGTTCCCGGCTCCTCATGCCTGGGTGAAGGAGGGCAGAGAATAGATCCCATTGCTCAGGGAGCAGGTACTTCCCTGAGACACAAGCTCTTAACCCAGGCCCACGGGTTGTCAGGCGGGCTGTGCAGACCCTCTGCCTCTCCAGTGGGAGCTGGGCCAGCACTTTCCTTGGGTTGTCAGAGAAACCACCCTGGTTAGGTGGGTGAGTGCAGGAGGAGAGGCAGAAATGCCTTAAGGAATAAGCCTCCTCCACTCTACTATCTTCCCTGGTGGCTCAGACGGTAAAGAATCTGCCTGCAATGCAGGAGACCCAGGTTCGATACCTGAGTCGGGAAGATTCCCTAGAGTAGGGAATGGCAACCCACTCTAGTATTCTTGCCTGGAAAATCTCATGGACAGAGGAGTCTGGTGGGCTACTGCCCATGGGGTCACAAAGAGTCAGACAAGACTGAGTGACTAACAATTTCACTTTCACTCCACAGTCAGGCTCCCTGTGATCCAGAACAGCACTAGCTGCAGCAAAAAATGAGCATCAAGGGCTTCCCTGACGGTCCAGTGGCTAAGAACTGACCTTCCAGTGCAGGGGACACGGGTTTGATCCCTGATCACAGGCTTCCCAGAAATGCAAGACCAACTCTAGCAGGGAACTCACCCAGGAATTCAACTCACTGCTGGGCCTGCTACAATACTCTCTCCCTTTATTCTTGTACTATTGTTTTCTTATCATGTATTAATTAAATACTCAAGTAATAGATAAGTCCTCATTCATGCAGACATTACAGAAGTGTACAGAGATGTGCCAGGGCACACCCACACTCACGCTATCATTTTATACTAATTACTCTGGGAGGGGCCAAGCTGAACCCGAGGTCTAAGCTGCCTGTAGAGAGCAACATCCAACAAGCCGAAGGAGGCAGAGGGAGGTGACAGCCTGCACAGGGCAGCCTGAGGGATGTCAGGGAAGGCCTGATGGCAGAGGCAGAGGGGTCAGAGGACACACCCAGGCCCAGGTCCCTTAAGCACCCAGGCCTGGCCACTTGGCAGAATCACAGCCTCCATCACCCACTTAGCGTCTTAGGAATTAATTACCTGATGGCTCCAGGCAGAATCTGGGAGCCTGCAGGAGGCTGCAGGCAATCTGCAGAGGCCTGTAGAGCAGTGTTTGATGTCATATATCAGAAGAACCCTCCGAGGATGGATTTTCATATTTTCACATTTACTATAGCTCTGATTGTGTCTCAAGTTACTAGTTCTCTGATAGAAGAACTTGGTTGTGATAAGTTTATCAACAGCAAATAGCAAAGGGATGAAACTACTCCAAGAGAACCTCTGTGTTTGGGACAGTCTTCTATCAGTCTAGTAGCTTGATTTTTTTTAAAAAAAAGTATATGAGAATAAGGCAATGCACTGATGAAAACAAAGGAAGCTTATCATGAAAAAGCATTGGAAAAAATCGAGACAAAAAATCAAAAGCATCATGAGACTCATCTAACATTCTTTTTTTTCCCTTTTTTTGAGACTCCTCTAACATTCTTTTGAATTTGTATTGATCTGAGTTCTTTTCCTTGCATTGTGGACATGTCTTCCAGATTGCTCCACTAAAATGTAAAGGAGAGTTTTGCAAACCTGAAGCCTGATTAAGAAAAATTGCCAGTGAGCCTGGAGTAGAGGAAAGTTTAGGGGAGAATGGATACACACACGTGTATGGCTGAGCCCCTTTGCTGTTGACCTGAAACTATCACAACATGGTTAATCGGTTGTACCCCAATACAAGACGAAAGTTTTTTTTTAAAAAAAAAAAAAAGAAAGGAAAATTGCCAGTGATAAAACCCATGATGATGAAGGAAATTAGAAAACAGTGCTGACAAGAATAAGGAACCATAGTTCTCAGGACTGGAAGGTTATAAAAAAAACTTGAGGTTTTCAGAACATGTGCTTTGTTCATGTCAGACTCACAGATGCTTTTAGTGTAGGATTGGTTTTGTGTTTTGGGGGTATCTCATTTGGCAAGGAAAGTACCTACTAGTGTTTGTCATGTTTTCAAGAATATTCGAAATTTCTGGGGAAATTCTGTGGAGAATTAGATTCTAAGTCCCTACAGGGCTAAGTTAAAGGCAGATGCTTTCAACTGAAGCCCAAACATTCCTCCCGGGGTCTCAGCTTTAAAGATGTCAGGGAGAGTCCAGGATGGACAGAGCCGCGCTTCCTGAGGGCGCGGCCTCACCGCTTGCGTCTCACCCGCCCTGAACAATGCATGCAGCGTTTACTAAGTCTACCTCACAAGTATTCTATTAGAAGACTGTGATCCAGTCACTCATGAAATCCAAGAGCCCACTGAGGCCAGAGAGGCAGGGCTGACTTTCTAAGGCCACCAGAGTCAGATGACAAATTCCCAAAACCCAAATAGTTTACCACCGATTTCAAAACCCATGGAGGGGCATCAGGACCTGTATTCCCTACTCCCTTGCCCTCTTTCATTCCTGCACAGTCTACCCCACGCCAGTCCCCTGAGTCATCCTCTGCCCCGAGAAGCGTGTTGAGAACTGATTTGGCCCAAGGAGGAGGAGCTCCCAGAGAGCCCCGCCCCCCCCAGAGTCCCGCCCCTGTCTTCCTGGTTGAGCTGGTGCCCGGAGCTCTCTGCTCCTCTCTTCTCTCAATCAAAGCTCAGTCCAGGTCTCCCTCCAATGCATGCTATTCCGTTTCAGCCAGACTCCTGTATCACATCCCCCGGCAACATGATAGTGATGACCTCCAAGGACTAGAACTCCCTCCCCGGGGAGTTTCCAAATCACGGGCTCACAGGACTCATTACTAGAGAGATGGATAGGTGGTGACACCCAGGAAGTGGGGAGAAGTGGGCTAGAGCCAAATCAACGTTCCCCACTCGCAGGGTGCTTGTTGGAAGTGTGTCTGCATGGCCGGCCGAGTCACCAAGCATGCTGCCTCCCGTGGTGAGGAGGGGCAGTAACCTCTCCCGTGGTCACTGGTGGTCACTCAAGTACTCTCAGCGTCCAGAGGTATGCAGAGTCGTCCCTTGCTTCATGTCAGGCCCGATGTTCCAGCCCTGACAGAATTCACAGGTACGGCCGGGGTAGGAGCTGGAAGTCACCTATCCCGAGCCGGGCTCCTGTGGTCACCCTCTCATGGGTGCTGGGGGAAGCTCCTTTGTTCTCCGTGGCCCCTTCCCCCACTTTGGTGTGGTCGGTGGGGGCGGGGGAGGCGCTCACTGTGGTCTGGCTTCAGGGTAGAGTAACCACAAGACGATCAGACTGCAAAATTAAACTCAGGGGGGCCGAGTTCCTGTGTGTTCTCCTGCTAGAAAGGCTTCTTCGTGGTCTTGAGTCCTATGTCAAAAATGGCCCCTTGTGAAAAGAATTTATGGTTATGGGGAAAGGATGGGGGGAGCAGGCTGTTACAGAGCTTGGAATGGACATCTACACACTGCTGTATTTAGGATGGACAACCAACAAGGACCTGCTGTAGAGTACAGTATGGGGAACTCTGCTCAACATTATATGGCAGCCTCCATGCGAGGGGAGTCTGGGGGAGAATGGATGCATGTATCTGTATAGCTGAGTCCCTTTACTGCTCACCTGAAGATGTCACAGCTTTGTTCATCAGCTATGCTCCAAAATAAAATAAAAGGTTTAAAAAAAAAAGTCCTCTGTGAGCATGTGTTGTAGATACATGCATGTAGGTCCCAGGAAGGAGTGGGGAAGGGGATAGAAATCATTCCCACTGCATTTATCACATTATGTGTAAATTGTCTCAATCCATCTGTGCTTAATATGAAAAACTGCATTCTACCTGCACAGGTGAGTCTAGGTGGTTATTTCAAAAATGGTAGTTCCTTGTCCATCCCCCCACCACCAGGGTAATGTTTTCCACCAAGCTGATGAACAGATAAAACTATGGTACATATATACAGTGGAATATTACTCAGCCATAAAAAAGAATGAAATAATGCCATGTGCAACAGTACAGATGGACCCCAAAATAATCATACTAAGTGAAGTAAGTCAGAGAGAGAGACATATACCATATGATATCATTTATATGTGGAATCTAAAATATGACACAAATGAGCTTCTCAGTGAAACAGAGAGAGAGAGCACGCTTGTGGTTGCCACGGGGGTGAAGGGGCAGGGCAGGGAGAGGCTGGGGACTTGGGACTCGCAGATGCAAACCGTTATCTACAGAGTGGGTGACAAGGTCCTGCTGCAGAGGCCAGGGAGCTGTACTTGACACCCTGTGACAAACCACAACAGAGAAGCATAAATACACAAATGCCCTTTCTCTGTCCACTCCTCCCTGCACGCCCCTGAGGTCACCCCAATCTAGGCCTTCCCCGTGCCACATGAAGACCACCACAGTGGTACACAACGTCTTCCAGGCCAGTCCCCCTGCCCCAGTGTCTCTAAGAAATCAATGCATTCAGCAATCGCTTACTGAGACGCTTCCAAATGCCAGAACTGTCCAAAGTCCTGGTGCTAATCAGAAAAATAAGACAAGCAAAGTTCTTTGCTCTCACATATCTCCTTAAAAGCCAGGAAACAATTCACAAGAGTAACGTCAAGTGGTGATAAGTAAAACTGAAATAAGCAGGGTTAGTTAAGGAATAAAGAATGATAGAGGGCTATGTTATGGCAATTGCTCACAAAATGTCTTAGATAACAGCAGGCTTCTAATCCTCATCACTGCAAAGGCAGATGAAATTCTTCTGTAAACTCCAGTGAGATAAAAATTTATTTTAAAAGCTCGGGCAAGTCCCTGGAATAGAAATATTTTGTTTAAAAGCTTTCCTAAACTTTGGTATTTTAATAAAGACCCCATGATATGAAGCTTATTTCTTGGTTATTCAAAAAAAAAAAAAAAAAATGAGGGGCTTCCCTGGTGGCTCAGTGGTAAAGAATCTACTTGCCAATGCAGGAGACACAGGTTCAATCCCTGATCTGGAAAATCCTACATATTGCAAAGCAACTAAGCCCATGTGCCACAGCTACTGGGCCTGTGCTCTAGTGCCCAGTAGCCGCAGCTATTGACGCCCTCAATCCATAGAACCTGCGCTCTGCAACAAGAGCAGCCACCACTACGAGGAGCCTGCACACAATTACCGCCAGCAAGCAGCCCCCACACCCACAACTAGAGAAAAGCCTGCACAGCAACAAAGACCCACCTAGCACAGTAAAAAATAATAAAAGTGTGTTTTTCAAAAAAAGGTGAACTTCCCTGGCAATCTATAGTTAAGACTTCATGCTTCCAATGCAGAGGTTGCAGATTCAATCCCTGGTCAGGGAATTAGATCCCTCATGCTGTTTGGCAAAAAAAAAGAAAGAAAGAAAGAAAGAAAATGGCTGATGGAGACAAAGCTGCTATTTCACACAGAAAGGCCCTGGGAGCCTCTGTAAGGAGGGGCCTGAAGGGGATGAAGAAGCTAGCCATGCAGATATCAGAAGACAAGTGTTCCAGGCAGAGAAAACAGTGAGTGCAAAGGACCTGGGGCAGGTGCATACTCTTTGACTAAGGGCAGTCAAGCAGTCTGATAAAGAAAGAGAAAGTAAGCAGAGTGATCTGGGTTAGAAGTGAAGTTACAGAGGTATCACAGACCAGACCATGGAGAGCTTTGTAAGCCATGGAAAACACTAGGAATATCAGACTGAGAAGAATGGGGAACTATTTGATAGTTTTGAGCAGAGAAGTGGAATGACCTGACTTGTTTGCAGAGGATGCTGAGGACAGCCTGCAGTGGAGGGAGGAGAGACACAGGGAATCCAGCTGGGCATCACTTGCGGTGGTCCAGACACGGTGTAAGGATGGCTTTGAGTGCCAGGTGGGGAGAAGTGGATGAATTCTGGACATACCGCAAAGGTGAAGCCAACAGAATCACTGACGGGCCAGGTGTCAGTCGTGAAAGAAAAAAAAGTACCAGAGATGACTCAGAGTTTTCACCTTGAGTAGTTGGGAGGATGCAGGGGTGGGAGGTCGGCTGCAGGAAGAACAGGCTGGGGAGAGAGCAGGGAGAGTGCTCAGTCTGGGGTGTGTCAAGTTCACGATGACTGAGGTCCAGGTGGAGATGTGAGGCCGGCAGCTGGCTCTGTCTCTGGAATTCAAGAGAGACTCCAGACTGAAGGCTTATACAGGATAGAAGAGAGTGTGTAGTTGCTATTTTTTCTTTTTTCTTTTCTTTTTTTTTTTTTTGGTCTTAAACAGTAGTCTTTATATATACAAAGCAGTGCAAAATGAGGCAGTTCCTCAAAGGGTGAATCGGAGCCAGAAAATCCATCCTGGGTGTGAAAGTGTTAGTGTTAGGTGGTAAACCCTATCCTACTCTTTGTGACCATGGACTGTAGGCTGCCAGGCTCCTCTGTCCATGGGATTATCCAGCAAGAATACTGGAGTGGGCTGCCATTTCCCACTCCAGGTGTAGCTGGTATTTGATGTATTGCATGTGGGTGCACGCGCACACACACTACATGCAGTAACACAGTTGACACTTGAACAACATGGATTTGAACTGCACAAGTCCATGTATACACAGATTATTTTTTTCAATAAATACACGCTACAGTACTACATAACCTGAGGTCAGCTGAATCCAAGTCACTAAGTTATGCCTGACTCTTTGCAACCCCATGGACTATAGCCCAGCAGTCTCCTCTGTCCATGAGATTTTTCCAAGCAAGAACACTGGAGTGGGTTGCCATTTCCTCCTCCAGGGGATCTTCCCCACCCAGGGATCCAACCCAGGTCTCCTGCATCTCCTGCACTGGCAGGCGGGCTCTTTACCTGGGAAGCCCAAATCCAAGGATACTGAGGACCAAACTGAAAAGTTATACACTGCCTGCCAATCTCCTTGTCATTCTAGAAGCAACCAAATATATGTCTGACATTCAGACCATCGACAGAGCAGAGATGTTTGCTGGTGGACAGATGCAAACCGACAGCCCTGAGAAGGAATCTAAAACCAGACTCAGCTGTTCACTTAGAGGGTGAGCAGAGAAAGAGGAGCAGGCTCTGTGAATGAGCCTGGGGGCCTCTAGCATGTTTGTCTAAAACAAAGCGTCAGCTACTCACCCCCCAGAATCATCCAAGACGTCCGTTGTCCAAATGCTTGGAGTCTGCTCATACTGTAGCCTTACAGGCCCTCTTCCCTCCTTCATGGAGCTTCCATCAGGCGGGTCCCAGGGCCACTGCCCCCTCACATCATGCCCACCCCACCCCCAGAGCCTGGTTCACTCTACTGTCCTCTGTAGGAGGGTCTATGCTGGGGTGTTCTTTCTGCTTGACTCATTCCAACTAAGCCACCCAAGACTGTCTAAGCCCCGGGCTCCCCATAAGAACTGCTGTAACCCCTGTCCCAGGCTTCCCTGGCAGCTCAGTGGTAAAGAATCTGCCTGACAATGCAGGAGCCTGGGTTCAATCCCTGGCTTGGGAAGGTCCCCTGGAGAAGGAAACGGCAACCCACTCCAGTGATCTTGCCTGAGAAATCCCATGGACACGGGAGCCTGGAGGGCTACAGCCCATGGGCTCACAAAGAGTCAGGCACAACTCAGCAACTAAATGGCAACTCCTGGCCTGTGGGGTCCCCTGTGGGGCCCCCTCCGAAGGGCAGGCCGGGGCCTCTGGCCTTGACCACTGACCAGGCTCCACTCACGCATCAGCCCGCACGGGAACGCAGTCTGAACTTGCGAGGGTGAGGATGGATCTCTGTGTCCTGGCTTCCCTGGTGCTTGGCACTGCCTGGCACTCATGACGCTGATGAGCGCTGTGTAGACAAAGAGAAGGGCCATCCATCACGGCGTCCTCAGCGACCCCTGCCCCAGGGTGGCTGGCCCCAGCATCCATGGGCGGCCAGCAGCAAGGGAGTCTGACCACAGGGTTATTTTTCTCTTTCTGACAATCTGTGCTCAGCCCAGCACCCTCCTGCTCCTCATGAGAGAAGAAGTGGGGGCCTTCTCCTCCCACCCCATGACTTCACCCCTCTTGGTGGCTTTGAATTTGGGCGAGAACAAGATCAGGTTCTCCTGGGGTCCCCTCCCCCCGTGCCCACGACCACCCTTCCCACAGGGAGAAGTGTCTCCCCTCCCTCGAGGATGAAAGGGCCTTCCTCCAACAGCAAATTATTTCTAAACTGTATATCTTGTTTAATGCATTTCAAAATTGAAAGAAAATACTTCCCCCACAATTACAGTCATTTTGTAACTAAACCCCACAGTTTCCCAGCTCCTTCCAAACCTACTTATTTTAAAACAGAAAAACACTGCCGTTTCCCAACATGCTCTTTATGGAGTAAACCAGGGCGCATAGAGGCGACGGCTTTACTCTCCAGAATTGTCCTAGGACCACTGGATTAAAGACAAATTGTGTCTGTGTGTGTGTCTGCACACGCGTGTGCTAAATCACTCAGTCATATCCAGCTCTTTGCGACCCCATGGATTGCAGCCCGCCAGGCTCCTCTGTCCCTGGGATTCTCCAGGCAAGAATACTGGAGTGGGTTGCCATGCCCTCCTCCAGGGGAATCTTCCTGACCCAGGGGTTGAACCCATGTCTCTTACCTCTAACCTGCATTGGCAACTAGAGCCAGTTAGGAAGACCAAAGGCAAATTAGAAATCGTGAATGCTTTTCTCTTTCAGAGAGATTTTGAAAGACAGGTTTTCAGCGAAGCAGGTTCTCGTGAAAGTACATGGTACCAGGTGGGGCCCCTGAGCCCAGCCAAGGACACGGGAAACGCTGACCCCGTGACTACTGGCACCTGGAGGCTGGCGGCCGTGGGCCAGGGATGCCTCCCACAGCCACGGGGCCGAGGCTGGGGCCTCCCGGGACCTTCCCACCTTGGGGCAGGACCCCCATGCCTTCTCTAACATGAGCTGTATTCCAGGAAGCGACTCACAGGCGTAGAGATGAACTTACGGTTGCCAGGGGACGAACGGGGGATGGATGAACAAGGAGTTCAGGACAGACACGCGCACACTGCTGTATGTAAAACAGATAATCAACAAAGGCCGACCGTGCAGCACAGGGAACTCTGCTCTGCGTTCTGCCGCAGCCTGGATGGCAGGGGAGGGGGGCTTGGGGGAGGATGGATACACGTGTATGTATGGCTTTGCTGTCCATCTGAAATTATCACAGCATTGTTAATTGACTATACCCCAATATAATATAAAAAGCTTAAAAATAAGAAATAAAAGACAAGAAGTTCAGAAAGGAAGAAAAAAAATGAGCTGTAGTCCAGAGGTTTGTGATGTGATACTTCCTGGTGTCAACTCACTGTTCTCAGTGGGAAAATAGAGACGTTCCTCCCTTCCCACCCCAAACAACGCTTTAGATGGAGTGAACCTCACCTAAACTTGACCCTGGGTCTTAACCTCCACGTGTGTCCCCCAGAGGTGCCTGGACTCCCACTCCAGAGCAGTCACAGATAAACTAGGTGTTCAACAGCAACCACAGCTCAGAAACGGTGAAAATGTGAGGCAGCATCCTGAGAATTTAGGATAATAAGAAAAATCCTTTTTTTCTAAGGCCAAATTTTACCTAGTGATGAAAAGTGATGCTGTCTAAACGCCACAAGTCACATGATATGAAGACACATCAGAACCGCAGAGACAGTTCGTGCCTGCCATGAAATATGCAAGTTATTGTTGAGTGAGTAGGATTTTGGTTCAGGAAGAGGAAAAAGTACTGGAGTTGGATTGTGGTGATGGGCTTCCCAGGCAGCCCTAGTGGTAAAGAACCCGCCTGCCAATGCAGAAGATGTAAGAGATGCTGGTTCAATCCCTGGGTCAGGAAGACCCCCTGGAGGAGGTCATGACAACCCACTCCAGTATTCTTGCCTGGAGAATCCCATGAACAGAGGAATCTGGCCAGCTACAGTCCATGGGGTCACAAAGAGTTGGACACAGCGGAAGTGACTTAGCATGCATGCACGACAGCTACAGAATAATGTGAATGTACTTACTATCACTGAACTGTACACTTAAGCATGGTTAAAATGGCAAACTTGAGTTATGTAGATTTTAATCACTATAACAAAAATAAAATATTTATAAGCTTAAAAAAAAAACAATAAGCTGGCTCAGAGTTAGCAATGAAGAGGAGGAAATATCCACTCAAACTCCTAGATCAACTTGGGTTAAATCTCCCTTTAACTTTTCAGTTACTTGAGCCAATAAATTTTTTTTCTTGGCCACATTATGCTGCCAGCAGGATCTTAGTTCCCTGACCAGAGAACAAACCCGTGCCCCTGCAGTGGAGGCAGGGCATCTTAACCACTGGACCACCAGGGAGGTCCCGTAAATTTTTTTTAAGTCGTCAAATTAAAAAAAAAAAAATGGCAAAACTGATTTCAAAAGAAGCAACCATTTCACACTTTGGAAGGTAGAAAGGCACGATGAGCAAGGGGCTTCCGAAATACAGTGCTTGGGGCTTCCCTTGTGGCTCAGTGGTGAAGAATCCACCTGCCCGTGCAGGAGACTTGGATATGATTCCTGATCCAGGAAGATCCCACATGCCGTGGAGCAACTAAGCCTGAGTGCCAGGAAAAAAACATCCAGGTGCTGCACGCAAACAGGATGCCCCCAACCCCCTCCCCCCCCAAAGGGCTCTTAAAACATGCAGGACGTTCAAGTCCAAAGCCAAGTCAAGTGTTTCGGGCCCATGATCCTTTTTTTTGACTGGGAGTCAGTTTTCACCAGGTGTGAGACACAGACTCGCTGACCCCAAGCAAGCACTTAGCAGAAAACTTGCTTAGCCTCAGACACTTGTCATCTTGGATTTAAACATGACCCAGCCTGCCCCCAACTCACATGAGATAAAGGTCAGGAAACAAAACAGCTCAGCAAGACATCACTTCCCCCCTGATTTGACAGCCTCAGATATTCTCCCCTCTCGCCCGCAGGCGTGATCTCAACAAGGATGAACTTGAAACTCTCATTTGAGGCGCACACACAAAGCGAACACGTGAGGGCTGGAAGGATCCTCACAAGGCCTGACTCATACTCGGACTGTGGCGAGAAGAGTCTGGTTCCCTTGGGAGGACATCACAGACATTCGTACGGCACTCAGAGTTCAAAACTCAGAGTTCAAGACGTCCAGAGATATGTAATCATCTTTCCCCTAAAAGCCGCATACCTTAATTACATGTGGGATCTGATTAACTTCTCGAAAATCATTGCACAGATAGAAATCCGTGGATGTCAGGAAGACCAGTTACATGTCCTGGACTGTAAGTACCCATTCGGGAAACAAATTGTTCCAGTCACCTTGAAAAACAGTTAGGCAGTATCTTACAAAGTTAAACATAACATCTACCCTGAGATCCGGCAGACCCAAGAGAAATGAAGAGAAGTCCTCACAAAGACCTGTACGTGAATGCCCTCAGCAGCTTTACTCCCAATCACCCCAAACTAGAAACACCTTTAACGTCCATTATCGGGTGAGTAAAGGCGAATGGTGGCACATTCATATGGTGCAAAGCCACCCAGCAATAACGAGGAACCACCGCTGACGCCCACGAGGACGGGGACAAGCCCCAGACAGATTCTGCTGAAGGGAAGAAGCCAGATGCAGAGACTGCGCACTGTTTGAGTCTCTGTATCTATTTTATCTCTGGCTGTGCTGGGTCCTCGTTGCTGTGTGGGCTTTTCTCTAGATGCGGCGAGGGCTCCCACTGTGACGACTTCTCTTGCTGCGGTTCTTGGGCTCCAGTATCGTTGTTAGTCGCTCCGTCGTGTGCAACTCTCTGCTACCCCACAGACTGTAGCCCGCCAGGCTCCTCTGTCCATGGGATTCTCCAGGCAGGAATACTGGAGTGGGTTGCCATGCCCTTCTCCAGGGGATCTTTCTGACCCAAGGATCGAACCCGAGTCTCCTGCATCGCAGGCAGATTCCTAACCAGAGCCACCAGGGGAACCCCTATCTGAAATTCTAGAAAAGGCAAAACCATCATGATAGAAAATAGACCACGGGTTTCTGGGGCCAAGGGGAGGGTGTGGCCCCAAAGAGATTAAAAGGGGTGCTTTGGGGTGATGGAGGCAGTGGTGGTGATTACACAACTACCTATGTGCAATGTCTTGTCACTTCAGTCGTGTCCAACGCTTTGTGACCCTGTGGACCGTAGCCCACCAGGCTGCTCTGTCCATGGGATTCTCCAGGCAAGAATACTGGAGTGGGTTGCCATGCCCTTCTCCATGCCAACCCAGAGATCGAAGCTGCGTCTCTTACATCTCCTGCCTTGGCAGGTGGTTTCTTTACTACTAGGGCCACCTGGGAAGCCACACAACTACACATAATTACCAAAATTCATTAAGAGTGCCTTTTCTTTCACATAAATTTTATCTCAATACCTTTAAAGGTTCCTCACCTCCATTCTACAAAAAATTCAGTCTACATGTCAGTCCCTGTCCTTCTTTACCGAACTTGCTGTCTGCATCTCTGTTCCAGCAGAAGGTTGTGGCTACATGGAATCAGAGGCCAGGAGGGATTCCCTGGTATTCCATCACTTCTAGAACAAGGGGGTCTATATCAGGACACACCATCAGAAAGCCGGAATGGGACCCACAACCTGGACTCTGGTACATCCCTGGAAAGACAGACAGACATAAAGCATTCCACCCCCCACAGAAGAGGGGGCCCCCACAGAGGAGAGATTCCCCAGGGGAAACATCGCCCCAAGGATGAACCCTGTGAGTTTCCGGACTGCTCAAGAAAGGCCAGCGTGATGGTTAGAGATTACCCGGAAATAAGACAAAGGATCCCTGATGAGCCATGAGCATCTGTCATTCAAGGGAGGAGGATGAATCTGTGAAACTCAGAGGGACAGGAACACTGCAGACCTAAGTACAGACATGTGTCACCCCGCAGGGTCTAGCCCGATTCTAGAGGACCAAACTTATCTTTCTTCCTCACTAGAAAACAAACCAGGAAGCTGCTTCTTTAGGGGGCAAGCAGTGAAGGTCATCTGTGTTATTCTGTCAAATTGACACATGCCCTGAGCCTGGGAAAATTCTTGACCAGGCATGCGAGGCACCCACAGTCGGTGTTTGAAGGTCAGCAAACTGACCACACTCCCTTCTCCACCCCCACTGTCCTGGAAAGGTGTTGGGCAAACCCAGGATGATCAACACTGCCACCTGACATGCCAAGCATGGCTGCCAATTTCTGTGAAATAACAAAGACATCATCCCAGATTCTCTTGAAGCCAAAACCCCGAATAACACCAACCGTGCCACAGCTGTCCCCAAATTAAAGGTTGCAATGGCCAGGCATGAAAGGACCGTGGGGGCTCCCCCAGCTGTGGCCCTCGGCCTCGGCTGAACGCTGCCCACATTCCCCATTTCACAAGCCACAAGAAGGTGCCGGATCGTTTGCAACCAAACTCCAAGGAATTTGCACAAATAGAGGAGGCTAGCTAATGCCCCGACTCAGCAAAGATTCCACAGCCTTCGAGTTTCTCAGGCTCCTGGTCAGACGAGCTGACCTCACTTTCTGTCCTTCTTCCTCCCAAGGGTTGTGCTTCTCATCTCTGGGAGGAAGGTGGGTTCTCCATACTCAGTAACCCTTACAGGAGAAGAAAAGGCCAGGCAGACCCTGCCCATGCTGAATTTAGAAGAAGAGCCATGACAAAGAGGAAGACATAAACTACAGGGGGAAGTGTGCAGGGTCATTAGCTCATGAGTGGCCAAATGGGATCAGCATTGGTCAACCTCTCCTGCGTTCCACACCCACAGATACAGCAAGTTTGCATTTTAAATCACCTGCCCCAAAGGTGAACTTCTCTCCAGTAAATGGAGCTTCTCAAACACTAGCAAGTGTATCTCAGAACTGTGAACAAATGAGGACTTCCCTGGTGGTCCATGTGGCTAAGATGCCCGGGCTTCCAATGCAGGGGGCCCACGTTGGATCCCTGGTCAAGGAACTAGATCCCACATGCCACAACTAAGAGTTCGCACTAAACTAGTGCAGCCAAGTAAATAAACAAACATTTAAGATAAATAAAGTCTAAGCATCCATTAAAAAGAAAAGTAAGAAGTGAAACTGATTTTTTTTAAAGCTGTAAAGAAAAAAATAGTCCAGAAACCTGAGTTAAGTAGAGACAGGAGACCAGAAGAGGGCACTCTCACACCCTGCAACCATAGCAGAGCCCGACGGGAAGAACAAAGACACCTCTTCATTCCTTGCCACGGCTCAGCCAGTGAAAAACCACAGACTCCTGTTTACTATAACCACACCAACTTCCTCTTCCCTTCTATGTGTGGCTCACCGTGGTTGCAAACCCCAAATTGCAATTCTCTGCAATAAACTCATTTTTGCTGGAGAAATATCTGGACGTCTGTTTACTTCAGATCAACAGAACTAGTGCCAAAGACAGAGGTCAATCAACCAGGACTAGGGATGCATGTGCTGTGGGAAGCCATGACCAAAATGAGCTGTCCTCAAGAACCCCAGGTCTGCTCCTCAAGGTCCCAGGCAGCCTTCCTGCACCCTTAGTCTCAGCCTGCATCTCCCCGGCTATCATCCGGGGCACTGCGCTGTGACATGGGAGTGTCACAAAAAGAGAATGAAGTGAAATCAGCACATGGGATACTCCTGATCCCTTTGGATAAATGTGCATACGCCATGTCCCTGGCAGTGTTATTAGAGACAGCAAGTCCCCTATGTACGAACGAGTTCCTTTCTGAGTTCCTTCATAAGTCCAATTTGTTCGTTAAGTCCAGCAAAGTTAGCCTAGGCACCCAACTAACATGACCAGCTATATAGTACTCTACTGTAATAGGTTTATCATACTTTCTGCACAAATAATCCATAAAAAACAAACACAGGGACTTCCCTGGTGGTCCATTGGCTAAGACTCCATGCTCCCGATGAAGGGGGCCCAGGGTTTGATCCCCACCCAGGGAACTAGATTCCACATGCTGCAACTAAGACCCAGCACAGTCAAATAAATAAGTAAAAAATAAATATCATTTTTAAAAAGCACAAAAAATAAGAAAACACTTATAATCTTACAGTTCTGTACCTTGAAAAGTACAGTTGTACCAGCTACATCACTGCTACTTATACTCTTGTTTCCAGACATCCTGGGCTTAAACCAAAGATACTGAATTATTGTCGTTATGCCAACAAAGATCTAACTAATCAAAGCTATGGTTTTTCCAGTGGTCATGTATGGATGTGAGAGTTGGACTGTAAAGAAAGCTGAGTGCCGAAGAATTGATGCTTTTGAACTGTAGTGTTGGAGAAGACTCTTGAGCGTCCCTTGAACTGCAAGGAGATCCAACCAGTCCATCCTAAAGGAGATCAGTCCTGGGTGTTCATTGGAAGGACTGATGCTGAAGCTGAAACTCTAATACTTCGGCCACCTGATGCAAAGAATCGACTCATTGGAAAAGACCCTGATGCTGGGAGCGATTGGGGGTGGGAGGAGAAGGGGACGACAGAGGATGAGATGGCTGGATGGCATCACCAACTCGATGGGCATGAGTTTGAGTAAGCTCTGGGAGCTGGTGATGGACAGGGAGGCCTGGCATGCTGCAGTCCATGGGGTGGCAAAGAGTCAGACGCAACTGAGCGACTGAACTGGACGGAACTGATCCAGGCCTGTACAGTAAAGCGCACAAAAGCCCAACCACTCGTAGAGGAGGATGCAAGCACGTGACAGCACACACAGAAACACAAACTAACTCACGTGACTCGCGTCTTTGAAAATTTGCAACTTGAAGGTTCGAATGTAGTAGAATTACTGTATTTCAAACTATAAACAGTTAACCGAGATGACTACTAAGAACCAAGTTATTAGCTTCCACTTAATAAAAACCATTACTCAAGAATAACGCATTAATTATCAGCTAACAAACATCTTAAACCTTACGTTTAATGAATGATGTGATTTGTTTTGTTAATAAAACTGGAACTCTCCTGCTCTTGAATGAATTCTACCTGCCCTGGGCAGCCTGGTCATTGGCTGAATGCAGGAACAGAGCAGAAATCTGGGCAGAGCCTTCAGCTGGGAAGCTGAGCTTCCGAAGTCCAAGCACCAGTTTCGTCAGACAGTGGCCCCTCCTGTGCGGGGACTTATCGATGACCCGAGTGGGGAGGGCTGCCTCCCCCTCCCCACTGCAGGAAGCACGTCTGCCTGTCTGTCTGCCAGGGAGTCACTGCCGTCTGTCCACTGGGCGCCACTGGACGACCGAGGCTCCCGCCCTCACACCCTGACCTTGCTCCTCTCTCTCCCATCTTGTGCTAAGCAGACGGCCAGAGGAAAACAGAGAGAAGGGTGCAGAGAAGAAGCCAGTTCTGACTCCATGTAGGACTCTTCGACTTGCTTTTCATTGTTTTTGTTCTTACGATCACACAGAATGGCCTGCCTCAGAGAATCCTGCCCCTCCGCCTGACTGTTAAAGTGCGTTTGTTCAGACCCTGTCCACCTGTGGATGGCAGGAAGGAAGAAATGAACACATTCCCTGCTTGAGGTCTGACATCCTAGGAGACGACTGCAGAACTAATGGCCTTTTTACTTTGTTTCTTCACCTTCCCCCATCTCTGATCTAGAAAAGAACCTGGCATCCAGACCCCAATAAGATGGTTATTTTGAGGCACTAGCCTGCTGTCTTCTTGGTCAACCAGCACCCCGAATGAAGTCGTTTCCCTTGCCTCAGCCCCTCATGTCTTGGATTCATTGGCCTGTCCGGCAGCAAGCAGGGTGAGCTTGGACTCAGTAACAAGAACACTGACAAACACCTCTGCTCCTGTCCCAGAGGCTTCCATATCCGTCATTGCATGCTAAGTCATTTCAGCCGTGTCCGACTCATGCGACCCCATGGACTGTAGCCCACCAGGCTCCTCTCTCCATGGGATTCTCCAGGCAAGAACACTGGAGTGGGTTGCCATTTCCTCCTCCAGGGGGTCTTCCCGACCCAGGGATTGAACCTAAGTCTCCTGCACCGGCAGACAAATTCTTCACCACTAGCGCCACTTGAGAAGCCCATACCTATCAATAGCTCATTCAAACCTTCCCCTAACTCCAAAATAGCTATCCTCACTCTCGTTTTTGCTCAGGACACAGAGCAAATAAGTGGCCAATCTGGGACTCAGGTGCAGGCCAGTCCGAGGGCATCACCCAGGCCATGCACCACCACACCCTGCCCCGGGGTCTCCCCTTCCTCCATCAAGCTCAGCTCTGTGGGGGCAGACTGCCTTTTCCTGACTTGTGTCTGCCATAGTGTAGCTCTTAGGGGATGTGCAAGAACGTTTTAAAAACAAACAAATCTAGAAACAAGAGACCAATCCAACAACAGATGGCAGTTGACCCTCAGAGAATGCTGGAGGGCAACTGAGGGTGTGGTGGGCCAATGCCTCTGGTGTTTCTGCTCCTTTTGGACAAATGGGCGGGCAACAGGTCGCTGGCAATCTTACTGGGTGCTATTGTCAAGGGCCTGGAAGTGTGCTGGCCGGGAAGAGAGCTTCAAGCTGCCTGACCTCTTCAGCCCCATTCCAGGGAGAGGCTCAGTAAGGAAAGAAGTCCTGGAATCTTCCACCCGTGTGTGGCAGGAGGGTCACACAGTCAGTTCACAAACCAGCCTGCCTTGCTCCTGTCTTTAGCGGGCCTGTAGCTGTGTCCTGTTCAGCAGTGGCCTGGGGATACCTCATGAAATCCCAGAGACCTAAAATTGGGCCAAACAAAGCTGCTCTCAGATGGATTCCTGGGGTGGCAAGGCCGCACTTAGAAGTATCCACATACGAAAGGCTCTGTGGGCAGAGGCTCCAGGAGGTGGCGTGGGAGGGCATCAATTGCAAGACCACCATCATAAGAAGATATCGATCTGCCTAGGCTTCCCAGGTGCTGCTAGTGGTAAAGAATCTGCCTGCCAATGCAGGAGATGCAGGAGACATGGGTTCAACCCTGGGTCATGAAGATGCCCTGGAGGAGGAAATGGCAACCCAATCCACTATTCTTGCCTGGAGAATCCCATGGACAGAGAAGCCTGGCAGGCGAGAGCCTGTGGGGTTGCAAAGACTCAGACACAACTGAAGCAACTTAGCATGCACGCACAGCCAACTCAAGAGCAAGTACTAGGGGAAAAAAAAAGAACAGTGTCTTGTGTCCACACGCCAGCTCACACCCATTAGGATGGCTACTATCCAAAAAATGAAACAGAAATAACACGTGTTGGGAAGGATGTGGAGAAATTTGGAACTCATACGCACTGTTGTTGGGAATGTAAAATGGGGCAGCCACTGTGGAAAACAGTAGAGCAGCTTCTCAAAAGAGTAAAAATAAAACTACCACATGATCCGGCCATTCCAGTGGGAGCAAAGACCCAAAAGAATTGAAAGCAGGTCTCAATAGAGGTATTTGTACACCCCTATTCATTGCAGCCTTATTCACAATAGCCAAAATGTGGAAACCATCCAAGCATCCATCGGCAGAGGAATGGATAAACAGAATGTGCTCTACACATACAATGGAGTATCACTCACCCTTCAAAAGGAAGGAAATTCTAACACCTGCTACAGAATGGATGAGCCTTGAGGACACTGTGCTAAGGGAAATGAGCCAGACACACAAGAACAAACACTGTGTGACCGCACTTACAGGAGGCTCTTAGGGTAATCAAACTCAGAGAGGGAAAGTGGGACGGTGGTTGCCAGGGTCTGCAGGGAGAGGCCAAGGAGGAGTTAGTAAGGATACGGAGTTTCTATTTCACAAGAGGAAAATCTGGAGGGATGGATGCTGGAGATGGTTACGCTGAAGTGCAGCCAAAAAATAAACAAAAGTTTTAAAGTAATAATTTTTAAAAAATAAACAGTTGCTTTAAAAATGTATTCAGTTTAGTTCAGTTCGGTCACTCAGTCGTGTCCAACTCTTTGCGACCCCATGAATCGCAGCACACCAGGCCTCCTTGTCCATCACCAACTCCCGGAGTTTACTCAAACTCATGTCCGTTGAGTTGGTGATGCCATCCAGCCATCTCATCCTCTGTCATCCCCTTCTCCTCCTGCCCCCAATCCCTCCCAGCATCAGGGTCTTTTCCAGTGAGTCAGCTCTTCACATGAGGTGGCCAGAGTATTGGAGTTTCAGCTTCAGCATCAGTCCTTCCAATGAACACCCAGGACTGATCTCCTTTAGGATGGACTGGTTGGATCTCCTTGCAGTCCAAGGGACTCTCAAGAGTCTTTTATACCACCAAACTATACACTTAAAGGGCTTCCCTGGTGGCTCAGAAAGTAAAGAAACTGCCTGTAATGCAGAAGACCCAGGTTTGATCCCTGGGTCAGGAAGATCCCCTGGAGAAGGGCATGGCAACCCACTCCAGTATCCTTGCCTGGAGAATTCCATAGACAGAGGATCCTGGTGGGCTACAGTCCACGGGGTCACAAAGTGTGTCCAAAACGACTGAGCAACTAACACACACATATACTTTAAATGGTTAAGATGGTCGACTTTTTGCTGTGTATTTCACCACAATTTTTTTAAGTGTCCATACATATTAAAATTGTTGTTGCTGTTGTTCAGTCACTAAGTCATGACTCTTTGCAACCCCATGAACTGCAGCACTCCAAGCTTCCCTGTCCTTCACTATCTCCTGGTGTTTGCTTAAATTCATGTCCACTGAGTTGGTGATGCTTTGTAACCATCTCATCCTCTGCTTCCTTCTTCTTTTGCCTTCAATCTTTCCCAGCATCAGGGTCTTTTCCAATGAGCTGGGTCTTCGCATCAGGTGGCCAAAATATTGGCATTTCAGCTTCAGCATCTGTCCTTCCAGTGAATATTCAGGGTTGATTTCCTTTAGGATTGACTAGTTTGATCTCCTCAAAGTCCAAGGGACTCTCAAGAGTCCTCTCCAGCAATTTGAAAGCATCAATTCTTTGGCACTCAGCCCTCTTTATGCTTCAACTCTCACATTTATACATGACTCCTGGGAAAACCATAGCTTTGACTATACAAACGTTTGTTGGTAAAGTGCTGTCTCTGCTTTTTAACATGCTTTGTCATAGCTTGCCTTCCAAGGAGCAAACATGTTTAGATTTCAAGGCCCCAGTCACCATTAGCAGTGAATTTGAAGCCCCTCAAAATAAAACATGTCACTGCTTCCACTTTTTCCTTTTGTATTTGCTGTGAAGTGATAGGCCTAAAATGATAGTGCCACGGTCTTAGTTTTTTGAATGTTGAGTTTTAAGTCAGTTTGAATTGAGTTTGAATGTTGAGTTTTTTTCACTCTCCCCTTTCACCCTCATCAAGATGCTCTTTAGTTCCTCTTCACTTTCTGCCACTAGAGTAATATTATCTGCTTATCTGAGGCTGTTGATATTTCTCCCGGCAACCTTGGTTCCAGCTTGGGATTCATCCAGCCCAGCGTTTCGCATGATGTACTCTGCGCGTAAGTTAAACAAACAGGGTAAGAAGTTACAACTTTGTCGTACTCCTTTCCCAGTTTTGAACCGTCCATCGCTCCACGCGTGGTTCTAACTGTCCAGTCCTCACTGCTCCCTCACTGACCAAGTGACATTTTTTGCTTTGCGGTGATGTGTCTCCTCTTCAGGCTCACATCCATCGAGTATCAGTTTTACTAATGGCAGAATGGGATTCAAATCAACTTTCCTGCAGAGAAAAGACAAACCCAAGAAGCGGCAAGTTGCCAGGACCAAAGGATGGGAAAATAAGCCAACGTCAGTTCAGAAAGTGCTGGCTCTGGGCCACAGGTTGGCCCTTCGGCAGCCTGCCTTTGTTGGTGGGGTTGGCGGGGCAGGAGGAGGGACAGGGCGAGAGGAGGACCAGGTTACAATCCAAAAAGTGTATTATTACTCTCCTTCCGGGTTCAAAATGTTTCTTTCAATGAGTCACAGAGGTTAGCTGAGAGGCTCTTCAATTAAAAACCCACAGTTTTCCTTTTATAGACTGTCCTCAGGAGACCTCTCGCTGAGCGTTCCCTCTGTCCTCACCCCGAAGTGGCAGCTGCTCTAAGCATGTGTGTTTACAGAAACACCAGTAGTTATTGCATGCTCCTTTCCATGTCATTAAGAATTGCCATAAAGCCAGGCTGAGTTAGAAATAGACCTTTCCCTTCTGAGAAAAGCTGAACGGGGGCAAAGCGGCGGCCACGCTGTATGTCTTGTGCCACCTACTGGCCACTGCTGGGATCGCACAGCAATTGCCCGAGGGATGGACAGGGTTTTGCCACCTACGGGTAAGCCGACGGTGGGGACTGGGAAATGCCACCAACCAACTGTCCCACACTGGAGCTGATTTCCAGACCTGTACTCCCTAGCAAAGGGCTCCAACCCCCTGAGCTATTTCTAAGGAGGCAGCCCCTTGGGGCTCTCGCTGCCAGGAGAAGGGCACTCCAGGACAAGGGGAGCTTACAGGACAGCACCCTCACCACGTGCATGCTTAGCCTTGGAGACGAGGGGCGCGCACGCCACTATGGTTCGCAGCTTTATACAACTCACCAGGTAACTTTTTTTTTTGGGGGGGGGGGGTATAGTTGCTTTACAATGTTGTGTCAGCCTCTGCTGCACAGTGAAGCGAATCAGCTCTACAGAGACACACACCGCTTCCCTCCTGAGACTCCCTCCGTCTCACCGCCACCCCCACCCCCACCCCGCCCTCTCTTTGTGCAGTGCGGCAGCTTTCCCGCCAGCTCTCTGCTTTGCGCATGGGAGTGTGTATACGCCAGAGATGCTCTCTCCCTTTTTCCCATCCTTTCCTCCCCCCAGCGCGTCCACAGGCCCATTCTGTACATCTGTCCTGCCCCGCACATAGGTTCATCTGTACCGTTTTTCTAGATTCTACATTTGTGCCTCAATATACAATATTGGATTTTCTGACTTACTTCAATCTGTATGACAGACTCTAGGTCCATCGACATCTCTACAAAGGACCTAATTTCTTTCCTTTTTATGGCTGAGTAATATCCAATACTTTGGCCACCTGATGCAAAGAGCTGACTCATTGGAAAAGACCCTGATGCTGGGAAAGATTGAGGGCAGGAGGAGAAGGGGACGACAGAGGATGAGATGGTTGGATGGCATCACCAACTCAGTGGACATGGGTTTGGGTGGACTCCAGGAGTTGGTGATGGACAGGGAGGCCTAGTGTGCTGCGGTTCATGGGGTCGCAAAGAGTCAGACATGACTGAGCAACTGAACTGAACTGAATACCCATGGTATAAATGTACCACATCCTCTTTATCCAATCACTTGAGCCCAGCAGTTCAGTTCAGTTCAGTTCAGTCACTCAGTCGTGTCCGACTTTGCCACCCCATGGACAGCAGCATGCCAGGCCTCCCTGTCCATCACCAACTCCTGGAATTTATTCAACTCATGTCCATTCAGTTGGTGATGCCATCCAACCATCTCATCCTCTGTCGTCCCCTTCTCCTCCTGCCTTCAATCTTTCCCAGCAGCATTTGACAAATGTACCTCTTCTAATCCTCAACACAGCTGTATCAGGTTTGTTCATTATTCTTATTTTAAGAAGTGAGGAATCCAAGGCACAGAGATGTTTGATCACTGGGTTAAGTACCTTTCTGTTACAGAGAGAGAAAAATGAAGCATTCTTGGGGTACTTGTCGGGAAGCTGAACTACAACCCAATGGTTCTTTCATTGTCTATTTTCCCAAGTAAACACACCAACATAATGATATCTGAGCATCCTCTTAACAGTTTGGAAGATCTTACTTGAAAGTTCCACAAGCAAATGAAGCATCTCTACCTTTATAACCACCATTCTATCTCTTGGTTCATGTCAACAAATACGGGTTGACCCTCTTCTGGGTTTCAGGCAGGGCAGTGGAAATGAACTAACTACTCCATCACTGACCTTATCATAGGGGGCACTCTTGAGGCCAATAAAATTTGGCTATTTCCCAAATAAAAACTAATCTTAAATGATGAAACTTTGCCAACTCAGAGGATATTCATCTCTGAAGCCTGTCACAAAGAACTGGGGGCAGATCATGTTCCCCTGGGTGACCACCAGGGGGAGTGACTGGGCGGCAGGAGCCCCGGGCAGAACAGCCTCCGGGGCAGTGAGGGTGTGAAGGCTCTGAGCCCAGGCCCTAAGACAGGACTGCGCTGGCACCGTATCCTGAAGTCCAACAAGACCCTGGGACTTTAGGCCTCCAGAAAGACACGTGATGGGGCCACTGCAGGCACCAGCCTTCACCGGCCGCACAGACCTGCCTGGGTCAGAGGCAGCTGCAGAAGAGGGAGACTCGGGGCGGAGGAGGCAGGGGATGGACAGGGGCGGGGGATTCCTCTCATTTCCTGCCCCCTCCTCCAGGGCCACCCAGCGGCCACTTTCCTGCCTTCTCAAGAGCCATGTGTGAAAGCATACGGTCATCCCCAAAGCCAGGTCGGGGGGATGAGCACCCCCAGCCTGGTTCTGGCGCGCTCACCGCCTCTGGCTGCCTGCAGCCCCTCACAGCCTGACCACAGCCCCCGTCCTCCCCTCTGGCAGACGCACTGTATTCTGCGCTGCGTCCTCTACCTTTACCTCCCCCATTCCCTTCATTCCCCCACACTCCCCGAACCGCAGGGTCCTTGTAGTCAACCCCAGAGGTCTGCACACCCGCCTTATTTATCGGAATATGTGCTTACTCCCTTTTACTCTCCGCTCCATGGACGCACTGCCCCCTTGTGGGAACTCACGCCAAATGCCATCTTGAGAATGGTGATTTCTGTGCGTGTGCCTGCCTTCTTCTTCCTTTCCGTCCTCCTCCTCTTTCTTCTTCTTCTCCTCTTCATCTCCATCTCCTCCTCCTCCTTCTTCTACAGCTTTTATAAGAAGCCTGCATGCAGGAACTGAATTCATTTCATGCATATAAATCAATACTTTGGCCACCTGATGCGAACAACTGACTCATTGGAAAAGACCCTGGTGCTGGGAAAGATTGAGGGCGGGAGGAGAAGGGGACGACAGAGGATGAGATGGTTGGATGGCATCACCGACTCCATGGGCATGAGTTTGAGTAAGCTCCGGGAGTTGGTGATGGACAGGGAGGCCTGGCGTGCTGTGATTCATGGGGTCGCAGAGTCGGACACGACAGAGCTACTGAACTGAACTGAACTGATATAAACCCAGGCACTTGACATCAGCTCCTTAAACAAAGGTTTTCTTAATTTAAATAAATAAAGGGCCAAATCAACAAAAACCTTGATCTTCCTGTCCCATCGTGCTTAACAGTAGTCAGAGGGGAAACCACTTTGCATTTGAGGAGGTGATGTCCTTTTTGACCATAGCTATGACCATGCCTTTCAGTGGCCCTCTCTTTGGCCCTGCTCACTGGCCCTGTACCTCACAGACCCCCTGCATTTCTGCACCCACCACACAGGAACACTGGACTGCATGGCCAGCCAGTGCACTTCAGGATCGGAGCACAACTTCATTTAACCTAGAAACCCACTGAAGGGGGAGCATTAGCACTGACCCAATCTCTATCGACAAGATGAGAAATACTTAACAACTTCTCTGAGACAGAATTGGGATTTAGATTAATCAATATCCATAAATACATTTGAGCTTCTAATAAGTTATCCCATAAATACCGCACATTATTTCAAATTAAAATGTTACAAATTCCTCAGTCATGTAACCCTTTACACTTTCAAGACACTCCCCATAAGTTTTCATGGTAGCCCCTCAAGAAACATATGCAAAATAATAAATACAATCCCTGTACCTTAACAATTTGGGGTTTCCCAGGTAGCTCAAGTGGTAAAGAATCCACCTGCCAATGCAGGAGATGCAGGAGACACAGGCTCAATCCTTAGGTAGGGAAGATCCCCTGGAGGAGGAAATGGCTACCCACTCCAGTATTCTTTCCTCGGAGAATCTGATAGACAGAGGAGCCTGGTGGACCACAGTCCAGCGGGTCGCTCAGAGTCAGACACCCTTAGCAACTGAGCACATAACAATTTAAGACGGTGATTTTTCACAATAATTTTAAAGTACATTTAAACTTTAAATCCCTTAAGCATATATGTCCACTAAAGAGGTTGAGTACACTGGCCGGGAGAATTTTTGCACAGTAATCAAGAGGCTCTGTGCTGCTGTCCAGGCTTCCGCTCAGCAGGGGGCACTGTAAGCCAACCTAAGCACGTCCTAAGCACCGTTGGCGCCTGATACTCACCTGGCTAAGATCTGAGTTTACAAACCCACCGTGCATCAGTCAATCCTCGCAACAATTTTGAAAGGCAGGAACTGGACTGTGTTGGCCATGATCCCATACTTAATGCCAAAGTGTTGGTATAATTACATCCTGGGACAACAGGCCAAATTTGGGGCAACACTTTCCCTCTAAGATGGTCTCCAACCCACAAAGCCCTTCCGCCTAAAGCGAAGGAACACATTTGTTTTCATTTCCCTCTCACAGATCTGTGAAGGGAAGAGGAAAGGGGGCCTCAGTAAGACCACACCTGTTTCCTGTGCTGGGGAGACCTGCTGGCCAGGCCTAAGAGGTCACAGAAGGAGGAGAAAGGGCTTGGTGGTCCAGGAGGGTCTTTAGACAGCCTGCAGTCTGTAACAGAGTTATACTGAGACCTCTTTTTATTATTTCATTGAGCAGTGTTCTGTGCTTCACTATTTATTATTTTCAATATTAAGTATAAAAATGATCGAATGAAAAAGAAAAGAAGTGTAACGTGAAGTTGTCAAGCGCTTTCAGTTTGCATTTTTCTCCCTAATCAGTTGATAATTTGTATTTACGGATGCAGCTTTCAGGGAAACCACTTCCTGTGTTGAACAAAGTTTGTTGATAATAATAAAGGCGAGAAGCTCAAAACGTAACAGCAACAGAAAAGTTACTACCCTGGACTTCTGGTTACTTCTCCATATTCCTCCTGCTGAGAACAGTTATAAAACCTGGATATTATACATGAAACGTGAGAAGATTCTGAAAGGTAGAGAAGAAAAAGAAGATTGGATAAGGACCCCAGGACCTGAGGAACAGCATGGCAGTAAGGTCTCCAGGTTCCTTCTTGACTCCTTATATCTCAGACTGGGCTGGAGACGCTGGCGACCTAGAAACACCAGTGGGTGCAGGCAAAAGGCCCCCCAAGCTAAGCTGGCTCTTTTTAGTTAAAAGATCAAGAAGATAGCAGCCTAGCAAAACAGAAAACTTCTGGACAAAAACCACTCTCCTCTGGCCAAACACCATGAGAAACAAATGGGGGGTGCCTAGTCCCACACTTGTTACTGAAGGGTGAGTGGAGAACCAGACCCTGAAGAAGGGAATGGAAACCCACTCCAGTGTTTCTTGCCAGGAGATTTCCATGGACAGAGAATCCTGGTGGGCTACAGTCCAAGGGGTCTCAGAGTCGGACTTGACTGAAGTGACTTAGCACACACGCACACACAGAGAACCAAAGCATCCATCCTCTTCTGGTTGTAACAAGATGCTCTGACGCTCCCTCCACGCCAGGATGGTATCAGAAAGGGCTGAGTGAGAGCCCAGAACTTTCATCCATGCATGGGGTAAAGCATGCCCCATCACTTGCAGTGCCGACGGAAGCCGCATAGAGATCCTGGGCTCTCATCCGCTCCCAGAAGAGCAACCACTAAGTAACTTATACAAAGAAATACACAAGAATGCTATACCCCAAACTGGAGCTATAAAGTATATTCAGTCAACTCACAGGAAGGCAGGAAAAAGAAAACAGAGGAACAAAAGAGAGAATAGAAAGGAAACGAAAGAGAAAATGCCAGGCTTAGCCCTAATATATAGATCCTGACACAAAGTGTAAATAGTTTATTAGAGAATGAACTTATGGTTGCCGGGGGCGGGGAAGGATGGGGGTAAGGTATAGTTAGTTTGGGATGGACATGTACACACTGCTACATTTTAAATGGATAACCAACAAGGACCTACTGTATAACACGAGGAACTCTGCTCAATGTCATGGCAGCCTGGATGGGCCGGGAATTTGAGGGAAAAGGGATACATGTATGTGTATGGGTGAGTTCTTTGTTGCCCACCTGAAACTATCACAACTCTGTTAACTGGCTATACTCCAATACAAAACAAAAATTTTTAAAAACAAATGTAAATACTCTAAATACACCTACTAGGGACTTCCCTGGCAGTCTAATGGCTAAGACTCCACGCTTCCACTTCAGGAGGCATGGGTTCAATCCCTGGTCAGAGAATTAAGATCCTGCATGCCGCAAAGTGTAGTAAATAAACAAGCAAACATACTAAAAAGACAGAGATTGGCAGAGCAGATTAGAAAACATGACCCAACATATGCTATGTACATGAAATTCACTTCAACTGTAACAGCAGAGGTAGGTTGAACATTAAAGAATGGAGGAAGATACACTTTGCAAAGATCAGTTCAAAGAAAACAGAGTGGCTACATTCCTATTAAATGAAGTAGACTTCAGAGGAAAGAAATTTTCTCTGAAGAGATAATAGGAAATGTTATCTAAATGTTCCCAAACACCCAGAACAGCTCCAAGTTCTCTCTCAAAGTCAAATCTGCGATCCTCGACCTGAAAGCCCTATTTCCTCTAACTGCCCGGCCGAGAAGAAAGCAGCTGAGTGTACTCTTCTCCCGGAAGATGGACTTTCTCAGAAAAAGGCTCAGAGCAGGCTTGTGTCTCACTGAGAACTCCAGGCAGACCCCACCTAAGTAAAGAAGCAAAACAAAAGATGCGCAGGACAAAAGAGGTGCTCCTCTCGGCTCCCATATACACGCTGGGGATCATATGTTATCAGATGGTGGTCTCAGATACATCAAGAGGGTGGATGGAGCAGAGATGGGTGATTTAAGACTCTTGAGAACAAGCAGAGGCTTCCCCCAAACCTTTCATGTTTCAAGTCAATGCTATGGGAGATGGGTGATTTAAGACTCTTGAGAATAAACAGAGGCTTCCCCCAAAACTTTCATGGTTCAAGTCAATGCTACACACTCTTTCACAAGATCTGATCATCTTAGGGGAGCACATGCAGGGTACCTGGCACGGGGAGGAGACTGCTGACCATGCAGTCTGGACTCACCGTCTGTGGACTCCTTGACTTCAGTACCAGCCAGGTGGGTCCAACGTGTCTCCATTCACAACCTAAAAACAATCCCCAAGTCTCGCCAAAGCATCTGCCTTACGCCATCTGCCCACTGCAAGAGAGTGAGTGTCGTTCTGGGTCCCTGGACACGTTCCCGATGGAGATGTGCCTCCTCAGCCTTCAGGCAGAAGAATAGATCTCACCTTCCTCGTGGAAGCTATGGCTTCTACCCTTGTTCTACATCTTTATTCAAAGGCTTTATTGGGAGAATGGTATGCATATGCCTTGCTGTATGGTTCACAAAGCTATCTTCATGGTTATTATATTATTGTACCTTCGGCGTCACAGGCCTTACCCGACTCATCCAGAGTTGCTCAGATTAGTCAGAATGACTCCCCTCTAGGACACTTGCCCCTCAGTGTGGGGGCAGCACAGGCTCCCTTCTGGGGAAAGCAGCAAGTCCCATGGAATATGTTTCTATTCATCCTCCGCGGTGCCTACGTGAAATCATGGGTTTTCCTCTGTTGCTGATGGTGTAACCCCAACAAAGGCCTCCTCTAATTTCAGTAATTGAATATGACCTGGCCAGCTGAGAGCACTGGGGAGGTCGTGTGGGAGGATGTCTTCATAACCCCCGATAGTGTATTTCGGAAAAGTTGGTTGCCATCTCAACACGCAACAGCAGCAGCAATGACCTCTACCAGCCACGAATGCTACAGCTTCCTGGTGGCCCAGTGGTGAAGACGCCACCTGCCCATGCAGGAGACACAGGTTCAGTCCCTAGTCCGGGAAGATCCCACATGCTGCGGAGCGGCTAAACCCATGTGCCGCAACTATTGAGCCTGTGCTCCAGAGCCCAAGAGCCACAACTGCGGAGCCCGTGTGCCGCAACTACTGAAACCCTCGAGCCCCAGAGCCTATGTTCTGCAACGAGAAGCCACTGCACCGCAACCAGAGAGGAGCCCCTGCCTCCCCCAACTAGAGAAAAGGCCGCGCAGCAATGAAGACCCAGCCAAAATGAAATAAAATTATCTTTTAAAAAATGACTGGTAGCATCCATTCCACAAATAACCTTAGAGTCCCTACTGCGTTCTTCAAAGGGCCGCGCAAGAGCCACCCTTCCGACTCCCTCCCGGACTCACAGTGACAAGCCCCCAGCGGAAAGAACAGCCACCATCCTGCCGCCAACACCGAAGCCTACAGAGAGAGTCAGGAGGGTTCACTGTCACACCCTACCAAGGAAGCAGGAGAAGAGGAAATCCACAGACACCTTCCCATTGCCGGCGGCCACAGAGCCCAACTGCATCCTGCTGCCGTGTTAGCTGCTCAGCTGTGTCCCACTCTTTGCGACCCCATGGATTGCAGCCCGCCACACCCCTCTGTCTATGGGATTCTCCAGGCAAGAATACTGGAGTGGGTGGCCATGTCATCCTCCAGGGGATCTTCCCGACCCAGGGATCGAACTCTCACCTCCTGCATTGTAGAGAGATTCTTTATCGTCTGAGCCACCAGGGAAGCCCATTCTGCTGCCAGCAGTCTCATAAAGATGGAGACACAGAGGCTGGTGCCACGCATCTCCACCACCGCTCCCACACAGGAAGAGAGTCACCATCACAGGAAGATGGAAATGGAGCTGACAGCATCAGGAAGGGAGGTAGGGAGGATACTCTCCTCCCTCTGGCCTCCAGAGTGACCACAGGAAGCTCCACGGCCATCAGCACCCTGTTTAACACCCACTGTCTCAACCGACCTGAGTTTGAGCAAACTCTGGGCAACAGTGAAGAACAGGAGGGAAGCCTGGAGTGCTGCAGTCCACGGGGTTGCAGAGTCGGACCTGACTGAGAGACTGACCAGGAACAACAACATAGCCTAGTTGGAGAGGGAATGTTTTGTTTTTGTTAAGTCTGTTTATTTACTGGCTGTGCTGGGTCTTTGTGGCTACACTGGGTCTTCCTTAGTCGCAGTGAGTGGGGGCTACACTCCAGCTGTGAGGCACAGGTTCTCATCACGGGACTTCTCTTGCTGCCGATGACAGGCTCTAGACAGCAGGCTTAGCTGCCCTGAGGCACGTGGAATCCAAGTTTCTGGACCAGGGATTGAGCCTGTGTCCCCTGCATTGGTAGGTGGATTCTTAACCACTGGACCACCAGGGAAGTCCTCAGAGGGAATGTTTTAAAGGAAAAGCATGACCCCTTCAAATCAGTCTTGCGTAGACATGACCTGATGAATCAAGAGAAGAGAGAATACTCCCTGCCAAGCCCCCCATCACCCTGCCCACCCTGGAACGTCCTGCTAGTGGCTCTCAGAGCTAAATCCTGAAATGCAGAGCCCGTGGGCAGGCTCAGTAGCTGCTGTGTCCTGCATGCCCCCCACACAGCACTCCATTTTTTCCACTTGTTGCCATTGTTTAAAATATGCAAGATTTCACTTTTTTAAAAATCTGGATTTCTGGCTTCTTTTAAATCATCATAAGACCTAGACTTGCAAGAGTAAGACTACCACACCCAAGTCAGTGTGTAAAAGTGGGGTGGGTGGCGGTTGATGCCCAGGACTGAAGCTCTCGCCAGACCTCTGGCCACCAGCTCTGTGCTGGCTTCACCGTGGGGGCATTGACTGGTCCCAGAAGACATGTGTGCTGGAGTCCAAGCTAGGGACAGTGCCAAACTTGCCTCCCTCCACTCTACCTGTGCTGGAGATTTCCAGGACAGAAAAATTTCCAGAATATAGAGACTCCATAAAGAAGCTTCTGCTCCTGTCCCCCTCACCACCCTCCCTGCCACTCCCCACCGCCAAAAAACCCAAGTTGCCCTCCAAGAGTCATTCATATACTGTGAAATCTGAAGAATGGAGGAAGCTTCAGGGCAGCTCTGGCTTCAGGATAACCCCTCTGTGGGCTGGAATGAGAGGTGGAGACCACAGACTCAACCAGAGTCAGAAAGAGTGTCTGCAGGGAGAAGAGAAGATGCCACCCTCTCCTCACCCTCCCACCCTCTGTCTCCCTCAACTCTGGGGAGGGCACTTATCATGGGCCACCAACCAGAGGGAGCCATGGCAGAACCTATGGTCACTTCACCACGAAGTTTGGCACCCAGGTTCCCAGTGGAAAGAACGTTTCCAAGGGACCTAGCCTCTGCCACGTGTGTTTGTGTGTGGTCCTGGGCCAGACCCTGGTGCGCGCAGGGCCACTGTTTTCTCATTTATCAATAAAGTGCTTAAGATGACTAAGTTTCAAATGGCTTTTAGCCGTGAACTACTCTTTTTAAATTGATTCCTCTACCAATCCCCAGTAAACAAAACAGACACAGAAGATGAGTGGCTATCTAAAGCTGGAGGTGAGAATGGGGAGTGAGTGCAAATGAGCAGGAGGGATATTTTGGGAGGATAGATGTGTTCCAAAATTAGACTGTGGTGATGGTTGTTCAACTCTGTGGAAATACAGTAACATTCACTGAACTGTATGTTTTAAATGAGTGAAATTTATGCTGTGTAGCATATATCAATAAAACTTGTATACCTTAAACCTACACAGTGTTGCATGTCAGTTATATTTCAGTAAAACCAGAAGAAAAAGTGGTTTAAAAAAAAGAGGATGAAAAGGTAACCTACAGATTGGGAGAAAATATTTGCAGATCACATATCTTACAAAGGACCTGTATCTGGGCTATATATCATAAAAAACTCTCAAAACTCAACAGTAAAAAAGTAATTCAAGTAGAAAAAAACATGAACAGACATTTCTCCAAAGAAGATATACAGATGGCAAATAAACACATTAAAAAGATGTTCGATATCATTATGGAAGTGCCATTAATTCCACAATGAGATACGGTTAAAATAAAAAGTGATACCCCAAATGCTGACAATGATGTGGAGAAAGTGGATTATTCATTCACTCCTAGTGGGGATGTACATGGGTTTCCCTGCTGGCTCAGTGGTAAAGAATTCGCCTGCAATGCAGAAGACTCAGGAGATGCCGGATTGATCCCCGGGTCAGGAAGATCATCTGGAGGAGGGCACAGCAACCCACTCCAGTATTCTTGCCTGGAGAATTCCATGGACAGAGGAGCCTGGCAGGCTACAGTCTATAGTATCGCAAAGAGTCAGACACGACTGAGCGCATTGGGGATGTATAATGACATACTCTTCTATCCTAGAAGAGTATGGCAGATTCTTAAAAAACTACATATGCACTTTACCATACAACCATGGATTACTACTAAGCGATAAAAAGGAATAAACTATTGATTTATGCAATTCATTTAATAGTTCTCAAGAGAATTATGCAAAGTAAAAAAAATAGATCAGATTATACAGTTTCCATTTATATATATTTGAAACTAAAAATTACATGGGAGTTCCCTGGTGATTCATTGGTTAAGAATCCACCTGCCAATGCAGGGAACATGGGCTCCATTCCTGGTCCGGGAAGTAATATCCCACATACCTCAGGGCAACTAAGCCTGTGGCCCGCAGCTGAACCCAAGCGGCAATGTCGATCTCCTGTCGGGATGCTGTGCTATAGACGTACAAGTCTGTACCACTGAAGGAAATTTGGTAAAAAGTGTGCATAGTGTCTGTCTGTATCAGTTCTTACAACTGCATGTGAATCTACAATTATAAATTAAAAAGTCAAATTTTAAAAATCTTAATATATATGATCATAGCTAAACACAAATCAAGAAATGTAGTAAACACAAGAAAGGGATAAAAAATAAATGACTTAAACAACTTTATTATGGATATTCATCAATTTTTTTTTATCACTTTTTGTGATAAAAAGTGGATGTGTGATATGTGGATGTACCGCTTTCATTTAGAAACATGAATTGGTTAGATAAAACACAAGCTGAGTTTCAGAGGTATTACTGGGGCAAGAGAAAGTGATCCCAGTGTTCAGCCCGGGACACTAACTCCCTCCTCCTTGAGGCCCACAGTCTTTTCCTTGAGAGTCTTTTATAAACCCAAGAGCACTTCCTGGTGGAATGGTGTGACATCATCATGAACTCATGACAAGGGTTCCGGAATCTTGGAAGCCATGGGATCCCGAACACTTGGCTACAGTCCACGGTCTTCTCCCGCTGCGGTAAGTCTGCATGTTGAGTAAGGGTGGGAGCCTAGGTCTTGAGGGAGCCTTGTGGTGTCCCCTCAGGGTGGGCATCACTCTTTTCTGTACTAAGGTGAATCTTGGGTCCTGAACTATGTCCTTCCAAACTGTCACAGGGGATATGGACGGGGTCACCTGTGAATTTCCAGATGAGTGACTGGGATGCAGTAGAAATACAAAGAGGTCTCACGTTTTGGGGGAAAAGAGAACCAGACGGGATGTGGGTAAGAGGAGAACAAAATGAGTCTGGGAGAAGGGGGAGAGAGAGTAAAGCGCTTTCTATGAGAACTCGCCCTTGAGAACCGTGGGCACATGCAGACACCACTCAGGCGGACTCGACCCTCAGAGGCCAGGCAGCACTGGACTTCTGGAGCGAGCTGCTCAGTCAGCTTCCAGGGCTGCTTCAGACGGGCCTGGGCCACTTTGCGCAGACTTTCGCCAGGCTTGATTGCCCATGGTTTTACAGTGGTTCACAGGGCTTCCCAGGTGGCCAATGCAGGAGATACCAGAGGTGGGGATTTGATCCCTGGGTCCAGAAGATCCCCTGGAAAAGGAAATGGCAACCCACTCCAGTATTCTTGTCTGGAAAACTCCAAGGACAGAGGAGCCTGGCGGGCTAAAGCCCATGGGTTTGCAAAGAATTAAACACAACTGAGCAAGCACACACAGGCAGAGCTGATAACATAAGCAGGTAAGCTGGCCCAGTTCAACCCTAATGGAAATGCGACTGAGGCTTCAGTGGTGGCTGCCACAAGCCATTCTTCCCTTGAACACTGGTCAGACACGAGGTTTTTTTTAGTATTTATTCATTTATTTATTTGGCTGTACTGGGTCTTAGTTGGGATCTAGTTCCCTGACAAGATAGAACTCAAGGCCCCTACATTGGGAGCGTGGAGTCTTAGTCAATGGACCATCAGGGAAGTCCTAGATACAAGTTCTAATCCCAAGTCCAAAGAGCTCTAGCCACGGTCAAGGAGCAAACCTGAGACAAATTACATCATTGCTTCCTCACCTGCAAATAGGCGAGTTATACAGTTTACCTCATGCCTCATTATAAGTACTGAATGAGGTAATTCCCAATCACTAAAAAAATCTGGTTTACTAAGCAGTCAATAAATGTTAGCTACAGTTATTGCTATTTTAAATATTATTTGGTCTCACAATAAGCAGGTTAAGCAGAAAGAAGTGGCCTGGTCAAAGTCAAGTTGATTTCTTTCCTTTTTTTTTTTTTTTTTTTTGGTGCCCAGAAAAGACAGGGCCCCTCTGAACTCCTCACTGCCGCCTCGGAGTCCGTCCCAAGCCAACAGGACTCAGCAAAGAAAAGCGTGCGCATGGAAGGGAAGGCAGGTGTGTGTGCTCATTCGCCCCCCTCTAACCCCTGTCTCTGAATGAAGATGACAGATCGCCATGGCTCCAGCATCAATTCTTCCCTGAACTCTCCAGTGTGGGTCTGTCAGGTGGGGGAAAGGGTGTCCAGGGTGGGGAGACAGGAGGCCACTCTCTTGTTCACTTTTGTAGTTATTAAAGACATCAATAACCAGATAATTTCACGTTTATCTCCATAGAGGTGTCCCCCAAGCAGAAAGAGGCCCAGGAGTGCAGGATTTCCCTGGCCAAGAAAGGTGATTATTTACTCAATTCCTACCCTCCTTTATGAGGCTTCTGAGGTGGTTTAGTGGGTACAGAATTCACTAGCAATGCAGGAGACACAGGAGATGTGGGTTCGATCCCTGAGTCGGGAAGATCCCCTGGAGGAGGGCAAGGCAACCCACTCCAGTATTCTTGCCTGGAGAATCCCATGGTCAGAGAAGCCCAGCAGGCTACAGCTCATGGGATCACAAAGAGTCGAACCCAACTGAAACAACCAAGCACGCACGCACGCACCCTCCTTCACAGACAAGTGCAAAGCGGGTGACGGTAGCTCTTATTCTGCAGATACCACATGCAAAGACCTCAAGGTGAGCAAAGAAAAAGGAAAGAGCCAAGTATTTCCCAGGCGGGTCCCCCACCCTGAGCACACAGGGTCCTTCCTCTCTCCAGCAGCTGCCCGGAACGGGAGCCCTCTGGCCTCCAGTCCTGCCCCTCTGGAGGCTGGTCCTGAGCAGAGAACCAGGAAGATGAGAGGCCGCAAGAGGAAGAAACCAACGGGTGTCAAGGCAGGTATGTGTCCTTGGCTTCCCTAGCCCCGCACGAGGCATCAGTCACTGCTGAGTAACCCCTGTCATCCTGCCCTCATGGCGGATCTTGGGTGGCAGGATCCAGTCTTCAGGGTGAGCTAAAAGGACGGATTCAGGACCTCCCAGGTGGGTCAGGTCCTCACTCACACAGTCTTGTTCCTGCAGCAGCCCACAAGAGCAGCTCCCTGGCCTCCCACCCCAGCTCCTCAGACGCTGTCTCCGAGTTGAAGTCCTGGAGTAAGAGGAAGCAGAGGAGGAACATATGGACTGTCAATCACATCGAGGGAACAAAACTCAGGATGAACAAGAGGAGAAGACCGAGCTATCGTCCAGAAGACCAAGAAGCCTTCTACCGACTTCTGGGTGTGTGTTCTGAGCCAGTGGAGGGTCAGGTCTCTTCCACACCAAGGATGCCAGGGGCTCAGGGATCGTGGCCGAGGCCCCCCTGGGGCTTGGAGCTGTGAGGTGTCCCAGTGGTGCAGAGACAGATCACCAGGATTTCATGTTCTGGTTCTGCTCTGGTGTTGATGGGTTTTCCTCTGAGACAAGTTCTTGGAGGGAGAAGGGAAAAAGAGACTCATGGCTATGTTCAATGATCAAGACATTTTAGGACAAATCAAGGGGGAAATTCCCTGCCCATATTTATTCCATCCAGTTAAGGTTTCAGAGATCAGTGATGAAAGGACCAACTAGATTTTGCTGTCTTGATGGTCAAAGTGGGAGAAGGCCCAGAATAATTACAAAAGTAAGTAATTTGCCAGTGACAAATGCAGAGAAGGAAAATTCTGGAAAGGTAATAACACCTGAATATTCATTGGCAGGACTGATGCTGAAGCTCCAGTACTTTGGCCACCTGACGCGAAGAGTTGACTCAGAAAAGATCAACAACATCAATGACACCTAGGGGCTTCCCAGGGCACTAGTGGTAAAGAACCTGTCTGCCAATGCAGGAGGCATAAGAGACTCAGGTTCAAACCCTGGGCTGGGAAGATCCCCTGGAGGAGGGCATGGCAACCCACTCCAGTACTCTTGCCTGGAGAATCTCATGGACAGAGGAGCCTGGCGGGCTAGTCCATAGTGTTGCAAAGAGTTGGACAGAACTGAAGGGACTTAAACACACAGCACAATGGCACCTAGAGGTGGGCTGTGGACAAGAGTAGGAGCTTTGCAACACAGATACTCAGGGAAGGGCTGCAGAGGTGACGTCACGACCTGAGGCAGGCCCTAGTGTGGTAGCTCGGGGATGAGACAGAAAAGACACTGTCCACTAGCTGCATGCAGTTATTCAAGTTTAACACTGAATATTTAATTTAAACTTCTGAAACTCAGTTCCTGGTTCTCACCAGCAGCATTTCATATGCTCAGTAGCCACATATGGCTAACACTACCTTTTTTTTTTTTTTTTTGCTTCACTGGGTGTTCACTGCTGCATTCAGGCTTTTTGCAGTTTCTGTGAGCAGGCTTCTCACTGCGGGGGCTTCTCTTGTTGCAGAGCACAGGCCCGGTGCCCAGGCTTCAGTAGTTGCAGCACATGGGCTTAGTTGCCTCACGGCATGTGGAATCTGCCCTCCTAGACCAGGGGTCAGACTCATGTCCCCTGCATCGGCAAGCAGATTCCTATCCGCTACACCACCAGGGAAGTCCTAACAGCCATCACGCTGGATAGAAAGATCTAGACCATTTTCATCATCACAGAGCTGGGAGCCAGGCTTTCAGCTGCTCCCTGTGTCAGGGAGGGCAAAATGATCCATCATCCCTCCATTATCCCATCTGCGCAAATGTCATTGTCCAGGGTAAGGAGGGAAGAACAAGGAGGATCTGATATTCTCAGGTCACCACTGGAAAATGGTGACCTCCAAGGGACAACAACTGTAGCCCCCCCATGAGCCTGCTGGGGGCAGGTGAGGTCAGGTTATTATCTGCAGGAAGTGGCAGAACCCAGGAGAAAGAGGGCAGTATGCCCAGCACCCCCCACCCCAGGTTGGGGTGGGTATCAACGCCCCACCACCCACACAGGGTGCTTGGCTATCAGATGGGGCAGGACAGACTTGCACAGTGTGATGAAGTGACAAGGAATGTGGTGCCCAGAGGCCCAAGGCCATATCCAAGCTTTGACTCCAGGAATACTATGCTAAAACTTTGAGAACCAGGTTCGTATCTCTTCGTGAAGCACACTTATCAATTCCCATGTGTTGAAGATTAAAGAACAACAGCAAACTCTGAGGCTGAAACCCACTCTTCCTGTGCCAATGGAAAAAACAGCTTTGTCACTCTTGTTAAAGCTCTGAGCCTCCCAGTAGGGAAGAGAGTTGCCTGCACTCCCTGAAATAGAGGAAAGGGGAGAGGTTTCCTGTCCTCCTCCTCCCTGTGAGCTGAAATCCCACAGCCCCAGACTCGGTGCTCCCAGGCCCTCACGAGATCTCCCTGCCTTTGCAGAGGATCCCGTTATCCAGAGCTTCTTGGAAGCTGACATGTTCCTGAAGGTGTCTGACAAGGTACTCACAGCACTAACATGAGGAGGGATGCAGGGTCACCACCCCATGGGGGCAGGGACAGAGGACAAGGCGTCAGCCTGGGCAGAAGCCCTGGAGAGACCCGCCTCGGTGCCAGCAAGGAAGGCAGGACAAACGCAGTGCCCTGCACCGGCACTGAGCATCTCCTCCCTGGCCTCCCCTTGTGGCCTCGTCTCCATGTGTCAAAGGGCCAGGAGACCCTCAGCAAGGCCCACCCTGGGAAGCTCTCCCCCCTGGATGCGGGTGGGGCACACGGCCCATTCAGAAAGCTCCCCCTGCCATCCAGCCCTGGCCGCCCCCAACCCCACCGCTCTCTGTCTCCATGCAGTACCTGCTGTCCATGGTGGTGGAGTACTTCGGCCGTGTGGGGTTGCCCGGTCACCTCTACAACAGGATCCACTTCTTCCTGGCCCTGTGAGCACTGCCCGAGGGTCCCCAGTGGTGGTTCAAGGCCTTCAAGGGGTCACAGGGTCAGAGGAGGGGAAGGCAACCAGTCAGATTCTGGGGTAAGGAATGTAGCCAGGAGACGCCGCGCGCTGCCCGAAGACTGACCCAAGGTGGAACGCCCCGGGGGAATGACGGCAGGCAGAGCCGTGCCCTGGGCCAGACAGGCTTAGTGCTGAGTGCTGTCTGCATCCAGGTGCCCCAGCCGACGGGGCTCCCCTGGACCCTAGGCCTGGGTACTCTCTTCTGGACACTGGCTCCTGCAGGGTGACCTCGGCAGCCTCCCCACTGCCCCCCTTGCCCTGAGGCTGGGGGTCCTCGCGGGGCCAGTCCAGCCTGCCTTCTTTCCTGGTGGTAGCTACATCGCCTCTGACATGGAGGAAGACAACCTCATGTCCAAGCGGAGCATCTTCCAGTTCCTGCTGGGCAGGGAGCACTGGCCAGACCTCTACAAGGAGTTCCTCAAGTTGAAGGTGGAATTCTTCCATGCAATGGGGCACCGAGCCTGGGTCACCCCCGAGTTGTGCGAGGAGGTCTGTCTGGGATGGGGGCTGGGGGTCACACCCCAGAGGTGGGGGGGGGTACTGGGCCCTTCTTCGGGGGGCTTACCCTGCTGTGCTTCCCTTTTAGATCCAGGCTCAGAACCCACATCACTGGGTCTGGAGTCGGGTGCGCCAGTGCACCCCCTAGGTTCCCACGGAAATGGAGTGGGGAGTGCAGCTGGTCCAAGTGAGTACCAGGCTTCCTGGTGGGACAACGCCGCCCCCCTACGCCCTTGCAGTCCCCTCCCGGGCTGGGGGGCACAGGGAGGAAGTGCCACTGCGTCCCTGGATGCATGATTAGCCTAGGAAGCGCGCTGAGAACTCCCAGGGTACAGAAAGTAATTACTGTGTTTATATTAAAATCCTCCCAACGGATTCCATCACAGAATCATCAACTATGCTGTACAAGGTCCCAATTTGCATATCAGTCTTTTTTTCTTTTTTTTAGGAAAACTCTTGAAAATGCTGATCTAAGTCATGAAAACCTCTGCAGGGTTTTGATCTGAGTTGAAATTTTTAAATATAAATACATGAAAAACACTGAGGTCATCCTTTCTGGAAAGGAGCTATTACCCTGGTGGCTCTTGGGGGGAAAAAAAAAAGAGAGAAAGGTTAATTCCAGCATGTCATCGAAAGTTCTGTGTGCTTTGCTCCCTGGGCTGGGTCCCTGAAGGATGTGGCAGGGTCTAGCCTCACAAGGATGGAAGGAGCTCCTCGAGCTCTCTGGTCTCTGAACAAATAAGCTCACGGGAACATAAAGCAGCACACATGTGGAGCTGACAGAGGGCAGGTGCTGAGTCTCCGCACCTGACAAGCATCACACTCTTCAGTATTTGCTCCCTTTGCCTTCAATTTCGTTTTTATGTGTGGATTTACTTTAAGTGAAGGGAGACCTTCCATGAGAGGCATGAGGAACCCTCCGCCTGGGCTGGAACAATCGTGTGAGCTGAACCCCTCTGTCTCACTGCAGGGCAGGACGGGGCACACTCTGATCCCAGGAGAAAGAAAAGGAGAGACGAGAGCAGGGTGGGTGTGTTCTGAGATAAATCGAGTTTGGTATCAAGTCCTATTCAGCCTCAGTGTTTTATCTGACAACCAAGAATATGTCAGGACCCATACTCCTACCGTACGTATCAGGAGTCTCAAATTCCAAAGAAAACAGCATTTTTACCACAATAATAAAAAAAAGAACAGCAGTCACCGGGGCCCCTCTTGGATCTGGCCATCATAAAAACGACGAGGGTGACGCTGATTCTCCCAGAGGCCGTCTGCGCACTTGGAGCTGCGGTCCTGACAGACTCCTCACTAGGGGGCCTGCCACCCACCCTGACCCCACTCTCTCTCTCTCCTTCCCCCCGGGGCGGCCTCCTCCCCAGGCCCCGGGCAGCCTCAGACAGACAGAAAGCACTGGATGGGCCTCCAGCTCTCCGCAGGCCTATGGAGCACTGTGAACCGAACCTGCGGGGCCGAACCAGCCAGTGATGCGATGGCCCCTGGCCTCCCAGCGGGTGTCGGCCAACAAGGTCCTGAGCCCGAGGGCCCTGGAAGGGCCGCGCAGTAACACGGAGGGGCCCCCAAGGGAGCCGAGACCGGAGCAGGCGCCTCCACGGAGACCGAGGGCGGGCAGAGGAAGGGCCACAGAGTGCAGCAGGAGGCCTGCACCGCCAGGAAGAACCCGAAGAGCCCAAAGAAACCAGCAGGTGATGAGGAAAAGAGGTGGAGGTGGCAGGAGAGAAACACAGGGGCAAAGAGGAGGACAAGCGAGGACACCCGAAGCCACCTGCAGGAGAGCGGCCTTACCCGACAAGACGGGACACTCCAGCTGAAGGATGGAGGGCAGATACGGAGCACACGGGCGGTGGATCCAAGGCTGAGACAGAGCGGGAACAGAAGGGGGCTCCGCAGTGAAGAGCCCTTCTGCCAACGCAGGAGACAGGGGCTCAGTACCTGGGTCGGGAAGATTCCCCTGGAGAAGGAAATGGCAGCCCACCGAAGTATTCTTGCCAGGGAAACCCTATGGACGAGGAGCCTGGCGGGCTACAGTCCATGGGGCTGCAGAGCCGAACATGACTGAGCAACTCTCACTTTCTCTATGTGTAGCCCCTTTAGGTACAAAGTTTCATTACTGAGCAGCTGCTACACAGCATTACTGGGTAACTGCCGGACAGAAACTGTCAGCTCTTCATCTTTCTTTCCCATGAAAATATCTAATTTTGCCAAGAAATTTCTGCTAAGGTTCCCAGGAACCTCACAGTCAAGTGTTAGAACAGTTGGTCTTCTAGAAAGCCAACTCCTTTCAGGAAGCAATACAATTGTTGTTCAATGCTATTTCAGGAAGGTTTAGCATTTTCTTCGCGTCTTCGAACCTTCCAGAAGCAAAGGACCACAGTACTTCCAGCCTGTGACACCCAGTCAGTGCTTCCCTGGAAGACCAAGGTGGAAGCAACTGGGCTAAGGGGCGGTTCTCTCCCAAGGGTGGCCACTGAGGGGCAAACCCAGAATCGACAGGACTGGACAACAGGCCACGCCATGTCCCCACCCACCCTCCTGTGAATTCAGTCCTGGGAAGCCAGATTCAAATGGGGCCAACCCCAAAACACTCCAGGAGCTCAGCTAAAAGGTCCCCGTGGCCCATGGGAGGGAACCCAAGGCCTCCTGGAGGTTACTGCTGCTGCAGTGCAGAATGGTGCCATCACCAGAGCTGGTATAGGGAGGACAGGATCACAAACAAACTTTTGGGCTTCAGAGAAGAGCTGGGCCTGATCATGGCAACGGCAAGTGAACAGCACTGGGAACTCAGGGGAGACTGCCAACGGGCAGGGGGGCAAAGCCCAGGGGAGCCAAGTGGTAGGCACTCTGGACAGGCTGTGTTTGCACCTGGGTCATTACATCCCACATAGCATCACAGGGTTTGCTCAGGAGCCCAAGCAGAAAGGGTGCTGATAAAGGGAAGCAGATGGAGGGGTTTCTGGGGCAGAGGAAGCAGAAGCCCCAGGGCAGGGTGCCATGCAGAGCTGGCATTAATGCCCTGCACCCTCCACCCTCGTGTCCACCTGCAGCAGCTTCGCCTCCCCTCCCTCCTGCAGGCCGCGCTCGGCACCTCCAAGCGCACTCTTCTTAGCTGGCCCCTGTGGGAAATGTGGGTGGAGGCTGAGGAGCGAGGAGGAGGGGGTGAAGATGCCCAGCTGACATCCAGGCACTGCACAGGGCACGGGGGGGACCCACAGGCTGGAGTCTGGAGGGAAGGGACACACAGCACACGCAGCCCTCCCCTGGGGGTCTGCAGATTTCACCCCGAGGGCTGGTGCTCTTTCACCTAGACCTCACGGCTGCTAACGAGGATGGATCTGCTCAGGATTCTTCCTTCAACTCCAGAGCTCTACACATTTACCCAAAAATACCTGCTTAACCTCTGAAATGCTACAGTAAGCAGAATGAAAACATTCCTGATAAGTGAAAGATATGCACACAAATAAACACAAATGAAAGAAACACGAGTGGCCTTAAGTAGCTTCCAGCCACTGTCCCTGCGACAAGTCCCCCAGGAACATGACTTGCCAGGGCAGGATCCCAGCATGTCTGGGTTCTGAGTGTGCACGGTCCACAGAGCCCGGCACCTACACTTAAGTGAGACGGCGCCACTGACTGCAGAGATGAGATGGCGACCACACCTGACCACTGGAGGGAGAGCAGGGGGAATTAGGAGCTCACTCACAGATTTTCAGGGCTTTTATTGAACTTAGTATAAAATGCTTTTCCTAACCTTCCTATTTCATGTTCTAATGCACCATGGAAGAAATATTTTTAGCTAAAAGAGAAACAGTTGAAGATGGCTGTTGTATGATTAAGAAAGCAGCACACAGACTAATCCAACAAATCTAATTCCAAGAAAATACACACAAAGGCCTTTGTTTCTCCAAAGATGTGCGGAGAGAGTAAGAGTCATCTGTCTGCTTTTTAAGGTGTTCATAAACTCTGCCTGGTACAATGGCCAAGTTAACTCACACTTCACCAGCCTCTTCCTGAGTGTCCACTGGACCAAGTTCTCTGTATGAAGAGCGTGGCCCGGGTGCCCAGGCTTGTCCAGGCAGTGACTGGGAGTCGTGTGGCCCCGGGCCGGCCACCTCCTGCCCTGACCCTCGGGTCTCAGCTGTGGAACAAGAGGCAGGACCAGGGGTCACCCAAGCGAGTGTGTGGTGTAGATGCCTGACCGATGGGCTCCCCTCATCTGGAGCCTCCAGGTCCGGCCCTCTGAGCAGCCCACACTCTGCAAGCACACCACACTGCACACCAACTGAAGACGCAGCAGAGCGAGAGGACGGCGAGCAGGCAGGTCTTCCTCGTCCACGGGCCAAAGCCACGGATGTGGTCTGAGAGGCTTTTACCAAAGAACACTTTTCTGAAGCTCGTGACTGCAGAGAAGCAGCCATTGTATTTCAGAGTAGGGGGGGCCTGGTCTTGGAAGCAGGAAGGGACAGTCACCTGGGAGCTGTGGGAACCAGCGCAAGTGTCTGCGTGGTGCAGGAAGTGTTGACATCCCTCCCCCCGGCCCCAGCCTGGGAAAGCCCTCTTAGAAGGCTCTCTTCCCACCTTGCTTCTGCTCCCTTCCACTGCTGGTTCACAACTGCAGACGCAGCAGGCACAGGGCAACTGATTCTGTCCCCCCTCCACTGCTGAGCTGGAGAGATCATCATACAGGGAGGCTTTGCCCACAAAATTTGGTCAGGATGAGGAAGGGGAACCCAGAAGAGGCCCCCAAACCTCATGAAGGATGTAACATCTTCTGGTTTGGTCTCAGACTGGCCCACGGCCTTCAGTCTCACCCAGTTCCCAGTGATGCCTCCTGGCTGCCCCACTCAGGATGGGTTTGGCACATGCGTAACTTGGAGTCCTAACACGTCCCTTTCTCTAACAATTCCTGTCTCAGCTCCATGGCTTTGGTTTCCAGCCCCGATCTCGGCTCCCACTCCCAGGGGCTCCGTCTGCCCAGCTGGTTCACCAGCCTCACACCACCACCAGGCTGAGAGATGCAAGTCCCGCCCTCTTCTAGGATGTCAGGACGTCCCCTAAGCTGGGACATGCCCCTCTCAGGAAGCTGTGAAGTTGGGTGGTTTCCAGGCAAAGGGTGAGAACTGGCCTTACTCAAGGAAGATTGAGCAGTGCTCAGAAGCTCTGTGAGGCTTCCACCACTGGTGTTCCTGCTCAGGCCTGGTGACCATGCCTCAGAGCTGCCCACAAGTTCATGCCTTCACTGCTTTGTAAGATGTTCGAGGTAGGAGCACAGATGTCAGCATCCAGCAGGGAAACAGTATTAATGTACTGTTTCTTTAATTACATCCATCTATGGAGGCAATGCCACACATTTCCACCTCTGTGAGCAGAGACGGTCGGAGGGAACTAAGACGGACGGAGGGAACTAGCAGCGAGTGAGGAACCACATAATAATGACAGACATCACCAAGACGCACTAGGGTCTGGATCTCCCATTTGTGAGAGAGCAGTTAGTGAGGTGGAGGAATTTATTTCCTGCCAACATGCAGTAGCAGGAAGTGACAGGGGCCACTTCTGGGCCCACTCGGAACCGGAAGCATTTTTCTCCAGCTCTTCCTCCTCCACGGCTATGAGGAGGCTAAAATGTCCTGGATGGTGAGTTATACTCTTAAGATTTTTGAAGAGCCCATGAACAGCTGGCACTGACTTCTCCGATGATTCAAGCATGCTTACTCAGGAGTCAACTGTTCAGAACATCCTCTGTCTCCTCAGGAGGCCTGAAATATAAAGATAACGCTGTTTCTAGACTGCAACCTTCCAGCCTGCTGAATCCCTGATAAACCCTGATCATTGCTTCTGCTGACAACATTCTAATGACCGTTCTCCTTCTACATGACAATTCGTAAGTAACTCAAGTCATTCTTCAATCAGAGAAAAGCTTACAAGTTGCAAACGATTGAGAGTGAAGACACCAATAGCTGCCCAGTACTGACTTCTTTAGGTCCCGGCTCAAATGGGATTTTCATAATTTACCTCTTTTAAATTTTATTTTTAATTAGAAGAAAAACTCTTTTAAATGTGAAGGAAGGATAAGAGGGGCACAGAAGTTATAGGGTACACGGAGAACTGATGCAGAGGTCATAGGGTACGGGGAGGAGCCGTTGCTTCAGTTAGAGACAGACCGAAGGGAGGAGAGACAGGAAAAAGGCAGATTGAAGTATGAGAAAATTCAGAAATGAGTGGTCTCAGGGAGACAGAGAACAACACCAAAGAAGAAATGATTTTTCTGAGGAGCCACACACCAGCTATTCGTGGCGAGGGAACCAGGGACGAGAGGACGTAGTGACGCCGCCACTGCAGGAAAAGGGCAATTCGGACTCCCCGATGGCCATGGCTGTGGAATTTAAAACTTACGTAGATCAGGCCTGCAGAGCTGCTGAGGAATTTGTCAATATTTACTATGAGACAATGGACAAAAGAAGACGGGTACTAACCAGGCTGTATCTGGAGAAGGCCACTTTAATATGGAATGGAAATGTTACAGGGCTGGAAGCCCTAGCCAATTTTTTTGACATGTTGCCTTCCAGTGAATTCCAGGTCAATATGTTAGATTGCCTGCCAGTTCATGAGCAAGCTACTCAGGCCCAGACCACAGTTCTTGTTGTGACCAGTGGAACTGTGAAGTTTGACGGCAACAAGCAACACTACTTCAACCAGAACTTCCTGCTGACTGCGCAGACTACTGCTAACAATACCGTGTGGAAGATTGCAAGTGACTGCTTCCGTTTTCAGGATTGGGCCACTATTTAAAGGGGGCAAAAATCCATTCTTTTTTGGTCCATTAGTTCCAGCAACAGAAATTTATGTGAGTTATTAATTCATTTCATTTTGGAAGCACTAAAAACTAGAATATGCTGAAACTAAATTTCTTTAATAATTTTTTATTCCTAGCAGCACCTTTTCTAGCAGCTGCCAATTTGAATCATTGCCCTTAAGAGCTTTAATGCTAGTTTCCTACATGCCTTATACATGTTTCACTAATGACATTCTTACAGTAACATATCCATAAGCTCTGTATTAGCATACTCACTGTGAGCCCAGCATATCACAAAAAGGAAATCTTTTTATAGTACTATCTATGGGATATCAGCACAATGTAACTTTCTGGGAGGAAGTGGAGTGTTTATTGTTGTTGTTATTAGATTAATTTTGTAGTATAAAGTGTATCTTTTTTGTTTAACACTGGTAATACAGTTTATATATAAGGCTTTTTCAAAGCAATTCAATGAACACATTACTAGTTTAGGTTTACATAACTACTCTGACATACTAGAATCACATGTAGAGATGTTCATTAGTCTTTTTATGTTAAGTAACTTTTTTCATGTTGGCATGTTTTCTTAGGAAGTGAATTAATCTACTTGAGAGATGTTAAATGTTCTCAATTGATACCCGAGTGTTGGATACACTCAGTGGCTTAAAAGCAAGACTTCTTTAAAAGCTTTTTCTTGGAAGCTCCAGGTCTGCAACTTTAGATAGTAAATGGTAGTAGGACTAATAGTTTTAGCGGGAGAATGAGGAGTGAGAAATGTATAGATCCGAGGTTGGCCACAAGTAAGAAAGGATGGCCAAGTGGTACCTTTGGGTATTTATTTTCTACCTCCTAAAAATGTAGCCTAATTTTAGGATTTAAGTCATTAAGGTAATAAGTATCTTTACGAAAAGGTCATGACTGTCACTTTTGTTCTAAGAATTATTTTTAAGTGTTTTTCTAGTTCACCTCATGCTTATCACCAGTATATGTTTCAATTTATTTAAGAACTTGTTGGGGAAAAATGTCAGCAATAAGCCTGACCCTGCAGCAGGGTCTGACAGAAAAGTTGGAAACAAAGCCATGGCTCTCTCTTTGGGACCCTTAACTTCTAAGTCTTCCATGTGAACTTCAGACCAAAAGTCTGCTACATACTACCCACCCCCAAAGTGAGTGATTTGTTCCCTGTGTTTACACTGTCAACTGCATGATCTCTTTACTACTTAAAGCTAAATTATTTAATCTCATGATGGTGTTCTTCCATACGGCATTGAGCAAATAGATCTGTTATAAAACATGTTCCTGTTGTGTAGCTCACATTTTCTTTTTGGAAAAGATAGAGAACAGAAGATCTTCATAAGCCTATAAACTTCAGAAAAACCAGTTGATTCATTCTATGTCTCAGCATCTAAAGAGAAAGAAATCTTTGTTTTTTGGTTGAACTTTAAACATTTTTCCATTCTTGAATTCATCGTTCTCATGTTTTTACACTAGATGTGCCAGCTTTGTTTCCACATTCCAACTCAGTATTTCTTGTTACACTTAATTTGAAGATCAACAATTCATATACTCTTTTCGCAAACTACACATCACATTTCTGATATATTCATAAAATAGAACTAAGTAGGAGAAAGGGATGGAACAGAAATTTAGACCACACCTTGTAGTACTGACTAAAGCTTACACATATTCTACTCAAACTGAGTTTATTCCAATTTTGGATTGACTTTTTAAAACCACAGCTTTAGTAGCAACAGCCAGATTGCCCAAATATTGCCTTTTCCCTAAAGAAGAACAGTCTCAAGTAAGAGTGGCATATAACTAGCAATAATTGAATTGACTGGTTGTATGTATACTGTTCATTAATTTGAATGTTTTGAGACTTGTGTATGAATTGCTGTTTCCAAACTCTGTATAACTTTTAAATGGCTGGAACTACTCTTATATGGACTAGACTGTTTTTTTGACATGCGCATATTTTTGTAACTTAAAAAAGTAAATAAAATTTGCCTTTACCAAGTTTTCTCAAGCTTGGTTTAAGATCTTTTGACTAATAAAAATGGATATATAAAAAAAAAACAAAAAATAAAAGTTTTTGTTACTTAAAAAATAATAATAATAAAGGCTCCAGAACAATAAATAAATAAATAAATAAATGTGAAGGAAGCACATTCTGTCGTCTCAATCAGCCACTTCACCCATGACTCACACGTGAGGGTAAGACAGTAAAGGTCTGAATAGAGCCACTGTGCACACTTCTGGGATGAAAGGAGCAAACGCCATTTGGGTTCTTGTCAAAGTCTCAGTGGAAACATTTCTATTTGCATTAGCTTTCACTTTTAAAATTAACTGCAGAATCTCACAATTCAGCACATGGAAACGTGAAATCACAAGACAGACCTTGCAGCTTTGACTAGTTTAAGGTCCCGCTGGCCATTTAAGGAGGCAGAAGACACCTCAGAATCTAGACAACAGAAAGTCATCTTCTTCTTCGTCCAGAAACCTGAAGTTGGAGACATCTTATACAAATACCGTTCCTTATCATCTAGTCCAAAAACTTGATATGGGTGTACATTCTCTAAATCCTGGGTGGAAATGAACTATCTTTTATTTTAAAATACAATTTCTGAAGACGTCTCTGTAGTGAGAATTTTGCATTTTCTCTATTTAGAGCAGGCTTCATGCTGGACAGTTCTTTACTAGGGTATAAATCTCCTCCTGTTTAAGATGATCCATCATGCTATGTCACTGTCACAGGATGAACAAACTTTCTTTAGGCAATGGTGATACCCTAGGAAATGCTAAAAGCCCTTTGTTGCTGCAAAAAGTAAAATTATATAATAACAGAGCTTTTTAGAAAATACATTAAAAAAATACATTACCATATGTAAAACAGATAGCTAATGGAAAGTTACTGTGTAACACAGGAAGCTCAACGCAGTGCTCAGTGACAACCTAGAGGGATGGGGGGGGCGAGGGTGGAGGGAGCTTCAAGATGGAGGGGACATATGTACACTTATGGCTGATTCACACTGTTGTATGGTAGAAGCCAACAGGATATCGTAAAGCAATTATCCTCCAATTAAAAATAAATTTTAAAAAAGTGAACATCTCTGTAATGCCCCCTGCAAAAAACTGCATTCCTGAGCATAAAGCCACTTCACCTGAATCACCAGAGCTGAAAGATTCCAAACACTATTATACACCCCAGTGCCAACTGCTCTACTCTGAAAAATCTTAATCATCAAGAGTTTTGAAAACAAATGAAAACATTTTATTTATAAAAGTAAAATTTCAACTCATTTTTATAAATCCTATCACGTTAATGCCAACAGCAACAGAATCTCTGGGATATTTGAAACACTTGGATTTTTAAAATACATTGAGGTTTGTGCAGCTCATTTCCCCCAGCTATATTATAAAACTTAGAAAGGTTTCTTTAGCTTTGTCGTTTGGTCACGTTTTTTGTGCAGAAGTCATGCTTCAGGGTAGGCTTACCACCAGCCATGATCACATAACCATTGGCTGTGGGTTTCCAAGCAGCAGAGGAGCCAATCTCAGCAAGGCCCGCACTGGCATCTTCAGCTGTTTAAATCTGAAGAGGAGTTCTGCAAAGCTTGTGCTCCCTGAAGAAATGGAATGGAAGGGAAGGGTCACATATCACTCAACAAATTCCCCCTCTTTCAAGGAAGCTTCAGACACACAATCACTTTTAAAGCTGGTATTCTTCTCTTTGAAAACAACTCCTAAAAGATACTACTTACCTTACAGATTTCTCTTATGCACTCTAGGAGATGATTTGACAAGAAACTTTCATTTGTTCCATTCTGTACTTCTGAAGCTGACTTATAGCTCTATGTGAAACAATCAATACCATCTTTATACATATATATTTAAATATAATTAATTAATATGCCCAGCGCCTCCCTGGTGCCTCAGAGGGAAGGAATCTACCTGCCAATGCAGGAGATGCGGGTTCAACCCCTGGATTAGGAAGGTCCCCTGGAGAAGGAAATGGCAACCTGTTCCAGCATTCTTGCTTGTAAATCCCCATGGACAAGAGGAGCCTGGTGGGCTACAGTCCAAGGGTCACAAAGAGTCAGATATAACTTAGCAAACAAACATCAACAGATTTCCTAAGACCTCACTAAAACCAAGGACAGAGAACACATGCATAAGAGCTATGAAAACACCTCCAATGTTCTGATGCACTATGGAATCTAACAGACCATGCAGACTTAATGTGACCATCACTATGGCTAGGTTGAAACCCATCACCTTGGTATTTGTCTTCTATTTGCTGTCTTCTGTCCCCCTTTTCCTCTTTTGGACTGAGTACTTTCTATGACTCCACTATAGCTCCTCTGTTGCTCACTAGCTCTGTTTTCTTATTTTTAGTGGTTGCTTTTTGATTTATAGTATTATCTTTACTGCAGATTACCTTCAAGTGAGGTTACACCTATTCACAGGTAATGTAAGAGCCTTATGGCTATACTTCCATTTCTTCCCATCCAGTCTTTGTTCTATTATTATACATATGATTTTTCAGAATTTACAAACACCATTGTAGTACATTGTTATCATTTTTATGAGTCAGTTGTCTTTTTTTTTTTAAGTAGTTTAAAAGAAACAAACCTTACATATATACCCATGTAGTTACCATTTTTTGCTCTTCATTCCATCATGTAGATCCATATTTCCATCTGATATTATTTTCCTTCTGTCTAAAGGACTTACTATAACATTTCCAGCAGTGTGGGTCTGCTGGTTATGATTTCTTTCAGCTTCTGTGGTCTTGTGTTTTTTTTTTGTTTTGTTTTTTTTTTAAAGATATTTTTGCTGGGTATAGTGTTTTTGAGTTCTTTATAGACGTTACTCCATTAACTTATCACTGGCAATGCTTCCTATGAAAAATATGCACTCTTATTTTTGTTTCTCTGTAACATGCTCTTTTCCTCTGGCTGCTTTTAAGATTTTTGGGGGGACAATTTGCTTATTATATACCTTAGCTTTCTTTGTTTCTCAGACTTTGGATTCATTGAACTTCTTGAAACAAGTTTTCACCAAACCTGGAAACTTTGCAGCTGCTATTTCATCAAGTATTTTTTCTGTCCCTCTCCCCCATTTTTCTCTTCAGGGACTTCAATCTCTTGTAAATTGGGTACTTGAAGTACCAGAATTTCTTCCTCCATTTTTAATGCTCTGTTCCTTTTTTACAAATTTTTTCTTTTTGCATTTCACTTTGCATAGTTTCTAATGCTGTCTCTTCAAACTCACAATTATTTTATTCTGCAATGTCTAATCTGCCATCAATCCAATTCAGTGTATTTTTCTCCTCAGATGTATAGTTCTCACCTCTAAAAGTTCAATTAGATTATTTTTATATCTTCTATATCTCTTAATGTTTTGAAGTATGGAACAGAGTTATAATAACTGTTTCAATGTCCTTGTCTGCTAACAAACATCCACTGATTTCTCACCTCTTTCATTATAAGTCGTTTTCCTGTCCCTTTGTATGCCAGACATCAAAGAATTTTACCTTGCTGGGTGCTGGATGTTTTCATGTTTCTGTATTCTTGAGCTTTGTTCCTGAATGTAGCCACATTACTTGAAAAAAGTTTAATCCTTTTGTGTTGTGCTTTTAATATTTTTTAGGTGGGATAAGAACTCTGTTTAGTTTAAGGCTAAATATTTCCCATTATTGAGGCAAGATGTTCCTGAGTGAGGTCTCTTGAATTGTGAAGTTGTGGGAACAGGTACTGTTCCTGTTGTTCAGTCGCTAAATTATGTCTGATTCCCCGAGACCCTATGGACTACAGCAGGCCAGGCTTCCCTGTCCTTCACCATCTCCCTGAGTTTGCCCAAACTTGTGTCCATTGAGTTGGTGATGACATCCAACCATCTCACCCTGTCAGCCCCTTGTCCTCCAGCTCTCGATCTTTCCCAGCATCAGGGTCTTTTCCACTGAGTTGGCTCTTTTCATCAGGTGGAAAAAGTACTGGAGTTTCAGCTTCAGGATCAGTCCTTCCAATGAATATTCAGGGTTGATTTCCTTTAGGATTGACTGGCTTGATCTCCATGCTATCCAAGGGACTCTCAAGAGTCTTCTCCAGCACCACAATTCAAAAGCATCAATTCTTCAGTGCTCAGACTTCTTTATGATCCAACTCTCACATCCATACACGACTGCTCGGAAAACCACAGCTTTGACTATATGCACCTCTGTCAGCAAAGTGATGTGTCTGCTTTTTAATATGCTATCCAGGTTTGTCATAGCTTTCCTTCCAAGGAGCAAGCATCTTCTAATTTTGTGGCTGCAGTCATCATCAGCAGTGGTTTTTGGAGTCCAAGGAAAAAAATCTGTCACTGTTTCCACTGTTTCTGAGTCCATAAACTGAGAATGTGCCCTCTAATCCATCTGGACAGTTCTTCCCTCAGCCTCGGGAAATTTCTTCACATGCACGTGCTGAGCAATAAAGACGCTCCTAATATTGGAGGGGGACGGTCTGCAGGTGTCTGGCACTCTCTGTGTGCCGCTCCTTCCTCTCTGGCACTCCATCATGTAAACTCTGGCTCTTCTGGCTCCCTGCATTCTCAGCTCCATGACCTCAGCTCTAGGAGTCTTCCAGGTTCTTCCTGGGTTCCCTCTCCCTGCCCCCCCGCCCCCACCCCCAGTCTGGAAACTGTCAAGGCGATTAGCTGGGGCAATCAGAGCTAATCTCATTGTTCCTCATCTCTTAGGGATCCCTCTTCTTCACTGCCTGATACAAAAGCCATTGATTCATATGCAGTGTCCAGGATTTCCCACCTTTTTGTCTTTTTGTTCAGGTGGTATAGTACAGATCTCTGTTACTCCATCCTGGATGAAAAAGGAAGTCTACGCTTTAAAACTTTTTTCTCTGTTTAGTAGCTTTGACTATTCTGCAACTAGGTGTGGTTTTCCTTGCACTTATCTTGTAATAGGGGTCCTTCATTTTTCAAAATTCTTAGCCTCTCTCTCTTCAAATATTGCTTCTATCTCATTTTCTCTCTCCTCATTGTGGGATCTTAACTACATGCATGTTTGACTTCACTTACTTCAAATGTCTCTTACTCTCTTTTCTGAATTTGATACTCATTTTTCTGTGCTTCAATCTATTTATTTTCAACACACCTGTCTTATGGTTCATTTATCTGCTATGTCCAATATGCTAACTAATCTACATAATGAATTCTTTTTTTTTTCGCCCTGCTGGCATGGCTTTTGGAATCTGTTCGTCAACCAGAGACTGAACCTGGGCCATGGGCAACCACTGGACTGCCAGGCAATTCTCTACATACCGAATTCTTAATTTTAGTTATATTTTTCAGCTCTAGAATTCCCTTTAACTCGTTCTTACTGATTCCAGATTTCTGGTGAAACTGTTGATCTTTTCCTCTATTTTCTTGGAAATATTAGTCATAGTAACTCCAGACACTGGAGTCATCTAAGACTGATAATTCCAATATCTGGATCACATTCAAGTCTGTTTCAACATTACCCCTTTTCCTCTTATGTCTTTTCATTGTGATTCAGCACCGACACTGTGAATTAAACATTACAGTTTTCTTCCTCATGTAGAGGTTACTCTTCCTCCCATCAGGGAGGGAGCCTGCAAACAGATCTCCTCAGTTTGCTCTACACCAGTTTTAGGTCTGGTCTGTCCCAGTCCCACCTGTCGTCTACGGTTGGCCCTGCTTTGCCCCACCGGGGCGGCTGGGAGGCTTACCAGAGCCGCTCCACCTTGCAGACTGTGAGCACTGCCCTTTGCTTCCTCGGCACTACACTGCTGCTGAAATCGCGGCTCACATTTCTAGCGTCCTGGTTTCTGCTATGTTTTCTGAAGTTTTACCCTATGCACGTGCAGGGAAGGTTTGATAAACGCCTCAAGGGAATAGAGCACCCAGGTTTTTGAATTATTATTCCTATGGTTCCCTCCTATCTGGGATTTTGCTCCCGAAGTTCCAGGCCTGGAAAACCATTAATTCAACCTCCAGCTCCTCTGCCCAGCAGCACTGCCGCTTTTTTCTGGGTCTCTACTTCCTTTAATGAGTTGACAAGTGCCTTTGGGAGAATGTCAGAGTCAGTATGGAGCTCCTCAAACGCTTCCCTTCTCTCGGGGATTCTCCTTCCGCAGTCAAGTTCAGCTGGGAGGGCTGCCACCAATTCCTGTAGGCTTCATGAAGATGTCCACATTTATACTTGCTGTTTGTGTGTGGAAGAGTCTGTCTAATACAAGCAATTCCACTGTGGCCACAACTAGAGGTCTCTAAATAGTGCCTTTTTCTCTGAGGTTTTCAAGACAGCCAGAAATCAATAATGTCATTACACTTTAAGTGATTAAATGGATAGATTTTGTATCTGATTCTACAGTCTGAAATACAGTCAGATGCTAAAACTTCAAACTCTGTTACGGAAATATTCAAATACATACAAAATTAGACTGCTATCGTTTCAAAGTTTTATAATATTAGAAATTAATATTACGTGTTTTTTAAAAATATAAACTGAAAACTCAGAAAATAAAAAAAAACTAGTAAAAGTCAATTAACAGAGAAGAACAATAAGAATGTTAGTTTATTAGTATATACCAGTATTTGGGGCCCTGTGAAGAATCTGTCCTCTTCTGAATGGAAATAAAGGTTTATGCATATGGAAAGCTCAGGTAGTTTTCATTAGAGATTTTTGGTTTTGTTCTCCAGGATAAAATTCTCAACAATAACACCCAAATATGAATGAAGGCACAAGTCTAACCAGAGGAAACACCGCAGCAGGAGCCCCCCATGGGTAACACAGGGATGAGGGAGGGCCCGGAGGCAGTTACCTTCCAGGCCGGCAGACGGCAGGCGCTGGGGGGCCGGCACGGCGTGGTAGACCAGGAAGCAGGCCAGCATGCTCAGCTGCGGCTCCTCGCAGGGCTGCCCGCTGAGGTAGGCGTGCACACACCTGTCACCTCCAGCTGAAAGGGGCACACACGGGACAGAACCAACTGATTCACAACTGAGAGGCACAAGGAACGAACCCTTTATTATTTTCTCATCAAGAACTCACGGAGCACCTACCATACATCAGACAGTTCCTATGCTGGGCATTAACGTTACTGCAGTAAACCAGCCAGAGTGCCCATCACTGCAGAGTTTAGAATGTTGTGGGGGACAGAGATGTTACAGACCTAACATCAAACAGATGCCAATCACAGATCAGGATGAGTGCCATCGAGGTGCAGTGGTCACCACGGTCATCACCATGGTCATCTTCCCACACACCCATCCTACCACCTTTCCCTCCTCGCTCACACGTGAGGGGACTAGATCCTGATTCGTCTTGGTCAGAGGTTCTCAAACTTTAACAGGCATCAGAATCACCTGGAGGACTGATTAAAATACAGATGAGTGGACCCCAACAATTTCCTGGATGGGACCAGGGAAACTGTGTTTCCAGCAAGCTCCCAAGCGATCCTGCTGCTGCTGTTCCAGAACCCATGCTGTGAGAACCACGGGTCTGGGGCTATCCAGTCAGTGCCACTCCCCCAACACAGCGACCAGTTCAGGGACAGGCAGACAGACATTCAGGGAGAGTGACACACTCTGCCCTCAGAAGTGATCAAGGAACGTGCATGAGTTTCAGTTCAGAGACACAAGGAGATGCTTGACAACATGTCTGCTAGAGGCTTGCAGGAAACAAATTTCTCCGTTCTTATGGCAAAGCTCCTAGAAGCAACTCTATTCTTCCTCTAAGCAAACTACTAAGCTTGTGACAAAGAACTGTCACTGTTCTACCATCAGAAAAAAGTACTCTGAAGATAAAGTCATGGCACAGAGCATAACTGATGGAACCTCACAGAGATGGAGCTGGAGCTACTAGAGTAACATGTCCCTTCAGCCTACAGTCACTGTGGACTTCCAATTATGTAAGTTCGTATGTGTCCTACTGTTTGAGCTGGGCTTCTCTGGTGGCTCAGTGGTAAGAATCCGCCTGCCAATGCAGGAAACATGGGTTCAATCCCTGGGTCAGGAAGATCCCCTGCAGAAGGAAATGGCAACATACTCCAGTATTTTTGCCTGCGAAATCCCACAGATAGAGGAGCCTGATGGGCTACAGTCCATAGAGTCGCAGAGTCAGACACGACTCAGTGACTAAATGACATCTTTCAAGCCAAGCTGAGTCAGGCCTGCTGCTACTTGCAGATACAGAAATTCTGATACAGAGAAAAAGGCTGAGAGAGAGAAAGAGAGAAGTAAAAATGGCAGGAAAGTTGCCTGAGGCAGCGTGGTCACAGAAGGCCTGGGAGGAAGGAGCATATTTACATGGAGGCTGTGAGAATGAGCATGAGTTGGGCAGGCAGAGAATGAGAGGAAAAGGTTCTCGGGATGGGAAGTAGTCCTGTGCTGAGAAAGAGCTCTGTGCTTTCAGGGAAGTGGAAGGGTCCGGGGGGCCTGAGCGGAGTTTATGAGGAGTGGGTGGTACAAAAAAGAGGCTGTGGAGAGAGAGAGAGAGGCCTTGCTGGTCATACAGGGCCTGGTGGCCAAATGGTAAAGATTTTTTTCACAACTGAATCAGCAGCCTTTGCAAGGTTTTAAGCAGGAGAGTTAGATCCATTTACTCTTTGGAAGACCACTGTCAGCTGACTAGAGATGGCGAGAGGGAGATGAGAGTAAAAAGCAGGAAGATGTGCAGGAGGCTTCAACCCTCTGTGTCCAGGTGAGAACACATCACTGTTCAAGGAGAGAAGTGGCAAAATGTGGACAGATTCACGAGATGTTTAGGAGTTAGGAATGAAAGGCTAAGGTAATGGATTGGCTACCACAGAAAAGATGAGAAGGAGAGGGAGGAGGGGGCAACAATACTCCCAGAAAGGCAAGGAAGGAAAGCCAGTGAGACAGGGATGAAACAGAAGGAACGGTCAGAGCTTTTCTGTTTGTTTTTTAACAACTGGGAAATGGGAGAGCGAGCTGTCACAAAAGTCAAGAAAGATCACCGTCCTTAAGAACGAGATGGAGTGCCAGGAACACTACCAGAAGCCCGGTGGACCTAGCAGGAGGAGGTTAGTCTGGTGGGAGGTGGGGACATCTGGGCGGCAGCACAAGGCCTGATAAAGGAAGCAAGAGAGGCTCTGCTCTGGCAGCTTCTCCGGAGAGGCAAGAGAGAACGCAGCAGCTCAGCTCCCTGACAAGGACTTTCTCACGCCTACTGGCTTTCTGTTTCACTGATTTTCTCTCTTGTTTTTGTTTTCAATTTCATTGATTCCTGCTCTTAAATGCTTGCTTTGGGTTTATTTTGCTTTTCTTTTTCTAATTTCTTGAAGAAAGAACTCAGATTAGTGATGTGAGACTTTCTCAATGTAAGCATTTAGCACTATGAATTTCCTTCTCAATGCTGTTTTAGTAGGAAGATTTACACTACAAATTTCAAAATTTAACTCTAAACCTACAGTAATTCAGAGGGTGTCTGGCAAAAAGACAAACAGATTAATGGTACAGAACGGAGTCCAGAAACAGACTCACACTTACACAATCCACTGATTTTCAACAAAGGCCCCAAAGCAACTCACACAATCCACTGATTTTCAACAAAGGCCCCAAAGCAACTCAATGAGAAAAAAAGTCATTTGCACAAATGGTCCTGAAACCATATTAAAAGTAAAAAAAAAAAAAAAAAAAAAAAAAAAAAGGACAACTCGTATCTCACACCATGTAAAAAAAATCAGTCTGAGACAAATCATAGATCTAAATATAAAAAATCAAACTACAGAGCTTTTAATATTAAACTTAAAAAAAATCTCCATGACCTAGAATAGGAAAAATTTCTTCACACCCAGAAAGTAATAACCGTAAAACAAACTGATATATTTGACTTCATCAAAATTTAAAACTTCTGTTTATCTAGGCGGCCTTTGTGCCATTTGTGGAAAAGCTTGACTGTTACAGGCAAAGATGCTGCAGCTCACCTCTGTGAAGGAGTGTCCAGGCCCCACTCCAGTAGGTAATGTGTCCCATGAGAGTCAGCTTTGATTGAGTTTAACAAAGAAACCACCACAGTTTAAACTTGCATTCTGAAAGCCGCTCAGAACATTTTGAATCCTGCATCATCTTTACTGTGATTTTGTCTTGTATGTTTAAGTAATCTTTAAGGGAAACTCATAATTTTTAAATAGTTATAGCGTGTTGAAACTGTTTCATGGAAAGTTATTTCAGAGGAACTGAAGTCAATATTGAAAATGCCAATAAAAAAGTCTAATTTCAAAAAAAAAAAGAAAAAAAAAAAAAAACCACTCCGGAAAAAATAGGCCAGGCATAAAGTAGGAGACTATCACTGCAAAACATCTGACAAAGAACTTTCAGCCAGAATATGTAAAAACTCCTCCAACTCAATAATCAAAAGACAGCCAATTTTAAACATGGGTAAAGGTTTCAAAGTTTCCCTGGTGGCCCAGCAGTAAAGAATCCACTTGCCGATGCAGGAGATGCAGGTCTGAGCCCTGGGTTGGGAAGATCCCTGGAGAAGGAAAATGGCAACCCACTCCAGTATTCTTGCCTGGAGTACCCCACGGACAGAGGAGCCTGGCAAGCTACATACACAGTCCATGGGGTTTCACAAGAGCCTGACACAGCTTAGTGCTAAATAACAGCAACAATAAAGGTTTGAAAAGACATTCTACAAAGGATATATGAGTAACAAATAAACACATACAAAAATAACTAGCATGATGAGTCATCACAGACATGCAAGTTAAAACTACAATCAGATACCACTACATATTCAGTAGACTGTCTAAAATTAGACTCATAATGCCAAAATCTGCAATGCATCCCACTGCTGGCAGGAATGCAAAATGGCACAATTCGGAAAATAACAGCACGCAATGGGTAAAGTTAGAGAGAATATAAGAATGGCAGAATGTGGACACTGTTGAAGCTGCCTGATGAGGTTTATGATACTATTATGTTTACTTTGCCTTATGCTTTAAATTTTTCCATAATAAAATGTAAAAGTAAATAAAATTTTTAAGTTCTTAAACTTTAAACCCAATTTTTTTGCTCAAGATTAAAATCTAATTGAGATAAATCATAAGACATCAACAAAATATGATCAATCTGCTACACTAGTTTGTGTTACTAGTTCAGTTCAGTCGCTCAGTCGTGTCCCCGACTCTTTGCGACCCCATGAACCGCAGCATGCCAGGCCTCCCTGTCTATCACCAACTCCCAGAGTCCACCCAAACCCATGTCCATTGAGTCAGTGATGCCATCCAGCCATCTCATTCTCTGTCATCCCCTTCTCCTCCTGCCCTCCCTAAAAGTCTATGGGTCACTTGTGATTCACTGAGACACAAACACAAATGACATTTCCCAGAGCTGCTGCACAGCCCCTGCACCTTCATTTAATTTACTGTTCTCCACCCCAAAGCTGCCAGTATCCCTGAGAGGAGACCACATGCCAAAGAGTTTTTTTAAGTGACGGTCCTTTTTCAATTAAAAAAAAAAAAATGCACATTGTTGGCAATCAGAGTGGCAAGCCAAATCTGGTGAAGGCTCAGAACAACACTGTAAACCACCCTAACTGTAAAAACTGTAAGTCACCCTAACAAGGAGGGAGGAGAAAGCAATTCAGGGCTGTTTTAGAGAGCCTAGTCACTGCCAGAGCCTCACTACATTATATGACACATGCATGTCAGAGAATATGCAAAGGTTTGGAGACTCATTTCTTATCAACAGCAAGGGCTTGTTATGGGTGAACAAACACAAAACTGAATAAATCCAGAACAGCAACATCTATGAAATAACAGGTATTTTTTCCCCAAACATGAGAACTAAATGATTATCAAATTTTTAGAAATTTTGAAACTTTGCTGCTGCTGCTAAGTCACTTCAGTCGTGTCCGACTCTGTGCGACCCCATAGACGGAAGCCCACCAGGCTCCCCCGTGCCTGGGATTCTCCAGGCAAGAACACTGGAGTGGGTTGCCATGTCCTTCTCCAATGCATGAAAGTGAGAAGTGAAAGGGAAGTCGCTCAGTCATGTCTGACTCTTAGCGACTCCATGGACTGCAGCCTACCAGGCTCCTCCGTCCATGGGATTTTCCAGGCAAGAGTACTAGAGTGGGGTGCCATTGCCTTCTCCGTTCTGAAACTTTATGACCTTTCAAATCCCAAGAGGAAATCACAGAGCAGATGCAGGTGTTAAACACGGGGACTTTGAAATTGCTGTTTTCCATATATATATCCCTCAGGCTTCCCTGGTGGCTCAGTGGTAAAGACTCCATCTGCAATGCAGGAGACCCAGATTCTATCTCGGGCTCAGGAAGACCCCCTGAAGAAGAAAATGGCAACCCACTCCAGTGTTCTTGCTTGGAGAATCCCATGCACAGAGGAGCCTGGCATAGTACAGTCCATAGGGCTGCACGGAGTTGGACATGACTGAAGCAAGGAAGCAGCAGCATATATGTCGTTCACAATCTGGCTTACAATTAAATTTTTTCTGAAACTTTTTTTTAAAAGAAACAGCTTGTGTGTTAATGTGGGAGGAGAGATGGGGACGGATGGGAAATGGGAGCCAGGGGCTCCTCTGGTGTTTGCCAAACCCACTGCCCCACCCTGTCCACTCCTCCTCACCCCTCCTCTGCCCTGGGGCCCTGGTGGGCATTCCCCCACTCTCGTGCACATCCTTCTCCTTACCGCTTTGCACCCGTTTGACCCTGACCTCCAGTAACTGGACAGAACTTACCCTGGCTCTACAGCTGGGTGAAGACAGGCTCAAGCTAACTTTCTTTCCCTTCCCCCTCATTTCCATCTCCTGTCTAAATAAAATAGAAAAAAAGCGAGAGCAGCTGGGAGAAACAAGTCACCCCAGGGCTGGGGGCGGGGCAGGCAGAGGAGCCTCAACCAGGTGCAGTGAACAGGTAGACAGCTTCAAACATAATCATAGTCAAATTCCTAGGTTCTACTAACAACTTAATAGAAACAAAAGCTGTTACTACTGATATTATGAGGGTTAGCATTTACTCAAAGCAAGCTGCTGTCCAATACGTTTTGGAAGCATCAGAACTGAAAAGAATAAAAAGATCAAGGAGTTAACTATTAAAAATGGATTTCAGGCATATATCACATATTAGACAGCTTTCCACACATCAAAAGGCCCCATCACTTGCCTCCATAATCACTTCTACACTGTCAGGAGTAGCTTCACACTCTCCCTGTAATCACGAGGCAGAGCTTCTACGACAGAAAACCAGCTCCAAGAAGTCCCAGGTCCTTACGGACTGACTCACGGAACTGATAAAACAAGCATCAGGTTTTCAGTGTACACGGGATGGAGGCAAAAAAATGGGGTCAGGTAGGTGACACGCCACACCCTTAAGAAACAGGAGAGAGAGGCACTGGAAAGAAAGACAATCTGATGCTGGAAAAGATGAAACAAGTTTCTAAGTGTCAAGAGGTATTTAAAATGCTACATACATATTCTCTCCATGGCTTACAGAGCAGAGTTAAATACATCTATTAAAGAGGTCAGGACTTCCCTGGTTGTCCAGTGGTTAAGGCTTCCAGCTCCCGAACTTCCCTGGCAGTTCAGTGGCTAGGAATCCACCTGCCCATGCAGGGGGCATGGGTTCACTCCCTGGTCCGGGCAGATTCCACGGCTGTGGAGCACCTAAGCCTGTCCCCCACCACTTCTGAGCCTGTGCCCTAGGGCCCTCGAGTCACAACTACTAAGCCCTACTGCAGCCTGTATTCCTAGAGCCCATGCTCCACAACAAGAGAAGCCACTCCAATGAGAAGCCTGAGCACTGCCACAAAGAGCAGCCCTCACTCTCTGCAACTAGAGAAAGCCCATGCCCAGCAACAAAGACCCAGTGCAACCAAAAACAAAGACTCTGAACTCCTAATGCTGGATCCCTGGGTGGGGAACTAAAAATCCTACATGTCACACAGTGTGGCCAAAATAAATAAGTAAATAAATCTCACTTTCTATCCTCAAAAAATGTTAGAGTAGATAATCAGGGCATAATTCACCTAACTAGAAACATGACATCGACAGCCATTTGGGATTGTACTAGGACTTAACCTGCTTACCAAGGAAGACAGGTTAAAACAGAAACACCTGAGACCCAGTGCAGCCTTCAAGCACAAGGGGTGCAATGCTGTTCTTACCTTGTAGCCACTGGTCCAGAATATTGTCAATAGTGCATTTGACAACAGGGAGGAATTCCGAGTTCATAAAAAGCCCTCGCTTAGGCTGGTTCTGCAGCCGTTCCTGATGGCTTCTGGAGCTGAAAAACTCCAGCACCAACTTTATCTGCCAAAGGTCAGATGTCTCAGACATTTCTCTTCTTCCCAGTCTTCTTACAGCCTTGCAGAGAGAAGAACAGAAATCCACTTGATGAAAGAGTGAAGATCCATCACTTCCTCGGAGTTGTACACTGGGGTATTTTTTTAATATGGTCATGAGATCAAGGAAGGGCAGCAAGGAGCTTGCTCTGTGTGTGATGCAGGTCTGCCCCACAGAGAAGCCCTTTAGTGGGTTTAGGTAACGGCCATTCTGTTCAAAACGAACATGAACAGCCTTCAGATAAAAAATGGTGAAGGCAAACGAAGCTCATTCTTGGCTCAAGGGCTCTGAGAAATGATGACGCAATAGGTCTTCAGCCGGTCCCCTCTGGGAAACCCAAGTTGGTACAATGATATGTCTGTGATCAGGTCAGGGATCCCAGGAGTCAGGAGGCAAAACCTGTATTATTGACAATACTGCTCCTGGGACCCATCTGCAAAGTTACCATGGCTGCAACCAGAGGGATGTTCCACTATAGGTACCTGTCCATGACTGCAAAGAGGAAAAAGTTCAGAGCATAAGAAAAGAACACACTCCCAACCACCAACTGAAGAACGCCACCCATCACTCGGCTGCTGCACACACTGTGAGAAGCAGCGACAGCGTGGGTCTCACACACTTACCACCCAAAAAGGTGGGTGCCCGACGGTAAGGGCGCTCGAGGCCTACGCGGTTATTTTGCAAACAGCTGTTTTAGTTACGACTGTTATGCAAAACAGGTTTGGGGGAATTGTTTCCTGCATTTTCCCACTCAGCTCTTCAGTAGAGATTCTTTTTCCATTACAGATTACTTCCTTTGACACTGAGTCCCAAATTCTTATCTATGAACTCATTATATCATAATCACTCGAGCTTTTTTTTTTTAATATTATTTTATTAGTTGGAGGCCAATCACTTCACAACATTTCAGTGGGTTTTGTCATACATTGACATGAATCTGCCATTGAGTTACACGTACTCCCCATCCCGATCCCCCCTCCCACCTCCCTCTCCACCCGACTCCTCAGGGTCCTCCCAGTGCACCAGGCCCGAGCACTTGACTCATGCATCTCACCTGGGCTGGTGGTCTGTTTCACCATAGATAATATACATGCTGTTCTTTCAAAACATCCCACCCTCACGTTCTCCCCCAGAGTTCAAAAGTCTGTTCTGTACTTCTGTGTCTCTTTTTCTGTCTTGCATATAGGGTTATCGTTACCATCTTTCTAAATTCCATATATATGTGTTAGTATACTGTAATGTTCTTTATCTTTCTGGCTTACTTCACTCTGTATAATGGGCTCCAGTTTCATCCATCTCATTAGAACTGATTCAAATGAATTCTTTTTAACGGCTGAGTAATATTCCATGGTGTATATGTACCACAGCTTCCTTATCCATTCATCTGCTGATGGGCATCTGGGTTGCTTCCATGTCCTGGCTATTATAAACAGTGCTGCGATGAACATTGGGGTGCACGTGTCTCTTTCAGATCTGGATTCCTCAGTGTGTATGCCCAGAAGTGGTATTGCTGGGTCATATGTCAGTTCTATTTCCAGTTTTTTAAGAAATCTCCACACTGTTTTCCATAGTGGCTGTACTAGTTTGCATTCCCACCAACGGTGTAAGAGGGTTCCCTTTTCTCCACACCCTCTCCAGCATTTATTGCTTGTAGACTTTTGGATAGCAGCCATCCTGACTGGCGTGTAATGGTACCTCATTGTGGTTTTGATTTGCATTTCTCTGATAATGAGTGATGTTGAGCATCTTTTCATGTGTTTGTTAGCCATCTGTATGTCTTCTTTGGAGAAATGTCTGTTTAGTTCTTTGGCCCATTTTTTGATTGGGTCGTTTATTTTTCTGGAATTGAGCTTCAGGAGTTGCTTGTATATTTTTGAGATTAATCCTTTGTCTGTTTCTTCATTTGCTATTATTTTCTCCCAATCTGAGGGCTGTCTTTTCACCTTACTTATAGTTTCCTTTGTTGTGCAAAAGCTTTTAATTTTCATTAGGTCCCATTTGTTTATTTTTGCTTTTATTTCCAACATTCTGGGAGGTGGGTCATAGAAGATCTTGCTGTGATTTATGTCGGAGAGTGTTTTGCCTATGTTCTCCTCTAGGAGTTTTATAGTTTCTGGTCTTACATTTAGATCTTTAATCCATTTTGAGTTTATTTTTGTGTATGGTGTTAGGAAGTGTTCTAGTTTCATTCTTTTACAAATGGTTGACCAGTTTTCCCAGCACCACTTGTTAAAGAGATTATCTTTTTTCCATTGTATATCCTTGCCTCCTTTGTCAAAGATAAGCTGTCCATAGGTTCGTGGATTTATCTCTGGGCTTTCTATTCTGTTCCATTGATCTATATTTCTGTCTTTGTGCCAGTACCATACTGTCTTGATGACTGTGGCTTTGTGGTAGAGTCTGAAGTCAGGCAGGTTGATTCCTCCAGTTCCATTCTTCTTTCTCAAGATTACTTGGGCTATTCGAGGTTTTTTGTATTTCCATACAAATTGTGAAATTATTTGTTCTAGTTCTGTGAAAAATACTGTTGGTAGCTTGATAGGGATTGCATTGAATCTATAGATTGCTTTGGGTAGAATAGCCATTTTGACAATATTGATTCTTCCAATCCATGAACACGGTATGTTTCTCCAACTGTTTGTGTCCTCTTTGATTTCTTTCATCAGTGTTTTATAGTTTTCTATGTATAGGTCTTTTGTTTCTTTAGGTAGATATACTCCTAAGTATTTTATTCTTTTTGTTGCAATGGTGAATGGTATTGTTTCCTTAATTTCTCTTTCTGTTTTTTCATTGTTAGTATATAGGAATGCAAGGGATTTCTGTGTGTTAATTTTATATCCTGCAACTTTACTATATTCATTAATTAGCTCTAGTAATTTTCTGGAAGAGTCTTTAGGGTTTTCTATGTAGAGGATCATGTCATCTGCAAACAGTGAGAGTTTCACTTCTTCTTTTCCTATCTGGATTCCTTTTATGTCTTTTTCTGCTCTGATTGCTGTGGCCAAAACTTCCAACACTATGTTGAATAGTAGTGGTGAGAGTGGGCAACCTTGTCTTGTTCCTGATTTCAGAGGAAATGCTTTCAATTTTTCACCATTGAGTGTGATGCTTGCTGTGGGTTTGTCATATATAGCTTTTATTATGTTGAGGTATGTTCCTTCTATTCCTGCTTTCCGGAGAGTTTTAATCATAAATGTCACTCGAGCTTTTTAAAACTATATATCCTGGACTTAAATCTCAGAAATTCTGACTCAGTAACTGTGGAAGGGGACTTGAGGCTCTGTATTGTTAAGATTTCCCAGGTAAATTTTAGCCAACTTAGAAAACTACTGACTTAATTTAATGGCAAATGTGAGTCTCAATGATATGACAATATTAAAAAGCCATATGTATTACTAAATAGGACTTCCCAGGTGGCTCAGTGGTAAAGAATCTGCTTGCCAATGCAGGAGATGGGATTTCAACCCCTTAGTCAGGAAGATCCCCTGGAGAAAGAATGGCACCCCACTCCAGTATTCTTGCCTGGGAAACCTCATGGACAGAGGAGCCTAGCAGGCTACAATCCATCAGGTCACAAAACAGACAGACAAGACTTATTATTTAAAACAACAATTACTAATAACCTAAGAAAATAAATAAGTTCAATCTTTTAGGAAAGCTGTTGAGCATTATCTTCTGCATTACCCCTTTTAGACTCTTAATTTAAAGCTACAATAACACAGAAGAACTTTTAAGATGAACTCCAGCTCCCGAAACCCCCACATGCTGACACCGTAACTTCTGTGAGCTTCACCCCCAGGTGTAACTGCACATTACTGCCACCACCAGGGCACTGTTTGTTTACTTACTGCTCACTTGCATAAGCTTTTCCAGGAAAAGGCTTTGTCAGGAGGGAGGCAAGAGACCACAGGAGGATGCTAGGGGTGAAAGGGAGAAAGCGTGCTCTCCTGGTCAGAGGAAGAGGCCAGAGGGGAGAATGGGAACCCTTGGAGTAAGACAGCCCGTTTGTCATCATAAACTCTAAGCTTCCGATATATACAGAGCTTTCAACTTTGATAAGAGATTCCTTTTCTGAGATTATAAAAGCAAATGAGAAACTAAAAACATGGACATAGAGGGAATCTTACTGTACTGTCTGGCATGTTATTTGAAATACAGGATAAAGCTCATCAGAATTAGAATAGGTTTTCTGAACCATACCTGATCCATTGCTATGTACGCAGGTAACATCTCTGGGGTCTCCTGAGTCACACATTCATAGAGCACTGAAGAGAAGAGATCCAGAAGCTCCTGTTTCTGTGGAAAGCCAGAATCTTTTTGTAGCACATCAATGTATATTCCGAAATCAAATCAAAGAACAACTGTACAGTCACTATGATGGCCCATTCTGACATTCTGCAGTGAATGATATAAAAGGGTAAAAAAGGCTAGGTCTTTATAAAATCAGAGTGCATGCAATATTAAACACCAATAAAAATACAATCAAAATTAAGTTCCAAGAAACATTTAAGGCTCTCAGTGCTATGGAGGAGAGGAATGAAAGAAGCTGGGTAAAATGAGCAGACAGGACATCACAGAGCTAAGCCGTGGGGTGGGCTGGCGAGAACAGGATCCAGAAGGGGCGCCCAGCAGCCACCAAGATGCAGCAGAAGCACTGAGCACAGGTTTGGGGCGGTGACATAGCAAGCTCAGCTGGGGTCAAGGGCGGGCACGGGCTTTCAGCAGAGACCTGTGGCCTTAAGCTGAGCACAGGCCCCAGCCCTTAGTGGTGATGTGACCCCGGGTGTGTGACGGGTCTAAGTAGCAGTATTCCTCAGCAGGCAGTACCTATCCCCAGGGTCAGAGTTAAAATGAAAAAAATTACAAAGAATACTGAGCAGAGTGCCTAACACACAGTGAAGATTCAATAAATAAGAGGCAGAAAGGTTCTGTCATTTTACTTTTAAAACAACAATGTAAGGCAGGTTATATTATAATCACACTTTTAGGAATAAGGAAACAACATCTCAAAAAGATTGGAAAATTTTTCCAAGGTCACGCACACTTGCAGACAATAGGCCATCAATCCCAGATCATAAAATTCCCACATGCAGTCCTTGCCAACTGAGATGATGGATAAATCAAAGAATCTACTAGCAAGCACCCTTAGAATCCTGAAGAGAACAGCTTTATGACCAACAAAAAAGGGTTGTAAAATAAAGAGAAACAAGAATCATTACAAGAATACATAAATACCAGTGATCAAAATTAATGTCTTGGAAATTTTAAGTTGTTTCTACTTATTAAGGTAGGAAATTACTGAATTTAACAGCTTTAGACTATGAAAAACTCATATTTGCCAAACAAAAATCATTCAATGTGCCTAAGACATGTCATCAAAGACAGATAAGGATATTTTGGATTGTTTTTGGTGGTCTGCAGATAGAAATAAAGCCTAGTCTTGGAGCTGAGCAAACCACATAATACATACCTGCCCCACGTTCACAGTTGGTTTGCAGAAATATTCAGCAAATGACAGAAGTGCTGGATCAGAAGTGAATGTGGAAATTGTTTCAGGCTAAAAAAATAAAGAACAAGTATACGTGAGATAATAAAGATTCTTTTCATTACTACTCAAATTGTATGCAGCTGTAATCTACTTTTTTTCACACAATGTTTCCACAAAACCCAAGGCTGCTAGAGCTTCATCAACCTGTTGGGTTGAAAGTTTTTGTTTTCTTTTTTAGTAACATCAGCTTACTTATCCTTTTTTTTTGTACATGCCCATCCCAAACTCCCTCACTGTCCCTTCCTCCTATCTTTCTCGCTGGCAACCATAAGCGCATTCTCGAAGACTCTGAGTCTGGTTCTGTTTTTTAAGTTCATTTGTATTACTTCCTTTCAGATTAAACATATAAGGGATGTCATACCTAAGAAATATATTACACAAGTTACCACGAGCTACTAATTTATCAAAGGGCAGATTAAAAACAGGTGTTTCTTATAGAAGTCACCCCAAAAAGGTTTTCCCTTCCTTCTTAAACTAACTGAAAGGCAAACTAGAAACTAGAATTATTACTGAACAGATTAAGCAAAAAAGATTATCACTCTAACAAGCCACTCACAGAAAGACAAATGCTGTCAAAAGGTCACTAGAGTCATGAAACAGAAAGTGCAAAGGTAGCTGCCAGGGGCTGGGGAGAAGGGAATGGGGAGTCAGTGTCAGTGGGGTCAGAGACGCAGCTCTGCAAGATAAAGAGTGTCTCGGAGATGGATGGTGGTAACGGTAGCACAGCGATACGAATGCACTTTGTACCAAAGAACTATACACTTAAAAGGGTTAAGCCAGTATGTTTTATGTTATGTGTATTTTACAACTAAAAAAAATTGGGAAAAAAGGGTGACAAGGAATATCACTCAAGGTTCAAGACTGAAAATGGAATATGAAGGTTTTACCATTTTCCACTGAGGTTTATATTTTACTTCTGAACTCCCGGAAGGCAGGAAATGGAGATGGTCTTCTAATTTTCATACACTTGCCCCATGAAAACTCAAGCCTAAACTTACCTATTTTCTTTACAAACTGGATTAGGGTCTTTGAGATGGGCCTTGGTTTATATCGGGCTTACAATGGGCTTCCCTGATAGTTCAGTTGGTAAAGAATCCACCTGCAATGCAGGAGACCCCAGTTCAATTCCTGGGTCGGGAAGATCCCCTGGAGAAGGGAAAGGCTACCCACTCCAGTATTCTGGCCTGGAGAATTCCATGGACTGTATAGTCCTTGGGGTCGCAAAGAGTCAGACATAGCTGAGTGACTTTCACTTTCATTCACTTTGGTTTAGTGCTAATCAGCAATAGTGCAAATTCAAGTTAAACTTCGCCCCAAAATCCTTTTGAATACTGACAAACAAAATTCACTGATGTCAACTACTTCAGTTGATTCTCTGGAAACTATAATAAAGACTCAGTCATAAGAACTCAAAAGTGCTACCTTGCAAAATATTTTTTTTTATTTTTCCCATGAATTAAGTAAATCTTAATGGATCTGAGGATTAACTATTAAGCGAAGTTCCTTTTAGCGCTAAGATATATTTTGACTGTGAGTTCTGGCAGATGGCCTGTATCTGAAAACAGCTGTCGCAGAAACAGCCAACAGGCCCCGGGTCATTCAGTCTTCACAATCTGCTGTGATTAGACAGTGGGTCTACCTAAACAGTACCATAAATGTTATGACAGAAGTATATGCTTTGGGTGGACTAGTAGGATTTGAACCTATTCCCTCTCGTTGTTCAATTTTGGTTTCTGTTTTAACTGAGATATAATTGATATATAATGCTTTATTAGTTTCAGGTGTACAACAATTATTTGATATCTGTATGTACTGACAAATGACAACCACAAGTCTAGTTAACATCCATCATCACAGTTAGTTACAATCTTTTTTTCTTCTGATGAGAATATCCTTCAGTTTTTACCAGTCACACTACCTTGAAGGCCCGAGCTTCAGAGTTCCTGTTAGCTACAGTCTGGGCCAATAAACTTTGCCACCCCATTGGATCTTCTTTGTAGGACAGTTGACCTGCTCTGAGCTTAACATATAAAACCCCATCCTTGGAAAGAATGGACCTGAAAGAAAACAAGAATGGATTTAATATGAGGCATTACTGGGAGTTGTTGCCTGGAAATGTAGTTCCCAATACTATGTTCACATGAGATGAAGTTTTCACTACTTTCTGCTAAGTGATTATTTATTGTGTTGAAATTAAACCAGTCCCTACAAGTCATAATCAAGTTCTGCTTTTCTCTGCTATCAAGATTCAAGGAACCTATTAAATAAGATGGCATTCTAACTATTTGCTCAAGTATGACTTTCAAAGGAGGTATTTTACCTAACATGTATTCCCTTAAATATCTACTGATTTGTTTACAGCAAAAAGAAAAAGATGCTGCAAATCTAAAGACAGAATCATACAAAAAGCAGCTACTTACAGTCTAGAAGAAAGAGAAATGAGGATGATACTCTAAAAACTGTTACAGATTGTTAAACTTTATGCAAATTTAAAGACTTAATTTACATGCTAACTGAAGTGTAAAAATTATTAGCACACTCTGTTCATCAAAGTAATTATCTGCATATGACCATTTCCAACCAAAAGCAATCAAACATCATCTTAATTTTATGAGAGCCATCTAACCAGAAAATGGTAAAGAGATGCAACAGAAGATGTGGCCTGCCAAACACCAGCTGTCACAAAGTTTCCTCTGTAGATATATAAATCAGCTTCATTTTCTTAAATTAAATCTTTCATTATTGCTCCAAAATACAATTCCATGACTGTCCCAATTTAAGTCACTCAAGTTTCTCAGTGAATTAATAATTAGGGTTTGACTTCTGAATGTCAAATTTTACTTCCTACTACGGACTTTTTCAAAGAGAGAGACTACCTTCTTCAACACGCTACATATCGTCCTAGATGAGGTGAAAGGGTGACAAGGAGCATTTCACATAATCATCATCATTCATATCTTCCCATATATTTCTATTCCGTTCACAGACACATCTGAGAAATTCAAAGCACTTACTTCAAGTGTTGCGTTCCCTTGCTTAAATCTATGAGCAGTTCCCAGTATCTTGGGCCTTTAACTTTAATCTGCCAATATAAATATAAACAGTCAATCCAATCCTGGGGAAGTGTTAGTAGATAAGATGAAAGCCATGTGTCTCAGAGGAAATGAGAATAAACTGGGCTAGAAAGAGATGGTGAGAGGTTAACACGCCCATTTCCAAGTGAACACGTGCGTCATCTCTCAGGCCACCTCAGCACTCAGTAAAGAGCTCCCAGTGGGGACCCTCTCTCTTCCTCAGGACTATTCCTCCTGCTGCTGCTCGCCCGTTTCTTAGAGAACAGTGAGAGCGCACAGGCTTTTCTTGGGCTATCTTTAATGCTATGTTATTCTGGTTGAACTTAACCCCTTGATAAATCCCTCTATTCATATCCTACTCACCTGTTTTAAAAGGTGGAGTTCTGGAAGAAGGGTGGGGGCCATCAATTCTTCTTTGGTTTGTTCATACCACTGAGTGCCCTTCACAAATAGAAGAGTCACCATTTACCATATAGTTAGGGGAAAAGTACAAAAAACATTCACCACTCTATGCTCTCCCTCCCCTGCAGCTTGGAGACAGCCTGTCAACAGCATACAGCCCTCTGACACTCAAGTCTGACGGGGCTGCCCCCTGCTGCCCTTGGCAGGGCCTGCACCACCTGCCAGGGCTCCGAGCCCGCGCGCCACCTGCCAGCAGCCCTGCGCCGCTGCCCTTGCAGGAGGCCTCCGGCTTCCTGCACACCATCTTCTCTGCCAGGAACGTGCTCGGCCCGGCTGGCAAATCTCAGTCCAGACGCCGCGCCTACCCTGATGGCCTCCCAACTGCCCGGAGTGCTGGATAAGAGCATGTGTCAGCTCCACCGGCCCCACACAAACCTCCAATTATCACAGGCTTCTCTTACTGAATCCAAGCCTAACTCTTCAGTGACAGACACTCCTTAAGGAAAATGACAGTCACCTCAACTTTGTATCCCAGAACCTAGCAGTTATGGGGTTTGTTATTTTTTTGTCTTCCTGTTTGTTTTGATCACACCACATGGCTCATGGGATCTCAGTTTCCCGACCAGGGATTAAACCCACGCCATAGCAGTGAAAGCTCAAAATCCTAACCACTAGGCCACCAGGGAACTCCCTAGCACAGTTTTGATACTCAGAAGGTACCGAACAATCTTCTGAAGGGAGGATGTGCATGCATGCTCAGTTGTGTCTGACTCTTTATGACCCCATGGACTCCTCCTCTTATGACGCCAGGTTCCTCTGTCCATGGGATTCTCCAGGCAAGAACACTGGACTGGGTTGCCATTTCCTTCTCCAGGGGATTTTCCTGACCCAAAGATCAACCCCACGTCTCCTATGTCTCCTGCATTGCCAGATGAACTCTTTACCACTGAGCCACTTGAGAAGCCCAGAAGGAAGGACCTAATGACTTATAATCTATCCATGCACGTAAATCAAAGCTCTCATCACATACTCTGAAGCACTATGCTGACATTCAAAAATTATTCTAACTCCCTTCATTTTTTGGAACGCTACTCTCAGCTATGTAAAGCTAACAGGGACATTTACAAAATACAAGCTCTAAAAACAAAAAAGCAGCTGACGGCCCCTAAACTATTACATCTGAAGGCTACAAATGAGCCTTAACGGCCTGGCAGGATGTACATTAACTGTGGAGGCTTCAATTTTTAGGAGAACTCAACTCACTGTTGTCATCTTTTAAAGGACAATGCTTTCAAAATATTTTGATGTGCAAAGATGGGTAAGTGACAAAAAAAAAAAAAAAAAAGCAACAACAGAGGGAGAGAGCTACCTTATAGGTCACTTCTAAGAGGGCGTAGCAGGGCATGTTTGTGTCCACATCCACGGGCACCAGGAGTCTGGGTTCTGCAGCCAGCACGTACAGGTGCCGGAGAGCCTGGAGGTGATACCTGTTTACGGAAAACACAAAAGGCCGTAACAACAGGAGACAGCACAGCAGCCTACGAGCTGAGGCACATCAGAGCCAAGTGATACCATCCAGGACGGAAGTCCTAAAGGACAGTGATGAGATTCAATTAAAACATAATAGAGAAATTCTCTTTATAAGTTATACAGAGTGAAGTAAGCCAGAAAGAAAAACACCAATACAGTATACTAACACATACGTATGGAATTTAGAAAGATGGTAATGATAACCCTGTATGCGAGACAGCAAGAGAGACACAGATGCACAGAACAGTCTTTTGGACTCTGTGGGAGAGGGCAAGGGCGGGATGATATGGGAGAATAGCACTGAAACATGTAAATTATCATATGTGAAACGAATAGCCAGTCCAGGTTCGATGCATGAGACAGGGTGCTCGGGGCTGGTGGACTGGGATGACCCTGTGGGATGGGGAGGGAGGTGGGAGAGGGGATCAAGATGGGGAACACATGTAAACCAATGGTGGGTTCAAGTCAGTGTATGGCAAAACCAATACAATGTTGTAAAGTAAAACAAATTAATTAATTAAAAAAAGAAATTAGAGACATGCGACCCTTGACGCAAAAATTCTCTCCTGAGAAAAACTGGTGTGTGGTAGTTACAGAGGCTCTTGGTGCTTATCACCAAGCTGTCCTGTCTAAAACAGCTGACACTGTGACCAGCGCCATATGTGAGGGCAGCTCTTTCTTACTGTTGCTCAGTCGCAAAGTCACATCTGACTCTTCGCGACCCCACGGGCTGCAGGAGGCCAGGCTCCTCTGTCCTCCACCATTTCCTGGAGTTTGCTCAAATTCATGGCCATTGAGTCGGTGATGCTATCTAACCATCCCCCTTGTACCCTAGTCGAAAGCTGACTTCCAACAACTCAAAACAATCTTCCCTAAACTTACAAGTAAGAGACCACTCATCAGAGTTATACTAATTTAACAATATTCTTATGCACCATCTATCATTAAAGTTTGGACCTCAGAGATTCCCTAGCAGTTAACACTCAGTGCTTCCAATGCAGGGGGTGTGAGTTTGATCCCTGGTCAGGGAACTAATATGCCACATGTGGTGTGGTGAGGCCAAAGAAATTTTAAGTGCAGTTTGGACTTCACATCAGACTACTTCTGTGAAAGCCGTCTTCCTGTCGTGACTGGCTGCCCGTGACACTGTAGTTCTGAGTGATGGCTCAGTTACTGTGGGCCCCCCTCTTGCTCCTCCCCGGGCAGACCACTGGGGCTGCCTGCAGCTGAGCTCTCAGAGCGTCCTGGATGTCACTGGGGTACAAGGAGCTATCTTCTCCCCTTCCTCCACAAACAGGAGACACTGATTGGGCCCAAACCTTGGGGTGGTTCTTTGCGCTCTAAACACAGAGCTGCTGTGTTATCAGACAGCTTCTCCATGCATAGGGTTCTACTCATTACTGCCATTTCTAAACTAATTCTTTGCTGCATTTTCTTGTCCCTTCTTTGCCAGTTAAACAAAACTTCTCAGCACTCAAAGAGGGAGCAAACGGAATTCATACAGACATTGCCACTAAATCAGATGAATTCCTCTCTCAGAATTAAATACTTTGGCCAAAGTGTATTCAGTTTCTCCTGCTGCTATCTTCTGCATGATGAGTTTTTCCCTAATGATACCCCTGGTCTGGCCTACTTCTGGGTTTAGAGCAGTTCAACTGACTGGAGAATGGGAGAAGGCTGGTCAGGAATCAGAAGCCCAAAGTTCTCTTCTGGCTTAATATTTTGCAAGAAAAGCTTTTTAAAAAGATTTACCCAGAAAGATGACTAAGTTTAAGAACAGAGTATAGCAAATTTGGAAATGAGTCCGTGGAGCCAAAACACCATCAGATGACTCCCCTCCCCCAAGATAACTGAAGAAAGGCCCCGTGAGGAACACCCTAGGCTCACCGGTTGTCAGTGCTGTGAGCTGGGAAGTGGGGGTAGAGGGCACACAGGAGGGCGGCGATGGACGAGTCTGACGTGCTCAGGGAGTACCTGCGGAACACACGCGGAGGGACAGGCATTACTCATCACACAGCGCAAACCTTCAGCCTGCACAGCGGGCTTGAGACGGGAAACTGGGGTCTCGTGGCAAGGTCCACTGGTGAAACTAATGCATTGATCACGGTGGGTGTGTCATCAATGGGAACATTTTAGTCAGTCCTTAAGCCATTTCAACATCATCTACTATTTAAAGCAGAAGTGACGCATCACAAATGTTACACTTCAAAACTTAACATCAGAAAGCAAAGTTCTGACCTAAAAGAGAACAGCAGCGAGAACAATGAGTGCAACTGTAGAGATTACAGATGCTGAAAAAGTCATGTGTAAAGTACACTGCTTTCTTCTCCAGTTTTATATACACCTGTTAACAGAATGCTGCAACTTACTTCTAAACATACAGTGTTTTTTCTTACTGGGTATCTCAAACACTTTTTTCCTTTCTGTAAAGCATAGGCATTTCCTTAGAATGCTAGACCAAATAAAACAGGCAAAAGCTATCATTAAAAAGTTACAATGAATGAATAAACAACTATTCCTTGAAAAACAAGCTTTTGTTTATTATCGGTATGATAAACTTATCTTATAAAGGCCATACACTCTTAGTAAAGTAAAACCTTTTGAGATTTTCCTTAAATTAATATTTTACTGTTGCTCAAATTCAGTATGGCAAACAGGGTGACTGAAGTTTTGGTTTTTCCTGCAAACATTCTGAAATAAAGGCAATTCTGGACATCCACATAGAACCCCTGCCGTCACTGCTCCATATGCATACTTTTATTACACACATACATGGAGACATCCCCATTTGTGTTCCCTAGCTCTTTTAATAATTAGGGTATCAAGTAAGAATTCAGTATTTATTATACACATATATATTTTATGAAGAAGAGATTTCAAAATTTAAAACACAGAAATACATCTATTTTGACATGAGCATAAGCTAGGCCATTTTCTCTTTACCATTCTGATAAATCCAAAGATAAACATTAGATACTAATGTTAGAAATTTTGAGATTATGCATAAGGGTTAACTATGCTAAGAGAAATGTAAACCTTGTCATAGACTACACAAAATCACTCAAAGATAAAACAATCACTAGAAGAGCAGCAGCAGAATGGGAGAAAAACTACTCAATATGAAAGCAGAGAAAGTAGGGTCCTACAGCATGTAATGACAAAACATGAGATTGAGTAAGAGAATAAGATAAATAAGATGCTTATTTTGAAAGGAACATATATTTTAAAAAGTAGAATTTTATGATAGTATTTCCTTAACCATCCTTAATTTTAAACAACTAAAAGATGAAACTTCTACAAAATGTGTCAAAAGGAAATGAATGCACATCTTTAACAATCTTGACCTTTTGTACTTCTGGAAGAGTGAGTTCCAATGTTTAATTCATTCTCAATAGTATAAAATAACTACTGACTTACAGATTTCGTGTCAGTTGTCCAAGGTCACATACTCTAGAGCTAAATAAATGAAAGGATACACTATACTCATAGGCTTTAAGATTCAATGATGTCAGATTTCAATTCCTTCAAACCAGTGGAAAGATTCAATGCAATTCCAATCAATATTTAATCATGTTATTTAGTTTGGAAAAATCACAAACAAATTCTACTATTTATATAAAATGTAGAGAGCTAAGAACAGAAAAATATATTTTTGAAGAACAAAGCTCACTTTGGAGGATTTACTCTACTGGATATCAAGACTTATTATAAAAACTATAATAATTAAGTCAACTGTGGTACTGTGCAAGTATAGAAAAATAGACAACTGAACAGCCCAGAAACAAACACATGTACATGGACACTTAATTTACAACAAAGGTGGTACTGCCAAAGAGTGGAGAAACGATAACTTTTTGTCAACAGTAGAGTGTCAATTGGGGGTGGGCAGGGACACAGAAAATCAGTTCTGAAATCCAAATGTGAATGGAAAGGCTGAAAACTTCTAGAAGATAAATAAGAGAATATCTTCATTTCTGGTGGGTAAAGAAATATTTCATCAAAAGGACAAAAAAATACAAACCATCAAAGAAAAATATTAATAATTCTGTTAATCAAAAGATAACATTAAGAGAGTTAAAAGGTAAGCCACAGAAGAGAAGATAACTACAACATAAAGAACTAACAAAGGTCTTGGAATCAAAATGAAAAACTAATATGGAATAGTCAAATTAATAGAAACAGAAAGTACAACAGTGTTTGCCAGGAGATTGGGCAAGGAGGGGAAATGAGGAGTACTTGCTTAGGGGGTATAGAGTTCTGGAGTACATCAAGGCTGTATATTGTCACCCTGCTTATTTAACTTATATGCAGAGTACATCATGAGAAACGCTGGGCTGGATGAAGCACAAGCTGGAATTAAGATTGCTGGGAGAAATATCAATAACCTCAGGTATGCAGATGACACCACCCTTATGGCAGAAAGTGAAGAAGAACTAAAGAGCCTCTGGATGAAAGTGAAAGAGGAGAGTGAAAAAGTTGGCTTCAAACTCAACATTCAGAAAACTAAGATCATGGCATCTGGTCCCATCACTTCACAGCAAATAGATGGGGAAACAATGGAAACAGTGGCTGACTTTATTTTGGGGGGCTCCAAAATCACTGCACATGGTGATTGCAGTCATGAAATCAAAAGACGCTTACTCCTTGGAAGGAAAGTTATGACCAACCTAGATAGCATATTAAAAAGCAGAGACATTACTTTTGTCAACAAAGGTCCACCTAGTCAAGGCTATGGTTTTTCCGGTAGTCATGTATGGGTGTGAGAGTTGGACTATAAAGAAAGCTGAGCACCAAAGAATTGATGCTTTTGAACTGCAGTGTTGGATGGAGAATATTCTTGAGAGTCCCTTGGATTGCAAGGAGATCCAACCAGTCCAACCTAAAGGAGATCAGTCCTGGGTGTGCATTGGAAGGACTGATGCTGAAGCATCATTGGAAGCATCACTGGAAGGACTGATGCTCTTCACACACATGAGGCCAATACTTTGGCCATCTGATGCAAAGAGCTGACTCGTTTGAAAAGACCCTGATGCTGGGAAAGCTTGAGGGCAGGAGAAGGGGACGACAGAGGATGAGATGGCTAGATGGCATCACCGACTCAAAGAACAAAAGCGTTTGAGTAAGCTCCGGGAGTTGGTGGACAGGGAGGCCTGGCGTGCTGCAGTCCATGGGGTGGCAAAGAGTCGGACACGACTGAGAGACTGAACTGAACTGATAGCGTTTCAGTTTTGCAAAATGAAAAGGCTTTGGAGATTGGTTGTACAACAATGTGGATATATCTAATATTACTGACTATACATTTAAAAAAGTTAAGATGATTAATTTTATGTACATTAAACCACAAATAAAAATTTTTTAATGAATAAACCAATATGAAAATGGGTAGCAAGAGATTTGGCCATCACCAAAGGACATTTTCAGTTAGCCATCAAAGCTATAAAAAGGTGCCACATACCATTATTCAAGAAAGTGGAACTTAAAAACAAAATGAGATACTACTATCCAATGGCTAAAATAAAGGCTAAAAACAGCAAGTGATGACCAGGATGGGGAGTAACTGGAAATTTATATGATGTTGATGGTTATATAAAATGGTAAAACCACTCTGGAGTACTGATGGCATTATCCACTGAAATATAAAAGACATACACACCCAATGACCCAGTTCTACTCACAGATCTATACACAGCAAAATCAAAAACATGTACAAGAATATTCCTAACAGTTTCAAACTAGAAAACAAGCATATCCATCACTAACAGAGTACATGAATAACTGTGGTATAACCATACAGTGGGATTCAACAGCACTGAAACATGAATAAACACTATCTGCAACATGAATGAATCTCAAACACAATGCTGAGCTAAAGGATTAAAGTACGTAAGGACATAGTATATGATTCCATTTTAATTTCAAAACCAGTCTAAAGTGTTAGAAGCCTACAGGGCAGTTATGTTTGGGCAGAATAAAGTAACAGTAAATTGGAAGGGGTACAGCAGTTGGAGATGGATATTCTGAGTGACATCTTGCTCTATGGAAGAGCTAAGAGATTCTCAAATTGTAGGTAGTTCATTAAGTCATGCCCCTATGACTTGCACAGTATTCTGTAAGTGTATTTTATCCAAAACAGATCATTAAAAGCCAGGGAAGTCATATAAAAGGATGAGGTGGTTAGGAATGACAGGTAGAAAGAGAGCAAGAAAACTGAAACCAGCAAATCTCATAGGCTTTGGCGACTGACAGTGTTCATGCCTTTTATGAGACAGCAATTTAGTAGAAGTTAAAATCATTCAAGAGTGGGGAACAAGAAGTGATACAACGAAGTACTGAGTACAGACTCTTCTGAGAAAGGCAGTGATGCCACATGCGTTACAGAGAGGATGGTAACTCTCCTAAAGAAGAAAAAAGTTTGTCGCACCGTCGTGTCCAACTGTTTGTGATCCCATGGACTGTAGCCCACCAGGTCCTGGGCCCATGAATTCTCCAGGCAAGAGTACTGGAATTGTGCCACTCCCTTCTCCAGGGGATCTTCCTGACCCAGGGGATTGAACCCAGGTCTCCTGCATTGCAGACAAATTCTTCACCAACTGAGCTACTAGGGAAGCCCCCCATAGTGGGGCATAAATTAACTGACGGTTAAACTATATTACCTGCCTCCTCCCAAAAATAGAAGTCCGAGGGCCATGTGATGGGCTAAGTGGAAACCATAGTTCATTTCACCACCTGTTTTCATGTGTAAGAAGCGACAAAGCTGCAGAACCTTCAGGTTCCCCGAGCCAGCCATCACCATGGCAAGAGACAGCAGCACCACGCTCAGGCAAGTCTCCAGGTTGTAAGGACCTGTCTGGAGACACAGAAGATGACACCCACATCAGCTGTGCTACACTTTATCATCAAAACTAAAGCAGCCAGCATTAGACTGCAGATGCTCACAACTTAAACAACTGAAAAATATTTTCTCTGATTATGAAATTTAAGTTCCAGGTGGAAAATTCAGACAATAAGGTATCAAGAAGGAAATAACAACTACTTGGAATACTAAAAGTTATAAACATTTTGGCTTTTTCCCCAAATCTTACCTATAGTATCTATCTTTTAAATGGAATTGAGATATTATTACATATAGTATTTTTAAGTTTTTAATCTATTCTATTATAAGCAATCTTCACTAGTAAAAATTCTTATACAACATGCTGTTGATAGCTCCTCTATATAACAATGCAAATATACCGTAGTCCACTTTTTGACTACTTTTAGATTTTTTTGATGCTGCCAATTTTCTAATATAAATAATGTTAATTAAATGTGTTTTTTTAACCAAGAAATAAAACCTTGTGGTCTTACGATCATCAGAGCAGCAATCCTCAATAGCAACTGTATTTTTTCTAGGTAATTTCTCCAACAAGCAGTTATCAATATTCAGTACTGAGAATGGCATAAGATATGAAAATCCATGAAGGTCATGGCTTTTCTTAATTATTCTCTCATCATAAGAAATAAATGCCTTTAAGGGTAGTCACATTCTCAACTAATATCCCAGAACTAAAATACAAAGATGAGCCAAAGCCTCAAATCTCCCATTCTAAATTCAAAGACTGTATAGATATTTGGCAACACATAAGTAGTTGAATTGTCAGTGAATTTTCTTCAAGTTTAATTTTATTCCCAAGGAGAACCATCATAAAAAGACTTACTACAGAAGCATTAGGTGCAGACAAATAAGTCATAAAATCTTTTGCAAATTTATGCTGGAAAAAAACAAAAGAAAAAATTGTAGGTTAAAAGACGCATACTAAGGCTCTGTAAAAAAGAAAACAGAACAGAGTAGATGAAGATATTTCTTACCAAACAGTTAAATGCTGATAAGTTTTCTGAGCCAGCAAATCGAAAACCCAGAGACAAACAAGCTCCTGCAATGATGTAGACATGTGCCTGCCTGAAAACAGATCACAACAGATTGAAATACTCTCCTTGCTTTGCTTTAAAATTCATTTTTACTATCATCTGGGGACGCAAATAATGAATACTCCTGTTCTCTAAATTAGTTTATTTCTGGGAATGCGCAAATGTGCCTATACTCAATCAACTGGGCAGGCTTCCATCTGCTTTTCTTCAGAAGCACCACGCGGCTCTAGCAGATAAAGTCTGCCTCACGCCTGCACTGTCTCATGTGCAGCAAAAGGCGATAATTTCTAACAATCACTGAGAATTTTTTTAATGAAAAGGATTAAAAAGGAATATATACAAGTTAAATCTCTGACACTGTTTTATGAGGGTAAAATTCTATGCTCTAGAGAGTGAAATAAAAAAACAAACGTCTGAACATCTAATAAACCATGGTTAGGAACATAGGGAATTTAGAATAATCACTCAAATCAAGGCCAGCATTTCTCTTGCACAATAAATTTCAACTCATTTATCTGACAGATACTGGAATAGCTAATGTGTATTAGATATTTCAGGACTTACGACAAAGTTTCCAAATTCAAATCCTCTGAGCAAGGCAATTCAATCTCACTGAGAGAGATACTATTTTCTCTTATAATCTGTCAAGACAGAAAGCAGAACACTTGGATATTAACATTCAAGTTACAAGTATCCAATAATCTGAATAATAACATACTGCTTATGGTCATATTTACATAAGCTTTACCAAACCATCTCATTCAAAGGCCTTTATTTTAATCACACTGACTGCAATCCAATTTCAGATCTAAGATGGGGCAAATACCTCAACAGCACTGAACAAATAAAAACTGGACAACCTGAATATATTCTGAAGCAATAACAGAGTAATAATATTTCACGCCAGTGAACTGAAATGCAAAGATGACGGCCACAGAGGAGACCTGCGGCAGGAGTGAGGGGAAGCAGCGGGCAAGTAGGAAAACGCAGTTGGAGAGAACTCTTAACCAGAGACATATATTTCTGACTCATGAATGTTTCCAGCATTAAGCCCCTACCTATCTACCGAAGATAAGGTTAGTTACCATATTAATCACCTAAACTGTCAATATGCTAATTTGTTAACTATTGCTTAGAAACCCATCTCTTTCCTTTTAGTATGAACAGGAATTTATTTTTTAAAAAATACAGAGAATATCTAACTTCAAAACCACGAACTGATTTCACTTAAATACAAATAAAAAAGATAAAGCTATATATTTTCTAAAACTTATGAAGGAAGCATATAGAAGACAAACTATGAAGATTTATTTATTCCTGACTCTTTTTAGAAGACATTTCAGGATGCTTTCTGTAATAAACCAGTAAGTATTCAGAGTCGCTTATGATACAATCTTCTTATGTACTGGACACCACCAAATCAAGAAAAAAACCTTGAAATACCCTCTCCCTCTCATAATCTCAATGAGGTAAGCAACTATGCTGGCTATGTAATACAGGCTGATAACTACTTCCATCTTTCTTCCTCTTGTCTTTATTTTTAACTTGGAATGTATCTACTTAGAAATTGAATGACATTCTGAAAAACTGATATAACTCCAAAGTAAGCAGTTAATATATACATGGATAACCTAATTATAACATTCACTATATAAATTAGCAATAATATCATACAGGAATCAAATATTTCTATTTTGAAAGCAGGCAGTTACAAGTTCCTTTTTATCTTCAAAAGCATATAGACTGGCACTTAAAGGCCTAGGCTCTAATCAAAGCAGGGCCACACATTAGCCCTGGGACCACATCTGCAAAACAAGCAAAAATTATATTCCTACCTTCTAGGTTTCTGTGAGAATGAGAAGACTTAACCTACTCAAAGCTCTTAAAATTAATACCTGGCACATATTCTTTGTGTTAGCTGCTATTATTATCATTATTATAGATCTGCACCATTCCTATCACATGATCACACTTGATCATAAACCACTTAAAAGCATCACTAAAAACTTGAGTTATAATAACTGTGTGTGGGAGGCGGGAAACAGCCTAGCCCTTGTTGTCTTTTCTACAGCCTCCTGAGTTTAAAAAAAATAGTAAGAAATGTAAGGAGGAATCAAAGGGAAACATGTAATCACTTATAAGCAGGCTGAGGCGCACAGGCACGAACAAGAAAAGACCACCAAACTGCTCGTTTTTTCCCATAATCTATATTTATTTGGCTGTGCTAAGTCTTAGTTGTGGCATATAGGATCTTTCAGTTGCAGCCTGTGGGATCTAGTTCCCTGACCAGGGATCAAACCCGGGCCCCCTGCACTGGAAGCGTGACATCTTAGCCACTGGACCCCTAGGGAAGTCTAAGACAAAAATTCCGAGCTCTCAGGACTTCCCTGGTGTTCAGTGGCTAAGACTCCACACTCCCGGTGCAAAAGGGGCCCAGGTTTGATCCCTGGTAGGGGAACTGGATCCCACATGCTGCAACTAAGAGTGTGCACGCCACAAATGGAGATCCTGCATGCCACAACACAAAGACTGAAGATCCCGCACGCCACACCCGAGACCCAGCGCAACAATATAAATAAATAGTGAAAAAAAAATCTCAAGCTCTGAAGGCCTAACAGCCGGTTTCAGTTTTGCCCCACCTCTTACTAGCAAGGGTGGTTTTGGACCAGTCTGTCCTCTCTCAACCTAACGGTGAGGTACTGAGCTCTAGCTACTGTGTGAGAGTTGCTAGAAATGAAAGATGGAAAAGATCCGGTAGCCGGCCTTGAGGAGTCCTGACATACAATAATCAAAAGTAGCACATCATTCCCACCCATACACTGGGGGCAATACTTGAACAATTAATAGCACAACACTGAAGAAAAAAGAAAGAAAGAAAGAAAGAAAAAGAGAAACAGGCTGCCGAGTACAGCTTTTTTAGGAAGATGTCAGTTACTGTATTTGATACATGCCTTAAGTTCAAACAAATAAGCAGTTTATAAAGTGACCTTTTTAACCCATTTTTGAAGCTAAGTTGCTTCCTACAAGTGGCCCAGCTACAGAATCAATGAGATAACTGGGTGGGAGCTAGGAGAAAGTAGAGAGAGAGGCATATCAACCAACAGAACTGTGAACCTGTTATATACCCTACTGGGTAACCCTAATATAGTAAAGACCAAATTCAAAATTATTAAGTCTGAAGTAAAAGGAATGTCAGAGAGATAACTATATTAAAGTTCAAGGACTACATTTCCACAAAATTTTTAAAAAAGAAGTTACATAAAAAAAGAACTTACATGAATTTTCACTTTCCATTTGAAAAGTTATTTGTGTACATGTTTAACTTCATTTTGAAAACTAAAAAACTAAACAAAACTAAACTTACTAAAGTCTTCTCAAAATCAATCTACATGCCAGATGCATCTTAAATGTAGCACAGAATTTAGGATGGTGTCTTGCATTTGCAAAGGACTGACAAACATATGCTGAATGAAGGAATAAAAGAAAAAGTATAATTTCATCCTACAATATACATTTAAAAGCATACTTACCAGAAGAACTGCTACTTCTGACATCTAAATATGCAAGGAGTTAAATGTCTGCTTAACTCACGAACCATGTGACGAGGGCAGACCCAGCCCCCACAGAATCAAAGAACTCAACTGAGATTAGAACTGGCACCCAAGAGACAGGGTTTGACATTTGATTCTAAGTAAATTAACTGCTGCTTTAAAGCAAAATGATGTGTGTGTGTATGTATATGTATTTATGTATACACACACATAAAGATAAGTATGCATGTATGTATGTATGTATCAACACTCCATAGAGGAATACAACAGACACTAGAGTCTTCAAAAAGCAACATGCACATTTTTACTCTGTTACAAATATTTTCTAATTTTCCTTGTCATGGCTTCTTAGATACAGCCATCATTTAAAAGTGGACATTTAATTTCCAAATACATGGGTTTAAATATATATATATATACAATGTCTCAGACACAAATCAAAATTACTTCAGGTAAGAAAAAGAAACATGACATACTTCCAGAAGAAAAGACCACAGAAAATCATCCTGAAATGACCACACTCTTGGCATGAGAAGAGAAGGATTTTAAAGCAGCTCTTCTAACTGGAAGGATAATATGCTCATAATTAACGAAAAGATAGAAAATCTCATCAGAAAAAGTATGAAACTTAAAAAAAAAGTTATATTAAAAAAAGAAAAAAGTAGAAATTATTTAAAAAGGAAAAATGCAAATTTTACAACAGCAAAGTACAAAAATGAAAATTTTAAATTCACTTAATGGACTTAAATAGGAAAATGAAATGACTGAAAAAGAGTAAGTGAACATAAAGATAAATTTCATAGAAACTATACAATCTGTAGAAATGGTATAAAATACAATAGTCATCTGATTTTTGACAGAGGAATCACAGGAATACAATAAGGAAAAGAAGGAATACAAATGGCGCTGGCACAACTAAATATCTATATTTTTTTAAAAAAATGGAAGCCTTAACCCTTATCCTCATATCATAAACAAAATTACTGAGATAAATTACGTAATTATACATAAAAGCCAAAACACTGGGCTTTAGAAAAAAAATCTTCAGGTTAGTCAAATTTTTTTCCCAAGGACACAAAAAGGCAACAACTATAAAATTAAAAACTGATAAATTAGGCATTATCAAATTTTTTTTAATTTTATGCTCATCAAAAATGTTACTAAGAAAATGAATGGACAAGCCATAGGTTAGGAGGGATATTTGCAAAACATTTATTTGATAAAGGACAGGTTTCCAGAATATATTAAAAATTCTAGCAACTCAGTAAGACACACAAAAAATTTTTTTAACAGGAAAAAGATATAAATAGACACTTTATAAAAAAGACATATGAAGAAGCAATAAGCAAATGAAAACTTTCTCAACATGCAAAATGAAACTACAGGAAAATATCATTATGTATTAGCGAGCAGAGCTAAAATTAAAAAGACTAACACCACGCTGGCAACATGGGCAGCAGTCAGCATTCTCATATACCATTGTTACAAGGGTAAAATGGTGCAATGTCTATGGAGAAAAGTTTACCTGTCCTTAGAAAACTAAATATACCGTCCACTGTATGCCTTAGTAGTTCCAATCCTAAGTAAACACTCAAGAGAAATTAAAATATAAGTCCACGAATTATATTTATGGTAGCTTGATAATAACCAAAACCTAGAACCAACCCAGGTGTGAATGGGAAAAGAGAAGAGAATTCTCAAAAGAGAATGGAAAAAGAAACTGGTATATTCATACAACAGGATACCACTTAACAACAACGGCTGAACTACTGACACACTCAGTAGTATCTCAAAACCACGCTGAATGAAGGAAGTCTTATACAAAAGGGTATGTACTGTGACTCCATTAATAAAAGTTCTACATCTGGCAAGCTTACACAGTAAAACATTAACTGCAGAAGCTAACTGGCTGTATGGGTGTTTGTGTAACATTCTTTCAACCTTTACTTTGGAATTTTCTTACTAAAACATTGGCGGAGCATTCTAACACTCTTAAGGATTTATTTTCCAAATAAAACAGTAACAAGGACATGGACAGTTAATTAAAGGGCAATATTTAGTTACAATATTTACAATATTTGGAGTTTTTACAAGAGTCTTTTACAAGACTCTTTTTTTTTTACAAGAGTCTTTTTTACAAGAGTCTTTTACAAGAGTCTTTTACAAGAGTTTTAAAGAGTTTTTAACTACTTGGCTTACTGGGTAAATGCCATAAAATAATTAAAACATGCCATAAAATAATTAAAACAACTTATTATATACAAGACAAAAAATTGTCACAAAGTACTAACTTTGATAAATGCATACTTAACCAGAATAAAAATGTCAAAAACACTTAGGTTTCTTTAAGCAAGGTTGTGCTCTGTGCTCAGCATACAATCTTAAAACGGAAGTTCCTGTGTTTCGAAGAAATATCATAATCATCAATATTGTCTTCAAGAGAAGAAGTATTTTATAGGGTTTTAGAAAATCCCAAGAAATCATAATTTTACATGATTAAAAATAAAATAATTATTTATCATACATACGTACTTGAGGAACGTTGCTATCAACCCACTTGGAATTTGGTAAAATATCATCCCACAAAATCAGGCATCGAGCAAGCGTCTTAAAAACAAAAAAATTAATTACAGCAGGGAAAGTTCACAGATTTTGTACTTGATAATACCAGTAACAGAACAATTTAAGAATTAGTTCCCAACTGATAGAAATTTTCAAAATAAAGCTAAGTATATAGTATCAACCTAAGCCACTCACTAAAATAAACTGAAGGTTTATTAGGCTGGCCAAAAAGTTCATTCACATTTTTACATAAGACGTTACAGAAAAATCCAAATGAAACTTTTGGCCAACCCAACAGATGTATCACAAAAAAATATAAAATTGAGTGGATCACAATCGAAGTTTGGAGGAGCTGGAGAAAAGTTTTTAAAACTTGCCCCATTAATGAAAAGACATAAGGAAAACAATCAGTCTACAGAATTTAAAGCCTATCATATGCTAAAAACATACATTTAAATATCAAGAGGAAAATTCTGAGGTAGTTATGTCAAACAATTACTGTCGCTAATTATACCTTTAATAGTATTACTGTATTCCTAAAAACAATGAACAAATGTAAAATAAAGTAGTAATGAAGCCCCACTGAGTTGCTGCTCATTAGGAACTTTGAATAATAATGTGAAAAGTTAAAATGTTAGTCCAAGTATTACCTATCAATGTGGTTGCCTTACTTAGGAATTCCTACAGCTATATTTGGGAATATTCAAAAGAATACTAAAAATGATATACATACATGATGGATTAACAATAAAGGCTCGCTTATGGAGACGTTTTATATAGACTCCTCCCTCAAATTAAGAGAAATGAAAGCCTGCGAAGTACCATACCCTCAGTAAGAGGAACTCTGGCTTCACAAAGTCCAGCAAATACATGGTATCGGGAGCCCGGAGCCAGTCTGCAATGGACCTGTTGGTGGTGGACCAGCAAGCGTTATTGCTCAAGGAGAGAGTCAGACAGTCAAGCATCACAGACAGACCTCAGGAACTTCCTTTCCACTCCAACTGCTGCTCTATTTTTTCCCCACAATGCTTCACATCCTCCAAAGTAATATCTGGTACATATGTATGCCTTACTATAACCTAAATATTTGTTTTATTCACTGAAATATCTCCAGTGCCAAGAAGGCAATGACGTATACTTTCACGTAAACAGTAGAGGAACAAATCTGCTTTTAAATCCTTAATTTTGCAAACATTCACTTTGTCTAAAAAATGAGTTTACAATAATGAAAAATTTCTTGAATCTCAAACAGTGCTTTTAAATCAAAAGACTTAAACCCAACTTACTCTTCTATGCAAAATGTAAAAGAATAAAATGCCAAACATCTACTTTCAAGTGCCAACACTAGTTATTGGGGTTGGGAAGGCAGAAGGTATGTATGGTCGTTAAGAAAGCTCTTGAATTAAGCAGAAACCATCTTTATGGATGGGAACCAGGAGTATAACAATGCTAAGTATTTCTGATTTTATCAGTTCCCACAACAACATGCAAAATTAATGAAAAGGAATTTGGACATTGTTTATCAGTGACATCAACTATAAAAATGAATAGAAACTGGCAAGCGTATTGTCAGATATTAAAATAACTTGCAGTTTTTGAGAGCACTAAAGTCAGGCTAATCTAGCACATAGTTTTACTGTGAGGTAAACACAGTAAGATAATTTAGTGTCACTACTGAGGTCAGAACGGGGCTTCCCAGGTGGCTCAGTGATAAAGAACCTGTAGGAGATGCAAGAGATGTGGGTTCAATCCCTGGGTCAGGAAGATCCCCTGGAGGAGGAAATGGCAACCCACTCCAGTATTCTTGCCAGAAACTTCCCACGGACAGAGAAGCCTGGCAGACTACAGTCCATGGGGTGGCAGAAAGTTAAGACATAATTAGGCGATGGAGCAATTCAAAATCAACTGAGGTCAGACAGGCAGTGACACTGTCATGGCAAGGGATGGGTGGGCAGACGCGGTACCTGTTATTGGTTTTTAAGTAGATCATGGCCAAAGCAAGAGTGGCACCTGGACAAGTCACATCCACATTTATGGTATCTCCTTCCTATCAAAAGAAAAAGTTTATTTGTGTAAAAGAGCTTTGAATTACTCTAAAATTCTTCTGAACGCTAGCCATGCTTAAAATTAACATATTTACAAATGCTGATGTGAAAACTACCATTTTTAAAATTAATTACTTAGTCTCCAGAACTCTGATCTATTGCTTGATCTGCACCTACCTTGATCTGGTAACTGGGTGACTTGTGTTTCTCTCTGTGCATCCCAGCTTGAAAGCGCCTGTGCCCTCCAACCATGTACTGATAGAGCTGCTCGGGCACATTGAGGTCCGACATACCTATCAGGTTACTGCCGTGCTGGATAACAAAGGAACAGACGTGTGAAAGATTTTACAGAGAAAGACCTGCTTGAACCGAATAGCTTCAAAGCTGGGTATTTAGGGGTTTTAATCAATTAAACATTTCTCATGAGTTAATACTCAGTTTACTAATAATTCACATTAAAATTATATAATATACATGCAAATTAATACTTTCATTTCATAAAATACACACAAGCTTCAAAATATACTTAATTTCACTAACAGTTAAAGAAACTGTTAGGTAGGTAAATGAAACCTGAACTATGAACATCTCAATCGTTTCATTATTGTGCCTGTGAACTATTCCAGCAATGATAACCATAGCAATAAATATAACTTTCTGAACACTTAACTGTCTTCTAGGTGCGATTCTGTGCACTTAACATGGGTTACCTTACTTAACATGAGGACAAGCCTATCAAACAGTTACTGTTTTCCAGATGAGGAAAGGGAGGCACAAAGAGATTACACCAAAGGTCACACAGCTAGTGAGGAGCAGCAGCAGCTCTAAATCAAGGCAGCCTGGTTCCACAGTCTAGGGAGCTGCTTAACTACTAGACAATACGGCAGTTACGTGACGTGACTCTCTGGTCAGAGCCAGAATTCAGGTCCCTATTCTCAGCGCGATGCTGTTTTCATTGTATCATCTGCCTCCTTAGCTCATGTGTCAGATGTGAAGAGTCAAAAACCTGACAGCTTTCTTTATATAATTTAGTTTCAGTATAACCCTGTATTGGAGGTTAATCAGAGAACCCACATTCCAGCTGACATAGTCATTTAATGAAATGTTTCTGGTAATTCTATACTGTGTCTCCTGAATGGGGTTAAAGATGGGTCAGAGTGATACTGCACTCTCTAACAAAACAGCTGCAAGCGGGGTGACCTTCTGGGATATCAGGGTGCCAAAAGACAACTCTGGTTTATCTCTAGTAACTTCTACAGACTCTTGAGGCTTCCCACCAGACTCGTGTTTTCACTGGTTTCTGACTGAGAGGGCTGTCACTTCTTCATCTTATGTCTTGAAATCTTTCTGAGAAATTTCATTCCTAGGGCTCATTCATAAACACTTATATCTAAGCTGGGGTCAAGAAACCTGAAAGCCCTACTCTTCACTATAATTTCTCTCCATTCCCAAATCTGACACTTTGAAAAATATCCCGAAAGAAGAAAAGAGCTCAGAATCAGGGTCAGCTAAGGCACAGCAGGGCAGAGCAGCATTCAGAGCAATGAGTCAGGGCGCTGTCTTGAGAAGCAGAAGCTGTCACTGAAGCAGAGAGGCAGGAACTCTGCTCACCCCCAGGCAAACCATGCCCAGGGCCAGGCCAGCAGCCAAGGAGTACGACTCTCTGTCCGTGCAGTACTCCATCTCTGGACCAGGGGGCCGGCCTGCAAGACAGAAGGCAACACGGTCAGGCTGGTCTCTTCAGAGCCTACGTCGTGGAAGCTTCAGAGCTAACTTTCCAGTAAGCTGCCGAAGAGCTATGAATTCAATACAATCCCACTGAGAAAGATCTGACGTCCTCACAAATGGTGTCCACGACTGTTGGTTTACTACAAAATAAAACCCAAACACGGTTATTCTCATTTGCCAATTTGAAAGGAATGACTTTAAAATACTGCAAAACCTTGGGCTTTATAATAAAACTAAAAAAAATTACCAAAAAGTAGGAAGAAGTTTTAACGGGGAGGGATGCTCAAAAAAGCTTCAATTTATAATTTCTTTCCCTTTTCCTTTTGTTCTTGTTTTACTATTTTCAAATTCATTCATTAGATGTGGTAAACACATGTTCAAATACTGATAATGAACAGGAAGGACACTTCAAGTTTTTCAGAATTTTAATTCTTAGCCATGCAGTTCAGTTCAGTCGCTCTGTCATGTCCAACTCTTTGCAACCCCATGGACTGCAGCACACCAGACTTCCAGGTCCATCACCAACTTCCAGATCCAGACACTTAGTATGAATCTATATAATACTAAGCTCTACTATGATAGAATTTTTCTGTACTGATACCAAAAGTCTGACTGGATGTAAAATTCATACTTTTAAAAAGTACCCTTTAATTCTAACTCCACCCCCTTTAAATTGCAGCAAAATGTATTATGTTATATATATTATATCCAAAAAAAAGTTCACATTCCTAGAATTTCATCCCTAGAAAAAATTTTTTCAGAGAACAAAACAATTATATACATGCAATCAGTCAAATGTTTATTGCTTAACAGCAAAGAATTAAAAACCACCTAAAACTCCTGAAAATAAGAAAATGATTGGGCAGTTTACAGAACACCAACTCAATGAGCTATTACACAATATAAAATTAATTTTAAAAGCCATTTATGACAATAATATATGAAAAGAGCAGCACAAAAATGGTATATTCTAATTATACAAAGAGCATATGCCTATGAATCCACATGAATCTTTCACAGGTAATATACAATCTTCTATACACAATATGAAAGAGCTAAGGCTGTGAGATATGTGTGATATTAGCATTAGATATCATCATGATACAGCCAAAGAACGTTACACTACCCCATAGATGAATAACTTTTTAAAGCCAGTCCTGAGAATCTTCTGACTATTTCTCAGACCAATCACTTAAGCTATTACATATTTTGGTAACAGGAAATCTTGTTTTGTGAATAATTTATTTCACCACTATAGTAGAAACAGAGGAAAACAACAGAAAGGGAAAGACTAAAGATCTCTTCAAGAAAATTAAGATACCAAGGGAATATTTCATGCAAAGATGGGTACAATAAAGGACAGAAATGGTATGGACCTAACAGAAGCAGAAGGTATCAAGAAGAGGTGGCAAGAATACACAGAAGAACTATACAAAAAAGATTTTCACAACCCAGATTATCACGATGGTGTGATCACTCACCTAGAGCCAGACATCCTGGAATGCAAAGTCAAGTGGGCCTTAGAAGCATCACTATGAACAAAGCTAATGGAGGTGATGGAATTCCAGTTGAATGATGCACTGAAGTGCCAGCAAATTTGGAAAACTCAACAGTGGCCACAGGACTGGAAAAGGTCAGTTTTCATTCCAATCCCAAAGAAAGGCACTGCCAAAGAATGCTCAAACTCCGCACAATTGCACTCATCTCACACACTATCAAAGTAATGCTCAAAATTCTCCAAACCAGGCTTCAACAGTACATGAACTGTGAACTTCCAGATGTTCAAGCTGGATTTACAAAAGGCAGAGGAACCAGAGATCAAACTGCCAACATCTGCTGGATCATCGAAAAAGCAAGAGAGTTCCAGAAAAACATCTACTTCTGGTTTATTGACTATGCCAAAACCTTCGACTGTGTGAATCACAATAAACTGTGGAAAATTCTTAAAGAGATGGGAACACCAGACCACCTGACCTGCCTCCTGAGAAATCTGTATGCAGGTCAGGAAGCAACAGTTAGAACTGGACATGGAACAACAGACTGGTTCCAAATAGGGAAAGGAGTACATCAAGGCTGTAAACTGTTACCCTGCTTATTTAACTTATATGGAGAGTACATCATGAGAAACGCTGGGCTGGATGAAGCACAAGCTGGAATCAAGATTGCAGGGAGAAATATCAATAACCTTCAGATATGCAGATGACACCACCCTTATGGCAGGAAATGAAGAAGAACTAAAGAGCCTCTTGATGAAAGTGAAAGAGGAGAATGAAAAAGTTGGCTTAAAGTTCAACATTCAGAAAACTAAGATCATGGCATCTGGTCCCATCACTTCATGGCAAATAGATGGGGAAACAATGGAAACCATGACAGACTTTTTTGGGCTCCAAAATCACTGCAGATGGTGACTGCTGCCATGAAATTAAAAGACGCTTGTTCCTTGGAAGAAAAGTTATGACCAACCTAGACAGCATATTAAAAAGCAGAAAAATTACTTTGCCAACAAAGCTCCATTCAAAGCTATGGTTTTTCCAGTAGTCCTGTATGGATGTGAGAGTTGGACCATAAAGAAAGGTGAGCGCCGAAGAATTGATGCTTCTGAACTGTGGTGTTGGAGAAGACACTTGAGAGTCCCTCAGACTGCAAGGAGATCCAACCAGTTCATCCTAAAGGAGATCAGTCCTAAATATTCAATGGAAGGACTGATGCTGAAGCTGAAGCTCCAATACTTTGGTCATTTGATGCGAAGAACTGACTCATCTGAAAAGACCCTGAGGCTGGGAAAGATTGAAGGTGGGAGGAGAAGGGGACGACAGAGGATGAGATGGTTGGATGGCATCACTCACTCAATGGACATGAGTTTGAAGAAACTCCAGGAGTTCGTGATGGACAGGGAGGCCTGGCATGCTGCAGTCCATGGGGTCGCAAAGAGTCGGACACAACTGAGCAACGGAACTAAACTGATAGTAGACTACACTGTTGATCCCAATTCGTTCCTGCCCTATAGTGCTCTTATATAAACAGCCACTCTACTGACAGAGTCTCCCAGTGTACATGAACACTCGTGACTGGCGTTGACCTAGGAGTCTGGCTGGCATAATATAAGCAAAGGTGCAAAACATGCCTCGATTATTTGGTTCTCCCACTTGCCCTTCTGTCTTCACCATAAAAGCAGCACACCCTCCAGTCTGGATCCCAGAAAAAGTCATTTGGAGCAGAGTCTGAGCATCAGACCCATAGATCTAGAGCCTGAAGCCAATAGGCCTGGGCCAATTTTGTGGCTATCCTGAAGTACATATAGAAAGATCCTGAACAGGGCAGAACGATACATGTAAGTACATACCTAAATTACTGAATGCACTAATAATGCTAAGAGCATCTCCATTTGTCAGAAAAAGATGACAACATCCAAGACACATTTCCAAAAAATGGAGACTCAGCTGAAAACACAAAAACTAAGTTTCATCACTAACATACCCACTAGTACATAAAGGAGAAAAGGAGGAGTCAATCACTCCCATCCTGTTAGAAGTGCTATTGTCCAAGAGAATAAACACTGTGCTTTTAGGGATCAAATCAACTTTGAATTTTAAGTGCAGACCATTGCTGGACAATGCCTGGCAAAGATAGAGCAGGATAAACAACATGCTCACATGTGATTAAGACCATAGGCGGAAATTCCAGGGCGGTCCAGAGGTTAGGCCTTTGTGCTTCCACTACTGGGGTCCTGGGTTCAATCCCTAGTCAGGGAACTGAGATCCCTCAAGCCGCATGGCACAACCCCCTTCCAAAAAAAAAGACCACAGGCCACCTCATTAAGTGGGGCCACGGGAGCTCAGTAATGGGCTGGCAAACAGTAAGCATGCAGACTAATAACTTGTAGAGTAACATAAGCCTTGGAAAACATTATCTATAATTTTTTCTTTATTAGTATAGCTCACTCTATGCTTACAAAAGGTGCTATTTTTTCCTTCCTTTTTATAATCTTACTATCATTTTACTTTGGCTCCTGTGGAATGGGAAATAAACACTTACAAGACCATTAGCACTATTAAAGTCATACCTATTTCAGCCAACAGGACCTCTGCGGTATGCCTGTGAGCTGTGCCTTGATACACAAGGCCGATGCCAACCACTGCAGCCACCTGGACATTGTGAGGAACATCAAGCTCCGTGGACGTTGGGGGCAGGAGAGCAGGAATGTGGATGCTAAGAAGCCGGGTAACTGACATATCCATGGTGCCTAGTTTAGCAGCAGCCACACCAAGCAGCAGTCCAATACTTGTCATCTCATGACCCTAAGACAGAAAAGAGAAGAGTGACTTAAGTCACTACCAAAACAAATATGCAATTTCACAAAACACTTCCTTCCAGTACTTTTATTAAGTACTTTTATGTGACAGGCACAGTGAGAGGCTTCAAGAATACATAAGCAAAGTAAATAGAAATGGTCCCTGCTCTCATGAAGTTAGTGCCCCTGGCGGAGAAAATGTGCTAAGCTAACAAATATATATTATTAAAAGCTCACTGAATGAAAAAGATAAAGATTACATGAATATTTTAACAGACCCTAATTTATTTTAATTGAAGTACAGGTGATTCAGTGTTGTGCCTAATCTCTGCTGTACCGCAAAGTGACTCAGTTATACACATGTGTACATTCTTTTTTTTATATTCTTTTCCATTATGGCTCACGTCAGAAGACTGGATATAGTTCCCTGTGCCATACAGTAGGACCGTGTTGTTTATCTTCTAAATGTAACATTTTGCATCTACTGACCGCAAACTCCCCATCCATCTCTCTCCTTCCCCCTTCCCCCCTTGGCAACCACAAGTCTGTTCTCTATGTCTGTGAGTCTATTTCTAACAGAACCTAATTTAGATCAAGAGGAACTGGGGTATCATTAGACATCTCCAAAAAGTAAACTTACAATAGAATGAGTACAAGTTAGCGAGGAAAAGTGGCAAAAGTTGGGGGAGGGGTGTCACTGAGATTTAGAAAGTAAGAGAAAATGATGTCAGGTGAGGGAATACATGCAGATAATGCCGAGATGATTCAAAAATAATGATGCTCGGTAGATGACAAGTATATCAAGACATTTCAATGGGAAGAGTTTTTTCATAAAAAGGTGCTGTGATAACTGTAGAGCCACTTGCAAAAGAATGAAATTGGACTTCTTTCCTTACATTAAACATAAAAATTAACTTCAAGATGTAACTAAAAGTAAAAAACTCTTAAAAAACACAAGTGCAAATCTGCATAACAAGTATAAACCCAAGTTACCTTGGGTTAAGCAATAACCGATAAGACACCAAATGCACAGCAACCAAAGAAGAAATAGACGAGTTGTTGTTGCCACTATTTAGTAGCTAAGACATATCCAACTCTTTGTGACCCTACAGACTGTAGCCCGCCAGGCTCCTCTTGCCATGGGATTCTGCAGGCAGGAATACTAGAGTGGGTTGCCATTTCCTCCTCCAGGGGATTTTCCCGATCCAGGGATCAAACCCACATCTTTTGCATCTCCTACACTGCCAGGCACCAGTGTGCCTGCCTGGGAAGCCTAAATGAACTGGATTTCATCAAATTAAAAACTTTCGTACTTCAAAGACACTACCAGAAAATGAAAAGACAACCCAAGAGACAACACAATGGGAGAAAATTTTTGCAAGTCATGTACCTGTTAATGGTCTGGTACACATAAGGAACTCTTATAACTCAACCAATTAAAACTAAGCAAAGGATTTGAATAGACATTTCTCAAAAGACAACATATAAATGACCAATGAGCACATATAAAAATGCTCAATATCATTAGCCATCAGGGAAATAAATGCAAACCAAAACCACAATGAAATATTACTTCACACCTACTGGGTTGACTAAAATTAAAATGACGGATAATAACAAGTGTTGGCAAGAATGGAGAGAAATTGGAACCCTTACATATTGCTTGTGGGATTATAAAACGATGCAGCTACCCTGGAAAACAGTTTGGTAATTCTTAAAAAATTTAAAAAGAGTTACCAAATGACTCAGCAATTCTACTCCTAAACATATACAGAAGAAAAATGAAAACATTCATCCACACAAAATGTTCATAGTAATATTACACATAACAGTCAAAAAGTAGAACAAACTCAAATATCCATCAACTGATGAATGGAAAAATAAAGTCTATCCATACAGTGATTATCTACTCAGCAATAAAAAGGAATGATGAGCTAATACATGGTGCTAATATAACACGGACAAACATTGACAGCATTACAGTAAACAAAAGAAGCCTGCCATAGAAGACCACCTACTGTTTGGTTTCATTTATATGAAAGGTCCCTACTGGTGAATCCACAGAGACAACAAGTAGATGAGTAGTCTGTCAGGCTGGAGGGAGAGGGAACAGTGACGCTACTAGGTAGGGGGATTCCCTCATGGGATGACGAAGATGTTCTAAAATTAACAGTAGTGATGGATACACAACAATGTGAATATAATAAAAACCACGAGAAAGAGTCTGGTTTGCACAGGAGCTAAAACAGTCACGCTCTATGGTTCGAGTGGGAAGAGCAAAGGAAAGAAATGCACAAAGTAGGTTGGAGAAGTGAGTAGGATCACAGAGGTTCCTAGAAGGCACACTAAGAGCAATGGAAGATCACTAAACAGTTTGAGCAGCAAAGTGATCTGTTCCAATTTACGCTTTAGAAGGGTCTCGCTGCCTGCTACGAGAAGAATGCACTCAGGGGGGCATGACTGAAGAAGAGCAAACAGGACCCTGCAGAGCTCCTGTCACAGCCCTGGGGAGGAGCGAGGCCAGGGGCCGCAGCACGAGTTCTCACTTTGGTCAGGTAGTCGTGGATATTGAGAGTAGCCAGCTTGGTGAGGTGCCCGTTAAGGCCCAGGGCCATGAGAAAGCCAGCATACTCATTGGCTAGCTCAGCATGCTTGGGCTTATTGTAGACAATCCAGGCTGAATCGATCTGAGAGGCAGGAGCTATCTTCAGGCCCGCAGCCACGCCATTGTGGAAGCTGGCCCAGCTGGTCATGTTGGGGGGCACGTCGATATTCCCACTGTTCAAGTCCACTGTCGTGTTCCGAGGAGGGGCCCGCCCTAGTCAGACAAAATGTAAAATGCAGAGAGTGAAAATTCAGAAAATCAAAATTGTTACACTAATTTCTGAGAACAGAGATCACTTTGCTGCATTCAAAACCCTTAGCCCCATAATATCTGGGGCTACATGAATAATAATTCCAATGTGTAATTGATAACAATGATATTAATTTCAAATGTACCATCCTATTTTTCTCTTTCTCTCTAGACGTTAAGAAAACATGGTATTTTTGAAAAGGCAAAGACCTTTATAAATTTGCTCTATCTCTACTTCTTATGTATATATGTCTCTCTATATATATAGCAAACTAAGTATATGCTATTAGTAAAAATTCCAAACTGCATTCAAAGATACCTACATAAAAAAACATCATTTTATACACTTGAGTTACCCTGTGAATCAGAAAAGAATATTCACTAAATTTAAATATATGGTCAACTTACTGAAGAGCACATAAACTGTTCATAATTCTCTATGAATTTCTTTTCTTGAGTGTTTTGATTCTAATCTATACTGTGTACTTGTATATACTGAATTCTCTGTATATTTTTTATGTTCTATGATAGCTGAAGTCATGGATGAATATTTAAAATAAATATTCTAAACATTGCACAAAGTTATACAGTTCACTAGAGGTCTGAAACATGTTCTGAAAGTCATGTAAATTTTAATTGGATGTACAATGTCTTATTTGTAAAAGTCTATATACACACATACACACACATACAAAGACACAGCATAAAAGAAAATATATTTGCATTCACCATTTGCTTTCTGTACCTAAGAGTTAACTCAAATGCTGGTCTGTAAGAGTACCACATTGGTGACAAGTTCATGAGAGACACTTTTACTTTCTCAAAAAAGGCAGAGAGATTAATAATGAAACAGCAAGTAAAATTTCTAAAATGACATGCATAAGACATAATATTGATAGTTCAAAAAGAACCCCACTAAACATATAATTAATCATTTTCCCTTCTCACTGACCCAGAATTTAACATACCAGTTAAATTCAGCTTAGGAATAGGCAATGGTTCTGTTGGAACAGGATGGTACGAAAACAAGGTAAACATTCCTCGTCCTACTGGAAGAGCCATAGTTCGCTGACACAACTGGAGCAATCTATAATTAAAATTAAAGCCATCATGTGAAAAAAAAAATTAAACAAAAAAACTGGCATGTTATCTGTAATGAGTATTTTAAAAGCAGCAGTGCTGTGAAAGATGAAGCTACATCAAAGTAAATCCATACAAAGATGTGGGTGAATCACCTAAACATGGTTATTCTTTTTCATACTCTGACTCCCATTAGAGGGCTTCCTCTATGACTTAACAGGGAAAAGAATCCTCCTGCCAATGAAGGAGAGGCAGGTTCAATCCCTGGATCGGGACGATTCCCTGGAGGAGGAAATGGCAACCCACTCTAGTATTCCTGCCTGGAGAATCCCATGGACAGAAGAGCCTGGTGGGCTTATAATCCAAAGGGCTGCCAAAAGTTGGATACAACTGAGCAACTAAGCATGCATGCACTCCCACTGGAAACTCTAAGGAGGAGACAAATTCCTTCTTCTGTTTCATATTCACTTTGAATTAAAACCAGCTATTCTACAAACCAAGCCAACTCTCCCTAAATATTCAAAAAGAAAAACCTAAAATTCTACTTTAAATAATGCTAGCCAACCCGGAGGAAAACACAATATTTGTTGAGTCTCCTCACTGTGCTATTACCAGTTTAACTGGGAGCCTCCTCTCACCCTTTCTGTGAACACAGCCCTGGTGCCACCTCCATGGTCTGCACACAGGAGAAAAAAAAAGAAGCCTTTGTTTTGGAGGTGAGTGGATTTCGTGGTGTCTCCAGAAAACACTGAAGTCATTTCATCTATTCGAAGGCTAGGATTTATGGAACTAATAGCACTGTATGTCAACTATGTTCAAGGTTAAAATGGCTTCTACAGGCTGTTTTTGTTTAATCACTAAACCGTATCTCACTCTTTTGGGACTGAAGCCCTGCCAGGCTCTTTTGCCCATGAGATTTTCCAGGCAAGAATACTGGAGTGGGTTGCCATTTCCTTTTCCAGGCTGTACTTTGAAACTAATCCACTACTTTTTAACTGGCTTCTATGTTAAAATAAGTGGCATCAAACAGAAATTGTGGAAGTAGGAGCATTTATAACCAGGAAATACTACAAGCTATATCTGAAGACACAGAAATATCCTTTCTGAGGCTAACAAGAAGCTAAAACTCTCTCTGCGGACAAAGCTATTGACAAGCATACTCTCTCCCTTACTGTACATACATATACCTGCTTTTCTCATTCACTGGGGAGGAACACTCCACTGTCCTAAGATGACTCTTTAAGAACAACTGCTCCACAGTAATTTGTAATCAGGGAAATTTAGAATTAGGCCAGAATGCTACATCCCATAACATTTTTAGCAGAAACAGAATACATAAACCACAAAATTAAAATAATGAAAACAAAACCCGTGTACCCCTTCCGTTTAAGTTGCAGTTGATTTTAAGATGCATCACTATTTCATGAGGTACTAAGAAAGAAAAAGCACTGCCAACTAAACCATAACACCTACAGACACCCACAGACTGACAGATAATCTGATTTCAGAAATGTGAAAAGGCTGGAAAAACAAAGATCAGCATCACAAAATCAGTGAGCTCGGATAACAAAATGACTGATGGCGCTGACCTCTACTATGTACTCAGTGGTGCTCTAAGCACTGTGTAGAAACGACCCACTTGATTCCTGAGCAGCCCTGTGAGGTGTGAATGAATGCTACAGTCATGCCTGCTCTTCCAGCTGAACAATCAGTAATTTCTTACTTAAATTCTGGCGTTGATATTTGCCTTTACCTGTTCTCTTTTTCCTCAATGAACTCGTGGTCACTGAGTTCTGGGTACTGCACCACATTGACGCGGACGGGATGTGCACTCTGGAGAAGCCTTCGCACGTCCTGCACCCGTAAGTCTTCACTCCATATTAACGACATCACCTCCTGATTCATGTCATTCATGCCATCATCCTCTTCCTCTGTTTCTGTTCCTGAAGGAACATCTGATGAGAGCACCTGAGTAACAGACTTGGTTGTAATACTAACTTAAAAACCAGCCAACACGCGTTTGTTGAACATAAGGATGCACAGGATGAGGTACCAAGCCTATATCAATGCAAACAAAACGTATATGCCAAAGCAAGCCTGACTCAGGTTCCCAGGTCATACAGGACTCCTACCTAGAAATCTTTTTTTAATTGTATTGCCTACTTGGAAACATTCTTCACTCAGCCAAGGGGAGTTTTCAACTTAGAATAACAGTCAGGAGTCTGATCCCACAGAAAGGAATATTCTAAATAAATTAAAAAAATCTAACTATATTCTAAATATTCTGAAGAGAAAACAAATTACTGGCAACAGAAGATTAACTGCACACAATGTTACTAAAGAACCAACACCAATTTAAATACTGCCTTTAATTAGCAGAAGCAGAAGAAAACAACTGGGGAAGGTATGAACCAAGGGCTGGAGGAGGCCAGACTAATACTTTCTCACTTCTGTGCTTTAAACAGAATGGATCATGGTTCGTTTCCACTTTTCATTTTTTGTTCTAAGTATGTTTCAAGTATGTATCTTAAAAGGAAAGGAAAAAAAAAAAAGGAAAGGAATTAAACGCAGCAAAACAAGTGAGGAGAGTTAATTGCCGCTTATCATTCTGTCCTCATAAGCTTAGTATGCGCTTTACCTTCCCAGGCCAAATGATTCAATCAGACTTCAAAACAGAAGAAATGGCAGAAATCTTGTTTTCTCACAGTTTTCTACTCCTTTCACAAAAGATTAACTCCTAGATGAAAGGCTAAAATCTTGCAACATTTAATGTGAAAGCAACATTAACCAGAAAAAAGATTACTGGAAGATATGACTAAAAATCAGTCTGACCTTAGTTGCTAAAAATTTATTATAATTTATATGGTATATCTAATTTTAAAAGAAACTATATTCCAATTGGTCAGTCAGCAATAAAATTTAGACCCAAATAGCTGATAAATTAAATTTGAGACAAGTTACAAAATGTAACCTCAAGTAACTGAACAAACTGAATTTAGCCAGAATTACTTAAAAGGACATATAAATACAGATGAATGATTATCAGTATCATTTTGCTTTAAGGCTAATGATGGTCTCATTCATAGTAACAAAGAGGTCTAAATGCTAATGACTTAATCTTGGTTGAGGGAAAGATAATCATATTATTAACAAAAAAATTTTGGTTTTCTGTTTAAAAAAAGACAAACACTAATTCACCTAAAACTTCTTACTTAAGTGCAGATTAAAAGATAGATGTGGGCTTCCCTGGCAGTTCAGTGCTAAAGAATCTGCCAGTCAATGCATGAGATGCAGACTCAATCACTGAGTCGGGGACAAACCCCTGGAGTAGGAAATGGCAACCCACTCCAGTATTCTTGCCTGGAGGATCCCATGGACAGACGAGCCTGGCAGGCTACCGTCCACGGGGCCGCCAACTAAACAAACAGCAGCAGCGGTTAATTACTAACGTGGCACAAGCAGGGAATCAGTCATGGTAGCTGTCTGTTGACTCAACACTTGTCCTGACTTAAGGCAAAGAAAGGTAAGACAGAGCATTCACAAAATCTATTTCCATGTTCAATTTACAATGAATAAAATTTATCCTATTTTAAGGCATATCTATGTAGCATATAGTATAAAAGATAATCTGACACATACACTTGCAAAAATTCTTAAAGGAAAACGGAAGACAGCTCTACTCTAATTCTACTGAGGCTAAAACTGAACATGGACTTTCTATGGTAATACTCACAGATTTTCCTTTGGGCAAGTTTCCTTCGCAGGCCTGCTTGGAAAGATCCTGACGTCCAATCAAGAGGCAGACAGCTTCTGGCCAGTCTGAAGCAGGCTGCTCCCGACAGTGATAAATCGCATCTCGGATGGGAAGAGCTATTCCAAAGGGAAGCGTTTCCAAGTCTCTTAAAGTGAAACCTTGTGACGGAAGGAAGAGAGAAAATTCTTCGGTCAGACTTAACCACTATCCCAATCCTCCGAATGAAGTTAGTAAACTCTACCCTAACAAATAGCAAGAAACCAATTGTATTCATTCTGCTACCAGACCAGCATCCTGACATCAATTTTCTTTAGGAGGGAAAAAAAATTCCCAAAATCTTTAAGAAAAAAGCACAAACAATCCAATAGGAAAATCAAAGGACAAAAAGACAATTCCCTAAGAGGAAACACAAATGGTCAATAAACATATGAAAAGATGCTCTGTCCAATGAGTGATCAGAGAGATGCAAATTAAAACCACTAGGAAATGAAAATTCATACTCATTTGACAGACATATATTAGAGTCAATCAATACCAAGTGTTGGCAACTACATAGAGCAACAGTAATTCTCTTCCAGAGGATGGCGGTGCACACGGGTCCAACCACCTTGGAAAACACAGCGTGTATAGTCAGGTTCATCCCTATAGTCCGTCAGTAGATACACAGAAACTTGTGCACGTGGAACAAGGACAGAAGCATTAAAATATTCATTAGCTACCGTTCATTATGCAAAAAATGCTAAGGGAGGAAAGAGTCCAGTTTCCATCATCAACAGAATGGATAAATAAGTTGTGATTACATAGCAGTGAAAATGAATGAATGACTTTCTGCTACATGAGTCAACATGGATGAATCTGTAAATAATATTGAGGAAAATAAGGTAGTAAAAAACATACTTATATCTACCCTGAGTTACATAAAGTTAAAAAACCTACAACACTAAGTAATATACGAAGGTGATAAAAAAAAAAAATGACAGACGGTAACACAAAATTTAGGATGGGTGTTGCATCAATGGTTACCTGTAGCAGTAAGGTGTGTGAGAGGATATAAAGGACTAGATCCACAGGGCTTTCTACTACACTGACAATGCTGTATTTCTAACAGTGGGTGACCAGGACATCAATGTTCATTTTACTGTTCTCTAAACACATTTCATATACTCTCTTTTATGTATACCATATTTCATTAAAAAATTTTTCACAGCCTCAGGTTTTTTCTGAAATGATTTTCTAAATTTTATATTTTACATATTTATTAACATAGAAAATTGGTTAATTACAGAGGTAAAAATGTTACCTTATTTGAGAATGACACTTACACTAAATACTATGTAATATACAAATGAATAGAACTCATCCAATATTTTTCAGCATAAGTATCTTATTGGTAATACTACACGACAATTATTGGAATTTTCAAGGAAACATAACAAAAAAGAAGAGTGGAAAAACTCAAGTCATTTAGAATATTCTCTAAATAAGAATTCAGAAACCTCTTGTTTCATTAAGCATTCATTAAACCACTACTTTCTAACATACTATTTTATAACATCCTCATTTTTTATGTTTTCATAGTGTTAATATTTTTAAAACATTTCAGTTCATTTTTATACAAAGTTTTGGTAGCTTACTCAGCTTAAAACCCGAAGGCACAATCTTTAGGAAGAGAGAATAAACTCTTTGCCTTCCTTTCCCTTGTCCCAGGTGAATGTGCCTCTTGGAGCATAGAATCCCTGGCCTATATCATTCAAAAGCATACTCTAAGATATATACACATTACTTTTAGATTTTGCCAGAAATAATCATTTCTGATATCTGAGTATTTTAACAGCTTCAAATCTGAATGTGTAGTGACTAGCATTCTCCATTCTGGGGCCACTCTACAAAGACACAGCCTCTACTGGTCTCAGAGGAAGGACAAAGATTTTCCACCTACCAAAGGAGAAAAGGCTGGTACCCCGGATATTAGTAGAGGGAAGCTGTGAGACTGTAAGGCAAAGAGAGGGTGGCTCAGGGGGCCATCATCTCAACCCTGTGGGATCCTTCTGTAGAGAGGCCCTGCCTTCTCAAGCCTCCCAGTTCTAGCGAGCTCTGAGGATACAGGGCCTGGTTAGGAAGGAGCAGTCCAAGGAAAGGATTTCAAAGACACATGAAAGGTAACAAAGATGACCTTACCTACATTAGTCATCCAGACAACTAATCTCTCACCTAGGCTAGAAACTGATGTAGAATGCCTGAAACTAAACCTGCAAGAGAACAAACATGAGGTTATTAAACATGAAGTCATGAAACAGTGTAAAAGTACAAGTTGAATAAAAGTCACCTGCTCTCCTCTTGTTCTGCTTGTGGCTTCTGGGGGGCTAAAACAGAACAAAACTTTATTTTGATAGTTATCCTGGTAAAGAAAGCATACAACATATAGAAGACATTTGCAAAGAAAAATTACAGATAAACAACTCCTAGAAAACAATAAAATAAGCAGTACTCTGGCAGGTTGGAAAGTATAATCATTTCCCTGGGGCTAAAAGAGCCCTTTTCAGACATATTGAAAATGTAGTTTGTCAGATTTTAAGTAATCTTGGTCTCTGAAAGTCAGTTGTGGACTCAAGACTAGAACTACGCGATTTTGTCACCTCTAAAATGAAGCAAGACACAGCACCTGAAGTACACTTAGAAAAGTTTTAATTTTTTTTATTTCAACTCTGATACCGACATCTATAAAAATTTGTCTGGGGAAGCCTAATGTTTGACTGACTTACCTATACTTATTCTGGATAAATACTGTGAGGATTCATCAGAAAGAGAGCTTTCGTCACCAAGTATGTAGAGTGCAATACTCTGCAGAAGGAGAAATTTAACAGTATTTTTTAAACTGTTGAGGCATAAGCACACACAGGAAAATTAGCCCATTTTAGACATAGAGCTCTGTGTTTTGACAAACGTTATACAATCATATAACCACATTTCAGGACACAGAATGCTTGCATCACACCAGAAAGTGCCCTTGGGAATCGCTGCAAATAAATAACCCATCTTTTTTCTCTTCCTGTATTTTGCCTCTTCTTCAGTATCATGCAAATGGAGTCACAGAACATGTTGTCATCTGTGTCCTACTTCATTAACTCAGCACTTCTGTGAGAATCATCCACATTACTGTATCAGCAGTTTCTTTCTTTTCACTGCTGAGGGGTATTCCATTAGACATATGTACCAACCTCTGCTTATCTACTAACAGACTGATCAACATTTGGGTCATTTGTGTTGAGTGCATGCTCAGTCGTTTCAGTCGTTTCTGACTCTTTGCGACCCTGTGGACTGTAGCCCACCAGGCTCCTCTGTCCATGGGATTCTCCAAGCAAGAACACTGGAGTGGGCTGCCATTTCCTCCTCCAGGGGATCTTCTCGACCCAGGGACTGAACCCATGTCTCTCATGTCTCCTGCATTGGCAGGTGGGCTCTTTACCACTAGCACCCTGACTTGCTTGGGGTGAGGTAAACCCTAACTCTCTACTCCTCTAGGCCCTTCTCCATTTCAGCCTTCAAAGTTCTCCTTTGAATATTTGCTATTACCACTAAGAGCTACACCTGCAGCTTTTTTTTTTTTTTTTTTTTTGGAAAGGAAGTGGCAGCATGACCGTATTAAAATTTCAGCACAATGCTGGAGGGTCTTCAAGTCCTAACTATAAACCAATACAAACACTACAAATGATAGATTCCTGAAAGCAGTTGACATCGTATCTAAGAAAGATATGATATAACATGAATATTTGTAAGTTGACTAGTGTAAGTTGGACACGGAACACCTTTGGCTTATTCATGTATCTCTGGCTCCCTCTTGGGTAGCTATAACACTGAGTCTACCCCATTTTAGCGGAGTTGTACAGAACCAAAGTATTTGGTGAATTCACCTAAATGTTTCCACATAAGCAGCAAGGAATGAAAAAGTATTGAACTGCTCTTAATATATTGTGAATGGACTGATGGCCACTGAATTGTGCACTTAGAAACAACTAAAATAATACTATGTTATGTATATTTTATCAGTGTTTTCTTAAAAAAAGCAGAATCACCATTCTGCATGTCTATTTCGAGTCATAGGGGGTACTGAAACCTTTCTCAACATGAAGGAAGCAGAAAATAGAGTCAAGGAGGAGACAGGTGGGGAGCAAGGACATTTATCTAGTCCAGTGATATCCGAGACAGGAGACAAAAGATCTGGTTCTCCTATAAGTCTAGGAAAGCCCCATCTCAAGAAAGGTCCACAGAAGACCTCTAGGCAGGCTGCTTCAGTATAAGGGGACCAAGGGACGTTATTGTGAAGGAACTTACCTTTACTGACACCCTTTGGTTCTATCTGAATCAGCTCTGATCTTGGATTAATTGTGTATAATAATGTGAATTAATTTTTTAAATAAAAATTATCTCATTAAAAAAAATTCAAGTAGGATTTTTTTGTAGCTATAGACAAGCCGATTATAAAATTTAAAGGAAAAGCAAAGGAATTAAAATAGCTAAAATAATTTTAAAAAATAAAAGTAATGGAAGGAAGAGTTATACTAAGCAATTTTCAGACTGATTATAAAGCTACAGTAATCAAGAGTGTGTGGACCACAACACAGACCAATGGACTAGAATAAAAAGTTCAAAGACAGACCTACAAATATGTCATCAACTGATTTCTGAAAAACTGCAAAAGACAAAGAATAGTGTTCCCAACAATTGATGTTAAAAAAAAAACCTGACCATTCAAATGGAATAAAAATCTCAACACAAACCTCACATCTGATAAAAAAAAAAAAAAATTAACAAAATGGATCATGGATCTAAATATAAAACATAAAACTGTAAAATTTCTGGACAAAAACAGGAGAAAATCTTTCTGACTTGGACAATGAGCTCATAGACATGACACCAAATGCACTATCCATACAGAAAAAAGTGGATAACCTGGCTGCATCAAAATTAAACATCTGTGCTCTAAAAAGGAAGCATTAGGAGAACAACAGGACATGACAGACCACAGGAGAAAATATTTCAAACCCATGTATCTGACAAAACCTCCTATGCAGACACATTCAAAATATCACTAGCCATTTAGAAAATGCAAATTAAAACCACAATGAGTGATCACTGCACATCTATCAGAATGAAAAAACTTATAAATCACGACAATACCATTCACTGACTAGGATGCATGTGGGGAAATTGGAACACTCACACATTGATGGTGGAAATACAGATACATGAAACAGATAAATGAAATTAATAAATGCTTCCTTCCTGGAAGAAATGCTATGACAAACCTAGACAGTGTATTAAAAAGCAGACACATCACTTTGCCAACAAAGGTCGTATAGTCAAAGCTATGGTTTTTCCACTAGTAATGTACAGCTGTGAAAGTCTGACGATAAAGAAGGCTGAGCACCAAAGAAACGATGCTTTTGAACTGTGGTGTTGGAAACAGATGGAGAAACATACCGTGTTCATGGATTGGAAGAATCAATATTGTCAAAATGGCTACGCTACCCAAAGCAATCTATAGATTCAATGCAATCACTATCAAGCTACCAACGGTATTTTTCACAGAACTAGAACAAATAATTTCACAATTTGTATGGAAATACAAAAAACCTCGAATAGCCAAAGCAATCTTGAGAAAGAAGAATGGAACTGGAGGAATCAACCTGCCTGACTTCAGACTCTACTACAAAGCCACAGTCATCAAGACAGTATGATACTGGCACAAAGACAGAAATATAGATCAGTGGAACAGAATAGAAAGCCCAGAGATAAATCCACAAACCTACGGACACCTTATCTTTGGCAACGGAGGCAAGGATATACAATGGAAAAAAGACAACCTCTTTAACAAGTGGTGCTGGGAAAACTGGTCAACCACTTGTAAAAGAATGAAACTAGAACACTTTCTAACACCATACACAAAAATAAACTCAAAATGGATTAAAGATCTAAATGTAAGAACAGAAACTATAAAATTCCTAGAGGAGAACATAGGCAAACACTCGCCGATATGAATCACAGCAGGATCCTCTATGACCCACCTCCCAGAATATTGGAAATAAAAGCAAAACTAAACAAATGGGACCTAATTAAACTTAAAAGCTTTTGCACAACAAAGGAAACTATAAGCAAGGTGAAAAGACAGCCCTCAGATTGGGAGAAAATAATAGCAAATAGAAAATAATAGCAAAGGATTAATCTCAAAAATATACAAACAACTCCTGAAGCTCAATTCCAGAAAAATAAATGACCCAATCAAAAAATAGGGCAAAGAACTAAACAGACATTTCTCCAAAGAAGACATACAGATGGCTAACAAAAGATGATGCTCAACATGAAAAGATGCTCAACATCACTCATTATCAGAGAAATGCAAATCAAAACCACAATGAGGTACCATTACATGCCAGTCAGGATGGCTGCCATCCAAAAGTCTACAAGCAATAAATGCTGGAGAGGGTGTGGAGAAAAGGGAACCCTCTTACACTGTTGGTGGGAATGCAAACTAGTACAGCCACTATGGAGAACAGTGTGGAGATTTCTTAAAAAACTGGAAATAGAACTGCCATATGACCTAGCAATACCACTTCTGGGCATACACACCGAGGAAACCAGATCTGAAAGAGACATGTGCACCCCAATGTTCATCGCGGCACTGTTTATAATAGCCAGGACATGGAAGCAACCTAGATGCCCATCAGCAGACGAATGGATAAGGAAGCTGTGGTACATAAACACCATGGAATATTACTCAGCCATTAAAAAGAATTCATTTGAATAAGTTCTAATGAGATGGATGAAACTGGAGCCCATTATACAGAGTGAAGTAAGGCAGAAAGATAAAGAACATTACAGCATACTAACACATATATATGGAATTTAGAAAGATGGTAACGATAACCCTATATGCAAAACAGAAAAAGAGACACAGAAGTACAGAACAGACTTTTGGACTCTGTGGGAGAAGGCAAGGGTGGGATGTTTTGAGAGAACAGCATTGAAACATGTATATATATTATCTATAGTGAAACAGATCACCAGCCCAGGTTGGATGCATGAGACAAGTGCTCGGGCCTGGTGCACTGGGAAGACCCAGAGGAATCGGGTGGAGAGGGAGGTGGGAGGGGGGATCAGGATGGGGAATACATGTAACTCCATGGCTGATTCATGTCAATGTATGACAAAACCCACTACAATACTGTAAAGTAATTCGCCTCCAACTAATAAAAATAAATGAGAAAAAAAAAAAAAGAATTGTGGTGTTGGAGAAGACTTTTGAGAGTGCCTTGGACTGCAAGAAGATCCAACCAGTCCATCCTAAAGGAGATCAGTCCTGAATATTCATTGGAAGGACTGATGCTGAAGCTGAAGTTCCAATACTTTGGTCACCTGCTGCGAAGAGTCAATTCATTGTAAAAGACCCTGATGCTGGGAAGAAGGCAAAAGGAGAAGAGGGTGGCAGAGGAAAAGATGGTTGGATGGCATCAGTGACTCAATGGACATGAATTTGAGCAAACTCTGGGAGACGCTGAAGGACAGAGGAGCCTGGTGTGCTGCAATCCATGGGGTCACAAAGAGCTGAACACAACTTGGCAACTGAACAACAATGACAATAACACAGACTCTGAAAAACAGCTTACAGTTTCTTAAATATATTAATCTTATATATACTTGCTATATGGCCATCAATCCCACTTCTGGGTACCTACCCTAGAGAAATGAAAACTTTTGTCCACACAAAAACCTAGACATGAATGTCTATGGCAGCTATATTCATAACTGCTTAAAAACTAGAGTCAACTCAAGTATCTTCAACGGATGAATGGATAAGCCAATATGATATGTCCACACAATGTACAGCCATGATATATCCACACAATGTATATCCAACACTCAGCAATTAAGTGCAATGAACTGCTGCTACAGTAATACGTGAATGAATCTCAAAAGCAGGAAGGGATTTCCTGAGGGGGTTGATGGAACCATTCTGAATTCTAATTATGGGAGGGATTACATGAACTCAACATTTATTGAAATCCACAGAACAATACACAAAATGGGGGGGAGGGGGAAGGTAATTTTTCTATATGATAATTTTTTGAATTACACTGAAAGATAAAAAGGAAAAAACAAACAAGTTTGGAAACACACTGAATACATACCAAGACAACAAGTCTGCCTCTTTCACAGATTCCGGGGAGGTAAGGATAGGGTGGCATTCCTTCACCCTTCAGACAGGAACTCACCCACTGATAAACACTCGGTGGCTCAGGAGTGAAAAATGATGGATACTGCATAAATCCTGTGTGACCTTCAGAATTAGACAAATGTTTATAAAGATATAAGAATACACTAAAACAATACTGCTTTAATTCAAAGGAAAGATAATCAACAATACCTGTCATTTGAAAACAATCAGAGTAACACTTTTTCCATATTCTCCAAAATGCTTCATGTTTTCTGCCACAGTAAGTATCTGATCACACTATAATATGTGGAATTTAACTGACTAATATTTTATCTGATCCTGGATGGAAATTTAGCGAATTCTTATGTTCAAGGCATATGAAGAATGTCACCAAAATTTTCTGCCCTAACTCTAATGATGAGAAAAGACAAGAAACCCAGGATTCTGCTTTAACAACTGGGCCCCAACCTGAGTCCGTTTAACTCAGAGTCTAAGACAATACAATGGCTACGAAACTGTCCTGTTCAATATGGCAACCACCAGTCCCGTATGACTGCTGAGCACTTGCAATGTGGCCAGGGCAACTGAGGAACTGAACTTTTAGTATAATTAACTAAACTAGCCACAGTGGGTGGTTACTAACTGGACCACACAGGAGAGCAAAGCATCCTTGGCACTGGAAGCTCTAAGCTTTTGCAAGGCAGAACCTTGAGGAGTAAAATCCCCGCCCACTCTCCACACTGAAGATGCTATGGCTTACTACAAGTCAGATCAAACACTACAAACTAAAATCTGCCTGGTGGAAAGACACTACCCCTGATTTAGAGGTTAACAATAAGAAAAATATCCTCTGCTATTTACCAAGAAAAATACAAGCAAAGGTCACTACACCGTTGAGAAAATCTTTAACAGCAGAACACTTACCTTGATCAATTATGCACACTTGTCCAGTAGTTCTGACAAGTGTTGGGAAGTCTCTATAGTAATGATCTACGTAAGGCTCCAATTTTAAGTCCCTAAAACAGAAGAACATATAAAAGGAAATAACAAGCAAGATATTATGTCATTCTCCTCCCAAACAGTTTAAGAAGACTCATCAATTGCTTTATAATTTAAAACATTTACTTAGGAGAAAGAAGACAATCACATTTAGTCTCTGTATTTTATTTCTGGACTTTAAAGTGCCTAGTATGACAAATGAAACCAAAACTCCTTCTGATAGATAAATTTTGAGGGTAAAACTGCTGTGAAAATGGTGGTCCAATTTCTCCTCTGTTAATTTATTAACTGTGTGATCTTCAGGAAGTCAACTTTCTGAATCTCAATAATTTTTCTTCTAAAAAATGGTAGAACAGCAGTCAACTCACCCTCAAGCTTTTAAGATTAAATAATATGTATGAGAAATACCTTATAAAGTGTATAGCATTCTACCAATTTTACCTATTTTGGAGAGCCATGATTAGGGTTTGAAAATCATTTCATTACAAAAGTATCTTCCTCATAGTAATGCCTTGTCATTAAGAGAAACCAACCATCAATTAAAACTGTCATGTCTCAAAAAAATTTCAGTATCTCAAGGAAGGTAACATAAATTAGAAAATATACTACAACTTTAACTCAGCGGTTGGCATTTTAATTCAAATTTAAATTTATCACCAATGGTCACAAAGGCTCAAACAACACCTAAGTATAAACATTTTGAGTTCAGAACCAAACAAGGTGCTAGAAAAGACTGTTAAAAATACCATCAGAACAATCTTATTGTGGATCCACTACAAGAGCCTGAAAGACAGGGAAGACCAGACTGGGACAACAAAGGACCAGCGAGGAGAACCAACATCTAGCAAATGACACCTGTTCTTAAAAACAAACTCGAGAGGCTTCCCTGGGGGCTCAGTGGTAAAGAATCTGCATGCCAACGCAGGAAACATGGGTTCCATCCCTGGTCCAGGAAATCCCACATGCTGCGGAGCAAATAAGCCTGTGCACCACAACTACTGATCCTGCGCTCCAGAGCCCAGGAGCCGCAGCTACTGAAGCCCACACATCTAGAGCCCAGGCCCCACAATAAGAGAAGCCCAAACGAGAAGCCTGCACAGCAACTAGAGAGCTGTCACTCACCACAACTAGAGAAAAGCTTGAGCAGCAACGAAGGCCCACTACAGCCAAAAATAAATAAATAAATAATTTTTTTTAAAAAACAGTCCACACCAAAAAAAAAAAAAATTCCCCCAAAACTTAAGCATGTTTCCTCATCACTGAAATGGGGGTTGTAATACCTACTTTGACAATTTCTACATGCAAAGTACAGTTGTGTTAGTTTAAACCCTGACAGCTCAGTTGGTAAAGCATTTACTTAAAATCCAAGAGACCCCAGTTCAATTCCTGGGTCGGGAAGAGCCACTGGAGAAGGGATAGGCTATCCAGTCCAGTATTCCTGGGCTTCCCTTGTGGCTCAGCTGGTAAAGAATCCGCCTCCAATGCGGGAGACCTGGGTTCGATCCCTGGGTTGGGAAGATCCCCTGGAGAAGGGAAAGGCTACCCACTCCAGCATTCAGGCCTGGATAATTCTATGGACTGTATGGTCCATGGGGTCCCAAAGAGTCGGACACGCCTGAGCAACTTTCACTTTCAAACACTACATGACTCTAAGGCATCATTATAGAAACAGCAGGTGTCATTATAGACTTTCCACCACAGTCATGATGTCAAAATGAAAACCAGACAGGTCACCCTCACTGTGTAACACACTCTCGTGCCTCTTCCACTCATCTGAGGACAAAAACCTGCAACACCAGCCTGACCCATGGCCCTTACACAATGGATCCCTTCAAACAGTTCTGTGGCTTATGGAAAATGCTCTTTTTTTGGAGAAGGTAGAATTCAGAAACTTATTTGCAAGGTTCCTATTTGACATTCATGGCCAAGAATTAAGTCATCTAATGACCTTCTGGAAATTTGTAATCTATAAATGATATTTACCTTGCCAGCTGGACAAGAAGTTCAACAAGTGAACGAACCCCTTCTCCCATCAGAGTGTTCAACTTGAGTTCCTCATAGACCAGGTGAAGAACAAAAAAAATTGCAGGTATGTGAGTGAAGAGAAGTGTAGAAGAGTCCAAACTAAGATTCTGGGAAAAATCCTCATCTTTCATCTGTGACACTTCCAAAGGACTCAAACACAAAGATCTGTTCAAGAGATGAGACTCAACATTTTGATGGTAGTCTGAATTTAGTAAATATTCCCAGTCCTAAGAAGAATAAAAAGGATATTAACTTTTTAAATAATTGTAATGTCACCATTAAAAAAGAAGATCAAATTCACTTAAAACAACTCAAGTTCCATTTTCTTGTTGTTAACATTATTAAAAAAAAAACAACAACACAATGCTGGAAAATTAGAACCAATACCCAACAGCTAAGCAATTTCCATGTGCCAGCAATAAATATTAAGACAAGCCACCATTAAGAACCACTTGAATCATACCCTTTTAAGGAAGAGACCTTAGTAGAAGAATTCTACTACTTAAGCAAAGATTGAAAGAGAAAAAGTCAAGATTATTTTAGGCAACGTCTCATGGGCCACAAGAAAAGGAAAGCCTAGGAGTGTAGACAAGCAGGTGTAGGGACCATTACACTGATTTGGCTTTGGGTAACAGGAGAGGTCTACTTGAATCCAGCTGATATACATATATTTCCATGTTGACAAGATGCTGAGGCTAGTAACATACCTAATAATCAACTGAATTTTATATTTGAACAGTGCTACACTTTATACAAGTATTGAGTCTGCTTTCAGTTCAGTTCAGTTCAGTCGCTCAGTCATGTCCCACTCTTTAGTTTCTACTTTTTCTTGGGGGTGGTCTTGATCCCTGTCTCCTGTACAATGTCACGAACCTGTGTGCATAGTTCTTCAGGCACTCTATCAGATCTAATCCCTTGAATCTATTTCTCATTTCCACTGTATAATCGTTAAGGGATTTGATTTAGGTCATACCTGAAAGGTCTAGTGGTTTTCCCTACTTTCTTCAATTTAAGTCTGAACTTGGCAATAAGGAGTTCATGATCTGAGCCACAGTCAGCTCCCAGTTATATTTTTGCTGACTGTATAGAGCTTTTCCGTCTTTGGCTGCAAAGAATATAATCAATCTGACTTCGGTATTAACCACCTGGTGATGTCCGTCTGTAGAGTGACACTGTACAGGAGACAGGGATGAAGACCATCTCCAAGAAAAAGAAATGCAAAGAGCAAAATGGTTGTCTGAGGAGGCCTTACAAATAAATAACGGAGAAAAGAACAGAAATGAAAAGCAAAGGAGAAAAGGAAACATATACCCATTTGAATGCAGTGTTCCAAAGAATAGCAAGGAGAGATAAGAAAGTCTTCCTCAGTGATCAATGCAAAGAAATAGAGGAAAACAATAGAACAGGAAAGACTGGAGATCTCTTCAAGAAAATTAGGGATACCAAGGGAACATTTCATGCAAAGATGGGCTCAATAAAGGACAGAAATGGTATGGACCTAACAGAAGCAGAAGATATTAAGAAGAGGTGACAAGAATACACAGAAGAACTATGCAAAAAACATCTTCACGACCCAGATTATCACGATGGTGTGGTCACTCACCTACAGCCAGACATCCTGGAATGCAAAGTCAAGTGGGCCTTAGGAAGCATCACTACGAACAAAGCTAGTGGAGGTGATGGAATTTCAGATGAGCTATTTCAAATCCTAAAAGATGATGCTGTGAAAGTGCTGCACTCAATATGCCAGCAAATTTGGAAAACTCAACAGTGGCCACAAGACTGGAAAAGGTCAGTTTTCATTCCAATCCCAAAGAAAGGCACTGCCAAAGAATGCTCAAACTCCGCACAATTGCACTCATCTCACACACTATCAAAGTAATGCTCAAAATTCTCCAAACCAGGCTTCAACAGTACATGAACTGTGAACTTCCAGATGTTCAAGCTGGATTTACAAAAGGCAGAGGAACCAGAGATCAAACTGCCAACATCTGCTGGATCATCGAAAAAGCAAGAGAGTTCCAGAAAAACATCTACTTCTGGTTTATTGACTATGCCAAAACCTTCGACTGTGTGAATCACAATAAACTGTGGAAAATTCTTAAAGAGATGGGAACACCAGACCACCTGACCTGCCTCCTGAGAAATCTGTATGCAGGTCAGGAAGCAACAGTTAGAACTGGACATGGAACAACAGACTGGTTCCAAATAGGGAAAGGAGTACATCAAGACTGTATACTGTCACCCTGCTTATTTAACTTATATGAAGAGTACATTATGAGAAACGCTGGGCTGGATGAAGCATAAGCTGGAATCAAGATTGCAGGGAGAAATATCAATAACCTTCAGATATGCAGATGACACCACCCTTATGGCAGGAAGTGAAGAAGAACTAAAGAGCCTCTTGATGAAAGTGAAAGAGGAGAGTGAAAAAGTTGGCTTAAAACTCAACACTCAGAAAACTAAGATCATGGCATCTGGTCCCACCACTTTATGGCAAATAGATGGGGAAACAATGGAAATCATGACAGACTTTATTTTGGGGGGCTCCAAAATCATTGCAGATGGTGACTGCAGCCATGAAATTAAGAGACGCTTGTCCCTTGGAAGAAAAGTTATGACCAACCTAGACAGCATATTAAAAAGCAGAAAAATTACTTTTCCAACAAAGGTCCGTCTAGTCAAGGTTATGGTTTTTCCTGTAGTCATGTATGGATGTGAGCACTGGACTGTGAAGAAAGCTGAGCACTGAAGAGTTGATGTTTTTGAACTGTGGTGTTGGAGAAGACTCTTGAGAGTCCCTTGAACTGTAAGGAGATCCAACCAGTCCATCCTAAAGCAGATCAGTCCTAAATATTCAATGGAAGGACTGATGCTGAAGCTAAAGCTCCAATACTTTGGTCATCTGATGCGAAGAAGTGACTCATTGGAAAACACCCTGATCCTGGGAAAGACTGAAGGCAGGAGGAGAAGGGGACGACAGAGGATGAGATGTTTGGATGCCATCACTGACTCCATGGACATGAATTTGAATAAGCTCCAGGAGTTGGTGATGATAGGGAGGCCTGGCGTGCTGCAGTCCATGGGGTTGCAAAGCGTTGGATAGGACTGAGTGACTGAACTGAACTAGTTTCTACTTGTAATTTATTGTATTGTGTTGAGACAGTCTGTGGTCATATTGTGTACAGTTGTATTGTGTTGAGATAATCTATGGTTTCTTCAGAACTTGGATTTTATTGGTGTTTCCATCAGGCTTAATATAGTATATTATTCTAACTTAAAACTCTTGCAATAGACATAGAACCAATCATAAAAATTTAAAATTTGTAAGTCAGACAAACAAAATAAAAAACTCTTCTCAGCAAAAGATGCTGTTAAGCCACATAGTGGGAGAAAATATTCCCAAAACACACATATGACAAAGAACTCATACCTAAAATATATAGAGAACTTCTTTAGATCAATAAATACTTTTAAAATCCAATTTACACCTGAACAGAAACTTCACAAAAAGATATGTAAGTAGCTAATAAGCACATGAAATAGTGCTTAATGTGATGAGTCATTTGGGAAAGCAAATAAAAACCACTTAGAGAAACTACCTTGTACACACTCAAATGGTTAAGAGGAAAAAGAGTGACAGCAAATGTGGACCAAATCACATGCTGCATGTCAGAGTATAACAGCTACAATCAATCAGAGACCAGCAACGACCCAACAAGTGCACCGCTAGGTATTCATTTAGCCAAGAGAAATGAAAATACAGGTCCACAAAGACGAGTTACTGAAAGTGGGCAGCAGCTTTCTATATAACAGTCAAATAATGGCAAGAGGCTACATATACATCTGCAGAAGAATGAGCATACAAACCACGGTCTAGTCATACTCCTCTCCCAATGAGAAGGTGCAAACTACTGGTATCTGCAACAACATGGATGAATCTCAGAAGCATTACGCTGAGTGAGGGAAACCTTACAGCAAAGACTGCAGACTATATTACTTTACTTATATTAAGTCTTAGAGCTGGCAAAACTAACATATGATAGAAATCAAACCAATGGATGCCTTTATTAAAAGTGGCTCAAGAGAACTGTACAGAATCACAGAAATGTTTTGTCCTTAAGAGCAGTGTAGGTTATATGAGTGTATTTGTCAAAATTGATCAAACTGTAAATTTAAGATCTAAGCATTTCATTTACGCAAATTATACCTCAATTTTAAAAGAATGTTGAAACACAAGAATATACCCATGGAATCTGACATGTTTGAGAACTTAAACTAAAGAAACATTGCATAATAAATTGCATTTATTTACAGCATTTATTAAAGTAAATTAATCACTTTAGATGATTAATTGGCAGTAAAATATCTATAAATCAAATTTGTATCACATAGCATTATGTATGTTTAGTAATTTTAAGTATGATCATATGTTTAGTAATTTTAAGATGATCATTAAAGACAAAAGTAAATAAATAATCGCAGAAAACTTAACAGGCTCTATTGTTCAAAATAACTGTCATTCAGTATCAAAATAAGCAAAAGCTGTTAGAAATATGCACAAACCAACAGGAACACCACAAACATGGGGGACTGGTACAAGTACCCACAAATTAATTTGTATCAGCAAGAAAAAACAATGCTTACATCATCAGATCCCGTCTCAGAAGGCCTTGCCTTTTTGGGTGCAATGACTGGGGAAAGTGATCCTTCAAAGTCAAACTGGAAGATAACCCCAAAAGAGAAGACAAAAATCATGTAAATTTATCACTGACAATAGATCAACTTAAAGGACTCAGCAATCAGTTCTACCAATTACGGAAACTGAGGAATGACATAAAAATTCATTTTCTCATCTGGAAAAACATGATACGAACACCTTTCTTCTAGGTCATTGTGAAGATTAAATGAAATTATCTATATAAAGCATCTAGTCTGGTGCCTGGGCTCATGGGTTCTGCAACAGTAGCTTCCTTTCCTCCCCCTGTCTCTCATGACATAGATCTTCACCCACTGGTAGAACAAGGACCATTAGTCATATCCAAAATACACCCAGTCTCAAAGAATCAACCCAATGTTAGCCAAATGTCAGAGCCAAGCAAACATGTATTTAGAGTCTGTTTATAGTGACAGCCCAACCATTCTCTGGCAGAGATGGGTAGCTACTCTCCAAAATCTGTGTTCTCCTCTTTCTTCTGGACCCACAGCCAGGCTGCTGAATCGCGCCCCTCACAGTGAGATGTGACCCCGTTGACAGTGACTATGAATGAGAGTGGACGTCATGAATGCAAGACTAGTTCATGAAAACCTCCCATGCATGCTCCCCTATGCTCTATTCCTCGCATCTGACTGGGTGGTGTCAACTCTAAGGTGATCTTTCAAGCCTCAAGTTGAAGAGGACAGATGCTCCATTAGCCTGGGTCCCTAATTAAACCATGTAGCCTGTTTACCTGCTAAGCGCTGTTAAAGGAACAAGATACACATTTCTGTCGTGTATGCCACCACATCTTTTAACAGCTTTCTGTTATAATAGCCTATCCAAATACAGTTACATAAAAGCAATTTTCTAAAAGTTCAGCCTAATTCAATTTTCTCTGGCATAACCTTAGCCCCTTCTGCTACTTTGCACAGGCACTGAACTGTCAGTTCATCAATCATAACCATATAAATGGTAATATCTATTTTCCTATGCTATAGAAACCTACATATTTATTAATCTCATTCATCTGAAAGTTGATTTATATATAAAAAGTAAACATAAACAGCAATATTTAAAACTGAATATTTAAATATAAAACTGAATAAAGTCAATTTTAAAAACTGACCAAAAGAACAGGTTTTCTTATGAAGCATTCAAATGAAACACAGCCCAAGAAAAAGACAAAATACTGTACGATATGATTCATCATAGAATCTAAACTATGACACAAATGAACCTATCTACAAGCAGACACAGACTCACAGACAGAGGACAGGCCCATGGCTGCCCAGAGATGAGACAGGAGGGAGGGGGACGCACTGGGGGCCTGGGGCTGGTGGACACAGGCTACTGCATTCAGAATGTGCAAACGACAAGGTCCTACTGTATATCGAAGGGAACCATACTCAATATTCTGTGATAAAACATAATGGCAGAGAATTTTTTTTAAAGAATGTATTAAAAAAAAAATTGAGCCCAATTTATACACAATATTATCAAAAAACAAAAATGACAAAAGAGTAAAATCAAAAAAACAAATGAAACGACCATACTAAAACTTTAACCAAATACAGCATGCATATACACACACACACAGTCTAAGTCCCACAATCAGAAAGAACACCTCTGTTATCAAATTCATTAAGACCTGGAGTTATGGGAAAGAATAGTGGAAACTGATACAGATACCTTTTTGTCACACATATGGATGTTTTATTTTCATTATTTCAATATGTCACTGCTTAGTCAACCCTGTTCTATAATCCTGTGGATCACTGACCTTCATCTATCACAATCTGACTATAAAATATTCGTTTATCTGCTTTCTCCTGGGACAGTCGATTCAATGGGAGGAACTATCTGTCTTGCCTAAAGCTTATCTGAAAAGCCTGGCTTCATGCTTCGCCCACAGCAGGGACTCAATATCTAATGAAAATATGAGCATCCCAAAGGATAGAACAATTAACCTCAGATGCAACCACTCACAGAACCTGTGAACCAAAAAGAAACACCATCTGGCCCAGAGCCATCATTTAACATATCAGTAAATTCAGGAAGACCCAAAAAAATTCCAGAGTCACATAGCTGGTCATTGGCAGAAATTCTGTACTCTCTACTCTCCACCCTATTACTTAACTGAAAACAAAGAGGATATATCTGGACAAAACAAAATAAAAAGCATTTGCCACCGAGGACCATTTCATCCTGAGCTTTCATTGTAAGGACAACCAAGACAAGGTTTAACTATGCAATCATCCAAATAAATGTCAAAGCAACTCAGTCTCAGAGCTCATTCCCTTGTTTCTCCTCTTAAGGCTACCACGCAACAAATTAGTCAAAGAGTCAGATTCTTCTTTACAAAAGCAGTTGCGTGTTCAGTCCTCTCCACAACAATGAAACACGAGGGGGCACTGGCCCTCTGCAAGAGAATGAGGCACAGTGATGTGGGTTCCCAAGTCCTGCAGGACAGCAACACAGAGAAACCACACAAAGCTGAGGCAGACTTATTCATACTGCAGAAATCCTCAGTTTCTCTAAGGCTCAATTTTTTCATATTTAATAAAGAATAGAAAAATCTGGACTGAAGTAGCATTCATGCAATTGTCTGGAATAAGAAAACTGTCTCTATTTTCCCAGTAAAACTTTTCCCAAGGCAACTGCAGAAGGCAGTTTTTTCATATGATACAACACATATAAACTCTTAAAAACAATACTTCATTTAGGTGGACAAGGGCTTTCATTCACTAAGCATCCATCCTTGCCAGGCACTGCTATTTACCTTCCTAATGGGAGGAGACACACACAAAATAAACAACTAAAATAGATAGCACAGTGCTTATCTATCTTAGCATGAGTGCTGAAAAAAATTAAAGAGGTAAAGAGGATAGTAAGTGGGAGACAAGGGATAAGTACAATTCTACATAGAAGAGATGCGGCAGGCGGCACTGAGGTGATACCTGGCCAAGGCCTCGGCTTGTCTTGCCTGATGAAGGCATTTTCTTCAGCGTGCTTGCATGTGTGTTCAGTTGCTCACTCGTGTCTGACTCTTTGCAGCCCCATGGACTGGAGCCCACCAGGCTCCTCTGTCCATGGAATTTCCCAGGCAAGAATACTGGAGTGGGTTGCCATTTCCTTCTCCAGGGGATCTTCCCAATCCAAGGAACAAACCTGTGCTTCCTGCATTGGCAGGAAAATTCTTTACCACTGAGCCATCTGGGAAGCCTGCATTTTCTTCAGAGGGAAGATCAAGTGTGAAGACCCTGAGGTAGGAACATGCTTGGTGTGTCAAGACAAACATTGGAAACCAGTGTTGTGAAGACAATATGAGCAAGGCAGGCATGAATCAGAGGTTAAAAAAAAAAAAAATTGGAAAACCCATCCCCATTTACCTATACAGAAATAACAAAAATTCTGAGTTGGCAAAAATTCTGAGTTCACACCGAGAATAATCTGGGTGGCAAAGCAGGCACTTTTAAATGACACTGATGAGAATGCTAATTGGACAGACAGTCCTTTTTGAACACTATTTGACCCAGTAATTCCTCTTTTAAGATTCAATTCTTGAGAACTGACTAGAGATCTAAAGATTTGTGTATAGAAGAATGTTACTCAAATTACTCATAAGAAAAAAAACTGATTCAACAATGTTCAATTATTAGCTATTGGGGCTTCCCTGGTAGCTCAGATAGTAAATAATCTGCCTGCAATATGGGAGACCTGGGTTCGATCCCTGGGTCGGGAAGATCCCCTGGAGAAGGGAATGGCAACTCACTCCAGTATTCTTGCCTGGAGAATCCCATGGACAGAGAAGTCAGGTGGGTTACAGTCCATGGGGTCACAAAGAGTTGGACACAAGCAAGCGACTAATACTTTTACTTTTTCACAATTATGACAAAGCCATATGTAGCCTATTATGAGAATGATAATCGGGGGGGAGGGAGGTTGAAGAATTTTTAATATGGGAAATTTCCATTGATATGATGTTTATGAGGAGCAACAATGAAAATGTTTACAGTGGTTATCTCTTAGTATTATTTTCTTTTTAATCTCTCCATTTTCCAAATTTTCCTCAGTAAGCATGTATACTTTTATAATGAAGAAAAACAATGACTTTTTTTTAAATGGATTTGCTGGTATGAAACCCAAATGTATTGACAGGTACAGCTAAGTTACCTGGAGAAAGGTAAGTGTGACCTAGAGTGATTTCTTCAGAGTGAACCAGGCAAGGCTGTCCTCGGAAAGATCCCCAGAAGCAAAACGAAAACATCAAGACTGAAGACCCTACCCTGCTGATTCGTAAATAACCTATGAAGGACTTGTAGGAAAGTTTCTGGGGAGGGAGAGGATGAGTTTAGTTTGTATCAGTGACAGACTAGATACTTAGGCTAAAGTACTTTAAATCCCCTTCAAAATTAAACCTTCCTCACAGACCAAGCAATTATGTGGAAAAAGAGAGTCCGGGCCTCAAGAAAGGAACATTAAGCCAAGAGTCAGAAGATACACCATAGGCCCAGTTTTGAGCAAATCTCTAGTCTATGATCTCTTTGTGAGTCAGTTTCTTCATCAATAAAATCAAGACTACTCCTACTAATCTAAGCATAATTTGCAGCCACGTTACAATGATGAAATGAGAAATAACAAAGTGATTTACATTATAAAAACATAATGATTCTAATTACAAGTAAAACATTATCATTAAAGTAATATTTGACTTACAATGTCATAAGATACAATAAGCCTTAGCATTATTCCATTTTGATGAATAAGGTATGCCTACCAGTACACTCATGTGTTATATACTCTGAATGTTGTATTACCAATTATGCAAACATTACACTGAAAACAGTGTATCTCAGGAGGAAAATGACCGTATGTACTCACATTTCTTGTCCACGCTAAGCGGTCTGTGTTATAACCCATCATGTTCATTAGACAGGTCACAAACAAGTTCCACTCTGAGTGATCGCTGGGCCCTCCCGGGGCACTATGGACACTGTACCACTTGACGAGCATCTGAACCGCTATTTCTTTCGGCAGAATGAACTTAATCGCTTGCAAACAAGTTTGTACTATTAAAAGCAAAGATTAATTTTAGTATGCTTCCTAGGCATGCATTTCTCTTCCCCTTTTACTAAGGTTTTGAAATCACTGCTATATAAAGGTCAAGCACTATGAAAAAGGAACTGCCATTAAAGAGCTGGTGGGACACAAACCTGACCTAGTCAGTCATCTGACTCTGAATTTAACAGGGCTTGTGAGAGGTCTCAGAGCAGGTTTTTTGTCATTAATTTTGGGTCAGAAATAGAATAACCACACAGCCCAGGTTACGTAAAACAGAACTGATTGATATCTATGGCCCTAACAATTATTAACAGCTTCCCATTTTGCTCTCAAAAATGTCCTAGTTTGGGCAATGAATTAAAGATCATTCTAACAAAAACACACAATTTCTACTTAATAAATTCATATAAAATATTGTTTCAATACTTCAGTAAATACATAATAATCAATACAAACATCCTCAAATGACAAGGCTCACCTAGCTTTAAAATGTGCTCTGAAGGGTTAAACATTCTGGTTAACCAAAGCTTTGTAACTTTTCATGATTTCTGACAGCACTGTTTCTACCGTGTTTTATATGCTCTCTGTCCTGAACAGATCCATCAATACCATGTAATCTACATCTTTCTTAATGGTTCAATACCATTAGGATGACAACCAGTTACAGCGCTACTGCCAAACAGCGACTCCCTGAGGGTGGCAAGGGCTATCGTTATGAAGAGGCCTAGGTCTGCTTTTAGCAGGAAATAGCCCCAACCTGCAATGTTTTTGTATCCCCACATAATCTCTTTAGAGGAATTTTTCCTTCCCTTCCGAAATTTACTGTTACCACAGCCCATCCTCAGCAGTGTATGCTTTTTCTCATCAATTTGCTATGTGTGTGCACACACAACCAAGGCTGGAATCAAATGAAACCAATGTCAGAAAACCAGATAACCAAGTTTGTCATGGTTGAATCCAAAATCAGTGTAAACCAGATACCGACTGAGATGCTGAGGAAAGTTTTACCAAGTACAAAAGCTTCTGTGCACGAACTATGTGACTTCTATTTGCTCCGCCAAGAGTGAGATTTCACTTTGTTTTAATTTAACTAATCCATTCATTGTTTTTATATATTTTGGTTAGGCTTATACTTCTTGAGATCACTGGCTAAATACCTCCTAGAAAAGCAAAGCGTCTCCATACCAACTCAGAATATCATCTATCACACTACTACCATACTACCACATCTACCACACTTTAGGAAGAATACTTCCTAAAATGAGAAAGGCACTCCAACCCACTTAGCAAATTCCAGAGATCACAAAATCTGCCAACATTCTGCATTGGAAGTTGGATTTTGAAACTAATAGACATCCTGAATTTTCTTATATCACACAGGCATTCTTTTCTTAACTTATATTTGTTGGCAAATCTTTTCGATTCCATGGTTTTCTTTAGTATTCTACGTTCAGAAATATTCTCCACCCAGTACTTTCCAAATTGCGTTTCAATAATAATTCAAGCAGACTCTGATTTTATCAAAATACTTCTGAGTGGATTTTTGCTAAAATGTTAAGTTTTCCTCAAAGGCAATTATGTTAATTTCTCAATTATTCTTAATAATTGAGAGATCATTTTTGGATTAAAAACCATCAAACGTGCCAAAAACTGTTTCAGTTGCTTGGGCTTGTTTCTCAGACTTTCTTGCAAGAGGCGTGTGCAGATACTGTAATCTCCCTGCATGGCTTCCTCCTCCTGAGAAACCTCACAGAAGTGGAACCAGCCCGCACTCCCAGGGCCCCAGCCTTGGCGCTGCACATGGTGCTCCTCAGCACAGGAAGAAATTCCATCCCATGCCCCAAAAACAGCAAAACGTTTAAGGCCCCAACTGTTAGTGTACATCAGTAATTACTCCAAATCTTTTAAATCAAACTAAGAACACATGAAAGTGAGGTCTGATCTTCAACCATACCTAATTCAGAGGTGGCAATTTCAGGAATAGTGATCCTCACCATGGAACCATTACTCAGTTCCTAGGGAGAATATGGAAACAAATAAGGGCAAGTGAATAGAATCTGCTCATTCTAAATCTCTGATGTCTAAAAAATAGCAGATGCTTACCAAGACTGTTTGCCTATCAAAGAAAAATGCAATAAAAAAAACGAAAAACAAGCAGTATTTTTTCAAACAGAACTGAATACTTTGAAATTTCAGACACAATAAATGTCTGTAAAACATTAACAAAAACTCTTATCTTTAAACAAAGTGCCTAATTTTCATATAGACACTAACAGTCACCATCACCAAAAGTCTCACTTTTAATAACAACAACAAAAATTATGTCTATATTAAAATTCAACTGAATGAACAAGCTTTGTTTCCAGTGCACTTTTTAATAATATAAAAACCTTAGAAAAGCTGGATAAAACTACTTTAAAGAAAAATAGGGCAAAAAAGTGATGTATTACAAGCAATTTTTTAAAAATCACATGAATTATTTGTTTCCACTTTTCAGACAAAACTCTGCATTCTGACAAACTTTACATGACAGCCATAATTCTTGGAAAGCTATCCTACCTTTTAAAAATAAATGTGCACACTTACTAGAGTCACCCTGTTACGGACAGGGTCTCTTATGGAATGAATGTAAGTTCCAAGCTGTTGGAAAGTACAATCCTCATTATAGAGAGAATCATGAAGCTTTGAAGAATCCCTTAGTTCTGGAACTGGGGACACCAGAACCTGTAAAGTGTCATAAATAAAACACATGAAGCATTTTTGAGAAATTAGGATGAAGAAATTACATGTCTTTTTTGCATATGGTCTAACAATTGTACACAATGATTTTACACCATTCTAAGTATGCCTAAGTACCCTGTAGCAGACCAAAGTCCTCGCCAAGAGCTACTAACAAAAGTCAGTAAAAACAAGACATCTGATCGATGGCACTGGAGAGTTGTGGAGATAACCTGGACTTGAGGGACCAAGATCAAGAGAGAAAGGAATCAAAAGTAAGTGGCCCCACAGTTTAACACCACTTGGTGTTAATACCACTTGGTCTATCTTTAATCCCAAGATAAACCCATCTGAAACACAAATCCTAACATTCTTAACTCCATCCTCAAAAATCTACAATGTCCTAGTGACTGCATTCAGAATGAAAAACCTTTTCATTCTTTCTTCTTTAAGAGCATGTCAGGTAGGGTATAAATCCTAGCTCTACCACTTATGAGCTGTATGTTTTTAGATAAGTAACCTCCCTGTATCTCCGTGTACACATTTGTAAAAAAAAGGATTAATATTTTCCTAATAAAGTTGTTTTAAGGGAGTAAATGAGTTAATACATATACAATGCTTAGAACAGTATCTAGAACACAGATAACACTAGAATATCCCACTCCTTGCCCTGCCTCACCCAACAGACTACGTGGATTTTTTAAAGTATTCATTCATTCCACAGACTTGTTGAGTCTTAACTTGCATGCCAAGAGGTGGAGGTACAATTATGTTAGCAATATAACTGACTGACCTGTTATGACCTGCACTGACCTGCCTCCACGCTCATGCCCATGGGAATCCTCTTTACCCAAATACCCGCTTCCACCTACAAATATTCTATTTGTCCTCCAGGTCCAAACCAAGTCAGACCTGTCTCTCAAAGACGTTCCACCCTTAGAACGTCTCTTCTGATCCATGAATCTCCTACAGTATTTTCTGTTTCCCATTCATAAGTCTTCACAGTCTTCCTTATTTATAATTTTTAGTCTTATCTTTTAGTTAATGTTTTTGGTGTATAGCTGCTTTACAATGCTGTGTTAGTTTCTACTATACACCAAAGTCAGTCAGCCATACATACATCCCCTCCCTTTAACTTCATTCCCACCCATGTCAGCACAGTGCATTAGATAGAGTTCCCTGGGCTACACAGCAGGTTCTCATTAGTATCTTTTAAAAACATGGGACATTTCACAAATTTGTGTGTTATCCTTGAGCAGGGCCCATGCTAATCTTCTCTGTATCATTTCAATTTTAGTATATTGCTGCCGAAGTGAGCATTAAATTATGATTCCTTAAAACAGACAGTACATCTGGTTCACACAAGGAAATTGTGAGATCCCTAGATGAAAAAGAATGCATCCCTCTCCTCACTGAGGCATCCTCAAAAAGCACCTCACACATCACAAGGGAAGTCACTGTGCATTTACAGAATCATTTGTTTTAAAATATTCATATTCTACAAGCGTTAGCTAAACTTCCAATTTTACCATTTTTAAAACAGAAAAAAAGTTAACCATGAAAAGAGCTAATGTTTGACCCAACTTCTCCAAAACACTATCAATTTTTGACAACTCCTACTCTCCTTCTCACCTCATCCAGGGATCCAAGCAGCTTACTCAGAGGGTTAGCAGTAGTAACGCCGTCAAGCGGGGTGCTGGGCCGAGGCATCGTGTTGGACATTGTCAGGGAAGGAGCTGGCAGCCCAGGAATAAAAACCTTACCCACCTGAAAGAATTTAAAAATGTGGGGAAAAAATATTAGCTTTCATGTATCATGTTCTTGAATGAAACATTAAGGCATATAAGCATGTATTTCTTTTGCTATTTAAAAGTTTATGCTCACCACACACAACTAAAAAACAGGGAGAATTAGAATTTTAATAATGTATCAAATTCCACCATCCAACTACAAACATCTTGACATAAATTCTTAGTCTGATTCCTTCTTTTCATTACTAAGAACTTTCTGAAGGCAGGAAACAGGGGGAATGTTAACACAGTCAAGACATTAAACAAAATTCAAGTATACCAACACTTTTCCACCTTATTGGAGGTAAAGGCAGCAGGCACATTAAGCTTTCAGAGAGTATAAGCATCAGTCTTATTAAGTTTCCTGGCAGAAAGAAAAAGTGTCATTTATTTCTTGGGGCCAAACAAAAATTAAGCTAAAGTGATACTCAAGAATTAAATCCAACCTAATCCAAACTGTGCTCTCTAGCTTACAGTTCATCATAAACTCTCAAACACTTCTTCCTCAAAAAAACTTTACATGAATTCCTCATTGACCTTAAAAGAATGAGTCAACAATCTATGCTAATCACTCTTTGTTTTAACTATCCATAGGGTTCTCAGAAAAAAAACACAAATTCACATGCACACAGTCTGAAAACTCTTTATTTATTTTTAACTGGTGGCTAACTGCTTTACACTGTTGTTTCTGCCATACAATGTGAATCAGCCATAAGTATAGAAACATCCCCCAGTCTTGAACTCCCTCCCAATCCCTGAAAACTCTTGATAAGACTAAAAGGATATTCAGAACCAAAGTGGAATTTTAACAATATACATACTTATGTATATGTACATAAATATACTATCTGAATATACTACCTGAAAGCTTATAAAATTACCTAAATTGTCCAAATAAAATCCTTAGGATTAAAAAGTAAAACTGACAGAACCAATATGTAGAGGTTTTTAAAAAAAAAAAAAATCAGCAACCACCCTCCAGGTCATAAAAATATGGAGTAAGCACATTCTATGCTATTACTCCCACTAACTACCACCACCACAACAGAATCTACGTAAATGTATGATACAACTAGCAAAGGGCTGTAGAAGGTGAGGAACGCTGACAGGCTGGGACCTGAGAACCAAGGATGAAACGTGAACCCCTACCTTTCTGTTTTGTGTGTCTACCTGTCTAAGTAACCAGGCCTTGCACTCTTGAGGGGCCTGCAACCCAGAAATGCTCTCAGGCACAGAACGAGAGAGAGCCACAAATACCCTGCTCTTTATGCCAAAACTGGGTCAGGCAGGGACACCCACGTTCGCCACAGCCGCCCCACTTCGGTCAAACACACAGAACAAGCCACAGCCCTGGGTGCCCGCCCCATCCAGACCTGCGGAAGGAGACGCGGGGCGGGCCCGTCACCACTCTGCCTGTCCTGACTCCCAGCTCTGCAGTAACCAGGCAGCATGGCCTCCCCGCCAAAGGCTCTGCAGCTGCAGACGGTAGAGGAAGCCCTGCTCTCACGCCACGCATGAGCCCCTCACACCTCCCCGCAGTGTGCAGCAACTGTCGAGGGGCAGGAGCCTGGCTCTCATCCTCACTCTGTAAGAATAAGGTGGCCTACCGCTTCCCACCCTTCTTCCACAGACTGTGGGTGGAGCGCTCATCCATCCCAACCTGTAATAACTAGGCAGTAGGGAGTGAGGGGAGGGACGGGGAGGAAGGGAATAGAGAAAAGGACTTTCTAAATATGTGTATGAAATCCTGGGCAGGCCTCTGTGTGACTGACAGTGACAAAGTAAAACATCTGAGAACTAAACCCTGATCTATAACACCACTTAGTTCTCAAACTGGCCTCGACTTAGGGTGGAAGCACACCACAATTTCATCATGGGAGCAGATCCCCCCCAAAAAAGACCCAATCAGCAAAGGAGTAGCTTAACAAGCTAGAAAACTTTTAGACAGTAACCAATCTACCCCAGACAAACACTGAGGAAAAATACTACACCCTGTGGGCAAAGGCCAGGTGGGAGGTTGGACCTCCATTCTCACCTGGCTCTAATGAGGCACTGATTCGGGGGGGCAAAAAACAGTACTTTGAATTAGCAATAATGTAATGAAGACTGGGGCTTCCCAGGTGGGAAGCTAGTGGTAAAGAACTCACCTGCCAGTGCAAGAGACATAAGAGATGCAGGTTCACATGGACACCTTATCTTTGACAAAGGAGGCAAGGATATACAATGGAAAAAAGACAATCTCTTTAACAAGTGGTGCTGGGAAAACTGGTCAACCACTTGTAAAAGAATGAAACTAGAACACTTTCTAACACCATACACAAAAATAAACTCAAAATGGATTAAAGATCTAAATGTAAGACCAGAAACTATAAAACTCCTAGAGGAGAACATAGGCAAAACACTCTCTGACATAAATCACAGCAAGATCTTCTATGACCCACCTCCCAGAATATTGGAAATAAAAGCAAAAATAAACAAATGGGACCTAATGAAAATTAAAAGCTTTTGCACAACAAAGGAAACTATAAGTAAGGTGAAAAGACAGCCCTCAGATTGGGAGAAAATAATAGCAAATGAGGAAACAGACAAAGGATTAATCTCAAAAAATATACAAACAACTCCTGAAGCTCAATTCCAGAAAAATAAATGACCCAATCAAAAAATGGGCCAAAGAACTAAACAGACATTTCTCCAAAGAAGACATACAGATGGCTAACAAACACATGAAAAGATGCTCAACACCACTCATTATCAGAGAAATGCAAATCAAAACCACAATGAGGTACCATTACACGCCAGTCAGGATGGCTGCTATCCAAAAGTCTACAAGCAATAGATGCTGGAGAGGGTGTGGAGAAAAGGGAACCCTCTTACACTGTTGGTGGGAATGCAAACTAGTACAGCCACTACGGAAAACAATGTGGAGATTTCTTAAAAAACTGGAAATAGAACTACCATATGACCCAACAATCCCACTTCTGGGCATACACACCGAGGAAACCAGATCTGAAAGAGACACGTGCACCCCAATGTTCATCGCGGCACTGTTTATAATAGCCAGGACATGGAAGCAACCCAGATGCCCATCAGCAGATGAATGGATAAAGAAGCTGTGGTACATATACACCATGGAATATTACTCAGCCATTAAAAAGAATTCATTTGAATCAGTTCTAATGAGATGGATGAAACTGGAGCCCATTATACAGAGTGAAGTAAGCCAGAAAGATAAAGAACATTACAGTATACTAACACATATATACGGAATTTAGAAAGATGGTAACGATGGCCCTATATGCAGGGCAGAAGAAGAGACGCAGAAGTATAGAACAGACTTTTGGACTCTGTGGGAGAAGGTGAGGGTAGGATGTTTCGAAAGAACAGCATGTATATTATCTGTGGTGAAACAGACCACCAGCCCAGGTGGGATGCATGAGTCAAGTGCTCGGGCCTGGTGGGCTAGGAAGACCCAGAGGAATCGGGTGGAGAGGGAGGTGGGATGGGGGACCGGGATGGGGAATACGTGTAACTCTATGGCTGATTCATATCAATTATGACAAAACCCACTGAAAAATAAAAATAAATAAATAAATAAATAAAAAGCAGAGATATTACTTTACCAGGGGAAAAAAAAAAAAAAAAGAGATGCAGGTTCGATCCTTGGGTTGGGAAGATTCCCTGGAGAAGGAAATGGCAACTCACTCCAGTACTCGTCTGGAGAACCCCATGTACAAAGGAGCCTGGCAAGCTGTGGTCCATAGAATCGCAAAGAGTCGGACATGACTGATGCGACTTAGCACTAACACTAAAGAAGCTTTGAGAATTCCCATACACTGCTGGAGGCAAGGAGTACAACCTTGCAACCTTGATACAACCTACACTTTGGAAAACAATATGGTACCACAGGCTAAGTTGAATGAATATGCATATTTTCTAAAGAATAGGAGATATATGTTTTTTAAAAACCCTCTTAAGCATTGTTTATTAGAAGAAACAATAAAACACAATCCTCGAGGCTGATAAAGCGCTGGTGTAATCATACAACAGAAAACTGTGTAACAGCAAGTCAGCAACAGCTTTGTGTCTACAAAAATATATCTAAAAAGATTCAATAATGTAATATTGAGCAAAATAGTCAAGTCAGAAGAGTATATGGTATGTTTCATTTATATGAAAATTCAGATACAAAGAAACAATTTATTCTTTAGTGATATAATTCCAAAAACTAGGAACAAAAGCCAGGGACTCATTTATCACAAGAAAAGACACTGTCTACCTCCAGGGGATGAGGATGACAGGGGAAAGACCACCAGGAGACTGTAAAACTATGGGCGACATCCTACTTCCTAACCTGGGTATATGAATGTTCACTTCATTATTCTTCAAATTGTGTATATTTAAATTCCATAATTTACACATGTAAAATTTACATTGTTCTGTATAAAAATTTCACAACTGCTTAAAAAGAGACAGCCAACATACTACATGGTATACATCTAACGTAATTCAACTTTCCTAAAACTTTGAGGGTTAACAAACCTGACCATACATTAATTTTAAAACTACATTCTTTATAAAACTTGAGTTAACCTTTTCTCCTTTTATTAAAAAATAATTTATTTACATTCACTGAAGTTTCCCCAACTGCACTGTGTTCATAATGTAATCCATCTAATGACCAATGAGACCTAGACCTCCAAGTTGCTATTGTTTAATCACTAATTCATGTCCAACTCCTTTGCAACCTCATGGACTAAAGCCCACCAGGTTCCTCTGTTCATGGGATTTTCCAGGCAAGAATACTGGAGCGGGTTGCCATTTCCTTCCCCAGGGATCTTCGCAATCAAAGATCGAGATCAAAGCTGCATCTCCTGCACTAGCAGGCTGGTTCTTTATCACCACCAGGGAAGTACTCCCAAGTTAGGTTCAACGTAAACCAAAGGGTTCATTTTCAACTCTTACAGAAATCTGCCAAATTCCACAGTCATGAGGTAACAAATTTTAATATCAAACTAACACTAAAAAATAGCAATTAAAGCAGCAGTCCTACTAACAGCATGGGGTGCTGTGTTACCTACCCGCACCACTCCTGTATACAGCACCAGGTTTCCACTGCTTTCCAGGACCAGCATAGTGTCTATCTTCTTGGGGAAAAAAAAAAAAGCAAAAAAATTTTTTTTCCAATTGTGCAAATTATTAAAGTACAAAGACTTTCAACCTCTCAAGAAATGTGCCTGCATTTACCTCCACTGGCGCCGCATCCTTTGCCTGGATGTTGGTGACAGAGCCGAAGATGAGCTGCGTTTTATCATTACTCTCCTGAAACTTTACACATCTAAACATTCAAATTAAAAAACACGTATTGATACATGCAACAAACCTGTACTTATACTTAACTCAAGGGTATTGGGCTGACTGTTAATTGCCCATTTCAGAAGGTTACTTACTATTGGGTTACTCACTATTTATATAAGTTACTTACTATTTATATAAGATCTTCAAATGACAAAAGTACAGAGACAGAACAGATTAGTGGCTGCCAGGGACTGGGGACAGTGGGATGTGGGTGTGATGTGCATGCTTAGTCGCTCAGTCGTTCCAACTCTTTGCGACCCCATGGACTGTAGCCTGCCAGGCTCCTCTGTCCACGGGATTTTCCAGGCAAGAATACTGGAGTGAGCTACGATTTCCTCCCTTAGGGGATCTTTCCGACCCAGGGATCGAACCTCTGTCTCTTGCATCTCCTGAGGCAAGCGGATTCTTTACCAGTGAGCCACCTGGCAAGTCCAGGGTGTGGTGTATGTGACTCTAAAGGGTAGCTAGCATGAGGGAGATCTGCGAGGTGATAAGGAAGTTCAGAATTTCAATTGTGGTGTCTACACACGTCTACATGTGAGAAAACTTCATTGAATCACACACACGCATGCAAATGAGTACATGTAAACCTGATGGTTTGAACAAGGTCTGTGGACTGTACTGATGTCAATTTCCTTGCTTTGGTAATGCACTGTAGTTATGTAAGATGTTACCTTTGGGGAAACAAGTACTACATTACAACTTCCTATGATCTGTAACAATTTCAAAATTAAAGGGTCAATACATTGGCAAATATATGAATACACATTTCACCTAAGAAGATAAACAAATGGCTAATAAGCACTTGAGAAGATGCTCGACATCATAAGTCATCAGGGAAATGCAAATTAAAACCACTTCAAACACACCAGAATGGCTACAATCAAAGAAAATAACAATATCAAATGTTGTCAAGGATGAAAAATTGGAACACTCAAAAATTGCTGGGCGGAATGTAAAATGGTGCAGTTTAGTTGGAAAACAAATTTAGCAATTTCTTTAAAAGCTGACAACAAGTCCTCTTTCCAGAATCTTTCCGTGCCGCCAGAAAGGTCCACATGAATGTCCTGGCTGAAGTTCTCAAGAGTATCAACAGTGCTGAACAGAGAGGCGAACGCCAGGTCCTTATGAGGCCGTGCGCCAAGGTCATTGTCAGGTTTCTAACTGTGGTGACGAAGCATGGTTACATTGGCGAATTCGGTATCACTGATGATCACAGGGCTGGGCAAACTGCTGTGAACCTCACAGGCAGGCTAAATAAGTGTGGAGTGATCGGCCCCAGATTTGATGTGCAACTCAAAGATCTAGAAAAATGGCAGAATAACCTGCTCCCATCCCCGTCAGTTTGGTTTCACTGTACTGACATCAGCTGGCATCATGGACCATGAGGTAGTGACGAAAACACACAGGAGGGAAAATCCTTGAATTCTTTTTCCAGGGATGTAATACATATAAATAAAATGTCTCAGAAGACAAAAAAAAAAAGCTGACAATGAATTTATCATTTGATCCACTCCTAGTTATCTACCTATCTATGTACATGAATCACGTATGTCCACACAAAGACTTTGGCTCCAATGATCACAGTGCTATAACTCACAATGGTCAAGAGTAGAAACAAACCAAATGTCCATCAACCAATGAACAAAATGCGGTACGTTTATATAATACTACACAGTAAGAGGAATAAAATGCTTATACATGTTACAACGTGGTGGGTCCTAAAAAACACGCCAAGTGAAAGAAGGTAGTAGACACAAAAAACTATCTATTGTATGATTCTGTTTATATAAAATATCCAGAAAAGGCAAATTTGCAGGGGCAGAAAGTCTATATTCTGGTGGTCTGAGGTTGGGAATGGGAACACAGACTGACTGAAGTCAAGCACAAAAGATCTTTCAAAAGTGATAGAGGACATTTTAAAACTGGATTGTGGTGATGTTGCACAATTGTAAATTTACTAAAAATCACTTAATTATACACTTAAAACATGTTAATTTTATGGTATATAAATTATTTCAATAAAGTTATTATGCCCCACCAAAAAAAGAGAAAGAGAAAAAAGAAAAGAAAGACCAGCTCTAGGACAGAAGCACAGGTTCAATCCCTGGGTCAGGAAGATCCCCTGGAGAAGGAAATGGCAACCCACTCCAGTATTCTTTTTTTTTTTTATTACTCCAGTATTCTTAACTGGAGAATTCCATGGACAGAGTAGCCTGGCAGGCAACAGTCCAGAGGGTCACAGAGAGTCAGACACAACCAAGCGACTAAGCCCTAAACACAGATTTATTTACACTGATTAAACGAGAAAGATAAACACACTTACCGTAACTGGAGCTCAGACTCTACTAAATAGCACAAGAACTTCTGCCCACATAGGTCAGATGTAATAAAGACTTTAGAGGCCTCTGAATTTTTCTTCCTGTAATAGATATATTAATAAAGAAAATGGTGGCACTGGCTTAAAAATCTACCTCAGATATTAATAAGTCTTTGAAAATACAAGAAATACTAATTGGGCCAAGCAATAACCTTGAAGACACAAAAGCACTTCTAAGAACTGAACATCATCTCTAAAATTCCTCTCAGCTCTGATTCTGAGTCCACTGCATAGTTTTTTGGGGGAAAATTACAGTAAATGTAATCATTACCTACAAACTTTTTAATTCTACACTATGCTAGTTGTCTACTGCCAAAGTAATGCAAACCTGAATTCCTATCTCTTACAAGGTCTAAGGTGTCAGACTTTTTATAACATGACCTATCCAATCTATCCTTATTCTCTAAGATTAGGTTCCACTTCACCTCTCTTTTTTTAAACCATACCCCAAAATTCTCTATTCTCAAAAGTTTCTTTGCAGAGTGGTGCAGAGGACTGGAACTGTAAATTAAGCATCTGCAATATATCCAACTTAACAATAAGGTATTTAAGGAGAAACAACTTTTATTTTCTTTTAGTGACAGTATTTTCTTTCCATTTACTTATTTTTTAAAATTTGGGGCCATACAACGCAGCACATAGGATCTTAGTTCCCTGACCAGGGATCGAACCTGTGACCCCAACCCCCACCCCACATTGGCAGCATGCAGTCTTAACCACTGGATCACCAGGGAAGTCCCAAGACAAATGATTTTTAAATACAGGGAACTGTTATGTTATATATAAGGAACAAAAATAGAACCTACTTCAACCCTGTACTCACATCTTCACTTTCCTCCAAGTATCACTGACCTGCTGGCCTAAGAGCACGGGAATGGCCTCCATCTCACTGGAGCCCCAGTGCAGCCTATCTGACAGTCATCACCTTCTTTCTCCCCAGGGCCAATCTCTCCTCCTGAGCTCCCATCTGGTTTCTTGTTCCATCAATCACTTCCTCTTCCCCATATTTTCAACGCTCTCCTGCTCTGGGTGTGTAATCTTTGCAGCCTACTCTCTCACGTTAAAATGAGTCTTTAAATACAAAGATGTACTAAAACATCAGATTATGTGAGGACTTACTGGTCGCTTAGCTAACTGTAAAAACGGTAGAACGGTTAGGTAAAAAGTGTCCTTTCTTTCTAGAGAAACACAGAGGTATTTAGGGGCAAAGAGGAAGATGATTTCTCTAACATAGTTCAGGAAAAACGAAACTCTCCCCGGACCCTGAGATGCCCTCTAGCTAGTTTTGGATCCTCATTCCCATTCAAAGAACTCCGTGGACAGTCTGTGTATCCGTGTTCACCCCTTCAGTCCCCGCTGACTTTGTCCACCCCATTCCACTACACCCTACCCCACCCAAGGCGCTCTGGACGAGGTCACCAGGGAACTCACTGCCAGCAGGGACTGCCTCTCTGAGCCCACCTCTCACTGCCACACTCTACTGGTGACGAAAATGACACCTTCATCTCAAAAGTCTCCTTTCTCCTGTTCCATGACTTGTCCTGCTGCTTCCCCCGCCTGACCTCCCTTGCTCTGTCTTGCCTGCAGCAACTTGCTCTCTTTTCACCAACCTCATCCCCAAACGTTAAGGTCCCGGGACTTTAGTCCCTAGCCCTTTCTGATTCTACACAGCCTGGCTGTAACTATTCAGAGATCACAGACTGGCAATCCAATGAATGTTAAACCCTCTCCTAAAGCAAAGGCCTAGACACCACATGTACCTGTGATTACTATCTTTGATCCCAGAGGGTTACTAGAACCCCTGTTCACCCACAGGCCCTCCAGGAACCCAACCTCTACACACTCCATAAATTCGAATCCACCTGTCTTGCCTCAGTCACCACTGTTAAGTGACTGCTCTTCCCCCTGTACTTATGACCCACACATAAAGCACCTCCTTACAGTTTTCACGAGACAGAACAGCCCAAACGGCTCTCTCTCTCCACCTCCTCCTTCTCAGCCCCTTCCCCTTCTCCTACATAAACAAACTGACAGTATTTTTAATTCCTGGAACATACCACACATTCACACTTCCTAACTTTTCTCCTGATCCCCTCTAACTACTGTGCCCTGTCCACTTCCTCACCCAGAAAATATCCAGCTGTCTTTTCAAAGCCCTGTCTGAAGATCTGCAGTGCCACCAGCCTCCAGCTGTCTCTTTTTGAGGACAGCAACAGTGACCTAGCACTGACTGAATGAATGATTAAAGAGAACATAAAGGAAGGAAGGTCATGTAGAACAGAGGTCTAAGTGGTGTTTCACAGAAGAACAGCTGATACTCAACTAACAAAGACAAAACTTAAGAAAAATGCTATGAAACCCCAAGTTGCCTAAACTACACAAATTAACTGTTTTGCCCTAAATCAGCAAACACTTCAAATGGGAGATATTACTACTAAAAGTTAGGAAGAAATAGGAAATGACAAAAGTATATTTTTATGATCATATTAATATTACTAATATTCTCTACTGAAACTTAGGTAGCCTTTAATATATTTTTCTATGCATTTTTGTAAGTATTTGTAACTGCTTATAGCAAGAAGCTTTACACAGAATATCAAGTGTTTTCTAAAACTTTTAGCATCATTTTTCTTTCAATATGAAAATATATACTCCAAACCTCAGGCGAGGAACTGTTTCTGTCCATAAGTGGTCGATACAAAGTTCCGGAACAATGGGCTCTGTTTCTGGTGCAAGAAAGGAGCCATTAGAATTACTACTTGGAGAATGAGAAAAGCTGTGTCTCTTTGGAGACTGACTGTGGCTTGAAAGGCTGAATCTCTGCACCCCTGAAAAAGAGTACACTCCCAAGGCAGGAGAATGAGCACGGCTGCAAAACAAACAGAGAAGAGGGCGCCACAGTTAACGACGCGGGCCGACACCACACACTGTCCAACAGAGCTTCCAAACCCTGTGTTCAAGAGGACACTCAAGGCAGAAGCCCAGTCAGAATACAACTGAAAAAGAGCAGCTACTTCAATGGTTTGTTAACACACTCTATTATACTCTAAAGATTGAGAACTCCCACTGGAATGATACTTTTTTTAACTGAACATCAGTTCATCTTCTGCCTCAGAAAAGGAATCACTTATTCAAAAAAGTCTAAACTATGTTCTTAGGTACTCAGACATACACATATGAACAAAACCCAGATTATGCAGATACTAATAAAAACAAAAGCTAAAGCAAACTAAGACAAAAGAAAACAGTACCAAAATATCTCAGGAATTAATATTCACCAAACTGCTGCCAAGCAGTGTTAAGAATGCGGCACTCTTAACAACAAGAATTGGCAGCTTCTAAATATGACTCAGTGGCAAGGCAACACAGTAGGCCTGGAATCTTGGTAAAAATAGCTCAGTGGGCATACTGCTTTTTTTTCTAAAAGGTTCTCAGGAGCTGTCAGGAAAAATTTTAAATCCTTCCAATCACAACAGAAAGTTTAAAAAAGAAGGTATCTTTTAAAACAAGGAAACACGTCCACACTGAAGTCCCACCTGAGAGCTGCCATGTTGGAAATGGAAGGTGAACGGGAGTGCAGGCTGGGCGAGGAGGCGGAGCGGCTCTGGCTGTGGATGGAGGAGTAGTTCTGGAAGGGGGAAGTCACGGGGGAGTCGCCCTTGGAGAGGCTTCTGAGGTGTGCCGTGAGCGAGCTGCTAGTAGCCACGTTCTGGGGGGTGCCCCCCTGTTCAGAAAACTTTAAAACAACATTCCCTTCCTTAAGTCAAAATGAAGGGGGACGGGGAGATAATAATTAGATTAGAAGGGCAATTTCCTTGCAGGGTAGCTGCCAGTTATTAAAGACATAACATCTTTTTTCCTAAGATACTCTATTTCACAAGTGAGTCTTCTAAAAACATACAAATATTATATATTAACACATATATATGGAGTCTAGAAAGGTGGTATGGTGCTGGTGAGTCTATGTGCAGGGCAGCAATGGAGGTGCAGGCATAGAGAACAGACTTGTGGACACGGGATGGTGGAAGCAGAGGGTGGATGAATGGAGAGAGCAGCATGGAAGCACACACACGGCCATATGTCAGACAGCCAGACAGTGGCAGTTTGCTGTCTGACTCAGGAGCTCAGACTGGGGCTCTGTGACGACCTGGCGGGGTGGGATGGGGCGGGAGGGGGGAGGGAGGGTCAAGAGGGAGGGGACACATATACACCTATGACTGATTCATACTGATGCATGGCAGAGACCAAGAGAATGCTGTAAAGCAATTATCCTCCAATTAAAAATAAACAAATTTTTAAAATAATTTTTAATGAGCAGCAAAAAAAAAAAAAGCAAGTTTTCAGTATTAACTATCTTTTCCTGTTAAGAAGTGACTTGCCTTCACCCTTACCTCTGTTTTGACTCTCCGGAGAGCCCACACAGAATGCAGACCTTGAACAGTGTCATAGGTCATGACAATGGAGGGATCGGTGTGGAGAAAGACAATTTTCATTGCATGATCTACAACATACTGCACCCGTGATGAACCAAAAAGACCTTAAAGATAAAACAGAAATGATCAAGTATAGGACAATAGGCTTCACAAGACTGTTGTTTATGAAGTGACTTCTTGCAATTCCTAAAGACACAGAAAAATCAAGGTAATTAAGGCATAAAATCCATTAATATATTAATATGACATAATTAACTCTCCATTTTTAATACATTTACTTTGGGCATCAATTTCTTCAAACATATTAAAGATGACAATGTTATGAGCTTTTATATCACACACATGTACTTAAATGTTAATGAATTTAAGCCATTAAACTCATCAACCACAGGTAAAAGGTCCATGATTCCTTCAATAACTGACTTATTCATAAATTTCAATCAACTATTCTGCCAAATTTGACTTCCTTAGTGGTTCTTTTCTTCTGTATGAAGTCTGTCCTCTATGGTAACCATTCAAACAGTGCTAAACAATGCACTACTGTTTCTGTTTTACTGGGAAGACATGCAAAAATAAGTTTTTTCCTAGTGAGTTCAGCTTTTACATCTAAGTAGCAAAGCAAGTTTATATATCCTTATTTGACAGTTTCCAAAATGTTTTCCTCTCAGCTAAAATATTTAAAAATTTTTAAAGAATTGGGTTATAAAATTAAAAAGTACATTACAAAGAAAGAAAAATCACTCATAATTCCACTCAAAATAACTATTACTAAAATATTTAGGAGCATTCCTCCTAGCTTTGTTTTCCTATACAGACACATTTTTTGTTTTTACAAAATGAGAATCATATTGCATTTAGTTTTGTACCTTACTTAACACGAATAAGCAATTCCTGAGATTATTAAATATTATTCAAAAACACGATTAATAATGGCTGCATACCATTCAACCATATGCTCTGACATGTGTGCTTAGGTTGTTTGTAGCTGTTAGCAGTATTATATAGAATTATCAACAAACTTTTTCTGTATAAAGCCAAAGAGTAAATAGTTCAGGCATTGCAGACCACAAACTGACTCTGTCGCGTAATTTGTTTCATTTTTCTCCTACAACCTTTTAAAAAGGTTGAAACCACTCTTAGCTCGGAAGGCTTAGGAAAATAAGTTGGATTTGTCTGTAGTTTGGCAAGCCCTGATAGAGAAGATAAAAATCTCAGTGGTACTTCAGAATACATACTTGGGACTATATCCTTAGTAAAACTGGTTAAAGAACGTAGGTTTTTTTTTTAGCCTTCAAGTTTCATTATTGATATTAACTCATGTTTGGTCGCATGTAAAATTTTAAAATAAGCATCTAGAAGTACCTCTAGAAAATATTAAAAAATTGAGTCCCAGAAAATTATGATATTATGAGCAGGTAAGTAAATATTAAAATTTACACCATAAAGGTCTAAGGCCCTCCATTTCTTGTTTCCAGAAAAAAGAAGCAGTTTTAGTTTATCTAAGTGCTGTTCATCTATTATTAATTACTGAGAAACAGAGTACAGAGTCATCCACAGGTAAGTTAGAGAATCTGTCAGTGTTCCCAGCTCTATTTTCACTAAAAGAAAAGTTGCTTAAAGTTAATACCAGGACAGTCAATGAACTAATTCATGTGAATTATTTCCATAATTAAAGTTATCTTTTAATGCTTAAATTATTTTATCTTTATAAAACAAACCAAATTTTCATAACCTCCTTTATTTCCTCCCCACTCCCAAACTCTAATAAGAGTCTACGTAAAAGAATTGATAAAAACACACTTACTTGCAGACTTGCAGACAAGGGGCGTGATTTCGTCCAGCGGGTGCAGCATGCTGAACAGAGTGGGTAAGGGCTCCCTAGTGGGGACAGAGGAGCACCGGTCACTGACCCGAGCACGGCCCCTCAGCTCTGACACGCTGCTGGGGGTCTCCCTCATGCAGAGTGAGTCTGCACACACACACCGCACACACTCAGTGCCGCCCAGGGAGGGCCCAGAGCAGAGTCACCACTTCACAGGACCAACCGAGAGAGCGGCGGAGGCCAGCCACTGTTTAAATACACTGTTCTTAGTGGCGCTGTGTCTCTGACAGCTAGGAAAGAAATGTAGTCCCCTAGACCTATTCATTAAGGAGTGTACTTTAAAAAAGGAAGAAGAATAAATGCTTCAGGTAAATTAAATGGCTGCTTTTTAAAGAGTGACTGAAAAAAAAGGAAAAAAACAGACCTTCTATCTGAACACAGAAAGAGATCAAAATCTGTAAGCAATCTTCTTCAAACTTAGTATCTACTCCTTGCACCATGCTGACAGATACTGTATGTTCCTGCCCTTCTGCAAGCTGACCGCTCATTAGGGAGACAAGCTAATTACCACATTACCACTTATTACACACCTAAGACTATGAAGCTCTATGTCAAAGATTATATACATTAGCTCATTAAAACTCTGCATAAAACCTAACAAGTAGAGACAGTATTCTTCCTTTTTATTTGTTTGTTTGGTTTGTTTGGTTTTTGAGTATTGTTCCTTTAACAGGTAAGGAAACTAATGCCAAAGCTAATGATTTGCTCAAAGTAACATGATGGAAAAAAAATGGCAGAGCTAAGAACTGAGTCTTACTGTCTTTAAGCCAAGAGTTTGCTCAGTTTTACTACCTGGGGGAAAAAAGCTGTAGATAATTAAGTGCCAGAGAAGTACCAATAGAACTCATAAGTATACAATGATGAGATGAGAGAAAAAGGCATCTATCTGCACTGACAGCATGGAAATTATCATCATCCCAAACTTTTGGGTAAGCAATTTTACCTAAGAATCGACAGAAAAAGCCCAAGGAATCATATTCTGACCTGCATACCTGGGTGGGCCTGGAGGAACCTCACATGAAGAGTTGCTTCGTTCGAACAGCAATCCATACTTGGTGGGCCAGACATTTGCAACCTATTTGGTAAAAGGGTGAGGAAAAACAGAAGTAAAAGAAACTATTCTTTACAACATGTTTTTATAAAACAATATAGAACATTAGATTTTTCTTCCAATTTAATAAGAGTTTTGCAGACTTACAATCTGTAATTCTAACAAGGAAATCTAAGAGAAAATCAAATATAAGGAAGAGAAGTTTGATCTAATATTCCGACCAGTGGCTAATATCAGTACCAAAATGACAATGTGATTCAAGTGTAATGACTGCCCCGGAAACCCAATCCGCCTCGGGTCGGTCACATGGCGCCCAAAATGGGCAACTGGAGCAGAGCGTGGCGTGAGCCCTCGCGGGGCCGGGGGAGACCCGCTGAGGCCGCGGCTGCACGGAGGCGCGCGTAAGGCTCAAGATGAAAAATCATGAACCAGATGGTACTATCATCAAGGAGAACTTAATTGATATCATAGCCAGAAAAATTAACCAACTCCCAGAAGCAGAAAGGAATCTGCCTGAAAATGGATCAACATATATTGGACTTAATGCTGCTCTCTGTGGCCTAATAGCAAATAGTCTTTTCAGACGCATCTTACATGTGTCACAGGCTCATGTAGCTGCTGGCTTACGAATGGCAGCGATCCCATTTTTGACAGCAAATGTATCTTATAAAGGTTTTGTAAGTTTACCTTTGAATAAGGTGATCTGCATTGTGAAACCTGCACCATAACGGGAGGTGGATTGGTTGGTCTTGTTTTCCGTGGCCTGTACCCTGTTTTTTTGGCTATCCCTGTGAATGGTGGCCTAGCAGCTAGATATAATTCAGCCCTGCTACCAGAGAAAGGAAACATCTTAAACTACTGGATTAGGATTTCTAAGCCTGTCTTTAGAAAGATGTTATTTCCCATTTTGTTCCAGACTGGGTTTGCTGCATACCTTGGGTCAAGACAATATAAACTACTTATAAAGGCTCTTCAGTTACCAGAACCTGGCCTAGAAATTGAGTGATTGTTAAGCAAATCTGTACACAAAAATAAAACTATAAAAATAACCTATATCTAATTATGAATAAACAGAGACTTGTACATAAGGTAAAAAAATAAAAATTAAAAAAAATAAAGTGTTAACGACTGCATTAGGGCATGAAAAAAGACGATGAGAAACAGGAAAAAAACTAACATTGCTCAAGTGGTTGAGTATAACCAAAGTGATTTCTTACATATGTCACTTAAACTGAAAAAAAAAAAAATTCCCAGAAAAGAGATCATAATTCACTTCACTAGATAATTTACTTTTTAGGCAAAGGATGGAAATGGCAAGCCATTACAGCTGCTAAACTTTAGCTATTTTGTTTCAGTAAAAATAACATTTGAATTACACAATATGAGAGGAGCAGTACCTCTGAAATCAATTAATTCAAGAATAATCTCCAATGAAACACAAAAAGACTGAAACACTCAGACTTACCTGAAAAGGTAAAGAAGCTATGTAATCCTTTCCTTCTATGCTGTGCATGTTGATACATGAGCTTTGCAATATACATATACATTTTTCCACTTCATCACTACCTGAAAAGGGAGTACAAGACATATGCATGTTTTTTCAAAAAAGATTCCCAAATACAAGTTACAATTCCCAATAGCACAAATTCTTTAAAGAACAACATAAAAATGCTCAAGCTAAGCCACTATTGTTAGTGGCTACTTATTTTGACGGAACAAAAAAAAAATGAGATAAACATTTGGAATCATAAGATCAAATAAAATTTCAAAAAGAAACTTACTGTAGTCCTTATCAGACTTATCCTGTGATATAATGAAGTCACACCACAATGCCTAAAATCAAAACAAAATGCTTACTTAAGAAAATGGTATCTAAATAATAACCTATTAATTAATATCTAAATAATAGTGTCACCTACATAACTGTCCCACCTTATCAGCTCAACACATACATATGGGAATGAGGAAAAATAAGATAAAATTAGACTAATGATAACTATTTTAAGATAAACTACGTCTGCTAATAAGTTTTATGAAAAGAAAAGGGAAGACAGAAATCAACAAACCTACTAGATAGAAGCTTTGAAGCAAAAGTGAATTCAAATAGAGATTCAACCTATAGTAAATCCTATATCCTATACAAAGCTAAAGATTATCGTAAAAGATGAAAACTGCCAAGCTATTTCATAATCTCCAGACTTACCTAATGATCTTATCACTCTTTGACCACCTAGAAATCCGTCCTTAAATGCTCATTTTAAAAATGTGTGTGTGCGTGTGTGTGTTTGTGTATATAGCAGGAAAATTTTTAAAAACCATTAACCTTTAACTGGTATGCTTGACAATCACACTGAAATTATCTAAAGGCATTTTCATGTGCCTTTTTAATTGTGGTAAAACATACATAACATAAAATTTATCATTTTAACCATTTTTCAGTGGCATTAAATACATTTACAATGTTACATGAGGGGAAAATTATCAAAAAGATCACTGGCTTCAGCACTCCTATACAGAAATGCTTTTACACATCATCTAAAATTTGGGAATAATTCACTTTACCCTTCCTAATAAATTGTTATGAGTACAACACTCACCATAAAATAGTTAACGGGAAAAAAAAGCAGTGTCGAGATATGATTTCAGTGTTTACAAATGAGGAACTTCACATGAATAAACAGCCTCTGAAATCTTCTGTCAATAGGCTAACAATTAAGTCAACTACCAAAAATGCTTTCATTTTCCCTTCAACTTGATATCCTAAAACCTTTCAGTAAGAAAAGCTGAAACGGTAAACATCTGTCTCACCTAAATCTGACGGGTTATTACTAACCTTTGGCATATCTGTTTATGTGTGCATTCCTATACATAAGGATGTGGGAGGAAAAAAAAGGACGTGGGGAGTGGGGAGGTGCTGTTTGAAAATTGCACACATCATCACTTCACCCCTAAACCCGTCATCATGTATTTCCACCTCATCATCTGCTTCCTAGAACTGAAGACATACTCCTATTAAACCTATAGGTTTAACCTATAAACTGTCATACCACTTGAGGAAAAAAATATAATTTTCTACTAGCACCTGATATCCAGTCAATTTTCAGATTTTCTCAAGAATGTCTTTTTTTTTTTTAATATAAATTTATTTATTCTAATTGGAGGCTAATTACTTTACAATATTGTAGTGGTTCTGCCACATATTGACATGGATCCGCAACGGGTGTACACGTGTTCCCCATCCTGAACCCCGATCCCACCTCCCTCCCCATCCCATCCCTCAGGGTCGTCCCAGTGCACCAGCCTCAGCTGGTTCTCAAACCAGATTCAAAGTTCATTTAACGACATTCAAAAAATACTGCATTTGGTGATGTCCTTTTAGCCTCTTCTAATCTAGAACAGCCCCCATCTTTCTTTCCTGCTCCTTGACTAACTTTTTAAAGAGGCCAGAATGTAGACTGTTCCATATTCTGAATTCATACAATTGTTTTTTTGTAGTGTTTTTTTCCCTTCTATTTTTTATAATGGAAAATTTCAAATACAAAGTAAACAGAATAACATAATGAATACTCACTAGCCAGCTTCAATAATTATCAACCTCTGGCCATTCTTGTTTCATCTATACCTCCAACCCACTCCTCATTTCACAATACTTTAAAATTTTACCCTCTAGTCCCCATACTCTCTATGACTGGAAGGCTGAATTAGATGCTCACATTATATAATCTTGGGAAGAACTGAGAGGATGACAACATATACTGCATTATAGCTGCAGTATAGTATTCCTTTGTCCCACTATTAATGATAGCAAAGAATCATCTGGTGGAAATGGAGACCAACAGATATCTCTAAAATAGAGACACATCTGTTCCTTTATATTAGCAAGTAATCCACAGAGTAATACCCTGGTGCACGGTAATGTCTTTTCACCCAAGAGTGTTACTATTCATTAACAACTCTTTTCTGAATCAATTATTACACTGGAGTTTACAAAATGATGATTTCTTTTTTAACTCTATCCTTCTATTTTTATTAGTTGGCATTCTTCCACAAATAAGGGAGATAAACTGCATGTCTTCCTAAAAAGGAAGGGCAAATACTTAATTCCTTCTAATTACCAATTTTCAGAACAGACATAGGTGCAATATCTAACTGCAACGAAAGCAACTAGGTTTTTCTCTCTCTGATTATCACTAGGAAGTAGGTATTATTGAATACCTGCAATCAATTATAATCATCATGTGTTAAAGTATTCTTTGTACCCTCAATGTCTTAGAAATTTTTAGAGAATAATGAAGCTAATCACTCAAGAACAGTGTTTGAATACTCATTAAATTGACAAGTTCAGTTCAGTCGCTCAGTTGTATCTGACTCTGCGACCCTGTGGACTGCAGCACGTGAAAAAGGATAGTGGAAAAAAACTGACTGACAAAGGATAGTGTAAAAAAAAAAGTGATGATATAGAAAACAAATAAAACTTTTAAAATGTACACCCAGCTGCTGGGATCATTGTGCTGTTTTTATTATTTCTGTTTAATTTTAGGACAAAAATTGTTAAGTGTTAAATAATCAAATGCTAAAATTCAAATCAACTCACCTGTTGAACAGGACTGTCAACTGTAAATGCCTTATAGACAGCCAGTGCCTGGCTTTTACTTCCTTTGCTCCAGATAACCATGTTTCCAGCCATGTAGAGTTCCTCATCATAATCCACTTCTTCTCCGATTTCACTGACACCTTTCCTTAACTGCCAGCTCTCCTTAAAACATAATACATGCAAGACATGTTTAAGCACTTTTTCAATAGTATGGAGCAAGAATTACTAATTAAATCAAATAATTATCCAGATACAAGTCTCCTACTCTCTCTTTGCCTATGGAGTAAGACACACTCCAAGCCCAACTTTTAGAAACTGATTAACAAAGTAGGGTGTCTGGGCATGTGCATTATATATCTTACAGGATGTTTCATGTTATACTATCATATTATTTCTCCAAAACATAAACAAGTCTGCAGATCCCCAAATGAAACCAACATGCTGGGGGAAACTAAAAAAGTATATTAAGTGTAGGGAGAAGTGATGGAGAGGGGTAGTGAGGTGCATGTGGGAATCACTGGGGGAGTTTATTCACAGGGCAGATTTCCCTGCTTCACAGTTACATTCAACTTCTGTACCTGGGCCCACTCATTAAAATTAAACAGGAGAAAGGTTTAGATTTTTAACTACATAGACTTTCCTCTCCCTGAGATTGTGGTATCCTAAGTGGAATAAGATGGGAAGACTGATTTTCTGACACACGCTAACATCTCATTCCCCTATTTAAGAACTACTATATCTAGTTATGTGGCTTTTTTTCTTTTTTTAGCCTCTAGAAACATGTAAGTTTTATTCTGCAGCAGTGACCATGTCTAACTCTACCATCTAATCAAACAACATGATATCTGGTCCCCACATACTAAGTGAAGAGAAAGGTTTAGAATGGACCATAATCCTAATACTTACTATAAAACCATGAGTTCCATGTCTAAATATATGGTTATGACATCATAATACAATGAAGTCATTACATTAGTCTTGACTGAAATTACCAAATTTCAGTAGTGGTTAAGCCACTACCCTAGAAATACCATTATACTCCTTTCTCAGTTGCAGGTAGTCTTAAATTACAAGTAGGTCGCAACGTTCTATGTTTCAAAAATATTATGGGAAAGAAACTTAATGGAACCTTCTGTTTCTCATGGATGGTAACCTCCTGAAGGGATCCCACCAAGCCAGCAGCACCATCAGAAGACCATAACTCGGAGGCGGGCTGAAGCTGGCGAAGCTGGAGGTTCAAAGCATTAGGGTGGTGCTTGCAGTGGTCTCGACCAAAAGGAACAAATTCCTGCAAATCCCCGGCTGCAATCATTGTTGCCCTTTCTTCATAGAAGTTCGACATGGGTTCCAAATATCAACATTATTTCTGTATGAATTCAAATACATTGTAGTCAGCTTCTGGAGTCAAAACCAGAATAAAATGTCATAAAAGTTTATAGAAGCGTCATTAATCCTTAGATGAAACTCAAATAATTCTATTATATTGTAAGTGTACAAGTAATTAATAACATCAAAGGTCATTCCAGATCTGACTCTCAGATGATTAGTTATTGGCACATTTCAGTTGGACCGACAGAAGGATAGCACTGAAGGAAACCACCAGGTTGAAATGAGCCCTATGTCCCACAACACCTTTCCCATGTGTCACATCACTACACACTAGCTTTTCCACGTTTCACATATGAAGCATTCAGACAAGCTGCATTTTATAGTCCCATGACTGCCCGACTTCTTAACATTAAAGGTCATGTCTGTTCATTTCCGCTGAAACCTAATCTGAAAAACAAATTTCAAGGATCACTGGCATGTTGGAATGAAACAAACCAAAAACCCAAAAACCTCATATTATTTCTAATTCATCGTAAGTTGAACTACTCTTTTCAGCTGTCCAATTCACAAATGAAAGTGAAAATCACTCAGTCGTGTTTGACTCTTTGCAACCCCACGGACTGTACAGTCCATGGAATTCTCCAGGCCAAAATATTGGAGCAGATAGCCATTCCCTTCTCCAGGGGATCTTCCCAACCCAGGGACCAAACCCAGGTCTCTCGTACTGTAGGCGGATTCTTTACAGTCTGAGCCACCAGGGAAGCCCGATCAATCCACAAAAGACCTAATAAACTGTCAAATGTCACCAGTAGTTATGACACCCCAGTCGACCAGAACATATAACTAAAATCAATTCCAATTTGAGGGCCAAACACAGGAAACCAAAGCATGAAGAACTCTGGCCATGGGACAGCCACACTTGTGGCAAATTTACAAGTCCTAGCTTTTAATTAATACAATCTATTTACAGTACAGCTCATCACTATAAAGATGTGGATGAGCTGTGGGTGGAAACATGCTCCTTTACTTCCAAAGCATTTCTACATACAGTAACGGGCAGTCAGTAAAATTCACTGTATGATATGGTAGATAAGGTAGATGCCAGTTTTCTCTCCAAGACAATACCTATCCTAAAAATGGATTTTGTGGCATGTCTAAGCTGAAATCCTCAAACACATATAACAAAACCAACATTTTACCATGGTACCATAAACAGTGTTTGGAACAGCACTCACAATTAAAAGTTTAACTAAATTTGACATATCTCTCATCCCATCTGAAGTCTTTTGGGCATCAGTAGGGTTTTTTTTTCCTACACTATCTCAAAGCCCCTGTAATTCCTATGCAGCTCCTCCAGGGTCAAAGTTATTTTGCTGTGAGTTAAATGCTATTCCTGACACAACTGTATGTGATAATCAAAACACTTATTTTTCTCCGCTAAAATTCAGAACTGAGAAGACTTGAACTTGGGATATAACTGAAATAGTACCTTATAAAACTTAGAGGAAAACAACAAAATTCATTTGGTCTTCCTATCAACAGAATAACAAACATTAAAGAACTGACTGGCGAGTTTATCCTATTTCACTTCTGCAATTTTGGAACATTATTCTTTTAAAACTTAGAAAATTACAAAACTATTAATTATAAAGTATTTTCACAGTACAATATTTTTGTACTATCTACGAGAACATATTTAATACTTTTGCAATCTCCCCAATTTTTTACGTGTTTTTATTTATCAGGGGGCAACATAAAGAGCTACAGACGAAAGTACTGTATTAAACTGATACGCTATATATCAAGATATCAGCCTTGCTTAATACCAACAAAAACTACCCTGCCAGAGGTAACCACAAAGTTGCTTCAAGAGTAAATTCGACTAAATTCAAGTGCACACACAAGACAACTTGAGATTGCGAAAAAGTAGAGCTTCCCTCGATCCCTCTAGAGTCAGGTGAATCCATCAGGCTAAAAGCTTGAGCCTCAGAACTTCGTTTAAGAGGGGCAAGAGGCCGACCTAGAAGTTGAGATTCCACATGGAAGCTGAGACCCCTTTCGCGTTGAGCTCAGGAAAGAAGCCGGCTCGGAGCGTAACAGGGAGATAGACGCACCCCCGGAAAGCCCAGTCCGCTAACTGGGTTCCCCATGGCTCCAGCGCGTGCTCAGGGCCCGCGCCGAGCTCCCAGCCCTCCCTATCAGGGAGCCGGTAGGCCTTGGGGCGAGTGTTAGGACTACGGGATACGCGGTGAGCCACCAGGCATGCCGGGCCCGGGACCACACCTGTGTGACTCGGGACGCGTCAGGCGCGGCGAGCCCCGGCTGCTCCCCGGAGGCGAGGGGACCGAGAGGGCCCAAGAGTAGCGGCGGGGATGGTCACGGCGACTCCTCGGCCACTGCAGCTTCTCATTCCCTCTCCCTCCCCTGTTCCGGAGGAGGACTGGGCAGCAGCTGCGGACACGACTGCTAACAACAGGAAGGCGTGCGGGAGAACCTCTCACCCGAGACGTTCAAATGGTCGCATCCATCTTGACTTTCCCGTCGTGCCTCGCGCCGGGGTGGGGCTTCGGCAAGAGCGCGGCGAGCCCGCGGCTCTAGCGCCTGCGCAGTTGCGGGAAGGATGCGCGGAGCTGAAGTTGCTGGATACTTGGATCTTCTTTTCCCGAAGGCTCTGTGGGTGAAGAATCCGCCTACAATGCAGGAAACACAGGAGATATGGGTTCGATCCCTGGCTCGGGAAGACCCCCTGGAGAAGGAAATGACAACCCACTCCAATATTCTTGCCTGGAATATCCATGGACAGAGGAGTCTGGCAAGCTACAGGCCTTGGGATCGCAAAGAGTCGGATGCAACTGAACGACTAATCACAGGCACCTTTGTAGCATAGCCGCTGTGACCCAAAGCAAGACTACCTCTGCTAGGGTCTGTACTGGAATAGGACCTTCCTGGTGACCAGATCTCCACGTCGTGTCAATTCCAACCTGACCTGCCTCCTAACTATGAATAAGAAGATTTTCTGGCCAGTTTCCCTCTCCTCTCCTGACCCCCAAACTGGGAGGTATATGCCTCCAGGCTTGAGGAAGGGTGGTGAATCTACTGATTTTTCCCGCTACCAGTGCACTTTAACCCTTCCGACGTCTGGACCCTTTGAAAAGTTGATGAAAAGTATGATTGTTCAATCCTTCAGTCGTATCCAAATCTTTGCGACCCCACGGACTGCAGCACACCCTGCTTCCCTATCCTTCACCATCTCCTGGAGCTTGCTCAAACTCATGTCCATTGAGTCGGTGATGCCATCCAACCATTTCGTCCTCTGTTATCCCCTTCTCCAGAGGTCCTCAGTGAAAACGTTGCTCCTAATATCTGAGCTCCACAGAATTTCCCCAAGTGATTCGTAGACCCAAGTTAAAAACCTCTGCTTTACCCCTTCCTCCCTGTCTGTGAAGTCAACTGTAGAATATCAAGCTTGTGAAAACAATAACTTTCTTGAACTGTAATCTCACTGTGTGGCGTTGCTAGGTTAAAAGGACTGATAGGCCTAAGAAGTAAAGTTCAAATACTTTATGCAGAAATATAAAGTTGCCTGAAACTTCTATGTCTCCCTAAAATTCTCTACTTACAGTCCCCAGACACACCTTAACCTTGGGGCCTTGGTATATTGGTTCATTCTCATCTCTTTATTTAAAATGTCGACCTTTAGGGTTTAGTTCAAATGCCTTTTTTTCAGAAGGCTTTACTCCAACAGGGAGTCTCTGAGTGCCACCATCTCCTATTGTCCCGCCTCAACCACCACCGTGGCCTGATGCTACATGGGCCCTATATTTCCCCCAGCCCTGTGGTCCCCACCACCAGTCACAAGGCCTTCTCCCCTGGCTTCACTGTGTCATCAGGCCAAGGTCACACTGCCTGGGGCACTGGATTCTCCTGCCACTGCCAGACTTGGAGGAGGTGCCTCCTCACAAGGTGTGTGAGTTGCCTTCTGAAGGGGATAAAGACATAAACCCAGAAGTGTAGAGAGCGAATTTAGTGTGTTACCGTTGGTCACTCAGTCGTGCTCAACCCTTTGCAACCCCATAGGCTGTAGTCCATCAGACTCCTCTGTCCTTGGGATTTCCCAGGCAAGAATACTGGAGCGGGTAGCCATTCCCTTCTCCAAGGGATCTTCCCCACTCAGGGATCTGTGCAGGATCAAGTCTCCTGCACTGCAGGCAGATTCTTCACAGTCTGAGCCACCAGAGAGCAAATTTAGATCAAGGCAAATTTTGATTCACAGGAACAAGGCAGGTAGGAACCTAAGAAATGAATCCCCTTTCTTTCCCCTCTGCCAGACTATTCCACAGCGCGGTTTCTCTGCACAGCCTGCCAGGAGACATCCTTTGTGGCCGAGCAGGCATGCCTGCCCAGCGGTCAGCTGAGTTTCTGGCAGTGGCCAGTGCAGTGCTTCTTACCCGTCCCTGCTCCATTTCCCCTTGCCTTTGTCCTCCCTCTTGGGCTGAAGCATCAGCTCTCATCAAATTTGCCTCCAGCCCTAGTTTCTAGGGAACACAGCCCACAGAGAGTGTCCTGTGCTGCTTGTCGTCCAGGCTGTGAATACAGTCACTGAAAGGCTTCACCCGGCTCTCCCCCGAGTGTTCCCTCGTCTGCTCGTAAATTCTCCTCAAGATGCATCTCCATGGCCTCAGCCTACGATGTTTCTCAGGACTAGAGTTTCCTAAAACACAGGACTTTCCATTTAATTTATTTTTGGATGCAAACGGTGCTTTAAAAAAAAAAAATTTAGTTCTTTCAAGGATTTTTTTTTTTTTGCCGCACCACATAGCATACAGGATCTTAGTTCCCTGACTAGGGATGAACCCGTGTTCCCCCAACAGTGAAAATTCGGAGTCTTAACCACTGGACTGCCAAGGAAATCACTAGAGGGACATCTTTAAACAGCACCATCCCTTTTCTGAGCCTGACAATTTTACTTCCCGTGTGGGTGGTTTATTGCTGTTGTTATTGTTGTTGTTGTTTTGCCTATAGAATGAATTTTCATGCCAAAGAGCTCCCGAAACCACAAGAGGAAATAGTTTTATTCCACTATCATGTTCACAATACTGAATGGTAACTTTTCCTTATACCGTTTTGCAATGACTATGGAAGCCATTGTTCTGGGAGAGCCTGGAGTTAACCTGAGCTATTCTGCTAAAGTTTCTTCATGGCCCTGGCTCCTGGTCAGGGCATGAAGCCTACTCATTAGTAATGTTGATTTGTGGGATTGAGGAGGCTCAGGGAGATTTGTACCAGCTTGTCAGTGCTGTTTATTGGAAACAGTGAGATACAAGGACCTACTGTCCAACACAAGGAACTATACCCAATATCCTCTAGTGATCTGTAACGGAAAAGAATCTGAAAAAGAATATATGTGTGTAGTTTGTGTATAACTGAATCACTGTGCAGTACATTTGAAACTAACACAACATTGTATATCAACTATAATTTTAAAAAAATTTTAAATAAAGAACAAAACAAAAAACAGTGAGTTACAGGATTTGCACATGGCCTCAGTGAGACCCCAGGGCTTCCCTGGTGGTTCAGATGGTAGAGTCTGCCTGCAGTGAGGGAGACCTGGGTTCAATCCCTGGGTTGGAAGATCCCCTGGAGAAGGAAATGGCAACCCACTCCAGTATTCTTGCCTGTAAAATCCCGTGGATGGAGGAGCCTGGCAGGCTATAGTGGATGGGGTGGAAGAGTTGGACACGACTGGAGTGAACATGTCCATCCATCGGTGTGACCCCTAGAGGGCGCTGCTGTTGAAGCCAGTTATGCCTTGGGAGTATGCCTAGGCGACCCAGAACATATAAAAATCCCCAGCTGAACTTCTCTTTGGGGCTCCCTGGTTCCGAAGTATTCCCAGTGGTTCCTGATCCAAGAGAGGGAGTGCATCTGGCCACACGTCTTCCAGAAAGGGTGGACAAAGGATCCTGTGCCTGGTCTCTCTAGAATCCTTACAGTAAAACAACCATTAACTGTGATGCATATTAACTTACTGCTGTTGTTATATTGTGTCCTGTTTCTGTAGCAAACTGTAGGAGTTGGATCTGGTGAGTCTTTTTAGCAACTGGATTCCTGTCTAACTGTCACTTAGTTATACCAGTACTCTTGCCTGGAAGATTCCATGGATGGAGGAGCTGAGTAGGCTGCAGTCCATGGGGTCGCTAAGAGTCAGACATGACTAAGCAACTTATTTCACTTTTCACTTTAACTCATTGGAGAAGAAAATGGCAACCCACTCCAGTGTTCTTGCCTGGAGAATCCCAGAGACGGGGGAGCCTGGTGGGCTGATGTCTATGGGGTCGCACAGAGTCGGACACAACTGAAGTGACTTAGCAACGGCAGCAGTTTTCCCAGCACACTTATGTTCAATGCAGTATTCCAAATGGATTGCTTCACCTGACACATGGTCCCCCAAGAGTTTACACCTGTACTCCCAGCATGCTGTTCAGTACACTGAATGGAGGGTCTTCCGTGCACCATCTACGTTGCCCAAGAAACTACCTGAGACTGGTGCTTCCCCTAAGGTGTGGGGTGTCCTGAGTGGACTTTCTTACAGGCACCATCTCAGTTCCCCAGCAAACTTCACGAACTTGGCCCTTAAATGTATTTCCAGCATATTGCTCAGCACACGAGATGGGGGAGAAGTCAAGGGGCTCAGCCTCTGTCATGCTGCAATGTCATTTATGTATTAATAGTACTGAAACCACCAAAAATTATGACAGGGCTGGAGTGAAGGGAGCACCAAGGATGCAAATACTGAAATATTCAAGAAACAAGAGGAGAGACCCAGGGGTCTGCAGTGACCGCAGCAGCCAGGTCTGATGATATGAGACTCTGGAAAGAAGGGCAGAGAATGGTCTTCAGGCATCAAGGAGAACACCACCTCTGGGCTCAGGATGTGAGTGCAGAAGGCAGGTTCAGCAAAGAAAAGCCAGGGTGCTGTGATGGGAGGACCATGGACTGGCTGCTGGACAAGTGAGAACCAAAGTGGTCCTTGACTGGCATTTGGGTTGATGAGACTGGGGCTTCCTGATGGAGATAGCATGCATTAGCTCCGTGACACACTCCAGGTGTTGGTCTTATACTTTGAAGCGAACACATGCGCGGTAGATCTTTGTGAAGTCATGAGTGAATGAATGGCTCGCTGACACTGAAACTAGGTTGAGGCTGTTTCTCAGCGCATCACCATTCAGAGGATGGTTCCTGCAAGCCAGGTCCCGAGGTATTGGGCAGTCTCCACTGTGTTAACATGGATGGGAGGAGACGAGCTTAAATCAGGGGTCCACATGGCAGACTGGAGGCAGGAGTGGAAAGTCAGTCACAGGCCCCAGTTGGGGACAAGGCTGAGGGGGTGAGGGGGCGTCTGTGGAGGTGGGGCGGCCGACAGAGGGAGGGTGTGGCTTTAGATCAGGGCCACTGATCCAGCAAGTCCACTTCTGGGCATAGACCCAGACCAAAGGTAATTCAAAATGACACATGCACTCCTGTGTTCAGTGAAGCACTGTTTACAACAGCCAAGACACAGAAACAACCTACATTCCCTGACAGATGAATGGTAGAGAAGATGTGGTGCGTGTATACAATGGAGCAGCAGTCATTTAAAAGAGTGAAGTAATGCCATTTGAGGAACATGGATGGATCTAGAGATTATCACACTAAGTGAAGCACGTTGGAAAGAGAAAGACAAATACCATATGACATCACTTAGAGGTAGAATCTAACACACAACACCAACGAACATCACTGTGAAAGAGAAACAGATGCCCAGAACAGACGTATGGCTGCCAAGGAGGGTTAGGGTGGGGAAGGGAAGGACAGGGAGCTTGGGGTTAACAGGTGCAAACTATTGTATATAGGGGGTATAAACAACAAAGTCCTACTGTATAGCCCACATGGAACTATATTCAATATCTTGTGATAAACTATAATGGAAAAGAATATGAAAGACAATATATATGTGTATAATTGAGTCACTTTACAGCAAAGATTAACACAATGTTGCAAATCAACTATATTTTAATAAAACCAAAAAAAATAGATTAGGGTCGTTGATGACTGACTGTTTACATCTTTCATGTGTAGTTTGGCCTGCTCTCCTGAGGACTTCAGTTGTTAGTCTTGTATCTCGTCACTGATATCCTGAACATGCTTGATAACTGGACTGTATTCACAGTGTTACTTGATTTAAGATACAGCCCTTCTACACTTGACTCAGTGGGAGCTGCCTTCCCTGGCCTCTGGATGAACACTGCTATGGGCCATTGACATGCTCTCTTTTTCTTATGTAATAAAAGTAGGGGCTCCTCCTTGTAATGTGCAGAGTCCCATCAGATATAAGAGAGAGTCTGGACACTGGAGTGTGAGTTTCAGGTTGGTGTTGCCTTGCTAAAGTTGCACAAATGTAGCCTTTTGGGCTACATCCTATAAGGATGAAAATAGTTGTATAATATGGGATCTATTTTTTTAAAAACTAACATTTCCCATCACATATCTTTATAATTAGGACATTAACGTTCAATAACGTTCAGATGCATGGCAAGTATGAAATTAAAATGGTAGAATCAGAACTTCCCTGGTGGTCAAGGGGTTAAGATACTGTGCTCCACTGCAGGGGGCAAGAGCTCAGTCTCTGCTTGGGGAACTAAGATCCTGCATGCCAGACGGCACAGCCAAAAAAATTAGAAAAAAAATACAGTAGTCAGTAACCTACATTTTAGCTAGTGTTGATGTCTGTGGAAGTTTTAAAACAATGCTGTAATCCTTTGACACTTCCATCATCAAGAGGTAGGGGTTATGGCTCTTTCCCAGGAGGGTAGGGTTGTGACTGTATCCACCATCCACCAAGAGAGTCTGGCTTAGTGGAGTCAGGTGACCTCTGAGGCTAGGTTTTGAAAGGCCACACAGCTTCTATCGTGGTCACTGGAAGGAATGGTCACTCTTGGAGCCTAGAGTTTCCTTGTAGGACTTCCAACTACACCTAGGCCACCGTGGGGAAGCCTCATTTAGGTGGTCTGGTCTGCAGCCCTGGACTTTAGAGTCCTCGCAGTTTAAGTACCAGCTATGTGAGGATCAAGGACTGACCAACTTCTGTAAAGGGCCAGACCACGTGGCTTTGTGGCCTCTGATCTCTGTCGCAGCTGTCCGACTCTGCTGTGACAGCACGGGAGCAGCCGTGAACAACACACGCCGCGTGGCTGTGTTCCAGTAATCCTGATCTGCAAACACAGGCAAAAGGCCCACCAGCGACAGTCTGCTGATCCCTGTTCCAGATGCTTCTAGTCCACAGTCATTGAGCCCAATATTTCAGCAGAGATGGAAGAAGTAAGACAACTCATCTTCTTTGTGCCCTGTCTAAATCTCTGACCCACAGAATCTGTCAATCTAACACAGCAGCTGTTGTTTACCCATACTGTGTCTGGGAGGTATATCACACAGGAATAGATAACTAGACAGTTTTGTACTAGGAAAGCCTACTCATCAACAATGTATTAAAAAGCAGAGTCATCACTCGGCCAACAAAGGTCCATATGGTCAGAGGTATGGTTTTTCCAGGAGTCATGTATAAATGTGAGAGTTGGACCATAAAGAAGGCTGAGCGCCAAAGAATTGATGCTTTCAAATTGTGGTGCTGGAGAAGACTCTTGAGAGTCCCTTGGACTGTAAGGAGATGAAACCTGTCAATCCTAAAGGAAATCAACCCTGAATATTCACTGGAATGATGGATGCTGAAGCTGAAGCTCTAATAGCTTGACCACCTGATGTGAAGAGCCAACTCATTGGAAAAGACCCTGATGCTAAGAAAGACTGAAGGCAGGAGAAGAGGGTGGCAGAGGATGAGATGGTTGGATGGCATCACCAACTCAATGGACATAAGTTTGAGCAAACTCCGTGAGATAGTGAAGGACGGGGAAGTCTGGCATGCTGCAGTCCATGGGGTTGCAAAGAGTCAGACATGGCTTAGCGACTGAACAACAACAAAAACCTCATCAAGAATGTGAGGCATTGCAAAGACTTGAAGCAGGAGAATTAACCAAGAGGGTGTGAGTCCACTGGAGGAGCATTCCAAGCAGAGGAAACAGTTGGTGCAAAACCCTGGGATGGAAGAGTCTGGTGTATATGAGCAGCAGCAAGGACACCACAGGGGAACAGGGCTCTGCTGAGATGCCCTGGCGACCCTGCACATCTCCATGTAGGTGTGCAGGTGAGGCTTGACTCCAATTCTACCCAGGCCTTGGGAAATTGTGCCATGACTCCTCCTGGGGCAGGGGGAGGTGAGGCTGGTGGGCCGCCGTTGGAGGCATTTTCTTATCCCTATCTCACAGCATGCCTGTTTCTCTTCCTTCTCCGGACTTTCAGCTGGGCACGTGAGTTGGTTTCCACCCCTCCTCCCCATGCCCCGCTCCCCCCACCCAACAACACAGCAGCAGTCACCTCTGAAAATCAATGAGCTGCTCGGCTGTACTTTAGAGTTGGCTGCTCATCAGGGGAGCTACCCACTGCTCATGTCCGACCCTCTGGCTGGGTGTCATCCAGTGGGACTGGGGATGCCAGCAGCAGACATCATGCTGACTTTGCTGTCAGTTAAGTAACAATGGATCTAAATCCCTTTGGACTGGTTGCCTCCTTACAGCCAAATCTAGCCCACTTGACCAGCCAGACTGGGGTCAGGAACTCTGGACCAGAAAGCAGCATAAATGGAAGTGGAGGAAGGAGATGAGGTCAGAGAGGAGAGGGGACCAGGCATGTATTCCCATGTAGGCCACAAGGCAGGACTCTGGCTTTCACGCAGAGAGGAAGCGGGAATCACTCTCCGGTTTTGAGCAGAGGAATGGCATTATTGATTCATGTTGTCAAAGGATCACATTGAAATACATTAATTCTAAAGATGTTGCCTTAAAGATAGTAATGTGTGTGGATGCGTGCTGAGTCGCTTCAGTCCTGTCCGACGATTTGTGACTCTATGCGACCCCGTGGACTGTAGCCCGCCAGGCTCCTCTGTCCATGGGATTCTCCAGGCAAGAATACTGGAGTGGGTTGCCGTGCCCTCCTCCAGGGGATCTTCCCCACCCAGGGATCGAACCCAGGTCTCTTCCCTCTCCTGCATTGGCAGCACCAGTATGTGTGCATATCTCTATATAAAATGTTAAGTCACCCTTTCAATTACGAGTGCAAGTGGCTGACATTTCTTTCACCCGTTAACTTTCTCTGCGACTGCCCTTTTGGCCCCGCCACACTTTAATCGCTGGGGGGGCCGCCTCCTCCCACTTCCTAGGTGTTCATCTCCCTCCACGAGCATCACCTCTTTTGGACTTCACAAGGGGGCACAGCAAAGAGTTCTTCCCGGGAGGCGGTGAGCTCCTAATGCCAGGACCGTCTCACAGCTTCGGCCCGGGAAGGCGCTCGGCCGGGAGCGGATGGATGTGGTGATCGGCAGTGAATGCCGCCAAGGTGGCCTCGGCCTCTGGGAGCGTTGCTGCCTGGATTTTCTCGGGACTGCCTCCGCCTCCAAGCCGCAGGCACCTTAAGTCTGCTGGCAGCCTCGGGCACCCTACGCTCCTCCCCAACTTACTCTCTGTCCCTCCCACCTGCACTTGCCGGACGTCTGGATCCCCGGGAGGCCGGGGGCCCTTTCTCCTGCGCAGACCTCCAGTCACCCCTCCCCTTTACGGTCCTCACCTCCCTCCCCTCGCTTTCAGCCCCCGCACCCTCGCCCAGGTCATCCCAGGCTCAACCCCACCCCGCGGCCCGCCCCTCTCCGCCCCTTGGGTCCAGCCCAGTCCCCTTCCACCCTCTCCGCCGCCCGCCTCTCCCGGCCGCCTTCCCGCCCCCTCGTCTCCCCGACTGGCTGGGTGGGCTCAGACTCGGCCCCCGGCCCGTCCCCCTCCGTCTCTCGCCGCCTTCGACCGCGGCTCCGCTCTGCGCCTTCGGAGCGGGCTGCCCGGGTCTCCGGGACTGGGCTGTTTTCGCGCGCGCTAGGCCGGCGACGCGGCAGGTTCCGGACGTCCATCTGTCCGTCGGTCCAAAGAGACTTTTCAGACCCGCGATCTCGGGATGGGGCGGACAGTGCTGCTGCTCCTGCCGTGGCTCTTCCTCCCGGAGCTCTGGACGCGAGGTGAGTGCAAGAGGTCGGGGGTTCGCGCCCGGGAGCTCCGGGGCGGGAGCGCGCCGATCGGGGCGTACCCAGCTGCTGGCAAGCTTGCAGACCCCTCCCCGCGCCCCAGAGGTGCCAGGTGCTGAGGTGCAGGGCTCCCGCGTACCCACCGTCCTGGCATCCAGGCTGGGTAGTGGGCGCGCGTCCCGGCGGAGCCGGGGAGGGGTGGGCGCCGAGGGCTTGCAGTGGCCGCGGAGAGGGAAACCGAGCTCGGCCGGTTGCGCTGCAAGCCCTAAAGTTTTCGGCGGAGGGAAATGCGCCAAAAACTTTTCACTGGAAGTGGTCGTGTGGCTGCACCCCAGTTGCTGGCGGGAGTTATGGGAGCCGCAGGCAGACACCATCTCCACCCCGGGGGACTGGAGACCCGCCGGCTCCGGGAGTTGAGGGCGCAGTCCCGGTGCAGCGATGCCCCGAGGCCAAAGCGCGGTCCGGAGGGACTCGTCGGGCTGCTCCCCCGGGCCTTCAGGGGCTACATTAGCAGCGACGCCCTGTGAGTGGAAAGGGTTAGAAGTTTAACCTCTGAAGTATTTCTTAAGGAAACTGGAAGAAACTTAACCAGGCTTTTATGCTGAATAAACACACATCAAGCATTTTCCCTTAGCTTAAAGGTTTCGCTTTTATAAAAACCTATTGTGGTCAAAGGTGTTTTTGAAGAGTACCTGGAAACTTCAGTTACACTTAAGTAGTTTACTTCAGAATTTTTCCTGAGAGAATTTCACTGGAAAGCTCAGTTGCTCAAATCAGAAATTCTTAAGCAGCTGCACCCTCTTGTTACACATTAAATTACACGTGCAATTTATAATTTGAGGCAATGTAGCAAGCCCCACCCCCCCAAACCCTCAGAAATTCCTCAGCACTTCTGCTAGATCCGTTTTTCATAATCTGTTATATTTTGCTACCAGGGAAGTCTGGCCATAAATAGTCTTGGATGTAGTGAATGTGGTGAAGATTATGGGAAAAGTAAGAGAAGCAGTAGTTTTGAGGAAGATTTTTTAAAATGGAGTGTTTTTCTTTTTCTACTTTTTTCTAAGCTTAATAATAATAATAAACCTTCTGTAGCTGATAATTACTTTAAGCAGATAATCATAAAAGTCTGCTAAAATCCACCCAGCTGGAAGAATGAAAAGTTTCTCCAATTTTTCTTCTCCTACTTTTTGTTTTCTATCTTGAATGTGCCTGTGAGATGTCTGACAGTGTTTCATTTTGTGAACAGTTCAAAGAATGGGATTCTCACTAGCTGAACTAGAGCGGACCTGGTGGCTCAGATGGTGAAGAATGTGCCCCCAGTGTGGGAGAGCCGGGTTCCATCCCTGGGTCAGGAAGATCCCCTGGAGAAGGGAATGGCTATCTACTCCTGTATTCTTGCCTGAAGAGTTCCATGGACAGAGGAGCATGGCAGGCTGCAGTCCATGTGGCTGCAAAGAGTCGGACATGACTGAGCAACTAACACTTTCTCACACTCAAGGGTGCTGAAAATGGAAATTGGATTCTTGTCTAGTTTTAAGATTTTCATATTGCATGTTGTGGCTCTAAGTGGTTTACTCAGCAGACAGCAGAGCCAGGAGAGACAGGGTATGAATGTGTGCATAGACTCTACACTGTAGGGGAATGGGTAATTACAATTTACACATCACTTTAACCCTGAAATCTTCCCTACCCCTTACCCCCACCCCATACACACAAACACCCTCTCACAAAGATAAACACACAGAACTGAAACTGCTGAACCAGGGGCATTTCTGGACTCTCCGGTTCTTTCTGTTCCGTCTCTGATGGGGGTGCCAGTGAGCAACAAATCAGCAAAAAGTAGCTCTAGAGGGCAAGGAGAAGCTGGAGGATGAAAATACAGAAGTGCATCTTGCTGTGATTTATGGTGGTACTGATGAACCTATTTGCAGGGCAGCAATGGAGACAGAGGCACAGAGGACAGACTTACGGCCCAGGGCTGGGGGGAGGATCGAGAGGATGAGAGGGATGGAGAGAGTAGCATGGAAGCATATACACCACCACATGTGAAGCAGACAGCCAGTGGGAATTTGCCGTTTGACTCAGGGAACTCAGACTGGGGCTCTGTGACAACCTAGAGGGGTGGGTGGGGTGGGAGGCAGGGAGGTTCAAGAGGGAGGGGAGATATGTATAGCTATGGCTAATTCCTGTTGATGTATGGCAGAAATCAAACCAATATTGTAAAGCAATTATCCTTCAATTTAAAATAAACTTTTAAAAAAATGCAGAAGTGGATAAAATTGAAGGCACTGCAAGGACCTAACCAGTGATGAGGCTGTGCATTTGCCTTAACACAACCCTTAGAACTAATTGGGCTTTTTTTCTTTTAATCTCACATTTTTTTTTCCCATCATTTATTTGGCTTCATCAAGTCTTAGTTGCAGCATTCGGGATCTTTATTGCCTCATGCAGGATCTTTCGTTGCAGCATATGGACTCTCTAGTTGGGGTTCAGGCTTCGTTGCAGGGAGGCTTGTGGGATCTTAGTTAACCGACCAGGGATCGAACCCAAGACCCCTGCATTGCAAGGTGGATACCACTGGATCAGCAGGGAAGTCCTTAATTGGGCTTTAAAGCTCTTCAGTATTACGGTTTCTCTCCCAAACTGAAGCTGTCACCATATTACAATATACTGTAAACATTATCCCAGACAGAACTTTAAGCTGTCTAGCTGCTCATGGGCTTTGTATCAATGGACTCAAATGCTTTGGGGGAGGAAGCAGGGCACATTTCAAAAATAAGTAACTTTTCAAAAGTTACTCTGATCTACTTCCTTAGAGTGATGATTCTGTGTGTGTATGTGTGTATGCTCAGTTGCTCAGCTGTGTCTGACTCTTTGCAACCCCATGAACTGAAGCTTGTCAGGCTCCTCTGTCCATGGAATTTTCCAGGCAAGAATACTGGAGTGGGTTGCCATTTCCTTCTCCAGGGGATCTTTGACACAGGGATCGAACCTGAATCTCTTACTCTGGCAGACAGATTCTTTACTTCTGAGCTACTAGGGAAGCCAATGTGATGAATAGAACACTATTATTTTTCAAAATGATAACTATTGTTTCAACCTTATTTTTGAAAATAACTTCCAAGTAATCCTAGGAGCAGGGTCAGTGGGTTGCCAGTCAGAGTTGGTTATAAACAGTGCCAGTGAATTGATAACACCCCACCAGGTAGAGAGGCTGAAACTTGCTTTAAATGGGTTCCCCCACCTGGAAATGAACGCATGCCAACCCGCCACTTTCTGAGTACTGGCCAGAATGAGACTTTGAAGCTGAATTGGACTGGGTTGTCCCCTTGTCGGACATCCTCCGGTGGCCTCCCTTTCGGTACCAAGGTTGGCAAGGCCTGGGGTCCTACCTCTCCTCTTTGACTCATTTTCAGTTTCAGTTCTTGCTGCTCCAGCCACAATGGTCTGTCTGGCTCTTTTGCTGTGGAAGTTCCCTCTGGCTGGAATCTTTTCCTGAAGATTTCTGCACGCTAGCTCAGTTGCTCTCCTGAAGAGGCCTTCCCTCACTGCCACCTCTGCTATACTTATGCACACACTCTCTTAAACCACTCTACCGCTGTCTGATGGGTTCCTCTCTGTTTTCCAAGCAGGGTGCTCAGTATCTGCTGTTGCTTAGTCGCTAAGTCGTGTCCTACTCTTGTTGACCCCATGGACTGTACCCACCAGGCTCGTCTGTCAATGGGATTTCCTGGCGAGAATACTGAAGTGGATTGCCATTTCCTTCTCCAGGGGGTCTCCATGGCCCAGGGATCGAACCCTCGTCTCCTGTATGGGCAGGTGGATTTTTTACCTACTGAGCCACCAGGGAAGCCTGCTCAGTATCTGCAAAGATCAATGCCTCTGTGGGTGTCGCTGTGTCTTCCTCCAGCTTCTTTCTCCCTTCTGGCTTTTCCAGAAACAATTGCCGCAGCTCCCATGCCCTTGTGCTTGGGGCTTGGTTGCTAGAAAACAATTTTTCATTTCACTGTTATGCCAAAATGATTTCATTACTAGAAAGGTTACAGTAGATTTGTGGTCTGTATTAAGGCCAATGGAGCAAAATTAGCATTTTTTATAGTCTCTTAAGATAAAATTAAAAGCCAATTTTTCATGTTAAAGATACAGTTTAACAGCTCCTTGCCTAGAGTAGATTGCCTAATTCCCAGGTCACTGTGGCCCCGAGTGTCTTGACTTTGGCATGTTGTTACTAGTTTAATCTTAACCCAAAACACAGGACTCAGAGTGGGGGTGGGGGTGGCGGAAATGCATCTCAGCTGGGAGTTAATTATTATAAAAATGTGAAAAAAAAGCGGGTTATTATTAATCCTGTGTGCTTCAAGGGACTGGAATGGAAATGTTAACAGGGGCTGAGTGACCAAATGGGCTGGGCTTCCTGTCCTGCCTGGCCGGCCTCTGGGGAGCCCTGGTGCAGTGACTAACTCTCGGGACCTCAGTTCCCTCGGGTCTAGTGGAACTCTTCGTTGTTCGTGGAACCACTGGGAGGATAAAGGAGCCAATGTCATGTGATAAAAGCTCTCAAACTATTAGCCATTGTTACCCATGCTCCCTCCCTTCTGAACTCAAATTTTGTGGCAATTGTTTTTCTTAAATCAAAGGTACTGGGGGAAAAGTTTCTCCTTTTCTCACTGAAATGTGTCCTAAGTTGCAACTTGAAACAGGAGGGCAGATCTGTGGGCCAGCCCCCCCTCCACTGGTCAGAGCGCTTTGGTGGAGGGCTGTGGGGGGTCCATTCTGGAGCACAGAATTCCTTGCTCGGTAGGACTGTTTCCTGGTAGTTCTTCGAACAGAACCCACACTCGTTACCTCAGACAAGGCAGGACCTGTCCTGACTGCTCCCCTTCCTGCCCCACCATGACCCTCACTCCTTGAATTCAGGCTTAACTTGGTCCAGGAATAGCTTCCCGTCATGTGCCTCTCAGGAAGGTATAAAAATGAAGTCCAGTTCCTGCTCGGCCTTTCCCACACCACTCTAAAGTGGGTGTGGTTTTGTTTTGGTTACTTTTTTTTTTTGGTTGTTTGAGTGTAAACATCCAGATAATTCCTTTCCTTTTTTCCAGATAAAACTAGGTTTGCCAAATGCAGGCTTCCGGTTGCAGCGGCTGCAAAATGAAGCTGTTTCTTGGGCGGTACTCTTGGCCTGTGACTGAGTGGGTGCATGCAGGTGGTCTCGTGGCAGATGGACCAGGCAAGGAGCCCCAGGTGTGCTCCTGGTTTCCAGATGCATCCTGCCTAGTGGCAGGTGTGAGCAAGCCCCCCATGTACCCCAGGAAAAGCCCAGACTCCTCTGCCTCCCATGCTCTGGGCATTTGCTAACCCCTGACCCAGAGGGAACTCGTTCTCTATCTTGTTCCTGGTTCCAGCCCTGCTGCCTCCAGCTAAAATGCTGAAAATGCCACCCGACAGGAAGATCCTGTGGCCCGTTTTAGAGAGCAAGAATACTTAGGGCACCTACCAGCCAGCACTTTCTCCCTCCTAGGCCTTAATTTTCTTTGAAGTGAGGCTGTTGAACTGTATGGAAGATTTTTTTTTTTAATATGGACCATTAAAAGAAAAATTGTATTTATTTATTTATGAGTGTGCTGGGTCTTCCTTCATTGCCACTCGGGCTTTTTCTCTAATTGCCGTGTGAGTGCACATGCTAAATCGCTTCAGTCCTGTCCGACTCTGCGCCAGCCAGACTCCTCTGTCCTGGAATTCTCTAGGCAAGAATACTGGAGTGGGTTGCCATGCCCGCCTCCAGGGGATCCCTCCCACCAAGGGGTCGAACTCTCGTCTTTTACATCTCCTACGCTGACAGGCAGCAAGTGGGGGCGACTCTCTAGTTTCGGTGCGCGGGCTTCTTATTACAGTGGCTTCTCGTTGCAGAGCGTGAGCTCTAGGGTGCATGGGCTTCAGCAGTTATGGCTCCTGGGCTCTAGAGCACAGGCTGAATAGTTCTGGTGCACGGCTTTAGTAGCTCCTCTGCATGTAGGATCCTCCCAGATCAGGGATGGAACCCGTGTCACTTGCACTGGCAGACGGATTGCCTACCCCTGAGCCACCAGGGAAGCCCGGGATATGGACGATTTTTAAAGTCTTACACTCTGTTTTCTGTTGTGGCCTTTTGGCCAAGAGGCATGTGGGATCTTAGTTCCCTTGCCAGGGACCAAACCCACACCCCTGCGTTGGAAGATGAAGTCTTAACCCCTGGATGATCAGGGAAGTTCCATGGAAAATTCTTAACCACAGCGAAGGCCCAGGTCTTCCCTGGGTTCTTGAGGCCTGGAAGCTTGGCCCCACCAGCTGTGGGCAGCCTGCACTCACGGTCGCTATTTCCACTCTGTCGGAGCCTCTGCCAGCCAGCAGGGTCCGGCGGGCACAGCCTGGCTCCCATGTCAGGCCACCTCCTTAGGCCCCAGTGTTTCAAAGCGAAGTGAGGGTGTTGTTGCTGTTGTTATCTAGTTGCTAAGTTGTGTCCAGGGCTACTTGTGACCCCATGGACCATAGCCCACCGGGGTCCCCGTCCATGGGATTTTCTAGGCGAGAATGCTGGAGTGCATTGCTGTTTCCTTTTCCGAGGGATCTTCCCCACCCAAGAATCGAATCCGAGTCAAGGAAGAATAGTTATGTCTTAAAGAGTCTGTTGAAAATTCAGCACTCCATTCTAAAACATTTCATTTCATCCTTTTGTCCCCAGTCCAGTATTCTTGGACTTCCTTTGTGGCTCAGCTGGTAAAGAATCTGCCTGCAATGTGGGAGACCTGGATTCGATCCTTGGGTTGGGAAGATCCCCTGAAGGGAAAGGCTACCCACTCCAGTATTCTGGCCTCGAGAATTCCATAGACTGTATAGTCCATGGGGTCACAAAGAGTCGGACACGACTGAGTGACTTTCACTACACTCACTTGTCCATTTCATCCACTGTTAGTTCATCTTTCACTTAATGGTAAAATGGATTTTCCAGGAGTCTTGGGGGATGGCAGGGGTGCGGGAAGGAGCAGGGCAGAGGGGAGAGGGAGAAAAAGAGAGAGGAGACATGTTGACTTTATGTTTGGACTGAGATCATAGATACACAGAAGTTTTACACCAAAAGCTAAGCAAGCATGTTGGAGTGACTTAGGTTTAGAGAAAAACCATTGCATTTCATAATCACAACGCATAGGTGTTTGTGGCAGCAGATTTTATGCTTGTATGTTTCTCCCTGTCCTCAGACATTAATGGGGTCTTCTGGATTTTTCCCAGTCAGGCCCTTCATAGGTGTTGTCTAGCTTCTGGGGAGTCAAGCAAGGCCCCGGCGATATCTGATCATCACTGCTTAGAGCTTTGTCCCAGCTCACTCTGGGATGGGGCCCATCCGCAGAATTTAGGTCTCAGGCTGGAACTTGAGGATCAGGCAAATGCTGTCTGACAGGTCCCTTTTCTTTATAACCTGCTTTTGGGTTCAGGGATTGGGGGTGGGGGGGCTGACGGCTCCAGTTATGTCAGCATTCAGAGCCAGTGGACGTCTTAGAATTTGCTTAGCTCTGGTCCTTCCTCTCCTTGGACATACAAAGGAAAGCCTTGTTTATTTTGGAGAAGGGATTGTTTTGCTATTGTAAGTCACAGGGCTTTCAAAGCTGCTCATAAAAGACCGACCTCACTATCGTTGTCGAAAATGATCTTTTCTACAAGTAAGAACAGGCTGTCTTCATGGAGAATATTAGAGCATAAACTCAGACTTGCTGAAAGTACTTTTCTGTCCTGGTGCTGCGTAGTGAATGCGCAGTGAGGTGATGAATATTCATGGCCTCCCAAGGGTGGCCTGTTTTCCACTGGGCACAGTTCAGGGCAGGCTGCCTCCACACAGGAAGTGAAAGCACCCTTTGAGGCTCTTTTTTCTTTTTTTTAAAAATTCGGGCACATGATTTGAAGATTTGTTGATGAAAACAAGGTTCTTTGAAAGTTTGAGGACAAAGGAAAAAGGAAGCTCTTAGACTTTAGTAGGAAATCTACAGCATTAGGTTAAAAAAAAAACCCACTTTGAGAGTCTGAGCATGTAAAGTCCTCAGCCCAGTTGCAACGTGCAGGGATAGTCATGGTGCAGAAACTGCATGTCTCCGCTGATCAAATAGGGGGCAGATAGGTGATTCTGGGATCTCTTCTGGGCAGGAAACGGATTGCATCTGAAAGAGAGATGTGGGCTAGAACAGTTTCTCTCCTTGAGAGTCAGACATAGGGCCGGCATGAGTATGGTCCCCCAACCCACCGACCCCAGCCCTGTGCCTGACTCTGGCTATAAGTGTCTTCAGCCTAGAAATGGGGCCTGAGGCAGTGTAGGGTGTCCCTTAAAAATGAGTCATGGGACTTCCCTGGCAGTCCAACGGTTAAGACTTGATGCTTCCAATGCAAGGAGCACCGGTTTGATCCCTGGTCAGGAAACTAAAGATCCTGCATGCCTTGCGGCATAGCCAAAACCTAACTAGCTAAATAAACTAATAATACAGTCTTCACAATTCCCTGGTGCTCTGGGGGTTAGGACTCAGCACTTGCACTGCCATGGGCCTGGGTCAAAAAACAAATGAAGTCTGGGAAAAAAAAGAGTCCTGCCTGTGTGGCTTCTTTCCTGTGGGCAGCTACCATTCCCCGCTGCCCTTGCTGGCTGTGTCCCCATGATCTACCCTCCTCTCCCCACTCCCACCTCCAGTTCTGTCTGGGGCGATAGAAGAGTCTGGAAACACAGAGGTGTATTTCTGAGGATCCTGGACGTGCTCAAAATCCTTCAAGCTAGGCTTCAGCAGTACTTAAATTAAGAACTTCCAGATGTACAAGCTGGGTTTAGAAAAGGCAGAGGAACCAGAGATCAAATTGCCAACATTCGTTGGATCATAGAGAAAGCAAGGGAATTCCAGAAAAACATCTGTTTCTGTTTCATTAATTACTTGAAAGCCTTTGATTTCGTGGATCACATAAAGCTGTAACATTCTTAAAGAGGTAGGATTACCAGATCACCTTACCTGCCTGCTGAGAAACCTCTATGCAGATAAAGAAGCGAGAGTTAGAACTTGACATGGAAAGAAGTATGTCAAGGCTGTATGTTGTCACCCTGCTTATGTAACTTGTATGCAGAGTACCTCATTCGAAATGCTGGGCTGAATGACACGCAAGCTGGAATCAAGATTGCAGGGAGAAATATCAATAACCTTCAGATATGCAGATGACACCACCCTTATGGGAGGAAGTGAAGAAGAACTAAAGAGCCTCTCGATGAAAGTGAAAGAGGAGAGTGAAAAAGCTGGCTTAAAACTCAACATTCAAAAAACGAAGATCATGGCATCTGGTCCCATCACTAAATGGTAAATGGAAGGGGAAAAAGTGGAAGGAGTGACATATTTTCTCTTCTTGGGCTTTAAAATCAATGTAGATGGTGACTGCAGCCATGAAATTAGGAGACTCTTGCTTCTTGGAAAGAAAGCTATGACAAATCGAGACAGCGTATTAAAAAGCAAAGACATCACTTTTACTGAAAAAGATCCATATAGTCAAAGGTATGGTCTTTCCAGTAATCATGTATGGATGTGAGAGTTGAACCATAAAGAAGGCTGAGCACTGAAGAACTGATGCTTTCAAATTGTTGGCCTGAAGAAGACTCTTGAGAGTCCTTGGACAGCAAGCAGATTAAACCAGTCAGTCCTAAAGGAAATCAAGCCTGAAGATTCAATGGAAGGATTGATGCTGAAGCAGAAGCTCCAATACTTTGGCCGCCTGATGCAAACAGCAGACTCATTGGAAAAGAACCTGATGCTGGGAAAGAGTGAAAGCAAAAGAAGAGGATGGCAGAGGCTGAGATGGTTGTTGGTTGGCCTCACCAGTTCAATGGATATGAACTCGGGCCAACTCCAGAAGATAGTGAGGGACAGGGAGCCTGGCGGTCCTGCAGTCTATGGGGTCACAAAGAGTCAAACACGACTTAAAGATGGAACAACAACAGTGTGTGGAATTGATGTTAATTCTTCTTTAAGCATTTGGTGTAATTCTCCAGTAAAATTGTTTGGGCCTGGAAATTTGTTTTGAGGGTGTTCTTTAAATTATAAATTCAATTTCCTTACCTGGTGCTATTCAAATGATCTGTTTCATATTGAGCGAGTTGTGGTTCAGTTCAGTTCAGTTGCTCAATTGTGTCTGACTCTTTGCAACCCCAGGAACTGCAGCACACCAGGCCTCCCTGCCCATCACCAACTCCCAGAGTTTACTCAAACTCATGTCAATTGAGTCAGTGATGCCATCCAACCATCTCATCCTATGTTGGCCCCTTCTCCTCCTGCCCTCAATCTTTCCCAGCATCAGAGTCTTTGCAGCTGACTCAGTTCCTCGCATCAGGTGGCCAAAGTATTGGAGTTTCAGCTTCAGCATCAGTCCTTCCAATGAATATTCAGAACTGATTTCCTTTAGGATGGACTGGTTGGATCTCCTTGCAGTCCAAGGGACTTGTGAGTTGTGGTAGTTTGTGTTTTTTGAGGAATTAGTCCATTTCCTCTATGTTGAATTTGTATGTAGAGTTGTTCATAGTGTTTAGTTATCATTATTATGATTTTTACGGTTTTTTGACAGGAAAGTAGGATTTATTGGTGGGCATGAGTAAGGAGGGGACAGTGCCACGGCTCTCCTGAGTGCAGGGCCTGCCATTTGTCCAGGGGCCACGATTACGATGTATTTAACCACACAGCTATCTGGGATGAGCTGCTTTTCTGTCACCGTGTCTTCAAATTCATCTATATTAAACTTGGTAAATCCCCACATCTTGGAGATGTGGATCTTCTGGCAGCCTGGGAACTTGAACTTGGCCCTGTGAAGGGCCACAGTCACATGTTCTTTTTTCTGCAACTTGTTGTGGGTGGACATTATGACTTGGCCAATGTGGACTCTGGCCACTCTGCCCTGGGGCTTTCTAGAGGCCCTGCATATACTTGTCTTGAGCCTAGATTGGGGACAGCACACTAGACATAAATGTCCACTGGAAAAGGCTGTCTGCAGGGTCCATTAGAGCAACCCATACAGGCAGCAGGCTGCAAAAACTATGGAGGAGGCTGCTGTTTGCAGCTATTGCACTCTAGACTCCCCCGGGAAAGGAGCACGGTGGGCTTCAGTTCAGTTCAGTTCAGTCACTCAGTCGTGTCCAACTCTTTGCGACCTCATGAATCGCAGCACGACAGGCCTCCCTGTCCGTCACCAACTCCCAGAGTTTACTCAAACTCATGCCCATTGAGTTGGTGATGCCATCCAACCATCTCATCCTCTGTCGTCCCCTTCTCCTCCTGCCCTCAATCTTTCCCAGCATCAGGGTCTTTTCCAATGAATCAGCTCTTTGAATGAGCTGGCCAAAGTATTGGAGTTTCAGCCTCAGCATCAGTCCTTCCAATGAACACCCAGGACTGATCTCCTTTAGAATGGACTGGTTTGATCTCCTTGTAGTCCAAGGGACTCTCAAGAGTCTTCTCCAACACCATAGCTCAAAAGCATCAATTTTTTGGTGCTCAGCTTTCTTCACAGTCTAACTCTCACATCCATACATGACCACTGGGAAAACCATAGCCTTGTCTAGATGGACCTTTGTTGGAAAAGTAATGTCTCTGCTTTTTAATATGCTATCTAGGTTGATCATAACTTTCCTTCCAAGAAGTAAGCGCCTTTTAATTTCATGGCTGTAATCACAATCTGCAGTGATTTTGGAGTCCAAAAAATTAAAGTCTGACACTGTTTCCACTGTCTCCCCATCTATTTCCCATGAAGTGATGGGACCAGATGCCATGATCTTAGTTTTCTGAATGTTAAGCTTTAAACCAACTTTTTCCCTCTCCTCTTTCACTTTCATCAAGAGGCTTTTTAGTTCTTCTTCACTTTCTGCCATAAGGGTGGTGTCATCTGCCTATCGGAGTTTATTGATATTTCTCCCAGCAATCTTGATTCCAGCTTGTGCTTCATCCAGCCCAGCGTTTCTCATGATGTACTCCATATATAAGTTAAATAAGCAGGGTGACAATATACAGCCTTGATGTATTCCTTTTCCTATTGGGAACCAGTCTGTTGTTCCATATCCAGTTCTAACTGTTGCTTCCTGACCTGCATACAGGTTTCTCAAGAGGCAGGTCAGGTGGTCTGGTATTCCCATCTCTTTCAGCATTTTCCACAGTTTATTGTGATCCACATAGCTGAAGGCTCTGGTGTAGTCAATAAAGCAGAAATAGATGTTTTTCTGGAACTCTCGCTTTTTTGGTGATCCAGTGGATCTTGGCAATTTGATCTCTGGTTCCTCTGCCTTTTCTAAAACCAGCTTGAACATCTGGAAGTTCACGGTTCACATATTGCTGAAGCCTGGCTTGGAGAATTTTGAGCATTACTTTACTAGCGTGTGAGATGAGTGCAATTGTGTGGTAGTTTGAGCATTCTTTGGCATTGCCTTTCTTAGGGATTGGAATGAAAACTGACCTTTTCCAGTCCTGTGGCCACTGCTGAGTTTTCCAAATTTGCTGGCATATTGAGTGCAGCACTTTCACAGCATCATCTTTCAGGATTTGAAATAGCTCAACTGGAATTCCATCACATCCACAGTGGGCTTAGTTGGTAGCAAACATAGTATTTCATTATTATACTTTTGATGTCTTCAGAGTCTGTAGTTATATTCCCTGTTTTATTCCTGATATTAGTAATTTGTGTCTTTTTTTCTTTTGTCAGTCTTGCTAGAGACTTATCAATTTTATTGATTTTTTTTCAAACAACTAGCTCTTTGTTTCATTGATTTACCCTATAGCTTTTCTTTTTTCAATTTATTTCCTATATTTATTTTCTTCCTTCTTTTTGATTTGGGTTTGCCTTGCTCTTCTTTTTCTGTGTTATGAGCACAGACTACTAAATAAAATTTCTGCTCAAAACTGTGTCAAATATGTCCCACATATTTTGATATATTGTAACTTCATTTTCACTCTGTTCAATGTATTTTAAAAAAAATTTCCCTTGAGACTTTCCCTTTACTCCATAGATTATTTAGCACTTAGTTTGCAAGTATTTGGGAAATTTCTAGTTACCTTCTGTTATTAATTTATATTTATTTCCATTGTAATCAGGGAATAAAAACTGTACCAGTTTAGTTCTTTTAAATTTGTTGAGATTTGCTTTATGGCTCACGAAGTAGTTTATCTTAGTTTATATCCCATGATCATTTGGAAAGGATGTGTATTCTGCTGCTGTTGGGTGGAATGTTTTATAAATGTAGTCTAGATTCTTTTCATTGGCGGTCTTATCAAGTTCTTCCATATCCTTGCTTATTTTGTGCCCAGTTCTTTTTTCCATTGTTGAAAGAGAGATGTTGAAGTCTTTCCTATCATTGCTGATTTCTCTATGTCTCCTTTCAGATCTTTTCGGTTTTGCTTCACATATTTTGCAACTCGTTGCTTTGGTTCATACTTATTTAAGACTGCTATGTCTTCTTGATAGATGGACTTTTATCATTACATAATACGTCTTACTTGTAATTTTCCTTGTTTTGAAATCTACTTTATCTGATGTTAATGTAGTCATCTTGCTTTTCTTTTCATTGTGGTTGTGTGATTATTTTTCCTATCTTTTGTATTCAACTTGCCTGTATCATTTTATTTGGAGTGAATTTTTTTATAAATGGCAGATAGTTGGTTCATGTTTCTTTAATCTACTCTGCCAATCTTTGTATTTTAATAGAAGTATTTAGATCATTTATGTTTAATGTAATTAGTGGTCTATTAGGTGTTGATGTTTTACCAGTTCAAGTAAATTACACAATCCCTACTTCCTTTTAAGTTCCTTTCAGTTCAGTTCAGTCGCTCAGTCGTGTCCAACTCTTTGTGACCCCATGAACTACAGCACGCCAGGCCTCCCTGTCCATCACCAACTCCTGGAGTTAACCCAAACCCACATCCATTGAGTTGGTGATGCCATCCAACCATCTCATCCTCTGTCGTCCCCTTCTCCTCCTGCCCTCAATCTTTCCCAGCATCAGGGTCTTTTCCAATGAGTCAGTTCTTCACACTGGGTGGCCAGAGTTTTGGAGTTTCAGCTTCAACATCAGTCCTTTCAATGAACACCCAGGACTGATCTCTTTAGGATGGACTGTTTGGATCTCCTTGCAGTCCAAGGGACCCTCAAGAGTCTTCTCCAACACCATAGCTCAAAAGCATCAATTCTTCGGTGCTCAGTTTTCTTTATAGTCTAACTCTCACATCCATACATGACCACTGGAAAAACCATAGCCTTGACTAGATGGACCTTTGTTGGCAGAGTAATGTCTCTGCTTTTCAATATGCTGCCTAGGTTGGTCATAACTTTCCTTCCAGGGAGTAAGCATCTTTTAATTTCATGGCTGCAATCACCATCTAAAGTGATTTTGGAGCCCAGAAAAATAAAGTCAGCCACTGTTTCCACTGTTTCCCTATCTATTTGCCGTGAATTGATGGGACTGGATGCCATGATCTTAGTTTTCTGAATGTTAAGCTTTTTTTTTTTTTTTTGAATGTTAAGCTTTAAGCCAACTTTTTCACTCTCCTCTTTCACTTTCATCAAGAGGCTCTTCAGTTCTTCGATTTCTGCCGTAAGAGTGGTGTCATCTGCATATCTGAGGTTATTGATTAAGTCCCTTTAGCTCCCCCATTTAAGCATAATTATCTTAAATATTTCTTCATCATATATAAAATCACATCAGACAGTGTTGCAGACAGTGTTGCTGGTTCTTCAACCATCAAACATAATTTAGAAAAATTAAAGAGTAGAAATTCTGTTGTATTGATCAATATTTTTGTTTTCTGTGTTTTTTTCCTTCCTCCTAATGATTTAGGCTTTATTTTTTTTATTGTTTCCTTTCTGCTTGGAGAATTTCATTTAGCTATTCTTTTAGAGTAGGTCTGCTGATGACAAATTCTCTTAGTTTTCCTTAGTATGAAAATATTTTGGTTTTCCTTTCATTCCAGAAGAATTCTGAGTTGACATTCCTTCTCTCTTATCACTTAGGAAAGCGTGCCACTTCCTTCTAGAAATTCACTATCATTTGAATTGGTTTCCCCTGTAAGTAAGGTATCTTCTCTCTTAGTGCTTTAAAAATGCTTTTTTTGTCTTTAGAATTCAGAAGTTTGACTATAATGTATCTTGGTGTGGATATTTTTTGAGTTTATTTTATTTTGGATTCATTCAGATGTTGTATTTTGTAGGTTTTTATCTTTTTTCATATTTGGGAAGTTATCAGCCATTATTTCTCCAAGTGCTTTTTCAGCCTTGCCCTCTTTGTCTTTTCCTTCCAGAACTCTGATGATACAAATATTAGCTCTTCAGTAATAGTCCTACAGTCTGCAGAGACTCTGCTCATTTTTTTATGTTGCTCAGATTGGATAATTTCCTATTGCTCTATCTTCTGGTTCACTTATTCTTTCCTCTGACCCTTCATTCTGCTGTTGAGTCCATCCACTGAGTTTTCTATTTTGATTATTGTATCTTTTAGTTCAAAAATTCCCATTTGCTTCTCTTCTCACTCTTCTATTTTTTTACTGAGACTTTATATAAAGTATTTGCTAAAAGACTTCCTATTTTATTCATGAATTTCATATTCATTGAAGTATTTTTTAAATATCTATTTAACTGCACCAGGCCTTAGTTGTGGCATGCAGGACCTTCAATCTTTCTTGTGGCATGTGGGTTGTTTATTTGTGACATGTGGGATCTTTCAGTTATGGTATGAGAACTCCTAGTTGTGGCCTATGGGATCTAGTTCCCCAACTAGGGATTGAACTCAGGCATGTCACATTGGAAGTCAGAGTCTTAGCCACACGACCACCAGGGAAGTCCCTCTTTGAAATATTTTTATGATTCCTTCTTTAAAAGCTTTTTCGAATAACTCCCTGTTATCTTGGTTTTTGTATTTCATTCAGTTTGAGATAGAATTTTCTTTTTTATTGAAACCTAGACATTGAGGGTATTATGTGACTGACTCTTATTTGCCTTTTGTTTCATGTAGTTTCCTTTGAACTGCTGTGGAGGTAGAATTCTACATTCCCCAGTGGATCGCCTTCCCTTCTCCAGGGGATCTTCCCAACCCAGGATGGAGCCCAGGTCTCCCACATTGCAGGAGGATTCTTTACCAGCTGAGTTATGAGGAAAGCCCTGAGTTCCCCACTCAACCTCCATTGACATCTAAGGGTGAGATGTTTTTGCCAGTCAGAAGTAGGGTGGCAGCTCTGGCTGGGGAAAGGGTAGGAGTGCCTGGTTACTTTACGACAGTTCCCACCTGATCGCCACTGACCCTAGAGGAGTTGTGAAATCTCTGACTCCCTACTGGGGACAAGGAGAGATGCCTTATTCATGCCATGTGGAAATAAAAGTCTAGGCATCCCATATGGGCTTTACTAACACCAGTCGGTGGGGGAAAAATGCCACCTCTCTTCTTGGCCTTCTCTGATACCACCCAGTGGAGCATTTGTGGCACCTCTTTATAGCCTGGTCAGGGTTCAAGTCTAGGTTGCCCACTTGACCTTTGCTGGCATGGTTGGGGATGGGGCCATGGCTTTTTCTGGATTGTTTGCCTGGAGAAGAGCAGTTTGCTGTTTAAAAGTCTTCTGTCTTGCCTGGCTGCCCTTTCCTAGTCCTTTGATTGGAGGTAACAGGCTTTTATTGTTGTTTTTTGTCTTTGCCTGTTAGCATTTCCAAATCTAGGATACCCCGAACAAGAGGAGACTCAGGGAATTCATCACCATGTTGTTCTTAGGTCCCCAGGACCCTAGTCAGACTACCGTCTCTCCACTCTTCAGAGTTTTTTAAAAAGTTCCTTTTATACGTAATACCCTGTGTTTTCAGGTATACTTGGTGCAAGAAGTAGGGAAAGATCCATTTACTCTGCCTTGGGAGGGAATTCTTTGCCCTCTTGTCACTTGGAAAAGTTATGAACAAACAGTGCTGTCTAAGGTATTTGGTCCTTAGAGATGGTGACCTTTTTTTTAATGATTCATTTATTCATTTAATTGTTGGTTGTGCTGGATCTTTGTTGCTACACTTGGGCTTTCTCTAGTTGTGGCGAGCAGGGGCCACTCTTCATTGTGGTGGCTTCTCCGCTTGTGGAGCACGACCTCTAGGCACACAGGCTTCAGCAGGTGCAGCTCCTGGGCGCCATAGTTGTGGTGCATGGCCTTAGTTGCCGTGCAGCACGTGGCATCTTCCCAGATCAGGGGTCAAACCCATGTCCCTTCATTGGCAGGCGGATTCTTAACCACTGGGCCACCAGGGAAGTCTGAGATGGTCACATTTTTAAAGGAAATATTTCTTCCTGAAAAGAATGACTAAAACGAATAGGATTTCAAGTATTAGTGGGCTGGTGGATGTGTATTGCAGGTGGCAGGGCAGAAGAGTTAAACTTGGGGACAGAGGGTCTCTCCTGGGTCTTGTGAAAGCCACAGCTGGCCCTTGCAGAGAGCCAACCCCAGACACGGGGCCAAGCTTCACAACCCTTGCCAGAAAGTGTCCCCTCAGACACTTGGCGTGCTGCCAAAGGGGAAAGAGAAGGAAAACCGCCCTTGGTTGGGTAAACATATATTCCTGCTTCCCTGCCAGAGGCAGAAGAAGCCAAGTCAGCGTCATCGGTTCTATGTGTCCGCCTGTGGAAGTCCAGGCATGACTCTCTGTGCCTTGGAAACAAAGTAGATCAGATGTTTCAGGTGACCAGGCACCTCCTCAGTGGTCTCCTCTGGCCGCCAAGAGAAGCAGGCATTACACACCCTCCTTCACAGACCAGGAGAGTGAGTCCCAGAAGGACATGTGACTGGGGAAGGGAATTTCTGGTGGTCCAGTGGTTAAGGCTCTGGACTTCCACTGTGAGGGATGCAGGTTCAATCTCAGGACAAAGAACTATTAATAAGGTCCCACATGCCTCTGAGGTGTGGCCAGAATAAGAAAGGACAAGTGATTGGCACAGGGTCATCTCTCTTCTGAGTGGCTGAGCCAGAACTGAACTCTGGTACCATAGGCCTTGTTCATCCCAGGCTCCCAAGCCACAATGCATTTAAAACATCAGGGTTCCCAGGCAGGAGCCCCCACCCCCACCCCACCCCCAGATGGTTTGGGCCACCAGATGGATGCATTCCCTAATACCCTAGGAATTAGGTCTGACCCCAATTCCTCTAGAATCACTAGAGGAGATTTTTAAAAATCTCAATACCTAAGCTGTACTGCTGGCCAATAAATTCAACCTCTGGGTGAAACACAGGCATCAGAGTTTTAAAAGCTTCCCTGGAGATCCTGACATTCTGCTGGTTTTGAGAGCATGGTGGAGTTAGGAGATGATGTGAAGATTCGCAGTCTGAATCTGGAGCTCTGTTTTCTGGGCGCATTAGTGCTCAACTCTCAGAAAGGACTGGACTTCCCAGATGGCTCAGTGGTAAAGAATTCACCTACCACTGCAGGAGACACAGGTTCAATCCCTGGGTTGTGCAGATCCCCTGGAGAAGGAGATGGCAACCCACTCCAGCATTCTTGCTTGGAGAATCCCATGGACGGAGGAGCCTGGTGGGCTATGGTCCGTGGGGCCGCAAAGAGTCAGACATGACTGAGCAACTGAGCACGCAAGCAACAGAAAGGACTAGGGGGTCACAGTCTGCTGGGAAAGGTGCCTTTGCAAAGCACTTCTATTGAGAAAAAGTCAAATGCTCAAATCAAAAAATGGGTGCAGGCAGAAGGGGTGATGGGGGGCTATAAAGCCCTTCAGGGTTCTTGCAGTTTCTGCGGCTGAATTGTGTGCACAAGGTTCTTCTTGGAAGGAGAGCTGTGAGCAGTCCTGAAGAGAGATCTTAGTTCCCAGTCCAGGAATTAAACCTGGGTAACCTGGAAAACCAAGAGCCCTCGCCACTATACCACCAGGGGCTAAAAGCAAAGTGGCCTGGGTTCTTGACCCTGTTTGAAAGCAAGAATGTTTCAAGGAGGCAAAAACTGCAAAACAGACACAAAGTTTATTATTAGAGACACAGTACAATGTATGGGAGAGAATGACTGTGAGGGAAACTGGGTCTTGTTCTGTCAGTCTTTCCCATCAGGAAGCTTCCATAAGCCTCTTATCCTTCTATGTCAGAGGGCAGATAGAATAAAAACCAGAGTCACAGAAAACAAATCAAACTGATCTCATGGACCACAGCCTTGTCTAACTCAATGAAACTATGAGCAATGCTGTGTAGGGCCACCCAAGATGGACGGGTCATGGTGAAGAGTTCTGACAAAATGTGGTCCGCTGGAGAAGGGAATGCAAAATCACTTCGGTATTCTTGCCTTGAGAATGAAAAGGCAAAAAGATATGATACTGAAAGAGGAACTCCCCAGTTTGGTAGGTGCCCAATATGCACCTGGAAAAGAGTGGACAAATAACTCCAGAAAGAATGAAGAGATGGAACCAAAGTGAAAGCAACACCCAGTTGTGGATGTGACTGGTGATGGAAGTAAAGTCCAATGCTGTAAAGATCAGTATTGCATAGGAACCTGGAATGATAGGCCCATGAATCAAGGCAAATTGGAAGTGGTCAAACAGGAGATGGCACGAGTGAACATCAACATTCTAGGAATCAATGAAATAAAATGGACTGGAATGGGTGAATTTAACTCAGATGACCATTATATCTGCTATTGTGAGCAAGAATCTCTTAGAAGAAATGGAGTAGCCATCATAGTCAACAAAAGAGTCTGAAATGCAGTACTTTGGAGCAATCTCAAAAACGACAGAATGATCTCTGTTTGTTTCCAAGGTAAACCATTCAACATCACAGTAATCCAAGTAATGCCCTGACCAGTAACGCTGAAGAAGCTGAAGTTAAACAGTTCTATGAAGACCTATCAGACCTTCTAGAACTAACACCCCAAAAAGATGTCCTTTTCACCATAGGGGACTGGAATGCAAAAGTAGAATGTCAAGAGATACTGGAGTAACAGGCTAATTTGGCCTTGGAGTACAGAATGAAGCAGGGCAAAGGCTAATAGAGTTTTGCCAAGAGAACGCACTGGTCATAGCAAACACCATCTTCCAACAACACAAGAGAAGACTCTACACATGGACATCACCAGATGGTCGACACCAAAATCAGGTTGACTATATTCTTTGCAGCCAAGGATGGAGAAGCTCTGTACAGTCAGCAAAAATAAGACCAGGAGCTGACTGTGGCTCAGATCATGAACTCCTTATTGTCAGAAACAGACTTAAATTGAAGAAAGTAGGGAAAACCACTAGACCATTCAGGTATGACCTAAATCAAATCCCTTATGATTATACAGTGAAAGTGAGAAATAGATTTAAGGAATTAGATCTGATAGACAGAGTGCCTGATGAGCTATGGACGGAGTTTCATGATATTGTACAGGAGGCAGTGATCAAGACCATCCCCAAGAAAAAGAAATGCAAAAGGCAAAATGGTTGTCTGAGGAGGCTTTACAAATAACTGAGAAAAGAAGAGAAGTAAAAGGCAAAGGATGAAAGCAAAGATATACACATTTGTATGCAGAGTTCCAAAGAATAGCAAGGAATAAGAAATAACAAAAAATAAGAAAACCTTCCTCAGTGATCAATGCAAAGAAATAGAGGAAAACAATAGAGTGGGAAAGACTAGAGATCTCTTCAAGAAAATTAGAGATACCAAGGGAACATTTCATGCAAAGATGGACTCTATAAAGGACAGAAATGGTATGGGCCTAACAGAAGCAGAAGCTATTAAGAAGAGATGGCAGGAATACCAGTTCAGTGACTGAACTGAACTGACGTTATATAGGAGAGCACACAGAGAAATGGTTTATTTATGTCGGAGGCAAGGCAGAGATCCACCTGGGAGGAATGTGGGTGTCCTGAGTGAGCAGGCACACAGTAAGGAGGCGACGTAAGTCACTTATACAGTACAGTCCTTCCAGGTCTTCATTTACCTTTGGCCAATTATCTTTTTTCTTTCTTCACACCTGACTGGTCCGTTCAGTTCAGTCACTCAGTCGTGTCCAATTCTTTGTGACCCCATGGACTGCAGCACACCACACCTCCCTGTCTATCACCAACTCCCAGAGTTTACTCAAACTCATGACCATTGAGTCAGTGATGCCATCCAACCATCTCATCTGTCTTCCCCTTCTCCTCCCGCCTTCAATCTTTCCAAGCATCAGAGTCTTTTCAAATGAGTCAGTTCTTCGCATCAGATGGCCGAAGTATTGGAGTTTCATCTTCAGCATCAGTCCTTCCAATGAATATTCAGGGCTGCTTTCCTTTAGGTTGGATTGGTTGGATCTCCTTGCAGTCTGAGGGACTCTCAAGAGTCTTCTCCAACACCACAGTTCAAAAACATAGATTCTTAGGCGCTCAGCTTTCTTTTTAGTTCAACTCTCACATCCATACATGACTACTGGAAAAACAATAGCCTTGACCAGATGGACCTCTGTTGGCAAAGCAATGTCTCTGCTTTTTAACATGCTCTCTGGGTTGGTCATAACTTTTCTCCCAAAGAGCAAATATTTCATTTCATGGCCACAGTCACCATCTGCAGTGATTTTGGAACCCCTCAAAATGAAGTCTGTCACTGTTTCCACTGTTTTCCCCATCTATTTGCCATGAAGTGATGGACCGGATTCCGTGATCTTTGTTTTCTGAATGTTGAGCTTTAAGCCAACTTTTCCACTCTCTTCTTTCACTTTCAAGAGGCTCTTTAGTTCTTTACTTTCTGCCATAAATTTGGTATCACGTGTGTATCTGAGGTTACTGATATTTCCCCTGGCAATCTTGACTCCAGCTTGTGCTTCATCTACCCAGAGTTTCTCATGATGTACTCTGCATATAAGTTAAATAAGCAGGGTGACAATATACAGCTTTGATGTACTCCTTTCCCAATTTGGAACCAGTCTGTTGTTCCATGTTCAGTTCTGGTCCATGGACCCTCCCCAAAATGTGTGTGCAAGTTTTTTCTAAGATGGATCCTACCACAGACACCTATGAGTATATGTCCACACTTATTATGGGGTGGGGTCAGCTCCCTTTTCAATCCCCAAGAAGCTTTCCTGTACATGTGAAGACAGGAAAGTCTTTTTGACCTCTGGAGTGGACACCTTATCTCTTTTTTTAGCAGAGCTCAGCTTTTGCCTGTAGCCTTGTCCTTGGCGTGTCTGAGTGAGCACAGAGGAGGCTCAGTTTTACTCCACTTGACAAACACCAGGTGTCCAGCCCGGAGGCCCACCGTCTCCTACCACAGCTCCACAGTTTTTATTGAGTCAGTGTATTGGGGGGACCAACGAAAGTAGAGTCACCCTGATAATCGTGGGTTTGGCTCTGAGACCCGAGCCCCTGCACTCCCTCAGGTCAGGGCTCAGAGAGCCCTGACTTAGTGTGACTTAGTGTGTTGGGATCCTTGTTTGCCCCTTCACACCCCCTCTTCACTCTGCTCTCTGCCCTAGGAGGCCAATCTATGGGGGCAGGGGTGAAAATGAACTCCCTGGACAGTGGCTCCAGCCAGTGTGTGCTGAAAGAGACTAAGGTTTATTTATTTAACTAAGTATAAACCGCATAGGCATGTTTATCTGAAGTTCAAGTGAAACTGGGGCATGGTGCTTATTAATCTGGCAACCATCCCGACCCTCTACCCCCACCCCACCCCCAGCCCATGTACAGAATCTGACCCGCCAACACCATGTTTTATACCAGCCCCACTTTCTTTTCTCTGTGCAGGTCTCAGTTCACTGGCGTCTCTGCTTTTTTTCTGCTGAGGCTGTGACCCCTCTAGGCACATGCAACCTGCCAATTATTCCTCTTTCTTTCCGGTAAAGCCCCTGCTAGGGCCCCCTCCCTCAGGTCAGCTCGTGGTTCCTGCCTGCAGGCTTTTGCTGCACTGTTAAATTTTCTCTAAGTGGCGGAGTGCTCATGTTTACCATTTATAGTTTGGTAGCAATCAGGTCAAGTGATTTCAGGTTGAAAGGTTTTTGAAAAAATGCCCTCTTATTCAGTGTTGCTTCTTTTTATCAACTGAGACTCCTGTTTTCATAAAGTGACTTGATACTAAGTAGAAAGTTTTTGCTTGTTCTGGGTTTGGCCTCAGCCAGCTTTGGGGATGAGAGGATCAGTTTTTAACCAAGTGACAGGGAAGCCCCTCAGGGACATGATTCAAACATCAGCCAGGGAGGGGGCACGCGTGGAAGGACTGTCCTCTGGTCCACATGCAGCCCTTTCCCCTGGGAAGGGGGGACCGTGGGCTGACAACAGAGGGGGACAGGGAAGCGGTCGCCAACAGGATTCCAAGTGCCAGAAGCCTCTTCTGTGAACTGCAAGCCCACCCCAGAAGGGGGCCTTTCTCCTTCCAGCCATGGGGGCTGCTTGATAGCAAATGTCACCCTGGGACAGAGGGGCTGAGGAACTCTTAGCGCCTGGGCAAAGCACATTCTATGCTTCTCGGGTGGTTCAGTGGTAAAGAACCCATCTGCCAGTGCAGGAGATGTGGGTTCAGTCCCTGGGTCTGGAAGATCCCCTGGAGAAGGCAATGACTGCCCACTCCAGCATTCTTGCCTGGAGAATCCCATGGACAGAGGAGTCGGGCGGGCTACAGTCCTTGGGATTGCAAAGAGTCAGACAGGACTTAGTGACTAAACAACAACAAAATCACATTCTCCTGGCCCATTCCTGCTCTGCAATGGGGAGCATGAAACCCCTAAGAGTTCAGCAATAAGTCTTCACTCTTGCATCCTCTTGGGCCTCTGGATTTTGAGGCTGAATTTCAGAGAGGTCAGCTCATGTCACCATCTGTTCTGTTGTCTGAAAAGGAGCACAAAGAGCCAGATGTGGGTTACATGACTGACACTTCAGCCCTGCCCTCATTTGACCCATCTGGCCAAGGTGCTTCCGGTCCCTCTGCAAGTCCTGGGTAATAACATAGGCTGACAGAGCAGCAGTCTGCATTCTCGCTCCCACATGGGCTGCTGCCCTGCCCAGCTCTCCTCCCACAGCTTGGAGGGACTCCAGGGCCAGGAGGCGGCGGAAGGCTGCCACTCCACCCGCTACTCCGAGTCCTGCCATTTCAGTAGCTGCTGCTTTTTCCCTTGATCCACCTTGGGCTGTGGTCCTACAGCTTCAAGAGAATTGGAAGGTTCTCCTGCTGGGAGAGGGTGGTGACCAGCCCTGGGGAGACCCCTTTGGCCATCACAGACCAGAGGTGTGATTTTTCCTCTCATGCGTGGGTGGCAATGATGTGGCTGCCATGTTGCTCTTCTCTGCGTTGTCTAAGACAGACCTCACCTGTTAGTCCCAGCACTCATTCCACAAAGCCCCAAAATTCCTCCTTCCAGTGTTCAACAGGTCGGGTTCACGGCTTCCCTGGTGGTGGTCCAGTGGGTAAGAATCCACCTGCCAGTGGAGGGGATGTGGATTCAATCCCTGATCCAGGGAGCAATTAAGCAGGTGCGCTGTAACTACTGAAGCCTGTGCACCTCGAGCCTGTGCTCTGCAACAGGAGCCACTGCGGTGAGAGGCCCCTGCACCATAACCAGAGAGTAGCCCCTCTCGCCTCAACTGGAGAAAAGCCGGCACACAGCAATGCAGACTCAGCATAGCCAGAAAAAAAAAAACCCAGGCCAGGTTCAGAAGCACGAAGTCACAGCAGCAGCCAGCGTCTGTGGCGTTTGCTAATGGATTGCTTTCTTCTCCCTATGTCCCCGCAGTGCTTCTGTCCTTGAAGAGAATCCGCCAGTTACAGGACTTTCCCCAGGTCACCTCTCAGGCGCCCCGGGACGGGGTGGGCCTCGGCTCTGATCACTGAGCTACTGGTTAGCCCTGAACATCACTGCTCACCAGCCCGTCTGCTATCATGCAGGCTCAGCGAGTGCCCCGCAAACATTCATGAATTTAAGGGTGGGGTGCCCTATGTGATCACACAGAAAATAGCCTATTTTTTAAAAACTTATTTTATCAAAATATAGTTGATTTACAGTGTTGTGTTAGTTGCACGTATATAGAAAAGTGGTTCCATTATATAATGTTTTTATATTCATATTCTTTTCCATTATAGCTCATTACAGGATACGGAAGATAGTGCCCTGTGCTATACAGCAGGGCCTATTGTTTATCCAGCTCATGTATGATAGTTACTGAATTTTTGGTTCAGAAAATAGCTCTTTCCTTAGTGTCCCCTCATGTACCAGTTTTGAGTCTAAGAGACTAAGACCCCTCGGTATCTGCCCCTCCATAGTTTCGCTGTGGTTGGGGGAAGAGGTGCTGCTGCGGGGCCCTGGCTCCAGCCCCACCACAGTCCCACTTCTGGTCACAGCAGTGTCCCTGCCTGGACCGCCACTCTGCAGAGTCCCCCACCCCTGCCTGTATCACACTCACCTATCCCATAGATGCATGCCAGGCATCAGCCCGGGTTCAGAGAATGCCAGTTCCAGCCCTCAGGGAAAGCTACAGGTAGATTTGTTCAGAAGAACCTGGCAAACCCCACACAGTGGGCAATAGATCTAATCACTTGTTCATTTGCTGGAGAAACATTTGCTAATCTCATCTCCTGGAACCTCCCCCAACCTGAGCGCTGGAGGAAGACGGTGGGCACACAGTCCCTTGTCTTTGTGAAGGTGACCTTGGAATCTGGTCGGGGCTGGAAACGCATGGCACAGGGCAGGGGCGCTCCGTGACCAACTCCAGGACGCGTGTGACCCCAGGGTCGGCAAATGCAGCTGCCGGAACCCCTGGGCAGCTGTACTTGGGTGAGAGTGGGAGGCCGCTTATCTGGGTTGCTCAACTGCGTCTGCTTGTGAGGCAAAACTTCCCACTTTAGCTACTGTCCAGTCCATACAAGGAAATAACCTTAAAAGAAGAAGAGAGGGGAAAGAAGAGGAGGAGCGATTTCTGCTGAATTTCACAAGCAGCCTGCTTTTCCACCTGTTCCATGGACAAAGGATGAAATCCTCATTAAGTCTGGGGCTGTGGGTGTTTAACACATCTCTGACATGGCCTAAAAAAATGGTCTCCACAATGGGGATCATCAGGCAGGCCCACCACGTTCACTTGTGTCATCTTGAAGAGGCACTAATGAGAACATGGTAATAGAAATCATAAACTTTGAAATTTTTGATCTACTCTCATCCTCCCACCATCACACGCTCCCAAATAATTTTAAAGTGTTCTACTTCTTCGAGGAAAAACAGGGGGAGGGGCATTTTACAACTGACGTAGAACACTGAAAAATTAGCAGCTTAAAACATCATTTATATTTTAAAAATAAGTTTTGTTTACTTGTTGATGCTGGGTCTTCATTGCTTCGAGGGCCTTTCTTTGGCTGAGGTGAGCGGGAGCTGCTCTGTAGTTGCGACGTGCAGGCTTCTGTCCTTACGGAGCGCGGACTCTAGGGCACGTGGGCTTCAGTCACTGCCGCTCCCGGGCTCCAGGCACAGACTCAGTCGTTGTAGCCCATGGGCTTAGTTGCTGAGCAGCATGTGGGATCTTCCCGGACCAGGGATCCAACCCGAGTCTCCTGCATTGGCAGGCAGATCCTTTGTCCCTGAGCCACCAGGGAAGCCCGAGTGTCATTGCTCTGACCCTGGGGTCCAAAAGCTCGGCCCTGTCCTCATTGTGCCTTTTTCCCCATTATCCGTGTTCATTTAGTCAAGGCCACCTCACAGGCCACAGGTCTGGGGAGGCCATGCACTGCATAGCACATATTGTGAAGACTCCATGAAAGGTAACACCCCACATTGCAAGAGCTCTGCCGTGAGACCTCACTGAGCCCCGAGAGGCAACCCCCGTGAGCAGCAATTCTTAAGGACTGGGCCGTGGCAGATTTCCTGGATTCACAGTGAGTGCTTACGATGAGCCAGACATAGCAATGACTCTCTTATTGCTATCGGTGAGCCTATGGGGCCCATTACTATCATCCCCATGTTCCCAATGGGCGCCCTGCTCTTCAAACCACGGCCAGGATTAACCCGCCAAATGGCCACTTCTGAGAACTGTTCTGAGTCCAGAGACTATGTCCTTCCTAAATATTTGTGTCCAATTTATCTTTTTTTTTTTTTTTTTAAGATTTTTTTGACATGGATCATTTGTTAAAAAGTCTGTACTAAACTTGTTACAAAAAGAAAAAATAGACTTGTTACAATACTGCTTTTGCTTTTTTTTTGGCTTCTGGCCGGAGGCCTGTGGGGTCTTTGCTCCCTGACCAGTATTTGAACCTGCACCCTTTGCACCTGAAGATGAAGTGTTAACCATTGCATCGCCAGGGAAGTCCTGTGGCATTTTTTAAAGTGTATTTTAAAATTTATTTTATTGAAGTATAGCTGATTTACATTGTTGTGTTCGTTGCAGGTATACAACAAAGTGATTCAGTATTATATATAGTGAATATATATATATACATACATATCCATTTTCATATTCTTTTGCATTATGGTTTATCACAGGGTATTGAATATGGGCTTCCCTGGTGCCTTCGATGGTAAAGAATCTGCCTGGAATTCAGGAAACATGAGTTCAGTCGCTGGGTCAGGAAGATCCCCTGGAGAAGGAAATGGCAACCCACTCCACTATTCTTGCCTGGAGAATTCCATGGACAGAGGAGCCAGGCAGGCTGCAGTCCATGGGGTCACAAAGAGTCGGACATGACTGAGTGACTACCATTTTCTATTGAATATAGTTCCCTGTGCTATACAGTAGAACCTTGTTGGTTATCCACTCTGTATATAGTAATTTGCATATGAAACTGACCTTTCCTTTTGGAATGATGGTAATGCTGAGAACGCTGTCAGGATCAGTCCCTGTTCTGTCTCCTGCATCCTTTCTATTACTTCCCAGCCACTCCCGTAGTTAGGCCTTAATGTCTTCCTTCTGGGTTTCCCACTTCCTGGCCTTCTCCTTGCTCCTCTTCCTCCCTCCTGTGTCCTGGTCAAGCACAGCTCTGATCTCCCTCCCCTGCTCAGAAATCTTCCAGGCATCCCTCTTGTCTCCGCTGGGATTCAGGGCTCTCAACCTAATTCCATTTTTTTTTTTTTTTTTTTTTTAATTTTTATTTAGTTGGCTGCTCTGGGTCTTAGTTGTGGCATGTGGGATCTAGTTCCCTGACCAGGGATTGAATCCAGGCCCCCTGCATTGGGAGTGAAGAGTCTTAACCACTGGGCCACGAGGGAAGTTCTCTAATTTCACTTCATCTCTCTTTTTCTCCTAGCACAGAAGTACCACCATGAAGCTAAATTGTTATTCCCAAACTCTTAGGGCCTCTTCCTTTCCCTCTAGTTTTCCACCACCTCGGCCCCTGGAAACCGTGTCCATCTTCGCCTACTCCTCCTTTAATTCATTTCTTTACTTACTCATTCAACAAACCTATAATATTTTGAGTACCTTCTAGGAACCAACTACAGTGTGGGGCTTTCAGTCAGTCCAGCAGCAGAGAAAGAACTGAGAAGTTATTACAGCAGATACTACAAAGGTGGCAGTTCCGAGCCCCTGACGTGGGAGGTTAGCTAGACAGAGTCGGGTGGGGGGCTGGGGAAGGCCTCCCCCCAACAGTTGGCTGTGTCCCATCCCCCCTTTAACTCCTGGGACTCTCTACTCCCCCTCTCCTGGGATATTTGCCTTTCTGTATCCCATTTGACAGTCACAGATAATCTTAGACATGCAAGTGCTGTATAAATAATGTTAGCAGTTAAATCATACTGTACCAGCTTCTGGCAAATCAAATTCTGGAGATTAGTTATCTTTTTAAACCATTCGTAGTGATTACAGGTTTTGTCTGTGCCCCAATTTCAGTGATGTCATCTGACTGGGTGGCTTTGCCATTAGTTCGTTAGGTGAGCTGCTCAGCTCATGGAAAACTGAAGCTTTTACACTAAATTGTAGTCAGAGGTTATCTGGCAGGGTTGGGATTATAAAATAGGTTTCCATCTTATACTTTCTGTGCTCCCATAAATACTTGAATTTTTTTCAGCAGACTTGTGCTACCTTTATAATTAGAAATATTCAGTGTTTTTAAGGAAATGAAACAAACCAAAAGAAGTATTATCTGCTTCTCCCAGTCTACTTTTTTTGCCCTATATTTAACATACAACAAAAAAGTTGGAGGCTTCCCTGGTGGTCCAGTGGTTGAGACTCCAGGCTTCTGCTGCATGGGGCACCAATCCTTGATTGGGGAAGTAAGATCCTGCACGCCATATGGTATGGCCAAAAAAAAAAAAGAAAGAAAAGTTATTTGGACAAAACCCCTGGCTCCCAAGCTCAACAAATAGGAAGTGCTACAGGTAAGTTGGCCTCTAAGAGGCACAAGTGAATTATAAGTGTTTTGAAGCCTGTAGAAAAAGAATGTTCTTGAGGAGGGTCTGCAGGCAGACCAGATAAATAGCCAGAGCATCCATAACTGCAGAAGGGACCCCAACATCAGAGAAGATGGACTTCACCTCTTCCTACCATCCCTGCGCATAAAATTTGCCTGGCGTGAGGGTGACAGGAGGGGCAGGGACCCCTCTCGGGAGAGTTACTCTGATCTCGACTCCTTGGAATAAGTGACCGCTCCCATCATAGCACACTCATCTGTCTGGATGACTGGGCTCCAAGCAAGCCAGCAGCTGACCCACAAAGCCCTCTCCCAGAGGCTGCAAAGGACACCTGCATTCCAAGAACCCCCGAGACCTCAGCCTCAAGAACAAGCAACACGCTTTCCCTGTTTTTAGAGTGAAGCCTCTTGTCCTTCAACCTGGAATTCACCCAGGAACCAGTTCCCAAGTACAGCAACCATGCGTCTCCCTGGTGGGAGAGAGAACTGGGTGGAGAGGACTTATGTCGGGAAGCTCACTGAGGCAGGAAGTCCAGCCCCCCATTGAGGGATGAGTGTGGTCCGAAGTGTCCTGCAGGGAGGCAGCCAGAGGCATAAATTCTCAGATTCCTCCTTCTACCCCCAAATCTGCTTGTACTTCTATCCACCAAATAAGTACTTAACTGAATACTTACATTAAAAGTTACTTGTTGTTTGTCTGAAGTTCAAGTGTAACTGAGCGTCTTTTGTTGTCATTTGCTTAATCTGCTGTCTTTGCACGCGCGCGCGCACACACACACACACACACACACACACACACACACTCAGGGAGCCTAGGAGGTGTGGTATCCTGAGAGTGGCAGGAAGCACAGCCCTCCTGCAGGGCTCGGTGCCTCTGTGTTCCCCCATCACTCGCCCACAACCTGCCAGCCTGTGACTCTCCTCCCTGCCTGTCTCGCCACCTCTGGTCAATGTGCTTTTTTGTTTCTAAAATTTTTTTAAAATGCTCTTTCCCCTCACAGAATGTGCCTTTTATTTCTGGCCATGCCACACAGCATGTAGGATCTTAGTTTCCCAACCAGGGATTGAACCCATGTCCCCTGCATTGAAAGAGCTGAGTCTTAACCACTGGACCATCAGGGAAGTCCTGATGTGTTTGAATAGATAACAACTATTAATAGTACAGAATGTATTTTCCAGAACTGCCATTAACACTAAAAATATAACAGGTGTGAACCTCTATTTTAGAAATTCCTGTGGGTCAGATGAAATCAGCATATTTCCAGGTCTCTTCCAGCAGGCAGGTATTTTGCTGGAAGCTCCACGTCACTGTATAGCTGGAGACACCAGCACACGTTGACCTTTCCCCCATCCCTAGAAATGGGTCGTGCTGAGGCACAGAATTATAAACTTGCCCCTCTGTGACCAGCAGCAGCCTTTCCCAGACTGTTGGCCGAACTTGCTGCATAAAGTCTCGTGGCTGATGGGACAGAAGAGAGGTGCTCTCAGGCACCATCGCCTGCCCGCCATGCTGGTGGGTTAGGTATGAGGGATTTGGAATGAGTCGCCATTCCAAAAAATGGGTGAAGGTGGTCAAAGGTACAAACTTCCAGTTATAAAATAATTAAGTCCTGGGGCTGTAATGTCGAGCATGCTGACTGTAGTTAGTAATACTGTATCGTAGCAAATTCCCTGGCGTTCCAGCGGTTAGGACTCTGTGCTGTCATTGCCGAGGTCCCAAGTTCAATCCCTGATCAGGGAACTAAAATTCCACACATGGCTATTTGAAAGTTATTAATGGTAGATCTTAAAAGTTCTCATCACAAGAAAAAAAATTTCCATTTGTGAAAATGGATATTAACTAAACTTATCCTGGCAGTCATTTTACAAACTATACAAATATGGAATCATTCTGCCGTACACCTGGAACTAATATATTATATATATATATATGTCAATTATATCTCAAATTTAAAAAATTTTGACGGTGAAGATTATATTTCTTAAGTTTTCTATAGAAGGAAGTCTACAAATGAATAAAACTGTGAAAGAAAATATTCACGCTATTCATGTGCATTAAATAAATTCTGATCATGATTTCTGAGGATATTGAGGATGCCCAGTTCTCTCTCATGCTGGCCTAGGAAGTTGGGAACCTACTTGGGAAACTCCATTATTTAAAAGGCTAAAAATCCAGGACTTCCCTGGCGGTCCAGTGGTTAAGACCCTCCCCTTCCAATGCAGAGGGTGCAGGTTCAATCCCTAACTGGGGAACAAAGATCCCACATGCTGTGTGGCTCAGCCAAAAAGTGAAAAAGTTAAATAAAAAAGAGTGTGGGATGAATAGAGAGAGTAGCATGGAAACACATCCGTTACCGTATGTAAAATAGATAGCTGGTAGGAATTTGCTGTATGCAGCAGGGAGGTCAAACTCGGTGCTCTGAGACAACCTGAAGGGGTGGATGGAGTGGGGGTGGGAGGGAGGCTCAAGAGAGAGGATGTGTGTATGCTCATGGCTGATTCATGTTGATGTACGATAGAAACCAACACCGTATTGTAAAGCAATTATCCTCCAATTAAAAATAAATAAATAAAGTTAACATGGTGGAATTAGCAATTGGATTAGGTATATGATAGGAAACATCTTGACAGGGGAGAATATCCACTGTATATTTTCAAGAAAAAAAGAAGTTTTTTTATGTTCAGTTTGATCCAAGTTTGTTACATCTGTGTTTTTTATGTGTTGAATAAAATGAAAGGATTATACCTAAAACAAAAACAAAGGCTAAAAATCTGATATTCTGTTTTGCAGCTATTGCTGAGATGAAGGAAGGAACCAGCCCCAACCCGCTGTTCTCTGGCTCTCTCCCAGGAAGCTTACAGGCTGACCACACGCCATTTTTCTTTCCTCACACTGGTGGCTACCAGCCCACCGCTGTATCTCCACCCATCCAGCCTGGAACCCCAGACCCTGGAAATGTAGCCTTTCCCAGGGTGACCTCTGCCAGGTCCAAGCTCCTACCACCTCTTGCATTTAATCACACGGTTGGCCATATAATACTTTCTGAACACAAAGATGTCAAGTTTAATTGCTCCATCAACATACCTAACATCTACCAGGACAGTGCAACTATTTCTTGGTGGAAAGATGGGAAGGAATTGCTGGGGGCCCATCATGCAATTACTCAGTTTTATCCGGATAATGAAGTTACAGCAGTCATCGCTTCTTTCAGGTAAGTGTTCTCTCTCCCTTTCTTTGAAAATGTTATGCTTTTGCTGATTCAAAAGCAAAAGGCTTCTCAGTAATCAAAACAGCCTTTTGTTTTCTGTGTTCGCAGCCCCACCAGTCCATTCAGAGTGTAGATTAATAGCCGGTTGTATTGTTGATCTCTTTTCATTGGATTTTGGCCCCAGTGGAATTCTTGGTGATCGGGCGTTCTTCCCAGCTGGCCTGCAAGTCCCACCAAGTCCTGCTGGACCCCAGAGCTCTCCCAGTGGGTGAGAGCTGTGTCCTTGCCTGGCATGAGGAGACATCAGAATCGTTGGGTGGGCGTGGCGCTTGTCAAAGAGTGCATCCCTTTCGTTTGCCCCGTCTCTTCTTCCCCCCTCCTCTCCCAGCAGCCCTTGTGGCTACAGATACTGGTGCTGATGTCGACCTCGTGCGGGGGGTGGGAAGGAGGCTGAGAGTCTGAGTCTGGGAAGCTGAAACAGACCTTCAGCCACTTGGCTCTCCATCTCAACGTTCCACTTGGTATTGGCCCGGCCAGGCCAGGCCGTAACCCAATAACCCTTCATCCCAAGGACTGAATCCTTATATGCCAGATCCTGGAGACAGTGAGACAGTTGCTCCTCTTCTCACTGTCCCTTTTCATTCTCTCTCTCTTTTTTGGCTATGTCATGTGACATGTGGGATGTTAGTTCCCCAACCAGGGGTCGATCCCATGTTGCCTGCAGTTCTGCAGTGGAAGCATGGAGTTAAAGCACTGGGCCTCCAGGGAACTCCCTCCCTCTCCATCCTCTCCTGTTTCCTCTTAGCCAGGAGGGTGTTTGTGTTTACATCAGGTCCTCCTAGCACATGCAGTTTTAGAATTAGGTGGACGGTGATCAGGCTTACCTGGCGGCACTGGTGATGAAGGACTCACCCGCCAGTGCAGGAGATGTAAGAGATGCAGGTGTGATCCCTGGGCTGGGAAGATACCCTGGAGGAGGGCATGGCAACCCTCTCCAGATATTTTTGCCTGGAGAGTCCCACGGTCGGAGAAGTCTAGTGGGCTATAGTCCGTGGGGTCGCAAAGAATCAGACACGACTGAAGCAACTTAGCAGGCACATGTGGACTGTACTCACTGAAAGCTCAAGGTGAGGTCGGGGCCCAGCAGCCATGACGCAAGAGCCTTTTCTCTGGGACTGCGCCACGCCGAGCGGAGCCTCTGTGATCTGTGTTTTTACTTTCTCTGACCTGATGTTTGGGCCACTTCCAGGCTGTGTCACATCTTTGGGTGAGTCACTATATGTTTCCTTCTCAGGGAAACCACCTCTGAGTTACCATCGACCTGATGACTCCAGTTGGAGTTCACTGTGTCAACACGCCCATAAGATTCCCCCCTCCTTTTTTTTCTGCATTTTCCAAGTTATCTTGGTCATCATCAAGGCGTAGAAAACAACTTGCACGTCTCTCATTGGTCGACGTAAACTCTGGCTCCGTCTCCCGGGCTGCCACTCTCAGCTAGCAGCTGAGACCACGCAGGAGACTTGACTGTATTTTTTTCTCCATCATCTACAGAACACAGATGTTTTTCCATTATACAGACACAGCTTCTGATGGGAGAACTAAAATCACCATTTCATAAGGAATAAGGTGTAAAGGCTTATAAAAACAAAGTCTTGGTCCTACCGAGTGTCATTTACAAGGAAAGCGCAGCCCTGCTCTGGCTGGGAGTTCCAAGTTGGGGTCCTGCCACTGGCATGGACCGTAAGTGAGCCTCTGTGTCTTTCCTGGTCTTCTTGCCAAAGAGATGGAATTGGGCCACCAGACTGAAAGCTCTGGGTGTGCTCTGAAGGACCGTGACATATTCAAAAGACCTGGAGAATTTTTACACCTAGAGTAGGCAGTGTCTTATTTTGAACTTAGGTCTTTAGAGATCGGAAGGTGACTAGGTGAAATTTTGAGAACTTTAGAGAAAAATGTATACTTTTGTACATATTTGGTTGAACTCTCATAAAGCCATTTGGAAGGGAAGCAAATCTTATGTGACCTCCCAACTGAGCAAATTTAGTGATCAGAATTCTTACAAAGGATGGACACTCAGCTGGACCGAGTAATATTTGGAGCAGCATCAAATCCACTACTGAGATATTCACTTTATTAGTGTTCAAGTAGCTGTGGGTAATTCAGTGAAGTAAATTGAAGTAACTTGATCCAAGATGATAAATATTTGTATAATTTCTTTGCAAGATAGAAGGATGTTGGAGAGCCTAATTTGATGTCTTTTAGATGAGGACCCTGAGGTCCTTATAAATTAGGATGACTTGCCCAGGGTAACTAGGTAGTAAGCTGGGAGTAAGCTTAACTAGGGAGCCTGATTTGTACACCTCTCCTCATATCCTCTTTTCTCACATCTCATGGGCCCCAAGGAAATTCACTCTGGCTCCCAGCGAAGTGAAGAGTTAAAAACTAGTTCTAAGCTTTTGGTGGATGCCATTTTACCAGGAATTCATTAGCTTGCAATTTTGTTGGAGATGCCACTAACAGTACCTGCATGAACCACATTTATTTAAGCAAATGTGCAAATGATAGATGACTACTTATAAGCAGGGATCAGATGTCTATTAGTATTGATAGAGTCAAGAGTCATCTTGCATTAGTAGGTGTAGGGAACACTCAGTGTCTGGTTGGAGTATCCCTAATCAATAGCTTGGTGGTTACTACAGAAAATCTCCACCAACACCCCTCCTTACTCCTGGCCCCATGCCCCCCACCCCATGCCTAATCCTGGATGGTGCATCACTGGAAAGCAGTTGCTAGACCTCCGTTGTGGGACTTGTCACCAGGCTGGACATCTGCCTTGACACTCCACTCCGTATCCTACCCATCTACACCTGATATCAGCTCAAACCGTAGGGTATCTGTTCGTCTAGCCTGGGGACCCTGTGTAGCCAAGACTTCCCAATGAAGTTTCTGAAGAAGAGTGTAATTCCTGGGACAGTTATTCCTAAGGGCTTCCAAGGTGGTGCAGTGGTAAAGAATCTGCCTGCCAATGCAGGAGATACAGGTTAGATCCCTGAATCAGAAATTTTTCCTGGAGAAGGGAATGGCAACCCACTCCAATATTCTTGCCTGGGAAATCCCCATGGACAAAGGAGCCTGGTGGGCTACAGTCCTTGGGGTTGCAAAGAATCAGACATGACTTGGAGACTAGACAGCAACAGTTACCTCTATAGTCTGGTATAAGGTGGAAAATAGCTCTCTGGCTTAGGTTGAAACACTCATCAGGTAAAATTTTCCAGGAAGGCACCAGCCTTCAGATCAGAAGACTTGAGGAGACCCACCCTCAAGCAAAAACAAAAACTGATGCTCTTGTATATTGATAGGCCCTGCAGACTTAGTTATTGGGCGATTTATGGCAAAGGGAGAGTGTTTGATATTTGTTTTCTGTGTAGTCTAAGGTTCCCAATGCTCTTTAAATTCTGGTATCCTTCCCAGTGACTCAAGCTGGACAGATTTTACTTTCTTAGTACATTTTCCTGGTAAACATGTTAAGTGGGTAGCTTGGGTTCCTGCGTGCTCCTTGTGCCTGAGAGTCTTGTGTTGGTGGGCCCCTGCAGGCTCTGAGAGCCAAGATCCTTGCCCCACCCTGCCCCAGCTGGATCTGCCTGATGCCATCACTGGTTGCTCTTTATTCTGCTGCTTTTGGTGACCCCAAAGATGGAATCATACATGGGAGATCAGCCAAGCCATCAGTTGGAAAAGCTATTTTTAGCCACAGATTGCTGAGACTTTCAGATTTGCTTTATATTCAATTCAGACTTCTTTTCAGGTCAGATTTTGTACCAGATTCCTGAACTCAGTTTATCCATGGAATCCTGTCAACACCATCTGAATGATGGCTAGTTAAATAGGATGCTTATCGGTGGATCTTTGTATTCTTTTTTTAGCTTTTTTTTCTTTCATTTTTAATGTTTGTTTGTTTTTTATTGTTGTAACATACACATAACATAGGCTTCCTGGGTGGTTCAGTGGTTAAAAAAATCCACCTGCTAATGTGGATTCGATCCTTGGATTGGGACGATCCCCTAGAGAAGGAAATGGCAACCCACTCCAGTTTATTCTTGCCTGGGAAATCCCATAGACAGACGAACCTGGCGGGCTGCAATCCATGGGGTCACAAAGAGTCAGGCATGACTTAGCTACTGAGCACACATGCACACATAAAATAAAACACCATTTTAACCCTTTTTGAATATCCAAGTAGTGACCTTGAGCACATTCACATTTTTATGCAACTATCACCACCATCCATCTCCAGAATTCTTACATCATCTCAAAGTGAAACTCCGTACCCACGAACACTAACTCCTCACTCCCCATCCCCTCCAACCCTTGGCAGGCTCTGTTCCATATTTTTTCTCTATTAATTTGACCAGTCTAGGTATGCAAGAGGAGTCAACTAATATTGGTCCCTTTTTGTATTTCGTTTCTTTTTTTTTTAAGTGACCAAATATTTATTGAGTTCCAGATTTCCCGTAGGTGCCATACATGGTGTAGAGGTGGGTGTTAGACCCTCCATTTCTGAGAAGGAACAGAGGCACAGACAGGTGGAGAGATGTGTATGCACTCCCCATAGATGTGACTCAGTTAGTAAAGAATCTGCCTGCCAATTCAGGAGACCTGGGCTCGATCCTCATCTGGGAAGATCCGCTGGAGGAGGAAATGGCAGCCCACTCCAGTATTCTTGCCTGGGAAATCCCATGGACTGGCGGGCTACAGTCCATGGGATCACAAAAGTCAGACATGGCGTATCAACTAAACTACCACCACGACCACAAGCCATTTGTGAGCAGGTCAGCCTAGTTGTAACAACTCTGGGGGCCAGAGAGATGTGTGTCCTTGTAGGATGATCTGGGGCTGTGTTAGCTGAGGGGATTCTGCTGGGGGATGAGCTTTTGCAGCTGCCAGCCCCCTTTCAACTCCCCCTTCCTCACCTCTCCAGATGGTTCCTGTCTAGACATTGGGTCTGAGTCTATGGTTTCTTTGGTCTTCCCCCATTCAGATGTTTGACTAGAATCTGTTGGAATTCTTAAACCTTTTTAAAAAGTGCCTGCACATGGTAAAGTAGTCTGTCTATCCCACTCCAGCCCCCAGTGCTTTCCCGATGGGGAGCAGAGGTGACCCACTGATTAGGTAACTTTCCAGAGATATTCAGAGTCGTGTGTGTGTGTGTGTGTGTGTGTGTGTGTGGTGTGTGTGCATGCCCGTGCCAGGCCCCAGCATGGTATGCTAATCTAATAGAGTATTACTCACAGCTGTGGTTAAATCTGTACCCAGGGTTCACAATTTCTGTGGCTGTGGAAATGCTATTTTCAGCCGAATCATGTCGTCAAACTGTAATTACATTGGCCTTCTTGTCGAGCTTTTTGATCTTCCTGAATTTAATAGTTTCCTTGCCTGCCTGTTAGTTCACTTAATTTTGTTATTTTTGGTCGCTCATTCTGCTCCATGTTTGAAAGGAAAAATAGGCATCTCCTCTCAAAATGACACATTTCTCAGGACTGGAGTTTTTCCTTGGAGGTGCCAGACCTGGAGCGTTCCTTTCTCTCCAGCCCAGACACATTGCCCTCCAGGCCTGGGGTCTGGCTGAGTCATCTTTGCTCTTATTGCTGGGAGCCTCATCCCTCCTGATTTCTAGCTCCTGTCTCCCAGAGCCCAACTTCCCCTCTTCCTGGCTTACTCCCTCACTTTACGTGGAGCCCAGCCCCCTTCTTGCTTTCTGGGCTCTTGAATATCTGAAAATGCCATATTTTTCCTACTCTGATCAAAAGACAGTTTGACCAGATACAGAATTTAAAAGGAAAACAATTTCCTGCTGTCACCTTGAAGTCACTGAGCTATTTCCTTTTCGCTCTGAGATTTGTTCTTGAGAAGCATGATGCTGTTCTGATTCACTCGTAAATTACCTGCTTTCCCTTTCTCTGGAAGCTTTTGGGAGTCTCCACTTTATCTTAGATGTGTGACATGTCTAAGGGGCTTAGTGAAGCCCCTTGGCGGGTCTTTTCTCTCTTGCTGTGCTGCCTGCCTAATGGTTAGGTTTGGAAAGATTCACGTCTCCAGTTCTGGGCATTTTCTTGAATCATATCCTCCCCCTCCACTCTCTGTGTTCTTTCTGGAATTCCTTACTCAGTCGTAGGAATGTCTAGATTGCTATTCTGCAAGCGGAGCCTTTCCTGCTGTTTCTCCTGGGGAGAAGGAGGAGATGGGGGGGCCACTTCCCCATTTTGAGTCCCAGCCACACCCTGCCTTCATTCTGGGAGCCTTTATGTGATGTCTATGAAACAAAAAGTAGAATTATTTGGGAAAAGCGTTCCTGTGCTATAGGTGAGATGAATCTGGACTTGGTAATTAATGCAGACACAAATGGTCCTTCTCACCAGATGCTGCTAAACCCTGCCTAAAACAAATGAGTAAAGACCAAGTGTTTGTTTTCAGGAAAGGCTTTATTGATTCTTTTTTGTATTTCTTTCTTTAAAAAAAAAACAAACAGAAAGTGACCAAATACTCATTGAGTTTTGTGTTCTCCTGTTCTCTCCCAGTCTGAATTTTCCTTGCTGGTTGGTTGAAAATGCTCTTAGACTTTTCTGTGCAGTCTGATTTCTGCAGCCTGCGTGTGCCGCTCCATGGTTATCTGCGCCTGCTGATTTCTTGGGTTCCCCGTGTGCTGTGCACCCTGGCCTGGGTGCAGCCTCATGGCGGCTGTGGCCTGCCCTCCTCTCTGGCTGTCACTTCCCCTCTGGTTCCTGGCTCACTGATCCTTGGATCTCGTTGTCCACTCTGCTCAGCTCCTCCCTGGGTTTTCCTGCAAAAGAATGACGCGTCTTTCAAGGTGAACTTGTGAAATGAGTGGAAACGATGCTCTTTTCAGTAGCCATGACCTTGGTTTCCCTCAGAACTACAAAGAAGGCTCGACTGATCAGCACACAGAATCTGCCAGAAGCTGTGTGCACTGTGCAGCCCCTGCTTGTTACCCGCAGTGAGTGAGCAGCACACCAGCTCCTCTTCCTCTTATCTTCATCCCCTTCTGGTAACCGTGACACCCCAACAGATTCACAGGGAGGGTCCACTAGCCCCTTATTTGGAGATCTTTGTCCTGTGAGGTCTCTTTCCATGTTCTTCTGGTGACCTCTAGGCACTCTGACATAAAGCCCCTTCCCTAAACCTTGGCTTTCCTGGTGGCTCAGATGGTAAAGAATCTGCCTGCAGGAGATTCGGTTTCGATCCCTGGGTTTGGAAGATTCCCTTGGAGAAGGGAATGGCAACCCACTCCAGTATTCTTGCCTGGAGAATTCCATGGAAAGAGAGGATCCTGGTGGGCTACAGTCCATGGGATTGTAAAGAGTCAGACACGACTGAGCGACTAACACTTTCCCAAATAAGTTGCATCGAGGAGCAAGCCGCTAGGAAGACAAGTGGACCTCTCCACGTTTTTCCTTTTTTCCCTTTTTCTGCTATCACAGTCTTCTTGGTTGTGTCTGATGCACAGAGAGGAAACCAGTGCTGCGGGGCTAATAAAGGTGTCCTCTTTCAGAGAGCATCGGAGGGTATTTCAGAGTGTTCTCTCATCCCCTGCTGCCCCAGCTAAGAGCAGTTGTCACATCTGTGTTATATCTCCCTGTTTGTAAACATGTTGAGAAATTGACAACCAGGACTCTGAACCTCTTTGAGCCAAGGCCTCCTGTTTATATCAGATATTTAATAATGTACCATGTTTACACTGTAATATGAGGAAAACAAAAGGAAGGTGCCTGGTAATTAAACAGTGTGAACGTGACTGTGTAAATACTGGGCATGACCACACCAGGAGAGGTAATAAAGTCCACAGCAGCTTGCGCCATGCACACAGTCCTGCAGACAGAGATGCTGTCAGTCATCCTTTCTCCAGACGATGGCTGAGTCACCGCCAAGCTCAAAACGGGACAAGGAGATACTAGCCTACCATTTGCATGGTCCTGGGCAATGAAATGGATGTTAACACCAGGCAAATTACCTTGTGTGTATACGATGGGGTTCGGTTCCAGTCTCTGAAGGTCATTTGGGTTGTGGAAAAGTTGCCTCTGACCCCTGAAAGCCATGTTGGCCCCTAGTTATGTGGCCATCCAGGACAGTCCCACAAATTTGCAAAATGCCTTGGGGAGTTGTACTCTGATATGGAGAACCCTGGTGTAGAGCCTACCACAGAAATCCAGACAAGTGAGCCACAGGCGTTAGGCAGGGCTGTTAGGAGAAACAGAACTGATACACACATGTGAAAAGAGAGAGAGCAAAAAAAATTATTTTAAAGATTGATGTCATTTTAAAGATTTAATGTCACTGTTGTTGTCATTGTTGTTGAAGTCGTGTCTGACTCTGTGACCCCATGGACTGTAGCCCACGGGGCTGCTCTGTCCATGGGATTTCCCAGGCAAGAATACTGGAGTGGGTCGACATTTCCTCCTCCGGGGGGTCTTCTCAACCCAGGGATCAAACCCACGTCTCCTTCATTGGCAGGTGGATTCGTTACCACTGAGCCACTAGGGAAGCCTCAAATGTAATATTGGTGTGCAGTCACTCAGTTGTGTCCGACTCTTTGCGACCCCATGGACTGCAGCACTCCAGGTTTCTCTGTCCTTCACTGTCTCCTGGAGCTTGCTCAAACTAATGTCCACTGAGTTGGTGATGCCATCCAACCATCTCATCCTCTGCTGCCCTCTTCTTTTGCCCTCAGTCTGTTCCAGCATCAGGTAACTTAGATGCTGCCCAATCTGAAATCTGTGGAGTGTCAGTGGGAGACCAAGCGGAGAGTTGATGTAGCAGCCTTGCATTCCAAAGGCGGTTTGGAGGCAGAATTCCTTGTTCCTCAGAGGACCTCAGTCTATGCTCATAAGACATTTAAGTGACTAAATGAGACCCACTCAAGCAATAGAGGATGATTCGCCTTACTCTGAGTCTACTGACTTGAATATGAATCACATCTGAAAAATAACTTCACAGAAAAATATCTGCATCTAGAGTAATGACTGACCAAATCTCGAGGTGCCACGACCTAGCCATGTTGACATACACAATTAATCATCACAGTGAAAGACAAAGAAGTTGAAGAATGTTGATTCCTGTAGTAGAAACTCAAAAGGTCATCAATGAAATATCTTTGTGTTTCTCTCTCAAGCATAACCAGTGTGCAGCGTTCAGACAATGGATCATACGTCTGTAAGATGAAAATAAACAGTGAAGAGATCGTGTCTGACCCCATCTACATCGAGGTTCAAGGTGAGTCCAAGGTGTCCAGTTGCCGCTTGGTGGTTTGTTTTAGAGCCTGTGTTAATTGGTTTGTGCATAATGCCCCAGAGCTTGGCATGCCCATTTGTTTGTTGTTGGGTTTTAAAAAAATTTTTAATAGAAGTTGATATACCGTATTGTGTAAGTTTCAGGTGTATAGCAAAGTGACTCAGATATAGATAGATAGAGACATACATATATATATACATATATATAGAATGCATATATGTATATATATATATATGGTTTGATATTTAATCGCTAAGTTGCATCTGACTCTTTTGTGACCTCATGGACTGTAGCCCACCAGGCTTCTCTGTCCATGGGATTTTCCAGGCAAGAATACTGGAATGGGTTGCCATTTCCTTTTCCAAAAGATCTTCCCAACCCTGGGATTGAATCCATGTCTCTGTATTGGCAGCTTAACTGCTCAACTTTACTGCTGAGCCACCAAGGAAACTGTGTGTGTATGTATATTATATATTCTTTTTCAGATTCTTTTCCCATATAAGCTGTTACAAAATATTGAGTATAGTTCCCTGTGCTACACAGGAGGTCTTTGATGTTTAGCTATTTTATATATAGTAGTGTGTTTATGTTACTCTCAAATTCCTAATTTATCCCATTTGTATGCATGCTCTGTGTGCAAAACTTCCAGATCCTTAAGCACTGAGATTTTAAAGGCCATCTTCTTTCTTAGATTATAGGTTATTATGAAATGAACTTAATTCTTAAAGATTTAGCTCTGTTAGGCACTAAGCCTGAGACAAAAAGGGATTATGGACCTCCCTGCCTTAAGGTTATTTACAATTTAACAAACTAAAGTCTTGGGACTTCCCTGGTGGTCCAGTGGTAAAGAATCCACCTTTCAATTCAGGAGACATGGGTTTGATGCCTGGTCAGGGGACTAAGGTCCCGCATACTCTGGGGCAACTAAGACCCAGCACAGCCAAAATCAAAACAACAACAAAAATAAAACCTGAAGTCTGTTTTAGGAAGCAGAATGCAATTTATTAAACTGTTCTCAGTGCTGACACCAGATGCCACTCACCTGGTCAAGTGCCAGTTATTTATTATTTAGTGTCCTTTACTGCAGTGGTGACTACGCCAAAGCCTTTGACTGTGTGGATCACAATAAACTGTGGAAAATGCTGAAAGAGATGGGAATACCAGACCACCTGACCTGCCTCTTGAGAAACCTGTATGCAGGTCAGGAAGCAACAGTTAGAACTGGACATGGAACAACAGACTGGTTCCAAATAGGAAAAGGAGTACGTCAAGGCTGTATATTGTCACCCTGCTTATTTAACTTATATGCAGAGTACATCATGAGAAACGCTGGGCTGGAAGAAGCACAAGCTGGAATCAAGATTGCCGGGAGAAATATCAATAACCTCAGATATGAAGATGATACCACCCTTATGGCAGGAAGTGAAGAGGAACTAAAAAGCCTCTTGTTGAAAGTGAAAGAGGAGAGTGAAAAAGTTGGCTTAAAGCTCAACATTTAGAAAACTAAGATCATGGCATCTGGTCCCATCACCTCATGGGAAATAGATGGGGAGACAGTGGAAACAGTGTCAGGCTTTATTTTTTGGGCTCCAAAATCACTGCGGATGGTGACTGCAGCCATGAAATTAAAAGATGCTTGCTCCTTGGAAAGAAAGTCAGGACCAACCAAGATAGCATATTAAAAAGCAGAGATACTACTTTGCCAACAAAGGTCCGTCTAGTCAAGGCTATGATTTTCCCAGTGGTCATGTATGGATATGAGAGTTGGACAATGAAGAAAGCTGAGCACCGAAAAATTGGTGCTTTTGAACTGTGGTGTTGGAGAAGACTCTTGAGAGTCCCTTGGACTGCAAGGAGATCCAACCAGTCCATCCTAAAGGAGATCAGTCCTGGGTGTTCATTGGAAGGACTGATGCTGAAGCTGACACTCCAGTACTTTGGCCACCTCATGCGAAGAGTTGACTCATTGGAAAAGACCCTGATGCTGGGAGGGATTGGGGGCAGGAGGAGAAGGGGACGACAGAGGATGAGATGGCTGGATGGCATCACCAACTCGATGGGCATGAGATGGAGTAAACTCCGGGAGTTGGTGATGGACAGGGAGACCTGGCATGCTGCGATTCATGGGGCCGCAAAGAGTCGGACACAACTGAGTGACTGAACTGAACTGAACTGAACTGAAACTGACTGCAGTGGTCCCCACCCTTTTTGGCACTGGGGATTAGTTTCATGGAAAATAATTTTTCCCCAGACAGAGGGGTGGACGGCGGGGCTGGGGGAGGGGAGTGGTTATGGTTTCAAGATGATTCAAGTGCTTTACATTTATTGTACCCATTGTTTCTATTATTACCTCAGCAACACGTCAGATCATCAGGCATTAGATCCTGGAGGCTGGGGACCCCTGCTTCCTATCTTGCTTATGCAGACAGTGAAACCAGGGAGAATAAGCTAGTTTCAACTCTGCCTGGGATTCCTTTTTCAATCCTTAGGGTTTCTCAGATACGTGATTCAGTGCAGTTCTCATGCCATGCCATGACATGGGCTTGGTAGGAGAGAACTGGGGCATCAGGCAAGGAGGAAGGCAGCCTCCGCCCTCGAGGAACCTGAACTCTCGTGGGGACGTGAGCTGACACACGGGTGGGCCAGGCAGGTCCTGCATCTTGGGCCTTGCCTGTCTGGTTCGGCAATGGCAGGGCCTGCCAAGAGGGGCTTCGAGGAAGAAGCATCTTCATCATCAACCCAAGAGGCCACTCCCCACTATCCCAGGGAAGTGTCCTCCAGGGTCTCTGCATCACTGCTCGCCAAGGAGCCCCATCTACAGGGTCATCAGGAGAATGACTTTGCTGCTGTCTCCTCAGCCTTCTCATCACAGGCTTTAGAGAAGGTGATTCACTTTTCAGCAAAGTTCAAGGAGACTTGTCTCCCACTGAAAGGCTACTGTACTGTCCATTCTTTTCTAAACCTGAGCTTGATACACACTGATGCTGCAGGAGGCCCGAGAGAGGGAGGTCCCTCACGGGGGTCTCTTTTGGAGCTTTGCTCTGGGCCCATCTCAGACTTCCCTGGGCAGCTTCCCAGGTGGTGCTAGTAGTAAAGAACCCACCTGCCAGTGCAGGAGGCCTAAGAGACGTGGGTTCAGTCCCCGGGTCAGGAAGATCCCCTGGAAAAGGACATAGCAACCCGCTCCAGTGTTCTTGCCTGGAGAACTGCCTGGAGAGAGCAGCCTGACCAGCTACAGCCCATGGGGTCACACGGAGTCAGACACGACTGAAGTGACTTGGCAGGCACACATGCATGTCCCAAACTGGACGGCCATGCCACAGGATTCTGTCAGTATCCACTGGAGGGGAGGGATCCTACATTTGCTGCTAATCTGGGAAAACTATTCAGAAGACATTTTACATGTAAAATCCCGGAAAAAAAAACATGCCCAGGGTAGGAATGAGTTAGGTTCAAATGAAGCTTGGTAAAACACTGAAGCTTAGAAAAAAGAATCCCATTTTACCACTCCCATGTTATTCCTGCTGGGACTGGATCTGTGAGCTCCCAGTCCCCAAAGAACATGATTTAGATGCTGGAGGTCAGTTCACTTGATCTGTTCAAATTTTGGCACATGCCCCAAATAAGTACCAACTGGCTGTCTCCGAGCTGTTCTTAACGTCCTTTCACTGTGACCCCAGTTCTGGAATCAAAGTGGGAGATCTTGAGGTTGTAACTGTGTAACTCTGTCTATACTGTTTTCATGAGTTTAGGCTGGGAAAAAGTGTTCAGTTTTACACAGGTGTACATACAGATTTTCAAATTTATTGTCACCGACATGAAAGTCTCACACACAACAGGTTGTCCTCAAAAATGGGCAGACCACACCAGTCAGAATGACCATGATCAAGCAGTCTACAACTGATAAATGCTGGAGAGGGTGTGGAGAAAAAGGAACCCTCCTATGCTTTTGGTGGGAATATCAATTGGTAACCACTATGGAAAACTGTATGGAGGTTCCTCAGAGGTTCCTCAAAAAACTAAAATTACAGTTACCCTGTGATTCACCAATCCTACTCCTGGACAAATATCCAGAAAAGATGCAAACTTTAATTTGAAAGGATACACGCACCCCAGTGTATCAGAGCAGCACTGTTTGCAATTGCCAAGACATGAAGCAGCCTACGTGTCCATCAACAGCTGAATAGATAAAGAAGGTGTGCCGTGTAACGGAATATTGTGTGTGCTCAGTCGGTAGGCTGGTTCTGACTCTTTGGGACCCCATGGACTGTAGCCCTCCAGGCTCCTCTGTCCATGGGATTTCCCAGGCAAGAATACTAGGGTGGGGTGTCGTTTCCTTCTCCAGGGGATCTTCCTGACCTGCATCTCTGGCATTGGCAGACAGATTCTTGACTGCTGAGCCACCAGGAAGCCCATAGTGGAATATTACTCAGCCATAAAAGGTGAGATAATGCCATTTGCAGAAACATAGATGGACCTAGAGATTATCATACTAAGTGAAGTCAGAGAGAGAAAGACAAATATATGGTATTGCTTGTACGTGGAAATGAAAAAAAAAGGATACAAATGAACTTATTTATAAAGTAGAACCAGGCTCACAGAAAAAGAAGACAAACTTGTGGTTACCAAAGAGGAAGGAGTAGAAGATTCCAATGAATGGATACACAGCACCATGTATAAAATAAACAAGCATAGCACAGGGAACTCTATGCAATATCTTGTAATAACCTATAATGGAAAAGAATCTGAAAGAATATGTGTTTTTGCATAGGTATAATTGAATCACTTCACCATACACCTGAAACTACTGCAGCATTATAAATCAAGTATGCATGCTCAGTTGCTCCGTCGTGTCCAACTCTTTGCAACCCCGTGGACTGTAGCTCACCAGGCTCCTCTGTTCATGGGATTCTCCAGGCAAGAATACTGGAGTGGGTTGCCATTTCCTCCTCCAAGAGATCTTCCCCACCCAGAGATCGCACCCGCGTCCCCTGCGCCTCCTGCATTGGCAGGCTGATTCTTTACTGCTGCACCACCTGGGAAGCCATAAATCAAGTATTAAAAAAGGGGGGGGAGGGGCAGACCTCTCACGTGGCTTTGTTTTCACTCCGTGTTTATTGGTAAGGAATCCTGCCAGCCTTTCCCAAGATTTTAAGCAACACCTCATTTCACAACTGCCAGGCCTCCCTTCTGGAAAAACCAGTTCTGAATCACCGCTGCTCCTTTGGGAAAGTGTCCTAGAAAGCCAGCTAGAGCTAGACTGGTAGGAATTAGCTTCTGTGTGCTTTCTTACTCAGCTTCATCGAGGTGAAAGCTGACCATTTCAGACCTGAGTGGTGAACAGAAAGTAAAAGTTTAGTCGCTCAGTCGTGTCTGACTCCTTGCGACCCCACGGACTGTAGCCCTCCAGGCACCTCTGTCCATGGGATTTCCGAGGCAAGAGCACTGGAGTGGGCTGCCATGTCCTTCTCCAGGGGGTCTTCCCGACCCAGGGATCAAACCCACGTCTCCTGCACTGGGCAGAGAGAACTGTTGCAGAGAGAACTGTTGCGAGTCTGGTGCGGTTTCCATTCACCTGGGGGCTGCGCCGTGGCCTGTGAGTCTAAACCTTCTTCCACTTACCACTCCTCTGCAGGACTTCCTCACTTCACGAGGCAGCCCGAGAGCATGAACGTCACCAGAGACACAGCCTTCAACCTCACCTGTCAGGCCGTGGGTCCCCCTGAGCCCGTCAGCATTTACTGGGTTCAAAACAGCAGCCGCGTTAATGAACTTCCAGAAAGATCCCCCTCTGTTCTGACTGTTCCGGGTGAGTCTCAGCTGTGGCATTTGTTGTTTGCTTTCGGACAGTGGGAGGGAGCAGAGGTTGGGGGCGTGCCGCAGTGTACAGCGGTGGGCACTCGAGGAGGATAAAACCGCAGGTGGGGCAGCCCAGGGTGGCAACCAGATGGATGGGGAGGCAGGTGGAAGTCTTGGGGTCTGAGGTCACAGTACAGGATGGGTGTCTGTGGTTACGTCGATCAAGTGGCCAGGGCGGCCGGGAAGCCCTGCTCACATCTCCCGTGGCAGCTGTGGCCCAGCTGGCCTGGCAGGTCTGGCCTTTCAGGAACCACTGATGTGAAGACCTCAGTGAGGTGGCGGTGAGGAAAATGCCTTGGTCATGGGGGCAGCTGTGGGAGGATTGTCACTGTGGGGCTGTGACTGCCGTGAAGGTCAGCAGTCATCTGCTTTCCATCTAAGTGGGCGTGACCTGGCTTCGGTCCCAGCCCTCCTCCCACAGTGTTCCTAGGCTCAGCACCATGGATGGTTCTGTGCTGCAAAATCCGATGGGCTCCTCTTTGGTTCCTCTCCTTGCATCTCCCAGCAATGTCTGGTAAGGTTACCACCCCCTAACCCTCCCAGTCTGCATGTACTCAGGGAGTATTCTGTGAGGATGCTGCATGCCAAAGGCGGCCTTCTGAAACCTGTCTTCCTGGCTTCCTGCCTTAGTTCTCTTCCTCTGCCCACGACAGGAGTTCTGAACATGCTGGGTGCCACAGGGCTCAGTGCTGGACCGAATTCTGTTCCCTCTGAGGCACTCCTGCCTGGGAGATCTCTGGATCCTAGCTTCACGACCGTCCTTGTGATGATGACTTTGAACTTTGTAGCTTCATGCTCCTTTCCTGGCATGTCCACTTACTGGATATGCAAGTGTGTTAAAATGAAACTCTTAATTTCCCCCGTCCTTTGCCACAGAGCTCCCCATCCTAGTAAAGCGTGTCACCATCTGCCCATCCTTCCTGCTTCTCACTGTTTAGATTGACCACATCAGGAGGTTGCTAGTTGTGCTCCCACGATGCATCTCACATCTCTTTCCTGCCTCTCTGCTGCAGGGCCCTGCTCCAGGTCACCCCCAGCTCTTGCCAGCATCTCCGCAGTAGCACCCTAACTGGTCTATTTGTGTCCAGCCTTATCCCCACTCTTGTCCTCCATGGTAGGTCATGTCCCCTGCCTGCTGGAGCTCTTCAGTGGCTGCCTATTTTCTTTGACTTTCTCTCAAGAGGCTTTTCTGTTCCTCCTCATAGGATCTTCGAGCTCTGGTCCCCACTCTACTTTCCAATCCCACCCCCACCCACTCTTTCCACCCTGCTAATTAAGCATCAGTCACACTGATTGTCTTTTGTTTTCTCAGAAGCATCCCCCTCCTCCCTGCCTCAGGACCTTTGCATCATTTCTTCTGTCTGCCTACAATGTTATTCCATTTGCCCTTCATCCCGTGACACGTGTCAGGTGACACTTCCGCGCAGAGGTCTTTCCTGGTCATTCTTTTGGGTCCTCCTCACTCCTTTATTGACTCTCAGGCACGGCACGTATTCTTGAGGACTTCCTTCATTGCACTGGTCACAGTCTGTCATTACCGTTTATTTGTTTCGTCTCCTTGTCTGTCTTCTTAGGGAATGTGTGCTTAGTAAGGACAAGGGCTTTGTCTCTCCCAAGACACAGCCTGACTCATGGTAGTACTCACTGAATGTTTATGGTGAGAATGGGCCAGCAAGTGATTGCCAGCTGGACGTATTGTCTCTGAATCACTTTTCTTACTCCTGACTCCACGAGGAATGTTATGATTGTCTCTGCCTTCATCTGAGTTTTCTTTGAGTTTCTCTGAGGAATTGATCATCAAATGAGTTATTTGTTCAAAATCAACTTTAAAAAAATACATTCCACCTTCTCTGGATGATTGTTTTGAAGTCCTGTAAAGAAGATTTATGGGGCATACAATGAAATATGTAGGTTAGATTGACATATAATTAAATGCATAGAACTTAAGCACACACTCAATGAGTCATGATAAATGTAGACAGTCATGTAACCACCACTTCAGTCAATATGTAGAACATTGCTATCACCCCAGGAAGTACCCCCCTTTCCCTTTGGGTCAGCCTGCACCTCCTGCAGGTGACCTTGTTCTGATGTCTAGTTTCATATATAAATTTTGCCTGTTATTGAAATTTACATAAATGAAATCATAACGTATGTATTCTTTTGTGTTGGGCCTCTGCATCTATTGAGGTCATATCGTTTTTCGCCTTTATTCTCTTCATGTGGCAGGTTACATGGATTGGATTTTCGAATTTTAAACGAGTGTTGCATTCCTGGGCTAAACTCTGCTTGGTCCTGATCTATTGTGATAGAGTCCATCGGCTGATAGATACTAAGTTAAATATTTTTGCATTTAATCTTTTTCTGGGGTAACACCGACTGCTTGTACTTCGAGCTGCTTCTGCTCCCAATCACTGTGAGTTAGTGAGGACCCGTGGTCAGGACAGCATCTGCCACAAGCCTGCCCTCACCGCAGCCGCCATCCACGAGTCTCAAGGGGGTCCCCAAGCCGCCTGTACTCCTTACTTACTGGCTGTCAATTCGGAGCTTCCTATGGCTCCCTTGAGTTTCCCAAATGGCTTCGTGGTAGAGAATCCACCTCCAATGCAGGAGATGTGGGTTTCTTCCCTGGATTGGGAAAGATCCCCTGGAGGAAGAAATGGCAACCCACTCCACTATTCGTGCCTGGAGAATCCCATGGACAGAGGAGCCTGGTGGGCTACAGTCCAGAGGGTCACAGTCTGGTGGGATTGGAAAGTAGAGTGGGGACCAGTCCAGAGGGTCACAGTCTGGAGGGTCACAGTCTGGTGACCCACAGTCTGGGTCACAGTCCAGTTAGTCACAGACTTAGTGACTAAACAACAGCCATCATGACCCCTTTGGGTTCAGTGATTTTTTAGAATAACTCATAGAACTCAGAAGAGTGCTCTACTTACGTTATAGTTTATTTCCCCAAGGATACACACAGGATGAAGTCTGGGAGGGTCTCAGATGCAGAGCTTTTCTGCCTTGAAGAGTGTCACCTGGTGCATCAGTGTGTTCACAGAACAAGAAACTACTGAGCTTTGGTGTTGAGAATTTTTTTTATGGGGGCTTCATTATGTGGCATAACTGATCAAAGCATTAACCATGACAGAATACTGTCTCCAGACCTCCCTCTCTTTCCTAGAGGTCAGGAACTTGAGCTAGTATCAGGTGGATCAGAGCCCCAACCCTCCCATCACAAGATTTAGTCATTCTGGTGACCAGTCCCCATTTTGAAGTCCACCTTGAGTTACCTCATTAGCATAACAAAGCCACTCTTGTTCCTCAGTAAATTACCATGGATAAAAACTAGTGCAAGTCGTTATCACACAACAGCGTTCATGAAGGAAACTGGTTTATAATTTTGTTTTTGTGATGTCAGTTTTGGCATCTGGGTAGCACTGACCTCATAAAACATAGTTGGAAACTGTTCCCAACTCCTCTCTTTGTTGAAAGAGCTTGGTAGCGTTGGTGTTATTTTGAAAAGATGTGTGTGAAGTTAAGTGGAGATTGTAATCTCTTGTGTTTTGAATATTTTTTTTACCTTGCTTTTTAAAAAAAAAAAACTTTTTATTTTACGTTGGAGTTAGCCAGTTAACAGTGTTGTGGTAGTTTCGGGTGGCAGCAGAGGGGCTCAGCCAAGCATACACGGGTCTCCGTTCCCCCGGCCCCACGCCGGTCCTGCTGGCGCTCAGCGCTGGACAGAGCGCCCTGGATGCACAGTAGGACCTGGCTGGCTCTCCGTTTGAAATATGCTGACTGCTTTCTTTCTGATCATGCAGTTTACATGACCTTTTTGGTGAAGGTTAATGTATTTGTTCACGTTGAGTCTGAGGTTAACTGAAATCCCCAAGCATTTTTCTCATAAATTGCTGCAAATCAAGACTCTCCTGCTTTTTGTATACTTAATTATTTTGAAATTTCAGCCTACCATGTGACCTTTATCCCTATGAAAATTTATCTCATCATCCCAATCTACTAAGGCCATTTTGAACCTTGATTCTCTTATTGGATTAGCAAATTCTCTCCCTGTTTCCTGTCTAGATTCTGATCCAACCAAGGCCAAAACACAGTGGCCATCAGGCACCCTCTGAGTTGATATGAATTCATGAAATCAGCTCTTTTGTCTACTTTTCAACCAGCAGTAAATCTGCCTAATTTTATTTTTTCCACCATTTATCTCTCCATCTTGTCTTCTAAGATATTCCTTGATACTTTGGTCTAGGAACTGTCCTGGAAAGACTGGAAATCGGTTTGCAATTCATTTTGAAATCAGACTTGACTTCCTGTTGGTGAACTGAACTCCACGCCTGTCCTCCTAGGGCAGGTGTCCGAGGTGCCAAGTTGATAACCTTCTCTGAAGTTCTACTGTGGATTCTGTCTCTCACTAATTTTGTACTTGCCAAAATCAGTATCATTTTCTTTATGAAAACAAGGACAAAATCTGTCCATCTCTGTTCATCTGGAATTTATTTTGTTTTACATTTTGGCCACTGCTCAGCATGTGGCATCTAGTTCCCTGACCAAGGATTGAACTCATATCCCTTGCATTGGGAGTAAAGAGTCCCAATCACTGGACCACCAGGGAAATCCCCATCTCTGTTCATCTAGAACTTTTCCTCTTCAGTTTTCTTAAAAAGTAGAAGGATCTGCAAAATTTAATACCCAAGGCTATATATATTGATATAAGTTGTTTCAACTTGATGACCTTATTTATTTCTAAATGGTCAGATATACCATTACAACTGACACCTATTTTGGGCTTTAGATTCTTTACAGTCTTCATTTTACTTTCTTTAATTTGAAGATTTTTGTTCTCTTTGGTTAAGAAGATAGAAGTAAAATAGAAATTGAGCATTCTTTAGGCTGATAGTGTGCTTTTTAACATAAACTTTAGTGGGATATGGTTACATGAAGCTACACATGTGATAAACTTACGCAAAGCAACACACACACACATACACACAAATGAGTCCACATGTAACTGGAAAAACCTGAATAAGCTCCGTGGAAGGTACCAGTGTCAGTTTTCTGGTTTTGACACTGTAGTTATTTGAGACGTTGGGGAGGTAGAGTGAAGGATACGTGGAACTCCCTGTCTGTTTCTGTAAATAAATAGCTAACATTTCAGAATAAAAAATGTTTTAAACTGTTAAAATTTTGCAGCACTGTGAAAGAACTACATTCACACTTATTCTTATTTACTTCTATTCTTAACTTAGAGGACAATTTAGTGTGATACCTGAGCCCCTCCCAGTAAGTAGATGGTATTTAGGGAACTAGGCTGAGGCTGTTTTGACTTGAGATGGCTTTGCAGGGCTGTGTACCCACTCAGAGCCTACCTGGAGCAGGCACATTTAGGAACAGGAAGATCATACACTTTTCCCTCATGATACCAGTTGTTTTTTCTTCTGTGACGTAGGCGCTGTCTTTAAGAAATGTGAGCAAAGAAGTACTTTGTCTAAAGGGCATGACTCTGAGTCAACAGAACCTGTCTCAAAGGTTACATGCTGTGTAATTCCATTTAGGTAACATTCTCAAAATGAAAGGGTTATAGTAATGATGTACACCTCAGCTCCTGCCAGGGATCAGGTTGACGGAAGGATGTTTGCAAAAGGGGTGGCTTGGGGGAGTTTTTTTGTCTTGGCTCCACCACTAGGGCATGTGGGATCTTAGTTCCCCAACCAGGGGTCAAACCTGCTCCCCCTGCAGTCGACGCTCAGAGTCTTAACCACTGGACACCCAGGGAAGGCCCTGGGAGCTTCTTTTTGGTGATGAAACAGTTGATTTGTATACATATTTGTACCTGTAATAAAGTTTCATAGAAATTTCATAAAAGTCCCCCCTCTCCCAAATAAAGCAAAACCAAAAACTAGTGAAATCTGAATAAGGCCTGCCTGTGTTTTAGTTAGTAGTATTGGGCTTCCTGGGTGGTTCAGTTGCAGGAGACACAAGAGATGCAGGTTCAGTCCCTGGTTAGGAAGGTCACGTGGAGGAGGAAATGGCAGTCCACTCCAGTATTGTTGCCTGGAAAATCCCATGGACAGAGGAGCCTGGCGGGCTACAGTCCAGAGGGGTACAAAGAGCTGGACACGACTGAACAACTGAGCATATGTACAGTGCTCCAAAGTCACTTGATCATGCTACTGTGATTAGGTAAGGTGTTACCACTAGGGGAACCTGGGTGAAGGGTGCTAGGAGCTCTGTACTAGTTCTGTAATTTCTTGGGAATCGAAAACTATTTCAAAACAAAGTCACTTTTCCCCCCCGAGGAAGTACTTTGTCATCAGCAAAATCGACTCCCAAAATAAAGAGCAGAGCTACAGAAAGCTTTTGCTCTATGGTGTTTAGCGACAAGATATGTTATAGGTTAAGTGGTTGAGATCCCATTAACTAATGTCAGTTCACCTTTGTGTGTCCCTAGGCAAGTAACTTGCCTTCTTTATATAAAATAGGGATAATAACAGTGTCTACCTCACAGAACCTTTATGAAGATTCAGTGAAATAATGTATGTAAGGACTTTGGTACAGAAGCAACCTACAGGAATGACTCAAACGTTACCTGAAACAAAGTTTTATATGAAACAATTACTAAAACTCACTGTCCATTCTGAGCTACCTTCCTACCAGGATCAGGAACTTAGGCTGATCTTTCTGGTTTTTACTTTTTTAAAAAAATGTTTTTATTTACTTCTTTATTTTTGGCTGTGCTGGGTCTTCATTGCTGCTCAGGCTTTTCTTAGTTGGGGCAAGCGGGGGCTACTCTTAGTTGCAGGACCCGGGCTTCTCATTGCGGTGGCTTCTCTTGTTGCGGAACAGAGGCTCTAGAGCACAGGCTAAGTCATTGTGGTACACCGCCTTAGCTGTTCCCCAGCTCGTGGGATCTTCCCAGACCAGGGAGCAAACCCATGTCTCCTTCATTGGCAGGTGGGTTCTTCACCACCGAGCCACCAGGAACATCCTGGTTTTTACTTTTAAAAAATACTTGTTTTATGTTAAAATCCACATTCAGAAAACAGCTAAGCTAGTTTTGCTTTTAGTTAATTGGCTATAGTGCTTTTTCTTTTTTATTATTATTACTATTTTTGGGCCGTACAGCAAGGCATGCAAGATTCTTAGTTCCTGGACCAGGGATTGAACTGGCACTCCTTGCAGTGGAAGCATGGAGTCTTAATCACTGGCCACCAGGGAAGTCCCTGTAGTTCTTAATATTCGTTGTAATGACAACAGTAACAATAAAAACTAGAATTTGTGTGTCAATTTCTAATTCTCACAGTGCTTTCAGTAAAGAACCTCATAGCAGTCAATGATACAGTTAGATATTTTCTAATTACCATTTTACAGATCAGGAAGAAACTTGAAACAAGTAAGGGACCTGTTTGCCTAAGGTCTAACCTTTGTGTGGCAGCTGGAACAAGCCTCATAAAACATAGACTAGGTCGTATCAGTCTTCTACTCAAAGCCCCGGGTTTCCCATCTCTCTTGGAGGACGAAAGCCTGACAAATGTATTCCCTGACTTCAAACCTTTCCTCACCCTCCAGAATAAACTTGGCCCATTCTCTCACCCCAAGTCTTTCCTCAGAGAACGTTTCTCAAGGAGCTACCTCTGACCCGCATGTTTAAAAGCACTGCCACTTCTCCACACACCCCGACCCCCTGACCCTCTTCTGTTTTTCCCGAGCATTAATCGCCTTCTAATACAGCATGCAGCTTATCAAACGGGCAGGTCTCTGCCTCCCCCTGCCTGCCCCCTGCAATGTCTTCTGCCTGCCTTTTGTGTCTGGAAAACTTTATTCAAAGAATAAGTTTAATCAGAGAAGTGAGAAGTGAGAAATGTGGAAACAAAGGAAAACAATCAAAGGAGACTAGATAATAATAATGTAGTCATTAAGCATAGTCAAGGACCTTTAGCTCTTTCTCAAGGGCTACAGATAAGATTCTGAGCCACATCCTGTGAGCTGTCTTACAGATACCTAGCTGGAGAAATTAACTACATGATGAGCAGACTGTACCCAGGACATGAGCTGTCGCAATTCCGACAATTGGCCACAAAAAAAAATGGGAACAAATGAACCCTATAACTAAAGATTAACTGTACCTAAAACAACTAAGATGATGCTGGTCAGATGACTGATGACCAATTTGAAGATAACTTAGAAATGATTGTGCTGTTGCTGCATGTAGACCACCCGCCACAATCTGTCTTTAGAAACTCTCACCCGCTGCTTGTTGGGATTGGAAGTCGACCTTTGGACAGATGTCTGCCACCCTCCCCCACCCAGTTGCCAGGACCTGAGATAAAGCAAACTTTCCTTTCCACCAACCTGGCCTGTTCATTGGCTTTCGGGGGCAAGCAGCTGGACCCACAAACTCCTTTTGGCAACATTTATCAAGGCTATCATTTCTCACCCTCTTTTGCCCTTGACAATGTGAGCTTTATAAAGCAGGTATCTTTGCTTTATTCATGGATAGATCCCTGGTGCCTGAGAAAATATCTGGCATATAGCAACTATGCAGTAAATGTTGAGTGAATGAATTCAGGGCAGAAAGTGAGTTCCAAGTTCATAAGTGTAAGCCCTTCACTTATGCAGCATATTATTGTATTTCTCTCCTCTCTGGGTAGAAAGATGAACACCAGGGGTAAAAAATAAAAGGACAGGATTGTTTAACCCAGAACTCAAAGAAACACCCTGACTGTGCTCCTAGGAACTGCCTCCTCAGCAGCTCTGATTGTCCTTCCCTTGAGGGAGCATCCCGTGGCTGAATGTTCCCTAGAATATCTTTCAGACCTTGTGTCAGGAGCTGTCTTTTTTTTAAACCAGCAGAGTACCAAGCAAGAGGGGTGCAAACCATCATAGTGAACTTGGGTGGGATGTCCTGGAGTCTGGGGGTGCCCACGAGAAGAGGACCTGGCAACAGGAGATGGAGGTGCTGCTCTTGGAGATGTTTGCAGATTGGATGGGAGGGTGGAGACGTGGTGGGTGGGTATTTTTCTCCCTGGAAAACCACAAGGGTTGGGCTCTAAAACTTCAAGATCTATTCTAGTCTAGTATTGAGGGAGGAGAACAGAGAAGTGATGGGGTAGCTCTCTTTCTTAGTCCGTCTTGGTTGCTGCAGTCAACCCAGGTTTATAAATGAGTTTCCAAGTGGGAAGCTAATGCCCTTAAGCCAAAAAAAAATGTATCACTGAATATATTAAGCCAGGAAGCCTATATTTGGCCTTAAGTTTTCACCCATTCAATTCTAGAGTAAGTTAACCTGGGTTGGAATCAGCCTCCACTTCTCTTTGCTAGCCTCTGCTTGGCCTGTGGGCATTCACCACCTCAACCCACGGGATAAACTACTGCCCTTGATGGCTTGGCTTCTTGTGGGCAGTTCTGAGTCAGAGTGGGTGCCTTGTGCCAGGGAATTAGCTGCTGGTTGTTTTCCTGACTTTGTGTGTCCTCCGAAGAGAAGCACAAAGAGGCAAAATGTCTTCCCCCTTAACCTAAAATCCTGTTGCATGAGGAGTGGTTTCACTCTCGACATCAATCAACGTTGCAGGACCAAAAAGCCATGGGCCTAACTCATCTTACTCTGGGATCTGTAGGAGATGGTGGATCTCAAGAAAGTAGGTCCATCCTCTTGTCTCCTTGCAGGGCCAGGCTTGCCCTCACCACCAATTGTCAGAGGGATTCATAGTTTGTTTTCAAGGGTTTCCCAAGAGTTTGGACAAGGGTGATTGAAGTCAAATGACTGGTTTTAGCCTGCAGAAGTCTGCTCAAATATGTACAAAATGTAAGTTGCCTAGCAGCTCCCTGGGTCTTATGATTGAGGCAAAGCTGATTTTTCTAAACATAAGCCAAGTTTTGCCAGTTCACATTGCCTGGTGAAACAGGCATCTCATTTGGGAACTGACGACCTGGAAGGTTAAACAGGTGATATTCCAGCAGGAAAAGCCAAAGGTCACAGGTCTGCCTGTGAAAAAGTGGTGGGCTACAGGGGCCCCAGGTGGTGACACAGAGCAGTGGTCCCCAACATTTTTGGCACCAGGGACCAGTTTCATGGAAGACAATTTTGCCATGGACCAGAGGTAGTGGGTGGGTGGGGGGGGGGTGGCTTTTGGATGATTCAAGTGCGTTACATTTATTGTGCACCTTATTTCTATTATTATATAATAATATTATATTATATACTATATTATTATGTATTTGGCTGTGCTGAGTCTTAGTTAGTGGCACATGGGCTCTAGTTCCCTGACCAGGGATCAAGCCTGAGCCCCCTGCACTGGGAGCTCAGAGTCTTAGCCACTGGACCACCAGGGAAGACCCCAAGCATGCCTTTTTATCTCACTGAAATGTCCTTTCAGTAAGTAAGCCTGAAACTAGCATGTAGCTGATTATTCTGTCACCCCTGAAAATTCCTGAGACATTATTATCAACTAAAGTCCATAGTTTATTCAGATTTTCTTAGTCTTCACCTAGCGTCTTTTGCTGGCCTAGGATTTAGCTGTGTCTCCTTGGGCTTCTCTTGGTTGTGACAGTGTCACAAATTTCGCTTGTTTTTAATGACATGGATGGTTTTGAGGAGTGCTGGTCAGGTCTTTTTCTGTGGTGTGTCCCACAGTCTGGACCTGTCTGATGTTTACCTCCTTTTCCTCCTGATTAGATTTGGGCTCTGTGTTTTGGTGGAGGAGGACCCCAGAGGGGAGTGCCCTTTTCATCACATCACATCAGAGGTACACTCTGTCGGCATGGCTTACAGCATTGACCTTGACCTTGACCTTCCGCCTGAGCTAGTGTTTGTCAGTTTCTCATTTGAAAGTTTTTCTTTGATTCCCCTTTCCACATCTATCTCTTTGGAAGGAAGTCATGTGCAGGATTAATGCTCCTCTTTAGGAGCGGAGCATCGGTATAAAAATCACTTGGAATTCTTCTGCATGGGGGTTTGTCTCTTCTCCCATTTATTTAATCATTTGTGTATATTGGTAAAGGGGCTTCCTAGGTGGCTTAGCAGTAAAGAATTCGCCTGCCAATGTAGGAGATGCATGAGATGCAGGTTCCATCCCAGGGTCAGGAAGATCCCTTGGAGGACGGCATGGCAACCCACTCCAGTATTCTCGCCTGGGCAATCCCATGGACGGAGGAGCCTGGTGGGATATAGTCCATGGGGTCAAAATAGAGTTGGACATGACTGAGCAACTAAACACCTCATGGATAATTATTTTATACTTTGGGTTACAATCTAATGCTACTTCATTTTCTTGTTCAGCTTGTTCCCGCATTGGTGACGGAGTTTTTTAGCTGGCTCCTTTTCTCTTTGCCACCACCCCCACCCATTCTTTTGTGCATGTGTGGGTGTATGTGTGTCGTATGTTTTATATTTTGCTCCAGGCTCATCTTACATGTTTACTGTTCCAAACTGAAAACCAGCATTTCTCCGAGGAACTCCGGCTCCTTTCACTGGCACATAGTATTATAAGAAACCAAGGGGGACTTCCCTGGTGATCCAGTGGCTAAGACTCCATGCTCCCAGTACAGGAGGCCTGGGTGTGATCCCACATACCGTAACTAAGACCTAACGCAACCAAATAAATAAAAATATTCTAAAAAGAAAGAAACCAAGATCTTGGGACTTCCCTGGAAGTCCAGTGGTTAAGACTCTGTGCTTCCAATGCAGGGGACATGGGTTCAATACCTGGTTGAAGAACTAAGATCCCACATGCCACACAGTGCAGTCAAAAGAATTAAAATAGTAATAAATTAAAGAAACCAAGATCTGGATTGCTTCTCTTCCTTTCTCCTTAAAATTAATGAGTCAACTGAATATTTTTCACTTCTAAGATGTCTTTAAACTCCGAAATGGTAGAATTTTTCTTCATTCAGCACCAGTGTCTTCAAGTAATAGTGATGCCTTGGGTTTACATAATTCCTTATTAATACATTGATTTTTACTATTAAAAAAGGATCAGTGCAACAGAAATTTCATTCATCAGAAGTTTTAAAAACTGTGACTTTTGTCCTGCTGTTTCTGGAGTTCTGACATGTCCACAGTGCATAGCATAGGATATATGGGGATGCTAAGCTGTCTAGGTGAGCCCCATAAACCACTTTTCTTAACACTGGGGCCAGTAATTCCCACTGCAGACTTCCCGAGTGGCACGCTGATAAAGAATCTGCCTGCCAGTGCAGGAGATGCGAGAGATGTGGGTTCCCTCCCTGGGCAGGGAAGCTCCCCTGGAGGAGGAAATGGCATCCATTCCAGTATTTTTGCCTGGAAATTTGCAGGGACAGAGAAACCTGGCGGGCTACAGCCCACGGAGTCACAGAGTTGGACACAGCTGAGGAATTAGGCACGCACTCAATCCCCATAACTCTGTGCTGAAAATTTTAAACTAAATGATACTGTTTTGTTACCCCATGTCTCACCACTGGGAAAAAAGAAAGAATTTTAATAAATTACAGATGTCTTTTAAGCCCATTGTTGCCTTGCTCCTGGTACCTAGGGTTTAATCCTAGGTTTGTTTTTCCAATATCAACACACATTTTTAATTAACTTTGCATTTATGGCTTGAAGCACTGAACCACGAAGTAAAAGGATGCCCAGACTCCCGCAGGATTCTGATAAACAGCAGCCTGTCTCTCCAGCTCTGGTCTCATGGGTCTCCTTCTCCTCTAGGCCTGACCAAGACCACAATCTTCAGTTGTGAGGCCCACAATCAAAAAGGGCTGACCGTTTCCAAAAGCGTGCAGATCAACATCAAAGGTGAGTGTCAGGGTGGGGCCCCCCCTGCATATTGTAGGGGAAGTACACTGTGAGCTGTGCAGCCAGCTGCCTGGGATTGAGCCCTGGCTTCCCTTTGTGACCTTGAAGAAGTCACTCAACACCTTCAGTGCCCCTCTGTAAAATGGTGATAATTACATCTCTTCTTGAGGGTTCAATGAGATAATGCAAACAGAAATACTCATAACAGGGCCTGACACTTGTCTTTGATCAACAGTGACTAGTTGAGTTTTCTGCTCAGTCAGAGAAGAAAATAGGCTGAAATGTTGACCCAGATCATCTTAGCTCCTCTCTTCACTTTTTACTCTTCCATACTGAACTAGCGCCCACTGATCTCGGGATGGGCTGTGTCCTTCCCTGGGCAGCTGGAGCTGGAGCCAGTCCCCCAAGCAGCTGCTCTGAGAAGGGAGGAGGTCAGAGTCATGCCTCTTCTGGGGGCCCAATGCTCTGGCCCTCTTTCTCCTAATCTCTGTCCCACCCCTTGCTTCCCCTAAACTGGGATGTAACAAAATGAAAGGCAGGCGTTTGAAGGCACCCCCAGGCTAGTAGAGACATGCCAATCCAACATCTGTCTCTTCCCCCCCCCTTCTGTGGGATCAAAGATGTTTAAACCTGAAACTTTGGAAAAATTGATACAGATGAACCTATGTGCAAAGCCGAAATAGAGACACAGATGTAGAGAGCAAACTGGAGCTGGGGTGGGAGGGATTGAGATGGATATATATATATACTATTCATACTGTGTATAAAATAGATCATTAGTGAGAGCTCAATATATAGCCCAGGGAATGCTACTCAATGCTTTGTGGTGACCTAAATGGGAAGGGAAAAAAAAAAAAAAACGACGGATATATGTATATATATAACTTATTCACTTTGCTATACAACAGAAACCAACACAACATTCTAAAGCAACTATACTCAAATAAAAACTTTAAAAAAATAAAATAAAAATCTGAAACTTGAAAGGAGAAACTTTTGTTACCTTTTCAAATCATCTCCTTAACCTTTCTCATAGAAATTCAAGGAAATAATATGTTTTAGTATTTGTTCTTAATTTATATTTCTATTTAATTAATGAATTTTTATTGAAGTATAGTTGATTTACCATATTGTGTTAATTACTGATATACAGCAAAGTGATTCAGTCTTTACATACATATATATATATGTAAAGTATATATATATATATATTTTTAATATTCTTTTTCCTTATGGTTTATCACAGGTTATTGAATATGTAGTTCTTGGTGATCTACAATAGGACCGTGTTGTTTATCCATCCTATATATGAAAGTTTAATCAGCTAACCCCAGCCTACCATTCCATCCCTCCCTTAACCCCCTCCACCTTGGAGGTTATTTGTTCTTAATTTAAATATTGAGAAGGAAATATTGAGTTCGTACTCCTTTTGTTCTTGTCCTTGGAGGAAATGATAGAGGGAAAAAGCAGTGTGTTTAACACTGAGTTAAAGGGTGGGTAAGGCGTAGCAGAAGACTCAAAAGTACAAGGCACTGTAGTTTTTAAAGGTGCTAGTGTCTTGCTGTTGCTCAGTCACTCAGACGTGTCCGACTCTTTGCGACCCCATGAACTGCAGCACACCAAGCTTCACCGCTGGTGTTTAGTTACAGCAAATCAGCTAGAAGAAGCTATGAGAGGGCATTTTCTAAAACTTCGTTGGAATGGAAAAATGAGCAAACTGAAAGTTATTACAAGAGGAACTGTATAACTTCCTTCCTTCATTATGAATCACATTATTAAAATTTTCAAAAGAAATGCCAGGAATTTCAGGAACCCACCAGTGGGCGTAAATTTATAAAGACATTTTCATAAAGCATCAATATCTTAAAGTTTAAAAATCCATAAAGTGAGAAGAACTTCTTGAATTTTATGCTTCAGACAGAATCTCAACTAGGACTTTAACAAGTCCTATTTCTTAAACTCAGGTTTTGGGCTTTCTTAAACATGTATGTCAAAGCAACCAAAAGTCCCTGCCAATCTGTCATCAATTGAGGTGTATGTAGCCAGATTTGGATCTGGAAAAGCAGATAATGTATTTAGGAAAGTGAGTCAAACAGAACTCTGGCTTTCTCACTCATCAAGCTGTGTGTCTTCTGGTAAAACTGGAATCCTGACCATGCCCAGTGGGTGCTTCATATGGTCTTTTCTTCCCCTCATCTGTGCCTCCTGTCCTCGCCTTCATCGCCAAGACATCTCCCCCAGACCTCGTGCATGTGTTACCTCATTTCATCCTCATTTCAGACCCATCGAACAGTTCAGTCTCTCCCCATGCAGTAGAAGAGAGAGCTGAGTGGAGAGGGCATAGAACTCTGCTGCGGTGGGCCGTGCAGCCGGCTAAGTGGTGATCACACGCTCCAGCCCGTGCTGATCTTCACGCTGGTCTGCTCCCTGCTCCCACAGCCAGCCACCAGTGTCCTGATGAGAGATACGCAGCTCTGGGTTGAGACAGACCTGAGTTCAAGTCCCCATTCTGTTGCTAATGAGCTCTGTGAGCCTTGGCAAGTTTTTAACTTCTTTGGTCCTCAAATTTCCCCTCCCATCTATGGGGATTGTAAGAGTACTTCTCTCATAGAGTTCTAATCACAATCAAGTGAAGTCCATAAAGATTCCTGGCACATAGTAAGCACTCATTCAAAAACATTAGTCATCTTTTTGGATTATAAATGTTGTTGTGTGTGTGTTAGTCGCTTAATTGTGTCTGACTCTGCAACCCTGAGGATTGTAGCCCACCAGGCTCCTCTGTCCATGGGATTCTCCAGGCAAGAATACTGGAGTGAGCTTCTGTTCCCTTCTCCAGGGGATCTTCCTGGCCCAGGGATGGAACCTAGGTGTCCTGCATTACAGGCAGATTCTTTACTGTCTGAGCCACCAGAGAAGCCCATAAATGTGGTTATTAACATTAATTAAGAGTTTAGGGACTTTCCTGGTGGTCCACTGCTTAAGATGTTGTCTCCCAGTGCAGGGGGTGCAAGTTCGAGCCCTGGTTGGGGAGCTAAGATTCCACATACTTCACCGTCAAAAAATCAAAATCTAAAGCAGAAGCAATACTGTAACAAATTCAATAATGACTTTAAAAAACTGGTCCACATCAAAATACCACACATATCAAAAGAAAGTTTAATGTATGAGTGAGAATTCTCTGGTGGTCCAGTGGTTAGGACTTTGGGCTTTCACTGCTAAGGGCAAGGGTTCGATTCCTGGTTGGGGAACTAAGAATCCTGCAAGCCATGTGGTGCGGCCAAAAGTAAATAAATAAATAATGAAAGCAGTATTGATTCACAGATTTTAATACATTAAAAAAAAACAGATCTGTGTTGAATGTTATCAATAATGTGTTAGATTCTGTTAATAATAGATTATTAGTAATAATCTATTGCTAATGAATATCTAGCCATGTCCCACCTGTGACTGAGGTCATCACACATTCATTACAGCCTGCCCTCCCCTCCCCAAGAGCAGATGCACTTGACTGTTTGGCTTGAGCTGACTCACCCATTTCCTCAGCCAAGAAGGCTTCCTTCCGCCATCACACACACACACAGGCACACATGCACACGCACACATGTTCCCGTGGTACCCCTCTTTTTCTCAGGGCAAGCCACTCCTCTTTGGTTCATGTAGGTCTCCCCAACTCAGCTTTTAGCTGAGGGATGCAGACAGATGTTCGGGTCCAATCCCTGGGGCCAAAAGATTCCCCTAGTGTAGGAAATGGCAACACACTCCAGTATGCTTGCCTGGGAAATCCTATTGATGGAGGAGCCTGGCGGACTACAGTCCATGGGGTCGGAAAGCAGCCAGACATGACTGAGTGATTGAGCACGCACACAAAGACAGAGGGAAAGGGAAGAAATGGAGTAGTGACGGATTTCCTCTTCTTGGGCTCCAAAATCACTGTGAATGGCGACTGTAGCCGTGAAATTAAAAGAAACTTGCTCCTTGGAAGGAAAGCTATGACAAACCTAGACAGAGTATTAAAAAGCAAAGACATCGCTTTGCAGCCAAAGATCCATCTAGTCAAAGCTATGGTTTTTCCAGTACTCATTTATGAATGTAAGAATTGGACCATAAAAAAAACTGAGTGCCGAAGAATTGATGCTTTCAAACTGTAATGCTGGAGAAGACTCTTAAAAGTCCCTTGGACTGCAAGGAGATCAAACCAGTCAATCCTAAAGGAATTCAACCCTGAATATTCATTGGAAGGACTGATGCTGAAGCTGAAACTCCAATACTCTGGCCACCTGATGCAAAGAGCTGACTCATTGGAAAAAACCCTGATGCTGGAAAAAATTGAAGGCAAAAAGAGAAGGGGGTGACAGAGGATGAGATGGTAAGATAGCATCACCAACTCAATGGACGTGAGTTTGAGCAAACTCCGGGAGATAGTGAAGGACAGGGGAGCCTGGCGTGCTGCAGTCCATGGGGTTGCAAAGAGTTGGGCATGGCTTAGCGACTGAGCAACAGTAACAACACAAGGCAGATAGGGAGGGCCATGGCTCTTTGCCCTCATTTAGAGTACCAGCGACACCCCTGCACAGAGCAGGAGGAAAGGGATATCTCCCCATGCTTGTCCAGGTAAAAGTTCTCAGGTCGTCAGTGGGTAGGAGCATAGGTCTACATCCCATGTCTGGTCCAGGCAGTCATCCTGTCACTGCAAGACCAATCTAGAGGCTTATGTGATTACCCTCACCCAGAAGGTGGCTCCTCTTTAAAACTCGTGTTTAATTTTCCCAATCTCAAGAAGCAGACATGGGGTTGGTATTAATGCACCTGTTTGGTAGCTATGACCTCCTGTGGTTTATAATTGTGTCTGTGGTGTGTCTTTTGTCTTTTACGTAGCAATTCCCTCCCCACCTACTGAAGTCAGGGTCCACAACAGCTCCGCACACAGCATCCTCATCTCCTGGGTCCCGGGTTTTGACGGCTACTCCCCGCTCAGCGATTGCAGAATTCAGGTAACCTTTCTTGATGAAGAGAACTAGCTATTTGAAGCTCAGTGACTCTGCCTGATTTTTTTTCCGCCTGAAGAGTGGCACAGACACCAAGTTGACACCCCTATTCCGAAGCACTTGACCTCCTGCCTGCCCCGCATCCACCAGCCGTGCGCCATTCTGTGACGTTCTGGCCTCCTGGGATGCTGTGCCCTTCTTTGTGCGCGGTCCAGGGCCCAGTTGGCGGAGAAATGTGTTTCTAAGAAAGAACATCATGAGACCAGGGAGAATGAATTTTTAAGGCACAAAAACACATCTGGCTTGTGACCAGGGGTTCAGGAAGCCAGGCATTCTCCAGCCTGGCTCCCCCTGGATTGGTCATAAAGGACAAGAGACAAGTCATCCTCACTATGGAATGTACCAACTCAGCCTGTTGGAAAAATTGGGGATGACAGACCTTGTAGAGTCATCTCTCACTATCTAAAATTGATATAAAATAGAGCTATGAGAAATATAAGTTAGGTGCAGTGGTAAAGAATCCGCCTGTCACAGCAGGAGATGCAAGAGACGCAGGTTCATTCCCTGGGTCGGGAAGATCCCCTGGAGTAGGAAATGGCAACCCACTCCAGTATTCTTGCCTGGAAAATTCTGTGGACAGAGGAGTCTGGCGGTCGCAGAGTCGGACATGACTGAGCACACACACACACATCCTAAAATGATGCCTTGCCATGAAATAGACTCTGCTGTGAACATCCACTTCATAAAAAATGGAACGGCAGCAGTAACACTATCTTCTACTGAGTCCCCACATGTGGCCTGACATATGTTCTATCCTGGAGAATGTTCTGTGTGCGCTTGAGGAGAAGGTGTATTAAGCTATGGCTGGGTAGAGCATTTGCAATGTCTCTTAGGTCCAGATGGTTTATATATAGTCTTGTTCACTTACTCTGTTTCCTTGTTAATCTTCTGCCTTGTGGTTTTATCTATTATCAAAAATAGGAAATTGTGATCTCAGCTATTGTTTTTGAATTGTCTATTTCTCCCTGCAGTTCTCTCAATGTTTGCTTCATGTATTTCAGGACTCTGTTGTTTTAGGGAACAACAGGGCCTGTTTCCCTGTCTATGGACCTAACTGTCCCTGTATACAGACATAAATGAGGCGTGGATCAGCCTCCCTTTGCTGAAGCACAATTTCAGGTGTACAACATAGTGATTCAGATTTTTATAGGTTATACTCCGTTCATGTGCTGTCCTTAGTTGCTCAGTCGTGTCAGACTCTGTGTGACCCCAGGATCTGCAGCCCGCCAGGCTCCTCTGTCCATGGGATTCTCCAGGCAAGAATCCTGGAGTGGGTTGCCATGCCCTCCTCCAGGGGATCTTCCAGACCCAGGGAATGAACCCAGGTCTCCTGCATGGCAGGTGGATTCTTTACCCTCTGAGCCACCAAGGAAGCCCAAGAATACTGGAGTGGGTAACCTATCCTTTCTCCAGGGGGACTTCCTGGCCCAGGAATCGAACCAGGATCTCCTGCGTTGCAGGCGGATTCTTTACCAGCTGAGCTACATAGGAAGCCGATACTCTATTTATAGTTATTATAAAACATGGTTATATTCCCTATGTGGACTGGCCTTTTTAAAGATGGTTTCCAGTCACTGAGCTGCTTGAAGAGTCCAAGAGGAGCATGAGACTCCTTCCTGTAGGAGGTTGTTATGTTCAGGGAGGTTGAGGAAGAGTACCGTTCCCCACAACCCTGCCACCCCCAAGAAGAGTGGTTCTTGGGGTAGATGTGAGGCAGAGTAGGGTCGTTGGGAAGTCTGAAAGCAACAGGTCTCCCTCCAGGAGGAAGACGGATCACCACAAGCTTCTGCGGTGCTTTCTGTCTCTCTTTGCCCAAGCTTTGCGTGGCTATGGTATGAAGAACCATCCTGAGACTGCCAAATTGCAGCCCTCTTGCCCATGTTGGGTCCTATGGTTAACCTGTTCTATGGTTTTCCTGTCTTTCTCCCACCAGCGAGCTCAGACTCCCTTCACCCATTCTCCTCTCCATCTCTCCAAATTTAGCAAATAGAAGCACAGTTACTTTATAAGATAATTACACTGCTGATTTTGTGTCATACCTATACCCGTAATTATTGGTTGTCTATTTGATCTTCGCTGGAGCAGCCGTAAATAGACTCCCCATGTCCAAGGTCAGCAGCGCTGGCTGCGCTTCGCTGGACCAGCTGTGTGGACATACCTCACGTCCAAGGTCAGAGAAACCCCAGTAAGACGGTAGGCGCTGGAGCTGCCGTGAAGAGATACCTAATGTCCAGGGGCAAAGGAGAAGCCCCAGCAAGATGGTAGGAGGGGCGAATTCACGTTTAGAATCAAACCCCATTCCCACCAGAGACATTAGAAGGATCAAACAAACCTTGTTGCACCAGGACCCAGGGACCCCACAGAGACTGAGCCAGAACTGTGTCTGAGTGTCCCCTGTGGAGGACGGGTCGGCGGTGGTCTGCCACAGGGACAGGGGCCCTGGATGCAGCAGACCTGGGTATGGCATAAGCCCTCTTGGAGGAGGTCGCCATTAACCCCGCCATAGAGCTGCCAGAACTTACATAGGTGTGGGGAAAAGGCTCTTGGAGGGCACAAACAGAGCCTTGTGCACCAGGACCCAGGAGAGAGGAAAGGTGACCCCATAAGAGACTTGCCTCTGGGTGTCCAGGATTCTCTGGTGAAGGTGTGGGCTGGTGGTGGCCTGCTGCAGGATTGGGGCACGGACTGTAGCCAGTACAGCGTGGTATCTTTTGAGGGAGGTCACCATTATTTTCATTACCTCCACCATAGTTTGGCCCCAGGTAAATAGCAGGGAGGGAACACAGCCCCACCCATCAACAGAGAATTGGATTAAAGATTTACTGAGCATGACACTGGCCATCAGAACAAGACCCAGTTTCCCCCTCAGTCAGTCTCTCCCATGAGGAAGCTTTCATAAGCCTCTTATCCTTCTCCTTCAGAGAGCAGAAAGACTGAAAGCCACAATCACAGAAAACTAACCTATCTAATCACTTGTACCACGACCTTGTCTAACTCAATGAAACCATGAGCAATAACGTGTAAGGCCACGCAAGACGGACGGGTCATGGTGGAGAGTTCTGAAAAAATGTGGTCCACTGGAGAAGGGAATGCAAACCGCTTCAGTATTCTTGCCTTGAGAACCCCATGAACACTATGATAAGGCAAAAAGGTAGGATACTGAAAGATGAACTCCCCAGGTCGGTAGGTGCCCAATATGCTACTGGAGATCAGTGGAGAAATAACTCCAAAAGAATGATGAGATGGAGCCAAAGCAAAAACAGCACCCAGTTGTGGATGTGACTGGTGATAGAAGCAAGGTCTGATGCTGTAAAGAGCAATATTGCACAGGAACCTGGAATGTTAGGTCCTTGAATCAAGGCAAATTGGAAGTGGTCAAACAAGAGATGGCAAGAGTGAACATCGACATTCTAGGAATCAGAGAACTCAGATGGACTGGAGTGGGTGAATTTAACTCAGATGACCATTATATCTACTACTGTGGGCAGGAATCCCTTAGAAGAAATGGAGTAGCCATCATAGTCAACAAAAGAGTCCGAAATGCAGTACTGGGATGCAATCTCAAAAACGACAGAATGATCTCTGTTGGTTTCCAAGGCAAACGATTCAATATCACGGTATTCCAAGTTTATACCCCAACCAGTAATGCTGAAGAATCTGAAGTTGAACGGTTTCATGAAGACCTACAAGACCTTCTAGAATTAACACCCCAAAAAAGATGTCCTTTTCATTATAGGGGACTGGAATGCAAAAGTAGGAAGTCAAGAAATACCTGGCATAACAGGCAAATTTGGCCTTGGAGTACAGAATGAAGAAGGCAAAGGCTAATAGAGTTTTGCCAAGACAACGCACTGGTCATAGCAAACACCGTCTTCCAACAACACAAGAGAAGACTCTACACATGGACATCACCAGATGGTCAACACTGAAATGAGATTGATTATATTCTTTGCAGCCAAAGATGGAGAAGCTCTACGCAGTCAGCAAAAACAAGACCAGGAGCTGACTGTGGCTCAGATCATGAACTCCTTATTGCCAAATTCAGACTTAAATTGAAGAAAGTAGGGAAAACCACTAGACTATTAAGGTATGACCTAAATCAAATCCCTAACGATTATCCAGTGGAAGTGAGAAGTAGATTTAAGGGACTAGATCTGATAGACAGAGTGCCTGATGAACTATGGATGGAGGTTCATGACATTGTGTAGGAGACAGAGATCAAGACCATCCCCAAGAAAAAGAAATTCAAAAAGGCAAAATGGCTGTCTGAGGAGGCTTAACGAATAGCTGTGAAAAGAAGAGAAGCCAAAAGCAAAGGAGAAAAGGAAAGATATACCCACTTGAATGCAGAGTTTCAAAGAATAGCAAGGAGAGATAAGAAAACCTTCCTCAGTGATCAGTGTAAAGAAATAGAGGAAAACAATAGAATGGGAAAGACTAGAGATCTCTTCAAGAAAATTAGACATACCAAGGGAACATTTCACACAGAGATGGGCTCAATAAAGGACAGAAATGGATGGACCTAACAGAAGCAGAAGATATTAAGAAGAGGTGGCAAGAATACACAGAAGAACTGTACAAAAAAGATCTTCATGACCCAGATAATCACGATGGTGTGATCACTCACCTTGAGCCAGACATCCTGGAATGTGAAGTCAAGTGGGCCTTAGGAAGCATCACTATGAACAAAGCTAGTGGATGTGATGGAATTCCAGTTGAGCTATTTCACATCCTGAAAGATGATGCTGTGAAAGTGCTGCACTCAATATGCCAGCAAATTTGGAAAACAGCAGTGGCCACAGGACTGGAAAAGGTCAGTTTTCATTCCAATCCCTAAGAAAGGCAACGCCAAAGAATGCTCAAACTGCCACACAATTGCACTCATCTCACACGCTAGTAAAGTAATGCTCAATCAAAATTCTCCAAGCCAGGCTTCAACAATATGTGAACTGCGAACTTCCAGATGTTCAAGCTGGTTTTCGAAAAGGCAGAGGAATCAGAGATCAAAGTGCCAACATTTGCTGGATCATCGAAAAAGGAAGTTCCAGAAAAACATCTATTTCTACTTTATTGACTATGCCAAAGCCTTTGACTGTGTGGATCACAATAAACTGTGGAAAATGCTGAAAGAGATGGGAATACCAGACCATCTGACCTGCCTCTTGAGAAACCTGTATGCAGGTCAGGAAGCAACAGTTAGAACTGGACATGGTACAACAGACTGGTTCCACACAGGAAAAGCAGTACATCAAGGCTGTATATTGTCACCCAGCTTATTTAACTTATATGCAGAGTACATCATGAGAAATGCTAGGCTGGAAGAAGCACAAGCTGGAATCAAGATTGCTGGGAAAAAATCAATAACCTCAGATATGCAGATGACACCACCCTTATGGCAGAAAGTGAAGAAGAACTAAAAAGCCTCTTGATGAAAGTGAAAGAGGAGAGTGAAAAAGTTGGCTTAAAGCTCAACATTTAGAAAACTAAGATCATGGTATCCAGTCCCATCACTTCATGGCAAACAGATGGAGAAACAGTGGAAACAGTGGCAGACTTTACTTTTTTGGGCTCCAAAATCACTGCAGATGGTGACTGCAGCCATGAAATTAAGAGACGTTTGCTCCTTGGAAGAAAAGTTATGACCAACCTAGACAGCATATTAAAAAGCAGAGACATTACTTTGCTAACAAAGGTCCGTCTAGTCAAGGCTATGGTTTTTCCTGTAGTCATGTATGGATGTGAGAGTTGGACTGTGAAGAAAGCTGAGCGCTGAAGAATTGATGCTTTTGAACTGTGGTGTTGGAGAAGACTCTTGAGAGTCCCTTGGACTGCAAGGAGATCCAACCAGTCTATCCTAAAGGAGGTCAGTCCTGGGTGTTCATTGGAAGGACTGATGCTGAGGCTGAAACTCCAATACTTTGGCCACCTCATGTGAAGAGCTGATTCATTGGAAAAGACCTTAATGCTGGGAAGGATTGAGGGCAGGAGGAGAAGGGGACGACAGAGGATGAGATGGTTGGATGACGTCACCAACTCGATGGACATGAGTTTGAGTAAACTCCAGGAGTTGGTGATGGACAGGGAGGCCTGGTGTGTCCATGGGGTTGTAACGAGTTGGACATGACTGAGCAACTGAACTGAATTGAACTTTAAATATAACTAAATGTTCTGTATTTTCTCTGGCAGTCCTAGCGAAGTTGGTCAGAATTGGCTCTACAAGTTATATACTTTTATATTGTTTTTTTAAAAATTGGAATATACCTGCTTTACAATTTTGTGTTAGTTTCTGCTGTACAACAACCTGAATTGGCTAAATATATACATATATCTCCTCTCACCCCTCTGGCCATCCCAACCCTCCAGGTCTTCGCAGAGCACCAAGCTGTGTATTAACAGTGTCTTCCCTTTTCTGAAGGGACAAAGTATAGTTTTGCAGCAGATTTTGTAGCAGATTCCCAGTTCATTGCAATGGTAAACTCTGACTTAGTAACAAATGAATGTTTGGACAAGATTCAGATCCGTGCACTAGCAGGACACACCCGCTCACTTCCTTTGGTCCCAGCGTTGGTTTCATTCTTCACCCATTTTTGGGCTCTGGACTCCATTTCTATTTTTACCTCCCCCACATAGTCTTACTGTTTCATGCCCCAGGACCCACCGAGCACTGTTACAGAAACCGCAGCCTCTTCTAGGAACGTGCCTTCCAGAGTGTCCCTGTGAGTGGCAGCAGGCTAGTGTACTTCTCCGGAAGCGGGCAGGGGTGGGGAGCCAGGGTTTCTTCCACCTTCGTTCCAGTGCTTGGTCACCAGGAAGTCGGTGCAGACTTTAAAGTGAAGAAACAAAAAGTAATTTCTGCCAACAGCCACCACCAAGATAAGCACCCAGCTCCTGGGTTCTCCTCCGGCAGCTCCTCAGGCCAATGGGCTCCGTCTTGTCACCCGGTGGAGTCTGTGGGTCTGAGTCAGACATGAGACTCGACCCCAGTGCCCCTCCTCATCATATACGCTGGGGGATTTAGAATTCCAAAATGTCAGCTTGTGGCCCCTTGACCTAAATTTCAAACATATATCTCCTGAAATAACAAGACTGTATATCCACACCCTATAATTTCAAGCCTATTATTATCAGGAATTCATTTTGTGGGTTTAAGATTTTTTTCCCAAATTGTTCTTGGTGACTTCTGTTTTGTCCAATACTGTTTAGTCTTTTCTGATTTTTGTGAGTACAACATGTTTTAGAAATAGTGAAAAATATGCAGTGAAGGCTTTCCTGGTGGCTCCCACTGTGACGAATCTGCCTGTCAGGCTGGACACCCAGGCTCGATCCCTGGGTTGGGAAGAGTCCCTGGAGGAGCGCATGGCAATTCACTCCAGTATTCCTGCCTCCTCCTGGATAGAGGAGCCTGGTGGCTACAGTCCATGGGGTCCCAAGGAGTCAGACACGACTGAACGACTAGCACTGTCACTTCACCTTCAAAAACATACAGTGAAGAAGACTCTGCATGACCCCAGATAAGAGGTTTCCAAGGGAAAAGCTGGAAGTTTCCATAAGACTTTTGCTGGGGACTTCCATAAGACTAGATTTGCTGGGGATTCACTCCTCTTCGCTATACATACAGAAGACATCTGGAGAGGGATATGGGGAGACTGGTGGTGGTTATGGAGGGAAAGATGGGGTACAAGGACTCAGAAGAAAGAGCTGATAGGTTTTCTAAGGATTTGGAGAAAAGCTTGTTGGGTAAGGTGCAAATGATCCTTTCCTATATCTCTCCACCAAAAAATGCCATAAAATCTGCATTATCTGTGTGTGCTTTTGGAGTTGAGTTTATGTTGGAGTGGGAATTAGGGGGTAAGAATAAAGGACATGCTCAAATTAGCCTCAAGACAACAGCAGAATGCCTCAGGTTACATAATGAAATACAGATTATTATTATTTTTTTAATTAAGTGTCTCATCTTCTAAAGTAGGATTTGGGAAATGTTCTCTTTAAAGGGTCAGATTATATATATTTCAGGTCGTTGTTGTATATTATGTGAAACAACTGGGGAAAAAAAAGACCAAGAATTAAAGTGATTCTGAGAGAGGAAAAGCTCCTTTTCTTTTTGGTTAAATGTAAATTATAAGGATTATAATGTTAAAATGATGATTTATTTGCTCTGTTACCTGCCACAATGAGAACACTTATTTCAGGCATTTTTCATCAGGCTCCCAATTGTTGCTCAGGTAAGTAGCATGAGTAACACGCTGGTGGGAAATTTAGGGTGTTACCCGAAAGGAAGCAGGTACTTCCTCGCATGCAGAGGAAGGGCCGTGCGCACTGGAGGCACGGATGCCCCGAGTCTAACATTCCTACTGCCTTACTCACGCCTGGTCCACAATTTGTACTCTTCATTTAGGTCAAGGAAGTTGAGCCGCTGAGTCATGGCTCAGTCAGGATTTTTAACACCTCTGCTTCAGCACATCTGTATCAAATCGAGCAGCTGCAGGCTCTGGCGAATTACAGCATCGGCGTGTCCTGCATGAATGAAGTCGGCTGGTCTGCAATAAGCCCTTGGATTCTTGCCAGCACAACCGAAGGAGGTAATTCCTGGGGTTCAGAAATGAATATTTTGCCTGATGGCATGTGATGAAATAAACCCTTCCTGATGGGCTAGTTCAGACTTTAACTTTTGTTTGTGTGGCGTTTGTCTCTGGAAGAGAATTTTATGGAGATGGCTAATGAAAATGGGAAAGATGTTTCCTTCCATAGAGTAAGTTCGCTACATACAAACCTTTAAGTTTCGAGCTTTCGAAGATGCGCACTTGCATCTGGTTGTAGCAAGGAACCGGAACCTGTGCTATCAGTGTCAGGCAGCTCGCCCTCCGTCTCCGATCACCTTCAATGAGGCGAGAAGGGGCTGCAGCCAGATTAGTGAGCTGCTGCACTAACCCAAGAAAAGAGTAAGCATATGTAGGCATGTATGTGGAAAGCTACTGTCTTAAGGGGCCTGTTCTTCTCCAAGGTTTTTCGGAGTAGTTATCTCTTAAACGGCTGGGGCAAGGAATTCTGGAGATCGGCCAGAGGCTGGGACCGGCTGGGAGCTGGGCGTAATCAACCTTAATGTCAATTTTTTTCTTCTGGTGAGAGAGTTCTTTGTTTTGCATAGAACGGCAGGGAGGACCTGGAGGGAGTTTTAACTCCAGGCTATTTTGAGCCGGGTAACTTTCCTTCAATTATAAACCTATTACAGTACAGCACTCTATAGCCAATTGTGTTAGTTGGGTACCTAGGCTAACTTTGTTGGACTTACAAACAAATTGGATTTATAAATGCCCTCTTGGAAAAAGAACTCGTTGGTGTGTAGGGGACTTACTGAATTTGAAAAGGGTCTAGTGACAAACCTTATACTTACTATGTATAGGTGATTTTTTGTTTTATATAGGAAGATGTTAATAGTAGCACACTCTTTATAGCATATGTTAATTAAAATATAACTGCTTCCCAGGTGGCACTAGTGAGAACCTGCCTGCCAATGCAGGAGATGTAAGAGATGCCCTTCGATCCCTCGGTTGGGAAGATCCCCTGGAGAAAGAAATGGCAACCCACTCCAGTATTCTTTTCTAGACAATTCCATGGACAGAGGATCCTGGCAGACTGTGGTCCATTGGGTCACAAAGAGTCAGACACGACTGAAGTGTCTTAGGATGAAGCATATATGAAAGTTATTACTCATAGCATCAAAGTCAAGAAACTAATAAATATGAAGGTAGCTAATGTTCAAGAAGCACCTACTACGTGTCAGTGACCATCTTAGGTACTTTATGTGCATTATTTCATTAGCTCCTTGTAGCAACTGTATGAAGTAGGTACTGTTGGTTCTATATTATCTTCTCATAGCAAATTTTATTTGCATCTGTAAACTTTCTGTGTACTGCTTTTGATTTCCAAGATCTTACATTTTTTCTATGAACATTGAAGTGAATAATGTATTATAGTTATGTTAGATTTCAATTGTACAGTTTCTATTATTTCTCAGTTTAGAGTTCTGGATAGCTTAGAGTCTCCTGCCCTGAACTCCCGCCTTACCTAATCAGTGCTCTAATTTTAATACAGACTGTGGGAAAGGTCTAGATCACAAATTGTTAGGGTTTAATCCTTGCACAAATGAAACTAGTGCCAAGGTTGTAAAATATCTTAAATGAAGAAGAAAAACCTTTGAGAATGATTTTTATATGCTGTTTCATTTTTATTCAGCTAAAAATGTTAACACTTTCTGGTTTCTGTTTTGATTTCTTCTTTGAGCTGTTAGTTATTTAGGTGTCTAATGTAATTTCCAAAATATTTAAGGGGTTTTCCAGAGATCTTTGTATGACTGACTTTTAATTTCATTCTACTGGGGTCAAAGAACATAATTTGTGTTGCTTGAATCCTTCGATATTTATCAAGACTCATTTCCTGGTGCAGAACATGATGTGCCCTGATAAATGGTCAGTGTGCACTTGAAGAGAATGTGCATCCTGCTCTGATTAGATGCATTTTGTTGCTGTTCAGTCAATCAGTCGTGTCCAACTCTTTGTGACCCCATGCACTGCAGCACTCTAGGATTCCCTGTCCATCGCCATCTCCCAGAGTTTGCTCAAACTCATGTCCGTTGAATCGGTGATGCCATCCAACCATCTCATCCTCTGTCGTCCCCTTCTCCTCCTGCCCTCAATCTTTCCCAGCATCATGGTATTTTCCAATGAGTCAGTTCTTCGAATCAGGTGGCCAAAATATTGGAGCTTCAGCTTCAGCATCAGTCCTTCCGAATGAATATTCAGGGTTGATTTCCTTTAGGGTTGACTGGTTTGATCTCCTTGCAGTCCAAGGGATGCTCAAGAGTCTTCTTCAGAACCACAGTTCGAAAATATCAATTCTTCAGTGCTCAGCCTTCTTTATGGTCCAACTCTCACATCTGAACATGACGACTAGAAAAAGCTTAGCTTTGACCATATAGAATTTTTTCAACAAAATGATGTCTTTGCATTTTAATATGCCTGTCTAGGTTTGTCATAGATGAAGTGTTCTATAATGTCAACTTGGTCAGGTTTGTTGGTAGTGTTTTTCAAACTGTATTCTTAATGACTTTCTGCTTCCTTTTTCTATCAATTATGTAGACAAGTGCATTAAAATCTGCAATTATATTGTGAATTTATCTATTTCTATTTGCAGGTCTAGCAGTTCAGATATTTTAAAGTGCTGTTGTTTTTTTTTTTGAGACCCAACTATTTTCTTATTTATTTATTTGACTGTGCTGGGCCTCCATTGCAGCAGGTGGGATCTTTAGTTGTGGCGTGTGGGATCCAGTTCCCTGACCAGGGATTGAATCGAGGCCCCCTGCATTGGGAATATGGAGTCTTAGCCCCTGGACCAGCAGAGAAGTCCATGAAGTTCTGTTATTTTTGGCATAAATGTTTAATATTACTGGGCTTTCTGAATAAATTGGCCACTTTATCATTGTGAAATTATTTTCTTTATTTTTGGTGTTAATAGCATTATCTGTGAAATCTATTTTATCTGATATTAATATAGCCATTTTAGCTTTCTTTTGATTACTTGGTGTATCATTTATTCATACTTATTTTAACTTATTTGTATCTTTATATTTGATGTGTGTTTCATATCAGGAGTACTTTGCTTCACAATTTTTGCCTTTGAGTTGAGATAGTTAGCCCAATAAAATGTAATGGTATCATTCACATGGATAGATGTGTTGTTTAGTCACTAAGTCGTGTCTGACTCTTTTGTGACCCCATGGACTGTAGCCCACCCAGCTTCTCTTTCCATGGGATTTCCCAGGCAAGGATACTGGAGTGGGTTACCACTGCCTTCTCCATCTCCTGCATTGGCAGGTAGGGGTTTTTGTTTGTTTGTTTTTTTAATCACTGAGCCACCAGAGAAGCCCATGGATAGATTTACATCTATCATGTTTTCTGTTGGTTCTGTCTATAACTTGGTCCACTTTATTCTTTTGGATCCGTTGAGTGGTTTTTATTCTGTGTGCATTCTTTGTAGCTCCTCATCCCTCTCCCCCTTTCCTTTTGCAGCCCCGTCAGTAGCACCTCTGAACGTCACCATGTTTCTGAATGAGTCCAGCAACAAGGTGGCCGTCAGGTGGATCAAGCCTCCCGTTAAGTGGCAGGACGGGGATCTGGTGGGCTATCACATCTCTCATGTGTGGCGGAATGCAGAGACATCCGTAAGTCTGAACTGTAACAGGTGGTCTTGTCACCTTGGATTTGTTGACCTATACTGCTTTAGGAACTTTCTTTTTGTAGTGAAAAGACCTGATATTCCTGGGTTAGGCAAGGCACCTTCCAGTGGGAGATAAACAACGTTACAAATTGCTGGCTTGCTTAGTTATTCAGCTGTGTCCGACTCTTTGTGACCCTGTGGACCTTAGCCCACCAGCCTTCTCTATTTACAGGATTTTTCTGGCAAGAATACTGGAGTGGGTTGCCATTTCCTTCTTCCGGGGATCTTCCCAACCCATAGGGATCAAACCCAAGTCTCCTACATCTCCTGTGTTGCAGGCAGATTCTTTACTCGCTGAGCCATTGGGGAAAAATTAGAAGTGCCTAAAAAGTTAAAATCCATTTGGAGCTTTCCTCACTGACTCTTCATCCATTCATTTATTTCCTCAGTCAATGCAAATAGGACTTATCCTCTGTTATCATCTAATTGTTGCCTTCATGAAATTTTGGCTCTCTGAGGAAAATAGTGAGTTACTCAGAGGAGTTGCAGGCCTTAGCAGCCCTACAATTTATATTGGGCTTCCCTGGTAGCTCAGCTGGTGAAGAATCTGCCTGCAATGCCAACTCCAGTATTCTTCAGCTTCCCTGGTGGCTCAGCTGGTAAAGAATCTGCCTGAAATGTGGGAGACCTGGGTTCGATCCTTGGCTTGGGAAGATCCCCTGGAGAAGGGAAGGCTACAATTTATAGCCTCTCAAAAATTCCAGAAGATGCTCTTCTGAAAACTATTGTCAGGGAAGAATCCCAGCCTCATGGTGGATGGCAGAGAGTAACTGGACTCCAAAGGGGAGGTTCTGCCAGCAAGCAGGTGGCATGGCACAGCTCCGTAGAACGTACTGTATAGCACAGCTTTGTTCAACGTGATTCCCGTCAAGCCCGGGGGGACATCTGGTTTTGATTGCTGTGAGGTCTAAAGGTTCGGGGAACAGCTATGGTGGGACCATCTGATCCAAGGCAGAAATGGGGGAGGGGCAACCAACAGTGGGCAGCTCCCAGACAGGACCCCCTCCCTCTTGGGAACAGAGGGTTGAAGTGTCACTGACTTCTCATGAAACAGGCAATCTGTACAAGAGCAGATGCACTTGCTTCATCCTGAAGACTGTCTCTTTACCACCATCATGGAGAGCATGGTTCTTTTGTATTGTCACGTTCCTGATCCAGACTTCAGCATCCTCATAGCGTTTGTACAGAGCATCACATGAAAGTTAATACAATGTCCTGGCATGAGAGAGGGGTGGAATGAACAACTGCACCACCTGATGATGTCCAAGCTTTGTGCAGTCATTTTCAACCTCAGGTCATCCAGCTTTAACCAAAACTGCTATCTTTCAGAAAAACAATTGGGATTTATTCTTTTTTTTCCTGCCTCAGTTTACCTCTCAGGAAAGCACACTGTTGGACGCAGTCAGTGATGGAAAAGGAAGAAGGCTTAGAAATCCATGACTTCTTCTGCCTAGTACTAAATGATAACAGGATGCTATTTGTACCGGTCAAAACCCTGCTTAAGAGTTGCAGCTATGAGAGAAGCAGTCCTCGTTTCCTGCTTTTTTGTTTCAAGACATTTGTGCAAGGTGCCTGTTGATCACAGTTCCTCACTGACTGGGTCAGGGGAGTCAAATACCTCTCTTCGAGGAAAGCTCTTTTTTACGATACTACATTCTTAACAGAGGCACATGAAGCTCTGATGATCGAGTTGTGATTCAGTAGGAACTTTCTCTGATTGACCGAAGATAGTGATTCTCAACAGACACTTGAGTGGTAAAGAAACAAGGCAGTTTCTTTCAAGGGCTGCAGGCTGGGCTCCCTGGCGGGTCAGTGGTGGAGAACTCGCCTGCCAATTCAGGAGACGTGGTTCCTGGTCTGAGAAGATGCCACATTCCTTGGAGCAACTAAGTAAGTGCGCCACAGCCATACAACCTGTGCTCTAGAGCCTGGGAACTGCAATTACTGAGCTCGTGTGTCGCAACTACAGACGCCCTCGAGCCCTAGAGCCTGTGCTCAGCCACAGAGATGCCAGCGAAATGACATATCTGTGCACCGCAGCCAGAGAGCAGCCCCCGGTCTCCACAACGAAAGAAAAAGCTGCCCAGCAACAAAGACCCAGTGCAGCCAAAACAAGCAATAAATAAATAAACTGCAGAGAAAGTACTGCAAATCCTAACTAAAGGCCTAGTGATGGGAGTTGACATTCCAAATAAATAAAGAGGAAAAGTGTTAGTCACTCAGTTGTGTCCAACTCTTTCAATCCCATGGACTGTAGCCCACCAGGCCCCTCTGTCCATGGACTTCTCCAGGCAAGAAAACTAGAGTGGGGTGCCATTTCCTTCTCCAGGAGATCTTCCCAACCCAGGGCTCAAACTCGAATCTCCTGTGGCTCCTACATTTCAGGCAGATTCTTTACCTTCTAAGCCACCAGAAGAGCCCAAAGAGGAAGAGAAAGCAAATTAAAAAAACAAAAAGAGCTAGAGGTCATCCTGTCTTTTTCTCCCCTGGTGTGAGTCAAAGATACTTCTTTAGAGGGCACCCTGGCACTGATGGGAGCTGAAGGGCGAGAGTGATGAAAGCCTTCTGAATGATGCCGCCAGAGAGCCTAATACACTGGCCCAAGTGCCGTTCAGAACCATCCCCTCTGTGACAGAACAGTATGGCACAGTTAGGGCTGCGACCTTTCTTCATTGCCTCCTGGGAGATGCTGGATTTTCCCAGCGAGAGGGTCATTTGCATTGTACTCATTCTCTACTCTGCTTGGGTAACATTCTCTGAGGCAGGAAGCTCCCATCTCTCTGGCCGAGAACATGCGTGCTTTGTTGCTCAGTCATGTCCAACTCTTTGTGACCCCGCGGACTATACCCACCAGGCTCCTCTGTCCTTGGGATTTCCCAGGGAAGAATACTGGGGTGGGTTGCCATGCCCTCCTCCAGGGGATCTTACTGACCCAGGGGTGGAACTTGGGTCTCCTGCATTGCAGAAGGGATTCTTTACCGTCTGAGCCACCAGCTGCTGGAGACGAAGAAGAATACTGAAGAGAAGCCTCCCTCAGAGGAGCCTAGAACCTCCGTCTGAACTGAAGCTTGAAATGAACTCTGTGTCCATCTCTTAGGTTCCCTAATCTGCCTTCATTTCCAAAGAGCAAGAGTTTGACACAGCTTCCCCTGAAAATTGTCCTTTCATTTTCATTTTAAGAAAATTGTTATTGGGACTTCCCTGGTGGTCCAGTGGTTAAGACCCTGCCCCTTCCCCAGCGGCGGGCACTGGGTTGACCCCTGTTTGAGGAACTAGGATCCAACATATTGCAGGGCACCACCAAAAAATAAAAACAAAAAAAGGGGGAATGGACATGTACACGCTGCTGTATTTAAAATGGATAACCAGAAAGGCCTTACTGTCCAGCACAGGGCCCTCTGCTCAGTGTTATGTGCAGCCTGGATGGGAGGGGAGTTTGGGGGAGAAGGGACACATGTGTGTGTGTGGCTGAGGCCCTTTGCTGTCCGCCTGCAACTGTCACAACATCGTGAATCTTCTATACTCCTATATAAAACAAAAAGTTTTAAAAAGAGAAGAAAAAAACTGCCACTAACGCTGCATTGTCTCTATGCCAGGTGGTGAAATTGGATATTTTGGAAGATATTCCAACTTACTACTCTAATAAAGATTTTTTTTTTTCGGTATAGAATTTCAGAACTTTCTTCAAGTAATCTTTGGGTGGGTTCACAGTTTGCTGAAAATTGTAATAACCCACCGAAGTTTTCAAAGTTTTTACCTTCATTATCTTACAACTGTTGTCACTTGCACACTAAGAAACTCCTGATATTTATTATATGGACATTTTCTATATCTTATATGTATATTTATATATATATTTGGATGTGCTGGGTCTTAGTTGCTGCATGTGGGATCTAGTTCCCTTACCAGGGATTGAATCTGGGTTGCTGGCTTTGGAAGCATGGAGTCTTAACCACTGGACCACCAGGGAAGTCTCCATTTTCTGTATCTTGATGAAGATTTCAGTGTTTTTTTGTTCTCTGTTTCTTGCTATCCCTTGCCTTCTAAATCAAATTTTAAAATATAAAGGTCAGGATCAAATAAAATCTGTTCTCCTTTAAGTTGAAACTGTGCCTTCCTCATCTTTGCACCATCTGAACACAGGACCTTGAACTTGCTCTGTAGCATTAATGGCGCTACGGACTTCATGCATGGTCCTGGCTGAAATCTAACCCAGAAGAAGGATTTCTGTCTGTGAAGGGGACTGTCTTTTGATGAATGTGGACTAGTATTTCTTGTCCCATTCCCATCCCCATAAAGTGTCTGTAGACCTGTGAGAATTCAGTGAGAAGATAAGTTTATAAAAATATTGCATATTATAAGCCCTTCTTCAAGACCCACAGTATACACTGGCAAGTTCAAGGCTCTCCAGTGTTCTACAGTAAATAAATCTCTTTACCTTCGACTTGGACACAAAGAGTCAGACACGACTTAGTGACTGAACAACAACAACCTTTGACTCAGAATTGCCCGAACCATACACAGAGAGACTCACACAAAATTTATTTCCTGTGCCGGAGAACATCATGATAGTTGAGGTTTGGAAGTCAAGGAGAAAGTACTCTATAAGCACTTGACTCTGGTTTGTTTTTTCTCAGACATCTCCCCCGCCCCCCCCCCCCACAGCCTCCCCCTTGTTTTAATGGCTCAAGTTGCATACCAGTGGCTTTAAAACAAGATAAATAAGTAAGGCCAGATTTTTTTAAATGGAGCACGTTTTCTCTGGAAGAGGAAGTGTCAGTGCCCTCCTAAATGTCGGTTTCAGTCACAGCTCTTAGAATCGGAAGGAGCAGAGCCCACCCACGCTGGCTCAAGGGAAATGGTGGGGGGTCAGTGTCAAGGTTCAGTGCGGCTCCTGGGCCGTGCTCTGTGGGCATTGAGGGCGGGAGTCTTGAGTAGATAGTATTATTTTTCCTTCATGTGCTTTATAATTTTCTCAGAAAAGTTAAACCCTTATCTACTGTGTTCCCACAATTTCAGAAAAGAGAGCAATGCAGCCATTGGGATAGTGGAGCATTAATTTTCCATCACACCCAGTAATGAAGTCATACAATGATGCAGTGGTGCAATGTCCTAACTCAGTGTAACTTTTCATTACACTTTAAAAAATTTGTTTTTAACTGGAGGATAATTGCTTTACAACATTGTATTGGTTTCTGCTATACATCAACATGGATCAGTCATAGGTATACATATGTCCCCACCCTTCTGAGCCTCCCTCCCACCTCCCACCCCATCCCAGCGCTGTAGGTTGTCACAGAGCTCCCCCTTCTTTTTTTTTTTTAATTTGATGGCGCTGGGTCTTAGTTGCAGTATGTGGGATCTTTAGTTGTGGCATGAGAGCTCTTAGTTGCTGCATGTGGGATCTAGTTCTATCCCACTCAGGGATAGAACCCGGACACCCTGCATTGGGAATGTGGAATTGTAGCCACTGGACCACCAAGAAGACAGTCTTGCTCTTGCCTTTGAGTGCATCTGCCACATGCTCCTATTCTTCCAGAGGACTCACTGAGCCCTCCAACTACCATTCCTGCATGGCCATAGTAAGCCAAGATTCCCCAGGCCTGAGGATGCTGCCAGCCCGTCCTGCATCCCTGCCTACCTTTTACCTCCCTTGGCTGTGACGTGAGTGAGGAAGGGAGGTGCTGGAAACACAGCTGCTGCCCCTGGGATGTGGGTGGGACCGCTTCCCTTAGAAGAACTTCTCTTGGAAGGACAAGGCCCCTAGTGCCTCAGTATTTCACTTTTCCTTTCCTGTCTGTCCCCCAGAAAGAGTTCTCAGAAGAAGTTGGCCAGAGCAGCAGCCTCGCTCAGTTTCCTGTCCAAGTGCACAACGCCACGTGCACCGTGAGGATCGCTGCCGTCACCAAAGGGGGCGTGGGGCCCTTCAGTGACCCGGTGAAGATCTTCATCCCTGCTCGCGGTGAGAGCTGGTGCCGGATCGGCTGACGGAGTATCAGTCCAGGCGACACATGGGCTGCCAGAGAGCAGCTTGTGGGATGGGGAGCTTGTTTAAGAATGAACAATAGGGGCTTCCCTGGAGTCCAGTGGTTAAGACCCCGAGCTTCCACTGCAGGGCATAGCGTTCCATCCCTGGTCGGGAAACTAAGATCCCACTTGCTGAATGGCTCCTCCAAAAAAAATAAAAGACAGAATGAAAAAGACCAGGAGGAAATTCTGCAGTGATGAAGATAGTTGACAAGATAATACGCTTCACAGAGCTGCCTGTTTCCATGAGTCCTCCCACTGTTACTCTCCAGGGTAATAACTTCCTAGGAAGTTTCATCCTTTCAGAACCTAGAGTTCAGCTGGACTTACTAAATTTAGCTGTTATGGTTTTTAGTGCGGTATGGTTGATTTACAGTGTTGTGTTTCTGCTGTACAGAAAGTGAATCAGATATACATGTATGTATGTATATGTGCCTGTGTACGCTTAGTTATTCAGTTGTGTCTGGCTCTTTGTGACCCCATGGACTATAGCCCGCCAGTCTCCTCCGTCCATAGAATTCTCCAGGCAAGAATACTGCAGTGGGTTGCCATTCCCTTCTCCAGGGAATCTTTCTGACTCAGGAGTCAAACCTGTGTTTCCTGCATTGGCAGGGAGAGTCTTTACCACTGAGCCACCTGGGAAGTCTTTTTAGGTTCTGTTCACTCCTTTTTAGATTCTTGTTCCATATGGATTATTGCAGAGTATTGAGGAGAGTTCCCTGTGCTCTATGTAGGTTCTTATTAGTTATCTATTTTATATATAGTACTGAATTTAGTTTACTTTTTTATTATGGAGAATAATTGCTTCACAATGTCATGTTAGTTTCTCTGTACCACAAAATGAATCAGCCATGTGTATACATGCATCCCCTCCCTCATGAGCCTGCCTCCCACCCCACCATCCCCTCCTCTAGGTCGTCACAGAGCACCGAGCTGAGCTCCCTGGGCTGTGCGGCAGCTCCCCATGAGCTAATTTAAATGGTCGTGCACGTGTGTGATGCTACTCTCCCCCTCCGGCCCACCCTCCCTCTGTGCCCACATGTTCGCTCTCTATCCCTTCCTCTCCTGTCCTGCCCTGCAAACAGGCTCATCTGTACTGTTTTTCTACACTCCATTTTTCTGAGTTAATATACCATATTTGTTTTTCTGACTGCTGAACTTAGTTAAAATGATGTATACATGACTGAATTCTGGATTAGTCAGGGTGGCTAATCCTCAGCTCTTTATAATCAGCACTGTTTGTCTGCTGGTGTTTGTTTTAAGCAGTCCAGCTTGCCCTGTGACGAGTCATTCAAGCCTTGGGTAATGTGCTTCATAACTGGGTGAAGAACATGATGGGTACAGAGCATGAACCATTTCCTATAGAAGCATCTTTGCACGGTGCTGGCTCACCCAGCTAAGTGCTCAGCCCTGCGTGTTGGCCTCTGCATATTGTTGGAGCGGCCTTTGGCAAGATGGCACTATGGTGCTCCAAGGGGCCCAAATATTGTGTTTGGTCACATAGACCAGGGAAGCCGCCTTCTTCTGACTCTGACCCGCCCTAAGTTGTTTGGTAGTGAACTGCTGTCATAAGTCCCCACGGACAGCTACATGGAAATGGTTTGTACATTTACAAAGTTCTTGCCAAACATGGCCTTTGTACCAATAGCAGACAAGACTTGGGAGCAGACCGCTGAGTTCCCGTCTCTCTGTCCCGGTGACTCTCCAACGCGCTCTCCCTTGTGGTGCTAAATTGAACCCTTATTTCAGCTCCTACAGACCATAGGCTCTGTCCCTAGGGAACGTTAGTCACTTATGATGGGGACTCAGGGTACGTCTGCCTGGAAGAAATTCAGGGATGATGAGATTCTGATTCTAAAAGCACAGGTTAAAAATCAGAGTTTAACACAGACATAGAAAACATACAGTTACCAAAGGGGAAAGAGGGTAGAGGAGGGATAAATTAGGAGCTTAGGATTAGCAAATAAAATAGATAAACAACTATTAATAGTTTCTACTGTATAGCATAGGGAACTATATTCAAAATCTTGTAATAAACCATAATGGAAAAGAATGTGTAAAAGAATATATATAATGTATATATATATATGTATACACGTGTGTGTGTATGTGTGTGTATACAGGGCTTCCCAGGTGGCTCAGTGTAAAGAATCCACTTGCCAAGGAGACATGGGTTTGATCCCTGGGTCGGGAAGATCCCCTGGAGGAGGAAATGGCAACCCACTCCTGTATCCTTGCCTGCGAAATCCCATGGACAGAGGAGCCTGGTGGGCTGCAGAGCAGGGGTCACGGAGAGTCGGTCGGACACGACTGAGTGACTGAGCACGCAGACACACACATGCATGCACCTGAATCACTTTGCTATTCACCAGCATTAGAAAGCAGTTGTACTTCAGTTTAGGAAAAAATCAGAGTTTAAGATGACAGACTTTTCCTCGTCACGCATAATGAATTGTCCGAAATTATTTGCTGTCCTGGCAGGCCTGCCTCTGCAAAGTTCTAATCTGCATATATTTCAGTTACCACAGTTTAGGTAAATCACACCCATTCCCAACAATACAGTTCAAAGTTGAGTTACCAGCATGTATTAACTGTGATTGTATATACGTCTCCATCAGCTCTGTAGTATGCAAATCACTCCACAAGCAACAAGTGTATCTTGGTTGTGACCAGTTTGGTCACTTCTTTTCAAGTCTGTCTGTGGTTGATCGCCATGCTTTCCTTAGTCTGTTCACATATGTCTGAGAGGCATAGCGCTGGGTTACTTTCTTTCTCCCAGAGGCAAAACTCACATGACATTTCACAAAAGTAGCTATTTGAAAGATGGAGTTGGTGAACAATGGTGAAAGTGCGGAGAAGAAAGGAAAGGGAGGTGATGTTGGAAGTAGAGTTGAGCATGTGGAGTTATGGGAGAAACGCTGACCGTGGGCATGTTGACGCTGCTACCATTTGATCCATGAGACAAGCAGCCATCGCGCTGGACGTCTTACCCACATGAGTGAAATGGCTGTGCTGAAAAGGAGGATTATGTCCCAGAGGAAGATGTGCTCGCCACAGCCTTCACAAGTGTCTGCCCCCCCACCCCCATGCTGGTGTACTGAATTGAGAATATGCAGATCATGACCTCCTGAATGAGGATCATGTACCAGACACATGGGGTCTGGTTAGTTAACTGGGGGCAGGCCCGACTTTGGGGAAGTGAAAACTCTGAGGTCATTTTGACGGGCAGTTTCAATACCCCCACACAAAGGAAGTAGGGTCACAAGATTTATTACAAATCCCAGATGTGGAGGTGGGTGAGGGGGTGAGAGAGCCAGAGGAAGGGCAGTCCTCTGTCCCAGGTCACAGCAGGTGGTAGAGGGTGGGTAGCAAATGCCTATACTTAACTTTTCAAAGGCTCAACTCCAAGTGGTTATTTTAAAAGGTGTCCCAGGAAAAGCAAAGTGGGAACTTGCAGCAAGACTTCTAAGTTCAGATCCTTATCAAAATGTCCAGACTCTACTGTAAGTGGGATTGTTAATACTGTAAAATGCCCCAGGAGTAACTCAAAATAGCTATTTTTCTCATCACAACATTAGAGGAACTCACAGAGGTATTTTACAGCATTGAAAGTGCAGAGGATAAAATGCTGGAAGTTGATCCAAACTTGAAAAGGAGTTCTACATTCACCAGAGCGTGGAAAATTTTCATACATTCTCTCTATATTCTAAGCTGTGTAACTGGAAACTGGCAGGCACTGTTCAAACTACTCTCGATACCTTTTTTTTTAACAACAACAACAAAAAGCATTTTGATTCTCAATCTTCCTAGTGTTTTAGAGCATACCAGTTATATATTAGTTTTACTATTTTTCAGGTGGCCCAGTGGTAAAGAACCTGCCTGCCAGTACAAAAGATGCAGGAGGTATCAGTCTAATCGCTGGGTCAGGAGGACCCCTGGAGAAGGAAATGGCAACCCACTCCAGTATTCTTGCCTGGAGAATTCCACGGACAGAAGAGCCTGGCCGGCTATAGTCCATGGGGTCACAAAGAGTCAGACTCAACTGAGCACCTGAACACGCTTACTATTTTTTCAATTTCTTCTACATTTATAACTGACATGAATAGAGTTTCCCCAATATTGTAAATCGACTATCCCAAATCCCAAGGAAATGTTTTGAATTGATTCTATTTGTATTTTACCAGGTTCGATAGATTTTGCTCCCTCATCTACCCCAGCACCTGGCAATGCAGATCCTGTGCTCATAATCCTTGGGTGCTTTTGTGGATTTGTCTTGATTGGGTTGGTTTTATACATTTCTCTGGCCATCAGGAAAAGAATCCAGGAGACAAAGTTTGGGTAAGTTTCTCAGTTTAAAGTGCTTTTTCCGTGGTACTGATGAAGCTGCTATGTGAAGTGACAGTGCCTCTTCTGATGGCCTTGCTCCTGTATCCAGCTTGGTCCCTGTCACATGCACCTCTTGGGGGCAGGCTGCTTCTCTAATTAGGCCAGTGTCACAAAGGCAGCCAATGGTGAAAGTTTTTTACTTTTTCCAAAGTCTCTTCCTGGAACTCTCCTTTCTTGTTTTTCTTCAGGAAGAAATGTAACATTTTTTATGGCATTAAATGTTGTGAAGTATTTTGATACTCGTTTCAAGATACATTAAAGTCAAAGTGCTAGAATGACAATAATGTTCCTAAGAAGAAACCCAATATATGTATAAAAGCTTTGTGGCAAAAAAAAAAAAAAAAGCTTTGTGGCAAAATGTATTAAACTTTATTGACATTACAGAGGAAAACTCAAATAAATGGAAAGATGTGTACCATGTTCATGGATGGGAAGGCTCCGTTTTGTCAAGAAATCATTTTCCCCCAAGTTGACCATAAATTCAATTTAATCACCATCTAAATCGCGGCAGGGTTGTCCATTAAAGCTGATTTGAAAATGTATCTTGAAGAGTAAATGAGCAGACAGAATCATGGCAGTTTTGAAATATACAAAATTTTGGGTGGAGGCTAGTCCTACTAAGTATGAAAACATGTTTAGTGATTAAGACAGTGAGGTATTGTTACATATAGAGAAAACTCAGTCTGTGGACACCATAGGGTGCCCATATGAGGTGGGAGTAGAATAAACATTAAGATTCCATTTCAAATCTTTACAGGAAGGAAAGAATATTAAAATATATATATATATATATACACACACACAGCCTGTTCTATGCATTGAATGGGGAGAGATGAATAGGACAGACATGGGGCTGCCTACATGTACCTTATAATCTGGCAGTTAAGAAATGCAGAATAAAATACTCCTAGTGAAAATATTTCTATCAGCTAGGCCTCCACTAACTCATGGTTCCACAGAACCTAAAAGTTTACCACCAAAACAGATATTAGGTATTATCTGATTCAACCCTAGCTTGAATAACTTGGTACCATTTGAGGTTGAATCTTTTAGAACTTTCCAGAGTGGAGTTATGAAATACAGCAAATATATTAACAAAATTACAGGACTGCTTCAAATATTTTGGAACAAAATTATCAGGAACCATTACCAGGAACCATTGAACAGAAGCTGAAAAGAAGTGTTAGGTTGATGACAAATTATTTTAATACTGAAGTCAGTTTCCATGGGTTTTCACTACAAAACCCTAGATTCATTTGTTCATTCATTTGTACAAGCACCTTTCATTTATTCATTTATAATGAAAATACATTTATTTTCTACTTATAAAATTAATATTCTTATAGTTTTTTTGTTGTTGTTAAAAAATCAAATTATATAGAATAGTTGAAAGTAGAAAGTGAAACTTGTCTGTAACTTCATGGTTGATATTGCATGGTCTCAGTTGCTATTTTGGCATAAATCCTTCCAAATTGTTTGCCTTGCATATAAATATATTATTTTTAATGTATTTTCTATTTATAATTTATATACATAAGAAAAAGTGAGGTTAAGTCTATAATTTAGACTCACTAATTCATAATACTTTCATACCAATTAGGCTAAAGCAGTGACTAAATGGATTTTTAAAAATAGGCTTTATTTTCTAGGGAAGTTTTGTATTTGCAAAAAAAATTGAGAAGGCAGTATAGAAACTTTTCATATACATCACATCCAGGATCCCCTGTTATTAACATTTTATGTCAGTGCATTAGTGCATTTTATGTTAGTTATATTTGATACAATCAAACAGTATCAAACATTATCATTAACTAAAGTCCATACTTTATTCACATTTCCTTTGTTTGTACATACTATCCCTCTTCTATTCTGGGGTCCTACCCGGGACACCACACTACATTTTGTTGTCATGTCTCCTTAGGCTCCTTGCCGGTTTCCCAGACTTTCCTTGTTTTTGTTTGCAGGAGTACTGGCCAGGTATTTTGTAGGATACCATCTATTAGAAGCTGTATGATGTTCTGGTCATGATTAGACGGGGGTAGCGGACTACTGAAAGGAAGGCCACAGAGGCGGGGTACCACCTTCATCCTGTTACATCAAGGATGCACACTCTCAGTGTGGTTTCACTGCTGAGGTTGGCCCTGATCGCCCGGCTGAGGCAGTGTCTGCCTAGCTCCTCTACCGCAGTGATTTCCCCTCCCTTTTTATACCGCGCGAAGCAAGTCAGTGCTCGCGGCTCACACGCACAGGGTGAGGAGTTAACACTCCCGCATCTCTTACAGACGGAAAGTGTTAGTTGTTCTCAGTCATGTCTGACTCTTCGCAGCCCCATGGACAGTAGCCCACCAGGCTCCTTTGTCCAAGGGATTTCCCAGACAAGAATACTGGAGTGGGTTGCCATTTCCTTCTCCAAGGGATCTTCCCAACCCAGGGGTGGAACCCAGACCTCCTGTATTTCAGGCGGATCCTTTATTGTCTGAACCACCAGGGAAGCCCTGAAATACAGAGTATATATGTGAAATATTTGGAATTCTTCTGCACAGGAGACTGGTCTCTCTTCCCCTCTTTATTTATTTATACACAGACACATGCATGTATATACACAAGCATGTATATATGTATCAGTTTGGATTCATGGATATTCCTTTTATAGTTTGGGTTATAATCCAACACCACTTCATTGTGTTGCTCAAATTGTTACAGCTTAGGCTGTTGGGTGCTTTTCAGTTGTTCTAAACTCTCCATGGCTCCTAGACAGAATCCTAAAATGGATCTAAGGAAGAAGCTTATTTCTCCTGGGGGGGAGTGTTTCTGGCCTAGAAGAGCTCTCTTAACAGGCCACAGCCTCGTAGCATCTTGTGGACTCAGCCCCGGCTTGGGTGGCTCTCTGCCTCTAGTCTGAGATGTCCGTTATCATTCACCTAGGAGCGCCTTCACAGAGGAGGATTCAGAATTGGTCATCAGCTACATGGCAAAACAGTCCTTCTGCCGGCGAGCCATCGAGCTCACCTGTAAGTTGACTTTCATTTCTCTTTTGGCAAGAGCCAAGATTGCTGAGGGACTTCCCTGGTGTCCAATGATTTAGACTCCATGCTTCCAATGTAGAGGTTGCGGGTTCAATCCCTGGTCAGGGGACTAATTTCCCACATGTTGTGTGACCAAAAAAAAAAAATATTGAGAACAAGCAAAGAACCACAAATTAATTGCTGGATTTCTAACAAAAGCCAAAGGAGTTGAAGAATGTCTATCTTTAATGTGCAAAATGTCTTTGGCAAGCAACAAGCAGAGAATCCGACATGGCCCTGGGCTTCCCTGCCGGGCAGGTCCCTGAAAACCTGGAGCTGTCCTCGAGGTGAAGCCCCTGGGGTTAAGGACTCCTGGTGCTTTGAAACATGGGAGGAAGAAGGAGATCTCAGGGTGAGAGGAGAAGATGCGGGCAGAGGGACTTAAAAGAAACAGCAAACCGACTGTCATAACCTCAGAGCTCACTTCCTGTTTTTTCCTGGCAACCAAGTCAGAGAACAACTTCCTAACATACTTTGTGACAATTATGGTTTGAACTTTGCTGAATCAGAGCGGCAACTCTTAGTTTCAAAGAATGTGAATAAACAGCTCTGTTCTTGAATAATTTCAGAAACAGTGTAGAAAGTGTACGAATATTATCAAATTCAAGTGTCTGGATGTTTGCCAAAAAACAAAACAATAAATAAATATAAGCATGATGGAATGCAGGTTGCTATGAAACAAAAACATTTGATGTAGAATGTTATTAATTCCTTCTCTAATCCAGAAGTTTTGAAGTTTAGGTGTCTATTCTTGCATTAAAAAAAAAAAATCCTCTGTTTGGACCAGTTTCTTTCTCTGATGGAAGGACGATTTGGGTAAAATTTGTCCGCTGAGAGCTAATGTGTTATTTCTAATGATCCACATTGTTTATTTCTCTTTCAAAGTCTTGCTCTTTCCCAAACTATGGCACAAACTGAATCATTTGCCATGAGTTACCAAACTGGTCTCCCTTTCCTGGTTAATACTTCTTATTGATAACACTGATGGTGCAGCATATCTTTACCTTATAGGAAATCTTAGTCTTCAATCTCCCCACCAAGTATTCAACTTAGCACCTCCTAGGTCATTAGATGAGGTTACATACCATAAGCAAAACAGACTGTACCTTGTTCTCTGCATGTTTCCTGTGGATTCTGTGCCGCCTTCCCCAGCGTGGGAGGGCAGGGGAGATGTCCTTGTGACTTTTTTGTATCCCACAGTTAAGGGTGTAATAGTAAATACTAGAGAGAATATTGACTTGTCTTCCTCACTCTTTTAAGTGAAGGGCAAAGCTCCCCTGCATGAATCTGATTGCCAGCTGCTGCTACTGCCCAATGGGAATGGTTCTGATTTTTATAATCGCTCAAGATTAATTTTGCCCTCATGGATTGATTTTACTCACTTTAATCACAGCAGGATTAAATACGATATTTCATTACTGACATTTGGCAGGAAGAATTATGCATATAAAATGAGGAAAATGTTAAACTTTTTTATGGAACTTTATAATTTTAATTATGTTCACATGAAAGGAAGCATCCTGACAGGTCATATATGTTCTGTCACTCCTTTTCTAGTACAGAGCTTAGGAGTCAGTGAGGAACTGCAAAATAAACTAGAGGATGTCGTGATTGACAGGAACCTTCTTATTCTTGGAAAAATTCTGGGTGAAGGTAAGCAGTTTTTTTCTTTCAAAATATGAGTAAAAAGGTAAGCAGTTCACAGTCATTTTTAAAAATATATATATTAAATAAAATACCATTCTTATGACTTTAACTTATAATACAAATATTCATAGTTCTATTTTATAACTTTTAAAATGAAAAATAAACAGTGATTTCTGCAACTCAGATGTGACCTATGAAAAGAGCCTCAGACTTCCCTGGTTGCCCAGTGTTAAAGAATCTGCCTATCGATGCAGGGGTCATGGGTTCAATCCCTGGTCAGGGAAGATCCCACATGCCGCGGGGCAGCTAATCCTGTGTGCCACAACTACTGAGGCCCAAGCTCTGCAACAAGAGAAGCCTCCACAATGAGAAAGCCACCACCACAACTAGAGAAATCCCGAAGACCCAACACAGCCAAAAGCAAACAAATAAATAATAAAATTTTAGAAAGAAAAGAGCCTGTATGAAAAAAGTGTCTTAAAAATATTAATTCCCTTCCATCATTAAAAAGCAGCAGTTCATTGGTTGGCTTACAATACACTTTCAATGTTTTCCTCTAGTTCTTAAGCTTACTATTCTTTGCACCTGCCAAGTTACATAGGAACAAAAGTGAAGATACACATTTCATGTCAAGATCATCTTCAGATGAATGACAGAAGTATTAAGAGTTTGTACTTGATGCATGTCAGTAACAATTTCCAGGTTGTCTTACGGTTTCCTGGATCAGTTATGATGCTTAATAAAGTGATGAACTGAGCTAAGTCTGAGCCAAACAAGCCTGTGACAGGCAGGAGTCTAGTGTACGGCCCGTGCCCTGGGTTGACCAGTGTAGGTGGCCTGGGCTGGCTCTGACCAGCTGTTGTGTGGAGGTCACTCTGGGGTCACATGAAAATAACAGCTCTGGTGCTATCCCACTTTTGTGGGCAGGAAAGATTTTGCACAAGGTCAATATAGATGTTGTTTTATTTCACAGGAGAGTTTGGGTCTGTCATGGAAGGAAATCTTAATCAGGAAGATGGGACCTCTCAGAAGGTGGCTGTGAAAACCATGAAGTGTGAGTTAACCCTGATTGTTCTAGGGTGGGCAGCTATTTCAGTATCTGGTGCTTCATCAGGCCAGTGATGGGTGATGGAGCTCATATGTCAGGATCCCTGTCAAGTCACAGAGGGAGAGCTACTATGATGAACTGTTCATGCCCGCATCTTATATTCTTTTCTTTTTTAACATTTTGTTTATTTATGTATTTATTATTGAAGTATTGTTGATTTATGGGCTTCCCAGGTGGTGCTAGTGGTAAAGAAACTGCCTGCAATGCAGGAGACAAGAGTTTGATCCCTGGGATGAGAAGATCCCCCGGGGAAAGGAATGGCAACCCACTCCAGTACTCTTGCCTGGAGAATCCCCATGAGCAGAAGAGCCTGGTGGGCTCCAGTCCATGGGTCACAGAGAGTCAGACACGCCTGAGCCACTGAGCATGCACGCACACAGTGGGTCTCCAGTGTTTCAGGCACACAGCAAAATGACTCAGTCACACAGATATATTTTTGCATATTCTTTACACTTGTCAAGGAGGGGGAAGTTTGCCTCTCCACCCATCTTAAGTTCTCATGGCTGGCCTAATAATAAAATTGACACAGGACAGATTAAAAGGAGAAAAACATAAATTTTAATTCATGCCCAGGGAGATCTCATAGAAATGGGACTTACAAAGTGGCCAAAGGAGGCAGTGTGTAAATGTTTTAGAGAAACAACAAAACTGTGAGGAAATGACAGGACAAAGAAACTTGAGTTTGAGATGTCCAATTAAGTGAAGAATCCAAACAGAGTTTGGGCTTGGGGTAGTCAATTTAAAGACCTATCAAGGTTTGTTTATACAGACTTCTTCAACCTGAATTCCTATCCCTGGTGATAAGGATGTCCTTCATCTTTCACGTGAGAGGTCTATTTCCTGCTTTCAGGAAGACAGAAAGGAGGGTCAGAGCGTCCCTCTTGCATTCGCCGTTTCCTAAGTAACTGCAATTCAGAATAATCAGTATGCCATTGTGGCATATTTTGGGATGTTTACTCTCTACCTCCCTGCCTCTGTCACCTAGTAGAGATAATGATTCCAAAGTAAGGCATGAATTTCCAAGGTAGGGTGGATCTGGTAGCAGCATCTGACCCTAGGGGTCATTCTGGCTTAGCTCAGTGGATTCACTTCCTCACTTGAGGGTGGCTGTGGGTCTGCAGGAAGCTGTGGGCTGCCTGGAAGGCAGGATTCCCAGAGAGAGGAGAAGTGTTCTTTGATAAAAGGCATAGGAAGGAGAGCTGTGATCATAAACTACAGTCTTCAAGTGAACCCAGAAGAGTGAGGGCATCTAGGTCAGGAAGGGCCTGAAAAGTCATCACAGAGTCTGTTTCCAACCCATGAGTGGTAAAGCACTGTTAAGAGTCTTCAGCCAATGAGGAACAAGAGTAGATGACGTTCTGGAATGTTCACTTTGGTTGCAGTGTGGAGGAGGGGGACTATTAATACAGCGTTGACAAAAATAGTGAGAGATGCCAATTAGAACACTCCAGAATCTGTGCTGGTGTCCAGGGAGACACGGGCTCAATTCCTGAGTTGGGAAGATCCCCTGGAGAAGGAAATGGCAAGCCGCTCCAGTATTCTTGCCTGGAAATTTCCATGCACAGAGGAGCCTGACAGGCTACAGTCCATGGGGTCGCCAAGAGTCGGACACAGCTGAGCAACTGAACGTGCACAGGCCTTCCCTGGTGGTCCAGTGATGAAGACTCTGTGCCTCCACTGCAGGGGCACAGATTCAGTCCCTGAGGGATCTCTGGTCAGGGGACTAAGGTCCCACGTGCCATGCAGTGTGGCCACAAAATAAATAAATAAATAAAAGTACATTTTAAGAAAAGAATGAAAGAGAATAGACAATTAGGGTAATCTGTATAATTGCATCCATGCTAATGATCAAAGATTGAAAGCCCAGTCTCTGGCCTCCAAGTCACACACTCATCTATATTGGCCTGGAGGGCTTGGACCACAGAGGAGGGTTTTGCCCACCAACATAGTTGGTTGTTTGGGGCAAAGTTGGCAGACATTTCTTGGTTTGCTTTGATAGTGGGATTAACATATATTAAGCCCGTAGGAGGTACAGACTCTGTACTACGTGCTCTTATATGTGACTCCAGCCAACACTCCACTCCTGTTATGTGCATTCCCTAAGGTGTGCCGGCTTTATGTTTGATTTTTTTTCCTGTTTTTTTGGTAGGGGTGCACCCTGCAAGATTTGCAGAATCTTAGTTCCACAACCAGTGATTGAACCAGGGCCCTTAGCAGTGAAAGCTCAGAATCCTAACCACTGGACCACCTGGGAATTCCCTATGGTTGATTTTAATTGTGGCGGCTCAGTGGTAAAGAATCCTCCTGCCAATGCAGGAGACGTGGGTTCAACCCCTGGGTCAGGGGAAAATCCCCCAGAGGAGGGAATGACAAACTGCTCCAGTATTCTTGCCTAGGAAATCCCATAGACAGAGGCTACAGTCCATGGGGTTGCAAAAAGCCAGACACAATGTAGCAACTAAAAAAGCAACATAACACAAAATACATCATCCTAAGAATCTTTTAAGTTTACAGTTTAGAGACATTGAGTACATTCATATTCTGTGCAACCATCACCACCATCCACCTCCATGACTTTTTCACCTCACAAAACTGAACTCCATACCCATTAAAGAACAACCCCCATTCTCCCCACCCCTTCTTGCTCCTGGCACTCACCATTCAACTTTCTGTGAATTGGACTTCTCTAAATACCTCACAAAAGTGGAATCATACAGTATTTGTCCTTGTGTGACTGGCTTATTTCACTTAGCCTAACTATAGAATTTTAGATGTCTCTTTTGAGTTGGCTTGATTCCAGAAACTTGGTATGAAAGTGCATCTAGTTCACAAGGCAGAGTTGGGCAACCAGACTTGCAAGAAATGTGCTGAGAGAGAGAAGCAATTTGTTCTTTTTTTGAGGCAAAAATCATTGCAACAGACCAGTTGGATTCGATTTTAGGTGGTGTTTTTTTTGTTGTTTGTTTTTTGCTCTTAATAATCAGTTCCATTCAGTTGCTCAGTCATGTCCGACTCTTTGCGACTCCACGGACTGCAGCACCCCAAGCTTCCCTGTCCATCACCAACTCCCAGAGCTTGCTCATACTCATGTCCATTGAGTCGGTGATGCCACCTAAATATCTCATCCTCTGTTGTCCTCTTCTCCTCCTGCCTTCAGTCTTTCCCAGCATCAGGGTCTTTTCCAATGAGTCATTTCTTCGCACCAGATGGCCAAAGTATTGGCATTTCAGCTTCAGCATCAGTCCTTCCAGTGAATATTCGGGACTAATTTCCTTTAGGATTGACTGGTTTGATCTCTTAATTCTTAGAATGGTTTTAGATTTATAGAAGGGGGTTTTCCTGGTGGCTCTAGCAGTAAAGAATCCACCTGCCAATGCAGGAGACATGGGTTTGATCCCTAGGTCAAGAAGATCCGCAGGAGAAGGACATGGCAACCCACTCCAGTATTGCCTGGGAAATCCCATGGACAGAGGGGCCTGGTGGACTCCAGTCCAACAGGGTCACAAAGGGTCAGACACAACTTAGCGAGTAAACGGCAATGGGTTACATTAGGGTTCAACGTGTGTCGTATGTTCTGTAGGTTTTGACAAATGCATTATGTCCTGTGTCCACCATTCCAGGGCCACACAGAAGTTTCACCTCCTTAAAATCCCCATACGCAACCTATTCACCCCTCCCCCAACCAGTCCCTGCAACCACTCTTACTGTCACTATCATTTTGCCTTTTCCTGATTTTACTTTTAAAGAATAAAATTGCTATTCCTCTTTCCCCTTCTCTGAGTAATAACTCATGGCTAACCTTTTCCATCTTTTCTTTTAGTGGACAACTTTTCGCAGCGAGAGATTGAGGAATTTCTCAGTGAGGCCGCGTGCATGAAAGACTTCAACCATCCGAACGTCATTCGGCTCCTAGGTACTCAGGGAAATGCAGCATTGGGGGGCCGGAGGCCTCGGCTGGTACACTCTGGGCCAAAGCAAAAATCTCTGGGGCAGATAAACGTTATGTTTTGTATAACCCCAGAGTACTTTATAACACTGGGTTTTTGCAAATTCCCTGGCAATCAGGTGGTTAGGACTCAGCAATTCCTGTGCAGAAGGCCTGGGTTCAATCCCTGGTTGGGGAACTAATATCCTGCAAAAAAAAAAAAAAAAAAAGAGTTGGATTTTTCTCTCAAAAGACTTTTTATGGTTACATTTTTCTGCCTGGTTGTAAAAATAGGCCTGAATTTCCTGGACACCAGTGAACTCAGGAATGTTTAGTTCCACAGAATCCTAAGCTGCCGTGGATTAAAATAGCCTCAATTACCTCCCGCCCCCAACCCCCGCCCTTACAAGGCTTCCCTGATGGCTCGGTAAAGAATCTGCCTGCAATTCAGGAGATCTGGGTTCACTCCCTGGGTCGGGAAGATTCCCTGGAGAAGGAAACAGCTCCTCCAGTATTCTCCCAGTCCAGCATTCTTGCCTGAAGAATCCCATGGACAGAGGAGCCTGGCGGGCTACATTCCATGGGATCGAAAAAGAGTCAGACATGATGTAGCCCTTAAACCACCACTACTACCCCACTTACAAGACGTGAAAGCTGGCTATGCTATAATTTGTCTTGATTTGAGGTTGCACATGAATCAAATGCTAGTAGGGTAAAACTGTAAATTAGACAAATTCCATAGATCATCTTCGAAAAACAATTTTTCTTAAAACTTTTTTTGGCCCCACCAAGTGACATACAGGATCTTAGTTCCCCTCAGGGATTTAATCTGCTCCCTGCAGTGTAAGCTTAGTAGTAGTAACCACTGGACCACCAGGAAAGTCCCAAGAAACAGTTTGTAAATCAATTGAATTAAGTCCCACGAAATTTGTCAACATAGATCCCAAGAAATGTGGCTTCCCAGGTGGCTCAGACTGTAAGGAATTTGCCTGCAATGAGAGAGACCTGGATTCAACCCTGGGTCAGCAAGATCCTCTGGAGGAGGCATGGCAACCCACTCCAGTATTCTGGCCTGGAGAATCCCATGGACAGAGGAGCCTGGCGGGCTACAGTCCCTGACTGTACAGGCTACAGGCTCCTGACAGTGGTCGCAGAGAGTCAGACATGACAGAGCAGCTAAGCACAGCACACACCAAGAAATCAGTACTTGAAAATATATTAAAAATTTTTTAACATGTTAATTTCTTGGGGTCTATGTTGGCAGTTTCATGGGATTTGAGTCAGTGATTTAACAATGAGAATTTGGTTTTGTGACACCATTTACTAAGAAATACTCAGTGGAGAGCTGGTCCCAAGTGGTTGGTGTGTGATGCTCTTCCATGAGGGGAGAGCAACCTAAAAATAATTGAATGTTCTGCTGACTTCTTTTTTGGCTGTCCTTTGACTTGACAAATGCTATATTCTTGGGGGAATTTTCAGTGTTTATTATGATGGACACTGCCAGAGAGATGGGAAAACTAGTGTTTGGAGACAGTGTTGTGTCAGAGAAACTACTGTTGCTCATTTGTAGCTATTGACTTCAGCAGTCTGAGGACAACGGTGCTTAGTCATTGTACGACCACGTGCAAGAGCTTTGCAAGCCTGATCTCAGGTGACAGACAGACGCTGATTCTAGCATCTGTGACAAATGGTGTGGAGCTTTTCCTGTGTATAACTGTTAACATTTAGAGACGTGGATTTTACCTATGGGCCCTCAGAATTAATTTTTCCAATAGTTTTAAGTATTTGGTTGCAGGGGACTTAATATGATTGATTATTTAACCATCATCTGAAACTAGTTAGCCCTCGAATTCTACTGTGGTCACCTCGCCCTCAGTTTGACTCCGTATAACAAAAATCAATGAGTTTCTACAGCTATACTTGTTTTTTTTGTTTAGTCACTAAGTCGTGTCTGACTCTTTTGCGACCCCATGGACTGTAGCTCACCAGGCTCCTCTGTCCATGGGATTTCTCAGGCAAGAATACTGGAGTGGGTTGCCATATCCTTCTCCATCGCTGTTCTTGGTATTGATTAATTTTTTGAGAACTTTCATGCAAAGATTAGCACTAGTCTGAAAGAAAAAAAAAAACCAAGAAGTGGACCCCTGTGTGTGTTCTATATTCTAGGACACAGAGTGTGTGAGTTATGAGTGTTTTGTTTTGTTTTTTTAACCATTAATTTGAGAGCGCATGGTTTCAATTACCCAGCGCTCCTGCAGCGCGTTTTCTGCTCACTGGGAACAAGGGCTCTTTGTAACTTACTCTCTGGTTTTAATTCCAGGCGTATGTATAGAAATGAGCCCTCAGGGCATCCCTAGGCCCATGGTGATTTTACCCTTCATGAAATACGGAGATCTGCACACCTACCTCCTCTATTCCCGACTGGAGACAGGACCAAAGGTAATTCATCACCCCATTGCCTGAACAGTACTCAGGGCTCCCGCGACAGGGCCGGGACAACCTCAGTGTTTAACCTAGAAGGTGAAGCAGGGAGGAGGGGACACTGGGCTTTGTCCAGTGCTCACTGCAGGCCCTGGAGGTTGATGTAGGGTGTTCGTTGTCCCAGCAGGCCTGCCCACAGGTTTCATTATCCTCATCTTATGTGGGGGAGAAGCCAGCTGGGAGGGAGCTGAGTGGGCCCCTCTTGCTATCAGAGTGGCTCTTTCCTTCAAAGTCTTTTGAATTGTTTACTATGAAATCAGCAGATGTTTACTTTTTTTTTTTGGATTGTTTACTTTGAAATCACCAGATGTCGGAGCCATCTCAGTTCCTGGTTGCGCGGAGTTGTTTTTCAGAGAACCCGAGGGGAAATTGGTTACATCCATCTTTCTATTTGTCCTGCGCCCCTCTGTCCTCAGAAAGCATATTAGGAATTGCTGGGCCTGCCTGCCTACCTTCCACGGTTTCCCTGAGAGAGGGGCACCCCCAAGACCCCATAGGGCCAGCCTTGCCCTGAAGCCCCACAGCACAGAGAAACCAAACAGAAACAGGCCCTAGCCTGAAGCGCCTCACCCGCCAGCCCCGGTGGTGGGAGGAGTCCTGATGAGACTGGAGCACGGTGCCTGGGAGCACCGCACGGGGAAGGTCCTCATCCCACAAGACGGGTGGACCTGGAGGGGCAGCCACTTACTGAAACTTTATCGAGACAGCTGGGAGAACCACAAACCTGGGCTTCTCTGGTGGTCTAGTGGTTGAGAATCCACCTGCCAGTGCAGAGGACACGTGTTCCATCCCTGGTCCAGGAAGACCCCATACGCCACGGAGCAACTAAGTCAGTGCTCCACATCTACTGAGCCTGTACCCTTTAGCCTGGCTATAGCCTGGCTGTACCCCACAGCCTCACAACTACTGAAGTCCGTGCAACTAGAGCCCGTGCTTCCAACAAGAGAAGGCACTGCAATGAGAAGCCCCCGCATTACAACAGAGTAGTCCCCGCTCACTGCAGCTAGAGAAAAGCCTGTGCAGCCACGAAGACCCAGAGAAGTCAAAAATAAAGTAAGTAGGGACTTCCCTGGTGGTCCAGCGGTTAAGACTCTGCACTCTCAGGGCAGGCAGCCTGGCTCCCATCCCTGGTTAGGGAACTAGATTCCACCTGTTTCAACTAAAGATCCCATGTTCTGCTACAAAACATCGAAGACTCTGACTGCTGCTACTAAGACATGGCACAGCCAAATAAATAAATACAATACAATTATTTTTAAAAACAAAATAAATCTTAAAAAAAAAAACCATAAAACTTGAGACCAGTTTAGGGAGAACATTTTCTGGAGCCTTCTCTCCTGTACCTTGCTGCCCCTGTTGGTAGTGTATGCAGGTGTTATGGAAACACCAGGAGATTTTTTATTTTCTTTTTCTTGGTTTTGTTCTGTTCTTTTGAGGGATGGTGGAAAGGACCTAAAAGAGAAAGAGTTCCTGCCTTCTTCTGGCTCCCGTGGTGGCCCCAGGCTCATGCCTGTTTTGGTTTTTACTGTTTATGCATTTATTTTTGGTTGTGCTGGGTCTTCGGTGCTGTGTTGGGCTTTCTCTGGTTTCGGTGGGTCGGGGCCACTCTTCCTTGTGGTCCACGAGCTTATTATTGTGATGGTTTCTCTTGCTGCGGAGCACGGGCTGAGGGCATGGCTTCTTTGGTGGCTGTAGCATTTTGAGCTCAGTGGTTGTGTTCATGGGCCTGGGAACACCCGGGCCTCAGTACTCGTGCACACGGGCTTCAGCTGTGTCTCACGGGCCCTGGGACACCCGGGCCTCAGTACTCGTGCACACGGGCTTCAGCTGTGTCTCACGGGCCCTGGGACACCCGGGCCTCAGTACTCCTGGCACACAGGCTTTAGTCGCTCCCTTGAATCTTCCAAGATCAGGGATCAAACCCTTGTCTCCTGTATTGGCATGCGAATTCTCATCCATTGTACCACCAGAGAAGTCCCATCAGTTTTTTATTTTAATGGATCATACTTTCACTGTTTTGTCTGAGGACTCTTTGCCTAACCCTAGGTGTAAGAGATTTTCTTCTATGTTTTCTTCTAAAAATTTGTTTATGTGTTATGTTTAAGTCTATGAGCCATTTTTCATTAATGGGGTGAAATTTAGTCTGTTGCTATTTTGTTTATAGATGACCAGCATCATTTGTGACAAGGCTATCCTTCATCCATTCATTGCTTTTGCACCTTTGTCAAAAATCAACCGTGTACACGTGTAGGTCTGTTTCTGAGTTCTCTGCTCTGTTCCATCAAGCTATGGGCCATCCTTTGCCCTTACCACATCATCGATATTACTGTAGCTTTATTGTCGTAAAATCGGGTAATGTGATTCCTCCAAATTTATCCTACTTTTTCAGAATTGTTTTCACTATTCTAGTTTTGTTGCCCTTCCATGTAAATTCTAAAATCAATTTGTCTGTGTCTGCCAAGAATACTGCTGTCATCTTAGGTTTTTTTGAGCAAAGTTAGTAAAGAAACAAATTGAAAATTAAAAAGTTTTAAAAAAAATAACAAGTAAGGAAACAAGTACACAGCCTTTTACTTGCTAATGAATCATTTCTATTTGCAAAAATACAGGTATATTTCCAATGATGAAAACTCCCAGGTTTTTATAAAAATTTAAGAAGGAGTGTATTTTTATATTTTGCTACCTTATAGCCACAGGTAAAGCTGGAAGTCACAAAATGCTTCATGGGCAAACTAGAAAATCAAGCTTTTATTCAAATCTCTGCTGCCTTATCAGTCAGGTCCTTGGGAATAAATACCTTCTGTTCTCCTAGAGTGGTCTCAGTCACGTGCATGTGCTTTTTCAGCTGGGCCATGTGACAAACTTCTTTGTGTGAGTAGCACCCCTGGTCTTCTGATCCGTGGACACTGGACACTTCTCTATTAATTTAGAACTAATTTAATTCTTTTGTTTTATAGTTGTCAGAGTATAAGCTTTGCACTTCTTTTGTTGAATTTATTCCTAAGAATTTTGTTGTTAATTCTTTTGTAGATGTTTTCTTAATTTCATTTTTGGACAGTTCATTGTTTAGGTCATAGAAATGCAATTGAGTTTTGTATGTCAACCTAGTATCCTGCGACCTTACTGAACTCCTTTACTAGTTTTGCCATACAGTTATCTTTCACAAGATCTTTGGTCACAGTCTGCAGAAATAATGTAGTTGTGCTTGGGAAAAAAAATGACACAAATCAATAGCACCTGATATTCATTATCCTTTCACAGATGTCAGGAGATTTGATATTTCTTAGCACCCAAATCCTTTCCTAGAGATTAGGATATAGAAAACCAAATGCCCAAAATGTACAGAATAGAGGCATGAGGTTTCATGCCTGATTTGCTTACATTTTCTTTAAGGGTGAAGGATAATTAAAGCATTTTTTTATACAGTCTGTGGTTGATGTGTGTCTTAGTTGGGAAATATAAATTATTAAAAATTCAGCGTCTTGGGATTTTCTTGGGTCCTGTGGCTAAGACTTCATGCTCCCAGTGCAGGGGGCGTAGGTTCAATCCCTAGTCAGGGAAGTAGATCCTACATGCCACGGCTAAAGATCCCAAGTGCCACAACTAAGACCTGGCACAGCCAAAATAAATAAATTTTTAAAATAAATAAATAAGTGTTTTAAAAAATTCAGTGTCTTCATCAGTACTTTAGAAGACTCAAGTGCCATAGAGAGTAAGCCGTGACAGTCCAACCCCTTGGGGGAGAATGTATCAAGGATGGACTCATTTATGAGTTCTAGGAACTTGTGAACCCTTCCCTTTAGGGCTCCAATTGCACTAAAAGCTTGGATTACTACACAGAAGTCTTCTGAATCATCACCCTCGTAATCAATCCCAACACGGTAGATTTTCTAACACGCAGTCTGGTTTGATTTTTACAACCTAGGGGAAAAAAATACACACTAGACTGCTCACACTTAAAAGAAAGGCCCCCTAGAGAAACAAAAATGAAAACTCCTAAGTCCTTACTTGTGGTTCTTTGGACCCATGATAAAGAGTAAAGACTCTCTTACTTTCTGTCCAGAAGAAGAAAAGTATCTTTCAAAACATTTTAAAGTGAAATGGTAGCAGATGTGGGTGCATAATTGGAAACAGCTACTTCTTAGAGGGCTTTTTGCCATCCAAACCCTAGACCTTCCCCCACACCCTCCCCAACTGAAACCAGACCTCCCCTCCTTTCCCTTCTTGGCCCCGGCTCAGAAGGATACAAGGATCCCGTTTGACCTTATGACTTGTGAAAAGACTATTACTCACTGTCAGTACTTCTAAAGAAACAATAAAATGTGATGTTTGCAAGAAGTTTTAGGGTTTGCTGGTTTTGTTTGTGTCTTTTCATACCTTTTAAAAACCTAATTTGTGAGGTTGCATGCATGTTCAGTCTCTTAAGTCGTATCTGCCTCTTTGTGACCCCTTTGGCTGTAACCCGCCAGGCTCCTCTGTCCATGGGATTCTCCAGGAAAGAATACTGGAGTGGGTTGCCATGCCCTCCTCCAGGGGATCTTCCTGACCCAGGGACCAAACCCTCGTATCCTGCATCTCCTGCATCAGCAGGCAAATTCTGTACCACTGAGGATCAACGTTAGTGATGTGGAAATTTCCTTGTTTCATGGCCACACTTCTAAGAAATAAAGCCATCATTTTCCCCCTCAAAGGGAAATAACTTGGTTTCCTTTTTAAAAAATAATCTCAGGAATTCCATCAGTTAGGACTTGGCACTTTCACTGCCATGGCCTGTGTTCAATCTCCGTGTTAGTCACTCAGTCATGTCTGACTCTTTGCGACCCCGTGGATTGTAGCCCGCAAGTGTCCTCTGTCCACAGAATCCCCCAGGCAAGAATACTGGAGTGGGTAGCCATTCCCTTCTCCAGGGGATCTTCCCCACCCAGGAACTGAACCTGAGTCTTCTGAATTGCAGGCGGATTCTTTCCCACCTGAGCCACCAGGTAGCCCGTGGGTTCAATCCCTGTTGGGGAATTAAGGTCCTATAAGCTACAAGGGCTTCCCTGGTGGCTCAGGTGGTGAAGAATCTGCCTGCAATGCAGGAGACCTGGGTTCGATTCCTGGGTCAGGAAGATCCTCTGGACAAAGAAATGGCAACCCACTCCAGTATTCTTGCCTGGAAAATCCCATGAATGGAGAAGCTTGGTGGGCCACAGTCCATGGGGTCTCAAAGCGTCAGACACAACTGAGCGACTAGCTTCACGCTGCACAGCGCAACCAAATAATAATAACAGTCTCTCTCCTCATGTCTCCCACCCCCTAGCATATCCCCCTGCAGACACTGCTGAAGTTCATGGTGGACATTGCCCAGGGAATGGAGTATCTGAGCAACAGGAACTTTCTTCACCGAGATTTAGCTGCTCGAAACTGCATGTAAGAGTCCTGGCTCATCCTGGAGGCAGTTGGAACCCCATGGTGGTAGATATTTGTAGGAGTGGCGGGTGGCATGTTGCTGTTAAAATATAGAGGAGGGCTAGATTTGGGAGAGGGACGGTGTGGCTGACTCTGGAGACAGGATTTCTACCACCCTGAGATATGACTGGGTTTTTTGCTTGAGGGTTTTCCCTATCTCTGCTTCCAAGAGTTTGGTTGACTTCTAAAACTTTCCCCTGTGACTTTTTTTTTTTTTTAATTTTTATTGGAGTCTGGTTGAGTTACAGTGTTGTTTTAGTTTCAGATGTATAGCAAAGTGAATCAGTTGTACATATACTTATATATCCACTCTTTTTAAATTATTTTCCCATATAGATAATGACAGAGTATTGAGTAGAGTTCCCTATGCTATGCAGTAGGTCCTTATTAGTTATCACTTTTTATATAGTAGTGTATATACTGTGTGTATATGAATACTTTTTTATTTTCACACTCTTGTGCAGCTCGGAGTCCTAACTGTGACTTTGGGACCCTCCCTGAGTGCCATCAGGTTTTTTGGGATCCAGAATTACATATAAGTCAACTCAGCATGCCTGAGAAATCCCATGGACAGAGGAGCCTGGCAGGCTGCAGTCCATGGAGTCACAAAGAGTCAGGCACGACTTGGTGACTAAACAGCAATCATGAAGACAGTCATGAAAAGCATAACAGTTCTGTCCCTGAGTTTTCACGATGCTGTCTTGTGAAGGAGTTTTGTCCTGAATGCACGAAAACTTTCCTTCTGCAGCAAAGAGATAAGGGCTTACACGAGAACTTTGAAGGTCAGCTTCCCCCTCTCTTCAGTCGGCTTCAGTAGCCATTGTTGATGTTCAGTCGCTCAGTCGTGTCCCACCAGGCTTCTCCGTCCATAGGATTTCCCAGGCAAGAATACTGGAGGGGGTTGCCATTTCCTCCTCCAAGGAATCTTCCTGATTGAACCTGTGTCTCCTGCATTGCAAGCAGATACTTTACCACTGATCCACCGGGGAAGCCCACTTTTTGTACTTATCCTGAATGTTCTCAGTTGCATCAGGCGCAGACCTGGGATTTAAGGCTTTGCCTCTGATGTCGCTGAGGATGTGAACTCCCTCTGTCTCTCTCTGTAGGTTGCGAGATGACATGACTGTCTGTGTGGCGGACTTTGGCCTCTCTAAGAAGATCTACAGCGGTGATTACTATCGCCAGGGCCGCATCGCGAAGATGCCCGTGAAGTGGATCGCCATAGAGAGCCTCGCAGACCGCGTCTACACCAGTAAAAGTGACGTGGTATGTTCAGAGCTCTGATTCGGGCCCTCGCATTGCAAAGATGAAGGCAAGTTGAAAGAACTGACCTCAGCTGGTGCCACAAGACAACTTACTCTTTGATCAACTGAGGATTGGGGCAGGCTCACCCTTCTTTTATCTATTGCTTGATGCTTCAATTCCAGGTGGGACACTAGATTCTGGTAAAGTAGCCTGACATGCAAAGGCCCTTCATTTATCCCCACTTTCCTCTGCTACAATATAGTGACTTATCACCCGCAACTAAGATATTTCAGATTCACATTAAATTAAATGAATTCATCCAATGGCTGTTTGGAACCAAGACGCTGTATAAAAGGTGCTGCATAATGACAGATACCCTTAATCAGAGATTTGGGAGAAAAAAAACAGGGCTTCCCAGGTGTCTCAGTGGTAAAGAACCCGCCTTCCAGTGCAGGAAATGTGGGTTTGATCCTGGGGCCGGGAAGATCCCCTGGAGGAGGAAATGGCAACCCACTCCAGTATCCTTGCCTGGAGAATTCCATGGGCAGAGGAGCCTCGTGGGCTACAGTCCATGGGATGACAAAGAGTTGGACACAATTGAGCCCACATGCAGGAAAAGACAACACTTGCCAACAACAGTAGGAACAGAGCATTAAACAGAGCACTGAAGTGACAGAAGGCTAGACGGCCTTTGTCTCATTTCCCAAACAACTTTAGTAAAAATGGGGAACAGTGACGTTCCAACCCCATGTTGTTGCCGTGTTGGGGGAGCAGCGTGTCTCCAACATAATTGTCAGCTTTGTGCACCATCACCAGGGCTCTAAGGAAATGACCTTTCCCAATGAAAAAGTCCATTCAGCCTTTCTGGAAAGACTTGAGTCCTCACGCTGTTGCTTTGTCCTCAGTGGGCATTTGGCGTGACCATGTGGGAAATAGCCACACGAGGAATGACCCCCTACCCCGGAGTCCAGAACCATGAGATATATGACTATCTTCTCCACGGCCACCGGCTGAAGCAGCCCGAGGACTGCCTGGATGAATTGTGAGTCAGTTGCTCTCCATCTTGGGGCAGCCGGCAAAGAGCTGGGGACACACAGCCGCTGGGGTGGGGCCGCTTACGTGTAAGGTGGGTGTGGGCAGAGGGGGACACGCACAGGCATCAGGACCAGACCCTCCTGTGGTGGGGAGGTGGCACGTGCTCGTCTCCAGGGACCCTCACGTGCTTTCAAGGCCTATAGTCACCTCTAGGAAACGCAGTTGGCCTTCTGTACGGGTGGAGGCAGAACCCGCAGATAAAGAAAGCCAAGTGTAAGGGACTTGAGCGTCTGCAGGTTTTGGTGTCCACTGGGCTTCAGAAAACAATTTGTCATGGATATGATGGAGGACTGTAAATCCTACAGATATACAGGCTGACTTCACAGTGCATGGGGTACTTGAATGATTCACTGCTCTCTGTCTTTTCAAGAAAGGTCAGCTTTTTTTTTTTTTTAATTTTTTTTTATTAGTTGGAGGCTAATTACTTCACAACATTTCAGTGGGTTTTGTCATACATTGACATGAATCAGCCATGGAGTTACACGTATTCCCCATCCCGATCCCCCCTCCCACCTCCCTCTCTACTCGATTCCTCTGGGTCTTCCCAGTGCACCAGGCCCGAGCACTTGTCTCACGCATCCCACCTGGGCTGGTGATCTGTTTCACTATAGATAACATACATGCTGTTCTTTCAAAACATCCCACCCTCACCTTCTCCCACAGAGTTCGAAAGGTCAGCTTTAGCTATAAGAGTGGGGACAACACTTGGTCGCAGCGCTCGGGCTACTCTGCGGCGGCTTCTGCTCTTGTGGAGCGTGGGCTGGAGAGCTCAGGCTCAGTAGTGGTGGCACACAAGATCGTCCTTGCAGTGTGTGGGCTTCTTCTTGTGGGCTTAGCTACCTCGCAGTGTGTGGGATCTTAGTTCTCCAACCAGGGTCTAACCTGTGTTCCTGCACTGGCAGGTGGATTCTTAACCACTGGACCACCAGGGAAGCCCCTTTGCAGATTTTATAGAAATAATTTCCTGTGGCATTCTCACCATGTTTAACAAGAACTTTTCGGGACCGGGGACCTGCGTGGGCTCCATCATGGAATGCCTTGCCGGGCTGCTAGGGCAGGTGGGCCTGTGCAGGACCCTCCCCCCCCCAACACACACACACACAGACACACTCACACTCACACGCTGGCTCTGCTTTCTCACACCCCTGAGAACACCCCTGTCAGTTTGCTCGTGGGCCTCCAACATCCCATCTCAGCCAAACAAAAGGAAGCTTTTTTGATCAGAGCCTTACTCTGCTTGGAGGTGGTGGTGGCGATTATGGTTGTAAATCCATAAAATTTACAACAGAAACAGAAAACCCAAGCCCTTTACAAGAAAATCATGAAATCCTAATTTAATTAGATCTGAGGTTTCATGGTTGTTTCTGCAAGGGCCACGTGAATGAAATGTTTGCTTCTGCAAATGAGGAAGACCTTTCCATGAAGCAATGTTGACTAGAGCATTTTGTGGCTGTTTCTTTCTTGGCTTCTCTTGTGCTCCAGGAGAAGTTGATTATCTGAGCTCTCAGCAAGGTCTAAGCTGTGTGACATTGTGGTTTCAGATGATTCACGCAGAGCCAAGGCGAGGGAATGCTGAGTCGGTTTTCTGAGAGATTCTGTAGTGAAAGCCTCAGTGTCAGCAATGCCAGCTGGCTGGGCAGCCGGATGAAGCTGTGGTCTCTGTGCCCTGACTGGCCTTTCACGCCACTGCGGGCCTGCAGAGGCTCTGGTGAGCCAGGCCTGCTTCCCAGGTCCCCTCTAGAGTCTGGATGCTGGGAACAACAGTTGTCCAGTCCCAGTTTTAGACTTCACTTCTTATTCCAGTTCCCTTGCTGTTCCAACCATATCTTCAGTTGTTTCTCTTGCTATTGTTCAGTCGCTAAGTTGTTTCCAACTCTTTGTGACCCCATGGACAGGCTTCTCTGTCCTTCACCATCTCCTGGAGTTTGCTCAAACTCATGTCCATTGAGTCAGTGATGCCATCCAACCGTCTCATCCTCTGCCACCCTGTTCTCACCCTGCCCTCAATCTTTCCCAGCATCAGGGTCTTTTCCAGTTAGTTGGCTCTTCAAATCAGGTGGTCAAAATATTGGAGCAGTTACTTCCTCTACTGAAGCCTCGACCCTAAAAGTCATCCTTGATGGTTGGAATCAACTTCTTTCGAACTCCTATGTATGATGATATTTTGACCTCTTGCCATGAATTACAAATGTTCTAATGGCATCTATCAATAGAATAGTGAATCTTTTCAAGAATGTTTTCAATTTACTTTGCTCAGATTCATCAAAGAAATCTCTATCCACAGCAGCTATAGCGTTATAGAATGTATTTCTTGAGTATTAAGACTTGAAAATCTAAATTACTCCTTGATACATGGGCTATAGTATGATATTGTGTTAGCCGGCAGAAAATAGCATAAATCTTGTACATCTCCATCAGAGCTCTTGGGTCATCAGGTACATTGTCAATGAGCAGGATTATTTTTAAAGGACTCTATTTCTCTGAGCAATTGATCTCAACAGTGGGCTGAAAATATTCAGTAAACCACACTATAAACAGATGTGCTGTCATGTAGGCTTTGTCATTCCATGTATAGAGCACAGGCAGAGCAGATTTAGGGTAATTCTCCAGGGCCCCAGGACTTTTGGAATGGTAAAAAAAAGAAAAACAACCCACTGGTTTCCACTTAAAGTCATCTGCTAATTGCATTAGTTCCAAACAAGAGAATCAGTCTGTCCCTTGAAGCTTTGAAGCCAGGCCGTGATTTCTGCCTTCTGGCTATGGAAGTCCTGGATGGCGTCTTCTTCCAATCAGGACTATTTTGTCAACTCTGAAAATCTGTTGTTTGGTTCAGTCATCTTCATTCACTGTCCGAGCTACATCTTCTGTGTAGCTGTAGCTTCTACATAACACTGCTGCTTCACTCTACACTTTTATATTATGGAGACAGCTTCTTTTCTAAAACCTCAGGTTAGCTTCAAACTTTTCTTCTGCAACTTCCTTACCTCTCAGCCTTCATAGAATTGAAGAGAGTTAGGGGCTTGCTCTGAATTCGGTTTTGGCTTAAGGGAATGCTGCGGCTGGTTTGATTTTCTATCCAGACCACTGAAACTCTTCCGTATCAGCAATAAGGCTGTTTTGCTTTCTCATCATTCATGTGTTCCCTGGAGCAGCACTTTCAGTTTCCTTCAAGAATTTTTCCTTTGCTTTCACAACTTGGCTAACTGTTTGGCCCAAGAGGCTTCTGGCCTGTCTTGGCTTTCATTCTTGACATGCCTTCCTCACTAAGTTTAATCATATCTAGCTTTTGATTTAAAGCAAGAGACGTGTGACTCTTCCTTGCACTTGAACACTTAGGGGCCATTGCTCGGTTATTAATAGCTTAATTTCAATATTGTTATATCTCAGGGAAGAGAGAGGTCCAAGGAGAGGGAATGGCACCGAGGAATAGCCAGTGGGTAGAGCTGTCAGAACATACACAACATCCATTGATTAAATCTGCCGTCTTCCATGGGTACAGTTTGAGGCATCTCAAAAGTATTATAAGAGTAACATCAAAGAACACTGAATCATAGGTCACCCTAACAAACAATAATAATGAAAAAGTTTGAAATATTGTGAGAATTATCAGACTGTGACACAGTCTAATGTTGTTGGGAAAATGGTGCCAACAGACTTGCTCACCATGCCACAAACCTTCAATTTGTAAAACCCAGGGACTTCCCTTGCAGTCCAGTGGCCAAGACTCCGTGCTCCCAATGCAAAGGGTCTGGGTTTGAGCCCTGGTCAGGGAACTAGAGCCTGCATGCCACAACTAAAGATCCCATGTGCTGCCACGAAGACTGAAAATCTTTGTGCCACAGCTAAGACCCAGTGCAACCAAATAAACCAATAAAAATTTTTAATTTGTAAAAAAACCCCAGTATCTTGAAGTGTGATAAAATGAAATGCAAGAAGAGTGTGGCTTTATGCCTGTGGGGGAAAAAGTGCAATAAAACAGTGTCTGCTTGTGCTATCAAACCACTGAAGCCCAGGGCTGGGCAGGGTCTAGAGTGGTCACACTTGCGGGAACCTAGGCACAGTGACATCATAGAGCATGTAAATGAATGAGCAGTTCAGGTCCTTCTTCCCTGTAAGAGTGCACTGGCTATCCTTTCTCCTGTCTGCCTCTTTTCATCACCCCCAGGATCCTAGCGTATCCTTTGGGTGGCATCCAAACCTACTTTTCTTAAAATTATCATCTGAAAAAAAAAGAATTATCATCTGATCATGAAAATGCTCCTAAACACAGTCTTTCCATAGTCCCCCATTTGCCCAGAGAGTAGAAGCCAGGTGCACGAGGGTCTGACCGATGACAGGCGGGACAGCTTAGTGGTTAGGAACATGGGCTGGGGCACCAGACACTCCTCAGTGTGGGTCAGTTTCCCCATCAAACTAGGGAGGGCCAAGCATCACCCTGTCCGGAGCCTTGTCTATAAAATGGGTTTAACAGTACTTGTGTAGGCATGTGTGTTGCTGCCAAGCTAACATGTCTAAAAGTACCTTAAATGACAGCTGTTAGGTAGTAAATACTACGGGTCAGTCATCATTCATTTTACTAGAGAGGACAGAACTCACGGGCAAGAGCAGGGACGCCCGTGTCTGAATGGCCGTGCATGGCTGCTTCATGGAGCAGCGGCAGATGGCCAAGACGTAGCAGCCCCACACATGCCCGAAGCTGCAGCCGCCCCAAATCAGGGGCTGTCCCAGTGCAGGGCTCACCTGTTGCGGTCATAGCACTGCCCTCATGGTTCACACACCTGTCCACCCCAACCCACCTCTTGACTTCATTCCTCGAGCCTCCCAGGACCTAGAACGATGGTGAGTGTAGAGCCAGGACACTGACCCCTCCATCCCCAAGCCCCTCCATTCCCTCCTTTGTGGGACAATTGAATGGTTGGCACATGGGCTCTGGGTGCTGCTCTGAGGAGGTCACACACTCTTCTTCGCCTCCAGGTATGAAATCATGCACTCGTGCTGGAGAGCTGAGCCCCTGGACCGCCCCACCTTTTCAGTGCTGAGATTGCAGCTAGAAAAGCTCTTAGAGAGTCTGCCTGCGGTTGGGGACAAAGCCGATGTCATTTATGTCAACACGCAGTTTCCAGAGAGTGGGGAGGGCCGGGCTGAGGGCTCGCCACTGGCCCAGCTGGACTTAAGCATCGATCCCGACTCCATCACTGCTTCCTGCACGCCCAGCGCCACCATCAGCGTGGTCACCGCAGAAGTTCATGAGCACAGACCTCAGGAGCAACGGTACATCCTGAATGGGGGCAATGAGGGATGGGAAGAGCCAGCTCTGGCTTCCCCCGCCACAGGAACAGCGGAGAAGAACCGGGTTTTACCGGAGGACCCACTGGTAAGGAATGGGGTCTCTTGGTCCCAGTCCAGCACGTTGCCCTCGGGGACCTCAGGGCCGGATGAACTTTTATTTGCTGATGACTCCTCGGAAGGCTCAGAACTCCTCATGTGAGGAGAGCTGAGACACTGCTCCCAAACCCTGGAAATTCCTACTTTAAGACCCTTGATTTTTTTTGTATTTGTCTTCCTTAACAAGTAAATGCCCCAGCCGGAAAGCACCACGTGAATGTTGTCAAGTAAGTCATCATTGTTTAAAGTACATAATATATATTTATTTAAAGAGATAGTATCTATATGTATATGGTGGAAAGAGACAAAGATATTCTATTTTAATAAAAGATGACTTATATCATGTCACTTTTCTAGCATATCGTAACATTTAAGCCGTAACAGCCTCATCTCTACGGCAGTTCCTGGATGTTAACATTGGCACAAAGTTTTTTTTTTAAGTTTTTTGTCTTTTTCATGACTATTAAATATTTGTAAAATGAAATGCCCTATATTCCATTGCTTCTGGTCTTAAGAAAAATCTGGTGTTGCCACCTGAATCATGTATTTGATAAGAGTGATTCATGTTTAAAGTTTTATAACTAATGAATTCTCTGATCTGGCTTCCTAATAAAATATGAATGAGGAAGAATGTGTGGTACTTACTTGAGACTTGGGAGGATATGGTCACTGGCTGCCTCAGTGCCTTTGCAAAGGAGTTCTCCTGATGCCTGGCCCTTGATGCAGTTGCTCTGACCACTCTTGATATTGTTTCTTAAAGATACAGAAGAGACTTCAGTGGTGGTCCAGTGGTTAAAAATCCACCTTCCAATGCAGAGAATGTGGGTTTAGTCCCTGATCAGGGAATTAAGATCCCACATGCCGCAGGGCAACTCAGCCTGAGTACTGCAACTCGAGAGGCCTGTGCGTGGCAGCTACTGAGCCTTCAGGCTCTAGAGCCCATGCGCCACAACTTGAGGAAGCCCAAGCTCTGCAACAAAGACCCAGTGCAGCCAAAAAAAAAATACAGAAAAACCACTCCAGAGTGCCCAAAGATGAAACACAAAAAATATCAGAGGGTTGAAAAATACAATCTGAAGGGAAAGATTTAAAATAAGTCATAAAAGGGATTTCTCTGGTGGTCCAGTGGTTAGGACTCCACACTTCCATTGCAGAGGACACAGTTTCCATCCTTGGCAGGACACTAGGATCCCGCTTGCCATGGAGCTCGGCTAAAAAAAAAGAAAATCATAGATGAGTTCAAGAGGTAAAGCAGTTTTCTGTGGGAAGGCATGACTCATGGGAGGAGATGTGGGCAGCGGGCAGGAAACACGCTTAGGGCTCAGGACCCCTCAGTTCACATCCCAGCTCCGCGGGGTCGCAACAGTCATTGCTGCTTGAGCACTCGTTACGTCTCAGGCACTTTATGAAAGCTACATTAATCCGGACATCACTCACCTGGGTACAAGTGCCATCATCACGCGTGGGCCGGTAAAGCGAGGCTGGAAAGGTTGAGGGTCTTCTATGGCCCCTGTCTGGAGAGGGCGGGAGCCAGAATTCAGAACCAAGGAATCCGAGCTGGCTGGCTCAAGCATGTGATCTAGGGAGTCTGTTCCAGAGCTTCTTGACCTTCTAACTTTAACAAACACATCCATGCGTGCATGCTAAGTCACTTCAGTTGTGTCTGACTCTTTTCGACCCTATGGTCTGTAGCCCACCAGGCTTCTCTGTCCATGCAATTCTCCAAGCAAGAATACTGGAGTGGGTTGCCATGCCCTCCTCCAGCATAACAAACACATGGATAGCACTTACTATGTGGCCAGGCCCAGGAGTCATTTAATCCTCATAGTAATCCTACCAGGCATTGTTTGTTGCTTAGTTGCTCAGTTCTGAGCGACTCTTCTGAGAACCCATGGGCTGTAGCCCACCAGGCTCCTCTGTCCATGGAATTTCCCAGGCAAGAATAATGGAGTGGGTTGCTGTTTCCTCCTACAGGGGATCTTCCTGACCGAGGGACTGAACCTGCGTCTCCTGCATTGGCAGGAGGCTTCTTTACTACTGAGCCACCAGGGAAGACCAGGTAGGTACTACTACTATCTCCATTTCACACATGGGCAGAGGAGGCAAGAGAAGTTAACTTACTCTGCTAGTAAAGCAGTCAACGGATGTGATCAGGTTCAGTGTTGATCCTTCCAGCGCCCATGGCAGACAGGCACGCCAAGCCCTCTGGCATCCTCAGGCCTGTTTCACTTGTGAATAGCTTCTCCCAAGCCACTGCGGCCTGCAGAAATCAGCATGTGGCCCTCCTAGCCTGGGTCCTCATCCCAGCTCCCAGCCCAGGCGCCCCAGTCTCCAGGGTCAGCTGACTCTATTGTTACTCTGAAATGCTCCAGACCAGAAACTTCTCGGGGGTGGAAAGGAATCTGCATTGTTATGAGAAATGCCAGCACCACATTTTATCAGTGAAAGGAAAATAAACAAAACGCTGTTAAAATCTATCAAGATAATTTCTGTTGGAAATTTTTGAATGGTTATTTGAAAATCAATAAAAGATTTTGTATCACCTGCTTTGTATCATCTGCTTGTGCAAATAAAGTTTCCTGTTGGCGATGACTGTTGAGAATGTCCTTTCCACCCAATAGGGATTTTAAAAGTAACTGAAACACGCTTTGGGGAAATCATGACCCAACCGACGAGTTCAAGCAAAAAAACCCAAGTTAAAATGGTATGTTCATGGCAACTTCCCTGATGGTCCAGTGGTGAAGACTGCACTTCCACTGCAGGGGGCAAGAGTTTAATCCCTGGTCAGGGAACTAACATCCAGAAAAGCCAGGTGGCCGAAAAAAAACAACACATGTTCAAATCTGTAAGATAAAGTAAGCAAATTGAGAACGTACTTGGGAGTTTCATACACATTTAATGTGACATATCTAAAGTAACATGCTTTGTGTTTTGTATTTCTAATTTTAATTACATAATGTAAACAAATATATAATGAATAAGTCATCAAATGCCCTCGGCCCCCCAAGTCCCATCCAGTGTGTACAGTACCTGCCATGTGGCCTGAGAAGGTCTGGGAAGCCAGGGTCAATTCTGCTGTAGAGAGAAAGCCATGGCTTCCAGCCTTTCCCGAGACATGGAAGAGAAATTAACTCCGCCCAACCCCACAGCGATGCCCCAGGGCCTTGGCCAAATGGGACGCGATGGCAGAACACCTCTCACCACCTCCTTTTCTCAAGAGGAGGATAGAGCCGGACTACTCTTGATCAGGGGACTTCCCAGGTGGCTCTGTGGTGAAGAATCTGCCTGTCGCAGGTCATGTGGGTTGGAACCCTGGGGTGGGAAGATCCCCGGAGCAGGGAATGGCAGTCCACTCCAGTATTCTTGCCTGGGCAATCCCACGGACAGAGGAGCCTGGAGGGCTTCAGTCCATGGGGTCACAAACAGTCAGACAGGACTGAGCAACTAAAGAACAGCAACCCTTGTTGTTGACACTTGTAGTTCCCTAACTGAGACAGTCGGAAGCACTGCATTCTTCTCTCGGTCACACTGGAATATCTGAAAGCGCTAACTTTCAGAGGACCTAATCCCTGACAACGTGTTGCCCAATCTTCTGATCATGAACTGATACATAGCCTTTCAAGTTCTCTTTTGTATAAACTCAGATTACTTATGTAAGTGACTCTTAGGAGCAAAGAAAAAAACTGGGGAAGAGAAAACAGGGAGAAACAAGTTGTGCCATTCCCTTCAGCTGGGCTGGGGTGGGATGGGGCGGGCAGGCGAAATAAACACACACCTGAAATGCCCTTGACCTTCAGGTTGAGAGTAACTGCCTGGGGAGCTGTTTTTTCCTCCCTTCCCTCTTTCCCTCTCTTCCCACCTCTCCCCTTTCTTTCTTCTTTTCTTCATCCTCTTCTTTGCTTTTCTGCCAACTCCCCCTCCACGCCTCTTCTCATCCTTCTGAGTAGAAAGGAGAAAAGGATTAGGGCGTCGTGAGTCAGCCATGAAGCCAGTAGCCAGGGCCAGACAGGCAACCGTCCTTCGAGCCTTCCTCCAGCCATCTCGAGCAGGTCCCTTTGTTCTCGCGGAGGCTGAGTGTCCATCCCTGTGCAGTAAAGGCAGCACCGCCTTCCCCTGCAGCCCCTCGGGGTGGTTGTGTAGGAAAGGGAGCTAGCAAGGTCTTCGCAAGGACCTTACACTCGTTATCAAGGTTTTTCCCAATTAGAGCCTTCTCTCCATTCCATTCCTTACGCAGTGCAAGCTCAGCATCGTCACAGAAGAAGCATTGTCCCTGATTATGTTGCCAACTGCCTCCAGTATAATGCAAATCGACTTAAAAAAAATGCACCATGTGAGAGTTGCAAGTTAAGTGTTATTTGGGGCAAGATGAGAACTATAGCCCAGGACACAGCACCAACACCTTTGAGAAAATGCTCCAAAGAAGCAGCGGGAAGATCAGTATATATGTGTCTGGCAATCAAGTACATATTGAACTTTTTTCAGTGGGTGTTGAAGGTTAGTAGCTGTGGCAGCACATGATTTAATCCTTTTGGAGGTAGATGGCAGGTGCCAGTTTGTAGTTGACACAAAGTAACTCAGAAAAAGACTTAATCTGTGCCAGTGATGCAGGCAGTGGGGACACGGGCAGAGTGCAGGAGATGGGCCCTTATGCCCCAGAGGCAAGCGACTCCCTACACATCCGTATAAGAACCATATCTGATGCCCAGATATCATTCCTATTGGTCACCCCCAGGAATTTAGTTATTTGAGCCTCATTGACTATTCTCTTTCCATATATGGGTGATCAAGCAGGGGTGGCTTGATCAACAGGATTTGAGGACCTAAGCTGTCAGAGTGCCCTCCCTCTGCCTCCCAGGCCCCCAGACCAAGCAGATTCCCGCTTAGGAAATGGCCAAACCAGAGCTCTTATCTTAAAAATCAGGCTGATGCTGGCCAGACTTGTCCTGACTCATGAAAGTAAAGACTTTTGTAACTTCTCCGTGTCAATGACAAAAGCAAATTGGAACTTCTGATGAATCAGTGGGAAAATAACTCACCCGAAAATAAACCAGTTACAACAGCAACTTAACTTCTCTAAAGACATTTGGGTACTCTGAGTGACAAATGGGAAAACAGGAAGCTTTGCTTTCTTTAATGAACATTTCAGTAATGAATGGTGTTTCCACGTACAAATCTACATAAAAATGTAGATTTTATTTTCTCCCTTTTAAAGCTCTAAGGACAGAAGTAAAACTGCCAATACTATTTAAGTTTAGCATGCCCAAATTGCCTAATTTATTTGTATTTTAACAAAATAATTATTTTTGGAAATTGTGGCCCAAAGATCACTACTTTAGAATATTTTCATGTAAAATTTACTAAAAACCATTGAATTTTAACTTACAGTATATGAATTTTATGGTATATAAGTTATATCTCAATAAAATTTTTTAAGTTTTAGAACTTTGTTCTACCAGATATTTCAAATCCTCCTTTATCTATATCTTGGTGAACTATGGACTGGTAAAAAGCAAGTTCTTAAGGACTCCTCAAAATGATCAGTCCATGATTATTCATTTTTGCTTAACTATTCAAGAAATTAGACAAAACTTGCAGTTTTTACAATGCTTTAAATTAAGATAGTTTAAATATATAGAAAATTATACATATTTATATAATGTAGGAAATTAGAATATGCCACCTCAAAATATGCCACTTTGGCATAAGGATAACTTTTTTTTCCAATTATCTTTTATCTTAAAAAAAATCTAATTGGAGTAGAGTTGCTTTACAATGTTGTAATACACTGTTGTACAGCACAGGGAATCAGCTGCACATACATCCCCTCTATTCTCGATTTCCTTCCCATTCAGGTCACCGCAGAGCATTGAGTGGAGCTCTTTGTCCCGCACAGTAGGCTCTCGTTAGTTATCTATTTTATACAGAGCAGTATACACATGTCAGTCCCATCCTCCCACCATCTCCCTTTCCCCGCTCGGTGTCTCTTCTCTACATCTGTGTCTCTAAGGATAATGTTAAGTGAGAATCAACAGATGCAGAAAGAAGCCCTCTCAGCTTCTTTATCTGACAAGCTTCCCTTATCTGACTAAAAGCAGAAACCTCTAGAATACCTGGACTTCCATAAATCTCCTTTCCAGGGCAAGTTTTATGGCTACAAAGAAGACAGGAAGTCAGCTCTGACACGGACCTGCATAACCGAACCTTACTCCTTTACCTTCCCCCAAATATTTACCTTCTGCTGTCTGCCACCTTGAAAACATAAAATCCCTTTCCCTCTATCTTGTCACTTCCCTAAAAATTTATTGTTCTTTATTAAAATGTTGTGTAAATCCCAGGTACCAACCATCCCTTTGAGTTACTCATCATAGAGTTCTCCTATGTATATGCATAATACATGTGTTAATAAACAATTTTCTTTTGTTAACATTTCATCAGTCTGATTTGCAGGGTCCCAGATGAGAACCTAGGATCATAGAGGAAAAAAGTTAAGTTTTTCCTCCCCTATAATGGAACTCATGTACCCCCTTCCTAAATTCATCAGTATGAACATTTTACCAAAGTATGGTCTGTTTTGGTAAATGATTATGTGGACTTGAGAAGAATGTGTATTTTCTTGTTTCAGAGTGAAATGTTCTATTACGATTAATCAGGTCAAGTTGGTTGATTGTATTGTTCCAGTCAATTATATCCTGATAGATTGTTTTTATTTCTGTCCATTATTCAGGGAAGATTATTGAAATCTCCAACTATAACTGTGGGTTTTTCTCTATTTCCTATTAGTTTTTCCTTCATTTGTCTTAAGCTCTGTTAATAGAAACATAAATGTATAGGATTGTTATGTCTTTCTGATGAAATGACCTTGCTATATCCCTTATAATAGTCTCTGCTATGAAATCTACTTTCTCTGATGTTAATATAGTCACTCCAGCGTTCCTCTGTACTGTCAGCAAGTCATATTATTTTTCATTCTTTCAATTTTAACCCACTTGTGTCTTTATAAAGTGCCTTTCTTGTAAGTAGAATACAATTGGATACTGTTTTTTTAACCATCTGATGTTTGGTTTTTTTTTTTTGAACCATCTGTTTTAACTGCTGCCTTTTAATTAGGGCAGATAAACATGTATGGTAGATAAGTCATGTATCGATGTGAGAGTTGGACTATAAAAAAAGCTGAGCATTGAAGAATTGATGCTTTTGAACCATGGTGCTGGAGAAGACTGTTGAGAGTCCCTTGAACAGCAAGGAGATCCAACCAGTTGATCCTAAAGGAAATCAGTCCTGAATATTCATTGGAAGGACTGATGCTGAATCTGAAACTGCAATACTTTGGCCACCTGATGGGAAGAACTGACTTATTTGAAAAGACGCTGATGCTGGGAAAGATAAGGCAGGAGGCGAAGGAGACAACAGAGGATGAGATGGTTGGATGGCATCACCAACTCAATGAACATGTGTTTGAGTAAACTCCGGGAGGTGGTGATGGACAGGGAGGCCTGCGGTTCTGCAGTCCATGGGGTCGCAAAGAGTCAGACATGACTGAACAACTGAACTGAAACATGATTATTGATACACTTGGGTTTCAGTCAGTTAGCTTTCTATGTGTTTTCTGTTTTATCTGTTCTTAATTCACTTTATTTACTTTTTCTGCGTTCTTTTGGAATAATCAAATTTTTTCTGATTTTGTTTTACCTCCTATAGATTGTTAGCTATAACTTTGTTTTTATTCTTTAAGGTTTATAGTAGATATGATTAACTTATAACAGCTTCTGTTAAATGATTTAAAATGTAGTATTAAAAGTCTTACGATGGGGACTTCCCTGGTCCAGTGGTTGGGAATCCAGCTTCCAATGTAGAGGATGTGGGTTCGATCCCTGGTCAAGTAATTAAGCCCGCAAGCCACAACGAAGACTCGACACAGCCAAATAAATTAATACCCGCTCATAGCAGTCTGGAATTGACAGTGTAATTGGTCCTTCAACCAAGGACTAACAGGTGTGACTAAATAAATATTCCAGCTTGGGCTTCTCTGGTAGTTCAGTGGTAAAGCCTCTGCCTGCCAGTGCAGGAGACATGGGTTCAATCCCTGCTCCAGGAGGATCCCACATGCCAAGGAGCAACTGAGGCCATGCACCGCAATCACTCAACCTGCACGCGAGAGCCCGGGGGCCACAGCTGCTGAACCCACGTGCTGCAAATACCGAAGCCTGTGCACCCCAGGTAGGAGCAGCCCCTGCTCACTGCAACTAGGAAAAGCCTGTGCAGCAACGAAGACCCAGCACAGCCATAAATAAATGAAAAATGAATATCCCAGCTCCCTCATCCCTTGTGAGCTGACTCTGAGGCATGTGCCTCGCATGTTCCTGCAAGTCTCTCTGTGGGATACACTCCCCTTGCCTACAAAGATGCTGACTTGATAACTCCCCCTGTATTTTCCTCCCCTGTCACATTTCCTCACTCCCTGTATCAGCTTGCTAGGGCAGTCAAAGCAAAGCACCACAGGCTGGGTCGCTTAAATAACAGAAATTTATTTTCCTAGGCTTCAACCAAGGGGTCAGAGACCAGGGTGTTGGCAGGCTTGGTTTCTTCTGAGGCCTCTCTCCTTGGCTTGTAAATGGCCGTCTTCTTCCTATGCTTTCACATGGTCTTTTTCCTGTGTGTGTTTATGTCCTCATCTCCTCTTCTCACAAAGACCTAGTCATACTGGAATTGTTGTTCTTCAGTCACTAAATCATGTCCAACTCTTTGTGACCCCGAGGACTGTAGCCCTCCAGGCTCCTCTGTCCATGGGATTCTCTAGGCGAGAATTCTGGAGTGGGTTGCCATTCCCTCCTCCAGGGTATCTTCCCAACCCAGAGATCAAACCGATGTCTCTTGCCTCTCCTGCACTGGGAGGTGGATTCTTTACCACTGAGCCACCAGGGACGCCCTGGGCTCACCTGTGTGACTTCATTTTTACCTTAATCATCTCTTTAAAGGCCCTGTCTCCATATATAGTTGCATTCTGAGGTATTGGAGGTTAAAACTTTACTATATGAATGGGGGGGCGGTTACAATTCAGACCATGACATTCCCCTCCTGGTGTTTACTGTACCTCTCAAATGAACTGCTGCTGCTGCTTCAGTCGTGTCTGACTCTGTGCGACCCCATAGACGGCAACCCACCAGGCTCCCCCATCCCTGGGATTCTCCAGGCAAGAATACTGGAGTGGGTTGCCATTTCCTTCTCCAAGGCATGCATGCATGCTAAGTCGCTTCAGTCGTGTCTGACTCTGTGCGACGCTATGGACATCAGCCCACCAGGTTCCTCGGTCCACAGGATTCTCAAGGCAAGAATACTGGAGTGGGTTGCCAGTTCCTTCTCCCCTCAAATGAACTACTTCCACCTAAATCCTTATCTCAGGATCTGATTTTGATCTTGCATGGCCTTGGTCTGCAGCGGCTTGAAGCACGATTTCAGCTCCCGGCCAGAGACTGAAGTCAGGCTGCAACAGCGAGTGCCGAACCCTAGCCACTAGACCAGCCGTCGGTGACAAGCACCTGGCCCATGTGGCTTTGCAGGAAATGAATTTCCACAAAGAAGAGGAAAGTAGTGAAATAACTAAAGAGTTTATGAGGAGGAAAAGGGGTACGTGTGGATAAACACACAGGGGGGCACAGAGAGAGAGTTGTGCCCTCACTTATACGGGGGCGTTTCTTCCCGGTTTCCTTTGGTCAGTCGTCCTGCTTTGCTTGCTTCTGAATCTGTACTTGGATTTTGTCAGGGTTCTCCCATGTGTGCACATGCGTCTCTTAGCCAAGATGGATTCTAGAGAAGAGGCCTATGGGTAGGTTGACATCACTCCAGTTTCGACCTCCAAGGAGCCTTGCTGTGCACGGGGTCTCAAGAAGGTCCCCTTGACTTGGAGAAAGAAATACGTGGTCTCTTATCTGGGCAGGGCTTAGCTTCTCTCCTCTTCATCTTGGCGTATCACTCCACAGGGGACAAGCTCCAGCTGCTCAGCCTGGGGCTCATCTATTTCCTGCCTCACTTCTGGGGGGATGCTAAAGAAATCTCTAAGAAATAAAAGCTCTTGAAAAAAAGTAAGCAAATCCCCCCAATACACTCCTGATATCCACACTTCAGGTGAATCAGGTGGATTGTTTACCAACTGAGCCACCAGGGAAGCCCTTACCTTGTATTACATTGTATTATCAACTCCTTCCAGGTTCGTTTCCTCACAGTGATGGAACTACACTTGGTAGATCTCCGTATTCTTATCCAGGCAGTGTCACTTTCTATCTTGGAGGTAGAAAATACCAATTTTACTTGATTTGCTTAAGTCAATGATGTTAGTTACAATCTTTCTTGGAATCTATGTTATAATAGAAATGCAGAAAGAAAAAAACATAAATACCATTTGTTCTTTAATAATGTAAAATCCCTACTATGTCCATTACCAGCAATCAGTACAAATGTGTGATAATTAGCACTGAGTAAGGGCACACAATGTCTGTTGACTGGTTAAAGTTTTCATGATTTATTTATTATATAATTGATACAATTTTACTTTTTTGGCCATTGGGCTTGCAGGATCTTAGTTCTCTGACCAGGCTCCCACCATTGAAAGTGCAGAGTCTAACCACAGGACCACCAGGGAATTCCCATGGTTTTAATGATTTAAATTATATATATATATATATATATATATATATATATATATATACATCAGTTGAAGTTGGAAGATGAAAACTCTGGATTAAAAAGCCATTTAGACAGTGTTTTCTATAAAATATCTTCAATCTGCTAACCTACTGGTGAGAATTGGCTAGTGTTCTACTAGTGCTCTTGAATTTTGATGGTTATATAACAAGGGGTCTGTATGAAGTGTTTCTTATTCTAATTGTTTTAGTCACTAAGTCGTGTCCGACTCTTTAGCAACCCCATGAACTGTAGCCCACCAGGCTCCTCTGTCCATGGGATTTCCCAGGCAAGATTACCGGAGTGGGTTGCCATTTCCTTCTTCAGGGGATCTTCCTGACCCAGCAATTGAACCTACATTTCCTGCACTGGCAGGTGGACCAGTGAACCACCAGGTGGACCAGTGAACCACCAGGAAAGTCTGTATGAAGCATTAGTAAACAATACAATTTACACAGAATAGAAAAATATATGATATACAAGTTTCTTGTGAAAAGGAACAGTTAGAAATTCAATCCAGCTAGTCGCTTTGTAGAATGTTCATTTTGAGTTTATCTGAGGCTTCCTCATGATTTGATTCAGGTAATGCATTTCTGGCAGGAAAACCACAGAAGTGATGCTGTTTCTTTTCAGGGCATCATGTCATGAGACATATGAAGTCAATTTGTCCCACTTGTTGTGATGTTAACTTTCATCATTAAGGTGGTGTCTGCCAGGTTTCTCTACCATAAAATTACCATTTTCCCCTTTATAATTAATAAGTAGTTTGTGACAGATACTTTCTTATCAAACTTTTAATTTTAGAATCCAGCTGATGATTCTTTCTGAATTAAGTCGAAGTTCAGTTCAGTCGCTCAGTCATTTCCCACTCTTTGTGACTAAGTCAATTCCTAGGCAGGTTGATAAGAAGTCCAGGGGTCCCCATGGAGAGAGGGGTCTGTAATTCTCAAGGAGGAAGAAAGCACAAACTTTTTTCCCTCTACATTCCTTAGGATTATGTAACTATAATGTATCCTGCTTGAGCACAGTCTCTGGAAAAAACCTAATCCTGTTATCTTAAGGTGTAAATTATGGGAGTAGGCCTAGTGAGGTCTTTACAACCTCCAGACATTCTTTTGATTCACTGTAATAACTAATTTGAGAGTATATAACTCCATTGCTAATGCTAGCAAGGGGGTACTTTCTGCCCCCTTCTGATGCCTATATCAGAAGCTTTCTCTATCTCCTTAATACTTTAATAAAGCTTTATTACACAAAGCTTTGAGCAATCAAGCCTTGTCTCTGGCCCCGGATTGAATTCTTCTCCTCTGGAGGCCAAGAATTCTGGCATATTTTCGTGTGTCAGCAACAACTTTTCACGACCCCATGGACTGCAACATGCCAGGCTTCCCTGTCTATCACCAACTCCCAGAGTTTGCTCAAACTCAAGTCCATCGATTCAGTGATGTCATCCAATCATCTCATCCTCTGTCATTCCCTTTTCCTCCCACCTTCAATCTTTCCCAGCATCAGGGTCTTTTCCAATGAGTCAGTTCTTCACATCAGGTGGCCAAAGTATTGGAGTTTCAGCTTCAATATCAGTCCTTCCAATGAATATTCAGGACTGATCTCCTTGAGGATTGACTGGTTTGATCTCCTTGCAGTCCAAGGGACTCTCAAGAGTCTTCTCCAACACCACAGTTCAAAAGCATCAATTCTTTGGTGCTCAGTTTTCTTTACAATCCAACTCCCACATCCATACATGACTACTGGAAAAAACCATAGCTTTGACTAGACGGACCTCTGCTGGCAAAGTGGTGTCTCTGCTTTTTAATATACTATCTAGGTTGGTCATTCTTGCCTGGAAAATTCCATGGATAGAGGAGCCTGGTGGGTTACAGTCCATGGGGTCGCAAAGAGTCAGACACGACTGAGCAACTAACTTACTTTCTTTCTTCTTTTCTAGCTTGGTCATAGCTTTCCTTCCAAGGAGCAAGTATCTTTTAATCTCATGGCTGCAGTTACCATCTCCAGTGATTCTGGAGCTGAAGAAAATAGTTTCTCACTGTTTGCATTGTTTCCCCATTTATTTGCCATGAAGTGATGGGACCGGATGCCAAGATCTTAGTTTTTTGAATTTTGAGTTTTAAGCCAGCTTTTTCACTCTCCTCTTTCACTTTCATCAAGAAGCTCTTTAGTTCTTCTTCACTTTCTGCCATAAGGATGGTGTCATCTTCATATCTGAGATTATTAATATTTCTCCTGACAATCTTGATTCCAGCTTGTGCTTCATCCAACCCAGCATTTCACACTGATGTACTCAGGATAGAAGTTAAATAAGCAGGGTGACAATATACAGCCTTGATGTATTCCTTTTCCATTTTGGAACCAGTCTGTTGTTCCATGTCCAGTTCTAACTATTGCTTCTTGACCTGCATACAGATTTCTCAGGAGGCAGGTAAGGTGGTCTGGTATTCCCATCTCTTGAAGAATTTTCCACAGTTTGTTGTGATCCACACAGTCAAAGTCTTTGGTGTAGTCAATAAAGAAGAAGTAGGTGTTTCTCTGGGACTCTTGCTTTTTCCATGACACAACGGATATTGGCAATTTGATCTCTGGTTCCTCTATCTTTATATTCTTTGCAGCCAAATAATTATATAAAAATTATATTCTTAAAAAAACTATATTCTTTGCAGCCAAAGATGGAGAAGCTCTATACAGTCAGCAAAAACAAGACTGGGAGCTGACTGTGGCTCAGATCATGAACTCTTTATTGCAAAATTCAGACTTAAATTGAAGAAAGTAGGGAAAATCACTAGAACACATTCAGGTATACCTAAATCGAATCCCTTATGATTATACTGTGGAAGTGAGAAATAGATTCAAGGGATTAGAGCTGATAGACAGAGTGCCTGAAGAACTATGGAAGGAGGCTCATCACATTGTACATGAGGCAGTGATCAAGACCCTCCCCAAGAAAAAGAAATGCAAAAAGACAAAATGGTTATCTGATGAGGCCTTACAAACAGCTGAGAAAAGAAGAGAAGTGAAAGGCAAAGAAGAGAAGAAAAGATATACCCATACGAATGCAGAGTTTCAAAGAATAGTGAGGAGAGAGAAGAAAGCCTTCCTTGGTGACCAGTGCAAAGAAATAGAGGAAATCAATCAAATGGGAAAGACTAGAGAGCTATTCAAGAAAATTAGAGATACCAAGAGAACATTTCAAGCAAAGATGGGCTCAATAAAGGACAGAAATGGTATGGACCTAACAGAAGCAGAAGATGTTAAGAAGAGGTGTCAAGAACACACAGAAGAACTATACAAAAAAGATCTTCATGACCGGTGTAACCACGATGGTGTGCTCACCCACCTAGAGCCAGACATCCTGGAATGTGAAGTCAAGTGGGCCTTAGGAAGCATCGCTACGAACAAAGCTAGTGGAGGTGATGGAATTCCAGGTGAACTATTTCAAACCCTAAAAGATGATGCTGTGAAAGTGCTGCACTCAAAATGCCAGCAAATTTGGAAAACTCAGCAGTGGCCACAGGACTGGAAAAGGTCAGTTTTCATTCCAATCCCAAAGAAAGGCAGTGCCAAAGAATCAAGTATGACAGTTACCAAATGATAATTTTCTAACTCCATTAATTCTTTATTTGTTGGTGTCTTACAGTAAAGAAGAGGTTTTTTCCTCTCCTATTTATTTAATCATTTGTGTACTATTATTTATTTAATATTGATAACAGACATTAAAATAGGTGTGAGGTGATACCTTCTTGTGGTTAACTCGTATTTCCCTGATGGTTAGTTATGCTGAACATCTTTTCATGTGCAGCTACATTTTACTCTTACTTAGGGTGGCCTTGAAAGACAAGGGTGAGGATGAAATCCTGTCCACGTCTCCAGGGTGGGGCATGGGGATAGAGGCTTTAAGCAATGCATCTGCTTATTCACTTTTCCTGGAAAGGGTTGTCTGAAGTTGAAATATACATGGATTTATGGGCAGTGGTTAATGGCTTGGCCGGCTGGTCGGGAATTGGGAGGGAAAAGATCAGATGTGAGAGAAAAAGGTCTGGGTAGAAGCATGTGAGTGAATCAGTGGAAAAGGACATAAAGTGTCCTTCATTAATAATAATAATGGGAGCACCTACAATGGAAGAGGCATTAAATGGTGATGTGATGGTAACCACCACCACTACATCTTTTAAATGCAGCACTAATTTCTGCCATTCCCCCCAGGAGATAAGATGCTTTGGTCATCGGGGCAGATTCAGAGGCTTCTACTTAGCCATCTCCACTAAAACAACTCTTCTCCTAGACACCAAGGACCAGTGTTAGATAGTGTCAGCTATCAGCTATGCATATTCCAATTATACTACCTGGAACCAGGAAACTTACCGGATGTGGGTCTGTGAACCCAGTGGATCCAACTATGGACTCAGACTCTATTTATTACCTGGCCCCTTAGGCCTCCCATTCCAATAGCAAGCCAACACCAGCTCAGACTCTGTCCAGTATTCCTTGAATTGTTTGGGTAGCCCTCTTTTTCTGGGGGGGGTATTCCTCTTTCCCCAATGTACAGTTGCCCGAATGAATTATCCCTTTGTGGAGCCCTCTGGTCCTAGATCCCCTAACTTTTCTCCTCCACAACTCACTTATTCCAGCCAGAAACCTTGGTTCCAGCCTCAACTCCTTTCTTTCCTAAGCTCCGGTATCTAATCAATCACCAAGGGTTTTGTTTTGTTTTTGTTTGCTTGTTTTTTAAAGTCTCCATCTTACATATCTGTGGAATCCATCCAAATCCCCATTCTCATTGATGCTTCTGTGGTTGAGACCATCATCTCTGAATTACTGTAATTTATTCTTCACTAGTCCTACAAAGCATTGATGTATTCTTAACTGATCATCTCATCACCCTCCTTAACACAGTTTCCATATGATAACCAAAATGATCTGGTCACTTCATCCTCCTTGCCTGAGAACCCTTATTGAAAAAAAAAAAAAGAAGAACCGTTACTGCCTCACTGATGTCTTAGACTAAACTGCTTAGGAGGACACTGATATTCTACTACTGTTTAAATACTCCTAGTCTTCCCACTGTCCATCTCACACCAATAACTAGCCATCTGGTAGGTCTCTCTGTTCCTCCAGGCCTTTGGCATAGGCTATTATTTCCATCCACATAGCAATGATATCAACTACTTGCTGGGAAAGGCACAGATGGAATGGAGATGCAGTCTTTATTATGCATTAGGCCCTCAATGCAGTTTTCAGGTGGCTCAGTGGTAAATAATCTGCCTGCCAATGCAGGAGACACAGGAGACATAGGTTAGAACCCTGGGTCAGGAAAATCCCTTGGAAGAGGGAACAGCAACCCATGCCATTATTCTTGCCTGGAAAATTCCATGGACGGAGGAACCTGGTGGGCTACAGTCTGTGGGGTTGCAAAGAGTCTGACACAGAGTCTGACACAAAGAGTCTGAGCACACACATACTGCACTGCAGGCTCTCAATAATTACCGGCTATAAGAGTGAGTAGAGTGACGAACTGGTTCCTGGTGGCTCAGACAGTAAAGAATCTGCCTGCAATGTGGGAGACCTGGGTTTGATCCCCGGGATGGGAAGATTACCTGGAAGAAGGCATGGCAACCCACTCCAGTGTTCTTGCCTGGAGAATCCCATGGACAGAGGAGCCTGGAGGGCTACAGTCCATGAGGTTATAAAGAACCGGACAGGACTGAGCGACCAAGCACAGCGCAGCAGAGGGTGACTGATAAGGCCAGCTCCTCTTGACTGTAAATTGATCATATTTTACATTAATGACTGTTAGACTAGGACTTCATTCTCCCTCTGGACATTATTTACATTTAATAATGAATGAACAACTGCAGTTCTCTTTGACAGCAAGATAGTTATTCACTTTTCACAGTCGAAAATGCCTGGTGAAGTAAACAATTAAGACAGACAAAAGCTTTGCCCCTCTGAGCTTTAAACAGTAACCAGGCAACTTCATTTGTTCTAAAAATTATTAACAATCCCACTGACAATGTACTCACAATACAGTGCCTTGGGTTCAACTGACCCGACCTCAAAGCACTTTGCAGGCACGCACCATGAATTTGGAAAACAATTTGTTTCCCCTGAGATGGGGGGCTTGGGGTATGAACAAATGCAAAGGATCCAAGAAACTGAATCACACAGAGAACTTTAACTAGTAGCTCCACCCTATAAGCCTCTGTCACCCTGTTTGTTTAACCTATACACTGAGCACATCACGGGAAATGACAGGCTGGATGTTACAAGCTGGAATCAACATAGGTGGGAGAAACATCAGATATGTGGATGATACCAGTCTGATGACAGAAAGTGAAGAGGAATTAAAGAGCCCCTTGATGAGGGTGAAGGAGCAGAGTGAAAGAGCTGGCTTAAGACTAAATATTAAAAAAACTAAGATCATGGCATCTGGGCGCATTACTGCATGGCAGATAGAAGGGGAAAAGGTAGAAGTAGTGGCAGATTTCCTCTTCTTGGACTCCAAGATCACTGCGGACAGTGACTACAGCCATGAAATCAGAAGACGATTGCTTCTTGGCAGGAAAGCGATGACAATCCTAAACTGTGTTGAAAAGCAGAGACATTACTCTGCCAACAATGGTCTGTATAGTTAAGGCTATGGTCTTCCCAATGGTCAGATATGGTTGTGGGAGCTGGACTATAAAGAAGGCAGAAGGCCAAAGAATTGATGCCTTTCAACTGTGCTGCTGGAGAAGACTCCTGAAAGTCCCTTGGACAGCAAGGAGATCAAACCAGTCAATCTTAAGGGAGATCACTCCCGAATATTCACTAGAAGGACTGATGCTGAAGTTGAAGCTCCAGTGTTTTGGTCATGTGTTGTGAACAGACAACTCATTGGAAAAGTCCCTGGTGCTGGGAAAGAATTTTTTTTAATCTATTAATCAGTATTTATTGGTTATGTTGTTCAACTAACTATTAATCCTCATACAGACATTGCCATCCACTTAATTTTCTCTATTTGTTAAAACTTTATATTTTATATGCTGGGAAAGATTGAGGGCAGAACAAGAAGAGGGCGTCAGAGGATGAGATGGCTGGATTGCATCACGGATTCAATGAACATGAACTTGGGCAAACTCCAGGAGATGATGAGGGACAGGGAGGCTTGGCCTGCTGCAGTCCATTGGATCGGAAAGAATCTGGACACCACTGGGCGCCTGAACAACAACAAAAGCCTCTGACCACAGTCACGTGGAGTCTGGGACCCGAGCTTTCGGCCTCTGGCTAAAGCCACCTCCAGCTCAGGTCTATTCAGAACCCCGCCTCCCCTCCCACCCGCTTCCACACTCCTGCCCAACGCTGAGCTCCTCCCCTCGCCTCCTCTGCCGGTTCCCTCCCTGCCCCGCCCCACCTTCGTATTTGGACCCGTCTTCCTCCCCGCCCCTTTTTCTTTCCACGCTCTTGCCCCACCTCAAGCTCCACGCCCCGGCCAGCCCTGAGCTCCGACCCTCGCTTCCTCTCCTGAGCCCCGCCTCCACACGAGCCTGGTTCAGAGCCCCGCCTCCCCTGCCGCCCCGCTTTCACACTGAGGCCCAACGCCGAGGGGCCCCGCCCCTCGCCTCCCCTCTGGGCCCCGCCTCCCCGCCTAGCCCCACCTCTACGCTCGGAACCCCCCACCCCGTCCCGCCCCCTCACTCTTCAGGCTCAGACCCCCAGCCCCGGCTCCGCCCCGGCCGGCCCTGAGCCCCGCCCCTCGCCTCCTCTCCGGGCCCCGCCTCCCCGCCTGGCTCCACCTCCACGCTCGGATTTCCCTCCGCCCCCGCCCCTCCCCCTCACATTTCACGCTCTGGCCACCCCCCACCCCCACTCTCCGCCCCGGCCGGCCCTGAGCCCCGCCCCTCGCCTCCTCTCCCGGCCCCGCCTCCCCGCCTGGCCCCACCCCCACGCTCGGATTTCCCCCCGCCCCCGCCACTCCCCCTCACATTTCACGCTCTGGCCCCCGCTCCTACTCTCCGCCCCGGCCAGTCCTGAGCCCCGCCTCCACGTCCTATCCATACTTCCTGGGCCAGAACCTGCCTCCCGGGGCGGGCCGGCACCAGGTGCGGGCTCGCGGTGTGGCGGAGCGCCAGGTGCGGCTTCTGCGTAAAGATGGCTGCCGTCTCCCGTGATGGGGTCTGGCTCCCGCCCCGCCGCCGTCTTACCGCCGGGCGCCCGCTGCTGCGCTTCGCCCTCTGCCTCCTGTGCTGCGGCCCGGCGGCTGTGGGCACCGTCCCCGAGGTCGGGCTCTGGACCGCGACGATCAGTGACGTAAGCGGAAAGTCGGGACCGAGGCGAGGCGCGTCTCAGGCCCGCGGGGTTCTCTGGGGCCCGCTGGGAGCCAGTCCCGGGCTTGTTCATCTGGCCAAGTCTGGGCGCCCGATGCGTTTCCTGGGCCTTTTGTCCGCTGTGGGCAGGGAGCGCCCCCTCCTTCGGTCAGACCTGGCCTTTGGGGAAGATGAGTCAGACTTCTGTACAGGGGGGCGGCTCTCCCTTCTGAACCCTGTTAGTGAAAATCACCTTCCCCGAAGTCCTGGCCTCTCGCTCTGCTCGGACAGGCTCTGGCTAGATCAGGCCCTTCTTTATTCAAACCTGAGCCCTGAGTCGGACACGACTGAGCGACTGAACTGAGTCCTGAACCCCTCGGCACTCCTAGCGGCATCTTTGGATTTGACCCCTCCTCATGCCGGGGTGCAGCCACAGGGCCACACCCGCGTGGCCACAGGAAGGACTTTCTAGGGTTTCAGTTTCCGTATACATTTATAAAGCGTGTTCGTCTTTATTCCTCTCTTTCTCTTTCTTCATTCCTCCCTCCCTTTTTCTTCCTTCTTCCTTTCTTCCAGAAGGGAACAGGCAATAGTCATGCCTCTGCCTTTCCCCCTTTCTGGGTTTCTGAATTTCTCTCGGGCTCCTATCACAGTTCTGGGAGTATGTGTAATTAAAGGACATTTGCAAGGCTAGTCCGGAGGCTTGAGCCCGTGTCTTCCTTTCCAGGGCAGGCCATTTGAGAACTTGACATCCGGTAGTTTCATGTCTCATGTTGTGGGATGAATGCCGGGGTAGAATTTTGGAAAGATTTGCTAAAGAGGGACAGGAAATCGAAAAGGTCTTACCTACCGCTTTTCTAGAGTCAGGTGATTCATCCATCTCTGTTTGAGATGAATATTTTCCCCATGTATAGAAGCGATGTCTGAATTCTTTTTATTATTTTTATTTCTGACTGCGCTGGGTCTTCCTTGCTGCCTGTGGGTTTTCTCTGTTTGCTGTGAGAGGGGACTACTTCTAGTTGAGGTGCTCAGGCCTCTCATTGCAGAGGCTTCTCTTGCTGTAGAGCAGGGTCTCTAGGACTGGAGCCTCAGTAGTTGTGGTGAGCCTGCAGCGTATGGGATTTTCCCGGACCAGGGATCCAACCCATGTTCCCTACATTGGCAGGCAGATTGTTAATATCTGGACCACCTGGGAAGTCTGGATGTCCGAATTCTAAAGGCAAAACTTACATTTTTATTTCTTCAATCAGAAAAAGAAAGTAGTGTAGGAGACTACAAATTCTTCCTATAGCACAAAAGCTACATAGAGGCTAGAGTGCTTATCTTTCTGAATCTTTAAGTCCCAGTGCAACCATTTCTTCCAGGATTCTCCTGGGTTGGTGCCCTATTTTGTGTACCAGTCATAGGCCCTGTGTATCTCCATTATTGAATTTCTCTGAACAGTAAAAAGCAAAATTCAGAGTGTAAGGTAAGGGAGTTAGGGAAAGCGAGGTTCAGAAAAAGGAGACCTGCACTTCACAGGAATAGATCACCTTTAATGAGGCGAGAAGGGGCAGCAGCCAGATTAGTGAGCTGCTGCACTAACCCAAGAAAAGAGTAAGCATATGTAGGCATGTATGTGGAAAGCTACTGTCTTAAGGGGGCCTGTTCTTCTCCAAGGTTTTTCGGAGTAGTTATCTCTTAAACGGCTGGGGCAAGGAATTCTGGAGATCAGCCAGAGGCTGGACCGGCTGGGAGCTGGGCGTAATCAACCTTAATGTCCATTTTTTTTCTTCAGGTGAGAGAGTTCTTTGTTTTGCATAGAACGGTGGGGAGGACCTGGAGGGGAGTTTTAACTCCAGGTTACTTGGCTATTTTGAGCCAAGTAACTTTGCTTCACAGAGAACCACACTTACGGTTTCCTGCTGCTTCTGTAGTGAATGGGCGATAGCATAAACTAAGTCAGAATAAATTGGAAGTAAATTGGCTGCAAACAGACTCCTTCACCATATCTGTCAAGATCTTTGCCAAGTACACTTTGGATAGGGAGATTCCTAAAGCCATGGGGAGAAAATAACTTTGCTTCTTGTGTGAGAAAGAAAATTTTTCTTTGGTCCCACATAATCTTTATTTTTGTTGTTTAGTCACTAAGTCATGTCCAACTCTTGTGATCCCATGGACTGTAACCCCCTAGGCTCCGCTGTCCATGGGGTTTCCCAGGCAAGGATACTAGAGTGGATTATCATTTCCTTCTCCAGGGGATCTTCCTGACCCAGGGATCCAACCCCTGTCTCTTGCATTGGCAGGTGGATTTTTTACCGCTGAGCCACTAGGGAAGCCCCAGGTGATCTTTAGCCTTGTGTGACTGAGAACTGTAGCATGCCATAAAGCTCTTTGTGAAGGGTAGGCTGATTTTTCTTCACCTCCCCTATTTCAGTTGTCACGACTTGTTATGGAGAACTGGAAAGGAAAGGGTAGTTTTCTTTCATTTGTCCTGCAAATTCGTCCAGAAGTGGTTCTTTCAAGTGTAAAGGTCAGCAGTTTAAGTGCCTGCCTACCATGTGCCATGCACTACATTGGCCATCGCTGTTGGAAGGATGTATTTTAGACACAGCCGCCTCTCTCAAGAAGCTCATGCAGTGGTAGGGAGAGCAGATTCGTGGGTAGTAAATACACGCATTCTTGGGATGTTACTGGAGCACTGAGAAAGTCACCTAACCCCGCTTTTTGGAGTTGGTGCCTGGCTGACTCTGAAAGGATGCATAGATGAAGAAGGAGGCGGCTAGTATAACAGCAGCCATGGAGAAACTCTTGGTGAGTCTGCTGACTGAAGGCAGGAGTGTTCGTTGGGATTGGACCACCATAAGCCTTCCATCCCTGAGCTTGGCCTTGAGCCTATGGCTAGGGATCTCAAACTCAAGGACCTGTGGGGGCTGAGGCAAGTCCTTTCGTGAGTGAAGCAAGTTAGGGTTGGGGCTGGTGGGTAATGCTGTGAACTGCAGATGACATGCCACTGCTGAAGAGGGCTCTTGCCATTCAGCTCTGGCTGTGGATGCTATAGGGTGGTCGACACATTTTTATCTTTTTTGGCTGCACCGCACAGCTTGTGGGGTCTTAGTTCCCCAACCAGGTGTCAAACCCTCACCCCCTGCAGGGAAAGTGCAGAATCGTAACCTCTGGACCTCCAGGGAAGTTCGTATATTTTTACTATGTCAACTAATTCAGAAAAGTTTTAAAAGGCTCCTTGTGGGCCCAACATGACCCATTTTGTAGGTTGAATTTATATGTTGGCCACCAGTAGCAACTTGGGAGTGTGAATGAGAGCAAGCCATGGAAGAGTTTTAGACATTCCTGCTAATCACAGTGGCTGTTTTCTGAGGATGAATTGTAGGCTCCAGTCTGAACGGAGGCATCAGTAACTGCAGAAGTGTAGGCTTGAATCAGGCCAGTGGTGGCAGGAATGGAGTGGGTGTTTGCTTTGTCACTCAGCCATGACTGACTCTTTGTGGCCCCCATGGACTGAAGTCTTTCAGGCTCCTCTGTCCATGGGGTTTTCGAGGCAAGAATACTGGAGTGGGTTGCCATTTCCTCCTCTGGGGGGGCCTTCCCAACGCAGGGACTGAACCCACATCTCCTGCATTGGCAGGTGGATTCTTTACCACTGAGCCACCAGGGAAGCCCTGCAGGGATGGAGAGAAAGGGCTAAATCTGAGAAGTGTCTGTGAGATGAAGTAGGCGTGCCTTGGAGATGGGGTGATGGAGGTGAGAGACCAGAAGGAACCATGGCTTGAGTGATAGGGGATGGCATAACCTCCATACAGCCAAGCTGGTCAGCACAGGAACAGCTGGTGAGGAGCAGAGGGGGAGGTGTCTGGTTTAGTGCAGGTGACTGTGGACAGTAGTGGACATCCCAGAGGGCATGACCTTTTAGGTAATTGGGTATGTGGACGTGCAACTCAGAGGAGGGATCTGGACCAGGGGTTTATTGATGTTGAAACTGTTGAGGAGGGATGGGATTTCCTTGGTGTTCCAGTGGTTAAGAGTGAACCTTCTAATGCAGGGGGTGTAGGTTTGATTCCTGGTTGGGGAGTTAAGATCCTACATGCCTCAAGGACAAAAACCCAAAAGATAAAACACAAACAATATTGTAGCAAATTCAATAAAGACTTTAGAGGAGCGTCTACAGCTTTTCCTGGTAATGGGGTGCTGCCACTGAGCCCAGACTCAGCCCTCTGTCCCTCCTAGCCTCCTAATGACCTGCAGCTGGTGGACTCACCTGTGGGGGTGGGTGGCGGGCATGGACCCTACGTGGACTCATTAGGGGAGGGGGGGGGCAGCCATTTTCAGTCGGTCCGCTTCTCTTTCTGCAGAGAAAGCTGCCCAGGTCAGAGTTTGGTAACAAATCTCCTGTTGAATGTTCAGAAGAGTCTCTAGGATCTTGATCTACTGAATCCTGGCTGCCTTAATCCTCTGTAAATGTTGAGTTCATCCAGACATCAGGTATGAGGCAAGATTTGGAGAAGTGACACTGCTGCAGTTTTAGGCTTAAATCAACCACAAATAGCAACTCCAGAGGAGACATCCTGGTTTACATAGCAGCCCCATGCAGACTTTGAAAAAAGCTTGGATGTCAAAAATTTCAAAGGCAAAACATTCTCCAGGAAGATATGTCAACTTTGTCCTATGGTGTTCTGGGTCCTAATTTGAGAATCACAGCACTGAAATAAAGCAGAGTAAGGAGACAGAACTTGGGGCCTGACATTCCACACAGTGACTGTATGATCTTGGATAAGAGCTCACCTGCCCCAACTATAAAATAAAGGAAACTTCTATAAAAGACAGAAGGTGATTCATCAAGCGAATTACATTGATTACCTTCCCTGTTGGCCACTAAGCTTTCAGAATGGAGAAACACTAGAGACAAATTTGGTCTACCTAAGAAAATCCAGACAAAGAGGGGTGCGGATGAGAATCACCCAACATGTGGGCTGCGGCGCTGGCAGAGTGTTGTTTGGGAACAGGCAGAGAATAACTGCCTTACAAGGTGGACTAAGGAGAAGATGGGGGTGACGGTGAGAGATGCTAAAGATAGGTGACTTCCCCGTTACGTTCTTTGAGAAATGTGAGTAAAGAACGGAATTTAGTCACAGTTGCCTTTGTCTGTCAAATGCAATTCCCACTCTAGAAATAAGCTAGAGTACATTCAAGCCTTATAAGGATTACTCAGTCATTCAAACAGTAATAATTCATTGCTCTGTGGGGGGAAAAAAAAAAAGACTTTAAAAAAGAATGATCTGCATTAAAAAAAAAAAGTCTTGAAAAAACCATCAGAGAGGGAAAAGGGTTATCAAGAAAGAACCATTTCTCCTATCAGGGTTTTCCTGTAATTCCTAACCACTTGTTCGCTTAACTTAATCTCTTCTCACAGAATTTTTATTCTTGGGAAGGGCAGACATGGATCAAACCAGTCAATTCTAAAGGAAATTAGTCCTGAATATTCATTGGAAGGACTGATACTGAAGCTGAAACACCAGTACTTTGGCTACCTGATGTGAAGAACCTGATGCTGGGAAAGACTGAAGGAAGGAGGAGAAGGGGATGATAGAGGATGAGATGGTTGGATGGCATCATTGACTCAATGGACATGAGTTTGAGCAAACTCCAGGAGTTGGTGATGGACCGGGAAGCCTGGCGTGCTGCAGTCCATGGGGTTGCAATGAGTTGGACACAGCTGAGCAACTGAACTGTCTGAGGGCAGACATGAAATACTAGCTAGTACAAGATTTCATCGTAGTTGTGGTAAGGGATATGAGGAATGAGTCCCACGAACCTTGGAAGGGGGGGGGCCGACCTGGTATGGGCCCTGGTGGAAGATGCCCTGAGGAAGGGTATTTTGAACTGGGCGTTCAGGGATCAGAAGGAAATAACTAGAGGAAGAGTAAATTTTCATGTAAGTTTTCAGGTTGACCACTAAGGTCCTGAGGGCTGGAAGGAGTATTATGTTTTTGAGGACCGGAGGGAAAGGTACAAGACAGGTGGTCTGCCCACCTGTCTTGTGGTATAGTGCAGTGGTAAAGAATCTGCCTGCCAGTACGGGAGATGCAAGAGACGCAAGTTCGATCCCTGGATCGGGAAGTCTTGGAGAAGGAAATGGCAACCCGCTTCCTTACTGGGTGGGAAATCCCATAGACAGAGGGGCCTGGTGGCCCACAGTCCATGGAGCGTGGAAGAGTCAGACATGACTGAGCGCACACAGAGAGGGTGGCACGCCACAGCTCAGAGAGAGGCCAGCTGTTTCATCAAGGGTGCATTTATGTTGATGCCAGGAGAGCAGGCGCAGACGCACACACACGCAGCCCTCCCTCAGCTCCTGTGTCCTGCTGGCCTCAGGCTGTGAGCCTTGTGGGACCTCACGTCCGCTGCAGGGAGTAGGTCACGTGGGACAAGGCTCTAAGCCAGGCAGTGATGGGACCAGGTTTATGGTTTGCTTTGTTTTTCCTCTTTTTGACCACACAGCATGTGGGATCTTAGTTCCCCCACCAGGGATCAAACCTGTGCCCTCTGCATTGGAAGCATGTTGTCTTAATCACTGGACCACCAGGAAAGTCCCAGACTTATATTAAAAAAATAATCGATTTGGTCATAGGGAGGAGTGAAAGGATTGTTGTTGTTCAGTTGCTAAGTCGTATCCGACTCTTTGTGACCCCATGGACTGCAGCATACCAGGCTTCTCTATCCTTCACCATCTCCCAGAGTTTGCTCAGATTCATGTCCATTGAGTCAGTGATGCCATCCAACCATCTCATCCTTTGTCATCCTCTTCTTCTTTTGCCTTCAATCTTTCCCAACATCAGGGTCTCTTCCAGTGAATTGGCACTTCGCATCAGAGGGCCAAAGGATTGGAACTTCAGCTTTAGCATCAGTCCTCCCAATGAATACTCAGGGTTGATTTCCTTTAGGATTCATGGTTCAATCTTGCAGTCCAAGGGATTCTCAAGAATATTCTCCAGCAGCACAATTCAAAAACATCAGTTCTTTGGTGCTTAGCCTATTTTCCAGAATACAACAGTACTTTTAAACAGTAGAGAGAAGTGTTTTAACAAGATTTTTCTTTGTTAGTTTTTTAAAATATGTATTTATATATATATTTTGGCTGCGGTGAATCTTCGTTGCTGCGTGAGGGTTTTCTCCAGTTGCAGCGAGTCGGGGCTACTCCCCAGTTGCAGCGCGTGGGCTTCTCATTGCGGCGGCTTCTCATTGCAGAGTGTGGGCTTCTCATTGCGGCGGCTTCTCGTTGCAGAGCGTGGGCTCTGGGCGAGTGGGCGCCAGTGACACCCGGGCCTAGTGGTTCTGTGGCACATGCACTCTTCCCAGATCAGGGATCAAACCAGGGCTCCTGCATTGGCAGCTGAACTCTTATCCACTTACCACCAAGTATGTCCAGTATATTTATTTCTTAATATGGCTGCACCGGATATTAGTTGTGGCTAGTTAGCTAGTTACTAGTTAGATGTGGGATCTAGTTTTCTGACCAGGGATCAAACCTGGCCCCCAGCTTGGGGAGCAGAGAATCCTAGCCACTGGACCACAAGGGAAGTCCCTAACAAGATCTTTCTGTATTTCTTTTGTTTCTCATTACAGAAATCAGGACCTTTGATATTTAGGAAAACCATGTTTAACTCTACTGAGATCAAGTTTTCTGGTAAGTATAATAAGCTAATATAATACTGAAGTAACAATAAATTATAAGTAAGCAACATAATATAAGCTAATATATTAGGTTTTTAGGTGATTATAACATTTTAAGAGTCTCTTTTGATCTAGTCAAATTGTAGCTATTTTCAAGAATGGATTTTTCTAATCTTGTCTCAGAAAATGAAATAGGAATCATTCTTTAAAAATTATAGTTACAACCTAATAAAGGAATCTTCAGCAAAAAAGTATTTCACTTCTGTGAAATTTGACTTTGAATCCCTTTTAAAATATAATAAATTTTTTTATGGATATAGGAAATGCCATAATTGTGATGAAACCTTTGTGCCTCTGTCTAAATATACATGATTATAGTATGAAATAAAAATTATGAGACACTGATATTTTAATTAGGATTTTAGGGCTTATGAAAGCGAAAATACTGCTCGGGACTCTGTCTGTTTAAAGACCGGTGTGTCATGACTAACAAGTCATAGAGGGGGAGGTTTTCAGTATGTTTAGTGGGTTTTTAGCCTTCCCTAGTGGCTCAGCAGTGCAGAACCTGCCTATCAGTGCAGGAGATGCGGCTTTGATCCCTGGGTCGTGAAGATCCCCTGGAGGAGGAAATGGCAACCCACTCCACTATTCTTGCCTGGAGAATCCCATGGACAGAGGAGCGTGGTGGACTACAGTCCGTGGAGTTGCAGGGTCGGAGACGACTTAGCGACTAAATAACAGCAAGTGGTTTACACTGGATCTCAGTGTTTTATGGTAAACTCAGTGGGTTTACTGTGCTCTCACTCCTCTTAGTGTTTCCAGGAAGTTGCCTAGGTCAGTTGGTTGCCAGGGCTAAAGTTTGGGGATAAGGAGTAGTTTTTTCTGTTGGGTAGAGCCACTTGGCTTCATGGACTCCACAGCCATGCCCATTTTCTCTCTCACACCATCCTCTGATCATCTGTTGGACTGTTCTGCCCTGTGTGGTCTCTGCTGATGGAAGTAGGCGAGTCATCGACTAGAAAACAGAAGCGGCCTCAAAGCAGCTGCCTGAGATCATAGATCTTTAGTTGGTGATAAGAACTTGGTAAGAATAAATCAAAGCCCACGATGGGTGAGGAAAAGATTTTGGCATCGCAGTGCTTTAATAAGTTCATGTCACAGTGTCTAGACAAGATTTAAAACACTGGTGCAGACAAAAAAAACCAACTCTGGGGGAGTAAAAGGTTATATGGACCAGTGAAACAGAGAATTTGGTTTTTATGGCTCAAGCAGTAAAGAATCGCCTGCAGTGCAGGAGACACGGGTTCAATCCCTGGGTGGAGAAGACCCCCTGGAGGAGGAAATGGCCACCCACTCCAGTGTTCTTGCCTGGAGAACCCCATGGGCAGGGGGGCGGGCTGCAGTCTGTGGGGGCGCGAGGAGTGACATGCCTGAGCGAGCGTGCAGCACAGTGTGAACGTGGGAGAGCAGCCTTACAGCGGGCCACAGTCCAGCGTCCACACACCTAACGGGGGAACGGGTGAGGCAGCAGGAGGGAGTCAGGAACAGAAGCACTTGTAGAAAGTGGGAGTTTAGTCGGGTGAAAGCCGGCAGTGCCTCAGCGCTGGTGGGCGAGAGGTCTTTCTTGAGCCGTGAGCGAGGTTCTGACAGGTGGCTGGCAGGGGTGGATGCAGCACCTGAGCCTCCTTGTTCTGCTGCCGTGCTCACCAGGCAACCTCCTCCTCACACTGGGCGTCCAGGAAGGCTTGTTGAAGAGAGTTAGTTGATCATGACATGCCTCCTTTATAGTTAACTATTTATTTTAAGTGAGCAATTGGGTATTTGGGTATTTATTTTAAGTGAGCAATTGGGTATTTGGGTATTTATTTTAAGTGAGCAATTGCACAGCTGTAGTGCAAAAGAGGAGACAGCATCTCTGAGTTCTCACAAAGCGAAGTTTTAGTGCCTGCAAAGTTAGCATTGGTCCCTTGGACATGCGTCTATGCTGTTTGGTGGGTCAGACATCGGCTTTCCCTTAGGTCACCCCACACTCCTTAGCAAACTGCCTCAGGCGGTCATACTTCTGCCTTGCCCTCACGCCTCCTGGGCCTTTGCTTCTCCTGTCTGTCCACCCTCCTCTTCCCTGGGCAGACTTCTGTTCTTTCTTCATGAGCCTGCTGGGGCCCCATTCTTCATGCCCGCGTGACTATCTCAGGCACCTTGCCCAGGGCTCGCTTGATCCCCTGTTCTCAGCCTCTTCCACCGTCAAAGGTGCCTGTTTAACTGTTAACCCTCCTTTCCCCTAATTCCTCTTTTGCCAGGCATCCAGGGATTATTCTAGTTTACCATTATGTTTCTTCCTGGCACACAAGGGCTACTTACTCAGTACTTCTTGGGTGGATAAGTCAGTGAAGAGAACATTTCAGAGTGAAATAAACAGTGACTGAGCGTATCCGGGTACTCAGTTTATTTTAACACTGGACTTAACATATAGATGAAATGACTAGTCTTACAGCAACATTTGGTTCACTGTGATAATTTAGTGTAATGAACTTATCTGTCTCATTTTGCAGTGACTTTTTGGAGGAATTAGGTAATATTTTACTCATTATTTCCTTAAGGTAGCCTATTTTAAATTGAATTCTTGAAACCTGAAATTTAAATTAGGGTATATAATATTATTTACAATATTGTTACTATAAAATGAGACTGTGTTTTTATCTACAGTGAAGTCATTCAGCTGTCCCAGGCCTATGAAGTTTACCATCGAGTGGCATTTGGAGCATCATACCTGTCACAATGAATATTCTGAGTTGGAAGTAAGCAAAACGCAAATTTTAAATGAGTGTAAAGCTATGAAGGAAAAATTACAGAGTATAAAGATTTATTTGCTCATGAAGTGAGGAGTCTAGAAATAGAGACTGTAGTTTTAGAAGTGCCACAGATTTATTTTGGGACTTAACAATAAATGCTTTAATTATGTCAAAATATATGCTTTCTAAGGATACAAATCTATCAGTTTCCTTGTATCTTATGAAAAGCATTAGTAATTATTTAAATCAGAGTTATAGGAACCATTGATAAAGGGATTGTGAATCATACATAAATAAAAAGTTATTTAAGTTAATTTAAAGAAGAAGTTAATTTAAAGAAGAAATGTAAAAATTTCATCCATTCAGAAAATGAGTAGCAGGGGACCTATGGCTTTAGTGCAGATGAGCAGATTTCATGAGTATGAGTAGATCTCATCAAGAAGTGAGGAGGGAGACGGGAGAGTGTGAAGGAGAAAAAAGAGGCCAGCCTAGGTCAATGTGTGCTTCCTAAGGAAATCACAAAAATATTCGCTTAGATTGCATAGACATCAGATTTAGGACATCTAATGTTGATGCTACCCTATTAGCTGATAAACAGATCTTATTCAGATTTTGCCAGTGTCCCAAGAATGTCCTTTTTAGCAGCTTTTTTTTTTTTTTTTCTTTTTTCTAATACAGAATCCAATCCAGGATCACACTGTATTTCTGCAGGGGTTTTTTTTTGGCGGGGGGAGGGGGCAGCTGTCATTCATGACATGACATTGATATGTACAACTGATTTATTTTTATAAAATGTCCCTCAATTTGAGTGTTTCTCACATTTTCTCATGAATAAATTCAGGTTATATTTTTGTCAGACATACCATACCCTGGAGAAGGAAATGGCAACCCACTCCAGTACTCTTGCCTGGAGAATCTCATGGATAGAGGAGCCTGCCAGGCTACTGTCCATGGGGTCACAAAGAGTCAGACACGGCTGCAGCGACTTAGCATGCACGCACTAGAAAATATACTGTTTTGTCCCATTTTTGATGATGTTAATTTGCTCAGTCAGTTAAGGAAGTTTCTGTCAGTTTTCCACTGTAAAGCTGCTACTTCTCTCTCTGTTGTTAGCAATAATTTGTGAAGAAATACTCTTGTATTTACATGTAAATATCCTGTTTTTTCCACCAGTCCTTGCTTTAATGCTCTTTGGTTCTTGCCTGATTGGTTAGTTGTTACTGTGGTGATTGCTGCGGCTTCCCAGGCGGTGCTGGCGGTAAATAGCCCAGTGGACAGTGCAGACAGATGTGAGAGATGCAGGTTCGAACCCTGGGTCAGGAGGGTTCCCTGGAGAAGGGAAGGGCAGCCCCGTCCAGTGTTCTTGCCTGGAGAATCCCATGGACGGAGGAGTCTGGTGGGCTCCAGTTCATAGGGTCACAAAGAGTCAGACATGACTGAATCGACTTAGCCCTCACACACAGGATAACTGCTAAATGGTGATTCTCTTAATTCCATGTTTTCTTCCACATTTACTAGCAGCCTGCTATCAGAATGCACTCTCTCTCTTCCTTTACCTTATCTGTCAGTCAGTCAGTTGTCAAGATGGACTCGCTGATGTTTAGTTTGTCGGGTAGGTTATGATCTCTTAACCGGTTTTATGTATTTTGCTCACATTGTCCCATATTTGGCCAGTTGTCGTCGCTCAGTCGTGTCCGAGTCTTTGTGACCCCATCAACTGCAGCACGCCAGGCCTCCCTGTTCATCACCATCTCCCAGAGTCTGTTTAAACTCATGTCCATGGCCTTCCATTTGGCCAGTGAAAGTCTCTTAATCTTTTCTTGATACCCGGGAGCTGCCATTAGGAGCCTGGTTTTATTCATCCACCCAGGAGCCTGGAACCTCATTGTTAGTTGATGTGTAAATGAAATTTCCCCTGCACTCACTTGGGTTTTGCCATCTTTGCTTTATGTTGCTATGTGTTTGGTTTATCTTTCCTTGTAATTGAATACTGCTTCTTTAGCTAAAATCCTTTATACATGGAGTAGAATGAAAGTAATCTCAGGACAAAGTATTATACGCAAAATTATATGCAAAGCTTTTTTTCTTTTTGGTATTTTGTTCTACTGAATGCTTCAAGTGTTCCAAACAAAGTAAATTTTTGGTATTGTTTAGATATTAAGTGAAAATAAATTATGACATAGAACTTTACCTTGCGTAGGAGCTGTCACAGAAACATGAACTTCAGGTCACTGAAGACTTTTGTGGTCATTATTTCAAGAACAGTGAATGCTGGACAACAAAAAATGAAAATGTAGAGTGCAGCGGTGATTTACAGGTGTTTCCTCCATTGAATGTGAGTATCTGTCTCTCTGTGTTGAGATCAGATGTATTTGTTTCCCAGTGAATATAAGTATCTATTTAACTTCTGTTTCGCCAGTATTGTGATAAAGAAAGGTCTTAATTCATCAGTTTTTAAGTTTAGTTCTGTGTGTGTGGCAGTACATAGTAAGTGAGATATTGGTACCACTGTTTCATGCCTTTGTAGCCTGTGCAGCAGCATCCTTGAAAGAGGATCTTTTTATCATCCTTTCATGATCTGCTGTCACTGCATCCCTCTCTCTTCTGCCCACCCCAGTCGGGTCTTTGCCAGCCTCACCCCATCAGAATAGCTGTAGTCAAGGCGATCAGTGACCTCCATTTCATTAGATCCCACGTCTGTTGCTCTTACTGAAGGTCTGTCAGCTTACCAGCGTTTAACACAACTGAACACTGTCCTCTGTGCACTAAACCTGGAAGACTAGACTCCAAAATGTTAATAGTGATCATCCCTGGGTAGTGAGGCTGTGGGTCATTTTAAGTGATTTTTTTTGTCCTGTATATTCTGAAGTGAAAATGTCTTTAATAAAAATTTGGGGGACTTGCGCGATGGTCCAGAGGCTAATACTCGGTGCTCTTGATGTGGGGACCTGGGTTCAGTCCCCGGTCAGGGAACAAGCTCCCCCGTGCCATAGCTGAGACCCCGCTTGCCTCAGTGAAGACTGAAGATCCCAAGCGCCGTGACTAAGGCCTGGTGCAGCCAAATAAATATTTTTTTAAAAATCTAAAAGAAAAGTTTTTTCAAAGATTTCTTTTAAAAATTTGTGTTGAGGTATAATAAACATAAAATAAAGCATGCTTATCAGAAGTGTAGGGCTTAATGAATTTTCACAGCCTGAACCTGCTCCCATAGACCCAGATCAAGTATAGACCATCGGAGCACTTTTGGGTTCCTAACACCCTCCCTGCCAATGGAAACCACTGCCCTGAAGAAGGAAGTCATTTTTCAAGTGTAGGATTTTGTTACAAGTGTAGTGTTTAGGGTACAGTGAGAATTGTTCTCTGGTGTTCGGCCTTCAGATCTTTACTTTTTTTGTAATAGCTTTTTTTTTTGTCCTCAATTTGTTAGAACTATTTTTTCTCAGGAAATGCAACAGTATAAAATGGAATTATTTTGTTCTTTTTTCCAGAGTAAACAACTAATATCAAATACCGGAAATGCTTCAAACCAGGAAGGATCAACAGTAAGTCACTTTCTTTGCCTTTAAATCAAATGTATACAAGTTAGAGTAAGATTGAGCAGAATCTGCTGATGGATAGATACTCATGGTCTTAAGTAGGGTGAGTAAAATTAGGAAAGAAAAAAAGAAATGTAATTTAAAACAGTGTATTTTGTTACACATGTCTGTGTGAATTTTCTACATGTTTCTTTGTTTAAAAAATCTATTTAAAGCCATAATTTAAGGGTAACTTCTATGTAGTCTTCCTTTACTTTAAAAAATAAAATCCCCCTGTCACATGCCTTAGCGCAGCAGTGGACTAGTCGGTATCGTCTTTAGGAAAATAAAGAGACAGAAACTATGATGTAGCACCAGGTGGAGGGGAAATTTAGAATCAGGGGGCATTATTAGAGTCAGGAGACTAAGAAGTTGAGGGTTACAGAGGGTTGAGTGTAGGGACCGAGAGCAGACTTAGGAGAGCTTGAGGCCTGCTTTTAGACTGGGACTGTCTACTTCTATGGTCTTCTGCAGCCATCTTACGGAACAGTCTGATAGTGGAAAGGCGTTCAGTCTGCAGTGGTGCTGAGCCAGCTCTGCTTTGTACACATGCTGTCACAGGTGGAGGAGGAGGAGATGACAGGGAAGACTAGGACGTACTCAGGAAGGAGGAGTGTGAAAAGTTTGGTCCAACTACACGGGGGTGTTGGAGGGTCCCCAGGCAGTTCCCCGGCAGGCGGGTTCAGCTTCTCAGTGGGTCTGAACTCTAGCAACAGAGTGCCCAGCAGGCATTTAATTTAAATAGCTTAGCCCAGCAGTCCCTAACCTTTTTGGTACCAGGGACTGGTTTCGTGGAAGACAATTTGTCCATGGACCTGGGGTGGGGCATGGTTTCAGGATGACCCAAGGACATTGCATTTATATGCCACCACTGATCTGCCAGTCAGAGCTCAGGCAGTAATGTCAGCGATGGGGAACAGCTGTAAATACAGAAAGCTTTGCTCACTCGCCCACCGCTTACCTCCTACTGTGTGGCCCAATCCTAACAGCCCACAGACTGGTACTGCTCTGTGGCCCGGGGAGTTGAGGACCCCTGTTTTAGCCTATATACTGTATCTGAGTCATTTTCAATCATGTTATATGACATCTTTCTTCCCCTGTTCAGTTTTAAAACACACACATTTAAAAACCAAATGCTTGATGATATTAGAAAAACTACTTGAAAGGTAATACTAAATATAGAATGGTAGCTTTAAGAGGAAACCTGTAGAAATACAAGAAGTATGGGTCTGCCCTGTGGTGCCAGGGTTCTTTGCTGCAGCATGCAGTCTTTTTCTGGTTGTGGTCCTTAGGCTTCTCTTGTGCGGGCACAGGCGCTAGAGTGCAGAGACGCAGTAGTCGCAGCACAGAGGCTTGGTTGCCGCTGGCGTGTGGAATCTTAGTTCCTCGCCCAGGGATCAAACCCGTATCCCCTGCATCGAAAGGTGGATTCTTAACCACTGGACCACCAGGGAAGTCCCCCCAGTTCGGTTCTTAACAGTTGATTTAAAACACGGTGAACAGTTGTTTAGCTATATCTTGTAAAGCAATTTAAAAAAATAACTTAAAGGATTTTTTTTCCTGTTTCAGGATGTTGTAGCCAAAACACAAAGAGATGGGTTTCATATCTTTATTGTTTCTGTTAAAACAGAAAAAACAGATGCAAGCTGGAATTTGAACGGTATAGTTAAACAGTATGCATGTTTACAGTCTGTTTTTACTGTATTCTGTATTTTTGTCTTTAACTCTGTATTTTTGTCTTTAATTCTACATTCTCTGTTAAAATACATTATTCAAAAAGAAATTTCTTTAATCACAAAAATGAATAATCTGTTTATTTCTGAGACTTAAAACTTTATGCTTATCTTAACTCTAATATTTATTTTTTTTAAGAGACTAGAAATTTAAAATTAAGCTAAATTTAAAAAATTTTTAACTTCATGGAGGGGTACAAAATTCTCCAGATTAAAAGAAAAAATTTTTTAGCATGTAGAAATGGGTGGGCAACACCCTAATTGTAGTTGAAATAGATTATATTCTGTTTTTTGAAAATGGCCATCATTAGGGGTTTAAAATTTTGTTCTTTAAAAAGTTTAAAAAAGAAATAAAAAACATGTGTTTGTCGCCTCGGAGTAGAAGTAGCATCTCTGGCAGCTGTGGCTTCTGTGCCCTGAGCTCCCCTGCCTGCCCAGTAGGTAGACCCTCTGTTACGTGAAGCTGTGGCCCCTGGTGCCTGGTGTGAACCCAGGCTTGCATCAGGCAGTTTTCAAGGGGGCAGATGCTCTCAGAGGTCCTGGAATTGCCTTGTCACTCCCTTTCTAGACTCGGAGTCTGCTGGGCTCACAGTAGCCAAACAGCATGTGAGCATCTTGGGAGTTTGCAAACTGCCCTGATTCACCCACTGGGACACAGGTGAAGCCACAGTCTGTCTCTGAGGGGCACCCAGTCCAAGGCGGAGGTAGAAAGCAGTAAGATCAGACAGGCATGGCTGCGGAGGAGATCCAGAGCTGTTCTTCCCACTGAAGCTGGTAAAGATAAAGAGGCTGCTCTGGAGAAGGCGAAGCAGGGCTTCCTCCTGGGGGCGCTGTAATGGGCCAGACCATGCCACACTGGTGGCAGGGGCCCCGCTGCCAGCCTGCTCCCCACCGCCTTTCTCTCCTTGATACCAGTAGGTGGTTTTAAGCTGCTGCTGAATGGTGAATGGTGCAGCTGCTGAGCTCTGCAAGTCTTGTACTGTGTCTGCCACTCTGTTATTGCTGTCTCAGACAACAACCCAAACTAGATTCTGGAGTTCAGTAATTTGTCCAGGTTACGTTACGAAAGACAGAGTCCTCAGTGAGGTCAGGGACTCAGCCAGGGCCAGTCTCCGAGCAGGACTATGCTGTCTGCCTAAGCGTCACCTTAGCCCATGCTGTGTAACAGCATCTCTATAAGTAAAGATATCTTGATGAGGTCACGTAATCAAACAGCTACTAATTACCCAGTACTTTGTGTGTGCTAGGTGAAAAGTTAGTGTTGTTCACTTGGTTTATATTCTTGGAGCCTTAGAGTGAGCTTACGTTGAAGAACTTAAAAAAAAACCTATTAATTTTAATACCTTAATTTCTTTATCCCCATCCTGCCTTCTCTAGTTTCTCTTTCTATGTTGGGACCTTATGGATATATCTCTGCATCAGATTGGCCTCTAATGATTGTGAGTATCTCTGATAATTTTTTTCCTTTTTTTAAAAATGAGCTTTGTATCCTAATTAGAATATTCAAAAATTTTAAGAGATCAGTGGCAGTGATTCCTTAGTAGCTAACACTGACATACCCTCTATTTCAGGTTCCATGGTCACTGGAAAATAAAGGATTGCAAACTTGAATGTAGAAATGCCAATTTTCCGCTTTGTGCCAGTGCCGTACTGTTGCAATTGTGACCTTATAGTACACTTTGAAGTTAGGGAGCCTGATTTCTCCAGCTTTGTTTTCCTTTCCTTGGCTATTCAGGGTCTTTTGTGTTTCCTGGGAATCTCAGTTTTCAAATGATCACAAGGTGTAATGGACTAAAATTGCTTCTCTTCCCACAGTTCTACATGGTGATGTGTATTGTTTATATCTTATATGGTGTTCTGTGGCTGATGTGGTCTGCCTGTTACTGGAAAGATATATTAAGAATCCAGTTCTGGATTGCAGCTGTTATTTTCCTGGGAATGCTTGAAAAAGCAGTTTTTTATGCTGAATACCAAAACATCAACAGCACCGGGCTATCAAGTAAGTAGTGACTGTGTCCATGAACATGGTATAACCCAAGAGTCTCCTAGCATTTGTGAGCAGAGGAGAGGGGACTCCCCCTCACCTTCATCCTGTGGTTTGGGAACAACCATAGTATAGATGAAAAGGACAGAGCCAAGAAGAGTGTCAAAGTAGGTCTTTGAACTAGGATAATATGTGTATGGTCTTTGCTTTCTGTATTCTTGCTGACTTTCCCTTACTTCCCTCCTGGGGAGAAGAAAATTCCCTAAGGTTCAGCTGCCAGTGACTGGCTTAAAGCAGTACCAAATTCTGGCCTGGGGACTTGGGTGCTACCAGTCCTTTTAACATATTTCTCTTTTTTTCATCCATCCTCTTTCTTCTCCTTTCCTCAACAAAAAAGAAAAGAAAGTTTGGCCACAGGAGTCAGATGAGCAGTGTAGGATGGATGGTGCCTGCAGCCTTTTACAAAGAACTTCATGTGACCGTGGGTGGCACCGTCCCAGTTCACACAGCAGAACGTGGGACGGGGGACACCAGCCGGGCATTCAGTTGGGCATCTTCAGATGTGTGCCCCAGACTGCTTAAAGATAGAGTCGACTGTCTGTACAGAGGGACTTCCCTTCCAGTGGTTAAGACTCTGTGCTTCTAGCACAGGGAGCACAGGTTTGATCCCTGCTTAGGGAACTAAGATCCCGTATGCCTAGCAGTGTGGCTGGTAAAAAAAAAAGTGGGAGGTGGCCAGAAAAGTAAAGATATAATTAATTTCATCACTGCACCTTTGAAAGAGAGATCGCTCAAAAGGATAGAAAGCACTCAGGATGTACTCAAATAGTCAGTTACAAATGGTCATGATGCAGATTTTCAAAGGGTGTAGTTATATGGTTCTTTATTTTAAATCCTCTGGGGAAGAAAGGGTGAGTTGGTATGTAGATGAGATAAATACAACATAATGTTGATAAGTATTGATGCTGAGTGATAGTACCTGGGAGTTCATTATATTGCTTTCTCTGCTGGAGAGAGAGAAAACTGTATTGTAGTTTCTCAAAAATGAAAAGTTTAAAAGGATAATATGCAAAACAATAAAGCAAAGACATACATCTAGGGAGGCATGTTGGGGGTGTTATTATTCTCTAAGGAGTTTTAGTGATGTATAAGCACGTGTGTGTGTGTGTGTGTGTGTGTGTGTGTGTGTGTGCGCGCGCGTACCCGCGCTAAACCAAATGAGGAAGAAAGGGTAAGTTGCCGCTTATGACTGGGTGTTAAAGCATTCTTGAGTGTCAGAGGAGGTAGGTCAGCTTCTTTACTGCCAGTGGTGAGGGGGTCTCTGTCTAAAGAAGGTGGTGTGAACTTGGGTGAGGGGCAGCAAAAGCCTGAGATCCATGAAGAGAAGGAGAGTCCACCTGCCATCCTCAGGGCCATCAAGCCCTCAGAGGTGACTCCACCAGGGCTCGGACGAGAAAGCCCAGGCAGCTCTCCTTGTCTTTGAGGAGTCCTGTGGAAAAGAGAGGTACTCGACGGAGCCTGGACTGATGTTCCTAATTTCCCCAAGTCTGCACTCTGTAAGCCAGGCTGTCTTGCTTAGCATTGGTCCTGGAAGGACAGAATCTGGAAAAATCAAGCAGTGAGGAAACAGTGATTGTCAGGACCCAACAAGGACGCGTTAGGGATAGGGCACTTGACTTGTTCTGCAGTTGGGCAGTTAGGCATATGTAACAGACTTACTCCACAGCGTATCTGAACTTCTTCACGGTATTGGACGAGGTCTCCTGTGGTTTCTTCTGGACAGGATGGAGAAATGTGAGCTGAAAAGAATAATTAGGTGAATTAGCAGCTGGTTTCTGAGTGTCTTTTTCCCCCTTTCTGTCTTCACTGCCAGAGCTCTCATCATCTCTTGGCTGGATTCTGGAGTCGCCTTCTAAGCATTTTCCTGTCCTATAGTCTATTCCTTTCCAAGCCATTAAGTAGAGCAGTCTTGATAAAATAAAGCTGTCCGTTTTATTCTAAGGGTCAGCAAGCTCTTCCTGCAAAACCTACACAGGAAATATTTTTGACTTTGTTGGCTCTGTTGCAACTTCTCAACTACTGTCTTAGGAGCTGAAAGATGCCACAGACAACAATTGGATATGGCTACATTCTCCAATAAAACTTTATTTACAAAGCACATGTCAGGCCAGATTTGGCCTATAGGCTGTAGTTTGTCAATGCATTTTTTATTCTTTTTTTCTTTTTTTGACTTATTTTTATTTATTTATTTGACTGCTCTGGGTCTTAGTTGTACAACATGTGGGGATCTTTAGCTGTGGCATACAAACTTTTAGTTGTTCCTTGTATGATCTAGTTTCCTGACCATTGGTTGAACCTGGGCCACCTGTATTGGGAGCGAGGAGTTTTAGCTACTGGAGCACCAGTGAAGTCCCACTCTTATTTTTTTATTGTTGTTGACTTCCCATTGACCTTAGCAGCAAGACCAGACTCATGGCCTGGCATAAAACACAGGTGAATGGGCCATGCCTCTGTCGCAGTCTCATTTTGACCTCTCTTATTACATGCCTTGCTGCAGACCTGCCAAACTTTCACATCTTGCAGCATTTTTTTTAGCCATGCTGTGAGGCATGCAGGATCTCACTTCCCTGACCAGGGATCTAACCCACACCTTCTGCAGTGGAAGCGCAGAATCTTAACCACTGGACCGCCAGGGAAGTTCCATCTTGCAGCATATTTTGCTTTTTCTCTTTCTTCCTTCATGCCTCTGCATGTGCCATTTCTTTTGCTTTTCCCCTTCCCCTCCTCTGAACAGTTAACTCCTACTCAGCCTTCACCTCCATCAAGTCCCTTGGACTGCACAGAGATCAAACCAGTCTATCCTAAAGGAAATCAAACCTGAACATTCATTGGAAGGACTGATGCTGAAGCTGAAGCGACAGTACTTTGGCCAGCTGATGCGAAGAGCCGACTCATTTGTAAAAGACCCTGAAGCTGGAAAAGAATGAAGGCAGGAGGAGAAGGAGGTTGACAGGATGAGATGGTTGGGTGGCATCACTGACTCGGCAGACATGAGTTTGAGCACGCTCTGGGAGATGGTGAAGGACAGGGAAGCCTGGCGTGCTGCCGTCCATGGGGCTGCAGAGTTCGACACAACTTAGCGACTGAACAACAGCAGCAACAGCTCCAAGCCCTGGTGTGGATGTCACTTCTGAGAAGCTTTTCCTGCCCCGTGAGGTGCAGGTCGCTTTTCTTGCCGTGCTGGGACACAGACTGTGTTTCCTCCAGCTCTTGCTGCATTCTCTCCTGCCCAGAGTCCAGGCCTCACAAGGGCAGGGAACGTGGTGTTTCTTTTCCTGTGACAGCCACACAGTAGGAGCGGAAATCAGTAAATGAAGGGGCAACCTGGAGAAAAGAGAGCTCTTGAGGACATTGTGGTTTTCAAGTATTTCCAGGACAGGAAAGGACTCTGGGCTTCCCTGCTGGTTCAGACGGTTAAGAATCTTCAAGAACCCAGGAGACCTGGGTTCCATCCCTGGGTCAGGAAGGTCCCCTGGAGAAGGGAATGGCAACCCACTCCAGTATTCTTGCCTGGAGAATTCCATGGATAGAGGAGCGAGCCTGGCAGTCCATGGGGTTGCAGAGTCAGACAAAAGTGAGTGACTGCTACTACTAAAGAGGTCTAGTTCTTTATAGCCTCAAGTGGAAGAGTAAGAACAGAAGGGAGCTCGAGGAGACAGGTTTCCGGTGGACTTGAGAAAACCGCGCCCCATAGAGCCGATCAGATTCAGAGCGAATTCTTCACTGAGGTTGCAAACAGCATTAGATTAGATGACCTTTAAATTTAAATGTGGCTAATTCATCTCAGGTCAGAATATAGTTGTACGTAGTACATGTGTAGACTTGGCAACAGGCGTCCAGGTGGACCCAGAGCAAATGGTTTTCCTTCTTCCCCATCAGCCCAAGGGTTACTGATATTTGCGGAGTTGATATCTGCGATTAAGAGGACTCTGGCTCGCCTCTTGGTGATCATCGTGAGCTTGGGATACGGCATCGTAAAGTAAGTGGGAAAGACCCCGCACCTCTACCCTGTGATTGTGTCCATCTCCATGATAGCCCCTGTGAAGCTGGACACCTCTCAGTATCGAAACAAAAATCCCAGAGGGAAATACCTGCCAGGATGTGTTTTTTAAGGGACTTAAAATTTTTTCATCAATTAATTATTTGGGTGCGTCAGGCCCTAGTTGTGGCACTTGGGATCTTTGTTGCATCGTGGGCTTCTCTAGGTGAGGGCTCCAGAACGCACGGGCTCTCTAGTTGCGGCACAGGCTCAGTTGCCCGAGGCATGTAGGACCGTAGTTCCCCTGGCCTGGGATTGAACTTGTGCCTCCCGCATTGAAAAGTGATTTTTACCCACTGGACCACCAGGGAAGTACCTTTAATGAATTTCCATGCACTGGCTGTTTCATGCGTGCGTGCTCGGTTGCTTCAGTCCTGTCCGACCCTTTGCGAACCCATGGACTGTAGCCTGCCAGGGTCCCCTCTCCATGGGATTCTCCAGGCAGGAATACTGGAGTGGGTTGCCATTTCCTCCTCTGGGGATCCTCCCAACCCAGGGATCTAAAACACGTCTCTTATCTCCCCACTCTCCTGCATTGGCAGGCAAATTCTTTACCACTAGTGCCACCTGGGAAGCCCAGCGGTTTTATACTTTCCTCAGATAAAGACCCTAAGCTCCAGTGACTTTATAATTGGATGAATAATCAACTTTAAGGATAATGGAAATTTTAAATGATTCTTGAGGCTCAGGTCATTTTCTAGTTTCCTAGGCAGCACAGTTGGGTGTTATGATTGTGTTTGAGATGTTGTAAGAGAGCATGCTCTGACTAAACACCAGGTCGGCAGAGTTTTTGTCTGAAGCCTGGCTATCCCCCGCAGATCCTATCAAGATCTTTTCTCCCTCTTACCTTTGACTCCCTGGTTGTGAACATGGAGGAGTCTGTTCTCTAAGACTCTGATTCCCGGAAGCTCAAACCTTCACACTGAACCACAGTTACATCTTTTTTTTTTTAATGTTTATTTATTTAATTGGCTATGGTGGGTCTTAGTTGTGGCGTGCAGGATCTTCAGTTGTGGCATGTGAGCTCTTAGTTGCAGCATGTGAGATCTAGTTCCCTGACCAGGGATCAAACCTGGGCCTCGGCATCACATGTGCTGAGTGCTAACCTAGACACCAGGGAATTCCAGAAACTTCAGTTCTATTTTCAAATTGCCAATTGCTGAAAACCATCATCTTTGCATATTCCTGACTCAGTTATACTTTCAAAGAATCCAAACTGTTATTTTAATTCTTTTTAATTTGAAGAATGAAAACTGAAGTCTGTTAGGACTCTTGTTTGGAGGTATTGAGAGAGAAAGCGGTGGGATTTGATTTCCTGACATCCTGCTCTTTCTCTGCCCACGTCATAGAAGCAATCAGTGGATTATCTCTGACAAAACACATCTCAGAACAGTTTACAATGTATCTTCGTGCAAGACTTAAAGGATTAGTTCTGCCAGTGACCCTTAGAAGTTGGCACTTACTAGGTTTCATCAATCTTCTCATCCATTCTGTAGACATAGTACTTGGGTTATGTTCATTATACTACTTGGATTTCAGCAGCAAAATCTTCTGGTCTCAGAAATGTTGCCTCTGGTGGTCCAGTGGTTAAGAATCTGCCTTGCAATGCAGGGGACACCAGTTCAATCCCTGGTCCAGGAAGGTTGCATGTGACGCAGCGCAGCTAAGCCCATGCTCCACAACTACTGCACCTGTGCTAGAGCCGGGAGCTGCGGCTGCGGAGCCCTCACTCTGCACCTGCTGAAGCCCGCAAGTCTTGGAGTCTGCTCTGCAATAGGAGAAACCCGCACGTCACTAGAGAGGAGCCCCTGCTCTTTGCAGCGAGAGAAAGCCCACGCTCAGCAACAAAGACCCAGTGCAGCCATAAGCAAACAATTTTTGTTTTAAATGTTGTTTCACAGACATCGATACAGTTTCAAGTCCTAGAGAAGGAGGCCTATTTTTCCTGAGCCTGTTTCTGCCTTGTTCCCGGGGATTAATCCTGTTTTAAACAGAATCCCTCTATGGTAGGAGCTGACTGATGTGATTGGATGGTGACGTCCTTGGTGTTGGAAACGGGGCCAGTTACTGTACTCAGATGCGTTTTACTTATCTTTTTCTTTTTTCCTGTTTCCTCCTCCTCATTCTAGGCCTCGTCTAGGAACCGTCATGCACCGGGTCATTGGATTGGGGGTTCTTTATTTTATCTTTGCGGCTATTGAAGGCGTGATGAGAGTCATTGGGGTAAAAACTGCATCATTCCACTTGCACTTTTTTTGTTGTTGCTGTGAAATTCGGTTTTACTTTCTTATCTCCTGAGATGAATTTTTAAAGATAGGAAATTTGTGAAAAAGGCCCAATTTTGAGTACCCCCTCCCGCACCGTGTGGACTATTTCTCTTTTTATATGCCCTGAAAGTAAAAGGCTAACCAGAGCGCTTTTTAAAATGATATGATTATGAAGGCACCACCTGGTATCATCCTAGGAATTTTTAATAGTCCCATCTCAAAAGTGTTCATGGCTATTCTTTATTGAAGAGTGTTCATCTCTATCCTTACACAGTCTGCACACGTTCATGTCTTCCTTAACCCTCCGTTTAAACGTGTAAGTGAGCAGACAGTTAGCTTTACCTTCTGTGCGTGCAGACATCACGTGTCATCGCTCCTTTAAGTGTCAGGTAGTTGTCCGTTTTCCCTGACTCTGGTGGGCTCAGGATTGGGGGCACTCAGTGGCCCTACTTCTGGAGGAACCGGGACGAGGCGGTGTTCTAGGAAGAAATGGCTCTGGCAGTCAGGGCAGCAGTAGTTTACCCCAGAGAAGAGCGAGTGTTTGTATCTGCAAAGACCCCTAGATGTCTAGCTCTTGGTTTTCCTTAGTAATATGTTTGATGACTTAGTGATTAAGGAACTTTTTATATTTTTGTTTGATTCAGAGAACTGTGTAATTTTTACTCAAAACGTCTTTTGGGTTAGATACTGAAATCAGACCGTTGCGCACAGAGTGAATAATCTGCACGTTGCCACATGCACTTACTTCACATAGTTTGATCTGATGTTTTAAAGCCGGGCATTTGTCCAGTAATGTTAAAAACCTCACCCTTCTTCCAGTGTCTTTGACATACACGCATTCTGGGTAGAGACACCAGTTCTCTTCATCTCTGACTCCTTGAAAGGTGCATTTATTATTACTTTTACATAATAATGAAGAACTTTCTATTTACATATATAATTCATAAAAGCTTATCTTTGCTGGGAAGAAAATAGAAAGGAGGATAAACATTCCACGGATAGATGACATGTTTCTTTAAAATTTGACATGGTCAGTATCTTAGATGTGACAGTTTTGGGTGTGATTCTCTGTCAGCTCTTGAGTAGAGTATGCATCCAGTCTGTGGTTGCAGTTCCTTTTCCTCATTTTACCTTTTTCACATCCTTTCACTTGCGGGGGGGAAGAGGAGGAGCCCATTGCTTTAGGAGCCGTGGCTGCAGGTTTGGTCAGAAGAGGGCAGAGAGAGAAATGGTTGACCTGAGTTGGGTGGGACATGCTGTGTTTTATTTGCCACTCCATAATAGCATTTTTACATTATCACTAGACAGGCTGATGACAAACTAACATTTGTAGCTGCTGAAACAGATAAATACCATGTGCTCAAATACAATTCTGTTAGGCAAAAAAATTTTTTATATAGCCTTTTGTAAAATGATGAGGAGATAAACTGTTTTTCTTCATCAGATGATAATCATTATAATGAAACTTTTACGTTCAGATTTTTTCCTTATTTTTCTCTTTCAGGGTTCTAACCATTTAGCTGTTGTCCTTGGTGACATTATTTTAGCAGTTATTGACTCCATTTTTGTATGGTTCATATCCTTTACTGTGTCCTAAAATTGTTGTGTCATCAAAATCATATTATTTTTAATTTGTAATAATACCAGAGAGAAATATAGTTATGCGTTACAGGAATTTAGTTGAAAATGAAAAAGTAACAATTCCTCAATTAAAAAATATCTTTATTTTTTTCTATTAGTTTAGCAAACTTAAATGAACATGCTGAGGAATCAGGTAGAGGAGACAAACACTTAACTAGGAGCAACATAGCAATAGTAATTGCCATTTTACAGAGGTGCCGTGCAAACAGGAAAGAGGAATTAATTGCAGCCTGACAGTGCAGAAAGATTTCAGGGAAATGGTGACATTTAAATTGAGACTGCATGGACCAATGGGAATTTACTAGGAAAAGAATTAGGGTTTCCCAGGGGGCACTAGTGGTAAAGAACCCGCCTGCCAGTGCAGGAGACGTAAGAGATACAGGTTCGATCCCTGAGTTGGGAAGATCCCCTGGGGGAGGGCATGGCAACCCACTCCAGTATTCTTGCCTGGGAAATCCTGTGGACAGAGGAGGCTGGTGGGCTACAGTCGGTAGGATCGCAAAGAGTCAGACACGAATGACATGCACGCACAGGAAAAGAACTGGGGGGAAAGCATTCTGAGAAGCTATGAGGGGACCAAATCGTTGGGAGCAAGAAAATACAGAGACAGGGGCAGAATATCTCAAACCAGCTTGCCTGTAAGTACCTTGTATGGGAGAATCTTAGAAGGTGGGGCCAGGAGGGAAAGAGAGAAGGACATGCTTAAGAGTTTAGAGTTCTCCGAAGGTAGAAAATATCAAGGAGTTGAAGCTGCACAGGTGAATGGCATGATGAAATCTTCTAAGAGAGAACTCAAGATGACTTTTTAAAAAAAGCGTCAGAGGACCTGCGGTCCAGAGACTAAGACTTTACCCTGGGACCTGGACAAGCAGAACTGCAGGGGAGGTGAACTAGCTACTGGGTTTCCCTGGTGGCTCAGTGGCAAAGAATCCGCCTGCCAATGCAGGAGACTCGGGCCTGATCCCTGGGTCAGGAAGATCCCATGGAGGAGGAAATGACGAGCTACTCCAGTATTCTTGTCCAGAGGATCCCGTGGACAAAGGAGTCTGGTAGGGTAGAGTCCATGGGGTCATTGAGAGTTGGACACGACTGAGCAACTGAGCACACACGCAAACTAGCTGCTAGTGGGGCTCAGCATTACCATCGCTAACCTTCGTGTCTTCTCTGCTGTCACTGCATGTTTAGAAAATGAGCTTAAGATATCTGTTTGGTTTGGAATTGTCTTATTTCTAAGCTTGGGTATGCTTATGTGAGGGAGCATATGTTCCTCCATCAACTACTTGAGCTACAGACTTTGCATTTTTAAAACATATGTTATCTTTTCTACTGGTCATTTACAGATGTGTGTTTCAAAGAATTCTTGCTCTTAGCCACCCACAAGGTAGTTCATTGGGAAAAACACACAGTCATGCAAATTGGCAGAAAATTCCAGAGAAAAGTGGCTATAAACGCTTTAATTCCATCTGGATTTGAATGAGGGTAACTTGCCACCTTTATGGACAACTTTGGCTTTGGTCCAACATGTCATGAGCCAGATTCAGGCGGGGAGATACAGAAAATAAGGGGAAAGATTTAGCTTGCTCAATTATTGATATTTTTAATAAAGATGTTAGAGATCAAAGTCGTAAAGATAATCCAGAAATTGAAATTCTCTTGGTTTGCATTTTATGGTGAGAGAAAAGGAAGTTCAACCTGAATTTCTGATGTCTGCTCTTAGATCGCTGTTTGGTAGTTTTCATTACTGAGAGGAAAAGTCCACTTTCTCTGTACACAGAGGTAGTGGGTTTCCTAAATGATTACCAATGGCAAGCAAAGAAGCAGGACCACATCCTGATAGAATCAAGTGCTAGAATCATGACCATGCTTCCTTTGCTTTCGATGAACCTAATCTAGCTGCTTCTGTAAGAATCTGATTTTACCTACAGTAATAGAAAAAGTAGCCTGAAGATGCTAAAAAGCTGTTGCCTCCTGCCTCTCTTTTCCTGCTTGTTTTATTTCTTTTGTTTTGCTCTTTTGCTGCAGGCAAATGATTCTGACCTTGTGCTTCTGGCCAGCCTCCCTCTGTCTCTTCTTGACTCTGGCTTGTGCTGGTGGATATCCTTTTCCAACCACGGCAGCAGCAAGGTGACTCTCCTGTCAGGATGGTGGGGCCTGCGTGCTTTCATTACTGCTTTAGTATTCGGTCTTGATTGTGTTTATTGAATAATGTGTATTTCCATCTCTGTAAGTCCTGACAGCAACCTTAATTGGTTGAATTGTGTTCTGATAGAAATTGATCTTCTGTTGCAACTTAATGGGTCATTTGTTGTTATTCATTCGCTAAATTGTGTCCAACTCTTTGCGACCCCATGGACTGCAGCACACCAGACTTCCCATCCTTCACCATCTCCCAGAGTTTGCTCAAATTCATGTCCATTGAATTGGTGATGCCATCCAACAATCTCATCCTCTGTCTCCCTCTTCTCCTCCTGCCCTCAGTCTTTCCCAATATCAGGGTCTTTTCCAATGAGTCAGCTCTTCGCATCAGTGGTAAAGAACTTGCCTGCAATGCAGGAGACACAGGTTTAATCCCTGGGTCAGGAAGATCCCCTGGAGGAAGGCATGGCAACCCACTCTAGTATTCTTGTTGGGAGAATCCCATGGACAGAGGAGCCTGGTAGGCTATGGGTCCTTGATATCGCAAAGAGTCAGACATGACTGAAGCGACAGAACACAGAAAAATTGAGAAGCACTTAGGTAGTTTTAGGGCTAAAATGAATTTTTTGATTAATGAAGTATCGGGAATTTAAAGAGGAGGCATAAATAAATCTAAAATGTGCCACTTCCATCCCCCTTTGCTCGGCTCTGTGATATATGTTCAGTGGGTCATCCCTGCACAGGGCTTGGTGGGCTGCAGAGAAAGCTGCTTATGTTTACAGAGCTCTGGCTTCATCACAGCCTCACTGCTGAGGAGCCAGTGGACAGGCCTCTCTGCTTCGTATCTGATGATGTCGCTGTTTACCTGAGTCCTGTGCTCCTGGAAGATAGCCATGCTTAAGACAGCCTCCACCCGTTCGTGTTTGGGAAAGGGCTTATTTACTGTTAACACCAAAAGCTGTCTTTCCCCATGGGACTTCAGTGAGATTTCCCAGGTGTTCCCTTGTTTACTTACAGCAAGGCCAGACTCAAACCTGTGTGTGTACCTATTGGCTAATCTGGACAAAATGTCAGACTGCACCAGACTGGCTAAGCCTTCTCCTTCCCCAGGTCCCTGAGCTTTCATCCACCCACAGCCCTCTTTCACAGCCCTTCCTGATTCCCTACAGGCCTCAAGGAAAGTCATAACCCTGAGCAACTGGCCCGTCAGGCCACCCCCTTCCCACACCCGACACTCTCGAGTCCTATTTACACCTCCTTACAAAAGCAGAGGGCTTCCCTGGTGGCTTAGTGGTGAAGAACCTGCCTGCCAATGCCAGAGATGCAGGTTTGATCCCTGGGTCGGGAAGATCCCCTGGAAAAGGAAATGGCAACCCACTCCAGCATTCTTTCCTGGAAAACCCCATGCGCAGAGGAGCCTGGCCGGCTATAGTCCATGGGATCGCATAAGAGTCGGACACGACTTGGCGACTAAGCAACAACAGTAATAAAAGCAAAGCTCTTCCCTGCCTGACCTTTGGGACGCCCACAGATCTTACAGTCAGAATATTCTCCATATTGCAGTAATCTCTTGAATAAAGTCTTACCTAAGTCCAGATTTGTTTTACTTGATATATTTCATTTTTTTTTTTATTTATAAAATGGAATTGATAGATGACTTAACTTCTTAATTATGATCATTCAGAGGGTAGAATGAGAATAGACCAGAAACAAAAAAATAAGAAAGAAACAGAGACAGAAAACCACAAGCCAAGTGGCATGTCCTGATGGCATCTGAAAAGTGCGTCTGGCCCAAGGGGGACCTAGCGTTTAGTCTGTGTCCTGCTCTGTCCTGTGTTTCGAGAACTTGGCGTTGAAGGAACACAACACAGGTCTTGTCCCTTACATTCTTTTTCCTTGAAGTTTGTTTACTTAGTTCAGACAGTGGTAAATTGTACAACAAAATCTGTAATAAAATTGCTATTGTGATTATACATTAGTGGAAAAGACATTTTCTGTGTTTTTATTAGTTTTAAATTATAGGAACTCTGTGTAGCAGTAGTTTTGGAAATGTAGCAGAAGATTCTTATTTCGTTTTTTACTCTTTTTTTTTTTTCGTTTTTTAATCTTAACTATGTATTTTTATTTAAAATTTTTCCCTTAACTCTTTTTCACATTTTTATAAGTTTGGCACAAACTATGAAGACTCTCAGGCTAAGAAAGAACACAGTAAAATTTTCTTTATACAGGCACTTTACAAATACCCTGATCTTTGCCATACTGGGTAAGTTATCTGATTTTTCTTTTATAATAAATTATTTTAGTATTGTATATGCTCCTTCAGAGGTTGACTTTTTTTTTTTTGGTGTGTTTCAGCATCTGTAGTGTTTATGGTGTGGACAACTAAGACATTTAGGTTTGCAAAATGTCAATCAGTAAGTATAATCTTCCTTTGTAAATAATTTTCACTTTTAACTGTACTGTTGTATTTTGTGTAAGTTTGAAGAGTTTAGTTTGTGTTTGTAGACCAAGACAAGTGTAGTGGAGATATTCCATTTACTTGGAATTATTTTGTGCAGGATTAGAAAAACATTTGTCTCCTTTAAACGAGTCTGAAACAAAGTTCCTCCTAAATCTCCATTTCCAATTACGCCCTTTTCTCAGCTTCTTTTGTTGTATTCTGAAAAGGAATCCTCTCCCTGAATAGTCCAAGGTAACAGGAAATCGTTTTCTTCCAGCTCATAGTATGATTGGGTGGCTTTGTATCTAAGTGAGATTCTAAATCTTAAGCTTGACTTATTTCTAGGATTTTGTACGTGTTTATAGTATACTCATCATGAACATTCAGGAGTATTCTCCTTGGATTCTCTAGTTAGAAGATATATTTCTTGGACTGAAAATATATTGATTTGGAAATAGCCTCTGGTTCTATGTTGGTTGTTGTTCAGTCGCCAAATCTGACTCTGCGACCCGATGGACTTGCAGCATGCCCGGCTTCCCTGTCCTTCGCCATCTTTGAGAGTTTGCGCACACTCATGCCCTTTGAGTCGATGCTGCCATCCAACCATCTCATCTTCCAGTGCTGTCTTTCTCCTGCCCTCATTCTTCCCCAGCCTCAGGGTCTTTTCCAGTGAATCACCTCTTCCAATCAGGTGGCCAAAGTATTGGAGCTTCAGCTTCATGAGTCCTTCCAATGAATATTCAGGGTTGATTTCCTTTAGGATTGACTGGCTTGATCTCCTTGCTAGTTCTATATAATTATAAAGAGCCCTGTGAAAACCCTGAACTTTTGCTGCCTTAAGGAAAATTTCATGAGAGAAGAAAGTCTTCTTGTCTAGAAAATAAATTAATTGACCTTTGAAGGCCTTTTCAGCTCTAATTCTTTTCATGATGCTGCTTAATTTGTTAGGGTTTTATTCATTGGATTGATTATGAGGCTCAACTAAGCTTTAATATGGATTTTAAGATAGAATTTCTTAGTTTTTAGGTTTCTTGAAAAAACATCTGCTCATTTTTTTGGAAGACTTACTGGTTAGAAGGATTTCATTAGTACTTGTCATTATATACTATTTCAGTGGGAAATCTGTTTATCAAAAATTAACTTTTCCTGTTTGAATCATCCTTGTTATAGGATTGGATGGAACGCTGGGTTGATGATGCATTTTGGAGCTTCCTTTTCTCACTTATTCTTATTGTAATAATGTTTTTGTGGAGACCATCAGCAAATAATCAGAGGTACCTTACATAGTTGGGCAAGGATTTTGTTCATCTTCTGCTACAATGTTAGAAAAGCATTTATAGAAACAAGAGAAGTAGTCATTGCTGTTAAGAGGTATACAGTCAGGTGGGGAGACAAATATAACAAAAGGAAGACAGTGAAAGAAGAGAGATATAAAGGGGGAAGAAAGGGGTCTCCCCACAGGAAGAGGGAAGAGCGGTCCCTGGAATAACTGTTTCGGGTATAAACTGAACATTGAACAGGTTTAAATACACTAGTAAAACTACTCCTTGTTTTTTATTTAGATATGCCTTCATGCCTTTAATAGATGATTCTGATGATGAAATTGAAGAATTCATGGTAACATCTGAAAATTTAAGTGAGTGATATGTTTTCTTACTAAATAACCACTGTATCTGTTGTAACAAAGAAATATTGTGTCTCTACCTGTGATGCAAGGTCAGCAACATTTTTTTTCCTGTAAAATATTTTTAAGGCTGTATCTGAGGAAAGCTCTGTCACAGTAGACAGTCACAAGAAGAAGAGTCAGTGATGAAATTTTCCAGATTGTTAATGTAGTTGGAGCTTTTGTTTGCTTTTCATGTCTCAGTATTGAAGTCAGTACACTTGTTTTCCACAAGACTGATTTGGTATATATTGTACTTAGCTCCCAAATAATATTGATCTTCTTAATGATGATTGCTAAATTTTTCACAGCAGAGATATTAAAATTCAGTGTGTTGGTTCTGGCTCCAATAATGATGGAATGAATTGTATTGGATAGTCTTCCTGCTGATAGCTAGAATAAACTCTGGACAGAATTTTTTTTTAATTAATTATTTAAAGGCACTGGAGAGCAATGAAAGGCAGGCAGAAACTGGAGGAACTTTCACTGTTGAAAGAAAAGAGCCGCACTTAATAAGTTCCACATTTATAGAGCTTTTGTCCAGAGTGTGTGCCCAGTCAATGAGACAGGCTAGAGCTCAAGCTGATAGGCGTAATCTCACTGATGCAAGGAGTTGGGGAGTAAAGCTTGGGGCTGTAAGAATGCCTGGAAATTGAGAGAAGAAATCCAGAAAAGAGAGCCACAAAGGAAGAAATTCCACAGTCTTTAAAAAATCTCTCTAATCTTGTCTGATGCCTGAAAGGGGCATTGAGACTCCAAAAGGCAAGGGGGAAAAACAATAGCTGTTTGGCTAAGAAGCAGAACAGAAATTTCAGCACATGCCCACTGCAGTTTGAAATTCAAATATCAACAAGTTAAAGTGCTTGGGTAAACCCCTTGGGCTTTCCATTAAAACCCCAGAAGGGCTACTCCTTAGAAATAAAGACCACACAGTCTGGGACCACTGAAATTTACCCTAGGACTAGAGCTAAACTGAAATAAACCCCAGTAAAATCTGAAAGCATGTCCCCCAAAGATTAAAGTGATCCAGCCATAATCTGAATGCCTTCTGGGACAAAACACTTCTCAGAGATAAGGGAGTCCAGAATCTATAAGATACCATTCTCAATATCCCATATACAATGATAAATTACTAGACAGGGAATGAAACTGGAAACTGTGACCCATAGTTAAGGGAGAAATCAGTCAATAGTGATCTAGAAATGGCCCAGATGTTACAATTAACAAGAAAGACTTTAAAAATAATTGTTATAAATATGTTAAAGAATCTGTGGTGCTTTCAAACTGTGGTGCTGGTGAACACTATTGAGAGTTCCTTGGATAGCAAAGAGATCCAACCAGTCCATCCTAAAGGAAATCAACTCTGAATATTCATTGGAAGGACTGATGCTGAAGCTGAGGGTCCAGTACTTTGGCCACCTGATGCAAAGAGCTGACTCATTGGAAAAGACCCTGATGCTGGAAAAGATTGAGGGCAAGAGGAGAAGGGGGTGACAGAAGATTAGATGGTTGGATGGCATCACTGTTTCAATGGACGTGAGTTAGAGAAAACTCTGGCAGATGGTGAAGGATAGGGAAGCCTGGCGTGCTACAGTCTATGGGGTCACAAAGAGTCGGACACAACTTATCGACTGAACAACAACAACATAGAATCTATAGGAATAGATTGGTGAAGGCAAGAGAAATTTCAGGAGAAAAGAAGAGGAACCAAATAAAAATACTAAGTATAGAATATTGGAAAGAAAGTGGAAGTGAAGTCACTCAGTTGTGTCTGACTCTTTGTAACCCTGTGGACTGTGGCCCCCCAGGCTCCTCTGTCCATGGTATTCTCCAGGCAAGAATACTGGAGTGGGTTGCCATTTCCTTCTCCAGGGGATCTTCCTGACCCAGGGACTGAACCCGGGTCTCCCGCGTTGCAAGCAGACGCTTTACCCTCTGAGCCACCAGGGAAGCAGAATATCTGAAGTAAATTCATGAAATAGGATTAACAGTAGACCAGTAAATTGGATACAGCCAAGTAATAGTGAGCATTTGTAGACAAAGCAAAAGAAATTTTTCAAGCTGGAAACCAGAGACAAAAGGCTAGAAACAAGTGAACTGATCTGTGACCAGAAAGACAGTATTAAGCAGTCTGACAGGTACATAGTTGAGCTCTAGAAGAGGAAGAGAGAATGAGGCATAAAGAATATTTGAAAAAATGTTGGCCGGAAAATTTCCAAAGTTGATGAAGAAACAAAAATGAACTGACTGAAGGAGAAGCACTGAAGATGGCGCCCACGCGGGGAATGTCAGGCCGTGCTGTCTCAGAGGCCTTGAAAAGCCGGCTGCTGTCTGCGGCAGGGATATAGCGCGGGGCTCAGCATGGCAGACATGAGGTGAGCGAGATCAGCGTTGTATTACAGTTCTTAGTAACGTAGTAAAGCAGGTTGCGGTTTGAATAGTAAGGCAAAATAGACTTAAGTAACCTACTTTGATAATTAAAATAAATGCAAGTGGGCTAGATACTCAATAGGAAGAGATTGTCAGATTGTTAAAAAAATATATGAAACTCAGCTGTGTGATGTTTACAAGAGACACCTCAAAAATGTCACAGAAAGGTTAAAAGTATGGAAAAAGATAAACCATGAAAACACTAAGCTTTGGAAAGCTAGTGTGGCTGTGTGGTGTCACTTCTTTATGATAAAACGATGAAATTATCAAGGAGACATAGTAGTCCTAAATATATATATATCCAATGACAATTCTATCACATTTTGGTTCATGAATTTTGAAGCTCTAAAGAAAGATACAAATAAGTTGATATTTTAACACTTCCTCTTCAGTGATTAATAAGACATGAATACATATGTGTAACAATGTACAAGAACTGAATAAGGCCATTGACCTTATTGATTTGATTGATATTTATAGACCATTACATTTAGCAACTGAAGAATAAGTGTTCAAGTCTGCATTACATAAAATAACCCATGTGAGTGACTGTTAAAAATGTCTCCACATATTTCAGTGGTTGCAATCACAGAGTGTGTTTATTGTCACAATGATTAAGTTAGATGTGTAACAGTATATCTACAAAATAATCAAATGTTTAGAAATTAAATGATACATTTCTAAGTAACTCATGGATCGAAGGAATAATAAAAAGTATTTCATAATAAATGATAATAAAAGCATAACATCACATTTTATAGGATGCAACTAAACCAATTTGTAGAAAATTAATAGCTCTAAGTGTCTATATTACCAAGGAAAAAAAACGGCATATAAAATCAGTGATGATATGTTTCCATCTTGAGAAGCTAGTAAAACAGTGATAAATTAAACTGGAGTAGTTAGAAGGAAGGAAATAATAAAGTTAACTGTCTACATCAGTGAAATAGAAAACAGGGAAAGAGAGAAAATCAACAAAGCCAAATGTAGTTTCTTTTAGAAAAGATTAATAAAAATGGATTAGCCTCTAGGTAATCTAAACCAGAAATAGAGACCAACAATATAGCAAGACAAATTTCCAACATTGGAAAAATAGATAAGACATTATTACAGTAAGAAAGTAGGTAAGGGGATATTATGAAGAAATTGGGCATTTGGATAAAATGAACAAATTCCTTGAAAAATACACTTGAAAAATTCCTTGAAAAATAAACTCCAAAGTATTGGAGTTTCAGCTTCAACATCAGTCCTTCCAATGAACACCCAGGACTGATCTTTAGGATGGACTGGTTGGACCTCCTTGCTGTCCAAGGGACTCTCAAGAGTCTTCTCCAACACCACAGTTCAAAAGCATCAGTCCTTCAGCACTCAGCTTTCTTTATGGTCCAACTCTCCCATCTATACATGACTACTGGAAAAACCATAGCCTTGACTAGATGAACCTTTGTTGACAAAGTAATGTCTCTGCTTTTTAATATGCTGTCTAGGTTGGTCATAACTTTTCTTCCAAGGAGCAAGTGTCTTTTAATTTCATGGCTGCAGTGATTTTGGAGCCCCCAAAATAAAGTCTGTCACTGTTTCTTCTGTTTCCCCATCTATTTGCATTGGTAAATGCAATATTTACCTAATCTAACCCTATGCCACTAAATTGAAATAGCCGTTTATCTCTTAAGGAAATTGGATTGAAGTTTAAAATCTTCCCATAAAGCACCAGACCCAAATGACTTAACTAATCTTCAGATACTTAAGGAAGAAATATCCTATTCTTACACAAATTCTTCAGAATATAAAGACAGTAAGAATACTTCCTAATGTATTTTATGAGGCCGGCACAACTCAAATGCCAAAATCTAACAAAGACAAAAAAGCAAAAGTACAGACCAATATCACTCATGAGTAGAGACATCATATTTCTTTAAAAACATGAGTAAATAAAATCTAGCACAGTATTGAAAGGTCACTATTGTCAAGTGGACTTTACTCCAGAGTTGCAAGGCTGTTTTAACTTTTGGAAATCAATCAATGTAATTCATGTAAAGAATAAGGAAGTAAAATGACATAATTATCTCAATAGGTACAGAAAGACGTATCACAGAGTTTCAGTGATACCTATTCATTTTTTTTTTATATAAAAGCAACCCATTTAGGAAACAAATTACAGAACAGTATGAAAAAACTCCACGCCTGAAATCATACTTAGTGGTGAAATGGTGAATTTTCTCCCAAGACTGGAGACCAGGTACAAAGATAACTGCTCATCACTTTGACTCAGCTTCAGAGCAGGAGGTCCCAGCTGGTGCAGAAAGGCAAAGCCCACAAACCAGCCCGAAGAATACAAAAGGCATAAAGTGTGGAAAGAAGGAAATCTGTTTGTATTGGTAGACAGCAAGGTTATGTATGTAGAAAATCCTAAGAAATCTATAGAAAAAGAAAAAACGCGGTAGAACTAATAACTGAATAAAACAGAGTCATAAGATGTATGTCCAATACACAGAAATTAGTTGTTTTTTTTTGCATACCAACTGGAAATAATTTTAAAATGAAATTTAAAATATGATTTACAATAGCTTCAAAAATAAAATATTTAAGAATAAATTTAATGGAAAAAATGTGCAAAACTGCACTGAAGAATACAAAACAACGCCAAGAGAAATTATAGAATAGTTAAATGTAGAGCTTTAACATGCTTGTGCATTGTAGCTCAATATTATTAACCCATCCCTTCCCTAATTCATATGTGTAATAGATTCAGTACAATCCCAATTGTAAGTCTAGCTAACTTAAAAAAAAATGGTTAAGCAGATTTAAAATATGTTTTTGTTGTCATGTCTAACTCTGCAACCCCATGGCCTGTAGCCTGCCAGGCTCCTCTATTCATGGGATTTCCCTGGCAGAATGCTGGAGTAGGTTGCCATTTCCTTTTCCAGGGAATCTTCCCGACCCAAGGATTGAACCTGTGTCTCCTGCATTGGCAGGCGGATTCTTTACCACTGAGCCACCACAGAAGCCCTTTAAAATATATATGGAAATACAAAAGATCTGGAAGAGCCTAACCGTGCTTGTAGTTACAGCGTAGATCTTGAATCAGTATGCTAAGTGAAAGAAACAAATTATGAAAGATTGTATGTTATATGATGCTCTTTACGTGAAAAGTCCAGAATAGATCAATCTATGGAGATGGAAAATAGATTAGTGTCTGCTAGGGGCTGGTGGAAGGAGTGAGTTGAGAGTGACTGCTAATGGGTATGGGAGATGGTGATGTAAAGCTTCTGAAATTAATAGTGGTGATGATTGCATAATTCTGTAACTGTCCTGAAATCCACAGATGGGTATCCTTCAAAATGGTACATTTTATGGTGTGGGAATTACATCTAAATAAAATGAAATTAATGGACTTACTCTGATTTCAAGACAAAAATTTCAAGTTATACTAATCAAGACAGTATGGTATTGGCAGAATGATAGAGATATATCAGAGTATAGAAATAAAGTCCAAGAAATAAATTAATAAATAGAAAGTTAAATTTCAGAAAACTTAAGAGTCCAGAAATAAATCAGCACATATTGTTCAGTGAATTTTGTTGTTGCTTCAGATTGTTTTACCAATACAATAACACTTTGAAGAATGTACTTTTCAATCAGTTCAGTCGTGTCCAATTCTTTGTGAACCCATGGACTGCAGCATGCCAGGCCCTCTGTCCTCAACCAACTCCCGGAGTTTACTCAAACTCTGTCCGTTGAGTTGGTGATGCCATCCAACCATCTCATCTTCTGTCATCCCGTTCTCCTCCTGCCCTCAATCTTTCCCAGCATCAGGGTCTTTTCCAGTGAGTCAGCTCTTCACATCAGGTGGCCAAAGTATTGGAGTTTCAGCTTCAACATCAGTCCTTCCAATGAACACCCAGGACTGATCTTTAGGATGGACTGGTTGGATCTCCTTGCAGTCCAAGGGACTCTCAAGAGTCTTCTCCAACACCACAGTTCAAAAGCATCAGTCCTTCAGCACTCAGCTTTCTTTATGGTCCAACTCTCCCATCTATACATGACTACTGGAAAAACCATAGCCTTGACTAGATGGACCTTTGTTGACAAAGTAATGTCTCTGCTTTTTAATATGCTATCTAGGTTGGTCATAACTTTTCTTCCAAGGAGCAAGTGTCTTTTAATTTCATGGCTGCAGTGATTTTGGAGCCCCCAAAATAAAGTCTGTCACTGTTTCTTCTGTTTCCCCATCTATTTGCCATGAAGTAATGGGACTGGATGCCATGATCTTTGTTTTCTGAATGTTGAGCTGTAAGCCAACTTTTTCACTCTCCCCTTTCACTTTCATCAAGAGGCTCTTTAGTTCCTCTTCACTTTCTGTCATAAGGGTGGTGTCATCTGCATATCTGAAGTTATTGATATTTCTCCCGGCAATCTTGATTTCCAGCTTGTGCTTCCTCCAGTTGAGCATTTCTCACAATGTACTCTGCATATAAGTTAAATAAACAGGGTGACAATATACACCCTTGACATTTTCCTTTCCTGATTTGGAACCAGTTTGTTGTCTTTTACTAGTGCCAAATTAAGTCCAATATAATAGGTTTTTGAAATTAGAAGTCTCTTTATAGAGTTGTTAAATGTGAGGCTATGAAGGAAAATGTTATTATTTTATAATTTTATGTATTTCTATAATGTTTCTCATTACAGCTGAAGGAATAAAATTAAGAGCCTCAAAAACAGTTTCCAATGGAACAGCTAAACCTGCTGCTTCTGATAATTTTGTGAGTATAATATATATTTAACAGTCTTTAATACTTTAGAAGTCTGTATGAATGTTGCATTCATTGACCCTTCAGAGAACATTTTTACTAGGTTTTTTTGTATGAAAGTAAATGTTACCAAGTAGTGGTACTAGTTAAGTCTGACAACTGCTGTAAACCCTCACTTTTCTTTACATAATTTTATTTGTTTGTTTTCGCCTGTACTGGCTCTTGGTTGCTGCTCAGACTTTTCTCCAATTGCAGTGGTGGCGGTGTCCAGGCTTCTCTTGTTGCGGAGCATGAGCTCTAGGCACATGGGCTTCGGTGGTCTCCGGGCTCCGGGTCTCCAGAGGGCAGGCTTAATAGTTGTGGTACATGGGCTTAGTTGCTCCATGCCATGTGGGGTCTGCCTGGATCATGGATTAACCCATGTCTCCTGCACTGGCCGGTGGATTCTTTACCTCTGTGCCACCAGGGAAGCCCCTTGCTTCTCATGTGTTGTCTTTGGACCAGAATTTCACGCGTATACCAGACCTACTGAATCTAAATCTACTTTTTAACAGAGTTCCATTGATGAGTCACATGCATATTAAAGCTCGAGATGCTTTGTTTCAGTAAAAGTTGTGTTAATTTTTCAGCATTTTTAAGTGATCTTTGAAGCCATTTCAGATGATGTTTATCTGTTGGAGAAGGACTGTTAAACCACATAAGCTTGAATAAAATGGTAAAATGTAGGGTAGAAATGAGTTTTAAAATGTTTAATGCATATTATTTATGCATAAAGTGGTAGTTATGAAAGTAATTAAACAAAATGGAAATGCCTATCATACAGTTTTATATTTGGCTTTCTTACCTCTGTTGTGGTTAATAAAGTGTAAAAATTTATGTACACACCTAAGTTCTGACAGGATGGATGGTGTATGCAGCAGTTTCATTTGTTGGTTTTGGTAACTTCTCTTGATTTTTATTTTTGGTAATTAGTAATTCTTTAAAGTGTGTTCTTTGAATAGTTTTATGGTAATTTAACTAAACTTTAAAAGTACGAGAGTTTTGGGACCTCCCTGGCGACCCAGTGGTTGACTGTGCCTCCACTGTAGGGAACACAGGTTCTATCCCTGGTCAGGGAACTAAGATCCCACTTGCTGCATGGTCAAACAAGTGAAGATAAAGTACAACAGTTTTAGTTATCTGCTGTTAGAACTGTTAAACCTTCAGCTTGCTAAGAAATTTTCCTCTTATTTTAGAGATTTGTCTCAGTTTATTTTGAAGCTCCATTTTTGCACGTATAGCAAGGGAAAATGCTTTCATTTCTCGAAATTATGTAGCCAGCCCTTGATCAGAAGTTTGGAACCTTGTCTTTTCTTGATCAGCTTATTTCTTACTGAGATTCACTCAGAGAATTGGGTTCCTATTAGTACTGGCTCAGTTGCTTTTTCTTTTTCTCTAGGTAAGCAAAATATCTTTACTGCTAGAACCAGAGGATTCCATATAGCAAATTGGATTTATTTTACATTGTAAACCAAAATATTCAGTATACCTTTTATTTTTCTTACTCTCAGTAAAATGACTATGAGCATGTTTTCTGTAGAAAAAAAATGTAGATAGCCTAAGTGAAAGTGTCAGTTGCTCAGTCATGTCTGACTCTTTGCAACCCCATGGGCTGTAGCCCACTAGGCTCCTCGTCTGTGGAATTCTCCAGGCAAGAATACTGGAGTGGGCAACCATTCCTTTCTCCAGGGGATCTTCCAGAGCCAGGGATCGAACCTGGGTCTCCTGCACTGCGGGCAGATTCTTTACCATCTGAGCCACCAGGGAAGCCCCCAAACTGACTCGCTTTGGTTTTCTTTTCTCCTGTAGAGAAATGACCATTAAACACAAACAATTGGAATAAATAGGGTTTTATAAAGTTAGAATATCTCTACCATCATCTTTTACTTTTGAAAAATTATAAACTCATGATATAAAATGAGTACATTAGGCGTGATGAATGCTGGAAGCAAAACAATGAATACAAATCAGTATTCATGCTGTTTCTTATCTTATAAATCAACTGTTTATTTTTACTGTGATTTTTCAAGACAAAAAAATAATACCTTTGTATCTAACTAAAACCAGAGAATTGCAAAAATCCAAAGTCCAAATGTTTGTTTGACTATTTAAGAAAATTCTGGCATAGTTTATGTGTGGCATGAGTGAAGTTCTTAGGCTATGTAGAAACTAAAAGAATGTCGTGCATTTAAATGTAAATGCTTAAATTATATATATATATGTAATATTTCAGAATTCTGCTTCCAGGCATTATTCAGCAAATGCTAATATGTAAATGTTTATTTCTACAGGGTGAAGATTTGAAGTGGGTGGAGGAAAATATTCCCTCTTCATTCACAGATGTGTAAATATCCTCTGTTAAAGTTTGAACCTAACATTTAGGCTGTCCTATAAAGGGATAATTTTCGTACTTTTTTATGTGTTTTTAAGCCTCTCTCCTCTGTATGTTTCTATAGGCCTCCATCACTAGTGATGGACAGATCAACTTCATGTTGAAATGCAAAGAAAACATTGCCCTGCCTTGGTCTGTCTCCTTCCTTTTTAGTGTACAACACCTCTTAATACTCCTGCCCATAACCAACTCCTTTTTTTTTTTTTAATTTTTTTATTTTTTTATTTTTATTTTTTTAAAATTTTTATTTTTCAGTGGGTTTTGTCATACATTGATATGAATCAGCCATAGAGTTACACGAATTCCCCATCCCAGTCTCCCATCCCACCTCCCTCTCCACCCGATTCCTCTGGATCTTCCCAGCCCAACAGGCCCGAGCACTTGACTCATGCCTCCCACCTGGGCTGGTGGTCTGTTTCACCACAGATAATATACATGCTGTTCTTTCGAAACATCCCACCCTCCCCTTCTCCCACAGAGTTCAAAAGTCTGTTCTGTACTTCTGCGTCTCTTCTTCTGCCCTGCATATAGGGCCATCATTACCATCTTTCTAAATTCCGTATATATGTGTTAGTATACTGTAATGTTCTTTATCTTTCTGGCTCACCTCACTCTGTATAATGGGCTCCAGTTTCATCCATCTCATTAGAACTGATTCAAATGAATTCTTTTTAACGGCTGAGTAATATTCCATGGTGTATATGTACCACAGCTTCCTTATCCATTCATCTGCTGATGGGCACCTAGGTTGCTTCCATGTCCTGGCTATTATAAACAGTGCTGCGATGAACATTGGGGTGCACGTGTCTCTTTCAGATCTGGATTCCTCAGTGTGTATGCCCAGAAGTGGTATTGCTGGGTCATATGGCAGTTCTATTTCCAGTTTTTTAAGAAATCTCCACACTGTTTTCCATAATGGCTGTACTAGTTTGCATTCCCACCAACAGTGTAAGAGGGTTCCCTTTTTCCACACCCTCTCCAACATTTATTGCTTGTAGACTTTTGGATAGCAGCCATCCTGACTGGCGTGTAATGGTACCTCATTGTGGTTTTGATTTGCATTTCTCTGATAGTGAGTGATGTTGAGCATCTTTTCATGTGTTTGTTAGCCATCTGTATGTCTTCTTTGGAGAAATGTCTGTTTAGTTCTTTGGCCCATTTTTTGATTGGGTCATTTATTTTTCTGGAATTGAGCTTCAGGAGTTGCTTGTATATTTTTGAGATTAATCCTTTGTCTGTTTCTTCATTTGCTATTATTTTCTCCCAATCTGAGAGCTTTTTTTTATATAAGTTTATTAGGATCAGAGTCATTTTTTTTCATTTGTTTTGTTTTGTTTTCATTTTATAATATGGAAAAGTTCAAACTTTTTTTAATTTAAACACATGTAACCATAATAACATGTAGAGTGGGAATGCTTTTGGAGGAGAAACATGAGCTTAGGAAAACCAGAGTGCAGAGGAAGCCTATTTGGGTTCCTCTTTGTCAGTGTCTATGGCCGCGGTCCCCGGCCACAGACTACTGTCTGTATCTAACTGCAGTCCTCGGGCCATGGACTGGTATTGGTCTGTGGCCTGTTAGCCACATGGCAGGAGGTGAGTGACGGGCAACTATGAGAAGCTTTATCTATATTTACAGCTGCTCCCCATCACTCACATTGCCTTCTGAGCTCTGCCTCCTATCAGATCAGTGGCGGCATAATGAACATAATATGCTTGAATCATCCCAAAACCATCCCCACCCTGGTCCATGGAAAAATTGTCTTCCCCAAAACCGGCCCCTGGGATTGGGGACCGCTGCTGTGTGACACATGAATTCCAGGTAGCTGTTTCCACAGTAGACAACAGGGTGGCCAGAGAGGATGTCCCCACATACTGTTTGTTCCTTTCCCTGCTCCCCTTTACTTCCTGTTTAGACCATCTCAGTGCTACCCAAAGTGCATGTGCTGCTTCCATAGGAAGTTAAGAAACTGGACTTCACGTCCAGGTGTATGTGAAGTCCTTTTATATGCTTCTGTAGGAGTGGAACAAAAGTTTTGCAAGTTATAGGACAATTCAAACAGATCATGAATAACCCATATGACCTAATGTGTTATCTGACATTCACATAATGTAAATTATGACTTTTCTGTATCTCTGATAAATGAGAAAGTTCAGCTTAGCATAGTTCACCTTCCGTTTCAGTGCAGTGATCCCATCTTAGTAAGTTCTAGGTGGTCATTTCCCTCACAGCAGGAACCGTTCTGGAGACACCTCGTGTTTCTCTAAATGAGGTGCCAAGCGCCCGGTGGGCTCTCTCCTTGGCCTCCAGGGTTCTGGTTCACATTTCCCTAAGGTAGTCGTCCCCTCGGGATTTTTCTTAACGGTACTATTCTGAGCCATCTAAGCGGCTTCTCCCGCACATCTCCGAGGCCCCCACTTCACCTTCTTCCGTCTCTAGCACGAGCTGCGCTGCCAGTAGCACCTTTTGGATTGTGCATTGATGAGACTTTCATGTTGAGACCTTTGGGCTCTCCCCCTCGCTGCTCCAGTGCACATCGAGGCCTACATTTATCTTTTCTTTTTATCTGTAGTATTCTCTTTCTGAACAGTTATGTTGTGTAATTTTTTCTGTTTCCAGTACCCTTCACAGATTTGTGTCCAGTCAAGAATACCAGTGACATAGGAATTAACTACTTGATTCTACAAGTACCACCTTTTGTAAATGTTCACTCATCCATCTTTTTAAAAATACGTGTGATTTTAATTATAATGGTGTCTGTTTAACATGCACATGATGATGTGACATACAGGTTCACAGTGAGAGGATGATTACACTCAAGCCTGTTGATCCCTGTTTCATTCTCAAAAAGGACATGACATGTGGGTTTTCAGATTAGATAGCACATCACTAATCAAGACATTTGTCCAGCTATTCAAAGGTAAAAATTACAGGGGCTTAAAAATAAAAATATAATTGGTTGCCCAAGTGTATAGCTCAATGCATTTTTAATATAAGCACACTCATGTAACCAGCACCCAGATACCAGATCAAAAGCTGGAACATCACTAGCACCCTAAAAACTATCTTGTTTTCCTCCCAAATCATGACCCCACTCTCCCAGAGCTAGTACCCTACTGGTGTCTGTAACTGTAGATTACTGGTGTTGGTTTTAACGACCTGATCCCTCAAAACTTCATACCCCTGCTGGAGGGCTCTGCAGAATTCCAGCCCGCTGATTTGGGGCATGTTAAGAACAGCAGTGCCGTATGTCTGCTGGTGACACCAGTAGTCATTTCTGTCAGCTGTGTCTTTCAGGAATGGGAATTGGTGGATCGTGGGATATGCTTATATTCAGCTTCTGTAGATTCACTGGCCTTTCAATAACTTTGTCGACTTTTTTTCTTTTATTTCAGAGCTCTTCCAGTGTTAGTGGATTCAGATGAGGTAAAATATTTTTCCTTGTGTCTTGGAGCTATTATTTTCACAAAGTAGAAATGAACCTCAGAAAGAAATTCTGAAAGTTACTTTTTAATATGATTACAAATTAAGCAGACCAAAAGACTCTGCATTGAGTTATGGGTGAAGTTTTGAGGAACTAGATCCTCATTTAAAACAGGAGCAAGATAACGTGTAATAATAATATTTATATATAATAAATGCTTACTGGTATAAGAGGAGGGACGAATCCTATTAAGTTTTGAGTCTGATTTTTTAACATCTTAAGATATAAGAGTTTAGAAGACTTCAAGATGGCAGTTTGTCCAAATTAATCCCTTATACTTATAGATATTTTCCTGCAGTAAATAGAGTTTCTAACTGATGTACATTTACAAAGTAGGAAATGTGAACAGACGATGTGGGTTAAGGAAGGTTTTTTGAGGGGGGGTTAGTTACGGGTCACCTGGATACTTCAGCACTCTCTCATACAGCAAATTCCCACTGGCTGTTTTACATATGTTGGTGTATATGTTTCCTTACTCTCTCCGTATACCCCCACCTTCTCCTTCTCCCACCCCGCCCACCCCTGTGTCCATAAATCTATTCTCTGGCTGGGGATTTGACCATAGTAGGATGGGAACTTCTAAGAAGGGTGCTGTGTACATAAACCTTGCTACAAAACCATTGCACTCGACCTATTTGCAGAATCAAGTAACTGTAAAGATGCAGACATAGAGAGCAGACTTGTGGACACAGTGGGAAAAGGAGAGGGTGGGATGAATTGAGGGAGCAGCGTTGAAACATATATCACCATATGTAAGAGAGACAGCCAGTGGGAATTTGCTATATAGCACAAGGAGTTCACCTTGGTGCTCTGTTGACAACCTCGAGTGGGGGATGGAGCGGGGTGGGGGAGGCAGTGGGGGGGCTCAGGAGGGAGGGCACGTACGTGTACCTGTGGTTGCTTCATGTTGATGTATGGCAGAGACCAACACAACATTGCAAAGCAACTATCTTCCAATAAAAAACAGTCAATAATTATGCCCCCCCCAAAAAAAACCTTTGGACTCCAGGATTTATAACTACAGACATATATACCATGGAATTACTCTTAAAGGGGCACTTGTGGTATTCATTTGATAAATGATTGATTTCTAATTTCAAAAATCCATAAACTGGTAAAGTCAGACAAATACCTGGATGATTATACTCCATAAGTAGAAGTCTGGATTATATGGTTTTTATTTTTTGTATCTAATATTTCTATGTATGTTGTGGCATGGAAGGCACAAAATTTTGACTACTTTATAGTGACTCTGTAGAGAATTGTGTTAGGTCTTGGAAAAAGCATCAACATTTTGGTGAATATCTACCCCCCTCCCCCGCTTTTTTTTTTAAAGGAAATTATGACCAGATCTGAAATGGCAGAAAAAATGTTCTCTTCCGAAAAAATAATGTGATGGAACCCATATAAATGAAACCTATGTAATGATGAAGGACTTCCTCAAGACTAAAAGAGAACTTTGTTTTGATATAGTGCAACAAGTTTTTATTGCATCATCTTGGAAATCTATGTATGAAAATTAACAATTCAGATGGTAGAAGGGTTCTGTAACCCTTTTTAAACTGACCCTTGAGTGCCAGTTTCATGTCCATTGATTTGCCTACTTGGCAATGATCTGAGAGAAGTATTATAATAAAGATAGATTCCCAACTACCCTTAGCTGATGGGTGGCAGACATGTGGAGTTGGGCATGTGGGTTCTCTCTCTTTTTTCCTGGAAAATATGAGAATTTAAAATAACTTACATTGCATCAACGTTCCTATTGTTCTGCTGAGCTTCAAAACAGTGATATGATTCTTCTGAGATGTGGTTAAAGCAGTGTCTCCATCTATTGGGTTTATAGTTATAAGTTACAATAATAATTCTCTTTGACTTTCATGCTGAAGTGATTTGGTAATGTTGAGTTGGCCAAAAAGTTCATTTGTTCCGTGAGACGTTACAGGAAAACCTGAACGAACTCTTTTGCCAACCCAGTAAGTGAAACTCGATTAATGTTGGAACATAAGGATGTATATATGGGTAGTCTTGCTCTGGGTGTGATGTGTGTGTGTGCACAGGTCTGTGCAAAGGCCTTGGGTGCAGCTCACTCCATGCACATCAAATCGTTGATCTCTGAGCTCAGGGGAACACAGTTCACGGAGAGAGAGGTCCCTTCTGAAAACCTGCTCCGCCTGTCCCCTCCCTTAGGCCAGGTGTGAATGTACTGCTGCTGAATCTGCAATGGGACAGGTGGGGTCACCTGGCCACGTGGTTCCACTGGAGCACTTCCTCCCAAGCAAGCTGGGAGGCTCACTACCAGTGAGCCTTGAGGAAACTAGAACCTTCTATATCATCCTAGCATGTTTGGTTTTGTAATAATACATGTATTTAACTGTATAGTAAGTATATCACTATTAATCTTGTAATTAATTTTTTAACCTTAAATGACCTTTTATACATTATTTTATTATATATGTAATGTGTGATTTGAAAATTTAGAAAAAATTTTTTTTTAATGCAGAGCATGCTAAACTTGAAAAGCCATTGGAAACAGTGCGATGGAAATGGTAGCTGTTTTGCTGCTTTCCTGACCAAAGATACAGGGCTAGTGGATATTTAGAATAGGAATTAAAGTTAGAATCTTCTGTGTCTTTCTTTGAAGGAGTTCTAACCTTGTGGAGTTGAGGATGACTTCAGAGTTTTTGATGAAGCAGCATCAAAGTCTTAACCAGTACAAACACTTGAATTATAACCTTCCTTTTTTTTTTTCTTTCCCATAGTGAAGCCACAGAACAAAATGGTTTCTTTCAAAAGCCTAACTTTTGAATTGGTTTGTCATTTACTCATTTCATAGGGGTTAGTTTAAAAAAAAAAGATTTCTAGTAGTAATGCCTCTTGAAAGGTACTTTCAGCTGTATTTTCAATAGTGAATATTGGACCCTGTTGTACTGAGAAAGGCGTGGCTTTCATCATGCTTTTGCTGTGGGATATCCTTCCCAAGAAAAGAATGTCTAACAATGTAGGTTCCCTTCCTTATTTCCGTTTCTGCCACAATAACAGACTCCACCAGAGGTGCTTCCCAGCGTTTATGTCCATTTTGACTGCGGTGTATATTTTGCCCTCAGCCCAGTTGTTTCAGAGCTGGAGGTGACCATTTCCTTCTTGTTCCTGACATTTGTATCTGATACCACTCCCCAGATTTTGAAGCAGATTGATCCCCAACTCACATGGCTCCAGTTGGATTTTGAAAGGCAGAGTCCTGGGCTTCCAGTCGCAGAGGTGGTGGGGTGTGAGTAGGGAGTCAGTGGGAAGTGTGCAGGGATGAGGGTAAACGCCTCCGACGTAACCTGGATGGTGCTGATGAAAACACTTCTTTCTGCATCTGGCAAGACAAGTAATGCTGTGCCTGTGTAGCTCAGCTGCGCGCCAGCATGTGGACTTCCCTCATCATCTCAGAAAGCAGTATTTTCTCCTGATAGCCTCCTCAGAAGTGTTTTCCAGAGGATATACACTGTCTGTCACCCTCAGTGGTCAGTGTGTTGTCTACTGATGACTCAGCCTGAATCAGGTATCAGAGAGCCGCCTTGGCCCCCTCACGTGGCCAGGAGGGGGCGCCCCAGAACTGTAGCCTTAGATCTTGTGAAGGACCCCCGGGGAGAAGTCACACTCAGGAACACTGTACAGCTCATCACCATTGCTTCTGCTCAAAGATTCCAGAAACTGGTGGCCAGGGTCTTTGAGGCTGCCACACCAATTTATTCTCAGGATGCCATCAGAGTGGGTCTCCCTATGATTGCAGGGATCTGAGGGTAAGAGTCCAGTTCTTTGTGTTTCTAGGCAAAATGCCTAAGTGTTCTTACTGTGCCATTTGTGTTAGATTTCTGTGATGTATGAAGTTGGCTTAAAAGGGAATTTTCATGTTTTAAGTTAGAGGAATATTAGTATCTGCTTTCAAGGAAAGTTTATTTCAAAAATAGGGAAAAATAGATGAATGTGTGAATTTTTTGAGCCCAAGAGATAAGATGTTCCTACACTTTTCCTGTGAAGAAAATATTTAAAATCTTTCACATATCCTATAGAGAGTACTAGACTTCCCCACTCTAACACAGTATATTTGCACTACTATAATGTGAAGACTGAAGATACAAAAGATGTACATGTGATTGATTTTTATATCTTTTTTAAAAAAGGGGTTTGAGTCTGCTGCACTAGACTATACATAACTGGTTTATGAGACATGTTATACTAGCTTTATAAGCCCCTAGTGTTGGAACTTGTGTCTTGGTATGATCAACAACATGTGATAAGCAATGCAAAACACCACGCCTTGTAAGAAAGAAGTTTAATGTATTGGTCAAAGTACTAAAGAATGTATTTAAGTGACAAAAGGAGATTTAAAGACATGTATATTATAACATAGGAGCTCAAGAAGAAACTTCTTTAGAACTAGGAAAGCATGTATTTGGGAAGAAAATTTAGGGGCTAAAGTTGTATATTTTTTATTTAAGAAATTAAATTATTGTATAATTTGGAAGACGTTGCTTTGAATGTAGCACAAAACTATTTCAAAGATTTTTATTTGAAAAAAACTGATGTATTTTTGTGCCTTAATATTTGTTCTGACAATAAAATGCTTTCTTGATATTTTGGATGATTGATTCTTGGTAATATCTATGAGTACTAAAATTATTAAAATCTACAGGAAATGTAGACTCTGATAGATAGTAGGACATAAACTTCTCAAAAGAGGAGGAACAGCTAACTAACGAACATGGACAAGTGTTCAACCTCAGTAGTGACAAACATGAAAGGAGAAATTTTTAAAAACCCAAATCGATATGTTTATACTATGAAGAATTTGTTACAGTTGTTTTGCTTTCAGTGTCTAAGGAAATGAGCACATCAATAGTGCCAGGCTCCTCTGTTCATGGGATTTCCCAGGCAAGAATACGGGAGTGGGTAGCCATTCCCTTCTCCAGGGGATCTTCCCGACCCAGGGATCAAACCCGTGTCTCCTGTCTCCTGCATTGCAGGCTGATTCATTACATTCTGAGCCACCAGGGAAGCCTGGCCTCTGCATAAAAATGTTTAGCATTATTTAAAGTAGAAGAAAAAATAAGCAAACTAAACATCACAATAGAATGGTTAAGGAATTACAGTTTAACCAGCTACTCTGCAACCATTACATTATGAAGACTATATAATAACATAGAAATGTACTTAGAAGAGATATGGCACTTGCCTTATGGCATTCGTTAAGAATCTGCCTGCCAATGCAAGGGACATGAGTTTGATCCCTGGTCCAGGAAGATCCTGCATGCCATGGAGCAACTAAGCCCACACTCCACAACTACTGAGCCTGTGAGCCGCAGCAAGAGAAGCCCCCGCTGTGAGGAGCCCGGGAGCACAGCTAGAGTGGGCCTCGAGCACCCCAGTGAAGAAAACCCGTGCACAGCAATGAAGACCCAGCACAGCCAAGAGATTTTCAAAAATATAAAGTTACATGTGGACTCATGTAAACACCAAGTAGAGAGAAGACTGACTGACAACAAATCACAGGGGTGCTTAGAGTGTTTAGGTTCAGCTAGGCTGTAAATAATTATTCAATTACATTTCAAGAGGCTAAGACAAAAAGTTAATTTCTCCTAACTTGTAGGATAGCTGCAGAGGTGAGCAGGGCAATCCTGCTCCACGCGATCCTTCGGGGGCCCAAGGTGTATTTTCATCCCGTGGGCCCACCATCTCCTGGGCCTGCCATCTGCATCCAGCCAGCAGAAGGGGAGAGCTGCTCCAGACCAGGGGTTTTATAGGGCAAAAGAGTGGTGCCCGTCACTGAGCACATTTCATCAGCAAAACTCGGGTCACAAAGCCACACCAAATCGCCAGGTGGACTGGAAAATGGCACGAGCCGAATGCCTGTTTGCTATTTTTTTTTTTAAATGATTTGTTTATTTTTTGTCTGCTTCCCTGGCGGCAGTGAGTGGGGGCCGCTCTCTAGCTGCAGCGCTTGGCTTTCTCACTGTGGCAGCTTCTCTTGTGGGGCACCAGCTCCAGGGCCTCCAGAGCTCAGCCTTAATAGTTGTGGCTCACCGGTTTACTTGCTTCGAGGCATGTGGGATCTTCCCGGATCAAGGATGGAAACTGTGTCTCCTGCGTTGGCAGGTGGATTCTTTTTCACTGAGCCACTTGGGAAGCCCTGGATCATCACATATATGTATCAAGATGTAAATTAAACATTCCACCTTTTGTGACCCAAAATGAAGGAAGGGAGAGGGAGGAAAGAAAGTCCCTAGTGCCCAGGCCTTCTCAAGACAGCTAAGGTTATTCTAAAAAATTCACCGGTGATTGTTGTACACGTTACAGAGAGCTCAAACAGAGACTCCTCCATACAAAATGCAGACACATTCTGAGGTTTATGTGTGCTAAAATGAAGTTACCTCGGGCTTCACTGGTGGCTCATTGGCAAAGAATCTACCTGCCATTGCGGGAGACCTGGGCTCAATCCCTCTTACAGGAAGACCCGACGTGCTGTGGAACAACTAAGCCCCTGAAACTACTGAACCTGAGTTCAGGGTTTAGGGTTAGCAGCCCCTAAATACCGAACCTGAGCTCCAGAGCCCAGGAGCCACAACTACTGAGCCCGTGAGCTGCAACTACCCCAGCCCGGGCATCTAGAGCCTCTGCTTCACAACCAGAGAGGCCACCGCAAAGAGAAGCCCCCCACTTGCCATAGTTAGAGAAAAGCCGGCACAGCAATGAAGACCCAGCACAGTCAAAAATTTAAAAAGCTAAAAAAAATGACATTACCCAAGGCACGTCCTATGCCCCTTCAGTGATAGTGGATTGACAGCTAAATTCCTACTAATATCACCTGGTATGGTACTGAATTCAGATGTAAATAATTTTGACAACAAGTCCTTTAAATCATTTTGGGAAAGTAATAAGAAGCTGTCAAAGAACCCTGGCGTGCTACAGTCCATTGGGTTGCAAAGAGTTGGACATGACTTAGCAACTAAACAACAACAAAATAAGAAACTGCGATGCAAGTTTCTGTACACGAATACTTTTAACCCTACCCAGCAGAATGTGCCAAACTGTCTCTGAAGAGGTCTAACCTCAACATTTTTGGTCTCTAATTCTTGCCTTTAAGAAATTTGTAAATTCACTTTTACTTACCAAATACCAACAGAGAGGCAGAATTTTAGTTTTAAAAAATGTACACTGAGTGCCACCATTGTGGCAAAAAAAAAAGGGACCAAGAAACAAGCAAACCTCCCTCTAAAAACTAAAACCCCTTCTCATTTTGGTATGTTTCTAGTCTCTTTCAGAATTAGAACTTGAAAGCTTGGAAGGGGGCTCTGTGCATTTTACAGATGAAAAAATGAGGAGCAATTGACTCCAGGTCCCTCTGGCCAGATTTTGCTTTTCTCAGCTCTGGATCCTCAGGGTCAGAGGGAGAGAAGTGTCACAGGAGGGTTGAACTGCACATCAAAACTCAAAATATACTTTCTATGATTTGTTTATCCCTTGCTTCCTCATTTTATATTACTGTATCATCTTTCAGTCTAACCTCCAAATTCTTATCTCAACATAAAGTCATAATACTGATTCTCTGCTTCTTCATTTGATAAGTGGACATTTCCTTGAGGCATAGTAGAGTCCAGAAAAGACAGTGTCTATAAATAATTTTGTTTTGGTTTTTTAAATTTAAATTTATTTTTAATTGGATATTTTATTTGTAACACTACTGAACATACTGATAAAATATTCAATCCTTAAGTTTTAATTTGCTTTTTTAAAAAATTAACTGGAGCATGAAGAAGCTGGACTTTTCACTAAGAAATTACTTTTTAAATAATGCATTTATGATTATAAAATGTATGTGTAGATTTCAAGTTCTGATAATGGGGAAGTACCTTCTTTTGACTGCCCAGACAACAACTCTAGATACAATTAAAATAACTGTGTTGGCAACATCAGAGAGAGGGAGGAGCAGGGACATACTGGAAATGCTATTCGATAAAGGGAATTGCACTGTGCATTGCCCGTTTTTATGGTTTTTACACTTGGAGCAGGCCACAGCGTGTCACGTGGAGATTAAACCCAGTTATAAAGCCTGAATCTTCCTGTTGCATTGGAAGATAGAAGAACCACAATAGCTGGAAAGGGAGAGGACTGTTGAACGAGAGAACCGAAGGAAGCGAGCACCACCTTCTGTGTGTGCTGCGCTCTGCTTAGCCGCTCAGTCGTGTCTGACTCTGCGACCCCAGGGACTGCAGCTTGTCGGCTCCTCTGTCCCCTGGGATTCTCCAGACAACATGCTGGAGCGGGTTGCCGCGCCCTTCTCCAGGGGCTCCTCCCAAGCCAGGGGTCCAGCCCAGGTCTCCTGCAGTGCAGGCAGACTCTCTACCACTGAGGCACCAGGGAAGCCCACATTCTGTGTTTAAACTTCCCAAACCACGGGCTCGCCCTGAGCTGCGCTTTATGGTGCAGACTCTAGGCTAAAGCACAGATGGCCAGCAGGCACACGAAAAGATGCTCAGCGTCACTGATCATCAGAGAAATACAAATCACAACCACAATGAGCTATCACCTCACACCTGTCAGAATGGTCATCATCAAGCGTACCACAAGTAAACGTTGGCCAGCATTAGCACACTGTTGGCGGGGATGTGAATGGGTACAACCACTATAGAAAATAGTATGGCGGTTCCTCAAAAAACTACAAATAGAACCGTCATCAGTCAGTCAGTTCAGTCACTCAGTCGTGTTCGACTCCTTTTGACCCCATGGACTGCAGCACGCCAGGCTTCCCTGTCCATCACCAAGTCCTGGAGCTTGCTCAAACTCATGTCCAAGTTGGTGATGCCATCCAACCATCTCATCTTCTATCGTCCCTTCTCCTCCTGCCTTCAATCTGTCATATGATCCAGCTATTCCACTCCTGGATATATATAGGAAGAAAATGAAAACAATAATTTTAAAAGATACATGCACTCCAGTGTTCATAGCAGCATTATTTACAATAGCCAAGATGTGGAAGCAACCTAAGTGTCTACCAACAGGTGAGCAGATAGAGATGCAGCACATACGTACAACGGGGTATCACTCAGACATAAAGAAGAATGAAATTCTGCCAATTTTGCATCACAGTGTGTATCTCCATCTGCATTTATCTAATTTTTTTTCTCATGATTAGATTGAAGTTATGCATTTTTGGCAAAAGAATGTCACATTCTTTTGGCAAAAAGAATGTTTGTGCCTCAGATCAGAGGGTACAGGATATTGCCTCACTGATCTACTGTAAATTTAAAATTTTCCCTTTCTAATATATGTAGATACTTGGGGGAAGATACTTTGAGACAATGCAAAATTCCTCTTTCTGCTTAAATACTTACTCACTGTTTTCAGTATTCATTGGTGGATCATGCCTGCAGCAGTTATTACCACAGTGCTTGAATGGCACTTTTCTAATTTTCACACTTTTTTTCTATATTTACTGATTGTAATTTTTCTATAAAGAAGAGTTGTTTCTCCTCCCTTTATTTTTATTCAGCTATGTATTTATATCCTCATGGACTCATAGATTTGGTTCCACTTCATGAAACAGAAAACCAACTACCAGTGACTTAACCCAACAGGGGTTTAATGTTTGTTAGGTAACAAGACATCCGGAAGAGGCCCAGTACTGTCATGTCTCAAAGAAATCATTAAGGAAGCAAGCTCCCTCTGCTTTCTTTTTTTAAAAAAGATTATAGAAGTATATTTGATTTACAATGTTGTGTTAAGTTTTGCTGTATAACAATATGACTCAGTTATACATACATATATATACACAAATGTATATATGCATTCTTTTTCACATTCTTTTCCATTATCACAGGATATTGAATATAGTTCTCTGTGCTATACAGTAGGACACTGTCATTTATCCATTCTCTATGTAACACTTGCGTCTGCTAATTCCAAACTCTCAATCCATCCCTCCCCTGCACCCGTCCCCACTTGGCAACCACAGGTCTGTTCTTTGTGAGTCTGTTTTGTAGATAAATTCATTTGCATCATATTTTAGATTCCATATATAAGTGATGTCACATGGTATTTGTCTTTTGCTTTCTGATTTCACTTAGTATGATAATCTCTAGGCCCATCCATGTTGTTGCATTATTTCATTCTTTTTTATGACTGAGTAGTATTCATTGCATGTATGTACCACATCTTCTTTTTCCATTCATCTTTCAATGGACATGTAGGTTGTTTCCCTGACTTGCAAATTGTGACTACTACTGCTATGAACATATGCCTTTCCCCTCTCTAAACCTGCGTCCTAAGCACTTGACTATAATCTCACAGTCATGGAGTTGCTGCTGCAATTTCAAGCATTGGGTCCACGCTCCAAGCAAGAGGAAGAAGGACACGCATCTTTGAGACTGTTTCTGTTTATCAAGAAACTGGGCCCGTCTGCTCAGCTTTACTTACATCTCATTAGTCAAAACTGGGTCGCACAGCCAAGGGAGTCTAAAGAGGTAGTGCTGGGGGTATTTTTAACTGGGTATATTACAGCCCTAGGCCAAGGCAGGATTGATTAGTAAGGGAAAAGATTAAGAGTGTCCGCTTAGTGCCTCGGCCCGACTGTGTGTGTGCACAAGCTCCATCATGTGTCTATTCACCTCGTTTCCTGTTAGAGAACAGTCTGAAGGGAAGAAATATTTTCAATTTATTGACAATGGTCACTCTATCAGTCAAAAGCCAAGAAATGGCTTGCTCAAATTAGGATAATTTGTGGATGATTTATTTACAGGATATGGACAGGATGTACAAATGCCAACCAGAGGACTGCCCTATGCCAGGGCCACTAATGAAGGCACTGTTGGTACCCCTTGGCCCAGGACAGGGGAAGGGGCTGTGGGAATGCCAAGGGAAGAGAGGGATGCAGAAGAGATTGCCTTGTAAAGAACAGTGATTTTCTGTCAAGGGACACAGCCAGCTTGACTCAGCCTCAGGATCTCACCCTTCTCCGTCGAATCTCCCACTGCACATTCCCAGACTCCAAACACAGCCAGAGGGCAGAGAGCACCCAGGGGTTTGATGCCATCCCTTCAGGTTGCCCTCCAGGGCAGAATGCATCCAGAGGGGCAAACTGAGTGTCACCTGGCAGAACTGTCCTGTTTTGAACAATATTAAGTACAAATAGGCCCAGTTATTAATTTCAACAATTCCTTGGAGGTTACTGTAAATAGGCCTAACTTGTATAGGTGTAATCTTTGCAGTGAAAATATATCCCTGAAAAATTACCCCTAAAGCTCATTTTTATATACTTGCCTTTGAAAATATCAAACACTGGCCAACAAGAATAATGAGCAAATTCTTGTGTTTAGTTTCAACTGCAGCAGAAAGCGTGCTCCTTGGGACCAGACACATTCAAGTGTAAATCCTGTTACTCCCGATTACTAACCTGATGTTTGATCTTGGGCAACTAAGCATGCTAAGCCTCAGTTTCCCAATCTGCCAAATGGAAATAATAATAGGACCCATTTTGCTGGGTTGTGAGGGGATAAACTAGAATATTCATGAAATGCTTAATAGAGGATATGGCATACAGCAGGTGCTCAAGAAATGTTGGTTCCCTTCTTATGCTGTCCCCATGCAGGACCATCAGAGTCAATTTATGCAAAGTTTATGTGGAACCCTGAGTAGCCCATGGCTTATTTTCACAGTCTGTTTGCTCTTAGCAGCCTTGGCAGGTATGGGCTGCGGAGGGGCTGTTGATGACCACAGGTCATGGGCTGTTGAGGACAGAGAGACAAGGGGCAGTACTGCGGGGGCAGTGGGACCTTAGAAGGTTAATTCCGGCCAGACGCGAGGGCACTGGAGAGAAGTCAGCCGTAGGACAAGAGAAAGAAATTGGTAAGTACAAAAAAAAATCTGTGTTGAAACTTAGGAATGCTTGGAAAGTAAAGAAGTAGAGGAAGAAAAAGGAGAAGGGGAATGAGAAGACGAAAAGGAGGTGGAAGAAGAGAAAGAGAAGGGGGGAGCAAGGGAGAAAAAATGAGAGAGAGAAAGGAATGAAGGAAGCCAGAAACCAGGAAAAACTCTGTTTCTATAAGCAAAGTTTCTGAAATCCTATGACTGAATATTTAAGTATTTAAAATGTGGGATGAAGGTTGAACGTAGCCTGTCCTGGAAACAGCCCTGCTCTGGAGACCCTTGAGTCTGCAAACCATAGACCAGTCACTCAGCCACTCCCAGCTTTTGTTTCTTCATTGGTGAACTCAGCAGTGTCTTCCAAGTCCGTGCATCCATTCAGAGGGCACGGCAGGAGAAAAGTTCTCAGGCACTTCTGCCTGGCTCCAGTGCACAGCAGGCACCGGCTGAGAAGCCTTGGTTTTGGGGGTGGCAGTTGCCATGTAAACATAAGGTGGGATAAAATACAAAATAAACACAGCCTCACTGACCGGAAGAAATTCTTCTCTCGGGTGGAGGAGGGGAGAATATAAAGACGGGGACACTGAGCTTTGGCAAAGACAGCAGACATGAGCGATGGAGGCAGAAATACCACAGTTTCCACAGACTGTGGGTGATCGGCCCCAGGCTCCTTGGCCCCCTCTGCCTGGGCAGGGAGGAGCAGTGTGCCCCCAGAGTCTCCGCAAGCCGCCTCCCCAGGAATGCAGGTAATAGTACAGGGCACGCTCTCCTTCCTCCCGCAGGAAGGTGGAGGGGCAGCCCAGCCGGATTTCCTGGGTAATGTCTGCCCAGGTGGCCAGCCTGCAGCAGGCCCCTCGTTTTCCACGGGACTCCAATTTTCCCCTCTGCCTTCCAAAAGAAAACAGTTCGGCTCTAAGGCTACATAGCCTTCCGAGCTCCGTGCCTTGAGCTCTGAGTGGGCTCTGCTAAATGAAATTTGGAAAAAGGAAAAACAGATTTGAGGCTTGGCCAGACTTGGTGTGCACCATGACATCTGCAGTGTTGCCTTCTGAAAACATTCTTCCAGTAAGAGCTTAAACAGTGTTTTCCAGGAGCTTGGAGCTGAGGCCATCTGGATCCTCCCACAGCCCTTGGATGAAGGGAACTCAGACTGCTAATGTCTGTCCTTCCCAGCGGCGTGTCCCACCGAGCCTCAGCAAAGCATCCGGTGCTCCCGTAACCCTGCCTCCCAGTTCAAACTGTTTCTCCTTCCACTGGGGAGCGGAGGGCGGCAGATGAGGAGGGCTGTTGGTTCTGAGTCACTGTGCGTGAGTGTTCTTGTACTCCGATAGCAGCTCTCGGGTGGAGAACTCGGTCTAAGTTCATGAAGTCCATCTCGCGCCCACACTAGTCCTGTCTTCCGAGTGCCGTGGAGGAAGACGTCTGCGCGCGCGCTCGCTCTGAAGTTGGACAGACCTGGATTTGAATCTCACTTGCTGCTGGATGAGGTCAGCCCCAGTGTCCCCGGGCTGGAAAGGGGAGGGTCAGGAGCGCCCCGGCGCGGGGACCGGCTCGCGGGCTCCGCAGGCACGTGTGCGCCGCCTCGGCGGCCTCCCCCGCGAGGGCGATCAGGATGCCGGCGCTCGTCCTCTGCGTCGCGCCGGGCCTCCTCCGGGAGCCGCGCGGGTTGGGCGCGCTCCCAGGCGCATTCCTGGCCGGGCAGCCCCTCCTCCTCGGCTTTGGCCAAGGGGCCGGCGCCTCCCCGCCTCGCCGGGACTGTCTCTTGCGGGCGGCAGCGGACGCTCGTGGCCGCGGGAGCTCCAGGTCCGCGCGCGGCGCACCTGGATCCGGGACTGCGCCTCCCGAGCGCGGCGGGCCGAGCTGCGCTCCCGGGCTCCCGCTTCCCTCCCTACCCGAGCCGATCCGGGCCGAGCGGAGCCCGGTTCCCCGCAGGGGCGGCCGCGGCATCGGTTGGGACACCTCGGCGGGGGCGGCAGACCAAGTTATCTCCCCTTCCCAAACAGAAAGGTTCCGGTTGGCAAAGATGGTGCCCAAGTGCCCCCGGGCGCTCTTCCTTCTGCTGCTCTTCCTCGCCTGCCCCGAATCGCGGGCTTCCCAGGTCAGTGTCCCTCCCGCCAGTTCCCTGATCCTGCTTGCAGGGGAGGCCACGCCGAGGCCGAAGGATCTGGCTCGCCACATTCCCCCGGAATGCTCGGGCCGGGGGCTTGGAGCCAGGCTGGGGCTGGGGGTTCCGTTCCCTCATGTCATCGGATGCATCGCGGGCCGGGCGTCAGGGAGGACCCGGGCTGGTCTGAGCAGTTGGTGCGAAAGCCTCGGTCCGCTGCGGAGGGGGTAGAGAGAAAGAGACAGAGACAGAGAGAAACAGAGAGACAGAGACAGAGACAGAAGGCTCTGCCTGAGAAGAACTCCTAAGACGGTGGTCCTCCTCGGGTCTCCAGAAAAGCTTGCCGCTCACCCGAGTAGAGTGGAGGATGTCCCCTGCCTCCAACTTCCAACACTTAAATTTCTAACGGAAATATCATTCTTCCCACCAACTTTAAAAAAAAAAATTTTTTTTTAACACCAAAAACATTTTGTACTGGGGATATAGCCCCGGTGGCTCAGATGGTAAAGAATCTGCCTTCTTCTATGTGGGATCCCCAGGCTTGATCCCTGGGTGGGGACGATCCCCTGGAGGAGGGCATAGCAACCCTCCACTCCAGTATTCTTGGCTGGAGAATCCCATGGACAGAGGAGCCTCGTGGGCTACAGTCCATGGGGTCACAAACAGTCTGACAGGACTGAGCAACTGATATCATAATAGCCAATTTAAGCCTGTGACTCCCCCACCAAATTTCTTAGCAGTTCACAGCACTTCCCAGGCAGGGGTGGGCAGGGAGGTGTCTGAAGCAGCTTCACTCTGAGCCTGGGAGACCTTAGATTTGGGACTAAGTTTCTTTCCCAAACTTACAGGCAGCTTGCCCTTAGGTTTTCTCTCCCTGACTTGTGGCTATTGGAATCCAGATGGATTTATGTACTTGAACAGATTCATTTTTACATCAAGCAGCAAGGATTGATAGTTAGTAAAAATTAAGATAAAAATGCAGATTAAAGGGACTTCCTTGACGATCCAGGGGTTAAGACTCCTCACTTCCAAAGCAGGGGGAGCCGGTTGGATCCCTGGTCAGGGAACTAAGATCCCACATGCTGCAGCAGTGCTGTAGAAAAAGAAAAAAGAATTCAGTCAAAAGTGCGCTTTCAAAGGTGAGATTGGACCTGCTGAATTCCAAGCCAGCTATCACCAGACTGGTTCTGAAAACCGGAGACCCCGCCCTCTGTGACCACGTGTTCTCTGAGTTGTAGGGCAGCTGCCCCAACAACACCATCCACAGCAATAACAGTGACGGCAGTGTGTGTGTGTGTGTTCAGTCGCTCAGTCATGTCTGAGTCTGCGACCCCATGGACTGTAGCCCGCCAGGTTCCTCTGTCACTGGGATTTCCCAGGCAAGACTCCTGGAGTGGGTTGCCGTTCAGAAGGAAAGCTTGCCGAGTGACAGATGAACGCGTTTCTTTGCTAAGCATCTCCCAGGCTCTTCATTCTCAGAGCAGCCTTATGAGTTGGGAACTGTCACTACCCCCATTTTGCAGATGAGGGAGCTGAGGTCCAGGGAGATTGCGACTTACTCAGCATCACACAGCCTCATCTCTCTATCTTTGGCTCCAAGCCTTTTCCCTTCTCTACAGACTCTCACCCATGAACTGAATATCTGAACCAAGCAGGCATATCGGTGGCCACTTAGAAGCCCTTGGGATGCAGAAAGGGAGAATTTAGTTTAGACCAAACTTGGTCCATGTTAGTGTGGAATGGGGTGAGTTGCCATCGCAGGGACTCACTCGGCCACCAGGCCGCAGAAGGTCCCCGCAAGGAACCCACCTGGCAGAACAGTGGGGTTGCCCACTGCAGATTACAAAACAGCCTCAGGCCTGGAGTGCACAGTCCCTTAGTCAGCCCCCACCCGGGCCAGCAGAGGGCGCAGGGGAGACAGGATGCTGGGGGCTCTGTCCTGCTCTTGCTCTCTCAAGGTTACCTGGACAAGGTGAGACCTTGGCAGTTCTCAGAGGTTTGCATCCACTTTTCAGACAGGGAAGTAAGCTCTTTCAGGCTGTGTTCTCGGGGGAGACCTGGGTCCCGTCCCTGCCCTGCCATGCCCAGGCTTCCTCAAGTTCCTTATCCTCTAAACCTTGATTTCTTTACCTGCAGAAGCACCTGCCTCACTGGGCTTGGTGAGAGGGAAAGGGAGCAGAAGGGATTCTCCATGGAAGTTGGTTTAAAAATTCTAGTGAAACTGTCTTTTGCCCAAAACCCTGTGTAGGTTGGGGAATCTTACCCCCAGTCCCTGTCTGGCTTTTTCTCATGTCTGTCCTGAGTCACTTTGAAAGACTTTTGAGATGTGCTGTGGGAGAACCAGTGGTCCTGGTGAAGGAGGGGAGGTTGAGCGGTGTGGGGATCCCATAAGTGGGGGCCCTTTTCCAACACTGCAGCCCACTCTGTGGTCTCGCCCTGGGAAGAGAAACAGCCTTGATGGGCAGACAAGAAAGGAAGGATGCTTAACAAAGCTCCATGCCTCACCCTTCTCCCCCGTGGTGGCTCTCAACCTCCTCGTCGGCTGTGGGATGCAGGTGCTATAGTATTTCAGAATATTTCACTCTCTCCAAAACCTCTCCTTGAGATCAGTTGTCACAGGGTTCCAAAATCCTCTGTTAGAGATTCACTCTTTTGACTGTCTACTCCCATTGGATACATTGCTTTTTAGGGTTTGTTGGGGAAAAAATGTCTTTAGTGTACATTTCCATGATTTTAACCATAGAGCTATGCTCTATATTTGGCCATCTCCACCACAGTCAGGAGATAGAATGGTTCCACCACTTCAAAATGACATCATGATGCCCTATGTAGGCACATGTCTGCCCACTGCAGCCCCTGGCATCACTGATCTGTTCTTCATCATTATAGTTTTTCATCTTCATAGTGTCATATAAATGGAAGCAAAAAGTATGTAGGCTTTTGATTCTGACTTCTTTAACTTAGCATAATGTATTTAAGATTCTTCCATGTCATTCTGGGAATTCACAGTTCCTTCCTGTTGCTGGGTGGTATTCCATCGTGTGGACATATCACAGTCTGTCAGCTCAGCCATTGAACTTAATGACTCCCATGCTGTCAATTCCAATTTTGGGTGACTATGACTAAAGCTGCGGTAAATATTCCCCATACAACTTTTTGTGGAAAGTGAACACTCATTTCTCTTGGGTAAATATCTAACAGTGGGATTGCTGGGTCTTTTGGTAAGTTTATCTTTAACTTTGTAAGAAGCAGCTAGGTTATATTCCATCCAGTTTTATCATTTTACATTCCTACCAGCAGTGCATAAAAAACCTAGTTACCCTGCATCTTCACCAGCACTTAATATTATTAGGTTTGTTTATTTGTCTCCAAGTCACTCTAATAATGGGTGTGGAATGATATCTCATTTTGGTTTAAATGCCATTTCTCTAATGACTGATAATATTGGCACCTCTTCATGTGCTTATTTGACATTTGAATCGTCTACTGGGTGAAGTGTCTATTCAGGCACTCTGCCCATTTTCCAAATGGGTGGTTTGTTTTCTTATGGTTAACTTTTACATATTCTTTATCTATTTTAATTAGAAATCCTTTTTTCAGGTGTGTGAGTTGCTAATATTTTCTTCTTGTCTGCAGCTTGTCTTTTTTTATTTTTAAATTTTATGTTAGAATAGAGTCCCTTTGACTGCAAGGAGATCCAACCAGTCCATCCTAAAGGAGATCAGTCCTGGGTGTTCTTTGGAAGGACTGATGCTGAAGCTGAAACTCCAGTACTTTGGCCACCTCATGCAAAGAGTTGACTCACTGGAAAAGACCCTGATGCTGGGAGGGATTGGGGGCAGGAGGAGAAGGAAACGACAGAGGATGAGATGGCTGGATGGCATCACCGACTCGATGGACATGAGTTTGAGTAAACTCCGGGAGTTGGTGATGGACAGGGAGGCCTGGCGTGCTGTGATTCGTGGGGTCGCAAATAGTCGGACACGACTGAGCGACTGAGCTGAACTGAACTGAGAGCTGATTTACAAGCTGTGTTAGTTTCAGGTACACAGCAAAGTGATTTAATCATACATATTCGTATATCTGTTCTTTTTCAGATTCTTTCCCCATATGGGCTATAACAGAATATTGAGTGCAGTTCTCTGTGCTCTATAGTAGGTCCTTGTTGGCTATCTATTTTATACAGAATAGTATGTTTATGTTAATCCCAAGCTTCTACTTTATCCCTCCTCCCTCACTTTTCCCCTTTGGTAACCATAAATTTGTTTTCTAAGTCTTTGAGTTTGTTTCTGTTTTGTAAATAAGTTCATTTGTATCATTTTTATTTTTAGATTGTACCTGTAAGTAATATCATATGGTATTTCTCTGACTTCACTTCATTTAGGATGATAATCTCTAGATTCATCCATGTTGCTACAAATGGCATTATTTCATTCACTGCAGCTTGTCTTAACAGTGTCTTTGCCAGAGCAAAGGTTTTTAATGTTGATAAAGTCTAACTGATTAATTTTTTTATTTTTATAGATTTTGCTTTTGGTTTTAAGTCTAAGAACTCTTTGACTCCGGATCATTAAAGTTTTCTTGTATGTTTTTTTCTAAAATTTTTATAGTTTTGCTTTTTTACATTTTGAGCTATGATCTGTTTTGAGTTAATTTTTATATAAAGTGTGAAGTTTATGTTAAGATACATGCTTTTAAAGGCAGTTCTCAATTGTAGGGGCTTCTCAGCAGGTAAAGAACCTGCCTGTGAATGCAGGAGATGTAAGAGATGCGGGTTCGATCCCTGGGTCAGGAAGATCCCCTGGAGGAGGAAGTGGTAACCCACTCCAGTAGTCTTGCCTGGAGCATCCCATGGACAGAGGAGGCTGGTGGGCTACAGTCCCTGGGGTCTCAAAGAGTTGGACACGACCAAGAACGTGCACATGTACATATGTGGCATTTAATATTCGGTCTTCCAGTGACATGAAAATGACATGTCTTTCCATTTATTTAGAGCTTCCTTGATTTTTTCCATCAGTATTTTTAAATTTTCAATGTGAATATGCTTTGTTAGATTTAAAATCTAAGTATTTAATTTTCGGAGCTATTTTAAGTAGTATTCGTTTTAAGATTTTTTCATTTCCAATGCTATATTCCTAGACTATGGAAATTCAGTGGGCTTTTCTGTGTTGACATGGTATCCTGTGACTTTGTGGAACTCACTTATTAGTTATAGGGATTTCTTTTTGTAGATTCCCTCAGATTTTTTACATAAACAATCAGGTTATCTGTAAATAGGGGCAATTCTATTTCTCCCTTTTTTATGCACATGCCATTTATTTGTTTATTTAGCCTGATTACACTTATTAAACTTCCAATACTGTGTTGAGTAACAGAGTGGACATCCTTGCTGTGGGAAGGATGAGTTCAGCTTTTTGTCTGTTTTTTAAATATTTATTTAATTTATTTATTTGCACTGCAACGTGTGGGCTCTAGTTCCCTGACGAGGGATGGAACCTGGGCCCCCGGCCTTCGGAGTGCAATGTCTTAGCCACTGGACCACCAGGGAAGTCCCGCATTTAGTTTTCTAATGTTAAGTGGGATGCTAGGCTGTAGGTCTTTCGTAGAAGCCATTTGTCAGGTTAAGGTTTTCTAGCCATAGCTTAGTAGAGTTTTTATTATAGTTCAGTTTAGTTCAGTTGCTCAGTCATGTCCGACTCCTTACAACCCCATAGACTGTAGCACCCCAGGCTTCACTGTCCATCACCAACTCCCAGAGCTTACTCAAACTCATGTCCATTGAGTTGGTGACGCCATCCAACCATGTCATCCTCTGTTGTCTCCTTCTCCTCCTGCCTTCAATCTTTCCCAGCATCAGGGTCTTTTCAAATGAGTCAATTCTTCATATCAGGTGACCAAAGTATTAGAGTTTCAGATTCAGCATCAGTCCTTCCAATGAATATTCAGAACTGATTTCCTTTAAGATAGACTGATTGAATCTCCTTGCAGTCCAAAGTACTCCCAAGAGTCTTCTCCAACACCACAGTTCAAAAGCATCAATTCTTCAGCACTCAGCTTTCTTTATGGTCCATCTGTACATGACTACTGAAAAAACCATAGCTTTGACTAGGCAGACTTTTGTTGGCAAAGTAATATCTCTGCTTTTTAATATGCTGTCTAGGTTGGTCATAGCTTTTCTTCCAAGGAGCAAGCGTCTTTTAATTTCATGGCTGCAGTCACCATCTGCAGTGATTTTGGAGCCCAAGAAAATGAAGTCTCTCACTGTTTCCATTGTTCCCCCATCTATTTGCCATGAAGTGATGGGACCGGATGCCGTGATCTTAGTTTTCTGAATGTTGTGGTTTAAGCCAACTTTTTCACTCTCCTCTTTCAATTTCATCAAGAGGCTCTTTAGTTCTTTGCTTTCTGCCATCAGGGTGGTGTCATCTGCATATCTGAGGTTATTGATATTTCTCCCAGCAATCTTGATTCCAGCTTGGGCTTCACCCACCCCAGCATTTCGCATGATGTACTTTGCATATAAAGTAAATAAGCAGGGTGACAGTATATGGCCTTGATGTACTCCTTTTCTGATTTGGAACCAGTCTATTGTTCCAAGCCCAGTTCTAACTGTTGCTTCCTGACCTGCATACAGATTTCTCAGGAGGCAGGTCAGGTGGTCTGGTATTCCCATCTCTTTTAAGAATTTTTCAGTTTGTTGTGATCCACACAGTCAAAGGCTTTGGCATAGTCAATAAAGCAGAAGTAGATGTTTTTCTGGAACTCTTGCTTTTTTGATAATCGGATAAACGGAGGTTGGCAATTTGATCTTTGGTTCCTCTGCCTTTTCTAAATCCAGCTTGAACATCTGGAAGTCCATGGTTCATGTACTGTTGAAGCCTGGCTTGGAGAATTTTGAACGTTACTTTGCTAGCGTGTGAGATGAGTGCAATTGTGCAGTAGCTTAAAATTCCTTGGCATTGCCTTTCTTTGGGATTGGAATGAAAACTGACCTTTTCTAGTCCTGTGGCTACTGCTGAGTTTTCCAGATTTGCTGGCATATTGAGTGCAGCACTTTCACAGCATCATCTTTTATTACTGTGATGATATTATAGCATCATCACAGCATCTTTTATTATAAATGGATGCTGAGCCGTATCACATGCTTTGTCTCCCTCAACTGATATGATCTCATGGTTATTCTTCAGTCTGTTATTAAAGTGGATAGCATTGATTGACTTTTTAAAATTTAGTTTAATTAAAAGAACTTTAATTGTAGTATAATGGATTTACAATGTCATGTGATTTTCTAATTTTGAAACCAGTCTTGCACTCCCAGGTAAACCCTAATTGGATCATGTCATCTCATACATTGTATATATTTCTGGATTTTGCTTGCTAATATTTTGTGAGAATTCTTGCATCTTGTTGATGAGGGATATTGGTATATAGCAGGGATCAGCAGACTATAGCCCATATCCATATGAACCATTTCCAGCCCACTGGTGCTCACATCTGGCCACACTGATTCCCTTACACGTCACCATCGCTGGTTTTTGCACTACAACTGTACAGGTGAGGAGTTGCAACAGAGACTCTATGGGCTGCAAAGTTGGGAAATTTGACTCTCTGGCCCTGTTTCTACAGACAATTTGCTGACCCCTCATCTATGTATTTCTTCTACTGTCTTTGCCTGGGTGCATTACCATGATAACACTGGCTTCCTAAAATGAATTGTGAGTTGTCCCCTTCTCTTCTGTTTTCTGGAAGAGACTCCATAGAGGTGGTGTCAGTTCCCCCTCGCAGTGTTTGATAGAATTGACTAATGAAACCATGTGGGCTTGGAGATTTCTCTTCTGGAAGATTCTTAACTATGGATTTTCTTTGACAGATATAAAACTACTTAGGGTAGCTTTTTTTTTTCTTGGGGGTGATTTTTGGTAGTGTGGCTTTCAAGAAATTGTTCCATAGTCATCTCTCTCTTTCTCTTGAGGCAACTGTTTTCAAATGCCCTGGAAATTATTCCACATTTCTAAATAATTGATCTCCTGTAATGACAGATGAGTACTTTGTTCCATTGTTCACTACAGAACTAAATAACCTACCATGATTAATTTTGTTTCTTGTGTAACTTTTTGGTTTCCCTCAAAGTTTTTCTCCTTTGCCCTATCCGTCCTCTACATAAGCACAGTAGTTTCCAAAAATCTCTTTCCTGGTCCCTATTCTGCCGGGCTCCTTGCCCCTGGATTCCAGTTTTGCTGAACCTTCTCTTGGCTCATAGTCCTGCGGCTACCCAGGGACTTTGGCCTGGACTGGAGTTTACGTTTTCTGGATCATATGCCTTCCTCTTTCTTGGCTTCTTCCCTAGTTTTTTTGAACCCATTGTCAGGAAAATGATGTTTTAATTCACTATCCTTGTCCTTCCCTAGTCACTTTCCCACTGTAGATGTTACACTTGTCCTTCTTTGAAACTTTAAAGCAGACAATGGTAGCACCATTATCCCCACGCTGTAGACAGGGAGCCTGAGGCACCCGAGACAGTAGCAACTGAATCCTTGTATTAGGATCAAAGCCCGAGGGAGGAGTGAGAGGGGGGGAAAGATGCCCCATCCCCTGTACCACACTGACTGAGACGGAGGGAAAGGAGGTGGTGAGGGTTCGATACCTATTCCCTGGTCTGAGAACGAATGAGATGAAAAAGGGTGGAAATATGAAAATCTGAGCACGTTCCATCCTGGTGTAATGTTGTTATCATCCAGGGTTCTTGGCCTTCCCCAATCAAAAAAAATTGACTACAGACCAGGCAAGTTCAGACAAGGCTTTTTGGGGCCTCTGCTGCAGCAGGTGGGATCAAGAACAGATAACAATTTCCCTTGCTCACTCGCTCCCCAAGGGAATGGGAAAGCTTGTTCTTTATATGGGGGTGTAGGTAGGTAGGAGTGTGACCAGCAATCAGGCGGGAAGGGTGGCTTAGGTACTTTGTCCGCCCCTCTGGTGGTGTAGAGTGCAGAGGGCATGCACAGTACCTGCTTTTGCTCCAGTCTCCGCAAAAGTGGCAGTTGGGCCTTTTGGTCTCTATACCCAGAATTTGCCCCAACTGTGCACGCACGCAGTTATTTTTAGTCTCATACAGTTTCTTTGTATTTCCCTACTTGAGAAGAGTTGTGTCCAGCGCTGCAGGGTCCCAGGTCCCAGCCTGTCTCAGTTGTGGTCAGTTTATCAATGTCAATTCCGTTGCCAGTTTAGACGGATCGCCTGGGGCTGTCTGGAGCCTAGGTTGGGATGGATTGTTGTTCACTTCTGAGCTCAATGTGAAAGAACACCATTAGAGAGGTATCTGCCTTGATTAGAGAGGTATCTGCCATGCTCGTAGCACCAAGAGTATTTGCCAACCCTGCTGCAGGGTTTTTTAACCAGTCCTTTTATTAGAGGGCTTCCCAGGTGGTGCTAGTGGTAAAGAATCTGAGTGCCAATGCAGGAGATGCAAGAGACTTGGGTTCGATCCCTGGGTCTGGAAGATCCCCTGGATGAGGAAATAGCAACCCACTCCAGTATTCAAACCTGAAGAATCCCATGGACAGAGGAGCCTGGCGGGCTACAGTCTACGGTGTCACAAAGAGTCAGACACAACTGACTTTAGTTCACCCTGTTTTAGAAGGATACGTGGAGATGAACCACAGCTACCATGATGTGTGAATCATTCAAATCAAAGATGAGTTATTTCATAAAACACATATTTGATGCCTGCCATGGCCCATGGGCTTCCTGGTGGCTCACAGGGTAAAAAATCATGTGATTGATATGTGGGAGACCCGGGATCGATTCTTGGGTCAGAAAGATCCAACTGAAGAAGGGCATGGCTACTCACTCCAGTATTCTCGCCTGGGAGATCCCATGGACAGAGGAGCCTGGTGGGCTACAGTCTGTGGAGTTGCAAAGAGTCGGACACAACTGAGTGACTGACACTTTCACTTTCATGGCCCATTCACCAAGAACCAAACAGACAAGGATCCTGCATTTGGTTCTGATCGAGCTGCTCTGAATCTGGAATTGGCTGATCAGGTCACCAGTTTGAGCAGGACTCAGCTCAGCTATTCTGCTCACGGGCTCCGGGCTCCACTCTCTAGGCCTGGGCTCCTCTGGGTCTGTGGACAGATGCCGGGGTAGCCACAGCTGGGTGGTCCAGGGTGCCTCTGCTCCATGCAGTGCCCCGTCCTCCAGCAGGCTGGCCTGGGTTTTCCACATGTTAGAGAGTGGTCGAGGGCTAAGCCTAGCAGAATGCATCAGTATTCCTGAGATGCTGGTCTGCCATGAAGCTAAGATTTCGGTTTCAGTCAGGTGGGGTGGGGCCAACAGATCAGGAGACAGTGCTGGGGAAAAGATAGCATGTTATTAACACTTAGAATTCTCGAGAGAAGGGGGTCACAGAAAAAACATCAGACAGAGAGAGGGATGGAAACTTTGGGAAAGCCTGTACTGGGGGTCTTGAGGAAAGGAATGGGTGAGACGGGTTAAGGACACTAACCGAGTTAGGACTGGCTAGTTGAAATAATGTGAGTGAGATGGTAGTATAGGGCTGTTGCTAGTTGTGTGTTGCTGGACCCTGGGCTTGTTGGTGGGGCATGGCTAATGGGGATGTTAGTGTCTCACAAGTGTCAGACCAGATAATCAGGGGGATGGGCTCAGGTTTGGTTGGTTTACCACCTAAGGTGTGCTGGGCATGGGCAAGGAGGGTCTTGTGTTGTTTGCTGCCTCTAGGAATTTGCTAGCCCCTCCCCACCAGAGGGACAGTCCATGCCAATTCAGCACAGCCCCAGATGTCAAAACATCAGATTCAGAAACTAGACAATGAGGTTAATCCAGAGCCAGCCTTGGAACTGGTATATGGCTGCCAGTGTGTTCTGCCGGCCAAAGCAAGTCACAAGACCTGGCCGTATCCGGAGATGGGAAAGCAGACGACCCCCTGGATGGGAAGACCAGCAGAGCCTCTTGCAGGGAGGGCGAGATTGCCATTCTGCATACGTTCATCAGTAATGATCCATGGATTCACTCCCCACACGCACAGTGTTTAGACAAATGGGTGGGTTCAGGGTGAGGATGGTTGACTGGAAGGCCGTCCTGGCATCTTCCCCTTTCTCCAGCAGCCTCCATCTTTCCTTGGCACCTTCAGCAGTGTGACTCTTTCCCAGTCCTGTCAAGGCCTGCCCTGATTGCAGTGAGGAGCCGAGATCCCTTTGCTCCGCTGGGGCAGTTTCTAGCCCTCGGGGCATTGGTCAGTGCAGGCTGAGGGTGTGGACCGGAGGTGGCCAGCTGAGGAAGGGGACAGTGCACTGGGCCCTTGGGCTGGGCTGGACTCTTCCAGGTAGGAACTGATGCCTCCTATGCCTGCTCACCCTGGCAGTCCTGTGGACACCTGCCTTGATTCTCGGCAGACCAGCCAGTGCCCGTGGAGCGCTCCCCCTGCCCCTGGGGCACCAGTCTCCTTACACACAGCCACCCTGACCGGCCTCCTCGTCAGCTGCCCCGGGAGGAGCGTCTGTCTCCTGCGTGTGGACAGAGACTGGACTATGCCCCTCATCAGTAGGGAGAGTGGTGGGACCGCCAGGGTTCTCCAACTCTCCCCAGGCTTGTGCAGCCCTGGGGCCACAGGGCAGACTCCCTGGGTGGATAGAACTTCCTTTGTCCTTTCAATGTCTCCACCCGAGTCATCCCTGCTTCTTTGGGACTGCCTGAAACTTAAAATAAGGACATCACAGACTTTTTCATTTAGAAGAAAATTGTTTCGTTTAGTTGCTCATTCATGTCTGATTCTTGTCAGCCCATGGGCTGTGGCCCCCCAGGCTCCTCTGTCCATGGAATGAATATTCCAGACAAGAATACTGGAGTCGGTTGCCATTTCCTTCTCCAGGGGATCTTCCCGACCCAGGGATCAGGGTCTCCTGCACTGCCAGCAGATTCTTTACCGTCTGAGTCACCAGGGAAACCTCTAACACACGAGTACCTGTAGGTAAAAAGAGACAAAACACAAAACTACGTTCAGAAAAACATCAGACACCTTCAGCCATTTACACCGTAATGTGAAAACATACAGACTTGTCAGTATCAGCTTGGAGCGCTTTCTCTGCGTAATTAGAGGTTTTACCTTCCCAGAAGGAATCTAAGTAGTAAGACAATGTGCTCATTCAGCAAGTATGTCCTGAGCGCCTGTCCTGCCGGGTGCTGTCCTGGGTCTGGGGAGCAGCCTGTCTGTGTTCTGGCTCCGCTCTTCCTGGCTGAGTGACCTGGGGCGAGTTCCTGCCTTTTCTGTCAGTGCTCCCCTCTGAGACCCTGTCTCATGGGGCTATAGGAGGACAAAGTGAATGGCACTCAGAGAACGGGTCTCAGTGTGTGACACAGACCCTGCTCTCACATGGCCCGCCAAGCATGCAGAGAAAAACAGGACAGACCGGAAAGTATCCAGAGGCAGACAATGGAAATGGGGTGTTGTATTGGAGGGTGGCCAGGAGGCTGCCCTACACTCGGTGGGCAGGTAAGAGCCCTCTGAGAAGGGTGCTTCTAGTGAAAGTGGAAAGACTGACTTTCAAGGACCGGGGGCAGAATCTGGACAGAGCACAGGCCCAGTGCACAGGCCCTGCGGTCGAAATAAACTTGCTAAGCTACACGGAAGCTAAGGGCTTCCCAGGTGGCACTAGTGGTGAAGAACCTGCCTGCCAGTGTCGGAAACATAAGAGACACTGGTTCGATCCCTGGGTCGATGGGGAAGATCCCCTGGAGAAGGAGATGGCAACCCACTGCAGTATTCTTGCCTGGAGAATTCCAAGGACAGAGGAGCCTGGCGGGCTGCAGCTCATAGTGTAGCAAGGAGTTGGACACGACTAAAGTGACTTAGCATGCAGCAGAAGGTGTGTGGAGAAACACAGAGGTCAGAATATTGGAACCCAGAAGGTGTCCGATCTGGACACGGTTGAAGGTGGCAGGGCTTGATCACACAGCTTTGGAAGCAGAATAATGCTCCCCCCACCCCCCAAGATATCTATGTTCTTATCCAGGAAATCTAAGAATCTTACCCTGATTTTAGTGTTGGAGTTCTACCAGACCGTAAGATAATAAATGTGTTGTTTTAAGCGGCCGGGTTTGTGTTGATTTGTTAGAGCAGCAACAGGAAAAGAATCCACCCTGTCAGTGACATGGAGAGGAGTTTGCCTTTATTTTCATGGGTGGGGAGCCATTGGCGGGTGGAAACAAGGAAGTGATGCATGTGGCCTCTGACCTCTGTCTTCGGGAAGCTCAGATTGCAGGCGGGCCGGGAGCAGCAGGAGGGACACAGGTCCAGGACAGGATGGTTTTCGTGTCACGTCTACCTGCTCACCCAGAAATGCTTGGGATTTTTCGCTAGGGAGGGTAGAAGGATCAGAAAGTACACCACGTCTGTCATTCAGCCCTTCACAACCGTGCAGGTGACTTTCTCTAAGGGCGGGACTTCCGAAGCACCGCCTCCCACGAGGGGCCACGCCCACCGCGGCCAGCCCATCCTTCCCTTCCCTTCTGCCTGGGCTGCCGGCCAAGACCAGCCCCCCCCCCGTCTCCCTCCACCTCTTTGCATAGCCGCAGGAGACCAGGTCAGATCCGGATAATTCACTTTCACAGGTCTCAGAAATCTGGGGTCATGTGTGAATGTGCACACACCTGGGCCGACGTTCCCAGAAGGGTCTGTGCATGTGTCTTGGGAGGGGCTGCTGGGGCACTGAGCGGGTCCACTGGCAAACTGGGGCCTCCTCTGAGCCCCTCGTCCTGGTTCTTTTGGGCTGAAGAAATGGGCAGAATGTGCTCTTCAAAGGGTGGACTGGACGCGATGTGGCAGGGAAGGTTGCCCCACCATCCATCAGCCAGATTAGATTCCCTGAGCCTCAGTTTTTCTAAGGTGTGAAATGGCTAGGCCATGGTGCCCAGATATTTGGTGAAACACCAGTCCCAGTGAAGCTATTTTTTAGATGTGATGAGTGTTAAATTGTGGACTTTGAGTAAAGCAGGTTACCTTTCATAAAGAGGGTGGGCTTCATCCCAAAGACTGAGGTCCTGGGAGAAGGACGGCGTTCTGCCTTCAGACAGCCTTTGGATATGCAACACCAGCTCTTTCCAGGTCTCCAACCCCCACACTGCACGGGCCAATTCCTTAAATCTCTCTCCTCCTCACTCTTTCACTACGGGAGATGTGCATATATTGAGTTGGCCAAAAAAATTCATTAGGGTTTTTCCGTAAGATGTTATGGAAAAATCTGAATGAACTTTGGGGCCAACCCAATACAATTGGTTCTGCTTGATTCTGTTTTTCTGGAGAACCCTAAGACAACGGCCTTGGGCAGCTGCCCCCCAAAATTCCCCCACTTCTCCCAGAGGTGTCCTTTCTTTCCCCTTCAGTGTGGTTGCTGGGTCAAGGTCACTGGGATGAGAGAAGTCAGGGAGTTATAACTGCTTCTGATTTGGTCTAAAGTTTAAAAAAAAATCTTTCAGAGGAAACAAAACATGTGTGAATTCTACATGACTCACATGCAGAGGGCCTCAAGCCTTGGCTAGCAGGCACACGCTTGGCAAGTGTGCTCTATCCTTTCATAGACCTAAAGTCATCAAAACATCTGTGTTCCCATTAACAACATGCTGACGTGACGCATAGCTGTGGCTTAGAGGAAACTAATGCAAGACGGCCCATCCGAGGTCCAAGGGGTCATCTGCAGCCTGGTCGTCTGCAGGGGCCTGGGCTTCTGTTGTCACTGTTGTCACTGAGGTGGCTCTTAGAAATAGTCTCTTTTCCAAGACTGATGTGAGGATGGCCATCAAGCCAGGTCACGTGAGAAGAGAGCCTCAAGGACACCTCCACCCACCAGTCCGGCATGCCCTGGCACTTCAGTGCTTGGAGAACTGGGCTTCATCTGTGAACTGAGCCCAGACGGCAAGGAGGCCTGGATGGGGCTGGAGGGTCCACCCACCAAGTTCTGGCACGGGGTTGCAGTGAGCTGGGGACACAAACTGTCTTTGTCTGTGTCCAACCCTGGGCCAGCAGGTGGGGTCTCTGAGCAGCTTGGTCTCCCAGGAAGAGAAGTGTTTAACCTCTGAAGTGTCCCCACCAGCTCCATCAGAATTAATATTGTAAGAGGATGAGTTGGAAAGAAGATAGGCAAGACTTTCCCCGGATGTGGCGTGGGGTGGATGGAGTACAGTTCTGTGACCTCCTTGCTCCTGGAAGCCTTAGACCCAGTCCCCTACCACCTGGCTGTCAACATTGGCTGGTGTGTTCTGGAACCATCTCTGCCACCTCCACCCCAGCTTGGAAAGAGCAGGTGGAATACCTGCTGTTTCTACTCCCTCTGCTTCTGGTCTTTTCTGCAAACATCACTCTTGGTGTTTAAATTCACAGGAAGGCCCAGTGCTCTGAAGGAGAGCTTGAAATGGGAAATCTTGATCTTTTTCTCCTCAAGGATGGGAGAGTTTCACTGAATGTCTTTTCTTGGTCCCATTACAAATAAGTTATTAATTCAAAGAAATGAAAACTAATTTTCATTATTTATTGTCAACGGCCTATGCCAAGCATGGATGGAGACCAGTATTGAAACGATGCAGATTTAGGCCATTTGAGGAGCTCTTTTAGAAAAATATTAAAAGTGAGGGTCCTGGGGACTTCCCTGGTGGTCCAGTGGTTAAGACTGGGCTTCCAGTGCAGGGGGTGTGTATTTGATCCCTGGTCGGGGAACTAAGATCCCATATGTGCACGGTGTGGCCAAACAGTAAAAATTTTAAAAAGTGAGGTCCTGGAAGAGACCTGGGAAAGTGGGGGCCCTAAGATAGGCCTTCCTTCCCTGGTGCAGACCCCTCTTCTTGTCAGCCCCATCCAGACTTGACCTTCACCCACTCATAGCCTTGCTGAGCCTTCCCACCTAAGTAGGAGGTTCTTTTTTACAGTTAGGGTCTGGGAGCCTGAGATGGGAAGCCAGCAGTCACCATGGTGGGGACAGGCTGAAATGCATGTGGGTGACACCAGATGGTCCAGCCTGTTTCTTGTCCCCCAGTCCTGCAGGCCCTTGAAGCCCCTCAAAGCCCCCTTGTCTACGTTTACAAAGAAGGAACTGGTCTGTTCCCTTGTGTGGCTTCTCTTGGCCGAAAGCACATACTGGCAGGCGTGGGAGGGGAAGTGGGCAGACAAACGGAAGGGGACTGAAGAGAACACAGAGGAAAGAAGCATACTGAGGCGCAGGGTCTGACTTCTGCTCTGCTCACTGGTGTGGAAACAACGCCACAACTTGGAGCCAAGGATAAAGCGCTAACGCAGGACCTGCATCCGCGGTCCGGCAGCTGTCAGGTGACGCCTGTGCGTGTACGAGGGTGTGTCTGATCCAAATGTTAAAACCACACCAAACGGGAACAGTGCTTGTCTGTGGTCATGGGGCTTGTCCTTTGTTCTGATGCGTTCTTCTGGATTTAGAGTGGTTTTGCAGAAAGTATGCTTTATTTTTCTGACCAAGCAAACTGACAGAGCTTTCTCAGTTTGAAAAGGGGAGATGCTTAGGTTCTCAGCCCCCGCCTTGTGACCTCATTTGTCCCCGTATTTCCATATAATGTGAACCTCTTGAGCTCTTGACTCGGTCTGAAGGTTTCTAGTCCGTCCCTCTGCTCTGCAGATGAATTCAGTTATGCCATTGCTGAGGTCCCTACAGGCGACAGATTCTGAGCATGGCGCCCATGGGCTCCATTTCTAGCAATTTGGGACCAAGGAGCTGGCCTGTTAGTAGTAGCTGCTGCATAAACACATCAAACCTCAGGCAATCACTCTTTCCACTGCTCTGGCACCCTGGTGCTCCCCTGCCGAGCTAGCTTGCCAAGAGGACAAGGATCTCCCTTTTTTCCCCTTGTGAACTTTATTTTTCCTCCTTCTCCCAGTTTTATTGAGATAAAATTATATAATATAACATAAATGTGTGATAGCATTATATTAGTCCAAGGTATGGGGCTTCCCCAGTGGCTCCAGTGGTAAGGAATCTGCCTGCCAGTGTAAGAGATGTAGGAGATACAGGTTTGATCCCTGGGTCAGGAAGATCTCCTGGAGGAGGAAATGGCAACCCATTCCAGTATTCTTGTCTGGAAAATCCCATGAACAGAGGAACTGGATGGGTTACAGCCCATGGGGTCGCAGAATCAGACGTGAATAAGCACACATGCACACCGCACAGTCCAAAGTAGATACAAAATAATGATTTCATATACATATATATTGTGAAATGATCACCACAGTAAATTTAATTAAAATCCAACAACTCACATAGTTGCAGTTTTTTTCTCATGATGGGAGCTTTTGAGATCTATTCTTTTAAGGGACTTTCCTGACAGTCTGGTGGTTAAGACTCCGTACTTCCAATGCAGGTCCCACAGGCTGCATGGCCAAAAAAAAAATCTACTCTCATCAACTTTTAAAAAATTCATTAATTTATTTACCTTTGGCTGTGCTGGGTCTTCGTTGCTAGTGGACATTAAAGTTGTTCGCATGTCTTAGCTATTGAAAATAACACTGCAGTGGGCATGGGGGTGTGTATATCTTTTCAAAATACAACTTTGTTTCCTTTGGAATTGCTAGATCATCAGTTCAGTTCAGTTGCTCAGTTGTGTCCAGCTCTTTGCAACCCCATGGACTGCAGCACACCAGGCCTCCCTGTCCATCACCAACTCCTGGAGTTTACCCAAACTCATGTCCATTGTGTCGGTGATGCCATCCAACCATCTCATCCTCCGTCGTCCCCTTCTCCTCCTGCTCTCAATCTTTCCCAGCATCAGGGTCTTTTCACATGAGTCAGTTCTTCACATCAGGTGGCCAAAGTATTGGACTTTCAGCTTCAGCATCAGTCCTTCCAATGAATATTCAGGGCTGATTTCCTTTAGGATGAACTGGTTGGATTTCCTTGCTAGATCATATGGTAGTTCTATTTTTAATTTTTTAAGTAAACTCCGATCTGTTTTCCATTGTGGCTGCACCAATTTACTTTGCCACAAACAGGGAACAGGGTTCACATTTCTCCACATCTTCACCAATGCTTGTTATTTCTTGTTTCTTCTATAATAGCCATTCAAAAGGAATGTGGTGATACTTACTGTGGTTTTGATTTGCATTTTTCTGATGATTAGTCATGTTGAGCATCTTATTATGTACCTGTTGGCCATCTTTGGAATGTCTTCTTTGAAAAAACTGTTCAGAACCTCTGCCCATGTTAAAATCAGATTTTTGTTTCAGCTTAGTACACTCAGTTGTGTCCGACTCCTTGAGACTCCATGGACTGCAGCATGCCAGGCTTCCCTGTCCTTCACCAACTTGATTTGGAGCTTGCTCAAACTCATGTCCATTGAGTCGGTGATGCTATCCAACCATCTCATTCTCTGTTGCCCTCTTCTCTTCCTTCCTTCAATCTTTCCCAGCATCAGAATCTTTTCTAAGGAGTCAGTTCTTTGCATCAGGTAGCCAAAATATTTTGTTTTTTTCTTGTTTTTTGCTCTTGAATTATATGAGTTCTTTGCCATGCTCTCCCCCAGGGGATCTTCCCAACCCAGGGATGAAGCCATTGAACCCTTGTCTCTTGCATCTCCTGCATTGGCAGGCAGGTCCTTTACACTCGCGCCCCCTGGGAAGCTCACCTCACCTGCGGTGAGCACCTCGAGGCAAAGCCGGTGGTACCTGCCGCTCACGGAGCATAGGTGGGGAGGGTTCCAGTCCAGGGCAGTGCCACCACAAGCCGAGCACAGCGTGACTGGACCTGGGAGCACTGACATGCAACTTACTTGGCTTCCCAGGGGCCCCTTTATCTCCACTCCCGCTGTCCTTCCTTCTGTACTGACTGGAGTCCCATGTCCTCCATGCCAGGTTCTCGGCAGAAGCCTTGGCATTGATCTAACGTCTCCTACTTCAGAACTTAGCCCTTCCCTGCCACGCCCTGGAGGCAGCTGCTGGCCTGGCTCTCTTCCACTCCACCCACCCCACTTCCTGTCTCCACTGCCCATGCTTGCAACCTGGAATCCACACAGGAGCTTGGGTCACAGAGTGATCAATCCCTCGTGCAGACTAATCAAGAACATTCACCACACAGAGGCGTTTGTGAAACAGTGGTAAAGAATCTGCCTTCAATGCAGGAGGCTTGAGCTCGATCCCTAGGTCAGGAAGATCCCCTGGAAGAGGAAATGGCAACCCACTCCAGTGTTCTGGCCTGGAGAGTCCCATGGATAGAGAAGCCTGGCGGGCTACAGTCCACGGGGTTGCAAAGACTCAGACATGACTGCGTGACTGGGCACACTGGGGCTTAAGGCAGCCGTGGGGGCACGACTTGTTGGGGGGCAATGGATTGGGGTCAGCAGGTCCCCAGCCTGGCGCTGCCGCTCACAGGCCACATGGTTCGCGACAAGTCGCTTGACTTCCGGCCTCTATGTCTTGATTGTAAAATAGAGACAGTCCCAGGCTTTGTTCACAGGGCTGCTGCCAGCCAGGAGTCCTTTGTGCGCTAGGTCGCTTCAGTCTTGTCAAATTCTTCTCAACCCCATGGACTGTAGCCCGCCAGACTCCTGTCCTCTTAGGAGTAGCATATAGCATGGTACGCTGTGAGGAACTTCCCAAGTGTGAATCGCGCATGATATGGAGCAGCATCTCTGAAAGCAGCTCCTTATTATTATTATGTATTTTTAAGGGGAAGGGAGGTGGGTGTGGGAAGTCCGATCTGGGTGGACGGCTGCACCATGCCGGGCAGGTCAGGGGCTGCAGGAGGTCCCTGCCGGGTGCCCAGGGCCTGCGTGGGAAGGACCACAAGGAGGGAGGGAGAAGGAAAGCAAGCAACAGTTCACTTCCCAATGGTTGCGTTTGGGGCCAGGCCCAGTCAGGCCCTGGCTTTACGGTGGAGGCCAAGGAGCCCCATGGATTAACGAGCTCCAGCGGCCACTGGGGATTCAGCTTTGTCAAAAGCATCCACTGGCCCGGAGCAGTGAGCCATGTGTTTGGTGAGATCTCCAAGGTGCAGGGGCCCGGCACCCGCCCTGGGAGAGAGTCTGCGGCTCCGTCTCCCCTGCAGGGGCAGTGCTCCACTGACGATCCTGGAAGACACCCAGGCTGCAGAGGCCATGTGCCTCCCAGCTGCCGGCCGCTGGCCGCCTTTGAGCCTTTTTTTTTTTTTTTTTCTAATTGTAAAGCTAATACTCATTGTAGGAAAAAAAAAATAAGTATAAAAAATAAAAGCAGATTCACAAGCCTATCCCCAGAGGTTGCCATCATCCCACTCTCCTTTGTTGCGTGCAGGTCATGTGAGTCAGGTTGGACTAGGCTATGCTGAGGTAATGTGCAACATGTGAACTGGGGCCTGTCCTATCTCTGCCCCCTGTTCTCATCTCTCCTTTCTTTCTTTTTTTTCCCCAGTGAGGTAGTGTCCTTATTTGTTTATTTTTTTGCACCCTCCCCACCTTGGCATGGGGGACCTTAATTCCCCGATCAACGATTGAACCTATGCCCTCTGCATTGGAAGCACAGTCTTTACCATGGGACCACTAGGGAAGTCCTCACCTCTCCCTTCCTCCTGTTCACGTCCTGGCTCTTAAGGGCATTTAGGATCAGTGCACGCTCAGTCACTTCAGTCGTGTCCAACTCTTTGCAACCCCATAGACTGTAGCCTGCCAGGCTCCTCTGCCCATGGGATTTCCCAGGCAAGAATACTGGAGTGGGTTTCTGTTTCCTCCTCCAGGGAATCTACCCGACCCAGGGATCGAACCCACGTCTCTTACATCTCCTGCATTGGCAGGCGGGTTCTTTACCACTTAGCGCCACCTGGGAAGCCCCCATTAGGATCAGAAACCTTGAGATTTTTATCACTAGGCATGATACCAAGTGTTGCTTAAAGTTAGTCTCTATCGTGATAAGCACATCCCTCCTTCTGTTTTTTGAGCTTTTCAAAAAGTGTTAGAACTCAGCATTAACTTTAACTGAATGCTTCTTTAATTCTTCTTACTTGCCCTGTTGCCTTTTCATACTGTTCATGGGATTCTCAAGGCAAGAATACTGAAGTGTGCCATTCCCTTCTCCAGCATTTTCCAATTGCTAGGAAAGATCGAAGGCAGGAGGAGAAGGGAACGACAGAGGATGAGATGGTTGGATGGCATCACCAACTCAATGGACCTGAGTTTGAGCAGGTTTTGGGAGTTGGTGATGGACAGGGAAGCCTGGCATGCTGCATTCCATGGGATCGCAAAGAGTTGGACACAACTGAGCGACTGAACTGAACTGAACTTGCCCTGTTATGTTCTTTAAAATACTTAATTATTTACTTGGCTGTGTCAGATGTTTCGTTGTGGCCCATGGGATTTCCTTGAGTCATGTGGAATCTTTTGTTGTTGCTCGGGGGCTCAGTTGCACCAAGGCATGTGGGATCTTAGTTCCCCAACCGGGGATAGAACCTGCATTCCCTGAATTGCACGGTAGATTCCTAACCAGGGAAGCCCTGTGCCCTGTTACATTTTTAAAAGTATGGGAACCATTGGGCTTCCCTGTTTGCCTGTTTTATGTTATATCATCCATCTGCTTAAAAAGGTTCAAGATAGAATAAAAATGCCAAAGGATAAAGAAAGAAAAAGTTCCTCGAGGCCCAGATTTCAGAGCATTAACTTGGAGTGAAGAATTATCGGGGGCAGCGAGGAGCGGTCTTTGAAGTAAGACCACTCATGTAAGGCACATTGCGTTCAGATAATTCTACCACCCAATCACTTAGCGTCGTCACTTCTGCCCTGCACTCTGGAAATCGGAGCTTTGTTTTCATGGAGGGAGGGGCTGGGGCCTGCGTTCTGGGGACCTCACCCAAGTGCTGTCGGGACGCCAGCCGGGCCTCTCCTGCACTGTACTCAGTGACCCCCAGGGTGTCAGAGCCCAGGGTCCCGATGACTGCTGGTGCCCTGTGCTAGTGGTGGTGATGAGTATTCTTTCCTCTCCCCAGAACTGTCTCAACAAACAGCAGTTCCTCACGGCTATCCGCCACCTGCAGCAGTTGCTGAAAGGCCAGGAGACACGCTTCGCCGAGGGCATCCGTCACATGAAGAGTCGGCTGGCGGCGCTGCAGAGCTCTGTGAGCAAGGCGGGCCCAGATACGCCCCCAGGTGGGTCCCCAGGTCAGCACCCCGAGCCCGGGGGGTCCTCTCCCTGCCCCTATCTCCCATGGCTGGATTGATTCCCGGGCCTTCCCCAGCCTCGCCTTCTGTCTGGGGCTGGGTGGTAGGAAGGCATTTGCCAGTTTCCTCCCCTGTCATCGGGGGCTTCCCAGGTGACACCAGTGGTAAAGAGCCCGCCTGCCAATGCAGCAAATGTAAGAGACTCGGGTTTGATCTCTAGGTCGGAAAGATCCCCTGGAGGAGGAAACAACAACCCATTCCAGTGTTCTTGCCTGGAGAACCCCATGGACAGAGGAGCCTGGCGGGTCGCAGAGTCAGACTTGACTTAGTCACTCAGCAAGCATGTAGCATAGCCTTCCCCATCACCTGAGCGTTACCCCATTTCCTCTTAGACCTTTCCATTCCAGACTCAGCAACCCTCACGTCTGCATAGCTTCTCCAGAGAATGGTTGAAAGGCACAACTTTCAGAGCCTGCATCCCCAGGAGAGACCCTAGTTGGTTCATTTTCTTGTTTTGTCATTTAATAGACTTTTTGAGAGCAGTTGTCATTTCACGACAAAACTGAATGAAAAGCGAAGAGGGGTCTCGTGGACACTCTCCCCGAACACTCATGGCTTCCCCACCATTAATATCTCGCCGGGAACAGCCCACGGACCAGCACTGGCCTCTGCTTTCCAGGCGTGAAAATTAGTCCTTTTCCACGAGCCCCCTGTTAGTGCAGTGGGTTGGGTTGGAGGGGCTGCTGAGGGCAGTTTGCATGTGTCTCTGCTGCCCTCCCCCCTGCCCCCAGACCCCTTCCCCTGGGGTAGGACTCTGCAGACACTGGGCCTTTTCCTGGTTGTCCCCGTAATGGATTGCACACTGTCAAGCCCTGGCGTGGGTGACTACATTTCTTCTGGCCTCTCCTCGGGGTGACAGGGGTCAGGGAGCCTGTTGTATGTTTGTTTAAGTCATGACAACTCTGGTGGCTCAGGCAGTAAAGAATCTGCCTGCAATATGGGAGACCTGGGTACAATCCCTGGACTGGGAAGATTCCCATGGAGAAGGGCATGGCTACCCGCTCCAATATTCTTGCCTTCCCTGGTGGCTCAGGCAGTCAAGAATCTGCCTGCAATTCGGGAGACCTGGTTCGATCCCTGGGTCGGGAAGATCCTCTGGAGGAGGGCAGGGCAACCCTCTCCAGTATTCTTGCCTGGAGAACTCCATGGACAGAGGAACCTGGTGGGCTGCAATACATGGGGTTGCAAAACATGGGGTCGCAAAGAGTCAGACATGATCGATGGACTAACACTTTTGCTCGCATGCACGCAGGGTGATGGGGGTTGGGTGGGGCAGCGAGTTGCCATATATTTGTTTAAGTCATCATCCTGAGGAATATCTGATGTCTTTACTCACTTAAGATGCTTTTCTCAAGGGCCTCCTTGGTGGTGTGAGATGAATTTCCTGGGTTGGATTTTCTACCTTTGTAGACTCTGGTAGCAAATCTAGAGTCTCCACAGCCCTGAGTCAAGTCCTGTTTTCTTTGGCTCCATGGGTGCAGAGCTAGACCTGGTGGTCAAACGCCTCACACTTTCCCAGGTGGCTAGAGGCCACAGCCTTTGCTGGGGCTTGTCACCAACCAGACTCCAAGGGAGAGGCGTGGCATCCTTCCTTTTGGCTGCAGATGTGGAAACTGAGGCCAAGAGACATGAGTTAGTGATAGTGGGTTCTGTTCTGGGGATTTTGTTCACTGCTGGAGGCTCAACCGCACTGGTCCTTCCTGTTTTCTTGGGGTCAGAGTGCCTGCGCGTTTCTGGGAGTTTCCAAGAAAAACCTGCAGAAGGGAATTTCTACAACTGCCCTGCCCATCTTTGAGGTCCCTGTCCATGAATACAGAAAAAAAAAAAAGAGGTTTTCACTGGTAGTCCAGTGACTAAGACTGTGTTTCCAATGCAGGGCACCAGGGGTTGATCCCTGGTCAGGGAACTGGATCCCACAACTGAAAAAAAGATCTTTCAGGCCGTAGCCAAGATTGAAGATCCTATGTACTGCAACTAACACCCAGCACAGCCAAATAAATACATATATATATTATTTATTTATTTTTATTTTATTTATTTATTTTATATATATTTTAAAAAGAAACGTACCTGTGGTTAGATTACTAATCCTCTTGCTGCTGGGTTCAAGGTCTTTCTTTCCTGAGCCATGCGAGACCTTTTTAAAGTGCCCAATTCTCAGGACATTCCTGGTGGTCTCGTGGTTAAGACCCTGCACTACGGTCATGGGTTTGGGATCGGGGAACCAGAATCCCACAGGACATGCCTTAAAAAAAAAAAAAAAAAGTGGCCGAATCTCTTTTTAAAGACTTGCTGCCATGCATTTTTTCTCCCTCGTGTGTTGGACGTGGGGGGCAGGCAGCTGTCAGGACCACCTTGCAGGGGAAAGGTGCCTAGGGGAAGCCAGAAGCTTGCCCCAGATCAAAGTGCAGGTAGAGGGAAAATTATCTTTCCTTTTTTTAAAAAGGGCATTTGCCTGGGAGTTGGGAAGGATAATTTCCAGTCCCGGAGAATTCTTGGCCTTCTTTCTGGCTTGTTTCTATTTCCGTCCTATTTTCCCAGCCTTTCTTTCCTTTAAACTTCACAGTTCAACAACTTTAGGACTTATCTCCGAAGCCTCATGCCAATAACATCCCCAAATCGCCAGGCTTGATTCCCTGCTGAGCTCTTTCCTACACGTCACATCCCCGGGATGGTGTGGGCAGCTTCCTAGCGGCCCTGTAGGCTCACCAAGAGATGACCATGATGAAATGAACCAGCCAAGGGGCATGTCTTCCCAACCCAACAGAATCCTTTGGCTACCGTTTGGGAAATGCCTGAAAATTGATTTTATTGAATCTGTATCCATTCACTGGGACTTCCCAGGTGGGGCTCTTGGTAAAGAACCCACCTGTCAATGCAGGAGGCACAAGAGACGTGGATTCGATCCCAGGGTTGGGAAGACCCCGTGGAGGAGGGTACAGCAACCCACCGCAGTATTCTTGCCTAAAGATTCCCATGGACAGAGGAACGTGCGGTGCTATAGTCCACGGGGTCACAAAGAGTCCGACACGGTTGAAGCAACTTCGTACGCATGCACGCGCATCCGTTCACCAAGTCTGCTGACATGAATGGGGGCCTGCTCCGCTAGGTCAGATGGCAAAGAATCTGCCTGCAGGAGAGCCAGGTTTGATCCCTGCCTCATGGAGCCGTGTGGAGATACGATTCCATCCATTCTCATGCCATTTGCCTGCGAGTTGCTCCAGCGGGCTAGTTTTCTTTCTTTGAGGGTTTTAAAGATGTCTCTTCCCCTTAGAGACCCTACTCCTTTCTCCCAAAGCATTTTAAATCCTTTTCTGCACAATGCAGTAGGAGATTTTTCAAAGAGAGATATAAAGTCATGTATTTGCAGGGACTGAGGCAGCGAGCTGGGGGTGCCCAAGTGCTGGGATGTGGGTTCGCTTGGCTTTCTGCTCACGGGGTCATTACCGTGGGTGCTCACTTGGAAATTCACTAGCAGAAGGTGGCGTGTCAGTTGTCCAACGTTCCCCAGAACCCAGAGGGCACTGAGAGTCCTCACAGAGGGAAGCGGCTCCCACTCTTCTCCCAGGACACGGGGGTGGGGACATGGGGCAGAGATGCACGTGGCTGCTGCCCCGCCCCCGGAGCGATGTGTGGGCAGATGCCACCCTCCGAGTAGACGCTGAGCCGTTCTCCATCACAACCTGCAGCCCACACGGCCGAAGCAACGGCTTTGTTTTCGTCTGTCTAAAACGTCATTTTACAAATAACGTTTGGATCTTACCTTAAAAATCAGTTAGAAGTGACTCTGAATTTCTAGCTAAGACAAATCCAAACCCAAGCTGGTCCAACTTGGGGCAGCCTTCCTTTAGACTAGCATGGACCACGAGTGGAGCTTGGCTGCAGGTTGGGGAGGAACAGGGAGTGTCTCTCCTCTCCAGCCCATGATGGCCCTTCAGGAAATCTGGTTGGTTCTGCCTGCTTTCTTAGCTCCCCACTCTCACCCTGAGCTGAGCCACCTTCATCCTGCCCCCGGCTCTGCCTCCCTTTCATCCTATCTCACGTGGGACAGTGCGCTCAAGCCTCAAACAGAGTGATGCTCTTCACAAGGGGGTCACACTTCCAGCCTTTCCTCAAACTCTCCAATGGCCCCACTGCACACCAATAGCAAGTTGCGCGGCCTTTTCTTTCCTCTGGGAGGCCACATGACGCCGCTGTCTCTCACTACGTGTCGCCTCTCTGTCTTCACGCCCAGATGCTGTCCAACTGGTCCACCCCACTGCAGTCGTGGTGGTCTCCTGGACATTCCTCAGACTTGCCAGGCACAGGCCTAGCTCAGGGCCTTTGCACTGACTTGATCCCTCTGTCCTCCCCGGATACCTGCATGGTCACACTTTGGCTTCTTCATTCAGCTCTTTGCCCCAAGGAGGCCTCCCCTGACCACTATACCCCCAATATACCTCTGCTCTGGCTTCCCTGTGCTACTCCCTACTTTATTTTCTACATGGCTCTTGTCACCTCTTGTCACACTCTGCCATTTGCTTGTGGATCTTGCTTGTCGAGTGTCTTCCCTGATGGAAGGAGGCTTCCTGAGAGCTGAGCTTCATCTGTTTGTTCATTAATTGTCTCAAACTCCTAATCGGGTGTCTGGCAGACAGTAAGAATACAATAAACAATTTTTCATTCATTCATTTGGTCAAGAATTATTTACCAGGCTTTCTCTACAGGCTGGTGATGGGGATACAGAGGCCTCTGCCCCCCTGGAACTTCTGAGGGGTAGACTGGCATCAAATGTACAAACAAACAGGTCGATAAGATAATGCCAACAGTTACAAACAATAGAAGAAAGCCAAATGAGCTCACGGGCAGGGGAGGGATCTTAGTGGAACATGATGGTCAGAGAACACCCTGGAAGGCAGTGGGCATTCAAGTCAAGACCTAGACAGTGAGAAGCCACCAGAGATGGGCAGTCCTGGGGGAGAGAACATTCTAGGCAAGGAAAAGGGCAAACACCGGGGCCTGGAGATGGGGCTGAGTATGGTCTGTCCGAGAGACCCAAGGACACTCTGGGGAAGCTGGGGCTCTGAGAGAGCAGAACAAGTGGGCGGACCCTGCAGGGGTCCCAGCTCCCACCCTCCCACGTTGCCAGGCCCTGCCCACGGCAATGTGTCTGAGCCACCATCTCCTCATCCATCACCACCTGGGCATGCATTGCCTGTGCCCAAGAGTGCTCTGAGGATTCAGTGAATTCACATTCAGTGAATGTGCAGTTGAAGGACTTCCCTGCCAGTCTAGTGGCTAGGCCTCCAAGCTGTCACTGCCGAGGGCTTGAGTTAGATCTTTTATCAGGAAACTGAGACCCTGCAAGCTTTGTGGTACAGCCAAAAAATTTAATACAAAATAAGATGTGGAGCCCAGTGTGCAGCTTGTAGCAGGCGCTCAGCCTGAGGGTACTGAGGGTGAGAAGCTCTGTGATCCAGTCTGTTGTTATTTAGTCACTAAGTCATGTCTGATTCTTTCGTGACCCCATGTCTGTAGCCCACCAGGCGCCTCTATCTCTGGGATTTCCCAGGCAAGAATACTAGAGTGTGTTGCCATCCCCTTCTTCAGGGGATCTTCCCAACCCAGGATCGAATCTGCACCTCCTGCGTTGGCAGGCAGATTCTTTCTGCGGAGCCACTGGGGAAGCCCACTGTAATCCAGTGTTGCTCTTCAGTCGCTCAGTCGTGTCCGACTTTTTGCGACCCGGTGGACTGCAGCATGCCAGGCTTCTCTGTCCTTCACTATCTGCCGAAGTTTGCTCAAATTCATGTCCATTGAGTCGGTGATGCCATCAAACCATCTCATCCCCTGTTGCCCCCTTGTCTTCCTACCCTCAATCTTTCCCAGCATCAGGGTCTTTTAAAATGAGTCGGCTCTTTGCATCAAATGGCCAAAGGCCTGGAGCTTCAGTTTCAGCATCAATGAATATTCAGGGTTGATTTCCTTTAGGACTGACTGGTTTGATCTCCTTGCAGGCCAAGGACTCTCAAGAGTCTTCTCTAGCACCATAATTCAAAGGCATCAATTCTTCTGCACTCAGCCTTCTTTATGGATCGTAATCCAGAATGATGTCTAAATGCTTGTGGGCCTGCCTTTCTTCCTTACAGTTTCCTGCCCTGCTCTGAATGCCCCTCTGGATGGCCAGAAGTTTGGAAGCAAGTACTTAGTGGATCACGAAGTCCATTTTTCTTGCAATCCCGGCTTCCGGCTGGTTGGGCCCAGCAGTGTGGTGTGTCTTCCCAACGGCACCTGGACGGGGGAGCAACCCCGCTGTAAAGGTACGGTCCCTCCTTCCCAGGGGCCTGTTGGATGGGAGGGGTCATTCCAGGGGACACTTTCTCCCTGATTTCTCAAGGCAGAGCTGCAGCCAGCCTGTCTGATGACTCACTCCATGCCTGGCCTGGGCTGACCTCTATCTCCAGAATCCCTTGCCAGACCCTCTCAACGATTTCGTCTTGTTTTACCTAAAGGGAAATGGATGCATAGAGAGGTGAAGGAACTTGCCCAAGGTCCCACAGCTAGAGGACAGGCTGAACTGACTGACGTATGCACTTTTATCCCAGAGTTGGGGCAAGAAGCCTTCTGTGGGTTGGGGAGGGGCCAGGGGAGATACTGTGGGGAGATGTTCCTTATTTGGACTGCTTTGCTCTGAGGCTGAAGTTTGATGGTGAGGTTCTGGGTGATCTGTAACACTGAGGAAATTTCTCAGGTGTCCTTTGTGACTGCGTTGGGGCTTGGAGTAGACAGGCTGCAGGAGAAACCATTTCGATGAGAAAGAGGCATGAAAGGCTTCTTTTTTCTCTGTGCTAACCTTGAAAACAGTACTTTTTTTTAATTGGAGGATAATTGCTTTACAATGTTGTGTTGGCTTCTTCCACACAACAACATGAATCAGCCACAAGTACACGTATGTCCCTCACCTCCTGAGCCTCCCTGCTGCCCCTCACACCATCCCACCCCTCACGGTCGTCACAGAGCACCAGGCTGAGCTCCCTGAGCTATAGAGGAGCTCCCCACTGGCTCTCTGCTTTATACATGTAGTGTATATGCGTCAGTGCTACTCTCTCAGGGCATCCCACCCTCTCCTTCCCCCTCTGTGTCCAAAGTCTGTTCCGTAAATCCTCATTTCTACTCCTGTCCTGCAAATAGGTTCATCAGTACCAATGTTCTAGATTCCATATATATGCTTTAATATACGAATTGTGTTTTTCTCTTTCTGACTTACTTCACTCTGGATACAAGCCCTAGGTTCATCCGTCTCATTGGAACTGACTCAAATGCATTCCTTTTTATGGCTGAGTAACATTCCATTGTGTATATGCACCGCAGCTTCTTTATCCACTCATCTGTTGACGGACATCTGGGCTGCTTCCATGTTCTAGCTACTGTAAATAGTACTCCTATGAATATTGGGGTGCACGTCTTTTTCAATGATGGCTTTCTCAGCCTGTACGTCCAGTAGCAGGGTTTCTGGGTCATAATGTAGTTTTATTCCTAGTGTTTGAAAATAATTTCCATACTGTTCTTCGAGTGGCAGTATCAATTTACATTCCCACCACCAGTGCAAGAGGGTGCCCTTTTCTTCACACCCTCTCCAGCTTGTGAATTTTTTGATGATGGCCTTTCTGAAGGTGTGACGTGATACCTCATTGCAGTTTTGATTTGCATTTCTCTAATAATGAATGATGTTGAGCATCTTTTCATGGAAAACAGTACTTTCTTGAGGTAGAGGAAAATCAGCCATGGCACACATAATTTTTTGGCTTTTCAAAAGTATATGGCCAAGGACTTCCTGACCATCCAGTGATTGAAACTCCATGATTCCACCACAGAGGGCATGGGTTCAATCCCTGGAAGAGGAACTGAGATCCCACATGCCAACTGGCATGGTCAAAGAAAAAAAAGTATATGATCAAAGTATCATGAATACCAGTCATTTTCAGAACAAGATTCATGGGACTTCTGCTGGGGCAGAATGTCCAGGACTTGCTCAAGCTTTGAAGGGGAAAATGCAAATGTTACATAAATATCAGTAAGCTTATTGTGAAGAGTAGCTTGGAGAGGACTTCTAGTGCATGAATAACTTGAAAATATAAAGGAACATCAGGAAAACAGGCCATCTCTAAAGACAAAAGTGGGTTGATATGAGAAGCTCTGGGCAACTGGAATCATATTCATGGACCTAGACTTCCATTTCCCATCTTCTGGGAAGAACCATGGTTCGAAGGTTGATGATAGGTACCAGCTCTCAAAGTTATCTTGGAACCACCCAGGAAATCAAGCCATGTGACCTGCAAACACTGAAAATACCAATATCTGAACTTGGCCTTGACCTTGAAAGCTCTCCATCCAGGATCAGCACCTGATGTGTACTAAACTATGGCGGCAGATGTGGGACTACAGCAGCATTTCATTGTCGTTGCTTTGGGTGTCTGTACTTCTAACTTCTAATTCTCCAAGCCAGGCTTCAGCAGTACATGAACCGTGAACTTTCAGATGTTCAAGCTGGTTTTAGAAAAGGCAAAGGAACCAGAGATCAAATTGCCAACATCTGCTGGATCATCAAAAAAGCAAGAGAGCTCCAGAAAAACATCTGTTTTTGCTTTATTGAGTATGCTAAAGCCTTTGACTGTGTGGATCACAATAAACTGTGGAAAATCCGGAAAGAGATGGAAATACCAGACCACCTGACCTGCCTCTTGAGAAACCTGTATGCAGGTCAGGAAGCAACAGTTAGAACTGGACATGGAACAACAGACTGGTTCCAAATAGGAAAAGGAGTACATCAAGGCTGTTTATTGTCACCCTGCTTATTTACCTTATATGCAGAGTACATCATGAGACATGCTGGGCTGGGAGAAGCACAAGGTGGAATCAAGATTGCCGGGAGAAATATCAATAACCTCAGATATGCAGATGACACCACCTTATGGCAGAAAGTGAAGAAGAACTAAACTCTTGATGAAAGTGAAAGAGGAGAGTGAAAAAGTTGGCTTAAAGCTCAACATTCAGAAAACTAAGATCATGGCATTCGGTCCCATCACTTCATGGCAAATAGACAGGGAAACAGTGGAAACAGTGGCTGATTTTATTTTTTTGGTCTCCAAAATCACTGCAGATGATGATTGCAGCCATGGAATTTTTTTTTTTCCATTTATTTTTATTAGTTGGAGGCTAATTACTTCACAACATTGCAGTGGGTTTTGCCATACATTGACATGAATCAGCCATGGATTTACATGTGTTCCCCATCCCGATCCCCCCTCCCACCTCCCTCTCTACCCGATTCCTCTGGGTCTTCCCAGTGCACCAGGCCCGAGCACTTGTCTCATGCATCCCACCTGGGCTGGTGATCTGTTTCACCATAGATAATATACATGCTGTTCTCTCGAAACATCCCACCCGCGCCTTCTCCCACAGAGTCCAAAAGTCTGTTCTGTACATCTGTGTCTCTTTTTCTGTTTTGCATATAGGGTTATCCTTACCATCTTTCTAAATTCCATATATATGTGTTAGTATACTGTATTGGTCTTTATCTTTCTGGCTTACTTCACTCTGTATAATGGGCTCCAGTTTCATCCATCTCATTAGAACTGATTCAAGTGAATTCTTTTTAACAGCTGAGTAATATTCCAGCAGCCATGGAATTAAAAAATTCTTTGGAAGGAAAGTTTTGACCAACCTAGATAGCGTATTAGAAAGTAGAGACATTACTTTGCCAACAAAGTTCCGTCTAGTCAAGGCTATGGTTTTTCCAGTAGTCATGTACAGATGGACCACAAAGAAAGTTGAGCACTGAAGAATTGATGCTTTTGAACCGTGGTGTTGGAGAAGACTCTTGAGAGTCCCTTGGACTGCAAGGAGATCCAACCAATCCATCCTAAAGGAGATCAGTCCTGGATGTTCACTGGAAGGACTGATGCTGAAGCTGAAACTCCTATACTTTGGCCACCTGATGTGAAGAGCTGACTCATTTGAAAAGACCCTGATGCTGGGAAAGATTGAAGGCAGGAGGAGAAGGGGACGACAGAGGATGAGATGGTTGGATGGCATCACCGACTCAATAGACATGAGTTTGGGTAAAGTCCAGTAGTTGGTGATGGACAGGGAGGCATGCTGTGATCCATGGGGTCGCAAAGAGTGGGACACAACTGAGTGACTGAACTAAACTGAACTTCTAACTTAGGGCTTCCCTGCTGGCTCAGCTGGTAAAGAATCTGCCTGCAATGCAGGAGACCTGGGTTTGATCCCTGGATTGGGAAGATCCCCTGGAGAAGGGAATGGCTACCCACTCCAGTTTTCTGGCCTGGAGAATTCCATGGTCTGTATAGTCCATGGGGTCACAAAGAGTTGGACTAGCACTGAGTTACAGACCTCAGTTGGTTTCTTTCTCTGAGCACTGGGTGCCTCTGATGGCCATTTCATCTTCCATGAGGTGTGTGGGCATCTCACCTTTTGGTGCCCTTGTCATGGACTGTCATGGACAGTCCCCTCCCCATCACCACCAACAGTGCTGATGACGTCTTTCCCCCACATCTTTGTCTCTGCCATGTATCTGGGGCTGTATTTGGGGGGCAGTTGGTTATATGCTCACTTCCTTTGGACCAAGTGCTATCATTTTGTTCTTCACAAGAGCAACACCAGCCGTGCTCTCCCAGCAATTCTGTGGACAGAAGCACATTTTACCCTTGTGCAAATTTTTCTTTCTTTCTCAGGTCTTATCCATATTTGGCCCTCAGTTGTGATGCACATTTACAGTGAGCATCATCTGGTTTGAGTGGAAAGATGTGTTCATAAGAGAAGAGAACTGAAAAAATGCATATTTAGCCAGATAAATAAGAAACACTGGAGGTTCAGGAGTGTAGTCATAAGTGGCTTGAGCAGAGGAATCCATTGTTGTTTGACAAAGTTGGGACCCAGAGAAGCCCAATGTCATCTTGGTATAAGTATGCGTCATATATTATGCATATATATTAATGTATATGTGCATTGATGTATGAAATTTGTTTTTCTCTTTCTGATTACTTCTATCTGTATAACAGGCTCTAGATTCATCCACCTCACTAGAACTGACTCAAATTCTTTTTATGGCCGAGTAATATTCCATTGTATATATGTACCACAGCCTCTTTATCCATTCATTTGTCGATGGGCATCTAGGTTGCTTCCATGGCCTAGCTGTTGTAAATAGTGCCTTCTCAGAGGATCCTGGGTGTGTCTGCCAGCTGCCCTCCTGAGCTTACACCTATTAATTATATATTAGCACCTCACCTCACTGCAACAGGACCAACCCCCTTAGTGGAAAATGGAGTCTTACTGTATCATGGCCTCTGTGCTGTGGATCCCAAACTTTCAGGTGCTCCAGAATCACCCAGAAAGCTTATAAAATATAAGTTCTGATGCCCCAACAGGTCTACTGAGTTGGATGAGATCTTTATGGATAGGACTTGGGAAATCCGCATTTTTCATCTGATTGTGATGTTAATTGAATTTTAAAAAATACTAACAACGCTGGTTTTTGCCACTGCCAGAAGCAGGAAGGATATTGAACATTTTGAAGCACTGATGCAGTTGGACCCTCACCAATCAGGACTGCAAGCTATAAGCCAGCAGTAGGGTATGACCAGGTGAGACATACTAGGTATGCTCACCTCCACCTGCACTGATGTTTTGGAAAGGCTAAGGCGGCCCTGACAAACATCAGGGCACCCAGTCCCACTGAGCAGGCCCCTCTCCTGAGATGTGGAGGTCATCTCCCCTGGAGGACCACTGCCAAGCATGGCCAGCAAGTCTACTGGCCTTTCCCATTGTCCAACATGGTGCTTCTCATCCTCCACCTTGAGCTTCCCAGCTCATTGCAGACTCGCCGTGTGTTCTTGGTCTCCCCTATCTTCCCAGCCTCCTCCCTAACCACCAGTCCTCCTTCCCTGACCTCCACGCCTGAGGATGGCTTGCGGCAGCCCATCCTGGACTTCTACGAGGGCCACATTTGTTATCTGAAAGCCTGCGAACTGGCTCAGGGAATGAGGTGGCAGGAGTCCATGCTGAGATCTTAGAGGGATGATTTCCATCTTATATGCTTCCCTGGTGGCTTAGATGGTAAAGAGTCCACCTGCAATGGAGGAGACCTGGGTCAGGAAGATCCCTTGGAGAAGGGAATGGCTACCCACTTCAGTGTTCTTGCCTGGAGAATTCCACAGACAGAGGAGCCTGGTGGGCTACAGTCCATGGGGTCACAAAAAGTCGGACACAACTGAGCGACTAACACTTTCATCTTATGGTTTAAGTGTAAACTGGACATGGAGCTCCCCCTCGGGTGGTGATGAAACAGAAACACTGGTGTCACCACCAAGGTGCCCCATCAGCCGCTGGACATGACCCTTTCCCGAGAGAGTGGACAGTTCCCGACTGACACTTCTGTTCTACGCAGGAGTTTGCCTCATGGATGCTATTTCCAGTAAAAGCCTCAAAAGGGTGCCACCCAAGCCTGTCAAAAAGGAGAAATGGTGCTTCTACCTGCTATTTGGTGGGACAGCATTGACGGGGGGACAGGACACAGGCTGGAGTTCAACAATCCAATGGCCCCTTCTCCCCACCGCAGAGTGGCCCTAGACTCCCACCAGTGGCTCTGCTTGTCCACTTCGTTTACCTTCTCAGGAGTCTTGCAGTCACTCTGTGTGTGACCACAGTGGGGAGATCATCTTCTTACTTACAGGGAACTAATCTCAAGATGCCAAACCTCAGTGTCGCTGAAAAATTTGGGGAGTGCTTTAATAATTGCTCCCCCTCCCATCCAGTCAACTGCTTGAAGGAAGGTGATGAACCCAACTTGGCATGAGAGGAGATGACACATAATTACACATTAAAAATGCAGAGGTAGGCTCCAGAGCTCCAGAATGGAAAGCAGCCATTTAGCTTCCTGGATTAGTTCCCTGTTTCCCCTCTTAGTCAGAAGAGCATATTTTTAAGATTTGAAGCTTCATGAACTGAGGAAATCATAACCACAGACCTTGTCCCTTTGGCAATAATGGGTAACCAAAAAACAGCACGAGAGGAATAAATACCCTTGTCCACCATGCTGGGAAAAACATTTATTTTTTTCATCCCCATCCTCCTCTTTTTAAACCTTCATTCATTCAACCAGTTCTCACTGGTTACCATCTGTGCACCAAGCATCATGTTAGGGATTCAACGCTGAATCTAACAGATGCTGCCCAACTTGGAGTGTGAGTAGGGCTCAGAGGTCACTGAGCACAAAAGTAAACAAATCAGCATTTGTGGGCAGTGCTTTGAAAGGACTGGCATCAACTCTGAATATTCATTGGAAGGACTGATGCTGAAGTTGAAGCTCCAATACTTTCTGATGTGAAGAACCAACTCATTGGAAAAGACCCCAATGCTGGAAAAGACTGAGGGCAGGAGTAGAAGAGAACGACAGAGGATGAGATGGTTGGATGGCATCACCGACTCAATGGACATGGGTTTGAGCAAATTCCAGGAGATAGTGAAGGACAGGGAAGCCTGGGGTGCTGCAGTCCACAGGGTTGCAAAGAGCCAAAGAGACACAACTTGGCAACAACAGCAAGGTACTGGGAATAAAACCTCTTATGGGGCGAGGACAGCTGAGGGCCTCTCTGAGGCAGTGACAAGGATGCTGGGATTGAAAGGATGAGCAGGATCCAACCAGGTAAAGATGGGCATTAGTGGGTGGCATGGGAAGGATGCCATTCCAGAAAGAGGGAGGAGCACATGCAAAGGCTTAGGAAGGGAATAATTGGGCATGTTTGAGGAAATGACAACGTAAAACATGGGACCTTGTTGCTGGAGCAGCGTGTGAGCTGAGAACATGTGAGGTTGGGTAAAGAGATTCCTGAACCAGCTGTTATAGTCCTGAGGACTGGGTGGGTGGTGGGGGTTGTAGTTCTGAGAAAATACGCCAGGTTTAAGAAGAAGACTGTACTGATTGGATGGACACATGAGCTGGAGATGACTAGGAGAGATGGACGCTGGGAAACCACTTAGGCGGCTCTTAGCAGGTCCAGGGGCCAGATTGAACAGGGGACAGGGAAAATTGAAAGTGAACTGGGAGACGGCATCATGGAACTTATCCCACTAGGGATGTGAGCAGGAAAAGAAGGCAAGGTTCCCAGACTCCATCTTGGGTGACAGGGTGCATGGCGCCATGGACAGAAGCATTGAAGACCCAGCAACAGATGTAGGTTTACTTTCGGTTGTTCTTGTTTTCATTTCACTATAGTTGATTTATAATAGTATGTTAGTTTCAGATGTACTGCTTCAGATTCTTTTCCATTGCAGGTTATTATAAGATACTGAGTAGAGTTTCCTGTGCTACACAGTAAATTTTTGTTGTTTATTTCATATATATATATATATATTAGCAGTTGTTCTTGTTTAGTCTCTTGAGTCATGCCCGACTCTTTGCGACCCCATGGACTGTAGCCTGCCAGGCTCGTCTGTTCATGGGATTTCCCAGACAAGAATTCTGGAGTGGGTTGCCACTTCCTTCTGCAGGGGATCTTCTTGACCCAGGGATCGAACCTGCGTCTCCTGCACTGGCAGGCGGGTTCTTTACCCCTGAGCCACTGGAGGTGCCCGTGTTTAGTAGTGTGTATCTGCTAATTCCAAGCTCGTTCGCTGCCCCCACACCGCTCCCCTTTGGTAACCATAATTTTGTTTTCGACGTCTGAGTCAGTTTCTGTTTTGGTGAGTTGACTTGTATTATTAATATTTAGTTAGATTCCACATTAAGTGTTATCATGTAATATTTGTCTTTGTGTGACTGACTTCACTTAGTATGATCATCTCTCGGTGCATCCATGTTGCTGCAAATGGCATTATTTCATTCTTTTTCCTGTTGATGGGGATGTAAATGGTGGGGATGTTTTCCTTTTTAAAACCTGTGTGTGGGTCGTTAATCAGAATACCATTTTGGTTACATTAAGGTGTCTGTGTGACATCGCAGCGGAGATCCATTCATTCAACCCACAGGGACCATCACACCCAGCACCATGCCCTGGTTACCAGTCCCAGGGAGGCTTTAAGCACTTCTGCCCACTGCACCTTAATATCGGAGTCACCAAGGAAAATACAAGGCGGTTGGGCCCTGGATGAAGCAGCGCTGCCCCCATGCTTCTGGACAGTGCAAGATCAGCTCCAGCCAAGGGCGTCCATCCCCAGGCTGGGCGGGTCTCTCAGCAGCGACTGCCCGGGGCAGCTTGCTCATGCACAGTGGAAGGATTCCCCACCTCACCAAGGAATCTGAAACACTGGAGCTTCAGGTGAGCCTGACAGCCATCGGCATACAACCTCAGCAGAACTGAACAGCACTTGTGGAGCAGGAAGAAGGGAAATACACGGCCACATGAGGTGGTAAACCCAGCACAGGCCCTAGGAATGCTTCATCTCATGTTGAGGGCAGGTGCCAGGCCCAGTGGGGGGCCAGAGACTTCCTTTCCCAATAGAGCCAAGTGAACAGTTGGATGTAAAATCTGGAGTCAAGGGCAAAGGAGGGTCGCAGAGACACAGTTTGGAGTAATTATATTAGTGTGATGATGCAGCCCATTTAAATGGGTCCCCTGGTGGCTCAGTGGTTAAGAATCCGCCGGCCAATGCAGAAGATGTGGGTTGGACCCCTGGTCCAGGAAGATCACTGGAAAAGGAAATGGCAACCCGCTCCCGTATTCTTGCCTGGGAAATCCCATTGACTAGGACTTGTGGATTACAGTCCCATGGGGTCGCACAAGAGTCAGACACGACTTAGCGACTGAGCACTCCTGCATGGTGCTTAAATCCAGGACAGTGATCAGAGCACCCAGAGGAGAGGGCAGAGAGAGAAAAGCAGCAGCTCAGAACCCAGACAAAGCAGGGTGGAGGAGGCAGGCAGAGCCTGCAGAGGCAAGCCACAGGGAGACTGCAGAAATTTCGGTGCACCAGATTTGGTATCTGGAAGGTTATCTTGAAGTCAGAATAGAGCAAAGCTTTGGTTCGATTACTTTTGGATCATAAGGCTTTCCTCAGAGACCTTTAAACAACATCTGAAATAGCTGCCTTTGATAAGGTAGCCCCTTGATATTTGGTTACTGTGAAACCAACTGGCTGGCTGATTTATCAAAAGCTTGAATGATTGAATGAATGAATGGTGGATTATATTCTAAAACAATTTCCTTCTGACTTTTATCTGAGTAGAATACACACACACACACACACACAAATTTGGAAAACTCAGCAGTGGCCACAGGACTGGAAAAGGTCAGTTTTCATTCCAATCCCAAAGAAAGGCAATGCCAAAGAATGCTCAAACTACTGCACGATTGCACTCATCTCACACTTCAGTAAAGTAATGCTCAAAATTCTCCAAGCCAGGCTTCAGCAGTACATGAACCGTGAACTTCCAGATGTTCAAGCTGGTTTTAGAAAAGGCAGAAGAACCAGAGATCAAATTGCCAACATCTGCTGGATCATTGAAAAAGCAAGAAAGTTCCAGAAAAACATCTATTTCTGCTTTATTGAGTATGCTAAAGCTTTTGACTATGTGGATCACAATAAACTGTGGAAAATTCTGAAGGAGATGGGAATACCAGACCACCTGATCTGCCTCTTGAGAAACCTGTATGAAGGTCAGGAAGCAACAGTTAGAACTGGACATGGAACAGCAGACTGGTTCCAAATAGGAAAAGGAGTACGTCAAGGCTGTATATTGTCACCCTGCTTATTTAACTTCTATGCAGAGTACATCATGAGACACGCTGGGCTGGGAGAAGCACAAGGTGGAATCAAGATTGCCGGGAGAAATATCAATAACCTCAGATATGCAGATGAAACCACCCTTATGGCAGAAAGTGAAGAAGAACTAAGGGCCTCTTGATGAAAGTGAAAGAGGAGAGTGAAAAAGTTGGCTTAATGTGCAGCATTCAAAAAACTAAGATCATGGCATCCGGTCCCATCACTTTATGGGAAATAGATGGGGAAACAGTGGAAAGAGTGGCTGACTTTATTTTTGGGAGCTCCAAAATCACTGCAGATGGTGATTACAGCCATGAAATTAAAAGATACTTACTCCTTGGAAAGAAAGTTATGACCAACCTAGAGAGCATAAGTAATGTAGTCAAGGCTATGGTTTTTCCAGTAGTCATATATGGATATGAGAGTTGGACTACAAAGACAGCTGAGCGCTGAAGAATTGATGCTTTTGACTGTGGTGTTGGAGAAGAGTCTTGAGAGTCCCTTAGCCGGCAAGGAGATCCAACCAGTCCATCCTGAGGGAGATCAGTCCTGGGTGTTCATTGGAAGGACTGATGCTGAAGCTGAAACTCCAATACTTTGGCCGCCTGATGCGAAGAACTGACTCATTGGAAAAGACCCTGATGCTGGGAGGGATTGGGGGCAGGAGGAGAAGGGGACGACAGAGGATGAGATGGCTGGATGGCATCACCGACTCAATGAACATGGGTTTGGGTAAAGTCTGGGGGTTGGTGATGAACAGGGAGGCCTGGCATGCTGCGGTTCATGGGGTTGCAGAGTCAGACATGACTGAGCGGCTGAACTGAACTGAACTGAACTGAACACACACACACACACACACACACACACTATTCCATTGTATGTATACATATACAAACTTACTGTCAGTATTCCATTGTATATGTGTGTATACATGTATACATTGTGTGTATATATATAGACTTCCCAGGTGTCTCTAGTGGTAAAGAACCCACTAGCAGGAGATGAGGAGATGCAGCTTTGATCCCTGCGTCGGGAAGATCCCCTGGAGGAGGGCATGGCAACCCATTATAGTATTCTTCCCTGGAGAATCCCAGGGACAGAGGAGCCTGATGGGCTACAGTCCATAGGGTCACAAAGAGTCAGACACAATTTGAAGCAGCTTAGCACTGCACAGCTGTGTATATATATATACACACACACACACATACACACACACACACATATATATATACCATATACCATATCTTCTTTATCCATTCATTAAGACAAGCAATCTTAATACATTTTCCATTATGGAAAAATTCAAATACAGAAAAGTAGAAAGAATAGTTTAATGGTCATCATGTACTCATAGTCCAGTAATTATCAACACAGCAAATCCTTTAATATCTTAAAATTTCTAGTCAGGGTAAACATTTCTGCAACTGTTTCTCATATTTTTAACACTTTGAGCCAGAGTGCAAATAAGTTCTGTACACCACAGTTGGTTGCTATGTCTCCTATACCTTTTTAATCCATAGTCGTCTTTTTTTTTTTTTTTTAAAGATTTATTTATTATTTTTATTTATTGCTGCACTGTGAGGCATGTGGGATCTTAGTTCCCTGACCAGGGATCAAACCCACGCCCCCTGCATCCAGAAGGCAGATTCTTAACCACTGGACTACCAGGGAAGTCCCCCATAGTCGTCTTGAAGAAGACTGCTCCTTCTTTCTGTCTGCCATTCCTTTGAAGTTTATCTGTTGAAGAAAATGTGTTGTTTCCCACAACCTTGAGTTTTTAAAAAAATTATTTATTTTTTAGTTGTATTGGGTCTTCGTGGCTGCACTCAGACTTTCTCTAGTTGCAGTGAGCAGGGGTCACTCCCTAGTTGCAGTGCGCAGGCTTCTCACTGCGGCGGCTTCTCTTGTTGCAGACCATGGGCATTAGGTGCGCAGGCTTAGCTGCTTGTGGCATGTAGGATCTTCCCGGACTAGAATCAAGCCCGTGTCCCCTGCGTTGACAGGTGGACTCTTAACCACTGGACCACCCGAGAAGCCTCCCACAGCCTTGATTTTGCTCACTGCATCCCTGTGAGGTTATTTAACATGATCTGCATCTCTCTATTTTGGGGTCCAACTTCACTGAAATGAAATGACATATAGCACTGTGTAAGTTTAAGGTGTACAGCATAATGGCTTGATTTTCATATACTGTGAAAAGATAACCACAGTAAGTTCAGTTAATGTCCATCATCTCATACAAATACAAAAAAAAAAATAGTTTTTTTTCCCCTTGGGATTTAGTCCCTTAACAACTTTCAAATATACTACATAGCAGTGTTAACCATAATCTTCATATTGTACATTACATGCCTAGTACTTATGACTGGAAGTTTGTAAGTTTTTGATCTCTGTATTTCTTTTAAACTGGTACCTTCCTCCAGAGACTTGATCAGATTCCGGTGAGATTTTTCTATCGTTTGGGCAGGACGGCAGTATATACTTCTGCCAAGAAGTCCCTGTGGTCCATCGTCTCTCTTTTTGTGATGCTGAGCCTTGATGAGCATCACCACCCTCTTCACCGTGACCTCTGTTCAGTAGACTTCTCAAGAGGAACTCACAGCGCAGTTCCTGAGTTCTTACACTTTCAAAACATACGCAGCATTACCAACAATGACTGTTCGATTGGACATAAAACACCTGTCTCACATTTTCTTTTCTTGACTATCTTAAATACATTCTCCCACATCTCCTGTTTTAACTGTTATTGCTATCACAAGGATGCCCAAAGAATGCTTTTTCTTTTTCTCGAAAATCCAATAATTGTATTGGGATATGGATCAGTACTGGCATTTCTGGGTTAGTTGTCTCAGATGTGGGGTTTATCTTTGCAACAGGAAGTTTCAGTGGCTGAACGGTCTTGTCCCAAGGGTCTCTTGAACTTCCCAAGACCTTTAAAGGTCCATTCTCTAATGGGCGGAGAATCCAATTAAGTCCAACAAGGAAAGTTGGTGCAAACGAAAGAGATGGTCCAGATGAAAGAGAGAGAGGAGAGGACAAAGTGGAGTGGAGAAGGCATGAACTGCCTTAGAAAACAACTAACGGGAGAGGCTGTCAGGAAGGTGTTGTTCAGTTGCTGAGTCATATTCAACTCTTTGCAACCCCATGGGCTGCAGCACCCCAGGCTTCCTTGTCCTTTACTATCTCCCTGAGTTTGCTCAAACTCATGTCCATTGAGTCGGTGATTCTACCCAACCATCTCATCCTCTGTCACCCTCTTCTCCTCCTGCCCTCAATCTTTTCCAGCATCGGAGTCTTTCCCAATAAGTTGACTCTTCACATCAGGTGGCCAAAATATTGGAGCTTCAGCTTCAGCATCAGTCCTCCCAATGAATAGTCAGAAAGTTAGAAAGGCTATTAATAAGTTAGAAACTTATTTCCCCTAAATATGAGTAACAGCAAAGGACTGTTGCCAAATTCTGTCCAAATTATTATAAGAAAACAAAGTAAACCCTCTATAGTCAATGAAGAAATCCCAGAAAGACATGCCCATACAAAAGATGAAAACTGACCTAGTACTTCCGGACAAGTGGAAAGAAATTTTAAAAATATAAAAACTATGAAAGGACAATATAAATAAAAATCAGAAAACCTTAGAAATGAGGTGATTGAAGAAATGGAAAATTTGACAAAACACAGGAAACAAAAAGAAAAAAGAAAAAATCAGATCATGCATGTGGAACATTTAGCTCAGTTCTGGGAAAATAGCAAGTGCTCAGTAAACAGATTAAAAGAGAATTACAATCCACGCTTCTGGCTTGCCAGCCTCTCCACAGCCTCTGTGAGTATCCTCTTTATAAATTGAATGTAGTTGATTTATAATATTGTCTTAGTTTCAGGTGTGCGGCAAAGTGATTTGGAATCTGAACGTTTTCAGACTCTTTTCTGTTGTCAGTTATAATAAGATATTGGGTAGAGTTCCCTGTGCTGTACCACGAAACCTTCTTGTTTATCTATTTTATGTATACTAACTGGACTGTAGCCCGCCAGGCTCCTCTATTCATGGGGTTCTCCAGGCAAGAGTACTACAGTGGGTTGCCATTTCATTCTTCAGGGAATCTTCCTGACCCAGGGATTGAACTCAGGTCTCCTGCACTGCAGGCTGATTCTTTACCGTCTGAGCCCCCAGGGAAGCCCTGTATACTAACTAGTATCTGTTAATCCCATGCTCCTAATTTATCCCTCCTTTCCCCTTTAGTAACCATAATTTTGTTTTCTGTGTCTGTGAGCCTGTGTCTGTTTTGTAAATGAGTTGATCTGTATTATTTTGTTAGATTCCACATGTAAGTGATATCATATGGTGTTTTTCTCTGTCTGACTTCATTTAGTATGATAATCTCTAGGTCCATCCACGTTGCTGCAATTGGCCATATTTCATTCTTCTTTATAGTTGAATAATATTCCACTGTATACATGTACCACATCTTCTTTATCCATTCATCTGTTGATGGATGCTGTAGTGCCACTATGAACATTGGGGTGTATGTATCTTTTTGAATTAGAGTTTCCATCTTTTCTGGATATATGCCCAGGAGTGGGTTTGTTGGATCATACGCTAGTCCTATTTTTAGTTTTTTGAAGAGTCTCCACACTGGTCTCCATAGTGGCTGAACCAGCTTACATTCCTACCCTCAGTGTAGGAGGCTCCCTTTTCTCCACACCCTCTCCAGCATTTGCTGTTTGTAGACTTCTTGATGACGGCCGTTCTGACCTGTGTGAGGTGGTACCTCACTGTAGTTTTGGTTTGCGTTTCTCTGATAACTAGTGATGTCAAGCATCTTTTCGGTTTCCTGTAGGCCATCTGTGTCTTCTTCAGAGAAATGTCTATTTAGGTCGGCCCTCTTTACAGTTCTGAAGTCGCCATGCACTCAACTAAATGCCACAGCTTGGACAGACTTGAATGCGATGACAGCTGTACTTCAGTCAGGATACAGAGGGTGTGCCAGAACTGGGCCATGGAATGCCTGACAGTGTATCAAGATAAGAAATGAGAGTCTGAATGGAGAAATTTTCATTTCTAAGCAATGAAAATCCTGGGTGACAAGATCCAGGCAGCGCTAGCCCACAGGGTCCTGGGGCATCTCTTCATTCCTCTGTCACGTCAACAACTCCACCCCACCCCACCCTATCCACACCCGCACCAGCCAGGTACAGCCAGGCTCAGCGCCTCCCACCGCAGGCCCTGCGGGGGGCACACACTGCTGCTGGTCCCCACCCCCCACGGGGCCAAACTGAGATTCTCAGGTTCACACTCTTTGGCTCTCAGCCTAGTGACTTTCAGACTATGCTGGGGAGCAAGATGGCAGAAACAGGAATCCCATGCTCTGGGGCATTTATGTTGTTTCAGACACATTCCTGAAAACCGATCATCAGCAGAGAGAACATATGGGCGGGGTTGGGGGGGTGGTGGGCGGAGGCAGGAAGCTGAGGTTCCCCTCCCCAGGCTGAGCTTACTGAGAAATTGGAATGGCTCCTTCCCTAGGGAGAAGCAGCATTTCGGATGGTCTGGGTCCTTTCACAATGAACAGAATCCATGTAATTGTCTGCATAACTTCCCAATTACAAGGAGGCTGAGGGAAGCCAGAGTCCCTGCCAACCCACCCACAGGAAGGCTGTTGTTCTCATCAGGAGCAAAGCACCTTTTTCTGCCTCCTGATAGACACAGCAGGAAAGGATGCTCTGAGGCCAACAAGGAAGTGCTTCCAATTTCTTTCCCAAGATGCTGTGGTCAGGTCAGTGAACTGACAGATTGTTCCTCTTTGGTGGAAATGGCCTGTGCACTAAAACTGGGCTTAAGGAACTCAGAGCAAGCGGATGTGGCCTGAGGGTTTTAAAAAATCATTTTTTCCTCATTAGAAAATTTAGAAATGTTCACTGTGGAAAAATGGAAGATTGTTAAAAAAATGCTTTTGAACTGTGGTGCTGGAGAAGACTCTTGAGAGTCCCTTGGACAGCAAGGAGCTCAAACCAGTCAATCCTAAGGAAATCAACCCTGAATATTCACTGGAAGGACTGATGCTGAAGCTCCAACACTTTGGCAACCCTGTGGGAAGAGCCGACTCATTGGAAAAAACCCTGATACTGGGAAAGGAGGAGAAGGGGGTGACAGAGAATGAGATGGTTGGATGGCATCACCGACTCAAAGGACATGAGTCTGAGCAAATTCTGGGAGATAGTAAAGGACAAGGAAGCCTGGCATTCTGCAGTCTACAGGGTTGCAAAGAGTTGGAGACAACTTATCGACTGAACAACAACAAATAAAATAATTGTCAATAAACAAAGAAAAATTACCCATAATCTACCACATAGAGAAAAATCTATTAAAGCCTATTAAACCTATTACATATTTATTTTATTTTATGGCTGCTCTATGCAGCTTGCAGGATCTTAGTTTCCTAATCAGGAATTGAACCTGGACCCTCAGCAGTGAAAGCACAGAATCTTAACCACTGGACTGCCAGGGAATTCACTAAGCCTATTAAATTGTTGAACACGTTTAATATATCTCTCCGATAGCTCAGTTGGTAAAGAATCCACCTGCAATGCAGGAGGCCTTGATTTAATTCCTGGGCCAGGAAAATCCACTGGAGAAGGGATAGGCTACCCACTCCAATATTCTTGGGCTTCCCTTATGGTTCAGCTGGTAAAGAATCTGCCTGCGATGCAGGAGACCTGGGTTTGATCCCTGGGTTGGGAAGATCCCCCGGAGAAGGGAAAGGTTACTGACTCCAGTATTCTGGCCTGGAGAATTCCATGGACTGTATAGTCCATGGGGTCACAAAGAGCTGGACATGACTGAGTTTCACTTTCACACATTTTTCACAGGGCTGTTGTGTGTATAAACAAGGAACGTTTTCCTTTTCAGGAAAAGGAAAAATTAAGCTTCAAGGTTAACTCCTCCCTATTCCCACAGGGTGAGAATTTGGAATGAGTTATTTTTCTCCATCTCTGACCATTCTTATGGGCCATCTCTCCCTCTTATAACCCCTTGAGTTGAGTTCCTGTTCAAAGAGGGTTCTACCTGGGCACTGGCTGATGGGGCGGAGATGAGAGGCAGTTAACTCTACCCAAAGGCAGTGCGGGCCCAGGACAACGCTGGTTCCTTCCGCCCAGCTGCAGTGTCTACACTGCAAATTATAAAATGGAACCGGGCTGAAAGATGGGCAGCTCTCGCAGGCAGAGCTCCAGGTAGGCACAGGGTGTGCCAGGTCAGTGGCGTATTGCATGCTTGGTGGGCCACATCTCAGCCCCACTGGCTCCCTCCCAGCTCTTGTTCTTGCTGGAAGGGGCCGAGGCAAGGACAGAGTGGGGTGGGGAGGGGTCACAAGCTGGAGTCATCGTGTCATGAAAAGAAAGGGACCCCAGCTTTGTGTTTTGTTTTAGAATGAGAACTCATGCCTATATCTGAAATTTATTTGTTTTCCTAGATATCAGTGAATGCTCCAGCCAGCCTTGTCAGAACGGTGGCACGTGTGTGGAAGGTGTCAACCAGTACAAATGCATTTGTCCTCCTGGAAGGACTGGGAGCCGCTGTCAGCATCAGGCCCAGACTGGTACGTAGCAGGTATGGGGCCGGGGAGGACAGTCTGTTATCGAGAAGGGAGGACCCTAGCCACAGGTCACCAAAGGCAGACCAGTGGGATGTTCTCTCTGGTTTACATCATAGATCCCTCTGGTTCCCTGAGATGGTTATTTGGGATGGCGCTTAGTTAACTTGTGGAACCAGAGTTTTGGTCCTTCCTAGGTGGCTCAGTGGTAAAGAATCTATCTGCTAATGCAGGAGAAGTGGGTCCAATCCTTGGGTTGGGAAGAGCCCCAGGAGGAGGAAATGGCAACCCACTCCAGTGTTCTTGCCTGGAGAATTCCATGGACAGAAGAGCCTGGCGGGCTACAGTCCATGAGGTTGCAAAGAGTCAGACATGACTGAGCACACACAGACACACGGAAGAAGATGCAAGTGGAAGGACTGAGTCCCACTCTAAAACCCTCCAGATTTGGAACTTGGCCTGAGAAGCAAGGAAGCTTCACGTGGTTGACTTTCCCCTGCACATCAGCAGAACAGCTTCTCCTGCAAATGCTTCCTGCAAAGTTCATAGTTACTGATATAGCATTTTCAGAGCTGGGTAAACTAGATGTTCGACCGGTGACGAGGTTATGGTCGACATTTGAGTCCCAGCATATCTGTAGCCAGAGGTCTGGGTGCCACACTGTGGCTGTTTTTGCAGGGGCAAAGAATATCTGATGATAAGGAGTCTGCGGGACATGGGGGGTGGTGCCACGGTATGCTGCAACCATCTTTTTGTTTTTGGCTTCCCCCATGTGTAGCTTGTAGGATCTTACTTCCCTGACCAAGGATTGAATTGAACCCGTGCCCACGGCAGTGAAAGCTGAGTCCTAACCACTGGACCACCAGGGGATTCCCTGAGCCAACATTTCTCATATAAGAAAGTCAAACCCTAAAGATGTCCTGTTCCTCTGCCAGGAAAGCCTGGGGTGTCTGTGTGGTTGTCTTCTGAGTGAAATCTCAGTATAGGGGGAGGAATTGGTGGTTAGCAGAGAACAAGCTTTGTCAATACTTGATATCTTTCCATTGGACCCAGCTCAAGGTCCAGTTTAAGTTTTGTCCCCAGAGGTTTGCTGCTTACTGTGTCTTGACTCCGTTTAGCTGAGTCACGCTTCTGGGTGCTTTCTCAGGGAGAACCTGAGGTCCCTTGACAGCGCCTATCCCTGGAGTTGCCCTACGTGGAGACAGCCCCACTCCTCCTCCTACTTAGTACCAGGAGGGAGAAAGAAATAGCTACATTTCAACCCAACTGTGCTGATCCTGGACACTGGAGCTGAGCCCCACCTGCCTGGGCGTCCACTGCTGGAACCTTCAGGCTCCAGGGCACAGATCCTCAGGCTCCTGGATCCTCAGGTCCAGGCCACAGTTAATATAGAAATTATTCCCAGGACAGGAATCTCTGCGAGGAAGTGGAAGGAGGGAACGAGCAGGCGCATCTGAAGTTAGTTTATGTCCTCACAGGATCCCCGTGAACAATGCAAGCAACAGCCTAGCACACCCATCTTTTTGCTCTCCTGGTCCCCCAGCCTACAGCCTTCCTTCTCATCAGCTCTGCCCCTGTCTTTCTGGCTCCCAGGGGGAGCCTCTGTTTGATTACTTAAAAAAAACAAAACAGAAAAACACACATTCACTGTTTTTGTTCACATTGTAAAATATATATAACAAAATTTACCATTTTAAGTGTGTGGTTCAATGGCATTAACTATGTTCACCATCACCACCATCCACCTTTTTCACCTTGCAAAATTGAAACTCTGTGCCCATGAAACAACTTCTTCCCATCTCCCCAGCAATCATTCTGTTCTCTGTCTGGATGAATTTGATGGCTCCAGTGGGCTGACTAAGTGTCCTCTTGTGCATCAGATAACATTTACACCAATCCCTCTAACCATGGAGAGTCTGAAATCCTTTGAAAGCTTTCAAAAATTAACATTTTTTTTTTTTTTTCACTGATTAGAACATTGATTTATATTCTTGGTTGAAACAAACAAAAACCTTCAACACTTTAGGAAAATATTTTAAAAATACAAAAAAAAAAAAAAAACAACAGTAAAAAAGGTAGTGTTTTTAGTTATGTAGATTTTTTTTTTGGAATTTTTACTTTTTAGCCATGCCATGCAGCGTGGTTTCAAACCTGCAGCCTCTGCATGGGAAGTATAGAGCCTTAACCACTGGACTGACAGGAAGTCTCTCCAGAGATTTTTTTAAAGTGTTTTAAAATTAACATTTATTGGGGTATAGTTGATTTAGTTTCTGCTCTACAGCAAAGTGAATCAGGTATACATATACATATATCCACTCTTTTTTAGATTCTTTTCTAAAATATATATATTATATGGATTGACATGTTTGCTCAGTGGTGTCTGCCTCTTTGGGACCCCATGGACTATTGTCTGCCAGGCTCCTCCATCCATGGGATTTTCCAGGCAAAAATACTGGAGAGGGTTGCCGTTTCCTTCTCCAGGGGACCTTCCCAACCCAGGGAATGAACTTGGGTCTCCTGCACTGCAGGCAGACTCTTCACTGTCTGAGCCAACTATATATATAGTTGTTGATGTTATTGCTTAGTCACTCAGTTGTGTCCAACTCTTTTGCGGCCCCACGGACTGTAGCCCGCCAGGCTCCTCTGTGTATGGAATTCTCCAGGCGAGAATCCTTCTCCAGGGGATTTTCCTGACCCTGGGATTGAACCCATATCTCTTGCATTTGCAGGTGGATTCTTTACCACTGAGCCAGCAGGGAAGCATACATGTCCACATACACATGTAACTACTATATATAGTAGCGTAGGGTGAGCAGTCAATCCCATTCTCCCAGTTTATCCCTCCCCTCCTGACCCCGTGGTAAGCATACGTTTGTTTCCTACAGCTGTGACTCTATTTCTGTTTTGTGAACAGGTTCACTTGTACCATTGGTTTTAGGTTCCACAAATGAGTGAGATCATATGATGTCTGTCTTTGATCTCACTCAGAGTGACAATCTCTAGGGCCATCCATGTGGCTGACTGCAAGTGTCATTATTTCGATAAACTCCATAGTTTTAAACTCCAGTAGTCACTGCTAGGGTCCTGGTGCTTTAAGCCTTTGAAAGTGAAACACGGATTTCACCTCACTGTGGCCCTCTGGGTGCAATTGAGTCGTGCATCGTTCTTTTCGGGCGCCTCCCCTTGTGTTCTGCCCCTTTGGTGTGGGCGCTGGATCACCGGCTGAGTTTCGGTTAATCCTGTGTCTTTCCTCTCCCTACTCCAGAGAAAGCTCTGAGAAGGGGCCGCGCCCCGATCTCGGGACCCCCCTCCCCAAGGTCAGGCCCAGGTGCGCCAGGCCCGGCCCTGAGGATGTCTTCTCCCCGCAGCAGCCCCCGAGGGCAGCGAGGCCGCGGACGCCGCCTTCAGCCGCGCGCCGCGATGCGCGCAGGTGGAGCGGACGCAGCACTGCAGCTGCGAAGCCGGATTCCACCTGAGCGGCGCGGCCGCCGACGGCGTCTGCCAGGGTAGGCGCGGGCTCGTCCCGGGAGGGGACGCGGGGGTCGTGGGGAGAGGGGCTCCTACTTGCCGCCCTCCCGGGGGTGCGCCCGCGCCCAGGTGTAGGTGCGAGTGGGCGGGTGGCTTCCCGGCGTGGTCTCAGAAAGCCCCGCACCTTGCTGCTTAGGTAAGTAGGTGCGGACTTGATGGCTGCTAGGACACAGCTAGCGCGGAGACCTCGGGGGCGGTTCTAAGAAAACCAGACTAGAGAAAGCACCCAGGGGTCCCCGGTCGACCCCTAGTCATGCGCACTCGTCTAGAAGAGGCGCTCCCTCCCGGCCAGGATTGCAAGGCAGGTGGCAGGGTGGAGCTAGAATGACAGCCCTTCCCCATACCGCGCCCCTGTCCCCAGAGCTGTGCAGGGGCTTGGGCTCATCCTCTGGGCCCCTCTCTGCTTAGTCTTACTGACTGGCCCACTTCCTGATTATCAGACTTCCATCTGAAAACGACTCGAACCAGCGGTTCCAACCTGAGTTGCCTAGTTGTTGCTAACGGCCTCATTTTACAGTCACAGAAGCCGTCTTACACCCGTTCCCAAAGACGAGAAGGATTTAGGCGGGGCGGGGAACCAGGGCGGAAGTCTGGTCCGCCGCCCCACGCTTTGCTCCCTGGGGAGCAAGCTACTTGCCAGGTTGGACTTGGCAGCCTCATAGGGTCTGCCCAGGCAGTCATCAGTCTTAGAGGAGCGGCCCTGGGTCCCCGTATCAGCTCCCTCACCTCCTCCCTTCGGCCCTCGAGGTCCTTGGCTTGGGAGAACGGGGAGCACTCCTGCTTCTCTTGAGTCCTCTGCAGGGGATCGGGCTTGGCGGCCACTGAAGACCCCGCCCGTTAGCCACAGTTGCCAGCGATGGTGACACAGTAGCCAGCCTGGGTCACGGCTGGTGGCCACCCACTGGTGGCTCCTGGAGTCATACTGGGCACTTCTGTCCCCAGATGTGAACGAATGCGAGCTCTATGGACAGGAGGGGCGCCCCCGGCTCTGCATGCACGCCTGCGTGAACACCCCCGGCTCCTACCGCTGTGTCTGCCCCAGTGGATACCGGACTCTGGCTGATGGAAAGAGCTGTGAGGGTGAGTGAGGCTCCTGCAGAGGAAGGTGGTCCCAGACTGTGGCTCAGAACTACCGGGGGAGGAGGGGAGGGCAGAGGGCTCCTCTACCGACGAAAAGGGAGACGCCCAGTGATGTCCTAGTGGGGCCCCATGGCTGGGCTCAGAGGAGTGGGTAACCTGGGACTAGAGAAAGAAGACATCCAGATAGCCATCATTCTTCCATGGTCCACCCATTCATCATTCATTCATCCATCATCCGTTCATCTATCCATCATCTCTCCACCTTTCCTTCTATCCTACGAATAGAAGGCCCATGTAGGATTGTGTAGGGTTTGAAAAGAAACCTAGCCTCCAGGCCAGGAGCTCACTGAATATGTAAAGAACAGAGAACATATAAAGGGCATGATAATAGCCATGGAGGGCAGATTCCGTGTCTCGCTAACTGATGGGGAGGCAGGTTGAGAGAAGTGCTGTGACCAGTGACACTCATTCGTGCCCTCCAGCGCCCCTGTAGCCTGTCATGTCCAGAGGGGGAGGACGGGATCTGCCATCAGATCTGGATTTCTAATAGTTAAGAACGACCGGGCTTCCAGTTTCAAAAACCAGCGTTGGACATTTTGGAAAGTTCACTGCGTGTGGAGCACCTTTTGCGGTGCCTGCTGTTGCCATTCATGTGGGCCCATCAATGATGGAGGGGTGGCAGGAGATCTTCTTCCTCACTGGTGCCCACTATTTCTTCTTTTTTTTTTACATCCATGGATTTTATTTTTCATTTTTATTGGAGTTTAGTTGCTTTAATAACATTGTAAAGCAAATAAACTCCAATAAAAATTAAAAATAATGTTATGTTAGTTTCTACTATACAGCAAAGTGATTTAGTTATACATATATGTCTAAAAGTTGACTTGAAACTCAGCATCCAAAAAACTAGGATCACGGCCTCCTGTCCCATCACTTCATGGCAAATAGAAGAAGAAAAAGGGGAAACAATGGCAAATTTATTTTCTAGGGCTCCAAAGTCACTGCGGATGGTGACCACAGTCATGAAATTAAAAGACACTTGCTTCTTGGAAAAAAAGCTATGACAAACCTGTGAGGCTGCCAGGGTTAATACCATGACAGGCAGCCTGGATTAAGTTTTAGCTTCCCCCAAAATGGTAAGATTCCCTACCCGCATCAGGTAACCTGGAGCCAGCCAATCAATATGCGCCCAGTAAGAGACAAAGGGAAAAGTGAAAAGCCCGCGAACGCCCAGGTTTGAAAAAGCCCGCGAAAGTCTGTACCAATAAAATTGCTTTGCAAACATGTAACCAATCCGCTTAAGCCAGCTACTAATTGCTTATGCATATCTTATAAATTTGCTAACAGCTTGGGCTCGGGGCTTTTTCTGACCCTGCACCACTGTGATGGGTGAGGCAGAAGGCCCTGGCTCGAGTCAGTAATAAACTTCCCTTTTTTGCGAGTTGCATTGTCTTAGAAGCCTTTTTTTCTTCCCGCTCGGGGATTCGGACATCGGGCATAACATTTGGGGGCTCGTCCGGGATGCCTTGACCGGGAGAAGAAAACGCTTACAGGACAAAGGGGAAGGATAAAAAATAACACCGGTGCTCAGGAAGGACCAGAGTAAATTCAAGGCCCTGCTGGGGAGCAGAAGGGTACGTATCTGGCGCAGAAGGAAAGCTTTCTATAAAGGGGAACTAGTTGGCGTAAGGCCAAGGCCAGCGGACGCGCTGGGAGGCAGCCGACTCTGCAGGAAGGCTTTCTAGAAAGGGGGGGGCCAGGCGGCGTAAGGCCAAGGCCAGCGGACGCGCTGGGAGGCAGCCGACTCCGCGGGGAAAAAAGTTCCTCTCCCGACCCCGAGTCTGGTGAACAGCGGACGCCATTCGGTAAAGTAAATCGGCTACCAGGAGGCAAAAAAAAAAATACAGGGGGCCCGAAAACCCAGCGCTGTGTCGTCGGCCGACGTCTGTCTGTCTGTGTGTTTGTCTTCAGCTCTCCGTGTTTGTGTGTGTGCCGGCATTGTCTCTGGTCTCCCTTTTCTAAAAGCCCAGGAAAATTCCTGTAACGCCTGGGTGTCTGCAGGTGGCAGGAGACGTCTGTAAGTCCACCCCTTTTGCCCCCTCTCCCGCCTCCTCCTCCTTCTTTCAACCTGGCTTCCCTTCCTCCTTTTAAAATCTTTGAAGACATCTGAAGTTTTGTGTCTCTATAGAAGGTTTTCTGAGAGACTGCATTCTTGTATTTAAGGGAGTGTCTGATGAGGACTGCCAGGTTTATATGTGTGTGTGTCTAAATAATTAGGTCATTTCCAAATGAAATAAGATTTTAAAACATTTACTACTAAACACTAATTTCTTTTTACAGAAAAACGAAAGAGATTTGGGACTATAAATGAATAATGTTCCATGCCATCCTAAAATGTTTTAAAAAAAGCAAGAGTTTTAAAAATTATCACTGGTATTTATGCTCACCAATCTATAAAATGCTAATAAAAGTTAGCTCTTGATTGCTAAAAGAAAGCAAGAAGTGTGCTTTCAGTAAAGTATGAAAAAATAGTAAAAAGAGTTATGCATGATCAAGATTTTCTAAAATTAAATTACAATTAGTTAGATAAGTGGATTTTGTTAAAAATGACCTGGTTGTAAAAAAACTGCTTAGAACCAATTAGGTCCAAGTGGCTGAGCTGACTTTCACTAGACCTTGAGCCTTGGTATTTACACCCATTGTGACATATCAACAAGCTAAATGATACACCCATCAGCATTGACTAAATCTGACCAAATGTTCTAAAGCTTTTAATTGATTTTTTCGATAAAACTTCCTAAATTGAATTCTTTTGAAGTTCCTTTGACATCTAGCTAACTTTGGGGTGTTTCAGTGGGCCCCTAAAACACCCCAAAGAGGGATATTAAACTGTTTATTTAGTTGGTTAAATTACATGAAAAAGATTATCAAATGAGTAATAAATCTGCTCATGTTATAATGTATGAAAAATTTATAATACAGATATCCTAAAAAGTATATGGAGTTCTTAACATTCTGATACGTCTTGGTATTCTAATGAAAAACCTGATGACTTTACAAAAGTTAACAAAAGACTAAATGAACCAGCAAATATGCTTATAACTTTTATGGTTTCTATCTAAAAATTACAGGTTTAAATCGTGTGTTTTCCGGAAATAAAAAAAAACCTTCCTCTCAAACTAGTTATAAAAATAATTTGGTCTCTTAGGTTTCCAGTAAGTTTAACAAATGAGCTAAGAAGGTTATCTCACTAACAGGTACATAAATGTTAAATCCCAGTTTGTTGATAGAAGTCTGCATGTAGTAAGACTCATTTCTCAGATAGTTCTTTGCTGTTATGTGATATTAATGTAAAAGTTTGTTTCTAAAGCTTATCTCAGTAATCTATCTTTGGATGAAGATCAGATGCCTCGTGGCCTGCAACCAGGACTGGAAAAAGACATAATTTAAGAGACTGTCTCCAACCTGGATGGAAAGACTTTTTATCAGGTACTCTTAACTAGCTCATCATGCACAATAAAACTGAAGAGAAATTAACTCTTAGATTAATTCCCACTTTCAAAGGCTCCTACACTGGATTAGTCTATAGAGAAGACAGCTGACCTGATCTCACCTTAAAATGATGCTCAAACAAAAGAAACTACACCAGGATGAGAAGACAGCAACATCAGAGGTAGACAGCTTGCCCAAGATGCTGGATCTGCTTTGTATGATCACTTATAATGTTTTCTTGACTTGTTAGACCTTTGCATATAAATCAAATGCTTTTCTAGCAGAGGACTGATTCTATGCTGGTTTTAGAAATCAATCCAATTGTTGGGTTTGTGGCCAATTACCTGTATCTAGTTCTGGGTTACCTTGGTAAATTTCTCCACTACAAGACTCTAACTGGTTGGCCCTGAAAAAATTTAGATCCCCTCACTGGGCCAATTAATAATGCCTACTCTGACTCTGGCCATAAATTTGAGCCTTTTTCTATTCCTCAAGCTCAATCAGAACAACAAAAAAGTTTCAACAACAACAACAAAAAAGTCTCCCACAATTATAAGAGGTTTAAAGTCTCCTCTGTGTTAAAAACAATTATATCATGCTAAAGATAATCAGTCTAGTAACAGTAAAAAACTGAGCTATGTGCCTTATAGATGGTAGTGCCAATGTATAATTTCCCTGAAAGATAAAGATTCGTACAGAATAGACTAAGTCAGACGACCTGAGATATATACTGGGCTACATCTAATGAAAGCTCTTAAGTCTTACTTGTGACTTTACTAGTACTGCTGGCTATGTTCTTTGTATTTCACCTGTTTTACAAAATTGCTATTTCTTACAGTGCCAAATGTATGACTGAGGCCTCTGATAAAATAATATATAGTTCCCTATGAGATCAATGATGATGGCAGTGTAACTCTAGATATGAGAAAAAGCAACAAGAGGGAATGTTTTCCTGGACCAAGAGGCTAATAAGACAGGTGGTCCAGAGAATTTTGGATACTGTTTTATGGCCTAGTCCAGTAACAGCACGTTGAGTGGCCTGTCAACAAAATCTTTGCCAAACCTGAGAATGGACATTCTCAGCACCGTGGGATAAAATGGCCTTAAAATGCCCCCCTCAAAATCATGGTCAAGTTTATGAACAAAAAGGGGCTCTGCCAACTGAAGATTGACACTTGCCATCTACATCTACAGAGATTGGATCATGGCCACTGCAGCTGCTGACTTTTAACGGCCCTGAAGGGAGTTCAGGGTGAAGATCAAGAATGAGGCACTCCGTGCTCTAGAAAAAAAACTGGCAGAACAGGCCTTCAGATAGTTAGATCTTTTCAGGAGATTTTATGAGTCCCAATTCTTGCATCTTCTCATACTTAGAGAAACACTGACATCATTAATGGTGCCATCTGCTTTGGCTATTAAAGAAAATTTTACAATTAAAAGTCAAAATAGAGTACTCAGCTATGGTTCAGACATCCTGAAAAATAACCAGGTGTTACTATGGGTGTAATTTCAGATTAGACATTGTATTGCTGGACACTTGAGTTTTCTGAGTCATGTCGGGCTTAGATGCCACCATTCTCAAAACAATGTCTGCTGGAAGCTAGTAACTTCTACCTTACTTCTTATAAGGCTGGGCAACTGGCCACCTGGCTACAGGTCTCCCTGAAGTGCCGGGTCCAGACTGGGTTTCAGGCCTATTCTTCTAAAAAAGAGGTTTATTTTGTCTATTAAAACTCCAGTTATCCCTCCTCTAGCTACTACTAACTGGGTATGTTACAACAAAATGGCAGACCAGGGGATTGAGATTTTGATCATGCAAGGCTCAGATCTGAGACTTGGAACTCAGGAATACTTCCAGTTCAATGTCTCTTCTCCAGGTTGAGGCAATCCTATGCCCCATTTTGACAAGAGATTATCACAGTCATAGTTACCCTGGTTCCCTAAATTAAAGCTGAGCAAGACTCTGTGGGCTGGTGACTCTAGAGTACAGACCTGCTGTACTATAAAATATAGGCTTTATTCAGCCTCCTTGACCTTCCCTGAGTTCTAAAGCATAGATTCAAACAATTGCTAATCAGAAAAAAAAAAAAAAAAAAAATACAAAAACAGAAAAAAAAAAAAAACAATCAAATGGTGGTACAGCCTTGAGACGGGTCCTGGTTCTGACTCAAAAAACATGCATAACAATGTCTTTTGAGTTCTTCTACAGAACTGGAGCCCCTACCCAGGTAAAATATGGTAACTTCAGACTAAACACAAAATTCCTGGAATACAGCTCTGTTGCTTGACCACCAGCAAATCACCCCAAATGTTGCCTCCTGTTTCTAGAGACCAGTGATGACCATCCTGTTAAGTCTCCTGTTTGGCAACTGTCTATTTTATCTCTGAGAGGCGCCAACAGTTTCAAACTAAGTTGCTGTTATTACAAAAATAAAAGCTGGTTTCAGATATAAGACACTCCAACTTAGGTCAGGTATAGAGAGACTTCTGCTCTGCCAGGCAGGCCTACGCCCAGGCACAGCAAGAAGAAGTTACAGAAGAAAGAGACCTCTGCCCCAATTCCCAAAAAGCATCTTGAGTATGAAGTCTCTCTCAAGGGAAAGTTGTTAGGAAAAACACACTGCCTGTCTGTCCACCTAATGTTACTCAGATCTCAATATTCAACTGCCCCCACAGATAAATGACCCATGATTGGGCCTTCCACAGAAACAAGAAGACAGGGGGGAATGTGAGGCTGCCAGGGTTAATACCATGACAGGCAGCCTGGATTAAGTTTTAGCTTCCCCCAAAATGGTAAGATTCCCTACCCGCATCAGGTAACCTGGAGCCAGCCAATCAATATGCGCCCAGTAAGAGACAAAGGGAAAAGTGAAAAGCCCGCGAACGCCCAGGTTTGAAAAAGCCCGCGAAAGTCTGTACCAATAAAATTGCTTTGCAAACATGTAACCAATCCGCTTAAGCCAGCTACTAATTGCTTATGCATATCTTATAAATTTGCTAACAGCTTGGGCTCGGGGCTTTTTCTGACCCTGCACCACTGTGATGGGTGAGGCAGAAGGCCCTGGCTCGAGTCAGTAATAAACTTCCCTTTTTTGCGAGTTGCATTGTCTTAGAAGCCTTTTTTTCTTCCCGCTCGGGGATTCGGACATCGGGCATAACAAAACCTAGACACTATATCAAAAAGCAAACGCATCATTTTGCAGACAAAGGTTCAGAGAGTCAAAGCTATGGTTTTTCCAGTGGTCATGTACAGATGTGAGAGTAGAACCATAAAGCAGGCTGAGTGCCAAAGAATTGATGTTTTCCAACTGTGGTGTTAGAGAAGACACTTGAGAGTCCTTTAGACTGCAAGGAGATCAAACCAGTCAATCCTAAAGGAAACCAACCCTGAATATTCATTGGAAGGACTGATGCTGAAGCTGAAGCTCCAATACTTTGGCCACCTGATACAAAGAGCTGACTCGTTGGAAAAGACCCTGAAGCTGGGAAAGACTGAAGGCAGGAGGAGAAGGGGGTGACAGAGGATGAGATGGTTGATGGCATCACAAACTCGATAGACATGAGTTTGAGCAAACTCAGGGAGATAGTGAAGAACAGGGAAGCCTGGCGTGCTGCAGTCCGTGGGGTCACAAAGAGACATGACTTGCTGACTGAAGAGCAGCTCTTTTTTAGATTCTTTTCCCGGGTAGATCATGACTGAGTATTGAGTAGCGCTCCCTGTGCTGCGCAGAAGGCTCTTACTAGTTGTCTGCTGTATAGACAGGATTGTGCATATGTTGATCCCAAGCTCCCGTTTACCCCGCCCTGCCCTCGTCTGCTATTTCAGATGTTGATGAATGTGTGAGCCCACAGCCTGCGTGCCCCCGGGGGACTGTGTGCATCAACACGGGCGGAGGCTTCCAGTGCGTCAGCCCGGAGTGCCCCGAGGGCAGCAGCAACGTGAGCTATGTGAAGACATCTCCGTTGTGAGTATGACTAGGGCCACCCTCAGCTGAGTGCCTTCACCCTTCACCCAGGCCTCCCCAGGGTTGGGCTGCATTCTTCCTAGATGTTCTCGGGAGAAGGTACAGGTATGTCTGATGAAAGGCACGGCGCTGTGTCTGGCTTCTTGGAGCTTCCACCTCTCTCCTTTTAGGGTTTGCATTGAATGTGATGCTGCCCTGGGTAGTAGGAATGATGTTTCTGAGTGCTCCCCTGAGGACAGGGAGGCCACTGGGGGGCAGAGGGCAGTGGTGAGGCTGCCAGGAGGTATGTATGGTACACAGATTTGGAAGAGGATCATTTCCTGTGTTCACAGGGTACCTGTACACTTTGCATTATATCTCTCTTCTTTTCTGCTGCTATTAGGAGTTTTGATTTCTAGTAACCTCAGCCCCTCACAGACTTTTTCTTTTTTCTTCAAAAGGTGAAGACAGGCTTTTAAAGAGAATAACTGCAGCTATCACAAAGACATGTATTTTCTCTGAGAGAGAGATCACGAGGGCCTTAGCATTGCCTTTAGAATGCACTGACCCAGTGAAGCAGCCCCTCCAATAGCTGTGGGGTTTACAGCAGGTTAGAAGCATCCAGAAAGTTGGTGGCAGTTCCTCACCGAGAGTGAAGACACCGGGGTCTTCCTCCTGTGTCACATAGTGAAGGGAGGAGGGACTGCATGTCAGGCCTTGGCAGACCTCCCTGACGAACAGCAGAAGTGCTGTTTGACCTCCTTAATGGGGGTGATCTGAGTCACCAGCATCGATAAATTGCATCTCTCTCGTGTTGGATGGCGCTAGTGGTAAAGAACCCACCTGCCAATGCAGGAGACTTAAGAGACATGGGCTCGATCCCTGGGTCTGGAAGATCCCTTGGAGGAGGGCATGACAACTCACTCCAGTATTCTTGCCTGCAGAATTCCATGGACAGAGGAGCCTAGCAGGCTACAGTCCCAGGGGTCGCAAAGAGTCAGACACAACTGAATCAACTTAGCAGTCACGCTTGTGTTGAATGAAGTGAGGAAAAAAACACAAAAAACAACAACTATCAAAGCACTTTCACAGGACCTTGTCTCCACATACCTAAGGAAGGCAGCGTGTCCTGCTTAAGAATGAATCCTGGGGGAATTCCCTGTTGGTTCAGCAGTTTGGACTCAGTGCTTTCCCAGCTGTGGCCCGGGTTCAATCCCTGGTGGGGAAGCTAAGATCTCTTAAGCCATGGGACACTGTCAAAAAGAAAGAACGAACACTGGGTGTTTAGTAAGCTCACCACATGTGGAGAACCACACTCCAGGATGTCACCAGCTAACTGCTGCGGTCTCAGCACGTTAGAAGGCGCGCCTGGTTTGAATGCTAGCACCATCATTATTGAATCTTCCCCGGCTTTAGTTTTCTACAGAAACAGTGAAAGAAAAAGGGCTTCCCTGGTGGCTCAGACAGTAAAGAATCCGCCTGCAATGCCGGAGATCTGAGTTCGATCCCTGGGTTGGGAAGATCCCTTGGAGAAGGGAATGGCTACCCACTCCAGTTCTGGCTTGGAGAATTTCATGGACAGAGGAGCCTGGCAGGCTACCGTCCAGAGGGTTGCAGAGAGTCGGAAACAGTAGTAATAGCATATACTAGTAGTAATAGCATATTATAGTAGTAGTAGCATAGTATGTAAATGGTAGTAATAGCATATACTAATAGTAATAGCATATACTAACAGTAATAGCATATACTAATAGTAATAGCACATACTAGTAGTAATAGCATAGTATGTAAGTGGTAGTAATAGCATATAGTAATAGCATAGTATGTAAATGGTAGTAATAGCATATACTAGTAGTAATAGCATATACTAGTAGTAATAGCATAGTATGTAAATGGTAGTAATAGCATATACTAACAATAATAGCATATACTAGTAGTAATAGCATAGTATATAAATGGTAGTAATAGCATATACTAGTAGTAATAGCATAGTATGTAAATGGTAGTAATAGCATATACTAACAGTAATAGCATATACTAGTAGTAATAGCATATACTAGTAGTAATAGCATAGTATGTAAATGGTAGTGATAGCATATATAAACATACATGCACATCCAGACATACATGGCCAGCTGGGTCAGGGAAGCACCTTTTCCTGGCCTGATACCAGCCACGCTCACTGGCCCGTGGTTCTGGAGTGCCCAGGTCAAGGAACACATGGCTGGAGGGGTCACTCTGGTGCCTCTTTAGGAAGGCAGTTGGGACAGACCAGCCTGGTCAGAGCAGCCACTGCTGACTCTCCCCAAGGCTGAGCATCCCCTATGTTTTGCCTCTCTGTTCCAGCCAGTGTGAGCGGAACCCCTGCCCCATGGACAGCAGGCCCTGCCGCCACATGCCCAAGACAATCTCCTTCCACTACCTGTCTCTGCCCTCCAACCTAAAGACACCCATCACGCTCTTCCGCATGGCCACAGCCTCAGCCCCTGGTCGGCCAGGGCCCAACAGCCTGCGCTTCGGGATAGTGGGTGGTAACAGCCGCGGCCACTTCGTGATGCAGCGCTCAGACCGCCAGACTGGGGAGCTGATTCTGGTCCAGACCTTGGAGGGGCCTCAGACGCTGGAGGTGGATGTCGACATGTCCGAATACCTGGACCGCTCTTTCCAGGCCAGCCACGTGTCCAAGGTCACCATCTTTGTGTCCCCTTATGACTTCTGAGCGGGTCCCTGGGGTCACGGGGTGTAGGAGGCTGGGCTTGTTTCTCTTCCGCAGAGACATAGCTGCGGGCTTGGGCTGCAGCAGACATGTCTCCCCACCTACCTGTCCCCGTGGCTTCCCAGGGCAGCACCGCACGCTGTCCCATGATGCTGAAGTGCAAACCCAAAGCCCAAACTATTGCCATCATATGTTTTTCTGCTTTAAGGCCTCCCATTAGATGATGCACTTTCTCAAATCTTTGTTTTCTTTTTAACAGGGGAATGGGCAGCTTGTCAAAATGCTGCATGAGTGGCATTGTGAGTTTGAACTAGCTGGGGAGGGAGGAGCTTATGGCCTGGGTCTGAGATGACGGTCCAGCCTTCTGTGTTGTTAGAGTCAGGCCTCATTATTGCAGGGGTTCCAGACATGCTGAGGTGAATCATGCCCCTGTACTTGTGGCGTGGGGGCGGGTTCCTGCCACGACTCGGCACGTTCTTCTGTCTGCACTTCCCTTTGTGTCCCATGGCTGGCCTTCTCACCAGAGAGCCCCGTCAGGGCCTGGACCCCCACGCAGATTCTTCCGGACCAAGGAGCCAGAGTTTATGTGCAGATTCTGCCTGAATGAATTCCCTTTTGAGAAACCATATCTCAAAACATAACCTGGTATTATAACTGAAAAAATAAAATCTGTTGCTCGTCCCTGTCCATCTGGCCTCTCCCTGACCATGCGTTAGCCCAGTTCTTCCCAGGAGGGGGTACCCAGTCCTCTCCTGTCTAGGCTGGAATAAGCTGGGATAAACAAATGAAAAAGAAAACACAGAAGTGATGTAGGATTGCTCCATCAATAGGAATTTGGCTTGGCTATGTGGGAGATTGGTAAGGCAACATCTGCCCATGGAGAGTTTAAGAAAACACTTGAGTTGCCGTTGGGTCCCGGCTTCCCTGGTTGCTCAGCTGGGAAAAAATCTGCTGGACAGTGAGACAAAAGAGACATGGGTTCCATCCCTAGGTTGGGAAGATCCCCTGGAGAAGGAAATGGCAACACCCCCCCAACCAGTATTCTCGCCTGGAGAATCTCATGGACAGAGGAGACTGGTGGTCTGCAGTCCCCGGGGTCACAGAGTTGGACACGACTGAGTGCATATGCTTTGCAAACCATTGATTCCAGGGCCTTCTACTCCTGGTGGAGGAGCCCAGTGGGGACACCCTCCAGTGGCTGAGTTTCAAACACTCTCTCTGGTGCTGGGAGTTGGGGGGTGGGTGACAGTTCAAAAGACAGCTTAGATGCTAGCTGAGTCATCGGGAAATCGCGTTCATCCAGGGGGGATTTCATCTCGGGTGTCCTATTGGAAAACGCTTTGGATTGCCCTTGCTGTGAGGTGGCGCCTGACGGAGTGTGTTGCCAGTTTAGTGATCAAGCCCTTCACCAAGGTGGCTCCCAGGACGCCTCTGTTTGTACTACATCAGAGAGTGAAACAGTCAAGAGTTCCTTCTGACTCTTCTGGGATCAGCTGTGATTTCTCCAGCAACAGAACTTAGGGCCTGCAAATCTGCTTCCCTGTGTTGTTACAGATCGTTATTAAAACTGTCATCCAAGTGGGAGGGGGCTTAGGGGAGGATGAATATATATATACATATGGCTGAGTCCCTTGACTGTTCACCTGGAGCTATCACAACATTGTTAATTGGCTACACCCCAACACAAAATAAAAAGTTCAAAAGGAAAAAACCCTATCATTCCAGGAAAAAAAAAAGAGTACTTCTCTGGTGGTCCAGTGATTAAGGCTCCACACTTCCAATGCAGCGAGTATGGGCTCAATCTCTGGTTGGGGAACTAAGATTCCATGTGCCCTGTGGCCAAAAAATAAAAAGATTAAAAAAGAAAAAGAAAACTGTCATCCATGGTTTTGTGTCTCCAAATTGTGCTGTGATGGGTCAGACGCCTACCTGTCGCCTGGTCCCTAGGACACCAGGTGGAGGGACCAAGGTGTGGCCATGCTCCTGAAAGTAAAATGTGACAGGTGTGTGGACCTCCCTTCTTGCTGGGGGGAGGATAAGTGGTTCCAAAGGGCAAGCTTCTTACCTCCCAGCAGGTAAGGAGTGATTTGGGGGACTACAGAGCAGATGCGCTCCCTAACTTGTGTAGGATGATGACACAGGCCAGATCTAAGCCAAAAATTTCCATCATCACAATCCACCATCATCAAACCTGTTTCCCATTTATGAAGTGCCATGCTGAGCCCCAGTGCCTACCTATTAGTGCCTGCCTGCACCCACTGTCTTGTGAATTATGCCTGGACCTTCCTCCCCGGGTGACATCCTAATCTTCGCCTCCCTCAACTTTCCCCTATGGAAACCAATTTCTCCCTTGCCCATTCATTGCTCCAATCTGTGCTAGGTCAGAATAGCTAGGAGGCTCCCCTGGTGGCTCAGATGGCCAAAATCTGCCTGCAACGTAGGAGACCTGGGTTCGATCCCTGGGTGGGGATGGTCCCCCCGGAGAAGGAAATGGCAACCCACTCTAGTATTCTTGCCTGGGAAATCCTATGGACAGAGGACTGTGGCGGGCTACAGTCCATGCGGTCAGAAAGAGTTGGACATGACTAAGTGACTAACCTAAGAACAGGTATTAATTTGCAGCCCTTTTCACATACTATAGTAATACAGTTTCATATTATTTGGCTGGGGGCTTCTAAAACTTTTTATTAGACACCGTTGCAAACATAGACAAAAGTACAGATAATAGAATAAACTCCATGTCCAAATCAACAGCTTGAACAATAGTCTCACAGCCAATCTTGTTTCATCTCTGCTCTCACCCCATGCCATGACAATTTTGAAGCAGATCATGGACTTCATATTTCATCAGTAAATATTTCAGCATGTATATCTAAATGTTCTTATGTATAACCATAAGAACTTAAAAAAAACCCATGACCTGGATCACAATCCAATCTAAAAAATCAGCAATAATTCCATAACACCTTTAATATTTAGTCATTGTTCACGTTTCTGAGTGGCTCATCATATTTTTTGTTTGTTTATTTGAATTAGGTCCATTCTCTGTAATTTGCTGGTTAACTTTTTAAATCTCTAATCCATAGCAGTGGTTCTCAAACTTTAGCATATATTGGAATAACTTGGAATCTTGTTAAAAGACAGAGAGGGCACTGAGGCTTCCCTGGCAGCTCAGTGGTAAAGAATCCACCTGCCAGTGTAGAAGACACAGGTTTGATCCCTGGTCCAGGAAGATGCCACATGCCTCAGACCAACTAAGTCCGTGAGTCACAACTACTGAGCCTGCGCTCTAGAGCCCAGGAGCCACAGCTACTGAGACTGCGTGCTGCAGCTGCTGAGACCCGCACACCCAGAGCCCATGCTGCACCCAAGAAGCCACGTGCAGTGAGGAGCCGTGTGCTGCAACGAGGAGGAGCTCCCACGCACTGCAACTCGAGAAGAGCCAGTGCCGCAACGAAGACACAGCACGGCCAAAAACAAGTAACAACTCTAAAACCCTTGTTGTTTTAAAAACAAACCAACACCCAGAGTACTGGGTCCTTTGTCCCCAGCATTCCTCACAGTCTAGGTTTTCTTGAGTGTGTCTCTGTAGCTTCTTTTAACATGGCCCTCTGTCCTCTCTTCCCTGCTGGCTCAGACAGTAAAGAATCTGCTTTCAATGCAGGAGACCCGGGTTCAATCCCTGAGTTGGGAAGGTCCCCTGGAGAAGGGAATGGCTACTTACTTCAGTATTCTTGCCTGGAGAATCCCCTGGACAGACGAGCCTGGTGCGCTACAGTTCATGGGGTTGCAAAGAGTCAGATATGATTGAGCGACTTACACTTTGACTTTTCTGTCCTCTCCATTTTTTATATGTCAGTAGTTATAGCTAGAAATTCAATTAAGAGTGCAGTTAGGTTTATTGTCACAGGACTGCTCTACTGGTGATGACAGGTATTTCCAGTGGGAGCTGTATTATCTCTGGTTGCCTCTCTTTTCTGATGTCAGCAGCTCTGGATGATTATTGCATAGATTCACTACTTCCTTAGGAGTTGCAAATAATATTCTAGTGCTATTGTTCTTTCATTTATTAGTGGCATACTTTCTAAGGAGAAACTTCCTTTCTTTGGGTATTTGGCTACCCTGAGGCTTGGTTTGTACAGGAAAGATTGGATAGAATTTTCTTAATGTTTTTTCCCCTTTTCTTTTTCTTCCTTTTTTATTTGGCTGCACCTCAAGGCATGCAGAACTTCCCCAACCAGGAATCGAACCCGCGTCCCCTGCAGTGGAAGCAGAGTCTTAAACACTGGACCGCCAGGGAAGCCCAAGATGATGAATTTTTGACTTTTCCCCCCTTGTCAGTTTCCAAAGTGGTTCCCTGGCATCTTTCTAAGCTTTCCAGTGAGTGTTGTTTTCTTATTGGCTACATTATGAACTCATGGCTTAGACATATTTGACATATGCTTCAATCTATAGATGTTATTATCTTTACTGTCACTCAAATTGTCCCATTTGGCTTTTGGGAACTACTTCAAGTTGACATTCTTTTTGACAAGACTCTACTGGTCTAATCCACTCCAGTATTCTTGCCTGGAGAATCGCATGGACAGAGGAGCCTAGCGGGCCACAGTCCATGGGATCACAGAGTCAGACAGGACTGAAGGGCTAACACACACACTGGTCTTTGGTAATTTTGTAGTTATCTTGCATGACAAGGTGTTTCAAGCTTGTCTCGTTTATTTTATGCTCCAGCCTGAAGTCATTCATTTCCCCTCCCGCCCCCCTCCAAGGGATCCATCCATGTTCTTTCAGTGGGGCATGGTCATTAGATCAAAATCTTGAGTGTAAGGAGAGCTCATTGGTAGTGGTTTAGTCATTGTTTCTTGGTTTTAGTGAATAGAGCTGGGAAATAACTCTACATTAGTTTATACTGATACTTCCAATTCAACTCAAGACTGCAGGGTTTTTAATGTAGCTTCGTTGATCTTACATCTGCTCTTCTTTCTGTCAATCTGAAGACCTCCTTCTCAGAAATGACCAAAATAATTATGTTGTTGTTCAGTCACTCAGTCCTGTCTGACTCTTTGAGACCCATGGACTGCAGCCCGCCAGGCTTCCCAGCCCCTCACCATCTCCCAGAGTTTGCCCAAGTTTATGTCTATTGCATCGGTGGTGCCATCCTCTGACACACTCTTCTCCTTCTACCCTCAGTCTTTCTCAGCATCAGGGAACTTTTAAACCCTCAGGATAACAATGCCAAAATTATCATGAAAAAACTACTGAAAAAGTTAAGATTTTTCTTTTGCAGTTTTTTTTTGTCCTTAGGGTTTATGATATTGAGGATGTACAATCAAATAACTTGGAATAGTTCCTGTCTCTGTGGTTATGGCCCAAGCTTGAATCAGGGTTAGGATTATTCACTTTGTTTTGCTTTCATTTTTAGATTTTTTTCATTTTCATTTTTAAAAGTTGTGTAAACTATTTACATGGTTATAAAGTCAAATCCACAAAATGAGCTGTAATCAAAGACATCTATATCCTAACATCGTCCCATTCACCCTATTTCTTCCTTCTATCACAGATAATCAAGTTTTTTCCATTTTGCCCTTCCATTTAAAAACATATAAACACATGATAAATGATAGCATACTAATTTATTTAGCACTTTCCCTGAGCTTGGTTTTTTCCCCCTTAATGATATATTGAATATGAATCCATAGAACCAGATAGAATGCTCTTCTATAAAATGCTGCTTTATGAAGACATATTATTTATTCAACCAGTCACCCTTGATTGACATTTGGCTTGTATCTAGTCCGTTGCTGTTACAATCCTTCAGCAATACCTGCTTGTCTTTGTGCATTTTCGCCTTTGTATGTCTAGGGTCGGTTTCCCTGGTGGTGCAGTGGTCAAGAATCCACCTGCCAACTCAGGAGACACGGGTTCAATCCCTGGGTCAGGAAGATCCTCTGGAGAAGGAAGTGGCAACCCACTCCAGTATTCGTGCCTGGAAAATCCCATGAACAGAGGAGCCTGGCGGGCCACAGCGCCTGGGGTCTCAGAGTCGGATGCAGCTGAGCACACAACAGGCACAGGCAGCCTCCTGTTCTCCCACCTCTGTGCACTTCTGCCCCCTTGTGGCTGGGTCTCAGTATTACAGCGTTCTTCCCCCTCCAAGATGGCAACTCCACTCAGGTGCACGCGCCCCGACAGCGAAGGTGAACTGCTGGCACATAATGTGTGTGGCATGAGCAAAACATGGTCCCCAGCCACAGAGAGTTTATTTTAAATTTTATTTATCTATTTTTGGTCGCATTGGGTCTTCGTTGCTATATGCCAGTTTCCTCTAGTTGCGGCGAGTGGTGGCTTCACTTGCTGCAGATCACAGGCTCTAGGCATGCGAGCTCAGTAGTTGCTCTGCTGCATGTGGGATTTTCCCAGACCCGAAACCAAACCCGTGTCCCGTGCATTGGCAGGCGGATTCCTATCCACTGTACCACCAGGGAAGTCCCACAGAGATTTTAGAGTTGTTACTCCAGCATAACCATCCTGCCAATGCAAAGTGAGAAAAAAATAAGGAGGAATCCCTCCATCACTGACAATGAGATCACGCTATGGGTTGAAGGGTGGCATGCACCCAACTCTTTATACCTGCTTTACACCAAACAGAAAAACCACACGCACAAGTGATATCTTACATTGCAAAACTGGGTTAGAATGGTAGGTCTCAAAATTTGGGGTAGGTTTCCCAGCAACATGGAGGAAACTGCAAGGAATAGTCTGCACACCTCAACAGACAGTAGTCCCCTGCTTGCTGCAATTAGAGAAAGCCTGCATGCAGCAGTGAAGACCCACCACAGTCACAAATAAAATAAATTTTAAAATCTTAAAAAAAAAAAGCCCTCAGGTTTCTGGAGTCCACGGTACCAAGATGAAATTCCTTTTTTTAAAAAAAAGTGATAAAAACAATCACCTTCTTCATGTAATTCCTGCTAAACTGAGAGTCAGAGAAGACCATTTTGCAGTGAATGCAGAGTCATGCTGAGGACATTCAGGAGGCTAATTTTAAAACACTGTTGCCTTTTTTCTTTTTACAAAAGAGAATTTGGTTGATTTTACAACTAGCAGTGACATAATTCTACTTATTTCAGCAGTCAGAGCTGAAACAAGCAGCCCAATCAGCATATTTCATAAATATTTCATAAATTCATTGACTGTAGGGATATGGAAGGAATTTGGACTCTTAATCTCAACCCTGGATTATTAGGCTAGAAGACTGGACACAAAATCAAAACCATTCTCCCCTCAGGGTCTGCAGGACCAAATACTTCCTCTCCGAACCCCCACCACCCCTTTCCCCACAGTCCCTACCCCACCCCCACCATCTCTCCAGCAAGATTCCTACAGAAGGACGTCTCTGGGGGCTCAGTGGTAAAGAATCTGCCTGCCAATGCAGGGGACGTGGGTTCAATCCTTGATCTGGAGAGATCTGCCGCCACAGAGCAACTAAGCCTGCGGGCCACAATTACTGAGCCTGGGCTCTAGAGACCAGGAGCTGCAACTGCTGAAGCCCTCATGCCCTAGAGCTCATGCTCAACAACAAGAGAAGCTGTGCCTGTGCACCACAGCTAGTGAAAAGCCTGTGCAGCAACGAAGACCCAGCACAGCTGCAAGTAAATAAATAAAGTTATTAAAAAAAAAAAAAGATTCCTGCAGCAGAAGGCGAAGAAGCCCTTCCCCTTATAGTACAGTCTCAGAAACCCCTTCCTCTGTGGTCTTCAGTGAACGAAACTGCTGTCACTCACGTCAGGGGACTTCGTGGAGCAAGTGAAGGACAGATAAAGTTGGGTTCTGCCCTAAAAACTGGACTGCAAGGCCTGCATTTCCTTTTCCTCTGATACACACAGAAGGGGAACACAATTTATAATCTTGATCAAAAGTGAGAGGGACTTCCCTAGTGGCCCAGTGGTTAAGACTCAGCAACTCCATGCTTCCAGTGTGGGGGAGACAGGTTAGAGCCCTAGTCAGAGAACTAAGATCCCCCATAAAGTGGGGCATGGCCAATATATATATGTGTGTGTGAATCAAAAGACAAATGGATGGGAATACTGCAGAGGGTTCCTGGAAAGTCAGGGCCTTCCTTGAATCTGAGAAACAACCTCGCCAAGTCCATAGGCATCACTGCACACAGCACCTACTGGCTGCAGACAGGTCACTTCCTAGGACTGGTCCACCTCTCATTCGCTACAGTTTCTCCTTGGTAAGAGGGAAAAACTGCCTGGCTGTCAGCCAGCCTTGTGGGGAAACCGAGAATGGAAACAGAAGCCACAGCCTCTGTGGCTTTTCAAAACAGGCTGCTCCGGGACTTACACTACCCAGAAACTGCACCCATTCAGATGTGAGCATCACAAACTGCCTAAGCATAAACTTCCAGCACCTGCTCATTCACAGAGACCAGACCACCAGCTTGTCCAGCAACTCTGTACTTGACAAACTCTGCCCCACCCCAGGACTGATTCAAGAACTCTGTTGGGCTTCCCTGATGGTCCAGTGGTTAAGGATCCACCTGCAAATGTGGGGGACACAGATTCGATCCCTGGTCTGGGAAGATCCCACATGCCTTGGGGCAGCTAAGTCAATATGTGCCAATTTCAGAATATCATGGAGGGCACGCCGACACCAGAGAAAATTTGGGTGAGGCCTCAGAGGAGAGGGTCCTTCAGGCAGCTCAATCTTGTTACAGCCACTGTACCTTGTGAGTTCATGTTGTTGTTTTTTTAAATTTATTCATTTTTGGCCGTGCTGGGTCTCCATTGCTGCACGTTTTTCTTTGGATGCAGTGAGCGGGGGCCACACTCTGATTTTGGCATGCAGATTTTTCATCATGGTGGCCTCTCTTGTTGCAGAGCGCAGGCTCTAGGGTACTTGGGCTTCAGTAGTTGTGGCTCCCAGGCTCTAGAGCACAGGCTCAGTAGTGGTGGCGCATGGGCTTAGTTGCTCCATGGCATGTGAGATCTCCCTGGGTCAGGGATTGAACCCACGCTTCCTGCATTGGCAAGCAGATTCTTTGCCACTGAGCCACCAGGGAAGCCCTCTTGCTGAGATCTGCCAGAACCGAGGCCATGGGGAGCAGCTGCCTCCCCGTCTGTACCTGGGTGCCCCCTTCCCAATCTTGCTATCTAGTCCCCCACCTGGAGCGGCCTGCATATCCCATCCAAAAGTCAAGGTCACTTCTACCTCTTTTTTTTTTTAGGTGCAGATTTAGCTGGAGGGCACATCCCCAAGAACTCAGCGCTGCAGAGCTGTTGGCAGTCTTGCAGGAGGCTGGGCAGCTTTCTGTTTCCTGAGGGGCAGCTCACATCACCTCCACAGCTTGGGGAGAACATAGAACCCTTCACGGCCACACAAGGACAGCTATTCAGCCCCTGAGACAATCAGGAATTCACTGGGACCAGGTTTTCCTTCTTTTCACGCCGAAGTGACCATTTTACATGTCTTTGGCTGAAAAAGGAGCGTTTCTGTTGGATCTGGATTCACCAAACTGAGCTCCGCGACATGAGGAAGTTGAAATTGGCTTATAGTCCTAGGGTGCACAGAAAGGCTGGTGTGTCAGCAGATATGGGCTGAATCACGAATTTGTTCAGGAAGTCCAAGATTAAGTCCAGTTTATATTATTATGTAACAAGCTTACCTGCCAAGCAACACATCCAGGCAAATAAATTTAAAATATTTTTGTGCAGGATACAGCTGGGATTCAAAACTTGTATTTACTTAAGACTTGTGTGAATGGTAAATGAGGCCACTTCTGTGGAACCCCTGAAAAAGGCAGTTTAAATATCTGGAGCAGGAGTGAAGGCCTCACCCACTCAGAAATGAGGAACATCAGGCTGGAAAGATGAGTTCCTGTACCGCCAAGCAGGAAAGGGGGACTCTGAAATAAAGACTAGAAGATGGGACACCTGCAATCTTCATACCCGGCAAAGATAAGCACTTCTCAAGTGCAGACATGGGGGAAAAAAGATGTCAAACAATACTTAAAAGTGAACTGTTGTCATCAGTTCTGAAAGGACAGACAAAGGATCTCTGAAATCTACTGCTTCATAAAAAGTATGAGAGGACAATGACAAAACAGTGAAAATTAAAATTTTTTTTCAGAATTCTGGAAATTAAAGGCTTACAACAATTCAAAGAGAATTTTACTCAAGAAAACAGCTGAAGGGACTTCCCCAGAAGTCTGGTAGTTGAGACTCCATGCTTCCAATGCAGGAGATATAGGTTCGATCACTGGTTGGGGAACTAAGGTCCCACATGTCATGTGGCACAGCCAAAAAAAGAAAAAATAGCTGAATCTGGGTTAAATGTCTTGTGGCAATGACTTGCCCTAATCTCACTCTTCTCCCCCCAGCAGCCTTGAAGATCGAGAGCTCCCAAAATGACAACTGAAGTCCAGTGTGCAGTCCCAAGACCAGGCAGAGATGGTGCATGCGTGCTGTCGTGTCCAGCTCTCTGTGACCCCATGGACTGCGGCCTGCCAGACTCCTCTTCCATGGGATTCTCCAGGCAAGAATACTGGAGTGGGCTGTCATGCCCTCCGCAGGGGATCTTCCTGACCTAGGGATTGAACCCACGCCTCTTATGTCTCCTGCATTAGCAGGCAGGTTCTTTACCACCAGGACCGCCAGAGAAGGGCCTAGCCTTTTAAAGGATTCATCTGATTAGTTACAGCCCACCTGGAATCATCTTCCTTTCGATGAACTCAGAACCAACTGATCGGAGACCTTAATTACACCAAAGGTAAAAACCACTTACCTTTAACGTGTAAGTTAACTATGGCAGGGAAATCCGTCCTACTCACACTCAAAGGGAGAGGGTTATGCAGGCTGTTTTCACTCGGGTCAAAAGTTTTGGGAGCCACCTTAGAATACTGTCTCCCCATTTCCAAATTGAAATGCCAGTAACTTAATAAAAGCCACCATTTTTAATGTACCAGTAAGAAAAAAAACAAACGATCAATGAAAATGTGATATTCCATCAGCTGTAAAGTACATCCCAATTTCAGAGAGGTTGATTGTGAAAGAAAGCACTCTTGTTTCTTACCGTTTCTTATTGTGCCGCCTACAGGAGCTGGCGTGGTGAACAGAGGCTGGGTGAGGACTCGTGGCCTCTGGATCAACAAATAGTTTATTTTTGGGTCACGTGGATTAGCTTGCCTCTGACTGCAGGTAACATAAAGCCTAAATCAAAATGGTCTAAAGAGAATGTATGATTTCATGTGGTATAACATGAGGTCTGAATGCTGGCTGTCTCCTCTCTTAGGGGTCATGAATTCCATGGCTCAGTTGTTCTCAAGGACCCAGGTTCTTCCCAACTCTCTTCTCTGTCATCTTCCACTGGCTAGTCGGCTCCCCTTGAGGTCTTAAGACAGCTGCATCCATTCTGGGTGTCTGTTTAGACATGGCAACATCTAGTTCCTTACCATGTATCTCAAGAAATGTTCGCTTTTCCAGGAGTGCAGAAGAGGACCTGAATTTGTATTTCAAGCTTAAGCCAACTAATGGCAAGAATGACTTTTCCATTAGTTGTTGAGACCAGTAGTATTCAACCTTGGCTATGTTGTTGAGTCATCTGAGAGCTACTTAAAAAACCTCAGGTTCACACATCTCAGGCTTCCCTCCAAAACTCCAAAATCACAATCTCTGCCTGGAGTGGGCCCCATGCATCAGTATTTTTTTAACCCCTGAATGGTTATATTTAATAAAACTACTCAGTGAACTGAGGTAACCATGCTGGATGTCAGGAATCCTATTAAGACCGAGGGGCAGGTAATTCAACACTTTTGCACCTGAATTACTGAAATTCTACAATTGGGTCAAGTTAACACACTAAAAGACTACAGTCATTCAGTTACTAAGTCATGTCCAACTCTTTGTGACCCTATGGACCGCAGCACGCCAGGTTTCCCTGTCCTTTACTATCTACCTGAGTTTGTTGAAACTCATGTCCATGGAGTCTGTGATGCCATCCAACCATCTCATCCTCTGTCGTCCCCTTCTCTTGCCGCCTTCAATCTTTCCCAGCATCAGGGTCTTTTCCAATGAGTTGGCTCTTCACATAAGGTGGCCAAAGTATTGGAGCTTAAGCTTCAGCATCAGTCCTTCCAATGAATATTCAGGGTTGAGTTCCTTTAGGATTGACTGGTTTGATCTCCCTGCAGTCCAAGGGACTCTCAAAGAGTCTTGGCCAGCACCACAGTTTGAAAGCATCAATTCTTCGGTGCTTAGCCTTCTTTATGGTCCAACTCTCACATGCGTACATGATTACAGGAAAAACCACAGCCTTGACTATATGGACGTTGGCCAGCAAAGGGATGTCACTGCTTTTTAATATGCTGTCTAGGTTTGTCATAGCTTTTCTTCCAAGGAGCAAGCATCTTTTAATTTCAAGGCTGGAAGGCTACATAGTTGACTTATATTCTCTCACCAGCTGACAAACACTGAGTTTTTCTGTCATGTGTCTTTTAGTAACTGACTGCAAAAAAGTTCTATGAAATGTCACAAAGAATCTTAGAAATGAGAAATTTGTTCACATTCCACTCAGCGATTTCCATAACGAAGACCTATGTAAGAACTGTTTTTATGAAACTATTATTAGAACAGTTAGGTTTTATATCTTATCTCCTTCCTGAAAATAAAAGGTAAACAGATAATCACTTCATTGTTTTTGTTTGGGCTCTAAAAAAAGATCAGTGACAGGGCTGTCCTAGTGATCTAGCGGGTAAGATTTCAGGCCCCTACTGCAGGGGGCACCAGTTTGATTCCTGGTCAGGGAACCAAGTTCTGCATGCTGTGTAACATGCCCCCCCCAAAGATACATTTAATACAGCCACAAACATGCAGTGCAATGACGTGTAAATCCATGTACAGCTTTCCCCATTACAACTTTTTTATTTCCCCTGGTTCAGATTTTTTTTTTTTAAACTATGGTATTATGATGGGCCTTCCTGGTGGCTCTGATGGTAAAGAATCTGCCTGCAACACAGGAGACATGGGTTCGATATGTGAGTCATGAAGATCTATGGCTATGGTTTTATTATACATGTACTTGCTTGCAAGTGCCTCAAGGGTGAGATTTATCAATAATTCACAGGAGGAAACTACGGGGAGCAGCAGAGGCACTGTGGCCTGGTAATGCCCAGGATTCAGAGTGCTTGAAACCGGCAGACAGACAGACCCTGGTTGAAGGCAGGACAGAGCAGAGGCCTGGCTGAGGCAGTACCTTGGAAAACCTGCTCTAACTGAGGAAGAGACAGTGAACTGCAGAGAAGCAAGGGGTCACCGGAGGCTGGAGACCAGCTTAAAACGGCTCCAATGACCCACATGGCACGTGACCCACCGCCTGAGGGCTGGCCTGGGTGCGCAGGGCACATTTGAGGATACATTTCTCCTTCAAGTTGACTTAATGCCACAAGGTAAGAGAGTTCCCTGACACAGAGATGCTGGCCTCTTCAAAATAATAATAGCTGTAGCTATTTAAATTTCCCTGACTCGCAGTCCCTTCAACCTCTGCTTGGTCTTCTAAGTTCACAGGTGAGGTGGGTACTGCGTCTTGGAAAACAAATACTGTTTTTGTATACATAAACTTTCTATGTGTATTTAAACTTTACATTACATAAGGAAAAAATTGTTAAAAACTGTCATAGAAGATTAAATACAAGTATTTTCAAAGCTCATGAAAAGAAAGTATAAGGTAAATATTTTTATTTCTTTTCTAAGCAATGAATCCCATTATCCACCTCCAAAGGTTTTGAGGCTTAAATTATAAACAGTCAAACAGTATTGAATAAACTAGCCCAGCGCCTGCACATGCTAAGTATGTGCTAATGTTAGCTTACTGTACAGTAGCCAATGTTAGCTTACATACAGGTTGGCCATAAAATGTACCTTCTACCACTGCCCAAGACAAGATCTTGAATTTCTTTCAATTGTGTGTGATCTTTAAAGAAGATATAAAGTATCAGTTCTATAGGTAACATAACCACTCCCCTGAACAATGTCATTAAATTATAGAAGGTTCTTATAATGAACCTTGTTAAAGCATCGACTCAGTGTCTCTCCCATGTGGCTTCCTATGGATGATTCCAGCGCATTCTCTTTCCCTCTTCCACATCACAGCCATGGATGCTGAGAGACGACTTGCTCTCAGCTCATAGACTCCCCATGCTAAGGACCCAGGATCATCCTTGTTTCTTCCTTTTCCAGGTCTCGTCTGATACACCTCTGCTTGAGTATATTCAATTTCCTTTCTGGCTTTTATGGGGCTAGGTTACAACCAAAATAATTCTGACTCATATTTTCAAACACGGCTTTGCTAAGAAGTGCCACTGATGCTGACCTCTACTGTACACAGTTAGTGATCCTATTATATGTGATGATGATAGTTTCAGTTTCATTGTATTTTTCTAATCATCATCAGTACTATTAAACAAAAGTACATGCCTAGAAGCTTATTATTTGTGCTTGAAAAATTCTGTATTTGAATATTAAGATATCACCACACTCTTAAACTTTACATTCTACTGAAGTTTATGAACCAATGAGAAAGATAACCATTCTTCTGTCTTATCGACAAAAGATTTAGGAACTCCAGGCTTAAGAACGGTACAGGAGAAGCCCCGGCCGTCGCCCCGCGGCGCGCTCCCCGCCCCCTCTGCGCTTGGCTCTGCCCGCTGGCGATCAGCACCCCGTGGCAGGCAAGCTCCAGCTCGGCCGGCCCGCGCGGGTCAGGCAGCCAGGGAATGAAATGTAATCAGCGGAATTTCTATTTAAAAAAAAAAAAAAACAGAATGGTATAGCAAGAGACACTGTTCCATTTTATTTATAATAGTAGGAAACTGGAAACAACTTTTTTGTCCAACAACAGGAAATGGGTTTTAAAACATCATCAAACCATAATTTAAAACAAAACTATGAGCAACCATTAACAACGTGTGAATGTGTTTAATGACATGAAAAGAGCTGTGTATTTACCGTCTACTATCCGGAAGTCTTCTATGAGAAACCTGATGGTTTTCTCTCTTCAAACTGCTATACCTCTTCATCCATCCTTACTCAGTCTAACCTTGCTTCCTATTTTATTGAGAACATGCAATCACTCAGAAGAGACCTCTGCAAGCTACTACCGTAACATCTGCCCACCACCTGGCATCTCTGTCATATACACTCCTCTGTTTCAATGGCTGGAACCACCCATGGTGGAGACCAATCCTTCACTTTTTATACACCATTCTATCCCTCTGCACTGTCCACAGAAGAGTTGCACTTCAATGTAATGACACAAGGGGGCGCTCTACACCAGGAATCTTGTAAACCACTCCAAATCAAGTCTTGAACAGTCTTCAACGGGCATAGACAGACACAAGCATTCTTCATCCATACGAAGCTACAGAAGAAAACACAAAAAACCACATTAGCTGGGGACTTCCCTGGTGGTCCAGTGGCTAAGACCCTACGCTTCCAATGCAGGGGGCACAGGTCTGATCCCTGGTTGGGGAACTAAGATCCCAATGTCACGCAGTGTAGCCAAAAAGACCAAGACAAAAAAAACAAACACACACATCAGCTGGTAAAAATGATCAACCTAGCCACACACCCGACCTCTAAAGCTATTAAAAAAACTGAACTAAACTAACAAAGAGTCCAAAATCATCAAGATGCTCCTGAAGAACAACATTAGAAAAATTATCAAACCATGTGGTGTGGTGCTCAATCATGTTGGACTCATTGCCACTTCGTGGACTGTAGCCCACCAGACTTCTCTGTAAATGGAATTTTCCAGGCAAGAATACTGGAGCAGGTTGCCATTTCCTACTCCAGGGGATCCTCCCAACCAGCGATCAAGCCCATGTCTCTCATCTCCTGCACTGAGAACAGATTCTCTATCAAACTATATCAAAATCCAGTAAAGCTCCAGTAATTAAAGCAGTAGAGTATTAGAGAAACAGACAAAAGGAGCAGACAGAGGTCCCAGAAATAGACCTCCGTTTGAAGAAACTCAATATACAACACAGAGGCTATTACAAATCAGTGGGGAAAAGCAGTCTTTTCTGTTGAATGGTTCTGGGAGACTGGTTTTCCATATAGGGAAAAAAGAAAATCAAGTCTTTATCACACCCTGTTAAAAAAAAAATCAATTAGCCTTAATTCTTCCATTTTCCCTATACCCATAGCCACTCTATTTTTCGTGAAATCAGTCCAATATACAAATACAGGCAAAAGAGATTAACAGCATTTCACCAAAGCTGAAGCTCAAAAGCTAGTAAGCATAAGAAAAGATGTACAACTTTATGAAAATAAAGCTACATGACAGAACTTCTACATCCAGTAAATTGGTCAAAAATTTAAAATCCTGACAATTAAAGCATTGCTGAAGGTCAGTTCAGTTCAGTCGCTCAGTTGTGTCCGACTCTGTGACCCCATGAACCACAGCACGCCAGGCCTCCCTGTCCATTACCAACTCCCAGAGTTCACCCAAACTCATGTCCACAGAGTCGGTGATGCCATCCAATCATCTCATCCTCTGTCATCCCCTTCTCCTCCTGCCCTCAATCCTTCCCAGCATCAGGGTCTTTCAAATGACTCAGCTCTTCGCATCAGGTGGTCAAAGTACTGGAGTTTCAGCTTCAGCATCAGTCCCTCCAATGAACACCCAGGACTGATCTCCTTCAGGATGGACTGGTTGAATCTCCTTGCAGTCCAAGGGACTCTCAAGAGTCTTCTCCAACACCACAGTTCAAAAGCATCAATTCTTCAGCGCTCAGCTTTCTTCACAGTCCAACTATCACATCCATACATTGCCACTGGAAAAACCATAGCCTTGACCAGACGGACCTTTGTTGGCAAAGTAATGTCTCTGCTTTTTAATATGCTGTCTAGGCTGGTCATAACTTTCCTTCCAAGGAGTAAGCGTCTTTTCATTTCACGCCTGCAATCACCATCTGTGGTAATTTTGGAGCCCCAACAGACAGTCTGTCACTGTTTCCACTGTTCCCCCATCTATTTCCCATGAAGTGAAGGGACCGGATGCCATGATCTTAGTTTTCTGAATGCTGCGCATTAAGCCAACTTTTTCACTCTCCTCTTTCACTTTCATCAAGAGGCTCTTTAGTTCTTCACTTTCTGCCATAAGGGTGGTGTCATCTGCATATCTGAGGTTACTGATATTTCTCCTGGCAATCTTGATTCCAGTTTGTGCTTCATCCAGCCCAGTGTTTCTCATGATGTACTCTGCATATAAGTTAAATAAGCAGGGTGACAATATACAGCCTTGTCGTACTCCTTTTCCTATCTGGACCCAGTCTGTTGTTCCAAGTCCAGTTCTAACTGTTGCTTCCTGACCTGCATGCAGGTTTCTCAAGAGGCAGGTCAGGTGGTCCGGTATCCCCATCTCTTTCAGAATTTTCCACAGTTTATTGTGATCCACACAGTCAAAGGCTTTGGTGTAGTCAATAAAGCAGAAATAGATGTTTTTCTGGTACGCTATTGCTTTTTCGATGATCCATAGCATGTTGGCAATTTGATCTCTGGTTCTTCTGCCTTTTCTAAAACCAGCTTGAACATCTGGAAGTTCACGGTTCACATATTGCTGCAGCCTGGCTTGGAGAATTTTGAGCATTACTTTACGAGCATGTGAGATGAGTGCAATTGTGGGGTAGTTTGAATATTCTTTGGCATTGCCTTTCTTTGGGATTGGAATGAAAACTGACCTTTTCCAGTCCTGTGGCCAGTGCTGAGTTTCCCAAATGTGCTGGCATATTGAGTGCAGCACTTTCACAGCATCATCTTTTAGGATTTGAAATAGCTCAACTGGAATTCCATCACATCCACTAGCTTTGTTCGTAGTGATGCTTCCTAAGGCCCACCTGACTTCACATTCTAGGATGTCTGGCTCTAGGTGAGTAATCACACCATCTTGATCATCTGGGTTGTGAAGATCTTTTCTGTACAGTTCTTCTGTGTATTCTTGCCATCTCCTCTTAATGTCTTCTGCTTCTGTCAGGTTCAAACCATTTCTGAAGGTGGAGCAATGGAATTTCTTTTACACAGTTGTGGGAATAAAAACTGTAAGAGTTACTTTAGAAAAGACTGGCATTAACCTAAGTTTTTTTTTTAATTGGAGAAAAATTGCTTTACAATGTTGTATTGGTTTCTGCTGTACCACAATGTGAATCAGCCATAAGTATACACAATTATCTTAAGTTTTAAGATGATACAACAATTCTACTTCCTGATTCATACTCAGGACAACTCACACACATTTCCATCAGAAGAAAGGTAAAACAGTTATTTAGAGTTTGTATTTTAAAAATTGAAAATAACCTTAATGTCCATCAACAGTAGAATGTCTAAATAAACTGTAATATACTCACAGAAAAAAATGCTATATAAGAGTACAAATGAATGACAGTTGCATGCATGTACATGAATGAATCTCAGAAGCATAATGAGTAAAAATAGCAAGTTGCCAATAAATATCAAATATGATACTGTTTAAAATAATATCCAAACCCAAGCATAGTATTGTTAACCTTACACATTTTGTAAATCTACAAAGAATAAAACAAGAGAATAAAAATACAAAAAGATAGTGACAATCTAAAGTGAAACAGATCACCAGCCCAGGTGGGATGCATGAGACAAGTGCTCGGGCCTGGTGCACTGGGAAGACCCAGAGGGATCGGGTGGAGAGGGAGGTGGGAGGGGGGATCGGGATGGGGAATACATGTAACTCCATGGCTGATTCATGTCAATGTATGACAAAACCCACTGAAATGTTGAGTAATTAGTCTCCAACTAATAAAAATAAATGGAAAAAAAAAAAAGATAGTGACAAATCCAGAGTGGGAAGTAGATCCACAGATACCCACATATATATCTATTTAGATGTATCAAATATTTTAATATCTATTTAGATGTATCAAATATTTTAAAGTTTTTTTAAGTGGGATAGGAGCAGGAAAAAGACTTCTATTTGAGAAAATATATGTTCCCCTGCCAATTCCTAGAGACATTTCAGAGGGGGGAAAAGTGCTAAATTTTAATTTTACCTTTTTCATCTATTTTATTTTCATGATGAATTCCTTTCAGGATCCAAAATCTAATATAGAGGGAAAAAAATTCACACAATCATTTTCACATACTATCTAATTCAGGTACATCATCATACTCTCGTAATTTTCTTTTTTTCTTTTTGTAATTTTCTAAAGATTCCTACATCATTAATCCTAATAATCACCTAGTAATATTTACTAGAAGGGGAATTGGGAAAATAACTTCTACATACATCATTTTTTTCTATATATGCTTCATGGTAATAAACCACCAAATATTTGGTATAATTTGTAATTCTAGGATAACTCTTCCTATTTCAAAACTAAAAACATCCAGAAATAAGGACCTTTGACTTTTCAATATTTGCATATGCTCAACAGAGTTTCTGCTGCAAGATTAAACGGTTTGGTTTCAAAAGAATCTTTTCTTTTCACTCACATTTCAATTTAATTTTGAAGAGATTTGCTCCAACTCACACATGGAAATGAAAGGACATAAATGACTATTATTTTTCATCTATCTTTTCTTACAATCTGAAAGAGCTTTTGAATATAACTTTGAAATAATCACTTGAGTATGCTTTGATGTAACTCTAAAATATTTATCAACCAATGATTCTTAACTTTCCTTCAAAGAGTGTATCAGAAGTACTATTTCTCCTATTTGTTTTGTTTTCCATTGGTTGACTTAGCTACAAAGGTTGCTAAATACACTGAAGTTTTTAAGAACATTCCAATTTATACCAGCAACAAGTATAAATTTTCCTTTAAGCTACAAGGAAAAACATACAAATGAATAATAATTTTCTATACTGAAGTAAGTTGTTAAATTATCAGTTCTAATATAACCCATATGCTAACCCATGAAGCACTCTGCTTAAATAAGTGTCTTTTTAAATTCCCACCCTTAGGTTCAAACGTATTCTTTAAAAAAGAAAAACAAAAATTAAAATTGTACTTACTTTAGCCAACAGCTCTTGTGTCTCATCAGTCAATGGAGCATGTGAAAACTTGCAATGTTCTCCCTGATAACATCTTGCTCCTGTATGGTAAAACTTGCAAGGATATTCATGTAACTCAAATGTTAAGGAAGAAAAAAATTTTAATGCTGCTAAAATAGCTTATTATTAATCTAATAACTTTATTTTTCCTACATGAAGTTCTTTTCCACTAGTAGAAACATTAAATTCTCTATGTAAAACATGAGACGACAGGACTTGCCCGGTGGGCGAGTGGCTGAGACTCAGCACTCCCGACGCAGAGGTCCCGGGTTCGATCCCTGGTCAGGGAACTAGAGCACACATGCTAAAGATCCCACGTGTTGCTACTAAGATCCAGGAGACCAAATAAATTAATGGATTAGAAATAAAAAGATCCATTCTTAATAAAATAAAGTATGAGAAAATAAATTATTAACTGGGTTATAAGAAAATGAACTTTAGGATGATTATATACATGAAGTTTATTGGCTACCACAGGACAAATTTCTCCCTCATAATCATTCTTAAACTATAGGTATGTTTCACTGATAAGATGAAAGAGGTGCATTTTAAGTACTTTGAGAAATTTGACTATTTTTAAAGCATTCTTTTGGGGTAAGGGAATTAAAGTCAATAACAATGATGTGTCTTGCAAATCTGGATCCTTCATATATTAGGCTTGTTTAAAATGGGATCCATATATACAACTCTGATATTATTTTCCAGGAAAAATTTCTCAAGTTAGGGTTTGAGATTCCTTATATTGAATGTCTTAAAGGAAGACAAATTTTGTGGTAACCAAACATGCAGTTATCCTAAAATGCTATGTTCCATGTTTTCACAGTATATCTGGACCAATTTATATTTATACTCAAGAGGGCTACTCTTCAATTAAGGGACAATTAATCTCTATACAGCACAGAGTATAACAGAAAAGAAGTACTCCCAAACTGATTTCATAAATATAGATTCAATTCATGGATGTCACAGCAGAAATTCTGAGAAAGTTCTTCTGGGACTTAGAAAGAAAGGTCTCATGACCCTGTTTCACTACCCAGTTAGACAGGATGTACATTTGAGAGAACTTCTAAAGACTCTTTCTTGGGGCAGGGGGGTGGGGGAGGGAATCTGTGAACAATTTAATCACTTCAATACCAAGTTGAGCTTAGATAATATAATTCTGCCATGGTTAAAACATTGGTTTCATTTAAAATTTTACATTCATGTAAACATTTATGAAAAGTAAAGTTACTGTATCTTGTGATAAAGGATATTATGCAAATATAGGCAGTTTTCCCCTCTGGTACAATATCCTTGTACGTAAAACTTACACATCTCCTTTTTCTTCTCTATCTCTGCATCATGATCAAATTTACATTGATCTCCCTGGGCCAAAGGAAGAAACAAGGAAAAGCTGTTTCTCACAGTTAAGCCATTATAATTCCTCCTTAATTCTGAATAAGCAAATGATTCCAGAAGAAAACAAAGCCTTAGTTAGAAGCAGTATAGTCTGATTTTTAAAGAACTATTGTAACTGCATTGTATTACACATATTGGCTTGCCATTTGTCAAGTCCTTAGCATTTTTAACACAAAGCATTTAAAAAAAATTATCTATTTTCAGAGACATAAAACAAGGTACAAAAATTTCATGGTCTAAAGGTATTAAAATCATACAGAGTTTGCCTCTTATCATTGTGGAATTGCATTACTACTTTCTTAAATACAAAAGAATATTTCAGTAAAATTTTCTACTTGAAACCTTTCCAGAAAGAAAACAGTTCTAAAATTATACAAGTATGCTTTTGGAGTGTCTAACAGAAAACAGGAGCTAGTTTTAGAACGTTTTTGCTATACCTTACATCTTAATGTACTTTTGCTTACACTATACCTTAATACACTTCCTTTCAAGAAAATATTTACAAATTTGCTTTCCCTGGTGCTGCACCGTGTGTTGGTTGATGAACCCCTGACTCATTCTCACAGGCTGCTGCTGCTCTTTAGGTTTCCCATTCTATGAAAACAAAAACAAAAAACTAAATGTGAGAAATAGGAGATTAAACATTTTATTCCATTGTACAAAATTATCTTAACCCACCTTTTAAAACACTAAAAAGGTCCCTCCACAATAGCAAACACTCCTTGGGAACAGTGAAGGGAGACGGATAACACATTGCTGTTACTCTGAGGATGTTTATAATAGTAAAATTGTCAGTTATATCTCATCAAAAAAAAAAAAAAACCTAACACTAAAAAGGGGGGATCGGGATGGGAAATATGTGTAACTCTATGGCTGATTCATGTCAATGTATGACAAAACCCACTGAAATGTTGTGAAGTAATTAGCCTCCAACTAATAAAAAAAGATTAAAAAAAATAAAAATAAAACACTAAAAAGTAATTCTTCTGAATTGCCCTTCAGATAAGACTTGGATTTTTGTACATCATTTGAAACAAATGAATGATTGTCAGTTTCAGTATCATTCCGTCACTGAACATTAGTGTTTGTGCAATCTGAATTTTTATTGTATCTTGACTGCATGCTAACCGTGTCCGGCTCTTTGCGACCCCATGGACTGCAGCCCGCCAGGCTCCTGTCCATGGGACTCTCCAGGCAAGAGTACTGGAGTGGGCTGCCATTTCTTCCTCCAGGGGGTCTTCCCCACCCAGGGACTGAACCTGTTTCCTGCAGCTCCTGATATTGGTAGGTGCATTCTTTACCTACCAATTCTTTCTTACTGCACCACCTGAGATTATAATGTACATGCCCTCACTTAAAAATTAAAAAAATTTTAAAAGGTAAGTTCCACTCATTGTGATAAACAGTGAAGTCTAAGAACAAGGCTCTTTAGAACACTGGGGACAAACCTCAAAATCAAAAGGTAAACCGAAAGTAGTGTAATCTTTCATTTCAATGACAGGCTACCTAGGTGTGAGCTGAGTACACTGATGAGCTCAAATTAACACACATAATTAGAAACAGACCCTTAAAGATGATGATAAAGGTATGAAAACAAAAGGGGACTTTCATATAAAAACAAAAGGGGAATTTTATTTAGAAATAAACTTTCAGCATGTTAACTTGTGGTACAACTTACAGCATCTACATGTGGTATTCCTCCGTAAGGCCTTAGGAATTCCACAGGTACAAAGAAGGGAGCTGACTGTATACTTGTGTGAGCTGCTCTGTAACAGTGTCAAAACTCCACTCAGCACTATCAAAACTATGTGCCTAACAAGTATGCCAGTTTTAACTCTCGGTTCTATTTGACCCTGTGATTAAATTCTAGCAAACATGTTTACAGTGTGTTCCTCATGCAGAAGAGCTGTCAGTTGTGGATAATCGCTTGGGTCAATCCAAACCAAAGGAAAGGGAACACTGCCTGAGCCCAGCCCTGCCTGGCCCTGGGTGACCACAGTCACCTAAACCCTATGGCTTCACATTCATCTTTTATAAAACAAATTTTATATAAATACATTTCAGTGTATAATATTTGGTGTTTCCAATATTTTACCAAGCTCTAACTCTTGTGTCCTGAACCAAGCTTAACAAATGGCTGACATCCAGCTCAGAAGCCCTCAGAAAAGCAGAGTCCAAAGGAGTCACTTACTGCTCTACTGTGATTACATCTGCAGAGCAAGGAAGAAGAACTTCTAGAAAGCAGAATAAAAATATCAGAGGGGGTGGGGGGTCTGGTATCTGGTAGGGGGTGTCTCAAAAATATTCATTTTTAATTTCCAGGGGGAGTCAAAAACCAGCAGACCAACGGCCTTTGGAATGCCCTCACAGCATCTAGGGACGTTCCTGGAGTCCAGTGGTTTGGGCTTCCCAGGTGGCGTAGTGGTAAAGAATCCACCTGCCAGTGTAGGAAACACAAGAGATGTGGGTTCAATCCCTGGGTTGGGGAGATTCCCTGGAGGAGGAAATGGCACCCAGCCCAGTATTTTGCCTGGGAAATCCCATGGGCAGAGGAGGCTGGCGGGCTGCAGTCCACGGGGTCGCAAAGAGCTGGACATGACTGAGCACACATGCACGCGTGGCTATCTTCTCTTTTCCCTGCTTCCCGCATCTGTTCTTCCACAGTCACAGACAGCACAGCGCTCAGAAATCAGGGGCGTGTGTGTATGTATTCAGGGGCGGCAGGTACAACACTGCCTTGAGTGTGAGGAAGGGAGCCTGACAGGGAGAAGGAAGCACGTGGGGAGCCCGCTGCGGGTGAGGCGACCCCGCCGAGGCGTGAGGTCTTCCGACACACGTGGGCTCTCATACCTGGCCCTGTGCGCCACTGCTCCTCAGGGCGGCATCTCTGTCCCCAGGGCCAGGCCACTCTCGCTTCAGTTTCTTCTTTTTACCATTCTTGTGAGCAGCTTTAGGGTTTTTCTTTCTTTGCTTAACAGCTAAAAACAACAACAACAAAAATTTAACTTAAAGACAATATAAAACGACACTAGCAATTTACTTTTAAGAGGGATATTCTATAATAATGCAGGAGAAGTTCTCCACTACTCAAAAAGTGAAAACTGGGATGATGTGGACCTGTCTTTCCAGCAGCTCTGGGATTAATATACTCTAGATCCCAAATTCATTCCTTGTGAAAATATATAAGGCATTGCCAGGAAAAAAGCAAGATAATTAACGAAATCATTCTTGCAAGCCACCAGCCCAGATTCTTTTTAAGTGTTCAAAGTACGATGGATCTCATTAGGAATTGCTATAGTGCTACAATAGTAAAAGCTTCAAAGGACCTCATATATGGCTACCAGATTATTCACTGAAAACATTTTTACATAGATTAAGTTGATCTATAGATCCATTTTAAATAGAAAAACATTTGAACAGGGAAAAAAAGGAGAGGATTAAGAATTTTACTTACAATCTCCCTTATTGTCGTATCTATGGCTTAATTTTAGTAATCTAAAAGAATATATTGGTGGGGGACTTCCCTGGTGATCCAGTGGTTAAGAGTCTGCCTTGCAATGTGGGGCACATGGGTCTGACCCTTGGTCATGGAACTAAGATTCCACATGCCACGAAGCAACTAACACTTGATGCAGCCAAACATAAATAAATATTTATAAAAAGGAATATATTCCTGAGTTTAGTCTCACACACTATTATCCCAGTCTATTCTTCAAAGGAAAGCAACCCGAGAAGGTATCTCCTGTCTTTCACATAGGCTCAGGCCAGGGATTTAGCATTCTCCCTTGCAAAGTTGTCATGTCCTCTGCTTTTTTTTCCTTTGAAAATTATTTATTTATTTGTATGGCCTTACTAGGTCTTTGTTGTGCACAGGGGATTTTTAGGTGCCACATATAGGATCTAGTTCCCTGAGCAGGGATCGAACCTGGGCACCCTGTATTGGGAGTTCAGTCTTAGCTACTGGACCACTTTGGTCCCAAAGTGGTCATCCTTTGAAAAAAACTCTGCTGCACTCTCCACTCCTCTTGCAAACTGAGCATTTGTACACCAAGTGACCAGCTCACATTTGGTGTCAAGATCCAAGAAGATCTGATCTTATCATGAGATAAAATGCAGACCCCACCCCCAACTCCATCCATGGACAAGGGTGACTACGCCTCCAAGTAACTTTAAATGATCAAACAGTTTGACCCTTACCTTTCTGGGTCCCCTTTGCTGTCTCTTTCTTCACAGATGCTTCAGGACACATTAAGGACTGAGTGACACTTGCCTTCTCTTTAGCTTGTATATACTGCTGAAGTTCCTTAGCGAAATTATCTTCTGGCTCCTGACTGCAGATGTCATCATCACTATATGCATCATAGTCCTTACTTCTTGATTTCCTATGTTGCAAATTCTTTGGAAATGTAGAGCTTCCAGAGTGCCTAAACTAAGTAAAAATTAAATTTTCAAATTTAAAAACCTAGCATGATTTGAAACAATCTGGCCATGAAGGAGAAATAAAGACTGTGAACTGATCATTGTTGAAGCTAACTGATGGGAACACAAGAGTTTCATATGCTATTCTTTCTGCTTGTATGCATATGAAATTTTCTGGAATTAAAAAAAAACACAAAACACATGCATCCATACTTAAAAGATGTTTAGAGGGAAGACTCAATCTGTTCACTGTGTGTACTTTACTAGATTGAAAGACTAAAGCCCCACAACTGAATTATTTGCTATTAAAGAACTACAGTATTATAGTCCACATTTTATTTCTCCCTTTGCATCGACTATCCTTTCACATGGTTTAATTCAGTAACTCATCATCGAGTGCAAGTAAACTAAAATGGCCCAACTGGAAATCCACTACGCCAGCTACCAAAGTCTACTTCCTCCCGTTAACCCGGAACACTGGTGGCAGGGGATGCGGCAGCAATGACAAGAAACCGCCAAGCAGCCCAAGCAACAGACACCTTCCAGCACTCGGCGTAGAAACACTCCCAAGGACGGGTTACACGGGTGTCTATACTTGGAGACACCAGGGTTAATCAAGATTTATTATTACAACCGGTATGGATGATATGTTTCAATTAAACAGTTTATTTGTAAAAAGCCCAGTTGTCAAGTTCAGTTCAGTTGCTCAGTTGTGTCCGACTCTTTGCGACACCAAGGACTGCAATACGCCAGGCTTTCCTGTCCATCACCAACTCCCGGAGCTTGCTCAAAACATGTCCATCAAGTCCATGATGTCATCCAACAATCTCATCCTCTGTCATCCCCTTCTTCTGCCTTCAATCCTGCCCAGCATCACCATCTTTTTCAATGAGTCAGCTCTATATCAGGTGGCCAAAGTATTGGACTTTCAGCTTCAGAATCAGTCCTTCCAATGAAAACCCAGGATGGATCTCCTCTAGGATGAACTGGTTGGATCTTCTTGTGGTACAAGGGACTCTCAACAGTCTTCTCCAACACCACAGTTTAAAAGAATCAATTCTTTGGTGTTCAGCTTTCTTTATGCTCTCTCACATCCATACATGACTACTGGGAAGACCATAGCTTTGACTAGATGGACCTTTGTTGGCAAAGTAATGACTCTGCTTATTAATATGCTGTCTAGGTTTGTCATGATTTTTCTTCCAAGGAGCAAGTGTCTTTTAATTCCATGGCTGCAGTCACCATCTGCAGTGATTTTAGAGCCCAAGAAAATAAAGTCTCTGTTTCCATTGTTTCCCCATCTATTTGCCATGAAGTGATGGGACCAGATGCCACGATCTTTGTTTTCTGAATGCTGAGTATTAAGCCAGCTCTTTCACTTTCACCAGGAGGTTCTTTAGTTCCTCTTCTCTTTCTGCCATAAGGGTGGTGTCATCTGCATATCTGAGGTTATTGGTATTTCTCCCAGCAAACTTGATTCCAGCTTGTGTTTCACCCAGCCCAGCATTTTGCATGATGCACTACTCTGCATATAAGTTAAATAAGCAGGGTGACAACACATAGCCTTGACGTACTCCTTTCCCAATTTGGAACCACTCTGTCGTTCCATGTCTGGTTCTGTTGCTTCTTGACCTGCACACAGATTTCTCAGGAGGCAGGTAAGGTGGTCTGGTATTCCCATCTCTTTTAAGAATTTTCCACAGTTTATTGTGATCCACATGGTCAAAGGCTGTGGCATAGTAAATAAAGCAGAAATAGATGTTTTTCGGGAATTCTCCTGCGTTTTCTATGCTCCAATGGATGTTGGCAATTTGATATCAGGTTCCTCTGCTTTTTTTCAATCCAGCTTGAACATCTGGAAGTTCATAGTTCACGTACTGTTGAAGCCTGGCTTGGAGAATTTTGAGCATTACTTTACTAGCGTGTGAGATGAGTGCAATTGTGCGGAAGTTTGAACATCCTTTGGCATTGCCTTTCTTTGGGATTGGAATGAAAAATGACCTTTTCCAGTCCTGTGGCCAGTGCTGAGTTTTCCAAATTTGCTGGCGTATTGAGTGCAGCACTTTCACAAGCACATCATCTTTTAGGATTTGAAATATCTCAACTGGAATTCCATCACCTCCACTAGCTTTGTTCATAGTGATATTCCCTAAGGCCCACTTGATGTCACACTCCAGGATGTCTGGCTCTAGCTGAATGATCGATCACACCATGTGGTTATCTGGGTCATGAAGACCTTTTCTGTATAGTTCTTCTGTGTATTCTTGCCACTTCTTCTTCATATCTTATGCTTCTGTTAGGTCCATACTGTTTCTGTCCTTTATTGTGCCCGTCTTTACATGAAATGTTCCCTTGATATCTCTAATTTTCTTGAAGAGATCTCTAGTCTTTCCCATTCTACTGATTTCCTCTATTTCTTTGCACTAATCACTAAGGAAGGCTTTCTTATTTCTCCTTGCCATTCTCTGGAACTCTGCATTCAGATGGGTGTATCTTTCCTTTTCTCCTTTGCCTTTTAATTTTCTTCTTTTCTCAGCTATTTGTAAGATCTCAGACAACCATTTTGCCTTTTTTTTTTTTGCATTTCTTCTTCTTGGAGATGGTCTTGATCACAGCCTCTTGTACAATGTCACAAACCTCCATCCATAGTTCTTCAGGCACTCTATCAAATCTAATCCCTTGAATCTATTATCATGTCCACTGTAAATTTGATTTAGGTCATACGTGAATGGTCTAGTGGTTTTCCCTACTTTCTTCAATTAAAGTCTGATTTTGCAATAAAGGAGTTCATGATCTGAGCCACCATCAGCTCCTGGTCTTGTTTTTGCTGACTGTATAGAGCCTCTCTATCTTTGGCTGCAAAGAATACAATCAGTCTGATTTTGGTGTTGACCATCTGGTGATGTCCGTGTGTAGAGTCATCCCTTGTTTGTTGGAAGAGGATGTTTGCTGTGACCAGTGCACTGTCTTGGCAAAACTCTGTTAGCCTTTGCCCTGCTTCATTCTGTACTCCAAGGCCAAACTTGCCTGTTACTCCAGGTATCTCTTTACTTCCTACTTTTGCATTTCAGTCCCCTATGATGAAAGGACATCTTTTTTGGATGTTAGTTCTAGAAGGTCTTGTAGGTGTTCATAAAACCATTGAACTTCAGCTTCTTTGGCATTAGTGGTTGGGGGATAGACTTGGATTACTATGATATTGAATGGTTTGCCTTGGAAACTTAACAGATATCATTCTGTCATTTTTGAGATTGCAAGTTTATCACAATAAACTGGAAAATTCTGAAAGAGATGGGAATACCAGACCACCTGACCTGCCTCTTGAGAAATACGTATGCAGGTCAGGAAGCACCAGTTACAACTAGACATGGAACAACAGACTGGTTCCAAATAAGAAAAGGAGTTCATCAAGGCTGTATATTGTCACCCTGCTTATTTAACTTATATGCAGAGTACATCATGAGAAATGCTGGGTTGGAGGAAGCACAGCGTCGAATCAAGATTGCCAGGAGAAATATCAACAATCTCAGATATGCAGATGACATCACCCTTATGGCAGAAAGTGAAGAAGAACTAAAGAACCTCTTGATGAAAGTGAAAGAGGAGAGTGAGAAAGTTGCCTTAAAACTCAACATTCATAAAACTAAGATGATCTTCCCATCACTTCATGGCAAACAGATGGGGAAACAGTGGCTGACTTTATTTTATTTTATTGGGCTCCAAAATCACTGCAGATGGTGACTGCAGCCATGAAATTAAAAGATTTGGAAGAAAAGTTATGACCAACCTAGACAGCATATTAAAAAGCAGAGACATTACTCTGCCAACAAAGGTCCATCTAGTCAAGGCTATGGTTTTTCCAGTGGTCATGTATGGATGTGAGAGTTGGACTATAAAGAAAGTTGAGCACAGAAGAATTGATGCTTTTGAACTGTGGTGTGGAGAAGACTCTTGAGAGACTGCAAGGAGATCCAACCAGTCCATCAAGTTTGAGTAAACTGCGGGAGTTGGTGATAGACAGGGCAGCCTGGCGTGCTGCAGCCCACAGGGTCCCACAAAGAGTCGGGCATGACTGAGCGACTGTATTGAACGCATTTTGGGCTCTTCTGTTGACTCTGAGGGCTACTCCATTTCTTCTAAGGGATTCTTGCCCACAGTACTAGATATAATGGTCATCTGAATTAAACTCGCCAGTTCCTAAAATATCAATGTTCACTCTTGCCATCTCCTGTGTGACTACTTCCAATTTACCTTGATTTATGGACCTAACATTCCAGGTTCCTATGCAATATTTTCTTTAAAGCATCAGGTTTTACTTCCATCACCAGTCATATCCACAACTGTGTGTTGTTTTCACTTGGGCTCTGTCGCCTCATTCTTTCTGGAGTTATTTCTCTACTCTTCTCCAGTAGCATATTGGGCACCTACCAACCTGGGGAGTTTATCTTTCAGTGTCTCTTTTGCCTTTTCATACTGTTCATGGGGTTCTCAAGGCAAGAATACTGAAGTGGTTTGCCATTCCTTTCTCTAGTGGACCACATTCTGTCAGACCTCTCCACCATGACCTTGGATGGCCCTACACAGCATGGCTCAGTTTCATTGGGTTAGACAAGGCTGTGATCCATGTGATCAGTTTGGTTAGTTTTCTGTGATTGTGGTTTTCATTTCTGTCTGCTCTCTGATGGATAAGGACAAGAGGCTTGTGGAAGCTTCCTGATGGGAGAGACCGACTGGGGGGGAATCTGGGTCTTGTTCTGATTGGCAGGGCCATGCTCAGTACGTCTTGAATCCAAATATCTGTTGATGGGTGGGGCTGTGATGATAACTACATTTACCTTGGTTTCAGCCTTTCACATAATTTAGCACGCTAAGAAAGTGAAGTCATTCAGTCGTGTCTGACCCTTTGCGACTGTAGCCCAGCAGGCTCCTCCATCCATGGGATTCTCTAGGCAGGAATACTGAACTGGGTTACCATTTCCTTCTCCAGGGCATGTTCCCGACCCAGGGATTGAACCCAGGTCCCCCGCATTGCAGGCAGACGCTTTACCCTCTGAGCCACCAGGGAAGTAGGCACAGGGAGAACCAAGGAGAGTCATTCAGTGTGCAACAGCGCACATGCACAACCATGGGGTTCCAGTCAGTGCATCTGAATCAAAGCATTACAAGGACCCAGGTGGGCGCTGTCACACGTCCCCCACCTCACCCCACCCTCCAAGACCCACGGACCTGCAGTCCCGAAGCAGCCCCTTTCTCTACAAGCAGTAACAGAAGTGCCTTACTTGTATTAAATGAAGAGATGAGATGACTTGGTAACATTATAAAGCCAGGACGATCATCAGCTATGCCACTTCAGTATACATTAGGGAAAGTGAGAGTGCTCGTCACTCAGTCGCGTTCAACTCTTTGCCACCCCATGGACTGCAGCCCGCCAGGCTCCTCTGTCCATGGGATTCTCCAGGCAAGAATACTGGAGTGGGTTGCCATGCCCTCCTCCAGGGGATCCTCCTGACCCAGGGATTGAACCAACGTCTCTTATGTATCTCTGGCATTCGCAGGTGCATTCTTTACCATCTGAGCCACCAGGGAAGCCCATACATTAAAGAAGCATTTCTAATGGACATGATTCTTTTCAGAGGGCACTGAGATATACAATATATTAACACAAGGATTGCTTAAATATGTCCTCATGCAGCTGCTATAAACTCACTGCTCTGATGTCTGTTGTTCTCTATATAACTTAGAAACTAAGAACACAATATTACAACTTATCCCCTTTTCATAAGAAAGTCTGAAGTATTTTTCTCCTCTTTTAAGTAAAAGATTTTCTTGTGCTTGATTCAGAATGGTTTATAGAACTAGTACGGCCTCCTGAAATTCCACAGAAATAAAAGTATAGAAATGTAAAAATTAATAGTCTCAAAAGAGTGTGAGCATAGGGAGCGGGAAAATGAAATACAATTCGTGAGGAAGGAATTAAGAAGGGTTCAACAAATTCCTGGCAAATTTTTGACAAACATAAAGCAAGGTATAATTTGGAGGTTGGGCTTAGGTTGCAGTGTGAGAAATAGGGCTATAAACAAGAATGAACTAAAATGCTACATTTTAAAAAAAAAAGCTATTGTAACAAATTATCTCTGACCACCCCCTCTCAACCCAGAATATAATCAAACAAAAATTTACCCCATGCAAAAAAGAGGGTATTCTCTAAAGAAATTTATTAAAATGTCTGATAAGTGCCAAGTCTTCTTATATGAGTACTAAGACCCCAGAATGAAATCCTCCACATTCCGACATATGGGAACAACTTCCATCAGAAAAACACTTCATCCTTTATCCTCTATCAGGGGTTCGTAACCTGCTGTCCAGAGATGCATGCCCCCCTCCCGCCTGGCCCTGGCCAAGGGTCTATGGACAGAATGACAGAATTCAATGGACTTGGATGGGAATAAAAATCACATATTATTTTCATCAACCTTTAAACTGACATTTAGCATTTTCTTCTGTTTTGAACATTGGCCGCAAACCACAGTAGTATCAGCAGTAGCTACAACTGTCACTAACAGAAATCACAGGGACTTTTACACATTGTACTTATTACAGATCTCAAAGTTATGTTTTATGTTCATCACTCTGTCAACATAATATTTAGACCTACAACACATAATGAGACCTACTGCTGGATCTAATTATTTAGTACATGAACAAAGAATATATTACTCTTACCTCATTTCTTAATATTTTGATAACTGTGTTTCAATAGAATAAACTTCCATTATAACCAAACATATTTTATTTCATTCACCTAAAAATATTATTCTGAGAAGGGGCCCAAGAGCTTTGCCAGACTGCCAAAGGGGCTACATGGCAGATAAAGGGTTAAGAACGACTATGCTGCTGGAAGCCTACAGATGCACGCAGCCCACTCAGGCATCAAGCGCCCAATCAGGCTTCCCATTGAGAAGAAATGCCTATGGAGACTCACCAACAGACCAGCAAAGGACTTTCATCGACTTTCCAGACCTTTCTTAATTCAAAGGACACAAAGAAAAACAGAAGCAGGGCTTCCCTGGTGGCTCAGTGGTGAAGACAGTGCAGGAGACACAGGTTGCATCCCTGATCCAGGAAGATCCTACGCGCTACAGAGCAACTAGGCCCGTAGCCACAGCTGTTGACCCTGTGCTCCAGAGCCCACGTTCTGAACAGAGGCCACTGCAACAAGAAGTCTGAGAGCAAAGCAAATGAGATCTGGAGCAGAAAACAAAAAAGCAGGAAAAAGAAAACCGGACCCAGAAGAAATACAATTCCAGGAAAAGAAAAGAGCATAAAATTTTTAAACAAATACACAAAGATATCAAGATGGTATTTTTTCTTTAAATGCTAGAAAGTTATAACAAGACAGCAGAACAAGAAAGAACCCTTGAATCATTAAATTATAACTCAGGAAATGAAGATAAACAGAAAGAGGAAGTTTCTTAGAATATAAAGATAAAAGACAAAGAATAAAAATAAAACACATTCCCTGTGTATGAAGGGTATGAACAGTCTCATCAAATACTTAAGCACAATGAATGAAAAGATTATAGTCTCTAACAATACTGAGAATAAAGAGAAGAATCTAAAAGCTCCCAGAACAGGATGCTTACTGCCGGGAGCCAGCACACGAGATCCCACCCATGACGAGGTCATGAGGAGAAGGCCTGACAAGCAAGGCAGATCAGGACTTTAGGAATTCCGAAAAGCTGCCCCGGCGCTCACCTTAAAGATGATCTCTGTCTTTCTGATAATTGCTATATTAGACTACTCCCTAATTTCTGTGACACAGGTAGAAGGCCTTCCCCGATTTCTCTCCAAACAGAATCAACTTAGAACTTTAATCAACATGTCCCCCGGATGGCGGTATCCTATCCTATAAGATTATCCAGGATGAAAGGAGTATTTCAATTTAGACCCCTTGGCTGGCATTCTAGCCTGCTTGGCAAATATGTATTAATGTAACACAAAAATATTATTTTAAAAGTGGTTAGAATTGTTCATTTTAACCAGGAATGCTAAACAGGGGCTGCCTCACTGGAGCTGCAGAGTCTTTGTGTTGTAAACCTTTTAGATAAATTCAACTAATAACTTCTGCAAAAGGACTAACCTTTGTGTTCATTAAAGAATAGATTACAGGAAAACAGCTTTGCATTCACCTAGGTCATAAAATGTCAATAGGCCCCGAGGCCAGAAGATAATGTATAAGACACTCACCTCAAGCTTAATTCTATTTCAGCCAAAATACCTATCAGCTATGTGGATAAATTCAGTATTTTCAGAAACGTTTACAAGAACTCAAAAGCTTTATCCCAGGCATTCCCTATATAACAGAGCATGCCAGTTAAATGAAAATAAGTTAGAAATCGTGCTTAAAAAAAAAAAAAGATGTAATTCACAAAAGCCTCATCAGACACCCAGCGTTAAATCTAACAAAAGGTATATAAGATATCTACAAAGAAATTTATAAAACACTGCTAAGACAATTAAAAGAGGACCTAAAGACTGGACAATCCAATACTCTAAAGATGTCAATTCTCTCCCAAATGATCTACAGTCTCAATGCATTCCCAAGTGAAAGTCCCATCAGGGTTTTCTGTGGAACTTGACAAACTATTTCTAAATGTTATATGGAAATACGAAGGGCTGAGAACAGCCGAGACAGTTGAAGAAGAAAACAGCGTGCGACGACATGCTTGCCTGACACCCAAACCATCATCATTGAGCTACACTGATCAATGCAAGGAGGCCTCGAGGGGAGGGGCAGACACATACACCAGCGGATGAGAACAGAGACTCTAGAAACAGATCCATCAGAACACAAGCACGTTTTTTCCCCAAACACTTGATTTTTGACAACAGTGACACTGAAGATTCATGGCGGGAAAAGAACCGCCTTTTCCCCCAATGAATGGTGTTGGAACAACTGGGTAGGATAATGGGGAAAAAAAGTAATCCACAATCTGTCCCCTCTACCTCATAGTAAACACACAAAAATTTTTTTTAAAACACAAAAATTAATTGTGATTCTAAACTTAAATGGAAAAGGAAAAACAACAAAACTTTTAGATGACATTGTATGGGAATATTTTTATTATCTCAGGATATGTAAAAAAAAAAACACATAAAGCATTAACTATGAAGAAAAGATGAATAAACTTGAATACATTAAAATCATTAACCTGTTATCAAAAATTGCTATTAACTTGGGAAAAAAGCTACAATATGAGCTGATACTTGCAACACATAATCCACACGGGGGGGGGGGGGAATCCCCTATATCCAGAATAAAGGAAAAAGAAAAAAAGGCAAAAAGACTTAAACTGACACACAAAAAAGGGAAATCGAAATTGGACAAATATGAAGAGATACTCCATCTTTTTTTTTTTTTTTAAAAGATGCTCCATCTTAACAGTAATCAATTAAATGCAAACTAAATGACAATGAAGGTATCTCACCAGAGGGAAAAATTCAAGAAAGTGTTGAGATATCTGTGTAGAAATACAGACTCTCATATACCGCCTTTGGCAATAAAAATCAGTAGAATGACTTTGGAATACAGCTTGGCATCATGGCAAAGGGAAAGATGCCTAAGACCCAGCGGTGCTACTCCAAGGTAACTGCAGAAAAGTACAGCAGGAGGCGAGTGAGATGGAGCAGCGCCGGTCACAGCCTCCAAAGCTGGAGGTGAGGCCAAACGTCGGCACCCAGTATACTCCAATGACGGAATGCTTCGCAGTTAAGAAAATGAACAAATAAGTACACACCACTTGTGTGCACTATGCATATTCTGTAAGTATACATTATGCATACTATGAGTCTTAAAAATATAACGTTAAGAGAAAGGAGACAAAAGGACACATACAACACTATTCTATCAAGTGAAAAAACAGCCACAAGAAAACGGCACTCTTAAGGAGGACAGCATTAGCAGGAAAACTGCAAAGAACAAGCAAGTGATTAGTACACAAGTTGGGATAGGACTCATCTCTGGAAGGAAAAAAAGGAACACGACTGAGAAAAGGAGGCATGAGAAGCGCTGTGGGTAGCGCTTTCTTGGACTCAGTGTTTACTTGAGTTCACTTTTTAATTAACTGTGATACACTTATGTTTTATACACTTGTAAGGAAAGAGCCTGGCCTGAAGTAAGCCTGGTTACAACTAATCTAGGTGTCTACATTCTCACAGTATTGTTTCTGAGAAACTCCTTAAGATAACCATAGAAGGTTGTATCTGCCTGTATCCTGTATGGGGTTATACAGGGGACCTTTAAGTGGGCTTATGTGACTAACTGCCATATGACACAGCAATACCACTTCTGGGCATACACACTGAGGAATCCAGATCTAAAAGAGACACGTGCACCCCAATGTTCATCGCAGCACTGTTTATAATAGCCAAGACATGGAAGCAACCTAGATGCCCATCAGCAGATGAATGGATAAGGAAGCTGTGGTACATATACACCATGGAATATTACTCAGCCGTTAAAAAGAATTCATTTGAATCAGTACTAATGAGATGGATGAAACTGGAGCCCATTATACAGAGTCAAGTAAGCCAGAAAGATAAAGAACATTACAGTATACTAACACATATATATGGAATTTAGAAAGATGGTAACGATAACCCTATATGCAGGGCAGAAGAAGAGATGCAGAAGTACAGAACAGACTTTTGAACTCTGTGGGAGAAGGTGAGGATGGGATGTTTCGAAAGAACAGCATGTATATTATCTGTGGTGAAACAGACCACCAGCCCAAGTGGGATGCATGAGTCAAGTGCTCAGGCCTGGTGGGCTGGGAAGACCCAGAGGAATCGGGTGGAGAGGGAGGTGGGATGGGGGACCGGGATGGGGAATACGTGTAACTCTATGGCTGATTCATATCAATGTATGACAAAACCCACTGAAGAAAAAAAAAAAAAAAAGTTAGGCTTTTAGTATATGTCTCTGTCTACTTAATGTTTGCAGCTCTATCAAATAAATTTACTTAGGTGGAAAAAAAAAATAAAGTTTTTTAAGTAATATGATTTACTTATTTTGGCTGTGCTGGGTCTTCACGGCTGTGCGCAGACTCTCTCCAACTGCGTTGCGTGGGGGTCATCTGCGTTGCGTGGGGGTCATCTGCATTGCGTGGGGGTCATCTGCGGCACCGTGGGGTTATCTGCAGCGCGTGCGTGTCTCACTGCAGCGGCTGGTGGCTTGTGGGCTCTAGCGTGTGGGTGCAGTAGGGGCGGTGCACAAAGAGGTGTTTTATTTTTTTTGCTGTGCTGTGTCTTTGTTGCTACACAGGCCTTTCTCTAGTTTTAGGCTTCTCAGTGCAGTGGCTTCTCCTGTTGTGGAGCAGGGGCTCCAGCGGTTGTGGAGCACAGCCTTAGTTGCTTGCTCTGCAGCATATGGAATCTTCCTTGAGGAAGGATCGAACCTGTGTCCTCTGCCTTGGTGGGTGGATTCTTATCCATTGCACCACAAGCAAGTCCAAAAAAATTTTTTTTCAAGTATTAAAAAGGTCTGGGAAATTCAAGCTATCATTTCTCAGTTTCAATTAGGGGTCTTGTCTACAGCAGCCATATATGCCCCAAAGGGCAAAAGAAGTTACGTACTTGGGTAGCTGAGAGGCTTTCTGAGATGAAGATGCTGAACTTTCCGTCCTGTATCCTTTTATAAAGCTGAGTATAACAGTATCATATTAAAGGCCATGTGTGTCTTGCAGATCTCACTGCCAATTTGAACTCATGCTTTTGTAGTGTGTTAAAGTTCACAATAACAAAAGTTCCAAAAGAGAAAAAGCAAGAGAGAAGCAGATATTGGCTTAACCGCCCAGTACCTTAGAACATGACCACATTTGGAAATAGGGTCATTATATGTATAATTAAAGATGAGGTCATTAGGATAGGCTTTAATCCAATATTTCTTGTGTCTTTATAAGAGGGGAATTTAGACATAGACCTATTCACACAGGGAGAAGAAAGCCTTTCGGAGCATGAAGGTAAAAATCAAGATGATGCTTCTGGAAGCCAAGCCAAGGGGGACCAAAGACTACCAGCAAGCCAACCAGAAGCTAGGGGAAAGGCACGAAACCGACTCTTCCTTACAGCCTTATGAAGGAACCAACCCTCTAACAGCTTGGTCTTGGACTTCCAGCCTCAAGAACCACAAGACAATAAATTTCTGTTGTTTAAGTCACCACTCAGTATGTGGTACTTTGTTATGGCAGTCCTAGCAAACTAATACAATTTTTAAGCTGTAAGTCACTAAGGCTAGCTAAGGTAGCAAATCAAAACTTTAATTTGAAAAGAAAGAAGCTTTTGAAATTGTTTACAACCACTTCAGAGATAGAGAAAACAAAAGTAAAAGCAATGCCACTAAAATCAGTTCATGTTAAATGACAAAAAAGTTCTTAAATGATTAATTTTTTAAAAAGTGTAACCAGTTTCCCTTTGATATAAGTAACCTTGTCTCAAATGCTGACTAAAATAAAATAAGACAAACAGAATCTCTAATTAATTTCTCACACCCTTTCCTGTCTGTTTTTTTCAATACACCAACTTAATCTTACTTTTTTGGGAATTTGCTCACATTCCAGTTTTACTTTCCATTTTATTTTCTCTTCTTGTGTTTCTTAAACTTCTGTATCATCTATTTCACTACTGATTCTGTAGCAAAAATATCAAATAACACAAAAGGATTTTCAACCTGAAAAGGGTTCATACCACAGCATTAATATCCACTGCTTTGGTTTACCTTCAACTTGCCCTCAAAGAAATTCCAAAATCAGATTCTACTCCAAATATTTCAGGGCAATGTACAAAATTATGATAAGCAGTAAATGTCAACATACGTTTATGAGTAAACTGCAAAGCTTAAACTTTAAATTACATAACCTTAATAGTCAACTATTAGCAGCTAAATAAATCATCTATTCTTTCAAAAAAATACTGAGAATCCACCATATACCAGGCTCTGGGTCTTAAATCCTGGGATATAACAATGAAAAAGACCTTGTTCCCAAGGTCTGAGAACTTTCTATCTACTTGGGAGAAAGAAAGAAAGACATTTCGAAGTGGGGTGATTAACAACTGGTGTATACAATGGAATATTACTCAGCCATTTAAAAAAATACATTTGAATCAGTTCTAATGAGATGGATGAAACTGGAGCCCATTATACAGAGTGAAGTAAAGCCAGAAAGATAAAGACCAATACAGTATACTAACACATATATATGGGATTTAAAAAGATGGTAACGATAACCCTATATGCAGGACAGAAAAAAAGACACAGATGTACAGAACAGACTCTTGGACTCTGTGGGAGAAGGTGAGGGTGGGATGTTTCGAGAGAACAGCATCGAAACAAGTATACTATCAAGGGTGAAACAGATCACCAGCCCAGGCTGGATGCATGAGACAAGTAAGTGCTCGGGCCTGGTGCACTGGGAAGACCCAGAGGGATGGGGTGGAGAGGGAGGTGGGAGGGGGGATCGGGATGGGGAATACATGTAAATCCATGGCTGATTCACGTCAATGTATGGCAAAAACCACTACAATACTGTAAAGTAATTAGCCTCCAACTAATAAAAATAAATGAAAAAAAAAAAAAAAGAACTGGTGTATATATGAGGAACATTTTTAAACCTAAGATATGGGGACCAACGGAGAAGGCAATGGCACCCCACTCCAGTACTCTTGCCTGGAAAATGCCATGGAGGAGTCTGGTAGGCTGCGATTCATGGGGTCGCTAACAATCATATACGACTGAGCGACTTCACTTTCACTTTTCACTTTCATGCATTGGAGAAGGAAATGGCAACCCACCCCAGTGTTTTTGCCTGGAGAATCCCAGGGACGGGGGAGTCTGGTGGGTTACCATCTATGGGGTCACACAGAGTCAGACATGACTGAAGTGACTTAGCATGGGGACCAAAGGTTTTCTGAACCTAAAAGATATGTAAGAATTGAAAACGGAGAAGAATATTTCAGGTAGAATTCAGGGTACCTTCTGAGGTCAGAAGAGAGCCAAACTTATATTCAAGTGGGAAGATCAAAAAGGAATGTTGTTGGGACTTCCCCAGCGGTCTGGTGGTTAAGACTCTGCTTTCAATGCAGTTGGATCCCTGGCTGGGGAACTATGATCCCATATGCTGTATGGCATGGCTAAGAATATCTTTTTTAAAAAAAGAAAGAAAAGTTGTTCTCAGGGTCACTAGAACTGAGAAGTTGAACAAGCAGAGACCGTCTCAGATGACTACTAGAGGATATTCCAACAAAACTAAAAACAGACCTAAGAAAGATGAAAATGGGAACTATAAGAAACAAAGAGGCCAAAAAAAAAAAAAAAAAAGAAAGAAACAAAGAGGCCAATAAAATATACAGGTAAACCTAAATAATGGTAGATGCTGTAGACACAGGGTGGAAAAGGGAATGGCAACCCACTCCAGTATTCTTGCCTGGAGAACTCCAGGGACAGAGGAGACTAGTGGGCTACAGTCCATGGGGTTGCAAGGAATCAGACACGACTCAGCGATTAACACACACATAGACACAGGGGGCTGAAGACAAGTAGTGACCATGTGATAAAAGCTTAAGGTCTGAGTTACAAGGGCAAAGACTAGACAATTTCAAAAGAACATGCTGCAAGTAGAAAGTACTGCTAGCACAGGACTGTGAATCCAGGGGATCTTCCTGACCCAGGGACTGAACACAGGTCTCCTGCTTTGCAGGCAGTTTTTTTGCCATGTGAGCCACCAAGGAAGCCCCAAGTTTCTACTAGACAAAATCTTATATCCAAAATTGAACTCGATACAATCCCCCTGCAATCTTAAACAGCAACTCTAACCTAATGATACAAACCAAAAATCTTGAAGTCGACCTTAATTCCTCTCTCATATTCCCCATCCAGTCTTCAAAATACATCCTTACCTGATCACTTAAAAAAAAAAATCTAGCCATGTGCCCTTTATTGAGCTTCGCCCCAATTGCTCAGTAGTAAAGAATTCACCTGACAATGCCGGAGACCCCGGGTTCAATCCCTGGGTCAAGGAAGATCCTGGAGAAGGAAATGGCAACCCACTCCAGTATTCTTGCCTGGAAAATTCCATGGACAGCGGAGCCTGGCGGGCTACAGTTCATGGGGTTTCAAAGAGTTGGACATAACTGAGCGACTGAACACACACTTTAAAATTTTTTTTAATTTATTTTTAATTATTTTTGGCTTTGCTGGGTCTTCCTTGCTACAGCATATGCTTTCTCTAGTCTTGGAGCTCTGGGATCTCACTGCAGTGACTTCTCTGGCTGCGGAGCATGGGCTGAAGGACACAAAGGCTTCAGTAATTGTGCACAGATAGTTGCTCTGGGGCATGTGGGATCTTCCCTGACCAGGGATTGAACCGGTTTCCCACACATTACAAGGCAGACTCCTAACCACTGGATCACCAGAGACACCCCAGACCTGACCACTTCTTGCTACGAACTCTACGATCCCAACTACTCCTGGCCACTGCAGTCTACTCTCAACAACCAGATGGTCCTGCTAATATGTAGGTCTCAGCTAAAAACCCTCCTATACTTACCTCTCACCTCACTCAAGGTAAAAGCCAAAGTTCTCATCATGGTAACTGCAAGTCCCTACACAATCTGTCCCTCCCCATCCGCCCTCCATTCCAATACCGCTCAGGTTCTTCTCTTCCAGTTCCACCATCCTTCCTCACCACTGCAGTTGTCATTCTGGCCACTCTGCTTCCATCACAGCAAGCCTACTCCAGCTCAGGACCTTTACATGAATTCTCTTCCCACTATATGATCAAACTCTCTCGCCTCCTTCCAGCCCCTACTCAAATATTCCTCATCAATGTTATTAGTAAACGTTCCTTAACTACCTTCTTTAAAAGACCTACATCTTCCCTACCATCCCATCCTCCCTTACCCACTACCCAGCTTTCACTTTCTCCATGGCAGTCTCTACCTCTTTAAACATAAAGGAAATAATACACCCCAATGGAGTTCGCTGCTTTATTATGGTCTTTAGGTTTTTTCGGGCTTCGCTGGTAGCTCAGATGGTAAAGCGTCTACCTGCAGTAAAAAGCGTCTGCCTGCAGTGCGGGAGACCGAGGTTCGATCCCTGGGTTGGGAAGATCACCTGGAGAAGGAAAGAGCAACCCACTCCAGTACTCTTGCCTGGAAAATTCCATGAACTGAGCAGCCTGGTGGGCTACAGTCCATGGGGTGGCAAAGAGTCGGACACGACTGAGCAACTTCACTTCACTTAGGCTTTTTCAATGACTACTCGCTGTTTATCCTTCACGACTCATTTTTTTCTACCGAAGAACGCCCAGCACGTGTAGTGAGAACCACAAATGATCTCTGTCCCTCCGGGAGCTGACGGTCTGGAAGGCTACTGGGACCGCAGGCGGGCTCCCTCCCAGCCAGAGAGACCTGGGAGCGGAGAAAGGGGAGCATCCTGAACCTCCCCCGCCCCCACCCCGCTCGCCGCCTGAACCCCGCCGCTCCCCGGGCCCAGGTTCCCCGCGCCTCTGGCCGCGGCGGTCTGCGAATCCGGACCCAATCCCGGCTTTAACTCCTGCCCCCGAACAGACCTCTGGGCGCTGGGTCGACCCACGCGCTCCACGCCGGACCTCACGGCGCCGCCCCCGCGGACTCCCGGAGCAACTAAGAGGCGGAACCCGGCTGCAGCCCCTGCGTTCAAAGCATGAAAAGACTAGACGTCACCTTTGGTTAGAATCCGTGGCGGACCTCTTGCCAAGAGCCGGGTTTGGGGGTTTGGAGAAAAGATTCTCAAAGTCCATCATTCTCTTCGGCGCCGGCACCGGGGAGCTACCGAGAAACAAGCCCGGCGCGAGGAGATCCCACACCACGCTGCTCGCCGCCCGTAGGTCACACCGCGCATGCGCCGTTCAATCTCCGCGCTGCGCAAGCCGGCTCTCCCGCCCCCGCCGCTCTGCGCAGGCGCTGTGCTCATTCTGTTCAGTTACGTGTACCAACAATTTTTAAATACGTTATCTTAAATCGTTAGTAGAATTTTAAAACTTAGCCCTTGAGACTCTACTTTGGTGTAAACTGTTCTACCTAAGGAATGATACCGATTATGCGTGCGCGCTCCTCAGTCAGTTCAGTTGCTCAGCCGTGTCCAACTCTGCGATCCCATGAACCGCCCCACGCCAGGCTTCCCTGTCCATCACCAACTCCCGCAGTTTACTCAAACTCATGTCCATTGAGTGAACGAAGCCATCCAGCCATCTCATCCTCTGTCGTCCCCTTCTCTTCCTGCCCTCAATCTTTCCCAGCATCAGGGTCTTTTCAAAGCAGTCAGTTCTTCCCCTCAGGTGTTTAAAGTATTGGAGTTTCAGCTTCAGCATCAGTCCTTCCAATGAATATTCAGGATTGAGTTTCTTTAGGATGGACTGCTTGGATCTCCTTGCAGTCCAAGGGACTCTCAAGGGTCTTCTCCAACACCACAGTTCAAAAGCATCAATTCTTCAGCGCTCAGCTTTCTTTATAGTTCAACTCTCCCATTTGTACATGACTACTGGAAAAACCATAGCTTTGACTAGACAAACCTTTGTTGGCAAAGCAATGTCTCTGCTTTTTAATATGCTGTCTAGATTGGTCATAACTTTTCTTCCAAGGAGCAAGCGTCTTTTAATTTCATGGCTCCAGTCACCATCTGCAGTGATTTTGGAGCCCCCCCCAAATAAAGTCTATCACTATTTCCACGGTTTTCCCATCTGTTTACCATGAAGCAATGGGACCAGATCCCATGATCTTAGTTTTCTGAATGCTGAGTTTTAAACCAACTTTTTCACTGTCCTCTTTCACTTTCATCGAGAGGCCTTTTAGTTCTTCTTCACTTTCTGCCATCAGGGTGGTATCATCTGCATACCTGAAGTTATTGATATTTCTCCCAGCAATCTTGATTCCACCTTGTGCTTCTGCCAGCCCAGCGTTTCTCATGATGTACTCTGCATAGCAGTTAAATAAGCAGGGTGACAATACACAGCCTTGATGTACTCCTTTCCTGATTAGGAACCAGTTGTTCCATGTCCAGTTCTAACTGTTGCTCCTTGACCAGCATACATATTTCTCAGGATGCAGGTCAGGTGGTCTGGTATTACCAGCTGGAGCTGCGGCTGTAAGGCGCTGGAGCGACTCTAAGGAGATACCCCACGTCCAAGGGCAAAGGAGAAGCCCTAGCAAGATGGTAGGAGAGGCAAAATTGCTTGCGCGCTTCTAGCTGATATTTATTTGAGTACTCACTTTGTACTAAGCATCAGTTCACATTTTCGATCACCTCATCCTCAAAACAGCCCTCTAAGGAATATACTGTTACCTTCCACACTTGAGTAAACAGCTGTGGACAGATTTTGTGACTGGTAGATTCTACAGCAGACTTCCTTGGTGGCTCGGACAGTAAAGAATCCCCCTGCAATGTAGGCCACATGGGTTCGATCCTTGGGTCAGGAAGATCCTCTGGAGAAGGGAATGGCAACCCACTCCAATATTCTTGCCTGGAGAATACCATGGACAGAGGAACCTGGCGGGTTACAGTCCATAGGGTCGCAAAGAGTCAGTCAGACACGACTCAGCGACTAAACATGAACTCAAGCACATCACATGCAATATTAGCAACTACGTATACTAAACACTTATTTATATTTTATTTTGGCACCTTTTCTTGCTGCAGCAGACAGGGATCGGGGCCCTGAGCTTTTCATTTGTAACTGCATATCTGTGGGGCTACCTTTGTTTTGAAGAATTTTTTGTTAACCATCATTGAGAAGGAAGGAGTTTCTGAATCTTTGATTTGAAGGGCGGGGGGCGGGGGGGTCTTATGTAGCCAGCCCAAGTCCATCAAAGGCTATAATGAATGGTTGCCCCTCTGTTCTGCTGGTCACTGATTCTCAACATGTGGAGAGTTGGCTTTTAAAATTTAAAAAGAAAGAATGCCCATTTATTTAATTTTCTTTCATCAGAGGTTTCTAGCTTTCCTCATACAGATATATGTACATATTTTGTTAGATTTATACCTAAGGGTTTTTTTGTTTTTTTTTTTTTGGTCTTCATGTAACTTTTTAAATTTCAAATTTCACTTATTCGTGACTAGTATGTATGAAAGCAATTGACTTTTGTATATTAACCTTGTATTCCTGCAACTTTGCTTTAATTGTTTGTTAGTTCCAGGATTTTTGGTCAATTATTTGGAATCAGCAGTTGTCAAGGGTGGGGCTGGGGGTGGGGTAGGGAAGGAAGAATGATTAGGTAGAGCACAGCAGATTTTTAGGGCAGTGAAACTATTCTGTACACAGTGATGAGGGACACATACTATTGTATATTTGTCCCATTGAATACAACACAGAGTGAATCCAGTGTAAACTATGGATGTTGATGTGTTGGTATTGGTTCATCAGGTGTAACAAACGCACCACACCAACCTAAGGTGTAAAGAATGGGGTAAACCGTGTTGGGTGGCAAGGGCAACTTGTACTCCCCGTTTTTGTGTAGACCTAAAACTACTCTAAAACAAAGTCTATTTTTAAAAGACTGTTGATAGGGGGCTTTTGTGAAATGAAGATGCCCAGGGTTAGTCGGAGGGGGGAAAAGGGGTGGGTATTAAGTGCTAAGAGGATACAGAAGAGAAAAAAGCATATTGGTCGGGAAGACTTCTGTAAAGGGGTATTATTTGAGCTTTGTCTAGAGGTAATTTCCACTGGAACAGATGAAGTTAGAGGTAAACGGGCATCATATGAAGACAGAAATGTATCAAGTCGGGAAAATAAAGCACACTTGAAAAACAGGGAACTGGGAATTTTTTATTGCTTAATGATGTTTTGCTTAATTTAGTTTTTGCCTAATTTAGCTTAAATTTAGTTTTGCTTAATGATGCCAGTATAAGGTTAATCATGAAAAAGAAATCTCAAAAGGTAGATTGGCCCACCCTACGATAGCCTTGCTTGCTTCTTCTTTTAGGGAAGGACTCTTTGACTCCTGGCCCAAATCGGGGTCTACTTCACAGACAGGGGTCTACTTCACAGACAAGCCAAGGGAAGTTCTCTGAAGCCAGACATTTTCCCAGGGAAGTTGTACCTTCCCCTGTTGGTCATGCTGTTGGCAGTCACCTTCTTTTACACATGAAGCATTACTAAGGGGAAAATTGAATTAAGGTAGCAGCCTTTCATTGGAGGAAAGGGCTGCTATTACAAAACTCAAAGTATTACCATGCATAATTTTTCACATAAAATGTTCAGTGTATAGAAAAAGATAATCAGGCTGCAAAAGGAAATTAAAATGATAAATAAGGGACTTCCCTGGCAGTCCAGTGATTAAGACTCCAAGCTTCCAATGCAGGGCGTGTGGGTTCGATCTCTGATGGGGGAACTAAGATCCCACATGCCTCAGGGCATGGCCAAAAAGAAATTAGCTAAATCAGGAAACAGGAAAAACTGACCTGAAAAGTTATCAGATACTAGTTTTTTCAGATAAAGACTATAAAAGGCTACATATGTTTGTGGTAGGTCGATTTCCCCCAACGGCCCCCATTCTCCACCTTTCCCTATATCTGCATCCTTTACAATATGACTATGCTGCTCCTCCCATCCAGAGATGGACTGTATTTCATTTCCTATTTAATCCTCCTTAATCTGAGTTGGACTTAAGACTAACCAATAGTGTGCAGCAAAAATAGCATGCCACACTGTGAAAAACATGATGGAGGTCGCTTAAAAACTAAAACTAACTCTGTGGGAGAAGGCGAGGGTGGGATTTTTCGAGAGAACAGCATGTATATTATCTATGGTGAAACAGATCACCGGCCCAGGTGGGATGCATGAGACAGGTGCTCGGGCCAGGTGCACTGGGAGGACCCAGGGGAATCGGGTGTGGGGTAGGTGGGAGGGGGGATCGGGATGGGGAATACATGTAACTCCATGACTGATTCATGTCAATGTATGACAAAACCCACTGCAATGTTGCGAAGTAATTAGCCTCCAACTAATAAAAATAATTGAAAACAACAACAACAACAACAAAAAACTAAACCTAGAGTTACCCTATGATCCAGAAATCCCACTCTGGGGAAGATATTTGGAAAAGATGAAAGTTCTAATTTGAAAAGATACACGCACCCCTATGTTCACAGTGGCACTACTTACAATAGCCAAGACATGGAAGCAACCTAAATGTCCAATGACAGATGGATGGATAAAGAAGATGGAGTAACCTCCCAGAATATTGGAAATAAAAGCAAAAATAAACAAATGGACCTAATTAAACTTAAAAACTTTTGCACAACAAAGGAAACTATAAGCAAGGTGAAAAGACAACCTTCAGAATGGGAGAAAATAATAGCAAACGAAGCAAAAGACAAAAGATTAATCTCAAAAATATACAAGGAACTCCTGAAGCTCAATTCCAGAAAAATAAATGACCCAATCAAAAAATGGGCCAAAGAACTAAACAGACATTTCTCCAAAGAAGACATACAGATGGCTAACAAACATATGAAAAGATGCTCAACATCACTCATTATCAGAGAAATGCAAATCAAAACCACAATGAGGTACCATTACACACCAGTCAGGATGGCTGCTATCCAAAAGTCTATAAGCAATAAATGCTGGAGAGGGTGTGGAGAAAAGGGAGCCCTCTTACACTATTGGTGGGAATGCAAACTAGTACAGCCACTATGGAGAACAGTGCAGAGAGTCCTTAAAAAACTGAAAATAGAACTGCCATATGACCCAGCAATCCCACTCCTGGGCATACACACCGAGGAAACCAGATCTGAAAGAGACACATGCACCCCAATGTTCATCACAGCACTGTTTGTAATAGCCAGGACATGGAAGCAACCTAGATGCCCATCAGCAGACAAATGGATAAGGAAGCTGTGGTACATATACACCATGGAATATTACTCAGCCATTAAAAAGAATTCATTTGAATCAGTTCTAATGAGATGGATGAAGCTGGAGCCCATTATACAGAGTGAAGTAAGCCAGAAAGATAAAGACCAATGCAGTATACTAATGCATATATATAGAATTTAGAAAGATGGTAACGATAACCCTATATGCAAAACAGAAAAAGAGACACAGATGTACAGAACAGACTTTTGGATTCTGTGGAAGAAGGTGAGGGTGGGATGTTCTGAGAGAATAGCATTGAAACAAGTATACTATCAAGGGTGAAACAGACCACCAGCCCAGTTTGGATGCATGAGACAAGTGCTCAGGGCTGGTGCACTGGGAAGACCCAGAGGGATGTGATGGAGAGGGAGGCGGGAGGGGGGATCGGGATGGGGAACACATGTAAATCCATGGCTGATTCATGTCAATGTATGGCAAAACCCACTACAATATTGTAAAGTAATTAGCCTCCAACTAATAAAAATAAATGAAAAAAAAAAAAGAAACATTAAAAAAAAAGAAGGTGGGGTACATATACAATGGAATACTACTTAGTCATTAAAAAGAATGAAGAAATGTCACTTGCAGCATCATAGATGGGCCTAAAAATATCACACTAAATGAAGTGTTAGACAGAGAAAGACGAATACCACATGGTTTTACTTATGTGTGGAAACTAGAAAAACAAAAGAAATGAACAAACATAACAAAACAGAAACAGACTCATAGATACAACAAATAGGTGGTTGCCAGAGGGGAAGGGAGTGAAGTAAGGGAAGGAGAAAGAGGTACAAACTTCCAGTTCAAAAATAGATAAGTCACAGGTTTATAATGTACCATATAGGGAATTTTGCACTGGGTAATAAATCCCTTGTTGTGAGGAACAGTCTTGTGCATAAGGTGTTTAGCAACTTGCCTGGCCTCTCCCCAGTAGATGCCAGTAGCACTCCTTCCACAGCTGTGAAACAAAAAATGTGTCCAGACATCACCAAATGTCCTCTGGAAGGCAAATCATCCCCATGTTGAGAACCACTGGTCTAGAGTGATTAATTCCCAAAGCAGGAAGTCTTCCTCAAGGGACATGATGATAGTTTAATTAAACTTGAGACAGCCATTTGGCCACTTAGAACTTCTTAGGCCAGTGAATCAACAGATAAAGAGCTTATTATACTGGCTGGGGTGATTAATTGTAATGATCAAGTCATCCTGTTTGTACAATGAGGTTAAAAAAACTCAGGAGAATTCTTGGAGGTATTCTAATTAATTCTATGTCCTATTATTAAAGTCAGTAGAAAACAAAAACCCACAAGCAGTACTATTAATGGCCCAAACCCTTTAGGGATGAAGATCTGAGTTATTCACCAAGAAGGAGCCAAGAACAGCTCAGGGCAAAGGGAATGTAGCAAAAAGTAAAGGGAGAAGGTAGTTATTAAACAACACAACCGCGTGACCGGTAGCAAAAATGGTTGTAACGGTTATGGATATTTCATCCTCGATGTCATATAAATGTGTATAGTGTTAGGCGCTCAGTCGTGTCCGACTCTTTGTGACCCCATGAACGGTAGCCCGCCAGGCTCCTCTGTCCATGGGATTCTCCAGGCGACAATACTGGAGTGGTTGCCAGTTCTTTCTCCAAGGATAAATGTGCATGTGTACACATAAATGTGTTGTGAAATATAATTATAAATATAATTATTAAAAAAATATGAAATCTTCCCCCTCCCATTTCCCTACTAACACATAATGTTTTAATAGTAGTTAAATTTATATCTCTTTACTCAAGTTATTTGATATGAAAGGAGGAGTGTGACTGAACTAAAAGAAAAATTAGAAGAATAAACGTAACCCAGAGATAGAAAAGAGACTTTTTATCTTTTTTAGGGAAGAGGGTTAACATGTTCTTGGCTGGACATGGTGTAATAGGACCATAGTAGGTCAAAGCATGATTTTGCTCTTGTCTTTTCTTTTTTTGGCCATACTGGGTCTTTGCTGTGGCTACTGGGCTTCTGTCTAGTTGCGATGTGAGGGCTCAGTAGCTGTGGCAGGCAGGCTTAGTTGCCCCATGGCATGGGGGAATCTTAGTTTCCCATCTATCCATTCATGTTCAGTCGCTCAGTTGTGTCAGACTTTATTCAACCCCATGGACTGTAGCCCACCAGGCTCCTCTGTCCATGTTTCGGGTTGCCAATGAGTGAGCGGGTTGCCATTTCCTACTCCTAGTTCCCCGACCAGGGATCAAACCTGTGTTCATTGCACTGGAAGACCAGCGGATTCTTAACCACTGGACCACCAAGGAAGTCCCCGCTATTGTCTTTATTCTGGATGGAAGTTAAGTACCAGTGAAAGAGGTACACATGGGTGCCTAGCTGAAAAGTGTGTTTTGGTGATTCTGTAGTGTGTTGTCTTGGCTGGGCTGCTATATGTTGTGCAGGATTCCTATTCTTGCATATTTCCAGTTAGAGTGGGCTATAAGAGAGATTTTGCACAAAATTCGGAAGGTGGAAGTGAAATAGCAATCATATTGGGTTTTGTGTGTGTGTGTGTATGTGTGTGTAATAAAGTTTTATTAAAGTATAAAGGAGATAGAGAAAACTTCTGACATAGGCATCAGAAGGAGGCAAAAGAGTACCCCCTTTGCTAGTATTAGCAATGGAGTTATATACTCTCCAATGAATCCAAAGAATGTCTGGCGGTTGCAAAGACCTCACCAGACCCACTCCCATAATTTACATTTTAAGATAACAGAGTTGGCCAGAAGGTTTAATCCAAAGATTGTCCTCAGGCAGGATACATCCTTGTAAAGACCAGACCTACTCCCATAATTCACATTTTAAGATAACAGAATTAGCCAGAGGGTTCAATCCAAAACTGTCCTCAGGCAGGACACATTATTGTTATATAATCCTAAGGAATGTAGAGGAAAAAAGTAAAAAAGTTTGTCCTTTCTTCCTCCTTGAATATCCCAGACCTCTCTCTCCTTGGGGACCCCTAGACTTCTTATCAACCTGCCTAGGAAATGACCCTCTCATTCCCCCTTTTTCTTTTAGGAGAATTATGTTGCCTAGGGAAAAGGGGCGTCGTTCTCATTCCATAACTGCTTCCGAGCTGACAAGGGGCGTTGTCCCTAAATTGGTGAGGCAACATATTCTCCTAATCCTCATAGTGAGGATGTCTGATCCAGGGGCTCCAAGTAATAGTTGGAGGAGGCTGTGACACTCATAGGAGCTTGGACAACTATTTGTAAGTTAAAAGATTTTAGACGGTTAGAAAACCCCATTATACAGTTACATATGTAAGGCAAAATAGTCATTAAACCAAGTTAAAATCAAAATGAAAAGTCACATTATGTCCATAGTTACATCAGTCCATCTTAAGGTTGTTAGATGTCATCAGTTTAAGAAGAGGCATCACATGTGATTGTTGTCAAAGGTATTCGCAGACTTGGAGAAAGTCTTTTCCTTGAAGTGGAGATGTCCATCACGGGAAGCCTTCCACCGATGAAGTGGGGAGTGCTCCGCAGACCCAGTAGTTAGACCGATTGTGGAATGCAGCATAGGAGTGAGCCCAGGACAGGAAGGCATTGTCTTGAGGATCAAATGGCAGACTCAGGATTTCTGGAGTCAGCAGAAGTAGGCTCACATAGATTATCAGGCCCATCTTGTCCTGAAGGATCCCGGACGAGACCCCAAGATGAAAGGTTGTTGCTGAACGATGAGACGCGGGCTTCTTGGCCTCCGGAGGAGATGAATTCAATCCGGGGCCAGAGACGAGGCTGGATTGCTCAGAGCTTTTGTGTAATAAAGTTTTATTAAAGTATAAAGGAGATAGAGAAAGCATCTGACATAGGCATCAGAAGGGGGCAAAAGAGTATTCCCCAGTCATATTGTTTTTATATTAAGAAAGCCAGTGACGGGGTGACAGATGTTGGTGCAATACATGCACATTATCATTTACCTGCTAGTTCACCTTCTTGCTATGCGGCAACAACCAGACATTTAGCTGACCCACCTTCCCACAGATCTTCCTTCAGCTTCTCCAAATTGTGGGCAAGGTATGTTTAACTTCAAGATAAAGGGTACAAGATTTTTCTTCAGAGCACCCACATCGCAAAAGTTGGGTGTGGTAAGAGATGAAGATAGGTTCTGGTTTTTCTCCTAGGGATTCTAGCTCATTTCTAGTCTCCCTCTCTACATCCATCTCCCCTTCCTTAGTCCTTGCCTTGAAGATCCTAAGTTCTAGATTCAGAGAAAAGCTTTACACAGATTATTATTTTTTTCTTTTCTCTTTCTTTTACACAGATTATTTTTAACAGCTCCTACAATTGCATACGGTCAATCACCTGTAAATCTGTCTCTTAGTGATTCTGGTTCTCTGAAAGAAACTTGATTAATAAGATGGCCTTTTGTAGAAAACTAGACAGGACTGAAGGGGAAAGTGGGTGAACCAGAAGACAAGTCAGAAGAAATTATCCCGAGATACTCCTCCTTTAAGAAAGGAATTTACAAAGAGACTATTAGAAATAAAAACAATAAGTCAAAATGTCTAAATATAATTAACTTTAACCACAAGACAAGAAGAGAAAGAGAAAAAGGTGGATGAAATATTTCAAGAGAAAAGGCTAACATTTTTAAGAATTGATGAAACACATCAATCTATACATCAAGAAATGTGTATACATCACTCAACAAATACCAAGCGAGATAACTAAATGAAATTTACACCCAGCCACATCACAATAAAACTTCAGAAAAGCAGAGAAAAGTTTTAAAGTAGCCACAGAAAAAGAAGTAAATGTGTCCAAAACTTAGATGGCTTGATGGAATGTTACTCAATAATCAACTAGGAAAATAACGTCTATGTACCTAATAAAATATCCTTATAGTATATGAAGTAGAAGAACTGGTAACCCCAACATCATAGTAAGGAATTTTAACATCCTTTACTTGATTGATTTATTAACTGGACAGAGAAAAATTGGCAAGGATATAGCTGATAAACATTTTGAAGTTAATAGATTAGACCTAATGGACAGGTATTAAAGTTCTGCATCCAACAATGAGAAAATTTTATTTTCTTAAGCACACATGGAATATTTATAAAAATTAATCATGTATATAAAGCATCAACAAATTTTAAAGACAGATATTATGCAGACCATGGCCTAGATCACATGGTAGTTGAGCAAGAAGTTAAGGATGGAAACTTCAGACTGTGAATTGCAGAGCAAGAAGCTAACCAGAGCCTGTGTTTAGTCTTGGACCCCTACTAACAGCTATCTCGTTATTAAAGAAACTTAAAATCTGTTTTTAGTTAAGCCGTATAGTTGAGTTTTCATTACATACAATCAAGTTCAATTTCAACTGAGTAGGTATCCTTGACCCCACTTAGCATTTTGATAAGTGCAGGCTTCACAAGTACACATTATTAGACTCTAAGCTCCATGAGAATAGACATCCCAGGTAGTATATCTATAACTCTGCTCAGAAGATAGCATGATATGTCAAGCATCATGATCATAAATCTTTCCTGAATAAACAAATGAGTGAATCAATGCTCCCAAGATTAAGATGCTGGGGGTGGGTATAGATAGAGCTTAGTACATACTTTCACTACTGGAAAAATAAACATCACATTTCTAGTGCAGATAAACATAAGTGATATCTTAAAATAAAGACTATTTTTGGGTTTTTTTTGCATCAGAAAATGCTTTCATAACTGTTGAGAGCTGCCATTGAGTTCTTTATCTTTGCAGAATTATAATAAAGAATTTGGAGAAAAATATTTAAGGAACAGGCTTCCCTGGTGGCTCAGTAGTAAAGAATCTGCCTGCCAGTGCAGCATATGAGGGTTCTATCCTCAGGTCAGAAAGATCCCCTGCAGAAGGAAATGGCAACCCCCTCCAGTATTCTTCCCTGGGAAATCCATGGATAGAGGAGCTTGGTGGGCTACAGGCCATGGGGGTCACAGGACTTAGTGACTAAACAACAAAAATAGTCAAGCAGGTGTAAGGAAGATCTGATATTCTGAAATGACTTTCTTTTTTTGGCTGCCCTGTGGAGTGGAGCATGGTGATCTTAGTCCCCTGACCAGGGGTTGAACCCTTGTTCTTGGCAGTGAAAGCACAGAGTCCTAATCACTGAGCCCCCAGGGAACTCCTCTAATATGACTTAGCGACTTCTGAATTCTACCTTTGAAACATACACCTGAAGTGTACTATGGACCGATCCCAACCTTTCCCATCTGAGGCTGTCAGAGAGCATGAACCAGAGAAGACAGAGCCTGCCATGTGTGTCAGTATCTTCTTCTCATTTGGAAGCAACATTTTGAAAGCACTTCTGCAAAGCTCGGGCTGATATCCAGGTGCTTGGGGTTTTTTTTTGGGAAAATTTCCAAAGAATGTGAATAAAACAAGGTATTTATCTCTAACCTCAAAGTGTACTGTATAGGGAATCTCCCCACCCCCAAATTAACTCCAACGTGAAGTCCCCATCCTGCTAGATAGGCAAAAATCATAGTTGTAATGGGGTCCCCCCCACCATTACCTTGAGCCCCACAAACAGGAACTTTACAAGCTCACAGGAATATTGAGGAAAAGGACCCCTAATCCTCCACCTAGAATGATCACCTCAGAGATCATTTTTGTCCAAGGTTGACCAGTCTCTTTCAGTCATATCATGTTTGTTACGGAATCTAAGTCGTGTCTGAATCTTTTGCAACCCCATGAACTGTAGCCTGCCAGGCTCCTCTATCCATGGGATTCTCAAGGCAAGAATACTGGAGTGGGTTGCCATTTCCTCCTCCAGGGAATCTTCCAAACCTAGGGATCAAACCCAGGTCTCTTGTATTGGCAGGCAGATTCTTTACCACTGAGCACTTGGGAAGCCCAGGTCACATTAGACAACTGAAATTTTTGCCATAATTGGGAATATGGTTTACAGAGCTTGTTCTTACTGCCCTGGGGCAAAACAAAGACAAACTGAATTTTTCTTAAAGTTAAACATATTCTTGGTGTTAAAATGTCCTTTCCTTTACAAAATAACCATAATAAGCTTTGTTAAAGTCTTTATTTGGCAAAATATTAACCCCTTTAAGTCAATTACCATTTTCGTCTGTGTGTGTGTGTGTGTGTATTGGTGATGGGCATTATTGTAAAAAATAAACAAAAGCCAGATACTAGTTAAAGCAGTGAAAACAGATTTTATTCAGTAACTACTGACCAGAGAGGAAAGAAATGAGCTCCATTTCAACTTGTGCAGAAGGGACTGGGCACGTTAAAGGAAGAAAGTAGGATGAAGAAACATATATTGTATAATTCAATTTACATTGAAAGTTTAGAAAAGGCAAATCTGTAGAGACAGAAAGTAGAGTAGTGTCTGCCTGGGGGCAGGGGTGGTAAGACAGTACATAGGCACTTGGGTTGATGGAATGTTCTAAAACTGAATGCTCGAAATGGCTGCAAAACTTGGTAAATTTACTGAAAATCACTTAATTGTACATTTAAGAATGGGTGGATTTTATAGTATATACTTTACCCCTTTAGAAAGCTGTTTTTAAAAAAAAAGAAAACAACAAAAAAAGCTAAGTGGCAGCGGCAGGGGCAAGGCAAAATTGCAAAATTACAAAGGGTTCAGTTCAGTCGCTCAGTTGTGTCCGACTCATTGCGACCCAATGGACTGCAGCACGCCAGGCCTCCTTGTCTATCACCAACTCCCGGAGCTTACTTAAACTCATGTCCATTGAGTTGGTGATGCCATCCAACCATCTCATCCTCTGTCGTCCCCTTCTCCTCCTGCCCTTAATCTTTCCCAGCATCAGGGTCTTTTCAAATAAGTCAGCTTTTCACATCAGGTAACCAAAGTACTAAGAATTTTAGCTTCAGCATCAGTCCTTGCAATGAACACCCAGACTGATCTCCTTTAGGATGGACTGGTTGGATCTCCTTGCAGTCCAAGGGACTCTCAAGAGTCTTCTCCAACACCACAGTTCAAAAGCATCAATTCTTCGGCACTCAGCTGTCTTTATAGTCCAACTCTCACATCCATACATGACTATTGGAAAAACCATACCCTTGACTAGATGGGCCTTTGTTGGCAAAGTAATGTCTCTGCTTTTTAATATGCTGTCTAGGTTGGTCATAACTTTTCTTCCAAGGAGCAAGTGTGTTTTAATTCCATGGCTGCAGTCACCATCGTCAGTGACTGGGTTGGGCAGTATCAATTCTTTTAATCTAGCTGTATCTGCCTGCTGGCCATGATGGAGGTTAGACCTCTCTTCCTACAGAGACTCGGTACCAGAGGCTTATTTTCCTGATGATTACATTTCAAATGAATGGCTTTTAGGTCCCTGAGAAAGACACTCTTATACTGCGGGAGAACCAAAGGAACAGGGGTCAGAAAGTAGCTACCACTCACCGCAACTAGAGAAAAGCCTGCACAGCAACGAAGACTCAGCACAGCCATGAATAAACAATTTTTTAAAAAAAGAGGAAGGAAAGCTGAGTTTGGTTTAGCCTTCAACTTAAATATTTTATCTGACATCTCTGAGCACTTCTAGATTCCAAACACATAGCTTAAAGGAGCATGCCTCCTACCCTGCTTGGGTAGGAGTGACCCACATGGTCACTCCCTTTAGCTACAGTAAGATCTAAGATGGCAAAGCATCCACCTGCAATGCAGGAGACCTGGGTTCCATCCCTGGGTCAGGAAGAGCACCTGGAGGACGGCATAGCAACCCACTCCAGTATTCTTCCTGGAGAAACCCCATGGACAGAGGAGCCTGGCAGGCTACAGCTCATGGGGTCACACAGAATTGGACCTGACTGAGCGACTAAACAGAGCACAGCACAAGATCTAGTAACAACGTTAGAATAGAGACAAAGTAGAGATTCTAAGGGATTTCCAGCCCGGCCAGTGGTAATGAATTTGCCTGCCAATGCAGGAGACCCAAGAGACAAGGGGTTAATCCCTGGAAAATATGAAGATCCTCTGGAGAAGGCATGGCAACCCACTCCAGTATTCTTGCCTGGAGAATTCCATGGACAGATGCGCCTGGTGGGCTAGAGTCCATGGGGTCACAGAAGAGTCAGACAGGACTGAGGGACTGAGCACTCAAACGGATTCTAATGTAACTCTACAATGCTAATTATTGTTACTCCAGACAAAATGTATCTTCTTTTGAAAGATTCCTAGAGACGTATCACATCCAAAGGTGGGGAGTGCCTGCAGAATAATCCACCACTACAACTCCTGATCATGGCTTCATTCAATTTAGAAAAAAAGAAATGTGATTTATTTTTCAATATGTACATTCACATTTCAAATTTTAAAATCTAATTGCAATTACTTCTAAGTGCATTACAAAACACATTTAACCCAAAGGAAGTCAGATATCTGAGAGGACCGATCAATCCATCATGTTAGTAAAAAAAACCAAGGACATTCCCTCAAAACTAAGTAGCACACTAACTAGGCCAAAATATGGTCATTTAAAAATTCCTTTTCTAAAGATGGGGACTTCCCTGATAGCTCAGTTGGTAAAGAATCCCCCTGCAATTCAGGAGACCCCAGTTGGATTTCTGGGTCGGGAAGATCCCCTGAAGGGAAAGTCTGCACACTCCAGTATTCTGGCCTAGAGAATTTCGTGAACTGTCCGTTCAGAAGTGTAAAGAAATATGATAGCTGTTTTATTTACAAACTATTCGTATGTGTTTTGCATATGAAATAGTAATGGTTTTGATTCTTTTAGGGACTGTTCTGTCATTATTAACTAATAACCGGAGAGGTAAATTTAGAATTAAATATCAGAAAAAGCTACATGCCAAGCTATTTTTTCCTCAAAAAATGATTATTTTTTATTTAAATTTCGTCTTTCCTTTTGATTCTGCATATTAAACGTTGTTGCGGTTGTGTTCTGGTTCGTCGCGCAGTCGTGTCAGACTCTGCACGCCAGTCTCCTCTGCCCATGGGGTTCTCCAGGCAAGAACACTGGGGTGGGTGCCATGTCCTTCTCCAGGGGATCTTCCCGACCCAGGAATCGTTGTTGTACCAGAAGAGATACCAGGAGAAAGTACATTTCCCCATTACTTAAGCAACGAAGGTTTTTCTTTTTTTAATGAACACTCGGCAGCCGCGTGTTATTAGCCTACGGCGGATAATGGCTTTATGGGGCCCGTTTGGCAGGGCACGTCTGTAACTCCCCGTCTTCTGCAGGCGAAGTCTCGCAGAGAAAACCGCGAATCGCCGCGGAACGGCCCGGGAGGCGCGGAAGGACAGCGGTTCCTCCGGGACGCCTCCCCCAGCCTGACTACTCCAGGCGCCGCCCGGCCCCGCCATAAGAGACTGCCTCCTCCGCCACTTCGCTGGGGAAGCGGGAGAGTTCGCTCTCGAAGGTGATTGACGGGACGCGTCCTCCAATGGCCGGCGCGCTCGGCCCCGGCGGGCTGGGCAAGGGCCGCGGCACGCGGAGGAATCTCTCCTGCCCTTTAGTCCCGGGCTAGGTGTTGCGGCAGGCGCCATTTTATCGAGCCGCCTGTCTCGGGTGCCGCCATGTTGGTGAGGAGAAATCACCGTTACGGCCACTGTCCAAATCCCCGCGTCGCTGCGCGCCGCCCGCCCGCTCCCAAGCCTCAGCCACCGGCGGCGAATAGAGACTAAAGCGGCAGCGCCGGCAGCGCGGGGCCGTGGCCCAGTGTTGGCAGTTAGAGCCCCACCTCTCTGGCGTGGTTGTTAATAGACTGGAAAGTCTGTGTCTGTGTCGCTCACTAGTAACCGTGAGTTTTTACCACTTCGTCACCTCCCGGCGGCGGCCGGGGACAGGTACCCGCAGGAGGCGCAGGGATTCTCCCCGCGCCCCGCCGCCGCCGGCCTCGCAGACCTGCCCTCCAGCCCCGCCCCGTTCTTGACCAAACATGACAGACTCTGAACATGCAGGGCACGACAGGTCGGGAACCCTTCTTGTCTGTCTTTCTGTCGGCGGAGAGGAGGGGTCTGGGGCGGCGGGAGCGGGCCGGGGCCGCGCGCCTCCTGCATGACTTAGACGTCTCTGTGTGGCTCCATCCGTTCCCGTGACATGCGCCCGGACGGAAAGCCCGGGCTCGCGGCCGCGGGGAGGCCGGCCCGGCCGCGCCCGCCTTCCCGCGCGGGGGCCTTCCTGGCCGGCCCCGCCCCCGGTCGCACGTGCGAGCCCCCCGCCCCCGGGCGGGCTCGGCGGCGGCGCCGGGCGGCTGCTGCGCGCGGCTCGGGGCTGCGGTCCAGCCCGCGCTCGGAGGAGGCGGCACCCGGTGCGGGGTCCGGCCTCCCTGCGCAACGAGGACCCGTCAAGAATTGTCAGTAACTGGTGATTTCTTTTGACTTCGACCCTAGCTCCTGAAAATAAACATGCGTGGGTGTTTTTTTTTTTTTTTTTGTCTCTTTTTAGGAAAAATTTTAAGCAATCCCTAAAGCCGTGTATCTGTTACAGGCTTATCTCTCGCAATCGGACATGGCGAGTTTCAGACGTTTAATACAAAATAGTTCAGATTTTGCAAACCTGCTCTTGTAGCACAGTTTTCTCCTACTGTGCGAGCTCCATGGATCGTCCAGTCTAGCCCGATTTTCTAAATACTATGTATCATTTGAACATTTATCGGAGATTTTGGGTTTTTTTTAGTTTTTACTATGACTTAAGAGGCCCATTCTTGGTTCCAAGGAACGGTTTGGGGGGTGTTTACATATTTTAAATAGCATACTTAACTTTTGGTTAGGTTTTTAATTTCTGTTGCTATCCAACTTAATAAAAAAGAAAGGGTGTACTTTCATTCATTAAAACTGCTGGAACAAAATCCATTGCATCTGATTCTTGTTTAGAATATTTAAAAGATCCAGAACCTGGCAAATTACTCCTTTGTGAATGAATTAATCAAAAGTGTACATTGTACTCTAGGCTGTATACAAATTGCTGAAATTTTACCTGTGGAGTAATGTGACCTGCTTTTGGTAAAGTATACCAAACACTTTAAAATCTAAAAGCAGAAATCACAAACATTCCTGAAATTTGAAATATCAAAACATCTGACAACCTTGACAACCTTATTTTAACAGCTTTGGTGCTGTAATAATCAGTGTAGGTCACCAGAAAGTAAGTCAAGTAAACATGTAATTTTTAGAAAGTCAAAATGCTCTTAGAAAAATTATGGGCAGGTAAGCTTGCACTTGACACATTTTTCATAATTATTTTCCATTATCCTGTTACTAAAATTAGAAAATTCTTGAAAGGGGTTAACTAATACTTTGAGAAGTTTTCCACTCCGAGGATCTGTGGACAAACCCATGATAGGAGTTTTGCTAATGCAGCCTAAAATTCATTCTTGTGTGTAGAAGAAGGAACGCTGTTCTCTGTTCGTTCACAGAGCAACTTTAATATGTAGAGTTATGTATTCTACATAAGGAAGAAGTCATGTTGCCAGATTTACAGATGTTGATTTAATTTGCTAGTAAGGACCTGTGATGCAAGAGTTTAAAAATAATTTGTTTTAAAATACGAATCAAAAAAATAAATTACTGAATCAGAAGTTAAAAATTACATTTTAAACAGTTCTTTGTAAGACGTATGTAACCAGATTAGTAGTAGGAACTAAAGATTAAGCAGTAGTGTAGTTTTTTTTTTTATTGCTTTATATTAGGATTAAGAAAACTATTTGCTGGTGATTTCTGAAGCAGTAAGATTAGCTCAGTTTTAATTTATCCATTTGTTAAGTGACAGTATTTTTCTGAGGCAGGAAGATAGATTTTTCTTATTCACACCTGTTTTGGTCAACCTGTATGAAGAATAACTATCTGAAAACAAAGTGAACTAGCAGTTGGGAGAAATGGTTCTAACTCCCAACTTTGCTATCATTAGCTTTGTGAACTTGAGCAAGCTTAGTTTCTTAATTGTGCAGAGGGGTTAGAGGTTCTCAACCTTCTCTGGGGAGCTTTTTAAAAATATTGAAGTCATTTCCATTGGTCTGAGCTTTAAAGCTCCTCAGGTAGGTGTAGTATGTACCAAGTTGAAAACCAGTCTATGAGATCAATATTAATCTTAGCTAATCTTCAGAATCACTTTGAGAAATAAAAATTTTTGTCCTGTCCAGAGCAACTGAATCAGAATCTCTAGGGAAGGATTGTGGTAATCTGCAGTTTTTATAAGCTCCCTGGGTAGTACTTAAGAAATTTGTGGAAAAAATGGACTAATCTGTGGAATCCCCAAATATTCTCTGTTTCCATGTTATAGTTACTTTATACTGTAGTAAAAATTTCCGTGAGTTAGTTTGGAAAAGATACATGAATTCTGGTATTTGGAGCTTGGCCTTTGTCTCAAGGATGTTCTTTTTCTGATATTTTGAAAATTAAGGTATATTGTGTGAATGCAGGAAAAATGTTAAATCTGTGATTTTTATTTTCAATTGCTATAATTATACAAATTAACAAATTAAAATATTACTATGATAGTTTACATGAGATTCTACATGTAAGTGGGAATTCACAGAATGTGCAATTTTTTTCTTTTAAAAAATTGTTTTATATGGTGAACATTTTACATAAAATTTGTTTGCCCAGTGAGTTAATTTACTAAAAAATACCCATTTGTACTTTCCTTTAAATAATTTCATTCCTGGAGTAAAAACATTGTATTTTTATAAAGTGTTATGAATATAAAAATACCTATAAATAAACTTGTGGCTCTGTAGACTGTTAGTAGAGGATGTCTGCTTAGAGTTAAATCATAGAGGTTGAGAAAGAGTTGGGCAAGACAAAGGGAGATAAAGTTCTTGTCTCTCTTTGCATTCAGGTCTTCCCTTTCATCCAGTTCTTTTAATCACAACTCCAGGTGCCTCCCTTTATATTTCAGCAGAATGTTGACCTAATCAAAACTACTCAGAAATAACTCTTAAAGGCTTAATACTGTGAGTCCCTGCTGACACATCTGCAGTTGAGAAGGAAAGATAAAATATACACCCAAGTAACTTACATAATTTTTTGAAATATGCTAAAGGTAAAAAGTTTTATAGGCCCTACACTGGGAAAAAAGATAATTTTAACATGAATTGTATGAAAGCTTGTGCATCTGAGAGTCTTTAGTTGATAGGAGGTATGGGTAATACTTTCCTTTGTTTTCGTGCTGGGTTGTGTCTGACTGCGACCCCGTGAACTGTAGGCCGCCAGGCTCCTCTGTCCATGGGTTCTCCAGACAAGAAGACTGGGTTGCCATTTCCTACTCCAGGGGATCTTCCTGACTCAGGGATCCAGCCTGCATCTCCTGCATTGCAGGCAGATTTCTTCACTGCTGAGCCACCAGGGATTCCCAGTATTTTCCTTTGGAAGGGGGTTATTTGCCCATTAGGAACAACCTTCCCACCTTCCCATTCTCTCCCTTCCTTCCTTCCTCATGTAAACCCAGAATAGCAAAACTCCAGCTAGTCAGAACTGTACTAGTTTATATTAACTGTTCCTTTCCCTCCCTCACATAGAGATTGAAACCTGACATCAGAGAGGGTGAAGGTGGTTACATTTTTCTTTTGTAACTGGGCTTTCCTTTGATTCTCACATTAATCCCATGAGGTAATACAATATTGCAATGCTCAGTGATTTGTCTGAGATCCCACAGATAGAGCCCTGGTGAGAATTCAGGACTATAAACTCCTACCTGCAATGTTATTTTTAACTCTTCATTAAGTTAAGCATGGGGAATTAATCCAATAAATTCTAGCCTTTAGTTCTTGAATTGTTTGGGATTGTAATGTGGTATATTTAAGACAGCCCTGTATTCTGAATAAAACCTTGGTTTTGACCCTAGTTTTTCCTCTAGCTTGGTTAATGCTCTTTTCTTTTCCATGATGATTTTTCTTGTTTGTGAAGTAAGGTGGTTGAACTGAATTACTTCCTAACTCCCTTCTACTTTGTCAGTAATTTTAATTAAAAAAAATTGCAGATGCCTTTTCTTACATTCTTGAGAAGGAAATGGCAACCCACTCCAGTATTCTTGCCTGGAGAATCCCATGGAGGGAGGAGCCTGGTGGGCTACAGTTCATGGGGTCTCAGAGTCGGACACGACTGAGCAACTTCACTTTCTTGTATTGCAATTCACTTTGATGCCCTACACATCATCTGGTTTGCAAATATGTTTACTGGAGTAAATGTCTCCCCTCAGCAGGCAATTAATTAATTTATAATTCTTCCAGTTTTATTGAGTGTGATTGGCATACAACACTATAAGTTTAAGCAGCACAGCGTAATGATTTGATTGTATATACATGATGAAGTTATCATGGCAGTAAGTTCAGTGACCATCCATCATATAAATACAAAGTTAAGGAAATAGAAAAAAATGTTCTTTTCCTTCTGAGTTTACTCTTAGAGTTTACCCTTAACTTTCCTATATAACATACAGCAGTGTTAATTACATTTATTGTACATTACATCCCTGTGCGTGTGCATGGATGCTCAGTCATTCAGTGGTATCTGACTCGTTATGACCCCATGGACTGTGGCCTGTCAGGCTCCGCTGGGATTTCCCAGGCAGGAATACTGTAGTGAGTTGCCATTTCCTACACAACAGCCTTAGTACTTATTTATCTTATACCTGCCTTCATCCAATTCCTCCTCTCTCTCCTGTTTATTTTTAATTGTGTTAAAAATACAACATAAAACTTACCGTCTTAACCATTTTTAAGTGTACTGTTCAGTAGTGTTAAGTATATTCACATTGTGGTACAGCCAATTTCCAGAACTCTTCATCTTGCAAAACTGAAACACTATTATTATTTTTGATTCCCGAATCTACTAATTTACCATCATAACTGTCAAAGTGAGTTTTGCTTTAGCAAATGTAAAGCACTCAAGGTATACATCATATTCAGGTTTGATGTTGGAAAGCACTTTGACTTTTATGAAGACATTTTTCTTCTAGCCCCTCATTAATTGTTTAATTCACTTTTAAATTTTGTTCATTAAATTTTCATTGAAAAAGACTTCTATACCAACTATAGTGTTAAGCATTGGTGGGAAAAAATCTGAATGTAGTATCACTGATCTTGCTCTTCAGGACCTTATAATCTAGTAGGAGAAACAGATTGATAAATACATAGTTATTTTTAGCACCAGAATGGAGGTATAGACTGAGTGCAGTGGTGGCATAGATGGGGCTTCAGGAGGCATGAAATACCTGGGTCTGGAGGATGAGTAAAAGTTCGGCTAAGCGGAGGCAGAAATATAAGAGAAGCTTGAAGAAATGAAATGGCATGGTAGGGTCGGAGATGGTAAAAGTGTTAGTATGTACAACATACTTTGGGGAATGAGGAAAAGGATGAAATGATTAGGAGTCAGATCATCAAGGATGTAAAGATCTCATCAAAGCTTTGTAAGCAGGAAAATGATCAGATGATATGCTACCTGGGGGATAGAAGAAAGTATGGAAGGGGAGATCAGTAGAAGGAGAAGTTAGGTAGCTCTCAGTCATTCTTATTAAATATTAAGCACCCTGTATTTAATATGTATTATTCTGGACAGCAGCAGTAAAGAAAAAATTCTTTACCTAGTGGAGCTTACATTTTCTTTGGAGACAGAGAAAGACACTAAACATGGAAAAACAAATGTGTTAGATAAGCAGAAAGGGAGATGGGGCATCCTTTGCATTTAGGAAGGATATTTCTATTTTAAATAGAGTATTTAGGGAAACACTTAATAAAAAAAAAGCATTTGCGCAGAGCCCTCAAATTAAAGCAATCCAAGTGTAGTACATCTTGGGGAAGAACCCTCCCGATAAAGGGAACAGAGATTGGAGCCAGGAATGAGCTTCATGTAATTAAGGAAAAATCAAGGGAGCATTGTAGCTAGAGAAGTTTTGAGCAAGGGTCGTGCATGCGTGCTGAATTGGTTGTGTCCAGCTCTTTGCAACCCCTTGGACTGTAGCCCACCAGGCTCCTCTGTCCATGGGATTCTTCAGGCAAGAATACTGGAGTGAGTTGCTATGCCCTCCTCCAGGGCATCTTCTTGACCCAGGGATGGAACCTGGGTCTCCTGCCTTGCAGTCAGATTCTTTACCACTGAGCCACCAGGGAAGCCCTTGAGCATGGGTAATAAGAGACAAACTAGATGGGCAAAAAGGGCAGTTGTGAGGGGCCTTGTAAACCATTGTAAGAAACTTCGACATCCCTCTAAATAGTTTGGGGGTCACTAGAGGATTTGAGCAGAGAGGGACAGGGTAGCACTATGGTAAAAGAGTGGTTAAAAAAAAAAAAGCTGCTGCAGTGATGCCAGGGAGGTGAAAATGGTTGGATTTTGGTATGGTTTGGAGGTAGAACCAATAGGATTTGCTGATGGATGGATGTGTAGCATGAAAGAAGAAAGAAGGCAAAGCTACTATGAAAATATGGAAATTCAGGAATTGGTCAATGAAGACCTGGTCAAAATCATTGGCAGTCAGAAAGCAGATAAAAGGCAACATTCATGAGACATTTTTTAAGAGTTGACAGAACTGGAGATAAATTTTTTTAGGCTTGACTCTTGTTCTCCACCCTGCATAGTCGTATCACTCGTTCTCGGCACACGAGGTCTGCTTTCCTCAGTTGGTAAGCTGCCTGGCTGCTTAAGAGATTTGAGTTTGCGACCTCTTGTTATGCAGTGAAATGTTCACCAGAAAAGACTGGCAATCTAACCACCACAAAACTTAAGAGGTGGGTGGGTGCCTTTGAATTTGCCAGGTCAGTCCTTCAGTCTGGGGCTGCCGGAATATTTTTTTGTGCATAGATGCCCCCTGGAGGTGTATAACACTGTGGCCCAGCTATAGGTTTTCAGATTCAGAAATTGATGAGTCTCAGAGCACATTAGATGTGGGGATGTTAATTCATGCTCAAAAATATTAACAGTGGCTAGCATTTATTTGGTGCTTACTGTGTGACAGATTCTGTTCTGTGTGCTTTTCATGAATTTAATCTTCACAACAACCTTGAGGAGTAGTCCCTCTTTTTACAAATGAGGAAACAGATAACAAGAGATTGGTAAATATCCCAAATAAGCAGAGTAAATCACTGGGAGCTCAAATAATCTGACTCCAGAGCCTGCTCTTTTGTGGTTGAGTAGACATCTTCACCACAAGAAAATATGTATATATATAAAAGAATGCCAGTTAGCTATTAGACAAAAGGAGTCCCAAGTTAATCATTAAAATTATAAAACTACATAAAAATAACCTGTTTATGAAAGTGTTACAAAAATAAAAAACCTAGATTTAGGACTCATGATACTCAATCTTATACATATATTGCTGTTCATAATGAACATTCATTTGGACTGTATAGACAGAACATATATTAATGTCTTCATTTTATAATTTAGGAAACAGGTTTAGAGGATACAGAACTTGGCCACGGTGACTGAGCAGCTGCATGAGAAGCACAACCTGTGTCTCATAGCTTTCAGCTCACTACTCTTTGTGCTGCCTCCATTTTCTTATAAAGATAGGAAATCTAATATCAGATGCTGGGTTGGGTTTGGGACACTTAAAAGGGTTTTTGTTTTGAGGTATTAGTTGATCATGGATAATTTTCATCTGAGTTCATTATAAATTCATCTTCCATAACTAGGGGTTTTTCTACATTTTAAAAATGGAGTTTATAAAGAATACTGTTTTTTCACCTTATTTTTAAAGAGATTATGAAATCAGTTAAATGAACTAACTTATACATTTTTAACTTTAGAAAACAGAAGTTTCAAACTGTTAAGGGAATTAATTAAAGGTTTAGGAATTAATTGAAGATTCGTAAGAGGTCAGAAGAACCAACACCTCTTTGCTTGGATACTGGCAGCTAACAGTAAAATGTTAGATTGCTGGTGCTTGTGTCTGGGGTTAAGTTCTTTATAACCTCCGTGGCCTATAAAGGAAGTTGCGGGTTGACTTCTGTACTCCTGGAGTACTTGGGAGTCTGTTTTAAAATTATGTTTTGTGCAAGCAAATGAAAAAGAAGTAGAATAATGCATGTAAGTTAGAAATACCTACATATTTGACAGTATAAATGCACATACACACATTATTTATTTTTTGCTGTTGCTAAATGTTCAAGTGCGAAAACTAGTATCTGACTAAAGCTATGGATGAAGCCTGGAGAAGGCAATGGCACCCCACTCCAGTACTCTTGCCTAGAAAATCCCATGGACGGAGGAGCCTGGTAGGCTGCAGTCCATGGGGTGCTAAGAGTCGGACACGACTGAGTGGCTTCACTTTCACTTTTCACTTTCCTGCTTTGGAGAAGGCAATGGCAACCCACTCCAGTACTCTTGCCTAGAAAATCCCATGGACGGAGGAGCCTGGTGGGTTACCATCTATAGGGTCGCACAGAGTCAGACACAACTGAAGCGACTTAGCAGCAGCAGGGCTGAAGCCATAGATTAAACTTTAGGAGTATGTGGATAAATCTGAAATATTGTCCCTTAAATTATTATAATTTGTTATTAGAAATTTTGGTGATCTCTTTTGAAATAGGACATGCGAGCACAGTAACCATCATTTTCAGCACTGCCTGTTTTAGGTTGCTCCTGTGACTGCTATTGTAATGCACGCGATAGTGAACAGAGGATCATTTTCAACTGAGATTAGTGGAATACAATATAGTTGAGGGAGCTTTATTTTCCTCTAACATTTTCTTTTATATATATATATTTAACTGGGGCAAACATGATTGATTATGTTGCATATAACTGGAGTTTTTTCTCCTCATGAAATTATGAGGTAGCAAAGTTAACATCCTGTTCTTGTTTCATCCACAAAAGATATGAATCCCCAAATGGGATATTTTTATCGAAAGATTTATGGAATTAAATAATTAAAATTAAACACAGTGCTTAGAAGTCATTCTGTTGAATGTTATGGATATTACTATGTTGACTAATTGAACAAAGTTAGAATTTTGATATACCGAAAGGAAGTGAAAGTGTTAGTTGCTCAGTCATGTCCAACTCTTTGCAATCACATGAACTGTAGCCAGCCAAGCTCCTCTGTCTGTGGAATTCTCCAGGCAAGTACTGTAGTAGGTAGCCTTGCGCTTCTCCAGGGGATCTTCCTGACCCAGGGAGCAAACCTGGGTTTCCCGCAATATAAGCAGATTCTTTACCTTCTGAGCCACAAGGGAAGCCCATTTTGTTCTACTCTGCAGTTTTCATTTAAATTTTTATAATTGTCAGTTCAAAAAGATGTAATATTTTTCCTAAAGTCAACAGCTAACTCACTCTTACAATATTATTATCCTATTTTTTCTATTTGACTTTGAAAATTAATTTCTTTTGTACATAAAATGGGTTTCATAATTATCATTAATTGTGACATTTTCCTCTTGCATTAATGTACATTTGTACTTTATCTAATTGATAAAATGTCAGTGGATAAAGCACACAAGGAGATTCTCATTATAAACTATACCTTAAACACCTTCTTACCTTGAAAAATGAATATTCAGATATTAAGAGTAAATTCAATTGACATGGCCTTTTAATATTTGTATATGACCTTGTATGTTAGTACATTAAACTAATGATCACATAATCCCTGATCATGTCATATTCACGGGTATGAGAATTGACTTGAAGCAGGCCACGGCAGAATGGAGCAATGTGCTTTAGCTAAAAAATACTTCAGTTGTTCAGTCGTGTCTCTTTGCCATCCCATGGACTGCAGCATGCCAGGCCTACCTGTCCATCACCAACTCTTGGAGTTTATTCAAACTCATCCATTGAGTCGGTGATGACCATCCAACCATCTCATCCTGTGTCATCCCCTTCTCCCGCCTTCAATCTTTCCCAGCATCAGGGTCTTTCCCAATAAGTTGGTTCTTCACATCAGGTGGCCAAAGTATTGGAGTTTCAGCTTCAACATCAGTCCTTCCAGTGAGTATTCAGGACTGACTTCCTTTAGGATGGACTGGTTGGATCTCCTTGCTGTCCAAGGGACCCCAAGAGTTTTCTACAACACCACAGTTTAAAAGCATCATTTCTTTGGCACTCAGCTTTCTTTATAGTCCAACTCTCACATCCATACATGACTACTAGAAAAACCATAGCTTTGACTAGATGGACCTTTGTTGGCAAAGTAATGTCTCTGCTTTTTATTTTTTATTTTTTTTTGTCTGTGCTTTTTAATAAGCTATCTAGGTTGGTCATAACTTTTCTTCCAAGGAGCAAGCGTCTTTTAATTTCATGGCTGCAGTCACCATCTGCAGTGATTTTGGAGCCCCTAAAAATAAAGTCTGTCACTGTTTCCACTGTTTCCCCATCTGTTTGCCATGAAGTGATGGGACCAGATGCCATGATCTTAATTTTCTGAATATTGAGTTTTAAGCCAACTTTTTCACTCTCCTCTTTCAGAAACTTTCATCAAGAGGCTCTTGAGTTCTTCGCTTCCTACCAACAGGGTGGTGTCATCTGCATATCTGAGGTTACTGATATTTCTCCCAGCAATCTTGATTCCAGCTTGTGTTTCATCCAGCCCAGCATTTCTTGTGATGTACTCTGCATATCAGTTAAATAAGCAGGGTGACAATATACAGCCTTGACGTACTCCTTTCCCAGTTTGGAACCAGTCTGTTCCATGTCCAGTTCTAACTGTTGCTTCTTGGCCTGCATGCAGATTTCTCAGAAGGAGGGTCAGGTGGTCCGGTATTCCCATCTCTTTAAGAATTTTCCACAGTTTGTTGTGATCCACACAGTCAAAGGCTTTGGCATAGTCAATAAAGCAGAAGTAGATGTTTTTCTGGAACTCTAGCTTTTTCGATGATCCATCGGATGTTGGCAATTTGATCTCTGGTTCCTTTGCCTTTTCTAAATCCAGCTTGAACATCTGGAAGTTCACGGTTGAAGCCTGGCGTGAAGAATTTTGAACATTACTTTGCTAGCATGTGAGATGAGTGCAGTTGTGCAGTAGTTTGAGAATTCTTTGGCACTGGAATGAAAACTGACTTTTCCAGTCCTGTGGCCACTACTGAGTTTTCCAAATTTGCTGACATATTGAGTGCAGCACTTTCATAGCATCATCTTTTAGGATTTGAAAAAGCTGAATTGGAATTCCATCACCTCCACTAGCTTTGTTCGTTGTGATGCTTCCTAAGGCCTACTTGATTTCACACTGCAGGATGTCTGGCTCTAGGTGAGTGATCTCACAATCGTGATTATCTGGTTCTTGAAAATCTTTTTTTGTATAATTCTGTGTATTCTTGCCACCTCTTCTTAATATCTTCTGTTAGGTCTGTACAATTTGTGTCCTTTATTGTGCCCATCTTTGATGAAATGTTCCCTTGGTAATTTTCTTTTGAAGAGATCTCTAGTCTTTCCCATTCTATTGTTTTCCTCTATTTCTTTGCATTGATCACTGAGGGAGGCTTTCCTCATTGAGCACTGGAGAAGCCCTATACAGTCAGCAAAAACAAGACTGGGAGCTGATGGTGGCTCAGATCATGAACTCCTTATTGCCAAATTCAGACTTAAATTGAAGAAATTAGGGAAAACCACTACTCCATTCAGGTATGACCTAAATCAAATCCCTCATGCCTATACAGTGTAAGTGACAAGTAGATTCAAGGGATTAGATCTGATAGAGTGCCTGAAGAACTGTGGATGAAGGTTCGTGACATTGTACAGGAGGCAGTGATCAAGACCATGCCCAAGAAATGCAAAAAGGCAAAATGATTGTCTGAGGAGGGCTTTCAAACAGCTATGAAAAGAAGAGAAAGAAAGAAGAGAGTGAAAGATATACCCATTTGAATGCAGAGTTCCAAAGAAGAGCAAGGAGAGAGAACAAAAAATACTTCAGGTAAAGCCTAATTTTGGGTTTAAAAAAAGTCTGATCCCACCACACTCACCAAATCCCAGAGCCCTGATACGCCTAGTTAATCTGGTTATCAATCAATTTGGGATATTGGACAATTACATACCAGGTACCCTTTTTGGATATTATTGGGTCATAGGCAGTTTTACCTAGCTCATCTTAAAGATTCATCCAAATTTCTTCAATTTTTTGTTTTGACATGATGCTGAGAAAATTGTTTTCTGGCGCTCCAATTCTAAGGGTATTTTATTTGCTGAGATTTGTTTCTGTTGAATCTGTAGCTTCTCTGATCTACATTAGAGAGAGGATAAACTGAAAGGGAATGAAAGTAAGTGAATTTTAGCTTAGTGAAGTAGCCAAGATAGGAAATGAAATATAAAAAGAAATTTTAGAGAGAGGCCTAGTGGTTAGGATTCTAGGCTTTCACTGTTGTGGCCTAGGTTCAATCCCTGGTTGGGGAACTGAGATACTAGAAGTTGCGAGACAAGGCCAAAAAAAAAAAAAAAAAAAAGGAATTAAATGCAGTCTCAATAAAACTATGGCAAGCTAATTCAGTTTTAATGATGTAATAGTCTCTGCTCATGGCATAAAGGATGTTTGAGGAATGGTGTGTTTTTGTCTCAAGGTATTACACAAGTTTAAGGATGGGTTAAAAATTTTAATTTCATGAATTAATACACTGCAGTACCTCTTCTGGCTGGCATTGAATGTGGGCAGGGAATTAAGGATTAATAAAGATTTTATAGGAAACCAAATTTGTGAATTTTTTTGAAGGAACCCCCCCCTTTTTTTTTTTTGACAAAACTCTTAAAAAAATACATGGCATGCCTTCCTGTCTTACTCAGACTGTTACTGATTTAACCGTTTTTTGGTTGCTTAGCATGAACACGTATTGTCGTCATTATCTCTTTGAATACTAGGTATTCTACTCCATCTTGTATCTTATTGAATTCAGGAGACTTTGGAAATATGGAAGCTTTCACACAGACTGTTGTTGCTATCTATTGCTTAATGATAGGTTAAGTATTATAAAAATAACCTCAGGAACAGACTTCAAACTTGGTCTGTCTTAGATTCCTTTCCCCTTTTGCTTGTTTTGGATAGTGTTTCATTGTTATTCTCTGAAGGAAAATAAAAGAAATGTCCCCTTAGGATCCATGCTTCAGGGCTTTATAACCCTTCCCAGTTTGTGTGGAAGTACCTGTAGTCTAGCATACCCATTTTATTCACATGCCTGTATTTCAAGTAGATCACAGAAGAAATGGAACTTGTGTTGAGGGCTGTCTAAAAGGTACAATGGTAAGTCATTACCTAACTTTATCTCACTTAATCCTTAACTCTGGTGGTAAACTGATTAATCCCAGTTTGTAGATGATGCTCAGTCACTCAGTGGTGTCTGATTCTTTGTGACCCCGTGAACTGCAGCATGCTAGGCTTCCTTGTCCTTCACTGTCTCTCGGAGTTTGCTCAAACTCAGGTCCATTGAGTCAATGATGAGGAAATGAATATTAGGGGTTGAAATAATTTGTTCAAATTCATATACGTAGTATATAACTGAGAAGCAGAATTTGAACCCACATCCTTCTGGCTCTAGAGCTTTTCTTCTCCACTACTATGATTTTTTGTTTGTTTGTTTAAGTATTTGGTTTTAACCTGCCACAGATTTAAAGCATTCAGTTGTCCTTTTAAGAAGTCTGTTGTTCATTATTTTTCTTGTTTAACACTCCTAATTTAATTTCCAGGTTCAGGTGATCTCTCTTTGCCAGAGTCCTGGGTCCTCATTAAATAAGAGAAGTTTTTGTTTGTTTGATTTTGGTTTGGGTCAAAGTCAGCTACCTTAAGTATTTCATGTTCATTTCTGGATGTTGGTGCTGGGCCCCTTCTTGTTTTAATTGAATATGTAACCTTGGTAATAACATAGCAGTTTTCTTTTTTTCCAGCATCTCTCTCTTTTCTTCCCCTCTTCTGACTTTGATGTAGAGGATTTCACTTAGTAGGCTGTTACCTGAACTGCACACCTTTTAACAACTTGCTGAGGACCCTGAAATGAAATAGGGAGACCATTTTCCAGCACTTATGATTTGATCAAGTCTTTTTACCTCTTTTTAAAAATCTTTTCAATAAATTTGTTTTTTTACTGTTACCTTTAGAGCACTTAAAAACATAATATTCAATAAAAAGAAAACACTGTAGCATCTCATAACTCCAAGCTCTGTTCTGTCACTCCAACTGGTATAGCATGTTGGCTGTTTCCTGACAAACGTTAAAATAACGCCTGTGGAATTGAAGTAACTCATGTTTACTGGTTCTTTAGTTAATTTTTATTGGAATATAGCACATTTACTTTTATATATCAGAAATGGAACTTCTGGACCTCAATAGTCTCTATCATATCTTAAAACACCACCTGAATCATGTGTTGATAAAGTTTCTTTTTCCTAAAATTTAGTATGAAAAATTTCAAGCATACAAAAATGTTGAAAGAATTTTACAGTAAACACCTTCATATGCTATGCACTATTTGTAGCTATTAGCACAACAAAGTTAAGAAATATATTAACTGGTATATTATCTGGGAAACAGATGGCTTAGACTGGATTCTAGTTCTGTCATCTGTTGGGCCGGCCAAAAAGCTCCTTCAGTTTTTAAGTAAAATAAAAAACACATTTTTCATTTTCACCAAGAACTTCATTGTACAGTGTATTCACTGTTTTGTTCCACTGTTCTGTGCAGTGCTTAGTCACTCAGTCGTCTCCAACTCTTTGCCACCCTGTGGACCATCGCCCACCAGGTTCTTCTGTCCATGGAATTTTCCAGGCAAGAATACTGGAGTGGGTTGTCATTTCCAACTCCAGAGAATCTTCCTAACCCAGGGATCAAACCTACGTCTCTTGCATCTTGTGGGTTGGCCGGCATATTCTTTACCACTGTGCCACTTGGGAGTCCTTGTCATTTTTCAGGTGACTTCAGAATTCCATCTTCCCAAAAGTTTTTAATTTCTTGAGGAAAGAACTGTTCCAGGTGCCTTTTATAGTCAGGGTAAATTTTTTCCATTAAGAGAATTTCGTAAAGACAAAAATAAATGGAAGTTCGAGGTGCAATGTCTGGTGAATGTGGCTGATGAATCAGAACTTCCCAGCCAAGCTGTTAACAGTTTTTGCCTGGTCATCAAAGAAATGTGGTCTCACGGTATCCTGATGGAAGATTATGCATTTTCTGTTGACTAATTCTGGACATTTCTTGCTGCTTTCAGTTGGTCGAATTGGAAGTAGTACTTTTTGGAATTAATTATTTCGTTTTCCGGAAGGAGCTCATAACAGAGGGCTCCCAATCCTACCATATATACACCATCATCATCTTTGAATTAAGACTGGCCTTTAATGTGGTTGTAGTAGTTTATTTTGCTTGCCCCATGATCTCTTCTGTTCCATATTGTTGTACAGTATCCACTTGTCATTGCCTATCACAGTTTGTTTTAAAAATGGAATATTTTCATTATGTTTAAGTAGAGAATCACAAATAGAAATACAGGCAAAAAGGTGTTTTTTACTTAACTTATGTGAAACTCAAATATCAAAGTGATTAGCATAACCTAGCTGGCACAAATGGTTTTCAGTACTTGATTTGGATGTTTTTGGTATGTAAATTTATCTTCTGCATGGTATAATGTTGATTGTTCTCAGTTAATGTCTTGATTTGATCATCATCAACTTCAACTGGTCTGCCTGACCATGACACATTGTCCAGCAAGAAATCTCCAGCATGAAACTTAGTAAACCACTTTTGGCATGTTTGCTGAATCTCCATCCACTGCATAAATCCTTTTTTTGTGTTTCACTTGCATTTTTACTTTTCTTAAAATAATAAAGCATAGTATGCCACAATGCTGCTTTTTTTTCTTCTATATTAAAGTGGCTACACAAAAATTCACTGGTGTTGATTTTTTTTTTAATGCATGCTGATATGTCAGCTGTCACAATGCAGTCCAAGGAAATTGTTTCTAATGAAGTTAATGACAACTCAGCATTACTAGAGCCATCATACCTAAAAAACCAAACAAACCTTTTGGCCAACTTAATATTAACAGTTAAACTCTTTGTCTCCTTTCTTCATGTGGGGATAATAATAGTTATAATTGAACCTTAAACAAACCTGGTTTGAACTGTGTGGGTACGTTTTTACTTTTTTTTCAATAATAAAGACTGACTACTATGCAAACCTAGGTTGGTTGAATCTGCAGTTGTGAACCTTGAGGTTTCAAGGAACCTCTGATATAGAGGGCTGACTGTAAATTGTGTGTAGACAGTCACATCACATGTTGTTAAGGGTCAACTTTAGAGAGTTAACATGAAGGTGAAGTGAACTGATCCAGCATGCCTGGCAGCCTAGTAAGTGCTCAGTAATTGTTAACTATCATATTATACATGATGATATAAAAATTTTATTTTTTCCTGCAAATTTGGATTGAGATATTATTCTACTTCAGAATTAATATTAGTTTGTTATGAACACAGCTGGAGTTGAAGATAGGCAAATAGTGAAATAATTAGATGATAGAAAGTGTAGACTAAAAATTGTTGAGAGATAGTTTTGTTTAAGTCATGTATCCATTATACTCTGGTAGCCCCAAGCTTTTTAAGTGTTCTGGTTCTAAGCAATATTTTGGCCTTTAGGGGAGACAAAGTTAACTTATTACAGCTAAAATGGAATCATTTACATTTTCTGTTTGTTCATATCTAGATTTGAATGACTGCAGGACTAAAGAAGGCTTTATTTGAATTTTCTATTGTTTTTGTTCTCTTATTTCTGTCCTCATGTTTATTATTTTCGCTCTTCTTATTCTTTTCAGTTTTCCCCTTTTTTAGTTCTTTAGTTGAATGTAGAGTCTGTTTGTTTTTAATCTTTATTATTTCCTGAAAACATATTTAAATAAAAGCATAAGTCTCCCTCTAAGGACTCCTTTTCTTTGCTCAGGTTTTTTAATTTAATGACTTGGTGGTATGCTCTGTAAAATGGTAGTATACACAGTATAAATTTATACGGGGCAGTTGCTTGAATTTAGATGTTTCTTTATTATGTTACTGATATATTCATTACTGCATTGGATAATTATGTCTTCTCTGGATAATTTAAGGCTTAACTGATTGGGATTATGTGCTGCTGTGATAGAGAAGATAAGCATATTATTTATTCATATCCTTTACTATATTTAAGGGAAATCTTGATCCTGTTCAAAGGAATGGGCTCAGCAATAATGAGATGACATTTTGTTTTATTTTATTTTCCCATTTATTTTTGTTAGTTGGAGGCTAATTACTTTACAATATTGTAGTGGTTTTTGCCATACACTGACATGAATCAGCCATGGATTTACATGTGTTCCCCATCCTGAACCCCCCTCCCACTTCCCTCCCTGAGATGACAGTTTGAAGGTATAGTTCATGGGAATGTTTGTAATATTCACAGAGGATTGCCTGAAGAATAATAATCTATTCATTTCTCTATATGAGTAGTTTTCAGCGATTTTTTTTTTTTTTTTTGCCTCAAGACTGTTGGAGAAACAGCATTCCTATTAGTAACTGTGAGTATACTTGAGTGGAATGCATCTAGTGTTAGAATTCCTATATGTGTTCCAATCTTCTGGACTTATGCTGGATTGTCACAGTGGCATCCTGCTTTTCCTGCACCTGTTTTGTCTCTCCTCTAGATCTGTTTTTCACTCTCAAATGTATATTTCAGAATAGAAATCTAGTTACATCGCCTCCTTTCCTAGAAGCACTTCCAAGTGTGTTTTCATTTCTCTAGGATAAACTCCAAACATGGTCAAAGCCCTGCATGATCTAGTGCTACCCCATTACTCCAGTGTGATGAGCCAGCTTCCGCCCTTTCCTCTATGACCCAGGGACACTGGCTTTGTCTCCCTTCCTATCTTAGTTCTACAAGGAAATGTTGCTTATCCTGTTTTCTTTGTCAGCCAGAGACCCTCCCCTACCCTTTATCTCCTAGGTTGACTCTTCCTTTCAATTCATTCATGGCTCCCTCAGGGATTTCCTCCTATTGTGTCTACTGGTAGCACTTTTTTGTCCTTCATGTTAATATCTGGCTATTATGTTTATTTGTGTGATTCTTTGATTGATGTCTGGCTCCCGAATCACTAGATTGAAAGCTTCATGAGAGAGGAAAAGCGTATCTTTTTTGTTTACCATTGTATTCCCAATTAGCAGTGAATAAATATGTTGAATGAATGAATGGTGCTTTTTTTTTTTTTGCTAGGAGGACAAAAGATTTTTTTTTCCATTTATTTTTATTAGTTGGAGGCTAATTATTTTACACTGTTGTAGTGGTTTTTGCCATACATTGACATGAATCAGCCATGGATTTACATGTGTTCCCCATCCTGAACCCCCCTTCCACCTCCCTCCCCATCCCATCCCTCTGGGTCTTCCCAGTGCACCAGCCCTGAGCACTTGTCTCATGCATCCAACCTGGGCTGGTGATCTGCTTCACACTTGATAGTATACATGTTTCGATGCTGTTCTCTCAGATCATCCCACCCTCGCCTTCTCCCATAGAGTCCAAAAGTCTGTTCTATACATCTATGTCTCTTTTTCTGTCTTGCATATAGGGTTATTGTTACCATCTTTCTAAATTCCATATATATGCGTTAGTATACTGTATTGGTGTTTATCTTTCTGGCTTACTTCACTCTGTATAATGGGCTCCAGTTTCATCCATCTCATTAGAACTGATTCAAATGTATTCTTTTTAATGGCCGAGTAATATTCCATTGTGTATATATACCACAGCTTCCTTATCCATTCATCTGTTGACGGGCATCTAGGTTGCTTCCATGTCCTGGCTATTATAAACAGTGCTGCGATGAACATTGGGGTGCATGTGTCTCTTTCAGATCTGGTTTCCTTGGTGTGTGTGCCCAGGAGTGGGATTACTGGGTCACATGGCAGTTTTATTTCCCGTTTTTAAAGGACTCTCTGCACTGTTCTCCATAGCGGCTGTACTAGTTTGCATTCCCACCAACAGTGTAAGAGGGTTCCCTTTTCTCCACACCCTCTCCAGCATTTATTGCTTATAGACTTTTGGATAGCAGCCATCCTGACTGGCGTGTAATGGTACCTCATTGTGGTTTTGATTTGCATTTCTCTGATAATGAGTGATGTTGAGCATCTTTTCATGTATTTGTTAGCCATCTGTATGTCTTCTTTGAAAAAAGATTCTTATAAACATATAGTTTTTGAGAATTGTTGCTATAGATGTTGTAGTTGTCATCCCTGGCTTAAATCAGAACATCAGATGGTTGTGTGCTTGAACACTTGGACACTATTACTTTATTTCCTCATATAATTGCTTTTTCTCAGTTGAACTTTGGCAGTATGACGTTGGTTCAAATTGGGGTACACTGTAAATGATACACTGTTGTATTGGTTGTATGGACACTATTGAGGATAGTGTCCATTGCATCAAGTACTGCCTGTTGTATCTGATGATATTGTCTTTGTAAGGGCTCAGAGGAGAATTTCTCTTTTTTTCCCCTAAGTGTTTAAAATCCTTTTTTTTTGTTTTTTTAAATTTATTTTTTAATTAGAGCCTTATTTGAAAAGAGAAATTAATCTGTTAATCCACTTGCTGGGTAGGAAACAAGTTCAGTGTGTCTCTCCATGCTGAAAGTGGAAGGGTTAAAGGGGGATATAAAATGTTTATTACACATTGGGAGGAATTCTGGGTATTAAGTTCTAATTGGTTCATTTGGGAAATGGAAGTTTTTTTGATTTGTTTTCTCCTTATGTCACAAAAGCACAGGCATTACTTTATGAAGATGTCTTAGGGAGGTTGTGAAAGTATCTGTTAGGCTCAGGGGCATACAGTTTAGCTCTTCTGTATATACATGCTGGGAGCTTGGCAAAGTTTTAACAAAAATCTCCCCTTACTCCTACTCAGATAAACAGCAAGTTACATGTTTATTGCTGTGTAGGTTATGATCTTTGTGGGAACTCTGCCTTGGTTTAACTGAATTCCTTTGTTTTCCTTCTGTTATAAAAATTAATTTTTGTACCATCTGATGAAATAACAGCTGTGCAGTGGCACATCTGTCTCCGGAGACAAGGCACTGAAAGAAAAGTAAGAGTAGCCATGACTGTCATAAGGAGAAACTGAAAGGTGCTTTAGAATGATGACCAAAGATGCCTCTCTTGACGAGCAGTTCAGATGATAAAACTCACTTCTGAGTCCACTTTTGACAGCCAAGTTGTCTTTTAGTTTGAGTATAGATTGATCCACTTCCCCTATGGAATTATTCCATGAGAAGCAGGAAGTGCTAGCTATATATTATATATTTTTCTTGGCTTGCCAGGAAGAAATTCAGGGCTATGCAGTGATCTACAAATATATTTTTATTTACATATACAAGTTAGGTTCGTTCGTTCTTTTTCTGACTGCTCTGGCATGCGAGATCTTAGTTCCCCAACCAGGGTCCATCCTGTGCTCCCTGCAGAAGTGCAGTCTAACCACTGGACCGCAAGGGAAGCCCTGCAAGGGAGGTGTTGATGTAGTAAATATGATAAAGCTTGTTGTTGACTCGGGAAATAAAGATTAGAAGGACCACTTATAGTTTTAAAAACAAAAGAGCAGTTACTCATAACAAAAGGAAGGAATTCTCAGTTATCTCTGGAGTACAGATAACATATATAGAATTAAACCAAGTTTCCAAAGGTTGCCATATGACTATGAAGGATATTAGGCTAATTAAAATATGTAATTTTGCCCACATGTTTGTATAAAGTCCCATTCCTTAAGGGATTTGTATTTTGGTTGAGACTGACTAAGTGCTAAGACTGACTTGGAGAAAAAAACAAACCAAGTGAAAATTGTCATGGCTGTAGATAGTCATAAAGGAATAAGCTAGTTTCTGCAAGCTAAATACATTCTAGAGGGTGTAAGAATGTACTGGGTAAAGGATAAGCATAGAAGTTATTTTGAAGGTTTGTAGATATCCAGATTTTATCACTGGTAATTTGTAAGGAGGAACTTTTTCTGGAACATGTAAGATAAGCCATCTAGTTTTTTTAAATGTTTAAAACATTTTTTAAATGTTCAAGGTCCAGTTTGGGACCTTAACCGTTTATAAACAAACAAACAAAAAATCACAAAAACTGAGGTCAGGGAGCTCTTCCATGACACCAGTATAGCCAACCAGTATTTTCTCTAAGGGAAAATTAGCTAGTTTTGGAGGTTAAGGTAGGGATTTAGGTTAAAGCTTGATCATGTGTAAACTTGTAGGTTGAAGGAAACAGTGTAGGCACAGGCAAATCCCAGACTCAGGTAAGTGTTCTGTGACACCTGCTACAGCTTCAGCAAGTAAGATTCAGACAGTTTATTTCATACATAGACGACACATGCTAGATAGCATGGGGTCAGCTCCTCACCTCCCTTGTCTAACAGGGTAACGCTGAAACTGAAGAGGACAGAGACGCGTGGATAATGTGGGTGACAGGGCACTGTGTCACTGAGGAGCGGTTTCTGTAGTGCAACTTTGCAGATTCTTAGTCTACAGCTGTAGGCTAAGAGGTTGGCAAGGTGGAACATCTAAGCCCTCACTGAAACCAGGGAAGGAGGATGAGAAATTGCCTTAGAGCAACCTCCCCTCAAATAAGGAGGCAGGTGAGAAATAGCCTTGCAGTAGCACTTTCCTTTTCATAATTGGGAGGATCACAGGGCGTCTGCTGAGGCTTAACATCAGCCTGTGATTAAGCCTTGCCTGTGTGGCCTGTGTGGAGACATGGACGGTGGTCAGGGGGGCGCTGGTGCAGAGCAGTTTCCCTGCGTTGTCGTCCATGGTGAGGGAGGAAGTGATAGAATGAATTAGAACAACGCAGGAAAAGTGCTGCAGGCAATAGTTTTCAAGCATCTAGAATTTGTGTTCTCTTGGTTGTAGGGTAAGCAGTCTACTTCTGTCAAGTTGTCTACTCTGAAAAATGTCTTTTTTGTTGTGAACAGCTTACCCCAAGAAGCTGTGTTTATGAGCAATATCTTTATCATATCATCCCTCCAGAGTACTTGTATACTGTTTTATTGAGGCTTTTGTGTTTCTTCCAGAAGACTTAGTTTCTAACCTGTAGCTTGTAACAGGATCCTTTGTGTGTGTGTCTGCTTAGTCGCAGGAGCCTTTCATTTCAGTTCAGTTCAGTCGCTCAGTCGTGTCCGACTCTTCACGACCCCATGGACTGCAGCATGCCAGGCCTCCCTGTCCATCACAGCTCCCGGAGCTTACTCAAACTCATGTCCATTGAGTCGGTGATGCCATCCAACCATCTCATGCTCTGTTATCCCCTTCTCCTGCCTTCAATCTTTCCCAGCATCAGGGTCTTTTAAAATGAGTCACTTCTTCACATCAGGTGGCCAAAATATTGGAGTTTCAGCTTCAACATCAGTCCTTCCAATGAATATTCAGGACTGATTTCCTTTAGGATGGACTTGTTGGATCTCCTTGCAGTCCCAGGGACTTTCAAGAGTCTTCTCCAACACCACAGTTCAAAAGCATCAATTCTTCAGTTCTCAGCTTTCTTTATAGTCCAACTCTCACGTCCATGCATGACTACTGGAAAAACCATAGCTTTGACTAGACGGACTTTGTTGACAAAGTAATGTCTCTGCCTTTTAATAAACTGTCTAGGTTGGTCATAGCTTTTCTTCAAGGAGCAAGCGTCTTTTAATTACATGGCTGCAGTCACCATCTGCAGTGATTTTTGGAGCCCCCCAAAATAAAGCCTGTCACTGTTTTGCACTGTTTCCCTATCTATTTGCCATGAAGTGATGGGACCAGATGCCATGATCTTAGTTTTCTGAATGTTGAGTTTTAAGCCAACTTTTTCACTCTCCTCTTTCAATGTCATCAAGAGGCTCTTTAGTTCTTCTTCATTTTCTGCCATCAGGATGGTGTCATCTGCATATCTGAGGTTACTGATATTTCTCCCAGAAATCTTGATTCCACCTTGTGCTTCATCCAGTCCAGCATTTCTCTTGATGTACTCTGCATATAAGTTAAATAAGCAGGGTAACAATATATAGCCTTGACAGACTCCTTTCCCAATTTGGAACCAGTCTGTTCCATGTCTAGGTCTGTTTTTTCCTGACCTGCATATAGATTTCTCAGGAGGTGGGTCAGGTGGTCCGGTATTCACATCTCTTTAAGAATTTTCCACAGTTTGTTGTGATCCACACAGTCAAAGGCTTTGGCATAATCAGTAAAGCAGAAGTAGATGTTTTTCTGGAACTCTAGCTTTTTCGATGATCCAACGGATGTCGGCAATTTAATCTCTGGTTCCTTTGCCTTTTCTAAATCCAGCTTGAACATCTGGAAGTTCATGGTTCACGTACAGTTGAAGCCTGGCGTGAAGAATTTTGAGCATTACTTTGCTAGCGTATGAGATGAGTGTAATTTTGTGGTAGTTTGAACATTTTTGACATTGCCTTTCTTTGGGATTGGAATGATAACCGACCTTTCCAGTCCTGTGTTTTCCAATATTGCTGGCGTATTGAGTGCAGCATTTTCACAGCACATCATCTTTTAGGATTTGAATTATCTCAACTGGAATTCCATCACCTCCAGTAGCTTTGTTCGTAGTGATGCTTCCTAAGGCCCATTTGACTTGGCACTCCAGGATGTGTGACTCTAGGTGAGTGATCACACCATCATGGTTATCTGGGTCATGAAGATCGTTTTTGTATAGTTCTTCTGTGTGTTCTTGCCACCTCTTCTTCATATCTTATGCTTCTGTTAGGTCTATACTGTTTCTGACCTTTATTGTGCCCATCTTGGCATGAAATGTTCCCTTGGTATCTCTAATTTTCTTGGAGAGATCTCTAGTCTTTCTCATTCTATTGTTTTCCTCTATTTCTCTGCATTGATCACTGAGGAAGGCTTTCTTACCTCTCCTTGCAATTCTTTGGAACTCTGCATTCAGATGGGTATATCTCTCCTTTTCTCATTTGCCTTTAGCTTCTCTTCTTTTCTCAGGTATTTGTAAGACCTCCTTAGACAACCATTTTGCCTTTTTGCATTTCTTTTTCTTTGGGATGGTCTTGATCACTGCCTCCTATACAATGTCACGAACCTCCATCCATAGTTCTTCAGGCACTCTGTCTATCAGATTTAATTTCTTGAAACTGTTTTTCATTTCCACTGTATAATTATAAGGGATTTGATTTAGGTCATACCTGAGTGGTCTAGTGGTTTTCCCTACCTTCTTCCCTGCTTTCTTCAATACTTTCAATTGCTCTAGTCAGAATTCTAAATATGAATGAGTGGTTTTAAGATATATAGGGAGCTTTAAGGAGCTTAAGCTGGTTGAGACTGGTGGTAAAAGAAAGGATGCACACCTCTAGGTTTTATTATTTGCATTTAGAATTTTACGTACAGACAGTAAAATACACAGTTCTTAAATGAATTTTTCAGACTTGATGAATTTTTACACGTGTGTATGTAGTTATCACTGTACCCATCTATAGAGGATATTTTAACATACTAAACAGTTCCTTGGTAGTCTTTTTCTGTTAGCTCTAAGCCTCCAGGAGGTAATTACTATTCTAACTTGCAGCACCGTAGGTTAGTTCTGCCCGTCCTTGAAGTGTATGCAAGTGGAATCGCACGCAGTCTCTCCGGTATGGCGTCTTTTGCTTCTGTCGGCAAGATTCGTCATGTTGTGTTTAGTGGTGCAGTGGTTACGTTTTTCTCTGCTTCATGGTGTTCCATTATATAAATGCAGCGCTATTTGTCCACTCGCTTGTTCATGGAGATTTGGGTTTACAATTTTCTACCATTATGACTAAAACTTTCTTATCCTTGTCCTTTGGTGAATATATGCACTCATTTTTCTTAGGCTATAAGATATTATAGTATTATAAAAGCTCAAAACTTTTAAACTAGCCAGTATGCTGAACCTGTCTCACATGAAATTTTCTCATCAACCTAAATTAGACATATACCTCTGATTTTATGATAGAAACTGGGGAAGAATAACACTGACTTCGCTATCACCTTAGGGTGATGTTTTGTGCCTGTTCTGAAATGGCAAGGGTTGTGGATATTTTCCATTCAGTAAACAGAAGGACACTGTGCCAGAGCCTAGAGATACAGCTGTGAAAGACACAGTCACATACTCTGCTTTCACCAAACAGTAAGCAAGTCATTCAAATATAATATATATAGAGTGCAGATGTAAACAACTGAGAATTGTTAGGGGAGTGCTTAAAATAGCGGGCTTCCCGCTGTCTCAGCGATAAAGAATCTGCCTGCAAGCAGGAGCCACAGAGGTGAGTTCGATTCCTAGGTTAGGAGGATCCCCTGGAGAAGGAAATGGCAATCTCCAGTGTTCTTGCCTGGAGAATTCCGTGGACAGAGGAGCCTGGCAGGCTGCAGTCCCTGAGGTTGCAAAGAGTCAGACATGACTGAGGGAGTAAGCACACACACGTCTTCCATGTAGGTCAGCTGATTAATTTGCTTTTTAAAATGTCGTTACTGAACATTTGGGCTTCTATAACTATAAAAATGTCATAATATAAAAATTTGTAGATTTTTGCTTTTGCTGTGAATATTTTTTACAGATTCAAGCTGAGGTATTCTGCTTTTGTGGTTCAGGTTTTATTACTTATCTACTATTAAAATTTGTTTTCTTACTAAAGTTTACTCTTATGATGAGAACTAAAATACATAGCTGTCTGTGGGCCAGTAAATTAAAAATTCCTTCCAGTAGTTAGGATGTTTGCTTCCTAAAGTATTTTAATTTCTCCCTTCTGTCCTTCCTTTTCTTTTTCATGGTAGCTTAGTAGATGGTATTTGGTTGGTGCAAATGTAATTGCAGTTTCGGACCGTGAATTTTAAATCATTATAAGTAGACTCAACACATCTTTATTAAAATCTTTATTAAAAAGGGAGCCATTACAGTCAACATGTTTTTGCCAATGAGAAATGAGTTTGTTTATTCCTTTAGCATAGAAATCCATGCTTCAGCATTTGATGAACTCTTAGAAAGCACTTTGTGCATCCTGCTGGTTGTGGGTATTTTCCCTGCAAAAAGTTGTCTAGGTGCTTGAAGAAGTGGTGGTCAGTTGGTGAGAGGTCAGGTGAATATGGCAGATGAGGCATAACTTTACAGCCCAATTCATTTAACTTTAGGAGTGCTGGTTGTGTGACATGCAGTCAGTTTGGGCATTGTCACTGAGAAGAATTGGGCCCATTCTGTTGACCAAGGCCGTCTGCAGGTGTTGCAGTTTTCAGTGCATCTCATCGATTTGCTGAGCATACTTCTCAGATATGATGGTTTTGCCCTGATTCAGAAAGCTGTAGTGGACCACCAAACAGTGACCACCACATTTTTTTTTGGTGCAAGTTTGGCTTTGGGAAATGCTTTGGAGTTTCTTCTCGGTCCAGCCATGAAACTGGTTGCCGATTGTAAGGAGTAGGTCTGGTCTTTACAAGGATGTATCCTGCCTGAGGACAATCTTTGAATTAAACCTTCTAGCCAACTCTGTTATCTTAAAATGTAAATTATGGGAGTGGGTCTGGTGAGGTCTTTGCAACCTCCAGACATTCTTTGAATTCATTGGAGAGTATATAACTCCATTGCTAACACTAGCAAAGGGGGTACTCTTTTGCCCCCTTCTGATGCCTATGTCAGAAGCTTTCTCTATCTCCTTTATACTTTAATAAAACTTTATTACACACACACACACACACAAATAAAATACACTTAAATGGTTTGTTGTTGCATACAATAAGAGAAGATGATACTTCAAAACGATAATTTTTTTTTATTTGAGTCACCCACTTATCAAACTTTTTCACTTTTCCAACTTACTTCAAATACCAAATGACCATACAATGGTCTATGTTGAGTTCTTCGGCAACTTCTTGATTAGTTTTAAGAGAATCAGCTTCGATGGTTGCTCTCAGTTGGTCATAGTCAACTTCCAATGGCCATGCTCTTCATCTTTGAGGGTCTCGTCGTTGCAAAACTTCTTGAACCATCACTTCATGTCCGTTCATTAGCAGTTCATGGTCCAAATGCATTGTTGATGTTGCGACTTTTCTCTGCTGCTTTATGACCCATTTTGAACTAAAAGAAGAAAATCACTCAAATTTGCTTTTTGTCTAACGTCATTTCCGTAGTCTGAAATAAATATAAGCAGCAATAAGTCATTAGCAAAGAATCATAAAGTGAGAAATGCACATTAAAATTATGTATAACATAGCCACATTTACTTAAGAATGTATTCCAATATCAAATGGCAAATTTCAACAATGCAAAACCACAATTGCTTTTGCACCAACATAATAATTATTGCAGTGTTACTTTTGGACAGTGTTGCATTATGCAATCATTCATTTGTTTGGTGAGAGTCAATGCTTTTAATTTAAATCAAAGTTTGGCAAACTATAGCTGCTGAAATTGCTGCTTACATTCTTGAAGGGTGTTTTTAAAAAAAGGAGGATTTGCAACAGAAACTATATGTGGCCTGCAGATTTGAAATATTTGCTCTCTAACCGTTTATAGAAAATTGGCCAATCCCTGATCTTACTGAGTATAAGTTAAAATCTTGACTCACTTTTCCTTTCATTTGGAAATGTTTCTATAATATTCCCTTTAGAGTTAACATTTGAAAATTGACATTTTCATTGCCTTTTACAGAGAAGATGGTGAATTAGAAGATGGTGAAATAGATGATGCAGGATTTGAAGAAACACAGGAACAGGAAGCAAAAGAGGATGAAAAGCAGAAAAATGAGAAAGCCTACCGAAAATCAAGGAAAAAACACAAGAAAGAAAAAGAGAAGAAAAAGTCCAAAAGGAGAAAACGTGAGAAGCATAAGGTTAGTTAGAATCTATTTTTTGTTTCTTTGGTAAATTTTTATGAAATGTAAAACACTACACTAAAAATTAGAAAGTATAAATCATTGCCTATTTTCTTATAAAATATATGAATTAGATCTTTTGATTTATGTGCTTAATAGATTTTCTGAATATAAAGATTATATGAAATATCTTAAAGATTTAAAAATAAGGTAGTTTTAATACAAATTAGAATAAACCTTTTAAATTGATAGAAGATTGTGTGCAAGAATACTGAAAGCTTAAGGAAAGAAAATTTCATTCTCCACAGATGTAGATTGTCAGCACCGGCCTTGTTTACCCATTCATTTATTTATTCATTCATAAGTATTACTACATGCTTGCTGTGGAAATCTTCGTGCTGTATGCTGGGGGTTACAGTAATGAGTGAAACAGTCTCTGCTGTTACAGAGCTTACACTGAAACGAGAAGGGGAGAGGCATGAAAGCCAAATGCTACCCAGAGAAGAGCTGAGTGCTGGACACAGCATGGTGTGGGTCAGGGCTGAGCAGGGAGACCTTATACTGACAGAGACCTGAAGTTGGCAGTAGTGGTGGGGTGATTTTTCCAAACTCCCTGAATTTCCCCCATAAAAACAGAGCAGTTAGGATGGCAAAACCAAAAATGCATTGGCAACATCTACTGGAAAATGAAGTAATAAGTTACCTCCACAGACCTCAAAAATACAAAAGGATAAGGCCAAACCACAGACCAAGACTAGAGTAGGATCAGCAGCTGTGTGAAATGAAGCAGAGAAAAGGTAAAGAACCTTCCAGAAAACAGATTACCAACAGGTACTCATCTCAGAGAGTCCCCAGTGAATGTGGAGAGCCTGTTGGCCAAACTGAGAAACATCAGTGGAAACTGAGAGGGGACTGTATTAGTTTCCAGTTCACGTGTGAGTATGAGGTGACCAGGTAAAATTGGACGGTGCTGGAATGGTCTGGGTCTGATGAACTCATAATGCTGATCAACTAAATTTCTTCTAGAACAGAGTCCCACCCTGAAGAGATAGCTGCTGGGAGTAGTATCTAGCTTGAGAGGATGAGAATAGGGCTAAGGAAAGACAAATGGGTTAGAGAGCAGGGGCGGCTTATCTCAGAACATATGCAGCCGTATTTTTTTCATGCTTCATGCTAACAACATGAGAGTGAAGCTGGGACAGTTTTCCTGGTCCGTTCTTCCTTTGATACCTGAGCAACAAGATTGGACTATGATCACATTCCATATAAGTTACTATTATTAAAAAAAAAAAAAGGAAAATGGAGAGAATAACATTCTTCCAGAAAAGAAAGAGTGCCCCCAAAGCATGAAAAACTTAACCTAATATTTCAAAATGATTTTTAAAAATTACGAAAATAATACAAACTATGATCAGATAGCATCAGTAGAATTTGCAGGGGGATCCTTTGATCATTTAGGCAAAGACCAAGTTACTTATTAAGAAAGGAAAATCAGATTTATAAAAAAATTTTTGATGTCACTATTTTGTGCCAGAAGATCATGGAGTAACATATTTGAATAAAATATGAGCCAAGCATTTTATATCCAGGTACATACCAAATTTCAAATATAATGTCCTCAGAAAAACTGTATATAATAGAAATCAGGAAATAGTGTCATAAACCTTCGCATAAAATCTACTAGAGAACAAGTTCAGATATCAAGAATGACTGAGTGATAAAGCAAGAGTGATCTATATACACTACATATTTGTCTATAAAACTAAAAATAAATAATGAACATAAGCAGGGCAGAATATTATGTATTGAAACATTATGGCTATAGAAGGTGTCAGGAAAAGCAGAAGAATATATGGTAAGCAAGATAACTTTATTGGTAGCTTTATAGTTATTAACTGAGAGTTTTAAAATATACTTCAAATTATTATCCTGAGAATGAAAGAGAGGAAAGAGAAGAAGAGGATACTGCCTAATTTCCACATTAGTTCTTCTAGTAAACAAATAATATGCAAAGAAGGGATAGGGACTCAAGTTATTGGAAAAAGGCAGTCTGAAAGAAGTAATTGAAACAAAAATATATTCTTCCAAGTACCACAAGATATATTTCCCAACAATGCAAAATCTAACTCTTAGCTATGTAAAAGAGAAAGATTTTTAAAAATGGGTAAAGAAATACCAGGCAAGTGCAAAGAAAGAGAAGGCAGAAGTCACAGTGTTGATATATGAAAAAGTCAAGGAACTTCCCTGGTGGTCCAGTGGTTAAGACTCCATGCTTCCAATACAGGGAGCATGGGTTTGATCCCTGGTCTGAAAACTAAGATCCTGCCTGCTGTAGGGGTGTGGCAAAAGAAGAGTCAAATTTAAGTCAAAAAGGCATTGAACAGAGTGCCATGTTGAGGTGGGTAGGGTAGGGGATTCAAGAGGGAGGAGACTCATGTATACTTAATGGTTGATTCACGTTGTATGGCAGAAGCCAACACGATATTGTAAAGCACTTATTCTCCAACTAAAAACAAATTTTTTTTAAAAAGGCATTGAAAGAAACAAAGAAGGGCATTTTATAATGTTAAGGATTATAATTCACAATGAAGCTATGTTGTTAATATTTTATATTCCCTTAAACATCAATTTTCATAAAGTAGGAACTATAGGAACTATGAGAAGAAATAGGAATAGTAATAACAGGAGATGCACTAGTAACCTCTCTTATCCCAAAGATATCAATCAAATGGATGAAGAGATGATAAGGATATTAAAGAAATATTATAAATATATATTAAGCTCTGAATCCTGAGAATATATCTTCCTCTCAAGTATACTTGGAATACTCATAAAAACAGAACATGGGGAAAAAAAAAACAGGCCATGTCATAGGCAACAAACTCCAGTTAATTCAGTAGAGTAGAAATAATACAAAGAGCAATCTCAAACCACAATGCAATAAAGTAAGACATAAATAACAAAGTCAGAAACCAGAAATGCCTTTGAACACAGATTAAAACTGCAGAATTTCAGGAATATAATTATAAAACTTTGACATATGAAGGATAGCTAAAAAATTATCAGAAGAAAAATTATTATGGTATTAAAATCTAGAAAACAGCAAAGAGAGAAACAAAAAGGAAGAACTTAAAGGAGAATTTAACAAATTAAAATGTAAAGTCAGTTTTACACAAAAAGATCAGCAAAATATATAAATTATTGGCCAAACTAGTCAAGAAGAAGGAGATGCAAAAACAAAGTTAGATATTTTGAGGCTAAGAACTTTTAAAACCATCATGCTCTGGTTCCTTTTTAACAGTTCTTCCTTTAAGTTGTCCATCTTCCCTCATAAAGAGGTACTTTCAACATTTTGCTTGAAAATCTTAACTAGTTCATTAGCTTATTTTCTACTTTCCATTTTACTGAATGTAACAATGTTGCTAGATTTCTGCCACTATAGAAGGAAGATCTCCCTTTTGCCACCCCTTTATTTACTTTTGACTGTGCTGGGTCCTTGGCTGCATGGGCTTTCTGTAGTTCTGGCAAGTGGTGGCTGGGGCTGCAGTACACAGGCTCCTCATTGCAGTGGCTTCTCTTGTGGAGCACAGGCTCCAGAGTGCGTGCTCTCAGTGGTCATGGCCCCCAGGCTCTAGAGCACAGGCTTAGTACTTGTAGCACTCCGGTTTAGTTGCCCTATAGCATATGGAGTCTTCCAGACCAGGGATCAAACCCCTCTGCCACCAGGGAAACCCCTCCACTTTTAATAAGATATCCCTCTCTTTCCTTTAAGTTACCCCAAAGTTCAAAATTTTACTAATGATCATTAAGGGTGATCTAGGCTTTCACTCTCACATCCATACATGACCACTGGAAAAACAATAGCCTTGACTAGACGGACCTTTGTTGGCAAAGTAATGTCTCTGCTTTTTAATATGCTATCTAGGTTGGTCATAACTTTCCTTCCAAGGAGTAAGCGTCTTTTAATTTCATGGCTACAATCACCATCTGCAGTGATTTTGGAGCCCAAAAAAATAAAGTCTGACACTGTTTCCACTGTTTCCCTGTCTATTTCCCATGAGGTAATGGGACTAGATGCCATGATCTTAGTTTTCTGAATGTTGAGCTTTAAGCCAACTTTTTCACTCTCCTCTTAAGGACTTTCATCAAGAGGCTTTTTAGTTCCTCTTCATTTTTGGCCATAAGGGTGGTGTCATCTGCATATCTGAGGTTACTGGTATTTCTCCCGGCAATCTTGATTCCAGCTTGTGCTTCTTCCAGCCCAGCGTTTCTCATGATGTACCCTGCATATAGGTTAAATAAGCAGGGTGACAATATACAGCCTTGACGTACTTCTTTTCCGATTTGGAACCAGTCTGTTGGTTCATGTCCAGTTGGAGAAGACTCTTGAGAGTCCCTTGGACTGCAAGGAGAGCCAACCAGTCCATCCTAAAGGAGATCAGTCCTGGATGTTCATTGGAAGGACTGATGCTGAGGCTGAAACTCCAATACTTCGGCCACCTCATGTGAAGAGTTCACTCATTGGAAAAGACCCTGATGTTGGGAGGGATTGGGGGCAGGAGGAGAAGGGAACGACAGAGGATGAGATGGCTGGATGGCATCACCGACTCGATGGACATGAATTTGAGTAAACTTCGGGAGTTGGTGATGGACAGGGAGGCCTGGCGTGCTGCGATTCATGGGGTCGCAAAGAGTCGGGACATGACTGAGCAACTGAACTGAACTGAACTGAACTGAGGCTTTGACTAGTGCTTCCTTAATGTCATTCCAGTATCTGTTTATTCCTTGCCTGATTCCAAAACCAGTGCTGCCTTTTAGATGTTTGTACTGGCAGCACCACATTTCCAGAATCAGTATTAGCTAACTATTGCTGCACAGACTACTCCAAACTTAGAAGCTTAAAACAATGAAAGTTTGCCTCTCTGTTTCTGTGGGTCAGAAACGTGGGTATGTCTTAACTTGGTGATTCTGGCTCTGCACTGCTTGTGAGGTTGCAGTCATCTCTTCCAAGTTCAGTCATGAGGCTCTTGGCAGCCTCAGCTTCTCACCATGTGAACCTCTTTACATGTCACAGCAGCGTCCTCATGGTTTGGCTCATTTCCTCCAGAGCAAGTGAGCCAACAGTGAGAAAGCAAGTGACAGCTACAGTCTTCTTAACCTAAGCACTTTGGATAAGTTCTGTTGACTAGAAACAAGCTTCTAAGTTTAGGCCTCACTCAAGGGGAGAAGCATTAATCTTTATCTCTTGAGGACAGGAGTAACTTGTGGACTTTACCTTTCAAACTACCATCCAAGAATAGATAGGAAAACCCCCAAAGGAGGAATATGTGGCGTGACCCTAACATATTAAAGCACATTAACGCCTCTGTCATTAAAGCAGTGTGATACTGGTACATGGAAAAATAGACAGTGAAACAGAAAACTGTTTTCCTCATTTGTGGTAGATTTTGAAGGACAGGTAGGAATTAGTTGTTTGACCGAAGAGACACAAAGAATACAAAAGCAAAAAGGTGTGAAAAGGCTGCCATGTTCAGGGAAGTCACTGAGGTCTCTAAATTCTTTGTGTCACTGAATATTTGAAGGGTTCACTAAGTGGCCGTCCTGTTAATTAGTTCTCGACTGTCTGTCTTTTGCCCTCTTTACTCACCACGATGTGGTGTCATGTTGTGAGTTCCACAGAAAACATAATCATTTAGACTTGAACTTTAGTACTTAGTAACCAAATGGATTGAAAGAAATAATCCACCAGTGTATTATAAGTAAAATAACAAAATTAAAGGAACACTTTCAAACACTAAACAGATACTAAACAATACCTCAAAAAAAGAAACACAAAAATTCTGAAATAAAAAGTATACTATCCTTTTCACTTAAAAATGTAATAATTTTAATTACTCTCTTCTATTTCTAGCTATTTTTAATGTAGTCCAGTTGCTAATTTCAGGTTAATAATTATTCTTACCTATTATTATATATGAGCCACATGGTATGTTTTCTTTTTCTTTTTATAATAGCCTGCCTAATGACTTCTTAAATCTGTATTCTAGACTCATTTTGGGGGGATAGCCTGAAGAATCTTCTTCTTTCAGCAGAGTCTTCTCTTTTCTGATGACTCTTCCTGAAGCAAGGCCCTTGTTTGAACTTTTTCTTAGGCGAGTCGTCTTAGTGTTCTTCAAATGAAAAGTGTTCTTTTGAGCCAGAGCTGACTTCTGCTAGTAACACAGCAAATTTGGCTTTTAAATCAATAATATTTATTTCAAATCTTACCCAAAAAGATTAGATAGTTAAGCTTGAAGTGTTTTATAACATAATTATAAAAAGATCTTCATATCACCTATCCAATCAACAGAAACAGAACAGCACCACAAAACTAAACCCAAGAACATTTGAGAACAATGTAGAGGAAAACAGTTAGTCATCTTAAGTGAGCATTTAAGAACGGAATAGAGGAAAACAGATCCTTCTGTCAAAGTATCAAGAGCTCAATTTAGTTTGGCACATTTTTACTGAGTTTGTTCTAGACCTTGATGCAGGAAATTCAAGGATGACAAAATACAGAGCCAGTGTCTTTGTTGATGAGAACTTTATAAAATATTTTTAAAGAGGATGCTCACCCTGGGAAGGTAATTATTTTGACTAGATGGAGGAGATTTGGTGATTTGAATGAATGAAATTGCATTCATGCTTGAAAAAACTTATTCAAGATATTTGTCAATCACTGTCAATTACTTGTGGTTTGCATTTCATCTTTGTTCAATTTTGTGGATTGGATTTATTTTATATTTATAATTTGGAATGTTTTGGTATCTTTTAGATTTAGGGTACTTATACAATAGATTAAGAACTCTAAAGCCATTTTAGGTAAAAAAATAATAATTCATACTCAATTCATGTTCTAGGACCTTTTTGGGGATGAGGAACCAATTTTATTTCCTTTAAGATTAACTTAAATTTAAGATCCCTTTAGAGCATGTAGAGGTACAGTATTTTCTGTTTGAAGTCCTTGGGCCAAAGGGATGATGGAGAAAATGCTGCCATAAAATCTCTGAGAGAAGAGGAGTGTGTACTTTTCTTCAGAAAATTTTAGAGAAGCTGGGGTGGAGGTGGTCTTTGGAGCAAGAATTTTTCAGTTAATACTTTAGAACCTACTAGGATAATATCATCTATTGATTGGCCCCTCTGGTTGAAACAAGCTTATTCAGTTACTAGTTAAATTTTCTTCCTTTTGTAAATGTAACAGTTTTGGTTTTTCCTTCTTTTAGCATAATTCTCCATCCAGTGATGATAGTTCAGACTATAGCCTTGATTCAGAGGTCGAACATACAGAAACTGCCCACAGAAAAAGATCTGGTTTCTACAGAGATTATGACATTCCATTTTCTCAGGTATTTCTTTATTTTTATTGTCATAAAATATGCATAGCATAAAAATTTACAGTTTTAACTATTTTTCTTTCTCTAAAAATTGAAGTAGAATTGACCTACAACACTATGTTAGTTCCAGGTACACAATGTATTATAATAATAGCATTCATTATTTCTGTACATTACAAAATTATACCATGACAAGTCTGGTTATCAGACTTTGACTTATTTCACTTAACATGGTGCCCTCTAGGTCCATCCATATTGTTGCACATGGCAAGGTTTCATTCTTTTTTATGGTCGAGTAATATTCCATTGTATATGTACTACATATCTTTATCCATTCATCCATTAATGAACACTTAGGTCGTTTCCATATCTTGGCCACTGTAAATAATGCAGCAGTGAATATAGGGGTGCATATATCTTTTCAAATTAATGTTTTTATTTTCTCTGGTAAAATATCCAGAAGTGGAATGCTGGATCATATGATAGTTCTTTTTTTTTTTTTCATATGATAGTTCTATTTTTTAATATTTTGAGAAACCTTCGTACTGTTTTCTGTAGTGGCTGCACCAATTTACATTCCCGCCAGCAGTGTACAAGTGTTTCCTTTCCTCCACATTTTCACCAATACCTGTTATTTCTTATCTTATTGATGATGGCCAGTCTGCCAGGTGTGAGGTGATATATCCTTGTGGTTTTGATTTGCATTTCCCTGATGATTAATGATAGTGCTATTGAGCATCTTTTCATGTGTCTGTTGACCACTCATATATCTTCTTTGGAAAAACTCACTATTTTCACCATTTTAAAATAGACAGTTACTCAGTGGCATTAAGTGTATTTACCGTGTTTTGCAACGATCACATCTATCTGTTTCCAGAACATTTTTGTCATCCTAAAAAGAAGCAGTGTCTGCCAAACAATAATGTCTCATTGCTGCCTCCCCCACTCCTGGTAACCACTACTCTTTCTGTCTCTGTGAATTTGTCTCTCTGGGCACTTCATACACTGTCCTTTTGTGTCTGACTTTTTTTACTTAGTGTAATTTTTTCAAGGTCCATCTATGTTGCAATAGTATGTATCAGAATTTCCTTCCTTTTCAAAGCTGGATAATATTCCATTATAGATATATACCACATTTTGTTAATTTATTCCTCTATTGATAGTTACTTGGATTGCTTCCACCTTTTGCCTATTGTTAACAATGCTGCTATGAATGTGGGTATATAGGCATCTCTTTGAGACTCTGCTGTCAAGTCTTTGGGGGTGTAGACCTAGGAGTGAAATTGCTTGATGATATGTTATTTCTGCTTTTAACTTCCTGAGGAACTACCAATTGTTTCCACAAAGGCTGCACCTTGTTACATTTCCACCAACAAATACTTGAGACTTTTCTAATTGCTCCACACCCTTGTCAAACTTGTTATTTTCTGTTTTTTTGTTGTTTGTTTTGTTTTGGATAAGAGCCTTCTTGTGCGTATGTGTGCAGTTGCTAAGTTGTGTCTGATCCTTTGCAACCCCATGAACTACAGCCCACCAGGCTTCTCTGTCCATGGGATTTTTCTGGCAGGAATATTGGAGCAGATTGCCATTTCCTCCTCCAAGGGTCCTTCTCAACTCACGGACTGAATCCGCATCTCCTGCATTGCGGGTGGATTCTTTACCACTGAGCCGCCTGGAAAGCCCAAGAGCCTTCTTAATAGCTGTGAAATGATATTTTTTGAATTACTGCCTTTTAAAGAGAAAAATTAAGCTTTCAATTTCATTCTTTGCTTTCTGATATTTAAAAAAATATTCTATAAAAATATTCTATAAAATCTGCTACAATTTCAAATCTTTGAACATATAGAATACATCTTGTATTTGTTTGCTAGGGCTGCCATAACAACATACCACAGACTGGTGGCTTAAACAGCAGAAATTTACTTTTCTCACAGTCCGGAGGCTAGATCTGAGTCCAAGATTGAGGTGCTGGCAGGGTTGGTTTTCTCTGAGGGCCGCAAAGGAAGGATCTGTTTGGCTTTCCTCCTTGGCTTGTAGGCTTGCAGGCTTGTAGACCTACTGGCTGCTTTGTCCTCGAGTGGTCATCCCTCTGTGCACGTGGGCCCTTGGTTCCTCTGTGTGTTCATGTTTCCTCTTAGACAGAGAGCAATCAAGTTGGATCAGGACTCAGCCTAACATCTTCACTGCAAGTTAATCACCACTTTAAAGTCCCTTTCCCCCCCCAGAAAAAGAAAAAGAAAAATGAAGTCCCTTTCTCCAAACACTGTCACATGTTGAGGTATTGAGGGTTAGGGCTTCAATATATGAATTTTGTGCCATCTACCTTTTCAAGTGCAGACGTTATTTGGTGTATTTTAAACAGATAAAAAATTAAAACATGATATACTTTATATCTTCCTTAAGTATATTGCATTGTATGAGCAAGACTTCAGTATAAATATTACTTTATGCCGGAAAGATCCTGGTGCTCTCAGGAGTACTGAGGAGTATTCAGGTCAGTGTGCATATACCTTAAAAACCCCAGACTTTCTGAGTTTTTGCAGCTGGAGATTACGAAGGTTTCCACTTTTTCCAGAATCTGGACTTCTCCTTTTGTTCCCAAAGGTTAAAAGGATAGTCCACAGTATTGTTGAACCTGTCAGATGATTTTTGATGATGGGCTAGTGCTTTCAGAGCAAAAACAGCTCCAAGTACTGCTCAATTCTGGGGATTTTCATCTATTCCATGAATAATGGTCCAGAAATCCTTCACTAATTTGTTAGCTCTCTGATGTCTACAGTGGTTTGAAAAAAAAATACTTTGTCTACCCTTTCTGCATTTTTTTAGGAGAAGGGCTGATCTGAATTAAATTACCTAATCTGGCATTAGAAAAGAAAGTTCAGGATCATTTCCTTCACATAAGCTTTAGGGTTGACTCACTGAGATTAGAAAGTATATCCTAAAAATCTCATTTAATGAGATAACAAGTAGGTACTATATGAAACGTTTACTCTAAAAGGCAATAACAGAATGTAGTATTAGCATCTAACTATGAAATTGAAGGACTTAATATGTTTTCCTTTTTCCTCATCCTTGTTCAGGGTCTCCTGTACTCTTATTTCATGTTTATAATGATAGCCTGTATTACAGAAACCAAATCTGCCCCCACAGACATTCTGGCAGGTATATAGCCTAATAATCAATAAGCAAAGTGTTTGGAGAAACTATATCTTTTGGTAGAATTTATAGTCTTTTTCGTTTCTTTTATCTTTAGGAGGGCTTTTAAAAATACTTGCTAGATCCTTGCTGGTGAGTACATTTTGTTCATTCCAGACGAGGAGCCTGTGAAGCGCGAGGAGCTTCTCTTCTAGAGCCCGGGGCTGCTCTCTAACCCCTCAGTGCGTTTAGCACTTCCGGGAGAGCTTGGGTGGTGCCCGGATGTAAACACCAAGCCCTGCAGCGGGCCCATTAGAGTCTGTCTCTGCAGAAGCAGCCCTGAGATGGGAGATTTGCATCATTAGAGGGATGGTAGGGTTGTTTGCAGTCGGGAAATCAAGGGAGGGATGAATTGAAAGTTTAGGGGTAATTCTGCTTGAAAAAGTAGGAATTATGGAGATTATTTTTGTAAAGGCTGTGAAAAATCAAGAGAACTGGATTAATATTAATGCTTAAAAGCTTTTGTGGAAAGCATCTAATTTCTAGAGAAAAATTCATAGTTGCCCATTAACAGTAATCTTTAGTCATTAAGCATTGAAATATATCATTGATGAATAATATAATCACATTTTTAATAAAAGGAAATGTAAATATCATTCAATGAATTAATCTTCAGCTTAAGCAAAGCAATTATTTTTTGTTTTAATAGTGGCTTTTTAAAAAATGTAAGAAACACTGCCTTTTGGCTATAATCCTAAATCACCCTTCTGAATTTCTGAAGTGCTAGACTGAGAACAGTTGATAAACTTTAAAAATGTTGCTTTAAGAATGTTGGAAATCTAATACAATGTCTTCAAAATTCAAAATCAATGTTAATTGATTTCCTTGGTTGCTTCAGTTATATACTTTTTCTCTATTTTATAATTACTAGAAAGGACTTAATATTTCTCTGTATTTTATTAAAAACACAGTCTCATGTTGGTATTCTGCCAGGGTAGTATTTTATATCATTTAAAATATACTGAACTGAAAATGAGTCATGGTCTGACTTTTTCTAGATCCTCAAGTTGTAATTATGTGCAATTTTTTTCTTGCTTTCTTATAAAAAGATTGACAAGATATGATAGAAGTAATGAAAATATTTCAGTGATTAGAGAAGTACTTGAATACTATCACTAAATAAACTTCTAGGACTACAATGTATTTTTTATTTTTACATTCTTTAGTAAAAAGCAATAAAATTCATAATGGATAAACGCAATAAATAGTTTCTAATGAGCAATTTATTCATTAGATGTTTTTCATTATTAGGGACATCTCTATTTTTTTTTTCTATTAAATCTCATATACAAACATTTTCTTTTTACAAATTTGACCTTACCCTATTTTTTATTAAATATAATATGCTTAAACATGTCATTTGGGAATTTTTCAATCCTAAGGAGGCTGTATATTTTTTACTCTTTCTCCAAGCTATTTTACTATTTTTTTCTATTTTTAAAAAGACCTCTTTGGTTTTTTGGAGAAGGAATTCGTGTATGTTGATACGGATTTTAAAGTATTCTTGTGGATACAAATATTGAGGTATGGAGCATGAGAAATGTAAGACATAGACATGGAAAACAAAGTGAACAAGACACACTCACCAGCAAGGTTTTAAACATTACAATGTTTAATAAAATCAGAGTACCATTTAGCTTTTTAAACTTTGTTTTAAATAGTTCCATAGATAAATTCTAACCACAAGACAGAATAACTCTTTTCCTCTTCTTTCTCCCAGCTTTCTGGGGGCGGGGGTGGGGGAAGATGTCCTGTGTTACTATCAACTCCCCTATATGTAACTGAAAAATCCTGACAATGGTTATTCATTTTCACTTAGCATGGACATATATCAGGAAGCTACATGGCATCAAAGAAGAGTCAACATAACAGAAAATTTAGAAGTAAAGAATATGATGAGTACAGTACCTACAGTGATGACAACTTTGGTAGCTACAGTCAGGAAACAGAGGAAGATTTTGCCAGTCAGCTGAAACAATACAGGCAAGCTAAAGAAACCTCGAATACTTCTTTAGGATCATCTTTTTCTAAAGAACCAGGGAAAAAACAAAGACTGAAAGGAATTCAGCAAGGTAAGTTTGAAATTGTCTGGTTTTGACTATGAAAACTTTATTAAGATAAGCAGGTAGCTATGAAGTAAAAACTTAAATTTCTTAGCCCTTTGTTATGGTCAGTTTATTCCTGTGGTTCCTGAATTTGTTTTTCTTTATTTTGTAGACCTTGAGGACAAAAATCTACAGATATTTCAATCTGCGTGATATCTTAAAATTTGCATTTAATAGATTTCCTAATATTTTTAAAATGTATAAAATGTAGAACAACTTTCCTGTTATGCCTTTTCCCCTCTCTTCTATATGGTGTCAGTATACTGAAAAAAAATTACCTATCCTTTTCAACTATTACCTTGTATTACTTTATATTTTAGACCCTATAAAGACAGAATCCTGGAAAGCTATTCTTTTATTAGAGTTTAAAATGTAGTGATCATTTTTGCTGTTTAAATACACTCAATACTATAGACTTTTTAAAAATATGTGTATTTTATTGAAGTATAGTTGACTTAAAATGTTGCAGGTACACAGCAAGATAATTCAGTTATACAGATACACAAATACTATTTTTGAAATTATTTTTCATCATAGGTTATTACAAAATACTGATTATAGTTCCCTATGCTATACAGTAAACCTTTTTTTTTTTTTTTTACAGTAAACCTTTGTGGTTGTTGTGTATCTATTTTTTAATTAGAAATCTAGCATTCTATTCATACTAAGCCAAACAAGTGGAATCAAAATGTCATAATAATTTTTTTTGTTAGGTAAAAATTCATAATTTTTCTAAAATATATGTATTATACATGTTTATACATATGTACACAAAAACTTTTCTACTATACTTGATAAAGTCTTGAGAAAGAACATCAAAAAATAATAATAAAAAAGAAGAGATCAAGAAATTGGAAAACATAAACTAAATGAAATGGGAGCACTGAATATGAAATAGAAAAAGTGAAACAAGCTAGATAAAAATAAAAGATCATCATATAGGCCAGTTCAGTCAGTTGTGTCCAACTCTTTGCGACCCCAAAGAGGAGGACTGCAGCATGCCAGGCCTCCCTGTCCATCACTAACTCCCAGAGCCTACTCAAACTCATGTCTGTCGCATGGGTGATGCCATTCAACCATCTCATCTTCTGTCGTCCCCTTCTCCTTCCGCCTTCAATCTTTCTGAGCATCAGGGTCTTTGCCAATGAATTGGTTCTTCACATCAGGTGGCCAAAATAATTGGAGTTTCAGCTTCACCATCAGTCCTTCCAGTGAGTATTCAGGACTGACTTCCTTTAGGATGGACTGGTTGGATCTCCTTGTAGTCCAAGGGACTCTCAAGAGTCTTCTCCAACACCACAGTTCAAAATCATTGTTTTTATTTATTTATTTATTTTTCAGTAGCAAAACAGAATTTATTTATTTATTTTTTTCCCCATTTATTTTTATTAGTTGGAGGCTAATTACTTTACAATATTGTAGTGGTTTCTGCCATACATTGACATGAATCGGCCATGGATTTACATGTGTCCCCCATCCCGATCCCCCCTCCTGCCTCCCTCTCCATCCCATCCCTCTGGGTCATGACTGCTCATTAGAAACTTACTGGAGCTCTGGAGAAAAAAATCAATACCTGAGCATTTGTATTTTTCAAAAAGTTTCAAGATAACTCTGATATGCATCTGGAATTTTAAAAGTGATTACAGGTTTTTCTGTTAGATCCTAGTTTGGGTGATACGGACTTATATTATTTTTCTGTTGACCAATCATGATACAGTGGTATTAAGTGAGTAATAATTACAAAATCACAAGAGTAAAAGATGTTTATCAGTTTTCACAATCAATAGCCATACAAAAAATAAAAGAATTACAATTGCAAGCCATAATGGGAACAATGGGAACATAATAGATTAACTTAACAACATAAAGTAACTACAGTTTGAATGGGGGGAATCAAGCAGAGAGGTGTGGTAAATGGAAGTGCATACATGCACATGTTTTCATCCACCCAACCAAGGACTATACACATTTTTCTGAATCAGAAATAAGAACAAAATCTAAAGAAATTTCTGGAAGATAACCTATTCATCTGTTATATTGAGGTACATCATCCCCAGGGTAACCAGGACAAGATTCTATAGAAATTATGGGTCACATAAAGGTCAAATCAGCCTTAAAAATTGTCTAGTTAGCACGTCTGCTTCAAGAAAACTGGAGTAAGATGAGGCTGAGGTGAAGCAGGGAAACCCAAACCCTACATAACTACTTTTAATTAGCATTGAAAAAAAGAATCCATTATGAGTAAATTTGGTTATTTTTATGGCTTTATTTTTTCTTGACTCCTTAGCAAAAGTCCTTTGAAAAATGTGAACCGAGGCTTTGTTGAACTAAAGAGGAAGGAATTTGTCTATGCATGTGCTATTGTAATTAGTACGTTCGTTCCTGGAGTCCAGGCATAGTGGTGTCCGGGATCATTCCACTTGGGGAGTAAAGAGAATGTGGAGTCCTTGTTCATCCATTCCTACCTGGGGTTTTTCCTTTCAGATTCCTTCTTTTCATTCTGTTAATTGAGTATTGCATTTCATTCTGAATTTCATTTTTTCCCCCAGAATTAAGAAAGTAATATATGGTCAAATGCAGAAAACTTTTTCTATGTGTAAAAAACAATAACACAGCAAAGATCAAAGATAAAAACAATTTGAATCTCTACACTCAGGGACAATTACTATTAATATTTTTGGCAAACATTCTTCTAGAAGTTTTGAGAATTATTTTTAACAAAAAACTATACACTGTTAAAACTTTTTTTTTTCTCTTTAATTGTGAATTGTATTTCTGTCATTCTTATGTTAATGAGTAGATTCTAATGCCTACATTCTAATAGATGCACCATAATTTATCTATTAAATTGCTAAATTTGTTAGTAATTATTTGAGATTTAAGTTGTACCCATTTTTAAAAAATTCTGTGATTAACCCTGCATATTTATACATATCTCATCTTGGCAAACATTTTTTTCCTAATAATAAATGCTGACATATAGAATTGAGTCAAAAGGCATAGGTGCATTTGAAGATTTTTGACCCACATACCAAGCTGATATTCAAAATGGTGGTATAGCAATTTATAACACTTCTGCCAGTGTGCAAAAATGCCAGTTTCTCCAAATCCCTACCACCGTTATTCTTTGAGGTGAATATTGGTATGTTAATTTTTAATTTCTTTTAATGAAGTGAAATATTTTTTTCATGCATTTATTGGATGTTTTGTAGATTTAAGATCATTGCAAAACTTAGTAGTTCAATATGACTTTGGTAAAATGAGAAATCATTGTATTGTAACTTACTACCCTAATATATAATTTTTGTAATTTAAGTATCTGTTTAGATACTTTTAAACATCAAGTTTTTCAAAAGTAAAAGACAAGTATAAATTTTGCTTGGCAGTATATGTGATATCTAAAATTATCAGTAGAAACAATTTGCTACAAATTAATCACTAATACTTCATTGTCTTCGTTAGAGAGGAATGTAATATTTAATTCTCTTAAAAAACAGAGCACCTCCTTAATTGTGTATTCTAAGGAGAATTGAGAAGGATAAAACTAGATTTGAATTCTCTAGCCATGTACCTTGCCTTCCTTATGTTGCTAAAATCACTTGAGAAACAAAACAATAAGAAGCAGTACCTTAAAGTAAAATGTAAAGATGAAATTAGTTTTTTTCATTGAATCTAGAGGGAAAAAAGAATGCACTATACATTGTAAACTATTTAAAATATGCTATTCTCTGTAGTAGGTTGGTGTGCTGTTTTATTTATAATATCTAGAGTACATTTTAACTTTTGTAGGTACTGAGCAGAGGGTTAAAAGTTTTAATGTTGCTCGTGGACGAGGTTTGCTGAAAAAAATCAAACGCAAAGACCGTGGCGGAAGGGTCAACAAAGGGCCAAATGTGTTTTCAGGAACTGATGACTATCATGAGGTAATGAGAATTTATATATATTGAGGATTCTACCTTTTAACTTACTTGGCTGCAAAGAAGGCATTGTGATTTTAATGCTACTTTCCTAGTAAATGAAAAATTTCCAGTTCAGATCAAATGAATATAGATGAATTCCAAAAAAAGTTTTGTTTTACTTAGTTATGATACTAGTGTACAGATGCACATTTAGGTGACATTGAAATAAAATTGCTAAGTTTGAAAGCACTTCAAAATAAAATTGATATGTCTGAAAGCAAAAATTTTTGTTCTGTAGGTTCTCTGTTGTACTTTTCCTTCCTAGGGGTCATCTTCCCTAGACGCAAATGGCAATAAAATGCTTGATAGCTCAATACGTGGCAGGACCAAGAAGGGAAACAGTGGTAAATTCTCTTATTTATTAGAATTGAAATCCTTAAGAGAGAAGAAAGGAGGTATTAATATTTGGAAAGATCAACTTATGAACCATGTGTATAGTAGAGACTGAATGTATGTATGTTGAATTGGATTGAACTCTGAACTACATTTGAACTCTGAAATACATTTCAACCTTGTAGTGACTTTCTAGATTGTAGACTTCCCTGGTGGCTCAGAGGTTAAAGCATCTGCCTGGAATGTGAGAGACCCGGGTTCGAACCTTGAGTTGGGAAGATCCCCTGGGGAAGGAAATGGCAACCCACTCCAGTACTCTTGCCTGGAGAATCCCATGGAGGGAGGAGCCTGGTAGGCTAAAGTCCATGGGGTCACAAAGAGTGATCCAATTTCTGTATTCTGCCATTGTTCCAGTAAGATTTGATTGAATTATGCAGAGCACTGGTGAGTTATGAATAGCTGTAACCCTGATTGATAGAAAAGGGATAGTAACATTGAAATTGGAAAATGTTCAATTTTCTAATCTCTGGGTTTAAAGATAACAGGCAAAGATTTTTTAATATATACTCCTTAGTATACTGTTTAGGGAGTTGCTAACAATTGTGACCTTAAAAAAAAGTTTATGACCAAATAAATTTGTGAAACCCAGCACATACTACACTACTCCTGGTGATTCTCAGTCAACATGAATATTTAAAGGCTCTGAGCAGATTAGGCAGAAAGAAGTCTGTTTGACTTTGTTCAGCCCATCATTTCCAAAATTTACTTGACCATGAACTCTTCCCCCCCCCCCCCACACCTACAAACATTCACTCTTAATTCTTTCTTTTTTAAAGGTTTATTTATTTTTTTTAACTTTTCATCCAATCTTTTTTTTTTTCATTTGTTTTTATTAGTTGGAGGCTAATTACTTTACAATATTGTAGTGGTTTCTGCCATACATTGACATGAATCAGCCATGGATTTACATGTGTTTCCCATCCCGATCCCTCTTCCCACCTCCCTCCCCATCCCATCCCTCTGGATCTTCCCAGTGCACCAGCCCTGAGCACTTGTCTCATGCATCCAACCTGGGCTGGTGATCTGCTTCACCCTTGATAGTAAACTTGTTTCAATGCTCTTCTCTCAGAACATCCCACCCTCGCCTTCTCCCACAGAGTCTAAAAGTCTGTTCTGTACATCTGTGTCTCTTTTTCTGTTTTGCATATAGGGTTATCGTTACCATCTTTTTAAATTCCATATATATGTGTTAGTATACTGTATTGGTCTTTATCTTTCTGGCTTACTTCACTCTGTATAATGGGCTCCAGTTTCATCCATCTCATTAGAAATTCTTTTTAATGGCTGAGTATATTCCATGGTGTATATGGACCACAGCTTCCTTATCCATTCGTCTGCTGATGGGCATCTAGGTTGCTTCCATGTCCTGGCTATTATAAACAGTGCTGCGATGACATTGGGGTGCACGTGTCTCTTTCAGATCTGGTTTCCTCAATGTGTATGCCCAGGAGTGGTATTGCTGGGTCATATGGCAGTTCTATTTCCAGTTTTTTAAGGAATCTCCAGACTGTTCTCCACAGTGGCTGTACTAGTTTGCATTCCCACCAACAGTGTAAGAGGGTTCCCTTTTCTCCACACCCTCTCCAGCATTTATTGCTTGTAGACTTTTGGATAGCAGCCATCCTGACTGGTGTGTAATGGTACCTCGTTGTGGTTTTGATTTGCGTTTCTCTGATAATGAGAACATTCACTCTTAATTCTTAACTCACTATTCTGTGCAAAGAAGCTTAGACTCTCTGGGAAACTATTAACCTGCCTCTCCATCTTTCTAGGCACCTGTGGTTGTCTAGGATGTGCTGCTTTCACTGGACCAGATTAATCTGAATTACTTTGAGTTAATCTGAATACTTTCTGAGTAAACCTTCTCCTATATTCTGTACTTATACCGTACATGTGAAAAAAAAATTAGCTTCCGAGAAAGTGTGGCTTTGAGTGAGTTACTGCCCGTCTCTGAGCTTCAATTTGTGTAACCTGTAATATTACAGTACAGTGTCAAATTAACTCTACTGGCCCCTTCAAGCACTGACATTTTAGATGTGTCCAGATCTAGCCTGCAACTAAAAAATTTCTTAATCTTGTAGTAGAAAATCAGAATAAATTCTTTCTTACGCATTTATCAGATTTAGGACATTTTTCCTTTCCTAACGAATCTGCCTGTCAAGCAGGAGACACGGGTACTGTCCCTGGGTCGGGAAGATCCCTGGAGAAGGAAATGGCAACCCACTCCAGTATTCTTGCCTGGGATATCCCATAGACAGAGGAGCCTAGCTGACCATAGTCCATGGGTCACAAAGAGTCAAACATGATTGAGCGACTAAAGGGGTTCCCAGTTGCCGCTACTGGTAAAGAATGTACCTGCCAGTGCAGGTAGACATAAGAGACCTGGGTTTGACCCCTGGGTCGGAAAGACCCCCTGAAGGAGGGCACAGCAACCCACTCCAGTATACTTGCTGGAGAATCGCATGGACAGAGGAACCTGGTGGGCTACAGAGTATACAACTTGGTACATTTTTCAGTGGGTTTTATTGGGGTGGGGGGCGGTCATTACCTAATATTTTTACTTTTTGATTTCAGAGTTATATTCCTCAAGTTGGCTCTTTGACTTCGCATGGTGCTCTCTTTGGCTGCCTGTTTCATTACAGCCACAATCCTTGTTAAGAAGGCATATGTGAACTGGTCATTTATATCTACTTGTTCTAAGTGAGCCTAGAAATAGAAAATGTTTATAAAAAATTTTTCAGTTCAGTTGCTCAGTCATGTCTGACTCTTTGTGACCCCACTTAACTGCAGCATGCCAGGATTCCCTGTCCATCATCAACTCCTGGAGCTTGCTCAAACTCATGTCCATCAAGTCGGTGATGCCATCCAACCATCTCTTCCTCTGTCATCCCCTTTTCCTCCTGCCCTCAATCTTTCCCAGCATCAGGGTCTTTTCAAATGAGTCAGTTCTTCACATCAGGTTGCCAAAGAATTGGGAGTTTCAGCTTCAGCATCAGTCCTTCCAATGATTATTCAGGACTACTTTCCTTGAGGATTAACTGGTTGGATCTCCTTGCTGTTCATGGGACTCTCAAGAGGGCTCAGCTTTCTTTATGGTCCAAATCTCACATTCATACATGACTACTGGCTAAACCATAGCTTTGGCTAGACAGACCTTTGTCGGCAAAGCAAGGTCTCTGCTTTTTAATATGCTGTTTAGGTTGGTCATTGGAGAAGGCAGTGGCAACCCACTCCAGTGCTCTTGCCTGGAAAATCCCATGGATGGAGGGGCCTGGTAGGCTGCAGTCCATGGGGTCAGTAAGAGTTGGACACAACTGAGCGGCTTGAATTTCACTTTTCACTTTCATGCATTGGAGAAGGAAATGGCAACCCACTGCAGTGTTCTTGCCTGGAGAATCCCAGGGACGGCGGAGCCTGGTGGGCTGCCGTCTGTGGGGCGCACAGAGTAGGACACAACTGACACGACTTAGCAGCAGCTGCAGGTTGGTCATAGCTTTTCTTCAAGGAGCAAGCGTCCTTTAATTTCATGGCTGCAGTCACCATCTGCAGTGATTTTGGGGCCCCCCAAAAATAAAGTCTGTCACTATTTCCATTGTTTCCCCATCTGTTTGCCATGAAGTGATGGGACCGGATGCTGTGATCTTGGTTTTTTAAATGTTGAGTTTTAAGCCAGCTTTTTCACTCTCCTCTGTCTCTTTCATCAAGAGACTTTTTATTTCTCTTTCTGCCATAAGGGTTGTGTCATCTGCGTATCTGAGGTTATTGATATTCCTTCCGACAATCTTGATTCCAGCTTGTGCTTCATCCAGTCCAGCGTTTCTCTTGATGGACTCTGCATATAAGTTAAATATACAGGGTGACAATATATAGCCTTGGCATACTCCTTTTCCTATTTGGAACCAGTCTGTTGTTCCATGTCCAGTTCTAACTGTTTTTTCCTGACCTGCATACAGATTTCTCAGGAGGCAGGTAAGGTGGTCTGGTATTCCAAGCTCTAAGAATTTTCCACAGTTTGTTGTGATCCACATAGTCAAAGGCTTTGACATAGTCAATAAAGCAGAGGTAGATGTTTTCTTGGAACTCTGTAGCTTATTTGATGATCCAATGGATGTTGGCAATTTGATCTCTGGTTCTTTTGCCTTTTCTAAATGCAACTTAAACATCTGGAAGTTCATGGTTCACGTACAGTTGAAGCCTGGCTTGAAGAATTTTGAGCATTACTTTGCTAGCGTGTGAGAAGAGTGTAATTGTGCAGTAGTTTGAACATTTTTGGCATTGCTCTTCTTTGGGACTGGAATGAAAACTGACCTTTCCAGTCCTGTGGCCACTGCTGAGATTTCCAAATTTGCTGACATATTGAGTGCAGCACTTTCACAGCATCATCTTTTAGGATTTGAAATATCTCAACTGGAATTCCATCACCTCCACTCGCTTTGTTCGTAGTGATGCTTCCTAAGGCTCACTTGACTTCACACTCTAGGATGTGTGGCTCTAGGTGAGTGATCACACCATCATGGTTATCTGGGTCATGAAGATCGTTTTTGTATAGTTCTTCTTCTGTGTATTCTTGCCACCTCTTCTTCATATCTTATGCTTCTGTTAGGTCCATACCGTTTCTGACCTTTATTGAGCCCATCTTGGCATGAAATGTTCCCTTGGTATCTCTAATTTTCTTTAAGAGATCTCTAGTCTTTCCCATTCCATTGTTTTCCTCTATTTTTCTGCACTGATCACTGAGGACGGCTTTCTTATCTCTCCTAGCTATTCTTTGGAACTCTGCAGTCAGATGGGTATATCTCTCCTTTTCTCCTTTGCCTTTAGCTTCTCTTCTTTTCTCTGGTATTTGTAAGACCTTCTCAGACAACTATTTTGCCTTTTTGCATTTCTTTTTTTGGGGATGGTCTTTATGACTGCCTCCTGTACAGTGTCATGAACCTCCATCCATAGTTCTTCAGACACTCTGTCAGATCTAATTCCTTGAATCTATTTCTCACTTCCACTGTATAGTCATAAGGGATTTGATTTAGGTCATACCTGAATGGTCTAGTGGTTTTCCCTACTTTCTTCAGTTAAAGTCTGAATTTGGCAATAAGGAGTTCATGATCTGAGCCACCATCGGCTCCTGGTCTTGTTTGTGCTGACTGTATAGAGCTTCTCTATCTTTGGCTGCAAAGAATATAATCAGTCTGATTTCAGTATTGACCATCTGGTGATGTCCGTGTGTAGAGTCTTCTCTTTGTTGGAAGAGGGTGTTTGCTATGACCAGTGCATTGCCTTGGCAAAACTCTATTAGCCTTTGCCCTGCTTCATTTTGTACTCTAAGGCTTTGCAAACTTGCCTGCATCTGTTGACTTCCTACTTTTGCATTCCAGTCCCCTATGATGAAAAGGACAGCTTTTTTTTGGTGTTAGTTCTAGAAGGTCTTGTAGGTCTTCATTCTACTTCAGCTTCTTCAGCATTAGTATTTGGGGCATAGACTTGGATTACTGTGATATTGAATGGTTTACCTTGGAAACGAACAGAGATAATGCTGTCATTTTTGAGATTGCATCCAAGTACTGCGTTTCAGACTCTTTTTTTGACTACAAGGGCTACTGCTTTTCTTCTAAGGGATCTTAGGCCACAGTTGTAGTTATAATGGTCATCTCAATTAAATTCACCCATTCCAGTCCATTTTAGTTCACTGATTCCTAAAATGTCAATGTTCACTCTTGCCATCTCCTGTTTGACCACTTCCAATTTGCCTTGATTCATGGACCTAACATTCCAGTTCCTATGCAATATTGTTCTCTACAGCATCAGACTTCACTTCCATCACCAGTCACATCCACAAATGAGCACTGTTTTTGCTTTGGCTCCGTTGCCTCATTCTTTTTGAAGTTATTTCTCCATTCTTCTCCAGGAGCATATTGGGCACCTGCCGACCTGGTGAGTTCATCTTTCAGTGTCATATCTTTTTGCCTTTTCATACTGTTCATGGGGTTCTCAAGGCAGGAATACTGAAAGAGTTTGCCATTCCCTCCTCCAGTGGAACACGTTTTGACAGAACTCTCCACCATGACCCATCCATCTTCGGAGGCCCTACATGGCATGACTTGTAGTTTCATCAAGTTAGACAAGGCTGTGGTCCATGTGATCATTTTGGTTAGTTTTCTGTGATTGTGATTTTCATTCTGTCTGCCCCCTGATGGATAAGGATAAGAGGCTTATGGAAGCTTCCCATGGAAATAGAAAATGTTTGTAAATAAAATTTACATAGGTTTAAGACATGTATTTCTGCTTTATTGACTATGCTAAAGCCTTTGACTATGTGGATCACAATAAACTGTGGAAAATTCTGAAAGAGGTGGGAATACCAGACTACCTGACCTGCCTCTTGAGAAACCTGTATGCAGGTCAGGAAGCAACAGTTAGAACTGGACATGGACCAACAGACTGGGTCCAGATAGGAAAAGCAGTACATCTAGGCTGTATATTGTCACCCTGCTTATTTAACTTCTATGCAAAGTACATCCTGAGAAACGCTGGGCTGGAAGAAGCACAAGCTGGAATCAAGATTGCCGGGAGAAATATCAATACCCTTAGATATGCAGATGACACCACCCTTATAACAGAAAGCAAAGAAGAACTAAAGAGCCTCTTGATGAAAGTGAAAGAGGAGAGTGAAAAAGTTGGCTTAAAGCTCAACATTCAGAAAACTAAGATCATGGCATCTGGTCCCGTCACTTCATGGCAAACAGATGGGGAAACAGTGGAAACAGTGTCAGACTTTATTTTTTTGGGCTCCAAAATCACTGCAGATGGTGATTGCAACCATGAAATGAAAAGACGCTTACTCCTTGGAAAGAAAGTTATGACCAACCTAGACAGCATATTAAAAAAGCAGAAACATTACTTTGTCAACAGAGGTCCGTCTAGTCAAGGCTATGGTTTTTCCAGTAGTCATGTATGTATGTGAGGATTGGAATATAAAGAAAGCTGAGCGCTGAAGAATTGATGGTCTTGAACTGTTGTGTTGGAGAAGACTCTTGAGAGTCCCTTGGACAGCAAGGAGATCCAACCAGTCCATCCTAAAGGAGATCAGTCCTGGGTGTTCATTGGAAGGACTGATGTTGAAGCTGAAACTCCCATACTTGGGCCACCTGATGCGCAGAGCTGACTCATTTTAAAAGACTCTGATGCTGGGAAAGATTGAGGGCAGTAGGAGAAGGGGATGATAGAGGATGAGATGGTTGGATGGCATCACCGACTCAATGGGCATGGGTTTAGGTGGACTCTGGGAGTTGGTGATAGACAGGGAGGCCTGGCGTGCTGCGGTTCATGGGGTCGCAAAGAGTCGGACATGACTGAGCGACTGAACTGAACTGAAGACATTTAAAACGATCCTATCAGATTGGAGTATAATGTTTCTTTGCATTTTCATGGGATGCACACGTGTGTGTATGTGTGTATATGTGTGTATCTATATATACTTTTTAAAAAGAAATTCGAAGATTATGTTTTCCTGGTATTCTGATACTTTTTTTTTTTCCAGAAATCTGGTGAATTATATCATTCATCAGTTGTGAGCGCTGAGGATCAGATTTAACTTTACCTATGTATTTTCTCAGGTGTTTGCTATGAGAGATTTCAGTAGATTGTGCTTTGTTCTTCATCATCTTGCAAATTGAGGGAAAAGGGAAAACTGATATCAATTCAGAAAAGTAAATCGTTACGAACCTCCTACAGTGTGCAAGGCACGGTGCCTGCTAGGAGCTTGAAAAGCAGTCTGTTTTATAGAGCTCATACTGTCTTGTTACTCAGCCTTCTTATCCTTGCAGCAAAAGTTGAATAGGGGCCTGAGGAGAACTAAGGAAAGCAAGCAGGGCTGTGAGGTTTCCTATCATATACTAGTTTTTCTTAATTTTCTTAAATTTAAAAGTTAAAGGTAGTATATCCTCAGTTTTTTTCCCTAACGAAGGTACAAAATAACTACACATGCAAGCAATGTATAACTTTGTAGAAATTCATCTAGAGATACACACTCTTAAAGGTAGGGGTATATTCTTTTAGTTGTTTTTTCCTTTGTCTTTATTATTATAAACTCAGATCACTTTTTCGCTTGGTGAGGTATTGTGAACATTTTGTGTCCCCAGATTGTCTTTCCATCTCATGATTTTTTAAATGACTTTATAATATTCTAAATGTACCATAATGTGTTTTATTTGTCTTCTAGTTTCAGATGTGTAGAGTATTTCTAGATTTTGTTTGTTTTACTTGTAAATAATTCTGCAGTGGTTATTTTTGTGAATAAATCTTCATGTGCCTTCCTGATAATTCCTTTAGAATTTTGTGCTGAAAAGTACAAATTTTGTGTCAAACAATATCTATATTTTAAGTTTTCTATCAAATATACATGAAAGTGCATATTTTGTTGTGTCTTTGCCAAAACTGAGTATTATTATTAAGTTTAAAGTTTTCACAGTTTATTTTGAAAAATGTAGTTAGATGTCTTCATTAAATTAGAGATAGGGTTCTTTGCAACTACCAGTATCAGCAAGCAGTTTTCTGAAAGCATGCTTGCATGCATCGCCTCTCTCCAGATAAATAAATAGCATCATAATGTTCCATCTTCACCACTTTTAATAATCAATGTGTACTGCTTTCTGGATTCATTTGAGTATGAATTTTAATGTCTTTTTAATACTTCATATGTTTTATTTAAGTACATTTTTTTTCTTGCAGTATAGTAAACCAGGGAAAAAATGGAAGATTATGACTCAGGAATTTATTAATCAACATACAGTGGAACATAAAGGAAAACAAATCTGCAAATACTTTCTGGAAGGGAGATGTATTAAGGTACATTTATAGGGGTATCATAAATCATTTTAACTTCTGAAATCTTTAAAATTTAAGGTCATTTTTGGTGGTGGTGAGTGTTTTCTCATATAGTTGGAATAAAACTAGTTCTTCAAAATGGATCTTGCATTGAATACTGTATGTCAGAACTCATATAATTATATTCTGGGACAATAATATAGCTTGTTGAAATCAGATTTTATTTTATTGACACATGATCCTATGTGGCAAGTGCTGTTCAAAGTGGCTTACTAATATTAAATGTTTTCATGTTTACAATGATGCAGTGAAGTTCAGTTACTGTTATTATTCTCATTTTAATCATGGTCAAACCAAGAGGTTAAGTGAGTCCCCAGAGTAGCTCAGCCAGAAATGGTGAGTGCTGGAGCCAAGCAGTGTCCTCTGAGGTCATGCTCACTGTTCTGCCTCTCCACCCAAAGCCACATCCACTATCCTGGGCGAGAACTCTAAGGGACTGTTTGAATTACTGTAAGCTCACTATTTAAAGACTGGAGATATGACCGTGGTTCTACCATGGAACACCACAGGGAAAATTCAACTCAGTGGTTTCTTTTTTTCTCTTCTTTTCTTTTTTTGTGAACAGGGAGATCAATGTAAATTTGATCATGATGCAGAGTTGGAGAAGAGGAAAGAGATTTGCAAATTTTATTTACAAGGATATTGTACCAAAGGAGAGAACTGCATTTATATGCATAATATCCTTTATTAAAAACGTTAACCAAAATATTGCAGTTTTCAAGTGTCATTGAGGCTTTAAAAATGATAAGTATAATCTGGAAAGCCTAGTTTGGTTTTAAATTTAAAAATGGCACATTATGTAAACCAGATGTCTTCAGCCTTTGCACTTCAGAAGGTCAACTGAATTTTTTTCTTTAGGGAAATGAAATAACTTCCCTTTGGAAAAAAAAATCTGAAATAAACGTACTTTAAATAATATTTGTAAGTATTTCAAGAGGCTGTGCTTTCTGAAGGAGTCGACAACATATTTATTCTGTGACTTAATTATTATTTACTTGGGTTCATAAGTAATAAATTGTTGTTGGAAATTATAAAATTCAAGTCTTGTCAAATCTTACCACCTAATGGTAAGTACTACCCTATATATTCTTCCCTACTTCTGATGCATTTAAATTGTATTCCTGCCTCTACCCATGTGGCATTTCACTGTATATAGTCCATATATATATATGATTTGTGTTGATGTATGAAAACCAATTTGTAAAGCAATTAGCCTTCAGTTAAAAATAAATTAATTTAAATATATATATATATAAAGCATTTCCTTCAGTAAAGACCTTATTATTTTCCAAATGGTTAGTTCATTGTCTCCTCTTCACAGATTTAAAAGGTCACTGCCCATATTCTAAGTTTTCAGCGAGCATAGTTTTGTTTCTGTACTATACCATTATACATTGTGCTATCTGACCATTCTGCTGTGTAATAGTATGTTTGATACTTACTAAGGGCAAATACTCCTTTTGTGTAAAAATGTTATAATAAATTTGTCTTATTCAAGCAAGTTTTTTTTTTTTTTGAGATTTGATGTATTTCTTTAGAAACCAGACACCTTATTGAACTGTTTCTGAATTCTTCCCATCTATTCTTATATTTTTCTCCATAGTCATGCCATCTGTGGCATGACAATTTTAATAGTATTGTCTACATTTCCAGAAAAATGTTAAATGATAGGTATTGTGGAGCATAAAGCATGTTTCAAAGGTAATGCCCTTTTGCTTTGGCAATTTTAAGATTGATTTTAAAAAAAATCAGGTTAAGTATGTAAATCCTTTGGCTTCCTAGGTGTCTCAGTAGTAAAGAATATGCCTGCCAAACAGGAGACTCGGGTTCCATCCCTCTGTCAGGAAGATCTCCTGGAGAAGGAAATGGCAACCCACTCCAGTATTCTTGCCTGGGAAATTCCATGGACAGAGGAGTGTAACAGGCTACAGTCCATGGGGTTGCAAAGAGTTGAGCATGACTTAGAGACTAAATAACAACATCTAATATATATCCTTATTTTACTAAGAGGTTTTCATATTAAAAAATCTTGAATTTTTTCAGTTGTCTTTTGTATCTGCTAAGGTAATCACATGATTTTTCTTTCTTGACCTTATCAGTGTGATGATTTCAGTAATAAATTTCCAAAAACTACTCAGAAATTCCCAGAACATATACCAGCTGAAATGGTTTATTTTTCACTGTACTTCTAGATTTAATATTTTGTTTAGCTCTTTGTCTCCAAATTTTTAAGAGTAGCCTGTGGTTTTGATTGTTGGGATATTTAACTTTAACATGACATATCAGACCCCTTTATTTTCTTCATAGATATAAACATTTGCTCAAACTTTATTTGTTCTGTATTTTGTTTTATTGTGTAAAGTAACAGAGTTTACATAATTAAATTACACTATAGCCATTATAAATAGCTATAGCCATTTTTACTTTAAAAAGTTGTTTTCTTGAAAGAGAGTAGATGTATATATGTATAACTGAATCACTTTGCTGTATAACTGAAACTTACACAACACTATAAATTAACTATAGTTCAACTTTTAAAAAATGGTTGTTGAAGAGACCTCAGTGTCCATGGCAGCACTGCTTACAATAGCCGGGGCATGAAGGCAGCCTGATGTCCATCGACGGATGGGTGGATAGCGCGGCTGTGGTACCTATACGCAGCGGAATACCACTCAGCCATAACAGGGGGTCGTTCGAATCAGTTCTAGCGAGGTGGATGAATACAGAGTAAAGTAAATCAGAAAGAGAAAAACAAATATGTATGTTTGTTGAGTCTAGAAAGACAGTACTGATGAACCTATTTACAAGGCAGTGGAGACACAGACATAGAGAACAGGTTGTAAACACAGCAGGGGAAGGAGAGGGAGGGACAGTTGAAAGAATAACACAGAAACATATGCGTTATGATGTGTAAACAGATAGCCAGTGGGAATTTGCTGTGTGACACAGGGAGCTCAAACCTGGGGCTCTGTGACGACCAAGAGGGTGCGATGGGGAGGGAGCGGGGAGAGAGGCTCAAGAGGGAAGGGGCGTAATGTATGCCTGTGGCCGATTCATGCTCATGTATGGCAGAAACGAACACAATTCTGGAAACCAATTATTCTCCAATTAAAAAAGTAAAATTGATGTAACTGACAAAAAAGAATCCCCCAGCCAAAGCAGGGGACACAGGTTCAGTCCCTGGTCCAGGAAGATTCCACAGGCTGCAGGGCAGCTAAGCCAGTATGCCACAGCTGCTGCGCCCCATGCTCTGCAACTGCTGAAGTCTGCACACCCTAAGGGCCGTGCTCAGCAACTGGAGAAGCCAGCGCCGTGGGAAGCATGTGCCCCACGGCTAGAGAGTAGCCCCGTCACAGCTGGAGAAGCCTGCACACAACAGTGAAGACCCAGTGAGGCCAAATACAAATAAATAAGTTATTAGTGGAACTAGCTGATTATCCAAGTTCTATTTATATGTAACATTTTCCTCTCATGGTACTCTCAACAAACTATTGAAATCTTAACTTGACTCTCTTGATCAGTGCTGAAAGCAGCTAGATTTTTCACTAAATTTTAGACATAATTTATTTACAGTGGTAATTTGGGAGATGATTTGTAAATCTTGATCGAGAGCTCTTTTTAAGGAAGCCTGTGTTAATTACCCACATTACTAACTCTGTTATAGAAGACATAAATATCTATCACTGACAAAAAATAATACAGTTTGTACAGTCAAGTTTTTTAAAATAAAAATTTAAGCTCTTAAAAAATTTGTTTTGTAGTTCTAATAGAGTAGGAGAGACTTAAAATTTTTGAATGATCTGCCACAGCACATTTAAAATATTTAATCTTAAAAATTAAATAATCTGTTACTGTTGAAAATTTAGTACAATATATGGTACTAAAGTTATATTGATTTCACAGTTGTATTTTTTGTTTTAAAAATATGAGAGTTTGATTTTACTTGGTCTGTTCCTTAATATTTTTATTTACATGAATTTCCATGTAAGTTCTATCACAGTGGAGCAAAATGTTACCAAGGAGACAACTGCAAATTTTCACATGATGATCTGACTAAAGAAACAAAGAAACTTTTGGACAAAGTGAGTAATATTTTTGCACCTTGATTACAGATTCATTAGACTTTAATTATGTTTTATAAGTTATTTTATGCCTAGAGAATCCATGGACAGAGGAGTCTGGCAGGTTACAATCCACGGGATCACAAAGAGTCAGACACAACTGAGCGACTTCACTTTCTTGCTGAGAAAGCAAGGACTTATTATTTTTTGTTTTATTCTGTTAATGTAGTATGTTAGAAAAGCAGGAATATTGGACTAAGAATTAAGAATATTTTGTTCTTATAAGATTCAATTGTGATGTACATGAAACACTTCGTGCCACTCCTAGTAAATAGTGAAAGCTCAGTTAGCGGCACCTGTTATAGTTCTTTAGTTATTAATGATAGCAAATAATATAGTTGCCTTAACCTTAAAAAAAAACCCAGAATCTTTTGTTCTTATCATTGTTCTGCCATTAAAAAACAGTCCATCACAAATTTTTTCAACCAGTCCATCATAAATTTTATTTTTATTGGTTGAGCTTTTGTTCAAATGTCATTTATTTTCCAATTTTATTTAGATATAATTGGTATACACACTGAATAAGATGTACAACATAATGATTCAGCTTACATACATCATGAAATTATTGCAAGCTTAGCAAACATCCATTATCTCAAATAGATACAAAATTAAAGAAACAGAAAAGATTTTTTTTCGTGTTGAGAACTGTTAGGACTTAACACCCTTAACAGATTTCGTATATAACGGTACAGCGCTGTTAATTATATTCACCATGTTGTGCCTCACATCCCTAGTACTTACTTATCTTATAACTTGAAGTTTGTACCTTTTTAGTACCTTCATCCAGTTCCTACTCCTCCTACCCTCTGCCTTTGGGAACCACAAAATGTAACCTCTAAAAAAGCTAATTTACTTTGAGAAATATCCTTTACCTCTTTGAACCTCATATTCTTTATAAAAAATTAGTTCACTATCTCTGATCTATTTCAACTTTAATATTATATTTTTCTGTTAACAAAACTAGTTTATTCAAGTCTTCACAGTTTTAAATGTGAGGAAGAAAGCTTGTTTTGAAATAGTAAATCTTGGCCAATTATCTTTAGGTGTTGAATACTGAAGAAGCTACAAATGAAGACGAAAGAGAATTAGAAGAACTTAGAAAGCATGGCATAACTCCTCTTCCCAAACCACCTCCAGGAGTTGGACTTCTGCCAACCCCACTGGAGCATTTTCCCTTTTCTGATCCTGAAGATGGTTTTCAGACAGATCTCTCTGATGATTTTAAGAAAATTCCATCTCTTTTTGAAATAGTTGTAAAACCTACTGTGGATTTAGCACATAAAATTGGAAAGAAGTAAGTTAAATTTTTCATTCCTTCCAATGAATATTCAGGGTTTATCTCCTTTAGGATTGATTGGTTTGATCTCCTTGCTGTTCAAGGGACTCTCAAGAGTCTTCTCCAGCACCACAGTTCGAAGGCATCAGTTCTATGGTGCTCAGCTTTCTTTATGGTCCAACTCTCACATCCATACATGACTACTGGAAAAACCACAGCCTTGACTAGATGGACCTTTGTCAGCAAAGGTCCAATATCTATTTAAAGATTTAATGCTCTTGGTTGCCTCTTCTTTGTACTAAGAAATATTATTCTTTTGTCCACAGGCCACCAGCATTTTATAACAGTGCCTCACCACCAGGACCCCAATTTCAGGAAAGCAGCCCACATCCTCAACATGTCTATAGTTCTGGGTCAAGTCCAGGTCCTGGCCCTATGTCTCAGGGACACCACAGTCCTGTGATCCACCCCGGCTCCCCCGGACACTGTCCTGGCCTACCAGTGCCACAGAGCCCACCTTTGCTGCCTGCCCCCCCAGGAATTGTGGGCCCTCACGGTCAAGCCGGAGTACTTGGTCAGCCTGATACACCTTTGACACCACCAAGTGTGAGTGGTGCTTACCACTGCCCGGGCTTTCCAGAACACGTGATGAAGGTACCCAGAGAGAATCACTGCTCTCCAGGCTCATCGCACCCGCCTGGTGAAAGGCAGCTCAGTACCAGCTATGAGTCCTTACAAAACCCTGCAGAATTCTATGATCATTACTATTCACAGCATGCTGTTCATAATTTTCAGCCACCCAGTAACTCTGGCGGTAAGTTTACCTTTCTAAATAACTCATTTCTAACTTAAAATACCTGGAGTCCTATGTTTCTTTAGCAACATGAAATGCATGTGTATTTTAAATAAAGGAAAATATGATGAAATTGAAATATTAAAATGTGTTTTAAATTTAACCAAATATTTGTAACAATAGACCTTGAGATAACTTTAAACAGTGCTTACCGTTACATAATAATCTGATAATCAGATATGATATTATTGTAACTCAGTTTCTTACAAGGCATTGTGGTACTTGTCTCCTGGAGTTTTGTGCTCAGTCAGTGTCTTGTGTCTTTTTGTGCTGTGTGTAGACGGGACGTGGCACGGTGACTTTGCCCAGCCCCAGGCTCCAGCTGTTCCAGACTCACCTAACTGCGGGAGTGGGTCCGACAGCAGCGGTAATGTGACAGGCCATGGCCCCCTGCCTGCACTGGGTCTCCTCCCTGCTGTGCAGAGAGCTCTTTTTGTTAGACTTACTCAGAAATACCAAGAAGATGAAGAACCAAGCAGCACCCAACCTCAGAGGGCACCAAGCAAGGAAGAAGGTGTGTCAGGTGTCATGATAGTATTCTATCTGTTTGGATCTACCTATTCTATTTCCAGCTATCTTACAGCTACTATCTTCTTGGGATTGATGGTCATTTCCAGTGCCATTGATGCATTAGTAATTAATTGCAAAGGGTTTGATTTCAAGCAATAAATCAGACTGGAGTGTGAGGCCTTGGAAGCAGACTTGCTATTAAGCTTTGTTTTTGAAGAGAAATAGAGCAGAAACAAGATAGCCTTGAGTTTAGGAATTTTAACTTGTAACTCAAGTTCAAAATTATTTGGTTATTAGATTTTTATGGGCAGAGGCTGTTTCCTTCAGGTTCTGCTATACTATTAAAGGATATTATTTTTAATATAAAAGATTATATTTTAAATTTCCCTTAGTATTTTTGATACTGATAAATATACAGCAATTAGTTAATTCAGTTAAGGGGAAAAAAATTGAAATCAACCAGTTGTTATTATGAGTTAATAAATTGATATGTTTGGCCACTCTTAAACATGAAATTAAGGACTTCCCTCGTGGTCCAGTGGTTAAGAATCCATACTTCCACTGCAGGGGTCAGGGAAGTTCACATGCTGCGAGGCATGGCCAAAAATGAGCAAAACATGAAATTTATGAATGACTATGTAAAACTGGATAACACTAGTAGCCACAAGTTATTATATAAACATTGTTACATTTGCAAAGAAGATAGTATTAAACCTTCATTTATTTAACATGACAGGGAAATGAGGAATTTCCAATAAGTTAATTTCCTGTATAATTTATACTTACTCCTTTAGGTGCTAATTTTAAGAAATAATCATTTTAATGGTAATCTTTCTTTAAAGTGTAACAAAGCCTTATATTTTCATAAAGAAGAAAATTAAAACTTTTCTAAATGATATAAAATTTTATATATAATACTATAAAATTGATAATGTTTTATAAGGCTTGTTTTCTCAGAATCAGAAAACATCTTAAACAGATTTTTTTGTGTTTGTGTTCATTCTTACAAATGTTATTGCCTTTGTGAATTTATTTGTCCTTTGATAAAAAGCTGATAGAAACCTTTTAATCATTTTCTGTCTAATACCTGCTTTCCACTGACCTCTCTGCTGTTCTACTTTCTTTCTGCTCCATATTCATTCTTATTCCAAAAAGAATTTAAGACTGCTTATAAAATATGTTTATTTTATGTGAAATAAAATGAAAATTAAAGGAAAATTAAATGAAATTAAAGTGAAAATTAAATAGCATCTTACCTTTGGATTGGATTTGGATTAAGTACCAAATTCTATGAGGAGTGAAACTCCTACACAGAAATGTTTAAAATGACTACAACAGTTGAAAGTGAACCACAGGTCTAGCTCTAGACTTTCTGGAGATCAGAGAGAAAAAAGAGAGATCCGGTGTCTAGAAGTAGTTTTTTCGGACACTGAGGTATGAATTAAAGTTTTTGCCGTTGTGATACAGTGTATACTATTTTAAAGTCACATCCTCCCCTAAATAGGAGTGCTTGTTCTATAAGCATTCTTTGTTCAAACTAACTGTGTAATGCTAAATTTCCATGTGACAGAAACGCATCAGTGAGCAGTGAGATAAAAGTGAGAATATATGTGCTGTTCTATTGATTCAAGGTATTCTATGATATACATAAGTGTGTGTGTGTATATGTGTACATATATACATGTACATGGCTAATTCAGAGATAATCTATGTATGTTTTAATGGAGAGGAAGGAGACCCACTCTCCTGAGGCGTCAGTTTTTATTTCCTTCTCTACTAGAGAAAAGACCTCTGACGGTTAAGCTTCTTAACATTATGGCTCACACTGAAGTTACATAGGCTTTAAGAGTAAGGCCCAAAGTTCTCATAAAGTTAAAGTATGTAAATTTTAGGGTGTTAGTTTTATTTGTTGCTTTTAATTTAGTGTTTGAGTAATATATTCACAAGGTCAGACATTTAAAAATATATGACAGAAAAGCCTGGGGCCCATATATGCTCAGTTCCCTTTGCTTTCTTAACCATCGTTGTTAGTGTTTTGCTTTCTTTCCAGGTTTTTTTTTTTTTTTTTAATAGCTCTCCCTTGTTATCTGATAAATTCAGAGATATGAAATTTAAGAGGTTGCTTGAATTAAAGAGAGCCAACACATTTTGGTATTTCTGTTTTAGAGTGTTTTCCCTTCTCCCTCAGCCCTGTCTTAGCACACATTTCTGAGTTCCCTTTGGCCAGGTGGAATGAAAGGTCCAGACTCTTCTCTGACTGGAAGGACATTTTACATGTCCTGATGCCATACTTCTTTCTTTATAGAGTGCAGTGACTGAACTGTTAGTTGTTATATCACATCTTATCTTGTTCCAGTGTTGAAACTGTCATTTCTATGATGCATTGTCTTGAAGTTAAACTACCCTTATTTCAGAAGTAGTCTATGTGTTTTTTAATCTTAATTAAAGCCAAATATGAATGCTTCACTCTTTACAATAGTATTTGTCTGCATTTAGATGAAACAGTTAACTGGTACTCCAGTAGTGAAGAGGAAGAAGGGAGCAGTGTGAAGTCAATACTGAGAACATTACAGAAACAAACAGAGACTTTGAGGAGTCAGCAGCAGCCTTCCACAGAACTTGGCACTCCTACTGACCCAAGACTTGCTAGAGAGAAGAATAAGGGAAACCAAGTCGTTGACCCTAGACTTAGGACTATCTCAAGGCAAGACATTAGAAAATCTTCTGAGTCTGCCCCACTGGATCTCAGACTTGCATGGGATCCAAGGAAATTAAGAGGGAATGGAAGCGGTCATGTCAGTTCTGCTGGTGGAGCCAAGTTTGATTCACATCATGGCAACACCGGTCCTAACATCAGGCACAAAAGAGGAGATGATGACGATGAAGATACAGAAAGAGAACTGAGAGAAAAGGCTTTCTTAATACCTCTGGATTCTTCCCCTGGTGCGATGCTGCAGGACCCAAGGTCACAACTGAGACAGTTTAGTCACATTAAAATGGATATTACCCTAACCAAACCCAACTTTGCCAAACACATCGTGTGGGCTCCAGAAGACTTACTACCAGTTCCTTTACCTAAACCTGATCCAGTCTCTTCAATCAATTTACCTCTGCCCCCTCTTATAGCTGACCAGAGGCTCAGTAGGTTATGGAATACAAAATGTGATCTTCGTCAAAATACAGTGCCCACTGATACAAAACTAGCCGCCAAAGTCAAAATTAACACAGCAAACAAAGAAGGCTACCCAGACCAATTTGGAGACTCACATAGTTCAGGAAGTAAATTAGGAGATCCTAGGTTACAAAAAAATTTTGATCCTAGACTTCACAGACTGCACAATGCAGAGCCTCATCAAGCAGTCATGAAGGACCCCCATATGTCAAAGACTGCCCCTCCTGCAGGGGCCAGGTCACACCCGGGCTCATCACAGCCCTCAGGAGCGGCACCTAGCAGTTCTGGTCCTGGGGCTTTACCTCCATATGCCCCCAAACTCTCATCTTCAGCTGGCCTTCCCCTGGGCACTCCGGGTTCAGTCCTTAGCGGTATTAGTTTGTATGACCCCCGGGAACAAGGTTCATCCTCTACATCAGAGCTAGCAACAGAAAATGCAGAGAACCAGAAAAAAAGCGGGAGTTTAAAATGTAGTGACAAAAATGAGCCTCCTCCCGGAGAAGCAATCCTACCACAGAAAATCGCTCCGAATGTGGACGTCCCTGTTGACCGCCCAGCTGACCCACAGACGGATGTTCGCCAGAGTTCCGGTACCGTTCAGGTTCCAGCAGTGCACAGCCTTCCCATTCAGGCATTAACAGGCCTAATCAGACCCCAGTACAGCGATCCCAGGCAGTCGAAGCATCTGGGACAGGTGAGCCCCACCCCTGGTGATGATCCCAGCAAAGAAACAGATGACAAATCTCTGAAGGAGGTTTTTAAAACTTTTGACCCAACAGCTTCACCATTTTGTTAGCTGTTGTGTAACCAAGCAGTTCTTTTCTCTCTCCTGACTGTTGCAGTCCCCTGCTGTTTTGTAACTGTTTTACCTCTATAGTTTATTTATTTTTAAATTATAAACACTTTTCAGCTGCTAGTATCAGAACCACACGAAGTTATATCCTCCAAAGCCTGTGGTATTTTATATAGTATTTTTATAATTTTAAGAGACTGTAGCCATTGACATAGAAGCCTATATATCATGTTAGTTTCAGTAAAAGTACTTTTACTGTAAATAAACCATCATGAACTCAACACTCTGCCTGAATATATGCCACTTGTCTTTCATAATCAGTGTTTAGATAAATGATCACCACTTTTATATGGTTGTTAGTTTCAAGCAATATAATGTACATTACTTTTCAGAAACAGTATTTTGACTAGGATCCTCTCAATTTGTCAACACAGAACTGACTAATATGTAATGCTAACTGCTAGCTTAAATTTTAAATGAAGTAAAGAAAACATTTTATTAATCATTATTAGCAGAGCAGTTCATGTTTAAGGGCATCACTTTTATTATTACTGGCAATATTATTTGTGTAAATGAAGCATTTGAATGTCATTATCTTTTAAATGTATTTTATGGTATATTGTATCATAGAAGTTGGAGATATATAAATAGAATGTTTTCCTAAGGTAAAAAATTTCCAAATTCTCTAACATAACTTTTTAAATTTAATTTTTCATAATAATAGTTATGAGTTATTGCTGTTGTGTTATGATGTTTATGCATTCTGATGTCTTTTGTCTTTAGCAGCATAATTTATATTACTTTTTCAAATTGTGTAGCTGCAATAATTGTATTCATCATGACTTTGGCAGTTTTTAACAAAATTTTAAAAGATCCAGTGTGTCTGTAGTGATTTATTGCATTGATAATGTTTTAAGTGTGCAGGTTCTATATTTTTTCTTAAATAGCGAAAAATCACAGAGATGGTATAGTCAACTGTATATGGCTATCAATAAAGACTCTCTTTCAGATCTCATCTGACTGGCATTCTGTAACAGAGGAGACTGCTTGGTGTTTTAATGTATTTAATGTCCTCATAGTTTGGAAACCTCCTCAATGGATTAGAAATTGTACTTTTATGAAAAATAATTTGTATTCATTCTTGTATATTTATTGCAGTATATAAATAATGGCAACCCTACTTACTTTATACATATATTATTTATAACTAAAACTAAGTATTACACTTAAGTCTCAGGCTAAGTGTATATATTAATATCTTCAACTAGAGGTATCTGACAGTGTTTGCTAGTAACAACTCCAATAAGTAATTTAAAAGGAACATTTCATTGTAAAAGGTGATGGAAGTAGAGGAAATCACAGTTGAGAAGTGATTTTTAAAAATATACAGCAACATGTTTATGTGGGAACCTAAAGCTCAGCACATGGCTTAATACTAATGTATATCTTTCCTATTCCCTTCTTCACTTTTTGCTTTTCTTGCTCTGATCCCATGCTGAAATGAGGTTGCAGTTAAGTGAACAAGAACTCTGCCTGTCTACCTCAGAAGTTCATTGTGTTCTAAGTGGAAGGACAGTTGTTCAAGGGAATGTGAGTTCCTACTATTTATACTTTGGTTACATTGTTGCCTAAAATGGTTCTAGATAACATTTTATGGTTAAAAAATGAAATTTACAGCTATTATAGAAAGTATTTTCTGACTTGCTGTCCTTTGGAAGCAAATTGAAGGATAATTGATTAGTAAAAAAATCCTTTATGAATGTTCGTATAAGCTACTTGCCGAATTAATTAGAAGAGAGAGAGGGAGGAAAGAACTTATGATGGTTAGAGGTTTATGACAGTGAATTCATATCCTTGTTCTGAACTGATTTATAGGTGTTTTATCTCAGTGTCTAGTTTGTTATTTGTGAAATGGGTATGATTTTGACTGTTCACAGATTGGATATAAGGAGTGAATGAATTATTATTTTAAAGTATTTGTAAATATAAAATTGATTTATGACTTTCACACACATAACCATTACATTCCCACTGGGCTTGCATTAAGTTGTACAGTTTCCAAAATAGCATAATACGGTTTGTGTGGCTCATCAATTCTATGAAGTTTCAGATGATAGTAAGACACAGTAGAATTGCCTGAGAAGTTGTTTCAGAGAGTATTAACCCATCAAGTTAGCAATTTCCTTGAACATTTTGTGTATCAGTAAGTCACAGGACTTTTTCTGCTTTAGAGCTCTGTGGGCTTGTAGTGTCTGTTCAGGGTCTGACTTCTGTGCTCACTTCAGACAGGTTGGATGTTGACAGAAGGTGAAAATCCTGTGATGGTCTGCGTTGTGCTTTCCTCACTTACGTGTTATGACTTTGTGTTTTGTGACTGATGTGTTTGCTTAAGTCATAGCATGTGTGGTGTGGGTGAAGTGGCCAACTCAATGGGGGACTGTTGGCTTTTAGAAACAATGAGAATATTTACTCCCACCTCTTAATATGTATTTCTGCAACCATGCGACATTGAGATCTTTCTTAGTGATCACTTGTTGGGAAAAAGTGCATTTTTCCTTTGGTTAATGGCATCTTGAATTTTGGAAATTCCTAGCGATCTGGATGTTAGAGCTTGTCAATATATTTCCATTTGTACAGCGCAGAGTCTCGTGATAGAGACACTCTCCCTGAGTTCACTCTTCTGGGCTGAGGACTGTGCTTCGCAGGGGCTGTCTGTGTGAAAGGCCGTACCTCAGAGGGCTGACCTGCAGTCAGGCAGTCCAGTGATAGTGCCCCTGCCTCCTTCAGTATCGGGCTTTCTGGGAATTTCTAGGATGAAGAGTTATAATCATCTCTTCAGAAATGGTTTGGGAGCACTTGATAATATTATGTTCAAAGTTTAGTAATCATTAGTAAATTTGCTTAGTTTAAATAAGGCTTAGTTTAGGAAGTGTAAGCCTTAACAAAATGTAACTGAAGAGTGTCTGAGTGTTTGAAGTTGTTTTCCTCACTTATGTGTTATGACTTCATGTTTATGTAATGCCTTCTCCCCCAAGTAACTTACTGTGATTTGCAGAACCAGCTTCAGTAGTTACCAGTTGCTGTGCTGCTGGGGTTTTGTTTCTGAGTATGGTATTTATCAGCAGGACCTACCAGCTGTAGCAAAACCCAAATTTAGCCTGGGTTTCATGGAAAGGATACAGACCTAAGAAAGGACTTTAAGTTAATGCCAACATAACATTGAGAATTTCTGATTTTAAAATAAGAAATGACAAGTATGTCTTAAAATTTATGCTTCTGGAGGCTGAACGCATCTGCGTCTCCTTGTTCTCCTGTTTCCCCATGGGAACAAGCCCAGTTCTGTGCACACGGTAGGTGTTTTGTTAACTGCTTCCTGGTTGCTTCCCAGCGTCCATCCGAGTTTGGATTTTGCAGGTGCCTTCATCTGTCACAATAGATGTGGCGGACTTCTGGATTGTATTAGAAAGAGTATGGTCATAAATTATGCCTCTTTCATTAGACACAGGGCACCAGCCTTCTCTTTTCTTGTCTCTTCTTCCCACCACCCACCCAAACAATGTGAACGTAGGGTTATGGCAGCTTTTATTTAAGAATTACATGTTTCTACAGTTATTCATGATTCTAAGAGTCCTTCAAGCTTTACAAGATGATTTAACTACTTCATTTTGAAAGCTTGACTAGATCAATAATTTATCCACATAAATCTGTGAAGGATTCATTCTGTACTTTGAAAGAACTGCATACTAGAGTCTCATGTTTTCATTTTAAAATGTTTCTCTAATTTTCCCCTTCCGATTCTCCTGAAAATTCAACCAGAATTATGAAGATATGCCTAACCTAGTGAATTTCCAATAGCATTTTATTCTAACACTATGAATAAATTTGAGTCTTGTGTTTTGTCCTTCATTACCCTTTGGAATACAACAGTCATGTGTTACAGTTGGGAAAGTCATTGTGGACAAAAAGAAAATCTGCTTGTCACAATGACTGTGAGTTCTTGGAATAATATATTATAGCTTGGTTTATCATTGACTCTCTTGTTTTTTAAACTTAGAATTTATGAGAAGAAGGTTATTATATAGCTAGTTATAGCATTTTAGAAAAAAAATAAACCTTGTAAATTATCAAGCTCCTTGCTCCTTGGCTCAGTATCTACTAATTTTAATACCTCTTGTGAGGGTGTTAAGGTTGAGAGGAGTGATGAAATTTGCATTAGGTAATATTATTTTGTCAAGAATCTGATATATAGATTATTGTAAAGGAATTACATACATAGAGGCCCAATTTTTTAAAAATTAATCACGTTGTTTCCAAACTTCCATTACAAGTAAGGTCTTGGGGATTTTTCATTAATGATAGACTCTATTCCAAACTTCCATTACAAGCATGGTCCTAGAGACTTGTCATTAATGATAGACTCTACATTTTATGTGCTTTTTGTTATTATTTTTTCATTTTATATACTTTTTAAATAGAGAAGGTGACAAATAATTAATTATTGCAGATAAGGGGTTTTAGTCCACCTCTATTTTATAGGAATTTGCCCTCCAAATATTTGAGAGAGAAGTCAAATAAGATAGGAGACTATCTTTTCCTGAGGTAGAATATTTCCTTTAAAAGTGACAATCGAGAAGTAGTCATTTCTATACTTACTTGCCAAAGTTAAAAAAAAATTTTATGTTTCATATCTTAAACCCACTGCTCCCCCACCAAGGATTCAGAAAGGGCTCAGTATCGATCCCGGGTTCCAGCGCCCAGGTCATTTCATTTTTTGTCATTTCTAGGCTGCTGTGCTTGCCCATGGTGAGGGCGTTGACGGCATTCGTGTCCTAGGGTGTAGTGTGTGTTTGGTGAGGGGTGGCGCCATGTCCAGATTGCTGGTCACCCTTTTCCTGTGAGATTTATAAGCACCATCTGTAAGCTGAAATCCAGATTAAACCTATTTGGTACGAAGTAGTGTTTTTTAATAAAAAAAACTTCCTACAGTTATTATTTCAATTCCCCACATATCTCAAATGTTGGGGAAATGCTTTCTTGACTGTTTCACTTTGGAGGATTTCAGTAGCCATTAATTTAGTAGATTAACTAAATCATTAATCTGTTGTCTGTTCAAAAGGTACCAGCAAAGGGTATACTTTGCTGAACTGATAAATTATTCTACACCAGAACTAACAAATTCCTTGGTAACATCAGGAATATCTTATTTTCCCCCTTCTCATTTACTAGTAACTTTTCCAAGTTGCATTCTGTTGTTGCAAGTTTCTGTAGTTTTCTTCTGTGACATCTTTCTATTGTCTGACTTTAAATAAAAATATTTCTAATAATACCTGTCTCACAGTGCATTGCTTTGCTTTAATATTAACAAATATTCAGTAGTTAAAGGTGGACTGTCCGGGATCCATGTTCTCATGAGAGTTTCTAAATGGAAAGCCTCCAGGCCTTCCTGAAAGAACATAGCAGTAAGCCATCCTTCAGTTTATCCTTGGTGCACAGAGATTGTACTTTACTTAATCACACAGATTGACAGCATTTAAGGCCCTCTCCTATGTAAGGAAGTGTCTCTTACACTAGCTTAACTTAATTTTCTGTTAAAAAGATCTGAATCTGAGAGATTGCTAGCAAATATAATGCTCAAAGTAGAAAAAGAACTCTTTAGGGTCAAAATAGCTGTGAAAAGAAGAGAAGCAAAAAGCAAAGGAGAAAAGGAGAGATATACTTGTTTGACTGCAGAGGTCCAAAGAATAGCACGGAGAGATAAGAAAGCCTTCCTCAGCGATCAATGCAAAGAAATAAGAGGAAAACAACAGAATGGGTAAGACTAGAGATCTCTTCAAGAAAATTAGAGATACCAAGGGAACATTGCATGCAAAGATGGGCTCAATAAAGGACAGAAATGGTATGGACCTAACAGAAGCAGAAGATATTAAGAAGAGGTGACAAGAATACACAGAAGAACTGTACAAAAAAAATCTTCAAGACCCAGATAATCACAATGGTGTGATCACTCACCTAGAGCCAGACATCCTAGAATGAGAAGTCAAGTGGGCCTTAGGAAGCTTCACTACTAACAAAGCTAATGGATGTGATGGAATTCCAGTTGAGCTATTTCAAATCCTAAAAGATGATGCTGGGAAAGTGCTGCACTCAATATGCCAGCAAATTTGGAAAACTCAACAGTGGCCACCGGACTGGAAAGGTCAGTTTTCATTCCAGTCCCAAAGAAAGGCAATGCCAAAGAATGCTCAAATTACCACACAGTTGCACTCATCTCACACGTTAGTAAAGTAATGCTGAAAATTCTCCAAGCCAGGCTTCAGCAATATGTGAACCATGAACTTCCAGATGTTCAAGCTGGTTTTAGAAGAGGCAGAGGAACCAGAGATCAAATTGCCAACTTCAGCTGGATCATTGAAAAAGCAAGAGCGTTTCAGAAAAACATCTATTTCTGCTTTATTGATTATGCCAAAGCCTTTGACTATATGGGTCACAATAAACTGTGGAAAATTCTGAAAGAGATGGGCATACCAGACCACCTGACCTGCCTCTTGAGAAACCTGTATGCAGATCAGGAAGCAACAATTAGAATTGGACATGGAACTACAGACTGGTTCCAAATAGGAAAAGGAGTACGTCAAGGCTGTATATTGTCACCCTGCTTATTTAACTTATATGCAGAGTACATAATGAGAAATGCTGGGCTGGAAGAAGCACAAGCTGGAATCAAGATTGCTTGGAGAAATATCAATAACCTCAGATATGCAGATGACACCACCCTTATGTCAGAAAGTGAAGAAGAACTGAAGAGCCTCTTGCTGAAAGTGAAAGAGGGGAGTGAACAAGTTGGCTTAAAGCTCAACATTCAGAAAACTAAGATCATGGCATCTGGTCTCATCACTTCATGGCAAACAGATGGGGAAACAGTGGAAACAGTGGTAGATTTTTGTCTTTTGGGGCTCCAAAATCACCACAGATGGTGATAGCAGCCGTGAAATGAAAAGACGCTTACTCCTTGGAAGAAAAGTTATAACTAACCTAGACAGTATATTAAAAAGCAGAGACATTACTTTGCCAACAAAGGTCTATCTAGTCAAGGCTATGGTTTTCCAAGGCTATGGTTTTTCCATCCATCATGTATGGATGTGAGAGTTGGACTATAAAGAAAGCTGAGCGCCAAAGAATTGACGCTTTTGAACTCTGGTGTTGGAGAAGATTCTTGAAAGTCCCTTGGACAGCAAGGAGATCCAGCTAGTCCACTGTAAAGGAGATCAATCCTGGGTGTTCATTGGAAGGACTGATGTTGAAGCTGAAACTCCAATAGTTGGCCACCTGATACGAAGAGCTGACTCATTTGAAAAGACCCTGATGCTGGGAAAGATTGAAGGCTGGAGGAGAAGGGGACGACATAGGATGAGATGGTTGGATGCCATCACCGACTCAATGGATATGAGTTTGGGTAAGCTCTGGGAGTTGGTGATGGACAGGGAGGCCTGGCGTGCTGCGGTTCATGGGGTCGCAAAGAGTCTGACACGACTGAGTGACTGAATTGAGCTGAATTGAGGGTCTAAATAGGATTTCATTGTTCTCTCAGAGAGTAAACTGGTCATTCCTCCCTCTAGAGCAGGAGCAACAAAGAAGTGGCTAGTCACATTTGCCTCAAAGGCCAGGAAACATCATTAAAAGATGTTTTCTGACTTCTGTTCTAACATGTTCAATGGCCAAGGGCTCCCTCTCTGAATTAAGGGAATCAAGTAGATTCGTTGTTGTTGTCCAGTTGCCAAGTCATGTCCAACTCTTTGCGACCCCATGGACTGAAGCATGCCAGGCTTCCCTGTCCCACACCCTCTCCCGGAGTTTGCCCAAGTTCATGTACATTGAATCACTGATGCCATCCAACTGTCTTATCCTCTGTTGCCCCCTTCTCTTTCTGCCTTCAGCCTTTCCCAGCATCAGGGTCTTTTCCAGTGAGTCAGCTCTTCACGTCAGGGCTAAAGTATTGGAACTTCAGCTTCAGTCCTTCTAATGCACAGGCAGGGTTGAATTCCTTTAGGATTGACTGATTTGATCTTGCAGTCCAAGGGACTCTCAAGAGTGCTCTCCAGCACCACAGTCTGAAAGCATTGATACTTCGGTGCTTAGCCCTCTTTATGGTCCAGCTCTGACTTGTGTAGGTGACCACCAGAAAAGCCATCGCTTTGGCTAGATGGAGAGTTTGTCTGCTGAGACTGCCATCTGGACACCGTGTTGAGTCCATGACATAGATGGAGTACCAAGTGCCAGCAGCCGTCCCACATGCGGCTTCAGGAAATGCTGAGTGCCTCAGCCTCCTGCCACATTTAGGGGTGAAACGATGAGAAAGCCCACCTCAGTGATCAACACAAAGAAACAGAGGAAAACAACAGAATGGGAAAGACTAGAGATCTCTTCAAGAAAGTTAGAGATACCAAGGGAACATTTCATGCAAAGGTGAGCACAGTAAAGGACAGAAATGGTAGGGACCTAACAGAAGCAGAAGGTATTAAGAAGAGCTGGCAAGAGTACACAGAAGAACTATACTAAAAAAATCTTCGTGACTCAGATAACCATCATGGTGTGATCAGCCACCTAGAGTCAGACATCCTAGAATGAGAAGTCAAGTGGGCCTTAGGAAGCTTCACTACTAACAAAGCTAGTGGAGGTGATGGAATTCCAGTTGAGCTATTTCAAATCCTAAAAGATGATGTGCTGGGAAAGTGCTGCACTCAACATGCCAGCAAATTTGGAAAACTCAGCACTGGCCACAGGACTGGAAAGGTCAGTTTTCATTCCAATCCCAAAGAAAGGCAATGCCAAAGAATGCTCAAACTACCGCACAGTTGCACTCACCTCACACGCTAGCAAAGTAATGCTGAAAATTCTCTAAGCCAGGCTTCAACAGTGAACTTCCGGATGTTCAAGCTGGATTTAGAAAAGGCAAGGAACCAGACGTAAAATTGTCAACATCCGTTGGATCATTGAAAAACCTAGACAATTCCAGAAAAACATCTACTTCTGCTTTACTGACTACGCCACAGCCTTTGACTATGTAGATCACAACAAACTGGAAAATTCTTAAAGAGATGGAAATACCAGACCACCTTATCTGCCTCCTGAGAAACCTGTATGCAGGTCAAGAAGCAATGGTTAGAACTGGACATGGAACAACAGATTCATTCCAAATTGGGAAAGGAGTATGTCAAGGCTGTAAATTGTCATCCTGCTTATTTAACTTCTATGCCAAGTACATCATGCTAAATGCTGGCCTGGATGAAGCACAAACTGGAATCAAGATTCCTGGGAGAAATATCAATAACTTCAGATACACAAAGGACACCACAGAAAGCGAGGAGGAACTAAAGAACCTCTTGATAAAAGAGGAGGTGAAAAATGTGGCTTAAAATTCAACATTCAAAAAACAAAGATCATGGCATCTGATCCCATCACTTCATGACAAATAGATGGGGAAACAATGGAAATAGTGACAGATTTTATTTTCTTGGGCTCTAAAATTACTGCAGATGGTGACTGCAGCCCTGAAATTAAAAGATGCTTGCTCCTTTGCATGGAAAGCTATGCCCAACATAGACAGTATATTGAAAAGAAGAGACATTACTGACAAACGTCTGTCTAGTCCAAGTTCTGTTTTTTTCAGTAGTCATGTGTGATTGTGAGAGCTGGACCGTAAAGAAAGCTGAGCACCAAAGAATTGATACTTTTGAACTGTGGTGTTGAGAAGACTCTTGAGAGTCCCTTGGACTGCAAGGAGATCCAACCAGTCCGTCCTAAAGGAAATTAGTCCTCAATATTCATTGGAAGAACTGACACTGAAGCTATTCACTCCAATACTTTGGCCACCTGATGCGAAGAACTGACTCATTGGAAAAGACCCTGATGGTGGGCAAGATTGAAGGCAGGAGAAGGGGATGACAGAGAATGAGATGGTTGAATGGCATCACCGACTTGATGGATATGAATTTGAGCAAACTCTGGGAATTGGTGATGGACAGGGAAGCCTGGGGTGCTGTAGTCCATGGGGCACAAAGAGTCAGACATGACTGAGTGACTGAACTGAACTGAATTGTGATCCATTGGTTAAGAATCCATCTTCCAATGCAGGGAAAGTGGGTTTGATCCCTGGTTGGGTAATTAAGATCCCATGTGCTGTGGGGCAGCTAAGCCCATGCACTACAACTGCTGAGCCCACACACTGGAGCTCATGGAGTACAACTAGAGAAAAGCCCATCAGGATTAACAGAAAATCCTGCATGCCACAACTAACACCAAGACAGCCAAATAAATAAATTATATGTACATATTTAAGGTGATTTTTAAACTGAAATCTGATGTCTGAGTGGGCCAGGAAGAGATACATTCTAAGGAATGGTAACAGCTTGTGCAAAGACCCTGAGGCAGGACTTCTGTATCTGAGGAAGTGAAATGAGGCTAGTGTGGTTGGATCAGAATAAGAGAGAAAAGGGTGTGAAAGGCTAAGGTGGAGAAGGAGGCCAGAATGAGATCAAATATGTTTTCACACAGATATTGTTGAGAATTTGGAGGAATTGGTGTAGGAAAAGGAAGCATACAGGAGGGGCTTGCTGATTTGAGTAGAGTCGTTAATGTGTGTCTGGGTTAGAGAAATGCCTCCTACATTCCTACATCTCGTGGGTGCCCAGTTGGCACTTAGCAAAAGCAGCCATCATCAGAAAAGAAACTGGTAGCTGCAGTGGTCATCTAGTCTTGTAAATAAAGTTTTTTGGGACAAGGGCCAGGATTGGAGTGACACAAGCAGTCAGGGCTATGCAAGGGTGGAGTCTGATCCTGTCTTTATTAAAAATGTTGATGTCTTTTTCATCATGCATTTTTGCATTCATTTTGATTCTTAACACTACTGTATTAAAACGTTGAAGTGAAGTGGAAGTCGCTCAGTCATGTCCGACTCTTTGCGACCCCAGGGACTATACAGTCCATGGAATTCTCCAGGCCAGAATACTGGAGTGGGTAACCCTTCTCTTCTCTAGGGGATCTTCCCAACCCAGGGATTGAACCCAGGTCTCCTGAATTGCATGCGAATTCTTTACCAGCTAAGCCACCAGGGAAGCCCATTAAAATGTTGTGTACCTTTAAAAAAAAAAAAAGCCTAATAGAAAAGGATACAGTTAACCTGATTTCTGTAAAATAAATATCAGTTTGTTAGATGAATTGGAGCAGGGAGCAGGACATTTTATGAGGAGGAAAGGGTGAGAGCAAAATACATGGAAGTATGAAATAGAAATATCTATTCAGATGACTACAAGTGACTTTTTCTTACTGGTCTCATAAGGCTAGAGCACAGATGGAAATTAAGTGGAATGGTGTGTCTGTCTGTTTGGGAGGCATGGAGAGTAGATAACATAGATATTTCATGGCAAGTCTGGTAAGTCCTGCAAAGGGTTTTGGACTGTATCTCATATGCAGTTAAGGTCACTGAAGGATTTGAAGCCAAAAGGAGGCATGAATAAAGTTGCCAATCAGAGTGGTTAAAATGGCAACAGCATGGAAGAGATATGCAGTGCAGGTGGCATGAAGCAAAAGGGAGTCAAAAGTCATAAACCGCAAAGATGAAAACTGCAGAAAGGAGGCCAATGGAGAACGGAGTGTCAAGAAGGGAGTAATCATTAGTAATCATTAGTAATCTTGCATGGGTCAAGAACTCTTAAGAGACTGAATTCTGAGATCACTTTTCATCTGACAAGTTGGAAAAAGATGAAAAACTAAGCCAGATTTTTTAAGACTTTATGGATGGTAATAAAACTGCAAAGATAGATTAAATCTACTTATAGAAACATAGTTGTAACTGGAAGGAGAAATTCCAGTGAATGTTACCCAAGAAAAGAGCATTGAACATAAACCGAAGGGAAGGTAGTCCAAAAAGAGAGAGTAAGTACTTCTGCTGGCCAAGACTGAACAAAATATACAAAACATTGGTCTTTAGATATTGGACATTAGGCAGCATAGGACAATGATTTTTGTTTTTTATTGGAGGATAATAACTTTATGGGCTCAGATGGTCAAGAATCTGCCTGCAATGCAGGAGACCTGGGTTTGATCCTTGGGTTTTTAAAAAGATCCCCTGGAGAAGAGAATGGCAACCCACTCCAGTATTCTTGCCTGGAAAATCCCCATGGACAGAGGAGCCTGGCGGGCTACAGTCCATGGGGTTGCAAAGAGTCGGACATGAGTGAGCAACTAAGCATAGCACAATCACTTTATAATATTGTATTGGTTTCTGCTGCACAACAACATGGATCAGCCATAAATATGCATACCTCCCCTCCCTCTTGCGCCTCCCACCCACCCCCAGCCCATCCCATCCCTCTAGGTTGTCACAGAACACCAGGTTGAGCTGCCTGTGTAATACGGCAGCTTCCCACTAGCTAGCTATTTTACACATGGTAGTGTATATATGTCAATGCTACTCTCTCAATTTGTCCCACTCTCTAGGGCAACGATTCTTAACAGGAAAAACAAAAAAGTGAGTCCTTGACTAAGCCAGCTTAATTCCTGGAGAGTTTCCAAGCTGTGGTAACCTGAGGGGGAATCCAGGGAGAAACCAGCGGTCTCAGCATGAGAAGACCGAGTTGGGAGTCCAAGGAACACAATGGAGCTCTAGTTTGTAGGGCAGAGAATGAGAAGATGAGAGATACACAGAGAGAAAGCTCAGAAAGCCACACGTCTTCAGCTGTGTACTCATCAACACATATGTATGAGAAAACTTTCCTGAGGTCATGAAGAGGATGAGAGGAGACATTCCCCAGAGCTTACCACAGAGGTTTCTTGCCATCATCCAGAATGGATAAATCATGTAAGTAAAGTGATATTGGATAAGGCACTCAGAAAAACACTGCTTCAATAGTGAGGCAAAATAAATCCTAGAAGAAATATAGCATTGATCCTATCCAAAAAAAAAAAAAGGCTTAAAAGAACCAGACTGTTTATAGATAAATTAACTGCATCCCAGAGTTCAAGAATACTTACAGGGATATGAAACCCCCCAGCACATATTCAAGTTAAAAGTCACAATGCCTGGCCTCCACTCACTATTACCAGACATGGAAAGAAACAGAAAGTGCCAGGAAGGTTCTGGCAGCTTCCTTAAGTAAGACAAAGCTGAAAGACCTGGGAAACCACAGGATTTTGCAGAACAGAGTACTGGAGAGGAGAAAGCTGCACAGAACTTTGGGGGATCTGCAAAGGTTTCAGGGAGTACTGATGAGTGTATACCTGTGAGAAAACTGCCAGGAGCTGAAAAGGTTGGAGAGAATTGTGTCTAGGGCTAGTACAGAGCCAAGAAAAGCACCTGTTCTCACCAGACAGAATGGAAAACCTCATGATTCACAAAGTGTTGGACAGAATACACAGAAGGGCCTTGCCTCAGAAGGAACTATTTCACCTTAGACTGAACCCTACTCTCATCCCACTTAACAAATCTTAAAAGCAAGACAGAAAATAGGAAACTGTTTCCAAGTAACTGTCTCCCAGAACCAATTCAAGAATATTTATAGGAACACAGAAATAGCCAGCACACCAAGACAAGTGTCTGGCACACAGTAAAAAGTCACCAGACATGCAAAGAATCAGGAAATATTGCCCGAAGTCAGGAGGCAAATGAGTCTATTGAAAGCAATCGAGAACTGACACAGATATAAGAATTTGTAGAGACAAAGATATTTAAAAAACTATTAAAATTGTATCCCACGAGTTCATAAATAAAGGCTTAGGAAATATTTTAAAAGCCAAAGTAAATTTTAGAGCAAATAATATTTCCAGGAATGAAGAGATTGCTTTACTAATGATGAAAGATTTAATTCATCAAAGTGATATAAATGTTTACGCACCTTTAAAAATAAAAGAAGCAACTCTGATAGAACTATAACATAGAAAATTCACAATTACAATTGCAAATTTCAATATCCTACTTTAAAAATTGATAGAACAGGTAGAAGGGAAATCTAAGGACCTCAAAGGCTTGAGCAGCAGTGTCAGTCAAGTTGACCTAACTGGTTTTTACAGAGCACTCCAACTAACAATAGCGTAATGTACTTCCTTTTCTGGTGTACATAGAACACTTGTCATGATAGACTATAATCCAGACCACAACACGAGGCTCAATAAATTTAAAAGGATTATGAACTATAAAGTATGCTTCTTGACCACAAAGTAAATCTTTGGAAATCCCACCCCCCACACACAGATATTCTGAAACTAAGTAAGTACAGTTCCCAATAATCCATGAGTCAGCAAACGATTTTAAAAGAAAATTAGAATGTATAATGAGAAAGGAAAAAGTAAAAATTGGCGGGATGAAGCAAAAGTAGAGCTGAGAAATCTATAGCAGTAAAAGCCTATATTAGAAAAGAATGCCAGAAAACAATGATCTTACCATTGACATTCATAAACTTGAAAAAGAAGAGAAAATTAAAACAGAAGTTACCAGAAGAAAAGAAATGTAAAAAAGAAGGAATTCATGAACTAGAGAATGAATCTTAGACCAAGTCAGCTAAATCAAAAACTGATTATATAAAAAGATAAAACTGATAAATCTCTATATAGACTTATCAGGGAAAGAAGAGCAAAGACAAATGACCAGTATCAGGAATGAGAGAAGTGACCTAAATAAACTGCTGTTTCTGTTTCTGTTTCACTTACACTACTATCCAACTATTCAACTATTAAAAATTTTCCTGAAGAAATGAAAGCATAGAAGGTTTATTTGTTACAACTCCAAGCTGTAAGCAATTCAAATGTCCATCAACAGGTGAGTGGATAGAAAAAGTGTCCTATATCTATATAATGAAATACTACTAGGCAATGAAGAAGAATGAATCATGATATACATTGTATTATGGATATCTCAAAATAGTTATGCTGAATGAAAGAAGCCTGAGGGGGCAAAAGGACACCTACTGTATGAATCTATTTTTACACATGTCCTATATACTGCAAACTAATCTTTTTAATTGAAGTATAATTGATTTATAATATTGTATTAGTTTCAGATGTACAATGTAGTGATTTGATTTCTTTATACGTTACAAAACGATGACCACATTAAGGCTAGTGTCCACCCGTCACCATACAAAGTTATCACAGTATTACGGACTGTATCCCTTATCACGCACATTAAGTCTCTGTGGTTTACTTATGTTACAGTAGAAATTTATGCCTCTTGACCCCCTCACCTGGTTCGCTCATCTCCTCACCCCTCCCCTCTGGTCCTCACCCATTTGTTCTCTGTAACTACGAGAGTCTGCTTTCAGTTTGTTTTGTTTATTTGTCTGTTTTTTTTTTTAGACTCCATGTATAAATGAAACCGTATGTGTTTGTCTTTCTCTATCTGACTTATATCCCTTAGCTTAATACCCTCTGGGTCCATCCATGTTGTTGCAAATGGCAAGATTTCATTCTTTTTTTATGACTGAGTAATACTCCATTGTGTGCGTATATTTATCCATTCATTTGTTAATAGACACTTAGGTTGCTTCCATATCTTGCCTGTTGTAAGTAGTACTGTAGTGAACATAGGGCTGCATATAGCTTTGCAAACTGGTGTTTTTATTTTCTTTGGAAAAATACCTAGAAGTGTAATTGCTGGACATTTACTAGTTCTATTTTTAATTTTTTGAAGAACCTCCATATTGTTTTCCATAGTGGCTGTACCAGCTTTCATTTCCACTGACAGTGCATAAATGTTCCCTTTTCACCACATCCTCACCAATACTTATTTGTTTTTTTTTTTTTTTTTTGATAATAGCCATTTGACAGGTGGGAGGTGATATATATCTTTGTGGTTTTGAGTTGCATTTGCCTGACAGTTAGTGATATTGAATATCTTTTTGCGTGCTTGTTGGCCATCTATATGTCTTCTTTGGAAAAATGCCTGTTCAGGTCCTCTGTCCATTAAAAATTTTTTTTTTATGTTGAGTTGTTTAAATTCTTTGTAGATTTTGGATATTAGCCTGTTCTGCCCGTAGTCTGAGTCCCCGGTCGGGAAAGAAGACTCCACGAAACAATGCAACTCGCAATAGGGGAATTTATTACTGACTCGAGCCAGGGCCTCCCACCCTCACCAGGTGTGTGAGGACGAAAGGCCCCGAGCCCCAGTTCTCTCGGGTATTTATTAGGTCAAAACAAGCAGCAGGTAGTTGGCGCAATCGGATTGGTTACACAGTGGGTAGTTGGCATAAGCAGATTGGTTACACAGTTGCAAGGTAATTTTTGTTGGCCCTACGTGGGGCTTTCAGCTTTCCCTTGATAGGTTCCCTTTCTTCTGGCTAGGCATATGTTGATTGGCTAGCTCCAGGTAGCCTGATAATTATGTTACCCCGGGAAACCAGGCCTACTCCTAATCTAGGCTGCCTGCCATGGCGTTAGCCGTGACAGCCTCACATTTCCCCCCTGTCTTTATACTTTTGTAGAGGAATCTTTTTCGTCACTCTGTGAAATTGACTGATATTGTTGTCTCAATACCATAATTTGGATGGTATTTAGGTGCTCCCTAATAAATGAGACCAGACGGTTTAAAATGCATGGACCAAAGGTCAGTAACAATATTAATACTATGAGTGGACCCAGGAGGGTGGAAATCAAAGTGGTCAACCAGGGGGAACGCTGAAACCAAGATTTAAACCAGCCTTGTTGGGCTTTTCATTTTCTCTTTCACTGGGCTAGTCCCTCTCTTACTTTCTGGAGAGATTTTTGTACCACCCCTGAATGGTCGGTATAGAAACAGCATTTTTCTCCCAGTGTTGTACATAATCTTTCTTGTTGCAGAAACAACAAATCTAAACCTCTCTTATTCTGTAACACTACTTCAGCCAAGAAGCTCAAGGATTCTTGGAGGTGCAAAATGGACTGTTCCCATGGTTTTGCAACCCCAAGCAGTGCAATAAAAAGAGTCAACTCCCCCACACATTTCAATTTGGTTCCGATCCCTTTTTCTCCCTGGGCAGACATAGACATGCACCTGTTCGTAGTACTGTGGGCCTTTTCACTCACAGTTACGGGTGAACAGACCAAAAGAGCCATGGGCAAAGAACTTGGTCAGTTGGTGGGGACCAAACCCATTACTGTCAGCCGCCAGCACGCACAAATCAAAGGTCAGTACTGGCCACCATGTCCCTTTGGGGGCCACGTTGGAGCTCGAATTAAGCACTTGTCCAGTCTCAGGATTGTAGATCACCCAAGTCAGGTTAGCTGACTGATGGGGGTTGTGGCTGGTTGCTCCCGGGACGATGAAAACTGTTATCAGCAGGAGAGTTAAAAGGGCTCTCGTCGTACAAGTTTCAGTTTCAAAGGGTTTGACGGGTGAGGTCTTGCCTCCCATTCTGCTTGCATCTTTTCCTGTTCTTCTGGGGTGGCTTGCCGCACGTGATTGCAGTGAACCTAGGGCCCGATCCCGTCGACCTTAACAGCAGTAGGAGTGGTAAGGAGAACAACATAAGGGCCTTTCTATTTAGGTTTTAATGCTTTAGATTGGTGTCGTTTTACCCAAACCCAATCATCCGGGCCAATATTATGTGAGGAGATGGTCCCCTTGCTTGGACCTTTGTGTATCTCTCGAATTAATTTCCAAACATGGCTATGCACCTTGCTTAATGCCATCAGTGATTGCTGGAATTGTCCCAAGGTAGGGGTGGTAGGCATTTTCTCTCGAATATAGGACACACAGGAGGGGGTCTTCCATACAGAATCTCAAAAGGTGTAAGATTCAGCTTATAAGGGATGTTATGCGCTCGAAAGAGCTCGAAGGGAAGGAGGGTCACCCAGTCCCCGCCAGTCTCTATTGCCAACTTTGTCAAAGTTTTTTTTTAGGGTCTGATTCATTTTCTCAACCTGTCCTGAGCTCTGGGGATTATATTCACAATGTAACTTTCATTTTGTCCCCAGAGCTTGGGCCAGCCCTTGTACAATCTGGCTTACAAAGGCAGGTCCGTTATCCGAGCCCATAGTCACTGGCAGCCCGTACCTAGGCACTATCTCCTCTAAGATCTTTTTAGCAACCACTGTTGCTGTCTCTCCCTTAGTAGGAAAGGCTTTTACCCATCCTGAGAAGGTATCTACCAGAACCAACAGATAGCGATACCTGTACTTGCCTGGTCTTACCTCAGTGAAATCTATCTCCCAGTGTTGCCCTGGCTCTTCCCCTCGGTACCTCGTTCCAGTGTGCTGCCTTTTTTGTCAAGGGAACCTCAGGCAGGCTGTCTGGAGAAGAGTCAAGGTCTTTTTTTTTCTCCCAAGTGTGTAGTTGTGTGCAGGTGTTCACATAGGTGACGACCAGGATGGCAGGCAATATCAGGTTGTTGTTTTGATCTTGGTACCATCTATCTTTGTCATCTTTCTGGAGGGTGGTATCCTCGTTGATCTGGCAGCTGCTTTAAAACCCCTTTGATGGCATGGGGGGTGTAAACCCAGAGATGCTGTCTATATGTCAGCTTGTCGGCATCGTGGACGAGGAGGGCAGTGGCTGCAATAATGCGGAGGCAAGGGGGCCACCCAGAGGCCACTGGGTCCAATCGCTTTGAAAGGTATGCTACCGGCCGCTTCCATGGTCTCCATTGTTGCATCAAGATCCCCTTTCCTATTGTTTGCTTTTCATCTACAAACAGCTGGAATGGCTTATTTGAGTTAGGCAGGGCAAGGGCTGGGGCTTTTAGTAGGACCCGTCTGAGTGTCTGGAAAGCCTGTTTCATTGGCTCAGTCCAAGTCCAGTTTGGGGTCTCTTTACTTCCCTCATACAAGGGCCGGGCCTTCTCAGCAAACCCCATGATCCACAGTCTACAATATCCAACAGTCCCCCAAAACTCTCTCACCTGGCGGGGGGTCTTGGGCTCTGGTATCTGCAATATTGTTTCCTTCATGGCCTGAGTTAGCCACCTTTGCCCCTGCCTGATCTTATACCCCAAATAGGTGACCTCTTGCCCGGATATTTGCGCCTTTTTTGCGCTAGCACGATGTCCTAAGGTGCCTAGAGTCTGTAAGAGGTCACTGGTGGCACGGCTGCATGCCTCCTCTGTGGTTCCAGCCAACATAAGGTCATTCACATATTGCAGCAGGATGACCTCTGGGTGGCGAGTCCAGTATTCACAGAGGTCTTTACTCAAAGCCTCATTAAACAAGGTAGGGGGGTTTTTGAACCCTTGTGGGAGGTGGGTCTAAGTTAGTTGTACTACCAGTTGGACTTCTCCCTCAGTCCACTCAAGGGGAAATATTTCCTGGCTCTGGGCCGCCAGGGGTAGGCTAAAAAAAAGCATCTTTCAAGTCCAACACAGTGTACCAAGTGTACTCAGGCAGTAGACTGCTCAGGAGGGCATACGGGTTGGGGACAGTAGGGTGTATGTCACTCACCCGCTTGTTGACTTCTCGTAGGTCCTGGACAGGTCTGTAATCCGTACTCCTTGGCTTCTTCACCAGTAGTAACGGGGTGTTCCAAGGGGATTGGCACCGCTTGAGAATTCTGGCATCCATGAGCCGTCGAATGTGGGGAGTGATCCCCCACCGAGCCTCCTGGCTCATAGGGTATTGCCTCACCCTCACAGGCGTCGCCTCGGCTTTTAGTTTGATGACGACCGGATGTCTCTGTTTAGCCAGTCCCATTCCTGCTGTTTCTGTCCATGCCAACGGGTATTTGTGGACCCACGGTTGTATATCTGGTGCTATAACCTCTGAGGGCTTAGGCACAAAAAGTCTGTATTCATCTCTTAAAGCTAGAGACAAGACATGTATCGGCTGTCCAAGTCCATCCGTGACTGACATTCTCCCAGGGTCAAAATGGATCTGAGCATTAACTTTAGTCAACAAGTCCCGTCCAAGCAGAGGGGCTGGGCATTCTGGTATCACCAAAAATGAATGGGACACCTGATGGGTCTCCAGATTTACTTTCCATTCTGTGGTCCAAAATATGTTTGTCCCCATGGCTTCCTGCACCAAGCTGGATTTTTTTAGACGTTGGTCCCGGGTTTTGATTTAAAACAGTGTTGGGTGCCAGTGTCCACCATGAAGCCAACGGGTTTCCCCTCTACATGTATGGTTACCCAGGACTCGGGGAGGGGTGTCGAGTCTTTACTCCCCTAGTCCACATATAGAACTCGAGTTCCAGGGGAAATTCTCTCTTCAGGTCCCTCTTAGGGCACTCCTTTTTTAGTGCCCCCGTTCTTTGCAGTAAGCGCACTGATCTTTTTAGGGCCTGCCTTTTTGGTCTCTCTCTCTCTTTTTTTTCCTGTCTGGGGGCCTCGAGGCTCCCTCAATTCTGTTCTGGCCTTTATCCCCCCAAAAAGAATCTTGGCTAGCTCTCTCTGGTTCTTCCGGTTTTCCTTTGCCCTATGTTCCCTATCTTTTTTTCTGATCTTCTCAGGTAGTTCCCTTCCCTCCTGACAAAGTCGTTCCTCCCTTTCTTCTGGGGTCTCCCTATTATTAAATACCTTTTCAGCTGCTTTCAGTAAGTCTTGTATTGTCTGTTCTCCTAACCCTTCTATCTTTTGTAATTTTCTCTTAATATCTGGGGCTGCCTGATTTACAAACGCTAGTAGGACTGCAGCGCGTGATTCCTTAGCCTGGGGGTCCATAGGTGTATATTGCCTAAAGGCTTCCATTAGCCTCTCTAGGAAGGCTGACGGGCTCTCACTGGGCTCTTGCCTTACTAAATTTACCTTTGCCAAATTTGTCGGCTTCCTAGCTGTGGCCCGCAGGCCAGTCATTAGAGTCTGGCGGTACACTCGGAGACGCTCCCTACCTTCCACTCGCTCAAAATCCCAGTTAGGCCGCAACAGAGGAAACCCCTCGTCCACGAGATGAGGCTGGGCGGTTGGTCTCCTGTCGACCCCTGGGACCCGTTTCTGCGCCTCTGCCAGGATTTGCTCCCATTCTTCTGTGTTGAAGAGCACCTGCAACAGCTGCTGGCAATCATCCCAGGTGGGGTTATGAGTGAACAAAATGGGAAAAGGGCCAGTATTGATAGGTTCGCTCTCCATCCGAGTTAGCTGGTCCCACCCAGACGGGGAGTGCCTGTACAGTAGATGAAGGTAACTCTGGGTCCCCATGATCTCGCTCACCCCCACCCCCTCTATTATCTCTTCAGGGTTGGGACTCCCTCACCCCTTCTGATTCATTGAGGAGGGGGGCTCTTTCCCCCGGGGGAACCTGCAACAGAGGAGGGGCATATGGCGGGGGCCTAATTTCCGTCTCCAAGTCAATCAGGTTCCGGTCCGAGGATTCCTGCAAGACCGGTTTTGGGCCCTTATTCTTCTTGACTTCTGGGGGAGTGGGAGTTTCTGTAACCAGGGCCTGTACATTAGGAGAATCAGGGAGTTTGTGAACAAAAGGTTTTAACCATTCGGGTGGATCTTTTACTAGATTTTGTCAGACCATAACATGTGGGACTTGGCTGGGGTGGCCCCAGGTATCAGGAGCCATAACTTTTTTTTTTCACCGCCTGAATAATAGAAGGTTGAAAAGTTCCTTCTGGAGGCCATCTAGCTTGGAAGGTGGGCCACTCTGCAGAGCAAAAGATTATTAATTTACTCTTTGTAACCAGTAGCAACGGATCATACACACTAGCCCTGACCTCCGAGAAATGATCAGTCATGAGAGAGAGACTGAGTAGATTTTCTTTGCCTCATAGTGAGAGTCAGAAGAAAGTCACCGAGAATTACCACCAATAAATCCTATCGGGAGTGGTGGCGGCCAGGAGGTTGGGCTTGTGGTATGCTTTTGGAACTGCTTATGTGCCTGCGTCGTTGCACGGAAGTTTTCTTGCTGGGGGCGGGCACCCTAAGGATTTCTAGCCCGTTCCGTGACCCCCTTATCCTTTCACGGGAGTCTTCTAGTGGCAGGCGCCCTATCGGCTCTTAAGTGCCTGTCCCGTGCCCAAACGGACGGGTTTTTATTTGGCCAGATTCTCGGTTTAGAATATGAGAAAAAAGAAAGGAGTTTCACCCTCTCGGGCTCCCGTTACTGGGGCGGACCTGTTGGGAGGCCTTCAGAATCCGCCAGGGAGTAGCCCTGGCCGGGACTCGTCAGTTGCCTCGACAACTGTCAGCCTGTTCACTGAAACTCCCAGAAACAGAAATGAGGCTCCAAGGCTTTATAGGAAGTAGACAACAACATACCAGAGAACAAAGAGACAGGAGACAATGCCGGCAGTTATACAGAAAAACACACAGACAGACAGACATCGGCCGACAACACAGATCCTCTGGAACAAGGGTCACCTTACCGTATGGCGTCCACTGTTCCCCAGATATGGGCTTAGGAGAGGAGGTTGCCTTCTCGCAGAGCTGACTGCTTCCCAGCACGCTCGCTGGCCTTGGCCTCACGCCAGCCGGAACGGCTAGTCCGTTCCCTTATGGAAAGCTTTCCCTAATGCCAGACAGCTTCCCGCTTCACAGTGGGGCCTCGGCTTTACTCTGGACTTTTTCTAAACCTGCCTGAGCACCGGTGCTATTACCTGTCTTTTTCCCCTTTGTTCCAAAGAGCGTTCTTCCCCGGTCAAGGGATCCCGGACGAGCCCCCAAATGTTCTGCCTGTAGTCTGAGTCCCCGGTTGGGAAAGAAGACTCCACGAAACAATGCAACTCGCAATAGGGGAATTTATTACTGACTCGAGCCAGGGCCTCCCACCCTCACCAGGTGTGTGAGGACGAAAGGCCCCGAGCCCCAGTTCTCTCGGGTATTTATTAGGTCAAAACAAGCAGCAGGTAGTTGGCGCAATCGGATTGGTTACACAGTGGGTAGTTGGCATAAGCAGATTGGTTACACAGCTGCAAGGTAATTTTTGTTGGCCCTACGTGGGGCTTTCAGCTTTCCCTTGATAGGTTCCCTTTCTTCTGGCTAGGCATATGTTGATTGGCTAGCTCCAGGTAGCCTGATAATTATGTTACCCCGGGAAACCAGGCCTACTCCTAATCTAGGCTGCCTGCCATGGCGTTAGCCGTGACAGCCTCACAAGCCCTTTATCAGATATACTGTTGTTAGTGTATGAAAATGCAACAAATTTCTGTTATATTAATTTTGTATTCTGCAAATTACTGAATTCATGTGTCAGTTCTAATAGTTTTTTGGTGGTGTCTTTGGGATTTTCTGGGACTTCTCTGGTGGCTCAGATGGTAAAGAGTCTGCCTGCAGTGCAGGAGACACAGGTTCAATCCCTGGGTCAGGAATGTCCCCTGGAGAAGGGAATGGCTACCCACCCCAGCATTCTTGCCTGGAGAATTTCATGGGCAGAGGAGCCTGACGGGCTACAATCCATGGAGTTGCAGAGTCAGACACAACTGAAGTGACTTGGCACAGCACAGCACAGTCAATCTCATCTTTAAGTGACAAGGCAGATCCATCATTATAGGGACACTGAGGGGAGACACCGAGGGGTAGGAGAGAATAAGGACATTCCTGGGGTTATGGATATATTCATTAGAGCTTCCTTGGTGGTTCAGCGGTAAAGAATCTGAATGCAATGCAGGAGACCTGCCTTTGATCCCTGGGTTGGGAAGATCCCCTGGAGAAGGAAATGGCATCCCACTCCAGTATTCTTGCCTGGAGAATCCCATGGACAGAGGAGCCTGGTGGGCTATAGTCCATGGGGTTGCAAAAGAGTCAGACATGACTGAGCAAACAACAAATATTTTCATTATCCTGACTGCGGTGATGGTTGACTGGGTGTATATAAGGCAAAACTCAACATATTGTATTTTTTTTTTAATGGAAAGAAATTGCTTTATATACTGTAAATCTGAGCCATGATCCCACTGGATTATGGGAAATTCAGCCTCATCTAGTGTTAGCCCTCCTCCCTGTGGGCAGCACCAGAATCTAAGAGGCTGGCATGGTGTCCCACAGACAAGCAGGACCTCAGCCCCCAGGGCACCCCTGCTTCTGCGTCTGCAGTCCCTGTCTGTGGTCCCCTGCTCCAGACTCGGTTCTGCACCGCTGACCTGCGCGGCTCAGCTCCTGGGGTGAAGGTGGCTGGGCTCCTCACTCTCCTTTTCCTCCCTCCTTTACCAAACAGGTTTTGTGAAAGACGCTGAGAATTGGAAAATACCCACTGGTTGTCCAAAACCATAACACCCTGCTCCTCCTCTCTGCCCCAAATGCTAAACCCACATTCACCAGATCATAGCTCAGGGCCTTCAGATTCACAGCTCTTGCCTCCTATTCTAAAACAACACATCTTCAGTTTTCCCACACCTTGGGAATCTGAACACTGCCAAGTTACTCAACCTAGGTGTGCTCTGACTGACTGCCAAGCTAATCCATACATCTTTTAGTTCCTGGTCCCTAAAGAACATACTGTGGCAGTTCTCGCATTGAAATTTCTTAATAAAGGCTTCAGATAATGGGGCCTGAATGTTTTTTCCTACATCCCTTCACAATCTACATTTGAGGTTCCTTTTGAACCCAGAAAGCTAAATATCCTTCCCAGGAGGACAGCAGTCTCACCAGGAACCCAGAGCTGTCCCCTTAACCAAGAATGCTGCTGGACAGGTCTGCCCAAGGCCTGGTCCTGACCACCCTGCACCCATGCAACCCCCCAGTCACCCTGTTTCCCTACAGGCTGATTTGGCCTAACAGGCACTTCCCAGGGGCTCATGGAGTCCTGGGGCCAGTGCACACAAGCTGGAGAATACCATTTAGCTTTTGCAATGCTTTTTAAGCCAGGGCTGTGAGTGTCAGGGGCCCTTTAGTGCTGGTTTTTCGCAGGCCCAGCTCATCACAGACCAGGTTTGAGGTTTCTTGAAGTCTGTGCCTTAGCAGTTTTCCTCTCCACTGCACGGAGAAGGCAACAACTTCTGGTTCCTCTGGGTCTGGGGAAGTTTGTCTGAAAACCTGGATGAGAGAAAGATGGTTAAGTACTAGGAGATGCTGTGTACTCTGTTAAGTACTAGGAGACGCTGTGTACTCTTTCCTGGTGTTGGCCGATCGGAGTGATGTTGGGGCTGGTTTTCTGATATTCTAGATCTAATTTAATGGAGAGCAAGGAATCATGAGTGGAGAGGTCCTCTGAATCGGAGCCCACTCATTCTTAACGCAGCAGCATAACAACAGAGCAAAGGATCTTGTCTATCATAATAGAATGTTCTGGGACAGTAGTCAATTAAAAAACATTCTATGACCCAAATTCTGCCTCATTCTGGATCTTGCTTTATTCATTTTGCTTTATGCAAACAACCCATGGGTCTTTGGCCAGCAGCCTAAGCAGAGTCAGGATGCAGGTGCACACTGCAGGCATGCAGCCTCACTCGCAGGTTCTGCACTCAGATGGTCTGGGCACTGGAACTTGGGGTCTGGCCCTGCCCTGGGTGATGCTGCTGGATCAGTGGGAGTCTGTGGCTGTGGCCGTGCTGGCTTGCTGGCAGGACAGACACGGATCCACACGACCAGTCCTGAGCTTTTCTGTCAGCCTTCTTCATAGTCAAGAAATTCTGGAAATTGTAGTTCAAACACATTTTTCAGGGAGGCGGGGGGCGCGCGCACGCACCGCACACGGCCACGGCCCACACAACGACCGTCGGGTCAAACACATTTTTCAAATGCTTTTCACTGTCTATTTTATGTACTCTTTAATTTTAATTGGTACAAATAAAGAGACAAAGCAATAAAAAAAATCAGACTCAGATATAAGCCACATGTTGAAACCATCAGATAGGAAATTAAAAATAGCTATGATTAATGTATTAATGACCTTAGTGGAACAAGTTGGAAGTCCTTCTTACAGGATTGATATATTAATGACTTAGGCAGAAAAAGTAGACAAAATGCATAAACAGATGGAGAATTTTAGCAGAGACACAAAACTACTAGAAATAATTAAATGGAAATGCTGAAATGAAAAAAAATAGATGGCAACAAATGGAAGAATGCTTTGATAACTCATCAGTAGACTGGACACAGCTGAAGAAAAAGTCAGTGAAACTGAAGGTAGGTTGATAGAAATTAGCCAAACTAAAGCACACAGGAAATCAGGTAACAGGTTTCGGTCAGAAATGAAGTTGAATTTAGTAACTAGGAAGCTGGTAGAGTTTCCTAGCGAATGCTGCAATTTACCATGTTCCTCTCAGCCTGTGAGCTGGTACATGGTCCTGCGAGTGTGTACTCTATGCCAACGTTCACCTACCTATAAAGACTTGCGGCTTCTGTAACCCTCACAGGCTTAGAGACGGCACAGAGGAGCTGCTGTGCATTTTCCACCAGGAGCTCTTCAGAGGACTTGGTTCTTGTCAGGGAGGCTTTTACACTTGGGAGTTGGCAGGAGGAAAGCAGTTAACATGACACCAGGTAAGAGGCATAATCTCAAATAAATACCAGAATTTACAAAGTAAGCCTCTTCCAGGAGACTAGGATGCCTTTGTGGGGACTATTCAGAGAAAGTTCTAAAGGTATAACTTAATATTTTAACATCACATTTTTATTTTGACACTAAAAAAAGTATGACTCATAATATCTTGAAGTTAACAAGAAGTATTTTTTTGTTTTTGTTCAAGTCTAGTTGATGCACAATATTATGTTACAGGTGTACAGTAGAGTGATTTATAATTTTTAAAGGTTATACTCCATTTATAGTTATTATAAAACATTGGCTATAGTCCCATAGTTTATTTTATACATAATAGTTTGTACCTCTACTCCCCTACCCTTATATTGCCCTTACCTCCTTCCCTCTCCCCATTGGTAACCATTAATTTATTTTCTATATCTGTGTGTCTGCTAAGAAGTATTTTTAATGAAAATAACTGAAGAGAATGTGAAGAATAAATGCCAACATCCATATGTAATGAAAGTGAACAAGAAATTTTGTTAGAATTGCATTTAGTACTTAAAGTAAAAGTTGTAATCAAAGATAAGCCTGGTGATTCTGTGTTTTTTTTTTTTTTTTTCATTTATTAGTTGGAGGCTAATTACTTTACAATATTGTAGTGTTTTTTGCCATACATTGACATGAATCAGCCATGGATTTACATGTGTTCCCCATCTTGATCCCCCCTCCCACCTCCCTCTCCATCCCATCCCTCTGGGTCTTCCCAGTGCACCAGCCCTGAGCACTTGTCTCATGCATCCAACCTGGGCTGGTGGTCTGCTTCACCCTTGATAGTATACTTGTTTCAATGCTGTTCTCTCGAAACATCCCACCCTCGCCTTCTCCCACTGAGTCTGAAAGTCTGTTCTGTACATCTGTGTCTCTTTTTCTGTCTTGGACATAGGATTATCGTTACCATCTTTCTAAATTCCATATATATGTGTTAGTATACTGTATTGGTGTTTATCTTTCTGTCTTACTTCACTGTGTATAATGGGCTCCAGTTTCATCCATCTCATTAGAACTGATTCAAATGTATTCTTTTTAATGGCTGAGTAATATTCCATTGTGTATATGTACCACAGCTTCCTTATCCATTCGTCTGCTGATGGGCATCTAGGTTGCTTCCATGGCTATTATAGACAGTGCTGCGATGAACACTGGGGTACATGTGTCTCTTTCAGATCTGGTTTCCTTGGTGTGTATGCCCAGGAGTGGTATTGCTGGGTCATATGGCAGTTCTATTTCCAGTTTTTTAAGGAATCTCCACACTGTTCTCCATAGTGGCTGTACTAGTTTGCATTCCCACCAACAGTGTAAGAGGGTTCCTTTTTCTCCACACCCTCTCCAGCATTTATTGGGGTGCACGTGTCTCTTTCAGATCTGGTTTCCTCGGTGTGTATGCCCAGAAGTGGTACTGCTGGGTCATATGGCAGTTCTATTTCCAGTTTTTGAAGAAATCTCCACACTGTTCTCCATAGTGGATGTACTAGTTTGCATTCCCACTAACAGTGTAAGAGGGTTCCCTTTTCTCCACACCCTCTCCAGCATTTATTGCTTGTAGACTTTTGGATAGCAGCCATCCTGAGTGGTGTGCAGTGGTGCCTCACTGTGGTTTTGATTTGCATTTCTCTGATACTGAGTGATGCTGAGCATCTCTTCATATGTTTGCTTTTTAAAGGTATGTGACTGTGCCGACCTTAGCTGATGCCCGTGGGCTCTGCGCTGTCGCATCAGGGTCTAACTTGCCAACCAGGGCCCCTGCACTGTGAGCACGGACTTCTAACCACCGAGCCACCAGGGAAGTCCCAGCCTGTTAGTTCTTAACTGAATCACACACTTCAGTGATATTTGCTTTAAACTGAGTGTAACTAAATGTAGTGAGACAAGTGATTTTTCAGCAATGAAAATGAAGGTGCTATCTATAAAATATATAAACAAGGACCTACTATATTACAGGGAGCTGAGCTCAATATCTTGTGATGACCAGTGGTGGAAAAGAATATGACAGAGATAGATGGATGTAACTGAGTCACTGCTGCACACCTGAAACTCACACAAATTGTAAATCAGCTACATCTCAATAAAAAATTAAAAAGAAAATGAAGATGTCGTGAAACATAAGTGACTAACTTTGGCAAAAATCTCAGAACTTCCGGATCCTTTAGAGTACTGAGAGCTTGATAAATATACCTGTGTTAATCACACCTTTTTATTTTCTGTATTTCTGATGTTCTACATTAGCCAAGGTGGCTCAGAGAGTAAAGAATCTGCCTGCAATGTGGGACACACAGGTTCAATCCCTGGGTCAGGAAGATCCCCTGGAGAAGGGAATAGCTACCCACTCCAGTATTCTTGCCTGGAGAATCCCATGGACAGAGGAACCTGACGGGCTATACAGTCCATGGGGTTACAAAGAGTCAGACATGACTGAGCAACTAACACTTTCAGAAGTAGTAAACCACTTGGCTACAAGTGCACTTAAACATGCAAACCAATTGATCCCAAGCTCACACCCTCAACCATCTTCATTATGGGGCTCTTACACTCCCCAGGGCCACTATTCCCTTACCCTAATCAGCCTGGGCAGTTCCTCCCCGCCCCGCCACAGAGCCATTTTCTACCTGGAGAAAATCTGGAGCTGGCTGCTCATTGTCTCAATCTGGTCTACCACACACAGGAGCTCCTGGGGACATCTGTGGTCTACACAGTTCTTAGCAACGATATGGATAAGTTTGGCGAAGGTCTGCCCCAAAGTTGCAATTTTTCTAGCAGAGGCAATGAGCTGATCTTTGGTCTGTACCAAAAGAAGGGAAAGAATTAGAAGTAGGTAGAGGTGTGGCTTTGATCCTTGGGTGGGGAAGATCCCCTGGAGGAGGGTGTGGCAACCCACTCTAGTATTCTTACCTGGAGAATCCCATAGACAGGGGAGCCTGGTGGGCTACAGTCCATGGAATCACACAGAGTTAGACAGGATGGAAGTGACTTAGCGCTCACACACACGCAGAGATAAGAGACCACCAAATGCTATCTTCCTACATGAGTTTCAACGTGTGTAGGAGGACAGTATAGGCAGAGAGTTCTGATTGCCAGTCCACCACCTACCTTTATCATACATATTTTTTAAAAAATTGAAGTATATTCTCCATAAATGGAAGAGGAAATGACAACCCACTTCCAGCATTCTTGTCTGAAAAAACCCATGGAGAGAGGAGGCTGGTGGGCTACAGTCTAGGGGTTGCAAAGCGTCAGACACAACTGAAGTAACTTAGCATGAATACAGGTAAACACCTTCACAGGTCTTCCCTGAGAAATCGGTGACAAATGTAAACATCCAAAACTCACTTGGCACAACTGGCTTCAGCTCCAGAATGAACACACTTGGTTGTTCATTGATGAACATCCACGGGATGTTTTGGGAAAACCCGAACGAACTTCTTGGCCAATCCAGTATTGCATTTGGTCTAAAACCATGATCTCCTGAATTTGTGCCACAGGCTTTAAGACCAGTCACTCTGGGTTAATAAGAAGCTTATTCTCCTGAAAACCACAGAATGAGATGGTTCAGGCCCGTGTGTCCGTGGGGAGCTGCTGAAGGGAGCCTGGCCGAGCCCCCTGGTCTTGATCTGGACTTTCTCCACGGGAGCTGTGGCCTATGTGAGCTCAGCGATAGCTCTCAGCAGGCCCAGGGCAGAAGTGAGGCCCCTGAGAAAGGCCAGGTGTGGAGAAAACGCAGCTCGAAGGAGATCTTGGCTTGACCAGAGGGGCAAAGGACAGCAGTGATGCGTAAAGCTGGGAATTGATAAATAATGTGTTAGTGACAGAAGCCACCTCCTACCTGATTCGAAATTTTGATCATTTTGGACCTTATTTTTCTTCACTTGAAAAGAGAAATTTGGACAATATCAGCAGTTTCCTTTCTTTATCTTCTTAAAAACAAACCAAAACAACAACAGAACACTTTATTCAAATAAAATCTTAGGCACTTCACTGGTGGTCCAGGGATTAAGAATCTGCCTTGTAATGCAGGGGACGAAGGTTTGATCCCTGGTGGGGGAACCAAGATCCCACATGGCTCAGGGCAGCTAAGCCCATGCTCTGCAGCAGTGACTGAGTCCTTGCACTCCGGAGCCCATGGCTCACAGCTAGAATCCCTGCACCAGCAACGAAAGATCCCACATAAATAAAATAAGTAAATAAATACTTTTAAAAAGGTTTTAACAAAGATCTTAAACATAATGGTAAATGTTGAGGCAACTAATACAGATAAAAGATGGGTTATTCCAGCAAATGTGAAACTCGAACCAAAACTTCAGCTGCTTGTCTGGGATGAGCAGATAAGCGGCCATAGGAAAGTAGATGTAGCTTGGAAAAGGAAAACCCAGGAAATGTTACAGGTCCTGTTTTAGCCACTCTGTAAAGACAGGATGGACCCTTCCTCTGAGAATCTGGTTTGGATGATACCAATCATGAAGCACGAAGGTATAAAAAAGCCTTGTTACACAGATGATGAAGGTTTGAGGGGAGAGTGAGAAGGGCAGGCTCCTAACCAGCCTGCCAAGGCTTGAGAGAACAAGGAAAGGAGACTGGCCTGGCTTTGCTGTGGGCAGGGGATGGGGCCAGGGTGAGGGTCTCCACGCTCAGTCAGGGCTCGTGTGGTCTGAATGTCCAGCTGGCACCAAAGGAGACCATGCCTGGGGTTTTTTGTTTACTTGCCCTTTTGGAGCTCAAGGAGGAGGAGGAGTGGGTGGGGCTTGAAAGCTGTCAGCTGTCACTTCTGACCTAATGCCTTCAGGGTAGCTGTCCCCATGAGAAACTGAGGTGGACCGGAGTTTGGAGAAAGATGAGGGCAGTGTCTGTGGTGGTAAGGCTGGGATGGGAGCTGCTGGGTTTCCCTTTGCAGTCACCTAGTCTGGAGGTGCCCCCTCCTCTACCCCTTGGGCCTAGCCGTGGGTTTGGGACCACTAGTTAACCTGGCAGACCTGTGCTGGGAGGCATTTTCTAAATGGCTCTTGATGCCATCCTATCTCTTCCCTTCTAGTGCTCACATTCAGTAAATGGACTTTTTTTTCAGTGTTGGTGGGTTGATGGTAAACGATGCTCAACTACACTGAACCAAGAAAAGGGCTAAAGACATTTGCAGCAACATGGATGAACCTAAAGACTGTCACACTGAAGTAAGTCAGCCTGAGAAGGAGAAATATCATATGACATGCCTTACATGTGGAATTTAAAAAGAAAGGATACAAATGGACTGACTTACAAAACAGAAAGAGACTCACAGACTTGCAGAATGAACTTACGGTTGCAGGCGGTGGGAAAGGACGGAGAGAAGGGATAGTTAGGGAGTTTGGGATGGACAGGCACACACTGCTGTATTTATTTATTTATTTATTTTTTTGGAATGGAACTGAACTGATATATTCTTTATTGAAAGTGGGATGTTTAAATATCCCACTTTAATTATATTCCTATCCATTTCTCTCCTTAATGTTTTCAATATTTCTTCATATATATGGATTTTTTGATAGCACACTGCTGTATTTAAAGTGGATGACCAACAAGGACCTGCTGTGCAGCACGGGAGCTCTGCTCAGTGTTATGTGGCAGCCTGGACGAGAGGGGAGTTTGGGGAGAATGTGTGTGCATGCTAAGTCGCTTCAGTCGTGTCTGACTCTTTGTGGTCCAATGGACTGTAGCCCACCATGCTCTTCTATCCATGGGAGTGGGCTGCCATGCCCTCCTCCAGAGGGTCTTCCTGACCCAGAGATCAAACCTGCGTCTTTTTTGTCTCCTGCATCAGCAGCTTGGTTCTTTACCACTAATGCCACCTGAGAAGCCCTTTTTTGGGGAAATGAATACTTGTGTATGTATGACTGAGTCCCTTTGCTGTCCACCTGAAGCTATCACAACATTGTTAACAGCTATACCCCAATACAGGATAAAAAGTTTATAAAGAGGGAGGGGGCTAAAGAGAATGACAGTAGCTGACTTAGGGTTGAAGTTGGCTGGTGGAACACAGCCCCTGACCTCCAGGATGTGCTGGGCTGAATGGCCATTCTTCAGAAACCTGCAGCCCTGTTACCACTATGTTGGGGGAATTTTTATAGACATAAATGGTCCCTTCAGTTCATCCTCTGGGATATGAAAGAGTCCTTGACTTTACTAAGTTGCAACTCCTGGCAAATCATCTTCCCTGATGAACCAAGACAGTGTCTCAGTAATGAGCCCACAGGAGGAGGGAAGAGAGAAATGAGGGGAGCTCTATGATACCCCCAGATAGAGAAGATGGCATCTAAAAGTGCTATGTGCCCCACAGCCCTGAGCACGGCCCGCCCCCCTTTCCTGGGAGCGGCCTGGCTGTCCTGGCTCCTGTGGGCCACAGCTGGGACTCCTATCTCCCCAGGAGTGCCCCATCCTCCCGTCACCCTTTGAAGGTCAAGTACTGAGATGCATCCTCCCCTCCTCAGACTCTGAGCCACCAGGAGCACCTCTTTGGCCATCTCCTGGGTGATCTGGGTGATTCTGTTTCCACTGTTGGTTGTGGCCGTCCTCTGGGAGAGGTGGGTCCATTTCTGCCTGCAGCCAGGCTGGGCAGCCGGGGTTGCCACTCTGCTGCTGCTGTAGAGAGGACAGGGTGGGACTGAGGACATTCCAGGAGCTCAGACCTTTGGACTGCAGTGGGGGTGTTAATGGCCTTTTAATCGTTTTTAAAAGTTATTTTACTTTTTGGCGGTGCTGGGTCTTTGTTGCTGTGCTCAGGCTTTCTCTGTTTGTGAAGAGCAGGGGCTACTCTCTGCTCAGTGTGTGGGCTTCTCATTGTGGTGGCCTCTCTTGTTGCAGAGCCCAAGGCTCCAGGGCGCTAAGGCTCAGTCAGTGGGGCACTGACTTAATTGCCCCTCGGCATGCGGGATCTTCCCAGACCAGGGATGGAACCCATGACCCCTGCATTGGTAGGTGGATTCTTAACCTCTGGACCACCAGGGGAGTCTGCTTCTCCACCATTTTTAAGAGTGGGAATCAAGAGGGTATCCTGATCGCCACATGCCAGTGGCTCTTGACAGTCTCCTGCAAATACTTAGGAAAATACTGAGAAGAGGAAACAGTGAATCCCTATTAATTCTGTGCTCCATGCATCTGGAATCTGCATCTACTGCCACCCAGCAGACTGAATCCCAGTATAGTTAAAACATCACGTTTTCTTTCCCTCAGTGAATTTTCAGGCCTTACCTGGGAGAAAGGAGAATCTCTACCTTCTTGAAGAAATTCAGGAACCCTTGACCTGTCAATTATTCTATGTGATAGGATTTTACGGTTCTGATATGAATAATTATTTTCCCCCATTAACTTGCTTGTTATTTTCTAGTGAGAAAAACTCCCAGAAGTGGAAGAGACTGTGTTGTTCTTTTTTGGATGCCGAGTGGGGCCTCCCCTAAGCCTTTTCCAGACTCTGGAATTGAGATGAGATGCTCTGCACTTGAAGGTAAAATGTTAGTCCCTCAGCTGTGTCCACCTCTTTGGGACTGTAGCCCACCAGGCTGCTCTGTCCGTGGGATTATCCAGATAAGAACACTGGAGTGGGTTGCCATGCCCTTCTCCAGGGGATCTTCCCAACCCAGGGATTGAACTTGCATCTCCTGCATTGGCATGTTACCGCTGAGCCACCAGGGAAGGTAAATCCAAAAGCGAGTGGCTTTGATCGTCCCTCGGCCTCACCTGCCAGATCCTGAGCTCCTGGATGCAGATGGGAAGCAGAATAGGGGTGGAAAAAACCTTGGCCTTCCTGTGCCCCAGCCTCTCCTGCACGACCCCAGCATAGCACACTGATTCCTCAGGAGGGCCACAGCGTGATTGTTGGAGAAGTGCTAGTGTGATAGCAAATTCTATTTAAGTTGGGAGATGCACATTCATGATTCCATTGATCTGAGGCTGTATATGTAGCAAATATTTCAGCAGGAGGAGAATGGAAATCAAAGGGTAACTGCTCCGGGCGTATGCCCCCTTCACCCCCAACTTCTTGGCCACTCTGTTCAGTCTTCGTCATGCTCTTCTCACTGCCAAGCATGCAGGAAGGTCACTGGGCTAACAATGCAGAATCAGGAGACCAATGGCCCAAGGAAGAGTTGGGTGAATTGCATCCATTGGCTCTAGCTGTAGAGCTCAGGTGGGTGTTTATGTGAGCTTTTGCCGTGTAACAGACGAGGGGACATGTGTGAGTCTGGGGCCAGGAGACCATTGAGGCTGGGGTCTGGGTGACCCGCCTGGGACGTGGGTCCCCAAGCTTGGCCCTGGAGCAAGCAGAGGCAACAGCTGCCAAGCATGGCGGGAGAGTCCTGATCACTCAGGTTCAACTCAGAAGTTGTCCAGAGGCTGAGAAAAGCAACCAGCCAGGTGGATGGATGGCTAGAGGCAGTGCAGGGTATCCATAGGGATGGATTCACTATAGACTGTTTTCCTCTCCGATGATTAAGTATTAATTTCTACATTGAGAGCAAAGATGAGCACAGGTATGCACACTGCTGCCTCTGCCACCCTGCCACCCTCAGACTCACAGACACTTGCAAACCAGAGCTATTTGGAGCTATTATTGCCTGGAATGTCTTTCCTATCCTTCCTGGAAAATGCACATCCCAACTTTCTTTGAAGCTCAACTCAAGACCACACTGCTTTCAGGACATATCTAGCATATTTGCTCCATCCTTCCCATGACCATTTCGCCCCAAATTTGAATGTTGTCAGCACTTCTTGGCTTTTCTAGCATGTTAACAAGCAGTCTAAATCACTCGCTGTGCACCTGTCATGCCCCAAACACCATGCTTGTCCTGAAGGATCTAAAGATGAATCAGATGAAGTCCTGGAACTTGCGTGGCTAACAGTTTAGACTTTCTGTGCCAGTGCATACTGGGAAGTCACCTGGCTTTTTTTGTGTTTCATCTTCAATAATTCCCCACCCTCCGAAAACTGTTGACCTTGTTTTAGACAGATTGGGGTGCCCCTGAATGCTGGGAGGGGCAAGCTAGAGCCCTTCCTGGAGACGGACCTATACACTGAGGGCCAGCAGGCTGCCCAGATGGGGTGCCAGAGTAGGTGACACAAAGAGAAAGGAGAGAAGGCAACTAAGAGTCAGCCGCAGTGACTAAAAGCAAGGGCAAAAATGGCAAGTATGCGATTTCGTGGGCCTTGAGCTAAGGGATAGGAAACGAAATATTCGACTCATGTCTCATAGTCGACTCTCAGGGACCATAGGCATCCAAAACAGAAAGTGTCTCCAGGCTGTGTGAGAGTGAAGAAGGCGAGGACTCTGTTGGAGAGCCCACGGCGGGAATAAGGGATGTCCAGGTTAGGAACTCTCCCGGCAGTCCAGTGGCTAAGTCTGCACTTCCAGCGCAGGGGCCCAGGTTCGGTTCCTGGTCGAGGAACTGTGATTCCACACACCGCCATTAAAGATCTTGTGTGCTGCAACTAAGACCTGGCACAGCCAAATAAATTAAAAAGGAAAAAAATAATTTCTGGGTTGTGACAAGTGTCTAGAAGATGCACGAGCTCATTTCCAAGGCCTCAGGGGCTCCCTGTTTGAAGTGATACTCTGGGCCATGTGGAGGGCGTCTGTGACCCCCTCTAGGGAGTGGCCAGGGGAGCAGAAATTTATGGATGGTGACTCTCCATTCTCCAGTTGCCATCCTGCCAGGGGTAGCTCTCCAGACAGGACCTCTGTCCCCCTGTCTCCAATGCACTGAGCGTGTGTGTGTGTGTGTGGAGTGTGAGGCCTGCTCTTCACCCTGGGAGAAGCAGCCTGCAACAGGAGAGAGGACAGGAGCAGTAACAGGGGCTGAGTGAGCCTGCTCTTCTCGCTGTCTGATGCTGGCCAACCTGGGAGGTCAGTTCTGGGAAATGCTTGTGTCGGAGGCTTTGATGAGAGGGGGATTGTGTCGGGTGAACTCAGAGAAACAGAATGTGTTATCAGTGAAGTCAGTGACACAGAGGGATGGATAAAGAAGATGTGGTTTATGTACATAATGGAATACTGCTGGTGGTGGTGTAGTTGCTAAGTTGGGTCCAACTCTTGCGACCCATGGATTGTATCCTGCCAGGCTCTTCTGTCCATGGGATTTTCCAGGCAAGAGTACTGAAGTGGGTTGCCATTTCCTTCCTCAGGGGATCTTCCTGACCCAGGAGTCAAACCCTGGTCTCCTGCATTGCAGGCAGATTCTAAAAGGAACTAAGTCGGGTCATTTGCAGAGATGTGGATGGAGTTAGAGACTATCACACAGAGTGAAGTAAGCCAGGAAGAGAAAAGCAGACATTGAACATTAACCCATACATGTGGGTCTAGAAAAATGGAACAGATGATCTTAGTCACAAAGTAGAAATAGAGACACAGACATAGAGAACAAACGTAAGGAAAGCAGGAGTGGGCGGAACTGGGAGATTTGGATTGACATATATACTATTGATACTATGTATAAAATCGATGGACTTCCCAGGTGGTTCAGTGTAAAGAATCCGCCTGCCAATGCAGGTGTCAGTTTGATCTCTGGGTGAGGAAGATCTGGAGAAGGAAATGGCAGCCCACTCCAGTATTCTTGCCTGGGAAATCCCATGGACAGAGCAGTCTGGCTAGAGTCCGTGAAATCACAAAAGAGTCAGACACAGCTGAGCGACTGAACAACAACAAATTCACGATTACACCTCACAAAATGCAGGAGAATGATGCTTTCCCCAGCCCAGCACTACTGATACTACCTATGAAACAGATGACTAATGAGAACCTGCTGTATAGCACAGAGAACCCTGCTCAGTGCTCTGTGGCGACCTAAGTAGGAAGGAGATCTGAAAACGAGGGGATATATGTACAGCTGATTCACTTGGCTGTGAGTAGAAACTAACACAATATTATAAAGCAACTATACTCCAATAAGGACATTGATGTAAATATTAAATTCAGAAAATAGTGGTAAGTACAAAGAAACCGGGAAAAAAGCACGTGTCAGAAAGACTCAACAGAAAAACAGGTCAGGAGGAGCCTACAGGATGTCTGAATTCGTGAGACCAGGAGCCGTGGATCAGGAGAGCTGAGAAGACAGTTGGAGTGAGCCAAGAGGTGTGGGCTGTGAGGGAACTGTGCCTGCCCCCTCCCAGCTGGTCTGGGAGTAGTGCCATGCGCACGGTAATGACATTTTCATGAGAAAAATGAAGTAGAGAATAATTGGGTGGAGAAACACATGGTCTGGTCAGCTTTATCTTGGGAGAAAGCCCAGGGAAAGGTGTGGGAGCGTCTGTGCAGCCAAGGACAAGGTCAGGAAGGGGGCAGATCAGGCTGTGTCTAGCATGAGGGGCTGAGCATGTCTGCCTGGGAACTTCTCAGGTGGACACCGCCAACCTACGGCGCCTGCCGTGTTGGTGAGGGTGAATCGAATGTCTGGGCTCCACACTGCCCGGCACTGTCTGCTGCCACGGAAGGGAATGGCCATGCATGGACGGTGTTCAGCAGACCCAGCAGGCTTTCAGTGAGTGCTTCTGTTTGCCTATGAGGATCCAAGCTGGATTCCTGCCACTTGCAAACCAAAGAACCCTTATGGGAACAGGCAGGTAAGAGCGTGCAGGTCAAGGTGGCACTTAGCATCGGGATCCGCAGGAGGAGTGCTGTCAGTCACAGCTAGTGGAGCCCCCTCCTCGTGCAAAATGAAAGTGTTAGTTACTCAGTCATGTCTGGCTCTTTGTGACCCCATGGACTCCTCTGTCCGTGGGATTCTCCAGGCAGGAATTCTGGAGAAGGTTGCCATTCCCTTCTCCAGTTGATATTCCTGACCCAGGTCTGCTGCACTGCGGGTGTTTTCTTTACTGTCTGAGCCACCTGTGGGAAAAACTGCACGCAAGTCACTCGTTCTAGGCCATACCACAGGGCACTAGCCATGTGCCAGGCCAAGGCAAGTATTTACAGGGATGCTTTTATCAGTCCTCCACCGGGAAAGTATCAATGTGCCCATTTTCTAGACTAGAATCTTCCAGAAGAGCTAAGAAGCTCCTCTGAGATCTCAGAACTCAGAGGTGGGAGAGGCAGATGCAGCCTAGACCATGATCTGGTTCCTGATCTTGGATTCTCAAAGACTGTGTGCCTTCCAGGTGTGAATTACACACTTGGGCACCAAGAGAGCTTTTTCTGGAACTTGACAGGGGACTTGGGGGGCTTCCCAGGTGGTGCTAGTGGTAAAGAACCCAGCTGTCAATGGAGGAGACATAAGAGACACGGGTTCGATCCCTGAGTTAGGAAAATCCCCTGGAGGAGGGCATGGCAACCCACTCCAGTACTCTTGCCTGGGAGATCCCATGGGCAGAGGGGCCTGGCGGGCTACAGTCCATGGGGGTCACAAAGTGTTGGACACGACTGAAGCGACTCAGCATAGCACACAGCACAGGAAGTTTTGGTGACTGGAACGAAGGCTGAGGTGGGAGATGAGAAGATGTGCTGACCTTCCTGCCGTGCCCAGCTCTGCAACTGTGCTGGCGATGGCTGGAAGGGCAGCGCAGGTCCCCACAGAGCTCTCCGCGGTGTCTTTTGGTGCTGCTCCCTGGGAGTCTACACTGCTGGCTTCAGCACCTCCGGACATACCTGGCCTGTGGTAGAAATGGACCTGGGTGGGGTCTTGTTTATCACTGGGCTTCCAGCACTGGGCCAGGAGTCTCCAGGCCTTGGTGTGGCCGCCTGTCCAGGCCCAGAGCTGGGACACAGCATGGTGGGCTTGGGCTGCCCATTCTTGCTGAAACCTGTCCTCTGGGTGTCATTGGAGCACGGGGACCTGCTGGGCCACCTCCTTGGTGAGGATGAGGATGTCCTCCAGAGTCATAAGAAGGTCTTCCTGGCAGGGCCCTGACTCCTGGCCTCCTGCCACAATTCCCTGCACAGCTTAGATACCAGACACCGTTCTTTTCAGAGAGCTTTCTGGCTGGGTCTGGGGGGTCTCTGCAGACAGAGAGCTTTGGCCAGAGGGCATCTCAGAGGGCATGTTCATAGTCTGCATTAATGCTGCTGAGGTGGCCGGTCAGGACCCTGGCTTGCAGGGTGAGCTCCAGGCAGAGAAGTTCAAAGCATGTGTCCAGGCTGGGAGATGGTCTGGGGGAGAAAGCCAAGATCTGAGCCACATTCAGCAGAGTATCTGTGAGCACATGAACTTCCCCCATGGGAAGCAGGTCTTGCCTTTGACCTGCTCATCTGCACACAGGAGGCCAGAGAGCCTGGCAGCCTATTGTAGCCTTTGAGAAACGTCTGCTGCCTGAGCCAACCCTTCTTGCAGCCCCTGCAGGTCCTTCACAGCCTGTCTCAGGGGCCAGAGGAACAGGCCTTGTCTCCTGCTGAGCCTCTCTGGGCCCTGGAGCAGGTGTTGGATGGCCACTGACCACAGAAGGCACCCGTCCTTGATGCTTTCCTCCCATAAGCTGGGGGCCTGGAAACCATCAGAGGCCAGGACTTTGTCCAAAAGCTGTTTGGCATGGGTCTCTGCCTCCTCCAATCTGACTTACGCTTGTAAACCTGCTTCTGGATGCTCAGTTGAGACAGAATCCTTCTTTCCCATATCCACGGGCCCACTTTGGCTGGTAGTTAAACCACTGAGGCTATATTCTGCTGAAGGTTCACGAGCACTGTTACGTCTCTTGAAGATCAGGGTTGTTGCAAAACAACAGTTGACACAGAGAACACGTCACTGGCTGTGGCTGTCAGACCTTGCCTGGTTTCTCTGCTTTTCGCAGACCCTGGGAGAGTCACTTCCAGAGGCCTATCAGTTCTAGCAGTTGTGGAATGTTCTCTCTCCCTTCCCAGGGCAATGGTAGAAGATGCTGGTGATGGGAATTCTTGGAGGCCGGTCATCCTCTCTGACCCCAGTGGTCCCTTGCCAGCCAGGGCCTCTTGAGCTGCATCCACAGCTCCATCCCATTCCTACAGGCTGGTGGGAGCTGAGGTCCTTCACTGATGGCTCCTGCTCGCATCATCAAGGATGGTGCTGCTGATGGCAGGGAGTGGGCAACCTCCACTCTGTGGACTGGTGTTAAGAATCAAGGGGCAATCAGCAGACGAATGGATAAGGAAGCTGTGGTACATATACGCCATGGAATATTACTCAGCCATTAAAAAGAATCCATTTGAATCAGTTCTAATGAGATGGATGAAACTGGAGCCCATTATACAGAGTGAAGTAAGCCAGAAAGATAAAGACCATTACAGTATACTAACACATATATATGGAATTTAGAAAGATGGTAACGATAACCCTATACGCAAAACAGAAAAAGAGACACAAATGTACAGAACAGACTTTTGGACTCTGTGGGAGAAGGCGAGGGTGGGATATTTCAAGAGAACAGCATCGAAACATGTATATTATCTAGGGTGAAACAGATCACCAACCCATGTTGGATGCATGAGACAAGTGCTCGTGCACTGGGAAGACCCAGAGGGATCGGGTGGAGGGGGAGGTGGGGGGGGGATTGGGATGGGGAACACATGTAAATCCATGGCTAATTCAAGTCAATGTATGACAAAACCACTACAATGTTGTTAAGTAATTAGCCTCCAACTAATAAAGATAAATGAAAAAAAAAAAAAAAAAGAATCGAGGGGCAAAAAATATGGTCTCTAGATGAATAAAAGGAACCTGGGTCACTTTTCCCCAGTCCAGGCTCTGTTTGGTGTTTCAGTCCAGTAATTGTGCTGACCTAGAGGCTGAGGAGAATGAAATAAGTCTGCCTTTTAGCCATGTCAAACCTCTGAACTTGGTCCTGAAGGGGGCTGAGGATATCTGGGTGGTTAGTCCCATCCAGCCCCTCTTGGATGCTCTGAGCTGAAGAGATCACATGTTTTGCTACAGTTAAAAGTGCATCCGGGTACTGAGGGCCATTCCCACCTTAACAGCGCTGGGCAGCTGCACCCAGGCCCCCAGAGGATTGCTCGAGTTGCTGGGTTCTATATACATGATGGTATGTGGATCAGCCACAAGGAAGAATGAGACAATGCCATGTCCAGGCACAGGCCAGAGGTAGAGATGATCATAGCAAGTGCAATAAGAGACAGGGAGTGACAAATAGAATATGATCTCTCTTGTAGGTGGAATCTATAACTGGATACATAGGAGCTCTTTGAGCCAAGATAAACAGTTCACAGACTTAGAAAAAACTCATCTCTCTTACAGTTAGCAGAGAAGAAAGGTGTTGGGCACATAGAAATAAGCTACTTGTCTGACATGTGCACACTACTATTTAGAAAATAAGCCCCAAGGACCTACTCCATAACACTAGGAATGATACTCCACTTTCTGTCATAATCTATACAGGACCAGTCCCTGAAATACTGCATGTACACATCAGTGTGTGAGTGAATCAAGTGACTATGAATAAAAAACAAAAACAAAAAACCACCCACTGCCTTGTAATTCACATATATACTCAAGTTTAAATAACTGGATAAACACAATAAATATAGAAATATATGCTGAGTCTATTCCCCTTATCCCATGGTTACCTTGGCTGGTATAAGTAAGTGAACAGATTTGAATTAACGTAGGCACACATGTATGTATCCAGTGGATGATCCAAAAACGACCTGCTGAATAGCAGGTGGAAGTTTACTGAACACCCTGAAATCACCTAGATGGGAACAATAACTTGGGAGAGAATAGATAAATGCTCATCCATGAATGTATCAAGTTTCTGTATTCCTGAAACACATAAAATCAGAAGTCACATCTATTCCGATGTAAAATCACACTGAAGAGACAGGGTTTGGGCGAAAATGTGTGGGGCTGGGTAATGCTGCCGTCTTGTGGCCATTTTCTGTAACAACAGCTTGAAAAGCTGTGCTGATGGGCATTGGGTATTCTCAAGGCCAAAGAGTCTGAAAGTCAAAAGCAGCTGATCTCACCAAACCGCCTAGGGGTGGTGGTCATCAGAAAAGAACTTAAAACAGGGCCAAGGTACAGGACGCTGCATCAAGGGGTACGAGGAGCTCATCCTGGAAAAGAAAGCACACGAGAGGAGGTCGGTTTCGCTGAACATGAGAAATGCGATTCAAAACCACGGGAAGGAATCACCTCACAGCACTCGGAATGGCCATTGTCAGAAACCTGACAAACACCGATGGAGAAGGCGTGGAGAAAAGGGAATATTCCTCCCCAGACACTGGCAATAGACATTGGTAAGAGACACTATGAAGGATTGTGTGAGGCTTGTTAAAACAAAGAAAACGAGAATGAGGTTATGAATATCTAAAGGTTGGGAGGGATTCTATGAAAGTCTTAAGGAAAACAGGCAGGACACGTGGGCTACAAACTACAAGGTCTTTTTGGGTTTGGATGACATCATTGCAAGGTGTTTTGGAATCCATTTCCTAGAGCAATGGGAAATAAACCAAAACCAGGAAAATGCGACCTACTTCAATTTCAAAGCAGGTGTCTGATAAAGGAAACCTTGAGGAATGAAGAAGGCAACTTGGAATGCAAAGAAATATTTGCAAACCAAGATACCCACAAGCAATTCATCTCCAAAACCAACAAAAAGCTCGCATGTGGTAATATTTCAATAAAGTGGATTCCATAAAAGTATTGTATCCTTCTGTTTTTTTGTTCAGTTCAGTTCAGTCGCTCAGTCGTGTCCAGCACTTTGCGACCTCACGGACTGCAGCACACCCGGCTTCCCTGTCCATCCCCAACTCCCGGAGCTTGCTCACACCATCCAGTCGGTGATGCCATCCAACCATCTCACCCTGTGTCGTCTCCTTCTCCTCCTGCCCTCAATCTTTCCCAGCATCAGGGTATTTTCTAAGGAGACAGTTCTTTGCATCAGGGGGCCAAAGTATTGGAGTTTCAGCATCAGTCCTTCCAATGAATATTCAGGGTTGACTGCCTTTAGGATTGACTGATTTGATCTCCTTGCAGTCCAGGGGACTCTCAAGAGTCTTCTCCAACACCACAGGCAAAGGCATCAATTCTTTGGCACTTAGCCTTCTTTATCATCCAACTCTCACATCCATACATGACTACTGGAAAAACCATAGCTTTGACTAGACAGACCTTTGTTGGTAAAGTAGTATCTCTGCTTTTTAATATGCTGTCTAGTTTGGTCATAGCTTTTCTTCCAAGGAACAAGCATCTTTTCAGTTTATGGCTGCAATCACCATCTGCAGTGATTTTGGAGGCCTCAAAATAAAGTCTGCCACGGTTTCCATTGTTTCCCCTTTTTTTTGCCATGAAGTGATGGGACCAGATGCCATGATCTTAGTTTTTTGAATGTTGAGTTTTAAGCAAGCTTTTTCACTCTCTTTCACTTTCATGAAGAGGCTCTTTAGTTCCTCTTCTCTTTCTGCCACAGCTTTCCCTAAAAGTGAAAGTGAAAGTTGCTCAGTCGGACTCTTTACGACCCCAAGGACTAGTCTATAGAATTCTCTAGGCCAGAATACTGGAGTGGGTAGCCTTTCCCTTTTCGGAGGGATCTTCCCAACCCAGGGATGGAATCCAGGTCTACTGCATTGCAGGCAGATTCTTCACCTGCTGAGCCACGAGGGAAGGCTCAGCTTAACCTGGCGGCTCAGAGGGTAAAGCGTCTGCCTACAATGCAGGAGACCTGGGTTCGACCCCTGGGTCAGGAAGATCCCCTGGAGAAGGAAATGGCAACCCACTCCAGTACTCTTGCCAGGAAAATCCCACGGGCTGAGAAGCCTGGTAGACTACAGTCCACGGGATCCCAAAGACTTGGACTCGACTGAGCGACTTCACTTTCTTTCCGCTTGTCCCAGGAACTAAAGGTAGACTGAACACTGTTGCCGCCTTGTGGACAGTTTTTGTAACTAAAACTCGGGTTCACTGGCACCTCAGTTCACAAGGGTGAGTTACATCTGTTAATTACAGATGCCCTCAGGAAATGTCTTGGGGGTGTGTTTTGGGGAAATAAATTCCAAACACATCTGAGTTTCAGGAATCCAGTTGTCAAAGTTAAAGTGTCCTGACACCCTTTAAGGGGGGGAAAAAAACCAACCTTCACAACAGGACAAGATGCTAACTAAGGATCCCGAATTCCTGCCTGAATGCCAATCAAAACAATGGGAAATAAATCCCATCAGTCACAATCACCATCAGCACAAGTCTACAAACAATAAACGCAGGTGGGAGCCTGGAGGAAAAAGAATGCCCGTAAGCTGTCTGTGGGAATATACACTGGCAACAGTCAGCATAATGGACAGTCTCTGAATGCCTGAAGAAAAAACTCTCAGGGAGATCAAAACTAGGATCTGACATCCCCACACCTTGGCCTATATCTGGATTATAGATGAAAAGGCGCATGCACCCGACATACAGTGCAGCACAAGCTCTGTTACTGAGTCCTGGCTTGCTCTGCTCACTGCAAGACAGGCCAGTGAATTGGGGTTGAGGCAAGGTAGAGACTTTAATAGAGGAGCCCGCTGGCCAAGGAGATGGCAGGCTAGTGCCTCGAAATAACCGTCTTGTCAGGGCCCGATTGCCAGGCTCTTTTATGGATCAGAGATGAGGGGGGAAGCGAGGAAACTTTCAGTGGCCATCCCACCATCTTGTGGGAGAAGGGGGGCCATTTTGCTTGTCAGATGGGAGTGCCTGTCATCAGTGCTGGTGTTTTTAAATGTTGAGGCTTGTTTTCCTTTGTTCCTCTTGGAAAAGTTCCTACTTTACACTTGTAGACTTAGAAATATTTAACTTCAAACATAAAGGCAGTCTCTAAAGTTAAAAAATTTAGCACTTTTCTATTCATGGGAAAGTAATGCTCAAAATTCTCCAAGCCAGGCTCCAACAGTACGTGAACCATGAACTTCCAGATGTTCAAGCTGGTTTTAGAAAAGGCAGAGGAACCAGAGATCAAATTGCCAACATCCACTGGATCATCGAAAAAGCAAGAGCATTCCAGAAAAACATCTATTTCTGCTTTATTGACTATGCCAAAGCTTTTGACTACGTGGATCATAACAAACTGTGGAAAATTCTTAAAGCGATGGGAATACCAGACCACCTGACTTGCCTCTTGAGAAACCTATATGCAGGTCAGGAAGCAACAGTTAGAACTGGACATGGAACAACAGACTGGTTCCAAATGCGAAAAGGAGTACGTCAAGGCTGTATATTGTCACCCTGCTTATTTAACTTATATGCAGAGAACCTCATGAGAAACGCTGGGCTGGAAGAAGCACAAGCTGGAATCAAGATTGCTTGGAGAAATATCAATAACCTCAGATATGCAGATGAAACCACACTTATGGCAGAAAGTGAAGAACTAAAGAACCTCTTGATGAAAGTGAAAGAGGAATGTGAAAAGTTGGCTTAAAGCTCAACATACAGAAAACTAAGATCAATGGCATCTGGTCCCATCACTTCATGGTAAATAGATGGGGAAACAATGGAAACAGTGACAGACTCTTTTTTTGGGCTCCAAAATCACTGCAGATGATGACTGCAGCCATAAAATTAAGACGCTTGCTCCTTGGAAGGAAAGTTATGATCAACCCAGACAGCATATTAAAAAGCAGAGATACTACTTTACCAACAAAGGTCTGTCTAGTCAAAGCTATGGTTCTTCCAGTAGTCATGTATGGATGTGAGAGTTGGGCTATAAAGCTGAGCGCTGAAGAATTGATGCTTTTGAATTGTGGTGTTGGAGAAAACTCTTGAGAGTCCCTTGGACTGCAAGGAGATCCAACGACTCCATTCTAAAGGAAAGCAGTCCTGAATATTCATTGGGAGGACTGAAGCTGAAACTCCAATACTTTGGCCACCTGATGCGAAGAACTGACTCATTGGAAAAGGCCCTGATGCTGGGAAAGGTTGAAGGCGGGAGGAGAAGGGGACAACAGAGGGTGAGATGGTTGGATGGCATCACTGACTTGATGGACATGAGTTTGAGTAAGCTCTGGGAGTTGGTGATGGACAGGGAACCCTGGCGTGCTGCAGTTCATCGGGTCGCAGAGTCGGACATGACTGAGAGACTGGACTGAACTGATTAACAGCTATTGTTGCCCACTATAGTCTGTTTATTAAAGCTCTGGACCCCCTTGTTCGGGTCTCAGAGCTTGGAGTGTTAACTCCTCTGGGCCCGCCAGAGTAATAAACCTGAGTTCTCCAGCTCTTGGATTGTGGTGCCTGGTTTCTCGATTATTGGTTTTTGCACTAGCTCATACTGAATGGCTGCGATTGCTGATTCCATTTCTCAGGCTTTCCCCTCTAGCTCATGAATGACCATTACTGGGAAACATTTCATGATCAAATTCGGTCCCAAGGCACTGGTAGGCTCATCCCAGTACAGTAAAAAAATTCGTGATTTTTTCACTCCAGGTGATAAGTTTTGGACTAGACCCCATCAATAATTCAATTCTCTGGATTCTATCTAACTATAATCCAGGAGACGTTTTCCCTCAGGCTTCTTCCCATATCTAGAACCACACTATTACAACTATTTCTTCTAAAATGTTTAGTAATTGAAGGTTTGTTGGAGACCTGATTTATACACTGGTTACTGTAAGAGGCAACAATCTTAAAATTAGACAGGATATAAGTAATGCAGACAATGACATAGAGCAGCAGCATAGACAAAGCATGATTTGAAAACAAAAAACAAATTTGACTAATGATTAGTATAACTATTTATAATCCATTTATAATAATAGAGTGGCCAAAGGAGCCATAACTGATTTAATGAGCTATCTGCAGTTTCATTGCATTGCCTGTGTACACTTATGCACAGCTTAATCTTTGAAACAAGCATATGTTACTGGCAGGATCAACCAGGTAGAGAGAAAAAGATAAATGTTCCTAAAGGCATAAATCTATGAAACTATTTATTGCAAGTCATAGTTAATTGAAGGAGAAGTTTTTCTTACACCTGGAAAACACAGATTGAAACCAATAATTCTTTCAGATAGAAACCATAAAATTACAATCATACCAGTTTACTCAGTTCTATGTAGCTAATCTTTTTTGTTAACAGTTTTATGAAGTCCTCAGGTTTCTCAATGTAATTCTTCAGTTTTTTTTTTTTTACTCAAATCAGTATTATGTCCTGAAAGTCAGAAACTTGTAAAGTCCTTTTCATAAATCTTGAAGAGGAAACATTTTGCTAAGGCCTTAGAGTGAAGCTATCACTGTGTATATTAACAAAAGACTTAAGGAGGTTTAGATCTCATCACTGCTGTGACACACAACATCTTCATAACTAAAATTAATACTTAAAGAAGGCAAGTTTAAATCTCATCACTGCTGTGACATAAAACACCTTCATAACTAAAATTAACAAAAGACTTACAGAAGGCAAGTTTATATCTCATCTCTGCTGTGACATACAACACCTTCATAACTAAAATTGAAGGAGGAAACAGAACAGGCTCCATTTTGAAAGCAGGACTCCATCTTGGGCCACTGTGGCTTTTGAGCTATATGCCCAGTATCTATGGAAATTACTGGAAAACCAGACCACCCCCTCCCCCCCAGCCCCGGATGGAAGAGCCCCTGGGCTTGTACCTAGACTCTCTATTGCCTAAAAGAATACCCTAATTTTCTGTGTAACCAAATAGAATCACAAATTCTATTACGCTTATTGGGTTTTGATCACAGGCCTATTGATAATTGTCCACTGTTAACTACCTAGGGTTAAGGCATAGGATTAAGGCATACAAATCACAGGTTAACTTTGATTGTATCTTCCTTTTCTTTTGTTCAGACTAGTTTCAGAGAATTTGGGGAGGTGGGTTTGAGCATGAAAACTTAGGGTATATAAGATTTTTACAAAAACTGGTCGGGGTCCTTGGCTAAGGGCAGACTCCACTTTCGGCCCGCTGGTATAATAAACTGCACTCCACTATTGGCATTGTCCTTCTGAGTGAGTTTGTTTCCCAGAACGCATGGCTACAACAAAATTATGACCAACAATATTTTATCAGGACATATCAGATATTTAGGGACTCCATATAATCTCTAGAATATCAGTACCATTTACCATATAATTTAGAGCTTATTATTTATTCAGTAATAATTGTTAAACTTATTTATGTTAAACTTCCCTTACAGTTTAACGTACCAAATAAAACTGATTAGTTTAATATCTCCCTATGGGGGCCCCTCAGGGGCCCTTTGAAATACTCTAAGGTTAGTTAGAGTTCAAAGGAACTTTACTAAAATTAGTATATTGGGCACCTACCGACCTGGGTAGTTCTTCTTTCAGTATCCTATCAATTTGCCTTTTCCTACTGTTCATGGGGTTCTCAAGGCAAGAATTCTGAAGTGGTTTGCCATTCCCTTCTCCAGTGGGCCACATTCTGTCAGACCTTTCCACCATGACCCGAGCATCTTGAGTGGCCCCACACGGCATGGCTTAGTTTCACTGAGTTAGATAGGACTGTGGTCCTGTGATCAGATTGGCTAGTTTTCTGTGATTATGGTTTCAGTCTGTCTGCCCTTTGATGCCATCTTGCAACACCTACCGTCTTACTTGGGTAAGATGCTAATATTACCAAAATGCTAAAGGAGATCAGTGGAGAAATAACTCCAGAAAGAATGAAGGGATGGAGCCAAAGCAAAAACAATACCCAGTTGTGGATGTGACTGGCAATAGAAGCAAGGTCCGATGCTGTAAAGAGCAATACTGCATAGGAACCTGGAATGTTAGATCCATGAATCAAGGCAAATTGCAAGTGGTCAAACAGGAGATGGCAAGAGTGAACATCAACATTTTAGGAATCAGTCCTAGAATTTAACTTAGATGACCATTATATCTACTACTGTGGGCAGGAATCTATTAGAAGAAATGGAGTAGCCATCATGGTCAAAAAAAGAGACCAAAATGCAGTCAATCAGTCAGTTTAGTCGCTCAGTCGTGTCTCTTTGCGACCCCATGAATCGCAGCACACCAGGCCTCCCACCAGTCCATCACCAACTCCCAGAGTTTACTCAAACTCATGCCCATCAAGTCAGTGATGCCATCCAACCATCTCATCCTCTGTCGTCCCCTTTTTCTCCTGCCCCCAATCCCTCCCAGCATCAGGGTCTTTTCCAATGAGTCAACTCTTCGCATGAGGTGGCCAAAGTACTGGAGTTTCAGCTTCAGTATCAGTCCTTCCAATGAACATCCAGGACTGATCTCCTTTAGGATGGACTGGTTGGATCTCCCAAATGCAGTACTTGGATGCAATCTCAAAAACGACAGAATGATCTCTGTTCGTTTCCAAGGCAAATCATTCAATATCATGGTAATCCAAGCTAGTAACACTGAAGAAGCTGAAGTTGAACGGTTCTATGAAGACCTACAAGACCTTTTAGAACTAACACCCAAAAAAGATGTCCTTCTCATTATAGGGGACTGGAATGCAAAAGTAGGAAGTCAAGAAACACCTGGAGTAACAGGCAAATTTGGCCTTGGAGTACGGAATGAAGCAGGGCAAAGGCTAATAGAGTTTTGCCAAGAGAACACACTGGTCATAGCAAACACCCTCTTCCAACAACACAAGAGAAGACTCTACACATGGACATCACCAGATGGTTGACACCAAAATCATATTGATTATATTCTTTGCAGCCAAAGAAGGAGAAGCTCTATACAGTCAGCAAAAACAAGACTGGGAGCTGACTGTGGCTCAGATCATGAATTTGTTATTGCCAAATTCAGACTTAAATTGAAGAAAGTAGGGAAAACCACTATACCATTCAGGTATGACCTAAATCAAATCCCTTATGATTATACAGTGGAAGTGAGAAATAGATTTAAGGGACTAGGTCTGATAGACAGAGAGCCTGATGATCTATGGACGGAGGTTCGTGACATTGTACAGGAGACAGGGATCAAGACCATCCCCACGGAAAAGAAATGCAAAAAGGCAAAATGGTTGTCTGAGGAGGCCTTACAAATAGCTGTGAAAAGAAGAGAAGCAAAAAGCAAAGGAGAAAAGGAAAGATATTCCCATTTGAATGCAGAGTTCCAAAGAACAGCCAGGAGAGATAAGAAAGCCTTCCTCAGCAATCAATGCAAAGAAATAGAGGAAAACAACAGAATGGGAAAGACTAGAGATCTCCTCAAGAAAATCAGAGATACCAAGGGAACATTTCACGCTAAGATGGGTTCAGTAAAGGACAGAAATTGTATGAACCTAACAGAAGCAGAAGATATTAAAAAGAGGTGGCAAGAATACACAGAAGAACTGTACAAAAAAGATCTTCACGACCCGGATAATCACAGTGGTGTGATCACTCACCTAGAGCCAGACATCGTGGAATGTGAAGTCAGGTGGGCCTTAGAAAGCATCACTATGAACAAAGCTAGTGGAGGTGATGGAATTCCAGTTGAGCTATTTCAAATCCTGAAAGATGATGCTGTGAAAGTGCTGCACTCAATATGCCAGCAAATTTAGGCAACTCAGCAGTGGCCACAGGACTGGAAAAGGTCAGTTTTCATTCCAATCCCTAAGAAAGGCAACGCCAAAGAATGCTCAAACTACCACACAATTGCACTCATCTCACATGCTAGTAAAGTAATGCTTAAAATTCTCCAAGCCAGGCTTCAGCAATACGTGAGTCGTGAACTTCCAGATATTCAAGCTGGTTTTAGACAAGGCAGAGGAACCAGAGATCAAATTGCCAACATCCGCTGGATCATCGAAAAAGCAAGAGCGTTCCAGAAAAACATCTATTTCTGCTTTATTGATTATGCCAAAGCCTTTGACTGTGTGGATCACAGTAAACTGTGGAAAATTCTGAAAGAGATGGGCATACCAGACCACCTGACCTGCCTCCTGAGAAACCTTTATGCAGGTCAGGAAGCAACAGTTAGAACTGGACATGGAACAACAGACTGGTTCCAAATAGGAAAAGGAGTACGTCAAGGCTGTATATTGTCACCCTGCTTATTTAACTTATATGCAGAGTACATCATGAGAAACGCTGGGCTGAAAGAAGCACAAGCTGGAATCAAGATTGCTGGGAGAAATATCAATAACCTCAGATATGCAGATGACACCACCCTTATGGCACAGAGTGAAGAGGAACTGAAAAACCTCTTGATGACAGTGAAAGAGGAGAGTGAAAAAGTTGGCTTAAAGCTTAACATTCAGAAAACTAAGATCATGGAATCTGGTCCCATCACTTCATGGGAAATAGATGGGGAGACAGTGGAAACAGTGTCAGACTTCATTTTTTTGGGGCTCGCTCCAAAATCACTGCAGATGAAATTAAAAGACACTTGCTCCTTGGAAGGAAAGTTATGACCAACCTAGATAGCATATTAAAAAGTAGAGACATTACTTTGCCAACAAAGGTCCGTCTGGCCAAGGCTATGGCTTTTCCAGTGGTCATGTATGGATGTGAGAGTTGGACTGTGAAGAAAGCTGAGTGCTGAACAATTGATGCTTTTGAACTGTGGTGTTGGACAAGCCTCTTGAGAGTCCCTTGGACTGCAAGGAGATCCAACAAGTCCATCCTAAAGATCAGTCCTGGATGTTCATTGGAAGGACTGATGCTGAAGCTGAAACTCCAATACTTTGGCCACCTCATGCGAAGAGTTGACTCATTGGAAAAGACCCTGATGCTGGGAGGGATTGAGGGCAGGAGGAGAAGGGGATGACAGAGGATGAGATGGTTGGATGGCATCACTGACTTGATGGGCATGAGTTTGAGTAAACTCCGGGAGTTTGTGATGGACAGGGAGGCCTGGTGTGCTGCTATTCGTAGAATTGCAAAGAGTCGGACACAACTGAGCGACTGAACTGAACTGATAGACTGGAAATTTGTGTCCTTTCTCCAAAATCATAAGTTAACTTCTTTATAATGTGGTGGTAGTTGGAGGTGGACCCTAGGAAATGACTAGATCATAAAGTTGTGGTTCTCATGAATGGAATCAATAACCTTATAAAGAGACCCCCAAGAACTCACTTGGTCTTTCAGCCATGTGAAGACAGGAAAAAGGTGACTATCAACTCAGTGGGAAACCTACCAGACTTGGAATCTGCTAAAAGTTTAATATTTGACTTCCAAGAGAGAAAACCTCTGAAAAATAAATGTTCATTGTTTAAACCCTCCAGTGGTATTCTGGTGTGCTGCCCAAATGGACCACGAGAGAGAAACTTAGTTAATTTTCAACTTTGTGTAGTTATTTCCTGTGAAAATTTAAAAGTCTTTGTTAATTGTCTGTGATTACCGGTCTGTAATCACACTGAAGTCAAAGTAAGTTGCTTAATTGTCTGTGTGCTCTCAGTTTCTTGCACAACATATAGACAGTAAGTTTCACTCTGCAGAGATTGTCAGTTACTTTAATTCTTCATCTATTAAGAATTACTACTAATGAATTTTGATGAATGCTTTTTACATTAAATATATGTATATATTTGCTACAAATATTTACTCTTCTTTGATGTTTGCTTTAAATATTTATGTTATTTATGTTTTAGTTATGAGTGTTTATTATAAAATGTTATTTTAATATTCTTTTACTTTTTTATTTATTCTATCACACATTCTTGGAAAATTCCATACTCTTTCAATACATTTATAAAATTTAACCTTAATTAAAAAAATTAACTATTGGGTCAATTAACTCTCTTCCCATCATGACATCAGTTTGAAGTTCAGGAACCCAAGTTCTACATTCAGACTGCTTTTACATCAAAAGAAACAGTCAACAAAATGAAAAGCTAACCTATGGGGTGGGAGAAAACATGGGCAAATTATGTATCTCATGGGTTTCTCCAGTTGCTCAGCAATGAAGAATCCACCTGCAGTGCAGGAGATGCAGAAGACTCAGATTCAATCCCTGGGTTGGAAAAATCCTTTGGAGGAGGGCATGGAAACCCACTTCAGTATTATTGCCTTTGAGAATCCCATGAACCGAGGAGCGTAGCGGTCTGCAGTCCACAAGTCAGACATGACTGAAGCGGATATACACACACAGCACATGACTCATAATGAGTTAATAAATAAAATATATAAGGAACTTCTACAACTAAATAGCAAGAACCTCCCCTGCAAATAACCAAACTTAAACATGGACAAAGAAACTGAATATTTTTTGAAAGAAGACATAGAAATTGCTAAAAGGAAATTGGAAAATGCTCATACTGCTAATCAACAGAGAAATGCAATCAAAACCCAAATGAATCATCACCCCACACCTGTAAGGATGGTATATCAAATATTCACCAACAAAAGACTTTGATGAGGATATAGTGAAAATGGAAGCCTACTATACTATTGGTGGGACTATAAATTTGTTCAGTGACCATGGAGAACATTATGGAGGTTTCTTAAGATATTAAAAGTAAAACTACTGTACAATTCATCAATTCAATGCTCATGTAAATATTCAAAAATATGACACCAGGATTTTGAAGAGGTATTCAAACATCCGTGATCAACATAAAATCAACCAAAACATCCACTGATGGATGAAGACATAAAGAAAATATTATATATAGATAGTATATATGCACACACACACACACACACACACACACACACACACACATACACATGCTTTGTGCTGTACCTCGCTCAGTCACTCAGTTGTGTCTGACTCTTTGTAACCCCACTGACTGCAGTCCACCTGGCTCCTCTGTTCATGGAGACTCTCCAGGCAGAAATGCTAGTCTGGGTGGCCATGCCCTCCTTCAGGGGATCTTCCCAGCCCAGGGATTGAGCCCAGATCTCCCACACTGCGGGAGGATTCTTTGCCATCTGAACCACCAGGCAAATCCAAGAACACTGGAGTAGGTAGCCTAGCCCTTCTTAGGAGATCTTCTCAACCAAGGAATCAAATCTAGATCTCCTGCATTGCAGGTGGATTCTTTACCAGCTGAGCTACCAGGGAAGTCCCATATATGCCTTATATCCCCCCCAAAAGGTAGATTTTTTTCCTCAAAAATGGTCTTCTTGAAGTAATAGTAAGGAAAAAACTATTATGGATTCAAAAACTTATGAAAGGTTTGTAGAAAGTGAGCCCTGAAAAAGGAGTTTTGTGTATGAGAGGATTGAGAATAGATTAAATTTAATTGGGTAAAGGAATTTTGTTGTTAAAATATGCAGGTTTAGGATTCAATTTGGTTACTCTTGATAAAGAGAACAAGTTTACTTTGATGTGGCTTTTGATAAAGCTTATGTGAACTTTCTTGCCTTTAAGTGAAACTGTATTTGCTTTTGAAATATTTTGTCACTTTGATTAAATGAATAAATATTCACCTGATTGTATCTGAACAAGTGGTTTAAAACTTCTTGATATTTTTAATAAACTTCCTATCAAATTCTAATGAAAGCTCTCTTGACTCCTTAAATCTGGAATGCTTCAGAGGATCCCTGAGTGATGTTGGAGATAAATATTAATATTAAACCAACTAGGATTATTTGGTATATTAAATTACAAAGGAAGCATTGTCAAATAAATAATAAATTCTGCAGATTATGCAGCATGGACAAATATTAGTAGAGATGTTCTAGATATTACATATGTGAATCACATAGAATTGAATAAACTGATAAACATGGTTGTATTTTTTTGACCTGTCTGAAATATTACTGACTTAATGTTTTGTTTTAGATGTGAGGAAACTTTCTCCTTAAACAAATAATGATTTTCAATAACTTGGTAAATTATACCTTTGTAAATAAAATTAGAACATTTATTATTTTCTCTCTCAAGTCATCCATTCAGGAAATGGAAGTTCTTAGGTTCCTATCAGCTTTATCAGGTAAATCTGGAAGGCCATGGGCTGACTGGTGATATTTCAGGGCCTGAAAACGGGAGGAATTCACCTAAATTTGTAGCATGAAATCTGTGTCAGGCACTTGGCATGGCTTTCCTGGCCTTGAGAAAGAGGCCTTTTAGAAGCTGAGACAGGTTTTTAAGAAAAGTTCCAGCACAACCAATTTAAAAGAGCCTTTATGATCAAATAAAAAGCTATGGCTCATCCATCCATAATAAAAGCAGGTGGCCACTGTGGGTGTAACCTCAGACACAGCCCTGTACCACCAAGAACTTGCATTCTCTGAGCAGCGTCAGAGGGTTTTATTTCTATCACAATCTTTACATTTTCATATTTTATTACTATGAAACACTCACATACCTCAGCAGGCACTAACAGCGTGTTTGTGAGATAGAGGTTATTATTATTACTATTCTTACATTTCAAATGAAGAACATTGAAATTCAAAAAAGTTAAGTAATCTGCCCATTGTTAGAGACAGAGTGAATGTTTGCATCTTTATTATTCTAAGTCCAATTGTGATACTCTTCCAACCACTTCAAATGATATTGGAATAAAAGACAGCATTTCATTAAAACCTCACTTGTTTTGTAGTAATCGAAATGCTTTTCTTTCTGATTACAGAGTTATATAATGTGCCTGTGTATATAAGAAGTTGGCACTCAGAAAGCTGTGTGGCCTGCTGGTTCTAGGTTGGTGTGGAATATAAAGTATAAAGAAGACATCTGCCAGTACTCTCTTGACATACATACAACATACCCAACATTTAAAATTGTATTGGGTTTATTAGTCTGTTGCAAAGAAGTTGTCAGTTCTTCTAAAAAAACAATTGTCCTCCATTTAAACTAATGTGAATATTTTGAGTGTTCTCAAAAGGTCAGAAGGACATTACAAAATTAAAATTTACTGTTCTTATTTTACAGAAACAATGGAAGATTAGAAAAGATAAATAACTAGACCACACAACAGGTAAGTCAGCTTTAAACCCAAATACTCTTACTCCACATCCTATGAACTTTACATTATATAGAATTCCTTGGGGCTGGTATTTGATTATGGTTTAGAATATAAAAATATTTTTGATTGCATGTCAAGGAAGTGACCCATTATTAAATTACCAACTGTTAGTAGCAACTAAGTGCAGGTATTTTTCAAAGGCACATAGTAGAATAGATCTGTGAAAACATTCACTATTAGAATGTTAGCTTAACACTTAGCCCCTTGAATCTGGAATCTTTGTTGAAAACTGCTTTAAGAGATCATTTAAATGGGATATACAAAAACAAAACAGGAATCATTAGTCCACTGTTGACCAAAGAAAATATTTCTCAGCTAAACAACTCAAATAAATTATAAGAATTTGTTTTTAAATATGAATATTTCATAAATAAAGTCTGATTCAAAATAAAAATATGTGTGTATGTCATAGATGTGTTTATCATTTTCTCTTTTGACAGAAAGATCCTGCCTGCAATTTCAAGGGTCCATGTGTTTTATTGAAAAAACAAAATCAATCAACACTATAGTGCAGCAATCTTTAGGAAATGTTATTGCTATAAAATTATTATGCAGAGTAAGAACGCTATCTTTAGGATGAGGAGATATGAGTTTTATTTCATATTATGTCATCATCTTCTGTAACTTTAAACCAGTCATCCCTATTTCTACAAGTAGTTTCCTTAAGTAAATGGAAACTCTTTCCAATTTCTGTGATTCTGCCCAAGCCAGTATGATACTGCCATAAACATAGTTGCTTCTACTTCATTTAGAAGTAAAATTGGAAGAATTATGAGACTACAATCCACTTCCCCAAACTGTTCCATTTCTGAACAGTTTAGGAGATGCTCTCTGCGATTAAAGTACCTTGGGATTGGACTAACGTAATATGAGCTCTACTTTGGAGTGCCTTCTGCCTTTGGTATTGTGCTTCTCTACCCATGGAAATGCACAACACTGCCCATAAGAACAATTTGGCGGGTGCCTGGTTTTTGTGAAATTAGTCCCTGAAACTATCAAAAGGCAAACCACACCTCGACTATTTTACAATTAACTATGAGAAGATTCATATATAATTTCTTCTGCTTTCATTCTATTTTAGCCTTCAAGCTTGAGAATCTGTGTGGCTCTTTCTTAGTGGTTTTCAACCATTCTGTCCTTGGATTTGTAATCTGAAACCACATTTTCCTGGTATAGCTCCAGGACCTCCTTTAAAAAAATATATTTCAAAGGACACTCTTCACTGATTTAGACCTAACTCTGTTTCCATTTTGGTGCAACTCTAGGGCTTAGACAGCTGGACTAGACAGGTATAGGAGTTGTAAAGTGATCTCTTTGTACTGTACCATAACTATTTAAGTAAAAGTTGAATGGCCACTCAATGAGCATAGTGAATGGAGTTCAATCTTTATGAGCTTGGAATTGATGCCCTTGTCAGTACATGCTGTTTTTCTGATAGGATTCTGCCTTTCATTCCAGAGTGACACTCAGAAAAATCCATATTTCTATAGTTTGTTAGATAGTCTCAAATCCTCATTCAGACTGTCTTTGGTATCTGCTATCACTCAAATTATTACTGCCCTATAATATTGGGGTGTTTAGTCAAACTATGTTTAATTATGTGGTTTCAGTTTTCTTTTTCTTCATGACATATGCTGCTCACAGTGACACATATTTTGGAGCCAATTAAAAGTTAAGTACAACCTATTTTTCCTCTATTAATACAACCATATTTGAACATGGTGTGTGTTTCTATGTAAGAAAATTTCTCAATTAAATTGAAATAAATACATTTTCAATATAATATCAAATATTGGTATTTATTTTAGTAGGTAATTGTAATAGACCCTACATGAGGTGGCAACCTGAGCTTCTCATGACACTTAGGTTGAAAAACAGTAGTTTAAAGAAATCTTGTACCTGCATTTAGTGCCCTGGCTTCTTATTCTGAATTTGCAAATGGTGTTTTGATTCTATGTCTTGTATTTCCTTGCTATTAATTGTGGCTATTTTTTTTTTTCTATTTAGTAGGATTTATTATGCTTCCCCCCCTTCTTTGTAGGACTATTATGAAGTAAATTTAAATGACTGAAATATATGTGTCCTACCATCTCTGAGTATAATTTGATAGACTTATTTTCATCAGTTTCACATTAGTCTAATTCCAGAATAAATTAAAGATATAGCCATTTTGAAAAAGTATTGTAAGCTTTATTTGTTGTGAAGTGCCAATATTATTGTTGCTGTTGTTCAGTTGCCAAGTCATGCCCAACTATTTGTGGCAAATACTATTATAAAGTTTGTATTGTCACTTAAGGTATATCTGAAAACAATAGTAAAAATTATGATTTGCATGAATGGTAGACAGGTGGAAAATACGAAGTATTATCATGAAAAAAAATTTACATCAGATAGTTATCCACTTAAGTGACTAATTTATATAACGGTGATATTCAGGCTCTGTATTAATCTTATTTGTTGTCAAATGCCTAAATTCATGAATGGTTAACTTATTATGTTCTCTTGTCATAGTGTTTTGTTTTCATGTAGACCTAAGGAGAAGTTCAAAATTAAAGATGAGTACTAAAAAAGCTATCCTCCAAAGTCCATTTAATTTATATGAAATAACTGAATTGTTGGCACGGTATGCTAAGAATGACGAAATACCCTTGGGGTTCAATTAGCCAGAGTTAAGAAACTTCACAAAATTTACCTACAAATAGAACATCTGATTGTACTTTTAAGAGTCAACAGACAGACCTTACAGAAAGGTACAATTTATAAATAAACGAAGACACTTACAGGCAGTTTTAATCATATAACTTCTTTGTTTATGAACTAACAGCTGCCTTGGGCTCTGGCCATGGACCTATATCACACAAGTTTATAGGTGAGATTTTTATTTTCAGGAAAACATATAAACTCATGTTTAAATGGGTTTTGCAAATCATATAATCATGCCTTATCCACACTTAACTGAAATTTGGCACCCTTCTTTAGCATGCAAAATATCAAGAAAGGTAGACTCAACTACAATACTCCCAATATAGAAATAAAGATATTTTGCTTTTTCCCTATTGATGCATATTTAAATTAGGATTAAAAATAATTAGTGTTAAGACTAATATCAGAAGATGGCGGAGGAATAGGAAGGGGAGACCACTTTCTCCCCTACAAATTCATCGAAAGAACATTTGAACGCTGAGCAAACTCCACAAAACAACTTCTGATCGCTAGCAGAGGACATCAGGTGCCCAGAAAAGCAGCCCATTGTCTTCGAAAGGAGGTAGGACAAAATATAAAAGATAAAAAGAGAGACATAAGAGTTAGGGATGGAGACCCATCCCAGGAAGGGAGCCGTAATTGAGGAAGTTTCCAAACACCAGGAAACCCTCTCACTGACGCGTCTGGGGGGAGTTTTCAAATCTCAGAGGGCAACCTAATTGGGAGGAAAAAGAAAGAAAACTCACAAATTACTTGCCTAAAAGCATCTCCCAGCAGAAAAGTACTTCAGACGCTCACATCCGCCACCCGCAAGTGGGGGCCGAATGGAGAGGACCTGTTGGTATTGCTTAGGAACAAAGGAAGGACTGAGCAATTCCAGAGAAGAGCTAGCCGGCTGCGGGCTGGCCCATCCCCCGCCCGAGGCAGGGGGGAGGGGAAAGGGGCATATGCGGCCCCAGAGACGGCATCCCCTACCAGGCTGCAAACAGGCTTCCAGTTTCTAACCAAAGACTCCCTGAGATTCTGGATGGTTGACATGCGCTGGGAGAGTCGCGGCTAGAGACCAGCTGCCCAGAACAGACACAAGACGCACCCGACCGGCGCGCACGGAAACTGAGGCTGGGACCGCGGAGGGGATAAGGCGCACTGCACCCGAGGAGAGTGTGTTCCTCAAGCTCCTGGCTGCCTGAGCTGCTCGGCCGGGGAAGGCACAAAAGGCAGGCCCGACCGAGTCTGCGCTTCTGTGGAGTACCCGAAAACTGGAACCGCAAGCAACGCAGGGCCCGCAACCTTCCTATAGAGCAGCCTGGAGACTGAGCAGTGTAGACAGGGAGAGCACATGCCGCGAGCAGGGGCAAACCTCATGTGGCCGGAACACTGCGAGTGACCTTCACACAAGCCAGTGACATTTGTCTGCAGGGACCCTCCCTCCCCACAGCACAAACGAACCTAAACGAGAGACCACCTCTACTCTCTCCCCCTTTTGACTCTCCTTTTTCTCCCCCAAATCACCTCTATTTTCTCCCCCACTTCTCTTCTCAATCCAATTCTGTGAATCTCTGTGGGTGTTCTGGGCTATGGAGAACACTTAGGGAAGAGAGTACTGCGTAGATCTGTCTCTCTCCTCTTGAGTCCCCCTTTTTCTCCTCCTGCTCATCTCTATCTCCCTCCTCCCTCTCCTCTTCTTCATGTAACTCTGTGAACTTCTCTGGGTGTCCCTCACGGTGGAGAATCTTTTCACCATTAACCTAGAAGTTTTATTATCAGTGCTGTATAGTTGGAGAAGTCTTGAGGCTATTGGAAGAATAAGACTGGGAGCTGGTGCTGGAATTAGAACCCGAGGAGCCGCCAAGGCTCCTCTGGTTGCCCGGGCGGGGGTTATCTGATGCCTGAGTGCGGACGGCGCAAAGGTACCCTGTTTTTCTGTCAAGAGCTGACCATGTCAGAGTGAAAGGAAGCTATCTTTGCAGACTGCTGTCTGTGGAACCTTTGAAGATGGTAGAATAGCATTCGATTCTGCAAGGAGCCTGTCCATCAAGCTATGGTGGAAGATGTTTCGGAAAGGCAAAAAGCACCACAGCAGTAGCAATTCCCAGAGCAGTGAAATCAGTACCAAGAGCAAGTCTGTAGACTCCAGCCTTGGGGGGCTCTCACGGTCCAGCACTGTGGCAAGCCTTGACACCGATTCCACCAAGAGCTCAGGACAAAGCAATAACAATTCAGACACCTGTGCAGAATTTCGAATAAAGTATGTTGGTGCCATTGAGAAACTGAAACTCTCAGAGGGGAAAAGTCTCGAAGGGCCACTGGACCTGATAAATTATATAGATGTTGCTCAACAAGATGGAAAGTTGCCCTTCGTTCCACTGGAGGAAGAATTTATCATGGGAGTTTCCAAGTGAGGTATAAAAGTGTCCACATCAGATCAGTATGACCTTCTGCATCAGCACGCTCTGTATTTAATCATCTGGATGGTGTGTTATGATGATGGTCTTGGGGCAGGAAAGAGCTTACTGGCTCTGAAGACCACAAATGCGAGCAACCAAGAATACAGCCTGTGGGTTTACCAGTGCAACTGTCTGGAACAAACACAAGTAATCTGCAAAGTATTATCCACTGCTTTCGACTCTGTATTGACTTCTGAGAAACCTTGAATTCTGCAAGGGGGAAGTAAGCTTCATGTGCAAATTCAGCTGTTTTCTCAATAGTTTCTGTTTCCAGTCTGCAGTGTTGAACTGTTAGGTAAATATGAGCAATCTTTTGCTCTCGATTTTCTGAAGAAAATGCAGTGTATAAAATACCAGTCATTTGTAAAAAAAAAAAAAAAAAAAAAGAATAAGACGGAAATTCGGAGGCAGGAGACTTAAGCCCAAAACCGGAGAACACCAGAGAACTCCTGACTACAGGGACATTAAGTAATAAGAGATCATCCAAAAGCCTCCATACCTACACTGAACCAACCACCACCCAAGAGCCAATAAGTTTCAGAGCAAGACATACCACACAAATTCTCCAGCAATGCAGGAACATAGCCCTGAGCGTCAATATACAGGCTGCCCAAAATCACACCAAATCCATAGACCCATCTCAAAACTCACTCCTGGACACTCCATTGCACTCCAGAGAGAAGAAATCCAGTTCCATGCACCAGAACACCAACACAAGCTTCCCTGACCAGAAAACCTTGACAAGCCAATCGTCCAACCCCACCCACTGGAAGAAACCTCCGCAATAAAAAGGAACAACAGACCACCAGAATACAGAAAGGCCAATTCAAACACAGCAATCTGAACAAGATGAAAAGGCAGAGAAATACCCAGCAGGTAAAAGAACATGAAAAATGCCCACCAAGCCAAACAAAAGAGGAGGAGATAGCGAATCTACCTGAAAAAGAATTTAGAATAATGATAATAAAAATGATCCAAAGTCTTGAAAACAGAATGGAGTTACAGATAAATAGCCTGGAGAAGATGCAAGAAATGTTTAACAAGGACCTAGAAGAAATAAAAAAGAGTCAATTAAAAATGAATAATGCAATGAATGAGATCAAAAACACTCTGGAGGGACCCAACAGTAAAATAATGGAGGCAGAAAACAGGATAAGTGAGGTAGAAGATAAAATAGTGGAAACAAATGAAGGTGAGAGGAAAACAGAAAGAAGAATCAAAAGAAATGAGGACAACCTCAGGGACCTCTGGAACAATGTGAAACACCCCAACATTCGAATCATAGGAATCCCAGAAGAAGAAGACAAAAAGAAAGGCCATGAGAAAATACTTGAGGAGATAATAGCTGAAAACTTCCCTAAAATGGGGAAGGAAATAGTCACACAGGTCCAAGAAACCCAGAGAGTCCCAAATAGGATAAACCCAAGGCGAAACACCCCAAGACATATATTAATCAAATTAACAAAGATCAAACACAAAGAACAAATACTAAAAGCAGAAGGGAGAAACAACAAATAACACACAAACGGATTCCCATAAGGATAACAACTGATCTATCAATAGAAACCCTTCAGGCCAGAAGGGAATGGCAGGACATACTTAAAGCAATGAAGGAGAATAAACTACAACCCAGATTACTGTACCCAGCAAAGATCTCATTCAGATATGAAGGAGAATTCAAAAGCTTTACAGACAAGCAAAAACTGAGAGAATTCAGTGCCACCAAACCAGCTTTTCAACAAATGCTAAAGGATCTTCTCTAGATAGGAAACACAGAAAGGTTGTATAGACGCGAACCCAAAACAACAAAGTAAGTGGCAATGGGACAATACTTATCAATAATTACTTTAAATGTAAGTGGGTTGAATGTCCAACCAAAAGACAAAGACTGGCTGAATGGATACAAAAACAAGACCCCTATATATGCTGTCTAAATAACCTAAATAACCTAGCTGTACACCTAAAGCAACTAGTGAAGGAAGAAATGAAGAACCTCAGGGTTAGCAGAAGGAAAGAAATCTTAAAAATTAGGACAGAAATAAATGCAAAAGAAACCAAAGAGAACATAGTAAAAGTCAACAAAGCTAAAAGCTGGTTTTTTGAAAAGATAAACAAAATTGACAAACCATTAGCCAGACTCATTAAGAAACAAAGAGAGAAGAACCAAATCAACAAAATTAGAGATGAAAATGGAGAGGTCCCAATAGACAACTCTGAAATACAAAGGATCATAAGGGACTACTACCAGCAGCTCTATGTCAATAAAATAGACAACTTGGAAGAAATAGATAAATTCTTAGAAAAGTATAACTTTCCAAAACTGAACCAGGAAGAAATAGAAAATCTTAACAGACCCATCTCAAGTATGGAAATCGAAACTGTAATCAAAAATCTTCCAGCAAACAAAAGCCAAGGACCAGACAGCTTCACAGGTGAATTCCACCAAAAATTTAGAGAAGAGCTAAGACCTATCTTACTCAAATTCTTCCAGAAAATTGCAGATGAAGGTAAACTTCCAAACTGATTCTATGAGACCACCATCACCCTAATTCCAAAACCAGACAAAGATGCCACAAAAAAAGAAAACTACAGGCCAATATCACTGATGAAGATAGATGCAAAAATCCTTAACAAAATTCTAGCAGACAGAATCCAACAACATATTAAAAAGATCATATATCATACCGAGTGGGCTGTATCCCAGGAATGCAAGGATTCTTTAATATCCACAAATCAATCAATGTAATACACCACATTAACAAATTGAAAGGTAAAATCATATGATTATCTCAATAGATGCAGAAAAAGTTTTTGACAAAATTCAACATCCATTTATGATTAAAACTCTCCAGAAAGCAGGAATAGAAGGAACATATTCAACATAATAAAAGCTATATATCACAAACCCACAGCAAACATTATCCTCAATGGTGAAAAATTGAAAGAATTTCCCCTAAAATCAGGAACAAGACAAGGGTGCCCACTCTCACCGCTACTATTCAACATAGTTTTGGTAGTGTTGGCCACAGCAATCAGAGCAGAAAAAGAAATAAAGGGAATCCAGATAGGAAAAGAAGAAGTGAAACTCTCACTGTTTGCAGACGACATGATCCTCTACATGGAAGACTCTAAAGACTCTTCCAGAAAATTACTAGAGCTAATCAATGAATATAGTAAAGTTGCAGGATATTAAACAACACACAGAAATCCCTTGCATTCCTATACATTAACAATGAGAAAACAGAAAGGGAATTTAAGGAAAGAACACCATTCACCATTGCAACAAAAAGAATAAAATACTTAGGAGTATATCTACCTAAAGAAACAAAAGGCCTATACATAGAAAATTTTAAAACACCGATGAAAGAAATCAAGCAGGACACAAATAGATGGATAAATATACCATGTTCATGGATTTGAAGAATCAATATTGTGAAAATGAGTATACTACCCAAAGCAATCTATAGGTTCAATGCAATCCCTATCAAGCTACCAACGATATTCTTCACAGAACTAGAACAAATAATTTCACAATTTGTATGGAAATACAGAAAACCTTGAGTAGTCAAAGCAATCTTGAGAACGAAGTATGGAACTGGAGGAATCAACCTGCCTGACTTCAGGCTCTACTACAAAGCCACAGTCATCAAGACAGTATGGTACTGGCACAAAGACAGAAATATAGATCAATGGAACAGAATAGAAAGCCCAGAGATAAATCCATGTACCTACGGACACCTTATCTTCCACAAAGGAGGCAAGGATATACAATGGAAAAAAGACAACCTCTTTAACAAGTGGTGCTGGGAAAACTGGTCAACCACTTATAAAAGAATGAAACTAGAACACTTTCTAACACCATACACAAAAACAAACTCAAAATGGATTAAAGATCTAAATGTAAGACCAGAAACTATAAAACTCCTAGAGGAGAACATAGGCAAGACACTCTCGGACATAAATCACAGCAAGATCCTCTATGACCCACCTCACAGAATATTGGAAATGAAAGCAAAACTAAACAAATGAGACCTAATGAAACTTAAAAGCTTTTGCACAACAAAGGAAACTATAAGCAAGGTGAAAAGACAGCCCTCAGATTGGGAGAAAATAATAGTAAATGAAGCAACAGACAAAGGATTAATCTCAAAAATATACAAGCAACTCCTGCAGCTCAATTCCAGAAAAATAAACGACCCAATCAAAAAATGGGCCAAAGAACTTAACAGACATCTCTCCAAAGAAGACATACAGATGGCTAACAAACACATGAAAAGATGCTAAACATCACTCATTATCAGAGAAATGCAAATCAAAACCACAATGAGGTACCATTACACGCCAGTCAGGATGGCTGCTATCCAAAAGTCTACAAGCAATAAATGCTGGAGAGGGTGTGGAGAAAAGGGAACCCTCTTACACTGTTGGTGGGAATGCAAACTAGTACAGCCACTATGGAAAACAGTGTGGAGATTCCTTTAAAAACTGAAAATAGAACTGCCATATGACCCAGCAATCCCACTTCTGGGCATACACACTGAGGAAACCAGATCTGAAAGAGACACGTTCACCCCAGTGTTCATTGCAGCACTGTTTATAATTGCCAGGACATGGAAGCAACCCAGATGCCCATCAGCAGACGAATGGATAAGGAAGCTGTGGTACATATACACCATGGAATATTACTCAGCCATTAATAAGAATTCATTTGAATCAGTCTAATGAGATGGATGAAACTAGAGCCCATTTTACAGAGTGAAGTAAGCCAGAAAGATAAAGATCAATACAGTATACTAACGCATATATATGGAATTTAAAAAGATGGTAACAATAACCCTATATGTAAAACAGAAAAAGAGACACAGATGTACAGAACAGACTTTTAGACTCTGTGGGAGAAGGTGAGAGTGAGATATTCTGAGAGAACAGCACTGAAACAAGTATACTATCAAGGTTGAAACAGATCACCAGCCCAGGTTGGTTGCATGAGAGAAATGCTCAAGGCTGGTGCACTGGGAAAACCCAGAGGGATCGGGTGGGGAGGGAGGTGGGAGGGGGGATCGGGTTGGGGAACACATGTAAATCCATGGCTGATTCATGTTAATGTATGGCAAAAACCACTACAATATTGTAAAGTAATTAGCGTCCAACTAATAAAAAATAAATGGAAAAAAAATACAAACAAAAAAACCCCCCAAACGTTTCAGCTATGCACTTCTGACCAAAGTCTTTAAAACTTAGTTTTGCTTTCATGCAAATGAAGCACGGTAGTCCATACTATGTTTAGGTATACAGATAAGAAACTTACCTGTAGTTTTAATTATCCAATTTGTCCTTTAAGAAAATCATGTTGGAATTGCTATAGCCTTGTAACAAATGTCTCAAATATAGCACTAAAAGTTGATAGTATGGCAAAGGATTCCTTTTTTTATAAAACTGAACATTTCTTTCAGATTTTTCCATTAATAAATATTTAACAACATATCATATTAAATATTATTATTAATATATGATGATATAAATAATGATGTGATATATGTTAACCTAAAATTTCCCATTTATAAAACTAAAAATTTCTTTCAGATTTTTCCCAGTATTTAAATTGTCCATCATAAAAATAAAATAGCTAAGATCAACTACTGCAAGGTTGCAATGCTCTTCTATGCATGTGAAGGATACAAAGTCATCCTATGTTATATAGCTCATAAATCTAAGTTCTCTGACTACAACACTTGAAGCAAATGTTACTTCTGTTACTTCTCAGAAATGTCAGTTTCTCAAATCCAATGATCAACTGGAACTATTTTTTCCCCTAATTTACACATACTGTAATACCAGAGCATCATACTGGTGTGACTTGTTTACCAAGTTGTGCATGAATGTCTACAGTTCATAAGAAACCAAACATTTCCCAACAAAGTCTAGGTCTAAAACATATCATCAGTACTTAACCTATTAAAATTATCCAGTTTGTAATTGCTGATGAGAATGAAACCTTTCAACAGAATCTCGGCTAAATGCTATGTGGTTCATTTTGTCTAATGATTTTTAGAGAAGAGAGGGTAGTACCTTGGGGATAAGGATGGGAAAAACACTGAGTAAGTATGGTTTCTATGCTAAGACCAAACAGAGGATTTGGAGAGGGAAATTCAGGCCAGTGATTGCATCCCAGAGGCTATACCTGGACTCAATGGAAGGGCGAGAAGATTAATGATGTATAAATTATTAATTGCCAACAGCAATCTTTCAAGGTGTAAGAACTGAAGGAGGAAATGAAAGGCAGTCTGGCATTCTTAGTGGATAGAGTCTTGATGGTTTGTAAGTTTAACACTTGTTTAGATAATCCTTTACACTGTCCCCAAGAATCTCCCCTAAGAACCAACTGTCACCTGCTTATTTTTGATACTTTAAAAAAAATTAATGACATAAGCAATGTTTGGATCTGTTATGTAAGGATATTTTGGTTTAATCTAAGCTTTTAATTCCATAAAAATATTAGGCATTAAGTGAGTGGAATGAGTGTCCTACTGTTTGAGGCAATTATGATGCATACATTTTGATAGGTTCTATACATATTTTATTCACATAGCAGCAAGGATTATTAGAGAGGTCTTCACTCCATTTTATAAAGGAGGAAAATGTGATTCAAAGAAGTTAGACATCATTATCAGGTCTTTTAGTCTTTGTTTCCTCTACTCTTCTCACTTATCAATACTCCTTGATATCATGAAGTGAAAAATAGCTAAACACATATCTGATCATTGGCCACATTGTGAAGAGTGTCACTGAGACATTATTCTCAGTGGGAGGCACTTTCTTCCCTTCATCTCCCTGTTTACCTTCATTTCCCAGGTTACTTATATTCTGTAGACTCTTCTTGTGTTAATGAAAAGCCATCTGATGATTTTTTTTTCTGTAGATATACATGGGCATCATGATAAATGAGATGAAATAAGCTCAGGAAATGAAATTAAAATGTTTGAATTTCAAAGGACATGACACTTGGGTGAAAGAGAATTTAAAGGAAATTTAAAGGAAAAATGAGCAGCTCAGTCACTGAGGAAATTGATATTCTGTTTGAGCAAAAGGTAGCACCTTGAAGAACTAAATAGGTGCATTTCCTTAGAGCTCTCCCAATGCTATTCTGTAGTGTACACAATTATTACTGGAAAAAGTGGCTCTATGTTCCACTCTATTCAGTGCAGGACTTAAAATTACCTGCACTGAACAGAGTAGAACATAGAGCCACTTTTTCCAGTATATATATATATATATATAGTTTGGTGCCTACACTGAGCCAGAGACTTATGGGAGCTGGTATACAACTTTAAATACACACACACAAGAGTTTTTTTTTTTTTTCTCAGAGCCTTATTTTTTTCTTTTTTATTAGTTGGAGGCTAATTACTTCACAACATTTAAGTTGGTTTTGTCATACATTGATATGAATCAGTCATAGAGTTACACGTATTCCCCATCCCGATCCCCCCTCCCACCTCCCTCTTCACCCGATTCCTCTGGGTCTTCCCAGTGCACCAGGCCTGAGCACTTGTCTCATGCATCCAACCTGGGCTGGTGATCTGTTTCACTATAGATAATATACATGCTGTTCTTTAGAAACACCCCACCCTCGCCTTCTCCCACAGAGTTCAAAAGTCTGTTTTGTACTTCTGTGTCTCTTTTTCTGTTTTGCGTATAGGGTTATCATTACCATCTTTCTAAATTCCATATATATGTGTTAGTATGCTGTAATGTTCTTTACCTTTCTGGCTTACTTCAGTCTGTATAATGGGCTCCAGTTTCATCCATCTCATTAGAACTGATTCAAATGAATTCTTTTTAACAGCTGAGTAATATTCCATGGTGTATATGTACCACAGCTTCCTTATCCATTCATCTGCTGATGGGCATCTAGGTTGCTTCCATGTCCTGGCTATTATAAGCAGTGCTGCAATGAACACTGGGGTGAACGTGTCTCTTTCAGATCTGGTTTCCTCAGTGTGTATGCCCAGAAGTGGTATTGCTGGGTCATATGGCAGTTCTATTTCCAGCTTTTTAAGAAATCTCCAAGCTGTTTTCCATAGTGGCTCTACTAGCTTGCATTCCCACCAACAGTGTAAGAGGGTTCCCTTTTCTCCACATCCTCTCCAGCATTTATTGCTTGTAGACTTTTGGATAGCAGCCATCCTGACTGGCGTGTAATGGTACCTCATTGTGGTTTTGATTTGCATTTCTCTGATAATGAGTGATGTGGAGCATCTTTTCATGTGTTTGTTAGCCATCTGTATGTCTTCTTTGGAGAAATGTCTGTTAAGTTCTTTGGCCCATTTTTTGATTGGGTCATTTATTTTTCTGGAATTGAGCTGCAGGAGTTGCTTGTATATTTTTGAGATTAATCCTTTGTCTGTTGCTTCATTTACTATTATTTTCTCCCAATCTGAGGGCTGTCTTTTCACCTTGCTTATAGTTTCCTTTGTTGTGCAAAAGCTTTTAAGTTTCATTAGGTCCCATTTGTTTAGTTTTGCTTTCATTTCCAATATTCTGTGAGGTGGGTCATAGAGGATCTTGCTGTGATTTATGTCCGAGAGTGTCTTGCCTGTGTTCTCCTCTAGGAGTTTTATAGTTTCTGGTCTTACATTTAGATCTTTAATCCATTTTGAGTTTGTTTTTGTGTATGGTGTTAGAAAGTGTTCTAGTTTCATTCTTTTACAAGTGGTTGACCAGTTTTCCCAGCACCACTTGTTAAAGAGGTTGTCTTTTTTCCATTGTATATCCTTGCCTCCTTTGTGGAAGATAAGGTGTCCGTAGGTACATGGATTTATCTCTGGGCTTTCTATTCTGTTCCATTGATCTGTATTTCTGTCTTTGTGCAAGTACCATACTGTCTTAATGACTGTGGCTTTGTAGTAGAGCTTGAACTCAGGCAGGGTCATTTCTCCAGTTCCATACTTCTTTCTGAAGATTACTTTGGCTATTCGAGGTTTTTTGTATTTCCATACAAATTGTGAAATTATTTGTTCTAGTTCTGTGAAGAATATCGTTGGTAGCTTGATAGGGATTGCATTGAACCTATAGATTGCTTTGGGTAGTATACTCATTTTCACAATATTGATTCTTCAAATCCATGAACATGGTATATTTATCCATCTATTTGTGTCCTGCTTGATTTCTTTCATCGGTGTTTTAAAATTTTCTATGTATAGGCCTTTTGTTTCTTTAGGTAGATATACTCCTAAGTATTTTATTCTTTTTGTTGCAATGGTGAATGGTGTTCTTTCCTTAAATTCCCTTTCTGTTTTCTCATTTTTAGTGTATAGGAATGCAAGGGATTTCTATGTGTTAATTTTATATCCTGCAACTTTACTGTATTCATTGATTAGCTCTCGTAGTTTTCTGGAAAAGTCTTTAGGGTTTTCTATGTAGAGGATCATGTCATCTGCAAACAGCGAGAGTTTCACTTCTTCTTTTCCTATCTGGATTCCTTTTACTTCTTTTACTGCTCTGATTGCTGTGGCCAAAACTTCCAACACTATGTTGAATAGTAGTGGTGAGAGTGGGCATCCTTGTCTTGTTCCTGATTTCAGAGGAAATGCTTTCAATTTTTCACCATTGAGGGTGATGCTTGCTGTGGGTTTGTGATATATAGCTTTTATTATGTTGAATATGTTCCTTCTATTCCTGCTTTTTGGAGAGTTTTAATCATAAATGAGTGTTGAATTTTGTCAAAGGCTTTCTCTGTATCTATTGAGATAATCATATGGTTTTTATCTTCCAATTTGTTAATGTGGTGTATTACATTGATTGATTTGCAGATATTAAAGAATCCTTGCATTCCTGGGATGAAGCCCACTTGGTCATGGTGTATGATCTTTTTAATATGTTGTTGGATTCTGTCTGCTAGAATTTTGTTAAGGATTTTTGCATCTATCTTCATTAGTGATATTGGCCTGTAGTTTTCTTTTTTTGTGGCATCTTTGTCTGGTTTTGGAATTAGGGTGATGGTGGTCTCATAGAATCAGTTTGGAAGTTTACCTTCATCTGCAATTTTCTGGAAGAATTTGAGTAGGATAGGTGCTAGTTCTTCTCTAAATTTTTGCTAGAATTCAGCTGTGAAGACATCTGGTCCTTGGCTTTTGTTTGCTGGAAGATTTTTGATTAGAGTTTTGATTTCCTTGCTTGTGATTGGTCTGTTAATATCTTCTATTTCTTCCTGGTTCAGTTTTGGAAAGTTATACTTTTCTAAGAATTTGTCCACTTCACCCAAATTTTCCATTTTATTGGCATAGAACTGCTGGTAGTAGTCTCTTATGATCCTTTGTATTTCAGTGTTTTCTGTTGTGATCTCTCCATTTTCATTTCTCATTTTGTTAATTTAGTTCTTCTCTCTTTGTTTCTCAATGAGTCTGGCTAATGGTTTGTCAATTTTGTTTATTTCTTCAAAAAATCAGCTTTTAGCTTTGTTGATTTTTGCTATGGTCTCTTTAGTTTCTTTTGCATTTATTTCTGTCCTAATTTTTAAGATTTCTTTTCTTCTGCTAACCCTGGGGTTCTTCCTTTCTTCCTTCTCTAATTGCTTTAGGTGTAGAGTTAGGTTATTTATTTGGCTTTTTTCTTGTTTCTTGATGTAAGCCTGTAATGCTATGAACCTTCCCCTTAGCACTGCTTTTACAGTGTCCCATAGGTTTTGGGTTGTTGTGTTTTCATTTTCATTCGTTTCTCTATATATTTTGATTTCTTTTTTGATTTCTTCTATGATTTGTTGGTTATTCAGAAGTGTGTTATTTAGCCTCCATATGTTGGAATTTTTAACAATTTTTTTCCTGTAATTGAGACCTAATCTTACTGCACTGTGGTCAGAAAAGATGACTGGAATGATTTCAATTTTTTTGAATTTTCAAAGACCAGATTTATGGCTCAGGATGTGATCTATTCTGGAGAAGGTTCCGTGTGCACTTGAGAAAAAGGTGAAGTTGATTGTTTTGGGGTGAAATGTCCTATAGATATCAATTAGGTCTAACTGGTCCATTGTGTCATTTAAGGTTTGTTTTTCCTTGTTAATTTTCTGTTTAGTTGATCTATCCATAGTTGTGAGTGGGGTATTAAAGTCTCCCACTATTATTGTGTTACTATTAATTTCCTCTTTCATACTCATTAGCATTTGCTGTACATATTGCGGTGCTCCTATGTTGGGTGCATATATGTTTATAATTGTTATATCTTCTTCTTGGATTGATCCTTTGATCATTATGTAGTGTCCTTCTTTGTTTCTTTTCACATCCTTTATTTGAAAGTCTATTTTATCTGATATGAGTATTGCGACTCCTGCTTTCTTTTGGTCTCCGTTTGCGTGAAATACTTTTTTCCAGCCCTTCACTTTTAGTCCGTATGTGTCTCTTGTTTTGAGGTGGGTCTCTTGTAGACAGCGTATATAGGGGTCTTGTTTTGTATCCATTCAGCCAATCTTTGTCTTTTGGTTGGGTCATTCAACCCATTTACATTTAAGGTAATTATTGATAGGTGTGGTCTCATTGCCATTTCCTTTGTTGTTTTGGGTTCACGTTTATACATCCTTTCTGCATTTCCTGTCTAGAGAAGATCCTTTAGCATTTGTTGAAGAGCTGGTTTGGTCGTGCTGAATTCTCTCAGTTTTTGCTTGTCTGTAAAGCTTTTGAATTCTTCTTCATGTCTGAACGAGATCCTTGCTGAGTACAGTAATCTAGGTTGTAGGTTATTCTCTGTCATTACTTTCAGTATGTCCTGCCATTCCCTTCTGGCCTGGAGGGTTTCTATTGATAGATCAGCTGTTATCCTTATGGGAATCCCTTTGTGTGTTATTTGTTGTTTCTCCCTTGCTGCTTTTAATATTTGTTCTTTGTGTTTGATCTTTGTTAATTTGATTAATATGTGTCTTGGGGTGTTTCGCCTTGGGTTTATCCTGTTTGGGACTCTCTGGGTTTCTTGGACGTGGGTGGCTATTTCCTCCCCCATTTTAGGGAAGTTTTCAGCTATTATCTCCTCAAGTATTTTCTCAAGGCCTTTCTTTTTGTCTTCTTCTTCTGGGACTCCTATGATTCGAATGTTGGGGCATTTCACATTGTCCCAGAGGTCCTTGAGTTTCTCCTTATTTCTTTTGATCCTTTTTTCCTCTCCACTTCATTTATTTCCACCATTTTATCTTCTACCTCACTTATCCTATCTTCTGTCTCCGTTATTCTACTCTTGGTTCCCTCCAGAGTGTTTTTGATCTCATTCATTGCATTATTCATTTTTAATTGACTCTTTTTTATTTCTTCTAGTTCTTTATTAAACATTTCTTGCATCTGTTCAATCTTTGTCTCCAGGCTATTTATCTGTAACTCCATTTTGTTTTCAAGATTTTGGATCATTTTTATTATCATTATTCTAAATTCTTTTTCAGGTAGATTCCCTATCTCCTCCTCTTTTGTTTGACTTGGTGGGCATTTTTCATGTTCCTTTACCTGTTGGGTATTTCTCTGCCTTTTCATCTTGTTTAGATTGCTGTGTCTGGAGTGGACTTTCTGTATTCTGGAGGTCTATGGTTCCTTTTTATTGTGGAGGTTTTACCCAGTGGGTGGGGTTAGACGACTGACTTGTCAAGGTTTCCTGGTTAGGGAAGATTGCGTCGGTGTTCTGGTGCATGGAACTTGATTTCTTCTCTCTGGAGAGCAATGGAGTGCCCAGTAATGAGTTTTGAGATGGGTCTATGTGTTAGGTGTGACCTTGTGTAGCCTGTATGTTGATGTTCAGCGCTTTGTTCCTGCGTTGCTGGAGAATTTGCGTGGTATGTCTTGCTCTGGAACTTATTGGCTCTTGGGTGGTGGTTGGTTTCAGTGTAGGTATGGAGGCTTTTGGACGGTCACTTATTACCTAAAGTTCCATGTAGTCAGGAGCTTTCTGGTGTTCTCAGGTTTTGGGCTTAAGTCTCCTGCCTCTGGAGTTCAGTTTTATTCTTCCAGTAGTCTCAGGACTTCTCCAACTATACAGCACTGATAATAAAACTTCTAGGTTAATGGCGAAAAGATTCTCCCCCGTGAGGGACACCCAGAGAGGTTCACAGAGTTACATGAAGAAGAGGAGAGGGAGGAGGGAGATAGAGATGAGCAGGAAGAGGAAAAGGGGGACTCCAGAGGAGAGAGACAGATCTACACAGTTGTCTGTTCCCAGAGTGTTCTCTGTAGCCCATACACCCACAAAGATTCACAGAATTGGATTGGGAAGAGAAGGGGAAAGGAGGAAATAGAGGTGTTCTGAGGTAGAAAACAGAGAGCCAAGATTGGGAGAGAATAATCAACACACTCCTGACTGAAAATGGGAACTGAATATTGGATTCTTAAATGTTCACAATTTATATCATATACTGAAAAACAAAAATTAAAAATCTAGAGTAGAGGTTAGACTCTTAAAAATACTATATTAAAAACAAAAACCAAAACACAGTAAGAAATTTTAGAAATATATATGAAGTTCAGTTTAAAAATAAGGCTACTCTTCTTTTTTTGTTTTAAGGTTAAGGTGTATTGAAAATGAAAATTAAGGAGTAGTAGAGGAGTACTAGAGGACTTTAAAAGAAATAAGAGAAAAAGAAAAATAGAAAATAGCAGAGAAAAAGGAAAAAAAGGGAGAAAAAAAAGAAAGAAAAAAATTTTCCCTAATTAAAAAAATCATAAAAATCTATGAAAATGAAAGTTCAGGAGTAATGGGGGAGTAATAAGGAATTTTAAAGGAAAATAAAAGAGAAAAATAAATAAGAAAAATAAAGAAAAAATTTTTCTTACTTAAAAAGGAAAAAGAAAAAAAAGTAAAAATATATCTAGGAATTTCTCTGGAGTTGTTGCAGTCAGTTGGGTTCGGCTCAGTTTCAGAGAGCTCCTCGTTCCAGCTTACACTTCTCAATATCTACAGGCCCCTTCCCGTGTAGTCGGTGTTTTCTACAGGGATTTTAATCTGTTTCACCGGTCCCTTCTGAAGTGGTTCCCTTTGTTTATTTGGCTTCTGTTTGCCAGTCTCTTCAGAGCCTTATTTCCGCCCTGACAGAGGCGGGCGGAGGTGGACTCTTATTCAGGTAGCTAGTTCCGTCGCCCTGCGGGGAGGGGCTGGCGCTGCTTTCTCCGTCTGCGCTGCTGAGGCTCCGGCTGCTCTATATGGAGCGTGTCCCGCGCTGCCTGCGGTTCCAGCCCTCGGGTGTTCCACAAAAGCGTGGAACAAAAAGCTGCGCCTGCTTTTTGTGCCTTCTCCGTCAGAGCGGCTCAGGCAGCCAGGAGCTTGACGGGTGCACTCTCCCCGCGTCCGGTGCACCTTCTCCCCTCCGTGGTCCCAGTCTCTGTTTCTGCCCATGCCAGTCGGGTACGTGCGCCTTCTGCCCTCCGCGTCCCCAGCCTCAGTCCCCACTCGCGCCAGTCGGGTGCCTGCGCCCTGTGTCTCGCCGCGACCCTCCTGGCGGATGTTGACCATCCAGAATCTCAGAAGGTCTTTGATTAGAAACTGGAGGCCTGTTTGCAGTGCTGTAGGGGATGCGGTCCTTGGGGCCGAGCCTGCCCCTTTCCCCTCCCCACTGCCTCCTGCCTCTGGCGGGGCTGGGCTGGTCCGCAGCCTGTAAGCTCTTCTCTGGACTTTCTCGGTCCCTTTGCTCTGCGAGCGGCCGGCAGTGTGTTCGGGCCGGTTAATTTTCTCTCTCTCTTTTGCTGTCCCACAGTTCAAGTTGGCAGCTCACAAAAGTTCCCTCCGATTGTCCTCAGGGCACTCAGGCCCGGACCCTACCCCAAACAATGCCGCCCGCTTCTCCCCGTTCTGCCCCCACTTGCTGGTAGCGGATTGCTTTTAGGCTCGTAATCTGCGGGTTTTATTTATTGTTTCTCTCCCAGTCAGGTTGTCCTCCGAGATTCAAACACTTCCCCCAGGCCCGCCAGTGCGAGGGTTTCCCCGTGTCTGGAAACGTCCTCTATTAAGACTCCCTTCCCGGGACGAATCTCCGTCCTTAGCTCTTTTGTCTCACTTTTTATCTTTTATATTTTGTCCTACCTCCTTTCGAAGACAATGGGCTGCTTTTCTGGGCGCCTGATGACCTCAGCTAGCGATCAGAAGTTGTTTTGTGAAGTTTGCTCTGCGTTCAGTTATTCTTTTGCTGAATTTGTAGGAGATAAAGTGGTCTCCCCGTCCTACTCCTCTGCCATCTTCTTATGGGACTAAAGTTCCAATGTGGAGTAGATAGGTAATAAGCAAGTAAACACCTAAGCTAAAAGTATAATTTTGCTAGTAATGGGTAAGATTAAAAAAAATTATTTATAAGAGGGTGATGCCAGAGAGAAGAATTAGATAAATCTATTTGTGTAGTTGTTTGAAGCAAAGACAGATTTTCAGTTTGATCCAAGTTTAAATAACTACCTTACACATCTTCCTTTTGAAAAATAAGTAGGTTATTTTAAAACATGCATTTGAAATGGGGGAAATATCTCACCTAACAAAGCAAAACTAATTCCTTGGGAGATGAATATTTCTTACAATTTTTCTGTTATAATGCACAGATATACACAAATCACACAAATAGCTGGTATATCTGTGGTATTACTCTTTTCAAGGCAGAGAAAATTAAGGAACAAAATTTCTAAGAAAGCACATCTGAGATGAATAGTGAAAGAAAAAAATCACTAACTTATATCCAAGCCACTAGGTAAGATCATGGGGTAACTTTAGGAAGATAGTAAAGATCATCCAAACAGGACATGACCCATCACCTTCAAGAATCATATTCAGTAAAATTCAGATGCTACTTCTTCTCAGGAGATTTCATTAAGTGGCCAACTACATTAAAGGACAAGTTGTAATCTGTTGTGAAATGTGTTGTAAATTGATATTCACTACAAATGAAGTTAGAAAAAGAATGAAGGCTGTAACCCTCACTATTTCTAAATTGAAAGTATGTCACTTGATAATACAAACCATTATGCACTGAGAAGAGTTTCCCAGGTGGCACTAGTGGTGAAGAACACGCCTGCCAATGCAAGAGACATAGGCGACGTGGATTCGATCTGTGGGTTGGGAAGATCCCCTGGAGGAGGGCATGGAGACCCACACCAGTATTCTTGCCTGGAGAATCCCATGAGCAAATGAGCCGGGCCACTGCAGTCCCCATGGCCTCAAAAAGTTGGTCAGGACTGAAACGACTTAGCATGATGCATGCATTGAGAAAGAATGTAGTTATTATTTTTCAAACCTGAGGTACATTTTCAAATCCTTTATAAAGGCAACTGTCCTATAGTTAGATGTGACACAGTGTTAATAATAATATTGAAAGAATAGAGAGTACCAGGCTACATGATAGAAAAATTCAGTCCTGGTACTAATTAGGTGACCAAGAATAAGTCTTATTAACTTTTCTTCATTTATATTATCAGGCAAATGAATCATTGTGTGGGCTTTCTTACATTCAAAAAGAGAGCTTACCTGTTGAAGAAATAAATGGTTATTATTATAACATGACCTAGCTTTGTACGTGTGGAGCACCAGCTTGGCCTGGGTCCAGGGAAGCTCTGCCCCTGGGAAAAGGGGATCATTGAAGGGGTGGATGGGAACTCACGGGTATGGTGACTAGTGCCTCAGTCAGTAGAAACAGCCTCAAAGGGATGCATTTGAAATGATGAAAGTCTACACATTTTGAAATCCTGTGCCATTTGAAAATAGCACTTTGATCTCTTTTAGCCCAGGCCTATTACCCAAAGAAGAACATCTCAATGATGCTGTATCTTCTAAGATGTGGACTATAAAGTGTTTACAAATTAAACTCAAATATACCTAAGTGACAGGCTTATTTCCATGATTTTGTAAACAGCTTAGCTGGCTGTCTTTCTGACAATCTTTCCTATTTAGATGAAATTTGAATTCCTCTACCATCCACAAGAGTGTCTACCTATATAAGTCCTTGGCTATTTAGACCACCTGTTTTAAATATTTCTTGAAAATCATTAGAACCACTGGTATTATCAAAATGATTCCTTATTAGTTGATCAGATGTTTTGCTTCAAGTGTGGTTCTGATTTACTTGCCTCCATGCTTGGATTTGCTGTGATGAAACTAATGTGTCATGATTCCTGGAGAAAAGTTTGCTTTAGCACATCCTAGATGGGACAATGGTTTTGGCTGTCCTGACGTGATCCCAGAATATCTACTTGTACAATCTGTGCATTCTGCTTACTGGGACCACAGGTGATTGTCTTTTAGAGGTCACTAACATTCGGTAGGAGAAGGCAATGACACCCCACTCCAGTGCTCTTGCCTGGAAAACCCCATGGATGGAGGAGTCTGGTAGGCTGCAGTCCATGGGGTCGCTAAGAGTCGGACACGACTGAGCGACTTCACTTTACCTTTTCCCTTTCATGCATTGGAGAAGGCAATGGCACCCCACTCCAGTGTTCTTGCCTGGAGAATCCTAGGGATGGGGGAGCCTGGTGGGCTGCACAGAGTTGGACAACTCTGGGGTCGCACAGAGTTGGACATGACTGAAGCGACTTAGCAGCAGCAGCAGCAGCAACATGAGGTAACATGAGATTGAGTTTTTGAGGAGGCAGTTTTAACAACTTATTTAAGTATTAAATGTGCTTTTATTAATTCGAACTACTAATTTGAAATCATTGAAATAACTGAATCACTTATATAAGGCAACAAGTATATTTAAAAAGTGTCAGCAGTTCACCTCTTTTGTCTGTATAAACACATTAAAGCCTCAAGAGGAAGAGTCTTGAGTAATCAACAATTTTTATCTTGACTTACAATCCAGATCATGAGATGAGTGAATGAAAAAGTGTGTTTCAGAAACATTTCTTAGAAAAAGGAGGAACAGGAGCATCTAATATGTAGAGAAGAGTTTTAGACAAATTTTATGTTTTCCTTTTTCCATGCAGTTTTCTATGTGTGTGCCTATATGTGTATTATTATGTGTATTTCTGCTTTCCACTTATAATAATTTTCTTTAACTTTATTTTTCTGCTACTCACCTTTGAGGAAGACTTTTGGTAGTGTTTTTCTTTCTGTTTTGATGAGTTAATAATGCTAATTATTTAATGGACCCAATAATTTGGATCACACATACAGACAAAAATGCAACATATATATGTATTTGTGAGCAGTTCTGCCCACAGGGATGGTGTTTGTGTTGGTGCTGAGGATGATGTTGATGATTTGCTCAGGGAGGGGGTGGTGAAACCAAGAAAGGTTGTTTAGGATTTAAGTCCCCTCCCTATGGAAGCATTCCAAAAGCAGTTTATATATCTACAAAATGATAGTAATTTTCATCCAGAGAAAGTGTTACTGTAGGTAATTGTATCTCCACTCATCTTTCATGCAAAACAAGTAGCTTGGGAAGACTTACCATCAGATATAACCCTTTTAAAGTCCTTCATTAGAGACATAGTCTTTTGCTGATGCCTGTGTTCCAGGCAGAGGATTTCTGAGGAACACAGGGCACTTATGCTCTGTAAAACTGACACAGAGGCTCATCCTACATACATTTCTTTCACTTTGCTGTTATCCAGGATTTTACTGAATAAATCATTTAGCTCCATGAGAAATTCAGACATAAGAAAAATATATTGGCTGTAAAACTGACTTCTTGGATCAAACCCAGGTTTTATCACTTATAGTATTAAGCAAATTAATAATTTTGCTCTATTATATCAGCCTTGAAATTATCTTATTATAGTTAATTGTAAGGATTAACTTCTCATTTAATTTAAAATGGTATAGAGTATTAGCAAAATTTCTGATACATAGTATGTACTAAAGGATATATTACTCTTATTAGCTTAACTGGCATATATGTATAGATTATGCATCTCTATATATGCATTATATTGCATTTAATTTTATTTTATTTGGAAGCCAATAATACACGCATTATTTATGCTATCAATAAAATTCCATGAATGAATGATTAAATGAAAGCAAATTAACATAAGATGATTTTTTTACCTCACTGTTTGGTTAATATACTCAATAATGACAATATTTAATATCAGTAAGGCTGTGGGGAAAGTTACTCTTCAATACATTATTTATGTGAGTATGGTGTTGTTGTTCAGTTGCTAAGTCATGTCTGATTCTGCAACCCCATGAACTGCAGCACACCAGTCTTCCCTGTCCTTTACTGATTCCCAGATTTTGCTTAAATTAACTTTCATTGAGTTGGGGGTGCTATCTAAGCATTTCATCCTCTGTCCTCATCATAAGATGCAAATGCAAGAAGGCAAAGCAATTGTCTGAGAACACTTGACAAATAACTGAGGAAAGAAGAGAAGTGAAAAGAATGGGAGAATGTCAGCAAATTTGGATAACTCAACAGTGGTCATAGAAATGGACAAGGTCAGTTTTCTTTCCAACATTGCTGACAAATGTTCGAACAATTAAGCTCATTTCTCATGCTAGCAAGGTTATGATCAAAATCCTTCAAGGCAGGCTTCAGCAGTACATGAACCGAGAAATTTCAAATGTAAAATCTGGGTTTATAAAAGGCAAAAGAACCAGAAATCAAATTGCCAGCATTCCTTGGATCATGAAGAAAGCAAGGGAGTTCGAGGGAAACATCTACTTGAGCTTCATTAGCTATGGTAAAGCCTTTGACACTATGGATCACAACAAACGGTAGAAAATTCTTAAAGAGACAGAGACACCAGACCACCTTATGGTAAAGAAATCTCTTGCAATGCAGGGGACTCGGGTTCAATCCCTGGGTCAGGAAGATCACCTGGAGAAGTGAAAGACAAGCCATTTCTGTATTCTTGTCTTTAGAATTCCAAGGACAGAGGAGCCTGGTGGGCGGTAGTCCATGGGGTTGCAAAAAGTCAGACATGACTGAGCACCTAACACTTTCCTTTCTTTTCATTTTCTTTTTATCTGTGTGCTTAGAAACCACTTCAGTTCAGTTCAGTTCATATCACTCAGTTGTATCTGACTCTTTGCAATCCCATGAACCACAGCATGCCAAGCTTCCCTGTCCAAGCATCAGGGTCTTTTCAAATGAGTCAGGTGTTTGCATCAGGTGGCCAAAGTATTGGAGTTTCAGCTTTAGCATCAGTCCTTCCAGTGAACACCCAGGATTGATATCTTTTAGGATGGACTGGATGGATCATCTTGCAGTCCAAGGGACTCTCAAGAGTCTTCTCCAACACCACACTTCAAAAGCATCAATTGTTCAGCTCTCAACTCTCTTTATAGTCCAACTCTCACATCCATACATGACTACTGGAAAAACCATAGTTTTGACTAGATGGACCTTTGTTTGCAAAATAATGTTTCTGCTTTTTAATATGCTATCTAGGTTGGTCATAACTTTCCTTCCAAGGAGTAAGCATCTTTTAATTTCATGACTGCAAGTACCATCTGCAGTGACTTTGGAGCCCCCAAAATAAAGTTATAGCCACTGTTTCCACTGTTTCCCCATCTATTTCCCATGAAGTGATGGGACCAGATGCCTTGATTTTAGTTTTCTGAATATTGAGCTTTAAGCCAACTTTTTAACTCTCCTCTTTCACTTTCATCAAGAGGCCCTTTAGTTCTTCTTCACTTTCTGCCATAAGGGTGGTGTCTGCATGTCTGAGGTTATTGATATTTCTCCCAGCAATCTTGATTCCAGCGTGTGCTTCTTCCAGCCCAGTGTTTCTCATGATGTACTCTGCATATAAGTTAAATAAGCAGGGTGACAATATACAGCCTTGATGTACTCCTTTTCTTATTTGGAACCAGTCTGTTGTTCCATGTCCAGTTCTAACTGTTGCTTCCTGACCTGCATACAGGTTTCTCACGAGGTGGATCAGGTGGTCTGATATTTCCATCTCCTTCAGAATTTTCCACAGTTTATTGTGATCCACACAGTCAAAGACTTTGGCATAGTCGATAAAGCAGAAATAGATATTTTTCTGGAACCCTCTTGCTTTTTCGATGATCCAGTGGGTGTTGGCAATTTGATCTCTGGTTCCTCTGCCTTTTCTAAAACCAGCTTGAACATCTGGAAGTTCATGGTTCACATATTGCTGAAGGCTGGCTTCAAGAATTTTGAGCATTACTTTACTAGCGTGTGAGATGAGTGCAATTGTGCGGTAGTTTGAGCATTCTTTGGCATTGCTTTCCTTTGGGATTGGAATGAAAACTGACCTTTTTCAGTCCTGTGGCCACTGCTGAGTTTTCCAAATTTGCTGACATATTGAGTGCAGCACTTTCACAGCATCATCTTTCAGGATTTGAAATAACTCAACTAGAGTTCCATCACCTCCACTAGCTTTGTTTGTAGTGATGCTTCCTAAGGCCCTCTTGACTTCACATTCCAGGATGTCTGGCTCTAGGTGAGTGATCACACCATCGTGATTATCTGGGTCTTGAAGATCTTTTTTGTATAGTTCTTCTGTGTATTCTTGCCACCTCTTCTTGATATCTTCTGCTTCTGTAGGTCCATACCATTTCTGACCTTTATTGAGCCCATCTTTGCATGAAATGTTCCCTTGGTAGAAACCTGTGTACAGGTCAAAAAGCAACAGTTAGAACTAAACATGGAACAATGGACTGGTTCAAAGCTGGAAAGGAGAATGACAAGGCTGCATATTGTTAGCTTGCTTATTTAAATTCTATAAACAGGAATCTTTTCTGTTGGTGTTTAGTTCATTGTCATCAACAGTTGCACTGTAAAGAGCTGTAATTTTGATGTACCTCAGGGAGGTCATGTGCTTAGTGTCTTCCAAGTCCAGAATGATGACCACTTCCCCTTTATCTCTGTCTCTGTGCTGACACCACACTGTTTTGATTATCATAGCTTATAGTACATTTTAGAATAAGGAAATATTATTGTTTTGGCTTGCTTCTAGAAAGGAATGCTAGGAAAAAACTAGATAGTGTATTAAAAAGCAGAGACATCACTTTGCTGACAAAAATCCATAAAGTCAAAGCAATCATTTCCCCAGTAGTCATGTACAGATGTGAGAGTTAGACCAAATAGTAGGCTGGGAGGCAAAAAAAAAAAAAAACAAAAAACAAAACTGGTGCTTTTGAACTGTGGTGCTGGAGAAGACTCTTGAGAGTCCCTTGGACAGCAAGGATATCAAACCAGTCAATCCTAAAGGAAATCAACCCTGAATATTCATTGGGAGGATTGGTGCTGAAACTGAAGCTCCAATAGTTTAGTCATCTGATGAAGAACTGACTCATTGGAAAAGATTCTGATGCTGGAAAAGATTGAAGGCAAAATGAGTGGAGGTGCAGAGGATGAGATGGTTAGAGAGCATCACCAACTCAATAGACACGAATTTGGACAAATTCTGGGAGACAGTGGAGGACAGAGGAGCCTGGCATGCTGCGGTCTGTGGTGTCAGAGAGAGTTGGACACGACTTAGTGACTGAACAATAATTGCTTTGTCTATTTGTAATACTATGAGATTTCATTTAAATTTTAGATTTTTTTTCATTTCTGTACTAAATATTTTTGGGATTTTTATTGGAATTGCACTGAAGTTGTAGATCACTGTAGGTTGTATTGACATCTTAATAATATTAAATATTTGAGTTTATGAGTTTTTTCAGTTGTTTGTGTATTCCATAATGTTTCAGCAACTTTTTGTAGTTTTCAGTGTACAAAACTGTGCCTCCTTGGTTAATTCTTTACTCTTTCTGAAGCTATTCTAAATGGAATTGTTTTCTTAATTTCCATTTTGTGTTGTTCACTGATAGAATAGAAATTCACATCCTTTCATGGTAAAAAATAAGCTATGAACAAATTGGGTATAGAAGGAACGAAACTGAACAAAATAAAGGCTGTATATGAGCAACCCACAGCTGAAAACTTACTTAGCATCGAAAGGTTGAAAGCTTTTCCAATAAAAATTGAATCAAGACAAGCGTTTACACCCTTGGGAATTCGCTGGTGGTCCAGTGGTAGGACTGGATCTTTCACTGCTGTGACCCAGGTTCAATCCCTGGTCATGGAACTAAGATCCTGCAGGGAGTTGGGTGCTCACAAGCTAGGCAGTGTGTCTGCCTCCCAAAAATGAGTGCACACTCTCACCTTCTCACCACTTCTTTGTAACATGGTACTGCAACAAAAATTCCTGTCAAATTTGTAGAGTTTGTTATGTACAGACCAGGTCACCTAGGAAAAGGGCTAATTTTACTTAATTAACATTTATTTAATTTGACTGCCTGTAATAATGCTTCCAGTGGTAGCCACTTCCTACCCTTTGGATCTCAGTGTAAACATCATCTTTTAAGAAAGATTGTTTCTGATTATATTAACCATAGTAGATATTTCCCACTTATTCTGCCATGGTACACTATTTATTGTCTGAGAAGCATTGAATAAATCTGTATCTACTTTATTAAATTGTCTGTTTATTGTCTGATTATGTTATAAGAATACAAGTTCCATGCAGAAAGGAATTTTCCTTTTTTTTTTTTTTTATTAAATGCTGTGTCCTCACCTGTAGTATCATTCATGGAATAAAATAAGTACATAAAATTTAAAAGTAAAATAATTCAATAAATATCTAGTTCTTACATCTAAATTGGTGATAAAATATGTTTTGTATTTTTCATCACCAGTTTTGGAGATGGCAATGGCAACCCACTCCAGTCCTCTTGCCTGGAGAGCCCCATGGACTGAGGAGCCTGGTGGGCTGCAGTTCATGGAGTCGCTAAGAGTCGGACATGACTGAGCAACTTCACTTTCACTTTTCACTTTCTTGCATTGGAGAAGGAAATGGCAACCCACTCCACTGTCCTTGCCTGGAGAATCTCAGGGATTGGGGGAGCCTGGTGGGCTGGGGTGGCACAGAGTCGGACACGACTGAAGCGACTTAGCAGCAGCAGCATCACCAATTTAGATATAAGAGATAGATATCTTTTTTTTTTTCCTTTCAATTTATGGTAAGGAGTCTGCCTGCAATGCAGGAGACCAGGGTTTGATCCCTGTGTCAGGAAGAACCCCTGGAGATGGGAATGACTACCACTCCAACATTATTGCCTTGAAAATTCCATGGATAGAGGAGTCTGGAAGGCTCACGGGAACCTGACAGAGGAAACTGACATGTTCATGGGGTCACAGAGTCAGATGTGACTGAGCAACTAACATGCTTAATTTTTTTTTCTTAAAATGGATAAATACCTAGTTATTATATCTCAAATGCTGATAAAAATTTTGTATGTTTAGCCAAATGTAGGGTAGAGTAAATTGAGTAGTAAGTAAAAGAAAAGAAAAATGTGCTAGGGCAAATGAAGAAATACATGATGAGCTAATATTCATTGGGGCAAAATGATTGGGTTGGTATTTTGTTCCTGGTTGGTAGTAGCCTTAAAACGGTGCTAAAGCTATTTTTTTTCCTCCATCATTGTGAGCTTAATTCTGTTATTTGACTTAGTAGTATCTTTAAATACAGGTGTACTTTTAAAATGTAGTAGAAAATCCCAGTGAATTTAATTAAGCAAGAATCAGTCTTGGACATTTTCCAATTCTAAGACTTAATAATAAATGTCATAGAAGATCCTGCTGTGATTTATGTCAGAGAGTGTTTTGCCTATGTTCTCCTCTAGGAGTTTTATAGTTTCTGGTCTTACATTTAGATCTTTAATCCATTTTGAGTTTATTTTTGTGTATGGTGTTAGAAAGTGTTCTAGTTTCATTCTTTAAAGTGGTTGACCAGTTTCCCCAGCACCACTTGTTAAAAAGGTTGTCTTTTTTCCATTGTATATTCTTGCCTTCTTTGTCAAAGATAAGGTGTCCATAGGTTCATGGATTTATCTCTGGGCTTTCAATTCTGTTCCATTGATCTATATTTCTGTCTTTGTGCCAGTACCATAGCAGGATCCTCTATGACCCACCTCCCAGAATAATGGAAATAAAAGCAAAGATAAACAAATGGAACCTAATTAAACTTAAAAGCTTTTGCACAACAAAGGAAACTATAAGCAAGGTGAAAAGACAGCCCTCAGATTGGGAGAAAATAATAGTAAATGAAGCAACAGACAAAGGATTAATCTCAAAAATATACAAGCAACTCCTGCAGCTCAATTCCAGAAAAATAAATGACCCAATCAAAAAATGGGCCAAAGAACTAAACAGACATTTCTCCAAAGAAGACATACAGATGGCTAACAAATACATGAAAGGATGCTCAGCATCACTCATTATCAGAGAAATGCAAATCAAAACCTCAATGAGGTACCATTACACACCAGTCAGAGCAGCTGCTATCCAAAAGTCTACAAGCAATAAATGCTGGAGAGGATGTGGAGAAAAGGGAACCCTCTTACACTGTTGGTGGGAATGCAAACTAGTATAGCCACTATGGAGAACAGTGTGGAGATTTCCTAAAAAGCTGGAAATAGAACTGCCATATGACCCAGCAATACCACTCCTGAGCATACACACTGAGGAAACCAGATCTGAAAGAGACACGTGCACCCCAATGTTCATCGCAGCACTGTTTGTAATAGCCAGGACATGGAAGCAACCTAGATGCCCATCAGCAGACGAATGGATAAGGAAGCTGTGGTACATATACACCATGGAATATTACTCAGCCATTGAAAAGAAATCATTTGTATCAGTTCTAATGAGATGGATGAAACTGGAGCCCATTATACAGACTGAAGTAAGCCAGAAAGATAAAGACTAATACAGTATACTAACGCATATATAGGGAATTTAGAAAGATGGTAACGATAACCCTATATGCAAAACAGAAAAAGAGACACAGATGTACAGAACAGACTTTTGAACTCTGTGGGAGAAGGTGAGGGTGGGATGTTTCAAGAGAACAGCATCGAAACATGTATATTATCTAGGGTGAAACAGATCACCAGCCCAGGCTGGATGCATGAGACAAGTGCTCAGGGCTGGTGCACTGGGAAGACCCAGAGAGATTGGGTGGAGAGGGAGGTGGGAGGGGGGATCGGGATGGGGAATACATGCTACTCCATGGCTGATTCATGTAAATGTATGACAAAAACCACTACAATATTGTAAAGTAATTAGCCTCCAAATAATAAAAATAAATGGGGGGAAAAATGTCACTAGAAGGGTTAAAATGTCCAGTGATCTTTGCCTCTAGTGGGAAAAATGATAATATGCTTTTAAAAACTGATAGAACGTTTTCAGAAGGGATTTCTTAGGCTTAAAGAACTGAAAATGTGGATATCAAAATATCAAGAGAGAGAGAGAGAGAAAAAAAAAAAAAAAAAAAACAACACAGGAATGTATCTCAAAATCTCAAATCAACTAGTGTGGCCACAGCAACAGAACTGAATGAGAAGGACTAAAGACTTGAATGCCTTTTTTTTTGAAGATAGTAAGGAAGTAAGTTACTTATGATAAATTTTCCTGGGAAGTGGCTAGTTACTATCTTCCTGTGTAAACATAGAGCTTGGTGGTCTTTTCAATAAATTATTTAAACATGGTAAACCTTTGTTTTTTGTAGTTGCCATGGTATTTCTCTTAAACAATCTACAATTCAATTAAAATGTCTTCTGAATAATCAGAAGATTCCATGAAGAATATTATTAAAGAGCTGAATGTAATAAAAATATTTCCTCAAGTAAATATGCAGGCTTTCACTCTCTGTTGTAATACTAGAAGAAAGAAGAATTCCAGGTTTTTATGAGCAACATAAAAAAGCTTTCTTCAGATTATGAGCAAGTCTCCACAAGGTAAGACTGATAAGAAATGGTGGGAATCAGTCTTCACAATGGTGTGACTTTATTATGTAAGAAATTTAATCATTTTGAAATAAATCAAAATTAGGTTCCAGTTCTACTTGTATCACTTAAAGCTGCTTGACTTTGGGAAAGTTAGCTAGATGCTCTGAATCTCATTTTCTTAGACTATAAAATGGTAATTGTTGTTGTTTAGTGCTAAGCTGTGTTCAACTCTTTTTGTTACCTCACGGTCTGTACACTGCCAGGTTCCTCTGTTCATGGGATTTCTCAGGCAAGAATACTAGAGTGGGTTGCCATTAACTCTTCTAGGGGTTTTTCCCAACCCATGGACTGAACCTCCATCTCCTGCTTTGAAAAGTGAGTTCTTTACCTCTGAGCCTCCAGGTAAGCCCAAAATGGTGGTTACAGTTCTTTTAACTGAAAATGTTAAATGTGATACATAAAATTGTGAGTGATTGATTGGAATCCACTGTTAGAGTTTAGAGCAGTTGAGTAATATGATCAAAACAAGATTTAAAGAGTGAAATTTGGACTACTTCCAGAGAACAAATTGAAGGCCAGAATAAAAGTGGAGAGATTTGGAAAGCTATGGCAGTGGGCAACGAAGGAAACGGGGGACAGGAAATGACCAAATTTGCATTATATTTTAAAAATAGAAGCAGTAGTATTTAGTTAAAAGTATCAATAAGTAATATGAGAGCCAAAAGAGGGTGAAAGATACTTTTTTTTTTTTCTGAACAATTACATCAAAGGTGGGACTATGCCATGACATGGGAGACAACTTTTTATTGTATAAAATTTAACATTTGTTTTATAAATGCTAAACTGATATCCAACTGAAGAGGTCCAAAAATGCTGCCTATGCAAGTCTGGGAATTTGGTTAGAGATATGGACTGGATTTCCCTGGTGGCTCAGATGGTAAAGCATCTGCCCGAAATGCAGGAGACCCAGGTTCGACCCCTGGGTTGGGAAGATCCTCTGGAGAAGGAAATGGCAACCCACTCCAGTACTCTTGCCTAGAAAATTCTATGGATGAAAGGGCCTGGTGGGTTACAGTCCATGGGGTCACAAAGAGTTGGACATGAATGAGCGACTTCACTTTATGGACTGGAAACACAAATTTGACTGCTTCACTATTTATTGGTCAGAAAAGAAGAAGAATAGTAACTAAAGACCCTAAGAAAAGTCTCAGTGAGTTCTGTGGCAAAACAGGGCAGTGAATAGAATAGAAGTGACCTTCTATTCATAGTTGAGCTGCTCACTCTGAATGTGTATATTACTGATAGCTTATATGGGTATTTAGTATTACAATTTCAGAACTTTAGAAATGTTTTACCTTTTTATGGAATTCCCTTTCCATCTTTTCTTGTTCTATCATTTTTCCTTTAAAACTCAGTTGATTATCTAGATTGATTTTTTGAATATTTGCTAAAGACTAGTTCTTTAAGCTCTGACATAAGATAAATCTAAATGGCAGTATCTCATTGTTTACTTAGCTTTTGTACTTATATTTTTCAGAGGAAAAAATACTACTGTAAATTGTAAATAGCCAATATATAACTGTATCATATGCAAATCTGTGACTGTTGGCAATGTCATCTCAGAACAGAAAAATAAAATTTATTTACTGTATGAAAGAAAAAAAAGAAACTCAGTTGAAATGTTTTTTTCCCCAGGAAATATTCTCTGACTCAAGTTTGCTGTATCTCTACATATGCCTCTAAGTAGTAGTAGTGTTAGTCACTTGGTTGTATCCAAATCTGTGACCCCGTGGATTCCTCTGTCCATGGAATTCTTCAGGCAAGAATACTGGGGTGGGTTACCATTTCCTACTTCAGGGGATCTTCCTGACCCAGGGATTGAACCCAGGTCTCCCACATTGCAGGGAGATTCTTTACCATCTGAGCCACCAGGGAAACCTGTGACTTTTAGCATCCTGTGAATATTCTTATAAGTCATGTCTGGTCTAGAATTGTTTAATGCCTGATTATGTATCATATCAAAGAGTAGGACAGTATGACATCCACTTTGGTGATCACATTTTCTGAAACAATGGAGAAAAATAGGTGCTCCATACACATTGTGGTAATTGCATGGATACATAAAGTAATTAATTTATAATGCACTTAAAAAATCTCACCCTTATTTTGTAGGTATACAGTTTCTAATATGTAAACTCAGCTCCTGTCCAGACTAGATGGAATCAAGGAACAGTGTAACTTACTTTGTCCTCCTGGGCCTCACGCAGAATCCAAAGGAACAGAAGTCCTTTTTGTTATGTTCTTGCTCTTCTACATTTTGACTGTGGTGGGCAACCTGCTCATTATCGTGACTGTAACTATCAGTAAGACCCTGAACTCACCGATGTACTTTTCTCTTGCTAGCTTATCAGTTATGGATGTTGCTTATTCATCTTCTATGACACCTAATTGATTTCAGATTTGTTCTTTGGGGAAAATACCATATCTTTTGAAGCCCGCATGAGTCAACTGTTTATAGAGCACATTTTTGGTGGATCAGAAGTCTTCCTTCTGCTGGTGATGGCCTATGACCACTATGTGGCCATCTGTAAGCCCTTCCATTATTTGGTTATTATGAGGCAAAGGGTGTGTGTTGCGTTGCTGGTGGTATCATGGGTGGGAGGTTTTCTACACTCAGTAATTCATTCAGCTTAGCACTATTTATGGGCTCTCATTCTGTGGCCCAAATGTCATTGATCACTTTCTGTGTGATATCCCCTTATTGGAACTCGTCTGTACTGACACTTATATCATTGGCATCTTAGTGTTGGCCAATGGAGGACTGATCTGCACTCTTGTTTTTCTGCTCTTACTCATCTCTTATGCAGTCATCTTGCACTCTTTGAAGAACCTGAGTCAGGAAGGGAGGCAGAAAGCCCTCCAGACCTGTGGTTCCCACATCACTGTTGTTGTCTGCTTCTTTGTTCACTGTATTTTATGTATGTAAAACTTGCTAAGACCTTCCCCATTGACAAATCATTGAGTGTGTTTTTCACAATCATAACCCCCCTGCTGAACCCATTAATCTACAGTCTAAGAAATTCTGAGATGACTAATGCTATGAAGAAGCTCTGGAGAAAAAAAAAATCAGATCAGATATTAAATAAGTACAATATCTATAATGAAGAACCTAATTTAGCTTTAGGACCAATTTCTTTGTAATGGAAAATCTTTATAAATGTGATGCAAGATTTCCTTCTTTTTAAAGGATTTATAATAATTAAAACTGAACTGCTTGTCCATAAACAATGACAATTTCTCTGCTAGCATGTAACCTCTCTATTTGGTTTATCTGATTTAATCATTGCACTTGGAGAGGTGGAATACCTTTACAGTTAAGGCATCAATAAACAAGGTAATATGTTAGTCAATGAAATTTTTATAGAATATGCTGATTTTTAACTAACCTCTGGGTTTACTTTCAGTACTTTCTCATTCTTAAAGTCAGATTCTTATCTTTTACCTTCATTCTAATGATTATAATAGTTGAATTGTTTAATGCTATATGGACCATGTTCTTTATCCAATTTCATTTGTTTTACCACTTGACTTTTTATTGTAACATTTTTAAAAATCAAAATAAAAACTATGATAAATAATTGCAAATATTAAATAAAGAATCCATGAAAAATGAAAGAGAGTAGAATAAACCTCATACATATCCCAAATCAGTGTCCTCCTCTTCTTCCAGATGCAGTCACTTTGTTTCTGAGGTTCAACTAATAATCTTTGCAAATGCAAGTGTGTTTTCATATATGTTTGTGTTGATGCCACTGTGTATAAACTTTGCACTACTTAGCCTTCTGAAGATCTTTAAATACCAGGCCATATGTGTGCACGAGGGCTAAGCTATTTCAGTCATGTCCGACTTTTTGCCACCCTGAGGACGGTAGCCCTCCAGGCTCCTCCTCCACAGGATTCTTCAGGCAAGAATACTGGCGTGGGTTGCCATAACTTTCTCCAAGGGATCTTCCCAACCTAGGGATCGAACCCTGTCTCTTATGTCTCCTGCACTGATAGGCAGCTTCTTTACCACTAGCACCACCTGGGAAACCCTACTAGTCCATATAGACCTAAGTAATTGTCAATTTTCTCATACTGCTTTACTTTTTCTAATGTAGAAATATTGGCTTATTAATTTGTAAAAAATGTACCATGATAATATATGATGCTGATTGTGCAGAATACATAGAAATTCTCTGAAATATGTTCTCAATTTTTCTGTAAATCTGAAAGAATTTTCTTTTTTAAAATTTTTATTTGTGATGACTTAGTGATAAAGAATCCTTCTGCCACCGGGATGGGGAATTCGTGTAACTCTATGGCTGATTCACATCAATGTATGACAAAACCCACTGAAAAATAAAAAAAAAATTAAAAAAAAAAAAAAAAGAATCCTTCTGCCAATGCAGGAGACACGTGTTCAATCCCTGGGTAGGGACAATCCCCTGGAGAAGAAAACAGGAACCCACTCCAGTATTTTTGCCTGAATAATTCTATGAACAAAGGAACCTAATGGCCTACAGTTCACGGGGTTGCAAAAAGAGTCAGACACAACTAAGTGACTAAACAGCAACACAGTTGATTTACAATGTTGTGCTGTTTTCTACTGTATAGCAAAGTGAATCAGATATAGGTATACATATATCCCCTCTTTAAAAAAATTTTTTTTTCCTGTTTTGGTCACCACAGAGCAGTGAGTAAGGCTCCCTATGCTGTGCCGCAAATTCTCATTAGTTACCTATTTTATACATAGTGTCAATACTCTATTTATGCTAATCCCAATCTCACAATTCATCCTTTGCCTGCATTTCTTCCTTGGCATCCATATTTTTCCTACATCTGAGTCTCTATTTGTGCTTTGTAAAGAAGCTCATATGTATCAATTTATTCAGATTCTGCATATTTGTGTTATTTGTGTTATTATACAGCATTTGCATTTATCTTTCTGATGTACTTCACTCTGTTTGACAGTCTCTAGGTCCACCCATGTCTCTATAAATGACCCAGTTTTGTTCCTTTCTATAGCTGTGTCATTCCTGGCTCTTACTCTACTTCTTTATGAAGATACAGTCTTTATAAACTGGATATGACATGAGTTTGAGCAACTGGGAGATGGTGAGGGACAGGAAGACCTGGGGCGTTGCAGTCCATGGGGTCACAAGGAGTCGGACATGACTGAGGGACTGAGCAACAAAGACGCACTAGAATTGATGTCTGTGAAATAGAAAAGAACAAATATGACTCCTACTGGGTCTTTTTCTTTTACTTTAAACTTTGTATTTTATTACTATTGGTACAAGTTAATCACTAAAGGGATGTTGCCTATAGCTTAAAGAATGTAAAAGAAATGGCTTATCTTAGGGAAACTGCCTTCCATGCATGAATATTAAAATAAAAAACATCCTGACCAGGCCCACTGTTGAATGACTGCAGGAAATAAGAAATTAACATGTGCCCTCTGGAGTATGGCCAGAAGTAGAAAATATTTGCATCAACTTACTTTCTCTTAAAATTTTGCTCCTTCATTTTTGCTCATTCCATTTTTGTTCTATAAAGAAACTAGCACACAAACCCATGGACGATGATACTTTCAAACACCAGCCCACTGTATCCTCTCTCGACTAGCTTTCTGAATAAAGCTCCCCTTTTTTGTCCTAACAACTTGTCTCTCCATTTATTGGCCTGATGTGCGGCAAGCAGCACACACTTGGACACAATGACAAAAACTCATTTTTATTATAATCTCAACCAGTCATTCACTTTAAGAGCCCAATTTTTATAGTTTTTCTTTTGTTAGTAGGGATTTTATGTTTAATATATTTCATGTGCATTTTAAAGAAATGGGTGGTAGCTTTCAGTATATTCTAATGGTTGAGAGCATAGCCTTTTTGAGGAAGATTTTCCTAGGATCAAATCTTAGCTTTGCCACTAATAATGTAAACTTTGGAAAAATATGCCTTTCTTCTTTTTTATTAAAAGGGGAATAATGAAGATATTTTCAAGATCAAAGAAAATAATCCAAATAAGCTCTTAGACAACTGAAAGTGAAAAGAAAGTGAAAGTTGCTCAGTCATGTCTGACTCTTTGTGACCTTGGAATTCTCTAGACCAGAATACTGGAATGAATAGCCTTTTCCTTCTTCAGGGGATCTTCCCAACCCAGGGATCAAACCTAGGTCTCCTGCATTGCAGGCAGATTCTTTAGGAGCTGAACTTAAGTGCTCATTAATGTTAGTTATTTTGAACACTTTATTGCCAACAATAAAGTCCTTTAAATTGTAATAGAACTACTCACCTAGCCTAGAGTGTTAAACCAATAAATGTATAACATACACACACACACACACACACACACACACACACACATATATAGCTTCCATGGTGGCTCAGTTGGTAAAGAATCCCCTTGCAATGCAAGAGATCTCCTGCAATACAGGAGACCTGTGTTCAATCCTGGGTAGGGAAGATCCTCTGGAGAAGGAAATGGCAATACACTTCAGTATCCTTGCCTGGGAAATCCCATGGACAGAGGATCCTGGCAATCTACAGTCCATGGGGTCACAAGAGATAGACATGACTTAGTGACTGAACCACCAAAAATATATATGTGTGTGTGTGTTTCTGTTTATAAGTATATATATATAATATATATATAAAACATATACATACATATATATAATATATACATATATATACATATATATATGTATCAGTCAGTCAGTTCAGTCACTCAGTCATGTCCAAGTCTTTGTGACCCCCAAATCGCAGCATGCCAGGCCTCCCTGTCCATCACAAACTCCCAGAGTCTACTCAAACCCATGTCCATCGAGTTGATGATGCGATCCAGCCATCTCATCCTCTGTTGTCCCCTTTTCCACCTGACCCCAATCCTTACCAGCATTAGGGTCTTTTTCCAATGACTCAACACTTCCCATCAGGTGGCCAAAGTATTTGAGTTTCAGCTTCAGCATCAGTCCTTCCAATGAACACCCAGGACTGATCTCCTTTAGGATGGACTGGTTGGATCTCCTTGCAGTCCAGGGGACTCTCAAGAGTCTTCTCCAACACCACAGTTCAAAAGCATCAAATTTTCAGCACTCAGCCTTCTTAACAGTCCAACTCTCACATCCATACATAACCACTGGAAAAACCATACCCTTGACTTGATGGACCTTTGTTGGCAAAGTAATGTCTCTGCTTTTAAATATGCTATCTAGGTTGGTCATAACTTTCCTTCCAAGGAGTAAGTGTCTTTTAATTTCATGGCTGCAATCACCATCTTCAGTGATTTTGGAGCCCCCAAAAATAAAGTCTGACACTGTTTCCACTGTCTCCGCATCTATTTTCCATGAAGTGATGGGACCAGATGCCATTGATCTTAGTTTTCTGAATGTTGAGCTTTAAGCCAACTTTTTCACTCTCCTCTTTCACTTTCATCAAGAGGCTCTTTAGATCCTCTTCACTTTCTGCCATAAGGGTGGTGTTATCTGCATATCTGAGTTTATTGATATTTCTCCCAGCAATCTTGATTCCAGCTTGTGCTTCTTCCAGCCCAGCGTTTCTCATGATGTACTCTACATATAAGTTAAATAAGCAGGGTGACAATATACAGCCTTGATGTACTCCTTTTCCTATTTGGAACCAGTCTGTTGTTCCATGTTCAGTTCTAACTGTTGCTTCCTGACCTGTATACAGGTTTCTCAAGAGGCAGTTCAGGTGGTCTGGTATTCCTATCTCTTTCAGAATTTTCCACAGTTTATTATGATCCACACTTTATAGAGCTATTTTTTTCTCCCTGTGATATATTTTTAACCCTAATTCTATGATGTGATTTAGTAGTATCTTTACATATACATGTTGCTTTAAAATGTAGTGGAAAATCCCAGTGAATTTAATTAAGCAAGAATCAGTCTTGGACACATGCCAATTCTAAGACAATGATAAATGAAATCAGAAGAGATAAAATGTCCAGTGATTTTTTTGACCCTATTGGGAAATATGATGATTTTTTTTAAGAACTTATATACATTTTCAGTATGTTCTTTGTTAAGCTTAAAGCAATTCATTAAGAGAAAGAAAGAAAGAAAAGCAGCACAAGAAAATAGCATGTCAACATTTCAATTCAACTTTCAATTAGTCTGACCATGGGGTCTCAAAATGGTGGATACAACAGAGCTGAACTGAACTGAGCTTTATCAAAGCAACTTGATTGAATGAAAAGGATTAAATAATTGAATGGAATTTTTCTATACTAAAATAAGTAGGAAAAGAACTTACTTGAGATCAATTTCCCTGGGAAAAGGCTAGTTCCTGTCTTCCTATGAAAATATAAGATTTGCAATTATTTTTGTTAAATTATCCTAGCATGGTAAACTTTTTTTCTTTCTTTTTTTTGTGAACTCTGTGCAATTTATTTAAATAGTGTACAGTGAAAATGGAAATCTTCTGAATAATCAGACAAATCCATGGAAGAAATAAATGGAGAGCTGAATGAAGGAAAAATATCCTCAAGCAGTCTTTTGACCTCTGTTGTCATACTGGATGAAAGGTTTCCAAAGGCTTCATGAGTGAGCTAATACATCTTCTTTCAGATTGTGAACATTTTTGCACAAGGTGAGACTTAAATAAATAGTGAAATTCAGGCTTCACAGTTGTGTGACTATACTATGTAAAAAAGCAAGCCATTCTGAAGTAAGTCAAACTTCAATTCCAGTTCTAGTTTTATCAAATAAAATGTGTGTCCTTGGGGAAATTACTTCAGATAAAATGTGAGAAATACCATTATTGAGACAGTAATACTAAGTGCGATATATTAAATGGTGAGTGCATGATTGGAATCCACCGTGGTTGTTTTGAGCAGTTGAGTGATATGCATTCATGCATGCGAAGTCTTTTCAGTTGTGTCCAACTCTGTGTGACTGTACGGACTGTAGCCTGCTAGGCTCGTCTGTCCATGGGATTCTCCTGGCAAGAATACTGAAGTGAGTTGCCATACCCTCCTCCAGGGGGTCTTCCCGACCCTGGGACTGAACCCTCTTCTCATGTCTCCCACATTAGCAGGTGGGTTCTTTACCACTAGAACCAGAACACAATTTAAAGAAAATCACTTGGACTGCTGCAGGAGAACTAATTGTTACAGGTGAGACTAAAAGAGGACATAATTGGCAAGAGGCAATTGCACTGGGCCAGGAAGGAAATGAGGGTAGGGAAGGATTAAATTTGTGATACATTTTGAAATTAGAGACTAAAGGATTTGGTAAAGCTCTGAAAAAGTCATCAATAAATGAGTGAAAAACACTCTGAGATTTTTTTTTTTTTTTTTGGTCTGAGCAAAATATTTAAGGTCATACCATTTAATGAGATGAGGAACAGCTTTTTATTGAAAAAAGAAATCTTGTAAAAATACCAAATTGACATCCAACTAGAGATGCCCAAAATCGGAGGTGTTACATATACAAGATTCAAAATAAGTGCACACATTCAGACTGGATACACAAAATTACACTGTTTCATTATTTACTGCTCAGGAAAAAAAGAGGAATACCTTACTAAAGACCCCAAGTGAGTTTTGAGACAAGCCAGGGTATTGACTTTATACTTAAAGTTTGATCTGCTCTCCCTGAACATGTAAATTATATTACGTGGGGCTCAGTGGTGCACATTTGGAATTTCATAAATGGGGTATCTTTCAATGGAATTCCGTTTTCATCTTTCCCTGTTCTTTTACTTTTCCTTGAAAGCTCAGTCAAAACATTACTTCCTTTTGGAAGTCTTCCCTTATTCCAGATTGATTGACATAATCCAACATTGTGACTTTTAGCACTGTATGAATATTCTGTAATGGCCTTTAATGCATTGGCCTGGAATTGTTTGATCCTTTGTTATGTGTCCTATGATTGAAGATAGGAAACTATGCCTTATTCAAGTTGGTAATTATAATGCTTGTGATTCATTGGACACACAAACTCCATATACATTGTTTTAATTGAATGGATTAATAAAAAGATTAATTTAAAATACACGTTGAGTTTTGACAGGAAACAAAATTCTGTAGATCAATTATCTTTCCATTGAAAAATAATATATGTATTTTTTAAAATGAGTAAAGGGAATAGGGACAAGTGAAAAAAAAAACAAATAAATAAATAGAATACATTTAAAAGTGTTCTCCTTTGTTTTGCAGGTAAAGTGCTTCCATCCAGATTAGATGGAGCCAAGGAACAATGTAACTTACTTTGTCCTCCTGGGCCTCACACAGAATCCAAAGGAACAAAATGTCCTTTTTGTTATGTTCTTGCTGGTCTACATTTTGACTGTGATGGGTAACTTGCTCATTGTTGTGACAATAACTTTCAGTAAGACCTTGAATTCACCTATGTATTTTTTTCTTGCTAGCTTGTCATTTATAGATTTAATTTACTCTTCTTCCATTTCCCCCAGATTGATTTCAGACTTGTTCTTTGGGGTAAATACAATATCCTTCCAATTTTGCATGACCCAGCTCTTTACTGAGCACCTTTTTGGAGGATCAGAGATCGCCCTTCTGCTGGTGATGGCCTATGACCGCTATGTGGCCATCTGTAAGCCCTTGCATTACTTGGTCATGAGGCAGAGGGTGTGTGTTGTACTTCTGGTGGTGTCCTGTGTTGGAGGTTGTCTACACTCAGTAATTCAACTTAGCACTGTTTATGGGCTCCCATTCTGTGGCCCCAATGTCATTGATCACTACATGTGTGACATGTACCCCTTATTGAAACTTGTCTGTAATGATACCTATGTCATTGGCATCTTGGTGGTGGCCAATGGAGGACTGAGCTCTGCTATGGTTTTTCTGCTCTTACTCGTCTCCTATGGAGTCATCCTGCACTCTCTGAAGAACCTGAGTCAGGAAGGGAGGCGGAAAGCTTTCCAGACCTGTGGTTCCCACATAACTGTGGTTTTCTGCTTCTTTGTCCCCTGCATTTTCATGTATTCAAGACCTGCTAAGACCTTCCCCTTTGACAAATCATTGAGCGTGTTTTACACAGTCATAACCCCCATGCTGAACCCATTAATCTATAGTCTAAGAAATTCTGAGATGACTAATGCTATGAGGAAACTCTGGAGAAACACAATGAGATCAAGTATTAACTAAGTGTGTTATTCATCAGAAAGAAACTACTTTAGCCTTAAGGCCAATTTATTTGGAATGTTGAAGTATTTATAAATGTGAAGCAAGCTTTCCTTTTTTCTAAAGGGTTTATAATAATTAAATTAAAGAATGAACTATATTTTCATAAATAATGATAGTTTTCCTGCTAAAATGTACACTCTATCATGTCTGATTTATACATTCAGTGGGACATCAATATATAGAATTTAATGAATTAGTCAATGAAATTTTTATAGAGCACACTAATTTTTAATTAAGCTCTGCATTTACTTTCATTACTTTTTCATTCTTGGTTTTAAGTTGAATTCTCATACTTTACCTCATTCTTATTATTATACTGTTAACATTTTAATGCTATCTGGACCATTCTTTTTTCCTCTTTCATTTGCTTTACACATGAATTTTTTAGTGTAGTATTTAATTTTTAAATCAAAATTGACAATAAGATGAATAATTTTAAATACTAAATATAGAATCCAGGCAAATGAAAGTAGAATAAACCTCATACACATCCCAAAACATGTTCACCTATACTTCCTAATGCAGTTACTCAGTTTCTGAGATTCAACTAATATTTTGAAACTACAAGTGTATTTATATATATGTGTGTGTGTGTGTTGTGTCTCTGGGTATAAATTCTCCTTTGCACTACTCAGCCTTCTGAATATCTTTTCATACAAGTCATATAGACCTAACTAATTCTGTTTCCTCATACTGCTTTGTTTTTATGTATAAATACTGGCTTATTAATTTGTAACAATTGTACCATTAGCAGTATAAGAATTTTAATTGTGTGGAATATATAGAAATTTTCTGAAATACGTTCTCAGTTTTTCTGTAAATCTAAAACACTCTTTTTTAAAATTTTTATTGCAGTATACAGCCCATAGGGTCGCAAAGAGTTGGACGCGGTTGAAGCACTTAGCACACGCGCACGCGTAGTTGCTGCTGTTGTGCTGCTTTCTGCTGTACCGCGAAGGGAATCACCTGCACATGCACATATAGCTCTGGTCTTCTTCGCGTTTCTTCTCCTTTAGGTCACCACAGAGAACTGAGCAGAGTCCCCTAAGCTATGCAGTAGGTTCTCATTAGTTACCTATCTTATTATTCTACCCATAACATCAATAGTATATATACATATATACATCAGTCTCAATATCACAATTCATTCTACACCTGCCTTCCCTGCTTAGTATCCATGTTTGTTCTCTACTTCTGGGTGTCTATTTCTGTTTTGTAAATAAGATCATTTCTATCAATTTTTTCTTACAGATTCTACATGTATACATTATTATACAATATTTGCATTTCTCTTTCTGACGTACTTCACTGTGTATGACAATCTCTAGGTTCATCCCTGTCTCTATAAATGACCCAATTTTGTTCCTTTTTATGGCCGAGTCATTCCTGGTTATTGCTTTACTTCTTTATACAGATACACTAAAATCAATGTAACTGTAATGGGAAAGAACAAATATGGCTCCATATTGGATCTGTTTCTTTTACTTTAACCTTTGTATTCTATTACTATTACTGCAAGTGAATCACTAAAGAGATGTTGCCTGTAGCTAATAGAATACAAAAGAAATGGTCCACCTCTGGGAACGCTGCCTCCCATGCCTAAACATTAAGAAAAATTACATTTATTTAGCTCAAGAAAACATTCTGACCAGTCCCCCCTGGGAATGACTGCAGGAAAGAAGAACATAATGCATATCCTCTGTAGTCTGGCCAGAACCAGAAAATATTTGCATCAACTTATCACCTTTTTGGCTTCCCTGGTGGCTCAGATGGTAAAGAATCCACGTGCAATGTAGGAGACCTGGGTCTGATCCCTGGGTTGGGATGATCTCCTGAAGGAGAGCATGGCAACCCACCCCAATATTCTTGCCTAGGGAATCCCCATGCACAGTGGAGCCTGGCAGGCTGCAGCTCCTGGGGTCATAAAGAGTCAGGCATGACTGAGTGACTAAGCACACACACATCACCTTTTGTACTTTACTCCTTCACCTCTCTATTTTTATTCTATAAGGAAACTAGCACCCAAACCCGGGCAAGATGATCCTTTTGAACACTAGTCTACCATATCCTCACTCTACCAGCTTTCTGAAGAAATTTGTCACCCCTTACCCTAAAAATTTGTATCTCAATTTGTTGGCCTGGCACAGGACAAGAAACACAAATTTAGACTTAGTATCAAAAGCTCATTTTTCTTGTAATCTTAACCAGTCATTCACTTCAAGAACCTTGTTTTTGCGGTTTTCTATTTTAGCGGGATTTTTATATATGATATATTTCCTGGACACTTTTTAGGAATAAGTGAAAAGTTTTAGTATACACTAATGGTCAAAAGCATAGTCTTTTTGAGGAAGATTTCTCTGAGATCAAATCCTATCTTTGCCACTTATAAATTTGGGTAAAATATGACTTTCTCAAGTTTTGATAAATGGGAAATAATGGCAATATTTTTAAGATCAAATAAAATATAAACTCTTATATGTATAAACTGTCATACAACCAAGTGCTCATATGTGCTAGTTATTAAGAGCATTTTATTGGTGTAGTCTTTTAAATATATATTTTTTTATTATTTAAAAATTTTTTTGAATGATTGTTTTTGTACACTCCTGGCATTTCGTGGGGTCTTAGGTTTCTGATCAGGGGTTCAAATTTCTGTTCTGTTAAGACTGAAAACACAGCCTTAATCTTTGGGCCATCAGGGAAGTCCCAAATTGGTAATGGGACTACTCACTTGTCCTAAAGTGATAAGCTAGTTTCATGCTTCCACTGCAGGTGGCACATGTTCAATCCCTAGTCATGGAATTATGATCATACGTGCCATGAAGTGGGGCCAAAAGTTAAAAAATAAAATAACAAAATAAAACAGCAAAATACATTTCTCATTGTTCCTCTAGACTGCCACTGCCAAAAAGTTAAAAAAAAAGGACTGCTACTAAAATTCCTGTTAAATTTTTAGAATTTTTCTACACATAGACCAGGTCATCTATGAAGTGAAATCATTTAACTCAATTAATTTTTACTTAATTTGACTGTAACTGCAATTTCAGTGATAACCATTCTTATTTACATCTCAGCCAAAGTTTCACCTTTTAGGAAAGTCCTTCTCTGATTAAAGGATCCATTGTAGAATTCTCCTTCTTATTTCTGAACTAGAACCCTATTTGTCTTCCTATAATCACTACATAAGACTACAACTTCTTCATTAGAAACTTATGACCAACCTAGACAGCATATTAAAAAGTAGAGACTTCCTTTGCCAACAAAAGTCCGTCTAGTCAAGGCTATGGTTTTTCCAGTGGTCATATATGGATGTGAGAGTATGGATGTGAGAGTATGAATGTGAGAGTTGGACTGTAAAGAAAGCTGAGCGCCAAAGAATTGATGGTTTTGAACTGTGGTGTTGGAGAAGACTCTGGAGAGTCCCTTGGACTGCAAGGAGATCCAACCTGTTCATCCTCAAGGAGATCAGTCCTGGGTGTTCATTGGAAGGACTGATGCTGAAGCTGAAACTCCAATACTTTGGCCACCTCATGCGAAGAGTTGACTCATTGGAGAAGACCCTGATGCTGGTAGGGATTGGGGGCAGGAGGAGAAGGGGACAATAGAGGATGAGCTGGTTGGATGGCATCACCAACTCGATGGACATGGGTTTGTGTAGACTCTGGGAGTTTGTGATGGACAGGGAGGCCTGGCATGCTGCAATTCATGGGGTTGCAAAGAGTCAGACACGACTGAGCAACTGAACTGAAATGAACTGAATTATTGTGAATAATTGTGAATTATCTGTACTTACAAAAAGAAAAATAGAAAAAATTAGAAATCCACCAATACTATTATGATAAAAGATTTTTTTTTTTTTTTTTGGTAAAAGGAAAAAATTCTCTTCAGGTATATTTCTGTTAGTTAAATTAAGCACTGATATACATCTTCATAAATGAAGTGTCTAAGGTAAAATTTCAAAAGTGGGAGATACTTGCAATGCTCCACTACCCAAGTAAAGAATACCTAGTTATCATACATATAAATCAAAACTTCTTTAACTGCAATATTCTAAACTCATGTTGTTTCTCAGATATGTCACTTTCTCAAACTCTATTAACTTGAGCTTTTTCTTCCATAGTTTGATCATACGGTGATGCAGGGGCATGGTACAGAGTGACTGTGTTTACCACACTGTGAATATTGTTGTTGCTGTTCAGTCCCTAAGTTGTGTCCGACTCTTTTGTGACCCCACGGGCCGTGGGACCTCGGGCTCCTCTGTCCATGGGATTCTGCAGGCACGAATACTGGAATGAGTTTCCATTCCCTTCTCCAGGGGATCTTCTTGGTTCAGGGATCAAACCTGTGTCTCTTGCACTGGCAGGCAGATTCTTTTACCACTGAATCACTGGGGAAGCTCTCATATTAAGTTTATATGTTGTCAAATACCTAAATTATTTTTTCCATGTTCTCATTGGATTTTGTCTTCATGTAGACTCAAGGAAGACTTCAAAATTAAATATGAATTCTACAAAAGTTCTCTGATGTTTGGTTAACTTACATAAAATAATTGGGCTTTTGGCAAGGTCCAATAATGATGGTGAAATACCCTTGAGGCCCTATTAGCCACAACTAAGAAATTTCACAGGATTCACCAGCAAACAGGGTACGTGGTGGTCCTTTCAAGGCTTATGCAAAGGTCCCCTTTATAAGTCAGTGGAGACAATTATTGTAACTGAACTAGTTGGTACTTTTAAATCTTCTAATTTGGTTTCATTCTTTCTGAACTAACAGCTGCCTGGGAACCGGATCATGGACCTATGTCAGACGCTTTCATAGGTGAGAATTTCTTTTCCAGAAAGTTGTATAATCATCGACTCTCAGGTTTAAATGGATCCTACAAATATTATCAGTCATCACCCTCATCTGTTATTTAAATCTGTATATACATCAAGAGAGACAAACTCATGTGTAATATTACTAATTTAGAAGAAAGACCATTTTGTACTCTTTTTATTGGTATAATTTTAAATTAGTTTGTACACAAACTAGACTCAAATTAGTCAGAATAATTACAAAGCTAAAATTTGGGTATGCAATTTTCTCCTCATTAGAGAAAGTACATATCATATTGCATAATTTTTAAAAACACCTCTATTAAAATCTGCACATTAATCAGGAAATACACTACATGTTAATCATTCATTTCTCCAGTGTTGAACATTCCCTGACATTTCTAAAATTTCCACTTAATAATTGTGTCAGACACAGTTGTAAATAATGGTCTTTTTCTTTTAAAAATATTAATCCTAGAAAGTATACTGTGGAACCAAAGAAAAATGAAGCAGTAATATTTATTTCTTCATATTAATCATCTAAAACACATTTATAATTATAATTCTTGTTTTATATGCACTATATCAATTTCTGGTCTGTTAGGGGAATCCACATCAGAAGTAGAGAATGAAATGAAGCTGCTTCACTTTCTTTCCTCAGAGGCATAAAATTTTCATTTTGGATAATAAATAATAAAGCTCTTTATCCATTTATTTGGGAAAGGAAGTACTGCTTACAGAATACATATTATTGTGTTTATATTTTATTTTTTCTTTGGGAACATTATGTCCTCAGATTTCTCACTTTGTTAGTAACATGGTGTCTTGTAAACAGGAATGATGGATGATGGATGCTGTGGGAAGATGGAGAAGGACACGAGGACAGGTGTAGCAGAAATGGAAAAGAGTGGGAAGCTCATATCTATTCTGGCTGCTCTGCTGCTGTTTGGTAATGAGATTTCAGGAAGTAAAGACACTGATAGGAGACACTTTCTATGACTCTGTGTGAACAAAGATACATTAATATACATAGTAAGTGTCCAATAAGTATGTGTTGAATAAATGAACTTGTAGTAGCTGTTGATAATAATAAATCATAAATGTGTTTGTGTTAGGCTGTGTATACATGGATACACATTCAGTAAATTATCTATCTCTGTCTAAGCTGACAGATTATTTCCTTCTATTCTCCACATTAAATTTTTATTTTAAATTTTGGAAATAAAGATTTTTTTGATAGAAAGATCTTCTTATTCTGAAACATAAATGCAAAAGTATTTTTTAAATTCATGTATATAGAAGCTATAAATTTACTGAATATGTCTATGTTAAATTGTATGTGGAACATAAAAAAATCAATTAAAAATGTCTTCATTATCTTGACAGTAAAGTGACCCAGTAATGTACTATTTCTAAGAGGCAATTAAATATTTTCATAATTACCTCATACCATGTGTTAGAAACTATAAAACTGGAGTGCAGCTTCCTTTCAAATGTTTATTTTGGTTTCTCCTAAAGTACAGAGTAAAGATAAACAGAGCAGGAGAGAAAGAACACTTGACTTTCTCCCAGATTTACAGTCTCAGAAAGCAGGCATACTTTACCCATGACAAATGGCAATTCATCAAGCATTTGCTCGTCACCTAGTAGGTTTCAGACACTGCATCATGCAAACTACTAGGTGTTCTTGTTGGTACCAGGTAAAGTGTGTCTCCAGTGACTTGTACAACTTCTCCTAAAACTTCTACTTATTCTAGGTGTTTATTGATAGTGTCTTTCCTTTCACATATAGAGCTGAGAGTTCAAATGTAAATTGTCATGGAAGAAGGAATAATTCTTACCTATTTGAGGCAAGTCTAAACATAGTATGTATCTGAAAATTGCAATTTGTAATCTCATAGACAGAAAGGAGTTCTCAAAAGCATGAGATGTAAACATGACTTTGCAGAGTCAAACGGAGTTGGAACCAAAATGGGACCCCAGATCTCATGTAGGTAACTCACTGTTTTCTTAGTAAATTACACATCAAATGTTGCCCTATAGCTATTTTACAGGTGACTAATGCTATTTGTCTGAAGAGCTAGAAAGCATCACGGAGAAAGTAAGAAAGATCTGAAAGAAACACAGAAGCAAAGTGCCAAGGACAAGCTCAACAGTTACAGTGGCTACAGTAATTTTTTTTTCCTAAGAAATTCAGGCTAAGTTCATTCATGATTAATAAGTATTGTTCTTTATTCCTTGTAGGTGACTAAGTCCCCAGGAAGGTGTTGCTTCCTAAATGGTTGTCTCCATGCCTCCCAACAATGTGACTGAATTTGTTCTCTTGGGATTCACACAGAATCAACATTTGCAGAAAATACTCTTCATTGTCTTTCTGTTCACTTTCCTCTTCACTGTGCTGGCCAACCTGCTCATTGTCATCACCATCTCCCTCAGCCCCACACTTTTTGCTCCCATATACTTCTTTCTCACTCACTTGTCCTTCATAGATGCCTCCTTCACATCCGTCACCACCCCTAAAATGATCACTGACCCACTGTACCAGAGGAGAACCATTTCCTGGGGTGGCTGCCTGACTCAGCTCTTTGTGGAGCACTTCCTGGGAGGATCAGAGGTCATCATCCTCACTGTCATGGCCTATGACTGCTATGTGACCATTTGCAAGTCTCTGCACTACACAACCATCATGTGACAGGGGCTTTGCCAGCTCCTGGTGGTGGTGGTCTGAACTGGAGGGATCCTGCATGCCACTGTGCAGATTCTTTTCTCCATGGACTTGACCTTCTGTGGCTCAAATCTCATTGACCACTTTATGTGTAATTTCTTCTTACTGTTAAAACATAGTTTAACAGTGAGCTCCCTGAGCTCACTGAGCTCCCTAAAATAAGCTTATGGTTCACAGATTTTCTTGAATATAAAGAAAATGTTTCCACTTTGTAGATCAAGACTTGAGGAACAATTTTTTAGAAGGGTAAACATCTTTCCTGCAGCCACACCTACACACTTGGAATCAGGGTGGCAGCTAACACTGGGGGCATGGCCTTGCTCATTTTTTTCCTGCTCCTCATCTCCTACATAGTCATCCTGAGCTCACTGAAATCCCATGACTCTGAAGGATGATGCAAAGCCCTCTCTACATGTGGTTCCCACTTTATAGTAGTGGTGCTCTTTTTGGTCCCTGTATATTCAACTACCTGCATCCTGTGGCTACTTACCCTGTGGACAAGTTTGCAGCTGTGTTCTTTGCAATCCTCACTCCCATGTTAAATCCTATCATATACACAGTTAGAAATGCAGAGGTGAAAAATGAAGTGAAAATTTTGTTGACAAGGGGAGTAACTTAGGCTGTTCATGGTGCCTATAAAGTGATGAGTTAAATACTTAGGAAGGATTATACCTGTTGCAAAGTTTGAATGCAATCCAAAATTTGCATGTCATTAACAAAAACAACGAAGAAAAAAGGCCCAGAAACTAGCATTTGTTGTTTATTTAATATTGATAGGTTTAATGTACTTTCCCAATGTTTCAGCGTTCATGTTCATACCTTTATAACTGGCAATGGAAAGAATAGCTATAAACCCTCAGTTTGGTGATTGTAGAATATGTTTTTCCCCAAAGTCTCACTGGTACTTTACCAAGTTCTTCATATATGTCTTTGGATGAAATGTGCGTTTTCATAGGACTATGACGGCAGAACTCCTATTTTTGCTTAGCCTGTGGTAACAAAAACAAGTGATAGAAACTCTTAGGTAGATAGACAATGGAGAGACAGTTGAGTGAAGGAATAACACCTGAGTTTTTATTTGCACTATGAATTTACTTAAAGCCAAATGAGTGACACCCACAAAAGGAAGAAATAATAATGCATTATTTATAATTATTAAAACAAAAAATGTAGCATAAATTTTGAAGTTACTCTTAATTTACTCTATTTTGTTAAATAATCTCATGGTTCACAGATTTTCTTGAATATAAAGAAAATGTTTCCATTTTACAGATCAAGACTTGAGAAACAATTTTTAAGAAGGGTAAGCATCTTTCACTAGTATCAAGACAAAAGTTTATGGTTTAGTTCCAAAGCTGTAACTCTTTTAAGTCTGATATGTATATTTACATGAATGAACCTCTAACAGGCACATTCACTTTAGTTGATTTATACATGTACTAAACCAGTGGTTCTATTATCATTATTTTCATTTTACAGAGAAGCAGATTGAAGATGACCGGTTTGGTAATTTACTTGCTTTGAATCACATGTGTTTTCCCCATAAAGTGGGTCAGGAGCTATTACACTGGAATTCAGCTTCCTTGGTTGAACAGCTGCTGCTGTTTAGCCTCTAAATCATGACTGACTTTTTGCAACCCATGTGGACTGCAACCTGCCAGGCCCTTCTGTCCATGGGATTTCCCAGGCTAGAATACTGGAGTGGGTGGCCATATCCTTCTTCAGGGAATCTTCCCTATCCAGGGATCGAACCCACATCTTCAGCTTGGCGGGAGGATTCTTTACCACTGAGCCACCTGGGAAGCCAACAGCTTCTCTACAAACTTCCAATCTAGGGCTTAAAAACTCAGTCTTAGTTTCTTACAAATGAAACATAATTATCTATAGCAAGCTTGGATCTATAGATAAGAAAATTGCCTGCAGTCTTAATGATTCACTTTGTCCTTCATGAAGATGGTATCCAATTTGTTTCAGGCTTCTCTCACATGTAGCATTATAAACTTCAGCAGTACAAGTTTCTGTTTTTTATTTCTTTTTTTGAAAGTTCAAGTTATGCCACATTACTTTTACAAACAACCAGCATTGCTATAGTAATGGTAACCTATAATGGAAAATGAGCCGATAAAGAACACACACACTCAATCACACACATATGTGTTCTTTTTCAGATTTTACACACACACACACACACACACACACACACACACACACACACACATATCTCAGTTCAGTTCAGTTCAGTTCAGTCGCTCACTCATGTCCGACTCTTTGCAACCCCATGAACCACAGGAAGCCAGGCTTCCTTGTTCACCACCAACTGCCAGAGTCTACCCAAACCCAAGTCCATTGAGTCAGTAATGTCATCCAACCATCTCATCCTCATTCGTCCCCTTCTCCTCCTGCCCTCTATCTTTCCCAGCATCAGGGTCTTTTCAAATGAGTCACCTCTTTGCATCAGATGGCCAAAGTATTGGAGTTTCAGCTTCAACATCAATCCTTCCAATGAACACCCAGGACTGATCTCCCTCAGGATGGACTGGTTGGGTCTCCTTGCAGTCCAAGGGACTCTCAAGAGTCTTCTCCAACACCACAGTTCAAAAGCATCAGTTCTTCGGTGTTCAGCTTTCTTTATACTCCAACTCTCACATCCATACATGGTCATTGGAAAACCATAGCGTTGACTAGACGGACCTTTGTTGAAAAAGTAATGTCTCTGCTTTTTAATATGATGTCTAGGTTGGTCATAACTTTCCTTCCAAGAAGTAAGTGTCTTTTAATTTCATGGCTGCAAGTACCATCTGCAGTGATTTTGGAGCTCAAACAAAAATCTCTCAGTTTCCACTGTTTCCCCATCTATTTCCCAAGAAGTGATGAGACCAGATGCCATGATCTTAGTTTTCTGAATGTTGAGCTTTAAGCCAACTTTTTCACTTTCCTCTTTAACTTTCATCAAGAGGCCCTTTAGTTCTTCTTCACTTTCTGCCATAAGGGTGGTGTCATCTACATATCTGAGGTTATTGATATTTCTCCCGGCAATCTTGATTCCAATCTGTGCTTCCACCAGCCCAGCGTTTCTCATGATGTACTGTGCATATAAGTTAAATCAGCAGAGTGACAATAGACAACCTTGACGTACTCCTTTTCCTATTTGGAACCAGTCTGTTGTTCCATGTCCAGTTCTAACTGTTGCGTCCTGACCTGCAAACAGGTTTCTCAAGAGGCAGGTGAGGTGGTCTGGTATTTCCTTCTCCTTCAGAAACTTCCCCAGTTTATTGTGATCCACACAGTCAAAGGCTATATATATATATATATGAACCACTTTACCACTTTAGTGTACACCTGAAAGTAACATAGTGTTGTAAATTAACTATACTTCAATAAAATAAAGATGGAAAAATATTGTAGAAACACACCAACTTTAGTATGATAATGAATTTCTTTTTGTAAAATAAAAACCCCCTTTAGATTTATTTCCATTAGTGAAAACAAGTACAAGTGTTGGTCTTCGTAAAAGTCGACTGTCTAAGGTGAACTTTCTGAAAACGAGGGAAACCTGCAGTGTTCCTTTATGCAGGTGAACAATACACAGTCATTCTACTTTATTCTACATTATTAATAAGTCTTTATAAGTCTAAGCTTCTCTGGCTATAGCACTCCAACACATATTACTTCTCAATGAATGCCATTGTCTCAAACATAGTGATTAACTGGAGTTATTTTGTGAATAATTTGGACATTTAGTAATGTCTGAGCATGGTACAGGGGTGCTTGTGTTTACAGAGTTATTCATGGTTATCTCCCATTCATTAGAAACAGAACTTTTCTCACAATATCTAGGCCCGGAAAATGATATAATTAGCACTTAATGTATTTAAAAGGTTAAGTCTGAATTTGCTAATGAGAATTAAACCTTTCAACAAAACAAGAGGAAATGATATGTGGTTCATTCTGTCTTGTGGCTAATAGAGAGGAGATGAGAGTCATTCAGAGGTTGCTGTTCAGTTGCTAAGTTGTGTCTGATTCTTTGTGACCCCATGTGCTACAGTACGCCAGTTTTCTCTGTCCTTCACTATCTCCCAGTGTTTTTTCAAACTCAAGTCCATTGAGTCAGTGATGCCATCCTACCAACCCATCCTATGTCACCCCCATCTCCTCCTGCCCTCAAACATTCCCAGCATCAGGGGCTTTTCTAAGGAGTCAGCTCTTCGCATCAGGTGGCCAAATTATTGGAGCTTCAGCTTCATCACCAATCCTTCCAATGAATATTAAATGTTGATTTTCTCCTTTAGGACTGACTGGTTTTATGTCTTTTCAGTCCAAGGGACTCTCCAGAGTTTTCTCCAGCACTACAGTTTAAAAGTGTCAATTCTTCAGCACTCAGCCTTCCGTGTGGTTGAAATATCACATCCATACAGGACAGCTGGAAAAACCATAGCTTTGACTATATGGACCTTTGGCAGCAAAGTGATGTCTCTGATTTTTAATACACTGTCTAGATCTGTCATAGCTTTTCAAGCATCATTTAGTTTCATGGCTGCAATCACCATTATCAGTCACTATTAGCAGTCATCATGAATGCACTGCACCATGGCTGCAGTGATTTTGAAACCCAAGAAAATAAAATCTGACTTTCCCCACATTTCCCCCATCTATTTGCCATGAAGTAATGGGCTTCCCTGGTGGCTCAGAGGTTAAAGCGTCTGCCTGCAATGTGGGAGACCCGGGTTCAATCCATGGGTCGGGAAGATCCCCTCGAGAAGGAAATGGCAATCCACTCCAGTATTCTTGCCTGGAGAATCCCATGGATGGAGGAGCCTGGTAGGCTACAGTCCACGGGGTCGCAAAGAGTCGGACACGACTGAGTGACTTAACTTAACTTAATGGGACCAGAGGCCATGATCTTACTCTTTTGAATGTTTAATGTTAAGCCAGCTTTTTCCACTCTGCTCTTTTATCCTCATCAAGAAGTTCTTTAGTTCCTTTTCACTTTCTGCCATTAGAGTGCTATTATCTGCATATCTGTACTTGTTGATATTTCTCCTGAAAATCTTGATTCCAGCTTGTGATTCATCCAGCCCAGCATTTCATATACTCTGCACAGAAGTTCAATAAGCAGCATGACAATATATAGCCTTGAATGGCTTTACCAGTCCATTTTTCCATTTCCAGTTCTAACTGTTGCTTCTTGACCTGCATACAGATTTCTCAGGAGATAGGTAAGGTAGGTACTCCGGGATTCTCATCTCTTTCAGAATTTTCCAGTTTGTTGTGATCCACACAGTCATAGTATTTAGCATAGTCAATGAAACATAAGTAGATTTATTTTTTCAATCCCTTGCTTGTTTTTTCTATGATTCAGTTGATGTTGTCGATTTGATCTCTGATTCCTCTGCCTTCTCTAAATTCACCTTGAGTGCCTGGAAGTTCTGGGTTCACAAATTGTTGAAGCCTAGCTTGAAGGATTTTGGGCATTACCTTGTTAGCATAGACTTTCCTAGTGGCTCAGATGTAAAGAATCCTTCTGCCAATGCAGGAGACCTGGGTTTAATCCCAGGATTGCAAGATCCCATGGAGAAGGGACGGCAACACATGCCAATATTCTTGCCTGTAGAATTTCATAAACAGAAGAGCATGGCAGGCTCTAGTCCACAGGGCTGCAAAGAGTTGGACACTATTGAACAACTAGCTCTTAACATGAATTTTACTAACATGCGAAATGAACACAATTGTACAGTAGTTTGAACTTTTTTTTGGCACTTCCCTTCTTTGGGATTGGAATGAAAACTGACCTTTTCCAGTCCTGTGACCACTGCTGAGTTTTCCAAATTTGCTGGCATATTGAGTGCAGCACTTTAACAGTATCATGTCTTAGTATTTTTAAATAGCTGAGTTGGAATGCAGTTTTAAAGATGGGAAAAGTTTTAAGTGAATGTAGTGTCTAATCTAAGACTAAACTTAGAATTTGAAGAAGGAGTCTAGGCAATGATTATGTCTTAGGAGCAATAAGAGGGGCTCAGTTGAGGGCTTAGAAGATTATTGAGGCACAAATTATAAATTGTCAGCATAAAACTTGGAAAGTGTCAGAGCTGAAATACGAAGGGTAGACTGCATGATATTTTGCTTGATCATGAGTAAGTTTAAAGCTTGTTTAGATGTTCCTTTGCATTCATTATCAAGAATCTCTTCTGAGGACCAACTGCCATGTGACTACTTTATATTCATTAATAACAACCAACCAACCCAATAAAAAATACATATAGTATTAAATCATGTTTTCATAAGAATCAATGAGATACAATATGTGGATCTGTTGTATAAGGATTGTTGTTGTTGTTCAGTTATGTCCGACTCTTTGTGACCCTATGAACTGAAGCACACTAGGCGTTTCTGTCCATTACTATCTTCCTGAATTTGCTCAAATTCATGTCCATTGAGTTAGTGATGCCATCCAACCATCTCATCCTCTGTCGCCCCCTTCTCTTGCAGGATCAGGGGCTTTTCCAGTGAGTTAACTCTTTGCACCAGGTGGCCAAAGTATGGGCTTCCCTGACAGCTCAGTTGGTAAAGAATCCACCTACAATGCAGGAGACCCCAGTTCAGTTTCTGAATCAGGAAGATCTGCTGGAAAAGGGAAAGACTACACACACCAGTATTCTTGGGCTTCCCTTGTGGCTCAGCTGGTAAAGAATCCTTCAGTGGGGGATACCTGAATTTGATGGAGCTTCAGATTCAGCATCAGTCCTTTCAATGAATATTCAGGATTGATTTCCTTTAGGATTGACTGGTTTGATCTCCTTTCAGTGCAAGGGACTCTCAACAGTCTTCTCCAGCACCACAGTCTGTAAGTGTCAGTTCTTTGGCACTCAGCCTTCTTATGGTCCAACTCTCACACACCCAGACAAGACTACTGGAAAAAAATCATAGATTTGACTATATGGACCTTTGTTGGTAAAGAGATGTCTCTGCTTTTTAAAACACTGTCTAGTTTTGATATAGCTATTCTTCAAAGGAGAAAAGGTCTTTATTATGGGGGCTGCAGCCACCATCTGTATCAATTTTGGAGCCCAAGAAAGTGGAATCTGAAAGTTTACACATTTTCCGCATCTATTTGCAAAGAAGTGATAGGACCAAATGCCATGATCTTCATTTTTTGAATGTTCAGTTTCAAGCCAGTTTTTTCACTCTCCTCTTTCACCTTCATCAAGAGATTCTTAAGTTCCTCTTCACTTTCTGCCATTAAAGTGGTATCATTTGCATATCTGAGGTGGTTGATATTTATTCTGGCAATCTTGATTCCACCTTGTGATTCACCTAGCCCGGAATTTTGCATGATGTACTCTGCACGTAAGTTAAATAGCAGAGTGACAATACACAGCTTGAGGTACTCTTTTCCCAATTTTGAAGAAGTCCTTTGTTCCATGTGTGGTTTAACTGTTGCTTCTTGTCCTGCATACAGGATTCTCAGGAGGCAGGTAGATGATCTGGTATATATTCTTAAAGAGATCTTCCATCTCTTTAAGAATATTCCACAGTTTGTTGTGATACACACAATCAAAGGATTTAGCATAGTCAATGAAGCAGAAATAGATTAAAAAAAATTTCCTTGGTTTTTCTATAATCCAGTGTATGTTGGCAGTTTGATCTCTGGTTCCTCTGCCTTTTCTAAATCCAGTTTGTATACCTGGGAGTTCTCTGTTCACGAACTGCTGAGGCCTAGCTTGAAGGATTTTGAGCATAATCTTGCTGACATGTGAAATGATTGCATTCATATGGTAATTTAAGCATTCTTTGGCATTGCTTTCTTTGTAATCAGAATGAAAACTAATCTTTCCCGTCCTATGGCACTGCTGAGTTTTCCAAATTTGTTGACATATTGAGTGCAGCACTTTCACAGCATCATCTTTTAAGCTTTGAAATAGCACAACTGGAATTCCATCACCTCCACTAGCTTTGTTTTTAGTAATACTTCCTAAGGCCCTCTTGACTTCACACACCAGGGTGTCTGGTTCTAGGTGAGTGATCTCATAAGCCTGGTTAACTGGGTTAGTAAGAGTTTTTCTGTACAGTTCTTCTGTGTATTCTTGCTACATTTTCTTAATCTCTTCTGCTTCTGTTAGGTCCTTGACTTTTTTGTCTTTATTGTGCCTATCTTTGTATGAAATATTCCCTTGGTAGCTCCAATTTTCTTAAAGAGATTTCTAGTCTTTCCTATTCCATTGTTTCCCCCTATTTCTTTTCATTGGTCACTTAAGAAGGCTTTCTTATCTCTCTTTGCTATTCTCTGGAACTCTGCATTCAGTTGGGTATAACTTTCCCTTTATTTTTTGATTTTCACCTCTCTTCTTTTCTCAACTTTTTGTACAGCCTCCTCAGACACCCAGTTTATCTTCTAGCCTTTCTTTTTTTGGTGGATAATTTTGGTCATCACCTCCTGTACAGTGTTACAAACCTACATCCATAGTTCCTTAGGCACTCTGTCTACCAGATCTAGTGCCTTGAATCTATTCATCACCTCCACTGTATAATCATAGGCATTTGATTTAGACCATACCTGAATGGTCTAGTGGTTTCCATACTTTATTCTATTTGAGCCTAAATTTTGCAATAAGGAGCTGATGATATGAGCCACAGTCAACTCCTGGTCTTATTTTTGCTGATTCTATAGAGTTTCTCCATCTTCGGCTGCAAAGAATATAATCAATATGATTTTGGTACTGACCACTGGTGTTGTCTGTGTGTAGAGTAGTCTCTTGTGTTGTTGGAAGAGTGTGTTTGCTAAGACCAGTGTTTTCTTTTGGAAAAACAAACAAACAAACAAACAAACCCCAAAAAACTCTTGCTAGTCTTTGCTCTACTTCATTTTGTATTTCAAGGCCAAACTTGCCTGTTACTCCAGGTATCTCTTGGCTTCCAACTTTTGTATTCCAGTCTCCCGAGATGAAAAGGACATCTTTTGTTGTTTGTTTGTTTTTGGTGTTAGTTCTAGGAGGTCTTCTAGATCTTCATAGAATCATTCAACTTCAGTTTCTTCAGCATTAGAGGTCAGGGCATAGACTTGGATTACTGTGATATTGAACGTTTTGCCTTAGAAACAAACTGAGATCATTCTTTCATTTTGAGATTGCAACCATGTGCTGCATTTTGGACTCTATTGCTGACTATGAGGGCTACTCCATTCCTTTTAAGGGGGATTCCTGTGCACAGTAGCAGATATAATGGTCATCTTAATTAAATTCCCCTTTTCCTGTCCATTTTAGTCCACCGATTCCTAAAATATTGATGTTCACTCTTGCCATCTCCTGCTTGACCACTTCCAATTTGCCTTGTTTCATGGACCTAACATTCCAATTCCTATGCAATATTGTTTTTTATAGCATCAGACTTTCCTTTCACCACCAGATACAACCTCAACTGGGCATCATTTCTGCTTTGGCTTAGCCTCTTCATTCTTTCTGTAGCTATTTCTCTGCTCTACCCCAGTAGAATATTGGGACCTACCAACCTTATCCAAAGTATAAGGATACTTTAGCCTAATCTGCAATTTTTGTTCAGTGAAAATATTAGGCATTAAGTGAGGGAAGTGAGATAACTATAGCTGAAGGACATCTATGAGACAAACATCTTGACAGATTCTTATTTTTATTAATTAATTCATTTACTTTTGGCTGCGATGGGCTTTTGTTCCTGTATGCAGGTTTTTCTCTAGCTGTGGTGAAAGGGGGCTACTCTCTAGCCTTGGTGCACGGACTTCTCATTGTGGTGACTTCTCGTTGCAGAGCATAGGCTGTAGGCGCCAGTGCTGAAGCCCATAGTTGCAGCATGTGGGCTCAGTAGTTTCAGCGTGTGGGCTCTAGGGTTGATGGGCTTCAGGAGTTGTGGCACATGGGCTTATTTGCTCCATGGCATGTGGGATCTTCCTGAGCCAGGGGTCAAACTTCTGTCCCCTACATTGGCAGACAGACGCATAGTCACTGTACCACCAAGGAAGTTTCATTTTGACAGGTTATTTGCATACTTTAACTCTTTTATTGTAGGAACAAGTATTAGTAGTGAGAGTTTTACTCCATTTTATACAAGAAGAAAATGTGACTCAGTAAAGCTAAGCAAGAATAGGAATTCTTTTGAAGTTGACTTTTTCTGCTCTTCCCACTTCATTATACTCCTTGTTGTCATGATATGAAAATATCAAAACACAGATCTGATCATTGGCCACATTGTGAACTTTTTTTTTTTTATTTGGGGTCAGGTCACTCTCTTCCCTTCAGCTCTCTGTTAACCTCCATTTCCTAGATTACTTACAGCCTCTTGATTCCTCTTGTGTCAGAGAAAGTCATCTGATGATCTCTTTTCTGAAGGTATATTATCCTTCATGGGCATCATGAAAAGTGGGATATAATAGGCTCAAGAAATGGAATTCAAATGGTTGCATTTCAAAAGAAGTGCCACTTGGGTGAAAGAGATATTTAGAGGATAAACAAACAACTCAATCATTGAGGAGTTTGATACTGTGTTTACACACAAGGGAGCACCTTGAAGAGCTGAATAGGTGCTGTTTCCATTGGGTTCCCCCCCCCATTGTTATCACATAGTGTTAACATTTGTTACTGGCAAAAGAAAAAAAGTCCCCATGGTCAGTTCACTTTAGGAAATTTTAACTTTTTAGTTTATCGGCCAAATAGTATTCTCTGTCCACAGTAGGCCAGAGAGTTATGGGAGCTAGGCATGTAAAGTTAAATATGAGAAACAAGGTCTTTTGTTGTTGTTGTTGTTTGGTATGGAAATAAGATTCTGGGGGTTATAGATAGATAGTAAGCAAGTAAAGAGATAAATTAAAAAAAAAGTGGGGAATGAATAAGACAATAAACGTTTTATAAGAGTATGACCCAGGAGAAAAAATACGGAGGTAGATTTGTATTATTTGAAGCACAGCTAGAGTTTCAGTTTGGTCTGACTTTAAATAAGAACATTATGTCCCTTTTCTTTTCTTTTTTTTTTTTTAAATAGTAGATCATTTTAAAAGGTATGTTTGAAATGGAAACAATATTAGCAAGCAACATCTATGTCCCTATATGAATCAATTTCTCCTACCTCTTAAGGATGCTCACTGTCCAATATCAATATCTTGGTCTAATGCAGACTCCTTTCAGATTTATATTTTTTCTTGAACTCTGTGTGATTTTTGTGTGTGACCTTTAAGGCTGATGTCTAGTTTCTAAAGCCCTTGGATCTCTCAAAAGAACCCTCACTGAATTCAAAGTCATATATGGTAAGGGTTTTATTTTCCCTGTATAGGACCCCTGAATTGAGAAGTACTATGTGGGACTCAGATCCCTTTGTTCCTTTGGCAGAACCTCTGCACCTGGATTAACTCTTATTTGTGTGTTGCTTATCTGAAGTGTGAGACTTAACTATAGCTTGTGCCTACCATTTCTGTCCTGTCGTGTCCTAGTTCCTGCTTTAAATTTTAGTAATAGAGAATCAGTCATCAGGCTGTTCTCAATAAGAGTGAATCTGTAAACACTTGCAGGTTTTTAGTTTCCACGGGATGATGCTTCTGATCATCTCATATCTAAATAGAAAAAAAAAAAAAAAGAACTCCAATATATCTCTGAAAATGTTGAAAGCCATTTTAACTTGTTTTAGTAATTTTAGCTTGCTTTGCAAAACTTGTAAACAATTAGAAAAAGCTATAGATTTTATCACTTTCTGGTTTAAATGATATATATTTGAATTATGTGTTATTTAATTCCTTAAAAGTGTATTGCAACTTGTGTAATGGCCTAGGGTATTTTCTACTTTGATGAATGTCCCTTGAGCACTTTGAGGTGAATGGAATAGTCCAATATATGCTTATTTTTCTTTTTTCCCCCTACACTGATACTAAGACGGATTCTATTATTTTTTCTACATGAGATTATGGGACACACGATAGGACAACATCTACTTCTGCTTCATTGACTAAATTAAAGCCTTTGACTGTATGGATCACAACAAACTGAAAAATTCTTAAAGAGACTGGAATACCAGATCACCATACCTGCTTTGTGAAAAACTTGTGTGCTGGTCAAGAAGCAACAGTTAGAACTGTACATGAAACAACAGATTGGTTCAAACTTGGGAAAGGAGTAAATCAAGGCTATATCCTGTCACCCTGCTTATTTAACTTATATTCTGAGTACATCATGCAAAATGCCTGACTGGATGACTCCAAGCTGGAATCAAGATTTCAGAAATACCAACAACTTCACATTTGCAGATGATACCACATTAATGGCAGAAAATGAAGAGGAACTAAAGATCTTCTTGATGAAAGTGAAAAAGCTGGCTTAAAACTCAACATTCAAAAAATGAAGATCTTGGCATCCGGTCCCATCACTTCATGGCAAATAGATGGGGAAACAATGGAAACAGTGACAGATTTTATTTACTTGGGCTCCAAAATCACTGTGAATGGTGACTGCAGCCATTGCTTGGGGAAAAAGTTATGACAAACCTAGACAGAGTATTGAAAATTAGAGGCACCACTTTGCTGACAAAATTCCATATAGTCAGGACTATAGTTCTACCAGTAGTCATGTGTAGATATGACAGTTGAAGCATAAAGAAGGTTGAACACTGAAGAATTGATGCTTTTGAACTGTGGTGCTGGACCCTTGAGAGTCCCTTGGACAACAAGGAAATCAAGCCAGTCAATTCTAATGGAAATCAACCCGGAATATTAATTGGAAGGACTGATACTGAAAGCAGAAGCTCCAGTTCTTTGGCCACCCGAGGCAGAGCCAACTCACTGGGAAAGCCCCTGATGCTGGGAAAAATTGAGGATGAGAGGAGAAGGGGGCAACTGAGGATGAGATGGTTGGATGGCATCACCAACTCAAGGGACATGAGTTTAAGCAAATTCTGGGAGATAGTGAAGGACAGGGAAGCCTGTTGTGCTGCAGTTCATGGAGTTACAAAGAGTCAGACACAAATTAGTGACTGAAAAACAACATCAAATGCGACTTCTTTATCTGTATTTGAACTAGACCTTAAAAGGACTTTTCTAAAATTAGCATTCCTTGTTTCTGGAAATCAGTTCAGATATCATCTTCAAAAACAAAGCTTAAAAAAGATATGTCTATTTTGAAGGTCATGATTTAAACAGGAAGGATTTACATACTTTCTTTGTGTGCAAAATTAACTTTTCCCTTTTGGTGATATGACCTCAAGCTGTTTTCTTGACTTTCCCCAGAGAATAAGGTTCTGTAAATTCTGTTTTGCATGATGATAATCCTAGTGGCATCTCTGGAGATAGTCTACTTCAAAACAATGATTAGGGTTCCAGAGAATTTAATTAGATGAGAATCTCCCTTGGAGAGGCACCAACTGAATGACTCAAAAATATGTGCTGCCATTAAATGTAGACAAAGTGTTGGCAGGCTTTTACCTTTACCTCAGACTGTATTTGTCTATAGCAGAAATCACATGACAGGATTCTTCTGGAATTGAAATGATGGTCTCAAATCATAATAAAAGTATGTATATGAAAGTATTCTCTATCCCTTAATAAACCCAAGTTTAATAATGCTGTATGAAGACAGGTCAGTAAGAGACTAAGAATCAAAACATTGCAAAGGTCATTTCACTATTTCATTTTCCTTGGTATAAACATCAATGACAAAATTTTTATTGTAGATAGTTTGTACAAAATTTGTAGTTTTCTCTCTCCCTGAGAGAGAATCAAATGCTAAATCAAAATGTTGATTTAACATTTGTTATGAGAACAAATCCTGCAACAATGAAAAAGTTGTGTTTCTGTTCAATACCAATATTCAGAGTCCTTTAGGTAACAGGGCATTAATATTAGCTAATTTTGAAAATCCCAACAACATGAAGTGCAAATTTTCTGAAAGACTGAGATGAATTAATTTCCTATAATCATGGAAAGAGTTGGTCACATGGAACCAGTTCAAGATACAGTGATGCTGCATGTATCTTGCTCTTTGTGTTCCCAGAAAAGGCATCAGTGCATGAGGGCCAAGAGAGATGGCATCAAAGACCAGAACATGCATTTAAAGGCTCTCCTTATAGGCAGGTAATCAGGAAGTATATTTAGACAGAAAATTCTGTTTTAGGCTTTCTATCTTGCCAGAGTATGTTGCTGGGGTAAGAATTCATCTTTTAAGAGTTCTTCTTTGTGATTTTCATAAATAGCTGTGTTAGGAATTCTTTGTGATTACCAAAATATTAAGATTCTTTCTATTCTATTCCACCCTTTTTGGATATTTTCTTACTTAATGATCCAAGAAATTTACCTTCTTAAAGATATTCTTAGAAATTAATTTCAAGTACAAGGATTTGGGGAATTTTCATGGGCATATATTTGTAAATCTGATGATAGTTTCATTTATATGCTCTCTAAACATAGCCTGTTAATGCACTAAAATATTAAAAGGTAAAGTAACATTTGTAGACCTTCATGAGTGGCTTTCAAGAACCCAAGGAATGCTGTAGTAAGCAAGCTATTACTTTGAGTCCTACTTTTCCATTCATAGGTGAGCTTCAGCATCCTATCATGTTTATTGGTCATTTAGTGATAGTCTTCCTTTAATAGATTGGTTATATTTTTATTTATTTTAAATTTTAATCATTTGCTAGTTAATTTCTTAGAGAGCTTTGCTTATCTTAGATATTTGCTTAGTGTATATCCTCTGAAGTCAAGCTTTTTTCAAATTAATTTTGTCAGTTGGCATTGTGGTATTATTTCCTAAATCTTTATAAACATTTTTGAAATCATCAAATATATCTATTTGGGGTTTAAATGATTGGTTAAGAAGAATTATTGAACCCTAGAATGTAGAAACTCACCTCCTTTATTAACTGGAAAGTAAATATGATGTAAATCTTGCTTTACTTTTTTTTAGGCCTTTAATAAATGTTTATTTTTGTGTAAGGTACTAGCTATATGTACAATTTAATTAGCTTCCAGTTGGTAAGCTAGTTGTGCTACCTCCTTTATTTAATACCATGTCATTTTCTCACATATGGTCTTTTGTCACTTGCCTTGGTCTATAAGATTGTTGTGATCAGGCAATATGTTTTAATCAGCCTTGTATTTTCTTTTCTTTTTTGGCTGCCCCATGTGACTTGTAGGATCTTAGTTCTCCAACCAGGGATTGAATCCCGGGCCACTGCAGTGAAAGCTCCACATCCTAACCACTGGACAACCAGGGAACTGACAACATTGTGTTACAAAATCTGAAAGTACCAGAAAATAATAAATCACAAGACATATTTTTGAATGAATAAAAGAATTATCACAAGACTTCAGGAAGTCATAAGTAACAATTATTTTTATAGATAATTGTGTCATAAGCTCTGAAATAAGACACACAGAACACTATGGAAAAAAGGAACAATGTGACCGAGTTTGTCCTCTTGGGGCTCACTCAGAGCAACCAGGGTCAGAAAATATTATTTGTATTGTTCTTGCTCATTTACATTGTGACCATGGTGGGCAACCTACTCATTGTCCTGACTGTGGTGTTCAGCCCAACCCTGGATGCTCCTATGTATATCCTTCTTGGCTACTTATCATTTATGGATGCTGTTTATGCTACTACAGTTAACCCAAACACATTTATAGACTTACTCTATGAGAAGAAAACCATTTCATTCCAAGCTTGCATGATTCAGCTCTTTACAGAGCATTTTTTTGGTGGTGCTGAGATTTTACTCCTGGTGGTCATGGCCTATGACCGCTACGTGGCCATCTGCAAACCCTTGCATTATGTGACAATCATGAATCAGCGAGTGTGCGTCCTGCTCTTGCTGTTGGCTTGGGTTGGTGGACTGTTACATGCTATAGTTAATATTCACTTTGTTTACAACCTTCCCTTCTGTGGCCCCAATGTTATTGACCACTTCATGTGTGACATGTACCCCTTATTAAAACTGGCCTGCACTGACACCCACATTATTGCCATCATAGTGGTCGCCAATGATGGCATAATCTGTGTGGTCCTCTTTACCCTCTTACTCATCTCCTATGGGGTCATTCTGCACTCCCTGAAGAATATTAGTCAGGAAGGCAGGCGCAAAGCCTTGTCCACCTGTGGCTCCCACATCACTGTGGTGCTCCTCTTCTTTGTGCCCTGTATATTTCTGTATGTGAGACCTCCTTCCATCTTACCCATTGATAAATCCTTGGCTGTGTTTTATACCATTATCACCCCTATGGTGAACCCTCTAATCTATACTCTGAGAAACAGTGAGATTCAAAATGCCATAGGAAAGTTCTGGATCAGAAAAAGAACATGAGGCAACAGGGAAATGAATGACCAATTTTCAGTGAAGAATTGCTCTTCCCAGGAAAGCCTTGTGTGGTTATTTAACTGTAGTCAATATCTCCTCAGTATTGTTAACTTAGTCAGGATAAAAAGATTTATTATCTGAATATTTCCCATGATCAAAATATAATTTTAACTTTTTAATGACTTCTTATTTCAAAGTTTATATTTTGCTTGAAATAGGTTTTTAAGATTTACACAATTTCCTTGGAAAATATGTACAGCTTTGGGTATAAATTAACTTTATTAAAACTATACATTTATGTTCTATATGATTGTTAGGTAGTTAGAATAGGAAAAAGGAGTCCGAAATGGCAGTGGCTAAAAGACAAAGAAAGGGAGAAGCTCACAAAAATGGAACAAAAGAAAATCCTCAGGACCGGAGTGAGGACTTCAGGTGAAGCAAACACACCCCCTTCTTGGTTAGCGCAATTTGCATAAGGCAGGCTGGGCCGGGGCGGGGGCAGGAGGGGGGGAGCTGGTGCATAAAATGTATAAAAAGAGAAAGTTAAGACAGATTGAGTCCTTTCCGTTGGGACACCCTGCCTCACACCTCCAGGGTGTAGTTTCCTTTAGTTGCTAAATAAAACTCTGAGCTGTAACCAAGCTATAACACTGGTCTGCAGTTTCCAATCTTTGCTGTGGAGAGGCAGAACTAATGTAATTACACATTCCCCTGACACGATGAGTTGCTGCTGCTAAGCTACACAATGAGTTAAGTCATAGTTAATACTGCGAATTTATTTATTTAGTGTGAGTTTTTCCTCATACTTTTCTCTTAAATAATGTGATCTTTTTCAAAATTAATGAGATGTATTATAGATTTCAGAAAAAAAGGAGATTAAGAAGTATTATCTACATCTCAGCTTGCTCCTCTTCACACAAAGACAGCCCACATTAATATTTGATTTAGATGACTTACTTTTGTATCTGCAAGATCCTTTACACGTATTATTTTGTTTCTATGTCTGGGTACAATACGATTGATGAAGAATATTTCAGTGTGCAATATTAATTATTTTTAGGATGTTAATTAACAAAATTGATTGAACATGATGCATGTGCAGAAAAATAACCAAGTCTTACTTTTTTTCCCAAATGGGATACCATAGTATCGTTCTAAGTTTATCAGGTTTGCCTAGAGTCAACAGTTCATTTCAGTTCAGTCGCTCCGTCTTGTCCAACTCTTTGTGACCCCATGAATCGCAGCACGCCAGGTCTCCCTGTCCATCACAAACTCCCGGAATTTACTCAAACTCATGTCCATCGAGTCGGTGATGCCATCTGGCCACTTCATCCTCTGTCGTCCCCTTCTCCTCCTGCCCCCAATCACTCCCAGCATTAGGCTCTTTTCCAATGAGTCAACTCTTTGCATGAGGTGGCCAAAGTATTGGAGTTTCAGCTTCAGCATCAGTTCTTCCAATGAACACCCAGGACTGGTCTCCTTTAGAATGGACTGGTCGGATCTCCTTGCAGTCCAAGGGACTCTCAAGAGTCTTCTCTAACACCACAGTTCAAAAGCATTAATTTGGCACTCAGCTTTCTTCACAGTCCAACTCTCACATCCATACATGATCACTGGAAAAGCCATAGCCTTGACTAGACAGACGTTTTTGGCAAAGTAATGTCTCTGCTTTTTAATATGATGTCTAGTTTGGTCATAACTTTCCTTCCAAGGAGTAAGCATCTTTTAATTTCATGGCTGCAAGCACCATCTGCAGTGATTTTGGAGCCCCCCAAAATAAAGTCTACACTGTTTCCACTGTTTCCCCATCTATTTCCCATGAAGTGATGGGACCAGATGCCATGATCTTAGTTTTCTGAATGTTGAGCTTTAAACCAACTTTTTCACTCCCCTCTTTCACTTTCATCAAGAAGCTTTTTAGTTCCTCTTCACTTTCTGCCATAAGGGTGGTGTCATCTGCATATCTGAGGTTATTGATATTTCCCCTGGCAATCTTGATTCCAACTTGTGCTTCCTCCAGCCCAGCATTTCTCATGATGTACTCTGCATATAAGTTAAATAAGCAGGGTGACAATATACAGCCTTGACATACTCCTTTTCGTATTTGGAACCAGTCTTTTGTTTCATGTCCAGTTCTAACTGTTGCTTCAGTCAAAAGGAAAAGCTGCTCTTACATTGTTCATTTAGGGAAGTGTCGTGAATTTAAAATAAATGCAAAACTGTTTTTCACTGGAATGGTAAGGAAAGTCAAACAAATATCAACACCTAGCTTGCATTTTTATCAATATAATTATTTGAATTTTTATCACTCATCTATAACTTAGTGATTAATAAACTAGCTAAAGGCAGTATAAGGTATGAATTCCATAGAATCACATGGAAGTGTTAAAAAGTAACACATAAATTTCCATGAAGACACCCGATAATCTTTAAGTTATGTATCATTCTTTCAGAATAATTGTTCCAGATCAAAGTTAAGTTTATTTAGCAGTTATTTATGAAAAGAAGTACAGATGCTTCAAAAATAAAGTAAATTTGTTAAAGTGAATATATTTTCTCACATAGTAAATTTTTACAAAGAAATAAAACACAAACTCCCTTATTCCATTGGAAAACACAAAAGAACATAGCATATTTTAAATGGGATATTAAACAAGTTTAAAATGATAGTGAGAGGGTAACAGGCAGGAAGGCCAGAGGTCTCCAAACAGAGGAAATAGGCTTTAAGTGCCAGACATTTTTATGTCTCTTAAGCGGCAGGAGGGAACAAACTGGAGATTTTTTTTTCCTTCTCTATACAAATTTAAAAGGAAGTTTCTCTTAAAATACTGTGTTGCCATGACACCTGGTTTTACCTGAAGCTAACTATTCTCAAACCTTGAGTTAACCAATACAATTTTCTTATAGAAATGTTTGTCTTAAGCTATGTTAATGTACCCCAGACTCTGTCTTCAATCCGCCAAATGGCTCAAAACCTACTTGACAAACCAGTATGTTATACTCAGATATTGTTCCCCTAATCTATGTAAATGAAACTATTTGTATGGTAATCTGCCCTTCTACAAGATTCAAGTCAATCATTTTATGGCCTGGGATGAATTATCTGGTGCCATTCTGAGTTTTAAGACATTCCTTTCTTTTCATTAACAGACTGCTAGTGACTATATAACATCCAGCTGAGGACTAGCAGGGGGGTACTCTTTCTGCCCCCTTCTGATGCCTATGTCTGAAGCTTTCTCTATCTCCTTTATACTTTAATAAAACTTTATTACACAAAAGCTCTGAGCGATCCAGCCTCGTCTTTAGCCCCAGAGTGAATTCGTCTCCTCTGGAGGCCAAGAATCCCGGAGTCTTATTGTTCAGCAACAACCTTTCAATAGTTTATCAAGATATGGATGATGTTGAGGGAAACCAATAAGGGATGATACAGCACTGTTAACTATAAATTGGCACTCTGACTGAATACACCAAGTGTATTTGCCAATGACTGAACAACAAAAAGAGCATTTGCCATCTGCCTTTGTGGACATAGGATCCTGTGCTGCTATAGCTGCTGACCTTCAAAACACCCTGAGGGGGATTCAGGGGAATTCAGTGAGGCACTCAGTGCTCCAGGGGAACTGGTGGAACAGATCTTTAGATAATTCGATAAATTCAGGAACTGATTTCAGGATCCTAATTCTTGTCAACAAATCTAGTGGAGGTGATGAAATTCCACCTTATTGTTGTTGTTGTTCAGTCACTCAGCTGTGTCCAACTCTTTGAGACCCCATGAACTGCAGAACTCCAAATTTCCCTGTTCTTGACCATCTCCCAGAGCCTGCTCAAACTCACGTCCATCAAGTTGGTGATGCCATCCTACCATCTCCTCTTCTATTGTCCCCTTCTCCTCCTGCCTTCAACCTTTCCCAGCATCAAGGTCTTTTCAAATGAGTCAGCTCTTCACATCAGGTGGCCAAAGTATTGGAGCTTCAGCTTCAGCATCAGTCCTTCCAATGAATAATAAGGATTGATTTCCTTTAGGAATGACTGGTTTGATCTATTTGCAGTCCAAGGGATTCTCAAGAGTTTTCTCCAACACACAGTTTAAAAGCATCAATTCTTTGGTGCACAGCCTTCTTTATGGTCCAACTCTCACATTCATACATGATTAATGGAAAAACCATAGCTTTAACTATATGGACCTTTTTGGCAAAATAGTGTCACAGCTTTTTAATATGCTGCTTAGGGTTGTCAAAGATATTCTTCCCAGGAGCAAGCATCTTTTAATTTCATGACTACAGTCATCATCTGCAAACAAACTTTCTATATCCATCAGAAAATTGACAAGAAAAAAAAGATATTTAAAATGGGAAATTGAAAATAGTTTAACATGATAACCTATTGTTATGGATAGAATTGGGGGAAACTGATAAGGGATAATATAGTACCATCAAGGACCCAGGTATAGTAGGAAACCATTACCACAATAAGGCCTGTGAGATGGAGGGGAGAGAGATCACAGGAAACCGAAGGTTCATCTAAAAGGTTCAGCCTCAGCTAAATGCACCCAGCCACTCACAAAACATAACAGGAACCAGGACTGTAAACCCCATGACATTTTTTATTTTCTTCTCACCTGACTGCTAATATTCAGCTAGTGCTACATCTTGGCTAGGAGGTAAGGGAGATGGTTGAAGCAGACCAGGGACAAGGGCTGCTCAGGGTGGAGAAAGTGAGAGATCCTAGTGGCAGAAAGGAATATATCTATCCATTTTTCCAACAGTTTATTTAATTGTTTTTTGTTTGTTTTGTCTTTTTAAGAAAGAGAGTAAGAACCATTTTCAGAGTTGGCTCCAAAAAGGAAAACAGAGGGAGAGTCTTCCAATTTAATTTATTCACCTAATTTTATTGAACAACAGTGTGAGTCAGACTCTGACTTAAGTGATAATTGATAAGAGGTGACAGCAGATACAGGCCTATATCTCAGACTTATTTAAGTGCTTTTACATGAAAGAAAGGAGTAAATTAGACTGTGTATAAACAGTATTTAGATCACATCCAGTTGTTGTACAATGCATTTTAACTTTTAAGGAAGTGTTTTTTAAACATTTTTTCTTGCTTGAGAAGCTCTCAGTTTATTACTTGGTGAGCACCTGGACCTAGGTATCCTCCAGCAAAGAACCAAGGACCACTTATCAGAAGGTGTGGAAGAAGGACCTGATTGATCATCCTTGTAGTAAGCTGAATTAAATGTCCTTGAAAGTTTACTCTTCCTATAAAATATAAAAGGTAGCATGCTTCTTCTCCACCTACACACCAAACAAAAAAATACCATGTATTATTAGAGTGTGTTGGTCTTACTTGGAAACCCAAAATATAAATTTCTCATCTCTTTGCTATTAAAGGTTTTGTCTTTACAGATCAATTCTCTACTTCTGAATTCATCAACAGCACTGAAATGGAATAAAACAAGATGAATGTGACTGAAGTCATCCTAATGGGACTTACCCAGAATCCTCAGATACAGAGGATTCCACTTTTATGTTATTTATCACTTACATTGTTACTGCCATGGGCAACCTGCTTACTGTGGTCACTATTATCTGCAACTAGCTTTTGAACTCCTTGTTGAATTTCTTCCCGAATTTCCGGTCCTTTATAGATGCCTGCTATTCCTCTTTCATAATACCAAAAATGATAGTTGATTTGCTTTCTGATTCAAAAGCTGTCTCCTTCAGAGGTTGCATGGCACAGCTTTTCACTGAACATTTCTTGGGAGCTTCAGAGATTGTCCTTTTGTGGACATAACCTATGACCAATAGGTGGCCATCTGCAGTGTGTATGTGATATATCTGCATTATGTCACCATCATGAACCATTACTTATCCTTCCTCCTGGTGGAAGTGTGTTGGGCAATGGGTTTTCAATAATTGACTGTGCAGAACCTAGCCATTTTCTGGGTTCCATTCTGTGGCCCCAACATCATGGACCATTTCATGTGTGACATTTTCCCCCAATACACCATGTCTGCACTGACACTTTCCTTGATGGTTTCTTGGTTGCTGCTGATGTTGGCACTCCTTGTCAATGCTTTTGTAATGTCATTGATATTCTGTGTGTTTTTCCTGTGCATGTTGAGGACTCATGGGGAGCACAAAGCCCTGTCTACTTGTGGCTTCCACATCAGAGTTGTTGTAATGTTTTCTGTAACCTATATATTTATGTATCTGCAACCAGTAACTACTTTTCCCATGGGTAAAATCATAGCAGTAATACTGTTATATACACAGTAAGGAATATAGAGGGCAAAACTGTCATTAAAATGTTATTAAACTTGAATACAATTTCAGTGAGCCAATATGAAGATTTTATTTCTATCATGATCTTTATATGTTCATATTTTATTGATGTTTTACTGATATTGATTGCTCAGTTGGTGAAGAATCCTGCTGCAATGAGGGAGACCTGGGTTTAATTCCTGGGTTGGGAAGATCCCCTGGAGAAGGCAAAGGTAATCTTTATATTTTCATGATCTTTATATTTTCATCTTTTATTACTATAAAGACATTCCCAAACCCTTAATCTAACACTAACAGGACTTCTGCAATGTAGGCAGAGATAGTATTTAAATCTGTATTCTCCTAAATTTAAATGTGATAGTCTTTCAAACACTTCAAAAGACATCACCAAAAACAGTATTTCATCAGACTTCCTCTTCCTTTTTAGTAATAGAAAGTTTTATTTTTCCTTTCTCATTATAGAGTTGTATAAGGTGCCTGTGATTTAAGTAGTTGGTACTCAGAAAGCTGTATGGCTTACCGGCATTAATGATGATGTGAAATATAAAATAGAAGGAAGATACTTGCCAATATTCTCTTGACACACACTTGATAGTCCTAATATTTAAATTATATTTTATTTCTTGCCCTGTTGGGTAAAGTTGTCAGTGGTTATGAAAATTAATTGCATTATATTTAAACTGATGACTAAATTTTAAAGTGTTTCCAAATGAGAAAAAAATACATAAAATTAAAATTTAGTGAACTTATTTTATAGAAAACAGTGGAGGGAGGAGGAAGGAGCCAAGATGGCAGAGGAATAGGATGGGGAGACCACTTTCTCCCCTACAAATTCATCAAAAGAACAATTGAATGCTGAGCAAACTTCACAAAACAACTTCTAATCACTAGCAGAGGACATCAGGCACCCAGAAAAGCAGCCCATTGTCTTCAAAAGGAGGTAGGACAAAATATAAAAGATAAAAAGAGAGACAAAAGAGCTAGGGATGGAGACCCATCCTGGAAAGTGAGTCTTAATAGAGGAAGTTTCCAAACAACAGGAAACCCTCGCACTGGCGGGTCTGGGGGAAGTTTTCGAATCTGAGGGCAACCTAACTGAGAGGAAAAATAAATAAAACCCACAGATTACGTGCCTAAAAGCAACTCCCAGCAGAAAAGTAACTCAGACGCCGGCATCCGCCACCAGCTAGTGGGGGCGGAATGGAGAGGAGCGGGCAGCATTGCTTAGGATAAGGACCGGGCCTGAAGGCCCTGAGGGCAATTGGAGGGAGCTTTCGTGAGATAGTAACTTAAACTGTGGGATAGCAAGAGAGAGAGAGAAAATTAACCGGCTGGAACACACAGCCGGCCATTTGCAGAACAAAGGGACTGAGCAACTCCAGAGAAGAGCCAGCCGGCGGTGGACTGGCCCATCCCTGCCGGAGGCAGGGGGGAGGGAAAGGGGCAAACTTGGCCCCAGAGATGGCATCCCCTACCACACTGCAAACAGGCCTCCAGTTTCTAACCAAAGACCTCCTGAGATTCTGGATGGTCGACATCTGCCAGGAGGGTCGTGGCTAAACACAAGGCACACACACCCACTGGCACGGGGGGAAACTGAGGCTGGGACCGCAGAAGGGAGAAGGCACACCGCACCCGGGGAGAGTGCGCCCGTCAAGCTCCTGGCTGCCTGAGCTGCTCGGGCGAGGAAGGCACAAAACGCAGGCGCAACCAAGTCTGCGCTTTTGTGGAGTACCTGAAAACTGGAACCGCATGCAACGCAGGGCCAGCTCCATATAGAGCAGCCGGGAGCCTGAGCAGTGTAGATGGGGAAAGCACACACACTCGTGAGCGGGGCAAACCCAGTGTGGCCGGAACACTGTGAGTGCTACCCACACACAGCGATATCTGTCTGCAGTGCCCCTCCCTCCCCGCAGCAGGACTGAACTAGCGAACCTGAACAAGAGACCTCCTCACCCGCCTGTGTCAGGGCAGAAATTAGACACTGAAGAGGCTGGCAAACAGAAGCCAAATAACAAAGGGAACCGCTTCAGAACGAACCGGTGTAACAGATTAAAATACCCGTAGGTAACACTGTTTACACCAGAAGGGGCCTAAAGATATCGAGAAGTGTAAGCTGGAATGAGGAGTTATCTGAAACTGAACCGAACCCACACTGCCCACAACAGCTCCAGAGAAATTCCTAGATATATTTTTACTTTTTTTTCTTTTCTTTTTTTATTTTTTCTCTTTTCTTTTCTTTTAAAATTCCCTATTACTCCCCCATTACTCCTTAACTTTCATTTTCATATATTTTTATGATTTTTCTAATTAGGAAAAAAAATTTATTCTTTTTGTTCTCTTATTTTCGTTTAAAGTCCTCTATTACTCCTTTATTACTCCTTAATTTTCATTTTCCTTTCACTATAACCATGCAAAAAAAAAAAAAAAAAAAGAGAGAGAGAAGCCCTATTTTAAAACTGAACTTCATATATATTTCTAAAATTTTTTTTGTTTTTGTTTTTGCTCTTAATATTGTATTTTTAAGTGTCTAACCCCTACTCTAGATTTTTAATCTTTGTTTTTCAGTATGTGACATAAATTTTGGACATTTAAGAATCAAAAAAAAAGAATCCCATATTCAGTTCCCATTTTTATTCAGGAGTGTGTTGGTTACTCTCTCCCACTTTTGACTCTCTGTTTTCTACCTCAGAACACCTCTATTTCCTACTTTCCCCTTCTCTTCCCAATCCAATTCTGTGAATCTTTGTGGATGTCTGGGCTACGGAGAACACTCTGGGAACAGACAACTGCGTAGATCTGTCTCTCTCCTCTTGAGTCCCCCCTTTTCTCCTCCTGCTCATCTCTATCTCCCTCCTCCCTCTCCTCTTCTTCATGTAACTCCGTGAACCTCTCTGGGTGTCCCTAATGGGGGAGAATCTTTTCACCATTAACCTAGAAGTTTTATTATCAGTGCTGTATAGTTGGAGAAGTCTTGAGACTACTGGAAGAATAAAACTGAAACCCAGAGGCAGGAGACTTAAGCCCAAAACCTGAGAACACCAGAAAACTCCTGACTACATGGAACATTAAGTAATAAGAGACCATCCAAAAGCCTTCACACTATACTGAAACCAACCACTACCCAAGAGCCAATAAGTTCCAGAGCAACACATACCATGCAAATTCTCCAGCAATGCAGGAACATAGCCCTGAGGGTCAAAATACAGGCTTCCCAAAGTCACACCTAACACACAGACCCATCTCAAAACTCATTACTGGACACTCCATTGCTCTCCAGAGAGAAGAAATCAAGTTCCAAGCACCAGAACACCGACGCAAGCTTCCCTAACCAGGAAACCTTGACAAGTCAGTCGTCTAACCCCACCCACTGGGTAAAACCTCCACAATAAAAAGGAACCACAGACCTCCAGAATACAGAAAGCCCACTCCAGACACAGCAATCTACACAAGATGAAAAGGCAGAGAAATACCCAACAGGTAAAGGAACATGAAAAATGCCCACCAAGTCAAACAAAAGAGGAGGAGATAGGGAATCTACTTGAAAAAGAATTTAGAATAATGATAATAAAAATGATCCAAAGTCTTGAAAACAGAATGGAATTACAGGTAAATAAACTGGAGACAAAGATTGAGAAGATGCAAGAAATGTTTAATAAGGACCTAGAAGAAATAAAAAAGTCAATTAAAAATGAATAATGCAATAAATTGAGATCAAAAACACTCTGGAGGGAACCAAGAGTAGAATAACGGAGACAGAAGATAGGATATGTGAGGTAGAAGATAAAATGGTGGAAATAAATGAAGCAGAGAGGAAAAAAGAAAAAAGGATCAAAAGAAATGAGGACAACCTCAGGGACCTCTGGGACAATGTGAAATGCCCCAACATTCGAATCATAGGAGTCCCAGAAGAAGAAGACAAAAAGAAAGGCCATGAGAAAATATTTGAGGAGATAATAGCTGAAAACTTCCCTAAAATGGGGAAGGAAATAGTTACACAGATCCAAGAAAACCAGAGAGTCCCAAAGAGGATAAACCCAAGGCGAAACACCCCAAGACACATATTAATCAAATTAACAAAGATCAAACACAAAGAACAAATATTAAAAGCAACAAGGCAGAAACAACAAATAACACACAAAGGGATTCCCATAAGGATAACAGCTGATCTATCAGTAGAAACCCTCCAGGCCGGAAGGGAATGGCAGGACATACTTAAAGTAATGAAAGAGAATAACCTGCAACCTAGATTACTGTACCCAGCAAGGATCTCATTCAGATATGAAGGAGAATTCAAAAGCTTTACAGACAAGAAAAACCTGAGAGAATTCAGCGCCACCAAACCAGCTCTTCAACAAATGCTAAAGGATCTTCTCTAGACAGGAAACACAGAAAGGTTGTATAAACGTGAACCCAAAACAACAAAGTAAATGGCAGCGGGACCACACTTATCAATAATTACTTTAAATGTAAATGGGTTGAATACCCCAACCAAAAGACAAAGACTGGCTGAATGGATACAAAAACAAGACCCCTATATATGCTGTCTACACACCTCAAAACAAGAGACACATACAGACTGAAAGTGAAGGGCTGGAAAACAATATTTCACGCAAACGGAGACCAAAAGAAAGCAGGAGTCGCAATACTCATATCAGATAAAATAGACTTTCAAGTAAAGGCTGAGAAAAGAGACAAAGAAGGATACTACATAATGATTAAAGGATCAATCCAAGAAGAAGATATAACAATTATAAATATATATGCACCCAACATAGGAGCACCACAATATGTACAGCAAACGCTAACGAGTATGAAAGAGGAAACAAATAGTAACACAATAATAGTGGGAGACTTTAATACCCCACTCACACCTATGAACATGTCAACTAAACAGAAAATTAACAAGGAAACACAAACCTTAAATGACACAATGGACCAGCTAGACCTAATTGATATCTATAGGACATTTCACCCCAAAACAATCAACTTCACCTTTTTCTCAAGTGCACACGGAACCTTCTCCAGAATAGATCACATCCTGGGCCATAAATCTGGTCTTGGAAAATTCAAAAAAATTGAAATCATTCCAGTCATCTTTTCTGACCACAGTGTAGTAAGACTAGATCTCAATTACTGGAAAAAATTTATTAAAAATTCAAACATATGGAGGCTAAATAACACGTTTCTGAATAACCAATAAATCATAGAAGAAATCAAAAAATAAATCAAAATATGCATAGAAATGAATGAAAATGAAAACACAACAACCCAAGACCTATGGGACACTGTAAAAGCAGTGCTAAGGGGAAGGTTCATAGCATTACAGGTTTACCTCAAGAAACAAGAAAAAAGTCAAATAAATAACCTAGCTCTACACCTAAAGCAATTAGAGAAGGAAGAAAGGAAGAACCTCAGGGTTAGTAGAAGGAAAGAAATCTTAAAAATTAGGGCAGAAATAAATGCAAAAGGAACTAAAGAGACCATAGTAAAAATCAACAAAGCTAAAAGCTGGTTTTTTGAAAAAATAAACAAAATTGACAAACCATTAGCAAGACTCATTAAGAAACAAAGGGAGAAGAACCAAATCAACAAAATTAGAAATGAAAATGGAAAGATGACAACAGGCAACACTGAAATACAAAGGATCATAAGAGATTACTACCAGCAGCTCTATGTCAATAAAATGGACAACTTGGATGAAATGGACAAATTCTTAGGAAAGTATAACTTTCCAAAACTGAAACAGGAAGAAATAGAAGATCTTAACAGACCTATCACAAGCAAGGAAATCGAAACTGTAATAAAAAATCTCCCAGCAAACAAAAGCCTAGGACCAGACAGCTTCACAGCTGAATTCTACCAAAAATTTAGAGAAGTGCTAACACCTATCTTACCCAAACTCTTCCAGAAAATTGCAGATGAAGGTAAACATCCAAACTCATTCTATGAGGCCACCATCACCCTAATTCCAAAACCAGACAAAGATGCCACAAAAAAAGAAAACTACAGGCCAATATCACTGATGAATATAGATGCAAAAATCCTTAACAAAATTCTCACAAACAGAATCCAGCAACATATTAAAAAGATAATACACCATGACCAAGTGGGCTTCATCCCAGGAATGCAAAGATTCTTTAATATCCACAAATCAATCAATGTAATACACCACATTAACAAATTGAAAGATAAAAATGATATGATTATCTCAATAGATGCAGAAAAAGCTTTTGACAAAATTCAACATGCATTTATGATTAAAACCCTCCAGAAAGCAGGAATAGAAGGAATATACCTCAACATAATAAAAGCTATATATGACAAACCCACAACAAGCATTATCCTCAATGGTGAAAAATTGAAAGCATTTCTCCTAAAATCAGGAACAAGCCAAGGGTGCCCACTCTCACCATTACTATTGAACATAGTTTTGGAAGTTTTGGCCAGAGCAATCAGAGCAGAAAAAGAAGTAAAAGGAGTCCAGATAGGAAAAGAAGAAGTGAAACTCTCGCTGTTTGCAGATGACATGATCCTCTACATAGAAAACCCTAAAGACTCTACCAGAAAATTACTAGAGCTAATCAGCGAATATAGTAAAGTTGCAGGATATAAAATTACCACACAGAAATTCCTTGTATTCCTATACACTAACAATGAGAAAACAGAAAGAGAAATTAAGGAAACAATACCATTCACCATTGCAACAAAAAGAATAAAATACTTAGGAGTATATCTACCTAAAGAAACAAAAGATCTATACATAGAAAACTATAAAACACTGATGAAAGAAATCAAAGAGGACACAAACAGATGGAGAAATATACCATGTTCATGGATTGGAAGAATCAGTATTGTCAAAATGGCTATTCTACCCAAAGCAATCTATAGATTCAATGCAATCCCTATCAAGCTACCAACGGTACTTTTCACAGAACTAGAACAAATAATTTCACAATTTGTATGGAAATACAAAAAACCTCGAATAGCCAAAGTAATCTTGAGAAAGAAGAATGGAACTGGAGGAATCAACCTGTCTTACTTCAGACTCTACTACAAAGCCACATTCATCAAGACAGTATGGTACTGGCAGAAGGACAGAAATATAGATCAATGGAACAGAATAGAAAGCCCAGAGATAAATCCACGCACCTATGGACACCTTATCTTCGACAAAGGAGGCAAGGATATACAATGGAAAAAAGACAACCTCTTTAACAAGTGGTGTTGGGAAAACTGGTCAACCACTTGTAAAAGAACGAAACTAGAACACTTTCTAACACCATTCACAAAAATAAACTCAAAATGGATTAAAGATCTAAATGTAAGACCAGAAACTATAAAACTGCTAGAGGAGAACATAGGTAAAACACTTTCTGACATAAATCACAGCAGGATCCTCTATGACCCACCTCCCAGAATTTTGGAGATAGTAGCAAAAATAAACAAATGGGACCTAATGAAACTTAAAAGCTTTTGCACAACAAAGGAAACTATAAGCAAGGTGAAAAGACAGCCCTCAGATTGGGAAAAAATAATAGCAAACAAAGCAACAGACAAAGGATTAATCTAAAAAATATACAAGGATCCCCTGAAGCTCAATTCAAGAAAAATAAGTGACCCAAGCAAAAAATGGGCCAAAGAACTAAATAGACATTTCTCCAAAGAAGACATACAGATGGCTAACAAACACATGAAAAGATGCTCCACATCACTCATTATCAGAGAAATGCAAATCAAAACCATAATGAGGTACCATTACACGCCAGTCAGGATGGCTTCTATCCAAAAGTCTACAAGCAATAAATGCTGGAGAGGGTGTGGAGAAAACGGAACCCTCTTACACTGTTGGTGGGAATGCAAACTAGTACAGCCGCTATGGAGACCAGTGCAGAGATTTCTTAAAAAACTGGAAATAGAACTGCCATATGACCCATCAATCCCACCTCTGGGTATACACACTGAGGAACCCAGATCTGAAAGAGACACATGCACCCCAATGTTCATTGCAGCACTGTTTAAAATAGCCAGGATATGGAAGCAACCTAGATGCCCATCAGCAGATGAATGGATAAGGAAGCTGTGGTACATATACACCATGGAATATTACTCAGCCATTAAAAATAATTCATTTGAATCAGTTCTAATGAGATGGATGAAACTGGCGTCCATTTTACAGAGTGAAGTAAGCCAGAAAGATAAAGACCATTACAGTATACTAACACATCTGTATGTAATTTAAAAAGATGGTAATGATAACCCTATATGCAAAACAGAAAAATAGAAACAGATGTACAGAACAGACTTTTGGACTCTGTTGGAGAAGGCAAGGGTGGGATGTTTCGAGAGAACAGCATTGAAACTTGTATATTATCTATGGCAAAACAGATCACCAGCCCAGGTTGGATGCATGAGACAAGTGCTCAGGCCTGGTGCACGGGGAAGACCCAGAGGGATTGGGTAGAGAGGGAGGTGGGAGGGGGAATCGGGATGGGGAATACATGTAAAGCCATGGCTGAATCATGTTAATGTATGGCAAAAACCACTACAATGTTGTGAAGTGGTTAGCCTTCAACTGGTGAAAATAAATGAAAAAAAAAAAAAAAGAAAACAGTGGAGGATCAGAAAGATTAAATAATTAGATCATGAAATACATGTCATCTTCGAGCCTGAATACTCTTATTCCATCTCCTCTAATGTATTTATTATACAGAATCCCTTCAGGGCTGGTGTGTTTGATTGGTGACAAACTCTTTGTTTATATGACATAGTAAGTTACACTGTTTTGTTAACAATTATTTGGGTCCAGCAAATGAAAGTGTGTTTACAAACACATAGTAAAATATATACAAACAAGTCAGAAAACACTTCAGTTATTAGAAAGCTGCTTTAACAATTATTTCCTTGAATTGGAAGTCTTATTTGAAAACTGCTTTACAGGATTATTTATAAGAGATATATAAAAAGAACACAGGGATCTTACTTTTCAATTGCCCAAAGAAAGTATTACTCAGGTAAACAAAACTTTCTTATGAATGAATTTTAGCTCTTTTACAAAATGTGGTTGACTACTAAAATACAAGTCTGTGTATATGTCATTGATGTGTTTATAGTTTCTTCTTTTGATAGAAAGATTCAGCCTTCCACTACATGAGTAGCAAAGATGGTTACAATAAAGGACAGAAACGGTATGGACCTAACAGAAGCAGAGGATATTAAAAAGAGGTAGCAAGAATACACAACTGAACTATACAAAAAAAGAAACCCATGACCCAGATAATCATGATGGTGTCATTATCAAACTAGAGCCAGACATCCTGGAATGCGAAGTCAAGTGGGCCTTAGGAGGTATCACTATGAACAAAGCTAGTGGAAGTGATGGAATTCCAGTTGAGCTATTTCAAATCCTAAAAGATGATGCTGTGAAAATGCTGCACTCAATATGCCAGCAAATTTGGAAAACTCAGGAGTGGCCACAGGACTGGAAAAGGTCAGTTTTCATTCCAATCCCTAAGAAAAGCAATCCCAAAGAATGCTCAAACTACCACACAATTGCACTCATCTCACACACTAGTAAAGTAATGCTCAAAATTCTCCAAGCTAGGCTTCAACAATACATGAACTGAACTTCTAGATCTTTAAGATGGATTTAGAAAAGGCAGAGGAACCAGGGTCAAATTGCCAACGTCCATTGGATCATCAAAAAAGCAAGAGAGTTCCAGAAAAAACATCTATTTCTGCTTTATTGACTATGCCAAAGCCATTGACTGTGTGAACCACAACAAACTCTGGAAAATTCTGAAAGAAATGGGAATACCAGACTACCTGACCTGCCTCTTGAGAAATTTGTATGCAGGTCAGGAAGCAATACTTAAAACTGGACATGGAAAAACAGATGGGTTCCAAATAGGAAAAGGAGTATGTCAAGGCTGTATATTGTCACCCTGTTTATTTAGCTTATATACAGAGTATATCATGAGAAACGCTGGGCTGGATGAAGCATAAGCTGGAATCAAGATTGCCAGGAGAAATATCAATAACATCAGATAAGCAAATGACACCATCCTCATGGAAGAAAATGAAGAACTAAAGAGCCTCTTGATGAAATTGAAAGAGGAGAGTGGAAAAGTTGGCTTAAAGCTTAACATTCAGAAAACTAAAATCATGACATCTGGTCCCATCACTTCATGGCAAATGGATGGGGAAACAGTGGAAACACTGACAGACTTTATATTTTTGGGCTCTAATATCAATGCAGATGGTGACTGCAGCCATGAAATTAAAAGACACTTGCTCCTTGGAAGGAAAGTTATGACCAACCTAGACAGTATATTAAGAAGCAGAGACATTACTTTTCCAACAAAGGTCCATTTAGTCAAAGCTATGGTTTTTCCAGTAGTCATATATGGATGTGAGAGTTGGACTATAAAGCAAGCTGAGTGTTGAAGAAGTGATACTTTTGACCTGGTGGTGTTGTAGAAGACTCTTGAGAGTTTCTTGCACTGCAAGGAGATCCAGCAGGTCCATCCTAAAGGAAATCAGTCCTGAATATTCATTGGAAGGACTGATGCTGAAGCTGAAACTCCAATCCTTTGTCCACTTGATGAGAGGAACTTACTCATTTGAAAACACCATGATGCTGGGAAAGGTTGAAGGCAGAAGGAGAAGGGGACAACAAAGGTTGAGATGCTTGGGTTACATCACCGACTTAATGGACATGAGTTTGAATAAGCTCTGGGAGTTGGCGTTGGACAGGGAGGCCTGGCATACTGAAGTCCATGAGGTCACAAAAACTAAGACAAGACTGAGCAACTGAACTGAACTGAATTGACATGAGTAGCATATGCCCTGTTGAAGAAATCTGTAGACTTCATAATGCAAAATTATTTAGCATGCATATTATGGTTATGAAGATGTAATGGAGCATAGCAACAACTTCAAGATTAAGATACAGGAATTTTATTTCACCAGGACTTCCTTGAGGGTTTAAATGGGAAAGAATACACCTGAAATGCAGGAGACCTGAGTTCAGTCCCTGCGATGGGAAGATCTCATGGAGAAGGTAATAGCTACCCACTACAGTATTCTTGCCTTGAGATTTCCACGGACAGAGGAGCCTGGAGAGCTACACTCCATGAAGTCTCAAAGAGTCAGACATGACTGAGTGATTGACACACACACACACACACACACACACACACACACATCATCATCATCATCTTCTTTATACAGTTTTTCCTCTTTCTGCAAATAGTTTACCGAGGTACATTTTGTGTTTCTGCATTCTGTGATTCTACCCATGACAATATGATTATTGGCACAAAAATTGTTATATTTGTTTCTACTTCAATTAGAAGTATATTTGGAAGAGTTTTGAGACCACAGTCCAACTCCAGAATCTTTTCCATTCCTGGTAAACAACTTAGGAGATATCTTTCCAGAATGAAAGTCTTTTGGAATATACTAATGTGATTTGTGCTATTGAAAGTTTTATTGTTTTTATAATATGTTTCTTTATGTATTTTAATGAATGAAGCTGCCCATAAGAATAATTTGTTAGATACCTGGTTTTGTAAACTTAGTCTCTGAAAATATCAAATATCATATCATACCTCACCTAGTTTCTTATAAATGATTATAAAATCTATGCATTATTCCTTCTATTTTCCTTCTGGTTTATACTTCAAGTTTGAGAATCTGTGTTTCTGTCTCTCCAGGGTTTTTATCCACTCTGTTCTCTATTTTGTATTCTAGAAATGACTTTCTTTGTATAGCTTCAGGACGTCCTCTTTGAAAAATTATTTTTATGGAAAGGTTTCACAGATTTATAAATAATTCTACTCTTTTTGTTTTCTTTTTCATGCTTCACTAGGCCCTGGGGTGCTGGACTAGACAGATATAGAGGTTCTAAAGTTGTCTCTTTAACCACACTGTAGATATTTAAGCAGAAGCTGGATGATCACTCAATGGGACATTTTGAATAGATATCAATATTTATGAGGTTGGGAACAATGACTTTGTCAGTACATGCTAATTCTGATATGACTCTGGCTTTAATTCCAGAGTTGAAAGACAAGTTCAAGACGTTTTCATGACCACACTTCAGAAGAAAATCCATATCCCTTGTAGTTCTTTATTTATTTATTTCAAATCTTCATTAAGATTGCCTTTGGCATATGCCATCACAAATATCATAGCACAATAATATGGGTGTGTACCCCTCGTCCAAGGAAAGGAGCAGTGGCTGCGCTTTGCTAGAGCAGCCGTGAAGAGATACCCCAAGTCCAAGGTAAGAGAAACCCAAGTAAGACAGTAGGTGTTGCAAGAGGGCATCAGGGCATCAGAGGGCAGACATAATAAAACCATAATCACAGAAAACTAGCCAATCTGATCACAAGACCACAGTCTTGTCTATAACTCAATGAAACTAAGCCATGCCATATGGGGGCCACCCAAGACGGTTGGGTCATAATGCAGAGGTCTGACAGAATGCAGTCCACTGCAGAAGGGAATGGCAAACAATTTTAGTATTCTTGCCTTGAGGACCCCATACACAGTATGAAAAGGCAAAATGATAGGATACTGAAAGAGGAACTCCCCAGGTCGGTAGGTGCCCAATATGCTACTGGAGATCAGTGGAGAAATAACTCCAGAAAGAATGAAGGGATGGAGCCAAAGCAAAAACAATACCCAGTTGTGGATGGGACTGGTGATAGAAGAAAGGTCCGATGCTGTAAAGAGCAATATTGCATAGGAAGCTGGAATGTTAGGTCCATGAATCAAGGCAAATTGGAAGTAGTCAAACAGGAGATGGCACGAGTGAATGTCGACATTCTAGGAATCAGCAAACTAAAATGGACTGGAATGGGTGAATTTAATTCAGATGACCATTATATCTACTACTGTGGGCAGGGATCCCTTAGAAGAAATGGAGTAGCCATTATGGTCAACAAAAGAGTCCAAAATGCAGTACTTGGATGCAATCTCAAAAACGACAGAATGATCTCTATTTGTTTCCAAGGCAAACCATTCAATATCATGGTAATCTAAGCCTATGCCCCAATCAGTAATGCTGAATAAGCTGAAGTTGAACAGTTCTATGCAGACCTACAAGACTTTTTAGAACTAACACCAAAAAAAGATATCCTTTTCGTTATAGGGGACTGGAATGCAAAAGTAGGAAGTCAAGAAGCATCTGGAGTAACAGGCAAATTTGGCCTTGGAGTATGGAATGAAGCAGGGCAAAGGCTAATAGAGTTTTGCCAAGAGAACACACTGGTCATAGCAAACACCCTCTTCCAACAACACAAGAGAAGGCTCTACACATGGACATCACCAGATGGTCAACACCGAAATCAGATTGATTATATTCTTTGCAGCCAAAGATGGAGAAGCTCTATACAGTCAACAAAAACAAAACTGGGAGCTGACTGTGGCTCAGATCGTGAACCCCTTATTGCCAAATTCAGGCTGAAATTGAAGAAAGTAGGGAAAACCACTAGACAATTCAGGTATGACCTAAATCAAATCCCTTATGACTATACAGTGGAAGTGAGAAATAAGTTTAAGGGCCTAGATCTGATAGAGTTCCTGATGAAGTATGTATGGAGGTTTGTGACATCATGCAGGAGACAGGGATCAAGACCATCCCCAAGGGAAAAGAAATGCAAAAAGGCAAAATGGTTGTCTGAGGAGGCTTTACAAATAGCTGTGAAATGAAGAGAAATGAAAAGCAAAGGAGAAAAGGAAAGATATTCCCATTTGAATGCAGAGTTCTAAAGAAGAGCCAGGAGAGATAAGAAAGCCTTCTTCAGCGATCAATGCAAAGATAGAGAGGAAAACCACAGAATGGGAAAGACTAGAGATCCCTTCAAGAAAATCAGAGATAGCAAGGGAACATTTCTCGAAAAGATGGGTTCAATAAAGAAGAGAAATGGTATGGACCTAACAGAAGCAGAAGATATTAAGAAGAAGTGGCAAGAATACACAGAAGAACTGTACAAAAAAGATCTTCAAGACCCAGATAATCACGATGGTATGATCACTCACCTAGAACCAGACACTCTGGAATGTGAAGTCAAGTGGGCCTTATAAAGTATCACTATGAACAAAGCTAGTGGAAGTGATGGAATTCCAGTTGAGCTATTTCAAATCCTGAAAGATGATGCTGTGAAAGTGCTGCACTCAATAAGCCAGCAAATTTGGAAAACTCAGCAGTGGCCACAGGACTGGAAAAAGTCTGTTTTCATTCCAATCCCTAAGAAAGGCAGTTCCAAAGAATGCTCAAACTTTCGCACAATTGCACTCATCTCACACGCTAGTAAAGTAATGACAAAATTCTTCAAGCCAGGCTTCAGTAATACGTGAACCTTGAACTTTCAGATGTTCAAGCTGGTTTTAGAAAAGGCAGAGGAACCAGAGATCAAATTGCCAACATCCGCTGGATCATCGAACAAACAAGAGAGTTCCAGAAAAATATCTATTTCTGCTTTATTGACTACACCAAAGCCTTCGACTGTGTGGATCACAATAAACTGTGGAAAATTCTGAAAAAGTTGGAAATACCAGACCACCTGACCCACCTCTTGAGAAACCTTTATGCAGGTCAGGAAGCAACAGTTAGAACTGGACAGGAACAACAGACTGGTTCCAAATAGGAAAAGGAGTACATCAAGCCTGTATATTGTTGCCTTGCTTATTTAACTTATCTGCAGAGTGCATAATGAGAAACGCTGGGCTATAAGAAGCACAAGCTGGAATCAAGATTGCTGGGAGAAATATCAATAACCTCAGACATGCAGACGACACCACCCTTATGGCAGAAAGTGAAGAGGAACTAAAAAGCCTCTTGATGAAAGTGAAAGTGGAGAGTGAAAAAGTTGGCTTAAAGCTCAACATTAAGAAAACTAAGATCATGGCATCTGGTCCTGTCACCTCATGGCAAATAGATGGGGAGACAGTGGAAACAGTGTCAGACTTTATATTTTTGGGCTCCAAAATCACTGCAGATGGTGCTTGCAGCCATGAAATTAAAAGACACTTACTCCTTGGAAGGAAAGTTATGACCAACCTAGATAGCATATTAAATAGTAGAGACATTGCTTTGCCAACAAAGGTCCGTCTGGTCAAGGCTGTGGTTTTTCCAGTGGTCATGTATGGATGTGAGAGTTGGACTGTGAAGAAAGCTGAGTGCTGAAACATTGATGCTTTTGAAGTGTGGTGTTTGAGAAGACTCTTGAGAGTCCCTTGGACTGCAAAGAGAACCAACCAGTCCATCCTGAAGGAGATCAATCCTTGGTGTTCATTGGAAGGACTGATGCTGAAGCTGAAACTCCAATACTTTGTCTACCTGATGCAAAGAGTTGGCTCATTAGAGAAGACCCTGATGCTGGGAGGGATTGGCGGCAGGAGGAGAAGGGGACGACAGAGGATGAAGTGGCCAGATGGCATCACCGACTCGATGGACATGAGTTTGAGTAAACTCCGGGAGTTTGTGATGGACAGGGAGGCCTGGCATGCTGCGATTCATGGGGTTGCAGAGTCGGACATGACTGAGCGACTGAACTGAACGGAACTGAACTGAGTCAAACTAGGTTTAGTCACAAGTTTTCAGTTATCCTAAACTCTTTTCATGTGTGACACATGTTCATAATGACCAGATTCTCTGAAACCAGTTGACTGTTATGTCCAATTTATTTTTCTTATTAATGAAGCATATTTGAACCTTTTGAGTGAGGCTGCTTCTATGTAGGAATATTCCTGAGTCAAATTGCATTACATTCATTTACAAAGTTATTTCAAATGTTAGTACTGATTTCTTTCAGTAGATAATAATGCTGAGCTTTACAGTTGGTGGCAGCATAAACATGTAATGTTTACATGTTACAGCATAAGCATGTTTACTCCTAAAATATTAATTTAACAGTAAGGATCCTGGTCCAGGATCTAGTGAACTAGCATCTTATTTCCCCTTGGCAAATGGCTTTTTTAACCCCCATCTTCTATTTCCTTGTTACAAATTGTCAATAGTATTGCCTGTTTTTTATTGCATATGGATGTTTTTCAATTAAATTTAAATGAAAAAAAAGTTACCATCTCTGAATACAATTGAAGAGTAAATTATTTTCATCATTATCATGTCAATCTAAATTCAGAATTGGCACAAGGAACAACTACTTTGAAAAATTACTGTAAAATTTACCTGATGAAGTGCCAATATTATAATAGGGCTTAGAACTGATCACTCAAAGTAAATCTGAAGGCAGTATTTAAAAAGTATGACTGGCATGGATTGTAGATCAATTTAAATATTATAATAAAACTTTAAAACTCAGATAGTTGACAGCCTAAATATTTACTTATACAATACTAAATATTCAATATCCATATTAAGCTCATTTGTTATAAAAAACCTAATTTCATAAGTATTCAAATGTGTTTTCCTCTTATAGCATTTGACCTTCATGTAGACTCAAGGAAAAGTTCAAAATTAAAGATGAGTACTATAGAACTTCTCCTCCACTGTTGTGTTAATTTACCTGAAATACTTGAATCATTGGCAGAGCTGCTAATGATGATGTAATGCCTCTGAGGTCCTGTTAGCCACAGCTAAGGAACTTTACAGAATTTGCCCAAACAGGATATATAGAAGTGCTTTGAGAGCTTATCCAAAGATACCACTTATAAATCAGAAAGTATGCTTACTGTAGCTGGGTTAGTTAGTATTTTGCTAGTTTACAATTTTACTTCTTTCTTGGTGAAGCAACTGTTGCCAGAACCTATGTCAGACATGTTCACAGGTGAGCCTTTTTTTTCCCCCCAGGAAACTGTGTAATCATGGACTCTGAGAATTAAATATAACTGACAAATCATATAGTTACCCCTCATCCTCACCTGACACTGAAACTCCTTTTTCATCATACGAAACATCAAGAATGACAGACTCAAATACAAAACACCAACTTAGAAGTAAAAACATCTCAGGGCCTCTTTGTATTGATATGATTTTAAATTAGTTAGAATCATACTGCAATTAGTTAGAATTAAATTAGTCAGAATAATTATACAATTTAAAAGAGCATCTACAATTTTCTTGACTTTACAGAATGTTAGTATGATATTTCACAATTTTTAAAAGCACCTGTTAAAAACTACACATTGATTAAAGAGATGCACTATATTGTAATCATCTATTTCTCCAGTGTGGAACAATCCATATCATTTCTAAATTTTCCACTGGTCATAATAACTGTGTTGAGCATACTGATAAATATTAATATTTCTTCTCTAAAAATATTTTCCATAGGATTTATTAGTAGAAAGAGTATTGTGGAGACAAAGAAATATGAAAAAGTTATTTCTGCTTCTTCCTAGTTATTTTAAAAAAACTTTAGGTAATTGCATCTAAACCTTGCTTTATGTCATTTCACTATTTTCTAATCTGTTGGGGGTCCCACCTCAGAATAAGGAAATGTAGTGGGATTGCTGCACTTTATTTCCACATATGTATAAGACTTAATTTGGGTGATTGCACAATACACCTCTGTACCCCCTTATCTTGGAAAAGAAAGACTTATTTTTTTGTAGAATATATTTCATTATATTTATATTTTCTCATCTCTTTTTGTTGAGAAGTTATGCTGCCAGATTTCTCATTCTTTTAGTATGAAGTATCCTGTAACCAGGAATGATGATGTTGGGTACTATGGGAAGACAGGAGAAGAACGCATGAGAATGCATGTAGCAGAAACATAAAGAATGGGAAACTCATGCTTATTATGGAAGGATGCCTTGCTGCTCTTTGGTAATTAAATTTCAGCAGTTAAGTGTGTTTAACAGGGATGCTGTTTATGACTGTGTGAACAGTATATATTAACATGCACACTAATCTTCCAATAGAAGCTTATTGAATAAGTGAACTTGTAATAAGTACTTATCACAAGTAAAAGGTTTTATATATGTTTCTGATAGTCTGTGTATTACAGTTGTTTAGTCACTAAGGTGTGTCTGACTATGTGATCTGTGACTGTAGGGTGTTCTGTCCATGGAATTTCCCTGGCAAGAATACTGGAGTGGGTTGCCTTTCCATTCTCTAGGGGATCTTCTTGATCCAGGGATTGAACACACATCTCCTGCTTTGGCAGGCAGATTCTTTACCACTGAGCCACCTGGGAAACCGAGTCTGTGTGCACATTTATATGTATAGTACATTATCTGTTTTACCTAGAAGACTCTTTTGTTCTGTTCTCTACATTAAATTTTATTTTTAGAATTCTGAAAATAAGGATTTCCTTTGCTTAAAAAAATTCTTGTGTACTGAACAACTTCATGCAAATTTTTTTCAATCCAAGTCTAGAGAAGTTAGCCTGAATATGACTAAATATCATTATGTTAAATTATATGTAGAACAGAGTTTTACAGAATAAAAATATCAATAAAAATGCCATAATTATCTTGAAAGTAAAATGATTCAATAATATATTCTTTCCCAGAGGCAATGAATTATTTTCATACTTACCCCATAAAGGGTGTCAAAAACTATTAAACTAGAAAGCACTGCCTTTCAAATGTTTATGTTTCTCATCAAGTAGAGAAAAATGATAAACAGAGCAAGAGAAAAAGAGCACTAATCCCCCTTAGGTTTATAGTCTGGTTGCTGTTGTTTAGTTGCCAAGCTGTGTCTGACTCTTTTGGGACCCCATGAACTGTAGCTGGCCAGGCTCCTCTGTTCATGGGATTTCCCAGGCAAAATTACTAAAGGGGGTTGCCATTTCTTTCTCCAGGCAATCTTCCTGACCCTGGGACTGAACCCGGGTCTCCTCAATTGCAGGTGAATTTTTTACTGTTGAGTCACCAGAGAAGCCCTTACATTCTGGGGAAGAGTCATACTCTTACCCATGGAAAATGGCAATTCACAAAGTATTTATGCATCATCTAGTATCATCTAATAAGTTTCAGGTACTGCAGACACTATTCCAGGCACTGAGGTAAGTGAGGAAACACCCTTGAATAGTATGTGTGTTCTGAAAGGGACCAGACAGAGGGTGTCACCAAGGACTTATAATCACTTCCCAAAACATCTAGTTTATGACAGATATTTATTGATAATGTCTTCCTTTCCACTGCTGGAGTCAAAGTTTCAAATGTAAATACCCACGAAAGAGAAAATAACTCTTACTTGTGGGCAGCACTTCTCAGCTTACAAGATACATCTGGGAATTATAATTTGTAAGATGATAGACACAGAGGAGGGCTGGAGTCATGGAGTACTGCGATGACTTAGAACAGCACATGGAGTTGGATCCAGAATGAGAATCCAGGTCTCATGTAGAGAGCCCAGTGTTTTCTCAGTAAACTGCACATCAGATCTTGCCCCTATAGATGTTTTACAGTTGACAGGGGACAGGTGTCTGAAGCTAAAAAGCCATCCTGCAAGAAGTAGGAAGACTTGAAAGAAGTACTGGGACAAAAGTGCCAAGGACACGCTCCACTGTTAAAAATGACTGCACTATTTTTGTTCTTAGAAATTCAGACCACAATCCTTTCATGATTAAAAGGTATCACCCTTTTTTCCGTTGTAGGTAATTAGGGGCCCAGGAAAGATGGTTATTTCCTAAATGGACGTCCTTACACTGCCCAATAATGTGACTGAATTTGTTCTCCTGGGACTCACGCAGAATCCACACTTACAGAAAATACTCTTCATTGTCTTTCTGTTCATTTTCTTCTTCACTGTGCTGGCCAACTTGCTGATTGTCATCACCATCTCCCTCAGCCCCACGCTTTCTGCTCCCATGTACTTCTTTCTCACTCACTTGTCCTTCTTTGATGCCTTCTTCACCTGTGTGAGCACGCCCAAATTGATCATTGACCTGCTGCGCCAGAGGAGAACCATCTCCCGGGGTGGCTGCCTGACTCAGCTCTTTGTGGAGCACTTCCTGGGAGCATCAGAGATCATCCTTCTCATCGCCATGGCCTATGACCGCTATGCGGCTATTTGCAAACCTCTGCACTACACGACCATCATGCGAAAAGGGCTCTGCCAGCTCCTGGTGGTGGTATCCTGGATCGGGGGGATCCTACATGCCACTGTGCAGATTCTCTTTATGGTCGACTTGACCTTTTGTGGCCCCAACGTCATTGACCACTTCATGTGTGATTTCTTCTCCCTGATGGAACTTGCCTGCAGCGACACCTACCGACCCGGAATGGTGGTGGCAACTAACAGTGGGGGCATGTGCGTGCTTATTTTCTCCATGTTGTTGGTCTCTTACATAGTCATCCTGAGCTCCCTGAAATCCCATGGCTCTGAAGGCAGGCGCAAAGCGCTCTCTACGTGTGGCTCCCACTTTACAGTAGTGGTATGCTTTTTTGTCCCTTGTATATTAACTCACTTGCGCCCTGTAGCCACTTACCGTACAGACAAGTGGGTGGCTGTGTTCTTTGCAATCTTTACTCCCATGCTAAATCCTATTATTTATACAGTGAGAAATGCAGAGGTTAAAAATGCCATGAGGAGTTTGTTGAAGAAGAGAATAACTTAGAGTAGTCATGAGCCAATTAAGTGATCATTTGTGTACCTAGGGAGGATTGTGCCCGTTGTAAATTGTGAAATAATACTAAGAATTTGCCAACCACTGGCAGAAAATAAATGTCTAGAATCTAGTACTTATTGATGATTTAATGACTAAGTATATTTTAGGCATATTCATACATGTTACTGCACTTTACCAAGGCTTCAATGTTCGTGTTCATAGATTCAGATTAGACAATGGAAAGAACAAGCATAAACCCCTACTTTGGTGACTGTAGAATAAGTTTTTACTCCAGAGTCTTACTGCTGCTTTAGTAAATTCTTCATATATGTTACTTGGATGAAATTGGCTTTTTTCATAGAATCTTGATCTCAAAAAAATGTTTTTTTCTCTTTTTTGCTTAGTCTGTGTTAAAGCAAATAGGGGACAGAAATTCTTCAGCAGATACATGGGGAAGGGACATGTGAGTGTGGGAATCACAGCTTATGTTTTTTCTTAATGTACTTTGAATTTACCAAAAGCAAAAAGGGAGACACCCACAACAGGAAAAACAGATAATTCATAATCTATCTCTAGTTCTTCTTTGGAATGAAAAATAAACCAGAAAATTTGAAGTTATTCAATATGCTCTTATTTTCTTAACTTCGTGGATCACAGTGTTTCTTGAATATAAGGGGAAGATTTTGTCTTTCTATAAAACTTGAAGAAGCATTTGAAAAAAGTTAAGCATCTTTTACAAATCTCAACATAAAAGCATAGTTAGGTTCCAAAGCTGTTGCTCTGTAGGCCTCCTACAAATATTAATATTTACATTAAATGAACACTTTAACTATCAGGTACATTCACCTCAGTTTATATATACATGTAATAAACTAATGGTTCCATTATCATTATCCTCACTTTACAGAGAAGCAAATTGAAGAGGTTACAGAGAGGTTTACTAATCTACTTGACTCACAAAACTCTTCTTCCACCGTAAAATGTGTGAGAAGCTTTTGTAATGAACACAACTTCCTTTCAAAAGTTTCAGCTGTAAACTTCCAATCTATGTCTTTAAAAATCAGTCTTATTTTCTTTCAAATGAGAAATAGTGCCTATGGTTTGTGTAAGTCTACAGATATGATCAGCAGTCTTAAAGGTTTAGTTTGTCCTTCAAGACTATGATGTCAATATGTTCTAGCTTTATCTCACATGTAGGCATGTACTTTAGCATTGCATTTTTTCCCCTCATTTTGAAAGTTCAACTTATACCACTTCTCTTTTACAGAAGACCAACTATTATGGTCTTTCTTTCAAAATGGTATTGGTGTAACATAGAAGCACCCTAGGAGACCTCCGAGAATAGACTCCTGGCCATGTCAACTACTGCCCTTTTGTCTATAGAAAATTTCTGCCAAAGAATAAATTTAATCAGAGAAGTAAGAAAATGCAGAAGGAAAGGAAAATAGTCAAGAAAAACAAAATGATAATAGTTTCACCATTAAACAAAGTCAATAACCTTTTAGTTCTTGTTATAGGTCTATATAAAAGATTCTGAGCTATGTTCTTTGCAGACACTGGAACTCCTACCAGGTGCAAGAAACTAAATGCATGCTGCCCAGAAGATGCAGACTTTAGAACCAGACGGCTGATGATGTGACTCCCACTTATCTCACCACCAATCAATCAGAGGAAAGTCCATGAGCTGTACAAGCCCTGCTTCTGAAACACTGTGACTCTTCACTACCATCTCCAAGGGGGACACACATTCTTGAGGGCACTAGTGCACTGTGGTCCCATTTGCCAGTCAAAGCAATAAAACTATTTCTTTCTACTTTACCAAAAATTTTGTCCCAGAGATTTAATCTGGCAACACTGTCCAGAAGCCAAATTTCTGCAACAATGGTAACCAATAATGGAAAAAAATCTGAAAAAAAAAAAACATATATACACACATACACAAACACACATATACATATATATTTATGACTCTCTCTCTCTATATATATATATAACAATCACATTATTATTCACTTGAAACTAATGCAACAATTGTAAATTAACTGTACTTAAAAAAAAGAAAAACTGAAAAAGTTAAAAAATCCACCAATATTATTATGATAATGGATTTTTTGGGAGTTCAAAAAAATTCCCTTCAGTTATATTTCTATTAGCTAAATTAAGCATTGATATACATCTTCATAAAAATGAAGTGGCTAGGGTGAAATTTCAGAAAGTGGGAGATATCTGCAATGCTCCTCTATCCATTTAAAGAATATCTGGTCATCATACATTCAGTTCAGTTCAGTCACTCAATCGTGTCTGACTCTTTGTGACCCCATGGACTGCAGCACACCAGACTTGCCTGTCCCTCAGCAACTCCCGGAGATTACTCAAATTCATGTCCACTGAGTCAGTGATGCCATCCAACCATCTTGTCCTCTGTCATCCCCTTCTCCTCCCGCCTTCAATCTTTCCCAGCAACAGCGTCTTTTCCAGTGAGTCAGTTCTGCACATCAGGTGGCCAAAGTATTAGAGTTTCAGCTTCAGCATCAGTCCTTCCAATGAATATTTAGGACTGATCTCCTTTAGGATGGACTGGTTGGATCTCCTTGCAGCCCAGGAACTCTCAAGAGTCTTCTCCAACACCACAGTTCAGAAGCATCATTCTTTGGCACTCAGCTTTCTTTATAGTCCAACTCTCACCTCCAAACATGACTACTGGAAAAACCATAGCTTTGACTAGATAGCCCTTTGTTGACAAAATATTGTCTCTGTTTTTTAATATGCTGTCTATTTGGTCATAGCTTTTTTCCCAAGGAACAAACATCTTTTAATTTCATGACTGCAGTCACCATCTGCAGTGATTTTGGAGCCCAACAAAAGAAAGTCTGCCAATGTTTCCACTGTTTCCCCATCTATTTGCTATGAAGTGATGAGACCAGATGCCATGATCTTAGTTTTCTGAATTTTGGGTTTTAAGCCAACTTTTTCACTCTCCTCTTTGACTTTCATTAAGGAGCTCTTTAGTTCTTCTTCACTTTCTGCCACAAGGGTGGTGTCATATGCATATCTGAGGTTATTGATATTTTTCCTGGCAATCTTGATTGCAGTTTAGGCTTCCTCCAGCCCAGCATTTCTCATGATGTACTCTGCATATAAGTTAAATAAGCAGGGTGACAATATACAGACTTGACATACTCCTTTCCCTATTTGGAACCAGTCTGTTTGATTTATCACTGTACCTGGAAAAGTAGGATGCGTTTATAGTAAGGAGTCAATAAATGATAAGCAATGCATTTGTCAATGAAATTTTATAAAGTTACTGATTTTAAATCAATGTATGTTTGTACTTTTACTAGTTTCTTGTTTTTTCTTTTATTTTTAACTGTATTCTTACTTTTGCCTTCATTCTATTTATTGTACTGGTTAAAATGTTTAGTTCTGTGAAAATATCCTTTTTATTCAATTTCATTTATCTTCCATAAGAAAGTTAATATATTTCAATTTTTTAAAATAAAAATTGGAAACATGATGTTTAATATAAGTGCTGGCAAACACACACACACACACACACACACACACACACACACACACACACACACAGAGTGAAGTAACGTAGAATTAAACTTTTACCCGTCCCATACCAGATTCTCCCAGTCCTTCCTGTGCAGTCATTACACTCTGTTGCTAGGATTCTTTAAGTAAAAATGTGCAAATGCAGTGCATTTTTATATATTTATTTGTGCTTATGTTTCAGTGTATAAATTTGGGTTTTCCTGTGGCTCAGAGGTGAAGAATCTGCCTGCAATGCAGGAGGCTCAGATTTGATCCCTGGGTTGGGAAGAGCCTCTGGAGAAGGCAATGGTAACTCACTCCACCATTCTTGCCTGGAGAATTCCATGGACAGGGGAGCCTGGCAGGCTACAGTTCATAGGGTTACAAAGAGTTCAACACAACTGAGTGACTTTCACTTCCAAATACAACACATGGTATCTTCATATATATGCATTTCTGTCTCAGTGTATAAATTGTACCTTTTACTATTCAACCTCCTGAATATTTTTAGATACCAGTTTCTATAGGTCTAACTCATTCTACTTTCTTCCTACTACTTAACTTCTTAAAAAAATACACTGCAATTAATTCATCTGGCCTTCTTCATATTTTCCCCAGTCTTTTTCAACTTTAAATAATTCTGCAATGAAATTTTGAAGTTTTCTGCATATGAGCTCCTGGAAATGGAATTGTTAAGTCAACTGTTTTATGCATTTAAAATGTTGATATTCACTGTTATTGCCAGAATGCCATTAATTTAGGCTTTTTTTTTTTTTTGCACATTTCAAATGATTTGTATTCCTTTTCCGTGAACTGCTTATGAGTGAATTTTACATTTTTTCTTGGATAGTTGATCTCTTCCACACTGTTTGGTAAAAGTAGCCACTTTTACCAATGTTTATTCTTCCAGTTCATGAAAATGAAGTTTCTTTACTTGTGTCTTTAATTTCTTTCATCAAGTCATATATTTTTCAGTGCATCATACTTTCACCTCCTTGCTTAAATTTATTCTTCTTTTAAAAACTAATCATCTATTTTTTATGGAGGATTTTTTCCTCCAAGAAAAGCTATGTGTGATTATTTAACTGGAATATATATCTTCTTATCTTTAATAAGTTGAGCATAATGAGCAGATTTATTTGGGAAGAGTCTTAATGATCAAAATATATTTTAAATACTTTCATTATTTTTAATTAAAGGATATATTATGCTCAAAACACATTTTTTAATGATTCCTACAATTTCTTCAGAAAATATGAATAGTTTATGGTTGTAAAATGTCTCTATTGAGACTACAGATTTATTTTCTATATGATGAATTAAGCTATAGTTAATATTTTAAATTTATTTAATTAGTGGAAGATTTTATCATGTCTCTTTCTTTAAAAAGTGACCTTTTAAGATTAATAGGGCTCATTGCAGATTTCAAAAAATAATATAAGAAATATGACATAAAATATTGGTTCACTGTTCTACACACAAAGACAGCACATATTAATATTTAGGCACATGGGTTACTCTTGCATCTGTAATATACTCTTCATATTCTATTTTGTTTACGTTGCTTAAAATATTAAGGTCAAAGAATATTTCAGAGTTGCAGTATTTATCATAAAGAGGCTCTAAAAATAATATGAATAAACATGGTATACATGCAGAAAAATAACCAAATCTTACTTATTTTCCAATTGGGCAATCACATTATCTCCTGAAATTTACTAGCTTTTTTAGGAGTTAAATTTTAGTAAAGATGATTGTTTCACCTTTCCTGATACTCTAGAATATCTGGTAAAACTTCCACTATTTTTCAATATCCCCGTCTCTTTGTTTATAATATTTCATAACCCCTATAGAGATGCAGGCTCTGGTTTTTATGAATAACTTTAGCATGATTCATCATACATTAGTTTCAAATGTGCACTACAGAACTTGACAGCAGATGTTTCAAGTGATATCATTGTTGAGAAGGATTCTGACAATATATGCCATTCTTATTGCTCTTATTAATGGAAAACAGATTTGGCAACCCCCTCCAGTATTCTTGCCTGGAGAATCCCATGGATGGAGGAGCCTGGTAGGCTAAAATTCACGGGATCGCAAAGAGTCTGACACGACTGAACGACTTCACTTCACTTCACTTCCAGTACTCTTGCCTGGAGAATCGCATGGACAGAGGCATCTGGGGCATGGCAGGCTACAGTCCATGGGTCACAAAGGGTCAGACATGACTGAGCGACTAACACAAACAGCCAAACCATTTATGAGACCAACAGGCATGTGCTTAGTTGGTCAGTCATGTCCGACTCTTTGTGACCTCATAGACTACGTCAGCAGGCTCTTCTGTTCATGGAATTTTGCAGGCAAGGATACTGGAGTGGGATGCAATTTCCTTCTCCAGGGGATCTTCCTGACCCAGGGATCGAACCTGTGGTTCCTGTGCCTCCTGCACTGCAGGATAATTCTTTACCCTCTAAGCCATCAGGACATCACTAACACTGATTGCCAGGTTTTATTACCAGACTATATTGTTTTGTTTGACAGAGACATCATTCGTGAAATCTTCCCTCTCTCTCAGAAAACAGTCTTGAAATAGAATATTAACTGCCTATAATATGGTTAGAAGCATGTGATTGAAGAAATTTATTGTTCTGGATTTGTGTGGGGCTAAGGATATGAAATTAAAAGATGCTTACTCCTTGGATGGAAAGTTATGACCAACCTAGATAGCATATTAAAAAGCAGAGACATTACTTTCCCAACAAAGGTCTGTCTGGTCAAGGCTATGGTTTTTCCAGTGGTCATGTACGGATGTGAGAGTTGGACTGTGAAGAAAGCTGAGTGCTGAAACATTGATGCTTTTGAACTATGGTGTTGGAGAAGACTCTTGAGAGTCCCTTGGACTGCAAGGAGATCCAACCAGTCCATCCTCAAGGAGGTAAGTCCTTGGTGTTCATTGGAAGGACTGATGCTGAAGCTGAAAGTACTTTGGCCACCTCATGCGAAGAGTTGACTCACTGGAAAAGACCCTGATGCTGGGAGGGATTGGGGGCAGAAGGAGAAGGGGACAGCAGAGGATGAGATGGCTGGATGGGATCACCGACCTGATGGAAATGGGTTTGAGTAAACTCCGGGAGTTGGTGATGGACAGGGAGGCCTGGCGTGCTGCGGTTCATGGGGTCACAAAGAGTCGGACATGACTGAGCGACTGAATTGAACTGAAGGATATGGGGCAATGGATGCTTTCCTCTAGTCAATGACACTAAAGGAGAAGCCTCATATCATGATTTTTATACCTTTTACAGAGAAAGTTCTTATATTCAAATTTCTTATATTTCTTGAATTTGTCAAAGTCTTCTCAAACACATTACTATTCACCAAATAATAGCAAACATTTGGTTTATCAAATCTTAAGTAATTTGTTCCTCCACTTTTGGATGTTGCTATAAGAATGAAAGCCTGCGTCTCTCTCCAGAATCATAATTTAAATCCTTTCTAATGTGGTAGTATGTGAAGGGGACCTTTGGGAAATGAGTGAGTCATGAAGGTGGCACTCTGATGTTTGGGGTTATAGTGTGTATGTGAAAGCCACTTAGTCATGTCCCACTCTTTGCAACCACACGAACCATACAGTCCATGGGATTCTCCAGACCAGAATACTGAAGTGGGTAGCCTTTCCCTTCTCCAAGGGATCTTCCCAACCCAGGGATTGAACCCAGGTCTCCAGCATTGCATGTGGATTCTTTACCAGCAACTGAGCTATGAGGAAAGCCCAATGCACAGCATGGTGACAACAATTAACAATACTGTTTATATGCTGAAAGTTGCTAGCAGTAGATCTTAAATGTTCTCAACTCATACACACAAACAATAATTATGTGAGGTGGTGAATGTGATAGCTAATATTACTATGGTAGACATGTTGATATATATATATATATATATACACACACACACATATATATGATATATGTGTAGATATATCAAACAATCTTTATCGTACACCTTACACTAGGTTTGGTGAATGGAGATCTGTACTGAATGATCAGAATTCAATTCAGAAAAATCATGGCTCCACATCTTGTCACCTCCAAACCCAGAGATTTTTGAAGAAAGGAGACATCAAGCACTTTTAAAAATAATATCTCTGTAATATCACCTCAAATAGGTGCTGTAGACCTTCAACCTAATCTTTCTCTGTGGAATCTGATACTATTTACCAGTTAATCATGCTCTGAGTAAATAAAAGTACTCAAATCTTTTTGGAGATAACTTGAAGTAAGCTATAAACTAAAACTCACTCCTGGGTGGTAGAATGGCACTGTCCTCCACTGGTGAGAAAACCTACTGACAGTTGTTGATGTGAAGCAAATAGACTGACAAACATTTCTCCAAAGATGGGTTTTGGAAAATTGCAATTTGAGGCCTGCAAACATGGAGGAAAATGTGCAATCACCCCCAAGACAAAGGAAGAACAATGCTTTTATGGAAGGGAAAGGGGAGTTGAGAGGGAAAGGGGGCTCTAGTAAATAGAGAGCCCATGATTTTTCATTGCATTAGGCCTTGACAGGAAAGCAGAGTATTTCATCTTGCTGGGCTCTGCTATGTGGCAGGTTTTAGGAGTTCCCCTTTCTAGTCTTCCAACTCCATTTAATTTTCTGTTTCTTAACATTTCCAAAGTGACAAAACATTGACCTGATGCTCTTACACTGGACCAGTTCTGAATATCTAGTAGTGTATGAGTGTCCTAGAGGGCATACGTTTCCGTATTGGGTCCCCGATGCTTGAGTAAAGTCATGATAATACAAGACCGAATAGTATGCTTTTGGGAAAGAAACCTCCCATTCCTAAACAGTTAGCACAAAGAAGCACCATATTCTTGTGCTCCTAAAGAGATTTGAGAGTGTAGGGAATAAGTCTTATCCCATTCCTGTGTAATTAATTTTTTGGTTTAGCAACAAATGGAGAGCCATGCTAAATCAGTGTGGAAAATGGAAACTTAAAAAATACCATTCTTTAAATATACCAATCTTTAAAAGTGTTAATCACTCACTTGTGTCTGACTCTTTGTGACCCCATGGACTGTAGCCCACCGGGCTCCTCTGTCCATGGAATTTTCCAGACAAGAATACTGGAGTGGGTAGCCATTCCCTTCTTCAAGATTCTTCCTGACCTAGTGATCCAACCTGAATCTCCTGTATTCCAGGCTGATTCTTTACAGACTGAGTCACAGAGAAAATGCATCATACAAAGTGATTTATATTTATATGATAAAACCCTATGGGATTGAGTCAAAGGATCTCTTGGCCTATAGTCTCTTAACATCTTCGTTTCCCTAGGCAGGTCTCACTGGAAAACAGTGAAGCTCATTGAAGTAGTTACATGCATCAGTTAGACAAACAAAACAATTCCTATTGTTCTCATTACTCTCTAACAAGTGAGGATATCAGCAATGCCATATAAGGCAAAGATAAAACAGATTGGGATTTAGGTAACCTGTATTCTTATCTTTAAACTGCCAGCATCAGAATGTGCAATTTTAGAACTGTTGCTTTCCTTTACTGAGTCTCAGATTCTTTGTGTGCACAATAAAGAATAATTAGATTCTAAGGACAAGAATTTGAGCAAATTCTGGGAGATAGTGAAGGACAGGAGCCAGGTGTGCTACAGTCCACAGGTAACAAACAGTCCAACAGAACTTCAAGATTGAACAACAACAACAACAATAAACTATTATTTCTCAGTGCCAAAGATTTACTATCTGTTTGCTTATTTGTAGACCAAAATTTGGCCCCCATGTGTTTGAATTCTCAAAAAGCTCACTTAAAATATAATGTGATATCTAGGATAGTTATTCTGCTCTGTTGAAATGTGTCCAACATTTTCCAGAGATTGCTGATTTCTGAGAGCTCTTAAATAAGATAGCTAATAACTCAGAAATGAAACAACAGTAATGGGCTTTTAATTCTATTGCTTACTGGTACACCATCTTAGACAAGTGAAAGTAATTTTCAAGCCTCAGATTTTCTATTTATGAAATAAGAGTAATATTTTCATCTCATGTAGTTATTTTTAAATTAAATATGAAAAATGATTGTCAATAATAAGTGTTCAATGCATGATATTTCCTTTTAATGCAAATTTAGGGCAAATTAGAAATGCACAGGTTTAGTAATGTCTTATTAACTAACTTATCAGAGTAAGGAAAATACCTGTATAATTTTTAATCCTGCCTGAGGGAGGAGATGGGAAATTCTCAGAGGAAGAAACTGACATTTTTCAAATTCCCAAATGATTTATGGTCTCCATGAGAAACAGTCTTCTGAAAGTCTTTGTTGATAGATGGATGTTAAAGAAACCTCCCGCTTACTATTTGGTAAGTTTTTACATGAGAGGTAATGTGGGGTCAAAACCAAGATCAAGACTTGGGATTAGGACTTTCCTGGTGTCACAGTGGATAAGAATCTGCCTGACAATGCAGGGGACAAGGGTTCCATCATGCCATGAAACAGCTGAGTCCATGTGTCGCAACTACTGAGCCAGAGTTCTGGGACCTGCAAAACACAATAATTGAGCCTGAGTGCTGCAGTTACTGAAGCCCACGTGTGCTAGAACCTGCCCACTGCAATTGCTGAGCCCACGAGCTGCAAGCATTGAAGACTTTGGGCCTAGAGCCCATGCTCTGCAACAGAAGAAGCCCCCAAGGTGAGAAACTCATGCCCCACAGCTAGAGAGTAGCCCGCGTTTTCTGAATCTAGAGAAAGCCCAAGCACAGCAACAAAAGACCCAGAGCAACTACAAATAAATAAATTATTATTGTTTTATTTTTAAAGATTTGAGATCAGTTAGTCTTGAGTTGTATCTTTTGGTCTGCTCCTCACTCACTGTATGCACTTAGGACAGGCACATTGCTGGCCTTCTCTGTCTCAATTTCCCTATCTTCCAACAACATATAACTTGTTTTAAACATGTTAAATGAAATTACTTTAATAAAATCCTTTGCACAATGCCTAGTATATATGAAGCAGTTGATATTGTTTTGATTATTTTCTATAATAATGATCTCTCATTCAGAAAAAAATCAAAAAAGATGCCACAAAAAAAGAAAACTACAGGCCAATATCACTGATGAACATAGATGCAAAAATCCTTAACAAAATTCTAACAAACAGAATCCAACAACATATTAAAAAAAAAAATAATACACCATGACCAAGTGGGTTTTGTCCCAGGAATGCAAGGATTCTTTAATATCCGCAGATCAGTCAATGTAATACACCACATTAACAAATTGAAAGATAAAAACCATATGATTATCTCAATAGATGCAGAAAAAGCCTTTGACAAAATTCAACATTCATTTATGATTAAAACTCTCCAGAGAGCAGGAATAGAAGGAACATACCTCAACATAATAAAAGCTGTATATGACAAACTAACAGCAAATATTATCCTCATTGGTGAAAAATTGAAAGCATTTCTCCTAAAATCAGGAATAAGACAAGGGTGCCCACTCTCACCACTACTATTCAACATAGTTTTGGAAGTTTTGGCCACAGCAATCAGAGCAGAAAAAGACGTAAAAGGAATCCAGATAGGAAAAGAAGAAGTGAAACTCTTGCTATTTGCAGATGACATGATCCTCTACGTAGAAAACCCTAAAGACTCTATCGGAAAATTACTAGAGCTAATCAACGAATATAGTAAAGTTGCAGGATATAAAATTAACACACAGAAATTCCTTGTATTCCTATACACTAACAATAAGAAAACAGAAAAAAAAATTAAGGAAACAATACCATTCACCATTGCAACAAAAAGAATAAAATACTTAGGAGTATATCTACCTAAAGAAACAAAAGGCCTATACATAGAAAGCTATAAAACACTGATGAAAGAAATCAAAGAGGACACAAACAGATGGAGAAACATACCGTGTTCATGGATTGGAAGAATCAATATTGTCAAAATGGCTATTCTACCCCAAAGCAATCTATAGATTCAATGCAATCCCTATCAAGCTACCAACGATATTCTTCACAGAACTAGAACAAACAATTTCACAATTTGTATGGAAATACAAAAAACCTCAAATAGCCAAAGTAATCTTGAGAAAGAAGAATGGAACTGGAGGAATCAACCTGCCTGACTTCAGACTCTACTACAAAGCCACAGTCATCAAGACAGTGTGGTACTGGCACAAAGACAGAAATATAGATCAATGGAACAGAATAGAAAGCCCAGAGATAAATCCATGAACCTATGGACACCTTATCTTTGACAAAGGAGGCAAGAATATACAATGGAAAAAACCTCTTTAACAAGTGATGCTGGGAAAACTGGTCAACCACTTGTAAAAGAATGAAACTAGAACACTTTCTAACACCATACACAAAAATAAACTCAAAATGGATTAAAGATCTAAATGTAAGACCAGAAACGATAAAACTCCTGGAGGAGAACATAGGCAAAACACTCTCCGACATAAATCACAGCAGGATCCTGTTGACCCACATCCCAGAATATTGGAAATAAAAGCAAAAATACATAAATGGGACCTAATGAAACTTAAAAGCTTTTGCACAACAAAGGAAACTATAAGTAAGGTGAAAAGACAGCCCTCAGATTGGGAGAAAATAATAGCAAATGGAGCAACAAAGGATTAATCTCAAAAATATACAAGCAACTCCTGAAGTTCAATTCCAGAAAAATAAATGACCCAATCAAAAAATGGGCCAAAGAACTAAACAGACATTTCCCCAAAGAAGACATATAGATGGCTAAAAAACACATGAAAAGATGCTCAACATCACTCATTATCAGAGAAATGCAAATCAAAACAACAATGAGGTATCATTACACGCCAGTCAGGATGGCTGTTATCCAAAAGTCTACAAGCAATAAATGCTGGAGAGGGTGTGGAGAAAACGGAACCCTCTTACACTGTTGGTGGGAATGCAAACTAGTACAGCCACTATGGAAAACAGTGTGGAGATTCCTTAAAAAACTGGAAATAGAACTGCCATATTACTCAGAAATACCACTTCTGGGCATACATACTGAGAAAACCAGATCTGAAAGAGACACGTGCACCCCACTGTCCATCACAACACTGTTTATAATAGCCAGGACATGGAAGCAACCTAGCTGCCCATCAGCAGACGAATGGATAAGGAAGCTGTGGTACATATACACCATGGAATATTACTCAGCCATTAAAAAGAATTCTTTTGAATCAGTTCTAATAAGATAGATGAAACTAGAGCCCATTATACAGAGTGAAGTAAGCCAGAAAGATAAAGAACATTACAGCATACTAACACATATATATGGAATTTAGAAAGATGGTAATGATAACCCTATATGCAAAACAGAAAAGAGACACAGATATACAGAACAGACTTTTGGACTCTGCGGGAGAAGGCGAGGGTGGGATGTTTCAAGAGAACAGCATGTATATATCTATAGTGATATAGATATAGATATCACCAGCCCAGGTGGGATGCATGAGAGAAGTGCTCAGGCCTGGTGCACTGGGAAGACCCAGAGGAATCGGATGGAGAGGGAGGTGGGAGGGAGGATTGGGATGGGGAATACATATAACTCCATGGCTGATTCATGTCAATGTATGACAAAAGCCACTGCAATGTTGTGAAGTAATTAGCCTCCAACTAATAAAAATAAATGGAAAAAAAAAAGATCTCTCTGATTTTCATAATCAGTCATGTTAGGAAGTCTTTGTGATGATTAAATATTTAAATATTATTAAATATGTAAAATGTTTTAAATGATTATTAAAAATATTCTATTCTGTAATCCTCTTTTTGGATATATTTTTATTCTAAAGATATGGAATACATTTACCTTCTGAAATACACTCTTAGACATTTATTTCAAATATAATTATTTGGGCTATTTTCATAGGCAGATGTTTGTAAAACTGATGATAGGTTTAACTAACGTGTTCTCTAAATTTGTCTGTTAATCTGTTAAAAGTTCAAAGATGAAGTGGAATCTGTAGACCTTGATTGAGTGACTTTCAAAAACCCAAGTCAATACCGTGGTAAGCAAGATATGGCTTCAATTGCTAGTTATCTGTTCATCGATGAGCTTTAACATTTTAAATTATGCTTGTTGGCCATTTGAAGCTTTTCCTTATTTGTCTGTTCATATTTTAATTTGCTTTATATTCTTTATTCTTATCTTTTGTTAGTTAAAGATCTTTATATTAAATACTAACTCTGTGTATGCCACATAACGTGAAAATCTTTCTTCAAACTATTTTGTTTACTAGTGTTGTGGTATCACTTCCTAAATTCTTAAAATATTGAAATTGTCAATGTATTATTTGGAATTTCAGTGATTGGGTAAGCAGATTCTTTCAATTCTATAATGAGGTCACCTCCTTTATGAAATGAACAGTAAATAGGGAGTAAATTTTGCCCTACTTTTTAAAAAACTTTAACCAGTTTTTATTTTTGTAAAAGATATTAGCTGTATGTACAATTTATTTGGCTTCCAGATGGAGAACTAGTTGTGACACCTCATCTCTTTAATAAAGTGTCCTTTTCCACATATATCTCTAATCACTTGCTTCTCTATCAGTATACCAGATTATTGATTTGAGGGATAATGTTTTAAAAGCCTTGATTATAATATCTGAAAGTACCAGAACATAATAAGTCATACTGCTTATTTGTTGAATAAATAAATTATCATAAGATTTCAGGAGCTCACCATTAATAATTATATTTATAGGTAATTTTGTCCTGAGCTCAGAAATGAGACATACAGAAGGACCTATGGAACAAAGTAAAAGTATAAGAGTTTGTCCTCTTGGGACTCACTCAGAGTGTCCAGGGTCAGAAAATACTGTTTGTGGTGTTCTTGCTCATCTACATTGTGACCATGGTGGGCAACCTACTCATTGTCCTAACTGTGGTGTTCACCCCAACCTTGGATGACCCTATGTATTTCTTTCTTGGCTACTTATCACTTATGGAAGCTGTTTATTCTTCTATAGTCACCTCAAATTTGATCATAAACTTACTCTATGAGAAGAAAACCATTTCAAGTTGCATGACCCAGCTATTTACTGAACACTTATTTAGAGATATGGAGATTTTACTCTGGTGGTCATGATCTATGAACACTGTGTGGCCATCTGCAAAGCCTTGTATTATTTGATAATCATAAATGAGAAAGTGCGTGTTCTTATGCTGCTATTGGCCTAGGCTGGTGGTGTTTTACTTGCTGTAGTTCATATTCTGTTTGTTCACAACTTTTCCTTCTATGGCTCTCATATCATTGACTGCTTCACCTGTGACATGTATCCACAGTTAAGGTGTGTGTGCACTGACACCTACATTATTGGCCTCACAGATTGCCAATGATGGGACAATCTGTGTGGTCATCTTCATGGCCTTACTCATCTCCTATGGTATGATTCTGCACTTCCTGAAAAATCTTATGAAGGGAAGCACAAAACCTTATCCTCCTGTGGCTGAACACGCATGTAGCAGAAATACAGATGAGTGGGAAGGTCATGTCTATCATGGATGCATGATGTTTGGCAATAAAATTTCAAGCATTAAGGGCACTTAACAAGGAAAAATTTTACAGCTTTGTGTAATCAAACATACACAGGATACACAGTAAGTTGTATAAATAAATATTTGCTGAATGAATGAATTTATGGTATGCATGATAAGTAATCAATTTGATATGTGCTTGTGTTAGTTTGTGTATAGGTAGTACATTATCTGTGGCTCAGTGGTAAAGAACACACCTGCAATGCAGGAGATGAAGGAGACTTGAGTTTGATCCCTGGGTCGTGAGGATCCCTTAGAGGAGGACATGGCAACACACTCCATCATTCTGGCTAGGAAAATCCCATGGACATTGGAGCCTGGTGGGCTACAGTCCATGAGGTCGCAATGAGTTGGACAAGACTGAAGCAACTGAGCATGCAAGTACTATTTTTACATTATCTAGTGGACTGTTTCTTCCTGTTTCCCCCATTATTTTTTTTTAAGCTCTGAAAATGAGGATTTCCTTTGCTTGATAGATGTTACTGTAATGAACACATATACAAGAGATTTTATCCATGTCTACTGAAGTTGTAAATTTACTTTATATAGTTACATTATATTGCATATGGGTCAGAATTTTAAGAACAAAAATATCAATTAAAAATGCCATAATTATCTTTAAAGTAAAAGGACCCAGTAAATACCCGTTCCTTGAAGCAAGAATATTTCCACACTTAACCTCTAAAGTGTGTGAGAAATTATTAAACTGGAAAATTACCTTCTTTATAAAGTTCATTTTTCTCATAGAGAATAACAGCAAACATAGCAGGAGAACAAAAACACTTAAATTCCTCCGTGTTTATGGCATGGGGAAGCAGGATTAATCTTATCCATGGAAAATGGCAATTCCCTAAGCATTTACTCATCATGTCATAGGTTTCAGGCACTGCAGCAAGTGAGGAAACATTTGAATTGTATGTGTGTTCTGATAGGTCCCAGGGAGGGTGCATCTCAATACATCTCAATGATTCATATACATTTCCCAAAACTGCCTGCTTATGATAGAGATTTATGGTGGTATCTTTGTTTGCATAGGTAGAGTTGAGGGTTCAAATGAAAATTCTTATGAAGAGGGAGAAACTCTTACCTCTTTGGGGCAATGCTTAGTTTACAAGATATATCTGAGAATTTCACTGTGTAACCACACGTACACAGAGAAAGGCTCAGAAAATATGGGGTTCTGAGATTACTTAGCAGCCACATGAAGTCAGAACCAGAAAGAGAATCTAAAATCCAGATCTCATGTAGATAGATCAGTGTTTTCTAAGCATATTAAATGTGAACTATTGCTCTATATGTGCTTTACTGGTGATAAGTATAGATGTCTGAAAAGATGAAAGCATCATGGAAAAAAAAAATGAGAGGGTTGAAAAAATTACTGGTGCAAAAGTGCCAAGGACAGGTTCCACAGTCACTGTGACTGCTTCAGTTTTGTTCTAAGAAGTTCAAGCTACAATCCTTTCATGATTCATAGGCAGCGTTCTTTACTCACTGTAGGTAATTCAGTCCCCAGGAAGGTGCTACTTGCTGGATGGAGCTCATCATGTCTCCCAAAAAAGTGACCGAATTCATTCTCTTGGGAATCACACAGAATCCACATTTGCAGAAAATATTCTTCATTGTCTTTTTGTTGATTTTCCTATTCACTGTGCTCGCCAACCTGCTCATTGTCATCTCCATCTCCTTCAGCTCTACACTTTTGGCTCCTATGTACTTTTTTCTCACTTACTTGGCCTTATTAGATGCCTCCTTCACCTCTGTCATCACCCCCAATATGATCACTGACCTGCTGTACCAGAGGAGAACCATTTCTTGGTGTGGCTGTCTGACTCAGCTCTTTTTAGAACACTTCCTGGCAGGATCAGAGGTCATCGTCCTCACTGTTATGGCCTATGACCGCTACATGGCTATCTGCAAGCCTCTGCACTACACGACCATCATGCGACAGGGGCTCTGTGAGCTCCTGGTGGTGGTGGCCTGGATCGGGGGGATTCTGCATGCCAATGTGCAGATTCTCTTTATGGATGACATGACCTTCTGTGGTTCCAATGTCATTGACCATTTCAGATGTGATTTTTCCTCACTGTTGAAACTTGCCTTCAGTGACACATACATGCTGGGAATGGTGGTGGCAACTAACAGTGGAGGCATGTGTTTACTCATATTTTTCCCGCTCCTCATCTCCTACATCATCATCTTGAGTTCCCTGAAATTCCATGGCTCTGATGGACGATGCAAAGCCCTCTCCACATGTGGCTCCCACTTTATAGTAGTTGTGCTCTTTTTTGGCTCTTGTATATTCACCTACCATGGGCTCAGGAGGGCCGAGAGGAGCTACTCCCATTTCAAGGTCAGGAGGGGCGGCCGAGAGAAGATACCCCTCGTTCAAAGTAAGGAGCAAGGGCTGCACTTTGCTGGAGGAACCATGAAGAGATACCCCAAGTCTAAGGTAAGAGAAACCCAAGTAAAATGGTAGGTATTGCGAGAGGGCATTAAAGGGCAGACACATTAAAACCATAATCACAGAAAACTAGCCAACTTGACCACAGGACCACAGTCTTGTCTAATTCAATGAAACTAAGCCATGCCGTGTGGGGCCACCCAAGACTGTCGGGTCATAGTGGAGAGGTCTGACAGAATGTGGTCCACTGGAGAAGGGAATGGCAAACCACTTCAGTATTCTTGCCTTGAGGACCCCATGCACAGTATGAGAAGGCAAAATGATAGGATACTGAAAGAGGAACTCCCCAGATCAGTAGGTGTCCAACACGCTACTGGAGATCAGTGGAGAAATAGCTCCAGAAAGAATGAAGGGATAGAGCCAAAGCAAAAACAATACCCAGTTGTGGATGGGACTGGTGATAGAAGCAAGGTCCGATGCTGTAAAGAGCAATATTGCATAGGAAGCTGGAATGTTAGGTCCATGAATCAAGGCAAATTGGAAGTGGTCAAACAAGGAGATGGTACGAGTGAATGTCGACGTTCTAGGAATCAGTGAATTAAAATGGACTGGATTGGGTGAATTTGACTCAGATGACCATTATATCTACTACTCTGGGCAGGAATTCCTTAGAAGAAATGGAGTAGCCATCAGAGTCAACAAAAGAGTCCGAAATGCAGTGATTGGATGCAATCTCAAAAACGACAAAATGATCTCTGTTCATTTCCAAGGCAAAACATTCAATATCACGGTAATCCAAGTCTATACCCCACCAGTAACGCTGAAGAAGCTGGAGTTGAATGGTTCTACCTACAAGACCTTTTAGAACTAGCACCAAAAAAAGATGTCTTTTTCATTATAGGGGAGTGGAATGCAAAAGTAGGAAGTCAAGAAATAGCTGGAGTAACAGGCAAATTTGGCCTTGCAGTATGGAATGAAGCAGGGCAAAGGCTAATAGAGTTTTGCCAAGAGAATTCACTGGTCATAGCAAACACCCTCTTCCAACAACACAGTTGAAGACTTTACACTTGAACATCATCAGATGGTCAACACAGAAATCAGATTGATTATATGCTTTCCAGCCAAAGATGGAGAAGCTCTATACAGTCAGCAAAAACAAGACCAGGAGCTGAATGTGGCTCAGATCATGAACTCCTTATTGCCAAATTCAGACTTAAACTGAAGAAAGTAGGGATAACCACTAGACCATTCAAGTATGACCTAAATCAAATCCCTTATGACTATACAGTTGAAGTGTGAAATAGATTTAAGGGAATAGATATGATAGACAGAGAACCTGATGAACTATGGACGGAGGTTCGTGACATTGTACAGGAGACAGGGATCAAGACCATCCGCATGGATAAGGAATGCAAAAAGGCAAAATGGTTGTCTGAGGAGGCCTTACAAATAGCTCTGAAAAGAAGAGAAGCGAAAAGCAAAGGAGAAAAGGAAAGATATTCCCATTTGAATGCAGAGCTCCAAGGAATAGCCAGGAGAGATAAGAAAGCCTTCCTCAGCGATCAATGTGAAGAAATAGAGGAAAACAACTACTGCACAATTGCACTCATCTCACATGCTAGTAAGGTAAGGCTCAAAATTCTCCAAGCCAGGCTTCAGCAATACGTGAACCAAGAACTTGCAGATGTTCAAACTGGATTTAGAAAAGGCAGAGGAACCAGAGATAAATTGCCAATATCTGCTGGATCATCGAAAGAGCAAGAGGGTTCCAGAAAAGCATCTATTTTTGCTTTATTGACTAACGCCAAAGCCTTCGACTGTGTGGATCACAATAAACTGTGGAAAATTCTGAAGGAGATGGGAATACCAGACCACCTGACCTGCCTCTTGAGAAACCTGTATGCAGGTCAGGAAGCAACAGTTAGAACTGGACATGGGACAATAGACTGGTTCCAAATAGGAAAAGGAGTACATCAAGGCTGTATATTATCACCCTGCTTATTTAACTTATATGCAGACTACATCATGAGAAACGCTGGGTGGAAGAAGCACAAGCTGGAATCAAGATTGCCGGGAGAAATATCAATAACCTCAGATATGCAGATGACACCACCCTTATGGCAGAAAGTGAAGAGAACTAAAAAGCCTCTTGATGAAAATGAAAGAGGAGAGTGAAAAAGTTGACTTAAAGCTTAACATTCAGAAAACTAAGATCATGGCATCTGGTCCCATCACCTCATGGCAAATAGATGGGGAGACAGTGGAAACAGTGTCAGACTTTATATTTTGGGCTCCAAAATCACTGCAGATGGTGACTGCAGCCATGAAATTAAAAGACGCTTACTCCTTGGAAAGAAAGGTATGACCAACCTAGATAGCATATTAAAAAGCAGAGACATTACTCTGTCAACAAAGGTCTGTCTGGTCAAGGCTATGGTTTTTCCAGTAGTCATGCGTGGATGTGAGAGTTGGACTGTGAAGAAAGTTGTGTGCCAAAAAATTGATGGTTTTGAACTATGGTGTTGGAGAAGACTCTTGAGAGTCCCTTGGACTTCAAGGAGATCCAACCAGTCCATCCTGAAGGAGATAAGTCCTTGGTGTTCATTGGAAGGACTGAAGCTCCAATGCTTTGGCCATCTCATGCAAAAAGTTGACTCGTTGGAAAAGGCCCTGATACTGGGAGGGTTTGGGGGCAGGAGGAGAAGGGGACAACAGAGGATGAGATGACTGGATGGCATCACCAACTCGATGGACATGAATTTGAGTAAGCTCCAGGCGTTTGTGATGGACAGGGAGGCCTGGCGTGCTGCGATTCATGGGGTCGCAGAGCAATGGACATGACTGAGCGACTGAACTGAACTGAACTGAACTGATTCTCACCCACACATGTCCTGTGGCCACATACCCTGTGGACAAGTGGGTGACTATGTTCTTTGCAATCCTCACTCCCATTTTAAAACCTATCACACACGGTGAGAAACACAGAGGTAAAAAATACCACGAGGAGTTTGTTCAAGAGTAGATTAAATTGGTTTTTATATAATGCCAAGAGGTTTCCCTCATAGTTCAGATGGTAAAGAATCTTCCTGCAATGGAGGAGGCCAGGGTTCAATACCTGGGTCGGAAAGATCCTCTGGAGAAGGAAATGGCAACCCATTCTAGTATCCTCACCTGGAGAATCCCATCGACAGAGGAGCCTGATGGGCTACAGTCCATGGGCTTGCAAAAGTCGACATGACCTCGCAACTAAACCAGCACCAATGCCAAGAAAATGATGATTTATATGCATATGGAAGATTACACTTTTTGTAACATGTGGGGGAAAGAAAAAGAAAAGCACTAAGAAATTTGGTATATCCATGATAGAGGGACAAAATATCAGCAAGTAACGTTTGTTGAGCACTGACAGGGTAACAGGCAGGAAGGCCAGGGGTCTCCAAATGGAGGAAAGAGGCTATAAGTGCCAGACATTTTTATCTCTCTTAAGCGGCAGGAAGGAACAAACCAGCGATCTGTTTTTCCTTCTCTATACAAATTTAAAAGGAGGTTTCTCTTAACATTCTGTGTTGCCATGACACCTGGTCTCACCTAAAGCTAGCTACTCTCAAACCTTGAGTTAACCAATACATTTCTTTTTCTTATGGAAATATTGTCTTAAGCTATGTTAATGAACCCCAGACTCTCCGTCAAATGGCCTAATTTACTTACTCAGGTATTGTTCCCCTAGTCTATGTAAACGGAACTGTTTGCTGGTATTCTGCCCTTCTACAAGATTCAAGTCATCGTTTTATGGCCAGGGATGAATTATCTGGTGCCATTCTAAATTTTATGACATTCCTTTCTTTTCATTAACAGACTGTGAGTGACTATATAACGTACAGCTAAAGACTAGGAGGGCGGTACACTTTTGCCCCCTTCTGATGCCTATGTCAGAAGCTTTCTCCATCCCCTTTATACTTTAATAAAACTTTATTACACAAAAGCTCTTAGCGATCCAGCCTCGTCTCTGGCCCCCGGATTGAATTCCTCTCCTCCGGAGACCAAGAATCCCGCGTCTTATCATTCAGCAACAACCTTTCAGTATTTAATACTTGCCAGGAAAAAAAAAATACTTGCCAGGTACTTATTTGGCTTTTTGATCAGTTAAAGTACTTTGCCAAGACTTCAGAGTTCATGTTCATAGACAGAATAGGTAATAAAAGCAATGATAACCCTTAGTTTGATGATTGTAGAGTATGTTTTTTTCCAGACTCTTACTGCTACTTTACTAAATTCTTTGTATACATTACTTGGAGGAAATTGGAAGAATTTTAAGTCTTTGTGAGTAACTTAAAACTCTTCAATCACATTATAAGCATGCCTCCAAAATATGAGAATAGTGATTACTGGGAATCAGGCTTCATAATTGCGTAACTTTCTTTAATATGCAAGAAATTAAATTATTTTGAAATAAATGAACTTTGATTCCAATTCTGGTTTTATCACTTAAAATGTTTGACATTCAGGAAATTAATGAGATATTCTAAGCCTTAGGGGACTTCCTATGTAGTTCAGTTGGTAAAGAATCTGCCTACAGAGCATGAGACATGGGTTCGATCCCTGGATCAGAAAGATCCTCTGGAAAAGGAAAGGGCAACCCACTCCAGAATCCTTGCCTGGAAAATCCCATGGACAAAGGAATCTGGTTGACTGCAGTCCATGGGGTTGCAAAGAGTTGGGCATGACTGAGCAACTAACACTTCACTTCACGTCTAAGTCTTAGATTCTTCAAATTAAACATGGGGACCTGTTCTTTAGAATATAAATGTTAAAAGAGATACATTAAACTGTGAGTAATGATTGAAATCCAGGTGACACTAGTAGTTAAAAAAATAAGACAAAACAAAAACAAAAACCCTACCAATGCAAGAGATGTAAGAAATATGGGTTTGATCCCTAGATAGGAAAACTTCCCTGAAAGAGGGTGTGGTGACCCACTCCAGTATTCTTGCCTGGGGAATTCCATGGACAGATGAACCTGGCGGGCTACCATCCATAGAGTTGCAAAGAGTGGGACACAACAGAAGTGACTTAGCATGTGGGAGTTTGGAGCAGTGGAACAATATAATCAGAATAACATTAAAGAGAACTGTTGGGCTGCTTCAAGAAAACAGATTGTTAGAAGTCAGAATACTAGTAGGCATAACTGGCAGGAGGCTTCTGCCATGGCCACGAAGAAGATGGGGTAGAGAATCATCAAGTTTGTGATATATTTAAAAAGTAGAAACAGATGGATTTGCTAAAGATTTGAATAAGTCATAGAAGATCAATAGGGGAGTGAAAAAGACAGTGAAATTTATTGTCTGAGCAATAACATTGAAGGTGGTACCATTTAATGAGATAGGGTACAACTTTTGTATTGTGAAAAATTTTAAACTTTGTATTCAGTTCAGTACAGTTCAGTCGCTCAGTCGTGTCCGATTCTTTGCGACCCCATGAATCACAGCACCCCAGGCCTCCCTGTCCATCACAAACTCTCAGAGTTTACTCAAACTCTTGTCCATTGAGTCGGTGATGCCATCCAGCCATCTCATTCTCTGTCGTCCCCTTCTCCTCCTGCCCCCAATCCCTCCCAGCATCAGGGTCTTTTCCAATGAGTCAACTCTTCGCATGAGGTTGCCAAAGTATTGGAGTTTCAACTTCAGCATCAGTCCTTCCAATGAACAGCCACAACTGGTCTCCTTTAGGATGGACTGGTTGGATCTTCTTGAAGTCCAAGGGACTCTCAAGAGTCTTCTTCAACACCACAGTTCAAAAGCATCAATTTTTCGGCACTCAGCTTTCTTCATAGTCCAACTCTCACATTCATACATGAGACTGGAGAAACCATAGACTTGACTAGACAGACCTTTGTTGGCAAAGTAATGTCTCTGCTTTTTAATATGCTATCTAAGTTGGTCATAACTTTCCTTCCAAGGAGTAAGCATCTTAATTTCATGGCTGCAAGCACCATCTGCAGTGATTTTGGAGCCCAAAATAATAAAGTCTGACACTGTTTCCACTGTTTTCCCGTCTACTTCCCATGTGTTACACATACTAAATTGATATTCCAGTATAGATGTCCAAAACTGAAGACATTTCATACCACAATTTGAAAAAAAGGGTAGAGGTTGAGTCTGGAGATATAACATTGGATGACATCAGTATTTATAGGTCAGGAAATGGGAACATCCAGTAAAAACCCTAAGGAAGATTCAATGAGTTCCAAGAAAACCAAATACAGTGAACTTCTAGTCACAGATTGATCTAATCATGCTAAGTGTATACATTTTTTGAAGTGTATTTCAATAATTACACCTTTGTGACTTTATAAATGGTGCACATTTCTGTGAAATTCTTCTGCCTTCTTTATTTATTCTTTCAAACAGCTTTAGTTGAGACTCCTTTAAATTGAAACTAAGCAGTTTCCTTTTTTGAGAAGACTTCTTTGATTCCCATTTGAATAATATACTTCTACACAGTTCAGATGATATATTCCTATGTCAGGCTTCCCTGGTGGCTCAGACAGTAAAGAATCTGCTTGCAATGTCAGAGACCAGGGTTTGAACCCTGTGTCAAGACCTGGGAAGATCCCCTGGAGAAGGAAGTGGGGACCCACTTCAGTATTCTCACCTGGAGAATTCCATGGACAGAGGAATTCCATGGCAGGCTACAGTTAATAAGGTTGCAAAGAGTCAGATAAAACTAAGCAACTAACGTTTTCACTACACTGTTATCCTTAGTACTTTTTCAATATTATTGAAGTAGCACTTTTTAATTTGATCTAGAATTCTTTGAGACATTGTATCACTGGAGGCAGGGAAGCAGGCCTTTTTTTAACTTGGCCATCACAATATCTGTACCAAATTGGACACAAATTGATACATCATGGATGAAGAACAAACTGGAATCAAGATTGCTGGGAGAAATATCAATTACCTCAGATATGCAGATGATACCACCCTTATGGCAGAAAGTGAAGAAGAACTAAAGAGCCTCCTGATGAAAGTGAAAGAGGAGAGTGAAAAAATTGGCTTAAAACTCCACGTTCAGAAAACTAAGATCATGGCATCCGGTCCCATCATTTCATGGCAAATTGATGGGGAAACAGTGGCAGACTTTTTTTTTTTGAGCTCCAAAATCACTGCAGATGGTGACTACAAGCATGAAATTAAAAGACACTCTTTGGAAGGACGGTTATGACCAACCCAGACAGTGCATTAAAAAGCAGAGACATTACTTTGCCAACAAAAGTCCATCTAATCAAGGCTATGGTTTTTCCAGTAGCCATGTATGGGTGTGAGAGTTAGACTATAAAGAAAACTGAGTGCTGAAGAAGTGATGCTTTTGAACTGTGGTGTTGGAGAAGACTCTTGAGAGTCCCTTGGACTGGAGGTCCAACCAGTCCATCCTAAGGGAAATCAGTTCCAATGAACATTGGAAGGACTGATGCTGAACCTGAAACTCCAATACTTTGGCCACCTGATGCAAAGACCGGACTCTTTTGAAAAAACCCTGATGCTGGGAAAGTTTGAACATGGGAGGAGAAGGGGACAACAGAGGATGAGATGGTTAGATGGCATCACCAACTCAATGGACATGAGTTCGAATAAACTCGGGGAGTTGGTGATGGACAGGGAGGCCTGTTGTGCTGCAGTTCATGGGATCACAAAGAGTCGGACACAACTGAGTAACTGAACTGAAGTGAACTGAACTGAACACATGTTTTAGTTGAATGGGTAAAGAAAAATGTTAACTTATAATGCATTTAAAAGTTTTTCCCTTCATTTTGTAGGGTTGCTTCTGCTACTATGTGAACTCAGGTCCTATTCAGACTAGATGAGACCAAGGAACAGTATATCTTCCTTTGTCCTCTTGGGCCTAGCTCTTGCTCTTCTATATTTTGACAGTGGTGGTCCACCTGCACATTGTCATGACTAAAACTCTCAGTGAGACCTTGAACTCATAGATGTAAGTGCATGAGACAGAGGATATGTGTTTTACTGCTGCTAGTGTCCTGGGTTGGAGGTTCCCTGCACTCAATAATGCAACTTAGCACTGCTTATGGGCTCCCATTCTGTGGTCCCAATGTCATTGATCACTTTATGTGTGACATGCACCTGTTGTTGAAACCCATATTTACTAACACCTGTATTATTGGCCTCTTAGTGCTGGCCAGTGGGGGACTGATCTTCACTGTTGTGTTTCTACTCTTACTAATCACCTATGGAGTCATCCTGCACTCTCTGAAGAACCTGAGTCAGGAAGGGAGGTGGAAAGTCCTTCACATCTGTGGTTCCCACATCTCTGTGGTCATCTGCTTCTTTGTTCTTGTATTTTATGTATGGAAGACGTGCTAAGAGCTTCCCCATTAAAAAATAATTGAGTGTATCATATACACTCAGTTAATCTACAGTCTAAGAACCCATTAATGCTGAACCCATTAATCTACAGTCTAAGACATTCTGAAGTGACTATTGTTATAAATAAGCTCTGGAAAGAAAAAAAAGCAGACCAAGTTTTAAATTAGTGTATTATCCATTATAAAGTTAGTAAATTAGCATTAGGGCCAATCTCCTTAGAATATCAGTCTTCATAAATTTGATACATAGTTTCCATTTCTTTTGAAGGGGGAATGAGCAACCCACTCCAGTATTCTTGCTTGAAAAATCCCATGGATGGAGAAGCCTGGCAGGCTGTAGTCCATGGGGCCGCAAAGAATTTGACACGACTGAGAGACTTCACTTCACTTCACTTCACTTCCATTTCTTTAACAGACTAGTGACAATTATAATTAAAGAATAAACTATATGTTCAGGCTATTTATTAATAATAATTCTCTGCTGATAAATAAGCTGAATAATTTCTAGTTTAACACTGAATGTTGAAAGACAGAATATGTTTAAACTAGGGAGTCAATAAATAATATGCCATGAATTAGTCAATGAAAATTTTATACAGTTACCAATTTAAATTAATTTGTGTTTAATTTACTTTACTTTATTCCTATATATGCTATTATTACTGATGTTATTTTAAATGGAATTAGTTTCTTAATTTTCTTTGTATATATTTCATGGTTAAATATGTAAATGCAATTCATTTTTGCAAGATTGATTTTCTACCATGAAAATTTGTTGGATTTATTTATTGGGTCTAAAAATTTTGATTCAGTTATCTGCATTTTCTGTATAAGGATTATGCCTATTCTGTACATTTAAATATGGATTTTTCTCATAGTGTTATGCATTTGAGCTTTACATGTATCCTTGTATTTATCAGTAGTTTATTCATTTTATTGATAATTAGCATTCCACTTTGTGGATGTGTCACAGTTCTTGATTAAGAGATATTTTGCCTGTTTGCAGCTATTTTAACTTATGATTAAAAGTACTGTAAATATACATGTAAACATTTTAAGAAACAAGCAAACAGGTCAGAAAAAAATAGAAAACAATGATTTTTGAGGTACTACATGTAAGAATTAAGTGGCAGTGATCCCTGAGAGATGAAAAATTAGTTGAGTTCCAAGTGTTTCCCTGTTTATTACTTTTAAAATATTTCATGTTTTGGTACAGAGAAGGATACATCAAAAAACTCCCAAAAGACTTTCTGAGTTGAAGAGATTAAGTTCAGGGTCTGAGGACACCAAGGCAGCTAAAATTCTGATAGCAAAATACTGCAGAGGATACAACAATAGTTCTGGAGTCTAGAGAGGGTTGTGGGAGAGAGACAGATTATTCATTCACTCAAGTTTCATCAGAGTACTGATCTGTGCTTGCATTTGAGGAAAATCCCTGAGGCTGGAGGAAGATTTAACCAGTTGGATTACAAAGAAGAGGGCTTGGAGCTAACACTGGGCCAGGAATAGTGTTTATTCTCACCAGCTGGAAAACTTCATAGTTCACAGAGACAGTAGTGTTGGTTGGATACTCAGAAAGATTTTACATCAGTAGTGGGACATGATTAGTCTGAGATTGAGCACTTCTCAGGATGTGACTCAAAAATCTTATTAACAAATTAAAAAAAAAATCCCCAAAGAAAGCATCCAAAGGAAGGAACATAAGTATCATGTTCAGAATCTTGTGTATTTGTTAATGTGAGAAATTAATTTAATTATTTTGCTTTCAATGCCTGTGCTTCTTTCTCTGCTAAGGGTTTTCTCAGTTCAGTCCAGTTCTGTCGCTCCAACACTTTGCAACCCCATGGACCACAGCACACCAGGCCTACCTGTCCATCACCAACTCCCAGAGTTCACTCAAAATCATGTCCATTGTGCTGGTGATACCATCTAACCATCTCATACTTTGTCATCTCCTTCTCCTCCCATGTTCAATCTTTCCCAGCATCAGGGTCTTTTCAAATAAGTCAGTTCTTTGCATCAGGTGGCCATAGTATTGGAGTTTCAGCTTCAGCATGAGACCTTCAAATGAATATTCAAGACTGATTTCCTTTAGGATGGACTGGATGGATCTCCTTGCAGTCCAAAGGACTCTCAAGAGTCTTCTCCAACACCACAGTTCAAAAGCATCACTTCTTCGGCACTCAGCTTTCTTTCTAGTCCAACTCTCACACCCATATGTGACTACTGGAAAAAACATAGCCTTGACTAGATGGACCTCTGTTGGCAAAGTAATGTCTCTGTTTTTTAATATGCTGTCTATTTGGTCATAACTTTTCTTCCAAAGAGCAAGCATCTTTTAATTTTGTGGCTGCAGTCACCATCTGCTGTGGTTTTGGAGCCCAATAAAATAAAGTCTGTCACTGTTTACACCATTTCCCTATGTATTTGACATGAAGTGATGGGACCAGATGTCATGATCTTAGTTTTCTGAATGTGGAGTTTTAAGCCAACTATTTCACTCTTTCACTTTCATCAAGAGACTCTTTAGTTCCTCTTCACTTTCTGTCATAAGGGTAGTATCATCTGCATATCTGAGGTTATTGATATTTCTCCTGGAAGTCTTGATTCTGGCTTGTGCTTCATTCAGCCCAGTGTTTCTCATGATGAACTCTGCATATAAGTTAAATAAGCAGTGTGACAATATACAACCTTGATGTACTCCTTTTCCTATTTGGAACCAGTCTGTTGTTTTCATGTCCAGTTCTAACTGTTGCTTCCTGACCTGCATACAGGTTTCTCAAGAGGCAGGTCAGGTGGCCTGGTGCTCCCAACTTTTTCAGAATTTTCCGCAGTTTATTGTTGTCCACACCATCAAAGGATTTTGCAGTCAATAAAGCAGAAATAGATGTTTTTCTGAAACTCTTGCTTTCTCAATGATCCAGCAGATGTTGAAAATATGATCTCTGGTTCCTCTCCCTTTTCTAAAGTCAGCTTGGGCATCTGTAAGTTCATGTATTACATATTGTTGAAGCCTGGTTTGAAGAATTTTGGGCATTACTTTGCTAGCGTGTAAGATGAGTGCAATTGTATGGTAGTTTGAACATTCTTTCACATTGTCTTTCTTAGGGAAGGGGATAAAAATTGACCTTTTCCAGTCCTGTGGCCACTGCTGAGCTTTCCAAATTTGCTGGCATATTGAGTGCAGCACTTTCACAGCATTATATTTTAGGATTTGAAGTAGCTCAACTGGAAACCCATCACCTCCACTAGCTTTGTTCGTAGTGATGCTTCCTAAGACCCACTTGACTTCACATCCCAGGATGTTTTGATCTATGTGAGTGATCACACCATCATGATTATTTGGGTCACAATGGTCTTTTTTGTACAGTTCTTCTGTGTATTCTTCCCACCTCTTCTTAATATTTTTTGCTTCTGTTAGGTGCATACCATTTCTGTCCTTTATTGAGCCCATCTTTGCATGAAATATTCCCTTGGTATCTCTAATTTTCTTGAAGAGATCTCTAGTCTTTACCATTCTATTGTTTTCCTCTATTTCTTTGCACTGATCACTGAGGAAGGCTTTCTTATCTCTCCTTGCTATTCTCTGGAACTTTGCACTCAAATGGGTATATCTTTCCTTTTCTCTTTTGCTTTTCACTTCTCTTCTTTTCACAGCTATTGTAAGGCCTCCTCAGAGAGCCATTTTGCTTTTTTGCATTTCTTTTCCTTGGGGGTGGTCTTGATCCCTGTCTCCTGTACAATGTCATGAACCTCCGTCCATAGTTCTTCTGGCACTCTATCAGATCTAGTCCTTTAAACCTATTTCTCACTTCCACTGTATCATCATAAGGGATTTGATTTAGATCATACCTGATTGGTATGGTGGTTTTCCCTACGTTCTTCAATTTAAGTCTGAATTTGGCAATAAAGAGTTCATGATCTGAGCCACAGTCAGCTCCTGGTCTTGTTTTTGCTGACTGTATAGAGCTTCTCCATCTTTGGCTGGAAAGCATATAATCAATCTGATTTTGGTGTTGGACATCTGGTGATGTCCATGTGTAGAGTCTTCTCTTATGACGTGGGAAGAGGGTGTTTGCTATGACCAGTGAATTCTCTTGGCAAAATTCTATAAGCCTTTGCCCTGCTTCATTTTGTACTCCAAGGCCAAATTTGCCTGTTATTCAAGGTTTTTCTTGACTTCCTTCTTTTCCTTTCCAGTCCCCTGTAATGAAAAAGACATCTTTTTTGGGTGTTCATTCTAGAAGGTCTTGTAGGTCTTCATAGAATCATTCAACTTCAGATTCTTCAGCATTACTGGTTGGAGTATATACTTGAATTACCATGATATTGAATGGTTTATGTTGGAAATGAACAGAGATCATTCTGTCATTTTTTAGATTGCATCCAAGTACTGCATTTCAGACTCCTGTTGACTATGATGGCTGTTCCCTTTCTTCTAAGGGATTTTTGTCCACAGTAGTAGATATAATGGTCATCTTAGTCAAATTCACCCATTCCAGTCCATTTTAGTTCGCTGATTCCTAAAATGTCAACGTTCACTCTTGCCATCTCCTATTTGATCACTTCCAATTTGCCTTGATTCATGGACCTAACATTTTAGGTTCCTATGCAATATTGCTCTGTACAGCATTGGACCTTGCTTCCATCACCAGTCCCATCCCCAACTGGGTATTGTTTTTGCTTTGGCTCCATCTCTTCATTCTTTCTGGAGTTATTTCTCCACTGATCTCCAGTAGTGTGTTGGGTACCTACTGACCTGGGGAGTTCATGTTTCAGTGTCCTATCTTTTTGCCTTTTCATACTGTTCATGGGGTTGTCAAGGCAAGAATACTGAAGTGGTTTGCCATTCCTTTCTCCGGTGGACCACATTTTGTTTGAACTCTCCACCATGACCCATCTATCTTGGGTGGCCCTACACAGCATGGCTCAGTTTCATTGAGTTAGACAAGGCTGTGGTCCTGTGATTAGATTGGTTAGTTTTCTGTGATTGTGATTTCAGTCTGTCTGTCCTCTGACGCCCTCTCTTGGCTGACTGTCTTACTGGGGTTTCTCTTACCTTGGATGTGGGGTATCTCTTTACAGCTGCTCCAGCAAAGCACAGCAGCTGCTCCATACCTTGGACATGGGGTACCTCCTCTCGGACGCTCGCCTGGCTTTGTAAAGTAATTAGCCTTCAATTAATAAAAATAAATGAAAAAAAAAAAAAAAGAAAAAGAAATAAATAAATAAAAATATTCCTGAATTGAATTGAATTTTGCTACCAAACATTTTTAATGTCAGTTTTATCTCTTTTACTAGATAATTATAATGGGCCTCACAGTTGGTGGCAATATAAGACTATCATGATACTTTAGTCATAAAAACATAATTTAAAGATAATTGTCCTGTCCCAGGGTTTAATGGCCTGGTTTCTTATTTCTGCATGGTAGATGTGTTCCTATTCTCTTTCTTATGTTTTTTAATATAAATTCTGAATATTGTTTCCTACTTTTAATACCTTATATGGATATTATAAGATTACTTTTAAATGACAAATGCATTTTACCATCTCTGAATATAATTGAAAGATAGATTTATTTTCATCATTATCGTGTTCATCTATTTCTGCAATTGACAGAAGAAACAACTACTTCGAAGTAGTACCATAACATTTATCTGGTATGAAGCACTGAATTTATAATGAGGCTCACTTATCACTTAACATATAACCAAATGCAATATTTAGAAGTTATGGCTACTATGAATGGTCGTTAATGTTGTTTAGTAGTGTTCTATTCTTTGCTATCTCATGGACTCTCCAGGTTCTTCTGTCCATGATATTTCCTAGGCAAAGATACTGGAACGGTTTGCCATTTCCTTTTCCAGGGGATCTTCCTAACCCAAGGATTGAACATGTCTCCTGCACTGGCAGATTTCTTACTGCTGAGCCAACAGAGAAGCCTATCATGAATGGTGAAGTGAAGTTGCTCAGTTGTGTCTGACTCTTTGCGACCCCATGGACTGTAGCCTACCACACTCTCCGTCCATAGGGTTTTCCAGGCAAGGGTACTGGAGTGGGTTGCCATGAATGGTAGATCAGTTAAAATGAAATTGTTAAAAAAAAAAAAAAAAAAAATGAAATTGTTGTTCAGTCACTAAACTGTGTCTGACTTGTGACTCCATTGCCTACAGCATGCCAGGCTTCCCTGTCTTTCACTGTCTCTGGGAGATTGCTCAGATTTATGTTCATTGAGTAGGTGATGCTATCTAACCATCTCTTCAAAATAAAATAATATAATGCATATTTAAAAATCTGATAGCAATGCATTGAAACATTTAATTTATAAGTACCAAATACTCAGACTCTGTATTTACGCTCATTTACTATCAAATATCCAAGTCCAAAAGTGTTCAACTTGTTGCTATGTTTTTCTTTTGTGACTATGTTTTAAAGAATATGCCCAAATGCAGGAGACCTGGGATCAGTTCCTATGCTAGGAAGATCCTCTGGAGTAGGAAATGGCAACCTGCTCTAGTACTCTTGCCTGGAGAATCCCATGGATAGGAGAATCTGATTGGCTACAGTTTAAGGGGTCACAAAGAGTCAGACATTACTGAGTAACTAACCCTTTCCACTTTATTTTCACATAGACTTAAAGATGAAGTTTAAAATTAAAAAAGAATACTATAAAAGTACTTCTCTGATGTTGTTATGAAATAATTGGGTTGTTAGCAGTACCTTACGATGATGGAAAAATACCCATGAGTTCTAATTAGCTACACATAAGAAGTTTCATAGACTTTGCCCACAAATAGGATATGTGGTAGTGCTTTTAAGACTTATCCAAAGGTACAATCAAGAGACACCGATATAACTGACATTTTTAATCTTATGACTTTACTTCTTTCCTGGGGAACTAACAGCTGCCTGGGGCCTGGCCATGGCACTAGGTCAGACATTTTCATAGGTGAGATTATTTTTTGAAATCACATAATCATATATTCTCAGGTATAAATGTATGTTTCAAATTATATAATCAGTCCTCATCCAAATTTACCTGAGGTTTAAAACCTTCTTAAGCATACACAACATCAAGAAAGGTAGAATTGACTACAGTACTAAGCAATTTAGAAGTAAAAATATTTTAGAATATTTTTTATTGATATGTATTTAAATTAGTTGAGCTAATAATATAATTAGCTACAATGATATAAATTAGAATAGCTATACAATTAAAATATGCACCCAAATTTTTCCTCACTTAATATTATAATTGATAAACTTTTAATTATATTGCACAACTTTAAAAGCATCTGTTAAAAACTACAAATTATTCAAAAGGATCCACTATATTTTAATTATCCGTTTCTCCACTGTGGAACATTTCACACCCAATGATTATGTTGAACATATTTGTGCATAATGATGTTTCTCCTAAAATAGTTTACATTAACCTTTATTCCTAGAAAAAGTATTATGGAGTCAAAGAAAAATTTAAAAAGTAATTAATTTTGTTTCATAGTTGTTTATAAAGCATTTCTATGAACTGTGTTTAATTCTTACTTTATTTATACCATCTCTTCTTTGATCTGTTGGGAGATCCCACTAAAGAAGGAGGGAGTTCAGTGAAGCTGCTGCATTGTGTTCCCACGTATGCATACAATTTTCATCTTGGAAAATTAAAAAAAAAAGTTTCTATCTGTTTATCTTTGAAAAGACATGCTGTATGGAATATATTTAATTATATTTATTTTTCTTCTCTTTGACAAATTTATAACCCCAAATTATATTAGTAACACATCCTGTAACCAGGAATGATGGGAGACTGCTGCTGTGGGAAGACAGGAGAAGAAGGCATGAGAATGCATGGAGCAGAAACATAAAGGAGTGGGAAGGGCATGCATGACATGGATAGATGTGCTGCTGCTGCTTGATGATACAATTTCAGGAATTAAATTAATTCAATAGCATCACTTTTCATGATTTTATGTGAGCAACATACATTAATATGTATTAATATGCAAGGGTTCAATAAATATTTGTTTGATGAAGGAATCTGTAATAGGAGTTAATAGTAAGCAATGAATCATATACATGTTTTGATAGTTGGTGTATTGATATATATGTTTATATGTATACTGTATTAGGTATCACTCTAATTTATCTAGCAGAGTATTTCTTTCTGTTCTCCTTGTTAAATTTTTATTGTTTTTTTCCTTTATTTTTATTAGTTGAAGGCTAATTACTTTACAATATTGTAGTAATTTTTATTGTTAGAACTTTGAAAATAAGGATTTCCTATGCCTGATAGATCCTTGTGTGTTGAATATCTACGCAAGAGTTTATGTTTTAATCCAAGTCTTCTAAAGCTATAAATTTATAGAATATGGCAATGCTAAATTGTATGTGGGGCAGAATTTTGAAGAATTAAAAACAAACAAACAAACACACTATCTTGAAAGAAAAATGACCCAATATGTGCACTTTCATAGAAGCAATTAAATACTTTCATGGTTACTCTAGGGAGTGTGTCAGAAACTGTTATACTGGAGTGTAGCTTCCTTTCAAATGTTTATCTGTTTCTTATAAAGTAGAGAGATTACAGATAAAAAAAGCTGAAGGACAAGAGCACTTGAATTCTTGCTGAGTTTATGATTTGGGGAAGCGGACATATGCTTACGCTTCGAGGATGGCCATCTAATACCAAGCCCTTACTCATCACCCGCTAGGTTTCAGGCAATGCAGACATTCCAGGCACTGTGGTAAGTGATGAATAGCTTATGTGTCCTGGTAGGTACCAGGGAGCATGTGTCTCCAAGGACTTACAAACATCTCACTAAATTCCCTTCATGTGATAGATATTTCTTGACCTTATATTTTTCTTTCCACAGTTTGACCTGAGGGTTGGAATATAAATTCTCATGGAAGAGAGACTAACTCTTGCCTGTGTATAGCACTTCTCCGCTTACAAGATACCTCTGAAAATTGCAATTTGTTACCTCACAGACAGAGTAGGGCTTGGGAAGCATGGGGCACTGAAGTGACTTAGTCCAAAGGAGTTGGAACCTGTAGGAGAATCCAAATCTCATGTAGACAGCCCAGTGTTTTCTTGGCAAATTAAACACCAAATGCAGCCCTACTGATGTTTTACAAGTGACAGGTACAAGATGTCTAAAGAGATGCAAAATATGATGGTGAAAATAAAAAAGAACTGAAATGAGTACAGGGCTAAAGCTCCAAGGACATGTTGCTCAGTGACTATTTTGTTCTAAGAAAGTCAGATCACAAGCCTTTCTTGATTAATGAGTATCATTCTTTATCCCAAGAAGCTGTTGCTTACTGAATGGATGTCCTCAGGGCTCCCAACAATGTGACTGAATTTGTTCTCCTGGGACTCACACAGAATCCACACGTGCAGAAAATACTCTTCATTATCTTTCTGTTCACTTTCCTCTTCACTATGCTGGCCAACCCGCTCATTGTCATCACCATCTCCCTCAGCCCTACACTTTCTGCTCCCATGTACTTCTTTCTCACTTACTTGGCCTTATTAGATGCTTCCTTCACATCTGTTACCATCCCCAAATTGACTGTTGACCTATTTCACCAAAGGAGAATCATCTCCTGGCGAGGATGCATGACTCAGGTCTTTTTAGAACACTTCCTGGCAGCATCGGAGGTGATCGTCCTCACTGTCATGGCCTACGACCACTATGTGGCCATCTGCAAGCCTCTGCACTACACGACCATCATGTGACAGGGGCTCTGCCAGCTCCTGGTTGTCGTGGCCTGGATCGGAGGGATCCTACATGCCACTGTGCAGATTCTTTTCTTGATGGTCTTGACCTTCTGTGGTCCCAGTGTCACTGGCCACTTCATGTGTGATTTCTCCTCACTGTTGGAACTTGCCTACAGTGACACCTACTTACCTGGGATTGTGGTGGCAGCTAACATGTGGGGGCATGTCCTTGCTCATTTTTTTCATGTTACTCAGTTCCTACATAGTCATCCTGAGCTCCCTGAAATCTCATGGCTCTGAAGGATGACACAAAGCCCCCTCTACACGTGGCACCCACTTTACAGTAGTGGTGCTCTTTTTTCTGCCTTGTGTGTTCACCTACACACGTCCTGTGGCCACTCATCCTGTGGACAAGTGGGTGACTATGTTCTCTGTAATCCTCACTCCCATGTTAAATCCTATCATTTACACAGTGAGAAACACAGAGGTGAAAAAAGCCATGAAGAATCTGTTGAAGAGGAGAGTAGTTTAGGTTGTTCCAAACGTCAGTAAAGTGATGATTTATGTACATAGGGAGAGTTACGTGTGAGTACTCAGTTGTTAAGTCATGTCAGACTCTGCAACCCCATGGACTGTCACCAGTCAGACTCCTCTCTCCATGGGATTTCCCAGGCAAGAATACTGGAGAGGGTTGTCATTTCCTTTACCAGAGGATCTTTGCAACCCGGGGATCAAACTAGTTTCTCCTGCATTGGCAGGCAGAGTCTTTACCATTGAGCCACCAGGAAAGCCCATGTTGTTTTTGTTGTTCAATCACTAAGTTGTGTCTGCTCTTTGCCACCTCATGAATGCCAGGCTTCTGTGTCCTCCACTATCTCCTGGATTTTGCTCAGATTCATGTCCATTGAATCAGTGATGCTATCTAACCATGTTATCTTCTGCTGCCTCTTTTATCTCTTTGCCTTCAATCTTTCCCATCATCAGGGTCTTTTCCAATGAGTTGATCCTTTCTATGAGATTGCCAAAATATTGGAGCTTCAGTTGCAGCGCCTGTTCTTCCAATTAATAGTTAGTGTTGATTTCCGGTACGATTGATTTGTTTGATCTCCATGCAGCCCAAGGGAGTCTCAAGAATCTTCTCCAACACCACAGTTCAAAAGCATTATTCCTCAGGGCACAGCCTTCTTTATGGTCCAAAGCTCACATTTGTATATGAGTACTGGAAACACCATAGCTGTGACTAGATGGACATCTGCTTGCAAAGTGCCATCTCTGCTTTTTAATATACAGTAGATCTGTCATAGCTTTCCTTCCAGGGAGCAATTGCCTTTTAATTTCATGACTGCAGTCAAGTTCTGCAGTGAATCAATCTGATTGTGATATTGACCATATGGTGATATCCATATGTAGAGTCATCTCTTGGGTCATTTAAAAGGGTGTTTGCTATGACCAGTGTGTTTTCTTGACAAAATTCTGTTAGTCTTTGCCCTGTTTCATTTTTTACTCCAAGACTAAACTTGCCTGTTATCCTGAATATCTCTTGACTTTCTACATTTGCATTCCAATCCCCTATGATAAAAATGACATCTTTTTTTTTGGTATTAGATCTAGAAGGTCATGTAGGTCTTCTCAGAACCAATCAACTTCAGCTTCTTCAGCATCAGTAGTTGGGACATAGACTTGCACTACACTGATGTCAAATGGGTTGCCTTGGAAGCAAACTGAGATGATTCTGTTGTTTTAGAGATTGCCCAAATACTGCATCTCTTATTCTTTTGCTAACTCTGAGGGTGACTCCACTTCTTCTAAGGGATTCCTGTCCACAGTAGTAGATATAATGGCCATCTCTATTAAATTTAAGTCCCTTTTAGTTCACTGATTTCTAAGATGTCTATGTTCAATCTTGCATCTCCTGCTTGGCCATATCCAATTTACCTTGATCCATATGCCTAAAATTCCAGTTTTCTATGCAATATTTTCACTTACAGCATCCGACTTTACTTTTACCACCAGACACATCCACAATTGAGTATCATTTCTGCTTTGGCCCAGTCGCTTCATTCTTCCTGAAGCTATTAGTAATAGCTTCCCCTATTAGATACCTTCTGACTGGGGGGCTAATCCAGTGTCATATCTTTTTGTCTTTTCATAACATTCATGGGGTTCCCCTTGTAGGAATATGGAGTGGACTGCCATTTCTTCCTCCAGTGGACCATATTTTGTCAGAACTCTTCACTATGATCCATCCATCTTTGGTGGCCCTGCAAGGCATGGCTTATAGCTTCATTGAGTTGTGCAGATTACTTTGTCAAGATAAGGCTGTGATCTATGAAGGGACTGAATATGACTATAACTACTTTATTAAACTGTCACTGTCTCTGTTGTGAAATCTCTTACATGAGTATAATACTCATGCAAGAGGACTTTCATATGATATTACCCTGTTTTACTAATTACAATGTCCTCAGCCATAGCATATTTTTGTGTATTAAAATAGGTGAAGTGAAAAGTGAAGTCGCTCAGTCATGTCTGATTCTTTGCGATCCCATGGACTATAGCCTACCATGCTCCTTTGTCCATGGGATTTTCCAGGCAAAAGTACTGGAGTGGGTTGTCATTTCCTTCTCCAGGGGATCTTCACAACCCAGGGATCGAACCTGGGTCTCCCACATTGTAGTCAGATGCTTTACCATCTGAGCCACCTAGGAAGTCATTAAAATAGGTAGTATTATCCAATTTAATAATTGGATAAATATTTAATCACTATATCTGAATTGGTAATAATTTTTTATGTATAGACCAAACATCAAGGCAGAATACATTGAATACTAACTAAAAAGAAAAAAGAACTTGCAATGACAAGTAGAAAAATACATGATAAATTCATCTTTGCTGAAGCTTCTTTCTTAACTGTAAATAGTCTGAAAATAGTTATAAAATATTTTTCTTCTATCACTGTTACATCTTCAGTTCAGTTCAGTCTCTCAGTCGTGTTCAACTCTTTGTGACCCATGGACTGCAGCATGCCAGTACTCCCTGTCCAACACCAACTCCCAGAGCCTACTCAAACTCATGTCCATTGAGCCTGTGATGCTATCCAATCATCTCGTCACAACTTACAGAACTTAATCAGTGATATGATTTAGCAGTGTTTCTACACAGAGGATGAGATGGTTGGATACCATCATGGACACAATGGACATGAGTCTGAGCAAGTTCTGGGAGATGGTGAGGGACAGGGAAGCCTGGCATGCTGCAGCCCACGGGGTCACAAAGAGTCGGACATGACTGAGAGACTGAACTGAACTGAACTGAAACTGGGGATTATTGAGGGAGACTTTGCATACACAGGTCAGAAAGAGTCAGACGTGACTGAGCGACTGAACAACAACAACATAACTTTTAAATTTAGTGGAAAAATCCTGGTGTACTTAATTGATCAAGAATCAATTTGGGACAGATTTCAGTTCTAAGATTTAATGATACAAGTAGTTAGAAACGGATAACATGTACAGTCATCTTCAACTCTATTGGGGCAAAAAGATGATACCCTTTTAAGAAATGCTATAAAATTTGGGGTAGGTCCTTCATTAGCCTTAAAATAGTGCATAAAATAAAGAAAATAAAACATAATAATGTCTCCCCAAATTTCAAGTCATCTAGTCTGGCCACACCAACATGACAGAATGAGAAGAACTAAGCAACTGAATGGTATTTTCTATTTTGGAGTTAGTTGGAAAAGTAGTTAATAAAATTAATTTCCTTAGGGAATGGCTAGTGGCTATCTTCCTAGGTAAACATAGGGTTTGCTGTTTTTTTTTTTTCTGCATAAATTATCCTAACATGGTGAACATTTGATTCTTTGCGAGCACTGTTGAATTCCATTTAGACAATCTACAGTGTAAATAATAACAGTTTTCTGAATAATCAGAGACTCCGTGGAGAAAATGGAGACACAGTTAAATGAAATAAAATATTTCTACAAGTAATAGTGCAGTCTGTCACAGTTCCTTGTCATCCTGGATGAAAGATGAATTCTGAGTAACTTAAAAAGTCTTCAGTCACACTGAAGCCTCCACATCACATCACATCAAGCCTGCAGATGGTGACAAAAACACCTTATATTGGGAATTGGGCTTCACAGCTGTGTAACTTTATTATGTAAGAAATTAAAGTGTTTTGAAATAAATAAAACTTTGATTCCAATTCTGGTTTTATCATTTAACATGTTTGACTTTCAGGAAATTAATGAAACGAGATGGGGTAAGCCTCGGTTTCTTTGAATAAAAAAATGGAGATTTCTGTTTTATTACGGTAAATGTTGAAAGTGATATATTAAGCTGTAACACTGGAGAGATACAATCAGAGCAAGATTGAAAGAGAAGCAATCATTTGGACTGCTTCAGGATAACAAATTGTTAGAGGACAGAACAAAAGTAGACAAAACTCTCAGGAGGCTGCTGCAGAGGCGAGGATGGAGTTGGGGCAGGAATGATCAAATCAGGGATACATTCTGAAAGTAGAGACAACAGGATTTGCCAAAGGCATGAATGATTCATAGAAAATCAATAAGGGAGTGAAGAACAATGTGAGATTATTGTTTGAGCAATGGCATTGAAGTGAGTACCACTTAATGAGATAGCGTACACTTTTAAATTGTGGAATTTTAAAATTATTATTATATACACTACATTGATATTCAAATGCAGATGTCCAAAATTGGAGATATGCCAAACAAAAATTTGAAAATAAGGGTAGATATCAGAGCTAGAGACTCAGCATTTGATAGCCTCAGCACTCATAGGTCAGGAAATGGGAACATCCTGGTAAAGAGCCATTGAAAGACATCTCTGCGATTTCTTATACAATCCAAGTCAATGATCTTCTATTCACAGTTTGATCTATTCACACTTGATGTGTAAATTCTTTTGTGCTTCAATAATTTTACCTTTGTGACTTCATAATGGTGCATATTTCCGTAGAATTCCCTTTCCATCTTTATTTGTTCTATCACTATTTCCTTAGATCTGAACTAAATTCTCTGCTTTCATTTTGATGGGTATATTCCTACCCTGTGTAACCCTTAGTATTTTGCCAATATTTTTATAATAGCTGTTTTTCCATTGGACTGGAAGTTTTTGATGCATCTTTATATGTTATATCACTGGGGACAGGGAACTAGGCCTTTTTAAACTGTGTCATCACAATGTATGTGCCACATTGGACATAAACTGGTACACTATATTCATGGTTTGGGCTTCCTAGTTGGGGCTAGCGGTAAAAAGCCTACCCACCAATGCAGGAAACAAGAGAAGCAAGTGTGATCCTTGGGTCAGAAAGATTCCCTGGAGGAGAACACAGCAACCCACTCCAGTATTCTTGCCTGGAGAATCCTATGGATAGAGGAGCCTGGTGGCTACAGTCCATAGGTTCAAAAAGAGCTGGACATGACTCGAATGACTTAGCATCCATACATTATTTTGATTGATTGGATAAAGGAAAATATTAAATTACAATACATTAAAAAAATCCCCTCTCTTCTTTCGTAACTTATCTGGTTCTAATATGTGACTTCAGCTCTTTCAGAACCAAGGAACGATATAACTTATTTCATCCAATTGGGCTTCACGCAAAATCCAAAGGAGCAGAAAGTCTTTATTCAATTATCTGTCTAATATCAGAAACAGAGCTAGTATTCAGATCTGCCTTTGTCAAAATCCAAATTTGATACTCTTTCAACCATTTCAAAGATATCAGAGAAAAGATATTTCATCAGAACCTCTTTCATATCATAGAAATTTAAAATTTTTCTTTTCTAAATACATATTCATAAAAGTTGTTTTTATGCTTAAAAGTCTAAGCAGTTGTTTCTAAGACATCTACATGGCTTACTAGTATTGAGGATGATGTAGACTATTATATAGAAAGGAGGATATTACTATATAAGTGTTAGAATTTTGGCTTACATTTAGTTCCCTGAATTTTCAATCCTCTTTGAAAACTACTTTCAGTTCAGTTCAGTCACTCAGTCGTGTTGGACTCTTTGTGACCCCATGGACTACAGCATGCCAGGCCTCCCTGTCCATCACCAACTCCCGGAGTTTACCCAAACTCATGTCCATTGAGTTGGTGATGCCATCCAACCACCTCATCTTCTGTCATCCCCTTCTCCTCCTGCTTCAATCTTTACCAACATCTTTAGAAGATTATTTATAAGGAATAATAAAAACCAGATAAAAATCAATATCCACTGTTAACCCAAGAAAGCATTTCTCAACTAACTTAGATAACTTAGAGGGCTTTGTTATGAGTAAATCTGGCTCTTTTAAAAAATGAAATGTGCTTCTCAAATATGAATGTTTATATATGTCACAGAAGTGTGTATAGTTCCCTTTTTTGACAGAAAGGTCCAGCCTCTGATTTCAAGGGTACCACATGTTTATTTTTTGCTATGTTTATTGTTATGTATTATTTTTCACTTGGGTAGTTATTGCTTTACAGTGTTGTGTTAATTTCTGCTCTAAAATAATATATATATGTATATATACACATATATATTATATGTATACATATACATATATATATACACACACACACATATATATATGCACTCCTTGAGCCTCCCTCCCACTTCCACTTCCCACCCCTCTAGATCATCACAGAGCACTGAACTGATGTCCCTGTGTTCTACAGCTTTCCATTTTCTTGTTCTTCAGTTGCTATTTTCTGGCCGAGTCTTTGCAACCCCATGGACTATAGCATGCCAGGCTCTTTTGTCCTCCACTATCTCCAAGAGTTTGCTGAAATCTGTGCCCATTGAGTCAATGATGCTATCTAACCATTGCATCCTCCATCACCCCTTCTCCTTTTCCCTTCAGTCTTTCCCAGCTTCCCACTTGCTATCTGTTTTACACATAATAATATATTATTTAAGAAATTAATGGACTACATGATAGAAAAATATTCAGAAAGCATGTTATTAAGAGTATATGATAGAGAGTAAGAGAACCACTTTTGGAAACAGGAGATATGAGTTTTATTCTACATTATGCAACATTATACTCTAGAGCTTTAAACAGCTCAAACTGCAAGTTGCTTCCAAGTTCTGTCTTTCTACCCAAGCTAATGTGTTTATTGTCATAAATATTGCTATTTTTGTTTCTACTTCAATTAGAAGCAAAATTGGAGGGTTGTGAAGTGAAGTGGGCCTTAGAAAGCATCACTACAAACAAAGCTAGTGGATGTGATAGAATTCCAGTTGAGCTATTTCAAATCCTGAAAGATGATGTTATGAAAGCGCTGCACTCAATATGCCAGCAAATTTGGAAAACTCAACAGTGGCCACAGGACTGGAAAAGGTCAGTTTTCATTCCAATCCCTAAGAAAGGCAATCCCAAAGAATGCTCAAACTACCGCACAACTGCACTCATCTCACATGCTGGTAAAGTAATGCTCAAAATTCTCCAAGTCAGGCTTCAGCAATACGTGAACTAAGAACTTCCAGATGTTCAAACTGGTTTCAGAAAAGGCAGAGGAACCAGAGGTCAAATTGCGAACATCCGCTGGATCATCAAAAAAGCAAGAGAGTTCCAGAGAAACATCTATTTCTGCTTTATTGACTACGCCAAAGCCTTCGACTGTGTGGATCACAATAAACTGTGGAAAATTCTGAAAGAGATGGGAATACCAGACCACCCGATCTGCCTCTTGAGAAACCTGTATGCAAGTCAGGAAGCAACAGTTAGAACTGGACATGGAACAGCAGACTGGTTCCAAACTGGAAAAGGAGTACATCAAGGCTGTATATTGTCACCCTGCTTATTTAACTTATATGCAGAGTACATCATGAGAAACGCTGGGTGGAAGAAGCACAAGCTGGAATCAAGATTGCCAGGTGAAATATCAATAACCTCAGATATGCAGATGACACCACCCTTATGGCAGAAAGTGAAGAGGAACTAAAAAGCCTCATGATGAAAGTGAAAGAGGAGAGTGGAAAAGTTGGCTTAAAGCTTAACATTCAGAAAACTAAGATCATGGCATCTGGTCCTGTCACCTCATGGCAAATAGATGGGGAGACAGTGGAAACAGTGTCAGACTTTATTTTTTGGGCTCCAAAATCACTGCAGATGGTGACTGCAGCCATGAAATTAAAAGACACTTACTCCTTGGAAAGAAAGTTATGACCAACCTAGAGAGTATATTCAAAAGCAGAGACATTACTCTGTCAACAAAGGTCTGTCTGGTCAAGGCTATGGTTTTTCCAGTGGTCATGTATGGATGTGAGAGTTGGATTGTGAAGAAAGCTGAGTGCCGAAAAATTGATGCTTTTGAACTGTGGTGTTCGAGAAGACTCTTTAGAGTCCCTTGGACTGCAGGGAGATCCAACCAGTCCATCCTGAAGGAGATAGGTTCTGGGTGTTCATTTGAAGGACTGATGCTGAAGCTGAAACTCCAATGCTTTGGCCATCTCATGCAAAGAGCTGACTCATTGGAAAAGACCCTGATGCTGGGAGGGATTGGAGGTAGGAGGAGAATGGGAAGACAGAGGATGAGATGGTTGGGTGGCATCACCGACTTGATGGATATGGGTTTGAGTAGACTCCGGGAGTTGGTGATGGACAGGGAGGCCTGGGGTGCTGTGATTCATGGGGTCGCAAAGAGTCGGACACAACTGAGCGACTGAACTGAACTATGATACTGCAGCCTACCTCCTAGAACTTTTCATTCCTCATAAACAACATAGGAGATGTCCTTCTGGGATGAAACTTCCTTCGGATGGACTAATAAGACATGAGCTCTCTCTTGACTGCTTTGCTATCTTGAGACCATGTTTCTCTACCTATTGAAGTTCATGAATCTGCCCATAAAAACATTTTGATATGAACCTATTTTTTTGTGAAATTAGTCCCTAAAACTCTCAAACATCAAAACAGACCGAAACTACTTTCTCATCAACTGTGAAATGATCCATACATTTTTGTTCTTCTCTTTTCTTTCTGGTTTGTCTTTCAAGTGCAGAATCTATGTTACTATCTCTACAAGGTTTATTAACCACCTTAGATTTGCATTCTAGAAATAGACTGCATAGCTCCAGAACTCTTCTTTGAAAATGATTTTCATGAACAACCCTCAATGTTATACATCTAAGTCTGCTCTCTTTCCCTTTCAGAGAAGCCCCTTTTCCCTTAGAGAAGCCTCTAAGCTTTGGGGAACTGGACTAGAGAGATTTAGGGGTTCTCAAGCAATCTCTCTGCCCAGCACTATAACTATTAAATTCAAGGCTGAATGAACATTGAATTGGCCATGGTTGAATGGATTTCAGTCTTCCATGAAGTTGGGGATGGTGACAAGCATGTACTTGTCAGTTCAGTTCAGTTCAGTTCAGCCACTCAGTTGTGTCCGACTATTTGCGACCCCACGAATCACAGCACCCCAGGCCTCCCTGTCCATCACCAACTCCCAGAGTCTACTCAAACTCATGCCCATCAAGTCAGTGATGCCATCCAGCCATCTCATCCTCTGTCGTCCCCTTCTCCTCCTGCCCTCAATCCCTCCCAGCATCAGGGTCTTTTCCAATGAGTCAATTCGTCCATGATGTGGCCAAAGTACTGCAGTTTCAGCTTCAGCATCAGTCCTTCCAATGAACACCCAGGACTGATCTTTAGGATGGACTGGTAGGATCTCCTTGCAGTCCAAAGGACTCTAAAGAGTCTTTTCAAACACCACAGTTCAAAAGCATCAATTTGTTGGTGCTCAGCTTTCTTCACAGTCCAACTCTCACATCCATAAATGACCACTGGAAAAGCCATAGCCTTGACCAGATGGATCTTTGTTGGCAGAGTAATGTCTCTGCTTTTGAATATGCTCTCTAAGTTGGTCATAACTTTCCTTCCAAGGAGTAAGCGTCTTTTAATTTCATGGTTGCAAGCACCATCTGAAGTGATTTTGGAGCTCCCAAAATTAAAGTCTAACACTGTTTCCACTGTCTCCCCATCTATTTGCCATGAGGTGACAGGACCAGATGCCATGATCTTAGTTTTCTGAATGTTAAGCTTTAAGCCAACTTTTCCACTCTCCTCTTTCACTTTCATGACGAGGCTTTTTAGTTCCTCTTCACTTTCTGCCATAAGGGTTGTGTCATCTGCATATCTGAGGTTATTGATATTTCACCTGGCAATCTTGATTCCAGCTTGTGCTTCTTCCACCCAGCGTTTCTCATGATGTAGTCTGCATATTAGTTAAATAAGCAGGGTGACAATATACAGCCTTGATGTACTCCTTTACCTATTTGGAACCAGTTTGTTGTTCCATGTCCAGTTCAAACTGTTACTTCCTGACCTGAATACAGGTTTCTCAAGAGGCAGATCAGGTGGTCTGGTATTCCCATCGCTTTCAGAATTTTCCACAGTTTATTGTGATCCACACAGTCGAAGGTTTTGGCGTAGTCAATAAAGCAGAAATAGATGTTTCTCTGGAACTCTCTTGCTTTTTTGATGATCCAGCGGATGTTCGCAATTTGACCTCTGGTTCCTCTGCCTTTTCTGAAACCAGTTTGAACATCTGGAAGTTCTTAGTTCACGTATTGCTGAAGCCTGACTTGGAGAATTTTGAGTATTACTTTACCAGCATGTGAGATGAGTGCAGTTGTGCGGTAGTTTGAGCATTCTTTGGGATTGCCTTTCTTAGGGATTGGAATGAAAACTGACCTTTTCCAGTCCTGTGGCCACTGTTGAGTTTTCCAAATTTGCTGGCATATTGGTACATGTTAATTCTGTGATTTGACCTTTTTCAGTCCAGTGTTGAAAGAGCAAGTTCAAGATAATTCCATGATGATACTTATGAAAAATTCATATCCTCCAGGTCTTTAGATAGGTTACAATCCTCACTGAAACTGTTTTGGCATCTGCTATAACAGATATTATTGGAGAACTATAATGTTACAGTGTCCAATCCGATTAGGTTTGGTCATGTGTTTTTAGTTTTCTTAAACTGTTTTTCTTCATGACACATGCTGCTCACAGTGATCACAATCACTGGGGTCAATCTAGAGTTATCTACAGAGTTATCTAGAGTTCTTATTAAAGAAGCATATTTGAACATCTTGCAATAACTCTGATTTTACATAAAAATATTTCCGAATTGAATTTATTGCCAAATAATTTTAATATCAGTTTTATTTCTTTGACTAAGTAATTAAAATGGACTTCACAATTGGTGGCAGCTTAAGAGTCTCATGACACTTTAGTCATAAAAAATGTAATTTAAAGATAAGGGTCCTGCCCCAGGATTCAGTTATATGACTTCTTATTTTCCCCTGGTAAATGGTATTTTATTTCCTTTCTTACATTTTCTTATACAAATTGTGAGTGTTATTTCCTAATTTTTTTATATATTGTAGATATGCTGTAGGATTAAATTTAAATGGCAAATGCATTCTACCATATTTGGATATATTTGAACAATGGAGTAATTTTCATTATTATCATGTTAGTCTAATTCCAGAACTGGAACAAGAAACGTCTATTTTGAAGAAGTACTATAAACCTTATCTAGCGTGAAGTGTTAATAATATAATAGAGTTCATAATAATCATTTAATGTACATCTGAAAGCAATATTTAGAAATTATGATTACCATAATTGGTAGATCAGTAAAAATAAAATATTATAATAAAATCTAAAAATTAGATAGTTACACACCTAAGTGTTTTATTTATATGGTATCAAAAGTTCAGACTCCATTTTTAAGCTCATTTATTATCAAGTATCCAAGTTTGTAAATGGTCAGCTTGGTGCTTTTCTTTTGTATTTTGTGGTGATGTTTTGTTTTCATGTAGACTTAAGGATGAAGTTTAAAATTAAAGATGAATATTGTAAAATCTCTTCTCTGATGTTCAGATGTGTTATTTGAAATAATTGGGTTGTTGGCAAGATCTGCTAATGATGGAGAAATACCCCTGAGGTCAATTAGTCACAGATAAGAAACTTCCCAGATTTTGCCCACAAAGAGGATATGTGGTATTGTTTTTAAGGTTTATCCAAAGATACCGTTTATAAATCAACAAAGACACTTATTGCAGCTGAGGTAGTTGACATTTTTAATCTTATAACTTAATACTTCTTTCCTAGTGAACTAGCAGCTGCCTGGGGCTTGACCATTGACCTATGTCAGACATGTTCATAGGTGAGATCATTTTATGAAATTATATAATCTTAGATTCTCATATTTAAATGTATGTTGCAAATAATATGATCGTTGCTCATCCAAACTTACCTGAGATATAAATTCTTCTTAAGCATACAAAACATCACGCTAGAGGTAAACTCAACTACAGTACTAACAATTTAGAAGTAAAAATATTTTCGGGTCTTTTATATTTTAAATATATATTTAAATTCATTGGAATAATAATATAATTAGTTTCATTGAAATAATTTAGAGTAACTATACAATTCAAATGTGCATCCAAAATTTCCCCACTTAATATTACAACTTCATTTTCTATGACAATGCACAATTTTAAATGCAACTTTGTTAAAAACTACATATTATTCAAAGAAAGTGATTATATTTTAATTATTTTGTTCTTCACTTTTGAAGAACACTGTTTCTAATTTTCCATAGCTCTTAATAATTGTGTTGAACATATTTGTACACAGGGATCTTTCTCTTTTAAAAATATCTTACACTAGGGCTTATTTCTTGAAAAAGTATTGTGGAGTCAAGGAAAAACAAGGGAAGTAATTTATATTTATTCATAGTTGTTATGTTTAAATATTACTTTATTTACACTCTAGCCTTTTTTGATCTGTTGTGAAATCCTACCTCAGAATGGGGACTGACAATGAAGCTGCTGCACTTTGATTTCATATTTGTAGAAAATTTTCATCTTAGATAATTAAAAGTAAAGTTCTTTATTAATTTATCTTCAAAAGAGGACACGTTTTACCAAATACATTTGATTATATTTATTTCTCTTCTCTTTGGCAAATTTATATCCCCAAATTTCTCACTCTATTAGTATTGCAGTATCCTGTAACTGGATTTCCCAGGTGGTGCTAGTGGTAAAGAACCTGCCTGTTAGTGCAGAAGACACAAGAGACCATTGGTTAAATTCCTGGGTTGGGAAGATGGCCTGCAGGAGGGCATGGCAATCCACTACAGTATTCTTGCCTGGAGAATCCCAAGGACAGAAGAGCCTGGCAGGCTACAGTCCATGGGGTCTCAAAGTGTCAGACATGACTGAAGCAGCTTAGCACACACTCATCCTGTAACTAGAAGTGACGGATAACGGATGCTCTAGAAAGACGGGAGAAAGCATGAAGAGTGAGAAGGTCATTCATATCACAGATGGATGTGCTGCTGCTGTTTGGTAATAAAATTTCAGAAATTAATAACAATTGATAATGAAAATTTTATGAAATTTTGTGAATAGTATACCCTAATATATATAGTAAAGTGAAAGTGAAAGTGAAGTCGCTCAGTCATGTCCGACTCTTTGTGACACCATGGACAGTAGCCTGCGCCAGGCTCCTCTGTCCATGGGATTTTCTAGGCAAGAGTACTGGAGTGGGTTGCCATTTCCTCCAGGGAATATTCCTGACCCAGGGATGGAACCTAGGTCTACCGCATTGTAGGCAGACGTTTTACTGTCTGAGCCACCAGGTAAGTCCAATATATATAGTAAGTGTCCAATAAATATTTGTCAAATGAATGAACTTGTAGTAGGAACTAATAAGTAATGGATTTTATACTATAAAGAAATCTGACCACTGAAGAATTGAATCTTTTGAACTGTGGTATTGGAGAAGACAGTTGAGAGTCCCTCGGACTGCAAGGAGATCCAACCAGTCCATCCTAAAGGAAATCAGTCCTAAATATTCATTGGAAGGACTGATGTTGAAGATGAAACTCCAATACTTTGGCCACCTGCTGCAAAGAGCTGACTCATTGGAAAAGACCCTGATGCTGGGAAAGATTGAAGGCGGGACAACAAGGGGACTACAGAGGATGAAATGGTTGGATGGCATCACCTATGCGATGGACGAGTTTGAGGAAACTCTGGGAGTTGCTGATGGACAGGGAGGCCTGGCATGCTGCAGTCCACGGGGTCACAAAGAGTCAGACATGACTGAGCAACTGAATTAACTAAATACTATTTGTTGTCATTGGTGTATATATATGTATAGTGCATTGACTAAATGTTCTAGCCAACTATTTCTGTTTTCCTCCTTGATTTTTTTTTCTTATTTTTAGAACTTTGAAAAATAGTAATTTTCTTTACTTGATAGATCCTTTTGTATTGAACACCTATGCAAGAATAATTTTTTTTATCAAGTCTACTGAAACTGTAAATTCACAGAATATGACTATGTTAAATTGTATGTAGAACAGGAAATGGTAGCCCATTCCATTATTCTTGCTTGGAAAATTCCATGGATGGAAGAGCCTTGTGGGCTACAGTCCATAGGATTGTAAAGAGTTGGACACTACTGAGCATGCATGAGCACACACACACACACACACAGAACATAATATTGAAGAATATAAATTATCAATTCACAAACATTATCTTGAAAGTAAAATGACTCATAAAATGAACTTTCCAAGAGGCAATTAAATATTTCCATATTTACTCTAGAGAGTGTGTCAGTTCAATTCAGTTTAGTTGCTCAGTCGTGTCTGACTCTTTGTGACCCCATGGACTGCAGCACATCAGGCTGCCCTGTCCATCACCAACTCCCAGAGTTTACCCAAACTCATGTCCATTGAGTTGCTGATGTCATCCAACCATCTCATCCTCTGCCATCCCTTTCTCCCATCTTCAGTCTTTCCCAGCATCAGTGTCTTTTCAAATGAGTCAGCTCTTCACATCAGGTGGCCAGAGTATTGGAGTTTCAGCTTCAGCATCAGTCCTTCCAATGAATATTCAGGACTGATTTCCTTTAGGATGGACTGGTTGGATCTTCTTGCAGTCCAAGGGATTCTCAAGACTCTTCTCCAACACCACAGTTCAAAAACATCAATTCATCAGTGTTCAGCTTTTTTATAATCCAACTCTCACATCTATACATGACTACTGGAAAAACCACAGCTTTGACTAGACACACCTTTATTGTCAAAGTAATGTCTCTGCTTTTTAGTATACTGTCTAGGTTGGTCATAACTTTCCTTCCAAGGAGTAAGCCTCTTTTAATTTTATGGCTGTAGTCACCATCTGCAGTGATTTTGGAGCCCCCCAAAATAAAGTCTGTCACTGTTTGCCCAACTATTTGGCATGAAGTGTTGGGACCAGATGCCTAATCTTATCTTTCTGAATGTTTAGTTTTAAACCAACTTTTTCAGTCAGAAGCTATTACACTAGAATGTAGCTTCCTTTCAAATGTCTATTTAATTGTCTCATAAAGTAGAGAGATTATAGATGAACAGAGCCAAAGGACAAGAACACTTGAATTTCATCTGAGATTATGGTTTGGAGAAGGAGGCATATGCTCATCCTTGGAAGATGGCAATTCAGTGTCAAACACTCATCACCTAATAGGTTTTAGACACTGTAGATATTATGCCAGCCACTATGGTAGGGACAGTGATGAAACACACCTGAATAGCTAATGTGTTCTGGTAGGTACCAGTGAGTTTTTGTCACCAAGGACTTATGTACACTTCCCTAAACTCCCTGCTTATGACAGACAGTTGTTGACCATGCTTTTTCTTTCCACAGATGTGAGATTTCAAATCTAAATTTTCATGCAAGAGGAAATAACTCTTACTTCTCTGTAGCACTTCTCAGCTTATAAGACACATTTGAAAATTACAATTAGTAGCCTCACAGACACAGAGGAATTTATGGAAGTTTGGAGCACTTAGATGACTGTAGGGTCACATAGAGTTGAAACCACTAGGAGAATCCAGATCTCATGGAGACAGCCCAGTGCTTTATCAGTAAATTATAACCTCAAACATTGTCCTAGAGATGCTTTACAGGTGACAAGCTCTGAGTGTTTGAAGAAATGGAAAGCATCATGGGAAAAAATAAGAAAGACTTGAAAAGAGAACTGGGGCAAATTACCAAGGATATGCTCCACAGTCACCATGACCGTACTCTTTTTATTCTGAGACAGTCAGATCACAATGCTTTTAAGATTAACAAGTATCATTCTTTATTCTTTGTAAGTAATACAGGCTCAGGAAAGTATTACTTGCTGAATGAATGTCCTCGGGCCTCCCAACAAAATGATTCAATTTGTCTTCCTGGGACTCCCACAGAATCCACACCTGTAGAAAATACTCTTTGTTGTCTTTTTGTTCATCTTCCTATTTACTGTGTTGGCCAATCTGCTCATTGTCATCACCACCTCCCTCAGTCCCACACTTTCTTTTCCCATGTACTTCTTTCTCACTTACTTGGCCTTATTAGATACTTCCTTCACCTCTGTGAGCATGCCTAAAATGATGACTGATCTGTTGTACCAGAGGAAAACCATCTCCTGGGGTGTCTGCCAAACTCGGCTCTTTTTGGAGCACTTCATAGGAGGATCAGAGATCACTGTCCCCACTGGCATGGCCTATGACCACTATGTGGCCATCTGCAAGTCTTTGCACTACACAACCATCATGCAACCATCATGCGACAGGAGTTCTGCCAGTTCCTGGTGGTGGTGGCCTGGATTGGAGGGATCCTGCGTGTCACAGTCCAGATCCTTTTCTCAATGGATTTTACATTCTGTGGTCCCAATGTCATTGACCATTTTGTGTGATTTCTTTTCACTGTTGAAATTTGCCTGCAGTGACTGCTATAGGCTGGGAATAGTGGTGGCAGCCAACAGTGGGAGCATGTGTTTACTTCTTTTTTCATCCTAGTCACCTCCTGCATAGCTATCCTGAGCTCCTTGAAATTCCATGGCTCTGAAGGATGGCAAAAAGCCTTCTCTACATGTGTCCCACTTTATAGTAGTGATTCTCTTTTTTGGTCCTTGTATGTTCACCTACACATGTCTTGTGGCCATTTACCTTGAGGACAAGTGGGTGACTATGTTCTTTGCAATCTTCTGTCCCATGTTAAATCCTATCATTTACACAGTGAGAAACACAGAAGTGAAAAAAGCTATGAGGAATCTGTTGAAGCAGAGGGTCACTTAGGATATTCAGGATGCCAAGAAAGTGATTATTTATATACATAGAAAGGATTACATCTGTTTTAGACTGTGAGAAAAAAGTTAATAAATTTTGCAGCTCACTGATGAAAAAGAAAGGCCTATAAAATAATATTTGTTTAATATTTACTAACAGATTGGTACTTATATAGCATTTTGATAACTTTTAAATTGCTTTGTCAAGACTTCAATATTCACATGCATAGTTTCAAAATACTTAATTAAAAGAACAACAATAAACTCCTAGTTCAATAATTGTAGAGTGTATTAGTCTCCAGTGTTTTATTGCTACTTTTCCAAATTCTCACATATGTTACATGTATAAAATTGATTTTTCCATAGGACGTTCATGTTAGAATACTTGTTTTTTCTTAGGCTATCAAAAATCCACGGAGAAGGCAAAGGCAACCCACTCCAGTACTCTTGCCTGGAGAATCCCATGGAAGGAGGAGCCTGGTAGGCTACAGTCCATTGGGTTGCTAAGAGTTGGACATGACTGAGCGACTTCATTTTCAATTTTCACTTTCATGCATTGGAGAAGGACATGGCAACCCACTCCAGTATTCTTGCCTGTAGAATCCCAAGGACGGGGGAGCCTGGTGGGCTGCCGTCTATGGGGTCGCACAGAGTTGGACACGACTGACGTGACTTAGCAGCAGCATCATAAATCCAATAAAAGGAAATTTTTGATAAATACACGGGAAAGGGACAGATGGTGAGTGAAAAACTCAACGTTAATTTTTTCGGTTAATTTATGAAATTTAACAAGAGAAACACACACAAAAGGAGGAAATAATAATTCACAATCTAATTATTTTATTAGCACAAAAACTAAGCCAGAATTTTGAAATTACTCTTCATTTGCTCTTAAATATCTTTAAATATCTTTATGGCTCACAGGTTTTCTGAATCTGAAGGAAAAGTTTTCTTTTTCTTGAGCTATTAGAAACTGGAGTTGGGGGTTCAGTTGAGTTCAGTACAGTCGCTCAGTCGTGCCCAACTCTTTGCGACTCCAAGGACTGCAGCACACCAGGTCTCTCTGTCCATCACCAACTCTGAGTTTACCCAAACTATGTTCATTGAATCAGTGATGCCATCCAACCATCCTCATCCTCTTCTCCTCCCGCCTTCAATCTTTCTCAGCATCAGGACCTTTTCAAATGAGTCAGCTCTTCGCATCAGGTGGCCAAAGTATTGGCGTTTCAGCTTCAGAATCAGTCCTTCCAATGAATGTTCAGGACTTATCTCCTTTAGGATAGACTGGTTGGATCTCCTTGCAGTCCAAGGGACTCTCAAGAGTCTTCTCCAATACCACAGTTCAAAAGCATTAATTCTTCAGCACTCAACTTTCTTTATAGTTCAACTTTCACATCCATATATGACTACTGGAAGAACCATAGTCTTGACTAGGTGGACCTTTGTTGGCAAAGTAACGTCTCTGCTTTTTACTATGATGTCTGTGTTGGTCATAACTTTTCTCCCAAGGAGTTAGTGTCTTTTAATTTCATGGCTGCAGTCACCATCTGCAGTGATTTTGGACTCCCCGCCTCCAAAAAAAAAATCTGCCATTGTTTTCACTGTTTTTCCATCTATTTGTCATGAAATGATGGGACTGGATACCATGATCTTAGTTTTCTGAATGTTGAGCTTTAAGCCAACTTTTTCACTCTCCTCTTTCACTTTCATCAAGAGGTTCTTTAGTTCTTCATAACTTTCTGCCATAAGGGTGGTGTCATCTGCATATCTGAGGTTATTGATATTTCTCCCAACAGTCTTGATTCCAGCTTGTGCTTCATCAAGCCCAGCATTTCTCATGATATACTCTGTATATAATTTAAATAAGCAGGGTGACAATATACAGCCTTGATGTGCTCCTTTCCCCATTTGGAACCAGTCTGTCATTCCTTGTCCAGTTCTAACCGTTGCTTCCTGACCTGCTTACAGATTTTTCAGGAGGCAGGCCAGGTGGTCTGGTATTCCCATCTCTTTCAGAATTTTCCACAGTTTATTGTGATTCACACAGTCAAAGGCTTTAACATAGGCAATAAAGCAGAAATAGATGTTTCTCTGGAACTCTCTTGCTCTTTTGATGATCCAACAGATGTTGGCAATTTGATCTCTGGTTCCTCTGCCTTGTCTAAAACTGGCTTGAACATCTGGAAGTTCACGGTTCACGTACCACTGAAGCCTGGCTTGGAGAATTTTGAGCATTACTTTACTAGTATGTGATATGAGTGCAACTGTGAAGTAGTTTGAGCATTCTTTGGGATTGCCTTTCTTAGGGATTGGAATGAAAACTGACCTTTTCCAGTCTTGTGGCCACTGCTGAATTTTCCAAATTTGCTGGCATATTGAGTGCAGCACTTTCACAGCATCATCTTTTAGGATTTGAAATAGCTCAACTGGAATTCCATCACATCCACTTGCTTTGTTCATAGTGATGCTTCCTAAGGCCCACTTGACTTCACAGTCCAGGATGTCTGGCTCTAGGTGAGTTTTCTCAACATCGTGATTATCTGGGTCATTGAAGATTTTTTTTTTTTTTTGAAGATTTTTTCTTTTGGAGGGGGGAGGTGGGTAAACACCTTTTATTAAATTTCCACAAGAGGTATATGTTTAGGTTCTAAAGCTATTGCTCTGTAGGTCTGACAAATGTATTTACATCACATGATCATTTTATTATCCATCAGACATCAGTTGATTCATCCACGTCCTAAGCTGGTAGTTTCGTTATTATTATCCCCATTTTACAGAGAACAAATTGAAGCCAAGAGAGGTTCACTTGCCTCACATCATATGTGTTTCCCTCATTAGTGTGCAGGAACTATTTCACTGGAATCCAGCTTCCTTTCAAAAGTTTCAGCGATGAATTTCCAATTCAGGTCTTTCAAACTCAGTCTTACTTTCTTTCAAATGAAACATTGTTGTCTGTGGTATGTTTGGGTCTGCAGACGAGGTTAACATCTGCGGTCTTAATGATTTGCTTAGTTACTCATTCATATCTGACTCTTTGCGACCCCATGGACTGTCCATGGAATTCTCCAGACCAGAATACTGGAGTGGGTAGCCTTTCCCATCTCCAGGGGATCTTCCCAACTCAGGAATCAAACCCAGGTCTCCTGAATTGCAGGCAGATTCTTTACCAGCTGAGCCACAAGGGAAGCCTAAGAATACTGGGGTTGTTAGCCTATCTCTTCTCCAGGGAATCTTCCTGATCCAGAAATCGAATGGAGGTCTCCTGCATTGCAGGCAGATTCTTTACCAACTGAGCTATAAGGAAAGCCCATGTCCTTCAAGAAGATAGTGTTAAATCTGTTGCAGCCTCTTCTCACATGTAGCAATATATTTCAGCATTACAATTTTTTTTTCTTTTTTTCCACTTTGGCATAGTGAGTTATGCCAACTCACTTTTACAACAGTCCAATGTTAGTATGGTAGCAGATTTGTTTCTTTCTCAGAAAAGCAAAAATCTTCTTCTATTTCTTTCCATTAGTGAAATTGAGTAATAATGTCTGTCTTCAGTGACCCAAAGGACTGTAGCCTGCCAGGCTCCTCTGTTCCTTGGATTCATCAGGGAAGAATACTGGACTGGGTTGCCTTGCCCTACTCCAGGGGATCTTCTCAACGCAGGGATCTAACTGGTCCACCTGGGAAGCCCCTTAAGCTGTTAAAATGATCAAGTTTACAATTGATAATGATAATTAAGCATTTCAAGAGTCTAGACTTAAATAATATGTGGTTCATTTTGTCTTGTGACTGCAATAAATTAGGTGAGCATAATCCAAGGATAAGAATGGGGAAACTCTTGAATAAATGTTGCTTATACTCTAAGACTAAAGGGAGGATCTGAAGAGGAAAACGAAGGCCATCTGGGGCTATATGAAGGGCTTGCTGGGGGGGTGGTGGTGAGAAGTTTAATGAAGTGTATATTATAAATTGTCAACAGAAAACTTAGAAGGTTTCAGAGCTGAAGATGGAAATATAAGGCCATCTGACATTCTCATCAGGAGACTTGCTGGCTTGTGAGTAAGTTTAAGGTATATTAATGCGTCCCTTCATACTCATCATCAAGAATGTCTCTTGAAGACTAACAACCACCTATTTCCAATTTAAAAATAAATAAATAAAACATATAAGCATGCAAGTATGTTTCTTTAAAATTAATGAGATAAATGTGTGGATCTTTATATAAGGATACATTATTTTAATCTGGACTTTAGTGAAATTATTAGGCATTAAGTGAGGAAAGTGAGTTCTGTATTGTTGAAGGCCAACTATAAGGCTTTTCTCTCCCTTCCCCTTCTTGTTTTCCTGATGAAACCAACCAAATACAGTGAAACTATCTATATACAGTCTAGTGAAAAGGTTTGAGTTAGAGTTTGAAGCTTTCATACCAACATGCTAGAATAGAAAAGTGAATATTTAAGTGAATATATATATATATATATATATACATATATATATATATTTAATAACCAGTAACTGAAGAAGACTCTCCCTCTGCAATGTGGTAACACTGAAATACTTGCTGTATTGAATCTGAAGTCATGGCTGAGCTTTTAAAATTTGAATTAATTAGCAGTAACAATTTTAATTTATATTTAAACATAAATTGACAGCTAATTCAAGGTTTATCTTCATAATAAGACTATTTTTGAGTAAAATTAATAAATTAAATTAATATTAATAAAATTAATAAAATTCATATCATGAAGACTAGCACCACTTACACAAGAGATGCAGGTTTGATCACTACGTCAGGAATATCCCCTGGAGAAGGGAATGTCAACACATTCCAATATTCTTGCCTGGGAAATTCCATGGACATAGGAGGCTGGTGGGCTATAGTCCATGGGCTCACGAAGAGCTGGACATGACTGAATAACTAACACAACTTTAAGGCATACATTTTCATAGATTCTTTATATAATTTAAGCAACAAGTGTAATTAAGGAGGACTTTACTGCATTTAATAGAAAAATATATGACTCAGTGAAGGTAAGCCACACATCAAGTCTTTTAGACTTTGTTTCCTTCCTCTCATCTCACCTGACAACAGTAGTCCTTGTTGTCATGACATGAAAACATCAAAACCCAGATATGATCGCTTGGCACATTGTGGATACTGCCACTGAGATGTTTTTCCCTTTTGGTGGGGCAGGGACACGGTCCTCTCTCAGCTCCCCCTTGACCTTCATTCCTCAGGCGACGTGCACTTTCTTGATTCCACTTTTGTTAGAGAGAAGCCACCTGATGGTTTCATCTTTGAAGATACATTACCCTTCATGGGCATCATGAAAAGTGAAATATAACCGGCTCAAGAAATGAAATTCAAATGGTTGAATTTCAAAGAAAGTGGCACTTGGGTGAAAGTTGTTTGGAGGAAAAAAATAGCTTAATTATTGAGGAAATTGATACTGAGTTTGGGCATGAGGGTATCACCTTGAGGAGCTAAACACGTGTTATTTCTATAGGGCTTTTGCCATTGTTATCCCACAATGTTAACATTTATTACTGGAAAAAATGGTTTCATGGTCAATTCAGTTTAGGAAAATTAGACATTAAATTCATTCAAAAATATTGTTTAGTGTCTACAGTGGAAAAAAAAACTGTAAGATTTGGGTATATGGCGTTGAATAATACAAATAGAGTTATATTTGTGTGGAACTAATTCCAGTGGTGAATAGTTAAATAATAAGCAAATAAAGAAATGGAAAATAAAATTCTGTTAGTAATGGGTAATATGAAGAATGTTTTATGAAAGGGTGATGTAGCAGAGAATAAAATGCATACAGATTTGTGCAGTTGTTTGAAGCACAGCTAAAATTTCAGTTTACTCAGAGTTTAAATAACCATACTATCCTCCGTCCATTTTCAAAAATAAGCAAGTTATTTTAAAATATGCATTTGAAACGAGGGCAATATATTTCCCAAGGAAGTAAAAATCATTTCTTAGGCGATTATGATATTTTTACAGTTTTTGTATATAATGCACAGACTTACATAAATCACATAAAAAGATAGCAAATTTGTGGCATTCCTATTTCAGAAGAGAAAATGATTAAGGAAATGAAACATCCAACAAAATACCTTTTTTTTTAAAGGGTGGGGGGGTAATAGTGAAAAAAAATTGTGTAAAACTGCCCGGTGCTGCATGCTGTGTGTGCTTAGTCAGTCAGTCGTGTCCAACTCTTTGCAATCCCATGGACTGTTGCCTGCCAGGATCCTCTGTCCATGGGGATTCTCCAGGCAGGAATACTGGAGTGGGTTGCCATGCCCTCCTCCAGGAGATCTTCCCAACCCAGGGGTAGAACATGGGTCTCCTGCATTGCAGGAAGATTCTTTACCATCTGAGCCATCTGGGAAGTCCAAGTTGCCATAACTTCTGTCTATATTGTTAGATGAGAGCATGGAGTAACTTTAGAATGTTAGGAAAGTTAATCCAAGCAGAGGTTGGCCCATCACCTGACCTTCAGTAAAACTGAGAGGCTCTTGCTTCTCTGAAGATTTCTGAGAGAGTGGTCAACTATGTTTATTGGACCAGTTATAGTCTGTGACGTGTGTTGCAAATGTAGGATATTGATTTTTTTAAATTATTAATAGTAGAAAAAGAATAATGGCCCTAACCTCAAATATTTTTAAATTTTAAACATGCTATTTGAGAATACCAATTTTGAAGGAGTGTGAAAGAATTAGGCTTTCTTTTTTCTTACTGAGGAACATTTGTAAATGCTTTATAATGGCAGTTAGATGTGATACTATTTTAATAACAGTCTTGAAAGATACAGAGAACTCCAGATCAGGTGATGGAAAAATTCAACCCTGGGGCTAGCGAGGTGATCAAGAATGAGTCCTACTGACTTTTCTTCATCTCTATTATCAGGCAGATGAATCATTGTGTGGTTATTCTTCTACTGAAGAAGAGAACTTAGTTCAACAAATAATTCAGTAGTTATCACCCACCATGATCTGGTTGTGTGTTTGTGGAGCATCAGTTTGGCCTAGCTCCAGTGAGGCTCCACTCTTGGGAAATGTGGATCATTGCAAGGAGGGCTGGGAATTCATTGGTATGGTGATTAGTGCCCTCAGTCAGTGGAGACACAGCCTCAAAGGGGTGCAGTTGAACTGATGCAAGTCTACACTTTTTGAAATCCTGTGTCATTTGAAAATAACACTTGTTATCTTTAACTTGTCTATTACCCAAAGGAAAATGTCTTAGTTATGGTGTTTTTTTCTAAGATATGTATTGGAAACTGTTTACAAATTAAACTCAAGTATTGCTAAATGGCAGGCAGTTCCATGAATGATTTTGCAAACTGTTTATATTTGGCTGCCTTTTTTAGAAAACTCATATTTAAATTCTGCTCCTATCCACAGAGGTTGTTTCCTATATAAATCCTTGGACATTTAGATATGTTTTAAATGTATTTTTCAAAGTCTTTAGAAACTCTGGTCCTATCAAAATTACCTCCCATTGACTGACTGGATGATTTGCCAACAGTGCAATCCTGACTTCATTCCATACTTGAATGCTCTAAGTTGCAACTATAATGCATCCTGATTTCTAGATCTTTGTAGAGAAAACTTCATGTAAGTATATCCTGGATGGAGCCAGACTTTTGATTACTCTGACATGATCTTAGAAAATTATTCACACACTCTCTGCCTTCTAGTTGCAGAGATCATCAGGTAATTAGAGAGATGACATGAAACTGTGTTTTGAAGATAGTTTTAACAGCTTTTTTGAGTATTAAATATGGTCTTATTAATTTGAATTACTGTTTTGAGGTTACTGAAATTACTGAATCATATACATACACAATTTTATTTAAGATTTCAGTTGCTAACCTGTTTTATCTGTATATTAAAAAAATTTAGCCTCAGTTTGAAAAATCTTGAGTTATCAACAATTTTTATGATTTACTTTAAACTCTTTGGACAAATTATCAGAACTTATGTGTCTACTTTTTGGTTTCTGTCCACTTCATGAGATTAGCAAATAAATTGTGTGTTTACATGTCAGCGGTTTGTCTTAGAAAAGGGAGGAATGGGAGTAGCTGGTACATATAAGATAGTTTTAGATTGTGTTTCCCTTCTTTCAAGCAACATTCTGTGTGTGTATGTATTATGTAAGCAATATATATGTGTATATACATAGATATATATCTGTGCTCTTCTTGTACCAATGCCTTTCTTTTTCTATTAGTCACCTTTGACAAAGACCTTATTTAGTATTTTTTCTTTCTGTTTTAATTATTGATTCTAGTTATTTAATACATACATATATATATATATAAATAATACATATTAAATTTGCATATATATATATATGTGTGTGTGTATATATATATATATGTTAGAACACAGACATTTATTTCTGAGGAGCTCTGCCTACAAGGGTGGTATCTGCATTGGTCCTGAGGGTGAAGCAAACTGTTGTTCAGGGTTGAAGTCCCTTGCCTCTGGCATCATTTCAAGAAAGCATTAGTTTTTGTACCTACAATGATATACTAATTTCTACCCAAAGTTATGCTGCTGCATATAATTACATGATTATTCTTCTTCCAAGGAAAGCAAGTGAAGGAAGAAGACTTAGGGACAGAATTAATCCTTTTAAAGTCCTTCATTAGAGACCGTCTGTTGATGATGCCTGTGCTCGGGCATGAGTCTTCTAAGAAACACAGGACACTGTTGCTCCTTAAAAATGATGACCCAGAGGCTCTCCCTAAATGCCTTGCTATCACTTCCTGTTATCCAAGATTTTATTGAATAAATCGTTAAGGTCCATGAGAAATTCAGACACAAGAAACACATATCAACTTAGAGTTGACTTCTTGTGTTCATATCCAGGCTTTGTTAATTACTGACTGCATGTGAAATCTCTCAGTCATGTCCGACTCTTTGTGACCCCATGGACTGTAGTCTTCCAAGCTCCTCTGTCCATGGGGTTTTCCAGGCAAGAGTACTGGAGTGGGTTGCCATTTCCTTCTCCAAAGCAAATTAATCATTTGGTTTTATCTCAGTCATACAATGTGTCTCCTTATAGTTAGATGTGAGTACTAAGTGAGAAAACACACATTAAGTAACAACAAAATATCTGATATATAGAATATACTAAATAATTTATTATCAGTTTGATTAGAATATGGTATAGATGGTGGCTCAGTGGTAAAGAATCTGCCTGTAATGCAGGAGCCACAGGAGACACAGCTTCTATCTCTGCATCAGGAAAATCCCCTCGAGGAGGGCATGGCAACCCATTCCAGTATTCTTGCCTGGAGAATCCCATGGACAGGGGAGCTGGCAGGCTACAGTTCTTGGGGTCACAAAGGGTTGGACATGACTGAAGTGACTTAGCACGCATAGATCATATATCTCTATATAGATATTATATCACTTTAATTTGGACTTCCTTAGTGGCTCAAGGGTAGCGTCTGCTTGACAATGCAAGAGACATGGTTTCGATCCCTGGGTTGGGAAGATCCCTTGTAGGAGGAAATGGCAACCCACTACAGTATTCTTGCCTGGTAAATTCTATGGATAAAGGAGCCTGGTGGGCTACAGTCCTTGGGATTGCAAAAGAATTGAACATGACCGAATGAATGAGTTCACAGGCACACAGCACAGTTTTAACTCTGGAGACTAACATTTGTTGTTTATATCACCAATGAGATTCTAAGAATGAATTATTAAGTAATTTCAAATTAAAATGAGATGATTTTCTGCATCATGATTTTTAATATATTCAAGGTTCCTAATATTTAGTGATGGCAAAGCTGTGGGGAAAATTAGTGTTTAATACACTATTTTGGGGAATAAAAGATAATCAGGATTTTGAGAACAATGCTACCAAATCTGTCAAATGCAAACTTATGTGTATTTTTTCTTTTGATGGTGACATAGATTTCTCCAACAGAAATAAGCAAAGATGTCTGTAAATGGTATTCATTATGTATCTGTGTGTAAGGCAAAATATTAACATTAAAATAAATTTCAAGCAAAAATGGACCAAAGGAATTATATTCTAACAATGAAATGGAATAATATGTAACAAAATCAAGGAAAATTCATCAATACTGACAGATAATGCTCACACAAGCTGTAATTAGAATCTCAAGTGAATTATTATATTTGGTATATGTTCATATAGAGTCAAACACGTCAATGTTGGTATATATACCAAATACAAATGCATATCTTAGGAACATTGTCCAAACTGTTAATAGAAGATCAAATGAGTGAGTGCTTATGTTTGGGAGAGGGATTTTGACCTTTCTATCTATCTACCTATTTAAGCTATTCCTCATGGGGCATGTCTTGCTTTTACAATTTATGAAAATAAATTATTTAATTATAAATATTCTACTTTTGGCTAGAAGAGTCTTTTAGGAAACAAGTTACTTTTGAAGGTTTCTTTTAAAGTCAGTTCAGAAACTTACATCTTACTAAGTGTTCATGAGTATTTAAGCTGATACCCTTTTAGTCAATTTAGTATTTAATAGACCCAGGTGATGTTAGTTGTAAAGAATCAGCCTGCCAGTGAAAGAGACCTAAGAGATGCAGCTTTGATCCCTGGGTTGGGAAGATCTCCTGGAGAAGGGAATGGCTACCCAATCCAGTATCCTGGCCTATGTAATTCCATGGACTGTATAGTATATTTTCCTTTATTATAAATAAACTGATTTGGAAAATTTGGTATTTCTTAAAAATCTATTTTTTAAAAAATCCAATGTACTGGTTAAATGTTTATTAAGAAAGAACTCCAATTTTTTTTTGCATCATTTATTACATTTATTTCATAAGCATTAACATTTCTTTAAAAAATTAGATAAGTAAGGAGATAAATGAATTACTTCTGATATGCAAACTAACAGATACATGTAGCAAATATCCAGAATAACAGGTGGACGAGATTTGGGAGATGATGTGAGGCAGAAAGATGAGTTTACGTAATGGATTAGTTTAACAAATGACATGAACATGGGAATGGGAGGTCAGGAGCTTATAGGAATGGAAGATAATCATAATGAATATTTGGATAGTGCTCTCCAAACATTCACATGTCTCTTACTTCCTTTGATTTTCATGACAGTTTTGTAAGACAGAGTGTAAAATTTGTGGAGGGGCTGTGGTCAGTGAGCTGAAGTATCAACTTAATCACATAGGCATCAAGAGGTTTTGAACAAGTTATGTACACTGTCTAACTCCAGCTGAGCTATTTCAAATCCTAAAAGATGAGGCTGTGAATGTGCTGCACTTAATATGCCAGAAAATTGGTGCCCGGAGCCGCCGGGATGTACCCAGGCCGTGACAAGGTCACAGGATGAGAGAGGAACCTGCAAGGCAGCTCTTCCTTCGAGGGTGTCCCGGGGGCCCGGTATGCCCCTTTCCTCTTTCTTACTGTTGTTGGGCTTTCTATTAATTTTTGGAAATGTAATATATAGTGATAAACCCCGCCCCCTCCCCCGGAAAAGTTCAGGCCTATTTAGAAATGCTCATGATTGCTCTGGCTCAGGACATGGCCAAAAAAGAAAAGGCCACAGGCATAGTTTGGCTGCTTGCTTAAAAGATTATAGTGTTCTAGAATAGCAAAGAGTAGAGGCATTTAGATTTAGAAGTAGATATATTGCTTCGGTTTAATTGCTCCTTGGTTGAGAGGGTTTTCATTATTGCTATTCCCTTGCTGCTATTTGTCCATTGTTTCCCTTTCTTTAAACTACAAGGAAGATTATGGGTATTTTTGTAGAGTTAGGAAATTGGGTACATAGGATTTCAACAGAAGATTTATATTAACCAACTTCACTGCCATTACCTCACTGTTAATAGAGGTGTTTTGCTGCTTCATAGTTAATCACTGTAGACTTTGTAATTTTAGGTAAAGAAAAATATCAGGGTTTTCTACAAGGTACTGTTCTCAGAAATGTCAAACATGTTTGTGTAGCCCTTCCTATGTATTGTTTTATTGTCCAAAGAATTCATACTATACCTGAAATTTGTAGAATATTGTTTTTGTTAGGGTGAAAATGTTAGGCCATTGAGGCAAGAAGACTAATGTGCGGGTCATTTAAGGAAAAAACCCTGTAATCAGAAATGTTCCAGATGAATGCATAGGGGAAAAACATGCGGAAGAAAAATATCGACAGAAGCACGAAACCAATGTTTGATGTAATATGTGGTGACTTAAAGTGGAGGTAATGTTCATTCTATAAAAACTGAGCTGTCCTAAAAATAAAAAAGCTTTTTTCTTCCATGCAACTTTCTGTCTGCCTGTCTTCTTCTTCACCAATGCCACTCATCCCTTGGATATTCCTGGACCCGCTGGGGCTGGACTCCAGCAAATTGGGAAATCTCAGCAGTGGCCACAGGACTGGAAAAGGTCAGTTTTCATTCCAATCCCAAAGAAAGGCAATGACAAAGAATGCTCAAACTACGCCACAATTGCCCTCATCTCTCACACTAGTAAAGTAATGCTCAAAATTCTCGAAGCCAGGTTTCAGTGATATGTGAACCGTGAACTTCCAGATATTCAAGCATGTTTTAGAAAAGGCAGAGGAACCAGAGATCAAATTGCCAACATCCTCTGGGTCATCGAAAAAGCAAGAGAGTTCCAAAAAACCATCTATGTATGCTTTTGACTATGCCAAAGCCTTTGACAGTGTGGATCACGACAAACTGTGGAAAATTCTGAAAGAGATGGGAATACCAGACCACCTGACCTGCCTCCTGAGAAATCTGTATTCAGGTCAAGAAGAAACAGTAGAACTGGACATGGAACAACAGACTGGTTCCAAATAGGGAAAATAGTATGTCAAGGAAGTATATTGTCACCCTGCTAATTTAACTTATATGTAAAGTATGTTATGAGAAATGCTGGACTGGATGAAGCACAAGCTGGAATCAAGATTGCTGGGAGAAATATCAATAAACTCAAATATGCAGATGACATCACCGTTCTGGCAGAAAGTGAAGAACTAAAAGCCTCTTGATGAAATTGAAAGAGGAGAATGAAAAGGTTGGCTTAAAGCTCAACATTCAGAAAGCTAAGATCGTGGCATCTAGTCCCATCACATCATGGCAAATAGATGGGGTAACAGTGGAAACTGACAGACTTCATTTTGGGGGGCTCCAAAATCACTGCAAAGAGTGATTGCAGTCATGAAATTAAAAGATGCCTGCTCCTTGGAAGAAAAGTTATGACCAACCTAGACAGCTTATTAAACAGCAGAGACGTTACTTTGCCAACAAAGGTACATCTAGTCAAAGTTATGTTTTTTCCAGTAGCCATGTATGGATGTGAGAGTTATATTATGAAGAAAACTGAGCACTGAAGAACTGATGCTCTTGAACTGTGGTGTTGGAGAAGACTCTTGAGAGTCACTTGAACAGAAAGGAGATCCAACCACTTCATCCTAAAGGAATTTAGTCCTGAATATTCATTGGAACGACTGATGTTGAAGCTGAAACTCCAATACTTTGACCACCTGATGGGAAGAACTGACTCATTTGAAAAGACCCTGATACTGGGAAAGATTGGGGGTGGGAGGAGATGGGGATAACAGAGGATGAGATGGTTGGATGGCATCACCAATTCAATGGCCATGAGTTTGGGTAAACTCTGGAAGTTGGTGATGTACAGGAAGGCCTGGAATGCTGCAGTCGATGGGGTCACAAAGAGTTAGACATGACTGAGCAACTGAACTGAACTGAAACCTTATTCACTGCATTAGAAAATCAGGATAATGCTAGGTCCTATTTCATATGTTTTTGTGGGAACTAAAAAAGAAAACCATAAAGATTTCAGCACAGTACTCTCAAATAATAACACATTATCACTTAATGACTTGAACTGTTGTTGCATTGTTTTATTTTTATAGGATTTATAGGTTGTGTAGTCAGTAAGTGACCTGACTGCAATGGAGAATTATGTTGTTCATTCTTGACCCCATGGATTTTCCCACTGTACAAAACACAGTCAAACATGTTCTGACAGTTAGACATGGGCTTTATGGCAGTGAGAGGGAATTGTAGAAAAAAGATGAGGTTGACCACTTTGGTTGCGGGTCTTGAATTTCAAAATAGGAAGCTGAGATGTGAACTAGTAGTCAATATATATTAAAATAGAGGGACATTGTTATCTTAGTATAGTGTATTTTGTTTTAAAATATTTGAAGCCATGAGATAGTTCAGAGGAAATATTACTTGGAAGTGTAAACATTTAATGTAGATAAGAGCTGAGCAGCTGTTTTGAAAGGAACAGAGTCTCTATGCTGACTTCTCCAAACTGCAGCTATCTAATAACGTACCATAGCTACCTCATTCTCTAGATGAGAAAACTGAGACCCAGAATGGTGAGCAATGGAACAACATAACCAACAGTGAGAGGGAAAACCTGGAATAAAAACCAGTTTTCCTGATTTCCAAGAACATGTCCTTTCTACTTTATTTGTACTATTAAAATTTTTTGAAGTTCTTAGACTGGTGATGAGAATGATTGAAGCTAATCTACATCATATATTTGCAAAGCATGTCCTGAAAGTTATATAATTTTGTTTAGTAAGAGGGATAATACTAAGAATGGATCTTAGGTGCTTACAGGAGTTTCAGAAACTGTGTAGTTTGCATCCGCATTAAAGCATCTCTAACAGAGGTCCACCAAGACAACCTCTGCTTAAGTATCTCTTGCAAAGAGATCTTGGCTAATGAAGCACTTGTCTTACCATCTCATCGTCTAACTGTGGTAACACTTGCATTTAGTCAATGGAGGCCACTATTCACTTCTGTAGTGGTATAAGGCAAAGACTAGTAATTTGTGTTTTAAAATGAGATGACATGGATTTGTAATTTCTGCTCTTTTTAAAAAATTTATTTATTTTTTAAAAATTTTTAAATTTTTTAAAATTTCTGCTCTTTTTAACTGAAATGTTCAATGTGTCTAAACCTCCATTTCCTCATCCTCAAGATGAGCTCTGTGACAGTACTCTGTCCCAAGTGATATGAAAATAAATGTAATAATGCAAATAGCAGACAAAACAACTTGCTATCACATAGTGAGTGCAAAATAGATTAGTTGCTTTGTTAATATTTTTATTATACTTTAGAATCTTTGGCTTTATCTGTGTGCACCCCTTCACAAGAAAAAAAAAATGGAAGAAAGGTTTTATGTTGACTCAGTCTCATCTTCTGGGATGAGGCTGGCCAAGTTGAATCTGGGACTTCCTGGAGCAAAGAAAGAGATTCAAGCTTTTGTTTTCTTTAATTAGCATTTTTGGAAAATAATTAGAATCTCAGGAGGTTAGTTAAAGGTTATAAATCATGGTTTCAGGATTATATTTATAATAAAAACATATTCTTCATTGTAGTCTCATCATTGAATTAATCATTGAATTTTATTGTAGAATCATTGAATAAGATAACACAGGAAGCATAAATTTGCCTCTCTATTTTGTTATGATATATAAATTATTGGATTTTCAGTATATCTTTCATGTTGAGTACTCAACATTATACTAAAAGGAGCAAAACAGGTTGTTATTGGTACTGAATTTGATGCAGGAAAACCTGGACTTGAACTTGCCTTCAGTGTTTATTATCTTTGGGAACTTACTGTCATTTTTTCACCCATTTTTACCTCAGTATCTTATCTCTAAAATGAAGAAAATGCCTCATGGGATAGTCTAGTGCCTGATACACAAGAGAGATTGAATAGTCACAGTATGCAATAATAATTCAATCTGATAGGAAGAAATGCAGATGAAAAGAGTATGTTTCTTAATAAGTGGAGAGGCCTTGGGATATGACCTACCTGCTTTGCAGGCTCTTCAACTAGAACATTCTAGTAATCAATAAGAATATGAAGCAAATGAGCTGAAATAAAATGTTCTGAGGTTACTAGGTATGTCCAGTGATACATTAAGTTCAGCTTCCTAGCTTGAGGTTCCTAAAAGGCAGCAGCTGAGAGGACTTGTGTGTAGGTAGCTCGTTTTAGAAAGTAAAATGAAGGCAGTGAACGGGGAGAGTGAAACAGAGGAGCAAATCTAAATCTTAGATTGTGCTAGTCTAGTTACCATTTATCTACTGGCTCCTATTGACTGGTGATCTAGGATCTCCTAGAGATATGTTAGTTCTCCATATTGCCACATGGTTGACGCCCCAGGGTGAAGAAGCAGGGTCTTCTAAGTGTTTCAAGCAGCAAGTGTCAGAAAAGCAAGAGATACACTGGTGAGAGGTGTTGTATGAGGAATGACAAGGATACAGGTGTTATCAGGATATGATTGTTTGCAGCAAATTGCTGTACTGATGGCTGAAGGAAAAGGTAAACCAAGAGGGTGTGAGAGAGAGTCCAAAAAATAAAAATCCCAAATTAGTAATAATTACTAATTTAGAATAATATTCTTTTGTATATTTTCCAGCTTAGACAGAGAAGCTTACATCAGCCCGCAGTAAATGGGGAATCCCAACAATGTGACGGAATTCATTCTTTTGGGCATTGCAAAGAATCCAGAGCTGCGGAAAATATTCTCTGCTGTGTTTCTAATCATGTATGTGTTAACCGTTTTGGGAAACCTCTTCATTGTGGTAACTGTGGTCACAAGTCAGAGTCTGAGATCACCCATGTATTTTTTCCTTATGTCCTTCTCCCTCACGGATGTTACCTACTCTTCCGTCATTGCCCCCAAGATGATCGTGGACTCCCTTTCTGAGAGCACTGTCATCTCCCTCAAAGCCTGCATGGCCCAGCTCTTCATTGACCACTTCTTTGGTGGAGTGGGCATCATCCTTCTCATTGTGATGGCCTATGACCGCTATGTGGCTATCTGTAAGCCCCTTCACTACATGACCATTATGAGGCCTCATGTGTGCTGCCTACTACTGGGAGGGTCATGGGTGGGGGCATTTACCCATGCAACAGTACAGCTTCTCTTCATGTATCAAATTCCCTTCTGTGGATCTAACATAATTGATCATTTTATGTGTGATTTGTTTCCATTGCTGAAACTGGCTTGCATGGACACCCGCATCCTGGGTCTCTTAGTCATCCTCAACAGCGGGGTGATGTGTGTCACCATCTTCCTCATCCTCATCGCTTCCTATGTGGTCATCCTCTGCTCCCTGAAGTCCTGCAGCTCCAAAGGGCAGCGTAAAGCCCTCTCCACCTGTGGCTCCCACCTCACTGTGGTCATCATGTTCTTTGTGCCTTGTATTTTCTTGTACGTGAGGCCTGTGGTCACTTACCCCATAGACAAGGCAATGGCTGTGTTCTTTACCATCGTTGCACCCATGTTAAATCCCCTGATCTACACCTTGAGGAATATGGAGGTGAAAAACGCCATGAGGAAACTGTGGCTGCAACAAGGGGCCTTGTGTGGTCATTAGCTTACATGCTAAGAGCAATTCTTCCTTACAAGGACAGTGTGCTTTTACCCTTCCATTCATTCCGATCTATTGAGGATACAGCAGTCACTGGCATCATTTAACCATGCAAATCAGGCTAAGATTCTATAATCCTGTTACTCCCCACCTCTCCATTGCATTTTGTGCTCCATTCCTTTTCTCACAAGGCTCTGCCCACTTTCTCTTTCTCTCTCTACATTTTTCTCCTGCCTTTTGAATACTTCAAGCCTTCTCTAGTTTATGGCTTTTGCTTTCCTTACTCTGCCCACTCCTGAAATTCTCTTTCCCAGAGTTCTTCTTCTCTGGCTCTATTTTTACTTTTTTTTCTTCTTTCAGGTGAATTGTCATCTCCTTAGACATTTTCCCTGATGACTTTCTTCTAGGTAACTCTTTAACTCTTCATCTGATTATAGTCTTAGTATCAATGTCAGAAACTAAACTTTAGCAATTATTTCTTGACTTTTATTTTCTCTTTTCCCTCCAACATATTTGTAATCCCTGTAAGATCAGAGATTATGTTTATTATTTCATGCTGTGCTTAATAAATATTGTTGAATGAATATAAGTCAAACAACAATATAAGTTGTTTTTTCTTAATACAAATTAATGCCAAAAAACTAGGGGTGTATATATATATATATATACCCCTAGTTTTTTATATATATATACATATATATATGAAATATAGGAGTTAGAATTATCTGATTTCATGTTTCCAAGTGTCTCTTTTGGAAACATTTCAAAGCAAATACAACTCCAGATTAGTACTTTACTTAGTAGTTTACTATTTAATAAGGGTTACAGCACTGCCAAAATTCTCTGCTGCTGTTATTTCTCCTTTAAAGAGGCAGAATAAGAATCACTCACACTGGGAGTCAACATACTTCACAATCTTGTTCCTGTAGCTATGCCCTTTATGAGAAAAAAATAACTCTAGAAAGACCTAAATTTTTCTTTAACTGTGGGAAAAATTTTCTTGCTATTACATCATAGAGTTGGATTTGAAAATCCAATAACATTTCTTTTCCTCCAGATTTTGCTTTGCCTGTCACTAGAGAGATGCTGATCCCTTTTAAACTGCCTCCCTAACCTAGCATATGGGAAATCTAATGTCTTAGAGTAAATTAGCATTCTGTTATAGTTTTCTTAATTTTAAAAAATACTTAGCGTGTATGATAGAAATAATTACAATATCAGTCATAGTATTTCAAGCAAGGGCAATATTTAAGCCAGTATTTACTTGTATACACAAAAATATGTGTATACAGTAGATATTTCATGTTAATTATTGTCACTTATTTTTGAAAACTATGAGGTTCATTTATTTACTGAAGAATATTTGCTTACTTTGTATGAAGTGTCAGATACTCTTTAAGATCAGGTTACACAGTCACAAATAAGGTGATGCTTCTCTTTTACCTTGGGATTGACATTCTAGTGCAGGAGACAATACATAGAAATGAAAATAAATTCATGAAATGTTAACTGATTGTCAGAAACTGTAGTGGAATGGTGCCTATGTGACCAGACAACTTTAGTTAGGTGGAAAGGAAGCTTTTCTGAAAGGTTACTTCTAAACTGAGACCTAAATGATGGGACAGAATGATCCTTAAACACATCAGTGAGAAGAGCATTTGAAGGGACTCTTGAAAAGCTTGTGAAAAACTTTTAAGTTAGAAGTCAGCCTGAATAGAAGAAGGTCAAGATAATCAGAAACGATTATCTGATCATTTCTGGCCAAGAAAAAGAAATGCATGTTGCCCCTTCTGCGGTTACTCCCGACAATTTCAAAATTTGGTCTCTGATTTTCTAGCAATCAATCATCTCTTCACCTTCTGATCCTTAGGTGAACTGTCTCTAGCTGAGTCCTTGCCTACCCTTTCCCACCACACTGGCCATTCTCTGCCTTGAATTTCCAAGCACATACTCAGGTCCCCTGCAATCCAGTATCTGCTCTGATGGGCTACTTCTCTGTTTCTCTGCCTGGCCTCAATGATCACCACCTCACAGTTAATCACCACTCCTTCAGCCAAGTATAAAACTCAGCAAACTGATGAAGGATGAGAACCTGCACCTAATGACAAGCTGGCCTAAAATCTCTTTAATCTGGACACCTTTAGTCCTGTTATCATTGAATGAAAGTGTGGATGGGGATTAATTCCATATTTAAGAAAAAAAAAGCTGTGTAAAATAAATATTATAAGAAGCACATATCTGTGAAATAATATGGCTGCAAAGCCTTAAAAAAGAAAAAAGAAGAAGAAGAAGAAATGTAAAAATGCAAAATGGCTCTCTGAGGAGGCCTTACAAAGACCTGTGAAAAGAAGAGAAGTGAAAATCAAAGGAGAAAAAGAAAGATAGATCCATTTGAATGCAGAGTTCCAAAGAATACCAAGGAGAGATAAGAAAGCCTTCTTCAGTGATCAATGCAAAGAAATATAGGAAAATAATAGAATGGGAAAGAATAGAGATATACTCAAGAAAATTAGAGATACCACAGGAACACTTCATGCAAAGATGGGCTCAATAAAGGACAGAAATGGTATGGACCTAAAAGAAGCAGAAGATATTAAGAAGAGGTGTCAAGAATACACAGAGGAACTGTACAAAAAAGATCTACATGACCCAGATAATCACAATGGTGTGATCACTCACCTAGAGCCAGACATCCTGGAATGTGAAGTCAAGTGGGCCTTAGGAAGCACCACTAAGAACAAAGCAAGTGGAGGTGATGGATTTCCAGTTGAGCTATTTCAAATCCTGAAGGAGAATGCTGTGAAATTGATGCACCCAATATGCCAGCAAATTTGGAAAACTCAGCAGTGGTTGTAGAATTGGAAAAGGTCAGTTTTCATTCCAATCCCTAAGAGAGGCAATCCCAAAGAATGCTCAAACTACCGCACAATTGCACTCATCTCACACGCTAGTAAAGTAATGCTCAAAATTCTCCAAGCCAGGCTTCAGCCATATGTGAACTGTGAACTTCCAGATGTTCAAGCTGGTTTTAGAAAAGGCAGAGGAACCAGAGATCAAATTGCCAACATCTGCTGGATCATCAAAAAAGCAAGAGAGTTCCAGAGAAACATCTATTTCTGCTTTATTGACTAAGCCAAAGCCTTTGACTGTGTGAATCACCACAAACTGTGGAAAATTCAGAAAGAGATGGGAATACCAGACCATTTGACCTGCCTCTTGAGAAACCTGTATGTAGGTCAGGAAGCAACAGTTTGAACTGGACATGGAACAACAGAATGGTTCCAAATAGGAAAAGGAGTACGTCAAGGCTGTATACTGTCACCCTGCTTATTTAACTTATATGCAGAGTACATCATGAGAAACGCTGGGCTAGAGAAAGCACAAGCTGGAATCAAGGTTGCCAGGATAAATATCAATAACCTCAGATATGCAGATGTCACCACCCTTATGGCAGAAAGTGAAGAAGAACTAAACAGCCTCTAGATGAAAGTGAAAGAGGAGAGTGAAAAAGTTGGCTTAAAGCTCAACATTCAAAAAACTAAGATCATGGCATCCTGTCCCATCACTTCATGGCAAATAGATGGGGAAACAGTGGAAACAGTGGATGACTTTTTTTTGTTGGGGGGGGGGCTCCAAAATCACTGCAGACGGTGACTGCAGCCATGAAATTAAAAGATGTTTACTCCTTGGAAGGAAAGTTATGGCCAACCTAGACAGCATATTAAAAAGTAGAGATATTACGTTGCCAACAATGGTCTATCTAGTCAAAGCTGTGGCTTTTCCAGTGGTCATGTATGGATGTGAGAGTTGGACTATAAAGAAAGCTGAGCATCAAAGAATAGATGATTTTGAACTGTGGTGTTAGACAGAAGACTCTTGAGAGTCTCTTGGACTACAAGCAGATCCAACCAGTCCATCCTAAAAGAGATCAGTCCTGAGTGTTCACTGGCAGAACTGATGTTGAAACTGAAACTCCAGCACTTTGGCCACCTGATACGAAGAGCTGACTCATTTTTCAAAAGAGTCTGATGCTGGGGCAGATTGAGGGCAGGAGGAGAAGGGGACAGCAGAGGATGAGATGGTTGGATGACATCACCAACTCGATGGACAGGAATTGGGTGAACTCCAGGAGCTGGTGATGGAAAGGGAGGCCTGGCGTGCTGCTGTTCACGGGGTTGCAAAGAGTCAGACACAACCTAGCAACTGAACTGAACTAAAGATAGTCAGTGGACAGGAGGGAATGTGATGCAAGGTGAGATGTGAAAATTGCACAGGTTTCTTCTGATGTAAGGCGAGATGTGAAAATTTAACAGATTTCTTCTGATCAAGAAATCTGTTATTTTTTGACTTTTAAGTTCAAAATGAATTATCAGCATCAGAATAATTTTGATTAGAAGAATAGTTAAAAATCAAATCCTTCATGTGTTTATGAATAACTCAACAATTTGGCATCAAACATCTTTGCAAATGGGCTTCCCAGATGGTGCAAGTGGTGAAGAACACACCTGACAATGCAGAAGACATAAGAGGCACTAGTTCAATCCCTGGGTTGGGAAGATTCCCTGGTGGAAGGCATGGCAACCTACTCCAGTATTCTTTCCTGGAAAATCCCATGAATAGTGGAGCCTGGTGGGCTCCATAGGGTTGTAACTAGTAGGACATGACTGAAGCAACTTGATACGTATGCACACATATTTGCACAGAGCATCTATTTGATTTTTCCTACATCATAACAGAGCACAATGTTTACTGGTTGCCTACAATATCTTAAAATTGAACATCTGGATTCACCTAATAATTATTTTTCTTGCCTCATGTGAGAGAAGAAGAAAAGGCTGCTGGCAGTTTGATATGTTGATCTCTGTGAGAACTTTCTGAAGATCATTTTTACTATTTTAATTATGAGAATTGGAAGGTTCATAATGAGATCCCTAAAGCTAAATAATATTTTTGGTAATTCTCCAGCATCAGTGTAGGTCCAGAATTTACATTTTGTATTACAAAATTAAGGCCATTCTGACCATTCATGCTGAAGTTATTACGTGCAATTATATTCCACAAATCTCTTTGCTCTTCTGTAGGTTTCCCTAATTTCTTCACATGAAATAGCTTTATTCATTAAACATATTACTTTTCAGCTCACTGCTCACCTTTTTTGTTTGGTTCTTTAATGCTTTTATTTTGAAACAAATCTTGGTCTTGCTGCTTTTTAAAAGAAATTCACTGTGGATAATTGATTGCAAATAATCTAATTTGTGTATCAGAATTCAATACTGTTTATGATACAAAGACATTACAAAGTAGGAATAAGATAGCATTTTAATTCGAAGGAGAGTATTGGTCTAAAAAAAACCTACGGCAAACATGCAACTTATTTAGAGACATTAAATAAGTTTACTTCCTATTTCATTCTGAAAATGTAAGCTATCTGAAGGGAACTTGCTTAGACTATTACAACTACATCTACCGATTTCCACCACCCATTCAGATATTTGCTACCTTCTTACCTACTCTTAAAAATGCATTCATTATCTATGTTCCTATGCAAAGTCAACAACCTCTTTATTGTACACTAGACCTTATTTCCTTCTTGTTTGCGTGAGGGCATTGGTCTAAAAATAGCTTCCATATCTATTTTTATCTACATTTCACTTTTTATTTGACAATTTTACATCAGTAAAGAAGCAAATCTGTTATACCCTTCATCTTTCAAGTAAAATCTTCCATTGATTCCTTTTCCTTCATCAGTTACTCTTTCATTTCATTCTCTCCTCTTTCTTACAGAACACAAGAGATTCTCTAACACTTTCTCCCATTTCTCTCCTTCTGCTCTGTTTAAACACTTTCAGCCACACTTCAGTTAAATTTCTCTTTTCTGGGTCACCAGTGATCTCTATGTTATTCAACATAACTGTCATCACTCACTTCTCATCTTACAGAATCCACCAGCAGTGTTTCATCCCATCTTTCTTGGCACACCTTCTTTAAGCTATGATTCTTTGAGGTTGAGACCTGGAAATCCAAATCCCGACATGGTATTTCCACCTAAGTGACTAGTAGATTTCTTACACGGGTCCCAGTGACAAAGCATATTTTCATGGGAATTGATATGACAATTCTAAATTGATATGCATGTGTGCCTGTCTTTAAATAAGTTTGCTGACAGAAGAGAAGAATAGGAAACTAGATTTATTAATTGTAAGAAGATATCACAAAGCTTTAGTTTTTAATTTTTTGCTATATTCCCATGAATAAAGAATCCTAAATAACAGAAGAAACGGTCCAGACTTGAGTCCTCCATATTTGTAGATTTAATATAAATGCTATAATGCAATTAATTTTTGATCAGGATGGATGGAATTTTAATCTGTCAGGAAGCATGGACTACTGGATAAATTCTGAAAGTGCCATGTGGTCACTTAACTCCCCTCCACAGCATCCTCTCATTTCACACACTCTTTGTGCTTTTTGCTCCTTGGGTCCTTCTTCCTTTTCTGACTTGTAAGGTCTTTCTGAATTTACCCTGTTTCCATAACATACCTGGTACATTATCTGCCCCACCCCATCATCACAGGATTGTTTCTTATCCCACTCACTTCCTCTAGCTGAAGCAAATAATAAAGGATTAAGTAAATCAGGACTTGGAATAAAGTAGAAGATGCTACATGTGTTTTGAAGTAAAAATCAGAGTTCCAGGATTAATTGCTGGAGTTCTGTTGTTGAGTCATAATTTTAAAATATCACCTGTAGGAGAGTAGTCCATGTCAGATGGCTATCCCATGTCAGGAAAGCATCAAAAATTTCACGGAAAATATAATAGCACTTGTCCCTTAATACCTTGTGCAAATGAAGTCTCAGTTCATTTCAGTTCAGTCGCTCAGTCGTGCCGGACAGTTTGCGACCCCAGGAATTGCAGCACCCCAGGTCTCCCTGTCCATCACCAACTCCCGGAGTTTACTCAAACTCATGCCCATTGAGTCGGTGATGTCATCCAGCCATCTCATCCTCTGTCCTCCCCTTCTCCTCCTGCTCCTTATTCCTCCCAGCATCAGGGTCTTTTTCCAATGAGTCAACTCTTCGCATGAGGTGGCCAAAGTATTGGAGTTACAGCTTCAGCATCAGTCCTTCAATGAACACCCAGGACTGATCTCCTTTAGGATGGGCTGGTTGGATTTCCTGGCAGTTCAAGGGACTCTCAAGAGTCTTCTCCAACACCATAGTTCAAAAGCATCAATTTTTCGGCACTCAGCTTTCTTCACAGTCCAACTCTCACATCCATACATGACCACTGGAAAAACCATAGCCTTGATTAGATGGACCTTTGTTGGCAAAGTAATGTCTCTGCTTTTTAATATGCTATATAGACTGGCCATAACTTTCCTTCCAAGGAGTAAGTGTCTTTTAATTTCATGGCTGCAGTCACCATCTGCAGTGATTTTGGAGCCCAGAAAAATAAAGTCTGACACTGTTTCTGCTGTCTCCCCATCTATTTCCCATGAGGTGAAGGGACCAGATGCCATGATCTTAGTTTTCTGAATGTTAAGCTTTAAGCCAACTTTTCCACTCTCCTCTTTCACTTTCATCAAGAGGCATTTCAGTTCCTCTTCACTTTCTGCCATGTGTCATCTGAATATGTGAGGTTATTGATATTTCTCCCAGCAATCTTGATTCCAGCTTGTGCTTCTTCCAGCCCAGCGTTTCTCATGATGCACTCTGCATATAAGTTAAATAAGCAGGGTGACATTATACAGCCTTGACGTACTCCTTTTCCTATTTGGAACCAGTCTGTTGTCCCATGTCTAGTTCTAACTGTTGCTTCCTGCCCTGAATACAGGTTTCTCAAGATGCAGGTCAGGTGGTCTGGTATTCCCATCTCTTTCAGAATTTTCCACAGTTTATTGTGATCCACACAGTTGAAGGCTTTGGCTTAGTCAATAAAGCAGAAATAGATGTTTTTCTGGAACTCTCTTGCTTTTTGATGATCCAGCAGATGTTGGCAATTTGATCTCTGGTTCCTCTGCCTTTTCTAAAACCAGCTTGAACATCTGGAAGGTCTCGGTTCACGTATTGCTGAAGCCTGGCTTGGAGAATTTTGAGCATTACTTTACTAGCGTGTGAGATGAGTGCAGTTGTGCGATAGTTTGAGCATTCTTTGGGACTGCCTTTCTTAGGGATTGGAATGAGAACTGATCTTTTCCAGTCCGATGATCACTGCTGAGTTTTCCAAATTTGCTGGCATATTGAGTGCAGCACTTTCACAGCATCATCTTTCAGGATTTGAAATAGCTCAACTGGAATTCCATCACATCCACTAGCTTTGTTCTTAGTGATGCTTCCTAAGGCGCACTTGACTTCACATTCCAGGATGTCTGGCTCTAGGTGAGTGATCACACCATTGTGATTTTCTGGGTCGTGAAGATTTTTTTTTTTTTCAATTCTTCTGTGTATTCTTGCCAACTCTTCTTAATATCTTCTGCTTCTGTTAGGTCCATACCATTTCTGTCCTTTATTGAGCACATTTTTGCATGAAATTTTCCCTTGGTATCTCTGATTTTCTTGAAGAGATCTCTAGTCTTTTCCATTTTGTTTTTTTCCCCTATTTCTTTGCATTGATCTTATCTCTCCTGGCTATTCTTTGGAACTCTGCATTCATATGGGAATATCTTTCCTTTTCTCCTTTGCTTTTGATTTCTCTTCATTTCACAGCTATTTGTAAGGCTTCCTCAGACAACCATTTTGCCTTTTTGCATTTCTTTTCCATGGGGATGGTCTTGATCCCTTTCTCCTGTCCAATGTCACAAACATGATCCATAGTTCATCAGGCTCTCTGTCTATCAGATCTAGTCCCTTAAATCTATTTCTCACTTCCACTGTATAGGGATTTGATTTAGGTCATACCTGAATGGTCTAGTGGTTTTCCCTTCTTTCTTCAGTTGAAGTATGAATTTGGCAATAAGGAGTTCATGATCTCAGCCACAGTTAGCTCCTGGTCTTGTTTTTGCTGACTATATAGAACTTCTCCATCTTTGGGTGCAAAGAATATAATCAATCTGATTTCAGGGTTGGCCATCTGTTGATGTCCATGTGTAGAGTCTTCTCTTGTGTTGTTGGAAGAGGGTGTTTGCCATGACCAGTGTGTTCTCTTGGCAAAACTGTATTAGCCTTTGCCCTGCTTCATTCTGTACTCCAAGGCCAAATTTGCCTGTTACTCCAGGTGTTTCTTGACTTCCTACTTTTGCATTCCAGTCTCCTATAATGAAAGGACATCTGCTTTTGGTGTTAGTTCTAAAAGGTCTTGTAGGTCTTCATAGAACTGTTCAACTTCATAGAACTTCAAATGAAGTCTAGGCAATTATTAATATCTACCTTTCTGATGAATCACTTCAACACTGTTTCTTTCTGGGGAGTGTTACTAAACATTTAAAATAGGTAGAATACAAGAGAGGGGCACACTCATTGATATAGACTCTCTGCAGGGACCTCATGAGCTAAGCCCCAATTTTCCCTCCAGCTTCAATATCAATGCTACATTCCATCAGGGTAAACAAACTGCCAATCTTTCTCTAAACAAATAAAAGAAAAGAGAAAAATTTCTTTAAGTTCTGGAAACTGTACTTTTAATTTTAAAATTATGGCATATCAAGATCAAATACCGAGAGAGGAAAAGCAGATTTTGGATTAGCATATAGTTTTTTGCATGAAAAACGTTCACACAAAAAAGTTGCTACTCTTTAGTAATCATGACTGTTGCTCTAGTCCTCACACAGTACATGCCTTTATGGATAGATGCTGTGTCTTATCCCAGAACTCATCTTTTGCATTTAGTAAATAAACAGACATTTCACTGCAGTCTGCAAAGGGACTATGTTCTGTCCTAATTTATACAGTTTTCTCTTTCTGAATATGAAGGGAATTGAAAGCACCTACAAATAGAAGCCCAGGAGAAGCACTCCCCTCCCCCCCAAAAAAACCCAAATAAACAAACAAACCAACTAACTGATTGGGGTCATAGAATTTTTACAAACACTTGAGCAAGTCAAACCATAAGTAACTGTGTCTTGGGAAATTGTAATGATGGGAAATGTCCATACCCTGAGGGAAACTGAGATTCAATCCTAAGATTCATGACTTCTCAGGGAAACCTCTTTAAATTCCACTTAAAGTTCAAGGAGGAAAATTTTGCTTCTTTATGTTTTCATTGAGACCATGGTGAAGACAGTGTTTGAGAATCAGTAGGGAAAATTCTTTACCACATCTGCCAGAATTGCAACATCTCTCTTTCTTAGATGTAGAAGTAAGACTTAGAAATTTTATATTTCACATTTTGACCAGCTGTTCAATGGGTTTTTCTCCATAGAGAGAAGGATATTACCATTACCAGAATTTTCAAGAGACTGACACATGTGAGACTTATTATTCACATTTTTGCATATTCACAGGTGATTTTAAATTGTGATGTATTACGTAAAATTATGGGTATTGTGATGCAGGCTACCAAGTTTAAGGCAAGTTGTGGTCTATCACTTAGTTGTGTACATTTGGGCCAGTTTTATAAATGTTTTTGCCCTCAGAATGCTAATTTTTAATTGTGATTGTATGTTCACAAGGCCAAAGGATTTGGAAACCAGTAAAATAATACATGTGTAATTAATTAGATAGGACTTGAAATAATTTAAGTGTTGAATATATAGCAGCTGTTTGAATAGAAACATTTTTGGAGGGTTATGTGTTCCTATTCAAGTCTAATGAAATTAGAGTTATCATTAGTTTTTTATCTTCAAGTTCAATCCAAATAACTATAAAATGCAACATCTGAGTATTTTTGTTAGAGCTAGTCAATAACACTTTATTTACTGTTTCTTGATATGTTATCATTTATCATTATTGTTTCTTAATTTGTTATCATTTAATTATTGTTTCTTTATATGTTATATTTATCGTTCATTTGCCCCTCATCATAGTGTTTTAGATTAAAAAAAAAATGGACTACATAATGCCTATGTAAAACGAAGGTGATTTATTTAGAGAACTATTGATATGTAATACAGTAGTTAATTTCCCACAAAAAGCACTAAAGAATGGCTCAGGAAAGGACATGAAGGGTAACAGTGTCTTACTCAACTGACAGAGCAGAGTCTTCTGATTTTAAATTTGCTCATTTAATTTTCTCTATGTACACTTGATGTCATAAATAGCATTAAATTTCTGCTGCAGAATTGTTCAAGAATCATAAATGGCTGAAGCTTCTAACTGCCTTAGTGTGAGTTGTTGTGGCTTTTTCTTTCTCTTAATATGAACTAAATCATTAAGACAACAGAAGGAAAAAAGGCTCAGGCATCCATCAGGAAGGACACAGGTAGGAACATTGAAAGGTTATTTTTCTAAATTCCCCAAATAGTAAGAGCATATAAGTTGAGACTTTTAGGAAAATCAGCAGAGCAATATTGAGGAGAGAGTAAAAGATCTGAAATCTGAAGAGAACACATTTCTCAGGGTATAAAGGAAATAATATGCTTAAATAGATGAAAAATTACACTATTGTTGTTGGAGTAAATAACAATACTGGATGAAAATGCAGTGGATTCAAGGAATTTAACTTGGAAGGTAATTAGAATGGGAAACCCACTGAAATGTTGTGAAGTAATTAGCTTCCAATTAATAAAAAAATATAATTAGAAAACACTGCATATAATGACATCTTTATTAATTTCTCATATAATTTTGAATATTATATTTATTTTTAATGCTATTATATAAACTATTATATAATAGTTACATCAACTTTAAATTAGACCCAGAAATTTCTATATTATTTTCAGAATGATCAATACTAGAATAATATTGCTGCCAAAATTAATGGGAAGGAAACAGTGAGTAATGGTAAGAGTCAGTAGGCAAAATTTCCAGGGTCCCAGGTCCAAAAGATGGTTCAGAGCCCTCAGTTCACAGTGTGAAGGGCCCTCAGCAATCTTCTGTGCATCTTCAACATCTGAACTTGTCAGGGAAGGGAAGCCCGTGAGATGTTTTCTCAGAAATATGAACAGAACAAGCTGTTTCCAAGAAAAACATATGAAGGGAAAATTGATAGGGAGGGCTAGGCCTACAATTTAGCTATATGTGGATTCTTTACAGCAGGAAAATACTTACAGTGCAAGATTCTATGTTATGTTAGTATGTTGGTTCCACCAGTATAAATTAATGACACTGGATAAGTAAAAAAAAAATCCTCAAACATCATATTTTCCTGAACAAATATTTAGGTAATAAATAATATGATGTTGTACGTTTTAAAATTGATTTTTAATGTTAATTTTTCTTGTTATTATTTCAAAATGCATGTTGAAAATAAAGTCTCTACTATCTTCATACATTATTAATGAATAGGGTTGCTACAATTTTTCATTTAATATGTTGTAAAAATTCTTCACCAAGTATGTCCTCATGTTATTAATTAGTGTTTTATTCATAACATATTTTGTTATTAATTTATAGTAGATTGAGTTGCATAAACATCTTATTCAACATTTTTTATATTTCTGATTTTTTAATAAATGAAATGTTATCTTCCATAAAACTTACATCACTTTATTTAACTCAGAATAATTTTTAGAGTTGGGGTTACTTGTATAAAAAAATGTAGTCACTTTTATGTCTCTAAAAATATTTGCTAAAACATTTCCCAATTAGATAATATGAATGAAGCTGTTTCATTGCAATTTAGAAGACATCGTTTTTTAAAAACCTGACTTAGAAACCTATTTTATTCTCATGATAGATTCTTCAGTGCACTTTGTATGTGTAAACACTATTTAAAAAAATAAAGCTTATATCAATATTCCACATCTTCCTTTTGAATTATACATTACAAAGTAGTTCATAGTAGCTGTCTTATTTGACTCTCACAGGTCAACAGCTTGAACAAATGATGCTCTATTTTATTGGAGAAGACTCAGAAGCTTCGTACTTTCTTCAGTGACACGTGACTATAAATCTGTAGCTTCTAGATTTTTTATATTGTAAACTGAACAATTATTATATTATTTTAATTAACTTTTCATGTTGGAATAATTTTAGATTATTAGAAAAGTTGCCAAGATAATACAGAGTTTCTGTCTACTCCTAAATTATTTTCTCCTAATAATTATCATCTAACATCACTAGTAGTATATTTGTCAAAACTGTGGAATGAACATTGATTTTATTATTCTTAAAGAAGCACAAGATTTTAATCATGTTTCACTAACTTTTCCACTTCTATCCCTTTTCTGTTCTAGGGGTCAATCCAGGACAGCACAGCGTGTTTAATTACCTTTCAAATAATTTCTAACCATAGACCTTGTGATCATTAACTCTGAGGACACTGTCCTCTCCATTGCCTAAGTATTAATAGTAATCTTGGAAATTCCTTTTATCTAAAAAAAAGAACAGTTTGATTTGTTCATATTTAATAAGCATCTGATTCTAAAATAGTATTTCTTAGAAACTTCCCAGATTAGGGAAGTACAGAGCCTAAGAATTACTTGTTAGATTAATACAGAGCCTTGCTCTTTCTCTCCATTGGTTGTATTTGATTTTCTTTGTACAATGACACTACCTGAAAAAGAAGTGGGCTCCTGAGGATCTGGGCTTCCTAGGTGATGCTAATGGATAAGAACCTGCCTGCCAATCCAGGAGACAGAAGAGATGCAGGTTTGATCCTTGGGTCGGGAATATCCCCTGGAGAAGGGCACAGAAATCCGTTCCAGTATTCTTGCCTGGAGAATCCCATGGACAGAGGGGCTTGGCAGGCTACAGCCCATAAGGCCACAAAGAGTCGGACACAACTGAAGCAACTTAGTACCCCACATGCACACATGAAGGTCTGAAGACTATAAAATTGTATTCAGGGTTTATTAAAGACTTAAAAGTGTCACAAATGTAAATGATATCATATCTTCATTGTGGTAACCAGTAAAATTGTTTTATATTTGTGAAAATGTAAAAGGATGAGTAAAGATATTAATAAACCTAGATCATGGTAAAGCAGAAATTAGGAGTAAAAGGATTGTCATTTCTGCTCTGTGTCAAAGGCTCTGGGAGCTTGTTTGCACTTATGGCACTTTCCTCCAGGGCATCTAACTGCATTAATGGTTTTATGAATATCAATATTGCTTTATCTGATTCTTCCAAGAACCTTATCAATAAGTATTGTTACTATACACAGTTACAAAATAGAATCTCGGCTCCTGAGAATTCTAAGTAACTTTTCTCATCACATAATATAACTTAGTACAAGAGCTTTCATTTGAACCTAGGTCTCTATGAATCTGGACTGGATGTCTTTATTTCATTTTATTGTCTCTGAATATATGAATAGTCTTTACTCTTTAATATATAGTCATTAACTGATCCAATGATCTTATAAGGTTTGTTTCATGTTCTTGTTTGCTTGATGACATAGCTGAATATGGAGTTCAGAATACAGGCGCTGTTTAGGGATGTCTAGAACACTGGAAACAATTTGTTTTAAAGTAAAAAACATGTTGTATATACATCTGTATATTTGCTACTTTTATTCATATTTTCAATCATTTTTGTTAGCAGTCAGTGTCATTCATAAATATCAACTCATTTTTAATTCTTTCAGAAAGCTCAATTCTTTTATTTCCGTATTTAACAAGCATAGATAGTATATATGCGCGCGCGCGCACACACACACACACACACACACACACACATACACACACACACACTCACTTGCCACTTGACTGATGAATTTCTCATATGTACAAGGAAGGACACAATCATATTTCCCTGGTTGTTTAGCAGTAAAGAATCCACCTGCCAATTCAGGATAAATGGGTTCAATCCCTGTGTAGGAAAGATCCCCTTGAGAAGGAAATGACAACCCATTCCAGGGTTCTTGTCTGGGAAATCCTATGAACAGAGGAGCCTGACAGGCTAGTCAGACATGACTGAAAGACTAAACAACAGCAAAGGACAGTCATTCTTCAAAGCTGTGTCTTGCTATAAGAAATGAAGTCAAAAGTTGGAGTAATATCTGGATGACTAATGGAAAAACTTTCTGTGGATAAGCTGCTTGGCTTTTTAAGTAAGAGAAGAGTCACTAAAATCAGTAAGGGCATTTTATCATAAGTAGCAATTTCACATTTTCCAATTTGACCCTCATTATAATTGTGTGAAACGGGTAGGGAAGTTATATGTGAATTTCCCTACATTACAGTAAGTCATATACATTTGAAACAGACACACACTCATGAGTACTGCTTGATCTGATTGGGCCACCTTTAATAAATAGTTAGCAACTAATAAAGCCTCAGGCTTTGTCTATAGTCAGCATTCTGTTTCTATTCCTTACCTATGTGGTTCCTGTCAGTTTGTATCTGTAAATAATCCGGCCATTACCTTCTAATTCTATATCATTGGCTCTGTGTCCTTCATCAAGAATATCAGTCAAACATGAACACAGGAATCAGGTTATAACCTCTACAGTGAACGGAGACTTTAGAGAAGCCCCTCCTGCTCTGAAACTCTTGCTAGAAAAAATTTTTGCTTCTTTCCCTGTAGAGTCAGTCACTTGCATGCTGGAGTCAGAGGTTCTGTGTTAAAACTCCAGAGCCAGCATCTGTTATTTCTTTTAATTTTATCTCTTTAAGCATGGGCTTTCTACCAGTAAAACTGGGTAATAAGATCTGATGTGGACTGTTTCCTAGCCACTTAATTCTGAACAACTACTTCCTTGCATTATTTAACTTGGTCATCATAATAGTACATATTAGTAGGTATTACTTATTTTTGTCAGCTTCTATTCTTGTTTTTAAATAATGAGTGTTAAGAAAGCCAACTTAACACATGGATATTTATTATGTATTAGTCTACAGCAAGGTGTGTACCCAACTATCTCTCTCTCTCTTTTTTTTTGAAGAATGAATTAGTTGATTTTAAAGTTTCATTTTTTTTTTTTTAATTTTAAAGAAATAACTAGGAGTATAGCCATGATCCAAGCACGTCTTCAGTTTTGTCTTATTTCTCCTTCTATCTGTAGATAAGGAAGTCACCTGATCATGGATGGCATGCAACGCCCCCCCCCCCCACCCATGCACATGGCATACATGGCCAATAAACTGCTCTTTTCCTTTCCTCAGAACATGGATGTGGCTTCAGAATTCTTGTCACAATTCACTCCAGGAAACCACTACTATTAACATATGACCAGAGTTGGCAGTTGAGACAACAACTATTTCATATCCCCACCCCAGGTGGATCCCTACCCTTCTCCTACATTGAAGCTCTATCTTAAAACATTTAGCAATTTATCTAAACCTCAATTCTTCCTGGTACCCCCTACCACCTTCAACAAATTTCTAGCTTTGTGTTCTTAATGTAAAAGCAAGCACAGAATATAAGTCAATTTTTCACATGGATGCACCAATTTGTTGATGACTATGATGACTCCCCAAACTGGTCTGAGGCACAATTGTCTCTCTTCTAATTGTAGATCCTACATGCTCACTGAGGTGCCTTTCGCCTTTTCCTTGGAAATTATGCAAAAACCAAAGCTTTGTAAATGAGTTTGTCCTCCTGGGGTTTTCACAGAATCCAACCATGCAGAAAATAATATTTGTTGCATTTTTGTTCATTCACATTGCAACTGTCAGGGGCAACTTGTTAACTGTGGTGACCATCAGTAACAGCCCAGTACTCCAGGGCTCCCCCATGTACTTCTTCCTGGCTTTTTTGTCCTGCCTGGATGCGTGCTTCTCCTCCGTCATTGTCCCAAAGGTGATTGTGGACTCTCTCCTTTGGAGGAAAACCATTTCCTTCTAAGGCTGCATGACTCAGCTCTTTGCTGAACACTTCTTTGCTGGGGTGGAGGTGATTGTCATCAGTGCCATGGCCTATGACTGCTATGTGGCCATCTGCAAGCCCTAGAACTATTCTTCTATCATGAACCATAGACTCTGCATCCTTCTGATGGCGGTAGCCTGGACAGGGTGCATTCTGTGATACAGATTCTCTTCATTTTCCAGCTGTGTTTCTGTGGCCCCAACATCATCAATCACTTCATGTGTGACTTGTACACACTGCCAGAGCTTGCCTGCACTGACACTCACATTTTTGGCCTTTTGGTGGTCACCAACAGCGGGTTTTTCTGCATCATAATTTTCTTCTTGTTGCTTGTCTCCTATGGGGTCATCCTGCTGTCTGAGAACCCATAGCTTTGAAGGGCACCAGAAAGCCCTCTCCAACTGTGGATCTGACATTGCTGTTGTGGTTTTGCTCTTTGTCCCATGCATATTTATGTATGAAAGGTTGTTGCTAAATGATAAGATGCCAGGATTCTTGGCCTCCGAGGAGGTGAATTCAATCCGGGGCCAGAGACGAGGCTGGATCGCTCATAGCTTTTGTGTAATAAAGTTTTATTAAAGTATAAAGGAGATAGAGGAAGCTTCTGACATAGGCATCAGAAGGGGGCAGAAAGAGTGCCCCCTGCTAGTCTTCAGCTGGATGTTATATAGCCACTAGCAGTCCGTTAATGAAAAGAAAAGAATGTCTTAAAACTCAGAATGTCACCAGATAATTCATCCCAGGCCATAAAATGATTGACTTGAATCTTGTAGAAGGGCAGATTACCACACAAATAGTTTCATTTACATAGATTGGGGAACAATATTTGAGTATAGCATACTGGTTTGTCAAGTAGGTTCTGAGCCTTTTGGCGATTGAAGCCAGAGTCTGGGGTACATTAACATAGCTTAAGACAAATATTTCCATAAGAAAAAATGGATTGGTTAACTGAAGGTTTGAGAATAGTTAGCTTCAGGTGAAACCAGGTGTCATGGTAACACAGCATTTTAAGAGAAACCTCCTTTTAAATTTGTATAGAGAAGGAAATAAAATATCACCAGTTTGTTTCCTCCTTCAGCTTAAAAGAGATAAGAATGTCTGGCATTTGCAGCTTATTTCCTCCCATTGGAGACCCCTGGCCTTCCTGGCTGTTACCCTCTCATTTATGTATGACCTCCATATTTTTTCTCCTTTGACAAAATGGTAGCCGTATTTTACACCATCCTAACTCCCTTTTTCAATTCTTTGATTTACATGTTCAGAAATGAGGAAGTGAAAAATGCCACGAGGAAAGTGTGGAATAGGATAATGGTGGTTTCTAATGAAAAATAAAACACTTAAAGTTGAATAAAAAATTCAAATTTTCTAATCAGACAAAAATTTTATACGAATGAGCATTGTTTGACAGGGGTTGACTGTGTGGATCACAATAAACTGGAAAATTCTGAAAGAGATGGGAATACCACATCACCTGACCTGCCTCTTGAGAAACCTGTATGCAGGTCAGGAAGCAACAGTTAGAACTGGACATGGAAAAACAGACTGGCTAAATAGGAAAAGGAGTACATCAAGGCTGTATATTGTCACCCTGCTTATTTAACTTATATGCAGAGTACATCATGAGAAACGCTGGGCTGGAGGAAGCACAAACTGGAATCAAGATTGCCGGGAGAAATGTCAATAACCTCAGACATGCAGAAAACACCACCCTTATGGCAGAAAGTGAAGAACTAAAGGGCCTCTTGATGAAAGTGAAAGAGGAGAGTGAAAAAGTTGGCTTAAAGCTTAACATTCAGAAAACTAAGATCATGGCATCTGGTCCCATCACTTCAAGGCAGGTAGATGGGGAAACAGTGGAAACAGTGGCTGACATTTGTTTTCTGGGCTCCAAAATCACTGCAGATGGTGACTGCAGCCATGAAATTAAAAGACGCTTACTCCTTGGAAGAAAGGAAGTTATGACCAACCTAGCATATTAAAAAGCAGAGACATCACTTTTTCAACAAAGGTCTGTCTAGTCAAGGCTATGGTTTTTCCAGTGGTCATGTATGGATGTGAGAGTTGGACTATAAAGAAAACTGAATGCCGAAGAATTGATGCTTTTGACCTGTGGTGTTGAAGACTCTTCAGACTGCAAGGAGGTCCAACCAGCCCATCCTAAAGGAGATCAGTCCTGGGTGTTCACTGGGAGGACTGATGCTGAAGCTGAAACACCAATACTTTGGCCACCTGATGCGAAGAGCTGACTTATTTGAAAAGACCCTGATGCTGGGAAAGATTGAGGGCAGGAGGAGAAGGGGACGACAGAGGATGAGATGGTTGGATGGCATCACTGACTCCGTAGACATGGGTTTGGGTAAACCCCAGGAGTTGATGATGGACAGGGAGCCCTGGCATGCTGTGATTCATGGGGTCACAAAGAGTTGGACACGACTGAGTGACTGAACTGAACTAAACTGAAAGTAAAGTAATATTATAAAAAATAGCATAAGTTCCAGGAAATAATTTAGTTTTCATTCTAAGATCACATATGAACTCTTATGAACACTTATGAACTCTAACAAATCACTTATGATTTGGCAATTCACTATCAAATGAAAGTTAAGAAGAGTTGAATTTTATGCTTACTTAGAATTCAAAAGTCAAAAAAGAATGAAAAAAATTACTCTCACTTCTTGCTACTCATTTGATATTTTGGAAAATATTTCTGGACAGAAGACAAAATTGTCTTAGAGATTAGTTTTTACATATATATATATGTATGTATCAATGAACTTTTTGCCCAACCTAATGTATCTGCTGTACAACTGAAAAAAACAAAACATTGTAAATTAACTCTATTTAAGAAATTAATAAATAAACAATAGAATGAAAAACATTAACATATTAATGTTTCAAATTTGCCAAAGAACTGTAATTATTGCTGACATTAGTCCTTGGATATTGATGATAACCATAATTCACACTTTGAAAGTGACAGTAGTGTTGCTCAGTCATGTCCAGTCTTTTGTGACCCCATGGACTGTAGCCTACCAGGCTTTTCCAGGCAAGTGTACTGGAGTGGCTTGCCATTTCCTTCTCTAAGAGATCTTCCCAACCTAAGGATCGAACCCTGCTCTCCTTCTTTGCAGGCAGGAGCTTTACCATCTCAGCCACCAGGGAAATCAGCTCACACGTTGATATAACACAAACAAGAGTAGTTAACTGCACATATTTCATCTATGGACTTTCAACTGCCTTCAAAGACTTCCAGGCCTCTGGCAGAGATGGACTTGAGGAAAATTTATGGGGAAGAGAACAGAATTGCCTCAAATCAAGTCATATGAGTTGAAGTTTAATCAATTGTCCCCAAGGCTTGATTTTGCCCTTGGACTGTTTGAGCTAGGTAGCTCCTTGCATATCACTTGAGACTGGTTTGAATGAAATAGTTTCCTTGGAGCTCCTGAGGCTTAAAGCCTACCTTAAGGAGTTGCAAACTCTTGTGTGTATTTCTATAAATATCCAGTACAGTGAAAATAAAACACTTAGCCTCACTTTTCACACACACACACACACACACACACAGAGGAGAGAGAGAGAGAGAGACAGATACAGTGGAAAGGAAGCTGGCTGCAGAGGCATTTATGTCTCAGAGTTTAGGAATAATTTACTCCAATTAAGTTTCCAAGAACCAAATTAAGAAATTCACTTCATTTTCAGAGCCTTCTCCCTGCTCCTATATAGACCTTGCTGTTCTGGCCAGTGTTTCCAGGAAGGAGCTGTGTGAATTATGGCTACATGAAGAATTCCCTTTCTCCATAAACTCTTTACATCCCATCATCACTTGTGATAGAAGGCAATGACAAATCTCAATGAAGTATAGTTTGTGTGTTTTATTCAAGCTTCACAAAATTCACCTTCTAAGTAATGAAAGTTGAAGATATGAAAATCACACTCTAATGGAAGCCATCTGTTTGGTTGTAAGAAAAGAGGTAGGTTTCTCAATCGGCCTGAAATGTTTTCTTCTGTGCTGTGCTTAGTCGCTCAGTCGTGTCTGACTCTCTGTGACCCCGTGGACTGTAGCCTGCCAGGCTCCTCTGTCCATGAGGTTCTCCAGCAACAATACTGGAGTGGGTTGCACTCTATCAAGGGATCTGAACCCAGATCTCCAGTACTGCAGGCGGATTCTTTACCATCTGAGCCGTAAACACTGATCTCTTGGAATCTATACTCAGTGTGTCTTCTAACAAATGACAGCGCTCCTGGTGAGTTTTTCTACCAATGAAGAATTATGGTGGTTCAGGCTTCCTAGGCCTTCCCTGGACTCAGCACATAGTCGAAGTCCCTCTCAAATGCATCTCTGCTCACAGAGGATGCAACACAGGGAATGAAGGCCAGCTTGGCAGAAGTTTATCTCTCGGGGAGCTCCTGGTTCAAAGTCTATGGTCAGTGCTGATCTTTCTGGGACAGAGTATGAAATTGGGCTCCACTTTCTACACACCTGGGTTTTCAAGATCCTTGACAATCCTTGCAACAACACACAACAACAGCCTCTCTTTAATTGGGGTAACTGATGGTGTCGTTGTTCAGGAAGAAAGAAGCTGAACTGTGGGATGAAATCTCAGGTAAAACGACTTTCTCTAAGATGTTTGCTCTCCTTCCCACTCTATATCTTTCTGTATCCCATCCCCGACTCTTCTTTCCCTGGTACCTGCTCACTCCTCTGTCCTGTTTTGATTACATTAGTCTGCTTCTTTCCTCCTCTTAACTATTATCCAGTTAGATCTTAATTTTTTTGCTTTAATATTAGCTTAACGCACTTAGTTTTGGAATCAGGACAGAAATTTAAGATAACAATTGCAATTCTTCTCTCATGATTCATGATTTCTCTTTTCTAAGATGCAATCTCTGTGATGATTAGAATTTGATATTTTACATGAGATGTAGGGTGAATGCTGAGAGAGAGGCTATGCAGTAACATCCCTTTCTAGTTCTATCCTAAGTGTCTTAATTAAAACACTGTATCACAGGTCATGTTTTGTAACTAGAAATGGATGAATCACATGGCTGTCAAGTTACCTTGCAAAAAAAAAAATGTGTATGTCAAATGAAATAGCACAAGAAAAAATGTATTTGAATGATAAGCTTATGGAAAAAGAATAATATTTAATCTTGAATTGCCTTAGTCAATCATACACACACACACACACATATAATATATGGAACATAGGAGGTAGAGGCAGATTGTTATTTAACAAGAAGAATGGAAAAATTTTGGCACCAAATATATTTGAATCGGTTAACAATTTAGTAGGTAAAAATAAAATGTAAGCATTCAGGAAGAAAAAAGACCTTCTACTACCGTGATGCCCTCCCAAATCAAAGAGGCAGGGTGGTCCAGAAAAGTTTAGAGATGATAGCTGATTTCAATAATAAAATCCTCAGGTAATATTGATTTAAACTAACAAGCACATCCTGTCAATGATGCTTTTCTGTTTTTATGCCCCGAAACCTTCTCTTTGCATACTTAAAATAAAATAGAATTAGTTGAACTGGATGTCATGGTTGTCTGTTACCTACCCAAAATTTGTCTCTTAAAACCTTTGGATTTAAGGAGAGTGCAGTTTTTAATGATGGGAGCATCTATTTTCCCTGAAGCAATGAATGTTCCCTTTCTAAAAATATTTAATCACTCTTCTCTCCTAACTCCTCACAGCAAAGGACTCCCTCTCTTTTGCTTTTATCCCCTACTGGAAACCTAATGTACTAAAGTTAAATAATCATTGATTTATTTTATTTTTTTAATAATCAGCAGAGAAAATTGCAACTTCCAATCAGAGTTTGTAATTATTGTGATATTTCTAGTTTCTCATAGTGAACTAATATTATTTTAGCTCAACTGCACAGAAAATCAATTTTATTTAGATGTGTAACTTTACTAGAATTAAATAGTTTGATTTACTGATATTGATATCTTTACCTTACTTAGGGAAACCCTTTATAAACTTTTTGAATATTTCATTTTCAGAGAACTTTGTTGGAAATTGCAGTTTAACTAAATTAAACCATAACTTCACTTATTTCCCATGTTTAAACCTTTAATGACCAATCAACTTATTTTCTAGGATCTTTCCGATATCGAGTTAAAGTTCACTTGGTATTATTGCAGAGTTGTGTGTATAGTTTTTCAATGATTAAGAATCTTACATAGAGAAATGGTATCCCTCCAGCATCGTTGTGAGGAGGTTGAGGACATCTTTTTGTGCTCTGTAAGTTGATTCCAGATGTGAGCAGGTTCTCAGTACACATTTGATGACTGAGTTGATGGTGTTATTCAGTTCAGTTCAGTTCAGTTCAGTTCAGTTCAGTTCAGTTGCTCAGTTGTGTCTGACCCTTTGTGACCCCATGAATCACAGCACGCCAGGCCTTCCTGTACATCACAAACTCCCGGAGTTTACTCAAACTCATGCCCATGGAGTCGGTGATGCCATCCAGCCATCTCATCCTCTGTTGTCCCCTTCTCCTCCTGCCCCCAGTCCCTCGCAGCATCAGGGTCTTTTCCAATGAATCAACTCTTCTCATGAGGTGGCCAAAGTATTGGAGTTTCAGCTTCAGCATCAGTCCTTCCAATGAACACCCAGGACTGATCTCCTTTAGCATGGACTGGTTGAATCTCCTGGCAACCCAAGGGACTCTCAAGAGTCTTCTCCAACACCATAGTTCAAAAGCATCAATTTTTCAGTGTTCAGCTTTCTTCACAGTCCAACTCTCACATCCGTACATGACCACTGGAAAAACCATAGCCTTGATTAGATGGACCATTCTTGGCAAAGTAATGTCTCTGCTTTTTAATATGCTATCTAGGTTGGTCATAACTTTCCTTCCAAGGAGTAAGCGTCTTTTAATTTCATGGCTGCAATCACCATCTGGAGTGATTTTATTGAATCACTAAAGAATCGATGATTAATCAGAAGGAGGAAGTGTACATCAAAATTCATGTTAAAATGTGCTTCATTTGACATTAAATTTTAAAGGCATGATTGACTAAAATGGAAACAGGAGTGTAAAATTGATAGAGTTTATTGCATAATGTTGAAAAAAAAAATAGCTCCAAGCTTAAAGATATCAAAAATTAAACAGACATAACATACAAACTTCAAAACAAATGAAATATAATAAATTAAAATATACAAAAATGTTATACTCTATTGCTAATCAAAATATATATTTCATAATTTTAATTCTGTTAACCAAGCAAATATAATAATGCCTCAAGTTAATTTTTTATTTATAATTTGTGCCATATTGCTATAGTTTTAGAAACAATGGAAAATGACCTAATTTGTACATAAAAGTATTTCACATATATGTGTGTGTGTGTGTGTATACATACAGTATATATAGATATATATCTGAAAACCCAGCAGAATGTGTAAGGAACTAACTTTTCCTTCTGGTTTATGGGCTCCCCTGGTGTCTCAGATGGTAAAGAATCTGCCTGCAATGCAGGAGACCTGGGTTTGATCCCTGGGTTGGAAAGATACCCTGGAGAAGGGAATGGCAGCCCACTTGCCTGGTGAATCCCATGGACAGAAGAGCGTGGTTGGGTTCATGGGGCCACAAAGGGTCTGGCAGGACTGAGTGGCTAACACCAGCATGGGGTTTGTTAAGTATGAATTTTTGAAGGGCACTTTTCTCACCCTGTAATACATTTCAAGCTTTGGAAATTTTATTATGCAGATATACCCATACAATAATTAATTTTCTAAGAAATATTGAAGCAACCAAATTGAAAGATTATTTGAGAATAGTGTCAATAATTATGGGCTTCCCTGGTGGCTCAGTGGTAGAATATGCTTGCAATGCAGGAGATGTAGGCTCGATTCCTGGGTCAGAAAGATCCCCCCGAGAAGGAAGTGGCCACCCATTCCAGTATTCTTACCTGAAAAATTCCATGGACAGAGGTGCCTGGTGGGCTACAGTCCATGTGACTTAAAATAGTGATATTTATATTAGCAATCCCCTTGGTATACCTTTGATTAAACTATTAAAATAAGCACAAGCTATATGAGAAGAGTTTATTAAAAATGTTTTAATTAAGATGAAAATTTGGAAAAACAAAAAATAAATGGTAGAATTTATACTTTAAGATTCTGATATGTTAATTTTGAGCTCCCCTGGTGGTCAGCTGGTAAAGAACCTGTCTGCAATGAAGGAGACCTGGGTTTGATATCTGGGTTGGGAAGATCCCCTAGAGGAAGGAATGGCAACACACTCCAGTATGCTTGCATGGAGAACACTATGGACAGAGGAGCTTGGTGGAGTCCACGGTGTCACAAAGAGTCAAGCATTACTGAGTGACTAACATGTCTATTTATAATTGCTAAGTAGATAGTTACACTACAAATACAGTTTAGCTAACAGAGAAAAGGCTTTTAAACTAATAAAGGAAAATCAGAAAGTATGATTGAAATTTTATAGATATATGTACATAAGGAAAAAGTAAAGGAGAGCAAGGAGATATACTTTTATGTTGAATTTCTGAAATAAATTTTTAAACTTACATTATAAAGAGATAAAAATGGAAAGAATGCAATCTTCTAGGTGACAGTGGTAGGGTAATCAGATGTGAAAGAGGATAGTACACAAGTTATAGAAATATAGAGAGTGAAATAACAGGTTGAGTCCACAGGATGTGAAATTTACTAGCATACATCTAACAAATGTAATGGTTTATATCAAATATATAGTAATTTTCCAAAATATTGCTAGCCTCAATGATTTGCTTAAATATCTCATGCTCCCTAACTGGCAATGAAGGTAAAGCTATAGCTGCAATGAACCTAAGGAGGGAAAAATAAGCTTCTTTCTTAAGTATAACCCAACAAAAATACTGAAGAGATCAGGAATAATGACTAGAAACTGTTGTCCAAATCAAGAAGTATATTCATTCAGCAGAGAATCTCCAAATATATTATTTCTAAGTTATGTAAGGATATTATTATTCAGTAATTGATGTGCATACAAATTATATGCACATATATGTATCATATACATATGCTTAATAATGTATCTGTTAGATTCTCTGTCATATAAAGAAAGAGCGTCAATACATTAAAATAATCTGATTAAGATCATAAAGCAAATTCACTAGTTTTCAGACCATGGTAGTGTGCACAATCACTTGAGAGCTTTCCCCTGATCCCCGCCCCCTCCCCCCCCCAAAAAAAACTGGCAACCCATAAGAAGACCTTGAATCAATGCCAGTGTTTAAAGCATGTCAACATTTAAAAAAATTCCTGAATGATTATAGTGTATGAAAACTTTGAGAAACACTAAGTTATACGTTTGATGAAATTAGAACTCTAAAAATTGCAATTCTGCATCCAAATACACTGCAACTGCCAAGTCACCATTTCTCCAACTTTTTCTTTTTTTTTTTTTTTGCAGATGAACCACTTCTCAGTTGTATCTGTTCTATATTCACCGTAACCATGAAGGTGAACAGCAGTATGAATGAGTTCATTCAGCTTGGGTTAACACAGAATCTACTAAAGGAGAAAGTAGTATCTGTTACCTTCTTAGTTCTATGCCTTGGGACTCTGTTGGCAAACTTTCTAATTGTGATGACCATACGATATAGCCAGACACTTCAGAGCCCCATATACTTCTTTTTCTACTTATCCTTTGCTGATGCCTGTTTTTCAACAACCCACTGCCCCTAAGTTGATTGTAGATTCTGTATCTGAGAAGAAAGCCATCTCCTTCAATGAGTGCATGACCCAGATCTTTGCATTTCACTTCTTTGGGTGCATGGAGATCTTGGTACTTGTCCTCATGTCCTTTGATTGCTGTGGCCATTTGCAAGTCCCTGCGATACACAGCCATAATAAGCCAGAGTGTCCGTGTCACACTGGTGAAACTGGCCTGGATGGGGTCTTGTATCCATTCTTCAGCACAGATTCTCTTGGGTTTGAAAGCACCCTTCTGTGGCCCCAGTGTTATTGGTCACTATTTTTGTGATATGCAGCCGTTGTTGAAACTAGCTTGTGTGGATACTTATGTCATCAACCTACTCATAGTGTTTAACAGTGGGACCATATGCATGGTGAGTTTCCTGTTGCTGCTTATCTCTTATGTTTTCATCTTATGTTCTTTGAGTAACTGTAGCAGGAAGGAGGAAAGCCCTTTTCACATGCACTTCCCACATTATTGTTATTGTCTTATTCTTTGCTCTGTGTATAAACATATATGTTCACCCTCTAACTGTATTTCCAGTGGACAAGATGGTGGCTGTGTTTTACACTATTGTGACACCCTTGCTTAACCCCCTGATTTACATTCTGAGGAATGCAGAAGTCAAACAGGCCATGAAAAAGTTATGGTGCAACAAAGTCTGACTCGAGATGGCAAAGAGCAGAGGATGCCAACTGCTAATTTTGTTAGAGTTTAAGTATAATTGGATTGATGGAAAACAAAAAATGTTCTCATTCTATTGTGGACAGTATAAATGTGTTCCAGTCCGGCATTTAGGGGAACAGGAAGAATGAGCACTCAGCAAAATCTGTATTATTTTAACCAATGTCGCAGAGAAAGAAACTGAAATCCCATCATCTTTGTGGGGGCACAAACCCACTCCTCACTTCTGCTCTCTGCTATGATGTTTCTGCTTGTGAGCCACATCCTGTTCTTTCTATAGGTTTACCTTCTGGTTTTGTGCATCATTTTTTGTTTGTTTGTTTATGTTTCTTATTTAAGTTTAATAGTTTGTCCCCGATTTCCATCATCCATTTTGTTGGTAAACCAGTCCTGCAATGACTGTGTCTATATCTTATACTTTCTGACTTAAAAGTCAATAGCATAATGTCACACCCAGAAACCTATGGTCCCCAAGGAGCATAAATATCAACTAGTTAAGCCTCTATTTGGTGCTTGTCTCCTCTCTTTAATGCTCTTAAAAATTAGCTTTTCCTTTGCCTGACTATGTACAGGGAAATAAAGCCTCACTTCCTATTCAAATCAGATAATTCTATTCATAACAAAGATATTCACTGTATTGACACATAATTTCTCTCTATATACATTAATATGTTTTGTTCATCATGCTGATTATCATTTTCATATTTCTTAGCTTTTTATACATTTCTGCTTTTGTATTTTAAGTTCATGGACACTTCCCATGGTTACTGCTGAATGGATGACCATTTTATAAAGCTGTTAGAGTTATATTATAAAAAGTAACATCTCATGGATGAGATCATATATGAAAAAGGCAATAATTGGTAAATAAAATAGAACTAATGTCATAATGTGTGTGTGTGTGCGCTCAGTTGCTCAGTCCTGTCTGACTGTTTCGAGACCCCATGGACTGCACCCTGCCAGGCTCTTCTGTCCATGTGATTCTCCAGGCAAGAATACTGGTGTGAGTTGCCATTTCCTTATCTAGGAGACGTTCTTGACCCAGTGATGAAATCTGCATTTCTTGCATCTCCTGTATTGGCAGGCAGATTCTGTGACACATGGGAAGCTCATATTTTCCATGTACCTCACTAAATTTACATTTTTGTTTGAGTATTGTTAACTAATGAGTATTAACAGTAGGAGCCAGCCCACAAGGGAACAGACGTTGAGTCTATCTCTGAGAATAAATATAATCAAAACTATTTTGCTATAGTTGAAACTCTAATACTTTGGCCACCTGATGGGAAGAACTGAATCATTAGAAAAAACCCTGATGCTGGGAAAGATTGAAGGCAGGAAAAGAAGGGGATGACAAAGGATGAGATGGTTGGGTGGCATCACACACTCAATGGCCATGAGTTTGAGCAAGCTCCGGGAGTTGGTGATGGACAGGGAAGACTGGCATGCTGCAGTCCATGGTGTCACAAAGAGTCGGGCACAACTGACTGACTGTACTGACTGATTTCCCTATAGATCTGAAAACTGAACTGTAAACTGTGGCAGATGAACTCATATGATGCCACTTTGAGATGTTTTGCATGAGCATGTCTCTCTGGGAATCTCAGCACTCATTGACCTTCAGATTCTGACAATCAAAGTGTGTAAGATCTGATTATATTCTCTTCTGTTAACAACTTTTTATGGTTAAAGATAGTAACTGGTCTTCTTGCTGTGATCATTTCTAAGGATCTTTGCAAGCCTGTTTTCTGTCTCTCAGTTATTCTTCCTCTGGATATATTCATAGATAATCCCTTAAATACTTTTGTTTATTGTTAAAATGTATCCTTGCAATACTGACTTTTCAGACTACTTCATAAAATTGCAATGTCCATCCAGTAACCTTCTGTATCTCCTATTCCTCTATCTCTGCTTAAATTTTCTCCTTAGCACTTATCATTCTATAACCTGTCATACAGTTTATTCATTTTATTTTCTGCTTATGATGGTAAGAATTTTTGTCTTAAGAATAATATTACATCTTCAGTGCCTAGAATAGCACCTGGCATAGTCTAAATGGTCAAGTGTCTGTTGAGCTAATAAATAAATAATTGCAGAAACATATAACCACCAGAGGCTAGAGAGGAGCATGGAATGGATTGTCTGTCTTACTTAAGAAGGAACCATATTATAAAACCAAATAATAAAGAGCAGAAGGAAAAATAAAGAATATAATTATGAAGAGAAGACACACAGAAAGCCATAATCTGGTCCTTTGACTAGAAGATCAAAATTAATATTCCCTTTTCATGTGGTGGCATTTACATGAGTGTATGTATTTGTCATAAGTTATTTACTGTATGTTTAAAATAGTGCAGTCTATTGTATGTAAATCATACTTTATAAAGTTCTTTTAAATATAAAAGTATGTAAAAACATTTTTCTTTCTATTTTTCTCTTCTTCCTTCCTTTTTCTAGTGACTGATTTCAAAATGTTATAGGAATTATAGAAATTTAAATTAGCTTTCATTGTCATTAGTTATATTTCACTGGTGTTATCAGGATTTATATAATAATTAATATATCAAACAGTAACAGTTTCTAGAATATGAAACTAGGAGAAGTTAATAAACTTGCTTAAAGCCACAGAAACATAAGTCATGAAGCTAGAATTCTATTAGATAAGATCTATCTGAACCTTTACCTACTCTCAGAGCTTCTTCTGTCATTGGTAAAGATTTGACTTAAAGGACAGAGTCTTTGGTAACTTTTTGTAGTCTATACCTCCATGTGACTTTGAAAGTGTGTTTTTTCCTTGGAGTAGGGTGCATGACTGGAGCTACTGGTAACTGAAACGGAAGGTGTCCTACTCATTAAGACAGAATAGGATGATTTATGTCAGAGAGTGTTTAAATCATCCTATTCTGTCTTAATGAATGGGACACCTTCCATTTCAGTTACCAATAGCTCCACTCATGAACCCTATTCCAAGATCCTCTATGACCCACCTTCCAGAATATTGGAAGTAAAAGCAAAAATAAACAAATGAAACCTAATTAAACTTAAAGCTTTTGCATAACAAAAGAAACTATAAGCAAGGTGAAAAGATAGCATTCAGAATGGGAGAAAATAATAACAAATGAAGCAACAGACAAAGGATTAATCTCAAAAATAAACAAGCAACTCCTGAAACTCAATTCCAGAAAAATAAATGACCCAATTGAAAAACGGGCCAAAGAACTAAACAGACATTTCTCCAAAGAAGACATACAGATGGCTAACAAACACATGAAAATATGCTCAACATCGCTCATTATCAGAGAAATGCAAATCAAAACCACAATGAAGCACCATTACACTCCAGTCAGGATGGCTGCTATCCAAAAGTCTACAAGCAATAAATGCTGGAGAGGGTGTGGAGAAAAGGGAATCTTCTTACACTGTTGGTGGGAATGCAAACTAGTACAGCCGCTATGGAAAACAGTGTGGAGATTCCTTAAAAAACTGGAAATAGAACTGCCATATGACCCAGCAATCCCACTCCTGAGCATAGAGGAAACCAGACCTGAAAGAGACACGTGCACCCCAATGTTCATCACAGCACTGTTTATAATAGCCAGGACATGGAAACAACCTAGATGCCCATCAGCAGACGAATGGATAAGGAAGCTCTGGTACATATACACCATGGAATATTACTCAGCCGTTAAAAAGAATTCATTTGAATCCGTTCTAATGAGATCGATGAAACTGGAGCCCACTATACAGAGTGAAGTAAGCCAGAAAGATAAAGACCAATACAGTATACTCACGCATATATATGGAATTTAGAAAGATGGTAACGATAACCCTATATGCAAAAGAGAAAAAGAGACACAGATGTATAGAACAGACTCTTGGACTCTGTGGGAGAAGGCAAGGGTGGGATGTTCTGAGAGAATAGCACTGAAACAAGTATATTATCAAGGGTGAAACAGATCGCCAGCCCAGGTTGGATGCATGAGACAAGTGCTCAGGGCTGGTGCACTGAGAAGACCCAGAGATATGGGATGGGGAGGGAGGCGGGAGGGGGGATTGGAATGGGGAATACATGTAAGTCCATGGCTGATTCATGTCAATGTATGGCAGAAACCACTACAATATATTGTAAAGTAATTAGCCTCCAACTAATAAAAATAAATGAAAAAAAAAATAGGATGAGAGGAGGGCTCTTTGGGCAGAATCTCCCATTTAACAATCTTGTCTGGGATTAATTGGCCTCATGGTTTGCTGTGATTCTGGATTATCTGAACTAAATAGCTCATTTAGCAAATCCTTCAGGGTTGGGTGGGAAGCGTGAAGACATTTTTCCTTCAAAGCCTCGGCAAAAAACTTTTCATGAAATACCTATAAATATCTGTTGCAGGAAGAGGGAATATTTAATTCACATGCTCTGCTAGGGAATGATTTGGGGTAATTGATCTGGCTATTTAGAGATAGCTTTATCACAGACTAGTGAGAATATTTCCTATTTATTTTATAAATTTATAAGAGCAGAGTAAGAATCTTTCTGCCAGTATTACAGACCATTTTGAAGAGTCTAACTCAGGCCTTATAGGAAGGGTTGGTGTCTATGGAGTATCTTCTCTCCTCATAGGTCCTGCGACAGAAAGAAGAGTGGATCTATTTGGAGTACAATGTACATGTTGCAAATACTGAGCATGATTCATCTTCATAGTAAATCAGAATTGAAGGAGCAAGAGCTCATAGCTCTTTTTTTTTTTTTTTTTCCTCCCACAAAGAAAAAAGGTAAGTTTTCAAGCCCAACTGAACAGTTTCCTTTTTCTTGCCTCCCATTCAAGACTGGGTTTTAGGTCAGTTGCCTCTATCCAGTTCTGTCTCCTGAGAAACCTCAAGTTCCAGAAATACATTTCTCTCAGAGATAAGAGGATTCTAATATTTGGGGGATCCTTTTCTTTCACTGGTCTCTGCTTAATGAGACATCGGTTCAGGTCCAGTTCTTATCCAAAAAGGGGACACATTGAAGGGAGCAGAGGCACAGTATTCTATACCTCCACCTTTCTTATTTACAAAGCATAGGGGTAGGGAAAGGACAAGGACATGGATTAATGACACGCAGTGGGTGTGCACTGATGCTGGTGATGTTGTGATGCTTATTGTCCTAATTATTATGCTAACATTTTCTGTCCAGGACACACCATCACCCCTACTTACAGCCCCAAATTGCATTCTCTTTCTGGGATTGGAGATAATATGAGGACTGGAGAAGAGAAAGATCAACTCTCTAGTGAAACCCTGCGATAAACTACTCTTTATCCCTAACATGGGTCTTTGCTCACCCTTGTCTTGTGAGGTTTGTCCTGTCTCATCCCCTGGTTCTTCTTCTTTTTCTGGCTCTTCCCCACAATCAAATTTTCCCCTTTTGCTCTGATTCTTGCCACTGTTCTCTAATCTCTCTCTCCCTTACTCCTCACTATTATTTTTCAGATATACATCTAAAATGGTGATCTCTTTGACCTGTCCTGAAATTTGCACCCATTTACTAGTCAGAACATGCACTGAACATGTCAGAGGTTTACTTCTTTACCTGCTTGTGATTTTCTGGCTTTATACTGGCTCCTCCTGGATGGCTGGAGACTGATGTTTTATGTAACAGTGTGGAACAGAGTCAGCAAGAATTGCCATGGAGCACAAATGCTTCAGTCCCAGTCCTGGTTCCCCTCTGACTATTCTCTGCTAAATCCTGCCTCCCAGCTTAACTTGAAGTAAACAAAATAGAATAATATGAACTTGTCTCAGTATGACAGTCTCTAGGTCCATACACATCTTTGCAAATGGCACAATTTTGATCCTTTTATGGCTAAGTAATATTCCATTGTGTATATGTGCCTCATCTTTATCCATTTTTCTGTTGATGGAGGCTGCTTCCATGTCTTGACTATGGTAAAAAGTATCACAATACACATTGGGGTGCATGTATCTTTTGGAATTATGGTTTTCTCATATAGTAGAAAATAATACAACTTTGTAAAACAAATCTGTTCCAATAAAAATTAAAACACACACACAGACACAGACACACACTCACACACATGAGCTTGCCTTATGAGATGGTAAAATCAAATGAACAAAAAATATTAAAGCAAATCTGAAAGGATTGCATAGTTCAGTAAATGCACCACACACACACACACACACACACACACACACACACGCCCTTTAAAATGGATAACCGTTAGCAAGCACATGATTTGACAGTGCCAGGCTTGGCTGTTGCTTGCAGAAGCACTGCACTGAATTAGAGGACTCTGAGAGCCACAATATTTTGGTCATTATTCTTGAAAACTATAGTAATCATTTTATTGCATTTATGATGTGTCATATCTTTAAAGTGTTCACTTTTCCTTTTCTTTCTTTTTTTCTTTGGACTTTATTTTTTGGGCTCCAAAATCATTGCAGATGGTGACTGCAGCCATGAAATTAAAAGACGCTTACTCTTTGGAAGGAAAGTTATGGCCAACTTAGACAGCATATTAAAAAGCAGAGACATTACTTTGTCAACAAAAGCCTGTCTAGTCAAGGCTATGGTTTTTCCAGTGGTCATGTATGGATGTGAGAGTTGGAGTGTGAAGAAAGCTGAGTGCCAAAAAATTGATGGTTTTGAACTGTGGTGTTGGAGAAGACTCTTGAGAGTCCCTTGGACTGCAAGGAGATCCAACCAGTTCATGCTAAAGGAGATCAGTCCCGGGTATTCATTGGAAGGACTGATGCTGAGGCTGAAACTCAAATCCTTTGGCCACCTGTTGTGGAGAGTTGACTCATTGGAAAAGACCCTGATGCTGGGAGGGATTGGGGGCAGGAGGAGAAGGGGACGACAGAGGATGAGATGGCTGGATGGCATCACCGACTCGGTGGACATGAGTTTGAGTAGACTCTGGGAGTTAGTGATGGGCAGGGAGGCCTGGCATGCTCCGATTCACGGGGTCACAAAAAGTCGGACACGACTGAGTGACTGAACTGAACTGAATGTCATGCAGAATCTTAGTTCCCTGACCAGAGATTGAACCTGTGCTCCTGCACTGGGGGCACGGAGTCTTAACCACTAGATGACCATTTATAATACTGATGTTTATGAAATATCAGCCTGACTTTATGGTTTGTAGGAGCTAATAATTCTTACAATCAAAACACACAGAGACATCTCACTCAAAGTGTTGCTTTTCATCCACTAAATTTTTGTGCGAGACATTTTATTTAGCATTGAATGAAAATGAAGTACTCTGTGAAAAGACTTCGCTGTGTTCTATGTTTTAGAAGTATAAAAATGACCATGTTTCAGGGCAGTGAACATATTCTGTATAATATTATAATAACAGATATATACCATTGCATATTTATTCATATCCATAGAATGTACACCACCAAGAGTGAGCCCTATGGTGGACCATGGACTTAGGTGATTGCAATGTGTCAGTATAGCTTCATCAGTATAACAGATACACCACTCTGCTGGGATAGTTGATAATGGGGTGGAGGTTATATACGTGTTAGGGCAGGGACTGTATTGGAAATCTCTGAACCTTTCTCTTAATTTTGTTGTGAACCTAAAACCACTATAAAAAATAAAGCCTTATAAATGATAACAATTATAGCACTTGATCCTATTAAATATAAGAAAGATATATCTAATTTTGCTGTTTTGCATGAGACTAATCAAAAATGAGCATTTAAGACCCTTCTCTAAGAAGTGAAACTCGCTCTGTCATGTCCAACTCTTTGCAACCCTGTGGACTATACAGTCCATGGAATTCTCCAAGCCAGAATACTGGAGTGGGTAGCTATTTCCTTCTCCAGGGAAGGAAGTAAGAAATCCAAATCACCAATGAATCATATCCGGGGTCACTGAGGGTCCAGACTTTATTTCGTTGGGACCACAGTAGATTAACTTGTATGTTTCCCACTTAGTTTCTTAGTGTAGGGGATAGAAAGACATATCTCCCCTGGAAGCTGCATATCTTCAAGAACGTAGACATTTTATTAGAGATAAGCTTAAAATCCAATTCAAATTTTTTTATGACAATTTTGTTAAACAACTTAGTTATAGTTCTTAGGTAATGAATAAATCATAATAAAAGCTGTTCACATCTTTTAAGGCCTCTACATTTTATATATCACTACAAAAAATATTTAAACAATACACTCTTGTTTTCATGGCCTCTGGCTAGGTAGAAAACCTAGTTTTCGAAGCTTTTCTACTGTCTTTTTTGCTATTCAGTTGTTATGCTATGTCTGACTCTTTGCCACTCCATGGACTAAAGCATATCAGGCATCTCTTCCCTCCATGATCTCCTGGAGTTTGTTCAAATTCATGTCCATTAAGTTGGTGATGCTATCTAACCATCTTGTCCTCTGCCACCCCCTTCTCCTTTTGCCTTCAATATTTCCCAGCATCAGAATAATCCAACTAAACTCGAAGTTTCAGTTTGATTTTCTTTTTATTTGTTTGATAAAGCAACCCACTACAGTACTCTTGCCTGGAAAATACCATGGATGGAGGAGTCTGGTAGGCTACAGTTCATGGGGTCATGAAGAGTTGGACATGACTGAGCGACTTCACTTTCACTTTTCACTTTCATGCATTGGAAAAGGAAATGGCAACCAACTCCAGTGTTCTTGCCTGGAGAATCCCAGGGACAGGGGAGCCTGGTGGGCTGCCGTCTGTGGGGTCGCACAGAGTCAGACATACTGAACGACTGAAATGACTTAGTAGCAGCAGCATCACATCCATTAAAATATTGCTTTCCTCTCTCCTTCCAAAGCCCTCACTCCTCTGAGTTTTAGCTCTAGATTCTAGAATTTTTCACATCAAAGGGCCTATGTTCCTTCTACTTTCCTCTTATCTTGGGCCCATACTACTGAAGGTGTTATGTTCTTTTATTTATTTATATTTAAATACATATTAAAATTTCTGAAAACATCATTCCTAACTTCTGGTCACCATGAGAAAACTGGTGTGATACACAGTGCCGATATGATTTCAGCTACTTAGAAAAGGAACTTAATGTTTAAAACAGTTGTGCAGTTGTTTTATAGGTAGATAAAAATTTGCATTTTGTAGTTTTGGAAAATTAAAAATCCCTCTTGGAAAGCTAACACTCATAATCATGATGGAAGTAACCACTGCAACTGAAGGTACTGCATACCCGCATCTTCCATATGTTTCGCACACAGTGAATTATCCAACCTTCACAGCAACCCTTAGAGGTAGAATTCTTTATCACACATTTTTACAGCTGGAGAAAACGAAACGCATAGAATCAAGGAGTTTATTGAATATACATCCTCATAGGCAGCAAATGGAGTGTGAATCTAGGCAGTGTGGCCTCAGATTCTATGGTAACTCACCTATCAGACCTGATTTAAAAGCTGACTTTCTGGAGAGGGAGGTGGGAGGGGGGATCGGGATGGGGAATACGTGTAACTCTACGGCTGATTCATGTCAATGTATGACAAAACCCACTGAAATGTGAAGTAATTAGCCTCCAACTAATAAAATAAAATTAAAAAAAAAAGCTGACTTTCTTCAATTAAAATTCACCTCTTTACAATATTGTAGTGGTTTTTGCCATATACTGATATGAATCAGCCATGGATTTATAGCCTCTAACTATATAAATAAATGAAAAAAAAAAAAGAAAAAGAAAAAAAAAAAGAATGTTCATCTCTTTAAAAAAATTCTGAATTTTTCACTGACAAAGGTACTCTTTAGGAATTTGTACTTTTCTCTCTGCAGATGGTTTCTACTCCTATAACACCGATTGTGTGATGACTTACATAATTAGTGATCTTATCTCCAAGTACCTTAAAACTCATATTAAACTTTTAGGAACAGGGAGAATGTTTTCCACATTCCTCACAATAACTCCAGATAATTTCAATTACGTAATTAAAATGAAAGATAATCATGGAATTATGGAAGATGAGTGGATACTGTATTACTATTTTATTATTTTTTATTTTTATTTTTATTGGTTGGAGGCTAATTACTTCACAACATTTCAGTGGGTTTTGTCATACATTCATATGAATCAGCCATAGAGTTACACGTATTCCCCATCCCGATCCCCCCTCCCACCTTCCTCTCCACCCGATTCCTCTGGGTCTTCCTAGTGCACCAGGCCCGAGCACGTGTCTCATGCATCCCACCTGGGCTGGTGATCTGTTTCACCATAGATAATATACATGCTGTTCTTTTGAAACATCCCACCCTCACCTTCTCCCACAGAGTTCAAAAGTCTGTTCTGTACTTCTGTGTCTCTTTTTCTGTTTTGCATATAGGGTTATCGTTACCATCGTTCTAAATTCCATATATATGTGTTAGTATGCTGTAATGTTCTTTATCTTTCTGGCTTACTTCACTCTGTATAATGGGCTCCAGCTTCATCCATCTCATTAGAACTGTTTCAAATGAATTCTTTTTAACGGCTGAGTAATATTCCATGGTGTATATGTACCAGAGCTTCCTTATCCATTTGTCTGCTGATGGACATCTAGGTTGCTTCCATGTCCTGGCTATTATAAACAGTGCTGTGATGAACATTGGGGTGCACGTGTATCTTTCAGATCTGGTTTCCTTGGTGTGTATGCTCAGAAGTGGTATTGCTGGTTCATGTGGCAGTTCTATTTCCAGTTTTTTAAGAAATCTCCACACTGTTTTCAATAGTGGCTGTACTAGTTTGCATTCCCACCAACAGTGTAAGAGGGTTCCCTTTTCTCCACACCCTCTCCAGCATTTATTGCTTGTAGATTTTTGGATAGCAGCCATCCTGACTGGCGTGTAATGGTGCCTCATTGTGGTTTTGATTTGCATTTCTCTAATAATGAGTGATGTGGAGCATCTTTTCATGTGTTTGTTAGCCATCTGTATGTCTTCTTTGGAGAAATGTCTGTTTAGTTCTTTGGCCCATTTTTTGATTGGGTCATTTATTTTCTGGAATTGAGCTTCAGGAGTTGCTTGTATATTTTTGATATTAATCCTTTGTCTGTTTCTTCATTTGCTTTTATTTTCTCCCAATCTGAGGGCTGTTTTTTCACCTTGCTTATAGTTTCCTTTGTAGTGCAAAAGCTTTTAAGTTTCATTAGGTCCCATTTGTTTAGTTTTGCTTTAACTTCCAATATTCTGGGAGATGGGTCATAGAGGACCCCGCTGAGATTTATGTCGTAGAGTGTTTTGCCTATGTTCTCCTCTAGGAGTTTTATAGTTTCTGGTCTTACATTTAGATCTTTAATCCATTTTGAGTTTATTTTTGTGCATGGTGTTAGAAAGTGTTCTAGTTTCATTCTTTTACAAGTGGTTGACCAGTTTTCCCAGCACCACTTGTTGAAGAGGTTGTCTTTTTTCCATTGTATATCTTTGCCTCCTTTGTCAAAGATAAGGTGTCCACAGGTTCGTGGATTTATCTCTGGGATTTCTATTCTGTTCCATTGATCTATATTTCTGTCCTTCTGCCAGTACCATACTGTCTTGATGACTGTGGCTTTGTAGTAGAGTCTGAAGTCAGGCAGGTTGATTCCTCCAGTTCCATTCTTCTTTCTCAAGATTACTTTGGCTATTCGAGGTTTTTTGTATTTCCATATAAACTGTGAAATTATTTGTTCTAGTTCTGTGAAAAATACCGTTGGTAGCTTGATAGGGATTGCATTGAATCTATAGATTGCTTTGGGTGGAATAGTCATTTTGACAATATTCATTCTTCCAATCCATGAACACGGTATGTTTCTCGATCTGTTTGTGTCCTCTTTGATTTCTTTCATCAGTGTTTTATAGTTTTCTATGTATAGATCTTTTGTTTCTTTTGGTAGATATACTCCTAAGTATTTTATTCTTTTTGTTGCAATGGTGAATGGTATTGTTTCCTTAATTTCTCTTTATGTTTTTTCATTGTTAGTGTATAGGAATGCAAGGGATTTCTGTGTGTTAGTTTTATATCCTGAAACTTTACTATATTCATTGATTAGCTGTAGTAATTTTCTGGAAGATTCTTTAGGGTTTTCTATGTAGAGGATCATGTCATCTGCAAACAGCGAGAGTTTCACTTCTTCTTTTCCTATCTGGATTCCTTTTACTTCTTTTTCTGCTCTGATTGCTGAGGCCAAAACTTCCAACACTATGTTGAATAGCAGAGGTGAGAGTGGGCACCCTTGTCTTGTTCCTGATTTCAGGGGAAATGCTTTCAATTTTTCACCATTGAGGGTAATGCTTGCTGTGGGCTTGTCATATATAGCTTTTATTATGTTGAGGTATGTTCCTTCTCTTCCTGCTTTCTGGAGAGTTTTAATCATAAATGAGTGTTGAATTTTGTCAAAGGCTTTCTCTGCATCTATTGAGATAATCATATGGTTTTTATCTTTCAAGTTGTTAATGTGGTGTATTACATTGATTGATTTGTGGATAATAAAGAATCCTTGCATTCCTGGGATGAAGCCCACTTGGTCATGGTGTATGATCTTTTTAATTTGTTGTTGGATTCTGTTTGCTAGAATTTTGTTCAGGATTTTTTCATCATTGTTCATCAGTGATATTGGTCTGTAGTTTCCTTTTTTTGTGGCATCTTTGTCTGGTTTTGGAATTAGGGTGATGGTGGCCTCATAGAATGAGTTTGGATGTTTACCTTCATCTGCAATTTTCTGGAAGAGTTTGAGTAAGATAGGTGTTAGCTCTTCTCTAAATTTTTGGTAGAATTCAGCTGTGAAGCCATCTGGTCCTGGGCTTTTGTTTGCTGGAAGATTTTTGATTACAGTTTCGATTTCCTTGCTTGTGATGGGTCTGTTAAGGTCTTCTATTTCTTCCTGGTTCAGTTTTGGAAAGTTATACTTTTCTAAGAATTTGTCCATTTCATCCAAGTTGTCCATTTTATTGGCATAGAGCTGCTGGTAGTAGTCACATATGATCCTTTGTATTTCAGTGTTGTCTTTTGTGATCTCACCCTTTTCATTTCTAATTTTGTTAATTTGGTTCTTCTCTCTTTGTTTCTTAATGAGTCTTGCTAATGGTTTGTCAATTTTGTTTGTTTTTTCAAAAAACCAACTTTTAGCTTTGTTGATTTTTGCTATGGTATCTTTAGTTTCTTTTGCATTTATTTCTGCCCAAATTTTTAAGATTTCTTTCCTTCTGCTAACCCTTGGGTTCTTCATTTCTTCCTTCTCTAATTGCTTTAGGTGTAGAGTTAGGTTATTTATTTGGCTTTTTTCTTGTTTCTTGAGGTAAGCCTGTAATGCTATGAACCTTCCCCTTAGCACTGTTTTTACAGTGTCCCATAGGTTTTGGGTTGTTGTGTTTTCATTTTCATTCATTTCTATACATATTTTGATGTCTTTTTTGATTTCTTCTATGATTTGTTGGTTATTCAGAAGCATGTTATTTAGCCTCCATAAGCTTGAATTTTTAACAATTTTTTTTCTGTAATTGAGATCTAATCTTACTGCACTGTGGTCAGAAAAGATGACTGGAATGATTTCAATTTTTTTGAATTTTCCAAGACCAGATTTATGGCCCAGGTTGTGATCTATTCTGGAGAAGGTCCCATGTGCACTTGAGAAAAAGGTGAAGTTGATTGTTTTGGGGTGAAATGTCCTATAGATATCAATTAGGTCTAGCTGGTCCATTGTGTCATATAAGGCTTGTGTTACCTTGTTAGTTTTCTGTTTAGTTGATCTATCCATAGTTGTGAGTGTGGTATTAAAGTCTCCCACTATTATTGTGTTACTATTAATTTCCTCTTTCATACTCGTTAGCGTTTGCCATACATATTGCGGTGCTCCTATGTTGGGTGCATATATATTTATAATTGTTACATCTTCTTCTTGGATTGATCCTTTGATCATTATGTAGTGTCCTTCTTTGTCTCTTTTCACATCCGTTATTTGAAAGTCTATTTTATCTGATATGAGTATTGCAACTCCTGCTTTCTTTTGCTCTCCGTTTGCGTGAAATATTTTTTTCCAGTTCTTCACTTTTAGTCTGTATATGTCTCTTGTTTTGAGGTGGGTCTCTTGTAGACAGCATGTATAGGGGTCTTGTTTTTGTATCCATTCAGACAGTCTTTGTCTTTTGGTTGGGGCATTCAACCCATTTACATTTAAGGTAATTATTGATAGGTGTGGTCCCGTTGCCATTTACTTTGTTGATTTGGGTTCACGTTTATACAACCTTTCTGCATTTCCTGTCTAGAGAAGATCCTTTAGCATTTGTTGAAGAGCTGGTTTGGTCGTGCTGAATTCTCTCAGCCTTCTCTTGTCTGTAAAGCTTTTGAATTGTCCTTCATATCTGAATGAGATCCTTGCTTGTACAGTAATCTAGGTTGTAGGTTATTCTCTTTCATTACTTTCAGTATGTCCTGCCATTCCCTTCTGGCGTGAAGAGTTTCTATTGATAGATCAGCTGTTATCCTTATGGGAATCCCTTTGTGTGTTATTTGTTGTTTCTCCCTTGCTGCTTTTAGTATTTGTTCTTTGCGTTTGATCTTTGTTAATTTGATTAATATGTGTCTTGGGGTGTTTTGCCTTGGGTTTATCCTGTTTGGGACTCTCTGGGTTTCTTGGACTTGGGTGGTTATTTCCTTCCCCATTTTAGGGAAGTTTTCAGCTATTATCTCCTCGAGTATTTTCTCATGGCCTTTCTTTTTGTCTTCTTCTGGGACTCCTGTGATTCGAATGTTGGGGCGTTTCACATTGTCCCAGAGGTCCCTGAGGTTGTCCTCATTTCTTTTGATCCTTTTTTCTTTTTTCCTCTCTGCTTCATTTATTTCCACCATTTTATCTTCTACCTCACTTATCCTATCTTCTGTCTCCGTTATTCTACTCTTGGTTCCCTCCAGAGTGTTTTTGATCTCATTCATTGCATTACTCATTTTTAATTGACTCTTTTTTAATTTCTTCTAGGTCCTTATTAAGCATTTCTTGCATCTTCTCAATCTTTGTCTCCAGGCTATTTATCTGTAACTCCATTTTGTTTTCAAGATTTTGGATCATTTTTATTATCATTATTCTAAATTCTTTTTCAGGTAGATTCCCTATCTCCTCCTCTTGTTTGACTTGGTGGGCATTTTTCATGTTCCTTTACCTGTTGGGTATTTCTCTGCCTTTTCATCTTGTTTAGATTGCTGTGTCTGGAATGGGCTTTCTGTATTCTGGAGTTCTGTGGTTCCTTTTTATTGTGGAGATTTTACCCAGTGGGTGGGGTTAGACGATTGGCTTGTCAAGGTTTCCTGGTTAGGAAGCTTGCATCGGTGTTCTGGTGCGTGGAACTTGATTTCTTCTCTCTGGAGAGCAATTGAGTGCCCAGTAATGAGTTTTGAGATGGGTCTATGTGTTAGGTGTGACCTTGGGCAGCCTGTATGTTGACGTTCAGGGCTATGTTCCTACGTTGCTGGAGAATTTGCGTGGTATGTCTTGCTCTAAAACTTATTGGCTCTTGGGTGGTGGTTGGTTTCAGTGTAGGTATGGAGGCTTTTGGACGGTCACTTATTACTCAACGTTCCATGTAGTCAGGAGTTTTCTGGTGTTCTCAGGTTTTGGGCTTAAGTCTCCTGCCTCTGGAGTTCAGTTTTATTCTTCCTGTAGTCTCAGGACTTCTCCAACTATACAGCACTGATAATAAAACTTCTAGGTTAATGGCAAAAAGATTCTCCCCCGTGAGGGACACCCAGAGAGGTTCACAGAGTTACATGAAGAAGAGGAGAGGGAGGAGGGAGATAGAGATGAGCAGGAGGAGAAAAAGGGGGACTCAAGAGGAGAGAGACAGATCTACGCAGTTGTCTGTTCCCAGAGTGTTCTCTGTAGCCCATACACCCACAACGATTCACAGAATTGGATTGGGAAGAGAAGGGGAAAGGAGGAAATAGAGGTGTTCTGAGGTAGAAAACAGAGAGTCAAGATTGGGAGAGATTAATCAACACACTCCTGAATAAAAATGGGAACTGAATATTGGATTCTTAAAAGTTCACAATTTATATCATATACTGAAAAGCAAAAATTTAAAATCTAGAGTAGAGGTTAGACTCTTAAAAATATTATATTAAGAACAAAAACCAAAACAGACACCAAAAAATTTTAGAAATATATATGAAGTTCGGTTTAAAAATAGGGCTTCTCTTCTTTTTTTTTTTCCTGTAAGGTTATAGTGTATTGAAAATGAAAATTAAGGAGTAGTAAGAGGAGTACTAGAGGACTTTAAAAGAAATAAGAGAAAAAGAAAAATAGAAAATAGAAGAGAAGAAAAAAAAAGAAGGAAAAAAAAAAGAAGAAAAAAAATTTTCTCCCTAATTAAAAAAATCATAAAAATCTATGAAAATGAATGTTAAGGAGTAATTGGGGAGTAATAGGGAATTTTAAAGGAAAATAAAAGAGAAAAAATAAAAAAGAAAAAATAAAAACCAATTTTTTTTTCTTACTTTAAAAAAAAAAAGTAAAAATATATCTAGGAATTTCTCTGGAGCTGTTGTGGTCAGTGTGGGTTCGGTTCAGTTTCAGATAGCTCCTCGTTCCAGCTTACACTTCTCGATATCTACAGGCCCCTTCCGGTGTAGTCGGTGTTTTCTACAGGGATTTTAATCTGTTGAACCGGTCCCTTCTGACGCGGTTCCCTTTGTTTTTTTGGCTTCTGTTGCCGGTTTCTTCAGGGCCTCATTTCCGCCCTGACACAGGCGGGCGCAGGTGGACTCTTATTCGGGTAGCTAGTTCCGTTGCGCTGCGGGGAGGGGCCGGCGCTGCAGGGAGGGGCTGGCGCTGCGGGGAGGGGCTTGCCCTGTTTTCTCCGTCTGCGCTGCTCAGGCTCCCAGCTGCGCTATATGGAGCGCGCCCCAGCGCTGTGCGCGGTTCCAGCCCTCGGGTGTTCCACAAAAGCGCAGAACATAAAGCTGCGCCTGCGTTTTGTCCCTACACCGCCCGAGTGGCTCAGGCAGCCAGGCGCTTGTCGGGCGCTCTCTCCCCGGGTGCAGCGCGTCCTCCGCCCTGCGTGATTCCAGCCTGTTTCTGCCCACGCCGGTCGGGTGCGTGTGCCTTTTGCCCTCCGCGTCCCCAGCCCCAGTCCCCGCCCGCGCAGGTCGGATGCGTGTACCCTGTGTCTCGCCGCGACCCTCCTGGCAGATGTCGACCGTCCAGAATCTCAGGAGGTCTTGGATTAGAAAGTGGAGGCCTGTTTGCAGTGTGGTAGGGGATGCAGTCCTTGGGGCCGAGCCTGCCCCCTTCCCCTCCCCACTGCCTCTTGCCTCTGGTGGGGCTGGGCCGGTCTGCAGTCTGCGAACTCTTCTCAGGACTTTCTCGGTCCCTTTGTTCTGCGAACAGCTGGCAGTGTGTTCGGGCTGGTTAAGTTTCTCTCTCTCTTTTGCTGTCCCACAGTTCAAGTTGGCAACTCACAAAAGCTCCCTCCGATTGTCCTGAGGGCACTCAGGCCCGAACCCTGCCCCAAGCAATGCCGCCCGCTCCTCTCCGTTCCACCCCACTTGCTGGTTGCGGATGCGGGCGTCTGGGGTACTTTTCTGCTGGGAGTTGCTTTTAGGCTCGTAATCTGTGGGTTTTATTTATTCTATCCCTCCCAGTCAGATTCAAACTCTGAGATTCAAACACTTCCCCCAGGCCCGCCAGTGCGGGGGTTTCCCGGTGTCTGGAAACGTCTTCTATTAAGACTCCCTTCCCAGGACGGATCTCCGTCCTTAGCTCTTTTGTCTCACTTTTTATCTTTTATATTTTGTCCTACCTCCTTTCGAAGACAATGGGCTGCTTTTCAGGGCGCCTGATGACCTCAGCTAGCGATCGGAAGTTGTTTTGTGACGTTTGCTCTGCGTTCAGTTATTCTTTTGATGAATTTGTAGGAGAGAAAGTGGTCTCCCCGTCCTACTCCTCTGCCATCTTGGCTCCTCTGTATTACTACTTTAAAGTTTTTTCAAAATATAGACTACATTAAAATGGGAAAATTGACAGCTTGTATTTTATAAAAAGGAACAAAGTCACAGAAGAAGAAAAGAAGCAAAGTCATAAAAGTGCACGTAGTAGAGACTGACTTGCATAGTTCTTACTTACCATGAGCCACACCATTCTTCATTTTATCTGCATAGTAACCATGATTATGTCTAAAGTGATTTTCCTAAGATCTTGCAACTAGTAAATAGTGAATCTGGGATTTGAACACAGACAAACTGACTCCAGCAACTGTGTTCTTTACCAAGAAATATCATTTTGCTAGAATAATATTAATTGTAAATAAAATACCAAGATTACAAAATATGACAACAAAATATAAAAGATACTCAGGGCAATATGTTTTCATAAAGATGTGGTAAAAAGTAAAATGTGACTTGTAATATAACTTAATATTCATAAAATAAAAATACATTTTTGCTAACCAAATGAGATAATACAATAAGCTTTTTTTGTTTTGCTTATATGTGCATTAATTTTTCTGCAATATTCTAAAACTTTATATAATAATTAAACTATGGAAATTATAGTAATATGTGAAAATTGTTATGATAATTCTAAGTGAAAGTCAGAAACTATAAAGATGATTTCAGTCAAACTATATATGATATTAACAAATTTCTGAAATAGGAAAAATTGTATTACTGTATATTGGAACTGCAGGATTTTTTTCAAACAATATTTTTAGGAAAGTATTCTGGAAAATTTAGAGTGAAGAGAGACATGTGTAAGTAAGATCATATATTAGATTATAGACATACTGGAAGTTTTACAAGTCAAATCCATAGGCAGAAAGGCTCAGTACTTTAATGGGGTAAGTTCAGGGGTATAGTCAAGAGGGTAAATAGCAGTTTCCCAAATTATATAAACCTTAGTGTAGTATCCACACATTTGTTATATTATGACCACCAGTGAAGCTGACATCTTGAACACAAGAGTCATAGGTAAAAGTTGTCAAAGCATATTTCAACCAAGATTCCAATGGAGTCAGGTAAAATAGACACAAAAATGAGTCAAACTAAGAATGATTTCTTCAGCAGGGGGACTCTAATAATATTAGCACTTAATATTGAAATAGTGCTATTTAGATTTTAGAGAACATAGTAAAGATATATAATGCCTGGAATATACATGTGTATATTGATGTCTATGTGGATACAAAATTGTCTTTAAATCTTTAGGAAAACTCAGAATAAGATATGGCAAGTATTTGCACTCCATTTCTTGTCTGAGGGCTAAATTTCAAAGTGTTAAAGTCATTTGCCCAAGGAAAGTACTAGTTCTGGAGTTCTCAATCTTGTTTGGAATAAAAAAATTTTAAAGGCCATTCATTCTGATATTCTCAAGATGCAAAAACTTTGATCCAAGGCAGCAAACTTCTGAATCAATAGATAGATCTGGGAGAGATTAGGACATGTGCAGATTTCCAGAGATTCATATTGGATTAAAGGCATTTGGAACCAACAGAGAATTGAACAGAAACTAGGATTTCAGAATTCAGTCCACTTATCTTCCTGAGATATCTATTCTTTTCTTCTTTCTGCAGATTAAACCTTTGTCAACTACATCTTATCTACAGTCATTGCCATGTCAGTGAATAAGAGTGTGACTGAATTCATTCTCTTTGGCTTGATACAGGATGTGGGAAAGCAGAAAGAGATATTTGGAGTCTTCTTGATTCTATACTTTGCAACACTGTTGGGGAACTTTCTTATTGTAGTGACTATTAAGACAAGCAGGACACTTGAGAGTCCCAAGTATTTCTTCCTATTCTATTGGTCCTTTGCTGATGCCTGCTTCTCTACAACCACTGCCTCCAGGTTAATTGTGGATGCCCTTTCTCAGGAGAAAACCATTTCCTACAATGAGTGCATGAACCAGGTCTTTGCAGCCCATTTCGTTGGTGAATGGGTATCTTTGTGCTCATCTTCATGGCCTTTGGCCGCTGCATAGCCATCTGTAAACCCTTGCGATATACAACCATCATGAACTGGCACCTCTCTGGTGTACTGGTGATTCTAGCCTGGGTGGGGCCTTGTATTCACTCTTCAGCACAGATTTTCCTGGCTTTGAGGTTGCCCTTCTGTGGCCACAGTGTGATTGACCACTATTTCTGTGACTTGCAGCCCTTGTTGAAACTTGCCTGCATGGACACTTCTGTGATAAATTTTCCTGTTGTTTCTAATAGTGGGGCCATATGCATGGTGAGTTTCATAATCCTGTTTATCTCCTACCTTGTCATCTTGCACTCACTGAGAAACCACAGTGCAGAAGGAAGGCAAAAAGTCCTTTCTACATGCACCTCCTACTTCATTGTGGTTGTCATATTTTTTGGCCCATGTATATTCATATACACATGCCCACCAACCACATTTCCAATAGACAAAATGGTGGCTGTATTTTATATAATCGGGACAACCTTGCTTAACCCACTGATCTATACACTATGCAATGAAGAAGTGAAAAATGCCATGAAAATGTTATGGTGTAGCAAAGCATGACTTCAGTTGATAAGTGTATACAGGAATCCTTGTGTATATTTCCTTAATGATTTAGTTCTGCTTTATGGACAGAAGAAATGGCATATTTTTTGTCCAGAAGCAAGAGTAAAGAAATACATGTAATTAGCCTCTGACTAATAAAAATAAATGAAAAAAAAAGAAATACATGAATATAAAGACAGAGATTCACAGCATCCTTATTCTGAGAGGCTTGGGTTAGAAAATAAAACCCATAACAATTTTGAACAACCTCTGATGACTCTTACTACAATTCTATTAACATCAGACAATATTCACATGATAATTTAGTTTTCTGTACAAATATTTCTTCAGACACAAATGAACTGACAGAATATGTGTGTGTGTGTGGGGGGGGGGTGCACATTGATTCTTTTTCTAGATTTTGTTCTAGTTCTTAGAAGGTGATCATAAGAGCTTATCCATAAGGGACTGGAACTTTACAGAATCACAGTTTCTGTTTTGACAACCTAATGATTAGAGAAGATTCTCTGATAAAATGTTACTCTGGAAATCAGTGCTGAATCCACCTCATTAGTGTATCTACACTGATGACCCTCAAACGCCTATAAAAGCTGGAACTATCAGTGAAAACCTAGACTATCACTGAAAAACCTCTTAAAATATCATGAATAGTTAAGAAGATGAAGAGTCTTATTATTTGGCTTAACAGGAAATAACAGCCAGTCAGTCAGTTGCCCTCCAGAGTCTTTCACATTGCTCTTCACGAAGGAGAGGGAAGAGGAAATAAGAGTTTGGCAGCAGGAATGTGCAGAAGGGAGGGTGAAGGGCAGGAGAGAGGACAGAAAACGGTGCTTTATAAAGTGAGGACAAGTGAAAGGTCGTTTTATCCACGTAGGAGATAAGAAGCTTCATCTTCCTTATACTCTGAGAATCACTTTTGGGAATAAGAACATTTGCAGGAAATGATGAAGTTTCAGGCTATTCCCATATCATTAAGTTTTCACTGTTATATTTATTTGTGTACAGGAAAGAAGCATTTTGTTCTTTTGCTTCCCCAAAACATCTGAAAACTCAAGTTTCAGGATTCTGGGAAGAACCTGAAATTGAAAGCTTAGCGCTTCTCAAAATTGGATCTTTTATTTTATATGAGGTTATTCAAAACATGTGCATTTGAAGATAGCTTAATATATAAATAGTGTTCACTCACCACTCCCACTACCACAACCAATATATAATCTCATGATAAAGTGCTGTCATGCTATTTTAGAACTTGAGCTTACAATTCCAATTAAAATTGGCACCAAGAGTATTATTTTGTGATATTTAAGTATCATTTAATACTCAAGTATTTAAGTATTGCTTTAAGGGAAGCATTTCTGTCAAATGAAGACAAAATGTTATTATGTTGTACCTAAGATCCCCAATAGCTCTAATATAAAAAGTAGTGACAGGAAAAGAAAAATATTTAAGACCAAAAATGACATCTGTCAGAGTCTTTAATATCATATTCACAAGTTGTTAACTTGCTATACGCGCCCTCCAAATAAACACTCCCCATTTTCCTAATTTTATGTCTAAAGTTCTGTTTTTAAAGCATTTCCATTTGCTCCTATGCTGTGCCGTGCTTAGTTGTTCAGTCACGTCTGATTCTTTGCGACTCCATGGACTCCAGACTCCTCGGTCCATGGGTAATTTTAAGCAAGAATACTGGAGTGGGTTGCCATGCCCTCCTCCAGGGGAGCTTCTCAACCTAAGGATTGAAGCCAGGTCTCCTGCACTGCAGGCTGATTCTTTATCAGCTGAGCCACCAGGGAAGCCCAAGAAAATACTGAAGTGGGTAGCCTATTCCTTCTCCAGGGGATCTTCCCAACCGAGGAATTGAACTGGGGTCTCCTGCATTGCAGGCAGATTCCTTACCAGCTGAGCTCCTAGGGACGCCCCTGGTCCTATAAGGATTACATTAGGTGTTACTGGTTCTTAAGTTGTTATTGTCCAATTGCTCAGTCCTGTCTGAGTCTCTGTTAACCCCATGTCAGGCTTCCTTTTTCTTTACTATCTCCCAGAAGTCACTCTAACTCATGCCCATTGAGTTGATGATGCCATTCAAACATCTCATCCTCTGTCACCCTCTTCCCTTCCTGCCCTCAATTTTTCCCAACATCAGGGTCTTTTCCAATGAGTCAGCTCTTGCATCAGGTGCATGAAGTATTGGAGCTTCAGCTTCAGCCTCAGTCCTTCCAATGAATATTCAGGATTGATTTCCTTTAGGGTTGACTGGTTTGATCTCTTTGCTGCCCCAGGAATGCTCAAGAGTTTTCTCCAACACCACAGTTCAAAAGTATCAAGTTTTTGACACTCAATCTTTATGGTCCAACTCTCACATCCATACATGACTACAAGATAAACCATAGAGTTGATTACACATACCTTTGTTGTCAAAGTGACATCTCTGATTTTTAATATGCTCTCTAGATTTATCATAACTTTCCTTCCAAGGAACAAGCATCTTTTAATTTCATGACTACAGTCAGCATCTGCAGTGATTTTGGAGTCCAAGAAAATAGTCTGTCACTGTTTCCATTTTCTCTCCATCTATTTTCCATGAAGTGATGGGACCAGATGCCATGATCTTTTTTTTCAATGTTGAGTGTTAAGAGAGCTTTTTCACTCTCCTCTTTCACTTTCAACAAGAGGCTCTTTAGTTCCTCTTTATTCCTCCCATTAGGGTGGTGTCATCTTAAGTAAACAAGACATATTCCAAATATAACTTTCATTCTTTTTTCTTGTTGTTTACTCAAATTTAATATACTGGGGAAATTATTTACCCATGCTTGAATAAAACCTCAGAGGTGTCAGCATAGCATATATGATCTGAGTCCCTCAAACATTTTTGATCTTGCTTCTGGCCTCTCTCTGCCTGGATCACTATGTTCCACTCACTCTGTTATTTTACATTTCCTCAAAAAAAAAACCATGATATTTCTTGAATTAAAGTTTTCTTTCTCTAGAATCTTCAGCTCACCAATCCTCACATGACTGTTTTTTTCTGATCATTTTTGTAACTACTCAGCTCATTGGTATTAAAATATTAATATAGCTCATAGCTTTTTTCTAAGGTAATAACAGAATTCTAATCAGTTTAAAAGACACATGCTAATAGAATCCTTTTCTGACTGCCCAATATGAAGTACCTTCCATGAAATAATCACAGCCTTCCATTTCCATTAACTCTATTATCATGTTCACTTTCTGCCTTTTTGTTTCAGTTACTTTTAATTTTAGTGTTTGTTTCTTTTTATGTCTCAACCATCTGAATTGGGCTATTTGAAAAATATAGGCTCTTGTGTTTTATATTCATCCAACAGATATTTATTGAAAATTGAATCAGTGGGAAGGACTGAAACCCCTAAAAACCCCTTCTGCACTTCCTTAGTATCTCAGCCTTAAAGAATTCACCTACCAATGCAGGAGACACGGGTTCCTGATCTAAGAAGGTCACATGTGCCACAGAGCAACCAAGCCCGGGTACCACAACTATTGAACCTGTGCTCTAGAGCTTGTGAACCGAATCTATTGAAGCCCACAAGCTGTAGGCCCCATGCTCCACAACAAAAGAAGTCACCACAATGGAAAGCCCACACACAGGAACTAGCAAGTAGCCCCTGCTTGCCGCTGCTAGAGAAAAACGCATAAGGCAAAGAAAACCCAGCACAGTCAAAAATAAATTAAAAAGTAAAAAAAAATTAAAAATCCCTTGGAGACTTGTCCAGTTTAGACCCGCATGGAAAGTAATAAAAGTCAGAGGATAATGATACAAAAGAAACTTGCTTTTGGTCCTTGTTACTAAGAAAAGGAAAACATTGACATAGAAAATAATGGTGAGAATATAAGAACCATTGAATAGAGTCACAGAGGAAGGCTCTCTAAAGTAATGACACTTCATCTAGTATCAGAGGTTGGAGAGAAGTAGTCACCTAAGTAAGATGAAGGTTTGTTTTGACAGAGAGAGAAGCAAACTGTTTCATAAATCTAATAAGTGAAGTGAAGTCACTCAGTGAAGTGAAGACTCTGAAAGAGTCTGTCAGACTCTTTCAGACCCCATGGACTGTAGCCTACCAGGCTCCTCTGTCCATGGGATTTTCCAGTCAAGGGTACTGGAGTGGGTTGCCGTTTGCTTCTCCAGAGGATCTTCCTGACTCAGGGAATGAACCCAGGTCTCTGGCATTGTACCAGATGCTTTACCGTCTGAGCCGCCAGGGAAGTCCTGAGGACAAATGACAAATCTCAGGATGCCTGATGTACACTGAGGGGTCGGGTGAGGCACTCAAGATGTGATTGGAGATTTAGAGGAAGTAGAAAGATTAACCAGAAAATTCTAGTACAAGGCAAGGAGATTCTAAATAATCGATAAACAATAAATGAAATGGTTCGTTAAGATTTTAAAACTGCATACACTGCACTTTCAAAAGTCAGGGGGTCACTAAGAATGAGTCCTAGAAAAACATCTAAATTTGATACTAAACTTTGGTTATAAAAAGTTCATTTTTTTCACACAAAAAATAAACCATCAGAAAACATTCCTATCTGGAAGTAGTTCTGCTGAGAGATGGCTATATTGTCTCATTACTGAAGTTTGTTCTGATAATGATGTTCTGATAATGATAGTTTGTTTTTCAGCTTTGTGATAGAACTATCAAAATCCATTTGGAATTATGTTAATGAAAATGAATTAAAAATAAAAATAATAAAAATAGAAATAATAGCAAGAAATTTGACAATTTTGTTGGAATGAACTTTTCCATCAATTCCCCTTTCTATTATTTCTTTTAAAATAATTGCATTTATTTGCATTTTGATCTAAGCTACTGAGATATTTTCTGAGACGTCATGTGATTATAATTAAAAAATAAATAGGAAAAGTGAAAAAATAGGAAGGCAATGGGAAGCTAAAGAATAATAGAAAGCAATAAGAGTACCATAATCTTTAAATTGCAAACACTATAAATCAAAATTAAATCTCTCTGGTTGTTAGTGGAGAATGGATAGTTTTATTACCCCCACATTTCTGAAAGAACAGAGTTCTCTTTAATAGAAACACACGACATCCTGAGCACGAAAGTCACTTGCCAACCAAACTCCCCTGTTTCATCCACAGTTTTCTCATGGCATTTTCACCTCCGTATTCCTCAGGGTGTAGATCAAGGGATTTAACATGGGTGTGATGATGGAATCAGACACGGCCATCACCTTGTCTATGGGGTAGGTGGCCACAGGCTTAACATACAAAAACATAAGGCACAAAAGACATGATGACCACAGTGAGGTGGGAGCCACAGGTGGAGAGGGCTTTACGCTGCCCTTCAGAGCTGCAGGACTTCAGGGAGCAGAGGACAACCACATAGGAAGTGATGAGGATGAGGAAGATGGCCACACACATCACCCCACTGTTGAGGATGACTAACAGATCCAGGGTGTGGGTGTCCATGCAGTCCAGTTTCAACAGTGGGAACAAATCACATATAAAGTGGTCTATTGTATTGGGACCACAGAAGTAAATTTGATACATGAAGAGAAGCTGTAGTATGGCATGGAGAAATCCCCCCACCCAGGCCCCTCCCAGCAACAGGCAGCAGGCCTGAGGTCTCATGATGGTCACATAGTGAAGAGGCTTACAGATAGCCACGGAGCGGTCATAGGCCATCACGGTGAGGAGGATGATGTCCACTCCACCGAAGAAGTGCTCAGCGAAGAGCTGGGCCATGCAGCCTTCCAGGAAGCTGGTAGTGCTCTCAGAGAGGGAGTCCACAATCAACTTGGGAGCAATGACGGAAGAGAAAGTGACATCCAAAAGGGACAAGGAAGTAAGGAAAAATACATGGGTGATCTCAGACTCTGACTCGTAACCATGGTTACCACAATGAGGCGGTTTCCCAAAACGGTGGACACATACTTGATTAGAGACACGGCAGAGAGTATTCTCCGCTGCTCTGGATACCGCGTAATGCCCCAAAGAATGAATTCCGTCACATTGTTTTGATTTCCCAGGTGTCAGCTGCCGATATGAGCTCCAGCTAAGAGTTAGAAGACCTGAAAAAGCAGCACATGATTTATGACTAGTGATTACTTGACTTCAAGTATTTCCAGGATCTCAGGGAATTTATGGGCTTTTTTGTTTGTCTGTTTTGTTTTTTTGTGTCTTTTTTCCCCCTCATTATTCAGCATTTAACTGTTAATAACCTGCTAAATAAAGAGCTTAAAAGAGAGCTACTTCTTGCAGAACAGACTTTTGAACTCTGTGGGAGAAGGTGAGGGTGGGATGTTTCAAAAGAACAGCGTGTATATTATCTATAGTGAAACAGATCACCAGCCCAGGTGGGATGCATGAGACAAGTGCTCGGGGCCTGGTGCACTGGGAGGACCCAGAGGAATCGGGTGGAGAGGGAGGTGGGAGGGGGGATCGGGATGGGGAATACGTGTAACTCCATGGCTGATTCATGTCAATGTATGACAAAACCCACTGCAATGTTGTGAAGTAATTAGCCTCCAACTAATAAAAATAAATGGGAAAAAAAAAAAAGAGAGCTACTTCTTTAGTGCTAGGTTATCCCCAGACTTTTCCCTTCTCTTTTTAAATGGTATTTCCATGTGAAATGCATTTCTCCCTTTTACTGTTATTGTTGATTATCAGCACCTACCCACTCCTTGCACTAGAATAACACCATAACTGACTCTTTTACAGATGAGGGAACTGATTCTCACAGACTTGAGGCAACATAGCCAAGGTAGTACAGCAAGTGAGTGGTGAAGCCAGAATGTGAACCATATTTTCTGACTCCAGAATCGGTTCCCTCAAATACCAATACTTCTCCTCTGGTCATTACATTGTGATTTTACCATTTACCAATCACTGTGCTAAGTATATTACCATATACTATCTAATCCTGTTTTAGCTCCAAATAAAAATGAAGTAGCTTCTTCTTTCTTTACTCTTTTCAAATGTTATGATGATTCTTTAGTAATTCAGTGCCTTACTTATAAATATTAAATTAATGAAATACATCTAAAACTATAATCTCTGAATAATATGTTGCTCATTAATGAAGATCACAAAGCATGATGATCCAGCAAAGACCCAGGCCACAATATAATCCACTCAAATTTGAATCAGTCCTAGTCATTCCTTTCAGTTTTCTCTGTTCCCTAAATGTTAAGGAATCTAGAATGCATTAGGGGTAATTCAATAATTAGTTTTTAGGTTCACTGACTATGCTGCTCGGCAAGGTGCCAAGATACACATTGCCTCATTTAAACCTCATATGATACCATATGAACTATGTACCATTACTATTCCCATTTTAAAGAAGATAAATAGAAATGTTGCAGTGTTAAATCTTTTGCATAAGATTATATAACCCACATGCGATGAAGCTGGCATTTTGATCACACAGCTCAAATTCTTAGCCACTGTTTCCACTACTTGAAAAGAGAACAGATTTATGTGGTATTTCAGGAGAGTTGTTGCAACCTAGGGAAAAAAGTTGCAATGAAAATATACTTCCTATTATTGGGAATTTTCAGGGAAGCTGGCTGCCTTATTTTAGGAATTTTGCAAGCAGCATAACTCCAAATTGACATTTGGACTATAATTCTTGGCAAATGATGAAAGGTCACTCTGGCTGTACACCACCACCAGCTCCACCCCTACCCATTACAGAAAATGCAAAGCATCCACAGGAGACTATAGAAGTGCCATTTTATACACTCCTTAATCTCATCCTCTCCCTTCCTGCCCAAGAGCTGAGATCTTTCTTGAGAGCACCCTTATGAATCATAAAGAGCCCTGGCTCAGGAGTCAGGAAATGAGAAGTGTGTTTCGTTCCAGGCTGTGTCACTGATCTAGCCTATCACTTGAGCACGTTGCTGGCACCTCTAGCCTCAGTATCCTCATTTTCAGTGTAAGGATGGTCCACTCATGAGAGACGATGGGAGGGAAACTGTCCTCTTCATATACAAACAATCACCCTTAATCATGTTCATTGACTATGCCTCTCGGCAAGATTTCCTTAGAGAGGTGATTTGTTTCTTGATTAAAAAAAAAGGAGAAAAAGAAGCCCCTGCTCTAAATAGTATCTAGTACGCCTTTTGTCCTATGACCAGATTGATTCCTACCTGACATTCAACTCCTGTCATCAGCACCCCTCCCTTCTTTATTCAGTGTTCCTTGTTTCATCACTTTATTTATTTCACTGTCTTCTCATCCACTTCCTGCCAGACTCACATCACTTTGTTTTTCATATCTGCCTTTCTGTTTACAGGGAATATCACTGGGTCCAGACACAGCAAATATATTAATAACTGTAAGTCACTGCCAGTCCATTTACTGCTTTGTACACAACCTCAGCTTCCTCAAGCCTCAATTTCTGCACCAGTGCAATTAGTAAACGAGAAACCATAGATACTGTATATGTATTGCTTACTACCTGAGGGACATGTGCAAAGCTTCTGTTTTGGTGTTTCTCAGTCGTCACAAACAACCAAATGATGTAAGCATTTATTTGTGTGGATTTTCTGAAGTAGCAACTGAGCCTTAGAGAACCTGTGTTAACTTCCTTGCAGTTTCTTGGCAGGCATAAGATTAATCCAAAATCCTACTTTTGACTCCTATAATTCCCAGCCCCCATACTCACTTCCTGCATTACAGAGAAGTTGTGAAGGTCCGAGGAGGTAATACATACAGAAAAACTTTGGAAAGCAGGGCTCACACTTTTTTTTTCCTGATCACATCCTTATGTCTGTAAGTTCTAGGCTTGCTTACTGCCTTTATCCATTTCCTTCTTACCAACCATTATTGGGTGTCCTCCTGCCACGTTTCCAAGGCATTTTATCAGGTGGAAGGAAGCTGCAGTGAGCCATGGAGCGCAGGGCATGCTGGTGCCAGCTCATCTCTGGGTTTGAAAGCAACTCTGCCATGAGAGTCTGGCGATATTTCTCTGTCATCAGGCACAACCATGCTGTATCCTGACTGTTTACATTTGTATTCCTGGATATGCTTCAGCCCAAACCAAGAATTAAAGAGTACCTTGACCTTCCTGTCCAAGGTTGCATCACACAACCCATTACCTTCCTGATATTTCCTTTCACAATTGGACAGTAAGGAGGTAAAATAAAGACAGGGAAAGTTTAAATTAATGCTCTTCTTTTTCTTTGCCAGTCTACTTCCCTTACTTTTTCCTAATTATTTAAGTTGACAGCAAATATTTTGAAAGTTTGTCAGATGTGATTCATTTATTTACATAAAGGCAGGGTTGATAAATTTAAGATATCATTAAATTAAGAATCATTGTGAAGGTAATACATGAAAGAAAATAAAATATCAAAGAAATTGTAAGCCTCAAAGCTAGACCATGGCTAAGAGATAGGACGGGTAGGTCTGCTTCCAATAGAGGGAACAACGTGGACCAAGGCCCAAAGGTAGAGTGAAGAGACATTGTAAAAATAAAAGAGAGATCAAGGGTCTTGGATCACACACACCAGTTCAAGAGTTTATTTCTGCAGCACTTTTTAGCTAGGTGACTATTTTTGTTGTTGTTTAGTTTCTAAGTTGTGACCAACCCTTTTGCAATCCCATGGACTGTAGCCCTCCAGGCTCCTTTGTCCATGGAATTTTGGACAAAGTGGGTTGCCATCTTCTTGTCCAGGGTATCTTCCTGACCCAAGGATTGAACCTGTATCTCTTGCTTGGCAGACAGTTTCTTTACCACTGAGCCATCAGGGAAGCCCATATAACTATTTTAGTGATGTGATTTACTCTTTAACGTGTACATTTGTATTTAGAAATGTTGAATTTGCATATTTATACATGCAGCTAAACAATATAATTATACAGTAGGTACATGTATACACTGTACTTTACATTTTAATGAGAAAAATTATCATTGATTCCACTCCATGTCAGAATAGGAATATTTACCTTATTTCAATTTTCTGCTATTTTAACAAAAGTGCAATTAAATCTTCTTGTGATTCTATGTAATGTATATGCTGTTTCTACAAGAAAGAAACATGTTTATAATGGAATTGCAGAATCAAAGAGTATAAACATTTTAAACCAAATAGATACTCATATATTCTTTCAAAATGTTTTTTTCTCAACAATATTATATCAGAGAACTTTTTTATTTCTACAACTTATGTCTTATGAGAATACATTGTATGTTAGAAAATAATTCAGAAAAACTTTCAACAAACATTTAAACCAGTTTCATAGATAAATGACAGTGAGAATTACTTTGTCAATTCCTAAATATACCTGTTTCTAATAACCGTAATAATAATAATTAGCATTTATTATTAATAGACCTTGTAACTTCCTTGAGGTCTCAGACTTAGTGAGTAGTATGGCTTAAATTTAAATTCCAGGAAACCTGACACTGTGGCTTAGCTTTTTTCTCAATTCTGTTTGGTATATGAATATATACATTCTCCAGGGAACACCTCACTACCTAGAAGGTTCTGGTGCTTGCACTTGCTTTTTCAATTTTATATGTATTCAGTGCATTCATAGCTTATAGAACTCTGTGAGTATTCAACTCAATTAGATTTATCACTTAAGGAATTCAAAACAGTCTCTTCATACAAATGTCTTCCTAGCTCCTTTCTCTTTTCATAAAACTAAGGACTAGCTAGTAGAGTGCAACTAACTCCAGCAGACATTTTCAGAATGAAAGTGACAATAATATTGTTATTTAAAAAATTAAAGTCTACAATAGCTTATTTGTGTTTACCCAGGGTTCCCCTAAGTTGCCCCCATTAACATCAATAAACCACCAGCATCACCAAACCACCAGCATCACCATCCCTACGGTCATTTCTATATGTAGGTCTACTTACAACTAAATGCAGTATATGTTTTGACATATAGAGAGATATTAAAATTATTCTCATTCTTAAAGCTATGAATTCAACATATTATTGACTAAATATAATACATTTTAAGAAAAAAAGGTAGTACTTTTTTTTTTTTTTTCCTCTGAACAGACAGTAGAAGCCAAGAGTAAGAGAGAAAAGTCTTGGACTGTGGGGAAAAGAAGAAAGAAAAAAAAAAAAAATGGAAAGAGAGTGAGAGATACAGATGCAAAGTCACATGGAGAAAGAGATGAGAAATAGAAAGGGGGCAGAGGAGGGAGGGAGAAGCAGAGAAAGTGAAATTGGAATAAAGGACCTCAAATAAATTCCTAGTAACTATTTCTCAGTAATTACCCACTTCCTTTCTTGCTACTCACTAGTGCTGTTTTTTGAAATCCATGTTTTAGTTTGTTTAGCAATTTTCATTTATAAGAGAGATATTCGTTTAATTTTTAAGTTTGCTTAAAAGGATACAAAAGCAGATCAAGCAAAATAACTTATTCTAACTCAAGTTAAAACTGAAGTTCCTAAGCTGGAGAATAAATATTGATTACAGATAAAGAAAAGAGATATTGAGTGTGAATGATATATGTACTCTAGCTACTTGTTCACTGTAATTCATTTAATTAATGAGTGCCATATGTTGAAAGTAATTTCTATGCTATATTTCTGTGAAATAACTAAAACTCTACATATGACATACTTAAGTAATAAAGATGCTTCTTAGAACTTAGTTATAAGAGTTGATCAAAAAAAGAAAATTCTATAAATAAAAATTATAAAGTCATCTGAGATCTAACCTAAGATCTTACCAACTCAAGGTTCATTCACAAGAGGTAACTTTAGGGAGTTCAAGAACTAAGAGAAATTATTCAAAATTGATGTTGTTGTTGTTTTTCTTTCCTTTTTTTTTTCCCCCCACATTGAAGAAAGGCTGTCTGGGATATAAATGAAGTAAACATCATTTATTACTTCTTGGTTAAATTTGCAGAATTAAAATTTTTATTGCTTTCAAAGAGAGATTTAAAAGAGAAGTCTTAAATATTTATGTTCTTAATGAAGAAATAAACTTCTTTGATTTTCCAGGCAAGAATACTGGAGCGGGTTGCCATTTCCTTCTCCATTTCTGGTTTACCAAAGGATTTACATTTTCTCTAATTAAGGATGATTGCTAAAAGTCTATCAAGTACAGTGCTTACCAAATCATTTAGATCCTTGTTTGCATCCCAGTTGAGTGTAGTCTGAGGTCAAAGTTGAAACATTTCTCTTTCAGCTTCTTAGAAATTATATTATGAATGTATGGTTCAGTTTGGGGAGACGAACCTGGACTATAAGAGTTCAGTGCCAGTTTGAGCAGCTGTGACATGGAACAGACTTACATCATTCTAGCTGACCGATTGAGGCTGATTCTCCTCTGATGGTGGTGTTAATCCCTAATTCAGTGAATTTCCACCCACCTACCTTAATAAAAGGTGTTCCCTGGGGCAAGGACATCATTGGAGCCAATCGGCAAACAGCTGTGCAGGCAAAAATATAGATTACAGCATTAAATGTTCAATCATTTGTTTCTGCACTGTCATCTCAATTACAGAATGGACACTCATGATACCATTTAGCAGAGTCATATGCATGTTAGCATGCATTTTCCCCTCTCCTTTTGGAACCGGCTTTGCCTTTTATTTGACGGTATTAAATTGATATCCTTGAGCAGTTTCACAACAAAAGTTGGAAGCAAGGCTTGGTTCTTTAAAATAATTCCTAAGTATCAAGATTCTCTACTCTGAGATATTCAAACTGACTTACATTACCTCCTAGATTTCCAATAGATACTTCTTAATTTGCAGTTGCCATTTTTTTTCCTGTTTATTTCTCAAGCATAATTATTTTAGCAACTCCTCCACTGAGCTCCAGATTTCTTGCAGACTCCCATTCATTAGCTTGATACTATCAGGGGAGTTTGTAATTTCTTCAGTTCTGTCTTGCCACAGCAAAGACTTGAAGTGATGGATGGACCAGTGTGACAGCTCTGTGTTACAGTTCAGTTTTATTTGGCAAGCAAAGGAAAATACATCTTCGAGGAGTGGGGACAGGGTAACTCAAAAGACGTGAAGAGAAGAGATGAGAAGCCAGAAGCTCAAATTTGGCTCCTCTTTTCATGGTTTTGCTTTTGTGACTGAGCCTGCCCTATTTTTAAACTGGGCTAGCCAGGAGGGCTGCTTGCTTCACCTGAGGCTCTCACTCTGGTCCTCGGACCTTCCTTTGTTCTATTTTTACAGGCTTTTTCCTTTCTTTGTCTTTTAGTCACAGCTAGTTTGGACTCCTTTTTCTATTCTAACTACCTAACAATACCATTTAAATGTTTTCTTATGTCCTGACGTGTGTGTTAATTGCTCAGTCATGTAAGATTCTTTGAGACCCATGGACTGAAGGATGCCAGGATCCTCTTTTCATGGAATTTCCCAGGCAAGAATACTGGAGTGGGTTGCCATTTCCTTCTCCATGGAATCTTCCTGACCCAGGGATCACACCTGGGTCTCCTGCATTGGCAGGCAGGAGCAGGCAGATTCTTTACTATTTGAGCCACCAAGGATCCCCAAAAGCCAAGTAACCATGGACTGTAGCCTACAAGGCTCCTCTATTGATGGAATTCTCCAGGCCATGATACTGGAGTGGGTAGCCATTCTCTTCTCCAGAGGATCTTCCCAACACAGGGATCAACTCAGATCTTCTGCATTGCAGGTGGATTCTTTACTAACTGAGCTATGATTTGCTTTTATAATCCCATAATTTGCTTTATTCAGTTCAGTTCAGTCACTCAGTCATGTCCAATTTTTTGAAACCCCATGGAATGTAGCATGCCAGGCCTCCCTGTCCATCACCAACTCCTGGAGCTTACTCGTACTCATGTCCATTGAGTCGGTGATGCCATCCAACCATCTCATTCTCTGTTAGCCCCTTCTCCTCCCACCTTCCATCTTTCCCATCATCAGGGTCTTTTCAAATGAGTCAACTCTTTGCATCAGGTAGCCAAAGTACTGGAGTTTCAACTTCAGTATCAGTTCAGTTCAGCCACTCAGTTGTGTCTGACTCTTTGCGACCCCATGAACTGCAGCACACCAGGCCTCCCTGTCCATCACCAACTCCCAGAGTTTACCCAAACTCATGTCCATTGAGTTGGTGATGCCATCTAATCATTTCATTCTCTGTCATCCCCTTCTCCTCGTGCCTTCAATCATCAGGGTCTTTTGAAAAGAGTCAGCTGTTTGCATCAGGTCGCCAAAATATTGGAGTTTCAGCTTCAACATCAGTCCTACCAATGAACACCCAGGACTGATTTCCTTTAGGATGGACTGGTTGGATCTCCTTGCTGTCCAAGGGACCCTCAAGAGTCTTCTCCAACATCACAGTTCAAAACCATCAATTATTCAGCACTCAGCTGTCCTTATAGTCCAACTCTCACATCCATACATGACTACTGGAAAAACCATAGCCTTGACTAGATGGATCTTTGTTTGCAAAGTAATGTCTCTGCTTTTTAATATGCTATCTAGGTTGATCATAACTTTCCTTCCAAGGAGTTAGTGTCTTTTTGTTTCATGGCTGCAGTCAACATCTGCAGTGATTTTGGAGCCCAAGAAAGTAAAGTCAGACACTGTTTCCACAGTTTCTCCATCTATTTCCAATGAAGTGATGGGACTGGAGGCCATGATCTTAGTTTTCTGAATGTTGAGCTTTAAGCCAACTTTTTCATTCTCCTCTTTCACATTCATCAAGAGGCTCTTAAGTTCTTCTTCGCTTTCTGCCCTAAGGATGGTGTCATCTGCATATCTGAGGTTAATGATATTTCTCCCAGCAAACTTGATTCCAGTTTTTGCTTTATTCAGCCCAGTGTTTCTCATGATGTACACTTCATAGAAGTTAAATGATCAGGGTGTCAATATACAGCCTTGACGTACTCCTTTTCCTATTTGGAACCAGTCTGTTGTTTCATGTCCAGTTCTAACTGTTGCTTTCTGACCTGTGTAAAGAGTTCTCAAGAGTCAGGTCAGGTGGTCTGATATTCCCATCTCTTTCAGGATTTTCCACAGTTTAGTGTGATCCACACAGTCAAATGCTTTAGCATAGTCAATAAAGCAGAAATAGATATTTTTTCTGGAACTGTCTTGCTTTTTGAATGATTCAGTGGATGTTGCCAGTTTGATTTCTGGTTCCTCTGCCTTTTCTAAAACCAGCTTGAACATCTGAAAGTTCACGGTTCATGTATTATTGAAGCCTGGTCTGGATAATTTTGAGCAGTACTTTGCTAGCATGTGAGATGAGTACAATTTTGCAGTGGTTTGAGCATTCTTTGGCATTGCCTTTCTTTCGGATTGGAATGAAAACTGACCTTTTCCAGTCCTGTGGCCACTGCTGAGCTTTCCAAATGTGCTGGCAGATTGAGTGCAGCACTTTCACAGCATCATCTTTCAAGATTTGAAATAGCTCAACTGGAATTCCATCACTTCCACTAGCTATGTTTGTAATGATGCTTCCTAAGGCCCACTTGACTTCACATTCCAGGATGTCTGGCTTTAGGTGAGTGATCACACCAAAGTGATTATCTGGGACATGAAGATCTTTTCTGTAAAGTTCTTCTGTGTATTCTTGCCACCTCTTCTTAATATCTTCAGCTTCTGTTAGGTCCATACCACCTCTGTCCTTTATTGAACCCATGTTTACATGAAATATTCCCTTGGTATCTCTAATTTTCTTGAAGAGATCTATAGTCTTTCCCACTCTAGTGTTGTCCTCTATTTTTTGCATTGATCACTGAAGAAGGCTTTCTTTTCTCTCCTTGCTATTCTTTGGAACTCTACATAACAATGGATATATCCTTCCTTTTCTCCTTTGCCTTTCGCGTCTCTTCTTTTCATAGTTATTTGTAAGGTCCTCTCTGACAGCCATTGTGCTTTTTTGCATTTCTTTTTCTTGGGTATGACCTTGCTCCCTGTCTCCTGTACAATGTCACAAACTTCCGTCCATAGTTTATCAGGCACTCTGTCTATCAAATCTAGTCCCTTAAATCTATTTCTCACTTCCACTGTATAATCATTAGGGATTTGATTTAGGTCATACCTGAATGCTCTAGTGGTTTCCCTTCTTTCTTCAGTTGAAGTCTGAATTTGGCAATAAGGAGTTCATGATCTGAGCCACAGTCAGCTGTTGGTCTTGTTTTTGCTGACTGTATAGTGCATCTCCATCTTTGCCTGCAAAGAATATAATCAATATGATTTCGGTGATGTCCATGTGTAGAGTCTTCTCTTGTGTTGTTGGAAAATGTTGTTTGCTATGATCAGTGCATTTTCTTGGCAGAACTCTGTTAGCCTTTGCCCTGCTTCATTCTGTACTCCAAGGCCAAATTTGCCTGTATTCCAGGTGTTTCTTGACTTCCTACTTTTACATTCTAGTCCCCTATGATGAAAAGGACATCTTCTTTCGGTGTTAGTTCTAAATGATCTTTTAGATCTTCATAGAACCATTCAACTTCAGCTTTTTCAGCATGCACACACACCCAATTAAATATCACAGAATTGTGAATGTCCTATTGGGTAATTTTTCTATTTAATTTGCAGCAAGAAACTGATGTGAAAAAAAAATGTAATGAATAAGGAGATATTGTCTCCTGGTCACACCTAAAATGTTCACCAATATTTGAGAGCAAATATGTTATCTTGGGGCTTCCTGGGAGCACAGTAATAAATAATCTGCCTACTTATGAAGGAGACAAAAGAAACATGGTTTTGATCCCTGGGTCAGGAAAATCCCTGAGGTAGGACATGGCGACCCACTCTAGTATTTTTGCTGGAGAATTCCGTGGACAGAGGAGTCTGGTGGACTAGCGTCCATGGAGCCAGAAAGAGTCAGAGATGACTGAGAGACTGAGCACACACACATGTGTGTATTAACAATGAATCTGAATCCTGTGACTTAGTTGTGACAGCATCATTATGGAGATTGTACGTGACAGTAAATTATGCAGTCATATCCCAGAGGGGCAGAGAGGTCACAAATGGCACTAATTTAGGCGTTTAGCTCTTCCACCTTTCAAATGCTGAATTCTAAGTTAATAGAAATTTTTGGCAGAAGACCATGCATGAAACTGAACTCCAGAACTTACCTATCCAACAGTCTTTTGAAAAATACTCAAATTTGAGAAATGATTGGTTATACATTGAAAAGGTACTCTTAGGTGCCATGTGTATAAACAAAGAAAACTTCACAAAGGGACACACAGTCTTGAATGTGATGATGGCCCTATGCCCATGCTCCGAGTGACAGGAAGTGGGAGAAGAGTGATCTTAGGAAGACGCTCTGGGTAAAAGCAGAGAGTTGGCATGAACTTACAGATGGGGATAAAGGAAACGGGCCTCGTTCTCCATTCCTGACTGCGCAGGGCACTAGAGACAGAGGCACCATTCAAGATGGCTGATGTCATGTCTTCAGAGAACATTTTATTACGTTGGGGGAATTGCAGCCTGCTAATAAGAGCCATTTTCAGTGACTCGATAGTAGGATTAAGTCTAAAGCTTCTTGTCAAGAAGCCCCTGGTTGATAAAAGAAGTTGTCACTAGGGAGTTGATAGATCAAAGTGCCTATTAGTGTGGGTAACGTTTTGACACCAAGTGTTCTGACTAATTAAAGCATTGCATCATCCATGGACACCAGAGACTGCATTGGAAGGGGGCAGTGACCACGGTTTGCCCTATACCTCAGAGAATGCATTTTTTCCTGCGCTGCTTCATGAGCCAAAGGCCGGAACTGGAGTCCCAAGGCATCTTTAAGTAAGGCTGATCTGAAGAATATGTCATAGTCTTTGCCTCAATGCAGCTCATGGCTCCAAGAAATTACACTCTAGAGAAACACCTGGCATTTTCTTGTAGAAGTCTCTACATCAGGGAGTAAACACATTGAATTAAATTTTAATAAAGACTTTTTTTTTTTAAAGAACAGTTTTAGGTTCACAGTTTAATTGAAAGGAATGTACAGATTTCTCATATACCCCTACCCTTACACATATGTAGCATCTTCCATTATCAGCTTCTCCTAGAGTTGATTTGTTCCAAATTTGTTACAGATGATGAGCTTACATTGACACATAATAATCCAAAGTTCATAGTTTACCTTAGGGTTCTCTCTTGTTATTGCATATTTCATGAATTTGGAGAAAAGTATAATGATATGTGTCCATCATTATATCAATAGTATCATACATACAGAGTGTTTTCACTGCTCTGAAAATCCTCTGCATTTCATCTATTCACCTATTCATTTCATCTATCTCCACTAATTTATATTGAATTTCTAAATTATGAGATAGAATAAAAGTAATATATTTTTTTGAGTCCTTTACTTAATGTAAGGAACCTGTCATAGTTTAAAGTACTTGCAGACAGTGTTTGCCATTATATGGTACTAGGTACTAGATTTACTTAGCATTCAAGGTCCTGGAAGTTAATCTATTTATAAAGCTCTTTAACAAATCAATGGGAAAGTAAATATGATACATCTCTTCATCATTTAAACAGCAGAATTCATTATTCTACTTGACTAGGGTTTTGAATCCAGGCCATATTCAGTTGAACAAGAAGTTATGATATTATGCAATATTTTAAGATCCTTCATTATAATGCCTCTTCTCCTAAATTCTAAAATGTGTCTTTAACTGATGTAAGCATGCAGTAATATGGAAATGTTTTTAATAGAAACATAATCATAAACCTCTAATCTAATTGTATAGATCACATATTTTTAGTAATGTTTAGTAAACAAGAAAAAGTCTTTCTGCCTCAAAGAAATTATCTTTCCTTCACAGGACTCTGGATCATGTTAGCATTGAAAAAATTATCTTACAAATGACAAGGAAAAAGAGGTTAAGAATTGACAGTTTTAAACTGACATTGAAAACTATGAACTCAGGTTGTTTTGAGGATTTTAATTTTACCCATGTTCTTAATTAAAACAACATAAAAAAAGAGAACATATTTCTATTTAATTCTTTGCTAATCATGTGAAAGTTTTTAGCTCTGTCAACAAATATCCTATTTGTCTTCTTTTTTGGCACATGACTATATTGCATCTTCTCCCTCCTTACTGAAATTTATATTAGTTTGTAAATCTGAATACTGGCATATACTGAAACATATTAATTGCACTCCTAGGAAACATATTTTTAAGTTCATAATTACTGGTTCATAGTAGTCAGTCAAATATCTATTGACCGGGTATTGAATAAACACATTTTGAAATAATCCCACAATGGAGTATGATATACCAGTGGAAATGAATTTACATCTAAATTCAACAACCAAAATAAAATATAGTATTATTGGATGAAAAAAGGAATAGCAATTCCAAGAAGTCTGCATAAAGGATGTAAAGTTCTGTAAAATTCAAAGTCAGGGAAAAAATATATCGATAAAAGTATTTCATTTTTAGGACAAAATTAAAATACTTCTTACTTTTAAGAAGAGGTGGGCAGCAGATAGGAAAGTGTTTAAAATGTTTAATTATGGGTAATATTTTAGTTCTTGAGATGGTAGTAAGTTTACTAGGATTCATTTCACTATTTACATAAATGCAAAAAAGCAGTATGGAGTAGGAAATGACAACCCACTCCAGTATTCTTGCTTGGAACATTCCATGGATGGAAGAGCCTGGAAGGCTAGAGTCTATGGGAATTGCAAAGAATCGGACATGTCTGAGTGGATACACCTGAGCTGGTGTACATGTACAAAAAAGCAATAACATAAAAGGAATAAATGAAGGATGATAAAATTGTTTTAAAATGAATGAATTTTGTAGTTGAAAACTTATTATAAAAATGGGTATCTTCTATTGGTTGGTTCTGCTTCCTTTTTTGCTGACTTCATTTTTAATCAGGCTGTCTCTGTTATGCTAAAATTAGGCAGAAATTCCCAGTCTACATTTTCGGCAATTCTATTAGAAAAAAAGATAGTGACTTTTCTCAATAATGAAGAAAAATTATTTTAATAAGATATTTTCCTTAATAAGTGTCTCTTTATTAGTTAGCAAAACAAATGGAAATGAATTAGAAAAAAAAAAGATTTCTTCTCAGTGCTCATATACATTTCCATCCTCAGAATACTTGCTACAAATCTGTGGTTTCCAGGTGAAGGAAGGCTTTAGCACACGGAACAATCTTGTTTCAAGCACCATGGTGCCTTCCATAGATTATAATTAAACATAGTTTATAGGAGATAGAGAATAAGAATAAAGGGGCACCCTAAAGCACTGGGTGGAGCAGAGTAGCTTCTTGGTGATCCACTTTTTCTTTCTCTCTTTCTTTCTTTCTTTTTTTTCCCCAAAGTTAATTTTTATTTTTCTTCCTCTCCTCTGTCAACCTCCCTGCCATCCATTTGAATTTTCCTCTTTTTCCCTGGTAGCTTTGGTCAGCCTGAGGTACCTAATGCCTTCAAACCCTTTTCCATACTTGGTTCCTGAGTATAAGGAGGGGCAATTTACTCTTCTACTGGCTAAGAGGACAACCCCAAACTTAAACTTGTGTCACAACATTGGGGATGTTTCTGATGAGCAAACAAAGGGAAACTTTAGGGAATACTACTCTCTGTGATGCTAATATCTAACATAATTTTGTCTTAAAATATTCCCTTTAGAATGTACTATTTTTTTTCAGCATTCCATGAGAAGGCTGTTTTCAAAAAGGGATGGAAGGCCTTGATGCTAATTTAGAGGATTCTAACAGGTAAATGACAGACTACTCACATGATTGTAATGAGAGAGGCATCATGCAGAATAATTTAACAAATGAAAAAATATATTTCCATAAGTCTTTTTTCCCTTAAGAAGGATGTAGAAACTAATACAGATAATAACTGTGGCATAAGCTTCTTGGAGAATCCAACTTCTCCACATCCAGGAGACAGCTTTAAATAGAAAGCTATATATCGAAGATGGCAGAGCAGTAGGATGGGGAGACCACTTTCTCGCCTACAAATTCATCAAAAGAATAACTGAACGCAGAGCAAACTTCACAAAACAACTTCTGATCACTTGCTGAGGTCATCAGGCGCCCAGAAAAGCAGCCCATTGTCTTCGAAAGGAGGTAGGACAAAATATAAAAGATAGAAAGTGAGACAGGAGAGCTAAGGACGGAGATCCGTCCTGGGAAGGGAGTCTTTATAGAGGACATTTCCAGACACCAGGAAACCCTCGCACTGGCGGGCCTGGGGGAAGTGTTTGAATCTCAGAGGGCAACCTGACTGGGAGGGAAACAATAAATAAAACCCACAGATTACGAGCCTAAAAGCAACTCCCAGCAGAAAAGTACCCCAGATGCCTGCATCCGCCACCAGCAAGTGGGGTGGAATGGAGAGAAGTGGGCGGCATTGCTTGGGGCAGGGTCCAGGCCTGAGTGCCCTGAGGAAAATCGGAGGGAGCTTTTGTGAGTTGCCAACTTGAACTGTGGGAGAGCAAAAGAGAGAGAGAAAATTAACCGGCCCGAGCACACTGCCACTGTTCACAGAGCAAAGGGACCGGGAAAGTCCAGAGAAGAGCTCGCAGGCTGCGGACTGACCCAGCCCCGCCGGGAAGGGGGCAGGCTCTGCCCCAAGGACCGCATCCCCTACTGCATTGCAAACAGGCCTCCACCTTCTAATCAAAGACCTCCCGAGATTCTGAATGGTCAACATTTGCCTGGAGGGTTGCAGCGAGACACAGGGTGCAGGCACCCTACCGGTGCCGGCGGGGACTGGGGCTGGGGAACGTGGAGGACAGAAGGCGCACACACCCGACTGGCGCTGGCGGAAACTGAGACTGGGACCGCAGAAGGGAGTGGGCGCGCTGCACCCGGGGAAAGTGCGCCCGTCAAGCTCCTGGCTGCCTGGACCGCTCTGACGGGGAAGGCACAAAGAGCAGGCACAGCTTTTTGTTCCGCGCTTTTGTGGAACACCCGAGAGCTGGAACCGCGCTCCATATAGAGCAGCTGGGAGCCTGAGCAGCGCAGATGGAGAAAGCAGCGCCAGCCCGTCACCAAAGCGCGACGGAACTAGCTACCTGAATAAGAGTCCACCTCTGCCCGCCTGTGTCAGGGCGGAAATTGGGCCCTGAAGAGATCGGCAAACAGAAGCCAAATAAACAAAGGGAACCACTTCAGAAGGGACCGGTGCAACAGATTAAAATTCTTGTAGAAAACACTGACTACACCGGAAGGGCCTGTAGATATCGAGAAGTGTAAGCTGGAACGTGGAGCTATCTGAAACTGAACCGAACCCAACTGACTGCAACAACTCCAGAGAAATTCCTAGATATATTTTTACTTTTTTTTTTAAGGAAGAAAAAAAAATTTTTTTTAAATTTTTTCTTTTTTATCATTTCTCTTTTATTTTCCTTTAAAATTCTCTATTACTCCCCCATTACTCCTTAACTTTCATTTTCATAGATTTTTACGATTTTTTAATTAGGGAAAAATTTTTTTCTTTCGTTCTTTTTTTTTCTCTTCTTTTTTCCCATTTTCTCTTTTATTTTCTATTTGTATTTTTCTCTTACTTCTTTTAAAGTCCTCTAGTACTCCTCTACTACTCGTTAATTTTCATTTTCAATACACTATAACCTTACAGGAAAAAAAAAAAAGAGAAGCCCTATTTTTAAACCAAAATTCATATATATTTCTAAAATTTTTTGGTGTGTTTTTGTTTTTGTTTTTAATATAGTATTTTTAAGAGTCTAACCTCTACTCTAGATTTTTAATTTTTGTTTTTCAGTATATGATATAAATTGTGAACATTTAAGAATCCAATATTCAGTTCCCATTTTTATTCAGGAGTGTGTTGATTAATCTCTCCCACTCTTGACTCTCTGTTTTCTACCTCAGAACACCTCTATTTCCTCCTTTCCCCTTCTCTTCCCAATCCAATTCTGTGAATCTTTGTGGGTGTATGGGCTACGGAGAACAATCTGGGAACAGACAACTGCGTAGATCTGTCTCTCTCCTCTTGAGTCTCCCTTTTTCTCCTCCTGCTCCTCTCTATCTCCCTCCTCCCTCTCCTCTTCTTCATGTAACTCTGTGAACCTCTCTGGGTGTCCCTCACGGGGGAGAATCTTTTCGTCATTAACCTAGAAGTTTTATTATCAGGGCTGTATAGTTGGAGAAGTCCTGAGACTACAGGAAGAATAAAACTGAACTCCAGAGGCAGGAGACTTAAGCCCAAAACCTGAGAACACCAGAAAACTCCTGACTACATGGAACGTTGAGTAATAAGTGACCGTCCAAAAGCCTCCATACCTACACTGAAACCAACCACCACCCAAGAGCCAATAAGATTTAGAGCAAGACATATCACACAAATTCTCCAGCAACGTAGGAACATAGCCCTGAACGTCAACATACAGGCTGCCCAAGGTCACACCTAACACATAGACCCATCTCAAAACTCATTACTGGGCACTCCATTGCTCTCCAAAGAGAAGAAATCAAGTTCCATGCTCCAGAACACCGACGCAAGCTTCCTAACCAGGAAACCTTGACAAGCCAATCGTCTAACCCCACCCACTGGGTAAAACCTCCACAATTAAAAGGAACCACAGATCTCCAGAATACAGAAAGCCCACTCCAGACACAGCAATCTAAACAAGATGAAAAGGCAGAGAAATACCCAACAGGTAAAGGAACATGAAAAATACCCACCAAGTCAAACAAAAGAGGAGGAGATAGGGAATCTACCTGAAAAAGAATTTAGAATAATGATAATAAAAATGATCCAAAATCTTGAAAACAAAATGGAGTTACAGGCAAATAGCCTGGAGACAAAGATTGAGAAGATGCAAGAAATGTTTAATAAGGACCTAGAAGAAATAAAAAAAGAGTCAATTAAAAATGAGTAATGCAATGAATGAGATCAAAAGCACTCTGGAGGGAACTGAGGGTAGAATAACAGAGACGGAAGATAGGATAAGTGAGGTAGAAGATAAAATGGTGGAAATAAATGAAGCAGAGAGGAAAAAAGAAGAAAGAATCAAAAGAAATGAGGACAACCTCAGGGACCTCTGGGACAAAGTGAAATGCCCCAACATTCGAATCATAGGAGTCCCAGAAGAAGAAGACAAAAAGAAAGGCCATGAAAAAATACTTGAGGAGATAATAGCTGAAAATTTCCCTAAAATGGGGAAGGAAATAACCACCCAAGTCCAAGAAACCCAGAGAGTCCCAAACAGGATAAACCCAAGGCGAAACACCCCAAGACACATATTAATCAAATTAACAAAGATCAAACACAAAGAACAAACAGTAAAAGCTGCAAGGGAGAAACAACAAATAACACACAAAGGGATTCCCATAAGGATAACAGCTGATCTATCAATAGAAACCCTCCAGGCCAGAAGGGAATGGCAGGACATACTGAAAGTAATGAAAGAGAATAACCTACAAGCTAGATTACTGTACCCAGCAAGGATCTCATTCAGATATGAAGGAGAATAAAAAGCTTTACAGACAAGCAAAACCTGCGAGAATTCAGCACTACCAAACCAGTTCTTCAACAAATGCTAAAGGGTTTTCTCTAGACAGGAAATGCAGAAAGGTTGTATAAACGTGAACCCAAAGCAACAAAGTAAATGACAACGGGACCACACCTATCAATAATTACCTTAAATGTAAATGGGTTGAATACCCCAACCAAAAGACAAAGACTGGCTGAATGGATACAAAAACAAGACCCCTATATATGCTGCCTACAAGAGACCCACCTCAAAACAAAAGACACATACAGACTAAAAGTGAAGGGCTGGAAAAGAATATCTCACACAAACGGAGACCAAAAGAATGCAGGAGTCACAATACTCATATCAGATAAAATAGGCTTTCAAATAAAGGATGTGAAAAGAGACAAAGAAGGACACTACATAATGATCAAAGGATCAATCCAAGAAGAAGATATAACAATTATAAATATATATGCACCCAACATAGGAGCACCGCAATATGCTCGGCAAACGCAAACAAGTACGAAAGAGGACATTAATAGTAACACAATAATAGTGGGAGAATTTAATACTACACTCACAACTATGGATAGATCAACTAAACAGAAAATTAACAAGGAAACACAAACCTTAAATGACACAATGGACCAGCTAGACCTAATTGATATCTATAGGACATTTCACCCCAAAACAATCAACTTCACCTTTTTCTCAAGTGCACACGGAACCTTCTCCAGAATAGATCACAACCTGGGCCATAAATCTGGTCCTGGAATATTCAAAAAAATTGAAATCATTCCAGTAATCTTTTCTGACCACAGTGTAGTAACATTAGATCTCAATTACAGGAAAAAAAAAATGTTAAAAATTCAAACATATGGAGGCTAAATAATGTGCTTCTGAATAAGCAACAAATCATAGAAGAAATCAAAAAAGAAATCAAAATATGCATAGAAATCAATGAAAATGAAAACACAACAACCCCAAACCTATGGGACAGTGTAAAAGTAGTGCTAAGGGGAAGGTTCATAGCATTACAGGCTTACTTCAAGAAACAAGAGAAATGCCAAATAAATAACCCAACTCTACACCTAAAGCAATTACAGAAGGAAGAAATGAAGAACCCAAGGGGTCAAAGAAGGAAAGAAATCTTAAAAATTAGGGCAGAAATAAATGCAAAAGAAAATGAAGAGACCATCGTAAAACTGAACAAAGCTAAAAGCTGGTTTTTTGAAAAAATAAACAAAATTGACAAACCATTAGCAAGACTCATTAAGAAACAAAGAGAGAAGAACCAAATTAACAAAATTAGAAATGAAAATGGAGAGATCACAACAGACAACACTGAAATACAAAGGATCATAAGAGACTACTACCAGCAGCTCTATGCCAATAAAATGGACAACTTGGATGAAATGGACAAATTCTTAGAAAAGTATAACTTTCCAAAACTGAACCAGGAAGAAATAGAAGATCTTAACAGAACCATCACAAGCAAGGAAATCGAAACTGTAATCAAAAATCTTCCAGCAAGCAAAAGCCCAGGACCAGGTGGCTTCACAGCTGAATTCTACCAAAAACTTACAAAAGAGCTAACACCCATCTTACTCAAACTCTTCCAGAAAATTGCAGATGAAGGTAAACTTCCAAACTGATTCTCTGAGACCACCATCACCCTAATTCCAAAACCAGACAAAGATGCCACAAAAAAGAAAACTACAGGCCAATATCACTGATGAACATAGATGCAAAAATCCTTAACAAAATCCTAGCAAACATAATCAAGAACATATTAAAAAAAATCAACACCATGACCAAGTGGGCTTTATCCCAGGAATGCAAGGATTCTTTAATATCCACAAATCAATCAACGTAATATACCACATTAACAAATTGAAAGATAAAAACCCTATGATTATGTCAATAGATGCAGAGAAAGCCTTTGACAAAATTCAACACTCATTTATGATTAAAACTCTCCACAAGGCAGGAAGAGAAGGAACATACCTCAACATAATAAAAGCTATATATGACAAACCCACAGCAAGCATCACCCTCAATGGTGAAAAATTGAAAGCATTTCCCCTGAAATCAGGAACAAGCCAAGGGTGCCCACTCTCACTACAACTATTCAACATAGTCTTGGAAGTTTTGGCCACAGCAATCAGAGAAGAAAAAGAAGTAAAAGGAATCCAGATAGGAAAAGAAGAAGTGAAACTCTCGCTGTTTGCAGATGACATGATCCTCTACAGAGAAAGCCCTAAAGACTCCTCCAGAAAACTAGTAGAGCTAATCAACGAATATAGTAAAGTTGCAGGATATAAAATTAACACACAGAAATTTCTTGCATTCCTATATACTAACAATGAGAAAACAGAAAGAGAAATTAAGGAAACAATACCATTCACCATTGCAACAAAAAGAATAAAATACTTAGGAGTATATCTACCTAAGGAAACAAAAGACCTATGCATAGAAAACTATAAAACACTGATGAAAGAAATCAAAGAGGACACAAACAGATGGAGAAACATACCGTGTTCATGGATTGGAAGAATCAATATTGTCAAAATGGCTATTCTACCCAAAGCAATCTATAGATTCAACGCAATCCCTATTAAGCTACCAACGGTATTTTTCACAGAACTAGAACAAATAATTTCACAATTTGTATGGAAATACAAAATACCTCGAATAGCCAAAGTAATCTTGAAAAAGAAGAATGGAACTGGAGGAATCAACCTGTCTTACTTCAGACTCTACTACAAAGCCACAGTCATCAAGACAGTATGGTACTGGCACAAACACAGGAATATAGATCAATGGAACAGAATAGAAAGCCTAGAGATAAATCCATGAACCTATGGACACCTTAGATTTGACAAGGGAGGCAAGTATATACAGTGGAAAAAAGACAACCTCTTTAACAAGTGGTGCTGGGAAAACTGGTCAACCACTTGTAAAAGAATGAAACTAAAACACTTTCTAACACCATTCACAAAAATAAACTCAAAATGGATTAAAGATCTAAATGTAAGACCAGAAACTATAAAACTCCTAGAGGAGAACATAGGCAAAACACTCTACGACATAAATCTCAGTGGGGTCCTCTATGACCCACCTCCCAGAATATTGGAAGTTAAAGCAAAACTAAACAAATGGGACCTAATGAAACTTAAAAGGTTTTGCACTACAAAGGAAACTATGAGCAAGGTGAAAAAACAGCCCTCAGATTGGGAGAAAATAAAAGCAAATGAAGCAACAGACAAAGGATTAATCTCAAAAATATACAAGCAACTCCTGAAGCTCAATTCCAGAAAAATAAATGACCCAATCAAAAATGGGCCAAAGAACTAAACAGACATTTCCCCAAAGAAGACATATAGATGGCTAACAAACACATGAAAAGATGCTCCACATCACTCATTATTAGAGAAATGCAAATCAAAACCATAATGAGGCACCATTACACGCCAGTCAGGATGGCTGCTATCCAAAAATCTACAAGCAATAAATGCTGGAGAGGGTGTGGAGAAAAGGGAACCCTCTTACACTGTTGGTGGGAATGCAAACTAGTACAGCCACTATGGAAAACAGTGTGGAGATTTCTTAAAAAACTGGAAATAGAACTGCCATATGAACCAGCAATACCACTTCTGAGCATACACACCAAGGAAACCAGATCTGAAAGAGACACGTGCACCCCAATGTTTATCACAGCACTGTTTATAATAGCCAGGACATGGAAGCAACCTAGATGTCCATCAGCAGACAAATGGATAAGGAAGCTCTGGTACATATACACCATGGAATATTACTCAGCCGTTAAAAAGAATTCATTTGAAACAGTTCTAATGAGATGGATGAAACTGGAGCCCATTATACAGAGTGAAGTAAGCCAGAAAGATAAAGAACATTACAGCATACTAACACATATATATGGAATTTAGACAGATGGTAACGATAACCCTATATGTAAAACAGAAAAAGAGACACAGAAGTACAGAAGAGACTTTTGAACTCTGTGGGAGAAGGTGAGGGTGGGATGTTTCGAAAGAACAGCATGTATATTATCTATGGTGAAACAGATCAGCAGCCCAGGTGGGATGCATGAGACACCTGCTCGGGCCTGGTGCACTGGGAAGACCCAGAGGAATCGGGTGGAGAGGGAGGTGGGAGGGTGGATCGGGATGGAGAATACGTGTAACTCTATGGCTGATTCATGTCAATGTATGACTAAAGCCAATGCAGTGTTGTGAAGTCATTAGCCTTCAACTAATAAAAAAAAAAATAAAAATAAAAAAAGGAAAGCTATATATCACAGATGAAAAGTATTAGTCTTTGCATGTTTCTAAAATGATATTTTAAGAATATAACTTGTAGTTGACATGCATCTGGATTTATTTTGAAACAGCGGATAACTACTCCTGATGGAAAGTTCAGAGGAAACATATCAAAATGGAGCTTAAAAACTGCATAATGAATCGAAGGGTAATATGCCATATATGTGGGAGGGAAATTGCTATCTTTCTCTAATTTAGGCTTTTGAGGGATAAAGAACCTTGGGTATATCTGTTCTCCTTCCCACAGAGAAAGGTACATTTTCCCTAGAAATTAAATGAATGTAGAGATTTTCCTAAAGATAAAAGTGAAAGATAAACAATCAGGGAGGGTGGAATAATTTAAGAGAGTCCTAAGGAAACCAACGTTTTCACTGTGGCGTCTGCAATAAAACAGATTTGTCAAATAGAAGGGCTTCCCTGGTGTCTCAGACTGTGAAGACGCTGCCTGCAATGTGGGAGACCTGGGTTCGAATTCTGGTTTGGGTAGATTCCCTGGAGGAAGGCATGGCAACTTATGCCAACATTCTTGTCTGAAGAATCCTTATGGATAAAGGAGGCAGGCAGGCTACAGTCCACAGGGTCACAAAGAGTCAGACATGACTGAACGATTAAGCACACACACAACCCTGTCAGGTAGAAGGATCAGCATGACACTTTGTGTTTCACTCTCTTTTGTTCATCACCTTTTCTGTGTGATTTTCTTTCAGCTTATCTCTTTTAGCTCCCAGCTCAGCATACTCTCTCTTTATTACCATTCTGAGCATTTTAACCACTCTAAAATTGGCTAAACTTGTTTGAAAATTTAAAGTATGTGCAGTAGTTAGTAGAAGGTAAATTTGCCAACAAAGGTCCATCTGGTCAAGGCTATGGTTTTTCCAGTGGTCATGTATGGATGTGAGAGTTGGACTGTGAAGAAAGCTGAGCAATGAAAAATTGATGCTTTTGAACTATAGTGTTGGAGAAGACTCTTGAGAGTCCCTTGGACTGCAATGAGATCCAACCAGTCCATCCTAAAGGAAGCCAGTCCTGGGTGTTCATTGGAAGGACTGACACTGACGCTGATACTCCAATACTTTGGCCACCTCATGCGAAGAGTTGACTCTTTGGAAAAGACCCTCATGCTGGGAGGGATTGGGGGCAGAAGGAGAAGGGATGAGATGTATGGATGGCTGGATGGCATCACCGACTCAATGGACATTAGTTTGAGTAAACTCTGGGAGTTGGTGATGGACAGGGAGGCCTGGCGTGCTGCAATTCATGGGGTTGCAAAGTGTCCGACACGACTGAGCGACTGAACTGAACTGAACTGAATGCTGTTTTATCAGTGCAGTTTTGTCTCTAGATTATTACAATACATTTTTGTGTCAGATACGTTTGAGAATCTGACTTCTGGGAAAAGTCAAACTATGGTCATACAGAGAGACATATAGAAAAATATCCATCAATGTTAGAAGGATAGGAAGAATATCAAAGCTGTCCTTGCATTCTTGGAGGGCCAAGGATTCATGTAAAAATTGTAGAAAAATCACAAGGATCATCTTAGGCATGCCAAAGTCCTAAAATCTTGCATGGCCAAGTGGTGCTGTTCTGTGTACAACATGTTCTACTCCAGGTTGTGGAACTGATTAAATTATTTGAAATTTATCTAATTTTGTTTTTTCAAACATATAAATTGGGAGCACATTTACCTGTTCACCATACCATACATACTATACAGATGGCCACAGTAAATTAATAATGTGAATGTGTTTTTAATCAAAATAGTACTAAAACAATCAAATGATTATTACAAGAAGTAACTAAGAAGGTTCAGCTTAAAAATACTTATTAAGCATGTATATTGTACAAGGCATTGGGTTTGAATATGCGGATAGCAAAATCCTGAAGACTTAAAAAATTCTCCTTCTATGAAAGAAGCTAAAGGAAGCTCGCACAGTTTTGATTTTAAGCATAATATGCGATAGCATAAGAAAAGATATAAAAGAAGCTCTTAAAGAACTGGAGAATTTCCTTCATCCCAAAGCAATCACTGATGGCTTTCATAAGAGATTACTTTTTTTAAAATTAGTTTTTGGTTTCTTTTTTTAAATTGAAGGATAATTGCTTTACAGAATTGTGTTGTTGTCTGTCAAACCTCAACACGAATCAGCCATAGGTACTCTTAGCAGTTGGGTCCTGAGTTTTAAGACAGAGTTACTGGAAACAAAATTACAGTTAAGGAGGGAAGGAGACTACTGAATACACTATTGATTGACTATTTGATAAAAAAATCACAATTATTTGCAAGCTAATGATTAATCATGTGTATTTATGGGCTTTCCTTATAGCTCAGATTGTAAAGAATCTGCCTGCAAGGCAGGGGACCTGGGTTTGATCGTTAGGTTGGAAAGATCCTCCAGAGAAGGGTATGGCAACCCACTCCAGTATCCTTGACTGGAAAATTCCATGGACAGAGGTGTCAGTCTGTGGATTTGCAAAAAGTCAGACATGACTGAGTGACTAACACACACACATGTATTTATAATGTTAAAAAGCACATGTATTTATGATTCTTAATTTATCTTACAAGTGTATGCCCTAATGTATAAATAAGGTTGTTTTAGAAATGGACAATTTAAAGAGATTAATAACATACAAGACAAAAGCCATATACTCAAAAGAGTGCCACAATCACAGACCATATTTTCAAGTACATTCAAATGCATATGGAAAGGATGAGTTTATTGCACTGACTGAAATACCAAGACTTAGTTCCCTAACCATTTAAGATCTTTGCCAGTGATTACATGGCCTAAAGAGATTATTTTCTAAAAATCAGAAATATTAAATAAACTTGACACTTTCCCAGCAGGAGTTTTTGATTTTCAGGAAGATAATACATGATTCAACTACTTTGAGGGGAAGAAAATTTATTGAGTGGGAGAAAAATAACAAATAAGGATCATTGTCTATTTGGTTTATCAGTTTGTACTTTGGTGGCTCACAGCTTTCAAGATGATGCACTGAAGATATATGTGAGGATGGATACAGTGGATAAGTTCCAAATTATATTTAAATTTGTCAAGTTCAGTTTATATTTTTAATTGCAAAAGGTGTTCTTTTCAACATCATATTGACAATAAAAACCTAGAGGAGAGATTTTGTTCTATGAAGTGAAGTCAGTGATAACATTTCTTTCCACACATGAAAAAATACTAACTCTTCATTGAAGGAAATGATGTTTCAAAGTTTAACAGTGATTGATTTTGTAAAGACAGAAAACAATTTGAATATAGGCAGTTACTGACTATCCACTGTTCCTCTTGACTAAAATTATATGTTCCCCTCTCTTCTGAATATTTGTTCTATTACAGTAATTTGGAGATTCAAGGTACCCAGATAAAACAAATTCTACTGGGGATTGCAACCATGATTAGGCCTGAAAAGAACTATCTGCTGACATCTCTTCAAAGGACCTCAGTTCTGAAATGCTTAAGCAAAGCATTTGAAGTTTAAACATATAAACTATTAAGTGAATACCCTTAGTAATTTACATGTAAACTCTGGAACTTTGCATTTTTTTAAAGGATGTTTTCAGAAATGGGAAAAGAGTAAACTGGAAATATTTGTGATATTATCAACCATTGAAGAACATTCACTTCTCTCCACCGAAGAACGTTCACTTTTCTCCATTAGTGTATGTCAAATAGTAAATATCATAAAGTTGTCTCAAAGTAAGGACATTATATTTAAAGATTATAAGTGCTTTATCTTCCTTTTTTTAAGCTGTCACATATGGAATGGAATGCACAATGGAGTGGATCACATTATAGACTAGTAAAAATAAACATTTATATAAGCAAATATAACAACAGTGAGATATATATGAAAGTGATATATGGAGACATTTTTAGGGGGTAAGACTGGGCTGTTAGTTTTACATTTATATTATGAACTCACAAAGGCAGTAAAATATATCCAAAATGCCAACTGATACACTATCTAAACATGATCCCTCCCCCCTGATTAAGTGGACTTGAAAAGTAATTAATATAAGGAGTTGTATTTCTTAGTATTCATTAGGCAAAATTAATGAGAATCATGTAAAATACACAAATGGTTGTATTTGAAGAGTGCTATAGAAAAGTTTACTTTTCACAATCTTACAAGGGACTCATAATGACCCCAAGAAGTTGTCATTACAAATTAAGTGTTGAGGTGTCTTGTTAAGAAACCACAACTAAAATGTCCATGATGAAGAATATTTATCTCACTTAAAATATTCCTAAAAATCACACATCACACCATGAATTATTTTCTATATTTTGCAGATAAAGCATTTAACACTCATCCCTTCTCTGCATTGATAAAATCATGCAGTTGAAAAATAATGTGACTGAGTTTATTCTACTTGGATTGAAATGTTTTTTTGCCACTTTCTTGATTTTCTATTTGGGGACCTTGTTGGGGAACTTTCTGATTATTGCTACCATCAAGACCAGCAGGGCACTTGGGAGTCCAATGTATTTCTTCCTTTTCCATTTATCTTTATCTGATGCCTGCTTCTCTACATGCATAGCCCCTAGGATGATTGCTGACTCCCTTTTGAAGAAGGTCACTATCTCTTTCAGTGAGTGCATAGTCCAGGTTTTTTCATTCCATTTTTTTCGGCTGCCTGGAGATCTTCATCCTCGTCCTCATGGCTGTTGACCACTATGTGACCATCTGTAAGACCCTGCGCTACACGACCATCATGAGTCATCAGGTCTGTGGTGTATTGGTGGCTGTGGCCTAGGTGGGGTCCATTGTGCATTCTTTAGCTCAGATTTTTCTGGCCCTGAGTTTACCTTTCTGTGGTCTCAATGTGACTGACCATTATTTATGTGACCTGCAGCCTTTGTTACAACTTGCCTGTACAGACACTTATGTGACCAACCTCCTCTTGGTGTCCAACAGCGGGGCCATCTGCACAGTGAGTTTTGTCAGCTGATGCTCTCCTATGCTATCATCTAGCATTCTCTGAGAAACCACAGTGCTGAAAGGAGGAAAAAAGCCCTCTCCACCTGCATCTCCCACATCATTGTGGTCACCTTGTTCTTTGGTCCTTGCATATTTATATATACTTGCCCTGCAACCACCTTCTCCATGGACAAGATGATAGCTGTGTTTTACACACTTGGAACACCTTTGATCAACCCCCTGATTTATACCCTGAGGAATGCAGAAGTGAAAAATGCTATGGGGATGTTATGGAGAAAGAAGCTGGTCTCAGATGACAAAAGATGAACGGAAATTTCAAAGTTTTCTTCATAGTTTGGATTGATCTAAAAGAAGCTCATAGACAATAATATCCTCTTATTTTGGAGTTAATATAATCTTAACTCAGAGTGTGAAGATTATTTCCTTTAGTAAAACAGGCAATGTGACCACACATGCTAGTTAGTATTGAGTCAAATATTTGTAGAACCGACGGCATCAGGTAAACACAGTCAGGTAAGATCATGGTCTTAGTTATTCACTGCCGTCTCTGCCTCTCTTGTCTGTCTAATATTGCTGTGGTTTTGATCTACTGTTTTCCTCCCTTGCATTGACTTCTGGATTTCTCTGTTTAACATTACACTATATGCTTTTATCTACAGCCTGACATATTTTTGTCTCAAAGAGTTTATTTCTTAGATACTGTGATCAAATGTCTGATCATGGACCTTCAACTTGGTTGTTCTTACTGACTTCAGCATAAATCACCAGGTTCAAATAATAATAGTATATACATATTATAAAGACAAAATGTTTAATCTAGGAAACCTCTCTTCTTTTTCTTAGGTTATATTTCAATCTATTATTATTTTTTTTTTTTTTGGTATATTTGCCTAATTGTTCTAGAAAAGTGACAGAACATTATGAGAAAATTCACCCTTTTATACTATTTTTTCCTTAGGGAGTTTCTGACTGTTGGGATTGACCTCATATTAACAATCTTTCTGTTAAAAAAGAAAAACTTTTTGCTATTAAAATGGTTCCTTCTATTTTGAGGGATCTACTAAGTTTCCTCTTGAATTATACCAATTATAATAGTATGTTTAAATATTACTTTATCATGATTATAGCATAGAAGGTATAAATTAAGGAAGATATATTTATGTGAGCTTTAAAGAAATGTGTACATGTAGTCAATGGTAGGGGATTTATAAATAAGAGTTAATTAAATAAAGAACATTATAACCCAGAGGAGGGTATTTAGGCTTTGAAAAATAGTTATACCATATATATGGATTGTTTTAATGAGTTTTAAGACAATATAGAAAGTAGAGTAACTTAAGAAAGACTGAGATATTTGGATGAAAATTAAATGTATCCAGTGGAGATGGATATCATCTTTCACCATTCATTATCACTGAAGTCTCTAATTACATGGTCATTAAGAAATTTTCTGATTTGCTTGATTTCTTATTTGTATTTTTATCCATATAGAAAATTCAATATGAGTATTTTTGTTTATTTGGAATTTCTATTTCTAGTTACAAGCTAATAATTTTATTATGAGTACTAAATTTGTTTTACTTTCATTGTACCCAGAAGTTTATATTCTTTCTTTATCTTGAGAAAAAGGTCAGAGTGGAAATGGAAAATTGTGAATTCTGCAATGAACTCTAGCACTTTTCTATACACATTAAAAATTTTTTTTTTTAGATTCTGAGAATTTTAAGGCCCATCCTTCACAGTTTTTATTAATGACATCTGCTATAGTAAATAAATCATCTGTGCTATGACATTCTATTCCCTTTGGATTTCTTGATATGTCATTATATGAAACAAAACTAATAAATCTATATTTAAAAAATAGACATTTCTGTTAAACATGCTGAGCTACCCTTAAAAATATATTCCCTTTCCTTATAAATTCCCATTAAAATAAGGAAAAAAATCATAAAATTATGTGTCAAAGCACATGACAGAAAAAACCAGGCAGGAAATACCAGTTGGTAAAAGATTTTCAAGTGTTTTTTGAAACATAGATATGAGTGGTAGGTAACTAAGTACCTTAGCAGAGTAGAAGCTACAACCTGGAAAAGAGATAAGACCATCAAGTTTCACAGAAAAAAAGTAGGCATGAAACATACATTGAATTACATAAAGATTATTTCCCCAGGTTACTTTCTGATAGTCAGGTGACACTTCCTCTGTTCCATCCCACCAAAGACTGGAGGTCTACTATTTTTTAAAAATGAGCAAAAGTGTTCATGATATCACTGTGGAGGGCAGTGATAAAATGCACAACAACATGTACACAGAGATTAAGTGAAAATATCCATAGTGAAATGTGAGACCCTTTCTTCTCAGGGCTCCCAGGATGTCAGCAGTCAGTATACATCACGGGCTCACAGTTTCCGGGACTAGGCCTAAAGCCCAAGTAAAAGAGTGGAACTGTTTGTTTCATTTGGAGTTTTCTGGAGGGTGAAGAAAATATAAGATCTGTAGTATATAGTCCAATTACCTTAAAATAATTATATGTCCAAATATGTACTCATTGCCTATAACATGTGTAGATTCCAAATGATTTTTTTGTTGTTGTTGTTGTTAATTTCCTCTGCCTTAAATACAAATAGTTTCTGCATTCAGGTAAAATGGTAAGACTGGTGAATGGGAAAGTAGAGCGATAGAGACCAGATGAAAGAAAGAGGGGGATTCGGTTGCTGGTCACACACTGAGCTTAGCAACTTCTCCATTTTCCTCAATAATTTAGCTCTGATCCTATACCTATAATACTCATGCTCTGTAGCTGACCAGACCATTTTCTTAAAAAATTAGTGGTCATCTACTAATATCTAATTATTGACCTAAAACTATATAAAGGTCCTCATCTTATTTTTCCTGCCAAGGAAACAAACATTGTATTTTTGCCTATCATTTATGCTATTCAAAACAGATTTTCTAGTGAATGTTCATTTTCCATGTGCTGTTTAACATGAAAGAATGCTAAGCAGAGTTTAGTTGTTTTATTTCTTGCATATTAAAATTGCATTTATCACTTTAGAGAAAATGAATTTGGCACTGGGGTTCAATCAAGCTCACTTTATCTGTAGAAAATAATGTATCTTTTTGTTGTTTTTGTAAAATAAAGTTAATAATAAGGATCCTTGTGTCTTAGGATAAACTAGAAAGTCATTAACAATTCAGGGTTCTGGGAGTTCAGACTCCTGCCATAACTGCCATTCTCTGAGCTTGTCTGATTCTTCTTTTTTTTTTTTTTCTTTAATCTCTTAATTCACTTTTTTTTTTTAATTCTCTATTGCCTTCATGTTGTTTGTTTACTCAAAATGTCTGCTTTCACATGGCTCTGGGTTTTCAAGGTAGCAATTCTTTCTCCATGTATCTTACAATATTCTCCCCCTTTTCTCAGCTGTATCCAATTCCCTATTCAGAATTCCAGACAGGAAATCTGGGTAAACTTGCATTTGAATAGACTAAACTCAAGTCATTGGTCAAACCATGTAGTAACTCCCCAAGAAGCTGTTATCTCTGGTTCAATCCGCTATGATACAGAAGAGTTGGTGGGGAGGATAATGGGGTAAAAAAAAAATATATCTAAGGCAATTTATCAAGTTCATTTAGCATGGACCATTACCCATCATGCTGGGAAAAATGAGGAAAACATCAAAAATTTACCTGAACATTTTAAGTAAATGTGACTTGTTTTTGTTTCTGTTTTCCTTAGTTTTATTGAGAGACTACTGACATATGATATACATAAGTTTTGTGATGGTTTGATACAAGTATACATTGGAAAATGAGTATCACAATAAATTTACTTAATGCATTCACTCCAAATACTATTATGGGTGTGTATGTGTATGTGCTGGTATTTGGTGATAATATATAAGATCTACTCTCTTGATGACATTCCAACATATAATCAGTTCAGTTCAGCCGCTTAGCCATGTCCAAGTCTTTGTGACCACAGGGACTGCAGCACACCAGGCTTCTCTGTCCATCACCAAATTCATGTCCACCAAGTCAGTGATGCCATCCAACATATAATACATTATTTTTAATTACAGTCACCATTCTACACATTAGATCACCCAAACACTTATTTTTAAGTGAGAATCTCTTTTCTTTCTTTCTTTCTTTTTTTAATTTTTTTTTTGAGAATCTCTTTTATTTGATTAATATCTCCCTATTTCTCCTACTTCCTGGCCCCTGGAAACCACCCTTCTAGTATTTCTATAAGTTTAGCCATTACAGATTCTGCATGTGAGAACATACAATTTGTCTTTTTCTCTCTGATTTATTTTTCTTAGCATAATGCCCTCAGGTTCCAGCCACATTGTTGCAGAAGGTAGGGTTTCCTTCTTTTATATTGCTTAAGAATATTCCATTGCATATGCACACCACATTTTATTTTTTCATGAATCTTTTGATGTACACTTAGGTTATGTCTATATTTGGCTATTGTGGATAACAACACATTAAACATGAGGGTAAAATATCTTTCTAAGACTTCCCCCCCCCCCCCTTGGATGTATATCCAGATGCAGAATTGGTAAATTATATGGTAGTTCTCTTTTTAGTTATTTGAGGAAATTTCCTACTGTTTTCCATAGCGGCTACATTGATTTACGTTCCCAACAATGCACAAGTGTTCCCTTTTCTCCACATCTTCAAACAAATCCTTGTTTCTTATAACCCTTCCTCTAGGAAGACTTGCACAGTTTTAGGACTTTTAAATCTGAGTAAGTGTGATGGGTTAATGGAGACTGACTAGTCTGCACAAAAAGGGAGCCCCAGCACTTCAGGTTTCTTCTGCACCATTCTTTAATCGTAGGGCCTCAGAATCTCCTTACAAGCTCACACATTAAGTGATCTTCTCTATCCCATTGTGGCAATCATGTTTCTTATTCCTCTTCCATAAAGCCCTCTGTCTCCCTTTCCTATAGATCCAGTCTCATTTAGGCTGGAAGAAGGGAAATATGGCATCAGGTAATCACCAGTGTCAGGGAATCATACCCTGGTGTGTAGGTTAGTTTCTTTATTCATTTTTTATTTTGCATGAGCTGGAAGAAGGTGTGAAAACATTCAAGTCAACAACGATAAAAAAAGAGAGGAAAGGAAATACACATAAAACAACAAATTTTGCTATGTAAATGCAAAATACCTTCCCACCTCAGGTTATAAACAGAACCATTCTGGCATTCGAGTTCTAGTAGTCTCAGATTCACTCTTTATATACCATCAAATCTACCATTAATTTGCCATTCTGACAATGTCTTATCAAATAATGTTTTAACTTATTGACAAATATGACTGATTTTTTCATATTGTTAAATAATTTACTCACTGTTTTGTATTTATATTTTATTACCATCTAACTGTGTCTTTTACAAGTATACATTGCTTATTCAATGTCCATGCTGGCCTTATCATATTTTTGCTGTTGTTCAGTCACTAAGTCATGTCCAATTCTCCAACTCTTTGTGACCGTATGGACTGCAGCACGCCAGGCTTCCCTGTCCTTCACTATCTCCTGGAGTTTGCCCAAACCCATGTCCATTGAGTCAGTGATGCCATCCAACCGTCTTATCCTCTGTCACCCCCTTTCTGTCCTGCCCTCAATCTTTCCCAGCCTCAGGGTCTTTTCGGATGAGTTGCCTTTTCGCATTAGTTGGCCAGAGTATTTAAGCTTCAGCATCAGTCCTTCCAATGAATATTGAGGGTTGATTTCCTTTAGGACTGACTAGTTTGATCTCCTTGCTGTCCAATCAGCACATTACACAGATGCAATTGGGTTATATGTGTGTGTGTGTGTGTGTGTGTGTGTGTGTGTGTGTAGACTATATAGTAATTTTTAAATTTTTTCCTAAAAGACTTCAACTGTTTTAAAGAAAATTACAATGAGAATTCTATCACCTTTAACTTAGTATTCTTTGCTACAGTTCAGGTATATTGATAACAAATCTAGATGCTAAACTTAAACTAATCTAAATTTAGCTAATAAATTAAGCTCAACTTCTAGATAATGAATCTAGTAACAGAGTAATTATTTTTACTATTTTATGTGTTGGTTACTGTGTAACAGATTATCACAAAGTAATATCCTAAAATAGCACCCATTTACTATCTCCAGTGTTTCATGTCAGGAGTTTGAGTAAGTTTCTGTCATCAGTGAAGTCAAAATCAAAGATCTACTGGGCTGGGCTTTAATCTGAAGGTTCTAGGGAAGAATTGCTTTCAGGCTCATTCAGATTGCTGTCAAAATTCAGTTCTTGTAATTATAAGACTGAAGCCCTGATTTCCTCACTGGTTTTCAGCTAGGGGTCATTCTCAGCAGGTTGAAGTCCCTGAATGTAACCCTCTGTCTTCAAATACAGCAATCGTGCATATAATTCTTCATGATTGCACTCTCAATTTCTGTAATTCCTCTTCTGTTATCAGCCAGGGAAAATTCTCTGCTTTTAAAGAACTTATGGGATTAAACAGAACTCAAATATGACTCAAAGTTAACTGATTAGTAACCATACTTAAATTTTTGAAATCCTTTATGACATGTAATTTAACATAGATGTGATATATTACCATACCTAAAGTCCCAAGGGTTCCAGCAGGAAATCTTGAGGGGCATTTTGGCATTATGCTTACCACAGAGATAAAGGAGTCTTTTAAAAAATCATAGCTTTAGCAAGGGAATCAGAGAATGTATCATTCCATATTTCAAAAGGATAGCTCTATTATTTCTATTAAGCATGTCATCTTGCTATGCTCTATCAAAATTTTATCCATGAGAAAAGATAACATTCCCTTCGACATGGGAAAGAGTCTTGGAAGATATATGTGACATTTTAATATCAATTTAAATGAACATTTAGATGGTGCTTCCCTTGGTGTCTTAGATGGTAAAGAATTTCCCTTCAATGCAGGAGACCTGGGTTCAATCCCTGGGTCGGGAAGATCCCCTGGAGAAGGCAATGATTACCCATTCTAGGATTCTTGCCTGGAGAATTCTGTGGACAGAGGAACCTGGTGGGCTACAGCCCATGGGGTAGCAAAGAGTTGGACATGACTGAGTGACTGATACTTTCACTTCACTTTTACTCTTACACTTCAGTGGTAAAGAACATGTCTGCCAATTAAAGAGACTTAAAAGATGCAAGTTTGATCCCTGGATTAGGAGCATCCCCTGGGGGAGGACATGGCAACTCACCCCAGTTTTCTTGCCTGGAGAATTCCATGCACAGAGGAGCCTGGCAGACTACAGTCCACAGGGTCACAAAGAGTCAGCCACAATAGCAATAATACTACCACTAATAATAGAGTATGCATATTAATTATGTATAATGAAATATGTATTATCACTGTATTTGTAATGAACAATCTGAATCCAAATTAATTAAAAGTCTTTCCCAAAGTCACATAGCTGGTTAAAAGTACATTTGGTAGTCATACAGACTTTCTAGCTTTAGCATCTTAGGTGGTATACACCTAAGATAAGTTATCCTGGACATTTGGTCTCCTACATAAAGCTGCTACTTCTTCTCTTGAGTACTTAGATGCATATCTAATTAGTTTTGACACTGTTGCCCTGTCCCCTCATTTGGCCATCTTCCTGTTATTATCACATTCACATACACCATGCACTTACACACATGAAAATAATCATTCATCCTTGCCATGTTTTTGACATCAAAAGCACAAAAATAAATTGTTTAGGCAGTGGAACACAATTATAAGTTTAGTTCAAGTAAAATGCAAGAATAAATTATTTGAATTGTATGTTACTTTGATATCATTAAATAATCAAAACTATGGTGGTGGTGATTTAGTTGTTAAGCTGTGTCTGACTCTTGCAATACCATGGACCGTAGCTTGCTAGCTCCTCTGTCCATGGAATTTCCCAGGCAAGAATACTGGAGTGGGTTACCATTTCCTTCTCCAGGGGATATTTCCAACAGAGTGACTGAACCCGCATTTCCTGCCATATGGGTAGATTCTTTACTGACTGAGCCACCAGTGAAGCCCAATCAGAATTATGAAGATTATCTTATTCATTTACTTTATCCCTGCTATTGAAATTCTATTAGGACAGACTGTATAACTTGGATACCAGTGCATAGCTGGAGTCTTAACTATACAGTTAAAACTTTAAACATGGTTTTGAAATATTCAGCACATTATTTTATTATGTTACCCTAAATTAAATATCTGGGGATGTTGATTAAGTACTTCCTTTGTGTCAAGTGTGGTAGTACTTTTTACAATTATTGTAGCATTAGAGAAGCATTTTGGTCAGAGTCAGATTCTAACATGCTAGTTACTAGTTGTCTATTGTCAAATTACCTTTTTCATGCCTCTGTGGAAATAGTACTAGGACTGTTACCACAGTTAGCTCTTTGTTATGGTGGTTTTCAATTACCACTATCATGCTTGCTCTCATTAAAGTTTGAATTATTAAGCACAAAATGAGAAAGAGTTTACCCTGATGTCACTGAGTTCATAATCTATTGCAAAGATAAGAGACTACCAATATTTAACACACACATGCAAAGCCCAAATCAAAACAAACAAGCAAAAACCTCAGACTGTCTATGAAAGGTAAATCAAATGATCTGGTGAAATTACATACTGGGATTGGAATGTGTTGGTTTGGGGTATGGATTTATTGCAGAAAAAAAATAATATAATCAGGATAAACTTCGTGGAAATGTAGATGTTTAAGTTTGGTCTAATTACATTTAAAAAATTTGAATATAGCTCTTTAACATCCTATTGAAAAACCCAAACAAACTTTTTGGCCAACACAAAATTATTATGAATGCTTTAGGTTTTATTCCCTGTGTAGAAAGTCAAAAACTAATTTTAAAACTTTTTGGTCACTGATCATAAAACCTACATTTGATACTTAATGTCATATATTTGAAGCAATCTAAAAGAACATATTTTATAAAGTACACTTGACGAGCCAGAGCAGAAGCAGATTAAAATCACCAGGGTTTATTTTTATCAAACTTGTTGAAGAATTACTATAGGGAATGCCATTGGGACTGCACCTGGGTTCCTCCAGTGCCTCTAACTAGCCCTCCTGACTTCACTGCAGATTTACCAGGAACTCCCAAAGCCCGTGCATGTAGGGAGCTGCACTTGCTGATCGAAGGGAAAAAGACACGAGAGAAAGGTCTATATGTGTTTGACATTTTTTCTGCAATTTTGTGACATAATTCTCATTCCTATTCTGAGTAAACAGAAAATAGATGTTAAAATATTTATTTTGAATATAATTTGTACAAAGCATGAGATTTTTCAATGCTTTTATCCCTTAAGAGACTTATTATTTAGATTTAGGAGATACGCATGTGTGTGAGTGTGTGTGTGTGTGTGTGTGTGTGTGTGTGTGTGTGTCTGTGTGTTTATAGGTTGTCATGAGTTCAAGAAGCCAAGGATATTCCCTCATATTTATTGGAATTGGTGATACTAAGTATGTGAGTTCTCTTTTGTTTCATTTTTATATCTTTTCTTTCTTCCTTGTTTCTTTATACTTGCATGCATAACTTTATGTAGTCATCTCTTTAAATTGCTATAGCATCACCTATCCTGATCTACTTTTTAGTCCAAGGAAATTATTTTTTCAGAAATGTGTGTTTTTTAAAATATATCTGCTTGGTAACTATGTCTTTTATAGCTTTAACAGCCTTTTAAGCTTATAAATTGTGTCATGTGACAATCTGTGATTTTAACAGGTCACATAAGAACCTGAATTCTGTTTTAACAGAAATGGACAATAGAAATGCTATCTTGAAATTGACGGGAGACTAAGAGAATTCTGAAATGTTTTACAACATACTTTTGATAGAAAAGCAGTGAGAAAAAAAAAGTTGAAAGAATGTTAAAACATTAAACAAGACAAAAAATAAGCAAAATAAAGATGATAAAAATGATGAAAATTAATTTATAAATGATTTAGTAGTTCACTTGATTTTTGAAAAGAATAATTTTTGCAGCTGGAAAAAACAGCTTGAAAACTACAGTCCTTCATTTTCTTAAGAGGAAAGAGACACTCATCAGTTATGATTTTTTTTTTTCCCTAAATCATGTTATCAGGGAGTGGCAGATCAGGAGCAGAACCTATATTTTCTGCCTTCCTGTGTCATATGTCTGTAATACTTTGCAATAATGCCTGGTATTTAGAATGAATAGTGATAGTATAGAAATTTCAGTGACCACAGTCAGAGAAATTCACATTATGTAACCAATAGCTATGTCTTAAAAAAAAAAAAAATATATATATATATATATATATATATATATAAAATTTTGTGTATACTTTCAAATTGAAAAAACAACTGCTGAAAACTAGAAAACAACAAGTAAAATATGTGGATGAGATAGTTATTCTCTTAAAGGGTTTGAAAGGTTATTGCTGAATGATAAGACACCTGGAATCTCAGCCTCCGGAGGAGATGAATTAAATCCGGGGCCAGAGATGAGTCTGGATCGCTCAGAGCTTTTGTGTAATAAAGTTTTATTAAAGTATAAAGGAGATAGAGAAAGCTTCTGACATAGGCATCAGAAGGGGGCAGAAAGAGTGCCCCCCTGCTAGTCCTCAGCTGGATGTTATATAGTCACTAGCAGTCTATTAATGAAAAGAAAGGAATGTCTTAAAATTCAGAATGGCACCAGATAATTCATCCCAGGCCACAAAACGATTGACTTGATTCTTGTAGAAAGGCAGATTACCACACAAATAGTTTCATTTACATAGATTAGGGGAACAATATCTGAGTATAACATACTGGTTTGTCAAGTAGGTTCTGAGCCATTTGGCGATTGAAGCCAGAGTCTGGGGTACATTAACATAGCTTAAGACAAACATTTCCATAAGGAAAAAAAGTATTGGTTAACTCAAGGTTTGAGAATAGTTAGCTTCAGGTGAAACCAGGTGTCAAGGCAACACAGCATTTTAAGAGAAACCTTCTTTTAAATTTGTATACAGAAGGAAAAAAAATATCTCTAGTTTGTTCCCTCCTGCCGCTTAAGAGAGATAAAAATGTTTGGCACTTGCAGCCTGTTTCCTCCGTTTGGAGACCCCTGGCCTTCCTGCCTGTTACCCTCTCAGGTTCATTTCAATTATTTCCAATTGTAAAAGATTATTTTTTATAAGGTACTGGAGGTCTCCATAAATGAAGTTTTAAACTTTATTTCTGTTCTTCCACTTTTAAAGTGGGTAATCCTATTACCTACTTTATATCCTGGTAGTTAATTTGTAATTTTCATTAGTGATTAGTTGTCAAAATGCTTTATGACTTTTATAGAAATCTGTACTAAGTGGCATGTTAAACTCATTGAAGAAAAAGTATTCCTTGAGCTCCCCTTGTCTTATAAATGGTGAAGCATTTATAGAATATTAGTCCTTTTTGAATTAATACGAAAGAGTTACTATTTAGCTAATTATTGCAATGCGTTAGATGCCCATATCTGTACCTAAATGCTTTATATGGATCTTTTAACTGGATTCTCACAAGAGTCCTATGTAATAGGTACTATTATCATCACTGTTTTCAGATGAAAAAAAATACAAGGCTCAGAGAATGTGTAACTTGCCTAAGATTATCTAACATTTAAGTAGTGGGCCACATACTAGAACCCATTTAGTTTAACTCAAGCACTCACCTTAACCATTGATAAGCTGTCTTTTGGGGGATATTATTGCCAATTTTATTTTAGGAGTTGAAGATTACTCAGTTCTCTTTTCTAAGAAACACTTTCTTTGAGACTGAAGAAACCAAGATGACCCTGAATATCAGGGGTTTAGTTTTTATTATTATTATTCCTTTTTTGAAGATTGTGGTAAGGCAGAATGAGCCTTGGTTTCTTAACTATCTCTGTCAGGATGTACTCCGTGTAGATTTTTAAAATGAATATATAACAGAGCTGGTGTTTTCAGGTAATTAGAAGGAGTTTATATGATGACTTTTCTAGTGAGTCCCTTGCATATCAAATACCTTTCATGTATCACACCTTAATTATTTAGCATCCTCTGTTGCAAATTCACTATTTCCTGCTATTAAAGAAGTAACAAGAGTCAGTGTTGGTTCAGCAAAACAAGGAGGAGTGAAAAAAGAGCAAATTAAAAACTTGATCCTTCAATAATAACAGCTATTAGATTTAACAAATGATCCTGGAATTTAATTAAGTCCTATTGTTGCAGGAAGGGGGACCCCTTCCAGGGCCCGAAACTGGGCTCTTGTCTAACACTCGGAAATGAATTGTCCGAGGAGACACATGTTGACAAAGCAAGAGATTTTATTGGGAAAGGGCACCCGGGTGGAGAGCAGGAGGGTAAGGGAACCCAGGAGAACTGCTCTGCCGCGTGGCTCGCAGTCTTGGGTTTTATGGTGATGGGATTCGTTTCCGGGTAGTCTTTGGCCAATCATTTTAGTTCAGAGTCTTTCCTGGTGGCGCACGCATCGCTCAGCCAAGGTGGATGCTAGCAAGAGGGATTCTGGGAAGTGGACGGACAGGTAGTGTCTTCTTTCAATCTTTCCTGAACTCTTCCGGCTGGTGGTGGCTTATTAGTTCCGTATTCCTTATCAGGATCTCCTGTCATAAAACAACTCATGCAAATGGTTACTATGGTGCCTGGCCAGGGTGGGCGGTTTCAGTCAGTGTGCTTCCCCTAACAACTCCCCCCTGAGAGACTTCACACTCAAGATGCTTCTTGGGAATTGGGGCGAAGGTCTCTTTCTTCTGTAACTTCTTCCTGCTGTGCCTGGGCGTAGGCCTGCCTAGTAGAGTAGAAGTCTCTCTCTACCTGATCTAAGTTGGGGTGTTTTATATCTGAAACCAGCTTTCACTCTTGTAATAACAGTGACTGAGTTTGAAACTGTCAGCGCCTCTCAGAGGTAAAATAGACAGGGGCCAAACAGGAGACCTAACAGGATGGTCATCACTGGTCCCCAGAAACAGGAGGCACCGCTGGGATGATTGGCGGGTGGTCAAGCAACAGAGCTGTGTTCTAAGAATCTTATGTTTAGTCTGAAGTTACCATCTTTCACCTGGGTGGGGGCTCTAGTTCTGTAGAAGAACTCAAAAGACATTGTTATGCATATATTTTTTTTGAGTCGGAACCAGGACCCGTCTCAAGGCTGTACCACCGTTTGATTGTTTCCCCTCTGTTTCTGTATTTTTTTTTCTTCTCTGATTGGTAATTGTTTGAATCTACCCTTTGGAACTCAGGGAAGGTCAAGGAGGCTGAATAAAGCCTATATTTTACAGTTCAGTAGATCTGTACTCCAGAGTCGCCACCCCGCGGAGTCCTGTTTAGTTTTATTTAGGGAACAGGGCAACTATGACTGTGATAACTTTTTGTCAAAATGGGGCACAGGACCGCCTCAGCTTGGAGAAGAGACACTGAATTGGAAGTATTCCTGAGTTCCAAGTCCTAGATTTGAGCCTTGTATGATTAAAATCTCAATCCCTTGGTCTGCCATTTTGTTGTAACATACCCAGTTAGTAGTAGCTGGAGAAGGGATAACTGGAGTTTTAATAGACAAAGTAAATTTCTTTCTTTTAGGAGAAGAGGCCTGAAATCCAGTCTGGACCTGGCACTTCAGGGAGACTTGTAGCCAGGTGGCCAGTTGCCTAGTTTTATAAAAAGTAAGGTAGAAGTTACTAGCTTCCAGCAGACACTTTTGAGAATGGTAGCATCTAAGCCTGACACGACTCAGAAAACTCCAGTGTTTAGCAATACAATGTCTAATCTGAAATTACACCCATAGTAACACCTGGTTATTTTTCAGGATGTCTGAACCATAGCTGAGTACTCTATTTTGACTTTTAATTTAAAAATTTTTTCTTTAATAGCCAAAGCAGATGGCACCATTAATGATGTCAGTGTTTCTCTAGGTATGAGAAGATGCAAGAATTGGGACTCATAAAATCTCTTGAAAAGATCTAACTATCTGAAGGCCTGTTCTGCCAGTTTTTCCCAGAGCACGGAGCGCCTCATTCCTGATCTTCACCCTGAACTCCTTTCAGGGCCGTTGAAAGTCAGCAGTTGCAGTGGCCATGATATAATCACTGTAGATGTAGATGGCAAGTGTCAATCTTCAGTTGGCAAAGCCCCTTTTTGCTCACAAACTTGACAATGACTTTGAGGGGGGCATTTCATGACCATTTTATCCCATGGTGCTCAGAATGTCCATTCTCAGGTTTGGCAAAGATTTTGTCGACCAGCCTCTCAATGTGCTGTTACTGGATTAGGCCATAAAACAGTATCTAAAATTCTCTGGACCACCTGTCTTACTAGCCTCTGGTCCAGGAAAACATTCCCTCTTGTTGCTTTTTCTCATATCTAGAGTTACACTGTCATCATCATCGATTTCATAAGGAACTATATATTATTTTATCAGAGGCCTCAGTCACACATTTGGCAGTGCAAGAAACAGCAATTTTGTAAAACAGGTGAAATACAAAGAACATAGCCAGCAGTATTAGTAAAGTCACGAGTAAGACTTAAGAGCTTCTATTAGATGTAGCCCAGTATATCCCAGGTCGTCTGACTTAGTCTACTCTGTACGAATCTTTATCTTTCAGGGAAATTATACATTGGTGCCAATAGACAGGGGCCATCCTGTGTGCCATCTATAAGGCACACAGCCCAGTTTTCTAGTGTTACTAGACTGGTTATCTTTAGTATGATTTAATTGTTTTTAACACAGAGACTTTAAACCTAAATTACCATAGCTTAGTGTTATCTACATAAATCTATCTCATAATTGTGGGAGACTTTTTTCTTTTGCTGAAACTTCTTGTGTTGCTCTGATTGAGCTTGAGGAATAGAAAAAGGCTCAAATTTATGGCCAGAGTCAGAGTAGGCATTATTAATTGGCCCAGTGAAGGGATCCCGTCTGGTAGTATCATAGTAACCTGAATATGACTATAATTTTTTTAAGTAAATTTCCTCAGGGCCAATCAGTTAGAGTCTTGTAGTAGAGAAATTTATCAAGGTAACCCGGAGCTAGACACAGATAATTGGTCACAAACCCAACAATCGGATTGATTTTTAAAACTAGCATAGTATCAGGCCTGTGATAGAAAAGCATTTGATTTATATGCAAAAGTCTAAGAAGTCAAGAAAACATTATAAATGATCATATGAATCAGGTCCAGCATCTTGGACAAGCTGTCTACCTCTGATGTTGTTGTCTTCTCATCCTGGTGTACTGTAGTTTCTCTTGTTTGAACATCATTTTAAGGTGAGATCAGGTCAGCTGTCTTCTCTATAGATTAATCCAGTGTAGGGGCCTTTGGAAGTGGGAATTAATCTAAGAGTTAATTTTCTTCAGTTTCATTGTGCAAGAGTTAGTTAAGAGTACCTGATAAAAAGTCCTTCCATCCACGTTGGAGACAGTCCCTTAAATTATGTCTTTTTCCAGTCCTGGTTGCAGGTCATGAGGCATCCAATTTTCATCCAAAGATAGATTATTGAGGTAAGCTTCAGAAACAAACTTAGGGTGTTCTTTAAGAATTTAATTAAATTTTGCATTAATATCACATAACAGCAAAGAACTATCTAAGAAATGAGTCTTACTACATGCAGACCTCCATGAACAAACTGGGATTTAACATTTTTTGAAATATTTTTTTTTTCCCAAAGTTACCCTCATTTTTATCAAATATAACCAAATTAAGGCTATTTTGTTTGCAAAATAGGTCTGTTCTCACTAATTTTGGTCTGATGATTTATATAACCATAATTGATTATAGACTTTTTATTTTGCTGAAACACCTATAGAATCTCAGACTGAACTTTTAATATAAAACAGGACTGGGAAACTCACACCAAAGGCTTATCACAGATTTTGAATAACAAATCTAGGTGAACTCTTCTCTTTTTAAGGTCTCAAAAATTCCTTGAGATTTTTGTACCTGTTAGTGAGATAACCTTTTTAGCTCATTTGATAAACTTACTGGAAACTTAAGAGTTTCAAATTTCTGGAGGAGTCAGATAGAGAGAAAATATAATTGTTTTGTTTATAACGTAATTTTACCAAATTATTTTTATAATTAGTTTGAGAGGAATGTTTTCCTTACTCCCGGAAAACACAAGATTTAAACCTGTAATTTTTCAGATAGAAACCATAAAAATTATAAGCATATTCGCTGGTTCATTCAGTCCTTTGTTAACTTTTGTGAAGTCATCAGGTTTCTCATTAGAACACCAAGACATATCAAAATGTTAAGAACTCCATATAATTTTTAGGATATCTGTATTAGTAATTTTACCATACATTATAACATGAGCAGATTTTTTTGCTCATTTGATAATCTTTTTCATGTAATTTAACCAACCAAATAAACACAGTTTAATATCTCTCTTTGGGATGTTTCAGGGGCCCTCTGAAGCACCCCAAAGTTAGCTAGAGGTCAAAGGAACTTTAAAAGAATTCGATTTAGGAATTTTTATCGAAAAGATCAATTAAAAGCGTTTAGAACATTTGGTCAGATTTAGTCAATGTTGATGGCTGTATCATTTAACTTGTTGATATGTCACAATGGGCGTAAATACCAAGGCTCAAGGTCTAGTGAAAGTCAGCTCCGCCATCTTGGACCTAATTGGCTCTAAGCAGTTTTCTTACACCCATGTCATTCCTAACAAAATCTACTTATCTAACTAATTGTAATCCAATTTTAGAAAATCCTGATTATGCATAACTCTTTTTAGTATTTTTTTCATACTTTTTTACTGAAATCACTCTTCCTGCTTTCCTTTAGCAACCAAGAGCTAACTTTTATATTAGCATTTTATAGATTGATGAACATAAATACCAGTGATAAATTCTAAAACCCTTGCTTTCTTAAAACATTTTAGGATGGCATCAAACATTATTCATTTATGGTTCCAAATCTCTTTAGTTTTTCTGTAAAAGGAAGTCAGTGTTTAGTAGTAAATGTTTTAAAATCTTATTTCATTTGGAAATGACCTAATTATTTAATAGACTTCTAATACTTAGTTTAGCACAACCCTTAGAAATTTCAGTTACGCCAATCTGGGGAGACTATTGTAGACAGATATTCTTAAAGAATACAAACTCATATCTCATTTACATTTTTTAGAAGTTTCTTCACTCGAGGTAATTTCCTTGTTGACAAACTTGTAACAGATATAATATTTAACTTATATTAAACCTAGGTTTAATCTTTTTCTTGATGTTAATTACTCTAAGACATGTCTATATTAGATAGGTCAACAAACAAACATTAATATCAGATATTTAATACTGAATATTTCCCAGTTCACCTGAACCTGGAATTTATTGTTTAATTTAGAATTATTTGATTTGTAAGCGCTTACCTTTTTTTTTTTTAAGCCAATTAAATAGAGCTCATTTACAAATTAACCTAAAAAATATTACCCAGAGACAAAAACATACCAAGACATATTTAGACAGACACACTGCAAGATCTAGCTTCATTTTCTAAGTTTGGTCATGAATTAGATATTACGATATAAAATTTAAATAACATTTTAAAAGGCTTTTTCTTTTTTCTCTCAGTCTCAGGAGTTAGAGATGGTCTAGATAAGTGTTCCTGAGAGCCCTGGTCTCAAGGCACAGGGAAAGAAAATCAAGTTTTAACAAAATGGCGGCAGGTCTAAATGGTGGCTAGACAAAGCAAAACGGCCGTCACAAATCACGACACAGAACAGAGTTAAAACGCACACATATAAACCTGGCAGTCCTCATCAGACACTCCCTTAAATACAAGAATGCAGTCTCTCAGAAAACCTTCTATAGAGACACAGAACTTGAGATGTCTTTAAAGATTTCAAAAGGAGGAAAGGAAGCCAGGTTGAAAGAAGGAGGAGGAGGAGGCGGGAAAGGGGGGCAAAAGGGGTGGCCTTACAGACGTCTCCTGCCACCTGCAGACACCCAGGCGTTACGGGACTTTTCCCTGGGCTTCCAGAGAAGGGAGGACTGAACTCGGCCCTACCAGAAACAAGACCAGAATTCGAGTTCTCTGCCAAGAGGAGGTGATCAGTCTCCAATCCACAGCTCAGGCTGAGGCCCTTCGACCAGATTCCTGCGTCCAGGACCGGGGGACTAGAAAAACGGGAAGGATAGGAAGGGCTAAGGAGAGGAAAGAGAGAGGGAAGGGGAGGGAGGTCAATAAAATCTCTTGTTCCTTACCGGTCGGGGCACTCTGGCCAGTTGTCCGCGTCAGGAGGAGACCAGGGACAAAAGGGTCCCAGTCGCGGCCGCTGGGTCTGGTCCATTGGCAGGCAAGCTGGCGCCTGAGTACCCCGAGTGGTCAGGATGTCAGTCTCAGCGAAGAAGATGTCCCTTCGTGGTCGCCATTTGTTGCAGGAAGGGGGACCCCTTCCAGGGCCCGAAACTGGGCTCTTGTCTAACACTCGGAAATGAATTGTCCGAGGAGACACATGTTGACAAAGCAAGAGATTTTATTGGGAAAGGGCACCCGGGTGGAGAGCAGGAGGGTAAGGGAACCCAGGAGAACTGCTCTGCCGCGTGGCTCGCAGTCTTGGGTTTTATGGTGATGGGATTCGTTTCCGGGTAGTCTTTGGCCAATCATTTTAGTTCAGAGTCTTTCCTGGTGGCGCACGCATCGCTCAGCCAAGGTGGATGCTAGCAAGAGGGATTCTGGGAAGTGGACGGACAGGTAGTGTCTTCTTTCAATCTTTCCTGAACTCTTCCGGCTGGTGGTGGCTTATTAGTTCCGTATTCCTTATCAGGATCTCCTGTCATAAAACAACTCATGCAAATGGTTACTATGGTGCCTGGCCAGGGTGGGCGGTTTCAGTCAGTGTGCTTCCCCTAACACTATCAGAACTACAAATGTATAACTAGACTTTTTAATGTTGCTACAAAACCCATGCCATGTAAAAGGAGAAGCAGATATTAGTATAAATGTAGATGCATATATAGATGTGTTTCCCATTTCCATATCTCAGATACCTCTTTGTGGAGAAGAGTGGGGGGAGGGTGGTGAAATGCATCAGTTTGTTATGTTTACATATTTAATTACAGCTGATGGCATCAATGCCTACATTTGTTGAATTCGTTAAGAAAATGATGTAACTGATGAGAAATAAGTTATATGTGTTTACTGAATTCTAGTAAAGCACTGGGTTTATATTTTAATCTCATTCATTATGTATTGTATACTTCTTAAACCATATCACAAAATAAGAGATTTTAAATGAATTTTAATTATGGAAGCAATACGGACATTACACCTTCTTTAGTAAAGAAATCAAAATGCTATTTACCACCGAAATCCCCTTTGGCCATCTCCTTCCTTGTTTCTGACAAGTAAATCTTTCCTCCACACTTTTTCATGTTAATTTATAAGTACAGAGGTTCTGATCATGTCCACAATATTCAGTGGACATGATTTTTTTTTTTTTTTTAACATACAGGTGTTATACTTAGATTATCCCTGTGTGCTCTATTATGTTTTTATTCAAAATATATCTTAGTGATTTATATCATGGTAGATGTGCCACATGGATCCAACATTAAAATTTCTTCCTAGTTTTCCTAATAAAAACATAACAAAACTTATTTCTATTCCATTTTCAAATATTTAGGTCATTTTTATTTTGTTTTGAATGGAGACAATTCTGCAATGAATGTCATTGTGTAGTTTCAGGGGACGTTGCTCTGGGTTGCACATCGAAACTTTACATGCTCAAACTTTTTATTTTTATGAAACTGATGAATGGAGATAGCATCTCATTGTTTATTGTGTATTACTCTGATTTTAAGGAGATTGCGTATTTTCACACACATCTGATTGGCTACTAGTAGCTTCCTTTCTATGCATTGCCTATTGAAATGCATTGTTCTTTTAGAAAACTGGGCTATATACCTTGAAATTATTGACTTATAGGATTTATATTTATCTAATTTTGTCACTTTTCTGCTTCTAATTTATTTGTTTTTAATTGGAGGATATTTTCTTTACAATATTGTGTTGGTTTTTTCCATATGTCATCATGAATCAGTGATAGAGATGGGTCATTTTGCCATTTTTAAAAATATTTTGTCCATGTGGGATTTTATCATGCAGAAAATTTAAATGTACTATATGATTCTTTATGAATTTGCTTTAGTACTTTGCTTTATAAATTTCCTATACTATGATAGAAATTCTTTCTAATTATTTTTCAAACACTTTTTCTAATTTTGCTTGATACATTTATACCTTTCAATTATCTGGAATATAATCTTTTCATGTGCCCTATGAGGTGCTTTTTTTCCTCCAGAGAGTAACTCAAAGTCCTCACATACAGTTACTGAAAAGTTCATTATTTTACATCGACTTGAAATTTCAATAAAGCGTAGACTAAATTTCAACATATTTATATGTTTACTTATTTACTATGCTCAAGTGAAGCAGTTTGTCTTTAGCAGTTATACTCTTTAATTGCCATAGTTTTATAATATGCTTCAATTCTGAAAGGTATGACTTTCCTTTGGGTACTTTCTTTTAAAAAGTTAGGTTAACTATATTGGTTATTAACTCTTTCTGAGGTTTGAAATCAAATTCTCAAATTCAGGAAAAATAGTCAGAATTTTTGTTTTAATTGTTGAATGCATGGATTAATTTAGAAAAAAATATAACATTGTTTAATGTCAGATGGAGTAAAGTGCAGTATTCAATTGCTCTTATAACATTTCAGAAACACATGTATCAATGCATAAACTTTATTTTTTAATGAAATGGAACTTTGAATGTAACAGTTTTGTGATACATTTTATAGCAGGTTGCATGTAGGAAGAGATGTAGTGTTATATTTTGCACCAAAGAGAAATTTCATTTTAATTAAAATATTCTACGACTTGGTCCTGTGAGTACGCAATGAGCCTGGTTTTAAAAAAAAAAGAAAGGAGTTTCAAGTCAAAGAGGCACAAGATGATGGGAGACATTGAGAGAAAAAGAATCTTTGAATGCAGTCTGCCCTCCCTTCATGATGCTGTCATAAAAGGAAGTGCTAGAAAGTGGGACTAAAAGACAAAAATGATGAAATTTCCAATGTTAGGCTGGAAAGTGAACTGGGAAATAGGCTGATTACTGGAAGGCAAAATGTACTGCTCAGCTGCTCAGTCGTGTTTGACTCTTTGCTACCCCATTGAGTGTAGTGCCCCAAGCTCCTCTGAATGTGGAATTTTCTAGCAAGAAAACTGGAGCAGGTTGCCATTTTCTACTCCAGGGAATCTTCTTGACCCAGAGATCAAACTTGCATCTCTCGCATCAGCAGGATTCTTTATCACTGTGCCAGTGAGGAAGCCAAATGTACCAGAAGCCCATACAAAGGAGCAAACTTTCCCCAAAGATGTGTTCTTTGCTCTTTCTTGCCCTCCATTTTGAAAATGCTCATGAGGAAGTTAATTAAGACACTTTCTGAAATTGTCACCCAGATATTCCATATTTAAAATTATGACCTCATTGAAATCTGATGACATTATTGAACTGTCAGAATTTAGCATACATTTAGTTATTGAGGAGGACTAAAAATTACAGTGATCCTCCTGCCCTTGAAGAACAAATAGCCCTCATTCTATTTCATATGTACCAGAGACTGAAAAATCACTCTTAAGGTAGAATACTGAAATTTCATCTAAAACTTGAACTCCCCTGCCAAGTTTCATCTTTTATTTATTCTGCACCTTATAGTAGATGTGAGACTGAGGAATTTACCATAATTGCACAAATTAATTTTTCTTGGAATATAATTGCTTTACAATATTGTGTTACTTTCTGCTGCACAATGAAGTGAATCAGCTATATGTACACATATATTTCCTCTCTTATGAGTTTCCCTTCCCCCTACCCATCCCACTCATTTAGGTCATCACAGAGCATCAAGCTGAGCTTCCTGTCTTTTACAGTGTGTTCCCACTAGCTAGCTAGCTATTTTACACATGGTGGTGCATATATGTCAATCCTAATCCCCCAATTTGTTTCACCTTCACCTTCCTTCACTGTGTCCACATGTCCATTCTCTATGTCTCTATTTCTGCCTTGGAAATAAGTACATATGTATCTTTTTCTTTTTTCTAGACTTCTCATATATAATTATTAATATATGATATTTGCTTTTCTCTTTTCTGGCTTATTTTATTCTGTCTGATAGACCCTAGGTCTAGCCACATCTCTACAAATGACCCTATTTTGTTCATGTTTATGACTGAGTAATATTCCATTGTGTGTATGTACCACATCTTCTTTATCCACTCACCTGTCATAGAGCATTTCGGCTGTTTCCATGCCTTGGCTATTGTAAATAATGCTGCAATAAATAAGGGTACATGTGTCTTTTTGAATTCTTGTTTTCTCAGAGCATATGCCCAAGAGTGGGATCATTGTTTCATATTGTAGTTTTATAGTTAGTTTCTTTAAGGAATATTCATACTGTTCTCTACAGTAGCTGTATCAACTTATATTCCCTCTAACTGTGAAAGAAGGTATCCTTTTCTCCATACTCCCTCCAGCATTTATTGTTTGTAAATTTTTTGATAATGGCCATTCTGACTGTCGTGAAGTGAAACCTCATTGTAGTTTTGATTTTCATTTTTCTAATAATTAGTGATACTTAATATCTTTTCATATGTCTCTTGACCATCTGTATGCTTTCTTTAGAGAGATATCGCTTTAGGTTTTCTGCCCATTTTTGCATTTTGATATTGAGTTCCATGAGCTGTTTGTATATTTTGGAGATTAATTCTTTGTCTGTTGCTCCATTTGCAAATGCTTTCTCCCATTCTGAATGTTATCTTCCCATCTTGCTTATGGTTTCCTTTGCTGTACAAATGCTTTTGAGTTTAATTAGGACCTATTTGCTTTTTTTTTTTTTTAATTCTCATTGAGCTAAGAAGTGGGTAAAAAATCTTGCTTATGTCAAAGAGTATTTCTCTTATGTGTTTTTCTTCTAACAATTGCATAGTGTCCAGTCTCACATATAGGTGTTTAGTCCATTTTTATTTTATTTTTGTCTATTATATAGTAGGCCAGCCTTTCCAATACCATTACTGAAGAGTCTGTCTTTTCTCATTGTATACTCATGCCTTGTTTGTCATACATTAGGTGCTCATATTTATGTGGGCTTATTTCAGAGCTTCTAGCCTGAATCATTTGTCTATATTTTTATTTTTGTGCCAGTAAAATTCCGTCTTGATTACTCTAGCTTTGCAGTATAGTTTGAAGCCACGGAGTCTGATACCTCAGCTCTGTATTTCTTCCACAAGATTACTTTGGTTATTCGGGGTCTTTTTTGTTTCCATCAGTCACTTCAGTTCAGTTTAGTCACTCAGTCGTGTCTGACTCTTTGAGACCACATGGACTGTGTTTCCATACAAATTGTAAAAATTTTTGTTCTAATTCTATGAAGAACGCTATTGGTAATTTGATAGGGACTGCATTGAATTTATAGACTGCTTTGAATAGTATATTTATTTTCACAATATTTCTTCTTCCAATCCAAGAACATAGTATATGTTTCCATTTGTTTGTATTATCTTCAGCTTCTTTCATTTCAGTGTTTTATAGTTTTCTGAGTATAGGTCTTTTGCTTCATTAGGTAGGTTTATTCCTAGGCATTTTATTCTTTATGTTGCAGTGGTAAATGGGGATGTCTCCTTAATTTTTCTTTCTGCTCTCTCATTGTTAGTGTATAGGAATGTAGGGGATTTCTATGAATTATTTTTATATCTTTCAACTTTACCAAATTTGTTGATTAGCTCCTGTAGTTTTCTGCTGACATCTTTAGGATTTTCTATGTGTAATATTATGTCATCTGCAAACAGATAGTTTTACTTTTTCTTTTCTAATTTATATTCTTTTCTTTATCTTCCCAGATTGCCAAGGCCAGGACTTCACAAGCTATGTTGAATAATAGTAGTGAGAGTGGACATCCTTGTCTTGTTCATGATTTTAGGAGAATGCTTTCACCACTGAGAATGGTATTTGCTCTATATTTGTCATAGATGGCCTTTATTATCTTGAGGTAGCTTCCTTGTATGCCCACTTTCTGAAGAGTTTTTATCATTAGTAGTGTTGAATTTAAAAAAAATTTTTTTTCTACTTCTGTTGAGATGATTCAGTCAGTTCAGTCACTCAGTTGTGTCTGACTCTTTGTGATCCCATGGACTGCAGCACACCAGGCTTCCCTGTTCATCACCAACTCCTGGAGCTTACTCAAACTCATGTCCACTGGGTCAGTGATGCCATTCAACCATCTCATTCTTTGTCATCCCCTTTTCCTCTTGCCTTCAATTTTTCCAAGGATAAGGGTCTTTTCTAATGAGTCAGTCCTTCGCAACAGGTGACCAATGTATTGGAGCTTCAACTTCAGCATCAGTTCTTCTAATGAATATTCAGGACTGATTTCCTTTAGTATTGACTGGTTGGGTCTCCTTGCAGTCCAAGGGAGTCTCAAGAGTCTTCTCTAACACCACAATTCAAAAGCATCAATTCTTCATTGCTCAGCTTTCTTTATGGTCCAACTCTCACATCCATGCATGACTCCTGGAAAAACCATAGCTTTCACTAGATGGACCTTTGTTAGCAGGGTAATGTCTCTGCTTTGAAATATGCTAAGTTTGTATTCTTTAATTTGTTATAAGTATGGGATATCACCTGGATAGAGAAGTTCCTTTAGCATTTGTTGTAAAGCTAGTTTGGTGTTGCAGAATTCTCTTAGCTTTTGCTTGTCAGTAAAGCTTTTGATTTCTCTGTAAAACTAAGATCCTTGATGGGCAAAGTAATGTTGGTTGTATAATTTTCTCTTTCATCACTTTAAATAGATCCTATCACTCCCTTCTGGCCTGCAGAGTTTCTGCTGAAAAATCAGCTGATACCCTTATTGGGGGTTCTTATACACTGCTTTTTTTCCTTTTCCCTTTCAGTTTTAATATTTTTTCTTTGCATTTGCTTTTTATTATTTTGATTAATATTGTTTTGGTGTGTTTCTCCTATAGTCTATCCTGTGTGGGAGGACCTGTCAGAGCTTCCTAGACTTGAGTGGCCATTCCCTTTCCCACATTAAAGAAGTTTTCAAGTATAATCTTTTCAAATATCTTCTCAGGCTCTTTCTTTTTTCCTTCTTCTTCCTAAGACCCCTAAAATTTGAATGTCAGTGTGTTTGGTGTTGTCTCAGAGTTCTCTGAGATTGTCTTCAAATTTTTTCATTTTGTGTTTGTTCTGCTCCTCAGTAGTCATTTCCACCATTCTATCTTCCAGCTCAATTACTCATTTTTTAAGTCTCAGTTATTCTGCTATTGATTCCTTCTAATGTACTTTTCATCTCAGTTATTGTGCCATTCATCTCTGCATGTTTTCCTTAGCCCTTCAATGTTTTTATTGAACATTTCTTGTATTTTCTCATTCTTTGTTTACACTCTATTTTGTGTGATTTTGGATCATCTTTACTGTCATTACTCTAAATTCTTTTCTCATGTAGTTTAAAAAATATAAGAATATATTTTCTCTTCATATATTTGGTTTTGTAGGTTTTTACCTTGCTCCTTTGTCTGTAACATATTTTTTTCTTGCCTCTCTTTTTCTTGTTTGTTTTTTGTTTTTTTGGATGGGACTGTGTTCCTGTGTTACTGATTATTTGGCCCAAGGTTTCCAGCACTGGGGTTTGAAGAGAGTTGTGTAGAGGCAGGTTTTGGTGTTGAAATGTGTACCTCCAGGAGACCTCACTCAAGTTAACATTCTCCAGTCACTCAGAGGTTCCTCCCATTTGCTTGGGCGTTGACATCCCCACCACTGTAAGGTGGGGAGATGAAGACTGCATTGTCCTTGGCTCCACCTCAATATGTCGATTATTTTTTGCTAGTATTGTCACTGTATGTCTTCTCTAATAAACTTTATGTGTGGGTGAGATGTTTGTATCATTTGGAAACATCAATATATATATTTATTGACTAGATGAATGACTTTTGAAATACATAAATAATTTTAAAAAGTTGCATGTTTCAGGTATACTAAATTGCCCCTCTAAACGATCAAACCCACAGAGGCAATGGGACATGAAAATGTCACAGAATTTATCCTCCTGGGGCTTTTTACTGCTGAGAATGTGAAAGTTGCCTGCTTTGTGCTATTTTTACTTTGCTATATTGCGATTCTCTAAGGGAATCTGTTCATTCTTCTCACCATCAGGGGTAGGCGCCTCGGTGAACAGCCCATGTACTTTTTCCTCAGCTATTTGTCCTTGATGGATGTCTGCTTCACCTCCACGGTGGCACCCAAATTGATCACTGACTTGCTGGCCCAGCAGAAGACCATCTCCTACAACAGCTGCATGGCCCAGATGTTTTACGTCCACTTCTTTGAAGCCACTGAGCTCTTCTTCTTGGTGGCCATGGCCTATGACCGCTATGCCGCCATCTGCAGACCTCTTCACTATATGGTCATCATGAACAGACACTGTGCTATGTCTTTGTAATGGCTTCTGCTATGGGAGCTTTTAGCCATTCATTCAGGCAAGTATTAATTATTATTGAACTTTCTTTCTGTGGCCCCAATCAAATAGACCACTATTTCTGTGATGTATTCCCTTTGCTGAAGCTGGCCTGCATAGACACTAGACTGTGGGTGATTGCAATCATTACCACCACAGGGTTGTTGTCCATTTTGACCTTTGTTGCTTTGGTGATTTCTTACATCATTATCCTTCCCACCCTGAGGACTCGCTCAACCCAGGGCTGCCACAAAGCCCTCTCCACCTGTGGTTCACACATCACTGTGGTCTTCATGTTCTTCTTGCCGCTCATCTTCACCTATGTCCCCACGGCTGATTCGGTGAGGAATGGGAAGGTCTTTGCCCTGTTTTACACCATGATTGTCCCCGTGCTCAACCCTCTCATCTACACGCTGAGAAACGCAGACATGAAGAATGCCATGAGGAAAGTGTGGGTCCGAGATAAACACTCTGCGGGAAAATTAACATCTGGCTATCCTGCTCTTTGCTGGATCTATTTTATGCACACAATGGTTAATGTTGGCAAGTACAACAGATACAGAAGGATCGTGTGCTACCATTCAAAGTTGCAACCCTGAAGAGTGAAGCCCCCTCAGCCACTCTGCCTCTGTCACTTGACTGAGACTGCAAACAAGGGGAGTGGATCAGATGTCCTTCGGGTCCTTTCCAGCTCTGACACTCAGGAACATTCTGTCCTGTGTATTCCCTGACTTGACGAGTGCATTTCAGCACTTTTTTTTCAGGGAAAGTTGTGAAGACTGCATGGTTGGCTTTTCTGGCCTCTTTCAGGAAACAGATAATCTTGACTGAGACATCTCTCACGGAACTTTCTTAAAACACTTCCTTTTTTTTTTTTTTTTTTTTTAGGTTTCCACTGCAATAATTTCAAAAAATCAGTGCCAAAAGTTTTGCAAGTGTTGTATACTTTGATTTTTTTTATAGTAACAAATCCTGCATCTAAAACAATGTAATTTATATAATTATTCTACTTACACTACACTTACATAAATTGTAATTAAAACTTAGTACCTTATTGTAGGTAATTAAAAGTCTTGAAAAATGAGCAATTCTTTTCATTTTTATAAATACAATTCTATGACCATATTTATCACTTTATTTAAACAATATTCATGAGTATATAAAACTGATGTTCTTTGTAAATGTGCAACATGGAATATCTCCCATTCTGTGAAATGTCATGAGCTTAAGAAGACATATAGCTGAAGAAATGGATGCTCCTGGGATGCATTTTGTTAATCCTCAGTCTCATCATGCTAATAATGTATTTTGATGGTGTCTTCCATTAGTCAAACTAGATAAATCTGTCTCATTTTCCCTCAGAGAGGTTATCATTCTATGGAGAAATAAAGGTGATTAGACTAAGAAACAGGTATAGCCAGCTGACAACTGGGCATAAACTAAAATCTTTTTTGGGACCATTCAGGTGTTTCCTTAATTTAGATGAGAATCTTCAATCTTCATGAATTTTGAAGAGAATTCTGAGGTCAGGAGTCTGATCTCAGACATCTCTTAGGTGTCTAGGGTCATCTAAGACATGGAGGGTGTGTTACACCAGTCAGGATGGCTGCTATCCAAAAGTCTACAAGCAATAAGTGTTGGAGAGGGTGTGGAGAAAAGGGAACCCTCTTACATTGTTGGTGGGAATGCAAACTAGTACAGCCACTATGGAAAACAGTGTGGAGATTTCTGAAAAAACTGGAAATAGAACTGCCAAATGACCCAGCAATACCACTTCTGGGCATACACACCGAGGAAACCAGATCTGAAAGAGACACGTGCACCCCAATGTTCATAGCAGCACTGTTTATAATAGCCAGGACATGGAAGCAACCTAGATGCCCATCAGCAGATGAATGGATAAGGAAGCTGTGGTGCATATACACCATGGAATATTACTCAGCCGTTAAAAAGAATTCATTTGAATCAGTTCTAATGAGATGGATGAAACTGGAGCCCATTATACAGAGTGAAGTAAGCCAGAAAGATAAAGAACATTACAGCATACTAACACATATATATGAGATTTAGAAAGATGGTAACGATAACCCTATATGCAAAAAAGAAGTACAGAACAGACTTTTGAACTCTGTGGGAGAAGGTGAGGGTGGGATGTTTCAAAAGAACAGCATGTATGTTATCTATGGTGAAACAGACCACCAGCCCAGGTGGGATGCATGAGACACGTGCTCGGGCCTGGTGCACTGGGAAGACCCAGAGGAATCGGGTGGAGAGGGAGGTGGGAGGGGGGATCGGGATGGGGAATACGTGTAACTCCATGGCTGATTCATATCAGTGTATGACAAAACCCACTGAAATGTTGTGAAGTATTTAGCCTCCATCTAATAAAAAAAATTAAAAATAAAACAAACATAAATGTTGGAAAGAAAAAAAAAGACTTGGAGGGTGTGTTCACCAAGTTCTCAACTATGAGAGACACAGACCTCTTATCTTCTGGTGCTCCATCTTCTTCACCTCACTAAGAAATTGTACTGTATACTGTTAAAGAATTATTGTCCCTTGTTCAACAGGAATCTGCACTCTAAAATGAAGTATACATATGCAGAAATTAGGTATATCTTGAAGATTTCAGCAACAGTATTTTCTCTTCTAAGAAGTCCCTGACATGTGTTCTGCCTGAAAATTTAGGAATCTTAGAATATAAGGGGAGGCAGACAAATAATGGAATATCTAGAAAAGGAGAAAAAAAGACTAGCAGAGCAAGTCAGGGTTTCTTTTTGATGTAGGCCTGGTGATGACTACTTTCTGGTGTATTGTCTGATTCAGGAAGGTAAAGGAAAACAGAAATATCTATAGCTGCATGGGCAGCTAACTCAAGTGTTAATTTTTCATAAGATTGCCTTTGTTGTTTAGGCCACTTTCTCCAGTAATGAAGTACACTTTATTATTGTGACAAATTCACTATTGATTTTTTTTTGCCCAGAAGACAACAAATTTTAAGAATCTTTTTGAATATAGCTTGGATTACCTGTTGTTAACTCTCTTCTCCAATTTATCAACAACGGAGGGGTGAAAATGAATCTACTCAAGTGTGATTATCACTATATCCTTCTCTTCCCACATATTATTCATGGAAAAATAGAGGGAGGAGACTTGCTGCAGACTTAGGTCTTTAGAATTTGTCCTGTATTTATATAACCAATCTCCTCCCCACTCTCTCTAGCTAGCCTTTTATACTACTCCTTTCAATTAGCTAACTCTAAATGTAATCATTGCTTTTATTTATTAATTCAGTAATATGCCTCAAAACCCCTACTCCCAGTTTGATCACACTATTCTTGGATAAGTTAGATAAGAAAGCCATTCCAGACTCAAGGATTATATAATAAGCATTAAGAATTCTTGCTCATGTGTCTTTGGGTCAACTGGGGTTCAGTTGATCTAGGTCAAGCTTGACCAAGCTTCATTCCAAACCTCAGGGTAGGTTCACATATACCTTATGTTGTTTTATTTTTCTCATGAAGAAAATAGAAGCTCTAAATCTTCTGAGACTGAATTTTGCATTCTATATGTGTGATATCTGAGTGTACCACTGACTGTTATGAAAGTACAGCAATGAATATCACTCTCTATACTGTGGTGCACTTACCTTGTGGATCTTTATATATATATTCACTAAACTTGTAGAAAAAGCAATATTTGTAAGATTTTAATAAAGTGATGAAGTTGCATTGTACTTCAAAACACAAAACAAGCCAGGTTACCATGTAAGAACTGGACACATCAGAACACTGTCAAAATGAGGCACTTCCATGGGCAGTCTCCCTGAGCTCCTCTGATTGAGACTGACTCTGACAAACTTCTGTGAAGTTTATAAAATCAGTGGTGGAAACCTGAATACCCTTTCATATTGATCTCATCAAGGCAGCTGTGAGCAGTGGGATGATGAGTGATCTTAATTCCCTGCCCAAGATTTGAACCTGGGGAGCCTGGATGGCTCAGATGGTAAAGAATCTGCTTGCAATGCAGGAAATCGGTGTTTGATCCCTGGGTTGGGAAGATCCCCTGGAGAAGGACATGACAACCCACTACAGTATTCTTACCTGCAGCATTCCATGGACAGAGGAGCCAGGTGGGCTACAGTCCATGGGGTCACAAAGAGTTGGACATGACTAAGTGACTAAAACACACACAGAGCCTGAAGGGAAACCAGGAATCTTAGCCACCAAACCAGCCTGGGTTAGAGTCTAGAAGCTGTTTTTCCCTGTATCTCTGTCCCCAGTGAAAAATTCATTTATCATGGAGGCAGAAACTGTAAATGAAGAAACAAAGTTTATTACTAGAGATGTAGCACAGCAAGAAGTGGAAGAGTACATAGAGAAACTGCTTGTTAAGACGGAAGCAAGGCCGAGACAGACACTCAAAGAGAAAAAGTGTGGGTGTCCCTCCGAGTGAGGGGGAGTGCAGTAAAGAGGCCGTTAAGTCATTTATATAGGTCAGTTCTTTCAAGTTTTATCTATCTTTAGCCAATTATCTGGTTTCTTTTTCCACACTTCACCTACCCTCAGGCACTCCCCTGGATGAGCAAGCACCCCTCTGCCAAGAAGGATCTCGGAGTGAAGGCTTCTGGGAAGAATAAGATTCATTATAGCCTGCCATTACCACTTGGCTTTTGACTCAGATGAAGCCCTTCTGCACATGTGTAATGTCTCCCTTGTCTCAAAAAGAGGAGGAGGGAGGTCCCTTAATCTTTTACTCAAATAAGGTTTTGCCCCTCTTTGTCCTTGCCTTGACTATTTCTTTGACTATTGCCGTGACTATTATCTTAAGATGCTTACAAGAGACAAACACTGGATATTTACCCTGTTTATGTTGTTACATTCATTTTCCAGAGCAAACAGGAAGCTGTAAATGCCTTAACTGGAGCCCACCTATCCAGCGTCACAGAAAATGCCAACAGTTTTAAGTATTCAGCCTGAAGCCCACTTTGCACCCCAATAAATGTAAACAGGAGACCAGCTGTAAACATCTAAATTGGAGCCCACCTGTCTCCTACATCAATATGGTTTGCTTCTCGGTCTTTGAGAGTATTGAATCTGTCAGCTTGTATCTTCTTCAGGACTTCAGCTCATCAATATAAATAACTCTCAGTAGTCAAGTCTTTGATGCAGAAACATAAAGGAAAGAGCATCGTGGAAAAATTTATACATGAATTACAATAATTTATTCCACAATTTTCTAAATTCAGTTCAAGTTTAGTTTCGTTTTAAATAGTAGAACAGATGGGAATATATATCCAAGGTAGGACCCTTTGGAATTGATTGATTCAAAGACCCTTTTGTGCTCTAAGATCAAGTATCATCTAGTTCCAGTGTTTCCAAATTTTTGATGTGCCACTACCTGTATAAAAATTACCAGACAAGCTTGTTGAAAATACAGATTTTTTTTTTTTATATATATACCCTCTAACATTGGTGGAGATGGTTGGCTGGCATCACCGACTCAATGGAATGAGTTTGAGCAAGTTCTGGGAGTTGGTGATGGACAGGGAAGTCTGGTGTGTGGCAGTCTTTGGGGTAGCAAAGAGACTGAGTGACTGAACTGAACTGAACTGAACATTGGTCTACTGAACCACAAATTCTTAGAATAGATACTGTCATCTTTTCAAAAACATCTCAAGAGGATTAAAATGATCAGACAAGTCTGGAGAGCACCGACCTAGTTATCATCTTAAAGCTGAGCAAACACTCAGGTTCATAGAGGTCCAATAAGCCTATGTCCAAACTGGGGAAATAGATATGGATTCATGTAGTCAGAGGCAAAGGGTCTTATAACTTTTAATAACTTTTAACAATTATAACTTTGAATGTCTTGCTGCCTTTTGATATTTATTATCTTTAACTCTGAGTGCTCCAATAGCTGAGATCATTGTGGAAGGTACTGACAGTGTACAGTGTACCTGTATGTATGATACACGTATGTACCTGTATGATACACATATGTATCAATAATATGTGCACACCACACACACACACTCCAAAATCGCAATCACAAAGACACATATTGATGGTAATTTAAATAATCAGACTTGTGAAAAAACAATGAAAATAAATGGCAGAGAGATAATCAGTGATGGGTTTATTGCTGTGGAAAAATAAAGCTTAGGTCGGGCAAAGAGAAGAGGAATGCATTACTAGGGCAAGTATCATTTACCTAAGAAAGGTACGTTTATTTGTCCAGAATGACTCTCTCTAGAATCCACAGCTAGAAATCAGGTTCTGCCAGTCAAGGAAGCAGTGATAAATGACACTGTTTTCAGTAAAGGTGTTTGGTTCAAACATTGTAGGAAATATGGTTTCCCAACCATGCATTTCAGTAAATTACATTTACCCTCTTGATTAACACACAGTCCTGTATTCATCACAGATGTCTTTGGTATTGTTCAGTTTAAGTGTTTCCTGTTAATCACTTTACATTAATAGTGATGGCTGACTACAGACTACAAGAGTCAGTTATCAGAAGCATATAAAGAGAATGCTAAAGTTAAAAGGCGGGTATTAGGGGTAAATTTTTTTTTCCCAATAGACATCGTTTGAGTAAGGAAAATGAGTCCTAGAGAAAGAAAGCTTTTCCCCCAAACCAGAGGATAACAGGTCTTTTGCTTTCTAAGCCTGTGTTTTATCTCTTTGACATTCTGCCACAACCCCTCACATCCAAACCTTACAAGGTTTAGTTTTGCTGTTTTGGAGGACTTGTACCAGAATTCCTTAGCTCAGATTTTGGTCATTTTTCCTGAATCCTTTCATTCAAACAACATACACATATCAAATGTTCATTATGTAAGAACCATAAATCTAAACACTAGAAAATAGCCTTAAGTAGTAATACAATCACGGTGAACCTCATTCTTTAAAGAAAATTGAAAAAAGGAAAAAAATAAAGAGGGGAAAGTCTGACCATGCTGAATTTGATAGGATTTCTTTGTTCTAGATATTTCAGAAAATTATGATTATGAAATATTAGAACAAATATAATCATAATGATACATAATAACTTGCTTCTGTAAATGTGTTATTCTCTTATTTGTTCCCTCAAGACACCCTGTGAGATCACTATTATTGTCTTCACTGTGCAGATGAGACACTTTGAGATCATCCACCTTGGATTGTTACTTTTTGCTATTTACCATTAGCCTCCCAGAAAACCCTCCTGCGCCACAGTTTCTTTATTGCATTTTTTACTTCTGCATTTCTCAGTGTATAAATCAGGGGATTTAACATGGGGGTGATGATGGTATAAAACACAGCCACCATCTTATCCTCTGAAAGGGTAGTATCAGGACGCATGTACATGAAAGTACAGGGCCCAAAAAAGATGATGACCACGGCGATGTGGGAGCCACAGGTGGAGAGAGCTTTGCGCCTGCCTTCTGCTGACTGCTTTCTCAGGGACACCAGGATGATGGTATAGGAGATCAGCAAAATGACAAAGCTCCCCAGAGCGATGGTACCGCTGTTGGCTGTCACAACACCACCAACAACGTATGTGTCTGTGCAGGCGAGTTTTAGCACGGGGTGAACATCGCAAAAGTAATGATCAATCTCATTGGGTCCACAAAAGGGTAGTTGGATTACCAGAGCCACTTGGATGATGGAGTGTAAGAACCCACCTATCCAAGTCCCCAGCAGCATTTTATTGCATCTGTCTCTATCCATGATGGTCATATACCATAGGGGTTTACAAATAGCCACGTAACGATCATAGGCCATTACAGTAAGGATGAAGATCTCAGTACAACCAAAGAAATGTACCCCAAAGAGTTGCAACATGCACCCCACATAGGAGATCGTTTTCCTTTTGGCTAATAGGTCCACAATCATCTTAGGAGCTGTGACCGAAGAGTAACAAATATCCACAAAAGACAGGTAGTTGAGAAAGAAATACATAGGAGACTTGAAAAGGTTGCCCACACAAACTGTCAGTATGATGAGAAGGTTTCCCAGAAGAATCACCATGTAGAAGAAAGAAAATACCACAAAACACACTTCTTCAACCTCTATGTTCTGAGAAAGACCCAAGAAAACAAATTCAGTTACATTGCTTATTTTTTCCATGGAATTAGTTTAGCAGGCCAAGTTCTCAAGAGACAATTACATTACCTGAAAGTTAAAAAAAAAAAAAAAAACAAAGACCAGCAACATTTATTTTTAACTCAAAACAAATGAATAACCAGAATCGATAAAAATGGAAAAATGGGTACTTACCACTGCTTAGCATGTATACCTAAAGAAATGGAAGAGGACATATTCTACATATTTTGATCATCTTATGTCAAATGATAGTCCTTTCAGATTTAGACACAAAGCTGAAAGAGATCAAATAAATCCTCTAAGTCACACATCAAACCAACCCTCTCACTTCCCTCATGTTTCATAAAGATTCTTTCATCTGTTTCTAACAATCTGCTTCTTTCTAATCTGTCTAAGGCACTCAACTGAAATTTGAAACAATTTTTGAGTTTGGAAATATGACAACATCTATATCCTGAAAATGTTCATATTACTTTTGACACACACACACACACAAACATACACACCCATATTTTCCTGTCTGAATATTGCTATGAGTGTTCAAATAGTTGAGACTGGATGATGTTGCAGGTTCTTCTTCTTAAGGAACTGTGATATTTGTATACATGAGTTTTTGTTCCCATATTTGATATCAAACTCTCATAATAAAGAGTGATGCGATATAGTAGAAAGGAAAGCAAAATTATGCAAATTTGATTCTGAGATATTGGAGCTGTACCTCTAGATAAATTGTTAAGCTTCATGGGGCTTCTGTTATCCCACTTGCAAAATGAGAAAGTTTTAATTTCACTATCATCTATAACATAAAGAGCTATTTCTACTATGAAATTAAAAAACAATTCTTTCAGCTTGGAATAGCCATAAAAACCTGAAAAGGAGGCAGAAACTGAAGAAAACAATGAAAGAAACTGCTGGAGTAGTTGCTTTACAGTGTTGTGTTCATTTCTGCTGTACAGTAAAGTGAACCAGACACACATATACACAACCCCCTTTTGTGGATTCCCTTCCCATTTAGGCCACCACAGAGCACTGACTAGAGATCCTCGTGCTATACATGAGGATTATCATTAGTTATCAATTTTATTCATAGCAATATACATATGCCAAGCCCAATCTCCCAATTCAACCCAGTCTACATCCCCCCCATTGGTATTCATACTTTATTCTCTACATCCGTCACTCTATTTCTTCTTTGCAAATAAGTTCATCTATACCATTAAAAGAGTAGGATGGGTAGATACATTGTGATAAAGCCACACAATGGAATACTATTTTCCAATCATAATGAGTGAGCTAAAGCTGCTACTCAACATAACAAATTTTCACAAAAATACATTGTAGAGTGGAAGAAGCCACCTACTCAAAAAGTTGCTTTGTATGACTCTATTATACCAAACTTAAAAGGGATCAAATTAAAAGAAACTGTTGGAGGCACATCAAGATATATTTGATTTAAATGGAGGGGAGGGAAATCTTACCTTCAAACTCAGTGTTTGAGGATTCCCCAGGAATTGTATTGCTTTGGTATTTTACATATTTATCTGTTAACATCAATAAATAAATAGATATGGCTCATTCCTTAATCTCACTAGTCCTTCATATTTATTTTTAATGGATGACTCTCTAGTGGTGTAATGCCAGACACTCTTGTGAGGTCACTGCAGCATATGTACAGATAAGGGGCATGGGGAATACCTTTGATTAAAGCCTTTCTCAAGCTGTTCTTCAAGCCAAGCTACAGATGTATTAATAAATGATTCCTTTAGTTCTGGTTTGGGATAGGATTACACAGTGTCTTAGGTAATCATCAGGAATTCTGTTGACCTGAGGACACATCCCCCTAAGATCTGTTAATTCCAACTGAACTCTGTGCTCTAAGGTATGTTTTGTGGCAATGTTGTTCCTGATCTGTAAATTAGACTTGATAGCATAGTCATTCCAGGTGTGTCTTCTCTTTTACAGTAGAAATAATGATAAAAACCATAATAGATATAATGACAATCCAATTCAGACTCGAACACATCCCTTAAAACTTTCTCATTTTGCACGAGGGATAGCAGAAGCCCCATGAAGCTTAACAATTTATCTAGAGATACAGCATCATTATCTTAAAATCAGATTTGCATAATTTTTCTTTCTCCTATACTGCATCTCTCGATATAAGAGTTTGATATCAAATAGGGGGTCCAAAAACTCATGTACACTCTCACTCTCCTTTTGTTGTCCTGAATTAAACAAAACATTTTATTCTACACTCAGAGAGTCCTTCAGTTTAAGAGATCTCAAATCATAGCAGTTTTTAACAACTGTGAACATTGTGACTTGCTTATCATCTAAAAGAAACCGGTCATTTAAAATCAAGCCTGGGGATTCTGTCTCCATTGTCCATCCTGTAAGGTCAAGGAAGAAAGCTTCTTTCTCCCAGAATCAAGATCCACCTCAAAGAATTTATTCCTCCACATTCTGAACATTCCAAACATACTAACACCTCATTAATTTTGAAAGTCAGGCATTTTTCCTACTCATATGTCATTAGTATCCATCTCATAGTCTGGTTTGCATGCACTTCATCATTTTATTATCATCTTAAAATTTTTATTCTCCTGCTATTTCTAAGAACATTGTCTTGCAATTATATTGCAAGCATTCAAAATATAGAAATTTGATAAAATTCTCTTTTTCAAAAACCTTCAATGTTAGTTTTAGAATGGAAAAATCTCACCAGTATTGTCCAGAGCTTGGATTTTGCTTTGTTTTTCTATCACTCCTGAGATAATTTGGGTGCAACTATTCAAAACAAAGTTAAGAGTGATGCCTTAAGAATTACTTTGTGAATAATTGGTTTCAGAGAATCCCTGAGTCCAGAAACTCAAAAATTGGTAGAATTTTGTTGTTCCTGGTCTGTCTCTCACCAACTGAAATCTGCCATTTTGCAGTACTGTTGGCAACAAATGCTGTTTTCTCTACATCTTATATGGTCATTTTAAAGAGAATGATACAAAATGTTAATGACCCTGGGGAAAACCTTTCTCCCAAAGTACCCTCTATAATCAGAACCACTTCAGAGAAGAGTGAGCCTTAATTTCCAGATGTCTTTTTAGTTTTCTAAAAAAAAAAAATGTTGAAAGCTTTTAACTTCTTAAAGTTAAAAACCAACATACTATTGTAAATCAACTATACTCCAATAGAAAATAATTTAAAAACAATTAATTTGTGCATTTAGAACAATAACACTATTCCAAAGCATTTCAGTAAACATAGATATAAGATTATTTTATGGAAGTTTATCTTGTTCAGTGGAATGATGTGTATGTACGCATATATACATATACATAATATGATATACTTGATATTTAAATAAATATATTTATTAAAAAAAACATCTTTTGGAGGTATTTCTCTGTTGAATTTTAATTGCCCTGTTTTTAAAAGTTCCACTTGATTGGAAAATAGTATATTCAATAGTATTAGCACCACTTTTTCTTTTTTAATATAGTTTCTGGTGATTTCTGGAGAAACTGGTGGGAACAAATTCACTTCCAACCTATTTTTGGACAATCATTATGCAGGCTTTCATTCTCTTACCTTTTGATTGCAAACTGTTATGTTTGACTCTTGATCACTGATATTCTTTCTTATTTCTCTTGTACTTTTTCCTTTCCCCTCATTCTTTCTTTACTTTCTTTCTTCTTCCTATTTTCACCTCACCTCCTTCTTCATTTATAATAAAATGTCAAAAAGCAACTAGTTCATACTTCTAGGGAGAACTTATGAGCTGCCCATTGCAGCTGATTTCTTTATCTCACTGAAGCTTTTAATAGACACTATGGATTCATTTCCCAAGGAATTTGTAAACAGGACAGGGAAAGATGCACATAGCCATCAAGTTTTCTTTCGCATGAGCCAAAGTTCACCACACAGTTGGGCCATTTTCTCTGCAATTTCTGGCCATGTACTCTTCCTGTAGTTGTAGGAGAAAACAGAGTCCTGAGAGCACCAGGGGCATTCATAGTAGCAGGAGGGAGCTTGATGGGAAACTTCTGAGCATATTTAAGATCCACTCATGTAACCCAGTATATACTATGAGGTGGTATATACTATGCCACCTCATCAGCAACAGGGAATCTCTGGGGAAGAATTCCATGAAATTTTCAGTGTTTTTCTTTCACTTTCTGCCTTGTGTGTGTGTAAGCTTTCTATTGCTATATGTTGGCAAACAGAGCTAAGTAAAAAAATCAGTGGGTTACCACCACAAAATTTAATCCCCAAATTAGTAGTTTAAAAATTGTAACACCACAACTTAAAGGCTTAAAATAAAAACACTTTATTTGATTATAATTCTGCAGTTTTCCTTGGATTCACCTGGGTGGTTCTTCCACTGATGCTTCCTGACCTGAATGTTGTAGATGCTCCAAGAAGGCCTTGCTCATGTGCCTTTCAGTCAGTTCTCTCTCATTCTCCAGCAGCATCTACACACCATGGCTGTTTCAGGGCAGTAGTTGTTTCACAAAAGCTAAATCTTCAAGGTCTCTCAACCTAAGCTTCAGGAATCATACAATATCACTTTTCCCACATTCTGCTCATCTATTTAAAATTTTACATGTAATACTGTTACTGAGGGATTCCCAGATGGCTCAGTAGTAAAAGAATTCACCTGCCAAAGTTGGAGACATAGATGTAGGTCTGATCCTGGGTCTGAAAGATCCTCTGGAGGAGGAAATGGCAACCCACTCCAGTATTCCTGCCTGTTAAATCCCACGGACAGAGGAGCCTGGTGGGCTAGGCTAGGAGTCACTAAGAGTTGGACATGACTAAGCTTGCATAAATTTTTACTGACCCCTTGAGTCAGACTCCAACAGGGGTCTCCCTGTCCTTGTTGTTCAAGCCAATAGAATGAGAGGAACTCAGTTCAGAAGCAAAGGAATGGAAAGTGTGTTCTTTGAGCAAAGAATGTAAGGAATGAACTGGCTTCAGAGCAGTGGTCCCCCGCCTCTTGGGTCTAATGCCTAAAGATCTGAGAGGGAGTTAATGTGATAATAATAGAAATAAAGTGCAAATAAGCGCAGTGTTCTTGAATTATTTGGAAACCATCCGCTAGTCTCCAATTCCCTTGTTTATGGAAAAGCTGTCTTCCATGAAGGTGCTCCCTGGTCCCAGAAACGTCGGGAGCCACTGCTAGAGCACGTTATCTCCCTGACAGACAGGCTGTGGGCAGGGCTGCTGAGCTGCCAGCGTAGAGAAGGCGGAGTTCTCGCGGGAACATCCAGATGTGTTGCTCCGCTTGCACGCAACTGGCCGCCGCCATCTTGAATCTCTGAGTTGTGCTTGGTCCTTCTGCCTACCTCTTTGAGCAGAGCCGGCACAGCCCTTCAGCAGAGCAATTCTGGTCTGGAGCACCAGCAGGAGGCTTCTGCACGTGGTATACCGTGAGCAAGTGAAACCAGATGAAACACAAAGGAAAAGAGAAAGGTTAGTTTTTTTTTGTTTTTTTTTTTAAACCCTGCTTCTAATATTATTGCTAGGGACTTCCTAATGGACTTTGCTGGTGAAAAATCCCTCCTCTGTCTGGCTTCTTACTCTCGAGGGATGCGGAGGGGTGATAGTCTGTCTCTGTAGTTGTTTCCTGCTGATTTCAGGCATCATCATAGCCCTGTGCAAAGGAGCAGAATTTCCTCTCAGCCACCATAAGGTATGTTTGGTTGTTACCAATCTTCAGTCCTAAACATTCATCTTCATGAGATGAACCCCAGTTTTCTAAACTTTTGGAGGAAAAGGACATTGGACACTTTTCAGACACATGAAAGACTAAAAGTATCTAGGTTTGCCTGTGGGCATATATGCCCTGATGTCCAGCTTCACTGGCCGGGTCTGAATGTCTCTGGTCAGGCTTTGGTTGTTTTTTGGAAAAGAAGCTTCAGGTCAGAGAGGTTCACAGGGGTAGTCAAGGAGGCCATTGTCATAGGTCGTTTCTCTGGAGCTTGAGGCTTAGGATCCCCCTTCACTTGAGTACGATGACCCCATGAAGTGATCACAGCAACTTCAGCATGGAATGCGTGGTTGGGATCACCAAGTGGGGTTGTTCTACCTAGGAGTGAGCTGGTCTTGCAGGTTGCTGCTTTTCCTGGTTCTTAGACTCCTCCAGCCTTCTGGCCAGAATAGATGGTGGGCCAGGTCAGGGCAGCACCTAGTTACCATGTCTTGTGAGAGCTTTCACAGATTCTTTTACCTGGAGGACACACTTGAACTGTTCAATTTCAAGGTATTTAGGGAGTCCATTCACTCAGGCTAGAGGAATGTGTCTACAATATAGGAGTTCAAATGCATTTATTTTTAACTTATCCCTTGGGGACAAGCACATGTAAAGAAGGGCAGTCAGAAGCAAATTAATCCAGTTTTCATCCTTTCTTTTTTGTTTTAGATTTATTGAGGTATAGATGATGTACAATGTTGGGTTAATTTCTGCTGTATAGCAAAGTGATTCAGTTATACATATATATTCAGTTGTGGGAGCAGCTACTCTTAAGCAAGGAGGCCACCCCACTAAGGAACCCTATAGACTGTAACCTGCCAGGCTACTCTGTCCATGGGGTTCTCCAGGCAAGAGTACTGGAGTGGGTTGTCATGCCCTCCTCCAGGGGATCTTCCTGAACCAGGGACTGAACACACATCTCTTACATCTCCTACATTAGCAGGTGGGTTCTTCACTACTAGCACCACCTGGGAAGCCCATTTATCTAATTTTTGGCTCTGCCAGGTCTTAGATTCAGCATGTGACATCTAGTCCCCTGACCAAGGGTCAAGTCCACACCTCCTGCATTGAGAGTGTGAAGTATTAGTCATTGGACTAGGGAAAGCCTTGCTGGGCCCATCATTTTTCATCTATTTGAACCTCAGCTTTTGAGGGTAGTGGCCAGGACCTGCCATTTCTGACCCTTTGAGAACTTTCTCTGTCCTAGTATCCCTCTTGTTGGCATGGTGCACTGTTGGGTTCTGGTTTGCTCTCCCCCAGGAGGAGCAGGGGTCAGGTACCTTTACTAGAGCTGAGAACCTCTATGGGCATTAGTGTAGATTCCTGTGCTGACCAGTTGACACTATAAGCAGCGGTAAGTGGGCAGACTTGAGTGTGGGCCTTTTTCTTTCTCTGACATTTCTTCCTCTATATATTGGTTATTAAACTCCAGGTAGTCACTGCATTCCCTACCAACGTCTCAGGGTTAGTGGCAGTATAAATTCAGATGCCTTCCCTGTGGTGCTCTAAGAATGCTGAAGGATTTTCTGTTGGCTCCTGATTTTCTTCATCTTATTCTAAATGACAGGTTTATTTCCTGCTGCCTGCATTCCCTTTAAGATCATACTTTCATAATGGATCAGCTTCCTCTGCATTGTCTCGGTAGTCCCAGTTGGGTTTGTTATCTGGATCACTTGATTCCAAGGTCTGAAAATAGTGTGACTTGCATTCTGTTCTCTGTACCTGCTTCTTCTTGGGCTGAAAACAAACCAACAGCAACAAAAATAAAAACACCATTTGTTCCATTAGGAAAATATTAAGAAAGCTCTGGATGTCAGTCCAGGTGGGGTCATGGGTCTGAAGGACTCACCTAATCAGATTCTCATCCCACACACTAGCAAAGTAATGTTCAAAATTCTCCAAGCGAGGCTTCAACAGTACATGAACCGAGAACTTCCAGGTGTTCAACCTGGAGTTAGAAAAGGCAGAGGAACCAGAGATCAAATTGCCAACATCTGTTGGATCATTGAGAAAGCAAGAGGGTTCCAAAAAAACTTCTGCTTTGTTGACTATGCCAAAGCCTTTGATTGTGTAGATCACAACAAATTGAAAAATTCTTAAAAGAGATAGGGATACCAGGCCACCTGACTTGTCTCTTGAGAAATCTGTATGCAGGTCAAGAAACAACGGTTAGAAATGGACATGGAACAATGGACTGGTTCCAAATTGGGAAAGGAGTACATCAAGCCTGCATATTGTTAGCCCATTTACTTAACTTATATGAGAGTTCTTCATATGAACTTCCAGGTTGAATGAAGCAAAAGCCGAAATCAAGATTTCTGGGTGAAATAGCAATAACCTCAGATATGCAGATGACACCACCTTTATGTCAGAAAGCAAAGGGGAACTAAAGAACCTATTGAGGAAGGTGAAAGAGGAGAGTGAAAAAAAAAAAAAAAACTGGCTTAAAACTCAATGTTCAAAAAACTAAGATCATGGCATCTGGTCCCATCACTTCATGGCAAATAGATGGAGAAACAGTGTTAATAGTGGTAGACTTTATTTTTTTGGGGGTCTCCAAAATCTCTGTAGTTGGTGCCCATAACCATGAAATTTAAAGATGCTTGAAAAATTTTGACCAACTTAGACAGCATATTAAAAAGCAGAAACGTTACTTTGCCAACAAAGTCCATCTAATCAAGGCTATGGTTTTTCCAGTAGTCATGTATCGATGTGAGAGTTGGACTATAAAGAAAGCTGAGTGCTGAAGAATTGATGCTTTTGAACTGTGGTGTTGGAGAAGACTCTAGAGAGTCCCTTGGACTGCAAAGAGATCCAACTAGTCCATCTTAAAGGAGATCAGTCCTGAATATTCATTGGAAGGACTGATGTTCATGCCGAAATTCCAATACTTGGGCCACCTGATGTGAAGAACTGACTCATTTGGAAAGACCCTGATGCTGGGAAGGACTGAAGGCAGGAGGAGAAGGGGACGACAGAGGATGAGATGGTTGGATGGCATCACTGACTCAATGGGCATGAGTTTGAGTAAACTCTGGGAGTTAGTGCTGGACAGGGAGGCCTGGCATACTGCAGTCCATGGAATCACAAAGTCAGACATGACTTAGCAACTGAACTCAACTGAACTGACCGGTTTATCTATTCACCCATTGATGCACATATTGATTGCTTCTAAGCCTTAACAGTCAAGACTAAAACTGCTATAAATATCAGTGAATATTTTTATGTGGATGTAAGCTTTCAAGTCCTTTGGGTAAATGTTAAAAGGTGTTACTTTTAACTGGAGTTCATAATTCATGTCCATAATGCACATATTGCTATTTTAAAGCATAAAACTCTCTGAATTATTTCATTATTTGTTTAATCTACTGATGTGTTAATATTCACTTACATCAACTGCTTATCTCTCTCCTTCTAGAATGTGTAAATATATCACCCTTAATTTGGGTCATCAATATTACAGTTACAAGATGTCAATACAGAACAAAATACTAAACGTGTATATATATATATATATATATATATGTATATATATATATATATTTCATGAGAAAAACTACACCACTCCTAAATTCAGAAGGAAATGAATTAGGAACATATATTTTACCAAAAGAATATCATTATAAGTATAAATCCAATAGTCAAGTTCTTGAATTCCTTCCTAAGTTCTTATAAATACTTCAGAAGTGGAATTTTGTCTCCATATTCTGTCATTGTTACAAGGATCAATATAAACACATGGTATGAATTCAAAATATAACACCAATAAATTGAAGGGAGATTGTCTAGATTATACACTGTCCATTACAATATTATGATTCTGTATTTTTCGAATCTGTTACTTTCTGCTGAGTGAGGAAGAACAACCCAGTTGAAGGTCTATAGATGTGACCAAAATGTCTAATAAACAGAACAATTTGAAAGACGGAAAACCTTCCAGACTGTGAATATAAGTATTTAAGTGCAACTGTACACAGAAAAGACCATAAGTCAAAATTAAAAGGGAGTGGAAAACATTGGATTAAAACCACTGTGATATAAGTCAGTCAAGAGATGCAGGGACACAGCAGTGCAAAACACCTAAGGCAATGAAACTTACATTCTGGTATATGAGTGCTGTGTCATTCTCTACATAAAAGTGACTTAACACTAATAACTGCTTGCTTTTACAGTGCTTACTTTCCTGAAGGAAATGAATACTACTTTTGTATGATAGGATTATATCAACACTACAACAGAAGATGATATTTTCTGGGAACTTCTAGTTCAATCTAAACTTGAAGCAAAGATATGAAACTTCCATTTATCTTTTGTCACCTGTAATCAGTTTCCTGCCCCGTAACATTCTCATGACATTTTTCACTTCTGTATTCCTCAGTGTATAAATCAGAGGGTTTATCAAAAGTGTTCCAACTGTATAAAACACAGCTATCATCTTATCCATGGGAAAGGTAGTTGCAGGGCATGTGTATATAAGTATGCAAGGGCCAAAGAACAAGATGACCATGATGATGTGGGAGATGCAGGTGGAGAGGGCTTTCTTCCTCCCTTCAGCACTGTGGTTTTTCAGAGAATGCTACATGATAGCATAGGAGAACATCAGCATGACAAAACTCACTGTTACAGATGGCCCCACTGTTGGACACCAAGGGTAGGTTGGTTGCATAAGTGTCTGTACAGGCAAGTTTCAACAAAGGCTGCAAGTCACAAAAATAGTGATCTATCACACCGGAACCTCAAAAAGGCAGACTCAAGGTTAGAAGAATCTGAGCTGAAGAATGAAGACAAGACCCCATCCAGGTCACAGTCACCAACACACCACAGACTTGATGGCTCATGAGGGTCATATATCGAAGGGGCTTGCAGATGGCCACATAGCGGTCAACAGCCATGAGAATAAGAATGAAAATCTCTCAGTTCAGTTCAGTTCAGTCATTCAGTCGTGTCTGACTCTTTGTGACCCCGTGAATCACAGCATGCCAGGCCTCCCTGTCCATCACAAACTCCCGGGTTTACTCAAACTCATGTCCATCGAGTTGGTGATGCCATCCAGCCATCTCATCCCCTGTCATCCCCTTCTCCTCCTGCCCCCAATCCCTCCCAGCATCAGGGTCTTTCCAATGAGTCAGCTCTTCACATGAGGTAGCCAAAGTGCTGGAGTTTCAGCTTCAGCATCAGTCCTTCCAATGAACACCCAGGACTGATCTCCTTTGAGATGGACTGGTTGGATCTCCTTGCAGGCCAAGGGACTCTCAAGAGTCTTCTCCAACACCACAGATCAAAAGCATCAGTTTTTCGGCACTCAGCTTTCTTTATAGTCCAACTCTCACATCCATACATTACCACTGGAAAAACCATAACCTTGACTAGATGGACCTTTGTTGGCAAAGTACTGTCTCTGCTTTTTAATATGCTATCTAGTTTGGTCATAACTTTCCTTCCAAGGAGTAAGCGTCTTTTGATTTCATGGCACAATCACCATCTACAGTGATTTTGGAGCCACCCAAAATAAGGGCTGACACTGTTTCCGCTGTTTCCCTGTCTATTTCCCATGAAGTAATGGGACCAAATGCCATGATCTTAGTTTTCTGAATGTTGAGCTTTAAGCCAATTTTTTCACTCTCCTCTTTCACTTTCATCAAGAGGTTTTTTAGTTCTTCACTTTCTGCCATAAGGGTGGTGTCATCTGCATATCTGAGGTCATTGATGTTTCTCCCGGCAATCTTGATTCCAGCTTGTGCTTCCTCCAGCCCAGCATTTCTCATAATGTACTCTGTATATAAGTTAAACAATATACAGCCTTGATATCCTCCTTTTCCTATTTGGAACCAGTCTGCTGTTCCATGTCCAGTTCCAACTGTTGCTTCCTGACCTGCATACAGGTTTCTCAAGAAGCAGGTCTGGTGGTCTGGCATCCCCATCTTTTTCAGAATTTTCCACAGTTTAGTGTGAACCACACAGTCAAAGGCTTTGGCATAGTCAATAAAGCAGAAACAGATGTTTTTCTGGAACTCTCTTGCTTTTTTGATGATCCAGCGGATGTTAGCAATTTGATCTCTGGTTCCTCTGCCTTTTCTAAAACCAGCTTGAACATCTGGAAGTTCATGGTTCATGTATTGCTGAAGCCTGGCTTGGAGAATTTTGAGCATTACTTTACTAGTGTGTGAGATGAGTGCAATTGTGCGGTAGTTTGAGCATTCTTAGGGATTATCTTTCTTTGGGGTTGGAATGAAAACGGACATTTTCCAGTCCTGTGGCCACTGCTGAGTTTTCCAAATTTGCTGGCATATTGAGTGCAGCACTTTCACAGCATTATCTTTTAAGATTTGATATAGGTCAACTGGAATTCCATCACCTCCACTAGCTTCGTTCATAGTAATGTTTTCTAAGGCCCACTTGTCTTCATATTCCAGGATGTCTGGCTCTAGGTGAGTGATCACACCATCGTAATTATCTGGGTCATGAAGATCTTTTTTGTAGAGGAGTTCTGTGTATTCTTGCCACCTCTTCTTAATATCTTTTTCTTCTGTTATGTCAATAACATTTCCGTCCTTTATCAAACCCATGTTTGCATGAAATATTCCCTTGGTATCTCTAATTTTCTTGAGATTCTTCAGGATTCTTCAGAATCTTCAGGATTCTGTTGTTTTCCTCTATTTCTTTGCATCGGTCACTGAGGAAGGTTTTCTTATCTCTCCTTGATATTCTTTGGAACTCTGCATTCAAATGGGAATATCTTTCCTTTCCTCCTTTGCTTTTCACTTCTCTTCTTTTCACAGCTATTTGTAAGGCCTCCTCAGACAACCATTTTGCCTTTTTGCATTTCTTTTCCATGGGGATGGTCTTGATCCCTGTCTCCTATACAATGTCATGAACCTCAGTCTATAATTCATCAGGGACTCTCTCTCTCAGATCTAGTCCTTTTAACCTATTTCTCACTTCCACCATATAGTCATAAGGGATTTGATTTAGGTCATACCTGAATGGTCTAGTGGTTTTCTCTTCTTTCTTCAGTTTGTCTGAATTTGGCAATAAGTAGTTCATGATCTGAGCCACAGTCAGCTCCTGGTCTTGTTTTTGTTGACTGTATAGAGCTTCTCCATCTTTGGCTGCAAAGAATATAATCAATCTGATTTTGGTGTTGACAATCTGGTGATGTCCATGTGTAGAGTCTTCTCTTGTGTTGTTGGAAGAGTTTGTTTGCTATGACTATTAGCCTTTGCCCTGCTGCATTCCGTACTCCAAGGCTAGATTTGTCTGTTACTCCAGGTGTTTCTTGATTTCTTACTTTTTCATTCCAGTCCCCTATAATGAAAAGGACATCTTTTTTGGGTGTTAGTTCTAAAAGGTCTTATAGTTCTTCATAGAACTATGCAACTTCAGCTTCTTCAACATTACTGGTTGGGGCATAGACTTGAATTACCATGATATTGAATGGTTTGCCTTGGAAACAAACAGAGATCATTCTGTCATTTTTGAGATTGCATCCAGTTACTGCATTTCGGACTCTTTTGTTGACCATGATGGTTACTCCATTTCTTCTAAGGGATTCCTGCCCACAGTAGTATATATAATGGTCATCTGAGTTAAATTCACCCATTCCAGTCCATTTTAGTTCACCGATTCCTAGAATGTTGACATTCACTCTTGCCATCTCCTGTTTGACCACTTCCAATTTACGTTGATTCATGGAGCTAACATTCCAGGTTCCTATGCAATACTGCTCTTTACAGCATCGGACCTTGCTTCTATCACCAGTCCCATCCACAACCAGGTGTTATTTTTGCTTTGGCTCCATCCCTTCATTCTTTCTGGAGTTATTTTGCCACTGATCTCTAGTAGCATATTGGGCACCTACCGACCTGGGGAGTTCCTCTTTCAGTATCCTATCATTTTGCCTTTTCATACTGTATATGGGGTTCTCAAGGCAAGAATACTGAAGTGGTTTGCCATTCCCTTCTCCAGTGTACCACATGCTTTCAGACCTCTCTACCATGACCTGTTCTTGGGTGGCCCCACACGGCATGGCTTAGTTTCATTGAGTTAGACAAGACTGTGGTCCATGTGGTCAGATTGGCTAGTTTTCTGTGATTATGGTTTCAGTGTTTCTGCCCTCTGATGCCCCCTCGCAATACCTACCTTCTCACTTGGGTTTCTCTTACCTTGGATGTGGGGTATCTCTTTACGGCTGCTCCAGCAAAGTGCAGCCACTGCTCCTTACCTTGGACGAGGGTATCTCCTCACGGCACCCTTGCTGACCTTGAACATGGAGTAGCTCCTCTCGACCCTCCTGAGCAACCAAAAAAATGTGATGCAAAGACTTGGGTCATGCACTCATTGAAGGAGATTGTGCTTTTTCCCCTAAGGGCATCGGCAATCACTCTAGGGCCTATGGAAATTGAGAGGAAGATGTCAGATAAAGATAAATGGAAAAGAAAGAAGTACATTGGACTCCCAAGTGTCCTGCTGGTCTTGATGGTGGAAATAATCAGGAAACTACCTAGTAATCTCCCCAGATATAAAAACAAGAATGTGACAAACACTATTTTCTTCCTAACAGGATCCTGTGATAACCCAAGTGGAAGGAACTCAGCCACCTTATTGTTCAGCTTCATGATTTCATGAATGAGATTAGGGATGAATGTGAAATGGATTATCTGCAATCTTGTGAATGTTAAACTTTCCAATAAGACTCTTTAAATACAATCCCTTGTTAGACTTGATATAATTATGATTAATTTCATGAATATATTTAATATATGGCTCCATTTTATTATTCCCTTTGTCATTTTTTGGCCATATTCAATATATTCAGAATCCCAAGTATTGTGCATCACTCATTATTTAGAGTATGTTTGATTGCCCTTGGTGGTTTATGACATAATGTCATGTATCATCTTTAGCACCTTTTTCACTCATACACTTATACTTTTTACATTTATTATACATATTTATTTTAAAAGTAGCACAAACTGTCTTCTAGATAACCTAGTTTGAAAAGAGAAAAGACATATTACTTTAAATAATCTGTTGCAGCCTCCAAGTACATTTATATTTAGTCCTTGATTTATATGATGAACAGAGTGAATGATCTCTGTTATTTGATAATATTTCAAAAATGCCAATTACTATTTTTTCATTCTCCAGCCTGGGAAAAGTACATTTTATGCATTCGTATTTCCTAAAGTTACATTTCAAAATGACTTCCTGAAGTTAAATTTCTAAATGAAAGAGAATTTATTAATTAATAGCTTGTGTTTTAAAAATTCAAGCTTTTACCTAAGCTTGTTAAACCTGAAGTGGTTTTCTTTTATTGGAGAATGTCACCTGGCAGTTGGTCTAGGACCTGATCATGGTTATATTCCCAGTAGGGATTGTATTCTCAGGTACCTGAAAACTCCACGTTGCTGGAAGAGCAGAAAGCAGAAGAGGGAGGGTAATGTAATTTTCCAAAAGAGTCATAATAAATAACAACTGACTTGTTTATTCAGTTTGTTTCTGTCCTGGCAAATAATTATTCAACTTAAAATGTCCCTTCTTTGGATGAACATTTCTGTTTTCACATTTTAAAAAGAAATATTATCATGGGGTCATTTCCAAAAACACATTTTTTCTTTAGTTCTTTCTTATGAAGATGATGCTAGCAAGTGGCACTATATGCAAGTATAAATATAAAATGAAATGTAATGCATTTAAATATAATCTGGAAGACTTACTTATTCTATTTTGCCTCTCCTCAATCCATCTAACTTTCAATGCATGTCTTGAAAGTTGTGAACAGCCAAAGTGCAGATTAAGGCAGACTAGCTAGGGCCAAGATTTCCTTTCAATATATTTTTCTCTCTCATGGTGAACTTTCTTCTCTTCAACAGAGCTGAAATATCCCTTATTCCTTGAAAAAAAAATTAAAAAAAAACTCTTCAGAATAGATCTAATAAAGTTATTCAATTTGAATTTTCAAGTATTAAAAAAATCTCTTGACTCACATGATCTTAAACTATAAGTAAATTGAGCCTTGATATATTAATCATTACAATAAGCTCCTCCTTTCCTTCACTGATTTTAAAGAGTGATGTACCACAACATTTTTAACACTTGGAAATATGCTAAGCATTGGAAACAAGGTGATGTAAAAGTCTATTTCATGTCAATATTCTCTGACATTGGTCACTCCTTTGAGTATTATAGTTTTGGATTTGTATGTTGTCAAACATATTTTCCTATGAAAAGAGCTTATCTCTCTTTTCACATTTGGACTTGTGTATTTAAGATAACTTAAGAATCATAAACATGTATGCTTAAATAATCATGTGTCCTTATCAAGTATTTAATCAGTAGTTTCAGAAAGACATTAAATCTGTCCACTCAGATCTACAGCCTTGAAGTCCATTTTTGTACATTTAAGTTCCAAACAATTCAAACTACTTTAGTCACTAATTTATTTGAAAAATACTGTATCCTCAGGCATCAGTACATTTCAGTGATTCCCCTTCCATCCTGAAAGAGGGGATTTTAACCTATTTTGTAATCTACAATATTTCATGACCTACAAAATGGAGACTATAGTTCTCAAGTGAATTATATCAAAGCCTTTATATGATCAGGGTGTATTCATGAGGCAATGTGAGCATGTAAAAATTAGGAGGTACATCATGTGAAATCTCTATAATGTAAATAATGTAGCAGCCAAAGATGAAAAATAAATAGATGTAGAATATCCAAGCTCACCTTGCTCTCTTCTTTCTTCCTGGAGTGTCCTTCCATTTCTAGCTGTTTCAACCTTCTGGGAACTTCAAACAAAATTTCTGAGAAATATCCTCTAGCTGACCTTCAGAGATTTCCAGTAAGAAAGGAAATCCACTCTTTTGCTCTTTAAAGGTTTTATCTATAATTGTCTTATAGTATTAATCTCATTTCTTATAATAAGAATGTGTATGCTTACTTTAGCTTTCTTCCTGGAATATCAGAAAACTACATGTTCTTTGAATATCATTCTCCACAGTTCCAACACAATGCTTTGTAAACTGTAGATGCTCATTAAGAGCTTTTAACTTGATCATTTCCTATAACTCCATAAAAGGTAACATTTACCTCATTGCTTTCACATTATGTTGGTTACAAAGTCACATTGGCATTATTAACTTATAGGGATCATCTATTTATCATGTATAGTAGGTAGACAAATATACTCTAATTTTACATAGCCAAAAGGAAGGAAGAAAACAAATGTAAAGATAATTTATCACTTAACTGTTAGAAGAGTCTCTGAATTAGTATTATCTGCCTGTCCATTTCTGTTACCAACTTTCTTAAAGAATACTGGAAAAAAAATATACACACAAAGCAACAATGGTTCCTGTCTGCATTCCAGGGGCAATATTTTCAGACTTAATGATGTAAGTTTTTAGCATCATAGAGAGTTTATTCCCTAAAGTTTCTTTTCAATCAAATTCATCCCAGATGTAATAACCTCAGTTTTGGTTTATCCAATTAACCTGTTAAGAACAGCAAGTTAATCTACCTTGTACTCAGGAACCAGATCAAACAAGGATTTGTAGGTATTGTATTTTCCTTGGTCTTAAAAAAAAAAAAGATATCAGAGAAGAAGAAGAAAAAGACAGAGCAGTGGAGAACAGGAAGAAGAAACTATGTTACTGGTAGAAGAGAAAGTGGGCCAGTGCCCTAAGTTACCCACCCCTGCATTAGGAAACAAAATTTTCTAGTCCTTATAATTTTTTGTTGTTGTTGTTAGTAACTACAATCCAAGGAATGTACTATGGTGCTTGAAAACATAAGTTCTATGATATGGGATCCAGATATTCCCTATCAAGGTACTACAGTAATATAAAAGAATAAATTGTGCCACTTACAGCAATGAATGAATGGTACTGAAAGATATTATGCTAAGTGAAATAAGACATACAGAGAAAGACAAATGCTATATGATATCGCTTATATATGGAATCTAAACAACAAAGCAAGCTAATAATGAATACAACAAAAAAGAAATGTACTCACAAATATAAAGAACAAACTACTGGTTAGCAATGGGGAAGGGAAGAAGTAGGGGCAAGAAAAGAGTAGAGGGTTGAAATACAAACTATTATGTATAAGATAAATAAGCTACAAGAATACATTGTACTACACAGAGAATATAGTCAATATTTTATGATAACTGTAAGGAGTATAATCTTTAAACCCCGTGAATCGCTATGTTATGTGCCTGTAATGGAGGTGAGAGTTGGACTATAAAGAAAACTGAGCGCCAAAGAATTGAAGCTTTTGAACTTTGGTGTTGGAGAAGACTTTTGAGAGTCTCTTGGACTGCAAGGAGATCCATCCAGTCCATCCTAAAGGAGATCAGTCCTGGGTGTTCATTGGAAGGACTGATGTTGGAGTTGAAACTCCAATACTTTGGCCACCTGATGCAAAGAGCTGACTCATTGGAAAAGACCCTGATGCTGGGAAAGATTGAAGGTGGGAGAAGGGGACAACAGAGGATAAGGGGACGACAGAGGATGAGATGGTTGGATGGCATCACCGACTCAATGGACATGAGTTTTTGTGAACTCCAGGAGTTGGTGATGGACAGGGAGGCCTGGAGTGCTGTGGTTCATGGAGTCACAATGAATCGGACACGACTGAGCGACTGAACTGAACTGAACATATGATATTGTACAATAACTATGCTTAAAGAAAGAATATATTAACTTTTTAATTTTAAAAAAATGATGTAAAAGCTTATTAAGTGGGCTCTAGTTGTTTATACCTCCTGGCAAGAGTATTTTCTTTTTTGAATAACTGAATCCTGAATTTCCTCTGAGAAAATATCAATACAACTTCTCAATTTTTCACTATACAAGCTTTAAGTGATATCGTTTCACAAAGTTTAGAATATGATTCTCACTAGCTTGTTTAGAAACATTTCCCCCAGGCTGTAATGTTTGTGTTGGGTATCTATCAGCAATTTGGAGGTTTTTTTCCCCCCATATCAGTTTTTTCCCTAAAAGAGTTTGAGTGTACAGATCTGGAACTTCTGATCAACAGTTGGAGAAAGTAAACATGAATGCAGAGCTAAGAAAGAAATCAATTGTATAATAACATTCATCTGTAGAATTTACCTATGTCCAAATTATTTTACTGTTTTCCATTTTATACTTTTGTTTTTATATTTATTTAAATAATATCATAAATATTTGCAAACTTGCCAACCATCTTAAGAATTAAAAGGTCAACAGTAATTAAATCTATTTCTGACAACCTTCCTACATGTTCCTGCTTAACTCTAAAGGTAACCAATACTGTAATGTTTTTAGAGGTTGATTTTAAACAAAAATGAAAAGTACAGTGAGTTCCTTTGTAATACCCCCAGTAGCCCCTATTATTAATATCTTGATTAAAGTTAAATATGTTTTAAAATAATTTATGAATTTATATTGATACATCATTATCACCTAAAGTCCATAATTTACATCACCATTCACTCTTGGTGTTGTACAGAAACATAATGACACTTAATCAACTTTACAATATCATACAGAATAATTCACTATCCTAAATATTCTCTGTACTCCTCTTAATTAGGCCCTCTTATTTTCTTCTAACCCCTGCCAACCACAGATCTTTTTACTGGACTCATGGGTTTCTCTGTGCTATATAATACAGTTTGATGTATATAGTACCTCGACTTTCAGATTGATTTCTTTCATTTAGCAATAGGTATTTATGGTTTCTTCATGATTTTTGTGGTTTGATAGTTCATTTCTCTTTATTACTGAATAATATTCCAAGGCATAGGTGCTTCACATTTACTTTATCCAGTCATCTACTGAACAGCATCTAGCATATTTTTCATATAGACCTAAGTTTTTAAGTCATTTGGGTGATACCTTGCTGGATCACATGGTGAATCTATGTTTAACTTTGTAAGAAAGGGCCAAACTATCTTCAGAGTGACTGTAACATTTTGCATTCCCACTGTAGTGACTGATTTTCTCAACACCTTCACCAACATTTGATACTATTAATGTTTTGAATGTAGTCAATTTATAAAGTGTGCTTGTGGTATCTCATCATTTTATTTGCAATTCCCTAATAACATATGATGTTGAGAATATTTTTGCATACTTGTTTTCCATCAGTATATCTTCTTTGGTGAGATATCTGTTCAGATCATTGCCCATAAAAAAAATCAGATTGCTTGTTTTCTTATTGTTTGACTTCAGTGTTCTTTGTACATGTTGGATACAAATAATTTTGTCAGATATATATTTTTATAAATAATACCTCTCAGTCTGTAGCTAGTACTTTCATTGTCATAATTAGATCTCTTCCAGAGAAGGCTCATTTAATTTTAATGAGGTTCGCCTTAACATTTTAGTTTTTAATTTTTGGTGTAAACATAACTTTTAAAAATATACTTTCTTTTTTTATGTACCATTTTAGGTTCATAGCAAGTCTGAGTAGAAAATACAGAGATTCACCATACCACCCACCTTTCCACTCCTCACACATACAATCTTCCCCTCTATCAACACCCTGAACTAGACTGGTACATTTCTTGGTACATTGAACCTTACACATCTTTGACATGTCATAATAATCCAAAGTCCATGGGTTATGTTTGGTCTCACTGTTGGTATAGTACATTCTGTGGGTTTTGATCTATGTAAAATGACAGGTATTTATTATTACAGTGAAGTGAAAGTTGCTCAGTTGTGTTTAACTCTTTGCAACGCCATGGACCATACAGTCCATGGAATTTTCCAGGCCGGAATACTGGAGTGGGTAGCTGTTCCCTTCTCCAGGGGATCTTCCCAACCCAGGGATCGAACTCTGGTCTCCCACATTGCAGGCAGATTGTTTATCAGCTGAGCCATAAGGGGAGCCCATTATTACAGAAGAGTACAGTTCTTTTAGTGCCTTAATTAATCTTTGTGTTCTGCCTACTCATCTTGCTTGTGAAAGTTAATGAAGGGAAACCTCATTAAAATGGTGTCAGTAAATCAAAAGGGGGAGGTCTCAGGCATATTCAGTCAGTAAGGATCCCAACTGAAAGATTTGTACTTACAACTCGGGCAGGATGTGAAACTCCTGTCATCATCAGAAGGAAGAAAGATTTTCTCTTTGGTTGACAATACCTTGGCCACAAGAGACTGTGACAACTCAGGTAAAGAAAATCACTGTAGTTCAAGCTCTCAGTTTCCTCCAGTGGACTTTTTGTTTATAAACAGCTTCTAACTTCCTCTTTGTGATAAGAGAATTTCCTCTCCTTTGCTTTACCAGATTTATATGTGATTCATCACAGTTACTCATCCTTGTTCCTGAATAAATCTCTTTTACTGGTAAAAAATAACTGGCCATTTTATTATTTAGATTAACTCTTCCCTCTCTCCAACCCTTGCCAACCACTGATTACTTTATTTTCTCTTTTTGTTTTTATGTCTTTTACAGAAATTTTACATAGTTGGAACCACATAGTAAATAACTTTTTCAGATTATCTTCTTTTATTTCCGTATTATGCATTTAAAATAACTTTGTGTCTTTTCATGGCTAGACAGTGGGATTCTGTGCTCAAAAATATTCCATTGTGGATATTTCAGTTTATTCACTTTTTCACATATTGAAGACTATCTTGATTGATTCCAATATTGTGGATATTGCACAGTTTATTCACCTTTTCATATACTGAAGAATATCTTGGTTTATCATTTGTAAATATGAGTTAAAGCTGCAATAAATATTTGTGTGCAGGTTGTTGCATAGACATAAATTGTCAGCTCCTTTGGGTAAATTCCATGTTGTGTGATTGTTGGGTTTTGTAGGAAGACTAGGTTGGTTGTGTAAAATGACACAAAAGTGTCTTTCATGTGTATCCCAATAGGTAGTGCATGAGAGTTCCTGTTGCTGTGCATCCTTGTGAGCAGTTAATGTTGTCAGTATTTTGGATTTGACTTTTTATAGGTGTATAATGGCATCTTCTTGTTGTTTTAGTTTCAATTCTTTAATGGCATTTAACACTGATTGGCTTTTTGTGACTTGTCATCTGTATATCATTTTATATTTTGGTACTTTATTTTTTGAGGAAGATAATTTTAAGGATATTTATTTATTTTATATAATTTTTATTGTAATAAGAACACTTAACATGAGACACACTCTCTTAACAAACTTGAAGTTACACCACACAGTTTGTTAACTATAGTCACAATGATTTGCACTCTCTCTGAAACTTACTCATCTTGCATAATTAAAACTTTACTCTTGTCTTTGGCAACCACCTTTCTATTGTCCGTTTCTATCAATTTGACTATTGTGAAAACCTCTTACAAATGGAATCATCAGAAATTTGTCCTTCTATATCTGGCTTATTTCACTTGGCTTAATGTCCAGGTTTATCCAAGTTGTTGCATATGATTAATATTTTTATATTTAATGAAATGTGTGTCCCTTGTTTTGCTGATATGTTACTCTGCATTTAGGAAACATTTGATATCTCTTGGGGGTTTATGATATAAATACAAGGTTGTACAGCACTTTTTACCCCATAGGTAATGTCTTAATTTTATACTTATATTTATATGCCACATAGGTTTATGCACATATTAGAAAGTTGTGTTATTTATACCTGTATAATGATCTGTCTCTTCATGGCATACTTGCTCCCTTGATTACACCTTGAAAAGACAAATAGGAAACACTTATAGCATTTAAATAATGTGTTGTAAACTTTAAGGTTTTTGTCATAATTAGTAGTTGACAAATACTAATGAACAGAAATGAATGTCTTTTTCATATTTGGTATATCCTCAGGACTTCCTCATTTCTATTTTTCATTCTCCATTCCTGAACAGAATTCCTTAGAACGCTAAGTGCCTCTGAAATTACATTTCCAGTTAAAAAATAGTGAATTGTTATTCAGTAGTTCATGTTTTCACAATTTGAGTTTTTAGTTTAAACCTCCTAGACCTAGGTTTTTTTTTTGTTTTTTTTTTTAGAAATCTGTGTCACTAGAAAACTGGTGTAGGATCAGACCATGTTTATGTTCCCAGTAGAGTTTACTAAATTATTCTGATCTTGGAAAAGCCTCCATTCACAGAACAGAACAGAGAAACAGAAAATGGAGAGATGAGATCTTCTAGAAGAGATATAGTAGCTAATCAGTGTTTGACATCTTCGTTCAATTATGTTTGGTCCTGCAGAGTTGATTATTATTAAACTTTGTCATTTTTTTAACTAAGATTCCATTTTCAAATGTAGAAAGATATTTTATCGTGGGCAAATTCATGATCAAAATTTTAGATTTCTTTCTTTGTGTGTGAAGATGATGTTAAAAGGGACCCTTTTAAAAGAAAAAAAAAAAGTCTGTTCTGTACTTCTGTGTCTCTTTTTCTGTTTTGCATATAGACTTTTGAACTCTGTGGGAGAAGGTGAGGGTGGGATGTTTCAAAAGAACAGCATGTATATTATCTATGGTGAAACAGATCACTAGCCCAGGTGAGATGCATGAGACGAGTGCTCGGACCTGGTGGGCTGGGAGGACCCAGAGGAGTCGGGTGGAGAGGGAGGTGGGAGGGGGGATCGGGATGGGGAATACGTGTAACTCTATGGCTGATTCGTGTCAATGTATGACAAAATCCACTGAAATTTTGTGAAGTAATTGGCCTCCAACTAATAAAATAAAATTTTTAAAAAAAAAAGAAAAAAAAAGAGTAAAAAAAATAAAAAAATAAAAGAAAAAAAATATGAACTGAAATGTTATTCATTGAAATGAAATCTACAAGATTATTATTCCTATTGCATTCCTTCCTTTCTGAATCCCACCCGTACCTCTAACACGTTGTTTTAAATGTATAAAACAGACAATAACAGGAAAAGTAGATAAAAATTTGTCTTTTTACATCTTCTTCTCTCTTGACAAATGAATTTCTCTTCAACAAACTTGTAATGCACATCGTCTTCCTTCAAATTGCAAACAACTCTAGAAAATGATAAAGTTATTCACTTTCAAATGTTACACAAGGGAACAAATATCTTTGCACTCTATGAACATGGGCAAGGATCTTAAAACACAAAGAAAGTAAGCCATGAAATTTTAATCATTACAATAAGATTATCCTTTCCCTTATTCATTTAAAAGAATAAAAGGGAGGTGTTATAATACATTATAAAAATATGAAATAAAAGCTGTGACCAAACTAGACAGCATACTAAAAAGCAGATATGTTACTTTGCTGACAAAGGTCCAGCTAGTCAAAACTATGGTTTTTCCAGTACTTTTGTATGGATATGAGAGTTAGACTATAGAGAAAGCTGAGTGCTTAAGAATTGGTGCTTTTGAACTTTGGTGTTGGAGAAGACTCTTAAGAGTCTCTTGGACAGCAAGGAGATCAAACCAACCTGTCCTAAAGGAAATCAATCCTGAATATTCATTGGAAGGACTGATGCTGAAGCTGAAACTCCAATATATTGACCACCTGATGTGAAGAACTGACTCATTGGAAAAGACCCTGATGCTGGGTAAGATTGAAGGCAGGAGGAGAAGTTTACAACAGAGGATGAGACGGTTGGATGGCATCACCGAATCAATGGACGAGTTTGAGCAAGCTCTGGGAGTTGGTGATGGACAGGAAAGCCTGGTGTGCTGCAGTCCATGGGGCTGCAAAGAGTCAGACATGACTGAGTGACTGAACTGAACTGATTATAAAATATTGGCACAGGAGAATATGGTAGGCACTGGATGTAAAATGATATGAAAGTCTGTTACTACACTAGTCCATGATTTTTTCCATCCCTCTGAGTATGTATTGTTTGTATGTAATCAATCCCATAAACCCACCCATTTCTAGGCATAACATTTCCTTTTTTTTCATTGGGACATGTGTATTTAATAAATTAAGATTTTTAACTATATGCAACATAATCAAGTTTTAGCCATTTTCCTCATTAAATATTGAATCGGTAGTTTCAGTTTGATGTGGGTTCAATCCCTGGGTTGGGAAAATCCCCTGGAGAAGGAAATGGCAACCCCTCCAGTATTCTTTGCTGGAAAATCTCGTGGATAGAGGGACCTGACAGGCTGGAGTCCATGGGGTCACAGAGTGTGGCGTGACTGAGCAAGCAGCACACACGGTTTCAGTATGACATTAGCATTCCTTATCCCCTCTGCAGAAGTAAGGCCCGTTTCTGTCTATATGTATTCCAAACAACCTGGACTGTCTTAATCAGTTACTTTTTAATGTTTTCAAAAAATATTTTCTGTGCTCTCAAGAACACTTCAGGGATACTTTTTGACTATTGAACAAAGGACTACATTCTATAAAAGGGATGTTATAGTTCTCAAATCAAGAAATATTAAAGTGAATGTTTAATAATAATTAAGATTCAGTGGAAGCTCTTAGAGAGTAGTAAATGGAATAAACGGATCTCAATAATGGAAGTAATGTCAAAACCAAGTATTCACAATAAATAGGTCTTGAGTTGAGTTGAGTTCAGTTGCTCAGTCATATCCAGCTCTTTGTGACCCCATGGACTGCAGCACGCCAGGCCTCTCTGTCCATCAACAAATCCTGGAGTTTACTCAAACTTATGTCCATTGAGTTGTTGATGCCATCCAACCATCTCATCCTCTGTCCTCCCCTTCTCCTCCTGCCTTCAATCTTTCCCAGCATCAGGGTCTTTTCAAATGAGTCAGTTCTTTGTATCAGGTGACCAAATGGAGTTTCAGCGTCAGCATTAGTCCTTCCAATGAATATTCAGGACTGATATCCTTTAGGATGGACTGGTTGGATCTCCTTGCAGTCCAAGGGACTCTCAAGAATCTTCTCCAACACCACAGTTCAAAAGCTTCAATTCTTCAGTGCTCAACTTTCTTTGTGGTCCAATTCTCACATCCATACGTGACTACTGGAAAAGCCATAGCTTTGACTAAATGGACCTTTGTTGGCAAAGTAATATCTCTGCTTTTTAATATGCTGCCTATGTTGGTCATAATCTCATCTTGCAGTCTTCTGTGAACTTTAGGACTGAAGTGTCAAAAAAATGGACTTCTGATTACAGGATTTTTGTAACATGATTTTATAACATAAAGTTGTTTATATTGCAATAATGGATGTGCTTATTTTAGTTTCCATTTTGCGAAAAAAAGAATCTTGCAAACTATGTGTTTTTAGGATATACTCTCTGAAGTAATTAAAAACATTGTACAATGTAGGATCTTAGTTAAGTGCCTTTTAATCAAATTTTCCACACTACTCCTTAAAATATAATCATCTTTTGTCATTGCTCTAGTACTATTCTGATTACAAAGTATACTAAAACAAATTTATAGAGTCTTATATTCAATTTACAGGACCTTCTGGCAACAAAAATCAAGGCAACAATATTCCCAAGATCAGGTTTACATAACTGTGAATCAGGTATAAATCTTGTAGTAGAGGATGTATTTTGTGATGTATTACTTGAGCATGTAAGACAACTGGGACACTGATAACCATAAAATGGGCATCTAAAGCATTCAGCTTTTATTTGCATGAATTATTGGCCTTGGAGCATGCTGTTAGAGGCTGTACATTATTCATATCTTTCTGATATTGATAGATACTTTTATTTGTGGTATTTATATGATCACAGGCCCAAATTTATTTTTTTTTCCAGAGAAAAGTTAGCACCTTGTCTCATATTCACAAAAGAATATGACACAAACATGAGTTCGGAGACAAAGCAACATCAGTAATACCGTGCATCTTCAATTAGTGGTCATTTGGTTCCAGTTAATGGGTTGTCCCAATATTATTTATCCCCCCAAAGGTCCAAATAAAAATTGTTTAAATCCCTGTCCATCTGGTCCATTGATGCCCTAGAAAACAGCCTGACTTGAGAATCACAATATCATCATAACACTCAATACCGATTATTTATGCTTTCCTTCTCTGATTGTCCTCTCTATCATGAAATCACCATTTATTCATTACTCTTTCAGAATCTTAGTAGGCAGAGAGAAGACTTCTGTGGAGGGCAGTGGGCAGTATATATAAATATAATAATTTATATATTTCAGTGCTACTCTCTCAATCCATCCCACCTCATTGCTCTGATATGCCCATGAGTCTGTTCTCTAAGGGTGCATCTCTAAGTCTGCATCTCTATTCCTGGCCTGAAAATAGGTTCATCAGTATCATTTTTCTAGGTTGCCTATTGGAGATATATTAAAAAGTGATATTGGCTTATTTTGAAACACTGCCTCTCTGAATACAAACATTGAAATTATATGTCACTTTCTTGTTAGAAGACTCTCTGAACTAGTGTCAAGTATACCCATCCATTTTTGACAGAGGTCCTCTCACAGAATACTGAAACAAAAAATCTTCCTCTTTACATACCAGAGGGAATATTTTAAGTCATGATGATGTACAACATTGGCAACCTAAAGATAATTAGTCCCTAAAGTTTTCTTTCCTTTGCTAGAAGGAATTATCCAGATATAATCAACTCAACTTTTGATTTGTCTATTCCATCTATATGGATAGCAACTGAATGCTCTTGAACTCAGTAACCAGATAGACACAAGGTCTTGGAGTTTTTAGTAACTTGTTGACCAAAAATAGAGGAAAATATGCAAGTGGATGGTGGAAAATGTTGGATAATAGAAGAAAAACAATGTCATTGTTAAAAGAGGAAGTAGGTCAGTCTCATCCAGTGCCCTAAGGTGTCCTTCTGTGCCTTAGGCACCAAATTTATAGGTTTTGTAATTTATTTGCAAGTGCAATTCACGTAGTGTGGTTCCTGGACCCAGTTTCCATGCTCTGGACTGCACACAGCACCAACCATGGAAATATAGACTAATAGCAGGTGAACCACAGATTCACATAGACCTCTAGCTTTTCTGTAAACTGAATTAATATCTCATTCTATTTTCAAATTTATATCCAACTGTTTTTCTAACTTACATTAGTAAATATACACTTACTCTGTAGCATATTTTATTGAAATAATCTAGCTTACTTACCATATATAAATTGAATAATTCTTATACAATAGTCTGTATGTTTGTCACTTTAAAAAGAATATCTTTTAATATACATAATTGTTCCATGAGATAGGAACTCACAGTTATATTTCATCTGAAAGAAAACTGAAGCTCACAGAGGTCAAGTGCTTTTCAGGTTTTACATTGGGGAAGATCAATACTGAGAACTGTACTGATGACTCATTCTTTCCTGGTTTGCTCTCTGTGCATAGTTTTTTCTTGCACGAGACTAAATTTAAAACCAGGGAGTAATGGAAATTAATGACTAATGAAAGACATTAGAATTATCAGTAAGACAAAGAGCACAGGTTGAAATCCTTGTAGTCTTAGGTTATATAAACAAAAATATTTGGTAGACAATTGGATATTTTTTTAAGCTTGTGAAATGTGTCAGTGCTGTGCAATTAGATTTGAAATACCACTTATAAGTAATATTTTAAATCATGATATTAGATAAGGTATACAATATGGCACCCTCCCTTTGAAGATAGTTTGGTGGTTTATTACAAAGCTAAACATAAACTTGCCATATGTTCCTGTTGCCATCTGTTTCTAGGTGTCCCACAAATTAGTTGAAAACTTAGGTGCATGCAAAAAGTACACTTCATGTCCTTCAATAGATGATTTGATAAACAAACTGTGAAGCACCCATGCAATGGAATATTATTCAGCAGTAAGTAGAAATGAACTATCTAACCACAAAAGTCATGGAGAAACATTAAATGCATATTGCTAAATGAACGAGGCCAATCTGAAAATATATATATACTGCATAAATCCAACTGTATGTTATAAGATAAAAATAAGGGTGCGGTAAAAATATCAAGTGGTTGCCAATGGTTGGGAGGGAAGAAGAAATGGGTGTGATTAAGAGAAGCATGGAGAAGGCAACGGCAACACACTCCAGTGCTCTTGCCTGGAAAATCCCATGGACGGAGGAGCCTGTAGGCTGCAGTTCATGGGGTCGCGAAGAGTTGGACACGACTGAGCGGCTTCACTTTCACTTTTTGCTTTCCTGCATTGGAGAAGGAAATGGCAACCCACTCCAGTGTTCTTGCCTGGAGAATCCCGGGGATGGCGGAGCCTGGTTGGCTGCCGTCTATCGGGTCGCACAGAGTTGGACACGACTAAAGCGACTTAGCAGCAGCAAGAGAAGCATGGGGAATACATAGGACAGATTTATCCCATGATACTGTAAAGGTGGATACCTTACACATCATAGAAACAGTTGAAATTCACAGAACATGCAACACAAAGAGTGAATGCTAATGCAAATTACGGACTTTTGGTGATAATAATGCCATATTACATTCAATATGCAAAGTATAATGAATGAGTTTTCCCATGTCCTTGTCTCCTCACCCATATTTGGTAATGTCAGTATTTTCAATATATCCAGCCCAATAAATGTATATGTGTGGTAACTTATCATATATTATTTTCATTTCCCTAATGAAATGTGATGGCTTCCCATGTGGCACAGTGGTAAAAAAATCTGTCTGCCAATGCAGGAAGTGTAAGAGGCAGTGGTTCAATCCCAGGGTGGGAAGAACCCCTGAGTAGGAAATGGTAGTCTGCTCTAGTGTTTTTGCCTGGAATATTCCATGGACATGAGTCAGACACAACTGAGCGACTAAGCACACAGTAAAATGCAATGCTCAGAATCTTTTCACATGCTTGTTTTCATCAGTGTATCTTCTTTGGCAAGATGTCTATACAGATCATTTGCCCATTTTCTCTGTTGGATTTTTTTTGTTTGTTTGTTTCTTATTTTAGGTCTTCTCCAACGTTTCAGCGAATGTTCTTTATACATTTTGGATATGAGTTATTTAACATATATGTCTTTTATAAATACTTTTCACCAGTGTGTGGTTAGCCTTTTCATTGTCTCAAAAGCCTCTTTTTCAGAATAGAATTTTAATTGTAATGAAACTCATCTAACACGTTTTTCAATTCCTGATGTAAACATCATGTTTTTCGTAGACTTTATCTTTGTGGGTCATTTTTAGATTCACAGCAAATCTGAGTGGAAAATAGAGAGAGCTTGCATAAACTGTTTATGCTCTCAACCCTCACAAACACCCAAGCTCTTCCTCTTATCAACATCCTGAACTAGGGTGTTATATTTGTTACACTTAAGGGACCTGATTTGTTACTGAAAATATCATTATCACCCAAAGCATATAGTCAACATTAGAGTCACTCTTAATATAGAGCATTCTATGGATTTTTACCTAAAGGATCTCCTGGAGAAGAACATGGAAACCCATTCCAGTATTCTTGTCTTAGAATTCCATGGACAGAAGAGCCTGATGGGCTATAGTCCATGGGATCACAGTCAGAAAGACTGAGTGAATAGCACTGTACTATATTATAATGACATTTATATGCCACCATGGTATCATACACATAATTTAACTGCCATAAAAACCCTCTGTGTTCTGTTTATCCATTCTTCTGTGAAAATTAAAGAGAAGCCTCATTAAAATGGAGTTCGGAGGACCAAAAAAAAAAAAAAAAAAAAAAAATTCTCTCTCATGCATGTACCACTGCACATCAGTACAGAACCCAACAGGAAAGAGGTGCGCTGCATCTATTGCAGGAAGTGACACTACTTCACTGTGGCCAGCAGGAGGAAGTAAGGTTTTTTCTTTGCCTAGCAACAACTCAGCCAATGAGGGACTGTTTAAACTCAGCCAAGAAAGCCACTAGACTTCAAGCTCCCAGTTTTCATTTACAGACATTTTGTATATAATAGTTCCTCCAAAATTTCCCATGCTTTTCTTTGCTGTTTCAGACTCCCATGCGATTCATCATGGTTGCAGGTCAAATGGCAAGTTTTTTCTTAGTTTTACTGAAGTATGGTTGACTTATATAACCATATAAGATACACAGTCTAATGACTGACTTACATACATCACAGCATGGCTGCTGCATAGGTTTAATGGACATCCATTATCTCATATACATGCAAAATTAAAGAAATTTTAAAATCATATGTATTTTTCTTTTGATTTTTTCTTCTTTCTTTAGAATTTATTCTGACAACTTTCATGTATAATGTGCAACAGTGATAATTATATTTATTATGTGGTATGTTACTTCCCCAGGTCTTATTTGTCTTATAACTGGATGTTTATAACTTTTGGCTCTCTTCATCTAATCTCTCCATCCCAGATAACCACAAATCTGACCACTTTCTCCTATATTTGTGTTTGTATTTGTAACCACGGATCTGATCCTTTTCTTGGCAGGTTTTGTTTGTTTGCATTTGACATACAACATTATGTTAGTTCTTAATATACAACAAAGGGATTTGATATTTCTGTATATTTCAAAATGATCACCATGATGTCTAGTTACCATCTATCACGATACAAAGATATTATACTACTATTGACTATATTGACAATTCCTCTGTTAGCTTTAGATATGGACTTGAATTTGTTGAAGAAATATTTATTACACATTTAACCCCATTCTTTATTACATATTTAACTTCATTACCAATGATAAGTCTGTTCAGATTGTCTGTTTCTTCCTGATTCAGTGTCAGTAGTGAGAGAGTTAATTCTTATGTAGATTGATAAGGAGTCGGGGCCCTCAAGGAAAAGAAAAGGGTCTGGGGCTCTCAAGAAGGAGAAAAGAACAAACGTTTTACCTATATTCCTTTGTCTTAGTCATATAAGGCTTTTTTCCCCCCCTTTTTCCTGTAAGCCCAGAGCTAATGATCACACACACACACACAGAAGCTCATCTTGCTCAAGGGTACATTTTCCCTTAAGCTCTGTACTAGTGATTATACACCAACAGTGTATCTGCTCAAGGACATGTTTCTCCTAAATAAGAACCTTCTGACTAATCTTGCTACATTAAGATGTATATGGTGGCAGTGGGCTTGGTAATAAGACTAGTGACCTTCAGAAAACTAAGATCATGGCATCTGGTCCCATCACCTCATGGGAAATAGATGGGGAGACAGTGGAAACAGTGTCAGACTTTATTTTTTGGGGCTCCAAAATCCCTGCAGATGGTGATTGCAGACATGAAATTAAAAGATGCTTACTCCTTGAAAGGAAAGTTATGACCAATCTCGACAGCATATTAAAAAGCAGAGACAGTATTTTGCCAACAAAGGTCTGTCTGGTCAAGGCTATAATTTTTCCAGTGGTCATGTATGGATGTGAGAGTTGGACTGTGAAGAAAGCTGAGTGCCAAAAAATTGATGCTTTTGAACTATGGTGTTGGAGAAGACTCTTGAGAGTCCCTTGGACTGCAAGGAGATTCAACCAGTCCATCCTGAAGGAGATAAGTCCTGGCTGTTTATTGGAAGGACTGATACTGAAGCTGAAACTCCAGTACTTTGGTCACCTCATGTGAAGAGTTGACTCATTGGAAAAGATCCTGATGCTGGGAGGGATTGGGGGCAGAAGGAGAAGGGGACAACAGAAGATGAGATGGCTGGATGGCATCACTGACTCAATGGGCATGGGTTTGGGTCGACTCCAGGAGTTGGTGATGGACAGGGAGGCCTGGCGTGCTGTGATTCATGGGGTTGCAAAGAGTTGGACACGACTGAGTGACTGAACTGAACTGAAGACCAGTCAATGGGGCAGTCTCTGTCCCCTTTCTGATGTCTATGTCAGGAGCTTTCTTTGTTCTTTTTCAATGTAATAAAACTTTTGTGACACAAACCACCAAGTGATCAAGCCTGGTCCCTGATCCTGAAGCTAAGTCTTCTTCAGGGATCACGAATCCAACATCATTCACTGTAAGTTATCAGCAGCTTCTGTTTATAGAAATTTGTCTGTTTAATCTAGGTTGTCCAATTTATGGGATATAACTGAATTGCACTATATTTTGAAATCAGGAATATACTGATGCCTCTAATTTTATTTTAATTTCTCAATACTGCTTTGATGAGTTGGGTACATTTGTGGTTTCATATGAATTTTAGGATTTATTGCTATTTCTTTAAAAATCCTTCAGAATTTTGGTAAGAATTGCATTAACTCTGTAGATCATTTTGAATAGCACATGAACTTTAGAAATATTAAGTCTTCCGTCCTAGGAGCTCTGGAGATCTTTTCATTTATTTTGTCTTCTTTAAATTTTTTCATCAAAATTTGTTGTTTTCAGATGAGTGATCTTTACTTAATTTGATAGGTTTATTTTTAAGTGGTATTTCCATGCTATTGCAATGGGATTGTTTTCTTAATTTCATTTTCTGAAAATCTGTTTTTAGTGCATATTAAAACAACTTAATTTTCTATTAATTTTATAATCTGCAAAGTTACTATATTCATTTACTAGTTCTAATGGTTGTTTCTCTTGGAGTCTTTTTGGTTTTCTATATACAGGATGATGTATTATGCAGGGATAATATTACTTTTGTGAGTTGGAAGCTCATTGTTTCTTTTCGTTTCCTAATTACCCTGTCTTGAACTCCTAGTGTTATATGGATTGAAAGTGGTGAACATGAGCATCTTTGCCTTATTCCTGTTCTTAGAAGAAAAGCTTTCAGATTTTCACCATTGACTAGGAAGCTACAGTGGGGTTTTATTATAAGGCCTTTTACTATATTAAAGTAAGTTCTTAGATTCCTATTTTGCTGAGATTTTTTATCATAAAATCATGTTGAATTTTGTCATTTTTTCCCCTGCATCTGTTTGGATGATAATAAGATTTTTTAACCTCCATTCTGTCTTATGCTCTATGTATGATGCCACATATTTCCAATAGAGTATCAAACACTAGTTTTCCCTCTAAAATGTCCCATGCTTGACCTATGCATCCCTTACTAAAACTGCTTAAAATCATGAAAACCAATGAATATTATTTACTCTTTACACATTTTGTCTTTTCAAGAGAGTAATTTATAATTCATGAAAATATTGTTTCCAAATTTAAATATCTGTCTTGTATTATCTTATTATTTTATGCTATTAATATTTAAAAATTCACTAACATTATCTTTTTGTCCTCTTCTCTTCTAGCTCACATAATTATATCTTCCTTAATCTGGACCATTTATGCTAGTCATAATAATCCAATACTATGGGCATATTACTAAAATTAGTATGATTCAAGAAACCTTAACACAAACCCCAAATTAGAAGGAATTTGATTAGGAACAGAAAGTAGACTTTACAAAATATGAATTCCATTTTGACTATATACCCCAAAGTTAAACCTTTTAAGTTCAAAGACTTAAATCAGAAAGGTGTATTTTCTCATTTTTATGTCACTCTTCTGGAAGGATTTAGGTAGCACTTGGTAAGAAGATGGAGAAAATTCATTAGAAATGTATGGAAGATAGCCTAGATTCTATAAAGTCCCTTTCAACATGGAATTTTTGTAATTATTTGAAACCAATACTTTTTTTTCTTTTTTTTCATTCAGAAAGAACTGCTAAGTTAAAGGTTCATAATCAGACATGAATAGAACAAAATGTCTAAAGAAGGAAACAACTGAAAGAGGTAAAACCTACCTATGAATATAAACATATAGATAGATATCTAGAAGCAAAGAACACCGGAAGTTACCATGAAAAAGAGCATAAAAAAATGTTAGATCTAAACCAGCATCACACCAGGCAGGAAAGAGTGGAACAGCCACAGCAGTGAAAAACATCTAAGGCAATGAACCTGGCATACCTGTGTATATTTGGTGTCATCTCTCCCTCTACATAAAACTGACTAAACTCTACTTAGTGTATGTGTTTACATCATCTATTTTCTTAAGGCAAACTAATATTAATGCCTCCTGATAAGATTATATTGACAACACAGTAAGAGATGATCTTCTCCAAGGACTACTTATAGGTCAGTCATTTATCTTTTGTCATCTGAGATCAGGTTCTTGCTCCATAACATCCTCATGGCATTTTTCACTTCTGCATTCCTTAGGGTATAAATCAGGGGGTTGAGTAAAGGTGTTCCAATTGTATAAAACACAGTTATCATTTTATCCATGGGGAAGGTGGTAGCCGGGCGAGTGTATATAAACATGCAGGGAACAAAGAACAAGATGACCACAATGATGTGGGAGATGCAGGTGGAGAGGGCTTTCTTCCTCCCTTCAGCACTGTGGTTTCTCAGAGAATGCAAGATGATAGCATAGGAGAGCATCAGCATGACAAAACTCACTGTGCAGATGGCCCCGCTATTGGACACCAAGAGGAGGTTGGTCACATAAGTGTCTGTACAGGCAAGTTTCAACAAAGGCTGCAGGTCACATAAATAATGGTCAATCACATTGGGACCACAGAAAGGTAAGCTCAAGGTTAGAAGAATTTGAGCTGAAGAATGAACACAAGACCCCACCCAGGCCACAGCCACCAACACACCACAGACTTGATGGCTCATGATGTTCGTGTAACGCAGGGGTTTGCAGATGGCCACGTAGCGGTCAACAGCCATGAGGACAAGGATGAAGATCTCCAGGCAGCCAAAAAAATGGAATGAAAAGATTTGAACTATGCACTCATTGAAAGAGATAGTGACCTCCTTCAAAAGGGCATCTACAATCATTCTAGGAGCTATGCAAGTGGAGAAGCAGGTATCAGATAAAGATAAGTGGAAAAGGAAGAAGTACATGGGACTCCCAAGTGCCCTACTGGTCTTGATGGTAGTAATAATCAGCAGGTTCCCCACTAACGTCCCCAAGTAAAAAATCAAGAAAATGACAAACACCATTTTCTTCCTAACAGGATCCTGGGTCAACCCAAGTAGAATAAACTCAGTCACATTATTTTTCATCTGCATGGTTTCATAAAGGAAGAGAAGGGATGAGTGTGAAATGAATTACCTGTAAAAAGTAAAGGCATTAAGTCATGGAGTGACAAGTAATGCTATGCAATATTTGAGAAAATGTACATATTCCTCATCAGAGATATTCTAACTGTGGCATCTTAATAAATTTCTTTACCTATTTGTTCTTTAATTTATGAAGATCATATCATAGATTATGAGTCTTAATAAGTTTATGAACATGATACGTTCAACAACAATCTTCAAATAAAACCCCATGTTAACCTTGGTGTGATTCTGATTAGTTGTGTCAATTTTAAGAGTTCTTATTTGGAGATGTGGCTCTGATTTGTACTTTCTCTTTTTTTTTCTTATTCAATAATTTTTTTTCATATCCAATAAAATTCTGCATGGTGTATCAGTTTTCACTGATGGGATACATTTGTCTGTCCTTGAAGATTTATGATATAAATGTCAAGTCATGCAATTCCTTTATCCCACAAATAAGATCTTATATGTTTCATGTATTTCTTATGCATTATTAATAATTATTATTCATAAATGTATAACATGGTCTATTTCTTCACTGTATAACCCAATGAAAAGAGCAACAGGTAACAATATAGCATTTAAATAATGTATTGTAAACTTTAAGATTGTTTATCACAATTATTAGTTGACAAATAATGATGGACAGGAATGGATGGTATATCATAATTGGTAATATCTTAATTTTGTTTCTATTTTTATTTCTCCAACTTCAGAATATCTTTACTTAAAGCACTAAGCATCCCTAAACTTACTTTTGGAAATAAACAGTCATAGGTTACTGCTCAATATTTCATGTTTTCAAAATTCAAGTTTTAGCTTAAGCATCCTAGATCTGATATGCCACTAGACAACTGGTGTAGGACTTGATTTATCATGTTTGCATTCCCAGTAAAGACTGTATTTTCCAGGTTTTGTACCTCCCCAATCCTAGAACAGATTGCAGAAGCAGTAAAAAAAAGGAAATTATATTTTTTAAAAGAGACATAATAGATAACCCAGTAACTGACTTTCTCATTCAGTTTGGTCTTTTTGTGTTGGCAAAGTCAATTATTATTCAGTGTTGAAATGCAATTTTTTTCCAACCAAGTTTTTTTTTTTTATATGGAAAAATACATTAAAATGGACTAAGCCATGACCAAGACTTTTTCTCCAGATCTTTCTTATGATGATGCTAGAAAAGGGATTTTTATGTAAAAATGTTTAAACTGAAATGTTATGTATTTAAATGTAATCTGGAAGATCTATTTATTCTATTAACTTCCTTCCAAAATCACCCATACCTCTAAGATATAGTATTAAAAAGTATGTGTTAGCCAGCCACAAACAATGCTAGACTAAACACATAAGTTCCCTTATATGTTTTCCTCTTCCTAGACAAGTTTGCTTCTCTTCAATAAACTTTAAATATACACTGTCTTCCTCCAAATTATAAACGACTATTTGGAAAATATCTAACAAAGTTATTCAGCTTGGGAAGTCACAGAGGAAAAAACAAAAATCTGCCTTTGGGATATGTGATGGACAATGTTAACAGGTAGGAAGGCCAGAAGTCCCCACGCAGCAGGAGGAAATTGCAAGTGGCAGACATTTTCTTTTCTTCCCACCTTCTCTGTTGATGAAGCATGTTCTGCCTAAGACTAACCGTTTCTTTCTTTTCTCAAACCTTGGGCTGATAATGGCTCAACAGACCAGTATTCATGCCAACTGTTTTATGGCCAGGAGATGGCATACCTCATGCCATCCTATCTCAAAAGTGCATATTGTGGGAGAGGGGTCTGGTGAGACTCCCTCAGCCTTGGGGTGTCTCTCTTATCTGATGAATGCTTTCTAACAGACATAAAACACGTTGCTAAAAACTAGAAAGGGGGCACTCTTTCTGTCCCCTGCTGGTGTTTATGTCAGAAGCTTCCCCTAGCTTTATTATACTTTAATAAAAACTTTGTTACACAGAGACTCCAAGTAATCAAACATCATCTCTGACCCTGGATTGAATTCCTCTCCTCCAGAGGCCATGAGTCCCAGCATAGCACACAGCTCACAGAAGCAACCTTCCATGCTCTCAGTCAAGGATCTTAAAATACAAGGGAACTGAACCTTGGTATCTTAATATTTACAGGAAGCTTACATATTTTCTTTATTCATTCAAAAGAGTAATATTTTATAAGATATTGAAACTTAACAATATCTTTGACAGTGGATATAAGATGATGTGAAAGTGTTTGTTTCATATAGTCCATGATTTTGGTTATTCCTTTGAATGAGTACAGCTTTTGATTTGTATGCCATTATTCTCATTAGTCAATTTATCTCTAGAAATATCTTACTTATTTTTAAATTTGTACATGTATATTTAATGAATTGACAATCATAAATACATATAATTTAACATATTGGTCCTCATTAAATAATTAATAGCTTCAGTGCAATATCAAAGTCTTTATCCAATCTACAATGGTAAAGTCCATTTCAATTTCTACATATTCCAAGGAATCTTGACTCATTTAACCATAATGTCTTTAAGAAAACATTTTATCTGCACTCAAGAATAGGGTTGTTTTTTATTCTTGCAAAAGAAAAAGATTTTTATTCTATTTAGTAATCTACTATATCCCACATTCTAGGAAAATAATAGTTCTCAAATCAGCAAGTGTATACTGAAGTCTTTGTACAATCAGAATCAAGGTGCAGTGGAAGCACATGAAGATTAGTGAATGAAACGAGATTGTATCTCCTCAATAAAACTAACGTAGACAATAAGGATTGAAAAAATAAACAAATGTAGCATTTTACTCTCTTCTTCTACCCACTTTAGATGCTTCTCTTTTTCTTGAACCTAAGGATTGAAATGTCCAAAAAAATCCCATAGATGACCTTCAGTGATTGCCTATGAGCAGAGAAATCACTTTCTTGGTCTCCAAAGTCTTTCAGTACAGCTTTTCGTACAATATAAGAATTTCTACAACAGAAGAATTGTGCTTTTCTACTTCCCATTCTGAAAAAGAGGTTGGGATACTATGTGCCCCTGGGATTTTATTCTCCACCATTCTAATCCAACTGTCTTGTACAATGTAGGTGTTAAGTGCCATGAAATTTAACATTCCCTACTACTCCTTAAAATATGATAATATTTATGTCACTGCTGTCATACTATTCTGGTTACAAACCACAGTAACATCAAGTATATAGAGACTTACATCAAATTTACAGGGTCTTCTGTTTATAATATATGGTAGGGAGACAAACATGCTTGCTATTTAAAAAGACAGAAACAGCAGCAGTAGCAACAGTGCTTAGATCAATTTTGAATAACTAATGAAACAGCTATAAATCTTCAAACAGAATATGGCCATATTAGGCACTGATATCTAGATACCTATACAAATGATCATTTAGAATAATTTTTTACATGAATCATTATACCTTAGAATATGCAATAAGAAGCTTACAATTTTTCATATTATCCTGGTACTGAATAACATTTTTATGTGTGGTATGAAACTCAACCACATGTCCAAGTTTATTTTTTCAGAGGAGGGTTAACAACTTTCCTTATATTCTTAAAGGAATCTGACACAAACACAGATTAAAATAGTTTGGAGATAAATCAGCATCAGTAATATAGCACATCTTTGATTAGTGGAACTTTGGTCCAATCTAAAATGTCCATTGGAACATTTCCTTAAAACATCAAGTACCTTTTTTTGTGTGTGGAACAAATATCTTTATGGAAGTTTCAGAAAGGACTAAATGTCTTGCAGAACATATTTTCTATTAACTAGAATCTTAACTTCACCTCACTAAACAAGATTGAAGTGAAGTGAAGTGAAGTGAAGTCACTCAGTCGTGTCCGACTCTTTGCAACCTCATGGACTATAGCCTGCCAGGGTCCTCCATCCATGGGATTTACCAGGCAAGAGTACTGGAGTGAGTTGCCATTTCCTTCTTCAGGGGATCTTCCCAACCCAGGGATTGAACCCAGATCTCCCACATTGCAGACAGACTCTTTATTGTCTGAGTCACCAGGGAATCCCGCCAAACAAGATTAGCCAAATTTTAAATGGCTAATATGTCAAACATAATACACAGACTATTTTTGGTGTAGGAAGAACAGAGAAGAACTAAAAGCAAAGCAGACAGACAAAGGTGAGGAATAGATGAAGATGGAATATAGAGTGTTGGATAAATCCTTCTATGTTTGAAAGTCTGCACTGTCATGGAGACCATAGTGAGAAGCTTTACTCTCTTTAAAATTTCTCTCTTAAACTATTCAACACTCCCTTATTTAGTTACGCTGACTGTCTTTTGAGAGAAGCTACATTGACTTTATTTTTCTGAAAAATTTACCATTCTCTGTGGAGAGGTTAACAGATTGCCACAAGATAGTTTATCCCTTAAAGACCAAGATATATACATAAAATAACCTCTTGAGCTCCTCACTCTGTGTAACTTACTGAATCCATTGACTCTTGACTATATGGTTCAGAGATTAAAAAAAAAAAACAAAACAGCTTGAGATGAAAATCAAAAAGTCACCTTAAAAGTCAGTACCCAAGACTAATGCTTCCAATATCTGGTTGTCCTATATGTCAAAAAATTGATATTGTTTTCCTCATTAAAATATTATTCGAGTAGGAAACTTTGAAGGGACAACAGTGTGGAGAAACACTGGCAAGGGAAAAATATTGATAAAAAAGGAAGAAGATCTTACCCAAAATATTTTCGGTAACAACTCTTTCAAATATAAGGCCAGCTGTTTTTCACCTTAATGATAGACTTAAGCCTCTTCATTGTCATTCTTCCTCTGAACTTTCTCCGAGAAGTAGTTATTTACCAATCAAATTCAATTTTCTGATGTGAGCCAACTGCAAATCATAATCATATATTATCAATTGGAAGAAAACCAAGTGCAATAAAACTGATACGTAATATTCTGTTCAAAGCTGTTACTTGGAAAAGCTGGTATTCTCTAGAAGCTGTGTGAAGGTCATGACCTGAATTAACTTTTTCTTTAGTTTTGAGCCAGAAATAATATTCTAACATTTTAGTAACCGCAGTTTTCAACAAAACTTATTTTCTAGGCTATCTCACATGTAAAACATTTGTAGACATTTCTACACTCTGCCATCTGAGGAAAATGTAATAAAAGTTAGCTCATGGACTAAATCCTTCTAACAGCATACAATGATGATGACTTTTCATATACCTGGTGCTCCTGACAGGATTTGTTGATTGACAGATCACCCCCCACCCAGTGCTTATGTTTCATCTTATTAATTCCCTATATTTTTGGTAAATCTTGAAAAACTTAGATTGTCAATTTTCCCCTCTTCCTTTCTTATAGTATGAGGAAAATAAAGATATAAGATATATGGAGATAGATAACAATGCTAGATTATTTTATAAAGATGCCTCTCTGAGTACTAAGACTTAAATAATATGTCACTTACTTGTTTGAGGAAACTCTACCCCTCACACTTGCCCAATTTTAGAGTCTGCCCATCCATTTTTGATAACAACTCCTCATAAAACAGCATTTTTTCCCCTTCTAGTCTGCATTCCAGGGGGAACACTTTGAGTTTATGATGACGTAAGATATTGGCATTGCTGGTGTATAATTCTCTAAAGCTTTCTTTCCTGTGCCAGTCAGAATTATCCAGCTATAATAAGGAAAACTTTTAATTTGTCTATGTAACCTATACCTATAACAACTCTTCATCCTCAATAACCAGATAGAAACAAGGAGTTGAACTTATTATTTACTCACTGACCAAAAAAAGAGGAAGAAATACAAATGGATGATGGAAAATGGTGGAGGATAGAAAGAAGTAAACAAAGTAATGTCATTTGTAAAAGAGGAATTAGATTACTACCACCCGGTGCCCTGAGGTGCCATTGTGTATTGGGAAGCAAAATTTTATAGCTCTTCTGATTTACTTATCAATACAATCCAGGGAAGGTAGTGGGTGCTTGGGAGCACTTTCTGTGTTTTGGGCTGCACACATCTTCAAACACAAACATCTATGCCTAGATTATTTTTTCAAACTGAACTGACATCTCATTTTTCTTTTTTTTTTCAAATTGATACCCAATTGTTTTTCTAACTTCCACTGGTAAATATACACCTAATAAAGGAAATATCTTATTGAAGTGGTTTTACTTAACATAAAGTTATTGAATATATTTTATACAAGAGCCTGCATGTTTTTCACTTTACAAAAGTTGTCTTTTATTTCACATAAATATTCCACCAGATAGGAATTAACAATGACATTTCATTTCAGAGAAAACTGAAACACACAAAAGTCGAGAAGCTTGCCAGTTTAAATACTTGGGAAATTCAATATGGAGAATAAGATTAAAGATTTTTCTTTCATTTCTACACATTATTTTATAGTATCCTACACACTGTTTTTTTATAGTATCCTAAGTTGAAAATGAGGAGTATTAAGCAGTAATTGAAGCATAAGATATTTCTAATGTCTAAGTAATCTTATTTCTGGTTGATGAGATTAGAATTAATAGTGAGACAATGAGGATAGGTTGAAGTTCAGGTGGCCATAGGTAACATGAGTTAAAATGATTTGCAGAAAACTGAATTTTTTAAAAAAGTTTGAAATTTGTGTCGGAAATCTAGAAGTAGATTTTGGAATCTTGTAAATGATAATTTAAATTATTTGGAGGTGGGGAAAAAAATCACCCAAGGAAATGGAGAATAGAAAAATTGAACCAACTACAATATGTACGGTTATATAAGCATAAAGAATACTAGAGTGGCCTCAAGTAGCTTGTTCAAAAATCATAAATAAAATCATGAAAAGCAGTGATAAGGAACCCAAATGAATGTATTTTCATAAAGGTGTGAATGTTCTGCATAAGACGGCCACATTCACGCTCATATCTAAAACTCAGTTTAGTTAAATCGCTCAGTCATGTCCGACTCCTTGAAACACCATGGGCTGAAGCAAACCAGGCTTCCCTGTCCATTACCAACTTCCAGAGCTTGCTCAAACTCAAGTCCATCGAATTGGTGATGCCATCCAATCATCTCATTCTCTGTTGTCCCCTTCTCTCACCTTCAATCTTTCCCAGTATCAGGGTCTTTTCCAATGAGTCAGTTCTTCACATCAGGTGGCCAAAGTATTGGAGTTTCAGCTTGAGCATCAGTCCTGCCGATGAATATTCAGGACTGGTTTCTTTTAGGATGGACTGATTGGATCTCCTTGCTGCAACCCCATGGACTGCAGTATGCCAGGCTTCCCTGTCCTTCACAATTTCCCAGAGTGTGCTCAAATTCATGTTCATTGAGTCAATGATGCCATCCAACCATATCATCCTCTGTTGTCCCCCTCTCCCCCTGTATTCAGTCCCTTCCAACATCAGGGTCTTGGTTTCCAGTGTGTTGGCCCTTCGCATCAGGACGCCAAATTATTGGAGCTTCAACTTCAGCATCAGTCCTTCCAATGAATGTTTAGGACTGATTTATTTAGGATTGACTGGTTTGATCTCCTTGCTGTCCAAACTTTAAGTACTCCTTTCCTAATTTGGAACCAGTCCATTATTCCATGTCTAGGTCTAACTGGTTCTTGAGAGTCCCTTGGACTGCAAGGAGATCAAACTAGTCAATCCTCAAGGAACTGAATCCTGAATATTCATTGGAAGGACTGATGCTGAAGCTGAAACCAATATTTTGGCCACCAGATGCAAAGAACTGACTTATTTGAAAGACCCTGATGCTGGGAAAGATTGAAGGCAGGAGGAGAAGGGAACGACCGTGGATGAGATGGTTGAATGTCATCATAGACTCGACAGGCATGTTTTTGAGCTAGCTCTGAAAGTTGGTGATGCACAGGGAAGCCTGGCATGCTGCATTCCATGGAGACACAAAGAGTCAGACACGACTGAACGACTGAACTGGCTGAACTGACTGACCCCGTAGAGGTTAAATGACCCTTTGCTTTTATATTGTTAAAGCAATTTCAAATCTAATTGTTACAGTCAATATAATATCACTAACTGTGATACATAAAAATGAGTAAGAAAAGTAATGTAACTTATTTATATATAATGAGCTAATATACAATTGTTCATGTATGGTATATGTAATAATATATAGCTAATATATAACATAACATACAGGGCTTCCCTTGTGGCTCAGATGGTAAAGAATCTGTGTTCAATGCAGAAGACCCTGGCCAATCCCCTGGAGGTGGAAATGACTGCCCACTTCAATATTCTTTCCTGGAGAATTCCATAAACAGGGGAGCCTGGCAGGCTACAATCCATGGGGTCAGAAAGAGTAGGACACAACTGAATAACACACATGTGTGTGTGTGTGTGTGTGTGTATACAGTATATATACTATATTATACTTTATTTTTTAATGTCTTTGTGATTCCATGGACTATACAGTCCATGGAATTCTCCAGGCCAGAATGCTGGAGTGGTTAGTCGATTCCTTTCTCCAGGTGATCTTTCCAACTCAGGATTCAAACTTAGGTCTCCAGCATTGTGGAGCTACCAGGGAAGCCCATATATACATATGTGGGTATACATATATACACTTCAGTATTTCTGGTTTGAAACTTCTTTTTTTTCCAATTTGTCTCCTTATTTATAAAAAGGAGATAATAGCAGTTTCTACCTCTTTGGATTGTTATGGAGATTACTCTCAATACCAATATATTTTGCATTTCTTTAATTTTTTATTAGAATGAATGCTTGTGAATCTATATACATTGTTAAATTAAGTAAAATTAAATCCCAATATGGAAGAATATACCAAATGTTTACCCTTGCCTAAATATTTCTTATTTCTTGCCATCATTTCTTCTTGTCACTGTAGAATTTATGATTATAATGTTTAACTATTTTCTTTATATCTTAAGTATTTATTGCTAAGATTATTGACAATGTATTTTTGACCCTTGCTGCCACTGAACACATGTTAGGTTCCAATCACATTGTATGATTCATCTGAAATAACTTTCCTACTACACAGTTTCCTAATAGTATTTTTCATTTAAGTACTTCTCAAAGTCTAGATTAAAAGATTTAACATGGGAGTTACCATAGTGTAGAATACAGCCGCTGCTTATCAATAAGTAAAGTAGTTGCTGGTCTCAAGTATACAAATATGCAGGGCACAAAAAATAGGACCACCACTGTTGTATGGGAGACACAGATGGAGTGAGCTTTTTGCCTTGCCTCCAAGCTCTGGGACCTTAAGGAGTGCAGAATGACTACGTAGGAGCCAATCAAGAGAAGGAAGTTTAACAGACAGAGGAAACCACTGTTGACAGCAACAAAAGCCCTAGAGTATTAGTACAGGCAAGATTGAGCAAAGGATTCAAGTCACACATAAAGTGATCTATGATATTAGGGCCACAGAAGGGTAATCTGAAGATGAAGGTGATCTGTATGAATCCATGAAGAAAGCCTACTACCCATGACACTCCCATTAACAGATGACATACTTGACGAGTCATGATGCTTGTATAGTGCAACAGCTTGCAGATGGCCACATAGTGGTCATAGGACATCACAGTAAACAAGATGACTTCAGCATCTCCAAAGAAATGTTATCCAAAGATTTGGGTCAGGCACCCATTAACTAGAATGGTGTTCTTTTCATGGAGTGAATCTACTATCAGTTTAGGGGTACTAACAGAGAAATCATTTAAGTTCAGTTCAGTTCAGTCACTCAGTCATATCCGACTCTTTGTGACGCAATGAACCACAGCACGCCAGGCCTCCCTGTCCATCACCAACTTCCGGAGTCCACCCAAACCCATGCCCATTGAGTCGGTGATGCCAACCAACCATCTCATCCTCTGTCATCCCCTTCTCCTCCTGCCCTCAATCTTTCCCAGCATCAGGGTCTTTTCAAATGAGTCAGCTCTTCACATCAGGTGGCCAAAGTATTGGAATTTCAGCTTCAACATCAGTCCCTCCAGTGAACACCCAGAACTGATCTCCTTTAGGTTGGACTGGTTGGATCTTTTTGCAGTCCAAGGGACTCTCAAGAGTCTTCTCCAACACCACAGTTCAAAAGCATCAATTCTTCGGTGCTCAGCTTTTTTAATAGTCCAACACTCACATTCATACATGACCACTGGAAAAACCATAGCCTTGACTAGATGGACCTTTGCTGACAAAGTAATGTCTCTGCTTTTTAATATGCTCTCTAGGTTGGTCATAACTTTCCTTCCAAGGAGTAAGTGTCTTTTAATTTCATGGCTGCAATCACTATCCACAGTGATTTTGGAGCCCAGAAAAGTAAAGTCAGCCACTGTATCCACTGTTTCCCCACCTATTTGCCATGAAGTGATGGGACCAGATGCCATGATCTTAGTTTTCTGACTGTTGAGCTTTAAGCCAACTTTTTCACTCTCCTCTTTCACTTTCACCAAGAGGCTCTTTAGTTCTTCTTCACTTTCTGCCATAAGGGTGGTGTCATTTGCATATCTGAGGTTATCGATATTTCTCCCAGCAATCTTGATTCCAGTTTGTGTTTGCTCCAGCCAGCATTTTTCAGTAAGCACTCTGCATATAAGTTAAATAAGCAGGGTGACAATATACAGCCTTGACATACTCCTTTTCCCATTTGGGACCAGTCTGCTGTTCCATGTCCAGTTCTAACTGTTGCCTCGTGACCTGAATACAGATTTTGGAAGAGGCAGGTCAGGTGGTCTGGTATTTCCATCTCTTTCAGAATTTTCCACAGTTTTTTGTGATCCACACAGTCAAATGCTTTGGCATAGTCAATAAAGCAGAAATAGATGTTTTTCTGGAACTCTCTTGCTTTTTCGATGATCCAGCAGGTGTTGGCAATTTGATCTCTGGTTCTCTCAAAGCTGCAGACTGAACCTTTGGAGGATCCCAACCCCAATCTTCAAGCCAGCTGAAAATGAATGGAACAATATATCCTCTGTCCGGATTCTGGGCTCTCAGGATCTATAAACAACACAAACGGGCGTCTAAGCACAGCAAAGCATAAATACATATATATATATAAGTCAATCAAAGTCAGGGCAGCAGCCAAGAAGAGATAACCTCAAGTCCAAGGTAAGCGAAACCCAAGTAAGCTGGTAGGTGCTGAGAGAGGTCATCAGAGGGCAGATAGACTGAAACCGCAATCACAGACAACTAGCCAATCTGATCACATGGACCACAGCCTTGTCTAACTCAATGAACCTCAGCCATGCCCACCCAAGATGGACAGGCCATGGTGGAGAGGTCTGACAGAATGTGGTCCACTGGAGAAGGAAATGGCAAACCATTTCGAGGTGTTAGGCACCTCTATTTCCACAGCTGCTTCAAAGTGGCCCTCTCAGCATATCTGCAGTGCCGCCAGTCCCTACCTGTCCCTGGAATCAATGCCCGTGCCTCTGTTCCTCTGTCCTGCCCTGCGCTGCTGTTGAAACTTGCTAGGTAGGTGCTTGTGTGGATTCCTCAGCATCACAGCGACCTGCGTGGGCTCCCCTTGGCCCCCTAAGCTCACCCTCTGTTCCATGAGGCTCGTGTGCACTTGTCTCGGTTCCCGAGGTCTGCCCTCTGTGCCGCGGGACTCCTCCGCACTTGTTCCGGCTCCCGCCCGGCCTCTGCCCTGGGAGCGCGTGCGCACTTGCTCTGGCCCCCCAGGCCTGCCCCTTGCTTCGCGGGCTCGTGTGCCCTGTTCCAGCGCCCGCCCGGCCTCTGCACTGGGGGCTCGTGCGCTATTGTTCCGGCTCCCGCCCGGCCTCTGCGCTGGGGGCGCGTGCGCACTTGTTCCGGCTCCCGCCCGGCCTCCGCCCTGGGGGCGCGTGCGCACTTGCTCTGGCCCCCTAGGCCTGCCTCTTGCTTCGCGGGCTCGTGTGCCCTGTTCCAGCGCCCGCCCGGCCTCTGCACTGGGGGCTCATGCGCTATTGTTCCGGCTCCCGCCCGGCCTCTGCGCTGGGGGCGCGTGCGCACTTGCTCTGGCCTCCCCAGGCCTGCCCCTTGCTTCGCGTGCTCATGTGCCCTGTTCCAGCGCCCGCCTGGCCTTTGCACTGGGGGCGCGTGCGCACTTGTTCCGACTCCCGCCCGGCCTCCGCCCTGGGGGCGCGTGCGCACTTGCTCTGGCCCCCCAGGCCTGCCCCTTGCTTCGCGGGGCTCCTGGGCCCTGCTCCAGCGCCCGCCCGACCTCTGCACTGGGGGCTCTTTGGACTTGTTTCCGCTCTCCGTGCCTGCCCTCTGCCCGGGTTTATGTGCACTTATTTCGTGTCACCGCCTGCACTCTTTGTCACGGGAGTTATTTGTTCTTTCGGCTGTGCCGGCAGTGTTGTGTGGAAATAAGCAATTTTTAAAAAGTAAGACATCGTCGTATATAACAAGATTAGCCTTTGTAGTAATCTTGCATAGACCCCAGGGATTGTCTGCTCTAAAGTAAGGACTAGAATTTAGTCAACGTGTTACTCTACTTTCTGCGGTCATTCCTCTCTCTCTTTCTTTCACCCAAGGAAAGAAAGGACAAAGCAAAGCAAAAAAAAAAAAGGAAGAAAAGGAAGGGGGAAATGATTAATCATTGTGGCTTTTCCTATTTCTAACCAGCACCCTAATACTAAGTAATACATAATGGAAATAAATGTGTAAATTGGATAATTAAGAATGAAACATTTGTTAAATATATATTATGTATTGTGATACATAGTGACAAGTCTTGGAGGAAATATTCTAGGAGAGGAGAGCAATGGAAAAGTATCCGTAACATTTTCAGTGTTATAACATTAGAGAAGTGTTGCAAGATTAGTCTGATAACCCCCAAGAGATAAATAAAACTATGTATATACTCACTATAATTTTATTGGCTTTATTTTTACAATTATGGCTACAAACCCATCAGCTGCTGCACAGTGCATGACGGAGTTTTTCCCTCTGGTCCTTTTGTACCTTTTAATCAAATTGAAGATATCTCTAGCAATGTTTTCCTAAATTACTTTTGATGGAAGATTCACAGGAGCTTAAGAGGTATTCCATATATATTTGCTGTTTCACAGCACACTCACAGAAAAATAAAAGGAACTGGTCTAAAAATTATAGTACTTCAAAAAAATTTAAAATATCACAAGTAAGCATTGTTTTATATATATATATATATATATATATATATATATATATATATATATATATAAACATGTGTATATATATACATATATATACACATATATTTATGCATATATATATATATATATATACACACACACACACACATATATATTTAGAGAGAGAGAGAGACATATATACATGTGTGTATGTGCATGTCATTTAATTGAGAAAAATAATTGAGGTAAATGTTGAGAAAATAATTGGGAGTTTGAACAGCATTTTATTTTTACAAAAATTTTTGATCATAGTAAATTCAATCTACTGCTGCTCACCATTATTAATTCCACTTAGTAGTTGAAGAAGAAGGCTTAGAATGAACTGCTTACAGCAGGACACCAGAGCCTTGATGTGCATGCTCAGTATCTCAGGGATATTTGACTCTTTGCAATTCCATGGACTGTAGTCCGCCAGGCTCCTCTGTCCATGGGATTTTACATGCAAGATTGCTGAAGTGAGTTGCCATTTCCTACTCCAGGAGATTTTTCCCAACCCAGGGATCAAACCCATGTCTCTTATGTCTCCTGCATTGGCAGGTGGGTTCTTTACCACAAGGGCCACCTGTGAAGCCTGAATCTTCATCTTCATAATCATTAGATGAGTCATCTGTCTAATGATTCATATTGTCCCCCACTTATACCATTAAAATAATGTATTGAAATTAGGAGTCCTTTAGGTAAAATATATTTTCACTGGAAGACATCTGATTATGGGTAAAAGACCGTGGTTTCACCATATTCACTATCTGCTCCTAGCTGTATTGCATCAAAGTGGTGGCACTATTCAAAATATATATTTAAATAAGCAGATCATCTATTAATCACACTGAGTTCTTCAATATATCTACAGATAACCAAGTCTCCAAAGTGTTTCTGGTGTTACAATAGTGACCTCTAAAATATTATTTAGAATGATTAATAAAAGGAGAACACTTTATGTAATAATAACTTATCTTCCTATATTTAGACACCCACTAATTTTGCCTCAAGTTCATTTTCTATATGTCCATGGTGCAAAGAAGGACAGTCAGTGAAACTGTTAAAAATAATTAAGACTATGCCTGTCATAATTAAGAACCTTGTTTTGTTTCTATTTCAAAAATAAATGTTTGCTTCCAATGGGTATTTGTAATTTTCACCTATGATTTAGGTTTTATACAAAAACTGTATGTACCATAGACAAGGGAAGGGACTTACCTAAAGTTTTACAGGTAGTTAATGGCATAGATGGCATAAAACTCCATATTCTTTATGGAGGTGGGAAAGACCTGGTAGTACATTTGGTCAATAGATGAGGTAGCAAAGCTGTTTAGAGCGTGGAAAATGGCATCAAATGCAGGTTCATGTATTAGGTTGATATTTGATTATCTTAATGATTTTGTAGAATTAACTGTGCTGCGCTGTGTTTAGCTGCTCAGTCATGTCCGACTCTTTGCAACTCCATGGACTATAGCCCACCAGGCTCCTCTGTCCATGGGAAGTCTCCAGGCAAGAATACTGGAGTGGGTTGCCACATCTTCCTCCAGGGAATCTTCCCAACTCAGGGATAGAACCCAGGTATCACACATTGTATGCAGATTCTTTACTGTCTGAGCCACGAGGGAAACCTGTAGAATTAATTGATCCCCCATTTTTTGGTTTATCTATATGTAAAATGAGTATCAGAGTAATAACTATTAGTAATACCAAAGCATGAGTTAAATGCATTTGAAATGTTTACAAAAGTTTCAGGCATAAGACAGGCTTTTACTAAATACCTCTTTAAATATAATGACACCATTAATCTAAAAGGATTTACAAGATTGTATCTGGAATAAATACTGTATAAACTACACTTTAATTCATGTATAAATACTCCAAAACCTAGAAAGTGCTATTAAACATATATTATGTCCTGCATCATTTCAGATGAAGTAAATTTCTGTTGTGTATTCTGAACTCAGAACAATGTCACAGAATTTGTTTCATGGGACTGTGATATAATAAGCAAGTAGAGCTACTGCTATTTTTCTTGTTCCTGCTCTGTTACCTGGCTGTATTAATGGGAAATTTCATCATCTCACTCACCATCACCTGCAGCCATCTAATGCAACAACCAATGCACTACTTCCTCTGTCACCTCTCCCTTGTGGATGTCAGCTACCCCTCCACGGTGGTCCCCAGGCTAATCAGGGACTTAGCTACAGCAAGAAAAAATATTTCCTATAACAACTGTATGACCCAGCTCTTCACTGCCCACTTGCTGGCAGGTGTGGAGATATTCATCTTGGTGTCTATGACTTTTGATCGCTACATTGCCATCATCAAGCCCCTGCACTGTATGTTCATCGTGAACAGACAGAGGTGAAACATGTTGATCGTCCTAGCCTGGGCTGTGAGTTTTTGGCATTCTATTGCTTTACTTCTCATGGTACTCAAGTTACCTTTCTGTGGCACTAATCAGATAGATCACTACTTATGTCATGTGAAGCCACATTTGAAATTAGTGTGCAAAGATATTCATGTTGTTAATATCTTAATGATTGCAAATTCAGGGATGGTGATGGTCCTTTTTTTTTTTTTTCCCTATTAGTTTCTTATATAATCATATTATGTAATCTTAGATCATACTCCTCTACCGGGCAAAAAAAAAAAAAAAAAAAAAAAAAGCTCTCTCAACCTGTAGTTCTCACATAATGGTTGTAGCTTTGTTCTTTGTTCCTTGTATCTACATTTATGCTCTACCTGCAGGCAGTGAAAATAAGGATAAGGAAATGGCTATGCTTTACACTGTGATTGCCCCCAAGCTGAACCTTCTCATCTATACCCTGAGAAACGTGGAGATGAAAATCGCCATGAGGAAGGTATGGTCTAAAGTAGTACATTCAGAATTAAAGTGAGTAAGGTGATACTCACTGTGCTTCTGGTCAGTACCCACAGGATATTTATTAATTTAAATAAATATAAAAACTATATAAGCTTTTGGATAAGTTGGACCAAAGATGTTAGTCACTGTTATTTATACTGATATCTGCACTTTAAAGGGTTGAAAGGTTGTTGCTGAACGATAAGACGCGGAATTCTTGGCCTCCGGAGGAGACGAATTCAACCCGGGGCCAGAGACGAGGCTGGATCACTCAGAGCTTTTGTGTAATAAAGTTTTATTAAAGTATAAAGGAGATAGAGAAAGCTTCTGACATAGGCATCAGAAGGGGGCAAGAGTACCCCCCTCCTAGTCTTTAGCTGTATGTTATATAGTCACTCACAGTCTGTTAATGAAAAGAAAGGAATGTCATAAAATTTAGAATGGCACCAGATAATTCATCCCTGGCCATAAAACGATTGACTTGAATCTTCTAGAAGGGCAGAATACCAACAAATAGTTCTGCTTACATAGATTAGGGGAACAATACCTGAAAGTAAATTAGGCCGTTTGGCGGAACCAACTTGGAGATAGAGTCTGGGGTACATTAACATAGCTTAAGACAACATTTCCATAAAAAAAAGAAATGTATTGGTTAATTCAAGGTTTGAGAGTAGTTAGCTTTAGGTGAGACCAGGTGTCATGGCAACACAGAATGTTAAGAGAAACCTCCTTTTAAATTTGTATAGAGAAGGAAAAACATATCGCTGGTTTGTTTCTTCCTGCCGCTTAACAGAGATAAAAATGTCTGGCATTTGCAACCTCTTTCCTCCATTTGGAGACCCCTGGCCTTCCTGCCTGTTACCCTCTCAGGGTTCAACTAATTCTGAGGTCAATCACATGAGTTTAAGGTATGCAGAAATGTCCTTCTGAAGCACATATCTGATCATATCACAGCCTTCTCCAAAAATTGACTGGAACCCCATTTTCCTTGAAATAGAATCCAACATCCTTACTTTTTGAGATCAAATGTCTTCTCAAATTTGCCCATGTTTGAGCTTACTCGTGTTAGGGGAAGCACACTGATTGAAACCGCCCACCCTGGCCAGGCACCATAGTAACCATTTGCATGAGTTGTTTTATGACAGGAGATCCTGATAAGGAATACGGAACTAATAAGCCAGCACCAGCCGGAAGAGTTCAGGAAAGATTGAAAGGAGACACTACCTGTCCGTCCACTTCCCAGAATCCCTCTTGCTAGCATCCACCTTGGCTGAGCAATGCGTGCGCCACCAGGAAAGACTCTGAACTAAAATGATTGGCCAAAGACTACCCGGAAATGAATCCCATTACCATAAAACCCAAGACTGCGAGCCACGCGGCAGAGCAGTTCTCCTGGGTTCCCTTACCCTCCTGCTCTCCACCCGGGTGCCCTTTCCCAATAAAATCTCTTGCTTCGTCAACATGTGTCTCCTCGGACAATTCATTTCCGAGTGTTAGACAAGAGCCCAGTTTCGGGCCCTGGAAGGGGTCCCCCTTCCTGCAACAAATGGCGACCCAGATGGGACATCTTCTTCGCTGAGACTGACATCCTGACCACTCGGGGTACTCAGGGGCCAGCTTGCCTGCCAATGGACCAGACCCAGCGGCCGCGACTGGGACCCTTTTGTCCCTGGTCTCCTCCTGACGCGGACAACTGGCCAGAGTGCCCCGACCGGTAAGGAACAAGAGATTTTATTGACCTCCCTCCCCTTCCCTCTCTCTTTCCTCTCCTTATCCCTTCCTATCCTTCCCGTTTTTCTAGTCCCCCGGTCCTGGACGCAGGAATCTGGTCGAAGGGCCTCAGCCTGAGCTGTGGATTGGAGACTGATCACCTCCTCTTGGCAGAGAACTCGAATTCTGGTCTTGTTTCTGGTAGGGCCGAGTTCCAGTCCTCCGTGGAAGCCCAGGGAAAAGTCCCGTAACGCCTGGGTGTCTGCAGGTGGCAGGAGACGTCTGTAAGGCCACCCCTTTTTGTGAGGCTGCCAGGGTTAATACCATGACAGGCAGCCTGGATTAAGTTTTAGCTTCCCCCGAAATGGTAAGATTCCCTACCCCCATCAGGTAACCTGGAGCCAGCCAATCAATATGCGCCCAGTAAGAGACAAAGGGAAAACTGAAAAGCCCGCGAACGCCCAGGTTTGAAAAAGCCCGCGAAAGTCTGTACCAATAGAATTGCTTTGCAAACATGTAACCAATCCGCTTAAGCCAGCTACTAATTGCTTATGCATATCTTATAAATTTGCTAACAGCTTGGGCTCGGGGCTTTTTCTGACCCTGCACCACTGTGATGGGTGAGGCAGAAGGCCCTGGCTCGAGTCAGTAATAAACTTCCCTTTTTTGCGAGTTGCATTGTCTTAGAAGCCTTTTTTTCTTCCCGCTCGGGGATTCGGACATCGGGCATAACATTTGGGGGCTCGTCCGGGATGCCTTGACTGGGAGAAGAAAACGCTTACAGGACAAAGGGGAAGGATAAATAATAACACCGGTGCTCAGGAAGGACCAGAGTAAATTCAAGGCCCTGCTGGGGAGCAGGAGGGTACGTATCTGGCGCAGAAGGAAAGCTTTCTATAAAGGGAGACTAGTTGGCGTAAGGCCAAGGCCAGCGGACGCGCTGGGAGGCAGCCGACTCCGCGGGAAAAAAAGTTCCTCTCCCGACCCCAAGTCTGGTGAACAGCGGACGCCATTCGGTAAAGTAAATCGGCTACCGGGAGGCAAAAAAAATTCAGGGGGCCCGAAAACCCAGCGCTGTGTCGTCGGCCGACGTCTGTCTGTCTGTGTGTTTGTCTTCGGCTCTCCGTGTTTGTGTGTGTGCCGGCATTGTCTCTGGTCTCCCTTTTCTGGAAGCCCAGGAAAATTCCTGAAACGCCTGAGTGTCTGCAGGTGGCAGGAGACGTCTGTAAGTCCACCCCTTTTGCCCCCTCTCCCGCCTCCTCCTCCTTCTTTCAACCTGGCTTCCCTTCCTCCTTTTAAAATCTTTGAAGACATCTGAAGTTTTGTGTCTCTATAGAAGGTTTTCTGAGAGACTGCATTCTTGTATTTAAGGGAGTGTCTGATGAGGACTGCCAGGTTTATATGTGTGTGTGTCTAAATAATTAGGTCATTTCCAAATGAAATAAGATTTTAAAACATTTACTACTAAACACTAATTTCTTTTTACAGAAGAACGAAAGAGATTTGGGACTATAAATGAATAATGTTCCATGCCATCCTAAAATGTTTTTAAAAAAGCAAGAGTTTTAAAAATTATCACTGGTATTTATGCTCACCAATCTATAAAATGCTAATATAAGAGTTAGCTCTTGATTGCTAAAAGAAAGCAAGAAGTGTGCTTTCAGTAAACTATGAGAAAATAGTAAAAAGAGTTATGCATGATCAAGATTTTCTAAAATTACAATTAGTTAGATAAGTGGATTTTGTTAAAAATGACCTGGTTGTAAGAAAACTGCTTAGAACCAATTAGGTCCAAGTGGCTGAGCTGACTTTCACTAGACCTTGAGCCTTGGTATTTACACCCATTGTGACATATCAACAAGCTAAATGATACACCCATCAATATTGACTAAATCTGACCAAATGTTCTAAAGCTTTTAATTGATCTTTTCGATAAAACTTCCTAAATTGAATTCTTTTGAAGTTCCTTTGACATCTAGCTAACTTTGGGGTGTTTCAGTGGGCCCCTGAAACACCCCAAAGAGGGATATTAAACTGTTTATTTAGTTGGTTAAATTACATGAAAAAGATTATCAAATGAGTAATAAATCTGCTCATGTTATAATGTATGAAAAATTTATAATACAGATATCCTAAAAAGTATATGGAGTTCTTAACATTCTGATACGTCTTGGTATTCTAATGAAAAACCTGATGACTTCACAAAAGTTAACAAAGGACTAAATGAACCAGCAAATATGCTTATAACTTTTATGGTTTCTATCTAAAAATTACAGGTTTAAATCGTGTGTTTTCCAGAAATAAAAAAAACCTTCCTCTCAAACTAGTTATAAAAATAATTTGGTCTCTTAGGTTTCCAGTAAGTTTAACAAATGAGCTAAGAAGGTTATCTCACTAACAGGTACATAAATGTTAAATCCCAGTTTGTTGATAGAAGTCTGCATGTAGTAAGACTCATTTCTCAGATAGTTCTTTGCTGTTATGTGATATTAATGTAAAAGTTTGTTTCTAAAGCTTATCTCAGTAATCTATCTTTGGATGAAGATCAGATGCCTCGTGACCTGCAACCAGGACTGGAAAAAGACATAATTTAAGAGACTGTCTCCAACCTGGATGGAAAGACTTTTTATCAGGTACTCTTAACTAGCTCATGCACAATAAAACTGAAGAGAAATTAACTCTTAGATTAATTCCCACTTTCAAAGGCTCCTACACTGGATTAGTCTATAGAGAAGACAACTGACCTGATCTCACCTTAAAATGATGCTCAAACAAAAGAAACTACACCAGGATGAGAAGACAGCAACATCAGAGGTAGACAGCTTGCCCAAGATGCTGGATCTGCTTTGTATGATCATTTATAATGTTTTCTTGACTTGTTAGACCTTTGCATATAAATCAAATGCTTTTCTAGCAGAGGCCTGATTCTATGCTGGTTTTAAAAATCAATCCAATTGTTGGGTTTGTGGCCAATTACCTGTATCTAGTTCTGGGTTACCTTGGTAAATTTCTCCACTACAAGACTCTAACTGGTTGGCCCTGAAAAAATTTAGATCCCCTCACTGGGCCAATTAATAATGCCTACTCTGACTCTGGCCATAAATTTGAGCCTTTTTCTATTCCTCAAGCTCAATCAGAACAACAAAAAAGTTTCAACAACAACAACAAAAAAAGTCTCCCACAATTATAAGAGGTTTAAAGTCTCCTCTGTGTTAAAAACAATTATATCATGCTAAAGATAATCAGTCTAGTAACAGTAAAAAACTGAGCTATGTGCCTTATAGATGGTAGTGCCAATGTATAATTTCCCTGAAAGATAAAGATTCGTACAGAATAGACTAAGTCAGACGACCTGGGATATATACTGGGCTACATCTAATGAAAGCTCTTAAGTCTTACTTGTGACTTTACTAGTACTGCTGGCTATGTTCTTTGTATTTCACCTGTTTTACAAAATTGCTATTTCTTACAGTGCCAAATGTATGACTGAGGCCTCTGATAAAATAATATATAGTTCCCTATGAGATCAATGATGATGGCAGTGTAACTCTAGATATGAGAAAAAGCAACAAGAGGGAATGTTTTCCTGGACCAAGAGGCTAGTAAGACAGGTGGTCCAGAGAATTTTGGATACTGTTTTATGGCCTAGTCCAGTAACAGCACGTTGAGTGGCCTGTCAACAAAATCTTTGCCAAACCTGAGAATGGACATTCTCAGCACTGTGGGATAAAATGGCCTTGAAATGCCCCCCTCAAAATCATGGTCAAGTTTATGAACAAAAAGGGGCTCTGCCAACTGAAGATTGACACTTGCCATCTACATCTACAGAGATTGGATCATGGCCACTGCAGCTGCTGACTTTTAACGGCCCTGAAGGGAGTTCAGGGTGAAGATCAAGAATGAGGCACTCCGTGCTCTAGAAAAAAAAAACTGGCAGAACAGGCCTTCAGATAGTTAGATCTTTTCAGGAGATTTTGTGAGTAACAATTCTTGCATCTTCTCATACTTAGAGAAACACTGACATCATTAATGGTGCCATCTGCTTTGGCTATTAAAGAAAATTTTACAATTAAAAGTCAAAATAGAGTACTCAGCTATGGTTCAGACATCCTGAGAAATAACCAGGTGTTACTATGGGTGTAGTTTCAGATTAGACATTGTATTGCTGGACACTTGAGTTTTCTGAGTCGTGTCGGGCTTGGATGCCACCATTCTCAAAACAATGTCTGCTGGAAGCTAGTAACTTCTACCTTACTTCTTATAAGGCTGGGCAACTGGCCACCTGGCTACAGGTCTCCCTGAAGTGCCGGGTCCAGACTGAGTTTCAGGCCTATTCTTCTAAAAAAGAGGTTTATTTTGTCTATTAAAACTCCAGTTATCCCTCCTCTAGCTACTACTAACTGGGTATGTTACAACAAAATGGCAGACCAGGGGATTGAGATTTTAATCATGCAAGGCTCAGATCTGAGACTTGGAACTCAGGAATACTTCCAGTTCAATGTCTCTTCTCCAGGTTGAGGCAATCCTATGCCCCATTTTGACAAGAGATTATCACAGTCATAGTTACCCTGTTCCCTAAATTAAAGCTGAGCAAGACTCTGTGGGCTGGTGACTCTAGAGTACAGACCTGCTGTACTATAAAATATAGGCTTTATTCAGCCTCCTTGACTTTCCCTGAGTTCTAAAGCATAGATTCAAACAATTGCTAATCAGGAAAAAAAAAAAAATACAGAAACAGAGAAAAAAACAATCAAATGGTGGTACAGCCTTGAGACGGGTCCTGGTTCTGACTCAAAAAACATGCATAACAATGTCTTTTGAGTTCTTCTACAGAACTGGAGCCCCTACCCAGGTAAAATATGGTAACTTCAGACTAAACACAAGATTCCTGGAACACAGCTCTGTTGCTTGACCACCAGCAAATCACCCCAAATGTTGCCTCCTGTTTCTGGAGACCAGTGATGACCATCCTGTTAGGTCTCCTGTTTGGCAACTGTCTATTTTATCTCTGAGAGGCGCCAACAGTTTCAAACTAAGTTGCTGTTATTACAAAAATAAAAGCTGGTTTCAGATATAAGACACCCCAACTTAGGTCAGGTATAGAGAAACTTCTGCTCTGCCAGGCAGGCCTACGCCCAGGCACAGCAAGAAGAAGTTACAGAAGAAAGAGACCTCCGCCCCAATTCCCAAAAAGCATCTTGAGTATGAAGTCTCTCTCAAGGAAAAGTTGTTAGGAAAAACACACTGCCTGTCTGTCCACCTAATGTTACTCAGATCTCAATATTCAACTGCCCCCACAGATAAATGACCCATGATTGGGCCTTCCACAGAAACAAGAAGACAGGGGGGAATGTGAGGCTGCCAGGATTAATACCATGACAGGCAGCCTGGATTAAGTTTTAGCTTCCCCCGAAATGGTAAGATTCCCTACCCCCATCAGGTAACCTGGAGCCAGCCAATCAATATGCGCCCAGTAAGAGACAAAGGGAAAACTGAAAGGCCCGCGAACGCCCAGGTTTGAAAAAGCCCGCGAAAGTCTGTACCAATAGAATTGCTTTGCAAACATGTAACCAATCCGCTTAAGCCAGCTACTAATTGCTTATGCATATCTTATAAATTTGCTAACAGCTTGGGCTCGGGGCTTTTTCTGACCCTGCACCACTGTGATGGGTGAGGCAGAAGGCCCTGGCTCGAGTCAGTAATAAACTTCCCTTTTTTGCGAGTTGCATTGTCTTAGAAGCCTTTTTTTCTTCCCGCTCAGGGATTCGGACATCGGGCATAACACTTTTGCCCCCCCTTTCCCGCCTCCTCCTCCTCCTTCTTTCAACCTGGCTTCCTTTCCTCCTTTTGAAATCTTTAAAGACATCTCAAGTTCTGTGTCTCTATAGAAGGTTTTCTGAGAGACTGCATTCTTGTATTTAAGGGAGTGTCTGATGAGGACTGCCAGGTTTATATGTGTGTGTTTTAACTCTGTTCTGTGTCGTGATTTGTGACGGCCATTTTGCTTTGTCTAGCCACCATTTAGACCTGCCGCCATTTTGTTAAGACTTGATTTTCTTTCCCTGTGCCTTGAGACCAGGGCTCTCAGGAACACTTATCTAGACCATCTCTAACTCCTGAGACTGAGAGAAAAAAGAAAAAGCCTTTTAAAATGTTATTTAAATTTTATATTGTAATATCTAATTCATGACCAAACTTAGAAAATGAAGCTAGATCTTGCAGTGTGTCTGTCTAAATATGTCTTGGTATGTTTTTGTCTCTGGGTAATATTTTTTAGGTTAATTTGTAAATGAGCTCTATTTAATTGGCTTAAAAAAAAAAAGGTAAGCGCTTACAAATCAAATAATTCTAAATTAAACAATAAATTCCAGGTTCAGGTGAACTGCGAAATATTCAGTATTAAATATCTGATATTAATGTTTGTTTGTTGACCTATCTAATATAGACATGTCTTAGAGTAATTAACATCAAGAAGAAGATTAAACCTAGGTTTAATATAAGTTAAATATTATATCTGTTACAAGTTTGTCAACAAGGAAATTACCTCGAGTGAAGAAACTTCTAAAAAATGTAAATGAGATATGAGTTTGTATTCTTTAAGAATATCTGTCTACAATAGTCTCCCCAGATTGGCGTAACTTAAATTTCTAAGGGTTGTGCTAAACTAAGTATTAGAAGTCTATTAAATAATTAGGTCATTTCCAAATGAAATAAGATTTTGAAACATTTACTACTAAACACTGACTTCCTTTTACAGAAAAACTAAAGAGATTTGGGGCCATAAATGAATAATGTTTGATGCCATCCTAAAATGTTTTAAGAAAGCAAGGGTTTTAGAAATTATCACTGGTATTTATGCTCATCAATCTATAAAATGCTAATATAAAAGTTAGCTCTTGGTTGCTAAAGGAAAGCAGGAAGAGTGATTTCAGTAAAATAGTATGAAAAAATACTAAAAAGAGTTATGCATAATCAGGATTTTCTAAAATTGGATTACAATTAGTTAGATAAGTGGATTTTGTTAGGAATGACATGGGTGTAAGAAAACTGCTTAGAGCCAATTAGGTCCAAGATGGTGGAGCTGACTTTCACTAGACCTTGAGCCTTGGTATTTACGCCCATTGTGACATATCAACAAGTTAAATGATACAGCCATCAACATTGACTAAATCTGACCAAATGTTCTAAACGCTTTTAATTGATCTTTTCGATAAAAATTCCTAAATCGAATTCTTTTAAAGTTCCTTTGACCTCTAGCTAACTTTGGGGTGCTTCAGAGGGCCCCTGAAACATCCCAAAGAAAGATATTAAACTGTGTTTATTTGGTTGGTTAAATTACATAAAAACGATTATCAAATGAGCAATAAATCTGCTCATGTTATAATGTATGGCAAAATTACTAATACAGATATCCTAAAAATTATATGGAGTTCTTAACATTTTGATATGCCTTGGTGTTCTAATGAGAAACCTGATGACTTCACAAAAGTTAACAAAGGACTGAATGAACCAGTGAATATGCTTATAATTTTTATGGTTGCTATCTGAAAAATTACAGGTTTGAATCTTGTGTTTTCCGGGAGTAAGGAAAACATTCCTCTCAAACTAATTATGAAAATAATTTGGTAAAATTACGTTATAAACAAAACAATTATATTTTCTCTCTATCTGACTCCTCCAGAAATTTGAAACTCTTAAGTTTCCAGTAAGTTTATCAAATGAGCTAAAAAGGTTATCTCACTAACAGGTACAAAAATCTCAAGGAATTTTTGAGACCTTAAAAAGAGAAGAGTTCACCTAGATTTGTTATTCAAAATCTGTGATAAGCCTTTGGTGTGAGTTTCCCAGCCCTGTTTTATATTAAAAGTTCAGTCTGAGATTCTATAGGTGTTTCAGCAAAATAAAAAGTCTATAATCAATTATGGTTATATAAATCATCAGACCAAAATTAGTGAGAAAAGACCTATTTTGCAAACTAAATAGCCTTAATTTGGTTATATTTGATAAAAATGAGGGTAACTTTGGGAAAAAAGATATTTTAAAAAAATGTTAAATCCCAGTTTGTTCATGGAGGTCTGCATGTAGTAAGACTCATTTCTTAGATAGTTCTTTGCTATTATGTGATATTAATGCAAATTTAATTGAATTCTTAAAGAACACCCTAAGTTTGTTTCTGAAGCTTACCTCAATAATCTATCTTTGGATGAAAATTGAATGCCTCATGACCTGCAACCAGGACTGGAAAAAGACATAATTTAAGGGACTGTCTCCAACGTGGATGGAAGGACTTTTTATCAGGTACTCTTAACTAACTCTTGCACAATGAAACTGAAGAAAATTAACTCTTAGATTAATTCCCACTTCCAAAGGCCCCTACACTGGATTAATCTATAGAGAAGACAGCTGACCTGATCTCACCTTAAAATGATGCTCAAACAAGAAAAACTACAGTACACCAGGATGAGAAGACAACAACATCAGAGGTAGACAGCTTGTCCAAGATGCTGGACCTGATTCATATGATTATTTATAATGTTTTCTTGACTTCTTAGACTTTTGCATATAAATCAAATGCTTTTCTATCACAGGTATGCTAGTTTTAAAAATCAATCCAATTGTTGGGTTTGTGGCCAATTACCTGTATCTAGTTCTGGGTTACCTTGGTAAATTTCTCTACTACAAGACTCTAACTGGTTGGCCCTGAAGAAATTTACTTAAAAAAATAAAATTATAGTCATATTCAGGTCACTGTGATACTACCAGACGAGATCCCCTCACTGGGCCAATTAATAATGCCTACTCTGACTCTGGCCATAAATTTGAGTCTTTTTCTATTCCTCAAGCTCAATCAGAGCAACAAAAAAAGTTTTAGCAAAGGAGAAAAAAGTCTCCCACAATTATGAGATAGATTTATATAGATAACACTAAGCTATGGTAATTTAGGTTTAAAGTCTCTGTGTTAAAAACAATTAAATCATACTAAAGATAACCAGTCTAGTAACACTAGAAAACTGGGCTGTGTGCCTTATAGATGGTGGTGCCAATGTATAATTTCCCTGAAAGATAAAGATTCGTACAGAGTAGACTAAGTCAGACGACCTGGGATATACTGGGCTACATCTAATGGAAGCTCTTAAGTCTTACTCGTGACTTTACTAATACTGCTGGCTATGTTCTTTGTATTTCACCTGTTTTACAAAATTGCTGTTTCTTACACTGCCAAATGTGTGACTGAGGCCTCTGATAAAATAATATATAGTTCCTTATGAAATCGATGATGATGACAGTGTAACTCTAGATATGCGAAAAAGCAACAAGAGGGAATGTTTTCCTGGACCAGAGGCTAGTAAGACAGGTGGTCCAGAGAATTTTAGATACTGTTTTATGGCCTAATCCAGTAACAGCACATTGAGAGGCCGGTCGACAAAATCTTTGCCAAACCTGAGAATGGACATTCTCAGCACCATGGGATAAAATGGTCATGAAATGCCCCCCTCAAAGTCATTGTCAAGTTTGTGAGCAAAAAGGGGCTTTGCCAACTGAAGATTGACACTTGCCATCTACATCTACAGTGATTATATCATGGCCACTGCAACTGCTGACTTTCAACGACCCTGAAAGGAGTTCAGGGTGAAGATCAGGAATGAGGCACTCCGTGCTCTGGGAAAAACTGGCAGAACAGGACTTCAGATAGTTAGATCTTTTCAAGAGATTTTATGAGTCCCAATTCTTGCATCTTCTCATACCTAGAGAAACACTGACATCATTAATGGTGCCATCTGCTTTGGCTATTAAAGAAAAATTTTACAATTAAAAGTCAAAATAGAGTACTCAGCTATGGTTCAGACATCCTGAGAAATAACCAGGTGTTACTATGGGTGTAATTTCAGATTAGACATTGTATTGCTAAACACTTGAGTTTTCTGAGTCGTGTCAGGCTTAGATGCTACCATTCTCAAAAGTGTCTGTTGGAAGCTAGTAACTTCTACCTTACTTTTTATAAAACTAGGCAACTGGCCACCTGGCTACAAGTCTCCCTGAAGTGCCAGGTCCAGACTGGATTTCAGGCCTATTCTCCTAAAAGAAAGAGATTTACTTTGTCTATTAAAACTCCAGTTATCCCTTCTCCAGCTACTACTAACTGCGTATGTTACAACAAAATGGCAGACCAAGGGATTGAGATTTTAATCATACAAGGCTCAAATCTAGGACTTGGAACTCAGGAATACTTCCAATTCAGTGTCTCTTCTCCAAGCTGAGGCGGTCCTGTGCCCCATTTTGACAAAAAGTTATCACAGTCATAGTTGCCCTGTTCCCAAAATAAAACTAAACAGGACTCCGCGGGGTGGCGACTCTGGAGTACAGATCTGCTGTACTGTAAAATATAGGCTTTATTCAGCCTCCTTGACCTTCCCTGAGTTCCAAGGGGTAGATTCAAACAATTACCAATCAGAGAAGAAAAAAAATACAGAAACAGAGGGGAAACAATCAAACGGTGGTACAGCCTTGAGACGGGTCCTGGTTCCGACTCAAAAAAAATATATGCATAACAATGTCTTTTGAGTTCTTCTACAGAACTAGAGCCCCCACCCAGGTGAAAGATGGTAACTTCAGACTAAACATAAGATTCTTAGAACACAGCTCTGTTGCTTGACCACCCGCCAATCATCCCAGCGGTGCCTCCTGTTTCTGGGGACCAGTGATGACCATCCTGTTAGGTCTCCTGTTTGGCCCCTGTCTATTTTACCTCTGAGGGCGCTGACAGTTTCAAACTAAGTCGCTGTTATTACAAGAGTGAAAGCTGGTTTCAGATATAAAACACCCCAACTTAGATCACGTAGAGAGAGACTTCTACTCTGCTAGGCAGGCCTACACCCAGGCACAGCAGGAAGAAGTTACAGAAGAAAGAGACCTCTGCCCCAATTCCCAAGAAGCATCTTGAGTGTGAAGTCTCTCAGGGGGGAGTTGTTAGGGGAAGCACACTGATTGAAACCGCCCACCCTGGCCAGGCACCATAGTAACCATTTGCATGAGTTGTTTTATGACAGGAGATCCTGATAAGGAATACGGAACTAATAAGCTAGCACCAGCCGGAAGAGTTCAGGAAAGATTGAAAGGAGACACTACCTGTCCGTCCACTTCCCAGAATCCCTCTTGCTAGCATCCACCTTGGCTGAGCAATGCGTGCGCCACCAGGAAAGACTCTGAACTAAAATGATTGGCCAAAGACTACCCGGAAATGAATCCCATTACCATAAAACCCAAGACTGCGAGCCACGCGGCAGAGCAGTTCTCCTGGGTTCCCTTACCCTCCTGCTCTCCACCCGGGTGCCCTTTCCCAATAAAATCTCTTGCTTCGTCAACATGTGTCTCCTCGGACAATTCATTTCCGAGTGTTAGACAAGAGCCCAGTTTCGGGCCCTGGAAGGGGTCCCCCTTCCTGCAACACTCGGAATGGGAGAAAACATTGCTTATTATTAGAGAAATGGGCACCCAAATTGCAATGTGATATCACCTCACACCAGTCAGAATGGTCATCATCAAAAAATCTACAAGCAATGGATGTTGGAGAGAATGTGGAGAAAAGGATACCCTCTTGCACTGCTACCAGACCACTTTACTTGTCTCCTAAGAAACCTGTATTCAAGACAAGAACTAATTGTTGGAATCAGTCATGGAACAATAGACTGGTTCAAAATTGGGAAAAGCAGTATGTTAAGGCTGTATATTGTCACCCTGCTTATTTACCAGAGTACATCATGTGAAATGCCCAGATGTATGGATCACAAGATGGAATTAAGTTTGCCAGGAGAAATATTAATAAACTCAGATATGTACATGATACCACCCTAATGACAGAAAGCAAAGAGAAGCCAAAGAGCCTCTTGTGAGGGTAAAAGAGAAGAGTGAAAAAGCTGGCTCATAACTCAACATTCAAAAAATGTAGATTGTGGCATCCAGTCCCATCACTTCATGGCAAATAGACAGGAAGAAATTGGAAAGAGTGACAGATTTTACTTTCTTGCGCTCCAAAATCACGTGGACTGTGACTGAAGCCATGAAATTAAAAGACAAACCTAGACATCATATTAGAAAACAGAAACATCACTATGCCAACAAAGGGCCATATAGTCAAAGCTATGGTTTTTCCTGTAATTATGTATAGATATGAGAGTTTTATCATAAATAAAACTGAACAGTGAAGATTTGATGCGTTTGAACTGTGGAGCTGGAGAGGACTCTTGAGAGTCCCATGGGCAGCAAGAAGATCAAACCAGTCAATCCTAAAAGAACTCAATCCTGGATATCCATTGGAAGGACTGATGCTGAAAATTAAGTTTCATCACTTTGGCCACCTGATAAGAAGAGCCAACTAATTGTAAAACACCCTGATGCTGGGAAAGATTGAAGGTAGGAGGAGAAGGGGGCAACAAATGATGAGATGGTTGAATGGCATCATGGACTCAATGTCCATGAGTTTGAACAAACTCCGGGACATAGTAGAGGACAGGGAAACCTGGCATGCTGCACTCCATGGGTCACAAAGAGTGAGAAAGTACTTATCGACTGAGCAACAATTACAACAACAACATGGATGATTCATGTTGAAGTATGGCAGAAGTCAATTAAACATTGCAAAGCAATTATCCTACAATTAAAAAATAAATAAAAAGTCATTAAAGCAATATAAACTGCACTGTTCCATTAATAGGCTTTGGGTCAGGTAGACCTGGGCTTCCCTGGTGGCTCAGAGATAAAAAATCCACCTGCAATGAGGGAGCTGCAGGAGACTTGGGTTCAGTCTCTGCATTGGGAAGATCCCCTAAAAGGAACATGGCAATCCACTGCAGTATTTTTGCCCGAAGAATCCCACGGACGGAGGAGCCTGTCAGACTCAGTCCATGGGGCTGCAAAGAGTTGGACGTGACAGAAGTGACTTAACATGCACGCATGTTTCTGAGTGTTGGCAATTTGCTTTAATTATATGCACCCTCCCTCTTCAAAAATCTATGAAATGAGTATTGTTTGCACTCCACAAAGAAGCTAATATTCCTTCAGCTAACCAATGTGAAGTTTTAGCAGGACATATGGCATAACAGAAACTCATGGCTAGCATTCTTTGTCTTTCCTACATTTTCTTCTGATATTTCCCTTTGCATGGATACTTTCACCTAGTTTGTTTGGACCTCTCTCTGTTCTCCACACATACACTAAAATCTCATTCATATGGTTTTATTTCTGTGTCTCTAGTTATAATGCCTTCACCCTTATGTTTTAATGTCCTTGTCTTACATATAATTCACACTCATTTTCTTATTCAAAAGATGGTGTATATATATCAATAGACCAGTATTTCTGATTCCTGTCCTGCTTTTTGTTGCTATCAACTGTGTATTCACTCTATTTCAAGTAGTTCTATACTCTATCCTAGTGTTTCTTCTTATGAACTGTGTTTTTACAGTTTGACTAAGACAGAAGCTTATATGTTATATCTTTATTTTTGTATATGTCTCTTTTTTAGCAATGTGCCCATGCAAATTAAGAGATTAATAAAGTTATTGAATTAAATCCAAAGGTTGTCTTCTTATTCAACTATGTATGTGATTTTTATACATCTTGGAATTTTACTTGTGTCATTAATAATCATGCATTAACAAGAAAATAAGCAATGCCAGAAAGACCCTGATGCTGGGAAATATTGAAGGCAGGAGGAGAAGGGGATGACAGAGGATGAGATGGTTGGATGGCATCACTGACTCAATGACTATGAGTTTGAGCAAGCTCCAGGAGATGGTCAAGGACAGGGAAGCCTGATATGCTGCAGTCCACGGGGCTCAAAGAGTCGGGCATGACTGAGCGACTGAGATGAGCTGAATGAATTCATATGTATCTACTGAAGAGGCATTATAAGTCTTCACCTTTAGTCTTTTATTTTAATGAATATTTTTGAATGTTAAAGGCTTTTATTTCTGATATAAACTAACATGCATACATATTTCATATATTGGTATGTTTCTTAATATCTTTTTGCATATTTTGATAGGAGATATTTGTCATTTTCTTTCTTGTAAGGCAATTTGTTACTTAAGAAATTCTGCCTGCATGAAATGATGTGCTTACTATTCTCTATTTTTTGAAAAACCTTGTGTAGAAATTGCATTATTTATTTTTAAGATATTTTATGGAATTTAGAAATTGAAATTTTTGTACCTGGAGTTATTTTTGACTATGCTCTGAAGTACAAATTCAAGCTCTTTCACTAATATAGGACTGTTCAGGTTTATAATTGCATCTTTAATTATATTTTTACAGTAAACTGGTTTTTAAGTTGTCAAATATTCTGGTTAAAATTTGTTCATGATATTTCTTACCTTTCTACTAATATCTGTAGAATCTGAATCTGTAATTCTGTGTTTTCATTCTTGAAGTGAGAAATATGTCTTTTCTTTCTCTCTTGTTCTCTTTCACCTTTTCTCCTTCTACTCCCACTTCTACTTTTTAATCTGGTTAAGGGTTTATCAGTTTTATTGAAGTTTTCAAATAATCTGATTTATCTTTTATTGATTCTGGTATTATTTTTCATTTTATATTTCACTGATTTTTTCTTATCCTTATTATTTCCTATATTTAACCTACTTTCTGCTTAATTTTCTCCAATTCTCTCATTTTTATGACTCTATAAGTAGTAATGTTTAGTCATTGATATTGAACATTATTTTCTAACATATTTGCATTAATATCATGGTAATAATACATAATATATCATCTGCCTATCTATCCACCTCTCTACCTGGTCATCTATATGATATAATATATGCATTTATTGATCTAGGATGGGTATCCTATTTCCCTCATGGTCCACCACGTGGGGAATGACTGCAGCAGCTAATGGCTGACATATCACCAAGATCCTTTGTCTATCAACATGACAGGCAACATTCTTTGTCCATAGTACTTCTTTTTGGTCATAAATTCAAATCAGCATTTAGTTAGCATTTTATAATCAATTTTCTATCTGGTACGAGGAAGCCACATTCTTGTGGCTGAGGATTGTGCTGAGAAGCCATTCAAACTACTAATTTTTGGAGTAGGCAATGTTGATAATTTAAAAGTCTCTGAATTGCCTATTTTGCTAGTCTATTATTATCTAAGAAGTACTTTCCTTTCTGATTATTCTCATATCTAGATTTGCACTATTACCATCTTCTATATATATAAGATATATATACATATATCTTATTATATCTATCTATATATCATATATATATAAATAATGAACCACCTCAAGATATTTAGCCATTATTAATTTTGCCAGAGGCTTGGTTACACACCAAATAATGCAAGAGATAATAATCTTACAAAACAGACAGAAGTAATAAAGCTAGTAACACTAATAAAGAAATAAGTAGAGATTTACACCATGTACTTTCAGCACCAAAACAAGTCTCTAAAAGACCAACAAGACCAAAAAGTGGATCATTTGAGCCAGAAATCTGATTTTGTGTGTGGGTCAGTAAATGCTTAATATTGTAGGATTCATCTGGTATTAAAAGCAAAAACAGCATTCAATTTGAATTACAGCACAGGTGCCCCCTTGAAATGCTATATGGTTATTGAGGGCCACATGATTTTGTAGTATAGTTTTCCTCATAATCTTGACTCCAGAATTTAGTACTTTTGTAGCCTAGTTACTGTCATTTAAGGCCTTCTGGGTGAATTCTGTCAAGATTTCTGTGTGTACAATTGCATCTTCCAGTCCCACTGAAGGCACAAAACTAGCTGTTAAGTCATTATACCAGTGAAATACAGGTGTCTTGGTTCATTGGTCTCATACTGATGACAAATTTCCTGAAGTAGTAACTAAATTAGCACACAAGATGCTATGACCACAAGGGAATCCCAAAGTATATCTTCCCATCTTTCCTGGCAGAAGCCAGGGCCATAGATCAGTGCATCAAAACCATTGAGTTCCATTAGATGCAACCAAGTATCAAATTTCTAGAACCGTGACTCATGGGCTTCCCTTGTGGCTCAGCAGGTAAAGAATCCCCCTGAAATGGGGAAGACCTGGGTTCGATCACTGGATTGGGAAGATCCCCTGGAGAAGGGAAAGGCTACCCACTCAAGTATCCTGGCCTGGAGAGTTCCGTGGACTTGTCTATGGGGTCAAAAAGAGTCAGACACGACTGAGCGACTTTCACTTTCAGTATGACTCAGTCTGTCCCATACCAATCGCTGTCTTTCAGAGACATTATATATTAAAATTTTTCACAAGGCATGTAGCCTAATTACCTAGTTCACTAAGTGGTGTGCTACTTTTTGTCATCCACTGTCCTCCACTATCTCCCAGAATTAGCTCAAACTCATGTCTGTTGAATCGGTGATGCCATCCAACCATCTCATCCTCTGTTGTCCCCTTCTCTTCTTACCTTCAATCTTACCCAGCATCAGGGTCTTTTCCAATGAGTCAGCTCTTAACATCAGGTGGCCAAAGGATTGGAGTTTCATCTTCAGCATCAGTCCTTCCAATGAATATTCAGGGTTGATTTCCTTTAGGATTGACTAGTTTAATCTCTTTGCTGGCCAAGTGATGCTCAACAGTCATTGATTATATTTAGTATACTGATTATATTTATTACACTGATTCTATCTATCTATCTATCTATCTATCTATCTATCTATCTATATTCCCTGCATGAGTGGAGGGGTTAAATGTAAATGACCATAGCCAGTTCTTAGCTATATATATATTGGATTTATTTAATCCAATAACTGAGAGAGGGACACTTGTAATCATTGGGAAGTTATAATTTTGCCTGAAATTTAGCTCATGAGTCTTATTGAGTTTGAATAACACTAAAGGAAAACACTTATTTATGGCCAGAGTCAGAATAAGTGCTCTGGTTGACTATCTACTAATAGCGGTAGTGGCCTAGACAAAAATATAACTTTTTCCTATAAAATAAATTTTTGAAAGAACCATCTATTCAGAGCCTTGGAAAAACAAACAAACAAACAAACAAAAAACACCACCAAAGCAAACCAGAAGTACTGGAAGTAGGTAATTGACCACAAAGCCAACAATTTGGTGTCTAAAATTTACCCAGGGTTGTGACTAAGATACAGAAACCTTAGATTCATGAACAAAAGTCCAAGAAGTCAAGAAAACATTTAACATAATCACATAGATCAGATCTAGAATTTTGGGATAGCTATCTACTTCTGATATCCTCTATTTTTAATCCTGATGTGTGTGTTTCTTTTCTATTAGAGCATTATTGTAAGGTGAGTTTGAGGTCATCAGTTTGCTGTCTAGACTGGTCCGGTACAAGGGAACTTGGTTCAAGAGAACTTGGTTCAAGTGGTTCAAGAAAACCCATTTGATCATGGCATATGTTCCTTTTAATGTATTGTTGGATTCTATTTGCTAGTGATAGTATTTTGTTGAGAATTTTTGCATCTACATCTATCAGTGATATTGGTCTGTAATCTTTTTCCCTGATATCTTTGTTGGCATAAGGATGATGGTGACCTCATAGAAAGAGTTTGTGAGTGTGCCTCCCTAATTGTTTGGAAGAGTTTGAGAAGGATATGCATTAGCTCTTCTCTAAATAATTGATAGAATTTGCCTGTGAAATCATCTAGCCCTGGGCTTTTTTTGTTGGAAGATTTTTAATCATAGTTTTAATTTCAGTGCTTATAATAGGTCTGTTTGTGTTTTCTATTTCTTCCTTGTTCAGTCTTAAAAGGTTGTACTTTCCTAAGAATGTGTACCTTTCTTCTAGGTTGTCCCCTTTATTGGCATAGAATTATTGGTAGTAGTCTCTTATGATCCTTTGTATCTTTGCAATATCTGTTGCAACTTTTCCATTTTCATTTCTAATTTTATTGTTTTCAGTTTTCTTCCTTTTTTCTTCCCCCCTTGATGAGTCTGGTGATTCTCACCCAGCAACAGCAACAAATTATAGTCTAAATAAAAATATCACTAGTAATTATAAGTTAATAATTTTAATGTTTTCTAAGTATGAAAAGGAGCAAGAGTCTGGGTTTATTGAAGTCATGCTCTGATATGCATCTTTGTTATCCACAACCAGTATCCTATTTTTCTCTATCCTGAATTCCCTTAGGGCACACCTTTGGGTCACTGCAGTGATGAGTGACTTGGCAACATCCTTTGTTTATTTAAATGGTGTGAGGCATTCTTTGTTCACAAATAATAATTAAACTATAATTTGTTTGGAGGGTATTTTCTTTTTCTGACTTATGAGACATTATCAGTGTGATATTTGGTATGAAAGTATTATAACTTCCAGAGTGAAACTATATCACATGAAATGTTGAGAAATAATATCTCAGTCTCTGCAAAAATTGCCTTCCCTGAAACAAAATGTCCATTGCAGATGAAATTCTGACTCTTTAGATTTCCCATTTTGCCTTAAAGTGTTTGGTTGCTCACTCTAAAATGGGTATATAATCTCATTAAGACCAAATGCAATTCATGTCTCCATAATTGAGCTTAATTTCTTCATCTCTTCTTTGACATTTATTGTAAACAATATCAGGTGCTCTAATTCTGAGAGACATATGCTCATTTTATTATTCTTTCTTCTAAGACTATTTAAATTCTGTATCTACTCCTTTAATTGAAGATATATTGGGGAAAATCATTCAAATTTATGGTATCATAAATCACTACCTAGAAGTAAATTGTCAGATCATAAGCCATGGCCACTTTAGTGGGTTTTGTCAAAAAAGTTTCAAAATGTATTTATAAATCTACACTACTTACAGTTATATAAAATATTTTGTTCCTCATATTGGTAGCTTTATTATTTTATCTCTCTTCTCTTGATTGATTTCTTTAAATTAGTTAATTTATTTTAAATGAAGTTTAGTTACTTTACAATATTGTAGTGGTTTTTGCCATACATTGACATAAATCAGCCATGGGTGTAAATGGGTTTCTGATTTTTATTAATCCTTTCAACAAAAAGACTTTTGACTTTTGTCTTGTTTTCTACTTAGGGGTTTTTAACTATGTCTTTGATTTCATTCTCTAGATTTATAGTATCATATATCAATATTTTTAGATTTATTTTGTTTTCAAATTTTCATATTTTGGTAACTAGGTGACTTAGATCATTTATTATCAAAATATTTTATTTCTTAATGGTAGAGGTTCAATTGCAATATTTTATATCATTTTATAAGGACAATAAGGGCATGTTATGAACACACTAAGACCAATAAATACAACATATAAAATGAGAAGTTCCAAGAATTATATAAAATAATGAAACATATTAAAACAAATAATAGACAAAATCAGTATCTCTATGTGTTTTAAAGAAATTGAATTTCCAGTCTTCATAAACAAGTTTACTGTACATATACTTTCATTAAAATTCTAAAAGAAATTAATAAAGAAATAGCATCTATTCTAAACAAAGCTAGACAAAAATGGAACATAAAAGATTACATCTGAATTCATTCTTTGAGTTCAGTATTTCTCTTATACCTATCCACTTTTGTAGTTTCTCTACAAAATCTGCATATTCTTTAAATTTTTCAACAGAGACAGTCTTATCATCTGTGAATAAAGATCATTTTGCTTTATTTTCTAGTCTGGGTGATTTTTTTTTTTTAAGTCTATTTCTTGTTGCTATTCAGTCACTAAGTTGTGTCTGACTCTCTGTGACTGAAAGACCCCATGGACTGAACAGGACAGGCCTCCCTGTGTTCACTATATCCCAGAGTTTGCTCAAACTTATGTTCATTGAGTCTAACTATAGAAAGGCAAAAATTGAATTTGGTAAGATTTCAATTTATAAAATCAATATAAAAAATACTTTTATACCAGTAATAAATAATCAACAATACATTATTTTAAATGCCATATATAGTGGAATCAACTATAAGAATTACTTAGGAATAAGTTTCCTCAAAAACATGTAGTAAATGTACATTAATTCAGAGAATTTTTATAAAAAGTATAGAAGATGTAAATAATAGAGAGCTCCATGTTTATATATCAAAAGACTAGATCTCACTTAAAACATCTATCTATCTTCCTTCAATTACTCTGAGAGAAACCCCTTCGAAAAAAAAAAAGAAATCAGAACAGAACTTATATACATGTGTATGAGAGAAATTCAAAGGAATATTCTAATTATTATATTGAAATAGAGGTGATATAGTCTTATTAAAAATTACCTTATTAAAAAAATATTTGAAGAACTTACACTACCTAATTTAAATGTGGATTATTATAAATCCACAGTGGTCTAGTTGTGATTTTTTTTATAAGTATAGCAAGTAGATCAATGTAAGAGGTTGTCTGAAGTATATCCAGAGGAAACTTTTAGAATATAGACTTGTGTATCATGGAGAGGAATTGGTAAACATTTTCACTGAGCCTATGTAACCTGCAAAACTGAAGTGTCATAAAAGAAAAATAAAGGATTTTTATTTAAGAAATGAAAATTAAAACTGAATAAAAGTTCCAATGTACATTTAGTGCTGATTTCTTCTGAAATTTTCGTTAGATTCTTAGCTTATGATATATTGTTTCTACCTTAAATTGTGTATGGATATCTATTCCTTTATCATTCCTTTCTATACTCTACTTCCCAACAATCAGTTCCATCAATTTTAATCCCTGAAAATGAATAAAATTGTTCTTACCCTGATATTGCAGCTTATTGATCTACCTACTCTATTTACAACAGTTCTTCTATATATATATAATCTGTATTTGAATGGTAGCTGTCTTCTCTTTGTTCTCTTTGTCCTCCTTAATCCTAGCTTTTCCAAAAGCCAATATATTTGCTTTCATAAGAATTTAAAAATGCTTTAATACTGCAGTCTGATCATCCATTTCTCATCTCGGGTGATTAATGGATATTTAAGTTTCACTCCACTTGTAAAACCTAAGCTTATAAACTATTCTAAGATCTATTGAGATTTTTACTTTTATTTCCTTTGCTATAGGAGACAGATTAAAAAAAAAGTTGCTACAATTGATGTCAAAGAACATTCTGCCTATGTTTTCATCTAGAATTTTTATAGTACCTAATCTTACATTTAGGTCTTTAATTCATTTTGGTATTACTTTTGTATATGATGTTAGAGAATGTGCTAATTATATTCTTTTCCATGTAGCTGTCCAGTTTTCCCTGAACTATTTAATTAAGTGACTGTCCTTAAAAAAAAAAGTATTTTATATTGGGACATACTTGATTAGCAATGTTTTGTTAGTTTCAGGTATGATATCTTTTCTCCATTGTATATTCTTGCCTCCTTTATCAAAGATTAATTGACCATGTGTGTGTGAGTTTATTTATGGGTTTTCTGTTGGGTTTGATTCTGTTTTTTTATGGTTTCTTTTGCTTATGAAAATGTGTAAGTTTGGTTAGATCCCACTTGCTTTTTATTTATTTATTTATTTATTTATTTTTACACTGGGAGTCTGACTTAAGAAAACATTGGCACACTTTATGTCAGAGAATGTTATGCTTATATTCTCTTCTAGAAGTTTTATGGTGACATGTCTTATATTTCAGTATTTAGCCATTTTGAGTTTATTTTTGTATATAGTGTGAAATTATGTTCTAATTTCATTGATTTTTTTGACTGCACTGAGTCTTAGTTGTGGGATCTAGATCCCTGACCAGGGATTGAACCCAGGGTCCCAGCATTTCATTGATTTACACATGACTTTCCAAGTTTCTCAATACTGATTGCTAAAGAGACTGTCTATTCTCTAATGTATATTATTGCCTCCTTATGTTAATGTATAACTTAAAATTAATAGACCATAAGTGTTTGGGTTAATTTGTGAGATCTCTCTTCTATTCAGTGTATACATTTGTGTATTTTTATATATATGTGGGTTTCCCTTGTGGCTCAGCTGTAAAGAATCTGCCTGCAATGTGGGAGACCTGGCTTAGATCCCTGGGTTGAGAAGATCCCCTGGAGATGGGAACAGCTACTCACTCCAGTATTATGGCCTGGAGAATTCCATGGACTCTATAGTTCATGGGGTCACAGAGTCAGACACGACTGAGTCACTTTCACTTACATATATGTATGTGCGCATGCATTCTTTTTCTCATAGCCTGTGGATTTCCTTTTCATTTAAAAGAGACAGTATATGACTAGCAGAAGATTTAAGTTATTAACAAATTTCAATTTTTCAGTTTTTCTTATGGCTTGGGCTATGGTGCCATGTCTAAATGTTTGATCTAATTCAAGCTCAAATGTATTTCTTTTAGACTTTTTCCAGGCTTGAGTTTAATATCTAGACCTCTGACTCATTTTGTATTAGTTTCAATGTACAGTGTGAGGCAGTGTTTGAGGTTCATTTTTGTTGTTGTTGTTGTTATATATGTACATCAAATAGAATCAGAATTTGTTGAAAAATCTGTTTTTCCTGCACTGAATGGCCTTGATATCTTTTTAAAAGATCCTACATTTACTTTTATATATGAACATTCTATTATGCTTCAGTACTACACAGTATTGTTGATGGGAGTCTTATAGTAAGTCTTGAGTAAGGGTAGAATCAGTCCTCTGTGTTTTGCTTTGCTTTTTTCCTCAGAGTGACTTTCTGTAGCAGGTTCATATAAAATTGTACATTTCCATATATTAATACATTTTAAAATATGGTTGTCAGTTTCTGAAATATCCTGTGATATATTTACTGGAATTACATTGAAATAGAAAAATTGATAAGGTGAATATACTCAGTTTCTCAATCTATCAACAGAGTATATTTCTACCTTTACTTATTATTTTTTCAACATTGTTTTCTGTTTTTCATATACAAATACTAAAAATATTTTTAAAATATATCCATCGAATTTTGTGTTTAATAGTGTTTTACATAGTGCATTGTTTGTAATTTCAGTGTTAATTGTTTTTATAGAAATTCATTTGATATTTGTGTTGACATTGTATTCTGTAAACATGCTAATTTAACAGCTTAAGTATATTTCTTTTTTTGTACAGTCCTTAATATTTTATACCTATATGTTGATATTATCTGGCATAAATATATGTGTAAAATTTTGCCTGTTTATTTTCTCATCTGTAACTCTTTTATTTTATTTTTGTTGTTGTTGTTGCAATGGCTGGTACAACTGCAACAGTACAATCCAGAGCAGAATTTGCATGGGAAAGTCTCGTCTTGTTTCCAGTCTCAGAGGAAAAGCACCACTAAATACAGCTCTAGGTTTATGCAGATGCTCTTTTATCAAGTTGAGTACGTTAATTTTCATTCCTTATTTGGTAACATTTTTATTCATAAATCTAAATAGTAATGCATGCATTTGTATGCATTTATTGAAATGGTAATTTTCTCTTTTATTCTGTTAAGTTAGTGAATATCATTGATTGTGATTGTGTTTCTAATTTTAAACAATATTGTATTCTGGGTGTAACCTACATACATCATCAGTTCAGTTCCGTTCTGTTGCCCAGTTGTATCTGACCCACTGCAACCCAATAGACCACATAGACCCTGTGGAACCCGTGCAAGTCAGGTTTCCCAGTCCATTGCCAACCACAGTTTGCTCAAACTCACGTCCATCAAGTCCGTGATGCCATGCAGACATCACATCTGCTGTTGTCCCCTTCTCCTACTGCTTTCAATCTTTCCAAGTATCAGGGTCTTTTCAAATGAGTCAGTTCTTGGCATCAGGTGGCCAAAGTATTGGAGTTTCACCTACAACATCAGTCCTTCCAATGAATATTCAGGACTGATTTCCTTTAGGATGGACTAGTTGGATCTCTTGCAGTCCAAGGGGCTCTCAAGAGTCTTCTCCAACACCACAGTTCAAAGGCATTGATTCTTCAGCACTCAGCATTCTTTATAGTGCAACACTCCCATCCATGCATGATTACTGGAAAAACAATAGCTTTGACTAGATGCACTTTTGTTGGTAAATAGTGTCTCTGCTTTTTAATATGTTGTCTATGTTAGTCATAGCTTTTCTTTAAAGGAGCAAGGGTCTTTTAATTTCATGGCTGCAGTCACCATCTGCAGTGATTTTGGAGCCCCCCAAAATAAAGTCAGCCACTGTTGCCACTGTTTCCCCATCTATTTGCCTGAAGTGATGGTACAAGTTGCCATGATCTCAGTTTTCTGAAAGTTGAGCTTTAAGCCAAAATTTTCACTCTCCTCTTTCATTTTCATTAAGAGGCTCTTTAGTTCTTCACTTTCTGCCATAACGGTGGTGTCATCTCCATATCTGAGGTTATTGGTATTTCTGCTGGCAATTTTGATTCCAGCTTGTGCTTTCTCCAGCCCAGCATTTCACATGATGTAATCTGCATATAAGTTAAATAGGCAGGGTGACAATATACAGCCTTGACATACTCCTTTTCCTATTTGGAACCAGTCTGTTGTTCCATGTCCAGTTCCACTGTTGTTTCCTGACGTGTATACAGATTTCTCAGGAGTCAGGTCAGGTGGTCTGGCATTCCATCTCTTTCAGAATTTTCCACAGTTTATTGTGATCCACACAGTCAAAGCCTTTGACATAGTCAATAAAGCAGAAATAGATGTTTTTCTGGAACTCTCCTGCTTTTTTGAAGATCCAGCGGTTGATGGCAATTTGATTTCTGGTTCCTCTGTCTTTTCTGAAACCAGCTTGAACATCTGGATGTTCATGGTTCACATATTGCTGAAGCCTGGCTTGGAGAATTTTGAGCATTGCTTTCCTAGCATGTGAGATGAGTGCAATTGTACAGTAGTTTGAGCATTCTTTGGCATTGCCTTTTTTTGGCACTGGAATGAAAACTGACCTTTTCCAGTCCTGTGGCCCTGCTGAGTTTTCCAAATTTGCTGGCATATTGAGTGCAGCGCTTTCACAGCATCATCTTTTGGGATTTGAAATAGCTCAACTGGAATTTCATCACCTGCACTAGCTTTGTTCATAGTGATGCTTCCTAAGGCCCACTTGACTTCGCATTCCAGGATGTCTGGCTCTAGGTGAGTGATCACACCCTCATGATTATCTGGGTCATAATAACTTTGTACAGTTCTTCTGTGTATTCTTGCCACCTTTTCTTAATATATTCTGCTTCTGTTATGTCCATACCATTTCTCTCGTTTATTGAACCCATCTTTGCATGAAATGTTCCCTTGGTATCTCTAATTTTCTTGAAGAGATCTCTAGTCTTTCCCATTCCATTATTTCCCTCTATTCTTTTGCACTTATCACTGGAGAAGGCTTTCTTTTCTCTCCTTGCTAGTTTTTGGAACTCTGCATTCAAATGGGTATCTTTCCTTTTCTCCTTTGCTTTTTGCTTCTTTCTTTTCACAGCTACTTGTAAGCTCTCCTCAGTCTGGCATTTTGCTTTTTTGCATTTCTTTTTCTTGGGGAATCTTCTTGCTCCCTGTCTCCTGTACATTGTCACAAACCTCTGTCCATTGTTCATCACGCATTTTGTCTATCAGATCTAGCCCCTTAAATCTATTTCTCTCTTCCACTGTATGATCATAAGGGATTTGCTTTAGGTCATACCTGAGTGGTCTAGTGGTTTTCCCTGTTTTCTTCACTTTAAGTCTAAATTTGGCAATAGGGAATTCTTGATCTGAGCCACAGTCAGTTCCTGGTCTTGTTTTTCTGACTGTAGAAGTCGTCTCCATCTTTGGCTGCAAAGAATGCAATCAATCTGATTTTGGTGTTGAACATCTGGTGATGTTCATGTGTAGAGTCTTCTCTTGTGCTGTTGGAAGAGGGTGTTTGCTTTTGCTATGACCAGTGCATGCTCTTGGCAAAACTCTATTAGCCTTTGTCTTGCTTCATTCTGTACTCTGAGACCAAATTTACTGTTTCTCCAGGTGTTTCTTGACTTCCTATTTTTGCATTCCAGTCCCCTATAATGAAAAGGACATCTTTTTTGGGTGTTAGTTCTAGAAGGTCTTGTAGGTCTTCATAGAACCTTTCAACTTCAGCTTCTTCAGCATTACTGGTCGGGGCATAGACTTAGATTGCCATGATATTGAATGGTTTGCCTTGGAAAAGAACAGAGATCATTCTGTCATTTTTGAGATTGCATTCCAAGTACTGCATTTTGGACCCTTTTGTTGACTATGATAGCTACTCCATTTCTTCTAATGGATTCCTGCCCAGGAGCAGACAAATGAAGACAATATTTTTAGCTTCAAAGCAGTAGCTTGACATGCTCCATGCATCTGCATTATAATTTTCTTCCCCCTTTTGGGATTTCTCAGTGGATTTAAGTACTGTGAAAGCTTCATTTCTCTTTCTCATTATTCACAATTGAATCCCAGCAACTATTAATGTGCTGGATACATTTCTTGAATATAAAAAATTTGCTTTTTAATGAATGAAGAATAAATAAGATGATTTGAATATATTTACACTGAATTTTCCTTCTTTCTTTTTAGACAGAGCTACTTTTAAAAACACTCTTCCTAAGAAAATGTTACCAGAAAGCAAACTTATTAACAGAATAATATAAGAAAAACCAACAGTATCTTTATGATGATGTAATCTTTCCAAGAGCAGATGGAATATCAAGGTAGAGGTTTTGTTCTTATAATGGTACCTTAATTTTCTTTTTATTTTAAATTCCTAGCTTACATGCTACGTCAGTTCAGTTATGTCCTATTTTAAGCAGGAATAAAACAAATTGTCATTTCCAAGAACAGAAACAGAATTCTCTGATTCTGAAAAAGGTTAAGTAGGAAAAATTTCCAAGTCTACATTGCTACTTTTTGTGTGTGTGTGTGTTTTAATGGATTTTTGTTTTCATCTATACATACATTTATGCATTCAGTATTTATCATGAACCATCATTGTGCTACTACAGAGTGATTGCTATCAAGTAGGTAATTAGTTTATGGAGTATGACCATTTATTGGGTAAATTGAGCTTTCTGACATTATAATAATATTTTATTTGAATCATCACTCTTTCTGATGATTTATGAACCTAAGGTGGTGACACGAACAATACACAATGATTCTGATGCTAAAAGTAAATTTTGAATTGGTGTAATATCCTACCCCTTATAGGTTAAATGGCATATTGCCTTTATTGCCTAAAAACTAAATATCCCAGGGTTACAGTCAACATATCACAATCACCATCATCTCTAGTATATTTAAAAGAGCAGAGTCATTAATAAAATTATTATAATTATTTGCATATGATGATATATAACTGATATATGTATATAAAATAGTATATATACTAATACATATAACTATAACAATTATATAAATAGTATTAATATATATGTGAATGTATATGCATGTGTATATATATGTGTGTGTGTGTGTGTGTGTGTGTGTTCTGGAGGAGGTAATGGCAACCCACTCCAGTATTCTTGCCTAGAGAACCCCATGGACAGAGGAATCTCGTGGGCTATACAGTCCATGAGGTCACAGAGATTTGGACATGACTGAGCACAGCACTGCGCACAGGTATGTATGTATATATGTATGTATATGAACAGAAAGGTAGATTTTCCAGCAAAGTCTCTGTATCAATAAATGGTAGCTGATATAATTATGCAATTTTCTGTCATCATTGCCCAGTCACATTATCACAACAGTCAAGAACATGAACTGAGATTTCAGTTAGATTCTGGTTACTTGTTCTTCAATATTTCTGTTTTAAAACATACTTCTGTCTGTTTGTTTTCTCACCTAGAAAATGGGGATAATAGCAGTGCCTACCTCTTTGTACTGCTATAAGGATTACTGCTGTCACTATTTTTTTTAGGTTTATTAATTAACTAATTTGGCTGCACTGGGTCTTCACTGCCTTGTGTCAGCTTTCTCTGATTAGAGAGAGTAGGGGCTACTCTTCACTGTGGTACTCAGGCTTCTCACTGAGGTGCCTCTCTTATTTCAGAGCGCGAGCTCCAGGTGCTTGGGCTGAAGTAGTTGCAGCCTGTGGGCTTCAGAGCACAGGCTCAGCAGAGGTGACATATGGACTTATTTGTCCATTGGCCTGGGGGATCTTTCTGAACCCATGTCCCCTGTATTGGCAATTGTATTCTTAGCCACAGGACCACCAGGGATGCTGCTCACTGTATTTTTAAATTTCTTTAATTAATTTTATTGGGATTAAAGCTTGTGAATACAATGGATGAAGCTAGTAAAACTCAGCTCCAATTTGGTAGAACTTTTCAAATATTCAAAGAATAGTCCTAGGCTAGGTTTTTGTCTCTTTTGCTGCATCCATTTCTTCTTTTCCCCTTTCAGAATCTATGATTATAAGGGTTATTTTTTTTTTCTATATCTCATAGGTATTCTTGCTGGAGGTCACCAACAATGATATTTTTGCATCAGTTGACTGAACTTTGGGCTTCACGGATATCTTATTGATCACCTGAAATCACTTTTTGGCTACACAACTTCCTAACGGCATTTTTCATCTGGTCATTTCTCAAGGTAAAGATTAAGGGATTTAACATGGGAGTTATCATACTGTAGAATACAGCAACTGATTTATCAGCAGGCAAAGTAACCGCTGGTCTCAGGTACACAAATAAGCAGGGCCCAAAGAACAGGATGACTGCTGTGATGTGGGAGACACAGGCAGAGAGGGCCTTGCATCTGGCCTCCCAGTTATGGGTCCTCAGGGTACACAGAATGACCACATAGGAGCCAATCAAGAGAAGCAAATTTAACAGACAGAGGAAGCCACTGTTGGCAAGAACAGGAAGTCCTAGAAGGTGAGTGTTAGTATAGGCCAGATTGAGCAAAAATATTAAGTCACATATAAAGTGATCTATGATGTTAGGGCCACAGAAATGTAATCTGATGATGAAGAGGAGCTGTATGGTTGAATGAATAATGCCTCCATCCATGCCACTCCCACTAGCAGCCCACACAGTCACCAATTCATGATGGTTGTATAGTGCAAGGGTTTGCAGATGGCCACATAGCGGTCATAGGCCATCACAGTGAGCATATACTTTTAATGATTGATTGTTATATGCATGGTATGGTAGCAACATGTGTGTGTATTATTATTTCATTCCTCTTGCAGATGAAAAACAATCTCAGGAAATTATGTTAGATGTAAATAATAGTAATACTAATATTGGCTAAAACTTCCTGAACACTTCCTCAGTGTTCTCAGTGCTCTAATTTTTCTTTGCAGAAATTGGTTGCAATTCTCATTGCAAATTTGTGATCTGATCACTACTGTCATTTTATACTTACTTTACATATTAAGGAATAGAAACCTAGAAAAGTTAAGGATCTCATGCAAGGTTAGACAGATATTTAATATCTGAATATTATTAGATTTTTTCTCTGTATTCTTAACCCATTGTCTAGATTGTTATGCTACAATAAACAATGTTTAACTAGTAAACCCCTTTTGAAAAGATCATAATTACCATAGTTACTTCAATATAACTTAGAAACATACCTATGAGGCAAATTCATCAACACGCAAATACACATATAATCACACACACCACACTTACACAGGATAATATATTGAACTCTTTAATGTCAATAACTATGTGGCACTCCTTTCACTGCTGTTTCACTTCCTCTTATTTTCCTCACCTTAATTTCTCCTTCTTCCATTCCCCTGCAGTGAATAGGCCTGCAGACTCTCCTGCACAACGACAATGCTGGTGCAGCAGTGAAGCACGTTGTTTTGAGAATCAGAAAGGCCATGTCATCAGGTGCTTCTCCCCTTGCAGCTTCTTGATCTGGAGTGTATTTCTGACACCTTACATCTTGTTTCCTCTACAATCAAGTGAGAAGATTGATGTTTTTCGTAACTGCTTAGAAGCAGTTATGAAAATTGGAGAAGAAACATATACGAACATATTCACCATACCCTGGGGGACACACAAAGGAACGTAACTTATTTTTGACTGTCTGTGCACCTCGTTGTAGGAATAATAGACGTTTTGAGCAACAATACAAAGATACATTTAGCCATGCAATAAGCTGAAGAACAGTCATCTCCAATTTTACTTTTAAAGAAGCCACAGAGACCCATGTTATACATCGTGGTTGATCCCAAGAAGAGTTCTTCATATTTCTGTTGGTTTAAACAGATGATGATTTATATCACTTAATATTCATGTTACTTTTTTTCTGTGTAAAGAGTATTTAAATTTTCTTTTTATTCACATGATCAATCTTAAGCATCTCATGGCAAAAGCACTGTATCTTGTATTAGAGAGTTGTATCTTCTAAATTTTTTTATCTCTATGAGCCTCAAAATTTTCCATCTGTCAACTTAGGTTAATGATATTTACCAACCATATTGTGAACAAAACCTGAAGATAAAATGCTTTATTACTCTATTTTAAAATGTTGGAACATCAAGTTTGCTTTATATGGGAAGTAACAATTAAGAACAGCAGTATAGCCATCTTTAATAAGCATTGGCACTATTGAAAGACTTACCTTCTGGCCTTAGATCATCTTAGTGATATTTCAGGGTGTTCGGAAATAATCCTGTCTTCCGATTGACCCCTTCTTGGGATAAGTAACTTTTGATATGAAAAATATGGCACACTTAAAAGAGAATGTTCAGATAATTTGTATCAAATCAGCAGTAGATAAGTAAGTCTTTTCATGAGTCTACTTTCTCCTAGCATAATCCTCTAAAACTTTCTATGGAAAACCCTGGACTTGAATTTAGAATCCATTCACTCATAACACGATGTAGAAATGATCTTCTATGCATGGTTCTGGTTCCATAGGCAGAAGGCTGAATGCGTGGTGAATACACTTTCAAATGGTTTATCTACCCTTGACGAACTTTGCTCTAGAGAGGAAAATAACAACAACAGCAAAAATTCATGAAAATGTCCATAAAATGCATGGATATTAAAGAGGTTTTCCCAAACATTCAAGGACCTTGTATTGCATGTCTTGTAAGGACACTTTCTCTCCCAGGAATTAATTACTTCTTTTGATGGAATGATTTTGTCTTAGAAACAGGCATTCTGGAGAGACATACTTGAGAAACATCCTTTCTAGAGTGGAAAATCATTTTCCCTGCACCTGCAACCAAATCATGTGAGTCCACAATCTGTATATGAATCTGGTTTTCAAAGAAAATTTAATGGCATGTGTTAGAAAGGGTGGCATATTTCTAGCATGGATACCTGTGATGTATAATTAAACTGTGGGTTCATCTCAAAGAGAAAACTTCTATTTTCTTATCAATATTAAACTTTTCTGGAAATCTAGGACTGATTGCTTGTAAGTTAGAGCAGTGAGGGCATAAAATTAGTGGAAACCATTTAAAAGTGCCTGAAATCAAAACCTTTTATTCCCTGTTCATCAGAGAGTAATGGAAGTAAACAGAAACTCTAATAGGATACAGATGATTAATATCTGGGACATGTATGATGGTCAGCATGAAACACATTAAACATCTGAAGAGATATCTAAAGCACAAGAATGGATCACTATGTATTATTTTTCTATTTAGTTATGCTAAGAGTTATGAAGCAATAAGTTACTAAAATTTTTGTTTGCATTTCTTGATGACTAATGATTTTGAGCATTTTTAGAAACTATTTTTATGGGTATGTGCTTTCATTGGGAAATTTCTTTTCAGGTTATTTGTATAATTTAAAAATATGAGTTTTGTGTATCTTTTTGTCCAGTCCCCAAATCATGTTTGACTCTTTGCAACTACTGGGCTGTAACACACCAGTTTCCCTGTCCTTCACTGTCTCCCATAGTTCAGATTCATGTCCACTGAGTCAGTATTTTTAACTTAGTTGTTAATGATTTTTATGTATTCCAGATATATGTGTTTTGTCATATTTATTATACATATACAAAGTATGAGGTATTTGTATACAAATGCTATGCAAGATTGATCTGTTATACACAAACACATTTTTCTCCTAGTCTGTGAATTTTCTTTAATTTTTTAAAGTCTTTTTTTTTTTTTTTTGGTAGTTTTATGGTTCATGCTTCTCATGTCATTTCTAATAAATATTGATCAACCTCTAGATCTCTTTGCCTTTTCCTACTGTTCATGGGGTTCTCACAGCAAAAATACTGGAGTAATTAGACTTTCCCTCCTCCAGACTACCTTATCTGTCTTCTGATAAATCTGTATGCAGGTCAAGGAGCAACAGTTAGAATTGGACATGGAAGAACAGACTGGTTTAAAATTAGCAAAGGAGTATGTCAAGTCTGTATATTGCCAGCCTGCTGGTACAACTTATATGCAAGCACATCATGAGAAATCTGAGCTGACAAATCACAGACTGGAATCAAGGTTGCTTGAAGAAAAAAAATCAACAAGCTCAGATATGCAGATGATACAACTCTAATGGCAGAAAGTGAAGAGGAGCTACAGTGACTGTTGAAGGTGAAAGAGGAGAGTGAAAAACCTGGCTTAAAACTCGCCATTCAAAAAACTATGATTATGGCATCTGGTCCCATCATTTCATGGCAAATAGATGGGTAAAAATGGAAACAGTGACAGATTTTATTTTCTTGGGTTCCAAAGTCATTGTGGTTGGTGACTATAGCCATGAAAATAAAAGACACTTGCTCCTTGGAAAGAAAGCTATGATAAATCTAGTCAATGTAAAAAGCAGAGGCATCACTTTGCCAACAAAAGTCCATATAGTCAAAGCTTTGGTTTTAAAGTACTCATGTTCAGATGTGATAGTTGGATCATAAAGTAGGCTGAAGGCCAAAGAGTCATTGCCTTCAAATTGTGGTGCTGGAGAAGACTCTTAAAAGTTCCTTGAACAGCAAGGAGATCAAACCAGTCAATCCTAAAAGAAATCAACCCTGAATACTCATTGGAAGGACTGATGGGGAAGTTCTAATACTTTGGCCACCTGATGCGAGAATACAACTCATTGGAAAAAACCCTGATCTTGGGAAAGATTGAAGGCAAAAAGAGAAGGGGACAGCAGAGAATGAGATAGCCAGGTAGCATCACTGACTCAACAAAGGTAAAACTAAGCAAACCTCTGGAGTTTGTCCCACTAAGGACATGGGAGCCTAGCACGCTGCAGGCCATGGAGTCGCAAAGAGTCCAACAAGTCTTACCAACTGAACAACAACCTCACGATAAAAATACTTCTTCTAAAAAAAAGTACTTCTTCTAGAATTTTTATGGTTTTAGATTTTACATCTAGTTCACTGACTTATTTTGCATTAATATTAGTGTATAGAGTGAAGTATTGTTGAAGTTCACTTTTTTGCAAGTGGGTATCATATTGATCCAGCATTTGTTGAAAGATCCATTATTTCCACACTGAATTTCTTTGATATCTTTGTTGGGAAATTCATACATTTAGATTTTATGAACATTCTAATATATTTAAATAGCACAAAACTTGTTTTGTGGTAATTTTATACTATGTCTTGAATTTAGGTAGAATAAACCTTTTTTTGAGAATGATTTTCTACCATGAGCTTTCAGACCAAACCAAATCTCTAAAAAATCAACAAGACTAGGAAATGGATCACTTAACTCAGAAATCTGATTTTCTGTGTAGGTTAGTAAATGCTTTGTATTGTAGGATTCATCTGGTATAAAATACAGCATTGCGTCTGAATTATTTCACAAGTTCCCCCTGGATATGGCCATATGATTTCTGTAATTTAGTTTTCTTATCGTGTTCCTGTTGGTTTGCTCACTCAGTCAAGTCAGAGTCTTTGTGACCCTGTGGACTGTAGCCCATCAGACCCCTCTGTCCATGGGATTTCCCAGGCAGGAGTACTGCAGTTTGTTGCCATTTCTTTCTCACAGAGATTCTAGAATTCAGTGAGTTTGTGGCTTGATTACTGTCATTCTAGGCCTTATATGTGAATTCTGAAAAAGTTCCATATAGGCAATTACATCTTTCCATTCTCATGAAGGCATAAAAATAGCTGTTAAATACCAGTGAAATGCTGACCTCTTTGTCCATCAGGCTCATATAATGGCAAGATTCCTGGAGTCATAACTAAGTTAGTGCACAAATGGCCTTGAGCACAAGAGAATCCTAATGTACTTCTTCCTATCCATCCAAGTAGAAGCCAGGGCCATACATTGGTATAACTAATCATGACCTGAGATACAGGTATAATAGAAACAACATGACATGATCTGTTTTACTGGGACTCTCACAAAATCGAAAGATACAGAAAATCATATTTGTTGTGTTTTTGGTCATCTACATTGTCTCTATGTTAGGAAATGTGCTCACTATGGTCACCGTCACCACCAGCTCTTTATTGGTTAACCTATGCACTAGTTCCTGGCCCATCTCTCTTGTGTTGATGTCTGCAACTCTTATATTCCCAAATTGATCATATATTCACTCTAAGAAAACAAAATCAGCCCCTTCAATGAACGCATGACGTAGATCTTTGGGGAACATGCACTTGCAGGTGCTTATGTGGTCCTGCTCACCGCGATGGCCTGTGACCTCTATGTGGCCACCTGCAAGCCCTTGCACTATACGACCATCATAAATCGGCGACTGTGTGGACTGCTAGTGGAAGCAACATGGATGGAAGGCTTTATTCATTCAACCGTAGAGCTCCTCTTTATCATGAGATTACCCTTCTGTGGCCCTAATGTCATAAATCAAAAACAGTCTAGTACTACTCTTAAATATTTGATGCTTTATTAAAACCAAATTGGGGCCTAGTTTTACAAGCTTGATTACTGTATATGTAGTCATAAGATTTCATCCCAGTAAAATGCATTAAAGAAATTTTTTTTCACTTATTTTTATTAGTTGGAGACTAATTACTTTACAATATTGTAGTGGTTTTTGCCATACATTGACATGAATCAGCCATGAATTTACATGCATTCCCCATCCTGATCCCCCCTCCCACCTCCCACTCTACCCGATCCCTTTGGGTCTTCCCAGTGCACCAGGCCCGAGCACTGGTCTCATGCACCCAACCTGGGCTGGTGATCTGTTTCACCATAGATAGTATACATGTTTTGATGCTGTTCTCTCAAAACATCCCACCCTTGCCTTCTCCCACAGAGTCCAAAAGTCTGTTCTTTAAAAATATAGTGATGAAACTTCCCTGGTAGTCCAGTGGTTAAGAATGTGACTGCTAATGCAGGGGACAATATCTGACCCCTGTCCAACAGGATTCCACATGCTGCAGAGCAACTAAGGCTGCTTGTCACACTATGGAGCCTACACACCACACCTACTGAAGCCTAAGTGCCTAGAGCCTGTGCTCCTCAACAAGAGAAACCATCACAGGGAGAAGCCCACACACTACCACAAAGAGTAGTCCCAGGCTACCACAACCAGAGAAAGTCCACACACAGCAATAAAGTTGCAAAGTAGCAAAGATTAACTAATCAAAAATAAATGCAAAAAAGATAAGCAAAAAAAAAAAAAAAAAAAAAACCCACAAAAACCAGTGATATTCAGCAGTAATCCTTACAGCAATATAGGCAAGCACTTATATTATCTTTATTTTACAGATGGGTAAACAAATGAATTTAAGGGACTAGATCTGATAGACAGAGAGTCTGATGAACTATGGACAGAGGTTTGTGACATTGTCAGGAGATAGGGATCAAGACCATCTCCATGCAAAAGAAATGCCAAAAGGCAAAACGGTTGTCTGAGAAGGCTTTACAAATAGCTGTGAAAAGAAGAGAAGCAAAAAGCAAAGGAGAAAAGGAAAGATATTGCCATTTGAATGCAGAGTTCCAAAGAATAGCCAGGAGAGATAAGAAAGCCTTCTTCAGTGATCAATGTAAAGAAATAGAGGAAAGCAACAGAATGGGAAAGACTAGAGATCTCTTCAAGAAAATCAGAGATACCAAGGGAGTATTTCACGCAAAGATGGGTTTGATAAACTTATGGACTTAACAGAACTTAACAGTATGGACTTAACAGAAGCAGAAGATATTAAGAAGAGGAGGCAGGAATACACAGAAGAACTGTACAAAAAAATCTTCATGACCCAGATAATCACAATGGTGTGATCACTCACCTAGAGCCAGATATCCTGGTATGTGAAGTCAGGTGGGCCTTAGAAAGCATCACTATGAACAAAGCTAGTGGATGTGATGGAATTCCAGTTGATCTTTTTCAAATCATGAAAGATGATGCTGTGAAAGTGCTGCACTCAATATGCCAGCAAATTTGGAAAACTCAGCAGTGACCATGGGACTGGAAAAGGTCAGTTTTCATTCCAAACCCTAAGAAAGGTAATCCTAAAGAATGCTCAAGCTACAGCACAATTGCACTCATCTCACATGCTAGTAAAGTAATGCTCAAAATTCTCCAACCCAGGCTTCAGCAATTCGTGAACCATGAACTTCCAGATGTTCAAGTTGGTTTTAGAAAAGGCAGAGGAACCAGAGATCAAATTGCCAAAATCAACTGGATCATAGAAACAGCAAGAGAGTTCCAGAAAAAAACATCTATTTCTGCTTTATTGACTATGCCAAAGCCTTTGACTGTGTGGATCACAATAAACTGGAAAATTCTGAAAGAGATGGGAATAACAGACCCTCTGACCTACCTCTCGAGAAACCTGTATGCAGGTCAGGAAGCAACAGTTAGAACTGGACATGGAACAACAGACTGGTTCCAAATAGGAAAAGGAGTATGTCAAGGCTGTATATTGTCACCCTGCTTATTTAACTAATATGCAGACTACATCATGAGAAACGCTGGGTGGAAGAAGCACAACCTGGAATCTAGATTGCCAGGAGAAATATAAATAACCTCAGATATGCAGATGACACCACCCTTATGGCAGAAAGTGAAGAGGAACTAAAAAGCCTCTTGATGAAAGTGAAAGAGGAGAGTGAAAAAGTTGGCTTAAAGCTCAGCATTCAGAAAACTAAGATCATGGCATCTGGTCCCATCACTTCATGGGAAATAGATGGGGAGACAGTGAAAACAGTGTCAAACTTAATTTTGGGGGGCTCCAAAATCACTGCAGATGGTGATTGCAGCCATGAAATTAACAGATGCTTACTCCTTGGAAGGAAAGTTATGACCAAACTAGATAGCATATTCAAAAGCAGAGACATTACTTTGCCAAGAAAGGTCCATCTGGTCAAGGCTATGGTTTTTCCACTGGTCATGTAAGGCTGTGAGAGTTGGACTGTGAGGAAAGTTGAGTGCCGAAAAATTGATGCTTTTGAACTGTGGTGTTGGAGAAGACTCTTGAGAGTCTCTTGGACTGCAAGGAGATTCAACCAGTCCATCCTAAAGGAGATCAGTCCTGGGTGTTCATTGGAAGGACTGATGCTGAAATTGAAACTCCAGTACTTTGGCCACCTGATGTGAAGAGCTGACTCATTGGAAAAGACCCTGATGCTTAGGGGCAGGAAGAGAAGGGGACGACAGAGGATGAGATGGCTGGATGGCATCACCGACTCAATGGGCCTGAGTTTGAGTAAACTCCGGGAGTTGGTGATGACAGGGAGGCCTGGCGTGCTGCGATTCATGGGATCGCAAAGATTCGGATGCGACTGAGCGACTGAACTTAACTGAACTGAAAGAAACGAAAGGAGTGCATTCCAAAACAGAAATATTGAAGAACGTGTAACCGGAATCTAACTGACAGATCATGCACTTAAATGCTGTGAGAGATGGCCAAGGCAATGATGATAGAAAGGCAGCATAATTATACTAATCAATATTTATTGATATAGGGATTTGATGGACTATCTATCCATTTCCCTGTCCGTATACATATATACACACATATATATGTTGTACATGTATATATATTTTTACATGTGCACATATATAAATAATATTCATACATTTAATTAGTTATATAATGTACATATATGTTCATTACCTATAATTCTAACAATTATATGAAAAATATAATATATATACCCCAAATATATATATATGTATATATATATATATATATATATACTTGCAATTATTTTCTCTCATTCTAAGGGTTGTCTTTTCATTTTGTTTATGGGTTCCTTTGTAGTGCAAAACCTTTAAAATTTAATGAGGTTTCATTCATTTATTTTTGTTTGTATTTTCATTACTCTAGGAGGTGGATCCAAAAAGAACTTGCTGTGATTTATGTCAAAGAGTTTTCTGGTTACGTTTTCCTCTAAGAGTTTTATAGTGTCTGGCCTTACATTCAAGTTTTTAATCCGTTTTGAGTTTATTTTTGTGTATGGTGTTAGGAAGTGTTCTAATTTCTTTGCTTTATGTACAACTGTCCAGTTTTCCCAGCACCACTTATTGAAGAGACTGTTTTTTTCTCTATTATATATTCTAGCTTACTTTGTCATAAGTTAGGGGACCACGGGTGCATGGGTTTGTCTCTGTGCTTTCTATTCTTCTTTCATTGATCTCTATTTAAATGTTGGAGAGGATGTGAAGAAAATGGATCCCTCCAACACTGTTGACAGAAAGGTATATTTATGCAGCAGCTATGGAGAAGAGTATGAAGTTTCCTTCAGTTCAGTTCAGTCGCTCAGTCATGTCCGACTGTTTGTGACCCCATGAACCGCAGCACACCAGGCCTCCCTGTCCGTCACAAACCCCCAGATTCCACCCAAACCCATGTCAGTGATGCCATCCAACCATCTCATCCTCTGTCTCCCCTTCTCCTCCTGCCGTCAATCTTACCCAGAAACAGGGTCTTTTCAAATGAGTCAGCTCTTCACATCAGGTGGCCACAGTATGGGAATTTCAGCTTCAACATCAGTCCATCCAAGGAATATCCAGGACAGATTTCCCTTTAGGATGGACTGGTTGGATCTCCTTGCTGTCCAAGGGACTCTCAAGGGTCTTCTCCAAAACCACAGTTTGAAAGCATCAATTCTTCAGTGCTCAGCTTTCTTTATAGCTCAATTCTCACACGCATACATGACTACTGGAAAAACCATTGTCTTGACTAGATGGACCATTGTTGACAAAGTAATGTCTCTGCTTTTTAATACGCTGTCTAGGTTGGTCATAACTTTCCTTCCAAGGAGTAAGCGTCTTTTAATGTTATGGCTGCAATCACCATCTGCAGTGATTTTGAAGCCCCCAAAATAAAGTCACCCACTGTTTCCACTGTGTCCCCATCTATTTGCCATGAAGTGATGGGACCGATTGCCATGATCTTAGTTTTCGGAATGTTGAGGTTTAAGTCAACTTTTTCACTCTTCTCTTTCACTTTCATCAAGAGGCTCTTTAGTTTTTCACTTTCTGTCATAAGGGTGGTGTCATCTGCATATCTGAGGTTATTGATATTTCTCCCGGCAATCTTGATTCCAGCTTGTGCTTCCTCCAGCTCAGCGTTTCTCATGATGTAAGCTAAAAACTACCACACGATCCATCAATCCCACACTTGTGCATACCTCTAGGAAAAAACAATTTGAAAACATACATGCACCACAATGCTCATTACAGCACTATTTATAATAGTCAGGACGTGGAAGCAATCTAAATGCCCATCGATAGAGAAATGGATAAAAAAGTTGTGGTACGACTTTTACATACAACGTTTGTACGGTTTATATCCAGGTACACAAAGAATGCCGCTCAACCACGCTGCGCTGTGCTCAGTCACTCAGTCCCGTCCGACTCTGTGTGACCCCGTGGACTGCAGCCCGCCAGGCTCCTCTGTCCAGGGGATTCTCCAGGCAAGAGTACTGGAGTGGGTTGTCATGCCTTCCTCCAGCGGATCTTCCCAACCCAGGGATCGAATCCAGGTCTCCCGCATTGCAGACAGATTCTTTACTGTCTGAGCCGCCAGGAAAGCCCTACTCAGTCACAAAAAGAACAAAATAATGCTATTTGAGTCAACATGGATGGACTTAGAGATTGTCATGCTGAGTAAAGTAAGTCAAACAAAGACAAATATCATATGATATCACTTATATGTGGGATTTTTAAAAAGAGGGTATAAATGAACTTATTTATAAACCAGAAGTAGAGTCATGGATGTAGAAAATAAATTTATGTTTACAAGGGAATAAGGAGGGGCAGGGATAATTTGGGAGCTTGGGATTGACATGTTCACACTACCATATATAAACTAGATAGCTATAAAGGACCTGTTGTATACACAGGGAACTACTCAATACTCTCTTATGGCCTATATAGGAAAATAATCTAAACATAAAGAGTGGATATATGTATATGCATAACAGATTCACTTTTCCATATACCTGAAACCAACAGAACATTGTAAATTGACAATGTACCAATATATTTTAAAATGTCAAAACAACACACACATACACAAAGCCAATGCTTGATGGATATCTTCAGTTTGATTTTCCTTCCATTTTAACTGTAACTTATATTCTCTAAATAAAATAAAATATTGCTGGCAAACATATGTGGTGGCCATTAATTAAAAATAGAAATTTTAGTAAGTATATTTAGTATTCATTTATGTAACAATAGCACATACTGTATTTCATTATGAATGCAATCTTGAATGCTTATGACAAGCCAATAACATAGAGATTATTTTAATTTCCATTTTATAGACAAACATTGAGGCCTAGAAGTCTATCTATCTTTTCTGAAGTTACAGGTCTATGAGGTGATAGAACAAGGATTTGGATTCATAAAGGCTGAACCCAAAGCTAATGCTCTTAATCATTATATTCTACTCCCCATTTCAAAGCTAGAATAAAACCAGTTCATGACCACTTCATCAGTTCCTAATGTTTCCTGTGTTTTAGTTCACATTGCAGATGTTTAAATAAAGTGGATTAGAGGCATTTACTTTAGAGATAAGGAAGACATCTGAAACTGTTTTGCAAGCTTCCTTCTTATATTTCTTATATTTCTCAGCAGAACAATCTTGAGGATGGGTTTACTCTGGGAACTTCAGAGAATTGCTATTTGTTCTGAATTTGCTATTTGTGCTTTTGAAAGACATATTCCACTTTATAATATATTTGAGACATAACTGAGATAGCAAAAAAGGGACTGGAAATATCAGGAATTCTACTTCTTCCTGAGAGAAATGAAAGTATACTTAGAATTGAGAGTTTTTCCTTTAGATAAATCACTTTTGAGGGCAAATGACTATTCACAATTATACACTCTATTTATATTAATAACATCTTACAAAAATCATTTAAAATCACACCATTTCCCCTATTTAATTTGGCTGCAAATACTTCTGAAGCACATAAAAACTTCTAAGTTTTCTTTCCCTGTATAACATTGTGTTCTATTATCTAAACTTTATGCTTTCATATGCATGTGAGCATATTTTCTTCTCTTTTATATCTCTTACATTTGTTCATCCATTCAGTGATCTGAAGTGCAAATAACCACAAATCCTTGTATAGCAAGTGTTTGTGTCTGTGACTGTTTATGTATTGGCATAAGGGATATTTAGACTAGATGAGCTTGTAACAAAATTATGACACTTCTATTCTCTTTTATACATATGGGCCTCCTAATGCATCACATTAAACTTTTGAGTTGCCAGTTTAGACACTGAACTTTGCAATGTCCAAAGAAGTACAAATACATGAGAATTTTTTTTTTTTTTAATGTTGTTTTTGCTCTGTTGGTGAGGTACAGGGAAGCCTTGTGTCCTGCAGTCCATGGGGTTGCAAAGAGTCGAACACAACTGAACAACTTAACTGAACTGAACTGATTGAAAAATAAACTCTGACAGGGGATCATGATTAGAATTGGCAAGTTTGGTCCATGTAAGAATGAGAAGCTTTGGTATTCATTTTGTCTGTGAATTAAAAAAATAAAGTAAAGCAAAACATACTTTGATTTTATTTATGCTATTCCCACAAGAGTCAAGCATTGTCATATATGTTAATTTGTACCTATTCACTAAAATCATGACTCAATTAACAATCAATCCAGGCCCACAATTCATCTTTTGCTTTCTGAGGTAATTCTGACATGCCATAACTTTCTTATGGCATTTTTCACTTCTGCATTCCTCAATGTGTAGATGAGTAGATTGAGGAAGGGTGTTCCAATCACGTAAAATACTTCCAACATTTTGTCCATGGGGAATGTGGTTGGGGGCTGAGTATAAATAAATATACATGAACCAAATGATAAGACAGCTACAATAACATGGGAAGTACAGGTGGAGAGGGGCTTTTTCCTCCCTTTTGCACTGTGGTTCCACAGCGAATGCAAGATAACAATGTAAGAGATTATCAGAATAATAAAATTGCTTGCACAAAGTGCCCACTATTAATCACCATCAGTAAGTTCATCATATAAATATCCATGCAGGCAAGTTTCAACAGTGGCTGCATATCACAGCAATAGTGATCAATCAAATTGGATCCGCAGAAGGGCAATCTCAAGGTCAGAATAACCTGAGCCACAGAATGTGTAAAAGACCCTATCCATACAAGAACAATCAGGATGATGCAGACTTGCCGACTCATAATGGTTGCATAATTCAAGGGCTTACAGATAGCCACATACTGATCCATGACCATGAGGACCACGACAAAGATCTCCATGTATCCATATAAATACAGTGCAAAGACTTGAGTCAGGCACTCATTGTAAAATATGCTTTTCTTTGCAAACAGGGCACCCACAATTAATCTCGGGGCTACTGAAGTTGAAAAACAGGTATCAACCAAAGACAAATAAAATAGGAAGAAGTACATGGCGCTTCCAAGTGTCCGGCTGAATTTTATGGTCATAATAATAAGCAAATTACACATCAATGTTCCTACATAGAAAATGAAGATTGCAAATACCATTTTCTGTCTCTTAGGATCTTGAGTCAATCCTAACAGTATGAACTCCATTACACTGTTATTTTGCTGCATTGTTTCATGTGGTGAGGGCAAAACTCAGATGAGAAAGTATCTGCAAAGGAGAAAAAAAGAAAGAAAATGGCATGAATGCTATATGTGCGATAAGTCACTTTAGTCATGTCCCACTCTTTGTGATCCCAGGGTCTGTAGTTGCCAGGGCCCTCTGTCCACGGAATTCTCCAGCCAAGAATACTAGAATGGATTGCTATTTCCTTCTCCAGGGGATATTCCTGACCCAGGGACCAAACCAGTGTCTGTCTCCTGCTTTGGCAGGTGGGTTTTTTTTTTTTTCCCACTAGCATGATAGAGCCCTAATAGGTACACATGATCATGGACTGCCACCTTCCAATGCATAATCATTTACTGCAATGCAATGCTTTATCTGAATTAAATGGAATTCATAATACTCATTCAACCTGTTTCTTAAATGCATCTGAAAATAATAATATAAGATATTGAAAATAATAAGTAAATAATTCTTCAGATGCCATGAATATTAATTTGAGTTATTTCACAAGAGTGAATAACTTTTTCAGCTGAAGGTTATCTTCAATTTCTATCAAGGACATATTGATATTAATGTTCCCTATTGCAGAAGTAGAGAAACAGTTTACCTAATTTACTCAATATGCTGTCACATCTTCAACAAAATGTCCAGTGATAAAATACTCTTCTAGTACACATTGCTTTGAGTAGTGATTGTCTAAACATTTCAGAATGTCTTTCATAATAAAACCTGAAGATTCTTGAGAATCTCTTGGACAGGAAAGAGACCAAACCCAGTCATTCCTAAAGGAAATCAGTCCTGAATATTCATTGGAAGGACTGATGATGAAGTTGAAGCACCAATACTCTGGCCACCTGATGAGAAGAACTGACTCATTGAAAAGACCCTGATGATGGGAAAGATTGAAAGCAGGAAGAGAAGAGGATAACAGAGAATGAGATGCTTGGATGGCATCATGGACTCAAAGAACACGAGTTTTAGTAAACTCTGGGAGATAGAGAAGGACAGGGAAGCCTGGTGTGCCACAGTACCTGCTGTCGTAAAGAGGTGAATATAGCTCAGTGCCTGAACTACAGCAAAGCACACACACAAATACATGCACACACACACACTGCATTCACACACACACGTGACAGACTGAGTGGAGAGAAATAGAAAGCCTACAATTTCAGCAGTGAGCTCACAGCCAGTTGATCCAGCCTATCATTACATTTATTTGAATCTGTTGCCATGACTAACTTTGATGTTTACTTTACTTCTTAAACCTGTCTAGTTGTTTACAATTTTAATATTTTTCAATTTTAATATGGTTTCTTTAGTATTTTAAAGTCTTCATTGAACTTATCACAATATTGCTTCTGTTTTTTGTTTTGTTTTTCCTGGCTGCAAGGCTTTTGCAATCTTAGCTCCTGACCAGGAATTGAACCCATATCCCCTATTTCGGAAGGCAAAATCTCAACCACTGGACCACTAGGAAAGTCCCCAGATGTTGACAATCTTAAATTCAGCTCTTATTTATTTATTTATGTATTTTGATTTTAGTTTTTAAATTATACTATGTTGTTCAAAGTTAAATTTGAACTCAGAGATTCACCGTCTCTTAAATGAAGGAAAAATGTCAAAAATGAACATATGCCATATTCAGAACTTTTTAAAAATATTTCAGGCTTATGGTTAAGTACTAGGAATTTATAAAGTGAACCCAGAAAGCTACAAACAATACCTGTAACTTTTCAGTAGAATTCTTGTAATATATATTTTTAATGGCCTATATTGTTACCTCAAGTAAAGGAAGACAAAATTAAAGAGAGCATTTTTTCATATCTGGCTATATGTGAATCACTGAAAAATTTGTCTTATGTGTTTTTATAGTCTCCAAACAAGCAGTCAGTAACAAATTATATATGTCCAACTGGTAAAGTATATTTACAACTTACATGCCAGACGAAAGCATAATTTTAAGTGTAAATAGATTTCATTTATTAATCTTAGAAAAGCACAGTAAAATAATGGGCAAAAGAATCCATTTTAACAAAGGCTCTTCTTGTGAAATACAACTAAATATAGATGAATATGCTTAATTTCATTCATAGTTAAATACATTCAAATTAAATAACATTTTAACCCATTTTTGAATAAAGCAATCTTTGTGATGCAGTCTGTTGATGTATAGTGCTGACAAGTTGTGGGTTATAGTCAATCTACACATTTTTGGTAGAAGGCTAAGAGGGCTCAGTCTCTTGGGAGATAATTTTCTTTTTATAATTAATTTATTTATTATTTTACTTTACAATATTGTATTGGTTTTTGCCATACATTGACTTGAATCCTCCATGGGTGTACATGTGTTCCCCATCCTGAAGAACTCTCCTACCTCTCTCCCCATTCCATCCCTCTGGGTCATCCCAGTGCACCAGCCCTGAGCACCCTGTCTCATGCATTGAACCTGGACTGGTGATTCGTTTCACATGTGATAATTTACATGTTTCAATGCCATTCTCCCATATCATCCTGCCCTCGCCCTCTCCCACAGAGTCCAAAAGTCTGTTCAATACATCTGTGTCTCTTTTGTTGGCTCGCATACAGGGTTATCATTACCATCTTTCTAAATTCCATATATATGCATTAGTATACTGTATTGGTGTTTTTCATTCTGGCTTACTTCACTCTGTATAATAGGCTCCAGTTTCATCCATCTCATTAGAACTGATTCAAATGCATTCTTTTTAACGGCTGAGTAATATTCCATGGTGTATATGTACCACAGCTTCCTTATCCATTCATCTGCTGATGGGCATCTAGGTTGCTTCCATGTCCTGGCTATTACAAACAGTGCTGTGATGAACATTGGGGTGCACGTGTCTCTTTCAGATCTGGTTTCCTCAGTGTGTATGCCCAGGAGTGGGACTGCTGGGTCATATGGCAGTTCTATTTCCAGTTTTTTAAGGAATCTCCACACTGTTCTCCATAGTGGCTGTACTAGTTAGGAGATAATTTTCAACATCTATAATATTACAAGTGCACTCAGCATATGGGTCTAGTGATTCCATTGCCTACAGATACTTTTACTCACAGGATCAAAGACCATCATTACAACCTTTTCTCTGAGAGCAAAAGATGAGAATGGTCTTAAAATATATGTGAAGGGAACTGATTAAATAAGAGGTGGCAGTTTTATTTATACCAATTGTTGGTTAACCCATTATTAGGAGCATAACAGGGACTTCCCTGGTGGTCCAGTGGTTAAGACTTTGACTTCTAATGCAAGGAGTGGGGTTTTATCCTGGTCAGGTAGCTAAGAACCTGTATGTCTCATGACCAAAACATAAAAAAAGAAGAAATATTGTAACAAATTCAATAAACATTTAAAAAATGGTCCACATCAAAAAATACATTTTAAAGTAAACAAAATAAGACGACAGCACTGTATGCTAGGAAGTTAAGTGTTAAATAAAGACAGGAATTTTTGTTCATAAACAACTGAATTTGAGTGCCTAGAAAAGAGTAGGGTCTTAACCAGTATCTGTTAAGTGAACAGAAGCTTTAAGAAAATAACCTATACATACAATCTAGTAGTGTTTCACACTATACTATATTCAGATGCCATTGAGGTTTTTAAGATCTTACCATGTTTGTAGGAATTTATGCAGAAGTTAGGATGTTCACTTGTTTTTTCATCCCAAGGTAATTTGGACACTCTTGACTCAAATGAAAAATCATTTTAAATGATCTTAAAAACCTGTTCATCTGGAACAGGAATTCTTTGATCTTACAAGGAGACTTAGGTCCTTGTCAGCATGCCAAAAGACAGACTAAGTGGATTCCAGATTCATCCCACACTTTCTGAAAGCCACTCTCACACAAGACTTTGACCAGGGAAGTACTTCTCTTTTGCCTCCTTGGAGGAGTACATAAATATGAATGATACAAAATATAGAATTCTGCAGAAGGTGATTCCCTAAAGTGTCCCTTCCCTTCCAATTAAGAGAAATGAACCACATGTGATAAACAACTTAATTTTCAATTTGTCTTATTACCTATGGAAAAAATATGGCTTATACCTTCAATTCAAGATGTTTACATGGGCCCTAAGTGTCATCTCTGAACTAGAATGAAAACAAAGATGGTCATCCAGAACACAGGTCTTGTTTACTGATAACATTCTTCAAGTAATGAATCAAGACTTCTTAAAAAAAACTGGCAGATTCTAGGTCTGCAGCAAGGAATGTAAACATGAACCAGAGCATCTTGCAGCAACAGAAAGTAAGGAAATGCTAAAGCACACACATCTGCACAGCGATGAGAATAAGCCAAAGGAACTCAGAAGTCAAAGAAAAGATGTCCCCCGTGCCCAAACTGGAAAAGCATTTCAGCAACAAAGCAAATAACAGACAATTGAAATATAATCCAAAATATAAAATAAATACCCATGAGTTGTAATGATATAAATAACTGTACCAATTACTAGATAGAGGAGAATACACAAAATTCCAAATAACTTATGCAGACACTTTGTACTCAGTTGCTCCAAGTTTTCAGTGTCAGCTGAGCACACATCTAAGTGACTTCATTCCAAAGACAACACTATGGAATTAGGGAAAGGAGTAAATTTACAGTGAATAAATGTGACAAATACTACCTGAGTCAGATGATCAAATTTAACACCAACAGTGGCAGGTCACATTGGGAGTATGTACCCACTGATATGATATGATGAAAGTGGAACTTTATGTCTCTGGTCTTTCTTCCAATAACCATAACCCTGCTCTAATGGCCCCATGCAAAATTTTATACAAAGTATCTGCCTAGTCCTTAAAACTACCAAGGTCAAAGTCATCCAAAACAAGACAAGTCAGAGAAACTCATTTTTTGGAGCTGGAGAAAACTTAACAACTGAATGTGAGATGGTTTCCTGGATCAGATTCTGGAGGAGAAATACAGCATCAATAAAAACTAATAAATCTAATTAATTTACAGATTTTAGTTAAAAATAATGTAATATCAGTGGTTAATTAGTTGTGACAAACGTGCCATACTAACATAAGATGAATACAGGTGAAACTGAATATCAGTCAGTCAGTTCAGTTGCTCAGTCATGTCCGACTCTTTGCGATCCCATGAATCACAGCACACCAGGCCTCCCTGTCCATCACAAACTCACGGAGTTTACTCAAACTCATGCCCGTCGAGTCAGTGATGCCATCCAACCATCTCATCCTCTGTCGTCCCCTTCTCCTTCTGCCCCCAATCCCTCCCAGCATCAATATAGGGTATATGAAAGCTGTGTTATTTTTTTTTACAACCTGCCTATAAATATAAACAACTTGTAAAAATACAAAGTTTATGAAAAATGAATGGCATATTTTAACTCATCCTCATATTTTCTGTTGTAGCATGTGTTAGAGACCCATTATTTTTAAGTGTTGAATCATATTGTTTTAACTGTCTACCACATTTTGTTTATCTGCTCATGTGTTGACGGGTACTTAGGTTCTTTAACAATTTTGGCTGCTCTGAGTAGTGCTACTACCCTACGGATATCTGAATTCCTGATTTCAATTCTTTTGGGAATATGTCCAGAACTGGAGAAGCTGGATCATTGGGTAATATTATTTTTCACTTATTCAGGAATGTAACACTGTCTTTCACAACGGATGCAGTTTCCTCAACCAACGCAGGGCTAGTCCTTCAGATAGCAGATGAGAGGTCAGGTCCTCTGACTGTGGGGAGATCTCTTCTATTGGCAAAGAAGACTTGGTTTTCTTTTGTTCCCTCTTCCTGGGTTACTCAAACCTCCAGTGATCTATGATAGGATCTGGATTTCATCATGACTCTTCTTTCTCAAATCTTCATTTTATATATGAGATTATTTTGCTTATATCTCTGAAATATTTCTGGAACCCTTCTCTATTTCTCCATTTTACTTTGGTTTTCTTAGGTGCAAATGTGGAGAGGGAAATTTATAAAAGCAATTTCTAAGGAGAAATGTTGAGGGAAGCTGTCTCTAGTACAAGGGGAAAGGAATAGAGTCTCAGTTAGTGTTTGGATTTATCCAGGAACCCTGGGACTTCTGCAGTATTTATTGTACTATGATACTGGTTCCACCTTAAGGCAAGAGGACCAGCCTTTCACCCCCAATCCAGTCATTTATTGGCCAGTGCTGGACCCTGGGATGGTGAGAGTAATCCCCAGTGAAGCAGTTCCAATTTCTCTGGTGCAATTGTACAGAAAGAATGGGATTGTGAGTTCTTAGCTGCTCAGCCATACGGCAGCTACTCCTGGGTACACTGGCCCAGTGAAAGAGGTCTGACCAGGAGCAACATGGCCACCACATTCCATGTCATCATTGGTACCGCCGCAGCTCAAGCCTCTATCATTTCATACCCAGATAAATATAGTAACCTTCTAACTGCTCTACTGCGACCTGTCTTGCTCCCTTCAATTTGTTTTCTGTACTGTATCTGGAGTCATCACCTAAATCTCAACTTTAACTGCATCATTTGCTATCTTAAAAGACCATTCAGTCTTTTCCATATAGTACATAGCATCAAGCCTTGACACAATTATGAGACCCTTCTTTAACTTCCCTATGTCTATCTCTTGCTATTTTCACTTTATAAGCTAAATGCCCAGCATGTTTCCTGGTATATAGCAGGAATACAGTAAAAAAATTAAATGAATAGCTGATTTCACAACTCTATCAAAATTATTAGAATTCCTGCATTCTTATATTCACCTTTTAGCCTTTGTTATATTTTCCATCTCCAAGAACACCCTTACTTCAGTTGGTGCCTATTTACTCTGGAAACATTTTCTCATACTTTGAGTTTCATTTTTGACATCTTTTTCACTCTGCAAACTTTCTGATTCCAAAGTCTTTGTTGTATATCCATCAAGCATGCTTTCATAGCATCCCGTGTTTCCACTGTCTTGTTTTTTATAAAACTGCATTGTAACCACCTATACTTTTGGGGGTCTCTCAGTGGTCCTAAACTTTGTGAAGGCATCTCTTTAATTTCTCTTTATCACTGCTGCTGCTGCTGCTAAGTTGCTTCAGTCATGTCCGACTCTGTGCGACCCCATAGACAGCAGCCCACCAGGCTTCCCCATCCCTGGGATTCTCCAGACAAGAATCCTGGAGTGGGTTGCCATCTCCTTCTCCAATGCATGAAAGGGAAAAGTGAAAGTGAAGTTGCTCAGTCGTGTCCGACTCTTCGTGACCCCATGGACTGCAACCTACCAGGCTCCTCCGTCCATGGTATTTGCCAGGCAAGAACACTGGAGTGGGGTGCCAGTTCCTTCTCCATTTTATCACTGAAACCCAAGCAGATATTAATGTGCTTTATTCATTCCTTGGACCCTAGAATATTTATTGTTTAATGAATGAAGGATGAAAGTGATAAATGGAATACATTTATACTGAGGTAACTTCGCATGTAACTGAAGCCACTTATTAAAAACAAACAAACAAACAAAAAACCCACAACTTTTCATAGTATAATGTTACCCAACAGCAAACTGATTAACAGATAACAGAAAAAGTCCACAGTAACACAATAATGAAATCTTGATAATAGCATAAAGAATAAAAGGTAAATAATATGCTCATTTGATTACAGAAACAGCTTTAGTTTCTTTCTTTTTCATAGTGTAAGTGGGAATAAATAAAAATTGTGGTTTCCAAGGAGATAAAACTAGAATTCATTCCAGACTCTGAAACATGTAAAAGTAGAAAAAGTTTCCTAATCTCTTTCACAACCTTATTTATCTTCATTTTATTAGTGCTATTCATCTCTCTTTACACTTATATTATTTATTCAGCATTTATTATGAACCAGACATTGGGCTAGTTGTAAAAAAATGTTAGCAAGTAGGCAGTACTTTATGGAGTATGACTATTTATATACTTAATAAATTGAAATCCCCATCTGACATTAAATAGTATTTTATTTGGATCATCTGTCCTTCTGATTTGGTATCAGGATAAGATGGTTACATGAGTGATTAGAAGTGATTCTGAATGCAATAGAAAATTTTGAAATATGGTAAATCATTTATTAGTTAGATATTAAATGGCCCATTGCTTTTATATTCCTAGAATAGTTACACACCACAATAACACACTACTTGACATAAAAGCATCAGCCATGACACTTAAAAAATGGTCAGTATTATTAATTAAAATCATTAGCATTTATTCATATATAACAACAACTAAGTATACATATATACATTATGATAGTATGTATACTACGGTATAATATATATTTATATCAATATATATTTCATCAGAACTGTTTCTATAAATGTTAACAAATGTAACTATGTTGCTTGTTGATCATTATGGCCTGGTCCTACCTCACAGCATTTAAGAACATGGTCTGACAGTTCAGGTAGGCTCTGGTTACTGGTTCCTCAGTATTTTTGCTTTGAAACATATTCCTTGCCATTTGTTGACTCACTTGTAATATGGCGATAATAAGTATGTCTACACTTTGGATTGTAATTGAAATTATGAATAAATATCAGCATATTTTGTTACTTTTGTTTTATTAGAAAAATAGTTTTGAGTCCATAACGTTAATGAAGTTAGATAAATAGGTAAAAATTTGGTAGTTTTCCAAATTAGCAAAAGCCTATTTTTTGGTCCCATTTCTACACCAGTTTATTCTGCCCACTTTGTAGAATTTATGATTTATACTAGTTTCTTTCTTTGATCAAAAATATACTTTTGAATTTTGCCTCTATTCAATTGACTTTGGTGTCCTGGTACCTTTATATTACATCTAAAATAGCTTTCCGACTAAACAATTTCCAAATGGCATTTTTCATCTGGTCATTTCTCAAGGTATAGATTAAGGGATTTAACATGGGAGTTATCATAGTGTAGAATACAGCCACTGCTTTATCAATAGGTAAAGTAGCTGCAGGTCTCATGTACACAAATATGCAGGGCACAAAGAAAAAGATGACCACTGTGATGTGGGACATGCAGGTGGAGAGGGCTTTTTGCCTCGCTTCCAAGCTGTAGGTCCTTAGGGAATGCAGAATGACCACATACGAGCCCATTAGGGGGAGGAAGCTTAACAGACAGATGAACCCACTGTTGGCAGCAACAAAGAGCCCTAGAGTGTGGGTATCAGTGCAGGCAAGATCGAGCAAAGTGTTCAGGTCACACATAAAGTGGTCTATGACATTAGGGCCACAGAAGGGTAAACTGAAGATGAAGAGGATCTGAATGGTTCCGTGAAGAAAGCCTCCTGCCCATGCCACTCCCACTAGCAGTCCACACAGCTGCCGATTCATGATGGTCGTATAGTGCAAGGGCTTGCAGATGGCCACATAGCGGTCATAGGCCATCACAGTGAGCAGGATGACATCAACACCTCCAAAGAAATGTTCCCCAAATATTTGAGTCATGCATCCATTGAAAGGGCTGGTTTTCTTCTCATAGAGTGAATCTATAATGAGTTTAGGGGTATCGACACAGGAGTAGCAGGCATCGATAAAAGAGAGATGAGCCAGGAAAAAGTACATGGGGGACCCCAATAATGAGCTGGTGGTGATGGTGACCAAGGTGAGCACGTTCCCTACCATAGAGACAACGTAGACGAACAGAAACACAACAAATATGACTTTCTGCATCTTCAGATTCTGTGTGAGTCCCAGTAGAATAAACTCTGTTACATTATTCCTTTTCTCCATGTATCTCATATTATGGTTAATTACATTACATGAGAAAATGTCACTTTTTCACAATGCAACCTTGAATTCTTTATCTCCGGTAATAAATACCTGAATTCTATTGAGTTCTGTAACCTTATGAGTTTATTTGAGATTTAAAAAAAAAAAAAAAAAGAGCTTCTGATATCTTGAAAAATTGCTCAAATTCTTTTCTGGGAGAAGATAATACTTAGAATCATGAGGAATTTAGTGAACACAGAGGCAAGAGGGGATCTGTATACACTGAATCATGTAAGATGACTTAGGGCTTTAGTAGAAGGAGTAGGTCTCATGTATAGTGGCAACAAAGCCTGAAAAAAGAAATAGAAAGTGGATGCAAACGCTATCAATTCGAAGTTAAAGAGTTTTCCTTTTAATCTTAGAAAATGAGAAACCAGGGAAAGTAACTGGAATACTAGAAGAAGGATGAAGAAGCATTTGAGAAAGAGTGGATATAACTCTAACAGAGGTCTTTGTGTGACTTGTATGAAGCAGGTTGAGGTTCAGGAAAGTGAAGGAGAACAGATAAGGCAACCCCAGGATCAGACTGATTGTAATAGGTGGCATAAATTGTAACAGAGCACTGTTGATGAGAAGGAAATGAAAGAACACAGTTACTGTAATCAAATGAGCAATGTGTTGTCTAATTCCAGTAAATTTATAATGCTAACATACTTTCAATGGCTGACATCATCATGGTATGATAGCAACCTATGTGGATAGTATTATTTCATATTTTGCACAGGATTAAAAATTGTAAAGACTACTTTTAGTCATTAAAAAAATCATTAACTAAAACTTAATGAATACTGACTGTGCTTCAGATTTTTAACTCACGTTCTATATTGTGTCATAATAAACTCCTTTGATATGACCATGATGACTTGAATTACTTTAGTAACTTTAGAGGCAAGTGTATATCAGGCAAATAACACAAGAACATCCACACATCCACACACAATATACCTTTTTTGAATCCTCAAATGTTAGTTAATTAATGAGTTTTAGTAAGCTCCAGGAGATGGTGGAGGACAGGGAAGCCCGGCATGCTGCAGTCCATGGGGTCACAAAGAGTTGGACATGACTGAGCAACCAAACAACAGAACAACAACATATGGTGCTGCTTTCTTTGTAGATCCATTTTATTTTTGTGTCCCCTTAGCCTTTTTGTTCTCTCTCCAAGTCCCCTATAGAATATAATCTCACAGATTCTTCTGCAAAATGTTGAAAATCACAGTCCCAGTGGTAAAGTATGTTGTTCTGAGAATCAGAAAGACCAGATAAGAATCTTATTTTCCCCTACTTACAACTCCTTGATCTGGGGTACATTTCTTTGCAGCTTCCATCCTTGTTTCCTCTAATCAAGTGAGAACAATAGTGTCTGCCTCACAGGTTGTTATAAAAAATGATTGAGGAAACATATATGAATATATCCACCACACTATGGAGAACACATAAAGGTGTTTCATTTATTCTTCTATTTATGAATGCAGCAGTAAGAAAAATTGACATTTTGTGCAATAATGCAAACAGATTAACCAATTAAAGTGAGGAAGAGCCATCTCTAATTTTACTTTTAATGAAGTCATAGAGACCCTTATTATGCACAGCAATTAATCCCAGGAAAGGTTCTTCACTTTCATGTTTGAACTAAACAAGTGATCATTTATATCACTTAATATTTATGTTTATTTACATATGTGTAAATTATATTTAAGCTTTATTTTCATTCACGTGATTAGTCTTAATCATTAAAAGAAGTATCTCATGGCCAAAGATCTGTATCTGATATTTACCCAGATCTTAAAAATTTCTTAAATTCTATGAGCCATAATTTTTTCTTTTGTAAAATTATGTTAATGATATTTACAAACTATCTTTTGAAGAATGGGGTGAAGTTAAAATGCTCTGTTACTGTATTTGAAAACTGTTGAAACATAATGATTACTGTATACAGAAAATGACAATCTCTATGATTGACACTATCAAAAAACTTACCTTCTGGTCTTAGATGATATTTAATGATTTTCAAAGTGTTCAGAACTAATTCCATTTTCAAATTATCCCACCTCATCTTGGGATAAGTAGCTTTCAGTATGAAATATATGACATATTCCAAAAGACCCTGTTCAGATTATTCAAAGTAGAAATGTAATCATTTTTATAAGTCTAAGTCTTTTCTTCTAGCTTAAAGACTCACAAAGTTTACAAAGAAAATCTGGGGCTTGAATTTAGAATACATTAGTTTGGAACATTATGGGGAAATGGCCAAAACAAGCAGTTTTAGTCCTGCAGACAAGAGGCAGAAAGAGTGGTAAAAACATATGCAAATGTGTCATTGCACACTTGATGAATCTTACTCTGAAGATGAAAACAGAAAAGACATTTTCATCTGTGATGCATGGATATTTAAAGAGATTTCCATAAACATTCTTGTCTTATAGATGTTATTTTCTCTCCAGTGAATTAATTATCTGCTTTGCTGTTAAAGCTTTGTCTTAGAAGCAGGTATTCTGAAGACATGCATTTATAAAACTTTCATTCCTGAGTGGGGAATTGTATTCCCTGCACTTGCAACCAAAACATGTAAGTCCTCTTATTCTATCTGAACCAAGCTTTCTAAGAAGGCTGATGTCCTGTGAATAGCAAAGATGGCTTAATTCCAACCTGGCAGCCTATGATGTAGTTAACTTGTGCACTCATTTTGGAAAGAAAACTTTTGTCTAATCCATACTAAGGTATTATTGGAAACCTGGTATCCATTGCCAAGACAGCCAAAAGCAATGAGGACATATAACGGCAGTGGTTTTAAAATACTTAATGTCAAACCAATTTTTTGCAATTATCATAGTACTTTTAGAATGAACAGAAACTATAAATGGCTCCAGTTAAATAATCTCAGGAATCCTTGTGTTGGTCATTATGGAACCCGGGGCAACATTAAACATGTGGAGAGATATCTAAAGCTCAAGAAGGGAGGTCTAAATTCAAACACAAGAATTGTTCACCATTCTTCTCACTTTGCGTGATTTTTTTTTTTTTTTTTTTTACCTTTTAGTCATTTTAGGACATGTGCAGTGATAGATTATTGAGCTTTTAGTTTCTTTTCCCTGATGACTAACGATGTTGAACATTTTTTAAAAATATTCTATTGGCCATTTATGTATCTGTTTATTTGCCCTTGGGAGTTTATTTTCAATTTTTTTGCATGATTTAAGAATGATATCTGAGTTTCTTATTACTAAGTTGTTGTAAAGATGGTTTATATATTCTAGATATAGGTACAGATATACATATACATATATATATATACACACACACACACAAATTTATGTAGTATATAAAATTGTGTGCATAAACTTTTATACATAAATATATTTACATGATATATATATATATATACAGCATATATATACAAAGTACCTATGTATATATATATATATATATATATATATATATATATATATATATATATATACAGCATATATATACAAAGTACCTATGTGTGTGTCTGTCCTCAGCAGTGTTCAACTTTTTGCAACTTCATGAACTGTAGCCCACCAGCTTCCTCTTTTCATGGGATTTTCCAGGCAAGAATACTGGAGTGGGTTGACATTTCCTTCTCCACAATGTACCTATAAAAGACATCTTTACATTTTCTTAGTAATAATGCTAATTAGCACTATTATATATTCTAGATTATCCATATAAGAAAAAAATGAACTTCAGCCACTACTTTATGCAAAAAATAATGCAAAATGAGTCAAATAACTAGATGTTAAACTTAAGCCTGGAAAAATTCTAGAACAAACACATCTGATGTGAAGGTAGATCAATATTTTAGACCTGACAAAATAAATAATCACTTGTGAAAAATCAACATTTGTTGAAAAATCTATTCTTTTGCATTGAATTAATGATGTTTTTTAAAAAATCTCTACATTTACATTTTTAATATATATTCTATTTTGTTTCAATACTATACAATATGTTTATGGGAGGTTTATACTAAGTTTTCAATTTTGGTAGAATTATTTTCCAATTTTGTGTTTTTATTGAGAGTTATTTTTCATTCATTTCTTTTAAAAGTTTATATTTCAATATAAATTTCAAAATATGATTTTTAGTTTCTTCAAGAATCTTGTGGGCTATATTTATTGGAACTGCTTTAAAATTATAAAAATTGATATGGTAAACATATTGAATCTCTTAATCTATCAACATAGCATATATCTCCCTTTAGTTAGAGATTTACTTTCAATAGTATTTCATGGTTTTCATATATAAATCTTGACTACATTTTAAAATATGCTCTTAATATGCTCATCAAAGTTCATGTTTTATAGTATTTTACATAACATTTTGTTTCTACTTTCAAATTTTAATTGCTTTTATAGAAATCCATTTGATATTTTGTGTTGAAATTCTAAACCTGTGACCTTGTTTAGTTAGTTGCTTAGGTCTATTTTATTTTTTGTAGAGCCCTTCACAATTTTTACCTATATAGGGATGTTATCTGTCCATAAATATATTTGCAAGATCTTGCTCTTCTCTACCCATCCGTGTGTCTTGATTTTTCTTACTTTGTTGCAATGGCAGGAGTCTTACAATATAGAACAGAATTTGGAAAGTAGAGACTTGTTTCTAATCTTGAGAGAGAATTCATCATTAAGTATGAGGGCGGCTATAGTTTTTATACCAATGCCTTTTTTATCAGGTTGAGTAAGCACTTTTCCTTTTCTTATTTAGTAGTAACTCTCTTGTGGAACATATATTCATAAATATTTTCATTCATAAACACAAATAGAAGTGAATTAATTTGCATGCATCTATTGAAAGGGTCGCAAAAAGTTATTCACAACTTAGCAACTGGACGACAGCAGCATCTGAAATGATGCTATTATCCTCTTTTATTCTGTTAATTTTGTGAATATAATTGATTATGTTTTTCACTTCAAACAATATTTTATTCCTGGTATAACCTAAATATGGTCATGGTGATTCATTTACTTTAATACCAAAGTTAATAGAAGGAAAGCTATCATAAAGATCAGAGAAAAAAAAAATAAATGGAAAGAAAATGAATAAAACAATAGTGAGGACCAACATCTTATCATTATTTTACATTCCCATCAGCAGTGTTTCTAGCTTTCATTTTCTTGATAGTGTCCCTTGATGCACAAGAATTTTTAATTTTGATGGAATCTAATTCTTCTATTTTCCTTGTGCTATTTGTGCTTTTGTTGCTATATTTAAGAAACCATTGGCTTATCCAAGGTTATGAATATTTCTCCCTAATAAGAATTTTGTATTTTTAGAGGTGCATCTGATCCTTGATCTCTTTTGAGTTAGTATTCATATATGGTGTGAAGTAGGGTTCTGAATCCATTTTTTTTTCTTTTCATTTTGATACAGAAGCTTTTCAGCACTGTTTGTATATATACTATTCAATGCCTATGGAATGTTGTTCGCAACCTTATGAAAAAGCAATTGCCAGTAGATATAAGGGTTATTTTTGGACCTTTATTTCTATTCTTTTGATCTTTGTCACCTCATTCTAGTATATTGCTTTAATTACTGTAGCTTTAAGTAAGTTCAGTGAGAAGTGTGAGTTCTCTCAATTTGTTCTTAATAAACAACATTTCAAAACTATTTCAAGACTCTTTAGCTATTTAGGATTTCTTGCAGTGCCTTATGAATTTTAGGATCAATGTTTTCTTTCTGGAAAAAAATAATACTATTAGTATCTCGATGGAAATTATATTGAGTCTACAGATCACTGTGAAGAATTATGTTATCTTAATTATACTAATAGTTTAATCCATGAATGTGAGATATGTTTCTGTTTATAAGACTTTTAAAATTTCCTTAGAGTAACCTTTTATAGGTTTCAATATAAAGGACAGCTATGGAAGAGGAAAGGCAGATGGAGAAACCTTCTCTCTGAAAGTAACTATTGCTTCCCCAGGAACTGTTTCCTTGGGAACAAGGAAATGACTTAAAGTTTTCCTTAAAAGGAAGCAAGGACCTCGGAGACCCCTGTTTGACCAGATCACTGTCCGGACTCTGGTCACTGAAAACCTCAAGATCCATAGATGGACCTTCCTTCACACACACAGGATCTTTTGATTAAATTTCTAAGCATTGTCACTGTTTTTTTTTGTTTGTTTGTTTGTTCCCAAATCATTTAACTCTATTTGATGATTTGCTTTCAATATTGTGTGTAGTTCTGAACCCCCAAATTATATTTTCCATGATACATCTGTGATACAGGATATATACAAATAACTTTTCTACAGTTATTCCTAAATCTTAAAGATAGGAATGCCACCATATGTTTTACTTACAGTTGTTTTTCTTTTTCCTCCAACAGCTGAAAAAAAATATATATTATTGTATTTAGACTTTCTTGAAAGTGCCTTTTTTATTACAATTTGTTATTTTTCAAGCTGCTTCTTATTCTTCATGCAATATGCTTTCCTTACTCTCTCAATTCTTTCAAATAACCTACTTATAATTGAATTCAGCTCTTATAATTGAATCTATCTTGAAAGGTTTTACTTTGGAAGTTTCAGGCCAATTGCAAGAAGCCTGTTGGTGAAATGAAAGTGTTAATCACTCGGTTGTGTCCAACTCCTTGTGACCACATGGACTGTAGGCCACCAGACTCCTGTGGCACCTTCATTTCAGTTCAGCTCAGTCACTCAGTCGTGTCTGACTCTTTGTGACCCCATGAATAGGAGCACGCCAGGCCTACCTGTCCATCACCAACTCCCGGAGTTTACCCAAACTCATGTCCATTGATTGAGTTGGTGATGCCATCCAGTCATCTCATCCTCTGTCGTCCCCTTCTCCTTCTGCCCCCAATCCCTCCCAGCATCAGGGTCTTTTCCAATGAGTCAGCTCTTCGCAATAGATGGCCAAAGTTTTGGAGTTTCAGCTTCAACATCAGTCCTTCCAAAGAACACCCAGGAATGATCTCCCTTAGGATGGACTGGTTGGATCTCCTTGCAGTCCAAGCGACTCTCGAATCATCTCCAACACCACAGTTCAAAAGCATCAATTCCTCTGTGCTCAACTTTCTTCACAGTCCAGCTCTCACATCCATATATGACCACTGGAAAATCATGATGGTATTTGCCCACAAATATATTTTTGTAATCTTGTCACTTCTTTTCTCATCCATATGTCTTTTATTTCTTTTTCTTAACTTGTTTCAATTAGCTAGGTTACAATGCGGAACTGAAATTGAAAGTTAAAGACTTGCTTCCAATCTTAAAGAGATTTCATCATGAAGTATGACGGTAGCTATGGGTTTTATATAAATGCTCTTTATAAGCTTGAGTAATTTGCTTTTTAAAAATTCATTTGACAAAATATAGTTTTCATTCAAGCCCTCCTTGATAGTGAGAGGGTAACAGGCAGGAAGGCCAGGGATCTCCAAATGGAGGAAAGAGGCTACAAGTGCCAGACATTTTTATCTCTCTTAAGCGGCAGGAGGAAAAACCAGCGATATGTTTTTCCTTCTCTATACGAATTTAAAAGGAGGTTTCTCTTTACATTCTGTGTTGCCATGACACCTGGTCTCACCTAAAGCTAACTACTCTCAAACCTTGAGTTAACCAATACATTTTTTTTTTCTTATGGAAATGTTGTCTTAAGCTATGTTAATGAACCCCAGACTCTTATCTTCAAGTTGGTTCTGTCAAAAGGCCTAATTTACTTACTCAGGTATTGTTCCCCTAATCTATGTAAACGGAACTATTTGTTGGTATTCTGCCCTTCTACAAGATTCAAGTCAATCGTTTTATGGCCAGGGATGAATTATCTGGTGCCATTCTAAGTTTTATGACATTCCTTTTGTTTCATTAACAGACTGTGAGTGACTATATAACACACAGCTAAAGACAAGGAGGGGGGTACTTTGATGCCTTTGTCAGAAGCTTTCTCTATCTCCTTTATACTTTAATAAAACTTTATTACACAAAAGCTCTGAGTGATCCAGCCTCGCCTCTGGCCAGGATTGAATTCGTCTCCTCCAGAGGCCAAGAATCCCAGCGTCTTATCGTTCAGCAACAACCTTTCAATAGCTCACCAGTAAAGAAATTTCCTGCTATGCAGGAGATACTGGAGATGTTCATTTGAACCCTGGGTGGGGAAGATCCCCTGGAGGAGGACATCACAACCCACTCCGGTATTTTTGCTGGGAAAATCCCATGAACAAGAGAGACTGGCAAGCTGCAGTCCATGATATCAGAGTCAGACAAGACTAAAGCCACTGAAAATGCTCAAATGGATTTTTATTTATAAATCTAAATTGAAATGTATCAGTTTGTATGTATCTATTGAAATAGTCATGTGATTCTCTCCTTTATCCTATAAACTTAGTATCATTGATTAATTATTGAACGTTACATATTATTTTATTCTTTGTGTAACCTATACACTGTCATGATGCTTTGTTATGAAATACATTGATTGATTTCACATATATTATTTAATATCTTGGTGCGTATGTTCAAAAGAGATATGTATCTGTCCTTTCCTTTCTTGTAATGTCACTTGGCTGGAGAAGGCAATGGCACCCCACTCCTGTGTTCTTGCCTGGAGGATCCCAGGGACAGGGGATCCTGGTGGGCTGCCGTCTATGGGGTTGCACAGAGCAGGACGTGACTGAAGCGACTTAGCAGCAGCAGCAGCAATGTCACTAGGCACTTAGGCAGTCTTGGTTTTAGGTAATAATGATACTGTTCTCTGTTCTTTGTTTTCTGAATGAAAATATCTAAAAGGATATTTGGGTATTGGGTAATAATGTTACTTATGCCTTAGAGTTTAAATGGTCCATTGGTTTAGCACTCCTAAAATAGTTAAATATATGTAGTCAAAGTAATATCACCCACTATGATATGTCAAATGAGCAGAGCTACTAATAAAAACCTGGGAATTGAGTAGGGTTTAATGAACATACACATGTATATGCATATATATAGTCTAATATGAACAGGATATAGTCTAATATAAGCAGATAACTATATAGCTCATTATATATATATGTATATATATGTGCATACATGTGCATATATACAGACAGATGGATAAATAGATAGTCCAGCATGATCTCTGTCTCAATAAATGGTAACAGGTGTAATTACATTACCTTTCTTTTGCACTACCTGTCAGTATATCACAGCAGTGAAGAACATGGTCTGAGAAGCAGTTAGATTCTGATTACTGGTTCTCCAAGGTTTCTGTTTTGGATCATCCTCTTTTCTGTTTATTTACTCACCTGTAAAATGGGGCTAATAGCAGCACTTACCTTTTTGCATAGCATTAGAGATTACTGCTAAATATCAGTGAATGTTTTGTTTTGTTTATTTAATTATGTTGGGGTAAAAGTTTACAAATCTGTATACAGAGACAAAGTTAGTAAGACTAAGTTCCAATTTTGTAGAACTTTTCCCATAAGCTGCAAAGTCCCAGGTGAGATTCTTCTATTATTTCTTCCATCCCTTTCTTCTTCTGTACTTGTAGAAGCTCTGATTTCTACTGTTTTTTTTTTTTTTTCTTCACCACATAGGTTTTCCTTACTCATAATATCCATTTTGATCTTTGCATCAGTTGAGTGAACATTGGGCTCCAAGCACATTTTATTTATCACTTAAATTCACTTTTCTACTAAATAATTTCCTAATTGCATTTTTCATCTGGTCATTTCTCAAGGTATAGATTAATGAATTTAACATGGGAGCTATGATGGTATAGAATATAGCAACTCCTTTATCAATAGGGAAAGTAGCCGCTGGTCTCATGTACACAAATATGCTGGGTACAAAGAATAAGAGGATCACCGTGATGTGGGAGACACAGGTGGAGAGGGCTCTTTGCCTCACCTCCAAGCTCCGTGTCCTTAAAGAGAGCAGAATGACTGTATAGAAGCTAATCAAGAGAAGGAAGATTAACAGACAGATGAACCCACTGTTGGCAGCAACAAAGAGCCCTAGAATGTGGGTATCAGTGCAGGCAAGATCGAGCAAAGGGTTCAGATCACACATAAAGTGGCCTATGATATTAGGGCCACAGAAGGGTAAACTGAAGATGAAGAGGATCTGAATGGTTGCATGAAGAAAGCCTCCTGCCCATGCCACTCCCACTAGCAACCAACACACCTGCCAGGTCATGATGGTCGTGTAGTGCAAGGGCTTGCTGATGGCCACATAGCGGTCATAGGCCATTGCAGTCAGCAGGATGATGTCAGCACCTGCAAATAAATGCTCCCCAAAGATCTGGGTCATGCATTCAGTGAAAGAGCTAGTTTTCTTTTCACGGAGCAAATCTACAATCAGTTTAGGGGTATTGACACAGGAATAGCAGACATCAATAAATGAGAGATTGTAAGGCATAGTTCCGGCGAGGCAGAAAAGGAAAGACGACCTCAACAGAAGTAGGTTACCTTTATTCTGGCAAGGAGGGGCGACAGTCGGCCTAACGAACGACCAGGCTGAGCGCCGAAAGGGATCAGGGAGGCTTCATACTTATAGGGAGGTTTGTGGAAGCGATAAGGGAAACGTCAATCAAGTGGGATATTTTGAGTATTCTTTTGTTGAGATGACAATTGTAGTTGGGCAGGGGATGATAATTCTTCTGGGTGGGTGTAGGGGGTGGTAGGTTTCCGGACAGGGGTTGATAAGTCCCAGATAGATGCAACTGGCCTGGAACATCAGGATGGAACTAAAATTATGCTTTGTTTTCTCCGAAGTCAGATGATTCAGCAAGGGGCCTTTGAGACTGTTGCTCTCTTTTCTAGGCCCAAAAGACTCCTTCATTCCAGACCCTGAAATCATAAAAAAAAAGGGGGGGAAGGGGCGCCGTATCTCTCTGGCTACTTCCTGCCGGATGGGGCGACGGTTTTGGGTCTGGAATGGAGGATTGTCCTAGGGCCGGCCCACAGGCTCCTTTTTCTGAGCTTGAGGTGAGGCTCTCGAGAAGAAGAATGGTCTTGACCTGATCTCGAGAGATGGCCCGAATCCGTTCTTGGAGAAACCTTCGAAAGAGATTAAAGAGACAGGATCCAAATAAGAGGAATAGAATAAGTACCAGTGGTCCCAGGAAAGGGAGCAACCAAGGGAGTATCTGTTGGAACAGGTTTTGGGGAATGCAAAGCTTTGTAACTCTTTTTTGCAGCATTCAATTCTGTCTCTAAGTTCTTTGACTTGGCCCTGGACTATGCCCGTTTCATTAACAAAATAGCAGCAGTCTTCTCCTAGGAAAAGGCAGGTCCCTCTCTTTTCTGCAGTGAGAAGGTCCTGAGGGGAGACAGTTACTAGGCCTGTTGCAAGGATTAAGATTAGGAGCGCAGTTATAGTTAGAGAAACAGGGAGAGGTCAGTCAGGGTGAGGGGCAGAAGGCCCCAAGTTGGTGGTGGTTTGAATCCGAGGAGGAACAGTGCTCATTAGGATGTAGGATGAGGTAGAGAATGAGAGTAAAGAAATCAATTTCATCAGGAGTCAGGTTGTAGAAGGTTCCCTGTAGCCACAGTTGAGACACCGGTGCAGTCAGGTCTTTGAAGGAGGTTCCTGTCGGGGCGCTGATCCAGAGGTCTTGTAGTAGTTGGGTCAGGAACAGTTGTAGGTTGAAGAGAGTCCAGGTCATTCAGTGTCCTCTCGGATGGTTGACAGGGGTTGTCGCCGGGTGAATTTTAAGGAGGTGGGTCCTGTGAGGGAGATCTGATAGGTGTCATTTAAGGAGGGCAGCGCAGGATTGGACGAGATTCTGTTTATTTATTGGACGAGATTCGTTTTAGACGAGAGAGGTGTACCCAGAAGGTGACCTTTTCAAGTTTAGCTGCAGTTGGGGTAAGGAGGATGACTTTGAATGGTCCCTGCCACTTTGGGGTTAGGTCACCCTGGGGATGATCAGACAGATAGACCATGTCCTCAATTTGTAAAGGGGGCAGGGAGGCTTGGGAGTCAGGGGCAGGCAGACTGTGGTTGACGTATCTCCAGAGGGCATTGCGGAGTTGTGCCAGCAGAGGGGAGTGTAGGAAGCTTGGTATGGGAGGAGGTTCAGCGGGGAGTCCAGGAGGGAGCATGGGCCTTCCATACATCACCTCAAAGGGGCTCAGCCACAGGGGCTTTCTGGGCAAAGCCCGTATTCTGAGGAGAACAATTGGTAAAAGTTTAGTCCAATCCAGATGTACCTCGAGGATTAATTTGGTAAGGGTTTCTTTGATTATTCTATTCATCCTTTTTACCTTTCCTGAGGACTGGGGATGGTATGGAATGTGAAATTTCTAAGAATTGGACAAGTTCTTGGGTGACCTTGGATGTAAATTCTGGGCCATTATCAGACTGTAGGGATGAAGGCAGCCCAAACCTGGGGATAATTTCTGTGAGGAGGATTTGGGCCACTATGTGGGCTCTTTTGTTTGTAGTGGGAAATGATTTTACCCATCCTGAAAAGGTGTCTACAAGGACTGGTAGGTATCCGGCTCTCCGGACCCGGGGCATATGAGTAAAGTCTATCTGCCAATCCTGTGCTGGGAGGCTGCCTCGCATTTGATGGGTTAGAAAGGATGTCGGTTTATGGTTGGAATTGGGGTTAGTACGTTGACATGTTTGACAGGAGCAGGTAAGGTTATCTAAATATTGTTGGTCAGCACTGGATGTGGGGAAGTGGTTACAGAGGAACTGTTGGAGTGTCTTGGATGAGGGATGAAAAAGTGAGTGTAGATAAGAGAGGATTTTTCTGGTGGTGGGAGGGTTGGGTGGAGTCAGAACTAAGATGACAGGGCACTGGAGGGAAGGATGGGACAGTGCTATCTCTTTTGCCTTCTGGTCTGCAGCATTGTTGTAGGCTGATATGAGACTTCCCTTTTGATGTCCCCTACAGTGGAGGACTGCGACTTTGTTTGGTAAGAATGCTGCCTCTAGAAGTTTGTGAATCAAGTCTGAATTAATAATAGGGGATCCCTTTTGGGTTAGGAAACCTCTTTCTCTCCATATTAGGATTTTTGAGTGAAGTATGTTATAGGCATATTTGGAGTCTGTGTGAATGCTAACCCTTGGATTTTTAGCCAGAGTTAAAGCTCTGGTGAGAGCTATCAGTTCTGCTTGTTGGGAGGTGGTGTGAGGTGGCAGCAGTGAAGCTTTAATTGTCTGGGTTTTATGATTGTGACGAAAGTCCCCCTGGATGATGGCGTATCCTGCTGCAAACCGTGGGGATTTTTGAGAGCTGCCATCAACGAACCAGTGTGGGGTGTCTGGGTCTAGGATGGGCTGATCTGTTACATGTTGGAAGGGGTTTTGGGTAAGATCTATTGTTAGGCTGCAGCTATGTAAGAGGGAGTCTGTTGTAGAGGACATGGGTAATAAGCTGGCGGGGTTAAGGGGAGAGCAGGGGGAGAATGAGAGCTGAGGGTCGAGGAGAAAGGCATGTAGGACCTGTACCCTGGAAGAGGGAAGGGAGAGGAAAGCCCGATGTGACAGCAAGTCTCGGAAGGTGTGTGGAGAACAGACTGTTAAAGGGGCATGTCTAGAGAGTTTATTTGCTTTGGGTACGAGGGCTGCGATAGCAGCCATGGCCTGTATGCAGGGAGGCCACCCCTTGGTCACCATGTCCAGCTGTTTTGATAGATAGGCTATGGGAGCCCAGGTGTCTCCAGCCCGCTGACATAGAAGCTCCAGGGCCTGTCCTTGGTTGGAATGTGCAAAGAGAAAGAATGGTCTGGTGTGATCTGGCAGGTGGAGAGTTGGCACTCGGAGGAGGCTCTGGGTGAGCTGGCAAAGAAGATTGGCCAGCGAGGAAGGATTAAAGAGGGGCTCATCCAGACATCTTTTAGTTGCCTCATAGAGTGGCTTTGCAATGAGGGAGAAGTTGGGGATCCAGATACGGAAAAAATTTAGGAGGCTGAGGATAGACAGGAGTTCCCTTTTTGTTTTTGGAAGTGGACAGTTAATTAAGGCCTGGATTCTATCTGGGGGAATAGTTCTTTGTTGATGGGATATGGAAAGTCCCAGGTAGGTGACTTTTGTCTGGAGTATTTGGGCCTTAGATTGGGATACCCGATAACCCCAGGATCCCAGGGCCCCAAGGAGTTTGGCAGTATGTTGGAGGCAGAGTTATCTGGTTGAGCTGCAAAGGAGGAGGTCATCTACGTATTGGAGGAGATGACTCGGGGCTAGGTTGAGAGTCTGTAGGTCCTTTTGTAAAGCCTGTCCAAAAAAGTGGGGACGGTCTCTAAACCCCTGGGGGAGAACTGTCCATGTTAGCTGTTGGGAAACGTGAGTCTCGGGGTCTTGCCAGGTGAAGGCAAAAAGAGGTTGGGAGAGGGGGTGGAGGGGGATGCTGAAAAAAGCATCTTTGAGATCTAATACTGTGAAGTGGGTTGCAGTCGGGGGTATGGTAGACAGAAGGGTGTAAGGGTTAGGGACTACTGGGAATGTTGGCATAATAGCCTCATTGATTTTTCTCAGGTCCTGAACCAGTCTCCAAGAGTTTGGTCCCTTTCTTACTGCCAGAATATGGGTGTTGTGTGGTGAATGGGTAGGACGTAGGATAGAGGCTTGAAGAAGACGGTCTATGATAGGCTTAAGTTCCTTGTGGGCCTCCGGGGTGAGAGAGTGCTGTTGTTGGGTGATTATAGCCGAGGGGTCTTTTAGGATAATGTGGACTGGAGGATGATGTTTGGCTATTGATGGGTGATCAGTGTCCCAGACTTCGGGGTCTAAGGCAGGTAGATCTAAGAGAAGGTCAGGGGTGAGGGATAGGGACTGTCCAGGTGCCATCTGCATGCAGAATATAGAGACTGTATCGAGGGAGGGTATGGTAATAAAGACCCCCAATTTGGATAACAAATCTCTCCCTAGAAGTGCCATTGGGCACTGAGGCATTATGAGGAATGAGTGTATAAGGGTTGATTTTCCAAATTGACAGAGTAATGGAGGGCTGATTTTTGGCTTTAGGGGAACTCCAGAGACCCCATTGATTGTGATTTCTGAGTCTTGAGTTGGGCCAGAGTAGGAAGTTAAGAGAGAGAAAGTGGCTCCAGTGTCTATTATAAAAGAGGTTTTTTTTTTCCGGCCACTACCCCGTCTACCCTAAGTTCCGAGCTCGTGTTTAGGATATGGGCCGGGGGGCTGGAACCCGGGCCCCATCATTGGAACAATTCTTGTAGAGTTGGGCTGGGGTTCTGGGGAGAAGTGGGGATCTCCTCAGATGCGCCAGGGCATCCCTGTGGACATTCCACTCTCCAGGTCTGGGAGGTGGGGACCTACCCCGGGGACAGTCCATCTTCCAGTGTCCCCATTGGCCACAGGTTGGGCATGTTTTTGTGGGGGGCTGCGGGTTTGGGCATGCCTTTGCCCAGTGTCCTGACTGGTTGCATCGGAAGCAGGGTCCGGGGGGAGTCTTAAGACCCGTTCTGGGATGACTTGGGCCAGGCTGATCTCTTTCTTTAATTGCTGCTGCCAACAGAGCATATTTAGCTTTTCTCTCCCGTTCTTTTTCTCTCTTAGCCTCCTCCTCTCTATTATTGAACACCTTGAAGGCTACTTCTAGAAGGTCTCTCTGGGGGGTCTCAGGGCCCTTTTCTAGTTGGCGAAGCTTGCGTCTGATGTCAGGGGCAGATTGGCTGATGAACTGAACATGAAGGTACAGTAACCCAGCAGGGGTAGTGATATCTAGGTTGGTATACTTTTGGACTGCCTCTGTGAGGCGTGCCAAGAATAAGGCTGGATTTTCGTCTGCCCCTTGGGTGACTTCCCTGACTCTATCATAATTGACATGGATATGAGTATTTTTCTGCATTCCTTCTAGAATGCAGGTGATCATATGATTGAGTCTCCTGATACCTGGGTCACCGGGCTGGTAAGCCCAGTGGGGATCTAACTGAGGCACCGCCTCATCAGCAACTGGGCTGTCCCAGTCTTGGTTATGTAAATGATCAGCATGGCTTTTGCCACTAGCTAGATACAGTCTTTTTCGTCTGGGGTGAGAGTGGCATTTAGGATATAATATACGTCACTCCATGTGAGGTTATAGGCCTGGGAGAGTCTCAGGAATTCTTTTCTGTATCTGGTAGGATTTTCAGAAAATGATCCTAACTTTTCTTCTATCTGGCTCATATCTGACAATGAAAATGGCACATGGACTCGGGTGGGGCCCTCTGGTCCTGCCACCTCTCTCAGGGGGAACATGTGCTGGGTACGTGACCGTGTGGCAGGTGGGGAAGGAGGGGGGGAGGGGGAGTCGGGGAGATGGGGTAGCGGGGCTGAGGGGGAGTCAGGAGAGGTTTCAGTGCCAGTAGGTGAGTTGGATGAAGGGGAAGGAGAGGAGCGGCGGGGTGACAGGTAGGGAGGGGGCTCGTCAGCGGGGTCGAACTCTGGGGGTCAGAAGGTTGCGGTCTGTGGCTAGTTGAGGAAGAAAAGCCCTTTTGCTTGGGAGGCAAGGGGCATAGAAGGACCTCGTGGGTGGAGCAGGCCTGGCAGAGGGAGGGCCTGCTCCGAAGGGCCCAAAAGGCTTGGGCATAGGGGATCTCTGACCACTTGCCATTCCGTTTAAAGAAGTCAGTGAGATTTTGGAGAATGTTAAAGTCAAATGTGCCAACCTCAGGCCAGCGGTCTTGATTGTCTAATTGGTATTGAGACCAAATCTGTGTACAGAGTTGCTTTAAGCGGTTAGCTTTGAGTTCAGTGAGTGAGAGTGGTTTGAGATTTTTGAGAACACAGGCCAGAGGGGAATCTTTTGGGACAGATTGGCCAGACCCCATAATTGAAAGGCAAGCAGAAGCTCCTATTGGGAACTCGAGTCGTCACCCGCAGTCGCAATAGGAATTATTAGAAGAGAGCTCTGTGTCGAGGTGGAGCGTCCCCCACCGTCGCCTACAGAGTGGCCCTGGGCCGGGGGTCCCTGGGACCCGGAGAGGACTGAAGTCTAGGGCGCCTCTAGAACTCCGTCCGGATCGGATCTTACCTTAATCTAGGGGCCGGCTGGAGTGGAGTGTTGCATGTAGAGCGGCGAATGGCAAGAGGTCCCTATTCTGGAGGTCGTCAGAGAGAGAGAGAAAAGGCGGTAAAGCCGAGGCCTGGGGGTACGCAAATCATCAATAAAGCCTTAGCACAAGGCTTGCACCACTCACGAAGGCACTAGGCGTCCCCAAGGGGAACTTAAGAGCCCTGGCAGAGAAGTGAGCTTGGAGGATGTTTGCGCTCCCAGACTCCGGGGAAAAGGGGAAAGCAGTTGAGAGGGAGGGAGAGTGAGAAAGAGTGAGACGAGTGCCTCGCCCCCTCCCGGGTTTCGGCACCAAAAATGTAAGGCATAGTTCCGGCGAGGCAGAAAAGTAAAGACGACCTCAACAGAAGTAGGTTACCTTTATTCAGGCAAGGAGGGGCGACAGTCGGCCTAACGACCAGGCTGAGCGCTGAAAGGGATCAGGGAGGCTTCATACTTACAGAGAGGTTTGTGGAAGCGATAAGGGAAACGTCAATCAGGCGGGATATTTTGAGCATTCTTTTGTTGAGATGACACTCTATAGTTGGGCAGGGGGTGATAATTCTTCTGGGTGGGTGTAGGGGGTGGTAGGTTTCCGGACAGGGGTTGATAAGTCCCAGATAGATGCAACTGGCCTGGAGCATCAGGATGAAACTAAAATTATGCTTTGTTTTCTCCAAAGTCAGATGATTCAGCAAGGGGCCTTTGAGACTGTAGTTCTCTTTTCTAGGCCCAAAAGACTCCTTCAGAGATTAGCCAAGAAAAAGTAAATGGGGGACCCCAGTAATGAGCTGGTGGTGATGGTGACCAAGGTAAGCACATTCCCTACCAAAGACACGAAGTAGACAACCAAAAACACCGCAAGTATGACTTTCTGCACCTTTGGATTCTGTGTTAGTCCCAGTAGAATGAACTCTGTCAGGTTGTTTCTATTCTCAATGTGTCTCAAGTTATAACTAGTGATGTTACTTGAAAAAAGTTACAGTTTATTAGTTCTACTTTGAATTTAGTAAGCCTATCAATGTAATAAATAATTAATCCATAGTTTATACATTTTATTATTTTTTCTGATAAAAGAAAATAATTCTGAACCACTGAAAATTACTTAGATGTGAGTGTATGAGAATATAAAAATATGAGTGTAAGAATTTATATAAATTCTTGAAAATGAATGTAGTGGAGAAGAGGGTTTTGAGAAAGAGGGAATCTTGCATACAAGTATAGTAAAATTTCCATGGACTTGGATGAAGTAAGCTGGGATTCAGTAAAGGGATGGGAACCAGAGAGTTTAATGCCTTTATCAAGCTATTTGTATTAGTTGACATTAGACGTACCCTTGCATTGGCAATGGGAAAGTAAGGAAAACATACAGGGGCTATTGTAATAGAATTGATAATCCAATTGCCTAAACCCGATAGTTTTATAATAGCTGATATACTTAATGAATAGTTTACATGGGCATGGCATGATAGCAACCTGGAATTTGCTCATATTCTCAGAGACCAATGTCAATTAGTAATACTAATGATACTATTAACTAAATCTTAATGTAAATGAACGATGCTCCAATAAAATTATTTTAAAAAACATAATGAACACTTACTGTGTCCTTTTTTTCCAGGCATTTGGTTATTTAATTCTCATTATAAATCTTTAGGATGTTTACTGCCATCATTTTTATACTTATTTTACATATCAGGAAGAGAAAAATAGAGAAATTAAGGATCCTGCCAAGATCAAGCAGCTAATAAAGTGCAAAGTCAAGATTATATCAGATTATACTTATGTTCTTTTTCCTCCACATTCTTACACACACTTATATTGTGATGCTATATAGTAAATAATATTAAGCCAGCAAACTCCTTTGATATGACCATAATAATAACAATAATTATTATAGTTACTTTAATTAATGTCTTTAGGTTCCTGTCCCAATAGAACAACTAATGAAAGATATGTGTAAAATTACTTCAGATTATACCTTTTTCCCCTTCCAAACTCTTAAAGTGCATCCCTTATTGTTAAGTTTAAATTTACACTGAATTAGAACTCTCCCTTTTGACATGAGCTACAACCATAATAATTATAATTGCTTTGATAGTACATCACAGTCAAGAATATATGAAGCAATTTCATTGACCGTCACAAATACATATACACACAGACTCGGACACAACCACACACAGTGTAACATACTGGAATTCCCAAAGGTTGAAAACTATGCTGTACTGCTTTCATTGAAGGTCCATTTTATCTTTGTCTTTCTTTTACCCCCATTTCCTTCCTACCGCAATTTCCATAGATATCATACACTCACAAACTCTTCTGTGAAATGCTGAAATGGTGATCCCAGTGGTTAAATATACTGACTTGAGGATCTAAAGACCTTGTTAGAATCTTGCCTTTTCTACTTGCAGCTTTTGATCCGGGGTACATTTCTTGTCATCTTACACCCATGTTTCCTGTAGTATCAAGTGAGAACATTATGTCTGCCTCATAGTCTCTCATGAGAATTGATTGAGGAAACACATATGAATATATCCATCATACTGCTGTGAAAACACAAAGCAACTTCTGTTTCTTTTATGGCTCTATATGCAGCTAGTAGACAGGAAGAACTGACAATTTAAGTAATAATACAGAGAAACTTTTAAATATGCAGTACACTGGGAGAAGCCAAAGGAACTCTTTATGCTCATAGCAGTTGATCCAAGAAAGAATTATCCTTGTTCCTGCCTGGAATAAAGGTGATTATTTTTATCTTCTAATACATTTATATATTTTGTATACAAAGTACATTAAATTTTGTTTTCATCCCTCAGAAATGGCTTTCATTATTAAAATAAGTGTTTCCTGACCAACAAGAAAAAAAAGAATATCTAGTGATGGAGTGTTAGCTCACAAAAATTTCTTAATCTCCAGCCTCAAATGTATCATCTATCAAATTAGGTCAATGTTATTTACCAGCTATCTTTTAAAGAAACAGGTGAAGTTGTAATGTTCTGTATCCATATTTTAAAGTATTGAAGCATATGATTACTAACTATACATGTAAAGTAACAATTTAAGAAGTATTAACACTAACTAATAACTTACCTTCTGGTTTTACATGATATTAATGATATTTGAGAGCATTCAGAGTTAATTCTATTTTCAAATTGATTTCAACTTGGGATAAGTAACTTTCAGTTTGGAAACTATGACATAAAGACATTTCAGATTATTTAACTTAAAAGTAGATATTAATTCTTTATATAAGACTAAATCTTTTATTCTAACCTAAAGTCTTATAAGTTTTCACAGAAAACCTTGGACTTGAATTTAGAATGGATTCATCTGGAACATTGTGTAGAAATGATCTTGTATAGGTGGTTCTTGTCCCATAGACAAGAGGCAGAAAGCTGAGTGGAAACACATTCAAGTGAGTCATCCCAACCTTGAAGAATCTTGCTCTGCATATGTAAACAATTCAGAAAAGACTTTTTCAGTGGCAATACATGGATATTTAAAGAGTTTTCCACAGATGTTCAGACTTCATCTTATAGATGCTATTTTCTCTCTCAGGAATTAATCAACTCTTGATGGAAAAGCCTTGCATGAAAAGCAGGTATTCTGAAGAGACATGCTTGTGGAACACTGATTTTGGGGTGGGGAATTGTATTCCCTGCACTTGCAACCAAAACATGCGAGCCCCATTTCTTTATCTGAACCTGGGTTTCTAAGAAGCCTGAATGCCATGTGAATACCAGTGATGGCATAATTCAGGCATGGGCACATGTGATACAATGAACTTGTGGATTCAACTCAAAGAGAAAATTTCTATCTTTGTATCAGTATTTAACTTTTTTCTGGAAACCTAGTGTTGATTACTTGAGAGTTAGAACAGGGTGAGGGTATAAAGTTAATGGAAGTCATTTCAAAGTACTTTAGCCCTTATTATGTTGAGGTATGTTCCTTCTATTCTTGCTTTCTGGAGAGTTTTAATCATAAATGAGTGTTGAATTTTGTCAAAGGCTTTCTCTGCATCTATTGAGACTCCATGTACTGCAGCACGCCAGGCCTCCATGTCCATCACCAACTCCCGGAGTTTACTTAAACTCATGTCCATTGAGTCAGTGATGACATCCAACCATCTCATCCTGTCATCCCCTTCTTCTCTAGCCTTCAATCTTTCCCAGTGTCAGGATCTTTTCAAATGAGTCAGCTCTTCACATCAGGTGGCCAAAGTATTGGATGGCCTCTTAGAGCACAGTAAATGTTCAGCAAGTGTTAGCTAATATTATTATTACTACTAAATGTTCAGCAAGTTTTAGCTAATATTATTATTACTACTATACTATTATATACTAAGATTTATTCTTATCTGCTATATGAAAGAAATATACGTGGACTATAATCATGCCATGCATACAGCAATTGATCATTAAAGTATATTTTTCAATTATTTTAAAGTTATTGGATTTAGGAAATATGTTTATTTTATTGGGCTTCCTCAGTGGCTCAGCTAGTAAAGAATCCACCTGCAATGTGGGAGACCTGGGTTCTATCCCTGGGTTGGGAAGATGCCCTGGAGGAGGGAACAGCTACCCACTCCAGTATTCTGGCACAGTAGCTTCTTTATCTTTTCATTACTTTCCCATTCCCAAAGCTCTGTTACACTTTATGTGAACTATTATAGAGTCTGATACTAATGTTTTTCTGTCTTCCCTCCCCTTACTAAATCTCATCCTACTTCATACAAGTCAGAAAAACATCATTTTTGGAATTAAATCCAACACACCCTCTCTCTCACATCCCCCTCTTCATCCTTACTATCACATTTTCATTTAACTTACATGGTTTCTCATTTCCTAAGAATAAAGGAAAAATCCCTTGGTTTTGCATTCATAGCATTTACATCTGTATTCTACCTTTCATCTCAGGTTTGGCTGCCACTATATGTGAGATCTATTGATTCATATTGGGCTTGCATCATCTCACATGAGTACATGTGCAGAGAAAATCTCCCTCCTGTGTTTTCACAGAGTTCCTCAAGTCTCTAACCTATAAGCATTATCTCTCTCCAGGGGAGCATGCGAGTTACCTTTAAGAGATCAGAAACATTTTTCCTATATCAAAAAAAAATGACTTAAAACTCAGAACTCCATAGAATCTGTACATTTATTTTTTATTACATGGAGAGGCTCAGTGAACTCAAGGTTGAGGTGATGAAAAGTAACTTTTTTTTTTCCAGGTTACATAATGAACCATAACACAAAATACATGGAGAATAGGAACAACATGACAGAATTTGTTCTCTTGGGGCTCATGAAGAATCCAGAGTTGAAGAAGGTCATATTTGTTGTGTTTTTGGTCGTCTACATCATCTCTGTGGTAGGAAATTTACTCATCATGGTCACCATTATAGTCAGTCCACTACTGGATTCTCCCATGTACTTTTTTTTGGCTTATCTCTCCCTTATTGATGCTTGCTATTCCTCTGTGAATGCCCCTAAACTGATCGTTGATTCACTCCATGAAAGGAAGACCATCCTGTTCAATAGACGCATGACACAAATCTTTGGGGAACATTTCCTGGGAAGTGCTGAGGCCATCCTGCTCACTGTGATGGCCTATGACTGCTATGTGGCCATCTGCAAGCCCTTGGACTACACAAGCATCATGAACTGGAGGGTGTTTTGGCTGCTAATTGGAGTGGCATGGGTGGGAGGCTTTCTTTATGGAATCATACAGATCTTTTTTCATCTTCAGATTACCCTTCTGTGGCCCTAATGTCATAGGCCACTTTTTATGTGATCTGAACCCTTTGTTAAATCTTGCCTGCACTGATACTCACACTCTAGGATTATTTGTTGCTGCCAACAGTGGTTTCATCTGTCTTATAAAGTTTATCCTCTTGATGGGCTCCTATGTGGTCATCCTGCGTTCCCTAAGGAATCACAGTTTGGAGGTGAGGCACAAGGCCTTCTTCACTTGTGTCTACCACATCACAGTTGTCACCTTGCTCCTTGTGCCCTGCATTTTTGTATATCTGAGACCACCAGTTTCTTTACCAATTGATAAAGCAGTGGCTGTATTCTACACTATGATAACTCCCATGTTAAATCCCTTCATCTATACCTTGAGAAATGCCCAGATGAAAAATGTCATTAGGAATTTGTGTAATAGTAAAGCGACTTCAGGTGATCAATAAGAGTTATACGGAGACCAGCATTGATTCTCCTCGTGCAAATTTCAGAAGGACATTGTTGATGCTTTTGGCAAAGAAGACCTTTGAGATAAAGGGAAAAATAAAATAGTCACTACAAATCATAGATTCCACAATGGGGAGAAGAAATGGTGCATGAATGTGAGACAAACTACTTTTTCATATTTGGAACATTCTGCCAAGTTGAGACTGAGTTTTTCTAGCTTTATCTATCTATATGCTTTAATAAATTCATTCTAATAAAACAAAAAATGAACACACTGATATTGAGCAGTAATCTCTGTAACTTTCCAAATAAGTAGTCATTGCTATTATCCTCATTTTATAGGCGATTAAACAAATAGAATGGGAAAATTCCAAAACAGGAATATTGAAGAACCATATTTTTAGCTGCTGTCTCAGACCATGTTCTTAACTGCAGAAATATGCTGTCAGACAATGATACAAAGGTAACATAATTATGTTGTTAGGTTGCTAAATCATTTCTGACTCTTTGGGACCCCATGGACTGCAGCACCCCAGACTCCTCTGTCCTCCACTCTCTCTTAGAATTTGCTCAGACTCACGTCTGTTGAGTTGGTGATGCTGCCCTATGATCTCATCTGCCTCCCCTTCTCCTTTTGCCTTCAATCTTTCACAGCATGAGGATCTTTTCCAATGAGTCAGTTCGTTGTATCAAGTGGCCAAAATATTGGAGCTTCAGCTCCAGCGTTAGTCCTCCCAGTGAAGAGTCAGGGCTGATTTCCTTGATGGAAGACTGGTTGGATCTCCTTGCAGTCCTAGGTGCTCTCAAGAGTCTTCTACAACACCACAGTTTGAAAGCATCAATTCCTCAGTGCTCAGACTTCTTTATAGTCAAAATCTCACATCTGCACATGACTATTGGAAAACAATAATGATACTACTTACCATTTATGGAGATAAGGACTGTGCTGAAATTGTATATATGGTGTGTGCTAAGTCGCTTTAGTCACATCTGAACTTTGTGACCTGGTGGAATGTAGCCCACCAGGATCCTCTGTCCACATATATGTGTGTGTATATGGTGTGTGGTATGTAACACCGTGGTACATAACTCCCCTCTAGGTCCTCACAGAGCACTGAGCCGAGCTCCCTGTGCTGCACATCAGCTTCCCTCTAACTATTTTATGCATGGTATTTTCAATGCTATTCTCTCAGTTCATCCAGACTCTCTTTCCTCCACTGTGTCCACAAGCCAATTTTCAACATCTCCACCTCTAATCTTACCTTACACATAGGTTCATCTTTGACTTTTTTCTAGATTCCATATATATGCATTAATATATGATAAGCAATGGAACATTTAAACTCTAAGGGGAATTTAAAGAATGTTGCACAAAAATATTCCAAATTTTCTTGTTGCAACAAGATTCTTAATGCATTAAGAATCACTTTGTATTGCTCATGTTACAATCTTATCTGGATAACCCATCAAAAAGAGTGAAGATCCAAGTAAAAGAATGATCTAATATCAGACAGGAATTTCAGTTTATTAAACAAATTAAGACATACTCTGCAAAATATTTACCTACTTGCTATTAATATTACCTTCAAGGCACAATGTCTGATTTATGATAAATGTTAGAAAAAATAGATGTAAGTATAAGAGAAGATGATTAAATTCAATAAAATATTGGGGAAAATGTAGTATTGCAGACTAGGAAATGTTTTCTACCTTTACCTGTTTCAGACTCAGAGAAGTAATCTAGGCATATGTCTTTTGAAAACTAAGATTTGATTTTATTCTGCATAAACTAGGAATAAGGAAGAAATTAAAAATAAACTTGTTATCTTTTGAACACATACTTTACCTTGATAGTCTACCAGTCCTAAATATGATATCAACATTCTGTTTCTCCCTATATTTCTCTGTCAATGTTTTTTCAATATTTATTATTTTATACTGATTATTTCACATTGATTGATTTTTATATTTTGATTTAAAAATCAAAAAATATTTTTTCTGCATTTCCTTTTTGGTAACATTTCATTATAATTTCTTTTTTTGGTTTGTTTTTAATTTGTAGCCCCATTTACACAAAAAACAACCCCAGAATAAGTATATTGCATTCATTTCACCCACCCTACATTCATTAAACAACAAATATTTTTCATCCCAAGGAATGTATCAGATAGTGACAATTGCTGGGGCTTCATCAGCAAATAAAGAAAAACCTGAATGATGTCTTCACAGGCTTTAGATTCATAGACTCCCAGATGAGAGCAAAGACTTACAACACAGCGCTATAAACAGCAAGATAGTGGAAATAAGGGTACTTACTCTGAAAGCATTTTTGAGGGACACACAACAAAGACCTGGGGGTTCAGGAGACATTTCAAGGTGAAAAGACATTAGAAATGGGACTCAAGGAGTCAGCAGCATGAATAGACATCAGATGGAGCAAGGATGCTTTAGAAAAGAAAATATGTAGCAAAGTCCAGAAGGTGAAGTGTGTATACAGATTCCTCATAAATGTCACATAGCTGTGGTTGCTAAACTTTTTATTCAACAACTATTTATTGAATATGCACTGCATTTCAGGAAACACGTTAGACACTTAGCTTCTAAAGTGTACAAAATAGGGAGCTGGTGTGTCTGACTCTGTGAAGAGTTAGACTTGACTGAGCGAATGAACTGAACTGAAGCTGGAGTGATAGAGACAGAAAAGACTAGGGAGGGCCTCATCATTGTGTTAAGGCTTAAAACTAAGTACTCTGTGCTGTGCTGAGTCACTCAGTCATGCTGACTCTTAGGGACCCCCTGGACTCTAGCCCTCCAGGCTCCTTTGTCCATGGGGATTCTCCAGGCAAGAATACTGGAGTGGGTTGCCACGATATTAAAAGATTTTTTTTTCATACTGAAGTATAGATAATTTCCGACATTGTGGATTCCAGGTGTACAGTGAAGTGATTTCAGTTATATAAATTTTCAGATTATTTTTGGAAGGTAGTTTAAGCTAGCACATGATGCAGTTAGGTTTAAAATTTTAGAATAAAATCTTTGGTTATAGTGAAAAAGTGTTAGTTACCCAGTTGTGTCTGACTCTTTGTGATCCCACGGACTGTAACCCACAAGGCTCCTCTGTTCATTGGATTCTTCAGCAAGAATACTAGAGTGGGTTGCCTTCCCCTCCCCCAGGGCATCTTCCCAGCCCAGGGATCAAACCCAGGTCTCCTGCATTGCAGACAGATTCTTTGCCATCTGAGCCACTGTGGAAGGTGTCTGGCTATAGCAGAGAAAATAAATGGAAGAGTACAAGTAGTTGTAATGATTTGGATGTGAAATGATGGAGGTGTGACTTCTGGTGGTGCCAGTGATGGTGAAGAATGTTGTAGACCCTCTGCGACTGGTCAAACCTCATTCACTGCACAGGCGCACCTAGAACACAGCTGCTCTTTGCCTGGACTGCTAAAAGCTCACAGCCCCATTCTTCCTGGACAGCTGCAAGAGAGATAATTGGAACTGCCTTGTTGGAGACTACACCCACCATCCAGGGGCCAGGAGTTCACAATGAATGATAGGAGCAGCACTGCAAAGGCTGGTCCCCTTGACGTATGGTGGAACCAGCACTGCAGGACAATATATATTCCAGGGCTCCGGGGCTCTAGGCTAAAGCTAAACTCTAATTGAAAACATATCATTAGTTTACTCCTACCATAGGCTGCCTTGTTCAATCTCTCTCTTGTAAATTGCTTTCATAAAAATTTCATCTCAGTGTCTTCTTCTTGGGGAACCCAAACTGAAATTGAGAGATAGAGTAGAGTTCAAGCAATATTTAGGAATTAGAAACAGTAAAAAAAAAAACAAAAAACAAAAAAAAAAACTTAATGTAGGATGAAGGTATGAGAAGAGTCATGAATAAATTTCAGATTCCAGCTTAGATCACCAAATGTTTGAGGAAACTTAAAAGAAGAAACAAGGAGAAGGTGAGTGTTCTTTATCCGTGATGTGGTCTCTCCAACCCCAGAAGACATGGCTACATGTCCTGTCTGTAGAATTATCCCTGAAGAAACTGTAATGGCCTCCCCTGCAGCAGTTGCCATGAAAGGCCATGCTGATTCACCTGAGGACCCACCTCAGCTACCCTCATTTCTTCTGATTCTGTAACTTGTCTCAGGCCCCAGCAGGCATCTGAAAGCAAGGTACAGACAGTGACATTGGAGGAGGTGCACTACACTCCAAAAAAGCTAGTGGACTTTTCTAATTTATACAGGCAAAAATCCAAGGAATATATGTGGGAATAGAGATAACCCGTATGGCACAATTATAGAAAAAAATAAACTTTGATCAAACTTGATTCCTGATTGAGATGTGCTTGCCAAGCAGAGATTTTATGCTTCATGTCGCAGCTGTAGGGAAGTAAAGAAAGGCTCTAAACCTTTGTGATATAAATCTAGGGAATGTATATGGAACTTGAAAGAGGTAGAAAAATCATCAAATTTGATCAGGCCTAATTTACTGATATGGGCTCATTAAGCAGATATTTCCAATTAATGTTGCAATTGGATGAGGTAAGAAAGCCTCAAATAGTTTGTGGTGGCTAATACATGAAGAAAATGATGGTCCATTGTAAGTTGCATAGAAATGCCCCTCCCCCCCACACACTTTGCTTTAATGTAGCAGAAGTGATTAAAAGGTAGGTAGACAAAAATGATCTTCATGACCCAGATAATCACGATGGCATGATCACTCACCTAGAGCCAGACATCCTGGAATGCAAAGCCAAGTGGGCCTTAGGAAGCATCACTACAAAACTAGTGGAGGTGATGGAATTCCAGTTGAGCTATTTCAAATCCTAAAAGACGATTCTGTGAAAGTGAAACAATATGACAGTAAAGTAATGCTTACAATTCTCCAAGCCAGGTTTCAACAATACATGAACCATGAACTTCAAGATGTTAAAATTGGATTTAGAAAAGGCAGAGGAACCAGAGATCAAATTGCCAACATCTGCTGGATCATTGAAAAAGCAAAAGAATTCCAGAAAAACATCTATTTCTGCTTTATTGACTATGCCAAAGCTTTTGACTGTGTGGATCATAATAAACTGTGGAAAATTCTGAAAATGTTGGGAATACCAGACAATCTGACCTGCCATTTGAGAAACCTGTATGCAGGTCAGGAAGCAACAGTTAGAACTGGACATGGAACAACATGCTGGTTCCAAACAGGGAAAGGAGTACAAGGTTGTACATTGTCACCTTGTTTATTTCACTTATATGCAGAGTACATCATGAGAAAGGCTGTCTTGATGAAGTACAATGTGGAATCAAGATTGTCAAGAGAAATATCAATGACCTCAGATATGCAGAAGCCACCACCCTTATGGCAGAGGAAGAAAAACTAAAGAGGCTCTTGATGAAAGTGAAAGAGGAGAGTGCAAAAGTTGGGTTTAAACACAACATTCAGAAAACTAAGATCATGACATCTGGTCCCATCACTTCATGGCAAATAGATGGGAAACAGTGGAAACAGTGTCTGACTTTATATTTTTGGACTCCAAATTCACTGTAGATGGTGACTGCAACCATGAAATAAAGACACATACTTCTTGGAAGAAAAGCTATGACCAACCTAGACAGCATATTAAAAAGCAGAGACATTACTTTACCAACAAATGTCTGTCTAGTCAAGGCTATGGTTTTTCCAGTAGTCAGGTATGGATGTGAGAGTTGGACTATAAAGAAAGTTGAGTGCCAAAGAATTGATGCTTTTGAACTGTGGTTTTGAAGAAGACTCCTGAGCGTCCCTTGGACTGCAAGAAGATCCAACCTGTCCATCCTAGGGGAAGTTAATTCTGAATATTCATGGGATTACTGATGTTGAAGCTGAAACTCCAATACTTTGGCCACCTGATGCTAAGAACAGACTCATTTGAATAGAACCCAATGCTGGGAAAGATTGAAGGCGGGAGGAGAAGGGGATGGCAGAGGATAAGATGGTTGGATGGCATCACTGACTTAATGGACATGAGTTTGGGTAAACTCCTGGAGTTGGTGATGGACAGGGAGGCCTGGCGTGCTGCAGACCATGGGATCACAAAGAGTCAGACATGACTGAGCGACTGAACTGAACGTTACTGAAACTGAAATATTAGAATGGATTTGTTATTAAAAATCTATTAAGCCTCCCTGAAAGGGTCCAAAATGCTCACCATTCATCACAACCATGAGAAATAAATTTGAAGAGGATGCTTCAGTATCCTTGAAAAGCTGAGATGCCTATTTTCTAAAGCCCCGGTCTCTAATAAAAACTGGTTGCTAGTTTGTGAAATGCAAATGTATTAAGAGTGATTTGATCCTAGGGAGCAGCCAGTAGTCAAGTGATGACACTTAATCTGAAAGGCAAGGTGGGCTTAGTTACCAAAATGGATAGTAGCGTCAAAACGACAATCTAAATAATCAGCATGTGAAGTGTTGTCTAGCTGATCATGGTGTTTCTATGGTAAAAAGAGAGGGATTTTGCTCAATTCTCAGTTGACCTGTGTCAGCAGAAAAGTTTTAAATAAAGTAAAAAAAGATCTAACTCAAATCATGAATATAGAAATTAATGTCATCAAAATGAATTCCAAGACTTGGGCCAGCTTACAGATTTTGAATCCTAAGAAAAAAAGGGAAGACACAGTCCCCTTGAAGCAGGACTCTGGTACCTTGCTAAAAATGTAAAATTAATCTTTACCTCATATTTCCCTAAAGGGACCTCTGACCTTTTATCAGGTTAACTATGCACTGTGGAAAAGTAATCAGAAGTTTCAGGACAATGACTTTAACATGGAAGTTATTCCAGGAGGTCCAAAACGTTACCATAGCCCCTCAGTTAGAGTTAGAAATAATGGAGGCCTGGTGATCAATGGAAGTTTAGCTCAGGTCTATTTACAGTGGGTCCTGTGATCATGGAATCCATTCTATGGTTATTTCTCCAATTTCAGAATAGATAATTGGAACAGACATACTTAGCAACTGACAGAATTCTTACATTGGTTCACTGACCTGGGGAATAAGTGATATTACATCAGAAAATCCTCAGTGGAAGGCATTACTACTGTCTGTCTTTAGGAAAATAGTAAACTAAAAGGTGTACCATATTTCTGGAGGGATTGTAGAGATTGGTGCCACCATCAAACCTTGAAAGATGTGGGATGGGAGTTACCACCACATATGTGTTCAGGTCTCCTATTTTTGCCTGTTGCAGGATAGGCACGGATCTTGGAGAGTGACAGTAGATAATTCTAAGGTTAGCCAACTTCTGTGCCAAATGTATTTCAATGAAAGGACGTGTTGTCAGAGTTGCTGGTAACTGGTATTTAGCTAGAAATGTGATTTTCATTACTGTGTCAGAAGCAGCAACTACTTTAGATTTTTTTGGTAAGACATTTCCTTGTAAACTAAAATTAGGAGACCCACTTTCATTGGGCTTCCCTTGTAGCTCAGTCAGTAAAGAATTTGCCTGCAACACAGGAGACCCAGGTTCGATTCCTGGGTTGGGAACGTCTCCTGGAGAAGGAAACGGCAACCTACTCCAGAATTCTTGCCTGGAGAATCCCATTGATAGAGGAGCCTGGCAGGCTACAGTCCTTGAGGTTGCAAGAGTCAGACATGACTTAGCAACTAAACTACTAATAAACTCATTGGAATTTCCAGGAAACCAGTAGTATGGGGCATATAATGCTATTTATCCCTCTTAATATGAAGTATAACTTGTTTCATCTGGCCTCTCCTATAACCAAAGATGATGTTCAATGCCTCTTTGCTTTATTGGATTTGAGAGTCATCATATCATTCATTTGGGTGCATTCCTCTGACTCAATTGCAAAATTACTCAAAAAGGTCCTACTTTTAAATGAGTTCTGGAAATAGAAAAGGCTCTGCTATAGGTTCAGCCTGGCATCCAAGCTTCTCTGAGACTGAGTACAAACATTAATAATCCAGTAGATCTATGGTGTTTGATGTGTCAGTCGCAGGTAAGAATGTTGGAAAACTTGCCATTCTTCCATATGTGAATTTCAATGCAGACAAATAGGATTTTGGAAAAGTAGTCTTGCCATCTTTCCAAGGTAACTACTCTCTTTTTCTGAAATAGTGTTTGGCCTGCCACTGGGCCTTAATGGAAACTAAATGCTTCACCATGGGTCACCAAGTCACTATGCAACCAAAGCTTCTTTCATGCACTTGGTATTATCAAAACCATCTAAGCCATAAAGCTGGGTGTGCACAGCAGTACTCCATCATCAAATGAAGTGATATAGGCATGGTCTGGCCTAAGTAAGTCCTGAAGGCAAATTTTCAGGGAAAAGTGGCAAAAATGATTATGGTCCCCACTCCCATTACACTTCCTTCTCTCTCCCTGCCTTCACCTATAAATTATGATGAATTAACAGAGTAATATAAGACTTCAGACTTGTAAAGGAATAGTTCTGCAATGATCTTTAAAATTGGCAGCTGTAGAAATGCAACTTCATCCTGAAAAGTACCTGAACAATAGTAGCAAAAGGAAATCCTCCCAATGGGTATATTTCAAGGGGGTGCAACTAGTCAATTATTTAACTTGGAAGGAGTGTCCAAATGTATAATATATACTGATTCATGGTTTTGGCCAATGAATTGGCTCGATGGTCAGGGACTTTGTGTGGTGGGGACATATGGTTAGAAGACTGGTGACAAGGAAATTTGAGGGAGAGGTATATGTACAACAGATAACTACAATGGTGTGACTACTCACCTAGATACAGACATCCTGGGATGCAAAGTCAAGTGGGCCTTAGGAAACAACACTAAGAACAAAGCTTGTGGAGGTGATGAAATTCCAGCTGAGCTATTTCAAATCCTAAAAGATGTTATGAAAGAGCTGAACTGAATACACCAGCAAATTTGCAAGACTCTGCAATGGCCACAGGACTGGAAGAGGTCAGTTTTCACTCCAGTTTCAAAGAAAGGCAAAGTCAAAGAATATTCAAACTACCATACAGTTGCACTCATCTCACATGCTAGCAATGTAATGCTCAGAATTCTGCAAGCCAGATTCAACAGTACGTGAAATATGAACTATCAGATGTTCAAGGTGAATTATAAAAGGCAGAAGAACCAGAGATCAAACTGCCAACATCCGTTGGATCATCGAAAAACCAAGAGAATTCCAGAAAAAACACCTACTTGTGATTTATTGACTACACCAAAACTTTTGATTGTGTGGATCATGACAAACTGTGGAAAATTCTGAAAGAGATGGGAGTACCAGACCACCTGACCTGCCTTCTGAGAAATCTGTATGAAGGTCAAAAAGCAACAGTTATAACTGAACATGGAACAACACACTGGTTCCAAATTGGGGAAGAAGTAAGTCAAGGTTGTATATTGTCACCCTGCTTATTTATGCTGGGCTGGATGAAGCACAAGCTGGAATCAAGATTGCCGGGAGAATTATCAATAACCTCAGATATGCAGATGATACCACCCTTATGACAGAACGTGAAGAAGAAATAAAGAGCCTCTTGATGAAAGTGAAAGAGGAGAGTGAAAAAAGTTGGCTTAAAACTCAGCATTCAGAAAACTAAGGTCATGGCATACAATCCCATCACTTCATGGCAAATAGATGGGGAAACAATGGAAATGGTGACTATTTTGGGGGGCTCCAAAATCACTGCAGATGGTGACTGCAGCCATGAAATTAAAAGATGCTTGCTCCTTGGAAGAAGAGTTATGGCTAACCTAGACAGGATAATAAAAAGCAGAGACATTATTTTGCCAACAAAAGTCCGTCTGTTCAAATCTTTGGTTTTTCTAGTCATGTACAGATGTAAGAGTTGGACTATTAAGAAAACTGAGCACCGAAGAATTATTGCTTTTGAACTGTGGTGTTGGAGAAGACCCTTGAGAATCTCTTGGACTGCATGGAGATACAACCAGTCCATCCTAAAGAAAATCAGTCCTGAATATTCATTGGAAAGGCTGATGCTGAAGCTGAAATCCCAATACTTTGGCCACCTGATGCAAATAACTGACTCATTTGAAAAGACCCTGATCTAGGAAAGATTGAAAGCAGGAGGAGAAAGGGGTGACAGAGAATTTGATGGTTAGATGCCAGCATCACCTCAACGGACATGAGTTTGAGTAATCTCCGGGAGTTGGTGATGGACAGGGAGGCCTGGCGTGCCGCAGTCCATGTGGTCATAAAGAGTCTGAGTGACTGAACTAAACTGATATGTACCACTTGTTTGAATGGGCAAAAAAAAAAAAAAAAGAAAATATTTGTTTCCCACATCACAGTTTAAAAGTGGGAATTATGGCCTATACTACTAACCTTATTAAACTATTAGAAAAATTTGTGCTTTGTATTCCCATTAACTTATGCTCTGCTTGCTTAGAGGCTTCAGTTACAAAGAGAGAAATGTTTCCAGCAGGAGATACAAAGACAAGTCTTTTGAATTGTGAGCTAAGACTTTTGCCTGACAACTTCTGACTGTTCCTGCCTCTGAATCAACAGGCAAGTAAGTAAGTTAGTGTGATGACTGGGTTATTGATCCTGATTACTAAGAGGCAATTGACTGCTCCTTCTCAATGGAGATAAGAAAAAATATATGTGAAATTCAATAGCTTCCACAGATCCCCATTTACTATTATCACCTCTGATGATTAAAATCAATACAAAACTACAATAACCTCATCCAATCAGAATTAACTATGACCCAGACTTATCACCATTGAAGGCCTCTGCCACCCAACTGGTAAATATCCATGGTCAGCTTATGTTCTTTCTTTTTTTTTTAACTTTCTTTCTTAAGGTACAGAGAATACAAAATGAGTAACAATAGAATTAGTCATAATGACCAGTCACAAACACGTAAAAAGTTACAGAAATGAGAATTGCAATTGTTGTGAGTCCAGTTTATTTAATTAATATTCTGGTACATGTGTGTATCACATGCATGTGATATAAATACATACATAAATGTCTTTATTTTTTCTTTTATTACTTTATTATGTAACATATGATATATTTAACTAGATTCTTTCTTCTCAGATGTAATTGACCCTTCTGTGTATTTTTTTTTTTCTTTTTTAGAACGGTTTTAGTTAGTTTTCTAGTCAGTGTAGTATTTTTTCAAAGGCTTGTTTATTTATTTAATATTACTTAGTCATTCATTTGGTTGTGTTTGGTCTTAGCTGCTGCATGTGGTATCTGTAGTTTGTGACCTGAAAACTCTTAATTGTGCAATGTGTTCTCTCTAGTTCTCTGGCCAGGGATTTAACCCAGATCCTTTGCATTGAGAGCACAGAGTGTTAGCCACTGAAACATCAGGGAAGTCCCTGCAAAGTGGGTAATGCTATCCCATTTTATAGATGAGGAAAACACAACTCAACACGACTATAAAAGCATTGTGCTTCAGAAAGCTATGTAGTTAAGGGCCATGAATACTAACTTCTCAGTTAAACAGACAAATAATCTGGTCTATTTGGTTGCCTCGCTCCTTCCCACCATGGAATCTGCAGAGGTGTGGTCCCTTCTGCAAGGATGCTTCCCCACGCTCTCAGTCCATTTGTTTGTCCTAGTTAATTCCCTATCCTGTTTCAACTAAAAGCCCAACAAATTTAACTTTAATCTGATTATAATATTTTCTACTATCCTGCTAATACCTATAGAATCTGTAATGATACATATTATTTCATTCTCTATTTAAGCAATTTGTCTCTATTTTTTTCTCTTGTTCTTTTATTATTTAGCTTCTCCCTCTCCCCCTCCCCACTGTTCTCAGGTGGAATTGGTTTTAGTGATTCTTTAAAGAAACAGCTTTTTGTTTCATTAATTTTTTCCATTTTAAAATTATTTTTATTTCACTGATTTTTTTTTTCTTATCCCTATTTCCCGTGTTTTGCTTACTTGATGCTTATTTTCCTTTTATATTTCTATCTTGCTAGCACAAAGCCTTTGCAAATTGGTGTTAGACATAATTTCTCGGTAAACGATAATTATGTATCTAAATTTCCTTTTAAAGACTTTTATTGCTTTCCAGTCCTACAGCAAGGTGAAGACAGAGTCAAACATTCCTTAAAGTGAGTATCAGTTCAGTTCAGTTGAGTCGCTTAGTCTTGTCCAACTCTTTGCGACCCCGTGGACTGCAGCACATCAGGCCTCCCTGTCCATCACCAACTCCCGGAGTTTACTCAAACTCATGGCCACTGAGTCGGTGATGCCATCCAGCCATCTCATCCCCTGTTGTCCCCTTCTTCTCCTGCCTTCAATCTTTGCCAGCATCAGGGTATTTTCAAATGACTCAGTTCTTTGCATCAGGGGGCCAAGGTATTGGGATTTCAGCTTCAACATCAGTCTTCCCATTGAATATTCAGGATTGATTTCCTTTAGGATGGAGTGGTTAGATCTTCTTGCAGTCCAAGGGACTCTCAAGAGTCTTCTCCAACACCACAGTTCAAAAGCATCAATTCTTTGGTGCTAAGCTTTCTTTATAGTCCAACTCTCATCCATACACAACCACTGGAAAAATCATAGGTTTGACTAGATGGACCTTTGTTGGCAAAGTAATGTCTCTGCTTTTAAATATGCTCTCTAGGTTGGCCATAACTTTTCTTCCAAGGAGTAAGCATCTTTTAATTTCATGGCTGCAGTCACTGTCTGCAGTGATTTTGGAGCCCAGAAAAGTAAAGTCAGCCACTGTTCCCACTGTTTCCCCATCTATTTGCTTTGAAATGTTGGAACCAGATGCCATGATCTTAGTTTTCTGAATGTTGAGTTTTAAGCCAACTTTTTTACTCTCCTCTTTCACTTTCATCAAGAGGCTGTTTAGTTCTTCTTCACTTTCTGCCATAAGGCTGGTGTCATCTGCAAATCTGAGGTTATTGATATTTCTCCCAGCAGCCTTGATTTCAGCTGGTGCTTCATCCAGCCCATTGTTTCTCATGATGTACTCTGCATATAAGTTAAACAAGCAGAGTGACAATATACAGCCTTGACATACTCCTTTTCCTATTTGGAACCAGTGTGTTGTTCCATGTTCAGTTCTAACTGTTGCTTCCTGACCTGCATACAGGTTTCTCAAGATGAAGGTCAGGTGGTCTGGTATTCTCATCTCTTTCAGAATTTTCCCCAGTTTATTGTGATCCACACAGTCAAAGGCTTTGACATAGTCAATAAAGCAGAAATAGATGTTTTTTCCTGGAACTCTCTTGCTTTTTCGATGATCCAGCAGATGTTGGCAATTTGATCTCTGTTTCCTCTGCATTTTCTAAAACCAACTTGAACATCTGGAAGTTCACGGTTCACTTATTGTTGAAGACTGTATTGGAGAATTTTGAGTATAGTAAGAGATTATTTCTAGATGTGAACCACTGTAGGAAAACCACTACTAATGTGTAATGTGTGTGCTCGGTCACTCAGTCATGTCTGACTCTGTGACTCCATGTATTACAGACCATCAGGCTCCACTGTTCATTGGATTTTCCCAACAGAAATCCTGGAGTGCATTACCATTTCCTACTCCAAGTGATCTTCCCAGATCAAGGATCAAACCATGTCTCATGCATTTTCTGCATTGGAAGGTGGATTCTTTACCACTGCACCACCTGGGGTCAGAATATGAAATATTTTTCAGCTATCTTTAAATATCTTAGCGTCCAGTGGGTACCTGGAGTAGAAATGAGGAAGTAAAATTTTAATATATATATAAATATATATAAAATATAAATATATATATATTGTAAAGTAAAACCTTGCATGAACCTATGAACATCATCTGATGAGATATAGGGACTAAGGACTACTTTTTACCCAACCTGTTCCCTTAGGTTCCACTGACACTCCTTTTCCTCATTCACACATTCACAACAGGTAAAAAGGGACTAAACAAAGCAAAAGAAGCTAAATTAAGAAAGAAAGATATATTATGGATTTCCCTGCGACTCTAAACAGCGCATAAAAATATTTAATATCAAGCAACACAAGTCAGTATATGGCTTCTAAGTTTCCAGTGAGTGTAATTAAGTCTTGAGAGAAAATTTCCAAATTTCTATCCTAATGATAATGATGTGATGTTTTTAAGGAAACATAAATTATCTTCTTATTTTCTCTTACTACACTTATGTAAAATGATAATAAAGATTACAAAAATATTCAGTTTATATTTTAACATATATCATGGTAAACAATAGCAACGTCAGTCTTTGAAGAAATTATTTTAGGAAAAGTGAAAAATAGATAAATATCCATGCTATTTCATCAGTGCTATCATATTACAGAAATATTGAACCTTACCTGTGGTAACCCTCGAGATTCAATTAAATAAATAAGACTCAAGTCTGTCTTATAGATCCCTTTAGTATTATTGACTTTATTCCTATAATTATAATCTCAGATACATTGACTTCTATAAAATGCGTGTGGAATTTTTTCCCTCTTGCCTCTGTTGTGCTTTTAATCAATGTAGCTCCAACAATACTTACCTAAATGCATCTTTTGGATGGACAATTCACAGGAGAGTCAGATGTATTTCATATCTGTTTGCTGTGTGAAATCACAGTCTCAGAAAAATAAAAGGAAACAGCCTGCAGGAGAGCCTGACATTTCAAAAAAAATGCAAAATCTTACAGAAGTAGCTTTGTCCTTAGTTACACATGTATATTTTGTTGGTGTTGTTGTTTAGTCAAGTAAACAACTAAGTTCTGTCCAACTCTTTGCAACCGCATGGACTGTAGCCTGCCAGGCTTCTCTCTCCATTGGATTTCCCAGGCAATAATACTGAAATGGGTTGACATTTCCTTCTCCAGGGGCTTTTTCCCTACCCAGAGATAGTACCCGAGTCTCCTGCTTGGCAGATGGATTCTTTATCACTGAGCCACCAAGGAAGCCTTGTGTATACCTTAAATTTCTATTAAATATTGGGATTTTGAACAATTTTACATAATTTTTTGATCTGAGTGATTGAAATCTTAAAACTTGAAATCTTCTAGATTAATTTTCTTGGTGGTTATTTTCAAGACAGGGAATTCAGAAAAATCCATATATTAATTTGAGGACAAACTGAGAGTTTTAAGCCTTTACACATTTGTGTTTGGGAAGACATTCCAGTATGATGAAAATAGTATGAGATTCCACACCATGCAGAATTTGTTTAGGTATAGAATTCTCCTTGGTGCTTGTAGAAACTTGTATTCTAGCTGCCTTATCTGCAAAACAGGGGCACTTACACCTTCCCTAACAATTGGTGGTAAAGGGGAAATGACTAGTAAATGAAGCATTTTTAGTATTGTGCCTAGAACATATACAGATTTTCCTACATGGCACAGTGTTAATGAGTCTGCCTGACAGTGCAGGAGACCCAGGAAGCAGTGGCTCAGTTCTTGGTTCACAGGACGTCCCGGGAGTAGGAAATGGCAACCTGCTGTGGTATTCTTTCCTGGAAAATTCCATGGACAGAGGTGCTCTCCAGTCCATGGGGTTGCAAAGAGTAGAACATGATGGAGTACACATGCCAGAACATATAGCTAGCATATGATTATTTCAGATTTTTATTCTAATTACAGCAAATAAGGAATACTAAAAATTTTAATTTCATGATTTTCTTTGCTATTGATATGTTAAACACTGAAAGAAAAACAAAATCCTATCAAATTTCTCTTGATGGGTTTTTGCACTGTTTATGTACTTTTTTGACTTAAGTCATAAATCCTTTTTCCTAATACACTTTATTTAAGTGCTTTTTTTTTTTTTCTTTAAATTGTAGCTGATGTCTTCGCAAATAGTTCCTCGCAGAGATTTTTCTTAAAGAATTTCAAGTCTTAAGAAGGGATTCTTGGAAGAAACTCTTTAACAGGAAAATATGTGAAAAAGTTAACTCAATATTCTTCCTTCACTCAAAAAAACGTATTCATCTAAGTATTTATATGGGTGGTGTGTGCATGTGGGGAGATGTGTGAATATGCATGTGGGTGTGTGGAGAGAGAGAGAGAGAGAGAGAGAGAGAGAGAGAGAGAGAAAGGGAACAGGATAGGAGAAAGAAAGGAACAACCAACTATAGGGAGTTTTTATGAATTTTAGTAAAAGAAAACCAGAAGGAAAATGAGAGCAGCTCTAAAGGATATTTTCTCATGAGAATGCATTTTCCAAAGGGATGTTCACTTTGGAAAATTTGTGCAGCACTGCTCCAGATGTTGAGTGCTGAGACTTAAACCAATATATAAGAAACATTCTAAAACAAGAGATACACTTCCTACAGTTTTGATTCTCCAGTTTTTCTATAATTTTGAATTAAAATCTTAATGAAAAGTTATCTTAAATTTGTTTATGTCATGTGATCAGTATTCCACATAAACTGGTTTCTCCATTTATATATAAATAAGTTCTTTAATAATCTCTCTTTTATATACAGACTAAACTTATGTTAGTCTGTGTAAAAGAAACACTGATGTTTCTTGCTTAGGTTTATGTAAGTCTAATATGGATTTGTCAACCAATTTCCCTGTTATGGAATAGAAAATCTAAAGATAAAACAATTAACTAATGAACATGTCAGTATTTATTTTCTTAGAGAACAGTGTTTTTTCTCCAATTGCATGTTAGAGTATTGTCCTGTGGAGCTGACAAGTCAGAACAATAGCCTATTTATATTAGATATTCTTCACACATTTTTTTTTTTGACATGAGGCAAACAGATCCACTGTTATCAGTTTCACTTATCAGTTGAAGAAAGAAACTCAGAGAGTATTAACTACTCAGTGCTCACAACAACATCAACAAACAAACAAAACTAACAAGAACATGGGAGCCTAGATGCTCATCTTCATGATGGATCTGTACAATACATCATAGTGTTCCTCAGTAGTACCATTTGGACACAGGTCACTGAAATTAACAGTGTTTGAGGCAAACCATGACTTTGCTGTGGAGGACATTTGATTATGGGTAGAAGGTGATGGTTTCAACATATTGATTTCTCTGCTCCTAGGTATACTATATCAAAAAGTTGGCACTGTTCAAAATGTGTATTTAATAAGTAGGTTATTCTTTGATCACATAAAGTTCTTCAGATTTCAAAAGAAAACTTCTAGTTCTTGAAAATGTTTATAAAGTATCAACAGTAACCTCTATATTTTGAATAATCAGAAAAATGGAGTTTTAATATAGTAATACCCCATCTTCCTATATTCACATGCCCCACATTGTACCTAAATCTCTTGTTCCCAGCTACTCCACGTTCTGAATCTTGACCACAACTACCAAGGAGGACCCTTGAAACTATTGATACTTTTAACTAATTTAGGTAGGCTCTACTATAATTATAGCATGCTTTGTTTTAATTTCAAGAATATATATGGAGCTCCACTGATTGTATGGAATGCTCATCTGTGACTGGAACTTTATACAAGATCCATATGCACATGGAGAATGGGAGAGATTTTCTTAAAGTTACATAGGTGACTAAAGGCTGAAGTGGAGAATGACCTTTATCTTTTATGGAGATGGACGAGAGCTGTAATTTCCTGTGGTCAGTGAATGCTGTTACTTTGTTCCCAAGAGCATGAAGTCTGGTATCAGAGTCAGATTCATCTTGACTTGACTTTAATTTAGTATCTTAATAATTTGGTGTAATTAACTAAATCCTCCGATATTTTTGTTTTCCAATATGCAAAATGAGTATCAGTAACTACCTGTTAGTTGGTTATGAGTTACATCCCTGAAAAATATTTACAAATGATCCAGATTTATATACATATTCTTTAAAAATATCATTTGAAATATGATGCCCATGATCTATAAACAAACAAAAAAATAGATTGTAGCAAATTTTTAGTAACACAATTTTTTTTAAAAATGCTATTAAATGTGTATCATGTTCTGTATCATTTCAGATGAACTGAATTTATGTTGTGTATTCTGAACTCAGCTCAGCTTTATGGAAAATCAGAACAATGTCACAGAATTTGCTTTCATAGGGCTGTGGGGAAATAAGAAAATAAAGTTACTGTTCTTCTTCTTGTTCCTGCTCTGTTACCTGGCTGTATTAATGGAGAATTTCATCATCTCACTCACCATCACCTGCAACCATCTAATGCAACAACTGATGTACTATTTTCTCTGTCACCTCTCCCTCATTGATGTCTGCTACACCTCCACGGTGGTTCCCAGGCTAATCAGGGACTTAGCTGCAGCACGAAGAAACATTTATTATAACAACTGTATGACCCAGCTCTTCACTGGTGGAAATATTCATTTTGGTGTCCATGGCTTTTGACCACTACATCACCATTGTCAAGCCCTTGCACTGCATGGTCATCATGAACAGACAGAGGTGTGACATGCTGATCGTCCTTGCCCGGGTTGTCAGTTTTTGGCATTCTATTGCTTTACTTCTCATGGCACCCAAGTTACCTTTTTGTGGTCTTAATCAGATAGATCATTATGTGTGTGATGCGAAGCCTCTTTTGAAACTGGTGTGCAGGTTCATGTTGTGAGTATCTTAGTGTTTGCAAATTCAGGGATGGTAGCTGTTGCCATTTTTCTTGTCCTAATAGCTTCTTACATTGTCATGTTATATAATCTTAGAACACATTCCTCTCTAGGGTGAAGGAAAGCTCTCTCTACTTGTAGTTCTCACATAACAGTTGTACTACATTTATCTGTATCTACATTTATATTCTACCTGCAGAGCATGAGAACAAGGACAAGTAAATCTCTGTGTTTCACACTGTGATTGCTCCCATACTGAACCCTCTCATCTACACCCTGAGAAACATGGAGATGAAAATCACCATGAGGAAAGTATGGACTAAAATGACACATTTAGATTTAAAGTAAATAGGGTGATGTACTTGATGTCCTGAGGACATGTATCCATTGAAATATTATTGAAAACATACTAGCTTTCTTTGGGGAGTTGGACTCAATTACCCCTGACATTGTATGAGTCAAAGAAGCATATTACTGTGATTCAGATCACAGTCTGCTCCTTTAGGGATTCAGCTAGTTCTGGGTGTGACCACTTGGATTTGAGACATTTTAATATAAGAACTGTCCTAAAGCACATCTCCTGTCACATAGCAGTCCTCTGCAAAAATTGCTGTGAAACCTTATTTTCCTTGGAATGTAATCTAACCTGTTGACTCGTGCATTAGAAATTATTTGACTGTAACTAGCTAATCTCAGTGACTGAGCAACTTCACTTTCACTTTTCACTTTCATACATTGGAGAAGGAAATGGCAACCCACTCCGGTTTTCTTGCCTGGAGAATCCCAGGGACAGGGAAGCCTGGTGGGTTGCCGTCTATGGGGTTGCATAGAGTTGGACATGACTGAAGTGGCTTAGCAGCAGCAGCAAATCTCAAAGGTCACACCACATTTAAAGAAAAATATTGTGTTATAATAATAGGGTATAGGATCAAGGAGACATGGGTGACTACTGACTCTGTAAGTTTTTATGCCTTTGTCTTGGAAATTTGTTTTAATTATATTGTTTTCATTTTGAAAATATCTATAAAATGAGATAATATTATAGTTCATAAAAGGTAATATTAAGAGCTTCCCTGGTGGCTCAGATGGTAAAGAATCTGCCTGTATTGTGGGAGACCTGGGTTTGATCTCTGGGTCAGGAAGATCCCTTGGAGAAGGGAATAGCAACCCACTTCAATATTCTTGCCTGGTGAATTCCATGGACAGAGGAGCCTGGTGGGCTACAGTCCAAGGGGTGGCAAAGAGTTGGACATGACTGAGTGACTAACATTTTGTTTCTTTCAATACTTGTGAAATTTTGCAAGGCATGTGGTTACCAGAAACTCATATTGGGTGCTTTTCTTCTTTCTTTACCATTCTTTCCTCAATCCTCTTTGTTTGGATGCTTTCATCCAGTTATACTGGGCCCCTCTACATTCTCTAAACTTGCCTTAAATCTGCTAACTCTATTATTTTGCTCTTCTATTTCCTCTGACTAGGATAGCCCTACCCCCTTTGCTTTAGGACCCATCGCTTAAATATAACTTGGGCTCCCCAGTGGTAAAGAATCCACCAGTCAAAGCAGGGGACAAAAGAGATGTGGGCTCCATCCCTGGGTCAGGAAGACCCCCTGGAGTAGGAAATGACAACCCACTCCATTATTCTTGCCTGGACATTTCAACAGACAGAGGATCCGGGTGGGCTACAGTCTATGGGGTTGCAGAGTCAGACACAGATGAGTGACTGAGCTTGAGATCAAGGTGATCTGTACACCTGAGTTCATGTTTAAAAATTAATATTAACAATTGAGCACAGAGAAAGACTCACTCATTCAGAATGCTGAAAAAAGTGACTACTATTACACTTACTGATCAGAATATAAAACATTTCCCATAAAACTTAAGGAACTGAATAATAAATTGTATGTATTGCCAAACTCCTATCTGCCTAAAATAGATAAGTAAATGAGTAGTCATTGGATTCAGAACTTTCCTGCTACATATGGGGAAGGGGACTAGCAAAAGAAAAATAAGATATGGTCTAAAGACCAAAAAAACAAGGAAACAAACAAGCAAACAGAAAGCCCAAATGTTAACTAGGCTACACATGACTGTTTATTGCAAGTGTATGAAGAGTTAGTCACTCAGTCATGTCCGACTCTTTGCTACCCCATAGACTGTAGCCCGCCAAATTCCTCTTTCCATGGAATTCTCCCAGGAAAGAATACTGGAATGGGTTGCCATTCCCTTCTTCAGGGGATCTTCCTGACCCAGGGATTGAACCCGGGTCTCCTGCATTGCAGGCAGATTCTTTACTGTCTGAGCCACCAGGGAAGTTTACTTATAATGACCAAACCTTGAAAGCAGTCTTTTCATGGATGTATAAACTACTGTACATCAAGACAATGGAATATCATTCAGTGCTAAAAAGAAATGTCCTACCAAGCTATGAGAAGACATGGAGGACATCTGAATGCATATTGTGAAGTCAAATAAGCCAATGTGATAAGACCACATACTCTGTGATTTCAAGTACATGATGTCCTAGAAAGGGCAAAGCAAAGGAGATACACAAAAATTTCTCTTCAATATTTATTTCTTATAGTCCTGGTGAAAAGTAGAGAAAGCGTTGAGAGCATCTGACAATAGTAGGGGAAGATGGATATTGTCCTTACTAAGGTTTGTCTTCAGCCTGGAGCCACAGAAGCTCTGAAGTATTCAGAATACAACAGAACTGGCTCCAACCTAAGACAAGAAAATCAGCTCTTTTTGCTCCATTAAATCAGCCATTGTTCCCTGCTGGGCCCTGGGATGGTGAGCATAATGCCACAGATGAGACAGCTTTCATTTGCTCAGGTTCATTTGTCAAGATCAGGGTGGGGCTGTGAGCTGTTAGAAGCCCAGAGATACAGCAACAGGGGCATGGGGACACTGAGCCAGTGAAGAGGCTCTGACGGATGCAGCTTCATTTGCTACATTCTGCATACTACATGGCACCACAAGAGTTCAGTCTTCATCCTCTCACACCCCAACAATCACCATGACCTCCTATCCAATAGTAGCAGGCAGGCAAGTGCTTTATGGAGTATAACTGTTTTTTTTTTTTTTTTTAATAAGTTGAAGATCCTGCTTGACACTAAAGTGCCCTTTTGTTTGTGTCATCACTCTTTCTGTTGGATTAGCATCCTAAGGTGGTGGTATGACCAATACCAATAAGTTCTGAAGGCTGCAAGCATTTGAAAACTTGAAACAATCTTTTTTTTTTTTTTTTTTTTTACCCTTTGGAGGTTCAATGATTCATTTCTTTTGTAAACTAGTTAAGTATTGAAATATACCATTACTACCATTACCATTGAAATATTACCATTGAAAAACTACCAATACTAGTTAAGTATTGAAATATACTACCATTACCCTTATGATATATAAAAATGAGCAACTATTTATGCAAAATTATTAGAACTTAGTAAGAAATGCAATATATAAATATATATGTTTTATGAATGTATAAAGTAGTTTCAGATCTCATGTACGCGATTACACAGAGCACAAAGAAGAAAACAACCACTGTGATATGAGAGACACAGCTGGAGAGTGCCTCGTGCCTTGCCTCTAGGTGGTGGGTCGCAGGGAGGACAGGATGACCACATAGCAGACCATGAGGAGAAGGAGGTCTAACAGACAGATGCCTCCACTGTTGGCAGAGACAAGTAATCCTAGAGTTTGAGTATCTGTGCAGGCAAAATTAAGTGAAGGATTCCGATCACACAAAAACTGATCTATGGCATTAGGACCACAGAAGAGTAATCACAAAAGTAAGACGCTACATGAAGAAAACCTCCTACGCACACCACTACCACTAGCAGGCCACATGCTCTCCAGTTCATGATGATTGACTAGTAGAAGGGCTTACAGATGGCCACATAGTAGACATAGGCTGTCACACTAAGCAGGATGATCTCAGCGCCTCTGAGTAAATGTTCTGAAAAGATTTGGGTCATGGATCCTTTGAATAGGACAGTCTTTTTTTTTCTTTTTTCTTCATAGTTTGAAACTATAATCAATATAGGGATATTTACAGAGGAATAGCAAGCATCAAAAAAAAAAAAGAGAGAGAAAGAGAGAGAGAGAGATAGAGAGAGAGAGAAATGGGCCAGGGAAATGTACACGGGGGACTCCTGTAATGGTCTGGCAGTTATAGTGACCACCATGAGCACATTTCTGACCACAGAGATGGTGTAGATAACCAAAAACACAAGAAAGATGATTTCCTGAATCTTTGGAATCTGTGTGAGTCCTAGGAGAGTGAGTCCCATGCTGCTCTTATTCTCCATGTATTTTACATTATGATTATTTATATTTCTTGAAAAATTATTAAAGCGATCTTGAATTTATTAAACTTACTTACTCTTGCTGTTTTATTGCTCAGTTGCTAAGCCATGTCCAGCTCTTTGAGAGCTCATAGAATTCAGCATGGCAGGCCCCCTTATCCTTCTCTGTCTCCCAGAGTTTGTTCTAATTCACATCCACTGAGTCGGTGATGCCATTTAACCATCTCATCCTCTGCCTGCCCCCTTTCTTTACTTTTTCTTTTGATCTTTCCCAGCATCAGGGTCTTTTCCAATGAGTTGGCTCTTTGCATCAGATGGCCAAGGTAGTGGAACTTCAGCATCAGTCCTCCCAATGAATATCAGGGATTGATTTCATTTAGGATTAACAAGTTTGCTCTTCTTTACAGTCCTAGGGACTCTCAAGAGTCTTCTCTAGCACCACAATCTGAAGACATCAATTCTTTGGTGTTCAGCCTTGTTTATGGTCCAGCTCTTACATCTGTACGTGACTACTGGAAGAACAATAGCTTTAACTATCAGACCTTTGTCGGCAAAATGATATCCCTGCTTTTTAATATGATTTGTAGGTTTGCCATAGCTTTTCTTCCAAGGTGCAAATGTCTTTTAATTTCATGGCTACAGTCATCATCTGCAGTGATTATGGAGCCCAAGAGAACAAAATCTGTCACTGCTCCAAGTCACCACCTCCCTTCTATTTGCCATTAAGTGTTGGAATCAGATGTCATGTTCTTAGGTTTTAAAACGTTGATTTTTCAAGTCAGGTTTTTTACTCTCTTCTTTCACCCTCATCAAGAGGTTCTTTAATTTCTCTCCACTTTCTGCCATTAGAGTAGTATCATCTGCATATCTGAGTTTACTACTATTTCTCCTGCCATTTTTGATTCCAGTTTGTGATTCATCCATCCTGGCATTTCACATGATGTACTCTGCACAGAAGTTAAATAAGCAAGGTGACAATATACAACCTTATCATAATCCTTTACCAATCTTAAACCAAGCTCAAACAATAATATATTTGTGCTTCCAAATTTCAAATAAAATGTGGTATTTCATCATTGAAAGTGTTTTGACCTTGACCTTTCTCACAGACATAGCTTCTCCTTCTCCAGTTTCCATACAGAGCATGGGCCATCAGACTGTTTTGGAAAGTTGTTAAAAATAACTTGGGGGTAAGTGTATTTGTTTGAGAGTCAGAAAGATCAGACTAGAATCTTGATTCTTTCACTTGAAATTTCTTTCATCTAGGATATATTTCTCAGCATTTTAAAATTTTGTTTTCTCACCTATAAAGAGAAAATAACATTATATACTTCACAGGTTTTATAATAATTGAATGAGGAAACATATGAACATAACTGTCACTGTGATATAAGTATATACAGATGTTTTATCTATTTTTGTGGCTGTGTATACATTTAGAAAGTGAATTGACATTTGATTAGTAAGGCAGAGAAACATTTAACTGTACATTAAGTTCAGGAAGAGTCATCTCCAATTTTACTTTTAGTGAGGGCAAAGAGAGTCATATTATCCTTAGTGGTTGATCATAGCAAAGTGCTTCACATTCATGCTTGGACTAAACAGTTGTTGATCTGTTTATTTAAAATTATATTGATGCACTACTGTATATTTGAATTTTGTTTTCATTCTCATTATTAGTTATGATTGAGTACTAAAGGAGTTGTCTCATTGTAAAAGCCTGATTTTGGAATAGGAAAACTGGGTCCTTTCATTTTCTTAACTTCAGTGAGTCTAAAATTTATTTCAAAGAATGTTAATGGTATTTATCAAGTATTTTATTAAAAATTTGGGTAATGATTAAATACTCTATTTGAAAAGTATTGAAACAATGTTATATAGAAAATTAAAATTTGTTAATAAGCTTCAGAATTATAGAAAAACTTGCTTCAATATTAAATTATCTTTTCCTTAATTTATTCATTTTTAATTGAAGAATAATTACAATGTTGTGTTGGCTTCTGCCCTACATCAACATGGATCAGGCATCAGTATATATATGTCCCCTCCCTCATGAGCTTCCCTCCCATTTCCCACCCCATCCCACTCATCTAGGTTGTCACACAACCCCGATGTGATCTTAATGAGAGTTGAGAGTATTCAGAAACAATGCCATCTTCAAACTGACCTCTTCTTGGGATAAATAACTTTGAATATGAAAAATATGCCACACATGGGAAAAAGAAGTAGTCAACAAGCAAGTTTTATTTTGCTTTTTAAAGTCTAATTATTTCCTACTAGCCCAAAGCCTCAAAATATTTCTATACAAAACTTAGAATTTGAGTTTGGAATGGATGCATTTGAACCAAGTAGAGGCATGGTCTTCTTTAGACAGCTCTGGTTCTGTAATCAAGAGGCAAAAACTGTGGTGGAAGCACATTCAAATGGATCATTCCATCCATGATGACTCTTGCTCTGGAGATTCAAACACACACGTGCACGCACACACACACACACACACTTCACCTTGCATTACATGAATATTTAAAGAAATTGCTACAAGACTAAAGGACTTTGTCTTGTAGCTGCAACTTTCTTTTCCAGGTATTAATTATTTTCTTTGATAGAAAGATTTTGTCTTAAAAACAGGTATTCTGAAGAGACACATTTGAGAAACTCTTAAATTTGAGTGGGGAATTGTACTCTCTACACTTGAAGTCTGAACATGTAAGATTCTATTTGAACTTGTGTTTCTGAGTTTCTAAAAAAGCTAAATTCATATGAATATTAGATTAGCACAAAACCAATTGCAGTTTGTATTTGCCCTTTGATATTGGAATGCATTCTTAAATAAATATGATTATGTTTTACATCCTTTTAAAACAACATTTGTCACTTTAATTTTTTGCTGTTAATTACATTATTTGCTGTTTATTTTATATTTATTTTAGACTAGGGAAGCTATGTTTGACAAAAAGCAAATTAGAGTGATTTTCTTATTTGAGTTTAAAATGGGTCATAAAGCAGCTGAGGCAACTTTATGTTGCAACATCAACAACCTTTTTGGCCCAGGAACTGCTAAGGAACAGACAGTGCAGTGGTGGATCAAGAAGCTTTGGAAAGGACACAAGGTCAGTGAAGATGAGAAGCACCGTGGCTGGCTATTGGAAGTTGACAATGACCAACTGAGAGGATCATCAAAGCTGGTCCTCTTACAACTAACTACACAAGAAGTTGTCAAACAACTCAGCATCAACCATTCTATCTTCATTTGGCATTTGAAGCAAATTCGAAAGGTTAAAAAACTCTATAAGTGGGTGCCTCATGAGCTAACCACAGATCAAAACAAACAGACAAAAATTATTGTTTTGAAGTGTTGTCATTTATTCTATGCAACAATAAACCATTTCTGTCAGATTGTGATGTATGAGGAAAAGTGGATTTTATTAGACAACAGCAACAACCAGCTCAGTGATTGGACCCACAAGAAGCTTTAAAGTACTTCCCAGAACCAAACTTGCACCAGAAAAAGTACATGGTCAATATCTGGTGGTCAGCTGCTGGTCTGATCCACTACAGCTTTCTGAATCCTGGCAAAACCATTACACCTGAGAGATATGCTCAGCAAATCTATGAGATACACAGAAAATTGCAACTCTCCAGCCAGCACTGGTCAACTGAATGGGTCCAGTCTTTCTCCATGACAATGGCTGGCCACACATCACACAACTAATGCTTGAAAAGTTGAATGAAGTGGGCTATGAAGTTTTGTCTCATCCAACATATTCACCGGACCTCTTGTCACCCTACTACCACTTCTTCAAGCATCTCAACAGCTTTTTTCAGGAAAACTGCTTCCACAAGACGGAGACAGAAAATGCTTTCCAAGAGTTCCTTGAAGGCTGAAGAAAAATTTTATGCTGAAGGGTTAAACAAATTTATTTCTTGCCATATTTTGGCAAACATGTGTTAATTGTAATGATTCTTATTTTGTTTAATAAGATATGTTTGAGCCTAATTATAATGATTAGAAATTCACGGTCTGAAACTTCAATTACACTTGCACCAACATAGTAACAAGGTGACATAATTACATTGTGACACTTGTCAGGTAGCAAAGTGGTAAGGAATCCACCTGCCAATGCAAGAGACAAGAGACCTGGCTTTGATCCCTGGGTCAGAAGATTGCCTGGAGTAGGGAATGACAATCCACTCCTGTATTCTTACTTGGAAAATTTCATGGATAAAAAAGCCTAGCTGAATATAGTCCATGGGGTTGCAAAGAGTCAGACATGACTGAGCCCCCACACGCACATAATTCCAGCATGGGAATGAGTGATGTAATTTTGTTATTCAAATATGTCAGAGAAAGAACTTTGTTTTTCTTCTCAATATCAAATATTTTATGGGAAAACTACTATTGATTTCTTAAGGGCCAGATCAGTAAGGGCATAAAATTAATGGCAGTCATATTAAAGTACCTGACTCTGAAACTATTCATCAGTGGGTTGTAGAAGTAGATCGAAATTCTAGGAAACTCCCAAGTAGATATCTCTGGGACATGAAGATTGGTTTGTATGGAATACGAGACAGTATTAAAAAGTTGGAGAAACATAAAAAACACAGAAATAGATTTCCAGTTGTTCTATGTGCTTTATTGACTATGCCACAGCCTTTGACTGTCTGGATCACAATAAACTGTGGAAAATTCTGAAAGAGATGGGAATACCAGACCACCTGACCTGCCTCTTGAGAAACCTGTATGCAGGTTAGGAAGCAATAGTTAGAACTGAACATGGAACAACACATTGGTTCCAAGTAGGAAAAGGAGTACGTTAAGGCTGTATATTGTCACCCTGCTTATTTAACTTATATGCAGAGTACATCATGAGAAACATTGGGCTGGAGGAAGCACAAGCTGGAATCAAGATTGCCAGGAAAAATAGCAATAACCTCAGATATGCAGATGACACCACCCTTATGGCAGAAAGTGAAGAAGAACTAAAGAGCCTCTTGATGAAAGTGAAAGAGGAGAGTGAAAAAGTTGGCTTAAAGCTCAACACTCAGAAAACTATCATCGTGGCATCCTGTCCCATCACTTCATGGCAAATAGATTGGGAAACAATGGAGACAGTGGCTGAATTTATTTTTCTGGGCTCTAAAATCACTGCAGATGGTGATTGCAGCTTTGAAATTAAAATATGCTTACTCCTTGGAAGGAAAGTTATGACCAACCTAGACAGCATATTAAAAAGCAGAGACATTACTTTGCAAACAAAGGTCCGTCTAGTCAAGGCTATGGTTTTTCCAGTGGTCATGTATAGATGTGAGAGTTGGACTATAAAGAAAGCTGAGTACTGAAGAATTGATACTTTTGAACTGTGGTGTTGGAGAAGACTCTTGAGAGTCCCTTGGACTTCAAGGAGATCCAACCAGTCCATCCTAAAGGAGATCAGTCCTTGGTGTTCATTGGAAAGACTGATGTTGAAGCTGAAACTCCAATACTTTGGCTACCTGGTGCAAAGAACTGATTCATTTGAAAAGACCCTGATACTGGGAAAGATTAAGGGCAGGAGTAGAAGGGGATGACAGAGGATGAGATGGTTGGATGGCATCACCAACTCAATGAAGATGGGTTTGGGTGAACTCCAGGAATTGGTGATGGACAGGGGTGCCTGGTGTGCTGCAGTTCATGGGGTCACAAAGAGTCAGACAAGTTGAGTGAATGAAGTGAACTGAACTATGTGCTTGCCACTAGTATAATGAGCTATTTTCCTTTTAGTCTTTTTAGGTGCTATGTAGTAGTAAATTATTGTGATTTTAATATGCATGCTCTGATGATTAATGATCTTGAGAATTTAAAAATTTTTATATTATTATTGGCCACTGTTTATCTTATTTTGTGAAACTTATGATCAAGTTATTTACATAACACAAAATTAAGGATTATGGGTTTCTTATTACTAAGCTATTCTTTACACAGTTTACATACAACTGTTTTGTCATATTTATGCTTTTTGTGTATACATAGATATATGAATCAATAATCAATTTACATATAATTATATAAAATTATATATAAAATTTCATGTTTGTAAAAATTTAAGCATAAAAATATGTACCATTGTGTATACATAAACTTGTATATATACATGCAGAATTTACCCCCGTTTCATGGATTGTATTTTTGATTTTAAAATGATGACACCTGATGAGCAAATTTGACATTTTGACAAGGTCCAATTTTTAATTTTTCTTAAAGTTTCTATTGTGTCATATATATAAAAAAAATTGATCTAACTCCAACTCAGAAAAATCTTGTAGATTTTCTATAAAGTTAACTGTACATATTGTCTCTAGGTCTCTGACTCATTTTGAGTTAGTATTTCTGTAGTGTGTGGTAATCTTTGAGGTTCATTTTTTTTTCTTATGCATGACCAACTGATTTGCTATTTATAATAAATAGCATAAATTGTTAAAAGTCTATTTCCACATTTAAATACCTCAGTTTAAAAAAAAATCATGAGTGATCTGATAGGAATTCACATTAAGTCAGTAGCTTGCTTTGATTAGAACGGCCACTTTAACAATATTAATTCTTCCAGTCTCAGAGCGTGGGATATCATCCCATTTCTTTCAGTCATTTACAATTTCTTTTCTTAGTGTGCTGTAGTTTTTAGCTTATAAGTCTTTCACCTCCTTGGTCTGGTTTATTCTTACATTTTATGTGTTATTTTAATAATTGAGTTTTAGAAATGATTTTTTGTTTTGCTTTTACTTTCCTTTTCTGATATATATATTTATATATATATATATATATATATATATATATATATATAGTTAATAATAAAGAAATTCAACCAATATCTGTATGTTAATCTTGTATCCTGCTGGCTTTGCTGAATTTATCAGTTCTAACAGTTTTTGTCAGTCTTTAGGGTTTTCTATATATTTATTGTATTACTGGCATGTAATAGTAATTTTACCTCTTCTTTTCCAATTTGGATATGTTTTATTTCTTTTTCTTATCTAATACATTATGGCTATGATATCCAAAACTATGTTGAATAGAAGTGATGAAAGTGGGCATCTTTATCTTGTTCCAGATTTTAGCAAGAAGACTTTCAGCTTTTCAACATTGAACACTATGTTGCTTGTGGGTTGTCATAAATAGCTTTTATTATGTTAAGATATGCTTTCTACATACTAACTTTGAGTTATTATAATGCATGGATCTTTAATTTTATCAAATACCTTTTCATCTACTGCATAATTGAATGTTTTCTGTCTTTTCTATTTTTGATGTGGTATATCACATGAATTGATTTGTGCATGTTAAACCATCCTTGTGACCCTTGTATGAACCCAACTTGATTGTGGTGTATGATCTTTATGCATATCATTGAATTTGGCCTGCTAATATTTTGTTGAGAATTTTTGCATCTGTAGTCATAAAAGATATTGGGCAGGAATTTCATTTTGGTACTGTCTTTGTCTGACTTTGATTTCAGAGTGATGATGGCTTAATAGAATGATTTTGTGTGGGTTCCCTCCTCTTCAATCTTTTTTTTTTTTTTTTTTTTTTATTTATTTTTTTTTTTAAATATCATTTTATTAGTTGGAGGCCAATCACTTCACAACATTTCAGTGGGTTTTGTCATACATTGACATGAATCAGCCATAGAGTTACACGTATTCCCCATCCCGATCCCCCCTCCCACCTCCCTCTCCACCCTACTCCTCAGGGTGTTCCCAGTGCACCAGGCCCGAGCACTTGACTCATGCATCCCACCTGGGCTGGTGGTCTGTTTCACCATAGATAATATACATGCTGTTCTTTCAATTCAATCTTATGGAAGAGTTTAAGAAGGATTAGTGTAAGTTCTTTTGTATCTGGTAGTTTTCCCAGTGAAACCTTCTGGTTCTGGATCTTTTTTCTTTTGCAGGGAGGTTTTTCTTTTTTCTTTCTTTACCTTTTTTTTTTTTTTTTTTTTAACAGATTCTGTTTCACTTCTAGTGGTAGGTATGTTCAATTTATCTATTTTTACTTGATTCTGTGTTTGTGTGTCATATATTTCTAGAAATCTGTCCATTTCTTCTACTTTGTCCAATTTGTTGTCATATAATTATTTTTAGTATTCACTTATGTGCTTTTGTATTACAGTGGTATTGGTTGTTATTTCTCATCTTTAATTTCTTTTTTGTTTATTTGGGCCCTCTCTATTTTCTTCTTCTTTAGCTTGGCCAGAGGTTTGTCTATTTTGTTTATCTTTTCAATGAACCTGCTCTTGGTTTTATTATTTTTCTATTATTTCATATCTCTATTTTATTGATTTATATGTGATCTTTATTCTTTCCTTCTACATACTCTAGGTTTTGTATGTTCTTCTTTTTCTAATCCTTTCAAGTGATAGATTAGACTGTTTATTTGAGATATTTATAAGGGCTTCCCTGATATCTCAGTTGGTAAAGAATCTGCCTTCAGTGCAGGAGACCCCAATTCGATTCCTGGGTCATGAAGATCTGCTGGAGAAGGGATAGGCTACCCACTCCAGTATCCTAGGGCTTCCCTTGTGGCTCAGCTTGTAAAGAATCCACCTGCAATGCGGGAGACTTGGGTTCAATCCCTAGTTTGGGAAGATCCCATAGGGAAGGGAAGGGCTACCCACTCCAGTATTCTGGCCTGAATAATTCCATGGACTGTATAGTCTATGGGGTGGCAAAGAGTTGGACATGACTGAACACCTTTCACTTTATTGTTTTTTCAAGACCTGTACTGCTATGAATTTGGGAAATTCACTTCTGCTGCATCCCATAGGTTTTGTATGGCTGTGTTTTCATTGTTATTTATTTCAAGGTATTTTTTAGTTTCCTCTTTGATTTCATCAGTAGCCCATTGGTTTTTTAGTAGCATGTTGTTTACTCTCCACATTTTTTTTTCTACTTGTTTCTGTTTCTGTGGTTGATTTTATTGTGGTCATAAAAGATTTTTGAAAGTATTCCAGGTTTCTTTAAACTTGCATGTTTCTACATAGATTTCAGAATGGAATTATTGATTTATTATGATTATTCTGTTTTATTTTATTGGAATTGCATTGAAATTAAGAAAGTAAAATGGTAAAATAGAGTAAGTCTTATAATGCACCTATATGGCATATCTCTTTACTTATTTATGTACTGAATTTTTCTAAGAAATATTTTCTGATTTTGATATACAGGTTAAGTGTTCTATAAGTATATATTATTATACATTTATCTCTCAAGTTTCATATTTTTAATTAATACCTTATGTAGATGTTGATTTTAATTTCAGTTTTTGATTGTTGCTATTCTAGAAATGTATTTAATTTTTGTATTGAAATTAGATCTTTTGAACTTGCTAAACTAATTGATTGCATGCATGTTAACTCACTTCGGTTGTGTCTGACTCTTTGAGACCCCTTGGGCTATAGCCACCAGTCTCTGTCCATAGGGATTCCCCCAAGCAAGAATATTGGAGTGGATTGCCATGCATTCCTCTAGAGGATCTTCCCAATCCAGGGATCAAACCCCTGTCTCTTGTGGCTCTTGCATTGGCAGATGGGTTGTTTACGACTAGTGCCATTTTAGATTCTTTACAGAACACTTAGCATTTTCTACCAAATAACCATTCTATGTGCATATATATATATATTTACTACAATTTTACTCCTATTTTTTGAATTTGTATGTCTTATGTTTCTTTTTCTTACCTTACTGCCGTGTCTAGAATTTAAGATTTAATTCAGAAATAGGAGTGGACAATCTTTTATTGGTACAAACTTACAGAGTATTCACCATTATAAGTGATGGTAGTTGTAAGTCTTATACAGTTTCTATATTAGGTTAAGCAATTTCCTTTCATTTGCTGAAGTATTTTTAAAATGTTATATATATATATATATATATATATATATATAAAAATTGAAAATTTTAAACTATAATTAACTTCATGAATTTATTGAAATGGCCTTGTGATTCTTCTCTTTATTGTGCTAATATAGTGAATTAAACTGTTGCATTTTGAGTCTTTTAATCCTGGGATAATTTCCACATGACCATGATAAATTATTATTAAATTCATTGGATCAGAAATTATATTTGGCAAGAAGTTTAGCCATGAATTTAATTTATTTAGCTGATATAGGGCAATTCTGCTTTTCTTCATCTTCTGTTAGATACTGCAATACTTTCATTACAATTATTTTCTAATATTTTCTACCATCCTGTTAATATCTGTAGATTTTGTAATGCTGTACATTATTTCATTCTTGATTTAAGTATTTTGTCTCTATTTTTCTCTTATTCCTTCTCTCCCCCCTTTCCTTACTTTGAGATATCATCAGTTTTATTGATCTTTCAAAGAGTGTTTCTTATTTAATCAAATTAGCATTTAAGGACTTTTATTGCTTCCCAGTATCAAGCAGCAAGGAGAAGACAGAGTCAAACGCTACAACATAAGGTGATTCTATTAAGAGGTTATTTCTAGGTGTTGACTATGGGGAGAGTACAACTAATATGAAATGCCCTGTGGCTAGTAAGAGTTAAATACATTAGAGCACAGTGAGTATCTAGAGTGGAAAAAAGCAGTTCATAAAGGAAAAATATATTATAAAATAAACAAAACCTTAGAAGGATCCTGCATGACCCTTGAAAATCACTTGATAAGAAATAGGAACTAAGGACTACAGTTTACTCCACCTGGTCCCTTGGTTTCTACTGACACCTTTCTCTCTTGCCAAAGGGATGAAAAGGGATAAAGCAAAGCAAGAAAAAAAAAAAAAAAGAAAGAAAGAAAAACGGATTGTGGCTTTCTCCCCAACTGTCTAACATTACCTGATACTAAATTACACCTGTTGACACAAATTGCTGTTCATGGCTTCTAAATTTCAAGTGGGAGTAAATAAACAGTGAGTAATAATTTCAAAATTTTGATAGTAATGTTAAGTGTATATGGGAAGTATACATATTCTGATTATCTCTTACCATATTTATACAATTAAATAATAAAGATTTCAAATATATTAAATGTGTATTATACATACCTTGGTAAACATCAGCAAACTCAGTTTTTGAGGAAATTATTTTAGAAGTGAGAGATAGAAAAATGATTATCCATAATATTTAATTGGTCTCTATAACATTATAAAGTTATTGAATCATTCCTATGATAACCCTCAAGAGATTAAATTAAAGAAAGAAGCCTCAAGCCTGTCTTATATATCCCATTAATATTAGTAGCTTTATTCTTATAGTTATAACCTTATACACACTGACTGCTGTAAAATGCCTGTGGGATTTTTTTTCCTGTTTTCCTTTGGTGTGCTTTTAATTCAAGTTAAATACAGCAATGCTTTCCTAAAAGAGTCTTTTGGATAGACAGTTCCTGAGAGGGTCAGATGTAGTCTCTATTTGCTGTTTCAAAGCCCAATCTTAGAGAAATAAAAAGAAACAGTCTGAAGAGTCACCTGACATTTCACATAAATGTAAAGTCTTGTAGAAATCAGTGTTATGATTAGTTACACATATGTACATTAAATTCTATAAAATAATTGGGATTTAGAAAAATTTTATGTAATTTTTGATTATAGTAATTGAAATTTTATATGCCTTACTAGATGTTGGTAAAGGTGAAATGGTCAGTAAACGATATTTTTTAATTTTTTTTTAGTTTTGTGCCCAGATCATTGGAGAGGGAGGTGGGAGGGGGCATCGGGATGGGGAATACATGTAAATCCATGGCTGATTCATGTCAATGTATGGCAAAAACCACTACAATATTGTAAAGTAATTAGCTTCCAACTAATAAAAATAAATGGAAAAGAAAAGAAAAAAAAAAAAAGATCATTTAATTAGTTAGTATACAATGTTCCAACATTTGGGCTTCCCTAGCAGCTCAGATGGTAAACAATTTGCCTGCAATACAGGAGACCTGGTTTTGATCCCTGGATTGGGAAGATTTCCTGGAGAAGGGCATGGCAACCTACTCCAGTATTCTTACTTGGAAAATTCCAAGGACAGAGCCTGGAGGGCTACAGCCCATGGGCTCACAAAGAGTCAGACATGACTGAGAAAACTACACTTGCACTTTCTGTTTTCATCTCAACACTTTACTCTAAATACAGAAAATAATGAAAATGATACATGTTAATTTCATGATTTTTTAATTTATTTTTAATATGATAAACACTTAATATGTTGATAACAATTTTATCAAATTGCCCTCGATGGGTTTTTTCACTGTCCATGGACTGTCATGACCTTAATTATAAATCCCTTTTCTTAATATGCTTATTTAAGAGCTTTTTTTCTCTTTCAAAATGTAGTTTGACATACCTTTTCAAACTATTCCTCAAGATTTTTTTAAATAATTTAAAGTTTGAAGGAGGAGTTTTTGGAAGAGACACCTTAACTGAAAGGTATGTGAGAAGTTGGACTCAGTATTCTTCCTTCACCTCCCAAACCCTCGGTGTCTACATGTGTATTTGGGTGATGGTGTGCGTGTGGGCTGGACGCAGGGAGAGCGAGCGAGCGAACAGGGAGGGGGCAAAGGAGGGACAAGGCAGAGGCCTCTCTCTCCTGGCTTACAGGAGGGGCAAGGCAGAGGCTTCTCTCTCCTGGCTTACAGGAGGGGCAAGGCAGAGGCCTCTCTCTCCTGGCTTACAGGAGGGGCAAGGCAGAGGCCTCTCTCTCCTGGTTTACAGGAGGGGCAAGGCAGAGGCCTCTCTCTCCTGGCTTACAGGAGGGGCAAGGCAGAGGCCTCTCTCTCCTGGTTTACAAGAGGAGCAAGGCAGGAGGGGCAAGGCAGAGGCCTCTCTCTCCTGGTTTACAGGAGGGGCAAGGCAGAGGCCTCTCTCTCCTGGTTTACAAGAGGAGCAAGGCAGAGGCCTCTCCTGGTTTACAGGAGGGGCAAGGCAGGAGGGGCAAGGCAGAGGCCTCTCTCTCCTGGTTTACAGGAGGGGCAAGGCAGAGGCCTCTCTCTCCTGGCTTACAGGAGGGGCAAGGCAGAGGCCTCTCTCTCCTGGTTTACAAGAGGAGCAAGGCAGAGGCCTCTCCTGGTTTACAGGAGGGGCAAGGCAGGAGGGGCAAGGCAGAGGCCTCTCTCTCCTGGCTTACAGGAGGGGCAAGGCAGAGGCCTCTCTCTCCTGGCTTACAGGAGGGGCAAGGCAGAGGCCTCTCTCTCCTGGCTTACAGGAGGGGCAAGGCAGAGGCCTCTCTCTCCTGGTTTACAAGAGGAGCAAGGCAGAGGCCTCTCCTGGTTTACAGGAGGGGCAAGGCAGGAGGGGCAAGGCAGAGGCCTCTCTCTCCTGGCTTACAGGAGGGGCAAGGCAGAGCCCTCTCTCTCCTGGTTTACAGGAGGGGCAAGGCAGAGGCCTCTTTCTCCTGGTTTACAGGAGGGACAAGGCAGAGGCCTCACTCTCCTGGTTTACAGGAGGGGCAAGGCAGAGGCCTCTTTCTCCTGGTTTACAGGAGGGACAAGGCAGAGGCTTCTTTCTCTGGTTTACAGGAGGGACAAGGCAGAGGCTTCTTTCTCCCGGTTTACAGGAGGGACAAGGCAGAGGCTTCTTTCTCCTGGTTTACAGGAGGGCCAGAAGAAGAATAGGGCCTGCACTGAGGGGTCTTTTTCCGTGAGTCTGTATTTTCCAAAGCTCTGCTCAACCACTGTAAGTGGTTCAAATATTAAGGGATGCTGAGGCTTGTACTACTGTTTAAAAAAGACGCTAAACTAAGAGCTGCATTTTCTACAGTTTTGGTTCTCTAGTTTTTCTATAATTTCTATTATAATTTTAATAAAAAAGTGTCTTTAAATTTGTTTATATCATGTGTTCAGTGTTCCACATAAATATAGACTACTTATGAATTTCACTTTCTGTTCTTGCTGTAAGGAAAATACATCCAGCAGTATTAATTTCACTTACTAGTTGAAGAAAGCTTAAAGAGGGTGAACTGTTTAGTGCTCAATAAAAATCAAATAGGACTTGTGAGCCTGTATTATTAGATGATGGGTCTATCTAACATGTCACATTGTTCCTCAATTATGCCATTAAACAACAACTCATTACAATGAACAGTATATGATGCAAACAATGATTTTACTGTGGAGAACATTTGGTTTTGGGTAAAAGTTGATTTTTTTCAACATATTCACTCTGTTTTGCTTGGTTTACTACATCAAAAAAGGTGGCACTGTTCGTTTTTTGTTTTTTTTTTTATTAGTTGGAGGCTAATCACTTCACAACATTTCAGTGGATTTTCTCATACATTGACATGAATCAGCCATAGAGTTACACGTATTCCCCATCCCGATCCCCCCTCCCACCTCCCTCTCCACCCGATTCCTCTGGGTCTTCCCAGTGCACCAGGCCTGAGCACTTGTCTCATGCATCTCACCTGGGCTGGGGATCTGTTTCACCATAGATAATATATATGCTGTTCTTTTGAAACATCCCACCCTCACCTTCTCCCACAGAGTTCAAAAGTCTGTTCTGTACTTCTGTGTCTCTTTTTCTGTTTTGCATATAGGGTTATCGTTACCATCTTTCTAAATTCCATATATATGTGTTAGTATGCTGTAATGTTCTTTATCTTTCTGGCTTACTTCACTCTGTATAATGGGCTCCAGTTTCATCCATCTCATTAGAACTGATTCAAATGAATTCTTTTTAACGGCTGAGTAATACTCCATGGTGTATATGTACCACAGCTTCCTTATCCATTAATCTGCTGATGGACATCTAGGTTGCTTCCATGTCCTGGCTATTATAAACAGTGCTGCAATGAAAATTGGGGTGCACGTGTCTCTTTCAGATCTGGTTTCCTTGGTGTGTATTCCCAGAAGTGGTATTGCTGGGTCATATGGCAGTTCTATTTCCAGTTTTTAAAGAAATCTCCTCACTGTTTTCCATAGTGGCTGTACTAGTTTGCATTCCCACCAGCAGTGTAAGAGGGTTCCTTTTCTCCACACCCTTGCCAGCATTTACTGCTTGTAGACTTTTGGATAGCAGCCATCCTGACTGGCATGTAATGGTACCTCATTGTGGTTTTGATTTGCATTTCTCTGATAATGAGTGATGTTGAGCATCTTTTCATGTGTTTGTTAGCCATCTGTATGTCTTCTTTGGGGAAATGTCTGTTTAGTTCTTTGGCCCATTTTTTGATTGGGTCATCTATTTTTCTGGAATTGAGCTTCAGGTGTTCCTTGCATATTTTTGAGATTAATCCTTTGTCTGTTGCTTCATTTACTATTATTTTCTCCCAATCTGAGGGCTGTCTTTTCACCTTGCTTATAGTTTCCTTTGTAGTGCAAAAGCTTTTAAGTTTCATTAGGTCCCATTTGTTTAGTTTTGCTTTTACTTCCAATATTCTGGGAGGTGGGTCATAGAGGATCTTGCTGTGATTTATATCAGAGAGTGTTTTGCCTATGTTCTCCTCTAGGAGTTTTATAGTTTCTGGTCTTACATTTAGATCTTTAATCCATTTTGAGTTTATTTTTGTGCATGGTGTTAGAAAGTGTTCTAGTTTCATTCTTTTACAAGTGGTTGGCCAGTTTTCCCAGCACCACTTGCTAAAGAGGTTGTCTTTTTTCCATTGTATATCCTTGCCTCCTTTGTCAAAGATAAGGTGTCCATAGGTTCGTGGATTTATCTCTGGGCTTTCTATTCTGTTCCATTGATCTATATTTCTGTCTTTGTGCCAGTACCATACTGTCTTGATGACTGTGGCTTTGTAGTAGAGTCTGAAGTCAGGCAGGTTGATTCCTCCAGTTCCATTCTTCTTTCTCAAGATTACTTTGGCTATTCGAGGTTTTTTGTATTTCCATATAAACTGTGAAATTATTTGTTCTAGTTCTGTGAAAAATACCATTGATAGCTTGATACGGATTGCATTGAATCTATAGATTGCTTTGGGTAGAATAGCCATTTTGACAATATCGATTCTTCCAATCCATGAACATGATATGTTTCTCCATCTGTTTGTGTCCTCTTTGATTTCTTTCATCAGTGTTTTATAGTTTTCTATGTATAGGTCTTTTGTTTCTTTAGGTAGTTATACTCCTAAGTATTTTATTCTTTTTGTTGCAATGGTGAATGATATTGTTTCCTTAATTTCTCTTTCTGTTTTCTCATTGTTAGTACATAGGAATGCAAGGAATTTCTGTGTGTTAATTTTATATCCTGCAACTTTACTATATTCATTGATTAGCTCTAGTAATTTTCTGGAAGAGTCTTTAGGGTTTTCTATGTAGAGGATCATGTCATCTGCAAACAGTGAGAGTTTCACTTCTTCTTTTCATATCTGGATTCCTTTTACTTCTTTTTCTACTCTGATTGCTGTGGCCAAAACTTCCAACACTATGTTGAATAGCAGTGGTGAGAGTGGGCACCCTTGTCTTGTTCCTGATTTCAGGGGAAATGCTTTCAATTTTTCACCATTGAGGGTGATGCTTGCTGTGGGTTTGTCATATATAGCTTTTATTATGTTGAGGTATGTTCCTTCTATTCCTGCTTTGTGGAGAGTTTTAATCATAAATGAGTGTTGAATTTTGTCAAAGGCTTCCTCTGCATCTGTTGCGATAATCATATGGTTTTTATCTTTCAATTTGTTAATGTGGTGTATTACATTGATTGATTTGTGGATATTAAAGAATCCTTGCATCCCTGGGATAAAGCCCACTTGGTCATGGTGTATGATTTTTTTTAATATGTTGTTGGATTCTGTTTGCTAGAATTTTGTTAAGGATTTTTGCATCTATGTTCATCAGTGATACTGGCCTGTAGTTTTCTTTTTTTGTGGCATCTTTGTCTGGTTTTGGAATTAGGGTGATGGTGGCCTCACAGAGTGAGTTTGGACGTTTACCTTCATCTTCAATTTTCTGGAAGAGTTTGAGTAAGATAGGTGTTAGCTCTTCTCTAAATTTTTGGTAGAATTCAGCTGTGAAGCCATCTGGTCCTGGGCTTTTGTTTGCTGGAAGATTTTTGATTACAGTTTTGATTTCCTTGCTTGTGATGGGTCTGTTAAGGTCTTCTATTTCTTCCTGGTTCAGTTTTGGAAAGTTATACTTTTCTAAGAATTTGTCCATTTCTTCCAAGTTGTCCATTTTATTGGCATAGAGCTGCTGGTAGTAGTCTCTTATGATCCTGTGTATTTCAGTGTTGTCTGTTGTGATCTCTCCGTTTTCATTTCTAATTTTGTTAATTTTGTTCTTCTCTCTTTGTTTCTTAATGAGTCTTGCTAATGGTTTGTCAATTTTGTTTATTTTTTCAAAAAACCAGCTTTTAGCTTTGTTGATTTTTGCTATGGTCTCTTTAGTTTCTTTTGCATTTATTTCTGCCCTAATTTTTAAGATTTCTTTCCTTCTGCTAACCCTGGGGTTCTTCATTTCTTCCTTCTCTAATTGCTTTAGGTGTAGAATTAGGTTATTTATTTGGCTTTTTTCTTGTTTCTTGATGTAAGCCTGTAATGCTATGAACCTTCCCCTTAGCTGCTTTTACAGTGTCCCATAGGTTTTGGGTTATTGTGTTTTCATTTTCATTCATTTCTATACATATTTTGATTTCTTTTTTGATTTCTTCTATGATTTGTTGGTTATTCAGAAGTGTGTTACTTAGCCTCCATATGTTTGAATTTTTAACAATTTTTTTCCTGTAATTGAGATCTAATCTTACTGCACTGTGGTCAGAAAAGATGACTGGAATGATTTCAATTTTTTTGAAGTTTCCAAGACCAGATTTATGGGGTGGCACTGTTCTAAAAGTGTTTAACTGAATAGGTCATTCGTTGTGTTGAGTTCACCAAATGTCAAAAAAAAAAAAAAAAATACTATCTCTAAGGAGTATCAACAGAAACCTCTGAAACATATATTTATTGAAATTAAGGTTAGAGTGAATTTTTATGTAAAAATAATCTTTCTTCCTATATTCAGATGGTTCATATTGTGGTTAACTTCTCTGTTTCCAGTCTCTCCATGTTCTAAATCTTTACCACACATGACTACAAGGAGAGTCACTGAAAATATTTTCAACTAATACAGGTATGCTCTGCTATGAGTAAAAGCATTTTTCAAAAATAATATTTAGTTCCATTGAATGTTCATCTGAAATTGAGACTTTGTAAGTGATTTATATGCACATGGAGAAGTGGAGAGATTTTCTTAAATATGTAAATATCCACTACATAGATGGCTAAAGGCTGGGTTGGAGAATTACTGTATTTTTTACAGAGATGGACAAAAGTTGGACTTTCCCTGGTCAGTGAATTTTGTTGCATAGTTCCCAAGAGCATGAACTCTGGTATCAGAGTCAGGCTCATCTTAGTCTGATTGCAACTTAATATCTTAATGATTTAGTGCCAATTACTGAAACCTCTTGCTTTTATTTTACAAATACAGAATGAGTATCAGAATACCACCTCTTGGTTGGGTTGTTATGTTCCAGATATAATCATTATTTTATTAAATATTGTTCAAAATATACTGCTCTTAATATCAAATGATACATTATTTGTAGTAAATTTTCTGTGACTTACATCTTTGCTCAATGTACAATAATCCAAAACAACTTTAAATATGCAATTAAGGGTGTATTATGTTCTGTATTGTTTCAGATGAGCTGAATTTATGTTGTGCCCTTTGAACTCTACCCAACCTCATGGAAACCCAAAACAATGTCACAGAATTTGTTTTCATAAGATTGTGGGGAAATAAGAAAATAGAGTTACTGTTCTTCTTCTTGTTCCTGCTCTGTTACCTGGCTGTATTAATGGGGAATTTCATCATCTCACTCACCATCACCTGCAGCCATCTAATGCAACAACTGATGTACTATTTTCTCTGTCACCTCTCCCTCATGGATGTCAGCTACATCTCCACGATAGTCCCCAGGTTAATCAGGGACTTAGCTGCAGCAAGAAAAAATATTTCCTATAACAACTGTATGACCCAGCTCTTCACTGCCCGCTTGTTGGCAGGTGTGGAAATATTCATCTTGGTGCCTATGGCTTTTGATTACTACATCACCATTGTTAAGCCCCTGCACTACATGGTCATCATGAACAGATAGACGTTTAACATGTTGATCGCCCTGGCCTGGGTTGTGGGTTTTTGGCATTCTATTGCTTTACTTCTCATGGTACTCCAATTATCTTTCTGTGGTCCTAATCGGATAGATCACAACCTATGTGATGTGAAACCTCTTTTGAAACTGATGTGCAAAGATATTCATGTTGTGAGTATCTTAGTGATTCCAAATTCAGGAATGGTGGTGGCTGTCATATTTCTTGTTCTAGTAGTTTCTTAGTCATACTATATAACCTTAGAACACATTCTTCTGCAGGGTGAAAAAAAGTTCTATCAACATGTAGTTCTAACATAACAGTTGTAGTTTTATTCTTTATGCCCAGTATCTATACTTATGTTCTACCTGCAGGGAGCAAGAACAAAGACAAGGACATCTCTGTGTTTTACACTGTGATTGCTCCTATGCTGAACCCTCTCATCTACACCCTGAGAAACATGGAGATGAAAATTGCCCTGAGGAAGGTATGGCCTAAAGTGACACATTCAGGTTTAAAGTAAATAGGGTGCTACTCATTATAGTTTAGAATTCATATCTCGTCTCCAGGACCTGTGTCCTTTGAGGTATTAGAAGAAAACATATACACTTTCTTTGAGGAATTGAAATAAATGTCGTCTGGCATTCAGTTCAGTCACTCAGTTGTGTCTGACTCTTTGCGACCCCATGGACTGCAGCACACCAGGCTTCCCTGTCCATCATCAACTTGTGGAGTTTACTCAAACTCATGTCCATTGAGGCAGTGATGCCATCCAACCATCTCATCCTCTGTTGTCTGCTTCTCCTCCTGCCTTCAACCTTTCTCAGCATCAGTCTTTTCCATTGAGTCAGTTATTCACATCAGGTGGCCAAAGTATTGGAGTTTCAGTTTCAGCATCAATCCTTCCAATGAATATTCAGGACTGATTTTCTTTAGGATGGGCTTGTTAGATCTCTTAATTTCAAGAGACTCTCAAGAGTCTTCTTCAAGGCTGCAGTTCAAAAGCATCAATTTTTGGCACTCAGCTTTCTTTATAGTTCACCTCTCACACTTGGCATTAGGTTAGCCAATGAAGCATGCTACTGTGATTCAGACTACAATATGCACTTTAAAGGATCCAACTAGTTTTCTATGTGAGCACTTGGAGGAATGTAAGAAATGTCCTTCTAAAACACATATCTTATTGTATGACCAACCTGCCCGATAATTGCTGAGGAACCTATTTTTCTTGAAATAAAATCCAACCTTCTCACTCATGCATTAGAAAATTAGGTATAACTATCTAATTTCATAAATCATCACATTGAAAAAAATTATGGGGTTACAAAGAGATTGGGTGGTCAAGGAAACCTGGATGACTCCTCAATTTGTTTGGTTTTATGCTTTTGTCTTGGAAATTTGTTCTAATTATATTGTTTTTAAAAATGAACGTCTATGAAATAACATTATGCTTCATTAAAAGAAATATTAATTGGGCTACCATCTGTTAAATTTTGCTTGGGGTATGGCTACAGGAAACTCATACAAGGTGCTTTGCATGGGATTTGGTGACAAGAAATTCATAATAGGTTCTTTTTTGTTTCTTCGTCTTTTATTCCTCAATTCCCTCTCATTATATGCTTTTATCCAGCCACACTGGGCCCCTCTACATTCTCTAAACTTACCCTAAAATCTGGCAATCTACAACTTTTTAACTTCTATTTTCTCTGTCTAGGATTCCTCCACTCTTATGTTCTAGGGTCCATACCTTAAATATTATTCACGTTTCAGATGTGAAATATTCAGATATATTATATATATACCAGACTTCCTGGTAGCTCAGCTGGTAAAGAATCCACCTGCAATGCAGGAGACCCCTGTTGATTCTTGTGACAAGAAGATCCCCTGGAGAAGGGATAGGCTACCCATTCCAGTATTCTTGGGCTTGCCTGATGGCTCAGTCGGTAAAGAATCTGCCTGCAATGTGGGAGATCTGGGTTCAGTCCCTGGGTTGGGAAGAACCCCTGGAGGAGAACATGGCAACCCACTCTGATATTTGTGCCTGGAGAACCCCCATGGACAGAGAAGCCTGGTGGGCACAGAGTCAGATACACCTAAGAACAGCAGCAGAATGTATATATATATACACACCCATCACTGAGTCTGATCTATAGTTTGTCAAATATTATTTTAAGAGTATTCTACACTTGAATTTAGATAGTAAGTGAAAATCTTTAACTTTGAGATAAATCATCTATTTTGAAGAACTAGGGGATTTATATTTTCTTTTTTTTGCAGCAAAGTCACTTGTAGACTATAAGACTGGACTTTACTATGTTCTACTTAGATCTATACATCCTCTTCACTTAAGTAAAATAATAATGGTTCACAAATACACAAAAATGTTTCTAGTTATTTGATTAAAAAAAAACATCTACAGTTGTAAGATACGAGGCTAGTATATAGTTCTGTAAGGAGTTTGCAGTATGTGATTGTTTCTATTTTCCTATAACTGCCTTTCTGTTGTTGTTCAGTTGCTGAGTCATGTCCAGCTGTTTTGCATCCCCATGGGCTGTAGCCCACCAGGCTCCTCTCCCTGGGATTTCCCAGGCAAAACATTGGAATGGGTAGCCATTTCCTTTTCCAGGGGAATCTTCCTGGCCCAAGGATCAGACCTGTGTCTCATGCACTAGCAGGTGGATTCTTTAACTGTCTTTGACCTTTTAACATATTATTACCTTTTATACATTGAGGCCAAGTATTTTGAGCACTAGGTCTCACCCAGGTTTAGCCTGCCATACTGGCAGGATCACTCTTTCTCCAGATTTTTCAATGTGTCTTTACTCTGTAAAAAGTTTTCTTTTTTTTTCTTTTTTTAACAAATGGGATTATTAGTGAAAAGCGAAATCAAGGAAAACATATTGAGAGGAAAACAAAGAAGGAACCACTGAAGGCAAGCTGTTACACATTCTGACTGATTTTCCCATTAGCAGGAGAGAATAAGCAACAGAGGGAGTGATGAGAAGACAGTCACTGGCATCAAAGACGAACAACCTTCAAGTCATTAACCTCCCTTCCCAGAACTATTTTTTTGCACCAAACCCATGGAATTTTTCATCTCCATGTTTCTAAGTGTGTAGATAAGCAGGTTGAGCATGGGGACAATAATTGTGAAGAAGAGTGTTAACACTTTATCTTCTGGTAATGTGGCAGGTCTAATGTAAACAAAGATGACAGGTGGGAAAAAGAGGATCACGACTGTGATGTGGTAACCACAGGTGGAAAGTGCTTTATGATGGCTTTCTGCAGAATATGTGTGCATGTTATACAAAATCAAAATGTAGGAGGCCATCAAAACCCCAAAGGTCACCAGTCCCATCAAGCCAGAATTGGCAATGACAAAAAAAGCCAATTTTGTGTGTAGGCTAGTTTCAACAAAGGATATACATCACAGAAATAGTGATCTGTTTCATTGGGGCCACAGAAAGGTAAAACAATTGCAAGAAGAAAGAGACCAAGAGAATGAAGAAATCCCCACGCATGTGATGCTACGAGAATTGAGTGACATCTTTGTCTGTTCATGATGATAGCATAGTGGAGAGGGTTGCAAATGGCCACATAGTGGTCATAGGCCATCTTTGTGAGGATGAATACCTCAATACCCTCCAAAGAAGTGTGTGGTGAAAAGCTGTGTCATGCAATTTTTATAGGAAATGAACTTTTCCCCCATCAGTAAGTCAGTCATGAGTTTGGGTGTCACAATGAAGGTGTAGAAGAGATCTGAGAGTGCAAGGTAGTTAAGGAAGAAATACATGGGCTGGATGATTTGCTAACTGCATGTAATAAAAATCATGATGATCAAATTCCCTAACCAAACATCCAGATAACAGAGTAAGAAAAATAAAAAGCAGAGGATCCAGACTTTCTTGGCTGAAAAAAGTCCCAAGAGAATATATTCAGCAACATTATTTCTAGCTTCCATGATCTGATGATGTTCAAGAAAGTTAACTGAAATTACAAAAGTAATGAAACGAATCAATGATGAGAAAGTGGAAACCTAATATCTACTTAAAATGGCACCAATGCCTTTTAAAGACAAGTCATTTTGAGACCCACTCAAATCACTTTCAGGTAATAGAACTCTTTTGAATATCTAGTACTAATATTCTTCTAAGAACTAAGAATACAATGGCAAATTAGAGAAAGTTCCAGTTTTTATATAATTTAAATTATTTTTTGAGGAAGCAAGAAATTATACTTGTCAAGAATGAAAGAACAGATACTCTTAACAGTGTTAAGTAGGGTGACATATAATGCACCAACTTGGGATGTAAAATAGAGGTAACTACAGAATTTGCTTGATTAAATGGCTTCAAATGAAATCACAAAATTAGTGTAGGATATGTGGCTGGGTTTTACAGTGCTTGGCACATAGTCAATGTTAAATAAATATCAATTAAATTTAAAAAAAAAACTGGAAAGCAAACAATATGTTATAATTTTGAAGAAATAATAAAAGAAATAAGCAATCATCCATCAGTCAGGTAATTCATGATAAAACTGAAGAACAAACCATTTTTATGAGTGGACTCATAATCCTTTTTGATTTATATGAAGAAATAATTCCTTCACGTGAAATACTCCATGAAATTTTTATATTTCTTAAACTTTATTTGTAACATCTATAAGTTAGTGTATATACAACTCTGCTATTTCTATTTGCCTGTATTTCTCTTGCAAGATTATTTCCTCTTTCAAGGTAAATTTGAAACTATTGAGTTTCAAATAGTAAACTATTTGAGTTACATCTTATAATTACAGTTGCCTAGGTTGGAAATATTATAGAGAAATGGGATCCTTTAATTCCAAAATAGTTTTCCCCAAACACAATCCAGTAAACACGATGTAGCACTTCTTCCCTTAATTTCTTAGAGAATTCACCCACACAATCTGCATGACTATATAAAAGGATGTTATCAATTCTCTAATATAGGAGCACTTATACCTTCATTCAACTAATCATCTGGTAAATACACTATATGAATAGATAAAATACCTAATTTTTTCCCTCTCATTCTGTTGTTTAGTTCTTCATGCCCTAGGATCTCAGGCTCCCACTTATAAAATAAGAAATTAGATAATCTATGAAGATCTCTCCAGATTCCAATAATGTGTGACTGCTGATTCTCCATTAATTTGGGAAAGATATCTGTCTACCTCTCTCCTGCCTTCCCTTCTCTGCTTGATACATTGAGACTATAAAAAATAAAAAGTACAGTATCAGCAAGTGGTTATTTCATTACAGTTCCTGTGCCTCAGTTTACTTTTCTGTAAAACTGATGTAAAGATAATATCTCTTTATATGTGATTTTTTGAATAAAAATTACTAAATATGAAATTTCTTAAAGCATATCTGGAAAGTACTATACATTCAATAATTATTGGCCATTCTCTACAATTAATTAGGGCTTCACCTGGTGGCTCCAATGGTAAAAATCTGCTTGCAATGAAGGAGACCAGGTTTCAGTCTTTGGGTTGGGAAGATCTCCTGGAGAAGGGAATGGCTACCCACCTCAATAAATAATTTTGCCAGGAGAATTCCATGGACAGAGAAGCCTATTGGGCTATAGTCCATGGAGTCACAAAGAATCAGACACAACTGAGCTAATAACATATAATTCCTAAATATCAAGGCCCCAGAGAAAATGTAAGTATACCAGCTCAGGAATTGCATCTTGTACTATACTTCTCTGAACAATATAGGAAATATTATTAGTATTAATATCAGAAACTTTGGAGATAGACCTGAGTTCAGCACACCACTCTGATACTCAAATTCAAGAGTCTTCACCTTCTTTAACACTTTTTCCTTCTTCCTTCAAATAAGCATGCAGTGCTTAATTTACAGGACTATTGTGAAATGTAAACAAGTTGACATATACAGAACCTGATACTCAAAAACATGCTAGTTTCACCTCCTTCCTCTTGAAACTCCCATAGTGTTATAAATTTAGGAGGTCCTTACACTATTCAAGTAGTAGTAGATTCTAGCAATTAAGGTTATGAGTTCTGGATCTACATAGAATGAGATGCCAGCTCCAAAATTGTCTTGGAGCATAATCACAGACAAAATATGCAACCTCAACTTCTTCACCTATAAAATGAACAATGCTGTAATTAACTCTGAGGTCTGCTATAAAGATGTGATGAGTTCACTCATGTAACAGTTTAGGATGCAAAGAGTCGGACACGATTGAGTGACTTTCACTAGGACAGAATGTGAAAGTGAAATAGAAAGTCACTCAGTCATGCCCCACTGTTTGTGACCCCATGGACTCTACAGTCCATGGAATTCTCCAGGCCAGAATACTGGAGTGTGTAGCCGTTCCCTTCTTCAGGGGATCTTCCCAACCCAGGGAGCGAACCCAGGTCTTCCACATTACTGGTGGATTCTTTACCAGCTGAGCCACCAAGGAAGCCTTTAGGACAGACATTGATATATATTAAGAAAAAAACATTTAGTAAACATTTATTGTTATTGACATTATGTTTGTCATATCAGTGGGTATATTGTATTATTCCTACTATATATTTTGAGCTTATTTAAAATATGTAATATTGTAACATGGGATAAAGATAGATAGAGAAGACAGCATAGTTTCCCTGCCATGAACAATCTGTTCTTTCTCACTTGAAGTCTGTAGTTGCTCACATCAGAGGAACATTCTATCATGAAGCAAAATCCTTCTCTCTGGTATGGACTGCCATGGCTTCACCACGCTCCTGAAGATAAGTGTTCTGCTTATTTCAATCAGTTAATACTTTTGTTGTCTTTCTTTTCAACTAATTAAGCCTACTCAAATTAGACAGATGTTTGTATTTTCCTTTGATAATTTTTCTTCATTTCAAAAACCACATTATCTAAACATAGGAAAAAGAAACCTACCACTTAAATACTATCCATTCAAGTAGGTTTGAAAGCTTCATCATTCATTTTTGCCTCTGCATAATTTTAGAAGCATACTGGTGTTTTGATTTGATTTGATTTTTTTTTTTTTTTTAGTATTCAGTTCCTTCACGGCAATACTGTCCACTTATCTGCTGGGCCAGCCTATTCTTCTTCATATTCAACTTATTTCCATCATGGAATTCAAATCAAATCAAATGTATGAAATATTAAAAAATAAGTAAATCTAGTAGTATTTTGATAGCTGCTGAGAGATATAGCACTGATAACTTTAAGAGCGCATGTGCAAATCACAATTCATGATAGTTGAAGCCAGAATGTTTCCTCATATAGTAAAAGTAGCATTTTAAAGATTTTGGAATTTTTCAAAGTTTGGTTAGAATGCTTAGATCATAAATATAATCAGAATGATTCAAATATTCATTTTAAGGAAAGTCACTAGTATAATTAGGAACTGGATTTAACTCACCAGCTACTTAACTCGTCAGACAGATTTCTTATAAGATGAAGCTTCACACCTAAAATAAAGTCAGAATTTTAAAAATTACCATTTCCATGCAGCAACACATCTCTAACTGCATAAAATCTTACAAGAGAACTCATGAGTTCCACTGATAGTGATATATTTGGCAAATTGAACTAACTTTGAGATACTTTTAGCACCCAGTATTTCCATTTCTAAAAAGTAAATGTGTCTCTTTGATATTTTGCCTTTGCCTCTATAGAAAAGTTATATATATATATACATATATATGTGTATATATATTTGTGTTATATATATACATGTATACATATGTATATGATATATTGTATCATATACATGTATATGATGTATATGTATGTAATATATATATATATATATATATGATATATTCTTTTTGATGTTGAATTGACATTTAAGGAGAATTCTGAAAAAATGTTTAATATAGAATATGTCTCAATATCTCTGAAGATTTAGAAATTTCCCATCAGTATACTTTGCCAAAGATGTAAACCATAGCTTCAGTTTCTCAGTTTCTACCTAATAAATAAAAATACCAAAGTCCTTAATTACATTTCTCTATTGCATCTACATCCAAGGCACTATTATTTGACATGGGACGTGGAGACTATAAGGAATGTTGTATATAATGCCCATTTGTCAGAACAGGGCAGAATCAGTTAGCTGAGGGAGGCTGAAATGAGCTGCCATGGGAAATACTGAGAACCCTACGACCAGAATTAAAGTTCAGAGAGTAGACACAGAATTTAAGATTGAATTTTCCCTGGGAGGGGGGATTTTTTTTAGGGCATTACAGTTTCTAGGTGATGCCCGGAAAAGTCTCCTATGCTTTAGAGTGGTTTTTGTTTTGGTTGGTTGCTTGGTTTTTTTGGGGGGTGGACCCATGGGTTCTCTTGCCAGATGTACAGATTATTTCCTAATTTATCTTTGTATGGCTAACTTCTTACTAAAAAGATGTGCTTTTTCTGATTGAATTTTCCATATGTATTTTGTATAAAATTTATTTTAAAAAGAATTATAACAAAAACATAAAATGGTCTCATAAATTCATTAATATAAAAATACTTACTATTTCCTACTTCTAAAAGGTCTGACTTTTAGATAAACCTTACTATGTAAGGTTTTAGTAAGGTTTTAGATAAACCTTACTATGGAGAATGCATTTGCTGTTGTTTAGTTGCTAAGTCATGTCCAAATCTTTTGCAACCCCATGGAATGTAGCCCACCAGACTCCTCTGTCCATGCGATTTTGCAGGCGAAAATACTGGAGTGGGTTGCATTTCCTTCTCCAAGGTAATTTATTGCGCCAGGGATCAGACTCACATCTCCTGCACTGGGGGCGCTAGAAAATGCTTCGCGGTGACGAAAGCAGGTCTTTGCCCTCAATGAGGCTGGAGACTAAAGGAGACAGACAATGAAATACACAACAACAACAAAACACGCAAATGTATAATTACAAATAGTATATTTTAAATAAATGAATAGGAAGCTGTGGGTCTTTTCTTTTTAATTTATAGAAGTTTTACTCAGCTGCGAATCTTCGGCTGTTTTATGTTATACAGATATTTATTATTTAGTTGTCTTTTGAATTTTACTTTATGCAATTCCATAAAACAATTATATTTTCTCATCCATTTTGTACCTGAAAATGTAGTATTTATATCTGTTCAAAAGCTGAAATCATACAACTGAATTCATCTTTAAAAAATTTACTTTGAAGAAAAATTTACTTTGTGTTTATTGTCTGTCTGAAAGCTTCTAAGATCTTTTCATGTATCCTTGAATTTTTTTAAGCAGTCAGTGGGTATCTGTGAATGGATCTATTTTTATAGTTTCTTTTAAAGCTTATTGTTTGTCAAATGATGCATTTTTTTATGTTATACCTGGCTTCCCCCCCCCCCTTTTTTTCCCATTTATTTTTATTAGTTGAAGGCTAATTACTTTACAATATTGTAGTGGTTTTTGTCATACATTGACATGAATCAGCCATGGATTTACATGTATTCCCCATCCCGATTCCTCTGGGTCTTCCCAGTGCACCAGGCACGAGCACTTGTCTCATGCATCCAGCCTGGGCTGGTGATCTGTTTCACCCTAGATAATATACGTTTCAATGCTGTTCTCTCGAAACATCCCACCCTCGCCTTCTCCCACAGAGTCCAAAATTCTGTTCTGTACAGAACAAATGACGCATTTTAATAGAGAACATATTTGTGTTTTTATACAAATGTTTAATGAACATGTCAAAGATTCTCTTGAACTTATAATTAATATTTAATATACAAACCAGTAAGATGTTACCATTGGTTCAGACAACAGTTCCCCACATATTTATAGTCAGTAAGGGGTGCTAAAATGAATTTATAAGTTGATGCAAAACTAGTCAAATATACAAAGGGCTATCACTAACCACATTTCACCTGACGCAATTTGAATTTCTATGGCCAGAAGTTGTTGGCATTGAAATTATTTTGTGTGAATGAACTTCTCTATTTTGACTTGCAAAATATTTTTGTCAAAGTTAATGAAAGGTGGATAATAACCTGAATGCAAGAACTGGTAAGGTCATTCACTAAATTACCAAGAATTTCATCATGGTTTCTTGATATTTTACATGCTATTAATGATCCAGCTGGAGAGAGAAATATGGCTGATGCTCTTGAGAAGCTGATAAGGGAGGAGATCAAAGTGCAAAAGTGAAGGAATTCCCTAGTTAATGATTGATATTGACAATGCCATGTTTGTTTGCTTATTTTATTAACCTACAGTCTATTTAAAATGCAGTGCTGGTTTCAGGTATGTAGTCATGTGATTCAATTCATATATATGTGTGTTTATATGCATGTATATTTTCCATCTCATTATGTTTTCTCATTTTCATTATAGGTTATTACAAGATATTGAGTATAGTTTCCTGTGCTATACAACAAATCGTTGTTGTTTATCTGTTTTATATTTCATAGTCTGTATCTGTTAATCCCAAGCTCCTAATTAATCCCTCCCCTCCCCTTTTCCTTTTAGTAACCCTAAGCTTGTTTTCTGCATCTGTGAGTCTGTTTCTGCTTTGTAAATAAGTCCATCTGTGTAATTTTTTTTTTTTTTTAGATTCCACATGTAAGTGATAGCATATATCTGGTTTTCTCTGTCTGAATTACTTTACTTAGTAAGATAACGTCTTGGTTCATCCGTGTTGCTGCAGTCTCCAATTATTTTAGTAATCCATATTCACGACTTTTATTCCAAGGGTAAAAATAAAACAGAAACATTTGTGTTAATTTTTGAAGTTTTATTTTTCAATAATACAAGTCTGGTTGGTTGGAGGATAGAGCTTCTGAAGCAGAGCGACACTTTGAGGGCTGGTTGGTCTTCTTATCAAAGACCCTGCTTATTTCACACCATAAGGTGATCTTTCACTTTCCTGCTCTGTTATGTTTTCTGACGTGTATACTGTGCACGCCCTATCCAGGAGTTTTCAGAAAGCTGTTAAGAGCTAGGTTTAAAACAACAAGCAAATATGTTAGGATACTTTTGCAAGAATTTCTAGCACATACTTTTAGGTTTATTTGCTGGGCATTTTAAGCTGAGTCATAGAACTATGTTATTTTTCTTTTTGTATTGTGTACCCATTTTGAGAATTCTCAACACTGACAACTCATTTTGTATCTAGCATGGCTCTCTCTACAACTTGAAAACAAATTCTCATGCAAGAAAATCAAACCCATGTCTCCCATATTTCAGGTGGATTCTTTACCGTCTGAGCCACCAGGGAAGCCTAGTCAGAACATGACATTAATATGAGTCCCATTCTCACACCTTCACTGCTCCAAAGGAAAGTTATTATCAGAATGGTTACATTTCTGATGCATAACAGGAGACTGGGCAATAAAATAGCTCATACTAATTGACTACTTACTGTGTGACCAAGCAGTGTTTCAGTCCTGCACATATCCTCACAAGACTGTGTGTTGGGCTATTATTACCACTTGATGGATGGTTTGTTGAGTATATGTCCCAGTCCTCATAGTTAGTAAGCAATTCTGGGTCCAGAACTCATGCCCATCCGAAATACACACTATTAGGTGGTAGAATTAGCCAGAGTTGCAGTTCACGTTTACACGGACAGAGTTGGGAGAGACAGTTCCTTAGAACAAAAGAAAAGAGTCCTAGTGTTGGACACATAAGAAGCTCCAGATGCCACTGGCTACAAAATTATCAGAGTAGAAAGCTATATTTTTAAGAAATATAGTTGCAGGTCTGAAATTTGGTCTTTTAGAATATTCTTTGAATGATGCAAGTAAATGTTGGAATTATCTTCTAAATCATTGCTACATGGAATTGGCTTTATTGATTAAAGTCACGTACAAGAATGGGCTGTGTGGGTTCTCAGTGTTGATTTGTATTGTATGATGCCTTTGATAGTCGACTGCTAAATACGTAAATTGATTACACAGCCTAAAGATCAGACGGGAAGAGGAGATATAAATAAGAAAACAAGAAAATTAGAAAAGAGCACAGCAGAGAGTCTGGATAAATCCAGGGAGTTGTAAACTTTTGTCCATATTTGAATCTATATGTTGCTAAAACAAAACAAAAAACATAGGCAAGCATTATACATTTAAAAGTTTTCAGTGTATAAAATTCATACATTCAATAAGTTCAGTGGTGAAAATCAGAGGTATCTTTTAGTTCATTTTCTTTCTTACTGTGATATGGCACCAGAGTTCTTTATGGTTTTCTTCATCTCCGTGTTTCTCAGCATGTAGATTAGAGGAATGAAGAATAAAGGAGCGAAAAATAACACCACCACAGTGATGTGGGAACTGCAAGTGGAGAAAGCTTTGCAGTGATTCTCTACAGAGTAGGACCTGACCATGTAAGATAACAAGACCACAAAAGTCGCCAGGTCCAGGAGGCCCGAATTGGCGATGACAAGGAGACTGATTCTGGTGGTGTCAGTGCAGGCCAGTTTCAGCAAAGGATACACATCACAGAAGTAATGATCTATTTCATTGGGGCCGCAGTAGGGTAAAAAGATGGCCAGAAGAAACTGACCAAAGGAATGCAGGAAGCCCCCAGCGCCAGAAGCAGCAATCCTGGCCCCACACTTCTGTCTGGTCATGGTCAGAGTGTAGCGCAGAGGCTTGCAGATGGCCACATAGTGATCATAGGCTATCCCCGTGAGGATGAAGACCTCGATCACTCCAAAGAAGTGCATGGTGAAGAGCTGTGTCATGCAGCCATGGTAAAAAATGGTCTTCTTTGATGCCAGCTGGTCAGCGATCAACTTGGGGGGTCACAGTGGAGGTGTAACAAAGGTCTGCGAGGGAGAGATGACTCAGAAATATATCGACTGCTTGATAAGTTGACTGGAGGCGATAGAAATCATGACAAGTAGGTTTCTGATAAGAATTCCAACGTAACAAAGTAAGAACAATAAAAAACAGAGAATTTCAACTTCCTTTTTCTGAGAAAGTCCTGAGAGAATAAATTCTGTGACGTTATTCTTATTTTCCATGACTCAGAGGAGTTTGTAGCCACACAGTTAGTTATCAATCTTTATACATATGTAAATACAATGATGCATATTATTCCTTGTCATCAGTTCAGTTCAGTCACTCAGTTTGTGTCTGATCCAGCTCTTTGTGACCCCATGGACTGCAGCATGGGCATTTTATAATGGAAAGGGTTCAAAACTTGAAGTAATTAGCCTCCAACTAATAAAAATAAATGGAGAAAAAAGATTTTACTTTTATTTTGAAAGACTTTCCTTACGCTCTTTTTGTCCCTATCTGGAAAATATTAATTCCTCATAAACAACTTTGATACTTGATTTGAAAACTAACACTGTATAATGTAGTATATTTACATAACCATTCTATTAGCATGTATTATCAACCATAACTGGATATTATTCCTTGTTAGAATTCAAGAAATGGTACTGTAGAAAAAAATCAGTCATCTCTTTCCTATTCTCACTATAAGTTATTGAGAAAATAGACACAGAATTGAAACCCTGAGAGACAATAAAACAGCACAAATATATGAGATATAATATGTGGATAATGTTATATGTGAGAAATTTCCTTCCATCCATACTAGGTGGAAATGTGATAAACAGAAAAAAGAATCAACAAATTTGGAATCTTGAGATATACATACATGGCCAAAATCAGCTATATTTATTTTGTGCCTAATTTACAATTGTGCTTCATTTACAAATAAAATATTGTATTTTATAGTCAAACAAAAAGATAACAAGCAAAGTATAATTACGTCTATTTTTTTTCAAAATACATCATCTCAAACTTTAAAAATATGTGTTTTAGATGTTCACTAAGGCACTTGAGGATACTAACAAGTTTCACTTGAGTTTTAGTCTCCCACAGTGTCTTATTAACTTGCATAAATTGGTTTCTTTCTAACTGATGTAGTCAAACTGTTCAACTCTTTCTAATAATCAGTCATCTTGAAAATATTTAATTCTTTCTTTTCCTATATCACATGTCTTGATATCTCAGGCTGGCTTTTCTTTCTTTCATTTCTGTTATTTTTACCTCCTTTGCCTCCTAGTCACTGCTATAAAGTAATGTAAGACCAGATCTAATAATGTATTTATAACTATTACACCTTTGAATAAACAAATATCTTTCTACTGGTAGAAGTTCAACAAGCATAGACTAGAGAAAACTACTGAGAACTAATAATTTCACTAAATCACACCAAAATTATCGATTTCAGCTATATAAAACACAGGACCTTAGTAATTAAAATATTTTATTTCATTTTCTGAAAACTTCAGAACCAATATATTCACAATTCACTTTCAAATCTGTAATGCTCCTCTCCTTTTTCATTTACAGAGAAATTGCCATTCAAACCTGTGTACATAAAATGGGGTTTGGAAGAGTAAAACTGCAAATCTATATAGTATACGAGAGTCATCATCAATGGCCACAAAATGACATTTAAATATTTATCATACTGAATAGTGAAGAGGGGATATTTGTAGTGATGAAATAGGCCATCTCATTCAACTAGCAATTGTGTTTTAGGCTTTTAAAGTTATTCTCAGTAATTTAAAAACATGCAATGCTCTATTTTAACTTCTTCCCTAAATTATATTTTTCTGATCTGGTAGGAAACAATGTAAATTAAATATCCAATCACAGATTATTCTTTGTATAATACTTGACTTGTTGAATGAACAGATCAGTTAACTGCTTTGAAGGTGGAATTTTGAGGTTTTATTCAAGTTGCCGTAGGAAACTCGTGGTTCCTCTTGAGGAACTATGGGGATGGCAGTGAACCTCTCGTGGCTTCTCAGGGATGTCAGGCCTCCTTTCTCGTTGCCAGAGACACTTTGGGATTCTTCTCGAGTTGTGGCAGGAAAATCTGGACGCATCTCGAGTTGAGGTGGAAATTCCAGTGTCCGTTGCTTGTTGCGCCAGGGATCTTGTGGTTTGTATCGATTTTCAAGGGGAGTCAGTCATCATCTCCTGTGGAGGCATGGAAGCCCTCCCCATTTCGAGATGAGGTGGGGAACTCGGGCTTTTTCTAGAAGTGCAAAAAGGGCATCAGACCTCCCTTAGTGTTGTGAGAGGAAACTCGGAGTTTCATTTAAGTCGTTGCCATGGAATCAGTACTTATATCAAGCTGAGGGGGAACACGATGTCCTTTCGACTTACAGCAGGGACCTCTGGGTTCTTCTCGAGTTTCAACAGGTGAGACAAGGCAGCGCATCTGGTGTGAGTGGAACATCGGGATTCCTCTCCAATCGAAGAATGAGAATCGGCCCTCATCTTGAGATGTTTGGGGCGGAGCTGTTCTTGAGTTGCTGTGCTGACCTCGGGGTTCCTCTAGACTTGTGACGGTGTGCTTGGGCAATCTCTGGAGTTGCTTAAAAGAAGTCAAGCCTCCTGTTGTGTTTGATGGGGAACGCGGGATTGCTCTGGAACCAAAGCAGGGAATTCGGGCCTCATCTTGCAGTGAAGTGCATGTGGTTTTTCTCGAGTTGCGGTGGGAACCTGGGGTTTCCTCTCGAGTTACGACAGGGATGTTCTTTAAATGCTCGTGTTTTCTCAGCAACGAAAAGGCTCCTGTTTGGTTTCCAAGGGCACCTTGGGATATTGCTCAAGTCGTGGCAGGGCAGTAGTTGACTAGGTAGGGAGACACAGGGTCCCTTTCCAGTTGCCACTGGGATATTGGAAATCCTATCAATTTTTCAAGAGGAGTCAGGCATCATCTCCTGTTGAAGCAGCAACCTTGCATTCCTCTTGAGTTGTCAAAGCACTGTTAGGCATCCTGTCGAGATGAGGTTGGCAACTAGGGCTATTTCCAGGGTCTCAACAGGTGATTAAGACAATCCTTTATGTTGTAAGAAGAAACACGAGCTTGCATACGAATCACTGCAGGGAAATCAGGCCTTACCTCAAGTCAGGGGAACTTGGTGTCCATTACACTTGAGGCAGCATACTCAAGGTCCCTCTCACATACCTATAGCCGAGAGTAGCCTCCTCTGGAGGTGCCAGTGGAAAGTCGGCATTCCTCTCGAGGTGAAGCAAGGGAATCGGCCCTCATCTCGAGTTGATTTGAGGTACACCGAGCTCTTTCATCTTACTGCGGTGACCTCAGGGTTCCTCTAGACTTGTGACAGTGTTCTTAGGGACTCTCTGGAGTTCCATCAAGGAAGTCAAGGCTCCATTCGTGCTTGATGGGGAACATGGAATTGCTCTGCATGCAACGCAGGGGAATTGGACCTCATCTCGCGGCGAGGGGGAAGTCTCATGGTTTTTCTCGAGTTGCGGTGGGAACCTGGGGTATATTCTCGAGTTACGATGGGGATGGCCCTTCCAAACACGGGTTTGTTCAGCGACGTCAGGACTCCTGTCTTGTTGCGATTGACACGTTGGTATTCACCTGAAAGCTTGCAGGGCAATAGGAACGCCTCTCGAGGTGAGGCGGGAGACCCACTATCCCTGTCCAGTTGTCACAAGGATATTGGGATTCCTATCAAATTTTAAGAGGAGTCAGACATCGACTCCTTCTGAGGCACTGAACTCTGCGTGCCTCTCAAGTTGTCAAAGGGATGTGAGGCCTCCTGTCGAGATGAGGCTGGGACTAGGGCTTTCTCTAGGGTCTCCACAGGGGATTCAGACTTCCCTTCCTCTCGTAAGATGAAAGATGAGCCTGCATTCAAGTCACTGCAGGGAAATCTGCCCTTATTTTAAGTCAGGGCATGTCGGTGTCCATTCCACTTGAGGCAGCAAACTCAGGGTCCCTCTCACATACCTATAGCTGAGAGAAGCCTCCTCTTGAGGTGCTGGTGGAAAGATGGCATTCCTCTTGATTTGAAGCCAGGAAACAGCTCTCATCGTGAGATGATTTGGGGCATTTGGAGCTTTCTCAAGTTGCTGTGCTGAACTTGGTGTTCCTCTAGACTTGAGACGGTGTTCTCGGGGAAACTCTGGAGTTTCCTAACGGAAGTCAAGCCACTTGTCGAGTTTGATGGGAAATGCGGGATGGCTCTGGAGCCAATGCAGGTGAATCGGGCCTCATTTCAAGTTGATTTGAGGTGCACGGAACTCTTTTGTGTTGCTGTGGTGACCTCAGGGTCACTCTAGACTTTTGATAGTGATCTTGAAGACTCTCTGGAGTTCCATCAAGGAAGTCAAGGCTCCCTTCATGCTTGATGGGGAACACGGATTTGCTCTGCAGGCAATGCAGAGGAATCGGACCTCATCTCGCGGCGAGGGGGAAGTCTCATGGTTTTTCTCAAGTTGCGGCGGGAACCTGGGGTATATTCTCGAGTTAAGGTGAGGATGGTGTTCCAAAACTCTTGTTTTTTCAGCGACGTCAGGACTCCTGTCTAGTTGCGAGGGCCACCTCGGGAAACTCCTCGAGGGTTGGCAGGGCAATAGGGATGCGTCTCGAAGTGAGGCGGGAGACCGAGGGTCCCTTTCCAGTTGCCACAGGGATATTGGGATTCCTATCAATATTTAGAGGAGTCAGGCATCATCTCCTTTGAGGCATTGAACTACTCGTGCCTCTTGATTTCTCAAAGGGATGTGAGGCCTCCTGTCAGGATGAGGCGGGGAACTAGGGGTTTCTCTAGGGTCTCCACAGGGGATTCTGACATCCCTTCATTTTGTGAGATGAAAGACGAATCTGCATTCAAGTCACTGCAGGGAAATCCAGCCTTATTTTGAGTCAGGGCATCACGGTGTCCTTTCCACTTGAGGTAGAAAACTCAGGGTCCCTCTCACAGACCTATAGCTGAGAGAAGACTCCTCTTGAGGTGCTTGTGGAAAGGTGACATTCCTCTTAAGTCGAATCCAGGGATTCAGCTCTCATCTCGAGATTATTAGGGGTACACGGAGCTTTTCTCGAGTTGTTGTGCTGAACTTGGTGTTCCTCTAGACTTGAGATGGTGTTCTCGGGGAATCTCTGGAGTTCCCTAAAGGAAGTAAGCCACTTGTCGTGTTTAATGGGGAATGTGGGATGGCTCTGGAACCAATGCAGGGGAATCGGGACTCATTTCAAGTTCATTTGGGGTACACGGAGCTCTTTTGTGCTGCTGCCGGAACCTCAGGGTCCCTCTAGACTTGTGACAGTGTTCTTGGGGACTCTCTGGAGTTCCTCAAGGAAGTCAAGGCTCCCTTCCTGCTTGATGGGGAACACAGAATTGCTCTGCATGCAATGCAGGGGAATCGGGTCTCATCTCACGGCGAGGGGTAAGTCTCATGGTTTTTCTTGAGTGGCGGCGGGAAACTGGGGTATGTTCTCTAGTTACGGTGGGGAAGGGTCTTCAAAACTCATGCTTGTTCAGCGACGTCAGGCCTCCTGTCTAGCTGTGAGGGACACCTCGGGATTCTCCTCGAGGTTTAGCAGGGTAATAGGGACGCCTCTTGAGGTGAGGTGGGAGACCAAGAGTCCCTTTCCAGTTAGCACAGGGATACTGGGATTCCTATCAATTTTCAAGAGGAGTCAGGCTTCGTCTCCTTTTGAGCCACTGAACTCCGTGTGCCTCTCGAGTTGTCAAAGCGATGTGAGGCATCCTGTCGAGATGAGGCGGGGAACTAGGGCTTTCTCTTGGGTTTCAACATGGGATTCCAACATCCCTTCATCTTCTGAGATAAAGAACGAGCCTACATTTGAGTTACTGCAGGGAATTCCGGCCTTATTTTGAGTCAGAGCATGTCGATGTCCATTCCACTTGAGGCAGCAAACTCAGGGTCCCTCTCACATACCTTTAGCTGAGAGAAGCCTCCTCTTGAGGTGCTTGTGGAAAGTTGGCTTTCCTCTTGAGTCGAAGCCAGGGAATCATTTCTCATACTTTTTGAGATGATTTGGGGTCCTTGGAGCTTTTCTCGAGTTGCTGTGCTGAACTTGGTGTTCGTCTAGTCTTGGGACGGTGTTCTCGGGGAATCTCTGGAGTTGCCTAAAGGAAGTTAAGCCACTTGTCGTGCTTGATGGGGAACACGGGATGGCTCTGGAGTTAATGCAGGTGATTCGGGCCTCATCTCGAGTTGTATTGGGGTACACTGAGCTCTTTCATGTTGCTGCAGTGACCTCAGGGTCCCTCTAGACTTGTGTCAGTGTTCTTGGGGACTCTCTGGAGTTCCATCAAGGAAGTCAAGGCTCCTTTCGTGTTTGATGGGGAACATGGAATTTCTCTGCATGCAGTGAATGGGAATCAGGCCTCATCTCACAGCGAGGGGGAAGTCTCACGGTTTTTCCTGAGTTGCGGTGGGAACCTGGGGTATGTTGTCGAGTAATGGCAGGGATGGGACTTCAAAATTCGTCTTTGTTCAGCGACATCAGGACTCGTGTCTAATTATGAAGGACAACTTCGGATTCTCCTCGAGGCTTTGCAGGGCAATAGGGATGCCACTGGATGTGAGGCGGGAGACCCAGTGTCCCTTTCCAGTTGCCACAGTAATATTGGTATTCCTATCAATTTTCAGGAGTAGTCAGGCATCGTCTCCTTTTGAAGCATTGAACTTCGCGTTCCTCTCGAGTTGTCAAAGGGATGTGAGGCCTCTTGCTGAGATGAGGTGGGGAACTAGGGCTTTCTCTAAGGTCTCCACAGGGGATTCTGACATCCCTTCCTCTTGTGAGATGAAAGACAAGCCTGCATTCAAGTCACTTCAGGGAAATCCGGCCTTATTTCGAGTCAGGGCATCTCGGGGTACATTCTACTTGAGGCAGGAAACTCAGGGTCGCGCTCACATGCTTATAGCTGAGAGAAGCCTCCTCTTGAGGTGTTTGTGGAAACATGGCCTTCCTCTTGAGTCGAAGCCAGGGAATCAGCTCTCATCTCGAGATGATTTGTGGTACATGGAGCTTTTCTCCAGTTGCTCTGCTGAACTTGGTGTTACTGTAAACTTGGGACAGTGTTCCTGGGAAATCTCTGGAGTTCCCTAAAGGAAGTCAAGCCACTTATTGTTTTTGATGGCGAATGCGGAATGGCTTTGGAGCCAATGCATGGGAATCAGGACTCATCTCAAGTTGATTTGGGGTACACAGAGCTCTTTCGTGTTGCTGCAGTGACCTCAGGGTCCCTCTAGACATGTGACAGTGTTCTTGGGGACTCTCTGGAGTTCCTCAAGGAAGTCAAGTTTCCTTTCCTGTTTGATGGGGAACACGGAATTACTCTGCATGCAATGCAGGAGAATCGGGCCTCATCTCATGGCGAGGGGGAAGTCTCATGATTTTTCTCGAGTTGCGGCGGGAACCTGTGGTATGTTCTCGAGTTGCGGCGGGGATAGCCCTTCAAACTCGTGTTTCTTCAGCGACTACAGGACTCCTGTCAAGTTGAGAGGGACACCTCGGGATTCTCCTCGAGGCATGGTTGGGCAATAGGGACACCTCTGGAGGTGAGGCGGGAGACCCAGGGTCCCTTTCCAGTTGCCACAGGGATACTGGGATTCCTATCAATTTTCAAGAGGAGTCAGGCTTTGTCTCCTTTTGAGACATTGAACTCTGTGTGCCTCTCGTGTTTTCAAAGGGATGTGAGGCCTCCTGTCGAAATGAGGTGTGGAACTAGGGCTGTTTCTGGGTATCCACAGTGGATTCCGACATCCCTTCATCTTCTGAGATGAAGGACGAGCCTGCGTTCAAGTCACTGCAGGGAAATCTGGGCTTATTTTGAGTCAGGGCATGTCGGTGTCCATTCCACTTGAGGCAGCAAACTCAGGGTCCCTGTCACATACCTATAGCTGAGAGAATCCTCCTCTTGAGATGCTTGTGGAAATTTGGCATTCCTGTTGAGTCGAAGTCAGGGAATCATTTCTCATATTTTTTCAGATGATTTGGGGTCCTTGGAGCTTTTCTCGAGTTGCTGTGCTGAACTTGGTGTTCCTCTGGTCTTGGAACAGTGTTCTCGGGGAATGTCTGGGGTTGCCTAAGCGAAGTCAAGCCACTTGTTGTGTTTGATGGGGAATGCGAGATGGCTCTGGGCCAATGCAGGGTAATCGGACCTCATCTCTGACTGCAAGATAAGGCCCATTTCCCCTGCATTGCAAACAGAGCAACTCCGTGTTCCATATCAAACACAAAAGGAGCCTTGACTTCCTTGATGGCACTCCAGAGAGTCCCCAAAAACACTGTCACAAGTCTACAGGGACCCTGAGGTCACCACAGCAACACAAAAGAGCTCAGTGTACCACAAATCAACTTGAGATGAGAGCTGATTCTCTGGCTTCGACTCAAGAGGAATACCAACTTTCCACAAGCACCTCAAGAGGAGGCTTCTCTCAGCTATGTGTTCGTGAGAGGGACCCTGAGTTTGTGGCCTCAAGTGGAATGGACCCCAAGATACCCTGACTCGAAATAATGCTGGATTTCCCTGCAGTGACTTGAATGAAGGCTTGTCTTGCATCTCCCAAGATGAAGGGATGTTTGAATCCCTTGTGGAGACCCTAGAGAAAGCCCTAGTTCCCCGACTCATCTCGACAGGAGGCCTCACAATACCTCTTGACAACTCGAGAGGCACCCCTAGTTCAATGCTTGAAAAGGAGATGATGCCTGATTCCTCTTGAAAATTGATAGGAATCCCAGTCCCTGTAGCAACTGGAAAGGGAAACTGGGTCTCCCGCCTCACCTTGAGAGGTGTCCCTATTGCCCTGCCAAGCCTCAAGGAGAATCCCGAAGTGTCCCTCCCAACTAGAAAGGAGTCCTGATGTCGCAGAACAAACACGAGTTTTGAAGGGCCATCACCGTCCTAACTCGAGAATATACCCCAGGTTCCTGCTGCAACTCGAGGAAAACCATGAGACTTAACCCTCGCCGCGAGATGAGGCCTGATTCCCCTGCACTGCATGCAGAGCAATTCCGTGTTACACATGAAACAAGAAAGGAGCCTTGACTTCCTTGATGGCACTCCAGAGAGTCCCCAAGAACACTGTCACAAGTCTAGAGGGACCCTGAGTTCACTCCAGGAACACGAGACAGCTCCGTGTACCCATTTCAACTCGAGATGAGAGCTGATTCCCTGGCTTCGACTCAAGAGGAATACCAACTTTCCACAAGCACCTCAAGAGAAGGCTTCTCTCAGCTATAGGTATGTGAGAGGGACCCTGAGTTTGCAGCCACAAGTGGAATGGATACCGAGATGCCCAGACTCGAAATAAGGCCGGATTTCCCTGCAGTGATTTGAATGCAGGCTCGTCTTGCGTCTCCCAAGATGAAGGGATATCTGAATCCCCTGTGGAGACCCTAGAGAAAGTCCAACTTCCCCACCTCATCTCGACAGGAGGCCCCACATCCCTTTGACAACTCGAAAGGCACGCGGAGTTTAATGCTTCAAAAGGAGACGATGCCTGACTCCTCTTGAAAATTGATAGGAATCCCAGTATCCCTGTGGCAACTGGAAAGGGACCCTGGGTTTCCCGCCTCACTTCGAGAGGTGTCCCTATTGCCCTGACACGCCTGTAGGATAATCCTGAGGTCTCTCTCGCAACTAGACAGGAGTCCTCACGTCGCTGAACAAACACGAGTTTTGAAGGGCCATCCCCGTTGTTACTCTAGAATAATCCCCAGGTTCCCGCCGCAACTCGAGAAAAACCATGAGATTTATTCCTCACCGCGAGATGAGGCCCGATTCCCCTGCACTGCATTCAGAGCAATTCCGTGTTCCACATCAAAGAAGAAAGGAGACTTGACTTCCTTGATGGCACTCCAGAGAGTCCCCAAGAACACTGTCACAAGTCTAGAGGGACCCTGAGGTCACCGTAGTAACACGGAAGAGCTCCGTGTACCCCAAACCAACTCGAGATGAGAGCTGATTCCCTGGCTTCGACTCAAGAGGAATACCAACTTTCCACAAGCTCCTCAAGGGGAGGCTTCTCTCAGCTATAGGTATGTGAGAGGGACCCTGAGTTTGCGGCCTCAAGTGGAATGGACAACGACATGCCCTGACTCAAAATAAGCCCGGATTTCCCTGCAGTGACTTGAATGAAGGCTTGTCTTGCATCTCCCAAGATGAAGGAATGTTTGAATCCCCTGTGCAGACCCTAGAGAAAGCCCTAGTTCCCCGACTCATTTGAACTGGAGGCCTCATATCCCTTTGACAATTCGAGAGTCATGAGGAGTTCAATGCTTCAAAAGGAGACGATGCCTGACTCCTCTTCAAAATTGATAGGAATCCCAACACCCCTGTGGCAACTGGAAAGGGACCCTGGGTCAACCACCTCACCTCGAGAGGCGTCCCTATTGCCCTGCCAAGCCTTGAGGAGAATCCCGAGGTTTCCCTCGCAACTAGACAGGAGTCCTGGCGTCGCTGAAGAAACACGAGTTTTGAAGGGCCATCCCTGTAGTAACTCGAGAATATAACCCAGGTTCCCGCCGCAACTGGAGGAAAACCATGAGACTTACCCCTCGCCGCGAGATGAGGCCTGATTCCCCTGCATTGCATGCAGAGTAATTGCGTGTTCCATATCAAACGCGAAAGGAGCCTTGACTTCCTTTGTGGCACTCCAGAGAGTCCCCAGGAACACCATCACAAGTCTAGAGGGACCCTGAAGTCACTGCAGCAACACGAAAGTGCTCTGTGTATCCCAAATCAACTCGAGATGAGAGCTGATTCCCTGGCTTTGTCTCAAGAGGAATACCAACTTTCCACAAGAACCTCAAAAGGAGGCTTTTCTCAGCTGTAGGTATGTGAGAGGGACCCTGAGTTTGAGGCCTCAATTGGAATGGACACCGAGATGACCTGAGTCGAAATAAGGCCGGATTTCCCTGCAGTGACTTGAATGCAGGCTCGTCTTGCATCTCCCAAGACGAAGGGATATCTGAATCTCCTGTGGAGACCCTAGAGAAAGCCCAAGTTCCCTGCCTCATCTTGACAGGAGGCCTCACATCCATTTGAAAACTCGAGAGGCACGTGGAATTCGATGCTTCAAAAGGAGACGATGCCTGACTCCTCTTGAAAATTGACAAGAATCCCAATATCCCTGTGGCAACTGAGAAGGTAACAGGCAGGAAGGCCAGGGGTCTCCAAATGGAGGAAAGAGGCTGCAGGCGCCAGACATTTTTCTCTCTCTTAAGCGGCAGGAAGAAACAAACCAGTGATATGTTTTTCCTTCTCTATACAAATTTAAAAGGAGGTTTCTCTTCACATGCTGTGTTGCCATGACACCTGGTCTCACCTAAAGCTAACTACTCTCAAACCTTGAGTTAACCAATACATTTCTTTTTCTTATGGAAATGTTGTCTTAAGCTATGTTAATGTACCCCAGACTCTATCTTCAAGTTGGTTCTGCCAAACGGCCTAACTTACTTACTCAGGTATTATTCCCCTAATTTATGTAAACGGAACTATTTGTTGGTATCCTGCCCTTCTACAAGATTCAAGTCAATCGTTTTATGGCCAGGGGTGAGTTATCTGGTGCCATTCTAAACTTTATGACATTCCTTTCTTTTCATTAACAGACTGTAAGTGACTAAATAACATACAGCTAAAGACTAGGAGGGGGTACTCTTTTGCCTCCTTTTGATGCCTATGTCAGAAGCTTTCTCTATCTCCTTTACACTTTAATAAAACTTTATAACACAAAAGCTCTGAGCGATCCAGCCTCATCTCTGGTCCCAGATTGAATTCGTCTCCGCCGGAGGCAAAGAATCCCGGCGTCTTATCGTTTAGCAACAACCTTTCATCTTGGGGGCTTGGCCGGGATCCTTCAGGACAAGGTAAGGATGCTTGGAGCTCTAGTTCTTTGTTCTCCGAGCGAACACGTTTTCTGCTGTACTTTATTAACTCCACAGTGTGCTTGTTTGAATGAATGAAATGCCCTGCGCGAAGCCAGTGAGGAGCCCTGCTTTGTGGTTCCACAGCGACCTCATAAGGCTTATGGCAGAAACCTGTCGGGGGTTTACACCGTCCTGCTAATGCCAAGAGGCAACCAATGTCTCCTTCGGGAACCAACCAGAAATGGGCAAAATGTGTGGACCGAACTCTCCTTTCTTGGTCAAACTTTTTGGTCTCTTTGACCATTTCATATCTCCTTGGGAATTAAAAGTACTAACCTTATCTATCAGATCTTAGACTTTCACGGGACTTGTGACCTATGTTGCTACTCTACTGTGGTCTAGGTCTCAAACTGGGATTGGTAGTCAGGAAGTGCCTAGCCTTGCTAGGCATAGAAAGTATGGAAGCTAGATGGAGCTCTAACTCCCAGAGCATCTCTGAGGTTAAAGGTTACTCGGATTGGAACTGCAATGGTTTTTTCCTTTGGTAACACAAGCTCTTAGTGGACCAGAGGAGGCTTTTATACCAGTGTGGTGACTCTTGGAAGGAACATCTCAGTTTCATGTTTGTATCGGTCTTACTGTGCACAGGCACTCAGGTGACGAATGTGTCCCCCAGAGGTCTTAGCTTGGAAGGCATTCAGGAAGGCTACTCTGATTGCACCCCGGGTGGCATCAGAGGCAAGCGAGGTGAAGAGCTGGACGTCAGTCAGGGATGCCATCAGGTCTACCCCTGGTGCATCCCCACCCCACCTCGGTGGTAGAACCGGGAGGGACAAGTGTGACGCCTGTGTCGGTAAGGGACAGACTAAGTCCGACCAGGAAGGAAAAGCTTTGGGTGTAACGTCTGTCTACACCCCTATCTAGAGCAGGGAGGGACGCCTCTGGTAGAAAAAATGGCGCTGGTCGCTTTTTTTCCCTCTCTTACAGATGGGAGCTAACAATTCCAGCCTCATTCCTTTGAACTGTATCCTGAAAAACTGGGATATATTTGATCCCCAGGGCTTAAAGAAGACACACCTGGTCTTCCTATGTGATACTGCATGGCCACGGTACCCACTGAGAGGCAGGCGGTCCCAGCTACAGAACCAGACTGGGACTATAACACTGCTAAAGGAAGATGGGATCAGAGTCATTTTGTCAGATGTATTCTTGAAGGACTCAGACAGGCGCGTTCTAAGCCTTTAAACTGTGGCAAACTGGCAGACATAGAACAGGAGGAGAAGGAAGCTCCTCGTAAATTCCTAGATACACTGAGAGAAGCCCTTCGCAGATTCACTGAGATTGATCCCAAAAGTGAACAGGGGAAAGTGATCTTAAAAGATAGATTTCTCACTTAGTCGGCTCCAGATATTCGCCGTAAGTTATCAAAATGGGCGTATGGACCAAATCAGTCTTTAGATAATCTGTTACAGCTGGCTCAGAAAGTCTATTTTATTTTTTATTTATTTATTTTTCAGACAGTCTAATATGGTAGGGAATATGAAGAAAAGAAAGGAAGGCAGAGAAAGACGAAGGAAAAGGCGGAAGCCCTCGCAATGACTATGAAAACCGTTCTTAAACGGCCTGAGAAAAATGCCCAGAGGGACCCATGTGAAAAGGGATGGGCTTGCTTTTACTGTGGAAAGGAGGGGCATCTCAAGCGGGATTGCCCTCAGGCTTCTAAGCCGCCCCCGGCTCCATGTCTGGTCTGCAAGGGACCACACTGGAGGAGAGACTGCCCCCAGAGGCGTAGGTCTCAGGGGTCTGACTCTCAAGACCATCAGGACTGAAGGTGTCCAGGGGTCCCCACACAAGCTCCCATCCTAATTACACCTGAGGAACCCTGGGTATTAATAACTGTGGGGGACCAATCCGTCAATTTCCTTTTAGATAGTGGGGCAACTTACTCCGTGCTTACTGAAGTCCCTGGCCCACTTTCTTCCCGATCCGCTTCCGTAATGGGACTGTCTGGATGAGCCAAAAGGTATTACTTCAGTTATTCTCTATCGTGCAACTGGGATTCTGTGCTATTTTCACACGAGTTTCTGATCATGCCAGAGTCTCCCTCACCCCTTTTGGGGAGGGATATACTGAGCAAGGTCCATGTCTCTGTTTTCATGAATATGGAGCCCTCCCTTTCTCTCCCTTTAGTTGAGCAAAATGTGAATCCTAGAGTATGGGCTGATGGAAAATCTGTGGGTCGAGCACAAAATGCTATTCCTGTAGTTGTCAAGCTCAAAGACCCGCACTTATTTCCCACATAAGAAGCAGTATCCACTGAAACCTGAGGTTAAAGAAGGGTTAAAACCCATCATTGAAAATTTAAAAGAGCAGGGACTGTTAGTTCCCTGTAACAGTCCATGCAACACTCCTATTTTGGGTATAAAGAAATCAAATAATAAATGGAGATTAGTTCAAGATTTATGAATAATAAATGAGGCTGTGGTTCCTTTACACTCTGTGGTGCCTAATCCTTATACTCTATTGTCTGAAATTCCTGAATGAGCCAAATATTTTTCAGTAATTGATTTAAAAGATGCCTTCTATTCAGTGCCTTTGGTGGAGGAAAGTCAATTTCTATTTGCCTTTGAAGACCTCATGCAGCCAGCTTCCCAGTTAACCTGGACAGTTTTGACTCAGGGATTTCGTGACAGTCCTCACTTATTTGGGCAAAGTTTGTCACGGATCTACAAAACTTTAATAGCTCTGAAGTGGTAGTGTTACAATATGTAGATGATATTTTGCTCTGTGCTGAGACAGCGGAAGCTTGTTCACGAGCCTCAGAAGATTTCTTAAACTTTCTGGCAGGCTGTGGTTACAAGGCATCAAGAGAAAAGGCTCAATTTGTCAACAATCTGTTAGATATCTGGGTCTAATCATATCAGAAGGGACTAGGGCCATTGGCCCTGAGAGAATTAAACCTATACTAAACCATCCCCTACCTATGACTTTAAGACAATTGAGAGGATTTTTGGGAATCACAGGCTACTGTCGTATTTGGACTCCGGGCTATGGGGAACTTGCCCGGCCTTTATATAAACTTATAGCTGAAACTCAGCAGGCCCAAACTAACAAACTGTTTTGGTCCCCAGATACTCAAAAGACTTTTAAGGTTCTTCAGATGGCTCTCCTGCAAGCTCCTGCTTTGAGTTTGCCCAAAGGGTCAGAATTTAACTTGTTTGTCACTGAAAGAAAATGTATGGCCTTGGGAATTTTGACACAACCCCGAGGGCCTCACCAGCAACCTATTGCTTATCTAAGCAAAGAATTAGATGTAATTGCACGTGAGTGGCCCCACTGCGTAAGAGTAATTGGGGCAGCGGCTTTATTAGCACCTGAAGCTTTAAAAATAATTAATGGACGAAAACTTACTGTACTGACTTCTCATGATGTGAGTGGAATCTTAAATTCTAAGGTTAATATTTGGATGACAGACAGTAGGCTTCTTAAATATCAGTCACTGTTGTTAGAAGGACCAGTAACTAAGCTTAAAGTTTGTGGAAATTTAAATCCTGCCACTTTCCTTCCTGAGAAGGATAATGAAACACCTGATCACGATTGTTCCCAATTCCTAACTTTAAACTATGCAGCTCAGGAGGATCTAATGGATACCCCATTAGACAATCCTGACATGGAAATATTTACAGATGGCAGTTCTTTTGTTCGAGATGGAAAGCATAAAGCAGGTTATGCTGTGGTGACTTCTGAACAGGTTTTAGAAGCAAAATCTCTCCCACAGGGAACCAGTGCCCAATTAGAGGAGCTTGTGGCTCTGACCCGAGCTCTAGAGTTAAGCAAAGGGCAACGGGTAAATATTTACACTGATTCTAAGTATGCTTATTTGACTTTACATGCTCATGCTGCAATATGGAAAGAAAGACAGTTTAAAACAGCAACAGGAGAACCCATTAAGTATTTCAGAGAGATTGAGAGACTTTTAACTGCTATCTACTGTCCTAAAGAAGTAGCGGTTATGCATTGCAAAGGGCACAGCAGGGATGGGAGTAAAGTAGCTGCCGGTAATCTGTTAGCTGACTCTCCAGGCAATAAAGTGGCACTTTACAAAACCCCCTCCCTACAGACGCCTTTGATCTGGATAGGTCCTGTGGAACAGGAAAAACCACAATATACTGAGGAAGAATTAGAAAGATATGAAAAAAGAGGAGCAAAGATTACTGATAAAGGATGGTTACAGTCCGAGGATGGACGATTAATAATTCCTGAAAATGCTCAGTGGAAAATTCTTAAGGGTTTACATCAGAGTTTTCATTTGGGTGTAGAAAGTACTTACCAGATGGCTTCTCGTTTGTTTGAAGGTAAAAGTATAATGAAAACTTTAAAGAACATTATCAAACGGTGTGAGGTTTGTCAGAAAAATAACCCAAAGACTGAAAAGCTAGCAAAATCTGGATTACAACGAAAGGGAAAGTATCCTGGAGAGGACTGGGAAATTGACTTTACTCATAGGCCAAAAGCTAATGGATATTCTTGCTTACAAGTTTGGGTGGATACTTTTACTGGATGGATTGAGGCATTCCCCTGTTGTAGTGAACAAGCTAAGGAGGTTATAAAGATTTTAATCCATGAAATTATCCCCAGGTTTGGGCTGCCATGGAGCCTTCAGAGTGACAATGGCTCTGCCTTTAAAGCTGCTGTAACTCAGGGGGTGTCTAAATCTCTAGGAGTAGAGTATCACTTGCACTGTTCCTGGAGACCCCAATCCTCAGGAAAGGTTGAAAAAGCTAATGACAGTATCAGAAGACATTTGCACAAATTAACTCAAGAAATGCAAGACAACTGGATTAAAGTCCTACCCATAGTTTTAATGAGGGCTTGAACTGCCCCAAAAAAGGAGGGACTGTCCCGCTTTGAATGTATTTATGGAAGGCCTTTCTTATGCACAGAAATTATTATAGATCCTGACGCCTTGGAATTAACTAATTATGTAACTCAGCTCTCAGCTTTTCAACAGGCATTAACAGAACTCCGGGAGATGACTCCTGACCCAGCCTGTGAATCCAACAAGCCTCTATTTGAGCCAGGAGCTGAGGTCCTCATAAAAACATTGGGATCTGGGGGCTCAACCCTCGAGCCCATCTGGGAAGGCCCTTACTAGGTTATTCTTTCTTCTCCCACAGCTGTCAAAGTGCCAGAATTGATTCATGGGTACATCACACTCAAGTCAAGAGGTGGCACCCTGACCAGAACTAAGTGATGTCATTTTATGTTTTTACTTTCTATGCTCTGACTTTGTATGTTTCAGATGGGCCTGATAATCTATGTGAGGCTACTTCTGCTGACTCCAGAAATCCTGAGTCTGCCCTTTGATCCTCAAGATAATGCCTTCCTGTCCTGGGCTCACTCCTATGCTGCATTCCACAATCGGTCTAACTGCTGGGTCTGAGGAGAACTTCCCACTTCATCAGTGGAAGGTTTCCCATGGTGGACATCTCCACTTCAAGGAAAAGACTTTCTCCAAGTCTGCAAATACCTTTGACAACAATCACATGTGATGCCTCTTCCTCGTCTGATGACATCTAACAACCCTAGAATGGACTGGTGTAATACTTTGTACCTTAACTATGGACATAACGTGACTTTTAATTCTGATTGTTTTGTTTTTGCTGTTTGCTCCCTGTATCTGTAACTGTGTAACTAGATTTGTTTCTAGTCACATGAAAGCTTTTAAGTTACAAATGGTTGCTCAAACTCCTGCTATCACTGCAGCTTCTTCTGACTACTATCTGGGGCCCCTGGATCAGACATCCTCACTATGAGTATTAGGAGAATATGTTTCCTCACCAATTTAGGGACAAGGCCCTTTGTCAGCTCAGAAGCAGTTATGGAGTGAAAACGATGCCCCTATTACCTAGGCAACATAATTCTCCTAAAAGAAAAGGGGGGAATGAGAGGCTAACAGGCAGGAAGGCCAGGGGTCTCCAAATGGAGGAAAGAGGCTGCAGGTGCCAGACATTTTTCTCTCTCTTAAGCGGCAGGAAGAAACAAACCAGCGATATGTTTTTCCTTCTCTATACAAATTTAAAAGGAGGTTTCTCTTCACATGCTGTGTTGCCATGACACCTGGTCTCACCTAAAGCTAACTACTCTCAAACCTTGAGTTAACCAATACATTTCTTTTTCTTATGGAAATGTTGTCTTAAGCTATGTTAATGTACCCCAGACTCTATCTTCAAGTTGGTTCTGCCAAACGGCCTAAATTACTTACTCAGGTATTATTCCCCTAATTTATGTAAACGGAACTATTTGTTGGTATCCTGCCCTTCTACAAGATTCAAGTCAATCGTTTTATGGCCAGAGGATGAACTTTCTGGTGCCATTCTAAATTTTATGACATTCCTTTCTTTTCATTAACAGACTGTGAGTGACTATATAACATACAGCTAAAGACTAGGAGGGGGTACTCTTTTGCCTCCTTCTGATGCCTATGTCAGAGCTTTCCTATCTCCTTTATACTTTAATAAAACTTTATAACACAAAAGCTCTGAGCAATCCAGCTTCGTCTCTGGTCCCGGATTGAATTAGTCTCCTCCAGAGGCAAAGAATCCTGGCGTCTTATCATTCAGCAACAACCTTTCACAACTGGAAAGGGACCCTGGGTCTCCCACCTCACCTCAAGAGGCGTCCCTATAGCCCTGTCAAGCCTAGAGGGGAATTCTGAGGTGTCCCTCACAACTAGACAGGAGTCCTGACGTCGCTGAACAAACACGAGTTTTGAAGGGCTATCCCCGTAGTAACTCGAGATTAAACCCCAGGTTCCCGCCACAATTTGAGAAAAACCATGAAACTTCCCCATCGCCGTGAGATTTGGCCCGATTCCACTGCATTGCCTGCAGAGCAATTCCGTGTTCCACATCAAACAGGAAAGGAGCCTTGACTTCCTTGATGGCACTCCAGAGAGTCCCCAAGAACACTGTCACAAGTCTAGAGGGACCCTTAGGTTACTGAGGCAACACGAAAGAGCTCTGTGTACCCCAAATCAACTCGAGATGAGAGCTGATTCCCTGGCTTCAACTCAAGAGGAATACCAACTTTCCACAAGCACCTCAAGAGGAGGCTACTCACAGCTAAGGTATGTGAGAGGCACCCTGAGTTTGCGGCCTAAAGTGCAATGGACACCGAAATGCCCTGAGTCAAAATAAGGCCAGATTTCCCTGCAGTGACTTGAATGCAGGCTCGTCTTGCATCTCCCAAGATGAAGGGATGTCTGAATCCCCTGTGGAGACCCTAGAGAAAATTCTAGTTCGCCGCCTCCTCTAGACAGGAGGCCTCCCATTGCTTTCAGAATTCGAGAGACATGCGGAGTTCGATGCTTCAAAAAGAGACGATGCCTGACTCCTGTTAAAAATTGACAGGAATCCCAATATCCCTGTGGCAACTGGAAAGGGACCCTGGGTCTCCCGCCTCAACTCGAGAGGCGTCCCTAATGCCCTGCCATGCTTTGAGGAGAATCGCAAGGTGTTCCTCACAACCAGAGAGGAGTCCTGAAGTTGCTGAACAAACACGAGTTTTGAAGTGCCATCCCCATCGTAACTCGAGAATATAACCCAGGTTCTCACCGCAACTCAAGAAAAAGCATGGGACTTTCCCCTGGCCACGAAATAAGGCCGGATTCCCCTGCATCGCATGCAGAGCAATTCCGTGTTACACTTCAAACACAAAAGGAGCCTTGACTTCCTTGATGGCACTCCAGAGAGTCCCCAAGAATATTGCCACAAGTCTAGAGGGACCCTGAGGTCATCGCAGCAACACGAAAGAGCTCCATGTACCCCAAATCAACTCGAGATGAGAGCTTATTCCCTGGTTTCAACTCAAGGGGAATCCCAACTTTCCACAAGCACCTCAAGAGGAGGCTTCTCTCAGCTATAGGTATGTGAGAGGGACCCTGAATTTGCTGCCTCAAATGGAATGGTCACGGAGATGCTCTAACATGAAATAAGGCCGGATTTCCCTGCAGTGACTTGTATGCAAGCTCGTCTTGCATCTCCCAAGATGAAGGGATGTCTGAATCCCATGTGGAGACCCTAGAGAAAGCACTAGATCCCCGCCTCATCTCGACAGGAGGCCTCACATCATTTTGACAACTCGAGAGTCACGTGGAGTTAAATGCGTCAAAAGGAGACGATGTCTGACTCCTCTTCAAAATTGGTAAGAATCCCAATATCCCTGTGGCAACACGAAAGGGACACTGTGTCTCCTACCTCACCTCGAGAGGCGTCCCTAATGCCCTGCCATGCCTTGAGGAGAATCACAAGGTGTTCCTCGCAACCAGAGAGGAGTCCTGACATCGCTGAACAAACACGAGTTTTGAAGGAACATCCCCGTCGTAAGTCAAGAATATATCGAAGGTTCCCGCCGCTACTCAAGAAAATCCATGAGACTTCCGCCTCGCCGCGAGATGAGGCCCGACTCAACTGCATTGCATGCAGAGCTATTCCGTGCTCCAGATAAAAAACGAATGGACCTTTGACTTCCTTGATGTCACTCCAGAGAGGCCCCAGGAACACTGTCACAAGTCTAGAGGGACCCTGAGGTCACTGCAGCAACAAGAAAGAGCTTCGTGTACCCCAAATCAACTCGAGATGAGAGCTGATTCCCTGCTTTCAACTCAAGAGGAATATCAACTTTCCACAAGCACCTCAAGAGGATGCTTCTCTCAGCTATAGGTTTGTGAGAGGGAACCTGAGAATGCGGCCCCAAGTGGAATGGACACCAAGATGCCCTGACTCGAAATAAGGACAGATTTCCCTCCAGTGACTTGAATGCGGGCTCGTCTTGCATCTCCGAAAATGAAGGGATGTCTGAATCCCCTGTGGAGAACCTAAAGAAAGCCCTAATTCCCCGTCTCATCTCGACAGGAGGCCTCACATCCCTTTGACAATTCGAGAGGCATGCGGAGTTCAATGCTTCAACGGAGACGATGCCTGACTCTTCTTGAAAATTGATAGGAATCCCAATATTCCTGTGGCAACTGGAAAGGGATTGTTGGTCTTCCGCCTCACCTTGAGAGGAGTCCCTATTGCCTTGCCAAGCCTCGAGCAGTATCCCGAGGTGTCCCTCGCAACTAGACAGGAGTCCTGACATCGCTCAACCAACACGAGTTTTGAAGGGCCATCCCCGCCATAACTCGAGAACATAACCCAGGTTCCCACCACAACTGGATAAAAGCCATGAGACTTCCCCCTCACCTCGAGATGAGGACCGATTCCCTGACATTACTTACAGAGCAAATCCTTGCTCCCCTTCAAACACAAACGGAGCCCTGACTTCCTTGATGGAACTTCAAGAAACCCCCAAGAACACTTTCACAAGTCTAGAGGGACACTGAAGTCCCCACAGCAACACAAAAGAGCTCCGTGTACCACAAAATCAACTCAAAGTGAGACTGGATTCCCCTGCATTGGCTCCAGAGCCATTCCGAGTTATCCATCAAACACGACAAGTGGCTAGATTTCCTTGAGAAAACTCCAGAGACTCCCCGAGAACACCGTCCCAAGTATAGAGGAACACCAAATTCAGCACAGCAACTGGAGAAAAGCTCCGTGTACCCAAAATCATCTCAAGATCAGAGTGGATTCCCTGGCTTCGACTCAAAAGGAATGCCAACTTTCCACAAGCACCTCAAGAGGAGGCTTCTTTCAGCTCTAGGTATGTGAGAGGGACCCTGAGTTTGCTGCCTCAAGTGGAATGGAGACTGAGATGCCCTGACTCGAAATAAGGCCGGATTTCACTGCAGTGACTTGAATGCAGGCTCGTCTTTGATCTCTCAAGAAGAATGGATGTCTGATTCCCCTGTGGCAACTGCCTCATCTCAACATGAGGCCTCATATCCCTTTGACAAATCAAGAGGAAAGCGGAGTTCAATGCCTCAAAAGGAGACGCTGCCTGACTCCTCTTGAAAATGGATGAGATTCCCAATATTCCTGTGGCAAATGGAAAGGGATCCTGGGTCTCCCACCTCACGTCGTGAGACATCCCTATTGCCCTTCCAAGCCTCGTGGAGCATCCCGAGGTGTCCCTCTCAACTAGATATGAGTCCTGAAGTCACTGAACCAATACGAGCTTTGAAGGGCCATCTCTATCGTAACTCGAGAACATACCCCAGGGTCCTGCTGCAACTCGAGAAAAACCATGAGACTTTCCCCTTCACGCAAGAAGAGACCCGATTCGCCTGCCCTGCAAGCAGAGCAAGTCCGTGTTCACCGTGAAGCATGTAAGGAGCCTTGACTTCCTTGATGGGACTCCAGAGAGTCCACAAGAACACTGTCACATGTCTAGTGGGACCCTGAGGTCACCGCAGCAAGAGGTAAGAGATCCGTGTACCCCAAATCAACTCGAGATGAAGCCCCATTCCCCTGCATTGGCTCCAGAGCCATCCTGCGTTCCCCATCAAACATGACAAGTGGCTTGACTTCCTTTAGGCAACTCCAGAGATTCCCCAAGAACACCGTCCCAAGTCTAAGGGAACACCATGTTCAGCACAGCAACTCGAGAAAAGTCCGTGTACCACAAATCATCTCGAGATGAGAGATGATTCCCTGAATTCGACTCAAGAGAAATGCAAACATCGAGAAGCACCTAAGAGGAGGCTTCTCTCAGCTATAGGTGTGTGAGAAGGACCCTGAGCTTGCTGCCTCATGTGGAATGAACAGCGAGAAGCCCTGACTTGAAATAAGGCCAGATTTCCTGCAGTGACTTGAATGCAGGCTCATCTTTGATCTCACAAGAAGCAGAGATGTCTGAATCCTCTGTGGAGACACTAGAGAAAGACCTATTTCCCCGCCTCATTTTGCAGGAGACCTAATATCCATTTGACAACTCGAGAGGCATGCAGAATTCAATGCCTGAAAAGGAGATGATGCCTGACTCCTCCTGAAAATTGATAGGAATCCCAATATCCCTGTGGCAACTGGAAAGGGACACTGGGTCTCCCGACTCACCTCGAGAGGCGTCCCTATTTAACTCTCAAGCCTCGAGGTGAATCCCGAGGTGTCCCTCGCAACTATAGAGAAGTCCTGACTTCGCTGAACCTACACGAGTTTGAAAGGGCCATGCCTGTCTTAACTCGAGAACATAACCTAGCTTCCCACAGCAACTCGAGAAAAACAATGAGTCTTCCTCTCACCGCAAGATGATGCCCAATTTCCCTGCATTGGCTCCACAGCCATCCCGCATTCCCCATCAGACACGACACGTGGCTTGACTTCCTTTGGCAACTGCAGAGATTCCCCACGAACAATATCCCAAGTCTAGAGGAACACAGATTCAGCACAGCAACTCGAGAAAAGCTCCGTGTACCCCAAGTCATTTTGAGATGAAGAAGATTCCCAGGTTTTGAATCAGGAGGAATGCCAGCTTTCCACAAGCACCTCAAGAGGAGGCTTCTCTCAGCTATAGGTATGTGAGAGGGACCCTGAGTTTGCTGCCTCAAGTGGAATGGAAACCGAGATACCCTGACTCGAAATGAGGCCGGATTTTCCTGTATTGACTTGAATGCAGGCTCTTCTTTCATCTCACAAGATGAAGAGATGTCTGAATCCCTTGTGGAGACCCTAGAGAAAGCCCTAGTTCCCCGCCTCATCTCGACAGGAGGCCTCACATCCCTTTGACAACTCGAGAGGCTCGCAGAGTTCAATGCTTCAAAAGGAGACGATGACTGACTCCTTTTGAAGATTGATAGGAATCCCAATATTCCTGTGGCAACTGGGAAGGGAGCCTGCGTCTCCTGCCTCACCTCGAGAGATGTCCGTATTGCCGTGCCAAGCCTCGAGGAGAATCCTGAGGTGTCCCTCCCACCTAGACAGGAGTCCCTACGTCGCTGACCAAACACGAGTATTGAAGGGCCATCCCCACCGTAATTCGAGAACATAACCCACGTTCCCACCGCAACTCGAGAAAAACCATGAGTCTTCCCCCTCACCTCGAGACGAGGGCCGGTGGCCTGGCATTGCTTGCAGAGCAAATCCGTGTTCCCCTTCAAACATGAAAGGCGCCTTGACTTTCTTGATGGAACTCCAGAGAGTCCCCAAGAACACTTTCACAAGTCTAGAGGGACCCTGAGGTCACCGCAGCAACACAAAAGAGCTCCGTGTATTCCAAATCAAATCGAGATGAGGTCCGATTTTGCTGCATTGGCTCCAGAGCCATCCCGCGTTCCCCATCAAACACGGTAAGTGGCTTGACTTCCTTTAGGCAACTCCAGAGATTCCATGAGAACACCGTCCCACGTCGAGAGGAACACCAAGCTCAGCACTGCAACTCGAGAAAATCTCCATGTATGCCAAGTCATCTCGAGATGAGAGAAGATTCCCTGGTTCCGACTCAGGAATAATGCCAAGTTTCCAAAAGCACCACAAGATTTGGCTTCTCTCTGCTATAGATATGTGAGAAGGACCCGGTGATTGTTGCCTCATGTGGAATGGACACCGAGATGCCCTGACTCGAAATAATGCCAGATTTCCCTGCAGTGATTTGAATGCAGGCTCGTCTTTCATCTCACAAGATGCAGGGATGTCTGAATCCTCTGTGGAGACCAAGGAGAAAGCCCTAATTCACCGCCTCACCTTGAAAGGAGGCCTCATATCCCTTTGACAACTCAAGAGTCATGCAGAGTTTGATGCTTCAAAAGGAGACGATGTCTTACTCCTCTTGAAAATTAATAGGAATCCCAATATCCCTGTGGCAACTGGACAGGGAAACTGGGTCTCTCGCCTCACCTCGAGAGGAGTCCTTATTGCCCTGCCAAGCCTCGAGGAGAATCCCGAGGTGTCCCTCGCAACTAAACAGGAGTCCTGACGTCGCTGAACCAATACGAATTGTGAAGGGCAATCCCTGTCATAAATCGAGAACGTATCACAGGTTCCCGGTGCAACTCGAGAAAAACCATGAGATGTGCCCCTCGCCGTGAGATGAGGCCCCATTCCCCTGCATTGCATGCATAGCAAGACCAAGTTTCCCATAAAACTTGTAAGGAGTCTTGAGTTCCTTGATGGAACTACAGAGAGTCCCCAAGAACACTGTCAGAAGTCTAGAGGGATCCTGAGGTCTCCGCAGCAATTTGAAAGAGCTCCGTGTACCCCAAATCAACTCGAGATGAGGCCCGATTCCCCTGCATTGGCTCCAGAGCCATTCCACATTCCACATCAAAAAAGAAAAGTGGCTTGACTTCTTTTAGGCATCTCCTGAGATTTAACCAGAACACCGTCCCAGGTCAAGAGGAACACCAAGTTCAGAACAGCAACTCGAGAAAAGCTTTGTGTACCCCAAATCATCTCACGATCAGAGCTGATTCCCTGGCTTCGACTCAAGAGGAATGCCAACTTTCCACAAGCACCTCAAGAGGAGGCTTCTCTCAGCTATAGGTATGTGAGAGGGACCCTGAATTTGCTGCCTCAAGTGGAGTGGACACCGAGATGCCCTGCCTCGAAATAATGCCGGATTTCCCTGCAGTGACTTGAATGCCGGCTCGTCTTTCATCTCACAAGATGAAGTGATGTCTGAATTCCCTTTGGAGACCCTAGAAAAAGCCCTAGTTCCCCGCCTCATCTCGACAAGAGGATTCACATCCCTTTGACAGCTCGAGAGGAACTCGAAGTTCAAGGCTTCAAAAGCAGAAGATGCCTGAATCCTCTTGAAAACTGATAGGAATTCCAGTGTCACTGTGGCAACTGGGAAGGGAGACTCGGTCTCCCGCCTCACCTCGAGAGGCCTCCCTATTGCCCTGCCAAGCGTCGAGGAGTATCCGGAGCTGTCCCTCGCAACTAGACAGGAGACCTGACGTCGCTGAACCAACACGAGTTTTGAAGGGCCATCCGTGCTATAAATGGAGAATATAACACAGGTTCCTGCCGCAACTCGAGAAAAAACATGAAACTTTCCCCACGCCATGAGATGAGGCCCGATTCCCCTGCACTGCTTGCAGAGCAAGTCCGTGTTCCTCATCAAACAGGACAGGAGCCTTGACTTCCTTGAAGGAACTCCAGAGAGTCCCCAAACACTGTCACAAGTCTAGAGAGACCCTGAGGTCACCGCAGCAACACGAAAGTGCTCGTGTACACCAAGTCAACTCGAGATGAGTCCTAAATCTCTTGCATTGGCTCCAGAGCCATCCCACATTCCCCATCAAACAAGACAAGTGAATTGACTTCCTTTTGGCGACTCCAGGGATTCTCCAAGAACACCGCCCCAAGTGTAGAGAACGCCAAGTCCAGCAGAGCAACTCTAGAAAAGTTCCGTGTACACCAAATCATCTCGAGATTAGAGCTGATTCCCTGGCTTCAACTCAGGAATGCCAACTTTCCACAAGCACCTCAAGAGGAGGCTTCTCTCAGCTATAGGTTTGTGAGAGGGACCCTGAGTCTGCTGCCTCAAGTGGAATGGACACCGAGATGCCCTGACTAGAAATAAGGCCGGATTTCCCTGCAGTGACTTGAATGCAGGCTCGTCTATCATCTCCCAAGATGAAGGGATGTCTTAATCCCCTGTGGAGACCCTACAGAAAGCCCTAGTTCCCCGCCTCATCTCGAGAGGCCTCACATCCGTTTGACAACTCGAAAGGCAAGCGTAGTTGAATGATTCAAAAGGAGATGATGCCTACCTCCTCTTGAAAACTGATAGGAATCACAATATCCCTGTGAAAACTGGAAAGGTACACTGGGTCTCCTGTCTCACCTCGCTAGGCATCCCTATTGCCCTGTCAGGCCTCTTGGAAAATTTAGAGTTGTCCCTCACAACTAGACAGAAGTCCTGATGTCGCTGAACCAACACGAGTTGTGAAGGGCAATCCCTGCCATAAATCGAGAACCTATCACAGGTTCCTGGTGCAACTCGAGAAAAACCATGAGATGTCCCCCTTGCCGCGAGATGAGGCCTGATTCCCCTGCATTGCGTGCATAGCAAGACCGAGTTTCCCATCAAACACGTAAGGAGCCTTGACTTCCTTGATGGAACTACAGAGAGTCCCCAAGAACACTGTCACAAGTCTAGAGGGACCCTGAGGTCTCCGCAGCAACTCGAAAGAGCTCCATGTACCCCAAATCAACTTGAGATGAGGCCCAATTTCCCTGCATTGGCTCCAGAGCCATTCCGCATTCCACATCAAAAAAGATAAGTGGCTTGACTTCTTTTAGGCATCTCCTGAGATTCCCCCAGAAACCGTCCCAGGTCAAGAGGAACACCAAGTTCAGAACAGCAACTCGAGAAAAGCTCTGTTAACCCCAAATCATCTCGGGATCAGAGCTGATTCCCTGGCTTTGACTCAAGAGGAATGCCAACTTTCCACAAGGAACTCAAGAGGAGGCTTCTCTCAGCTATAGGTATGTGAGAGGGACCCTGAGTTTGCTGCCTCAAGTGGAATGGACACTGAGATGCCCTGACTCGAAATAATGCCGGATTTCCCTGCAGTGACTTGAATGCAGGCTCATCTTTCATCTCACAAGATGAAGTGATGTCTGAATTCCCTTTTGAAAGCCTAGAAAAAGCCCTAGATCCCCGCCTCATCTCGACAAGAGGATTCACAACCCTTTGACAACTCGAGAGGCATGCGGAGTTCAGTGCTTCAAAAGGAGACGATGACTGCTTCCTCTTGAAAATTGATAGGAATCCCAATATCCTGTGGCAACCTGCTAGGGACCCTGGGTTTCCCGCCTCACAGCAAGAGGCGTCCCTATTGCCCTGGCAAGCCTTGAGGAGAATCCCGAGGTGTCCCTCGCAATTAGACAGGAGTCATGACGTTGCTGAATCAGCACGAGTTTTGAACGGCCATCCCCACCGTTACTTGAGAACATACCCCAGGTTCCCGCCGAAACTCGTAAAAAACCATGAGACTTACCCCTCCCCGAGAGATGAGGCCTGATTCTCCTGCATTGCATGCAGAGCAATTCTGTGTTCCTCATCAAACACGAAAGGAGACCTGACTTCCTTGATGGAACTCCATAGAGTCCCCAAGAACACTGTCTCAAGTCGAGAGGGACGCTGAGGTCCCCGCAGCAACACAATGGAGCTCTGTGCACCCCAAATCAGCTTGAGATGAGGCCCAATTCCCCTGCATTGGCTCCAGAACCATCACGCATTCCCCATCAAACACGACAAGTGGCTTGACTTCCTAGAGGTAACTCCAAAGATTCCCCGAGAACACCGTCCCAAGTATAGAGGAACACCAAATTGAGCACAGCAACTCAAGAAAAGCTCCGTGTACCTGATTTATCTCGAGATGAGAGCTGATTCCCTGGCTTCATCTCAAGAGGAATGCCAACTTTCCACAAGCACCTCAAGAGGAGTTTTCTCTCAGCAATAGGTATGTGAGGGGGACCCTGTGTTTGCTGCCACAAGTGGAATGGACACCGAGATGCCCTGACTCAAAATCAGGCCGGATTTCCCTGCAGTGACTTGAATGCAGGCTTGTCTTTCATCTCCCAAGATGAAGGGATGTCTGAATCTCCTGTGGAACCCTAGCGAAAGCCCTAGTTCCTCGCCTCATATGGACAGGAGACTTCAAATCCCTTTGACAATTCGAGAGGCACACGGAGTTCAATGCTTCAAAAGGAGACGATGCCTGACTCCACTTGAAAATTGATAGGAATACCAATATCCTTGTGGGAACTGGAAAGGGAACCTGGGTCTCCCGCCTCACCTCGAGAGGCGTCCCTATTGCCCTGCCAAACCTCGAAGAGAATCCGGAGGTGTCCCTTGCAACTAGACAGGAGTCCTGACGCCACTGAATAAACACGAGTCTTGAGAGGTCTTCTCTGTCGTCACTTGAGAATATACTCCAGGTTCCCGCTGCAACCCGAGAAAAGCAATGAGACTTCCCCCTCGCCACGAGATGAGAACCAATTCCCCTGAATTGCATGCAGAGCATTTCCATGTTCCCCATCAAACATGAAAGGAGCCTTGACTTCCTTGATGCAACTCCAAAGAGTCCCCAAGAACACTGTCACAAGTCTAGAGGGACCCTGAGGTCACTGTAGCAACACGAAAAACCTCTGTGCAACCCAAATCAACTCGAGATGAGGCCCGATTCCCCTGCATTGGCTACAGAGCAATTACGCATTCCCCATCAAACATGACAAGTGGCTTGACTTCCTTTAGGCAACTCCAGAGATTCTCCAAGAACACCGTCCCAAGTATAGAGGAACACCAAGTTCAGCCCAGTAAATCAAGAAAAGCTCCGTGTACCCCAAATCATCTCAAGATGAGAGCTGATTCCCTGGCTTCAACTCAAGAGGAATGCCAACTTTCCAAAAGCACCTCAAGAGGAGGCTTCTCTCAGCTATATGTTTGTGAGAGGGACCGTGAGTTTGCTGACTCAAGTGGAATGGACACCGAGATGCCCTGCCTCGAAATAAGGCCGGATTTCCCTGCAGTGCCTTGAATATAGGCTCGTCTTTAATCTCACAAGATTAAGGGATGTCTGAATACCCTGTGGAGACCCTAGAGAACGCCCTAGTACCCCACCTCATCTCAACAGGAGGCCTCACATCACTTTGACAACTTGAGAGGAACGCGGAGTTCAATGCTTCAAAAAGAGACGATGCCTGAGTACTCTTGAAAATTAACAGGAATCCCAATATTCCTGTGGCAACTGGAAAGGCACACTCAGGCTCCCGCTTCACCTCGAGAGTCGTCCCTATTGCCCTGCCAATCCTCGAGAGAATCCCGGGTTGTCCATCGCAACTAGGCTGGAGTCCTGACATAGCTGAACAAACACGAGTTTTGAAAGGCCATCCCCGTTGTAACCCGTGATTATACCCAAGGTTCCCACCGCAAAAAGAGAAAAAACATGAGAATTCCGCCTTGCCATGAGATAAGGCCCAATTCCCCTGCGTTGCATGCAGAGCAATTCCGTGTTCCACATCAAACACGAAAGGAGCCTTGACTTCCTTGATGGAACACTATAGAGTCCCCAAGAACACTGTCACAAGTCTGGAGGGACCCTGAGGGCACTGCAGCAACACGAAAGAGCTCCGTGTACCCCAAATCAGCTCAAGATGAGGCCCGGTTTCCCTGCATTGGTTCCAGAGGCATCCCACGTTCCCCTTCAAACATGACAAGTGGCTTGACTTCCTATGGGCAACTCCAGAGATTCCCCAAGAACATCGTCCCAAGTCTAGAGGAATACCAAGTTTAGCACAGCAAGTCGAGAAAAGCTCCGTGTACCCCAAATCATCTCGAGATGAGAGATGATTCCCTGGCTTCAACTCAAGAGGAATGCCAACTTTCCACAAGCACCTCAAGAGGAGGCTTCTCTCAGATATAGGTATGTTAGAGGGTCCCTGAATTTGCTGCCTCAAATGGAATGGACACCGAGATGCCCTGACTCGACATAAGGCCGGGTTTCCCATCAGTGACTTGAATGCAGGCTCGTCTTTCATCTCCCAAGATGAAGGGATGTCTAAATCCCCTGTGGAGACACTAGAGAAAGACCTATTTTCTCCCCTCATCTCGACAGGATGCCTCACATCTTTTGACATCTCCAGAGGTATGCAAGTTCAATGCTCAGAAGGAGATGATGCCTGACGCCTCTTGAAAATTGATAGGAAACCCAATATAATTGTGGCAACTTGAAAGGGACCTTTGGTCTCCCAATTCACCTCGAGAGGGTCCCTATTGACCTCCAAAGGTTCGAGGAGAATCCTTAGCTGTCCCTCGCAACTAGAGAGGAGTCCTGACGTGGCTGAAGAAACTACGAATTTTGAAGGACCATCCCCTACGTAACTCGAGAATATACTCCAGGTTCCCGCCGCAACAGGAGAAAAACCATGAGACTTCCCCCTCACCGCAAGATGAGGCCCGATTCCCTTGCATGGCATGCAGAGCAATTCCGTTTTCCCCATCAAACAGGAACGGAGACTTGACTTCCTTGATGGAACTTCAGAGAGTCCCTAAGAACACCGTCCCAAGTCTAGAGGAACACCAAATTCAGCACAGTAACTCGAGAAATGCCCCGTTACCCCAAGTCATCTTGAAATGAGAGCTGATTCCCTGGCTTCAACTCAAGAGGAATGCCAACTTTCCACAAGCACCTAAAGAGGAGGCCTCTCTCAGCTATATGTATGTGAGAGTGACCCTGAGTTTGCTGCCTCAAGTGGAATGGACACCAAGATGCCCTGACTCGAAATAAGGCCGGATTTCCATGCAGTAACTTGAATGCAGTCTTGTCTTTCATCTCCCAAGATGAAGTGATGTCTGAATCCCCTGTGGAGACCATAGAGAAAGCCCTAGACCCCGCCTCATCTCGACAGGAGGCCTCAAATCCCTTTGACAACTCAAGAGGCACGTGGATTTCAATGCTTCCAAAGGAGACGATGCCTTACTCCTCTTGAAAATTGATAAGAAAGCCAATATCCCTGTGGCAACTGGATAGGGACCCTGGGTCTCCCGCCTCACCTCGAGAGTCGTCCCTGTTGCAGTGCCAAGCCTCGAGGAGAATCCCTAGGTGTCCCTCGCAACTAGAGTGGAGTCCTGACGTCGCTGTACAAAGACGAGTTTTGAAGGGCCATCCCCGTCGTAACTCGAAAATATATCCCAGGTTCCCGCAGCAACTCGAGAAAAACCCTGAGCCTTCCCCCTCGCCGCGAGATGAGGCCCGATTCCCCTGCATTGCGTGCAGAGCAGTTCCGTGTTCCCCATCAGACACGAAAGGAGCCTTGACTTCCTTGATGGAACTCCAGAGAGTCCCCAAGAACATTGTCACAAGTCTAAAGGGACCCTGAAGTCACCGCAGCAACATGAAAGAGCTCCATATACCCCAAATCAACTCGAGATGAGAGCTGATTCCCTGGCTTCAATCGAGAGAGAAGCAATCCCACCATATCTCAAATGATGTCTCCACCACAACTCGAGAGAAACACGAATTCCCCCGATGCACATCGTGACGAGTTTCTCACCACAACTAGAGAGGAGCCTGCCCAGACACCTCATGTAAAAATGAGGCCCCACACCCTGTAACTAGAGAGCATCAATCTCACACAGCCCATCCAGAGAGGAGGCACTACACCACTACTAGAGAGTCGCCCCTCAAACTACAAATAGAAATGAGCCAGAAAATTGAACCTGGAGAAGAGTTGCACAGCACAGTGCAACAAGACAGGCGTTCCCACTCCACACCTAAGGAGGACTTCCCCAGGCACAGTGCACCTACGGAGGGCCACCCCGGCACATCACCACTATAGTGAAGCCCAACCGCCAAAACTAGAGAGTTGAATACATGCCACAACTAGATAGTTGACATTCAGGCATAAATAGTAAGGAGCATATTGCTGCAACTACAGAGGTACCACTCCCGCCTTAAATCACAACTGGAGTGGAGCACCACTGCCATAACTAGAGTGAATAACCCTTGCACAGACAGACAGGAGTGAGACCAACACATCACAATTAGAAAAAAGTGCCCATTCACATCAAAACTAGAGTGGAATTCCCACACAGATCAAAACGAAAGAGGAGGTCAAAACTGCAACTAAAAGGAGACCCCTGCCTTATCTAGAGATAAGCCCCCTTAAGATCGCCATTAGACAGGAGCATACCTACAAATCACAATTAGACAGAAGACCCTTGCCATGAGTAGCAAGTAGCCCACCATGCCACAACTAAAGAAAACACCCACTGCCACAACTAGAGAGTAGCCTCCTGCACATTGCAACTAGAAAACGGCCCCTTCACATCACAACCAGTGAGACGCCACACACATCACAATTTGAGAACTCTTTACTGCAATTAGAGAGGAGCCCAACTACACAACTAAGGAGGTGCCTCCCTGACACAACAGATAGGACTCTGCAAATGACAAGTAGAGAGGAGCCAACCCGCCACAACCCCCTACTGCAACTAGAGAGGAGCCCCATGCTGCAACTAGAGAGTAGCCTCCCACACAATGGAGGTAGACAGGGGCTAGCCTGCACAGCACTATTGGAGAGGATCTGCCCCAATGCAGCTCGAGAGGAGGCTCCACCACAACTCTAAAGGATCCCTGAGTCACCTTCTGTAACTCAAGATGCACTTCGAGTTCCCTGCTGCAATTTGACGGGAGCCCTAGTCAATAACAAGAAAAGAGGCCTCTGGCCATAATGACAGTGGGGCTCCCCATATAAAATTGAAGCAGATCCCCCCAGAAAAACTAGAGTGGATTCCCCCAGGACATCACTCCTAGAGAGAAGCCCCTCTGCCACAAATAGAGACTAGCTCCCTGAAGTAAGTTGAGTGGCATCCTTCACAACTAGAGAGAAGCAATCCCACTAATGTTAGTGAGGAACCCCTATTGCCAAAATAGAGGACCTCTCCCATGGAGCCACCCACATCCCAACCAGAGAGGACATAGCCCTGCAACACGAGAGAAGCCTTCCTTCACTACTTGAGAGGAACTCTATGGAAATCACACATTGAGAGGAGACCCTCTGTGGCTAATAGAGATGAACCTCACACCACAAGTAGAGAGGAGCTTGCATACCACAACTAGAGAGAATCAAACCCACCACAGTACAGAGCTGACCCCAACCACAGCTATGCCAAAACTAGTGAGTAGTCATCTGCACATTGCAATAAGAAAGGAGTCACCCTGCACATCCCTGCTAGAGATGAATTGCCCCAAGGAAACTCGAAAGGAAGCCCCACCACAAGTCGAGGAGAACCCTGAGTAACCCTCCAACTCGAGAGGAACCCAAATTCCCCGCCATGCCTCGAGTGGAACACTGAGTCCCACACTGCAATTGGAGAGGAACACTGAGTTCCCATCGCAACTCTAGGGGAGTTTTGAGTCCCCTGATGCAACTCAAGGGGAATCCTGAGTTTCCCACTGCAACTCAAGAGAAACCCCATATTCCCTGCTGCAACTCAAGAGGAACCTTGGGATCAGATTTCCAAATTCTCCAGAGTGACACCCTTCACAGACCCTGAAGTGGGGGTCACATGCTCACATTCACCAGGGGGTAACCCCTCCCAGTTCATGCACCTGGTCTCACACTCAACATTCTCCAGGTTAACATCACTCCCATTTCTTGTACCTTGCATCACACATCCACAGTCTCCAGTGTGACCCTATGTCTCAGGTTCTGCACCTGGGGTCACGTGGCCACAGTCTCCAGTGTGACTCCCCTTTTCCACCTAGGATCACACATCCATAGATTCCAGGGTGACACCCCTTCTCGACCTTGCAGCTGTGGTTACACATCCACAGTCTCCAGTGTGACCCCACCTCACCAAACTTTGTACCTCAGTTTACTTGGCCTGTCTCCAGGCTGACCTCACATCTCAGACCCTGTACCTGGGGTCACATGTTCATGGTGGCCAGGATGACAACCCTCCCCAGACACTGTACCTGGTGTCCCATGGACACAGTCACCAGGGTTATCCCAACTTCCAGACCCTGTACCTGGGGACACACATACACAGTCTCCAAGGTGAGCCCCTCTCAGACACTCACCCTGGAGTCACATATCCACAGTCTCCAGAATGACTCATCCAAAATCCTGTACCTGAGTTTACATGTCTACAGTCTCCAGGGTTTCCCCACCCTCAAGAGCCTGTACCTGGGGTCACACATCCAGTCTCCAGGGTGACTCCCTCTCGGACTCTGCACCTGGGGTCACATATCCACAGTCTCCTGTGGGATGTCACTTCCCAGACACTGAACCTGTGGTCACAGGTCCACAGGCTCCAGTGTTACCCCTACCCAGACTCTGGAATCGGGATTACATGTCCTCAGTTTCCAGTGTGACCCCACCTCTCATAATATGTACCTAGGGTGAGTTGTCCACAGTTTCCAGGGTGACCCCTCCCCGCCAGATCCTGTACTTGTTGTCACACGTCCACAATCTCCAGGATGACCGCCCTCCCCTACCCTGTAGCTGGATTCACATGTTCACAGTCTCCAGGGTGAACTGCATTTCACACACTGCACCTGGGCTCACACGTCCACATTCTCTAGGGTGACACCCCTTGAAGACCCTTTACCTATTGTTAAAAGTCTACTATCTCCAGGGTGACCCCTCCATACACTGTACCTGAGGTCACATGTCCAGAGTCTCCTGGGTCATTCCCATCCCAGACCCTGTACCTGGGATTAGATATCCAAGTGTCCAGGGTAACCCCATTCAGACCCTGTACCTATGGTCACATGTCTAGTCTCCAGAATGATGTCCCTCCCAAACAGTGCACCTGGGGCCACATGTCCACAGTCTCCAAGGTGACCCCATCCCCTAACACTGCACATTTGTCACTCGTCCACAGTCTCCAGAGTGACCTCACCCCAGACCCTGCACCGGGGGTCACTCGTCCAGTTTCCAAGGTGACTCCACCTGAAATATCCTGTGTCTGGAATCACATGTGCACATCTCCAGGATAACCCCACTTCCCAGATCCAGTACCTGAGGTCACGCTTCCACAATCTCCAGGGTGACCACAACACACTGGACTATGCACCTGGGGTCACATGTCCACAGTCTGCAGGGTGACACTCTCCCAAACCCTATATCTAGGATCACATATCTACAGTCCCCTGGGTGATCCCACCCAGACACTGTACCTGGAGTCACACATCCACAGTCTCCACGGTGACCCCTTCCCAAGCCTTGCAACTGGGCTCACAATTCCACAGTCTCCAGGGTGACTTCCTTCTGACAATTCCCCTAGGGTCACATATCCACATTCTCCAGGGTGACCAGGCCAGTCCCTGTCCATGGGGGTCACATATCAACAGTCTCCAGGGCGACACTCCTCTCCTGAATGCACATTTCAAGGGGAGCACAAAATAGCACACACAAAATATGCCCATTTGACAAAAGAGTTATTTTGGACTGATTAATTAAAAAAAAAAAAACAACAAACAGCCGCCCCAGGAGGATCTTTGAAAACCAAGTTGAAATGCCATTTTATGAAGTAGATTTACATTTATTAAGGATATCTCCATCTTTAAGGATGTGTCCCTGTCTGGACCAGGAAATAGAGGATGACTAAATATCAAGAATGGAATAAGTATCAAGACTGATTTCATTTCACTAAATGACTTGACTAAATATCAAGAAGGTTATGGAATGGACCTGGAAGTTAAACTGCATACCACCATGCCTTTGTTTACTGTGCTTCACCTAATAATCACCCTTAAATAGCTTCTTCCATTCCCTAATCTCCTTCTTTCATTCTTAGCTGATGATAGCATTTAAAGTATAGTCTTGGACCATGTCAGAAAGCGACTGTTTTCCCAGGTATCTTTCAACTATATAGGAGGTATGCATGGCATATATTAAACTTCTGATTTTTCTCTCCAATCCATCTCCCTTTCATTATGAACATCTCAATGAAGAACTTTGAGGCTAGGGGGAAAATTATCTTTCCTCTCATCTAATGCAATAAAATAGCATTCAGAGATATAGAGGAATGAACCACAGATCAATTTATTAAAAATAAAATAAAGAAAAGCATGAATCTAACACTTACATTACTAAGTGAAGGAATCCAGCCTCAAGTGCTACACACTGTATGATCTTATAAGACATTCTAGCCAAGGTAAAACAGACATGATTAACAGTTTATGGAATATATGGCTGAAATATTTCACATGGTACTTTAGTGATGAATACCTGCCACTATGCATTTGTCCAAGCACATAGATATTTGTTTTCAGAACACAAGTAATTTATTACCTATTCACATTTATTTATTTATGGTATGGAGTGCCAAAGACTGGAATGCAGAATTTAACAAAGAATCTAACAGATTGAGAAATACATGAAAAGCTTCAGACTTCCCTAGAGGCCCAGTGGTTAAGACTCCACGTTGTCAGTACAGGAAAGGTGGGTTCAATTCCTAGTCAGGGACCTAAAACCCCACATGCCGTGGCACAGCCAAAAGATTTAAAAGGAAGAAGAAAATTTTTAAAAAGCCACTCTCACTGTTAGGACAAAATTTTCTGACCCAAGTTCACTGTGTAAATGAATGGAATCTGTAGGCCAAAGGCAAAATGTACCATACATAAACAATGGGCTCTGTAAGTTCTTTCCACGGGGGTTTGTAGCTAACAGGACTGAAACTACCATATCAGTCATTGAAGGAGCAAGACCTGAATTTGATAAGTGATGAGTAGTGGAAGCCAGGTTTCTTACCATTGGAGTGGGAAGTTACAGGCAGACAAAAGGAGAAGGTTATAATACCTGTGTCATAAGAGATCAGGTTGGAGACATCATTATAAACTATCTTTAGCCTAATACAGAAACATATAACTCCATGTGAAAATCTTCATAACCGTGTGTATGCCTAGTCTGGATACATGCATATGTATTTCCATGCATTGTCTGCTGAGATTATTAAGTTCCCGCATACAAGTTTTTATTAATATGCCCTAATAAAAAGGGACAAGGACTTTTTAAATATGTGTCTGATACTAGGACTGAGACAGTAAATATGTAAAGCAGCATAATTTTAAAATGTGAGAAAGAAGGACCAAAAAGCCGCATAAAAGCTGAATTATGTAAAATAAAAGCAGGAGAGTATGGAAAAAGCTCTAAATAGCCAAAGCTAGAATGAACTAAGCAGTCTAATTGAATGGATTACAGCCAAAAGAAAGTGAAAGTGAAGTTTCTCAGTCGTATCTGACTCTTTGCAACCCCATAGACTGTAAGCTACGAGGCGCCTCCATTCATGAAATTTTCCAGGCAAGAGTACTGGAGTGGGTTGCCATTTCCTTCTCCAGGGGATCTTCCCCACCCAGGGATTGAACCCAGGTCTCCTGCATTGCAAGCATATGCTTTTACAGGCTGAGCCACCAGGGAAGCTCCCAAAAGTTTAAAATAATTTTCAGTTGTCCAAACTGGTAAAAAAAATAAAAATTAGGTTTTATGAGTAATGTTGAATAAAAATCTCACACAGAAACATTCTAAATAATTGATACAGACACAGCTGTCCATCAAGTATGTGAAGCTAACTCCCCTCTCCTCAAATGTGGGTCCTGCATTATGACTTCCTCCTTAATAAGGCACTCAGGATGGACGTGAGGAAAATCAATAATAAAGACAAATGACAAATGTTGGCGAAAATGTACAAAATTGAAACTCAAAACTTTACTTGTGGAGAGGTAAAATGGTGCAATCAATGTGTGCAAAACAAGCATTTTCTCAAAAACATAAAAATGTAATTATATCACTCAGCAGTGGCCACAGGACTGGAAAAGGTCAGTTTTCATTCCAATCCCAAAGAAAGGCAAAGCCAAAGAATGTTCCAACTACCACACAGTTGCACTCATCTCACACGTTAACAAAGCAATGATCAAATTTCTCCAAGCCAGGCTTCAACAGTAAATGAACTATGAATTTCTAGATGTTCAAGCTGGATTTAGAAAAGACAGAGGGACCAGAGATCAAATTGCCAACACCAGTTGGATCATTGAAAGAGCAAGAGAGAAAAACATCCAGAAAAATATTTACTTCTGCTTTGTCAACAATGCCAAAGCCTTTGACTGTGCAGCTCACCACAAACTGTGGAAAATTCTGAAAGATATGGGAATACCAGACCACTTTACCTGCCTCCTGAGAAATCTGTATGCAGGTGAAGAAGCAAAAATTAGAACTAGACATAGAACAATGGACTGGTTCCAAATCAGGAAAGGAGTACATCACCCTGCTTATTTAACTTATATGCAGAGTATATCATGTGAAATCCCGGGGCTGGATTAGGCACAAGCTGGAATCAAAATTGCCAGGAGAAATACCAATAATTTCAGATACGCAGATGACACCACTCTTATGGCAGAAAGCAAAGAAGAACTAAAGAGTCTCTTGATGAAAGTGAAAGAGGAGAGTGAAAAAGTTGGCTTAAAACTCAGTGTTCAGAAAACTAAGATCATGGCTTCCGGCCCCATCACTTCATGGCAAATAGATGGGAAAACAATGGAAATAGTGACAGACTTTATTGTGGGGGGGCTCCAAAATCACTGAAGATGGTGACTGCAGCCATGAAATTAAAAGACACCTGCTCCTTGGAATAAAAATTATGACCAACCTAGACAGCATATTAAAAAGCAGAGACATTACCAACAAAGGTCCATGTACTCAAAGCTATGGTTGTTCCAATAGTCATGTATAGATGTTACAGCTGGACTACAAAAAAAACTGAGCACCGAGGAAGTGATGCTTTGGAACTGTGGTGTTGGAGAAGAGTCTTGAGCATCACTTGGACTGCAAGGAGATCCAACAAGTCAATCCTAAGGGAAATCAGCCCTGAATACTCATTGGAAGGACTGATGCTGAAGCTGAAACTGCAATACTTTGGCCACCTAATGTGAAGAACTGACTCATTGGAAAAGACCCTGATGCTGGGAAAGATTGAAGGCAGGAGCAGAAGGGGATAACAGAGGATGAGATGGTTGATGACATCACCAACTCGATGGACATGAGTTTGAGCAAACTCCGGGAGTTGGTGATGGATAGGGAAGCCTGGTGTGTTGCAGTCCACAGGGTCACAAAGAGTCGGACATGACTGAGTGACTGAACTGAAATATCATATGTTTTGGTAACTCCACTCCTAGATATACATCCAAAGAATTTAAAAGAGGTGTTCAAATATATACTTGTACACCAATATTTACAGCAGCAGTGTTCTTGATAGCCCAAGTTAAAAACAATGAAAATGTCCACCAACAAGTGAATGGAAGAGCAAATAGGGCAGTTCCATCAAAGAGATGCATTACTCTGCCATATAAAGGAATATAGTAAAATAATGCCACAGCTTCAGAAAATAGTAGGGGCTTTTCAAAAATTTAAACACAGAGTTAACATAGAATCCATCAATTCCGGTCCAGGTTATACACTCAAAATATTTAAAACCAAATACTGGAACAGATATTCAAACCCCATATTCATAGCAGCATTATTCATAGTAACCAAAAGGTGGAGGCAGCACAAGTGTTCAACAGATGACTGGATAAGCACGATGTAGTATATACACAATGGGATATGATTCAACCTTTAAAAACAAGATAACTCATACATGCTACAATGTAGATGAAACTTCAAGTCATTAGGTGAAGTGAAACAAGCCTGACACAAAAGGAAAAATATTCTATGATTCCACTAGTATGAGATATCCATATAAGGCAAATTCCAAGTAGAATAAGATGGCCAGGGATTGGGGGTTATGAGTATTTAGTGGTTACAGTGTCACTTCAGGAAAAGGAAAAGATTCTGGAGATGAATGGTGGGGAAATTTTTACAATGTGAGTGCAGTTAATGCTATAGAAGTTCATACTTAAAATGACTCAAATAATAATTGTTGTTATATGTTTGTAAGCACAATGAAAAAAATGACACATGGCACAACATGGAAAAACACTAAAAACATTCTCAGTGAAAGAAACCACACTGAAAAGCCACCCAGATCATAGTCATCTTGTCACTTTAAATCCATGAAGGATTTTAACATGAGGGAAAGCCCCAGTGATGGCTCCAGAAAAAGAAAACTGCATTAGAATGAAGAAAGACAGTTGCACAAAGCTTGGGCAGCTGATGAAAGTTGAACTGGTCCTATGGATAGGATTGTAATGTGGAAACCATAATTATCCCCCATTTTGGGGTTGTGGGCTGGTTCCCCGGGAAAGTGACCATGTTTTGGGTAAAACACATTGCGGTATTTGGTGTGAACATAGAAAACTTTGTACCACTATTTAAAGTAGACACGTTTGAAATTTTACTAGAAAGTAAGTTACTTTTCAATACAGCCATGTAAGTCACATGCCAGAAAATCAGAGATGACATCGAACATTGCAACAGAGGCCAAGACTTAACCAAACCAAATTCAGCTAAAGTAGTTTGATGCTAATTGCCTTGTACTAGTCCGCATGGTATTAAAAGGCACCATAGGAAGAGTATATTAGTAGACACCATGCCCTGGGTGCTGTGGATGACCAGATGGAACTGAAACTATGAGATGTCTTAATTCTAGTTTTCCACATAACACTACACCAAAGCAACTGTCAGAACTAAAAAGCGAATTCATGGACTTGCCTGGTAGTCCAGTGGTTAAGAGTGCACTTCCACTGCAGGGGGTACAGGTTTGATCCTTGGTCAGGGAACTAAGATCCAACATGTCGAGCTGCAGGGTCAAAAAAAAAAAAAAAACAAAAAGAAAAGAAAAAAAAGAAAAAAAAAGAAAAAGAAAAAAGTCAGCAGAACTGCAAGATCATTTGTGATTCTCTACACTAATAATGAACTATCAGAAAGAGAAATTAAGAAAATAATTCCTTTTACAATTGCATCCCCTCCCCCACATAACTAGAAATCTAACCAAGGACTTGAAAGACCTGCAAGCTAAAAACTACAAGACAATGATCAAAGAAACTGAATGGGCACAAGTAAAAAGATATCCCATGCTTATGGGTGAAAATACCATTAAAATATCCATTCTAACCAAATCAACGTACATATTCATGCAATCACTGCCAACATTTCAATGACATTTTTCACAGAAACAAAAGCAATCTTCACATCTGTGTGGAGCCACAAAGGAACCAGAAGAGCCAAAGGGATCCTGAGAAAGCAGAACAGGCTGGTGGCATGTCTATCCCTGACTTCAATCTAGAGTATGGACCTAAAGTCACCAGAAGACGTGTGGAATTGGCACAGAAATAGTCAAGAGAGCTCAGAAGTAAACCTACAGGTGCATGGTAATTAATTTTCAAGAAAGGAGCTAAGAGCATACACATGGGAAAGGACAGTTCCCCCCCCCCCCCCCCCAATAAACCGTGCTGGGAAAAATGGAAACCACACACCATGGAACAATATAGGACACCATCTTATACTACAGACAAAAACTGACTAAATCCCACAACTTTCCACATCAAGCCCTAACAGTCTTGGGTCCTCTTAAGACAGATTTTCAGCAACAGCCACACACAGAAGCTTCTTCCCAATTTTCCTCACTTTTTCTTTCAGCAGCACATCGTTGCAGGAATCTTGAGGAAACCAGACTCCTGTCAGACTCAACTGAACCCCACAATGTCCCAAAGCTGAAGCACCAATGGGTTCTGAGGAGATCAGAGTCCTGTCAGCCTCAACTGAACCCCACAATGCCCCAAAATTGAAGTCCTAGTGGGTCCTGAGGAAACTAGATTCCATCAGCCAAAACTAAACCCCATAATGCCCCAAAGCCAAAATACAATGGATCCTGTGGTGACCCATCTCCTGTCAGCCTGAACTGAACCCCATAATGTCACAAAGCTGAACCCCCATAAGGTCCTGAGGAGATCAAATTCTATCAGCCTGAATTGAACCCCACAATGCCCCAAAGCTGAAACCACATGGGTCTTGTGGTGACCCATCTCCTGTCAGCCTGAACTGAACCCCACAATGTCCCAAAGCTGAACCCCCAGGAGGTCCTGAGGAGACTAGATTCCATCAGCCTGAACTAAACCCCACAATGCCCCCAAACTGAAGCCCCAGTGGGTTCTGAGGAGACAAGATTCCATCTGCCTGAACTGAACCTCACAGTATCCCGAAGCTGAAGCCCTAGTGGGTCCTGAGCAGACCAGAGTGCTGTCAGTGGCCACCAAGAGCCAGGTGTTCCAGCAGAGTGGGGAGTTCCCCCTGGGGTGAGGGGAGTGTCAGGGAGGCGGGCTCTTCATTATCATGAACAGGCATGATCAAGAAGGTTTGCAGGGGCCAGGGCAAGGGCAAGGGAGACAAGCTCCAGCTACAAGTATTCTAAGTCCCCACTTTCTGAGATTGCGTGACCTACATGATCCAGACTTTGCAAGGAGCAAGCTGAGTTACAGAGGCAGAAGGAGCAGGAGGTGATGTAAACTTTTAACGTTTCCTCTTCAGGTTCAGAAAGACGAAGACCTCCCAGGTTCCCAGGTCCTTGTGCCCCAGTGACTGTGAGCTCTTCCTCCTGGGCGTATGACAAACCCCCACACTAAGTCCCCTCTACACCCATGACCCTGGTCCAAGCCTAACCTCCCCCTCAGGCCCTGGTGAAGCTCCCCGCCCCCATTGTGCATCTCACATCCCACCCCAACGTGGTCTTTTTGAAGCCTAAACAAGACCATCCTCCTCTCCTCCCTATGATTCCCCTCACCTGATGAAGCCAGGCCTTCATCCGTTCCCGGTGACTCCAAGGGCCTCATTCTCTCCAGACTCCATGTGTGTGGCCATTATCTGTGCCCGTCTTTATGGGCCTGTGGTGATCTCCTAAAATGAGGGTCATTTGATACAGAGAGAATGGGGTAAATGGCGGCCACCAAAGATGTGTCCCCCCAGAACAGGGCCATATCTGGGAAGAGTCTTTGTAGATGTAGTTAAGGATAGCAAGGTAAGGTCATCTAGGGTTAGGGTGACCTTCAATCCAACTGACAGACTCCTTCGTAGAGACGAAAAAGGACACAAAGGGGAAGCCTCTTAAAGGCAGAGGCAGAGATGGGAGGGAGGGGGCCACAAGCCCAGGGACCCCTGGAGTCCCTGAAGTTGGAAAAGGTAGGAATGATCCTATCCTGGAGCCTCTGGGGGGACCTCAGCCCTGTGCCACCTTGATTTCCCATGTCTGGTCCCCAGGACTGGGGGAGGATGAACTCCTGTTGTTTTAAACCACCCAGCTTGTGATCATGTTAGAGAAGCCACAGAGCAGCCACACAGACCCTGCTCTGTAGGATCCTAGAAATGTGGGTCTCATTAAAGCAGATGAAGGGTGGATTACAGAACCCTTAAAATTAGCACTGGACCCTCAGAAATGCTAAAGCAGTGGCTGGACTCCAGAATGTTGAGGGGTAAAGTCTGAAGCCTGTGCCTAGGGGTACTGGATGCTCACGCCTCCCCAGGTTCTTACACCAGTACATGTGGTGTAACATCTCAGTCCTGATGGAAGACATTTAATATCAATGGCCACATTGCTAATTAAGAAGCCACCAGCTGCACAGGTGAAAGCCCAATTAGGACACTTGCTTCAGTAATGAGCAATTCTGAAGATGGTCAGGGATGGGGACTTACTCATGTGTAGCCAGCAGCCCTTGCACATACCCCACCCCCTCCCCTCCCAAGGAGGGTCCTCAGTGGGAAGCTGGGAGACTCCATGGAGTCATCTCTAAGTAAATGCTGGCTGACCCCCAGGCTAGCCATTCCTGAACCTCATCTGCCCTTCATAGATGAAACACTTGAATATGTGCAAAGACCTCACAGGCTGAAGAAAAGTGGAGCCACTCCATCGACAGCATGCTTACTTATGTGGCTCCTGTAGGTCAGGCAGGATGGTCCTGGCCTGGGTGATCTGGAAGCTTTGCACTTTCCTACCTGAGTTACTCCTCCTGTCCTGCTCCCATTGCCTGTTTTCTTGCTTCCTCATCTCTGCCTGAGAAGATTTCCAACAGCAGGAACAGACGACACAGCCCATCCTTAGCAAGTGACAGCCTAGCACCTCCTGCAGAAGGTCCAGCAGAGCCCAACACAGACCCAATCCCCTGAAGCACCTTGGGCCCTCACTCTCTCTTATCAAGCCAGCCCTGCAACATCTAAGCAGAAAGACAGCATCAGGTACAGCTGCAGGCACTTGAGGGGGTTTATATAGACCTCAACCCAGGCACACATCCAAAGGGCAGGCCAGTTAGGTCAGCCAATCTGCCCACCTAGGCTTGTGGTTTCAGAAAATGGGCCTCGTTGTCCTGGCCAGGGTTCCAGGAACAGGTGTGGGCCCTTTGGGTCAGGATGGATATGGGGCTGCTGCTCTGACTTGTTTTCTCATCTTTTTATCTGACCTATGAATGGGAGAAGATTTCGGGAAGGCCTTCTTCTAATGAGAGGGACCCAGGGGTCAGGGAGAGGATGGGTGGTGGGTGGAGACAGACTAAGTGCCCAGGTGCTATGGAACCCTCTGGAAAACCTGCTGGAAGGAGGCTGCAACCAGTGAAGTCCAAGGTCAGAAAGCTATCCTGAAGCTGCTGTATGTTACCTCAGATCCTCCTCTGAGGGTCTCAAGGTCAGATCTGTCCAACAGAGGAGCTGGGGGCTCTTTGCAACGAGGGCTCTGTGCACAGTTCCTGGGTGCTGAGCCCTGCAGGGTACCTGCCCAGGTGAGCCCCATATCCTGGGAGGCACCTGCCCATAAGAACCATGTATCCTGGGAGGGGCGAGTGAACAAGTGTTCTCTCTGTGCAGTCATCACAGATTAGCTTAGTGACTCTCACGTGGGCAGTGCTGGAATTGGATGAGAACAAGGACATGTTGGGGGATGTTCCCTGAAACACCCCCAGGCCCATCCAGAGTGAAGAGTTCAGTAGGTGGGTATTGGTTGCTGTGCTGGAGTGGGAGACTTCATGGGTGCCTCTTGTTTCTTCACCTGACACCACAGAGGCCTCTGCAGGACAGAGAGGACAGCCTTCCCAGGGACGGTGTGAGCCCCTGGTGACCAGGCACGGGACATGAGAGGGAAGGAACAGGCTGAGGGGGCCTTTCTGCTCTGAGCTGGGAGTGGACAAGCAAGTGGTGAGTGTGATCCAGGAAAGTGGCCCTGGTGATGGGACGCTTGTTGAGGCCATCTGAGCATGAGTTGGGAAAGAATGCCCAAACATAGAGCATTTCAGACGGGAGTGAGTTTGTATTAAGAACAAAGAGCAGAGATAAAGTGGGCACTGTGAGCTCAGGGGGTCAACCACCTGACAGACTAGGGAAAGTTGACTGATTTCCTGGGTTAAGAGCCAATTTTTACAGTTTCAAGACAAAGAAAATTCCTGCTGGAAGGTTGATATTAGGTGATTGGGTGGGGTACCATAGGGTGTTTACTGGAGTGGGCATCTTTGCCTGGTAGGGAGTCAGGAAGCTCATTAGCGATGATCAGGTGCTTTTGGCAACAGTTGCAAAGGGGGCCCAGTCAGATTCACAGGTGACCTTGGTTCTGGGCCCCACTTCTATGGCCTTGGTATGAGGTCTCCCAGCTGTGGCCTTGGGGAGGGAGTCACCTCAACAAGACTGACCCTGCTTCAGAGTAAAAGTTCCATCAAGTTTTCTCTGCAGGAGAGATCTAGTGATCCTAGATCTGTTTGGAAAAGTCTTGGACACTGCAGGGACACATACTGAGTGTGAACCTGGATATTGAGCCTTGTTGGCAAAACTCACCTTTTCTCTCTGTTGGCATTAAAAGGGTGTGGGCTGATAGCTGCCTGAGAATCCATCCAATTGACAATTTCCTACTTACGACATAAATGGTTTTGGTCAAATTATTTCTAATTCTATGCAAACAGGCAGCTTGCAAATCCTTGTGGCAGGATCATTTCCAATAGACTGTCAACTAATCAAGGTAACAACATTATGGCACTCAGCACTTTTAGATAATTTCCTAAGCCTTTTTCCTGAGGGACAGACCCAATATGAGCTAGGAATGTGTTCAAAAGGCTCGGAAAGTGCAGGAAAATACACTGGCTATGACTGGAAATTAGGGTCTCTGTGCAAACCTGGAGTTCTGACATCTTACAGTCTAGACAGTTCCTGATAGACAGATGCATGAGAAACACTCTACTTTTATGTTTTTCTTTCATCAAAGGAACATAGATTTCCTAGCATTCTGTATGCTGAGAGTAACTCACTGCTCTAAAATGCTTGCTTGGATTTCATTTTTCAGTAAGAACTTCCCCTGACTGCGTTACAGTCAGGACGGTCCCACACTCACAGGGAAAAAGCAAACTAACATCCAAACGTTAGTTCCATCAGGTTTTCTCTGTAGGAGAGATCCAGTGATCCTAGGTCTGTCTGGAAAATGCTTGGATACTGCATGGACACATACTGAGTGTGAAGCTGGATCCTGGACCTTGTTGGCTAAATCAGCATTTTCTTTCAGGTGGTCCTAAAATGGTGCAGAGTAGCAACTGCCTGAAGATCCATCCAGTTGCTCTTTTCTTACTTGTGATAGCAATATCTTTGGTCAGACCTCTTGGGTTTCTGCAGCAAACATGGGACTTTCAATTCCTTGCCACTGGATCATTTCCAATGGCAGGTAAACTCATTAGGTAACCAGACTAGATGGCACTCAGCACTCTCAGACACAATCCTACAGCCTGTTTCTTCATAGACAGTCCCAGGATGACCTAGGAATGGGTTCGCTAGTATCAGAAATGTGAGGAAACATACTGACTGTGACTCTGAAAATTAGGTGCTCTGTGCAAATCTGGAGTTTTAACATTTTAGAATCTAGACAGTTTCTGATGTCTGAAATACACTCTTTTTTATTTTTTGCCTTTCATTCATCAAAGAAACATAGATTTCACAGCATTATGTTTGCTGAGAGTGAAAGACTGCTTGGAAATTCTTGCCTGGAGGTCATTTTGAAGTAACAATTTCCCCTCCCCTGTGTTACCATGGGAAATGCCCCCACACTGACAAAGAAAAGTAAACAAATGTCAAAACATCTGTTCCGTGAAGTCCCCTGTAGGAGGGATCCAGTGATCCTAAGTCTGTCTGGAAAATTCTTGGATAGTGCTTGGACACATGCTCAGTGTGAACCTGGATTCTGGACCTTGTTGGCAAATTAGAATTTTCTCTGTGTTGGCCACAGTAGGCTGGGGTTTAGCAACTCCTTGAAAATCAGTACAATTGCTCTTTTCCCACTAATGACAGCAATAGCTTTGGTCAAAACACTGGAATTTCTGAAGCAAGCAGGCAGCGTGCAACTCCTTGTGGCAAGATCAATTCCCCTGGAATGCCAATTAAACTACTTAAAAACAGTATGGCACTCAGCTGTGTCAGACACACTCCTCCAGACTCTTTCCTCATGGGGAGTCCCAGTAAGATAGAGTACTGTGCTCATGAACCATGGAAAGTTCAGGGAAACTTACTGGCTGTGTCTCTGGAATTTAGGGCATCTGTGGAAGCGTGGTCTTCTCACATCTTGGAATCCAGACAGCAGTCATGGAAAGAGAGATGCCTGAAGAGCACCCTATTCATTGCCGCTCATTCCACGAGTGAACACAGGTGTCCCAGCATTCTGTTTGCTGAGAGTAACCCGCTAAGTGGAAACCCTTGCCTGGAAGTCATTTTTAAGTAAAAATTTCCCCTCACACACTCACAGGGAAAAGCAAGCAAACATCAAAATGTCTCTTCCATCAATTTTTCTCTCTCAGAAGGATCCAATGGTCCCGGGTCTCTCTGGAAATTTCTTGGATACTGCAGGGAAACATACTGATTGTGAACCTGAGTATTTGACCTTCTTGGCAAAATTAGCATTGTCTCTCTTTTGGCACTAACAGGATGTGCGCTGGCAGCTGCCTGATAATCCATCTAATTGATATTTTTCTACTTCTGACATCAATAGGTTTGGTCAAATCTTTCAGATTTCTGACACAAGCAGGTGGCTTGCAACCCCATTGGGCTGGATCATTTCCATTAAAATGTCAGATAATCTAGGTAACAACAGTATGGCTCTCAGCACTCTTAGACAATTTCACAGCCTGTTTCCTCTGAATAAGACCCAATAGGAACCAGGAAGTTGTTCATAAGGCTCTGAAAGTGCAATGAAACAACTGGCTATGACTTTGGAAATTAGGGCCTGTGTGCAAACCTGGAGATCTCACATCTTAGACTTTAGATAGTTCCTGATAGATAGATGCCTGAAAAACACCCTCTTTTATATCTTTCGTGCATTGAAGTAGCATAGTTATTCCAGGTTTCTGTGTGATGAGAGTAACACACTGGTTGAAAATCCTTGCTTGAAGATGATTTTTCAGTAACAATTTCCCATGACTGTGTTACTGTAGGGAAGACTCCCAAACTCACAGGAAAAAGAAAACAAACAACCAAATGTCTGTTCTATCAAGTTTTCTCTTTAGGAGAGATCCAGTGATCCTCTGTCTGTCTGGAAAATTCTCGGATACTACAGGGACACATACTGAGTGTGAATCTGCATCCTTGAATTTGTTGGCAGAATTAGCAATTTTTGTCGGTTGGATCTAAAAGTGTGCGGCCTTAGCAACTGCCTGAAAATCCATCCAATTGCTCTCTTCTTAATAATGACAGTGAAAACATTGGCCAAACCTTTGAGATTTCTAAAGCAAGCAGGCGGCTCGCTACTCCTATCTGCTGGCCCATTTCCAGTGGAATGTCACCTCATCTAGTTAAGCACTGTATGGCACCCAGCCCTCTCAGGCATACTCCTGCATTCTGTTTCCTCATGGGCAGTCCCAGTTTGAATAAGGAATGTGTTTAAAGCCTTGGAAGGTGCAGGGAAATACAGTGCCCTAACTCTGGAAGTTAGGACCCTGGGAAAGCCTTGAAGTCTCATGCCTTGGGTTCTAGACAGTTCCTGATAGATAGAGGCCTAAAAATACACTCCGTATGGATGCCTTTCCTTCCTCGAAGGAACATAGCTTTCCCAACATTCTGTGTGCTGAGAGTCACACGGTGCTTGAAAACACTTGCTTGTAGGTCATTGGTCAGTAGAAAATTCCCCTGAAGGTGCAATGGTAGGGAAGGCTCCCACACTCAAGGGGAAAGGCAAGCCAACATCCAAACGTGTACTCCATCACATTTTGTCTTTAGGTGCGATCAAGTGAGGCTAGGTCTGTCTGGAAAATTCGTGGGTATTGTGGGGACACATCATGAGTGTGAACTTGTATATATGAACTTGGTGGCAAAATTCTCATTTTTATCTCCTACACTCATTTTGGGACCACATTGGTTCTAAAATGATGCAGCGTAGCAAATCCTTGAAAATCCATCCAATTGCTGTTTTCTTACTTTTGACAGGGATAAGGTTTGTCCACCCTTTGGAATTTCTGAAGCAAGCAGGTTGCTCACCACTCCAGCCACTAGCCGATTTCCATTGTATTGGCACCTCATGCAAGTAAGCACAGTATGCTGCCCAACACACTCGGATACACTCGTGCAGCCTGTTTCTTCAGGAGCAGTCCCAGTATATACTTGGAAAGTGTTTACAAGGCTTGAAAAGTTCATGGAAACACACTGTCCTGACTCTGGGTGTTAGGATCCCTAGGAAAGACTGAAGGTCTCACGACTTAGAATGTAGACAGTTCCTGATAGATAGAGGGCTGAAAGCACTCTCTGTTGATGCATTTCTTTTCTTGAAGGAACATAACTTTCCAAACATTTTGTGTGCAGAGAGACACACACGGCTTGAATATGCTGGCATGGAGGTCATTTTTCAGTAGCACTTTCCCCTGATGGTGTGACCATGGGGATGCCGCACTCCCCATTCATAGAGAAAGACAAATTAGCATCCAAACGTCTGTTCCATCACATTTTCTCAGTAGGATCGATCCACTGAGACTAGTTCTGTCTGGAAACTTTGTGGATACTGCATGGAGACATCCTGAGTCTGGACATGGATACCGGATTTTGGGGGCAAAAGTAACATTTTTTCTCTTGATTTGGGAAAATGCTACGGCCTTGCAACTGCTTGGAAATCCATCCAATTCCTGTTTTCTTCCTTCTGACAATGATAGCTTTGGTCCATCCTTTGGGATTTCTGAATCAAGCAGGCGACTCACCACTCCTAACCTCTGGCGCATTCCCAGGGGAATGTCATCTCATCTAGGTAAGCACAGTATTGGTACCATACACTCTCAGACACTCTCCTACAGTCTGTTTCCTCATGGGCAGTCCCTATATGAGCTAGGATGTCTTTGGGAGGCTTGGAAAGTGCAGGAAAAACAGTGCCTTCACTCTGGTAGTTAGGTCCCCTGGACAAGCCCGGAGGTCAATGTTAGATTCTAGACAGTTCCTAATAGATATAGACCTAATAACACACTCTCTGTTGATGCCTTTTCTTCCTTGAATAAACATACTTTTCCCTGCATTCTCTGTGCTGAGAGTCACACACTGCTTGAAAACACTCTTTGGAGGTCATTTTTCAGTAGAAACTTCCTCTGACAGTGTAACCTTAGGGAAGGCCTCCACACTCACTGGAAAAGGCAAACCAACATCCAAACTTCTGTTGCATCACATCTTGTCTCTAGGAGTGATCCAGAGAACCTAGGTCTGTCTGGAAAATCGTGTATACTGCAGGACCACATCCTAAGTGTGAACCTGGATACTGGAACTGGTGGCACAATTCACATTTTTCTTTCGGTTTGTCCTAAAACTGTGTGGCCTGGCACCTGCTTGAAAATCCATCTAATTGCTGTTTTCTTACTTTGAAGAGCAATAACTTTGGTTCGCCCTTTGGGATTTCTGAAGCAAGCAAGCCGATCACCACTCCTAGTCACGGGCCTATTTCCAGTGGAATGTCACCTTATCTAAGTAAGCACATAATGGCCCCTCTGTATACTCAGACACAGTTTGTGTCCTCATGGACAGTCCCGGTGTGACCTAGGAATATGTTTACAAAGCATTTAAAGGGCAGGGAATACACTGCCCTGACTCTGGAAGTTTGGTTCTCTGGGAAGTCTAGAGGGCTCTCTTGTTAGAATCAAGAGAGTTCTTCATAGATAGAAGCCTGAAAACACACTCTCTGTTGATACCCTTCCTTCCTCGAAGAAACAGTACTTTCCCAATATTCTGTGAACTGAGAGTCACACATTGCTTGAAACCGTTTGCTTGCAGGTCATTTTTCAGTAGCAGTTTCTTGTGATGTTGTGACAGTAAGGATGTCCCCCACACTCACAGGGTAAGGCAATCCAAGATCCAAGCATCTGTTCCATCACATTTTCTCTATAGGAACAGCCAATGAGCCTAAGTCTTTGTGAAATATGGGTAGATACAGCAGAGACACCTCCTGAGTCTGACAGGGGATACCGGACCTTGATGGCTAAATTTGCAACTGCTACAAAATCCATATAATTGCTTTTTTTTTTTTTTTTTTTTTTTACTTCTGACAGTGATCGCTTTTGACCCACCTTTGGGATTTCAGAAGCAAGAAGGCGGCTCGCAAGTGCTGCTGATGGCCTATTTGCAATGGAATGTCACCTCACCTGGGTAACAACAGTATGGCGCCCAGCAGTCTGAACACATTCCTGCAGCCTGTTTCCTCATGGGCAGTTCTGGGATGATGTAGGAAGGTGGTTAAAAGCTAGAGCTAGTGCAGGGAAGCACACTACCCTGACTCTGCAAGTTAGGTCCTCAGGGTAAGACTGGAGGTCTCATATCTTAGAATCTAGACAATTCTTGATAGATAAAGGACTGAAAATTCATTCTCTGCTGATGCCTTTCTTTCCTTGAAGGAACATTGTTTTCCCAACATTCTGCTTCCTGAGTGTCACACACTTGCTTGGAGGTCATTTATCACTAAGAATTTCCCCTGAAGATGTGACTGGAGGGAAAGCCCCACAAACACAGTAAAACGGAACAACATTCAAATGTCTGTTCCATCACGTTTGCTCTGTAGGTGAGATATAGTGAGCCTTGTCCTATCTGGAAAATTCTTGGATACTGCAGGGACACATCCTGAATGTGAATCTTGATAGCAGATCTTGGTGGCAAAATTTGCATTATTCTTTCCATTGGGATTAAAACGTTGTGGCCTAACAACTGCTTGAAAGTTCATTTAATACCTGTTTTCTTACTTCTGACAATGATAGCTTTGTTCCACCTTTCTGGATTTCTGAAGCAACAGGAGGTTCATAACTCCTAGTCCCTGGCCCATTTCCAGTGGAATGTCAGTTCATTTGTTAAGGACAGAATGACACACAGCACACACGGACACTCTTCCATAGCCTGTTTCATCATGGGCATTCCTGAGTGATCTTGGAATGTGCTTACAAGGCTCAGAATTTGCAGGGAAACACTGCCCAGACTCTGGAAGATGGGTCATCTGGACAAACCTGGAGATCTCACATCTTAGAATATAGACAGCTCCTGATAGATAGAGGCCTGAAAACACACTCTCTATTGATGCCTTTCCTTCCTCGAATGAACATAGCTTTCCCAGCATTCTGTGTGCTGAGAGTCACATACTGCTTGAAAATGCTTGCCTGGAAGTCACTTTTCGGTAGCAATTTCCCTTGATGGTTTGACCATAGGGAAGTCCACCACACTCACAAGAAAAGGCAAAACATCATCCAAACGTCTGTTCCATCATGTTTCTCTGTAGGAGAGATCCTAGGGTTAGGGTTAGCCTAGGTCTGTCTTGAAAATTCTTCAGTGCTGTGGGGACACATCCTGCGTGTGAACCTGGGTAATGGACCTTGGTGGGAAAATTTGCATTTTCCTCTAGGTTGGCCCTAAAATGTTGGGAAAGCAATGGCCCTTTGAGTAAGGAAAGGAATCAACAGAGAGTGTGTTTCCAGTTCTCTATCTATTAGGAACTGTCTAGATTATAAGACGTGAGACCTCCAGTCTTGCCCAGATAACCTAACATCCCGAGTCAGGGCATATGTTTCCATACATACAATCTCTGAGCCTTGTAAATACATTCCTAGGTCATATGCCAATGAGGCCTGCCAATGAGGAAACAGGCTGTCAGAGTGTGTCTGAGAGAGCTGGGTGCCATGTGGTGCTACCTACATTATGTGACATTTCACAGGAAAGGGACCACCAGATAGAAGTGGCAAGCAGGCTGCTTGCTTCAGAAGTTACATGGGTGGACCAAATCTGTCACTGTCAGAAATAAGAAGACAAGTACTGGATGGATATTCAAGCAGTTGCTATGCCAAACTGTTTTAGTGCCAACTGAGAGATAAAGGTGAATTTTGTCTTGTATTCAGGTTCACACTCAGGATGTGACCCCACAGGATCCAAACTTTTCCAGATAGACCTGGGTTCACTGGATCTCTCTAACAGAGAAAACGTGATGGAGCAGGCATTTGGATGCTTGCTTGCCTGTCTTGTGATTGTGGGCGCTTCCCTACTGTCACAGTCTCAGGGGAAATTGTGACTGAAAAATGAACTGCAAGCAAACGTTTTCAAGCAGTGTGTGACTCTCAGCACACAGTACATTGGGAAAGTTATGTTCCTTCAATGAAGGAAAGGGATCAACAGAGAGTGTGTTTTTTATAGCAGGAACTGTTCAGCTTCTAAGATGTGAGAGCTCAGGCCTGCTTAAATGACCTAAGTTCCAGAGTCAGGACAGTGTGTCTTGCTGCACTTTCTGACACTTTTAAATGCATTCCTAGGTCATACCAGGTCTGCTCCTAAGGAAGGATGCTGAGGGAGTGTATCAGAGTGTGCTGGGTGAAATACTGTGCTCACATAGATGAGGTGTCATTCCACTGGAAATGGGCCTGCAGCTAGGACTTGCAAGCCATTCATGTGCTTCAGAAATCCCAAAGGGTGAACCAAAGCTAGCATTGTCAGAAGGAAGAAAACAGCATTCAGATGGAATTTCAAGCAGTTGCTCGGCTGCACTGTTTTAGGGCTAAGTGAGAGAAAAATGCATATTTTAACACCAAAGCCTGGTATCCAGATTCAAACACAGGTATTTCCCCGCAGTGTCCACGAATTTTCTAGATAGACTTCCGTTGAATGGATGGCCCCTACTAAGAAAACGTGATTGAACAAATGTTTGGAAGTGCTTTTGAATTTACCTGTGAGTGTGGCGCCTTCCCTACAGTCACACCTCCAGGGGAATTTGCTAATGAAAAATGACCTCCAACAAGCATTTTCAAGCAGTGTGTGACACTCAGCACACAGAATGCTGAGAAAGCTATATTCCTTTGAGGAAGGAAAGGCATCTCGAGAGAATATGTTATCAGGCCTCTACCTGTCATGAACTGTCTAGATTCAAACATGTGAGTCCTCCAAGTTTCCCAGAGGACCTAAATACCAGAGTCAGGGCAGTGTGTTTCCCACCACTTTCTGAGATTTGTAAGCACATTCCTAGGTCATACCAGATCTGACCATGAAAAGTCAGGCTGCAAGAGTGTGTCTCAGAGTGCTGGGTGACATATTGTGCTAACCTAGATGAGATGACATCTCCCTGGAAAGGGGCCAGTGGCTTGGAGTGGAGAGCCTCCTGCTTGATTCATAAATCCCAAAGGGTGCACCAACACTATCACTGTCAGAAGTAAGAAAACAGCAATTAGACGCATTTTCAGGCAGTAACTATTCTAACCGATTTAGGGCCAACTGAGAACAAAATGCAAATTTTGCTGCCAAGGTCCCTTGTCCAGGTTCAAACATAGGATGTGTAGGAACAGTATCCATGAGTATTCTAGACAGTTAGGTTGAATGGATCGCTCCTATCAAGAAAACGTGATTGAGCAGACGTCTGGATGATCCTTTGCCTTTTACTGTGAGTGTGGCGGTCTCCCCTAAGGTCACAACATCAGGGGAAGTTGCTACTGAAAAACTACTTCCAACAAGCGTTTTCAAGCAGTGTGTGACTCTGAGCACACAAAAAGCTGGGAAAATTATGTTCCATCCAGGAAGGTAAGGCATCAACAGAGAGTGTTTTATCAGGCCTCTGTGTATCACAAACTATAGACTCAAAGATGTGAGACTTCCAGGTTTGCCCTGAGGACCCAAATTCCAGAGTCAGAGCATTGTATTTCCCTACACTTTCTGAGATTGCATCCAAGTACCATATTTTGGACTCTATTGTTGACCATGATGGCTACTCCAATTCTTTTAAGGGGTTTCTGCCCACAGTACTAGATATAATGGTCATCTGAGTTAAATTCACCCATTCCTGTCCATTGTAATTTGCTGATTCCTAGAATGTCGACATTCACTCTTGCCATCTCCTGTTTGACCACTTCCAATTTGCCTTGATTCATGGACCTAACATTCCAGGTTCCTATGTGATATTGCTCTTTACAGCATCAGACCTTGTTTCTATCACCAGTCACATCCACAACTGGGTATTGTTTTTGCTTTGGCTCCATCCTTTCATTCTTTCTGGAGTTATTTCTCCACTGAGCTCCAGTAGGATATTGGGCACCTACCTACCTGGGGAGTTCCTCTTTCAGTATCCTATCATTTTGCCTTTTCATACTGTTCATGGGGTCCTCAAGGCAAGAATACTGAAGTGATTTGCCATTCCCTTCTCCAGTGGACCACATTCTGTCAGACCTCTCCACCATGACCCGTCCGTCTTGGGTGGCTCCACACGGCATGGCTTAGTTTCATTGAGTTAGACAAGGTTATGGTCCATGTGATCAGATTGGCTAGTTTTCTGTGATTATGATTTCAGTGTCTGCCCTTTGATGCCCTCTCACAACACCTACCATCTTACTTGAGTTTCTCTTACCTTGGATGTGGGGTATCTCTTTACAGATGCTCCAGCAAAGCGCAGCCACTCCTCCTTACCTTGGACAATGGGCATCTCCTCAGGCCGCCCCTCCTGACCTTGAATGTGGAGTAGCTCCTCTCGGTCCTCCTGCACCCGTGCAGCTGCTGCTCTTTGGACATGGGATTGCTCCTCTTGGCCACAGCCCCTGACCTTGGCATGAGGTAGCTCATCTCAGCCACCTCCCCTGGCCTCAGACATGGGGTGGCTCCCCTCAGCCACTGCCCCTGACCTTGGGCGAGAGGTAGCCTCTCATGGCCATGCTTCTGCATGTTCCGTCACAGCCTGCACCATTTGAATGCAGAGTTCCCAAGAATAGCAAGGAGAGGTAAGAAAGCCTTACTCTGATCAATGCAAAGTAAAAGAGAAAAACAACAGAATGGGAAAGGCTAGAGATCTCTTCAAGAAAATTAGAGATACATTCCATGCGAAGATTGGGTTCAATCAAGGACAGAAATGCTATGGCTCTAACAGAAGCAGAAGCTATTAAGAAGAGGTGGCAAGAATACACAGAAGGACTGTACAAAAAAGATCTTCTTGGCCCAGATAATTACGATGGCGTGATCAGTCACCTAGAGCCAGACATCCTGGAATGTGAAGTCAAGTGGGCCTTAGAAAGCATCACTACGAACAAAGCTAGTGGAGGTGATGGAATTCCAGTTAAGCTATTTCAAATGCTAAAAGATGATGCTGTGAAAGTGCTGTACTCAATAGGTCAGCAAATTTGGAAAACTCAGCAGTGGCCACAGGACTGGAAAAGGTCAGTTTTCATTCCAATTCCAAAGAAAGGCAATAGCAAAGAATGCTCAAACTACGGCACAATTGCACTCATCTCACACACTAGAAAGTAATGCTCAAAATTCTCCAAGCCAGGCTACAGCAATATGTGAACTGTGAACTTCCAGATGTTCAAGCTAGTTTTAGAAAAGGCAAAGGAACCAGAGATCAAACTGCCAACATCTGCTGGATCATTGAAAAACCAAGAGAGTCCCAGAAAAACATCTATTTCTGCTTTATTGACTATGCCAAAGCATTTGACTGTGTGTATCACAATAAACTGTGGAAAATTCTGAAAGAGATGGGACTACCAGACCACCTGGCCTGCCTCTTGAGAAACCTATGTGCAGGTCAGGAAGCAACAGTTAGAACTGGACATGGAACAACAGACTGGTTCCAAATAGGAAAAGGAGTATGTCAAGGCTGTATATTGTCACCCTGCTTATTTAACTTATATACCGAGTACATAATGAGAAACACTGGGTTGGAAGAAGGACAAGCTGGAATCAAGACTGCCAGGAGAAACATCAATAACCTCAGATATGCAGATGACACCACCCTTATGGCAGAAAGTGAAGAGGAACTAAAAAGCCTCTTGATGAAAGTGAAAGAGGAGAGTGAAAAAGTTGACTTAAAGCTCAACATTCAGAAAACGAAGATCATGGCATCTGGTCCCATCACTTCATGAAAAATAGATTGGGAAACAGTAGTAACAGTGTCATACTTTATTTTGGGGGTCTCCAAAATCACTGCAGATGGTGATTGCAGTCATGAAATTAGAAGATGCTTACTTCTTGGAAGGAAAGTTATGACCAACCTAGATAACATATTAAAAAGCAGAGACATTTCTTTGCCAACAAAGGTCCATCTGGTCAAGGCTATGGTTTTTCCCGTGGTCATGTATGGATGTAAGAGTTGGACTGTGAAGAAAGCTGAGCACTGAAGAATTGATGCTTTTGAACTGTGGTGTTGGAGAAGACTCTTGAGAGTCCCTTGGACTGCAAGGACATCCAACCAGTCCATCCTAAAGGAGATCAGTCCTGGGTGTTCATTGGAAAGACTGATGCTGAAACTGAAACTCCAGTACTTTGGCCACCTGATGTGAAGAGTTGACTCATTGGAAAAGACCCTGATGCTGGGAGGGCTTGGGGGCAGGAGGAGAAGGGGATGACAGAGGATGAGATGGCTGGATGGCATCACCAACTCGATGGTCATGAGTTTGAGTAAACTCCGGGAGCTGGTGATGGACAGGGAGGCCTGGTGTGCTTCGATTCATGGGGTCCCAAAGAGTCGGATACAACTGAGCGCCTGAAGGGAACTGAACACTTTCTGAGCATTGTAAACACATTCCTAGGTCATAACAGAAGTGCCTTTAAGAAAAAACAGGCTGCAGGAGGGTTTCTGAGATTGCTGGGTGCCATGCTGCACTTACCAAGATGATGTAGCATTCCACTGTAAATGGGCCAGCGGCTACGAGTTGCTAGCTGCTTACTTGCTTCAGAAATCCCAAAGAGTGTACCAAGCGATCACTGCCAGAAGAAAGAAACCAGCAGCTAAATGCATTTCCAGGTAGTTGTTATGCTGTACTGTTTTTGGCCAACTGAGAGAGAAATGTGTATTTTGCCACCAAGGTCCACTGTCCATGTTCACACCCAGGATATGTCCACTCAGGATCCAGGAATTTTCCAGGCAGACCTAGGCACACTGAATCTCCACTACAGAGAAAACATGATGGAACTGACGTTTGGATGTTGCTTTTCCTTTTCCTGTGAGTTTGGTGGGCTTCCTTATGGTCACACTATCAGGAGCAATTGCTAATGAAAAATGACTTCCAGCAAGTGTTTTCAAGCAGTATGTGACTCTATGGACATGGAATGCTGGAAACCTATGTTCCATTGAGGAAGGAAATGTATTTATAGACAGTGTGTTTTCAAGACTATCTATTAGGAACTGTCTAGCTTCAAAGATGTGAATTCTCCATATTTGCCCAGAGGACCTCACTTCCAGTCAGGGCAATGTGTTTTCCTGCACTTTTTTGAGCTTTGTAAACACATTTCTTGGTCATACCAGGACTGCCCATGAGGAAACAGGCTCTCTATATCAGGAACTGTCTAGATGCTAAGATGTGAGACCTCTAGGTTGGTACAGAGGACCTAAATTTCAGAGCAAGGGCAGTGTGTTTTTGAGCATTTTCTGAGCTTTGTAAACACATTTCTCAGTAATGCCAGGACTGTTCATGAGAAAACAGGCTTCAGGTGTGTGTCTGAGAGTGCTGAGTGCCATACTGTGCTTACCTAGATGAGGTAACTTTCCATGGCAAATCGGCATGTGGCTAGGAGTTGTGAGTCACCAGCTTGCTTCAGAAATCCTGAATGGTGGACCAAAGATTGCACTGTCAGAAGTAAGAAAAAAGTAATTGGATGGATTTTCAAGCAATTGCTAGCCACACCTCTTTATGGCACCCAGAGAGAAAAATACAAATTGTGCACCCTAGGTCCGGTATTCAGGTTCACACACAGGATGTGTCCCCTCGTGATTCAAGAAATTTCCAGACAAACCTTTGTTCCCTAGAGTTCTTCTACAGAGAAAACTGGTTGGAACAGCCATTTGGAGGTTGCTTTGCCTTTCCCTGTGAGTGTGGGACCCCTACCTATGGTCACAGCCTCAAGGAGATATTGTCACTGAAAATAGACTTCCAAGCAAGCACTTTTCAAGCAGAGTGTGACTCTCAGGTTGCAGAATGTGAAGAAAGCTATCTTTCTTTGAGGAAGGAAAGACATCCACAGAGAGTGTGTTTTCAAACCTCTATCTTGCAGGAAATTTTGAGCTTCTAAAACATGAAACCAGCAGGTCTGCTGAGAGGACCTAAATTCCTGAGTCATGGCCGTGTGTCTCCCTGTAATTTCCGAGTCTGGCAAACACATTCCTAGGTCATAACGGTACTGACCATGAGAAAGCTGGCAGCAGGAGCGTGTCTGAAAGGGCTGAGTGCCTTACTGTGGTCAACTGTGTGAGGTGACATTCCAGTGACAGGCTCAAAGCTACAAGGTGTGAGTCACCCGCTTGCTTCAGAAACCCCAAAAGGTAGAGTAAAGCTAACTCTGTCAGAGGTAAGAAAATAGCAAGTGGACGGATTTTCAAGCTGTTGCTAGGCCAAACCACTTTAGGGCCCCCTGAGAGAAAAATGCGAAATGTGCCCTGTAGGTCAGGTATCCAGGTTCAAACACAGGGTGTGTCCCGGCAGGATTCAAGAATTTTCCACAGAACTAGGCTCACTAGACCTCTCCTGCTGGGAAAATGGGATGGAACAGACATTGGAAGTTGGTTTGCCCCTGCCTATTGTCACAGACTCAAGGAGAAAGTGCCCCTGAAAGATGACCTCCAAGCAAGCACTTTTCAAGCAGTGTGTGACTCTCAGTTCACAGAAAGCAGGGAAAGATATCTTCCTTCAAGGAAAGAAAGGCATCAAAAGAGAGTGTATTCTCAACGCTCTATCTTGCAGGAACTGTTTAGCTTCCCAGATGGGAGTACTGGTAGTACTGCTCAGAGGAGCTAAATTCCAGAGTCAAGACCATGTGTCTCCCTGCACTTTTCAAGCCTTGCAAAGCCATTCGTAGGTTATACCAGTACTGCACATGAGGAAGCAGGCTGCGAGAGTGTGTCCAAGAGGGCTAGGTCCCTCACTATACTCACTTCTGAGAGGTGGCATTCCACTGTAAAAAGGCTCACAGCTGGGAGTTGCAATTCACCCTCTTGCTTCAGAAATCAAAAAGGATGGAGCAAATCTAGCTCTCTCAGAATCAAGAAAAGAGCAATTGGATGGATTTTCAAGCTGTTGCTAGGCCACACTGCTTTAAGGCCCACAGAGAGAAACACGGATTGTGCCCCCTCATTCTGGTATCATGGTTCACAAACAGGGTGTGTCCCCAAAGGATCCAAGAATTTTCCAGACAGACTTACGCTAACTAGAGCTCTCCTACAGAGAAAACGGGATGGAACAGACATTTAGATATTGCTTTGCCTTTCCCAGTGATTGTGGGACCCCTCTGTTTGGCTACAGCCCTAAGTGGAAATTACCATTGAAAACTCATGTCTAAGCGAGCACTTTTCAAGCACTGTGTGACTCTCAGTTCGCAGGATACTGGGAAACCTATATTTCTTTAAGGAAGGAAAGGCATCCACAGAGAGTGTGTTTTCAAACCTCTCTCTTGCAGGAACTCTTTAGCTCCTAAGACATGAACCCTCCAGTTCTGCTCAGAGGACCTAAATTCGAGAGTCTGTGCTGTGTGTCTCGGTGCATTTTCCCACCTTTCAAACACATGTCTAGGTGATACTGGTACTGCCCATGAGGAAGCAGACTGTGGGAATATGTCTCAGAGTGCTGGGTCCCTTACTGTGGTCACCTCTGTGAGGTGACATTCCACTGTAAATAGGCCCAAAGATAGGAGTTGTGAGCCTCCCATGTGCTTCGGAAACCCCAGGGGTGGAACAAAGTTAGCTCTGTCAAAAGTAAGAAAATGGCAATTGGACGGATTTTCAAGATGTGGATAGGTCACACCGCTTTAGGGCCACCTGAGAAAAATATGCAAATTTGAACCTGGGTGTCCAGATTAACACACAGGGTGTTTCCCCACATGATCCAAGAATTTTTCAGACAGACCTAGGTTCACTGGAGCTCTCCTGCAGAGGAAACATACATCCAGAGTCTCCAGTGTGAACCCTCCAAAATCTATACCTGGTGTCACAAATCCACAGCCTCCAGGATGACCCCACCCTCGAGATCCTGTACCTGGGGTCACAAGTCCACTATTTCCATGTCGAGTCCACCTCCAAGAACTTGAACTTGTGGTCACATGTCCAGAATCTTCAGGGTGACCCCACCTCCCAGAAGCTACCGTTGTGAAACATCCACAGTTTTAAGGATGGACCCAATTCCCAGAACCTGTACCTGGGGTCACACTTCCATAGTCTAAGGGTTATCTCACCTCCCACACATTGAACCCGGTTTCCCATGTCCCGGTTAGCCAGGGTTACCCTCTCCATGACCCTGTATTGGGAATCACATGTCCACAGTCTGCTGTGTGTCGTCACTTCCCAGACCCTTCACCTGGAGTCACAATCACAGTTTCCAGGTTACTCCCTTGCAGACCCTGCACCTGGAGTCACTTATCCACAGTCTCCAGGGTGACTCATCCAAAACCCCACACTGGGACTCACATGACCACAGTCTCCAGGGTGACCCAAGCACCCAAATCCTGCACCCAGAGTCACATATCCACAGGGTCCAGGGTGTACCTCTTGCAGACCCTACACCTGAGGTCACATATCTACAGCCTCCAGTGTGATCCCCATCTCCAGACCTGGTTTGGGTGAGAAATATCCATAGTCTCCAGAGTCACACCTTGGGTCACATAGCCATAGTCGACAGGGTGAACTCACCTCCCAGAGCCTGTACATGGTGTCAGATGTGCACATTCTCCAGGGTTACCACCCTTCCAACATGCTGTACCTGGGTCAAAACCCCACAGTCTCAAGGATGACCCCCTCTCAGGCCCTGTTCCTAGGGTCACATGTCCAGAATCTCCAGAATGATCTACCTCCAAGATGAAGCACCTGATGTCACATGTCAACAGTCTCCAAGGTGACCCCGTCCTCAGAATCTGCACCTGTGGTTACATTTCTCCAATCTCCAGGATGACCCCCAATCTCAGTATTTGTATTATGTGTCACATGTACATAGTGACAGGGTATCCACTGCAGGCCCTTTTTCTGACATAACATTTCCACAGACTCCTGAAGAACTCCCTTCCCAGACTCTGAATCTGGGATCCTACCTCCAGGGTCTCAAGGGTGATGCCCTTCCCTGTTCCTTCACCTGGCGTCAAACATCCACAGTATCCATGGTAACATCCACACCAAAGTCTGATATTGGGGACACAGATCCATAGTCTTCTGGATCACAACCCCTCCCAGATCATGCACCTGGTCTCACAAGTCCTCAGTCTCCAGGTTGACACCCCTCCCAGACACTGCAGCTGGGGTTACACGTCCACAGTCTCCAAGGTGAACCCACCTCACTGACTATTGTACCTCCGGTCACATGGCCTCAATCTCCATGGTGACCCCATATCTCAGACACTGTACTTGGGGTTACATGTCAATGGTGGCCAGGATGACACCTCTCCCCAGACCCTGTACCTGCGGTCGCATTGGCACAGTTTCCAGGGCGATGCTAAATTCCCAACCCTGTACCTGGGGTCACACGTCACAGTCACCAGGCTTTCCCCACCCTCAAGAGCCTTTACATGGGGTCACACATCCACAGTCTCTGGGGTGACTCCCTCCCAGACCCTTCACCTGGCATCCTATGTCCACAGTCTCCTATGTGATATCACTTCCCAGACTCTATAGCTGTGGTCACAGATCCACAGTCTCCATGGTGATCCCCTTCCCAGACCCTGTAATTTGGATCCCATGTCCTCAGTCTCCAGTGTGACACCACATCTCATACCCTGTACTTTGGTGACTTGTCCACAGTTTCCAGGATGACCAAAACAGTGCATGTGGAGTCACATGTCCACATTCTGCAAAGTGACCCCATTCCCTAACCCTGCACCTTAGTCACACAGCCACAGTCTCCAGAATGACCTCACTCCAGACCCTGCACATAGGGTTACACCTCCACCATCTCCATATTGACCCCCTCCTCGAACTTCTATCAGGCTTCACACATGCAGCATTTCCACAGTGACCACCACCAGATCCTGTACCTGTGGTCATGGTCCACAGTCTGCAGGGTGAGACCATTTTGTACCCTAAACCTTGGTTCAGCTAGCCAGTCTCCAGGGTCATCCCTGCCAAAACTGCACCTGGGGTCACATGTCCATACTCTCCATGGTGACATCCCCCAGGCCCTGTGCTGCTGCTGCTGCTACTAAGTCATGCCAGTCGTGTCCAACTCTGTGACCCCATAGATGGCGGCCCACCAGGCTCCCCCATCCCTGGGATTCTCTAGGCAAGAACACTGGAGTGGGTTGCCATTTCCTTCTCCAAAACATGAGAGTGAAAAGTGAAAGTGAAGTCACTCAGTCGTGTCTGACTCTTAGCGACCCCATAGACTGCAGCCTACCAGGCTCCTCCATCCATGGGATTTTCCAGGCAACCCACTCCAGTACCTAGTGTCATATATCTGCCCAGACCCTGTATGTAGTGTCACATATCCACAGTTTCCCGGCTTACCCCACTTCCCATATCATGCACCTGGGATCACACGCTCACAGTCTGCAAGGTGACCCTGATCCCATTCCTGTACCTCGTGTCACAAGTCCACAGCCACCAGGATGGCCCCACCCTCAAGACCCCATACCTGGGGTCACATTCCTGTCTCCAGTGTGATCCCACCTCCCAGAAACTTTACCTGGGGATAAACGTCCACAGTTTTCAGGATGGTCCCAACTCCCTGAAACTGTACCTGGAGTCACTCTTCCATAGACATTGAGCCTGCTCCATGCCCCTGGTCCGCAGGGTTACACCCTCCAAGACCCTGTAATGTGGTTTACATGTCCACAGTCTCCCGTGTGTCATCACTTCCCAGAACCTTCACCTGCAGGCACACAAACAGAGGTTCCAGGTTGACTCCCTCAGAGACCCTGCACTTGGAGCCACATATCCAGTCTCACAGGTGACTCATCCAAATCACTGTACCAGGGCTCACATAACCACAGTCTTCCAGATGCTGGACTATTGACCCCAGCACCCAGCATCACATGTCCACAGATTCTAGCATGACCCCACATTCCAGACACTGTACCTTGGTACACATACCCACAGCCTCTAGGGTGAACACCCTCCTAGACACTGTACATGGTGTCACATGGGCACATTCACCAACTCCCAAACCCTGTACCTAGGGTCACACGTAGATAGTCTCAGGGTGACCCCACTCACCAGAACTTGCACCTGGGTTCGTATGCCCACAGCGCCCAGGGTAATACCACCTGTCAAACAATTGTACTGGGTTCAAACACCCACTGGTTCTAGGGTGACACCAATTCCAAGCCCGTGAACCTAGGGTCACATATCCATGGTCTCCTGGGTGGCAACGCCTCCCAGATCATGCACCAGGTCTCACACCTCCGCAGTCTCCAGGGTGACTACATCTCACAGAATATTGTAATTCTGGTCACATTGCCCCAGTCTGCAGGGTGACCCCGTACCTCTAACCCTGTACCTGGGGTTACATGTACATGGTGGCCAGGAAGACACGCCTCCCCTTCGGGATCACATTGGCACAGTCGCCAGGGTGACCCCAACTCCCCCACCCTGTACCTGCAGTCACATGTCCAGAGTCTCCTGGATTTACCCACATTCAAGGCTAGTAACTGGGATCACATGTCTACAGTCTCAAGGCTTTCCCCACCCACAAGTGCCTGTACCCAGGGTCACACATCAACTGACTCCAGGGTGACTCCCTCCCAGACTGTTCACCTGGCATCCCATGTCCCCAGACTTTTGTGTGATGTCATTTCCCAGACTCTGCACATGTGCTAACAGATTCACAGGCTCCGTGGTGACCCCCTTCCTGGTCTCTGTAAGTTGGGTCACATGTTCTCAGTATCCGGTGTGACCCCACCTCTCATACCCTATACCTTTGGTGACTTGGCCACAGATTCCAGGGTAACCCTCCCCTGCCAGACCCTGTGCTTATTTACACACATCCACAATCTCCAGGATGTTCGCCCTCCCATACCCTGCACCTGGGGTCACATGTCAACAGTTTCCAGCGTGAACCCCACTTTACCCACTGCACCTGGGCTCACATATCCACATCGTGCAGGGTGACACCCCTTCCAGACCATTTCCCTGCCATTAAATGCCTGCAGTCCCCAGAGTGACCCCGTACCTCCCAGACACTGTACCTGAGGTCACATATACAGAGTTTCCTGGGTCACCCCCATCCCAGACCGTGTACCTGTGTTCAGATATCCTAGTGTCTTGGGGGACCCAGTTCAGACCTTGCATCTAGGCTCAAATGTCCAGTATCCAGGATGACTTACCTCCCCAATCAGTGCATCTGGGGTCATATGTCCACAATCTTCAAAGTGACCCCATCCCCTAACCCTGCACCTTACTCACACATCCACAGTCTCCAGAGTGACCACATACCAGTACCTACACCTAAGGTCACATGTCCACTGTCTCACGGGTGACCTCTTCCCTGAACTTGTTCCAGATTTCACACAATCACCATTGCCACAGTGACCACCAACAGATCCTGAACCTGTGGTCACAGTTCAACAGTCTGCCTGATGAGACCCATTTTGTACCCTGAACATTGTGAACCTGCACCTGGGATTACAAGTCCATATTCTCCATGGTGTCATCCCCCAGACCCTGTACCTAGTGTCATACATACAGTCTCCTGGGCTTCCTCACTTACCATACCATGCACCTGGGATCACACATCCACAGGATCCAGGGTGACACCCCTCCTAAACCTGTACCAGGTGTCACAAGTCGACAGACTCTAGGATGACCCTACCGTTAATATCCTGTACCTAGGGTCACAAGTCCACTGTTTCCAGGGTGCGCCCCCCTCCCAGACTCTGCACTTGGGGTCACTTGTCGAGAGTCTCCAGGGTGACCCCACCTCCCAGAAACTGTACCTAGGGTGAAGCATCCACGTCACTCAGGTTGGCCCCAACTCCCAGAACCTGTACCTGGGGTCCCACTTCCATAGTCTCAGTGTTACCACACGCCCAGACATTTAAGATGGTGTCCCATGATCTTGGATGCCAGGGTTACCCCCTCCAAGACCCTGTAATGGGGTCACATGTTCACAGTATCCAGAGTGTCATCACTTCCCAGACCCTCCACCTGGAGTCACACAAACACAGGTTCCAAGGTGACTGCCTCGCAGGCCCTGCACCTGGAGTCACATATTCACAATCTCACCTTGGGGGATCCCATTCAAACCCTGGATCTAGGGTGACGTATCCGGTCTCCAAGATGATTTGCCTCCCAAATGGTGCATCTGGGGTCACATGACCACAATCTCCAAAGTGAACGTATCCCCTAACCCTGAACCTAAGTCACACGGCAAATAGTTTCCAGAGTGACCTCAACCCAGACCCTGAAACGAGGGTCACATGTACACAGTCTTGGAGGGTGACCCCCTCCGTGAACTTGTACTAGGTTTCATACGTCCACCATTGCCACCGTGACTACCACCAGATCCTGTACCTGTGGTCATAGATCCACAGTCTGCAGGGTGAAACCCTTTTCCTACCCTGAACTTTGGGTCACACGACCACAGTCTCCAGGGTGACCCCACCCAAACCTGTACCTGGGGTCACATGTCCACACTTTTCATGGTGACATACCTGAGACCCTGTACCTACTGTCATATATCCACAATCTCCTGGGTTGCTGCACTTCCCATACCATACACCTGTGACCACATGTCCACAGTCTCGAGGGTGGCCCCCTGTATAACCTGTTCCTGGTGTCACAAGTCTACAGCCTTCAGGTGACCCCACCCTCAAGATTCTGTACCTGGGGTCACAAGTCCACTTTTTCCATGGTGAGTCTACCTCCCAGACCCTGCATTTGGGGTCTCATGTCCAGAGTCTTCAGGGTGACCCATCTCCCAGAAACCATACCTCGGGTGAAATGTCCACCATTTTCAGGATGGCACCAACTACCAGAACCTGTACCTGGGGTCACACTTCCATACTCTCAGGGTATCCTCACCTCCCAGACATATAACCTTGCGTCCTATGACCCTGGCCACAAGGGTTACCCCCTCCAAGACCCTGTAATAGGGGTCACATGTCCACAGCCTCCTGTTTGTCAAAACTTTGTAGACCTCACCTGGAGTCACACAAACACAGGTTCCATGGTGACTCCCTCGCAGATCCTGCACCTGGAATCACATATTCACAGGCTCCAGGGTGAACCCCTCAGAAATCCTGTACCTGAGATCACATATCTACAGTCTCCAGGGTGAATCCCATCCCCACACACTGTCTGAGCAGAATCATCCAGTCTCCCATGAGACCCCAATGTCAAGAACTTATCCCTTGTGCTCGAAGTCTACATTCTCCAGGGTGACATTCTCTCCCACACCCTGCACCTTGGGTAACATATTCACAGTCTCCAAGGTGACCTTACCTCCCAGACCCTTTACCTGGGGTCACATGTGCAAATTATCCAGGATTCCTGCCACTCCAATACCCTGCACCTGGGTCAAAAGCCCACAGTCTCAAAGGTGACCCCCTATCTGACCATGTTCCTGGGGTACATGACCAGAATCTCCAGGATGATCTTGAAAGTTATTGCTGAACCACGCAAAGACACTGGAATTCTTGGCCTCCAGAGGAGAAGAATTCAATTTGGAGCCAGAGACGAGGCTTGATTGCTTAGAGCTTTTGTGTAATAAAGTTGTATTAAAGTATAAAGGAGATAGAGAAAGCTTCTGACATAGGCATCAGAAGGGGGCAGAAAGAGTAGCCCCTTGCAAGTGTTAGGAATGGAATGATATGGCTCAGATGGTAAAGCATCTGTCTGCAATGCTGGATACCCAGGTTAGATCCGTGGGTCAGGAAGACCTTCTGGAGAAGTAAGTGGCAACCCACTCCAGTACATTTGCCTGGAAAATCCCATGGACAGAGGAGCCTGGTAGGCTACAGTCCATGGGGCCACAAAGAGTTGGACATGACTGAGCAACATTACTTTACTTTTAATTAGTTATTCAGATCAGTCCAGTCCCGTTCAGTCCCGTTCAGTCGCTCAGTCGTGTCTGAATCTTTGGGACCCCATGAATCGCAACACGCCAAGCCTCCCTGTCAGTCACCAACTCCCGGAGTTTACTCGAACTCATGTACATCGAGTCGGTGATGCCATCCAGCCATCTCATCCTCTATCATCCCCTTCTCCTCCTGTCCCCAATCCCTCACAGCATCAGGGTCTTTTCCAATGAGTCAACTCTTCACATCAGGTGGCCAAATTATTGGAGTTTCAGCTTCAGAATCAGTCGTTCCAATGAACACCCAGGACTGATCTCCTTTAGGATGTACTGGTTGGATGTCCTTGCAGTCCAAGGGACTCTCAAGAGTCTTCTCCAACACCACAGTCCAAAAGCATAAACTCTTTGGTGCTCAACTTTCTTCACAGTCCAATTCTCACATCCATACATGACCACTGGAAAAACCATAGCCTTGACCAGATGGACCTTTGTTGGCAAAGTAGTGTCTCTGCTTTTTAATATGCTATCTAGGTTGGTCATAACTTTCCTTCAAAGGAGTAATTTTCTTTTCATTTCATGGGTGCAATCACCATCTGCAGTGATTTTGGATCTCAAAAAGATAAAATCTGACACTGCTTCCACTGTTTCCCCATCGATTTCCCATGGAGTGATGGGACCTGATGCCATGATCTTAGTTTTCTGAATGTTGAGCTGTAAGTCAACTTTTTCACTCTCCTCTTTCACTTTCATCAAGAGGCTTTTTAGTTCCTCTTCACTTTCTGCCATAAGGGTGGTGTCATCTGCATGTCTGAGGTTATTGATATTTCTCCTGGCAATCTTAATTCCAGCTGGTGCTTCTTCCAGCCCAGCATTTATCATGATATACTCGGCATATAAGTTAAATGAGTAGGGTGACAATGTACAGTCTTGACGTACTCCTTTTCCTATTTGGAACCAGTCTGTTGTTCCATGTCCAGTTCTAACTGTTGCTTCCTGAACTGCATACAGGTTTCTCAAGAGGCAGGTCAGGTGGTCTGGTAGCCCCATCTCCTTCAGAATTTTCCACAGTTAATTGTGATCCACACAGTCAAAGGCTTTGGCTTAGTCAATAAAGCAGAAATAGATGTTTTTTTTTTCTGGAACTCTCTTGCTTTTTTGATGATCCAGCAGATATTGGCAATTTGATCTCTGGTTCCTCGCCTTTTCTAAAGCCAGCTTGAACATCTGCAAGTTCACAGTTCACGTATTGCTGAAGCCTGGCTTGGAGAATTTTGAGCATTACTTTACTAGCGTGTGAGATGAGCATAATTGTGTGGTATTTTGAGCATTCTTTGGGATTACTTTTCTTTCTAATTGGAATGAAAACTGACCTTTTCCAGTCCTGTAGCCACTGCTGAGTTTTCCAAATTTGCTGGCATTATGAGTGCAGCACTTTCACAGCATCATCTTTCAGTATTTGAAATACTTCAACTGGAATTCCATCACCTCCACTAGCTTAGTTTGTAGCGATGCTTTCTAATTCCCACTTGACTTCACACTCCAGGATGTCTGGCTCTAGGTGAGTGATCACACCATTGTGATTATCTGGGTCATGAAGATCTTTTTGTACACTTCTTCTGTGTATTCTTGCCACTTTAATAGCTTAATAGCTTAAAAGCTTCTTAATAGCTTCTGCTTCTGCTAGGTCCATAGCCTTTCTATCCTTTATCGAACCCATTTTTGCATGAAATGTTCCCTTGGTATCTCTAATTTTCTTGAAGAGATCTCTAGTCTTTCCCATTCTGTTCTTTTCCTCTATTTCTTTGCGTTGATCTCTGAGGATGGCTTTCTTATCTCTCCTTGCTATTCTTTGGAACTCTGCATTCAAATGGGGATATGTTTCCTTTTCTCCTTTGCTTTTGGCTTCTCTTTTTTCACAGCTATTTGTAAGACCTCCTCAGACAACCATTTTGACTTTTTGCATTTCTATTCCATGGGGATAGTCTTGATCCCTGTCTCCTGTACAATGTCACAAACCTCCATCCATAGTTCATCAGGCACTCTGTCTATTGGATCGAGTCCCTTAAATCTATTTCTCACTTCCACTGTATATTCATAAGGGATTTGATTTAGGTCATACTTGAATGGTCTAGTGGTTTCCCCAGTTTCTTCAATTTAAGTTAGAATTTGGCAATAAGGAGTTCATGATCTGAGCCACAGTCCGTTCCCAGTCTTGTTTTTGCTGACTCTATAGAGCTTTTCCATTTTGGTTGCAAAGAATATAATCAATTTGATTTTAGTGTTGACCATCTGGTGGTAGCCATGTGTAGACTCTTCTCTTGTGTTGTTGGAAGAGGGCATTTGCTATGACCAGTGTGTTCTCTTGGCAAAACTCTATTAGCCTTTGTCCTGCTTCATTCTGTACTCCAAGGCCAAATTTGCCTTTGAGTTACTCCAGGTGTTTCTTGACTTCCTACTTTTGCATCCCAGTCCCCTATAATGAAAAGGACGTCTTTTTTGGATGTTAGTTCTAAAAGGTCTTGTAGGTCTGCATAGAACTGTTCAACTTCAACTTCTGCAGCATTACTGGTTGGGGTATAGGTTTGGATTACCGTGATATTGAATGGTTTGCCTTGGAAACGAACAGAGATCATTCTGTCATTTTTGAGATTGCATCCAAGTACTGCATTTCAGACTCTTTTGTTGGCCATGATGGCTATCCATTTCTTCTAAGCGATTCCGGCTCACATTAGTAGATATAATGGTCATCTGAGTTAAATTCACCCATTCTAGTCCATTTTAGTTCACTGATTCCTAGAATGTCAACATTCACTCTTGCAATCTCCTGTTTGACCACTTCCAATTTGCCTTCATTCATGGACCTAAGATTCCAGATTCCTATGCAATATTGCTCTTGACAGCATCGAACCATGCTTCTATCACCAGTCACATCCACAACTGGGTATTGTTTTTGCTTTGACTCTATCCCTTCGTTCTTTCTGGAGTTATTTCTCCACTGAACTCCAGTAGCATATTGGGCACCTACTGACCTGGGGAGTTCCTCTTTCAGTATCCTATCATTTTGCCTTTTCATACTGTTCATGGAGTTCTCGAGGCAAGAATACAGAAGTGGTTTGCCATTCCCTTCTCCAGTGGACCACATTCTGTCAGACCTCTCCACCATGACCCTTCCATCTTGGGTGGCTCCACATGGCATGGCTTAGTTTCATTCAGTTAGACAAGACTGTGGTCCATGTGATCAGATTGGCTAGTTTCCTGTGAGTATGGTTTCAGTGTGCCTGCCCTTTGATGCTCTCTTGCAATACGTCCAAGGTAATTAGTTACTACAGTGAATCAAAAGAATGTCTGGAGGTTGTAATGACCTTTCTAGACCTACTCCCATAATTCACACCTTAGGATGACAGGATTCGCCTGAAGGTTTTTTCCAGAGACTGTCCTCAAGCAGGATACATTATTGCTATATAATCCTAAGGAATGTAAAGGGACAAAAAAAGTTTGTCCTTTCTTCCTCTTTGAGAATTCCAGACCCCTCTCTCTTTGGGGACCCCTGGACTTCTTATCAATCTGCCGAGGAATTGACTTTCTCATTTCCCCCTTTTGTCTAAGGAGGATTATGTTGTCAAGGGAAAGGGGCATTGTTTTCATTTCATAAATACTTCCTGCTGCCTAGGGGCGTGGTCCCTAAATTGTTAAGGCAACATATTCTCCTAACCCTAATAATGAGGGTCTCTGATCCAGGGGCCCCAAGTAATAGTTGGAGGAGGCTGTGGCACTCATTGGAGCTTGGACAACCATTTGTAACTTAAAAGCTTTTAGATGGTTAGAAAACCCCATCATACAGTTACAGATGTACGGCAAAATAGTCATTAAACCAAGTTAAAATCAAAATGAAAAGTCCATTATGCTCACAGTTACATCAGTCTATCTTAGTGTTCTTTAGATGTCATCAGTTTAAGAAGAGGCATCACATGTTATTGTTGTTGAAGGTATTTGCAGACTTGGAGAAAGTCCTTTCCTTGAAGTGGAGATGTCCACCATGGGAAGCCTTCCACTGATGAAGAGAGGAGCTCTCCACAGACCCAGAAGTTAGAGTGATTGTGAAATGCTGCGTAGGAGTGAGCCCAAGCATTGTCTTGAGGTTCAAACGGCAGACTCAGGATTTTTGGAGTCAGCATAAGTAGACGTACATAGATTATCATGCCCATCTGATAAGTACAAAGCCAGAGCATAGAAAGTAAAGACAAAAAATGAAGTCACTTAGTTCTGGTCAGGGTGCCACTTCTTAACTCGAGTGTGCTGTACCCACAAATCAATTCCTGGCACTTTGACAGCTGTGGGAGAAGAAAGAATAACCTGGTAAGGGCCTTCCCAGAGGGACTCAAGGGATGGGCCCCCAGACCCCAATGCTTTTATGAGGACCTCAGTTCCTGGCTCAAATAGAGGCTTGCTTGACTCAAGCTGGGTCAGGAGTCAACTCCCAGAGTTCTGTTAATGCCTGTTGAAAAGCTGAGAGCTGAGTTACATAATTAGTAAAGTCCAAGACTTCAGGGTCTATAACAATGTCTATGCATAAGAAAGGGTTTTCAAAAATACATTCAAAAGGAAACAGTCCCTCCTCATTAAAGCTATGAGTAGGACTTTAAACCAACTGTCCTGTGTCTCGAGTTAATTTATGCAGATGTCTTTTGATAATGTCATTAGCTTTTTCAGACTTCCCTGAGGATTGGGCTTTACAGGAACACTGTAGGTGATATTTTATTCCTAGAGCTTTAGACAACCCCTGAGTTACAACACTTTCAAAGGCAGAACCCTTGTCACTCTGAAAGCTCTGTGGCAATCCAACATGGGGATAATTTCATGGATTAAAATCTTTATAACTTCCTTATCTGTGTAACCTCTCGACGCGAGATGAGGCCCGAATCCACTGCATTGCGTGCAGAGCAATTCCATGTTCCACATCAAACATGAAAGGAGCCTTGACTTATTTGATTGAACTCCAGAGAGTCCCCAAAAACACTGTCACAAGTCTAGAGGGACTCTGAGGTCACTGCAGCAACAAGAAAGAGCTCTGTGTACCTCAAATCAACTCGAGATGAGAGCTGCTTCCCTGGCTTTGACACAAGAGGAATGCCAACTTTCCACAAGCCCCTCAAGAGGAGGCTTCTCTCACCTATAGGTATGTGAGAGGGACCCTGAGTTTTCTGGCCCAAGTGGAATGGACACTGAGATGCCCTGACTCGGAATGAGGCCGGATTTCACTGCAGTGACTTGAATGCAGGCTCGTCTTTCATCTCACAAGATGAAGGGATGTCTGAATCCCCTGTGGAGACCCTAGAGAAAGCCCTAGTTCCACGTCTCATCTCATCAGGAGGCCTCACACCCCTTTGAAAACTCAAGAGGAACGAGGAGTTTAATGCTTCAAAAGGAGACGATGACTGACTCCTCTTGAAAATTGATAGGAATCCCAAAATCCCTGTGGCAACTGGAAAGGGACCCTGGGTCTCCCGCCTCCCCTTGAGAGGCATCCCTATTGCTCTGCCACGCCTCAAGGAGAATCCTGAATTGTCTCTTGCAACTAGACAGGAGTCTTGACGTCGCTGAACAAACATGAGTTTTGAAGGGCCATCCCCGTCATAACTCGTGAATATACCTCAGGTTTCCACCGAAAATTGAGAAAAAACATGAGACATCCCACTCGCCACGAGATGAGGCCAGATTCCCCTACATTGCATGCAGAGCAATTCCGTGTTCCCCATCAAACACGAAAGGAGCGTTGGCTTCCTTGATGGAACTCCATAGAGCCCCCAAGAACACTCTCACAAGTCTAGAGGGACCCTGAGGTCATCGCAGCAACATGAAAATGCTCCGTGTGCCCCAAATCAACTTGAGATGAGAGCTGATTCCCTGGCTTCGACTCAAGAGGAATGCCAATTTTCCACAAGCACCTAAAAGGAGGCTTCTCTCAGCTATAAGTATGTGAGAGGGACCCTGAGTTTGCTCCCTCAAGTGGAACAGACACCTAGATGCCCTGACTCGAAATAAGGCCAGATTTCCCTGCAGTGACTTGAATGCAGGCTCGTCTTTCATCTCACACGATGAAGGGATGTTTGAATCCCCTGTGGAGACCCTAAGGAGAGCCCTAGATCCTCTCATCACCTCGACAGGAGGTCTCACATCCCTTTGACAACTCGAGAGAAAGACGGAGTTCAGTGCTTCTAAAGGAAATGATGCTTGTCTCATCTTGAAAATTAATATTAATCCCAATATCCCTGTGGCAACTGAAATGGGACACTCGGTCTCCAGCTTCACATCGAGAGGCGTTCCTTTTGCCCTGCCAAACCTCAAGGAAATCCCGAGGTGTCCCTCGCAACTAGACAGGAGTCTTGACATCGCTGAACAAACACAAGTTTTGAAGGGCTATCCCTGTCATAACTCGAGAATATAAGGTTCCCACTGCAACTCGAGAAAAACCATGAGACTTCCCCCTTGCCGCGGGATGAGAACCGATTCCCCTGCTTTGCCTGCAGAGCAATTCCGTGTTCCCCATCAAACATTAAAGGAGTCTTGACTTCCTTGATGGAACTCCAGAGAGTCCCCAAGAACACTGTCACAAGTCTAGAGGGACCCTGAGATCACTGCAGCAACACGAAAGAGCTGCGTGTACCCTAAATCAACTTGCAATTAGGCCCGATTCCCCTACATTGGCTCCAGAGCCATCTCGCATTCCACATCAAACACAAATGGCTTGACTTCCTTTGGGCAACTCCAGGGAATCCCCAAGAAGACCATCCCAAGTCCAGAGGAACACCAAGGACAGCACAGCAACATGAGGAAAGCTCCATGTACCCCAAATCATCTCGAGATCAGAATGGATTCTCTGTCTTCGACTCAAGAGGAATGCCAACTTTCCACAAGCACCTCAAGAGGAGGCTTCTCTCAGCTTTAGGTATGTGAGAGAGACCCTAAGTTTGATGCCCCTAGTGGAATGGACACTGAGATGCCCTAACTCGAAATAAGGCCAGATTTCCCTGCAGTGACTTAAATGTAGGCTCGTCTTTCATCTCCCAAAATGAAGGGATGTCTGAAAACCCTGTGGAGACCATAGAGAAAGCCCTAGTACCCTGCTTCATCACGACAGGAGGCCTCATATCCTTTTGAAACCTCGAGAGGCATGTGGAGTTCAATTCTTTAAAAGGAGACGATGCCTGACTCCTCTTGAAAATTGATATTAATCCCAATATCCCTGTGGCACCAGGAAAGGGACCCTCGGTCTCCCGCCTCTCTTTGAGAGGGGTCCCTATTGCCCTGCCAAGCCTCGAAGAGAATCCCGAGGTGTCCCTCACAACTAGACAGGAGTCCTGATGTCACTGAACAAACACGAGTTTTGAAGGGCCATCCCCGTCTTAACTCGAGAATATACCACAGGTTCCCGCTGCAACTCGAGAAAAACCATGAGACTTCCCCCTCTCCACCAGATGATGCCCGATTCCACTGCATTTTGTGCAGAGCAATTCCGGGTTCCACATAAAACACGAAAGGAGCCTTGACTTCCTTGATGGAACACTATAGAGTCCCCAAGAACACTGTCACAAGTCTAGAGAGCCCCTGAGGTCACCGCAGCAACACAAAAGAGCTCCGTGTACCCCAAATCAACTCGAGATGAGGCCCGATTCCCTTGCATTGGATCCTGAGCAATCCTGCGTTCCCCATCAAGCACAACAAGTGGCTTCACTTCCTATATGCAACTCCGGAGATTCCCCGAGAACACCGTCCCAAGTTTTGAGGAACACCACGTTCAGCACAGCAACTCGAGAAAAGCTCCATGTAGCCGAAATCATCTCGAGATCAGAGTGGATTCCCTGGCATCGACTCAAGGGGAATGCCAACGTTCCACAAGCATCTCAAGAGGAGTCTTCTCTCAGTTGTAGGTATGTGAGAGGGACCCTGAGTTTGCTGCCTCAAGTGGAATGGACCCGAAGATACCCTGACTCGAAATAAGGCCGGATTTCCCTGCAGTGACTTGAATGTAGGCTCGTCTTTCATCTCCCAAGATGAAGGGATGCCTGAATCCCCTGTGGAGACCCTAGAGAAAGCCCTAGTTCCCCGCCTCATCTCGACAGGAGGCCTCACATCCCTTTGACAGCTCGAGAGGAGCGCGGTGTTCAAGGCGTCAAAAGGAGACGACGACTGACTCAACTTGAAAATTGATAGGAATTCCAATATCCCTGTGGCAACTGGGAAGGCATCCTGGACCTCCCGTCCCACCTCGAGAGGCGTCCCTATTGCCCTGCCAAGCCTCGAGGAGAAACCCGAGTTATTGCTGGCAACTAGACAGGAGTCCTGAAGTCGCTGAACCAACATGAGTTTTGAGGGCCATCCCCACCATAGCATGAGAACATACCCCAGATTCCCGCTGCAACTCAAGAAAAACCATGTGACTTCCCCATCGCCGCGAGATGAAGCCCGATTGCAATGCAGAGTGCAGAGCAAGTCCGTGTTCCTCATCAAACACGAAAGGAGCCTTGACTTCCTTGATGGACCTCCAGAAAGTTCCCAAGAACACTGTCACAAGTCTAGCGGGACCCTGAGTTCCCCGCAGCAACATGAAAGAGCTCCGTGTACCCTAAATCAACTCAAGATGAGGCCCTATTCCACTGCATTTCATGCAGACCACATCCGTGTTTCCCATCAAACACGAAAGGAGCCTTGACTTCCTAGATGAAATTCCACATAGTCCTGAAGAAGACTGTCACAAGTCTAGAGATGCAACACGAGATGCAACACGAAAGTGCTCTGTGTACTCCAAATCAACTCCAGATGAGGCCCGATTCCCCTGCAATGTCTCCAGAGCCATCCCACATTACCCATAATACACGACCAGGGACTTACTTCCTTTAGGCAACTCCAGAGTTTCCCTGAGAATACCGTCTCAAGTCTAAAGGAACACCAAGTTCAACATGCCATGCTTTTGCATGGTAGTTATTTTGCTTTTCTTGACTAAGATGTTGCCAAGTGGAAGGCATTTTTATAGAAATAACAGCAAGGCACAAAGAGAAAATCTTGAACATAGAAATGAAGACAGAAAGGAAACTTCTAGGAGAGAATAGACAAGGCAGTAGCTTCAATAGCAGTTCTCTTCTCCCTGACAGCCTTTTATCTCTTCCATCTTAGGAAAAGGGCTGTATTCACCAGGGATTTTGTCACATTCTCCTTTCCACATGAGGAGTACAAAGGAGGTCTGGCACTCTATTTTTATCATGACTCATTTTTTTTGCAGGAAGAAGATTCCTCACACCCAGTGGAAACACCCTTCTGTCAGATAGAGAAGGCTCTCTGCCTCCAGGGTTCTGCCAAACCGTCCACAAGAGCAGTCAGTCGGTCATTTCCTCCCAAGCATGGCTTTCAATAAACTAACAAAACAAAACAAAAACAGAAAAACACAAAAAGCAACAAACTGATGCCGTTGTCTCCTAGATGATATCAGTATTACCATGGGAGTGCTGCAGGTATGGATGTCAGAAGCTGGAAGAAATTATTTGAGGAGCTTTAATATCTATGGTTTTTCCAGTGGTCATGTATGGATGTGAGAGTTGAACTGTGAAGAAAGCTGAGTGCCAAAAAATTGATGCTTTTGAACTGTGGTGTTGGAGAAGACTCTTGAGAGTCCCTTGGACTGCAAGGAGATCCAACCAGTCCATCGTAAAGGAGATCAGGCCTGGGTGTTCATTGGAAGGACTGATGCTGAAGCTGAAACTCCAATACTTTGGCCACCTGATGTGAAGAGTTGACTCATTGGAAAAGACCCTGATGCTGGGAGGGATTGGGGGCAGGAGGAGAAGGGGACAACAGAGGATGAGATGGCTGGATGGCATCACCAACTCAATGGACATGAGTTTGAGTAAACTCCGGGAATTGGTGATGGACAGAAAGGCCTGGCATGCTGTGATTCATGGGGTTGCAAAGAGTTGGACACGACTGAGCGACTGAACTGAACATCTAGGACACACTTGTTCTGTGCTCTGGTCTCCACCCAGTGAACCTTGGATATTGGGGTTGGTTGATTGTAGTAATGTCTGAATTTTTTCCCACCACCTGTATCCAGGCCTTTCATAATGCCCCCCTGCACTGACTTTTGGCACAGTCACGTATCTTGATTTGGCCAAGGGAGCAGCCTGAAAAGTGCCTGTATATTGGGGCTGGTCCTCTTGCTGGTCTTGCAACCACTGCTGCTGCCACCAAATGATCAAGCACAAGCTTGCTTCCTGGAGGAGATACAACATGATCAGAGATAAGCCATCCCACTCGAGCCATCATAGACTAGCCAGTTGCCAGTCAACTCTACAGCTGATCACAGATGTATGAGTGCCCAGCTGATATTAGCAGAGTCTGGTCCCAAGCTGCAAGAACCACTCAGGCACAAGAGGCCTACACTGCAACGTCTCAAATTGTAAGCCAAAGTAATGTCTTTTTTCCCCCTTTTTTCTTTTTGTTGTTGTTGTAAGCCACCTGGTTTTGAACTGTTTTGTTATGTAGCAAAAGCTAACTGACACAGATATTTCCCTAAGTGTTCTCCTAGAGCCCAGTGCCACTGGTGGGATCACATGGCTGGGATTTTAGGGACATTTTCTACTGCGCCAAGTGTAATGTGGGTGAACTGAGTAAGCAGGTGGGCTGTTACCAGTCATGCTCTGTGCTGTTCGGGAGCACAGGCTTTGGAGTCAAATTGGCATTGATTCGAATCATGGCATTATGTCAGTGTGGAAGTAACAGCTATAAAATCTCAATGGTATAAAAACATCAAAATCTCAGTGGCTTCACACCAGAAAGGTGTATTTCTCTCCTATGTCACTGCTTATCTATATATTTATATATTTGGTGCCCTATACATATGCGATGGTATTTCCCTGGTGGCTCAGATGGCAAAGAATCTGACTGCAATGCAGGAGATCAGGTTTGATCCCTAGGTCAGGAAGATCCCCTGGAGAAGGAAGTGGCAACCCACTCCAGTATTCATGCCTAGAGAACTCCATGGACAGAGGAGCCTGGTGGGCTACAGTCCATGGGATTGCAAAGAGTTGGACACAGTTGAACAACTAACACTCTTCACTCACATCTGTGATGATCTGCAGAGCTGGCTGGCTGCCAGGTCTAAGAGGGCTCAGTCGGGATGGTATCTTTTCCTCCAGCTGGCTAACTTGTGCATGATCACACTCATATATATTCATGTAGAGATTCAGGGACCAAGGCTCCTTCCACCTAGTGTGTTCTCTGGGTCCTCCATTGGATCTTCTGCAACCAGCCAGGAGACAAGAAAAGAAAAAGAACATGGAGAATCTGGTGGGTTTAAGGGCCAGGGCTGTAAATGTCAGAAGTTAACTCATTCCATTGCTAGAACTAGTCACATGGTTCTACCTAGATGTAAAGGGACTGGGAACATGATCCAGTAGAGCGCCAAGGAAAGAGAGAAGGTACATATTGGTGAGATACAGAAATCTGTCTCATTTAGCAATTCATTAACTAGGTCATTAGGCAAGTTACTTGATTTCTTTGATAGTTAAATAGTCCTGTGTGGATTGTACAATCATGTAGAAGTGACCTCATGCCAATCTGTCTTTTCATTCTGGTCTGTGTCCATTCATACTAGGAATTGAGGCTGTTTAATGCTGTATTGTTATGCTGTTTTTGAGAATCAGGCCCTATCTGGCATACCAAGGAAGAAGGATATGAATGGTTTTCCCTGGGTGCAGGAAATGAGTGGGTACATTTTTTTGCAAGGAAATTTTTTAAATTATAAAACCATCTGTGAGTTGGTCTTTTTTTTTTTATTATTGTCATATGCCAGTAAATAATAATAAAATATTCTTTCCTAAAAGAAAAACTGTTATCTAACTGTGGAAAATTCTGAAAGAGTTGGGAATACCAGACCACCTGAACTGCCTCTTGAGAAATCTGTATGTAGGTAAGGAAGCAAGAGTTAGAACTGGACATGGAACAACAGACTGGTTCCAAATAGGAAAAGGAGTACGTCGAGACTGTATATTGTCACCCTGCTTATTTAACTTATATACAGAGTACATCATGAGAAACGCTGGGCTGGAGGAAGCACAAGCTGGAATCAAGATTGCCGGGAGAAATATCAATAACCTCAGATATGCAGATGACACCACCCTTATGGCAGAAAGTGAAGAGGAACTAAAGAGCCTCTTGATGAAAGTAAAAGAGGAGGGTGAAAAAGTTGGCTTAAAGCTCAACATTCAGAAAGCTAAGATCATGGCATCTGGTCCCATTGCTTCATGGCAAATAGATGGGGAAATAGTGGAAACAGTGGCAGACTTAACTTTTTTGGGTTCCAAAATCACTGCAGATGGTTACTGTAGCCATGAAATTAAAAGACGCTTACTCCTTGGGAGGAAAGTTATGACCGACCTAGACAGCATATTAAAAAATAGAGACGACACTTTGCCAACAAAGGTCCGTCTAGTCAAAGCTATGATTTTTCCCAGTAGTCATGAATGGATGTGAGAGTTGGACTATAAAGAAAGCTGAGCACGGAAGAATTGATGCGTTTGAACTGTGGTGTTGGAGAAGACCCTTGAGAGTCCCTTGGACTGCAAGGAAATCCAACCAGTCCATCCTAAAGGAGATCAGTCCTGAATATTCATTGGAAGGACTGATGCTGAAGCTGAAACTCCAATACTTTGGGCCACCTAATGTGAAGAACTGATTCATTTGAAAAGACCTTGATGCTGGGAAAGATTGAAGGCAGGAGGACAGGGGGATGACAGAGGATAAACTGGTTGGATGGCATCACCAACTCAATGGAGATGAGTTTGAGGAAACTCTGGGAGTTGGTGATGGACAGCCTGGTGTGCTGCAGTCCGTGAGGTCACAAAGAGTTGGACACGACTGAGCGACTGAACTGAACTGAAGACCTAAACAGTTACTGCAATACTATTGAGATTTAATTGTATTATGTAGCTAGAATGGGCCCTTAAAGCACAAGGACCCAACTGCACACTTGAGGAGTACATTACAGAGGTATTTGGATTTCAGTTTCATTTGAGCATGTTTTCAAATAATCACCCTGGTCACTCTGTTTCAGTGTTTTATTTATTTATTTATTTAAATTGAGTAACTCACTTTAATTGGGGAATAACTACTTTACAATATTGTGATGGTTTTTGCCATGCATCAACATGAATCAGCCACAGGTATTCATGTTTCCCCCTCCCCCATCCTGAATGCCCTTCCCACCTTCCTCCCCACCCTCTCTCTCTGGTTGTCCCAGAGCAGGCTTTGGATTCCCTGCTTCATGCACTGAATTTGCGCTGGTCATCTATTTTACATATGGTAATGTACATGTTTCACTGCTATTCTTTCAAATCATCAGTGGGAGAAGGCAGGGTGGGATGTTTCATGTTCTAAACTTTTGAACACAAATAGAAAGCATGTGGTCACATAGAATGTTAGAACTAAAGGAACTCAGCTTCTGTTCCATCATCTTCACAAGCATTGTTTATGTTTGCTTTACAGTTTAAATGCAAGAATATCTAGTACCACAGGTGTTGGAGACACAAAGTGATCCCAAAGGGAGCTTTTGTTGTTTTTCAGTTGCTAAGTCATGTCCAACTCTTTGTGGCCCCATGGACAGCAGCATTTCAGGCTTCCTGTCTTTCACTATCTCCAGGAGTTTGCTCAAACTCATGCCCATTGAGTCGATGATGCCATCCAACCATCTCATCCTCTGTCACCCTCTTCTCCTCCTGCCCTCAGTCTTTCCCAGCATCAGGGTCTTTTCCAGTGAGTTGGCTCTGCACATCAGGTGCCTGAAGTTTTGGAGCTTCAGCTTCAACATCAGTCCTTCCAATGAGTATTCAGGCTTAATTTCTTTTCGGATTGACTGGGTTGGTCTCCTTGCAGTTCAAGGAACTGTCAATTCTTTTCCATTTATGCTAAACCATTATGAACTTATTGGAAGCTCTCCAAATTCACTTCCATATAGAATATAGTATCTACTTAAAGGATAAAGTGTTTTAGTCAGCATGGGCTGCTATAAAACATACCACATGCTGGCTGGCTTAAACAACAGACATTTGTTTTTCATAGTTCTGGAGGCTGGTAAGTCCAGGGTGAAGAAGCTGGCCAGTTTGGTTCTTGGTAAGGGCTCTCTTCTTGGATTGCAAATGGCTGTCTTGTTGCTGTATCCTCACATGGTAGAGAAAGGAAACTCTGATGTCTACTCCTCTTCTTATAAGGGCACTAGTCCCACCATGGGGGCTCTACCTTTATGAAATCATCTAAATTTAATCACATCCCCAAAGCCCTACCTCCTGATGCTATACCTTAGGGGTAGGGCTTCAAGAAATAAATTTGAGGTGGGACACAAACATTCAGTCCAAGACAATTGGTAATGAAATTGTACCACTTTGAAGATAATTTGAGGGAGAAGTCAGAAAATGATATGCTCTGTGTTCAAATTTTGCTAACTTAGCCACTGGCTGCTCCACAGGGATTTGGTCTTTGATATCTACTCCTTGCTAGCACTCAGCCCTCCACTGTTTGCTGGATCCTCCCACATGCATTAGGATCTTCATTAGAAGCATGATGACTGGATAGGTCTGCAGAATTCCAGGTTTCAGATCTAGACCTTGTGGCCTAGACCACACGGTTCACTGGCTGGTGTGGCAAAGCCATGTTGAATCCAAGGGTGTAAGCATAGAAGCAGATCATCATCTCCTGAATCCTTATCCTTTCTCTCACCTGTAGTTTGCTGCCCTAGTCTTTTTGCTTGTTTGTTTTGTTTTGAAGTTAACGAAATACCAGCTGCCTCTCAGATAGCTCTGTTCAATTTTCCTCTTATCCAAATGATTAAATCCAAATCTGTACAGATCTGTCCTTCCCATTCATGACTCTTTTTCCAAGTGTCCCATATTCTTCCTTTAGTTGTTGTTGTCACCATTATTCTCCCAGCTTCTGTAATCTTGGACATGTTCTCTTTTGCTCTTTCAACAAAATTTCAAGATCTGTATTCAAGTTCTTTCCTCTTCCATTTACCTTGGTTTCAATCCAGATCAACTTGCATCTAAGATTGTGCCTCACTAACCCTGCCACTAACCCTGTTTTCTACGGCCAAATGAACCTTTCCAAATACCATTTCCATCATGTCACTGTTCCCCCAAGAGTTTGCAATAGTTTCCTGATGCTAATGTATCGAAATTATCTCCCCTGAGGCCTGAGGATGCTGGAGCAAATGATATATGAAAGTTTTTTTCAACTAAACATTCCAGTTTTCAATTAAAGATGTTTTTCCATAAGCCTAAATCTTTCTTTCATACATAAGAAGGATGTGTTAACTGATGTAGGGGCTTAGTAAATATTTCTTGGATAGAGAAAAGAACTTTATGGTTAGTATGTGAAACGGTAACTCCCCTAAGTATGGTACTTTGTCCATATTCATTTATGGATACTGTTTTATTTATCTATAGCTGCATTAATAAGCTATTGAAAACCTTGGTGGCTTAAAACAATGATTTTATTACCTTTCATATTTCTGTGGGATGCCTGGGGTCATCAGGGCAGTTCTTCTGCTGATCACTCTTGAGTTCTGTCATGCAGTTGTAGTTAGATGGAGGCTTGGCTGAGATGCCAGGATAGCTGCTCCTCTTTCCCACTTTAAGTGGCCTCCTCTGTCTCTCCGTGTGGCCTCTCTACGTTTTCTGTCAATGTGATCTTTCCAGAAGGAAAGCCAGACTTCTTATGTGAAGACTCAAGGTTTTCAAAACTAAAAAGTGGAAGCTGCCAGGTCTATAAAGCTTAGGCTCTAGCTGGTATAGTGTCAGTTCTGCCATATTCTGTTATTTAAATCAAGTCCCAGGAAAGCCCAGCTTCAATGATGGAGGGGTCTACACATGGTGTAAATTCAAAGAGATGTGGTTCATTGGGAGCCATCTTTGGAGACCGGGGTACCATCCTCTGGCTCTTACTGATTCATGGCCTTTTACATGAAAAATGTGTTTACCTCTGCAAATCTCATCCTAAATATGATATCAGTTTAAATTCCAGGATATTGTCAACAAAATCAGGTGCTGGTATGGAAGTGACTGCTCGAAGGCATCTTCTCATATGCACTTTCTCAGGTGCAGAGACCAGTGAAGAAGAGCAGATTATCCACCCACCCCCAACCAATCTCTTTCATGTAGTGGTGAAAGAGACAAAAAACTTCAGCAGACTCCCATGTTCAAAAAGAGGAGAAAAGGGAGACATGAGCATTTCCTGAATTATAGCAATTCTAGAATCCAACCTGGTGTATATCCCAATTTCTCTAACTCAAGGCAGAGGATAGTCCTTGATTAAGGTAAGTTTTGCTTTTTAGGAATGGTTTCCCTCTGTTCTTGGTTTTATCCTCTGGGTTCTGGCTCTGAGTCATTCTTCCATTTTCATTAAAATGGCCTATTTTTGTAGCTGTATAACTCTAAACCTGTTTCCTATCTCTTTGGAAGTTAAGGGCCCAAAGTGAAGGCAAACTGGGGTGGCTAGTCTATGAACATGCTCCAATGAATCACACCTCCTGTTCGTATTCTTCTGTGGTTCCCCTACTCGTTGAATCTGGGCTGGCCCACTGATCTGTTTTAACCAATGGACAATGGCAGTTTTCTGATTTTGTACTCTGGGGATGCCTGAGCCACCACCATGTAAGAGGTCTGGTTTCCCTGCTGCAAAGACCACATGTAGAGTCTACATAGAGAGGAAGAAACTTGAGACTATGGAGAGGGAGAGAGACCATGTCAACCCAGTATCCTGGTTGAGCCTCCAGATGAACCCATGCTAAGCTGTTACCTGACTGCAAGCACATGAGAGAATCCAAGTGAAACCACCAGAAGAACTTCCCATTGAGCCTAGTCAACCTTTGGAACTGTGAAAGGTAAAGTCATTTTAAGCCATTAAATTGGGGTGGTTTGTTATGCAGCAGTAGAAAACCACACATAATCCATTCACTGAAAGTTACTGAACTGTCCATCTGTGCCTGACGCTGCATTAGGTGACGTGAATGTAAGACTAAATAAAGCATTGATTCTGAGTTCTACCTCATTTTTGTTAATGAAAGTTTTTTGTAAAAGGAAATGTTTCAATTTTTTTTTTAATTTTAAGGGTGAAAGATTTCTGTTTAAAATATACCGGCAGTGAATTCTTTTATAAAAAGAAATAATCACTCTGAGATTTTTCAAATTTTTAATTTTTCACATTAAAGTTTTTAAATAGTGAAGCATACCAGAGTTTTTAATAACAGAATTTGATTCAGCAAATATTATCTGACACTTTGCTACATGTTTCCTCAGTATATTTTAAAAATCTGTGTGAAATTCAAGTGCTGTTTTCCACCTGATATCTACTAGCTTGCATGGGACTTGTTAAGTTACTTGGGGGATCCTAGTTTTGTCTATTAGTATGTATTCTTGTTATTATCATGCATCCCATGGTTGTTTCCTTATTGCTTCAGCAAGAACTATATTCAGTTGTTCAGTTTCTAAATGACCTAATTAGCAGCAATTTTTCCATTTTTTTTCTTTAGAATTCTCTTAGTCTACAGTTGGACTCCCTCTCTATTACTCTCTTTTCCTCCATGAGTTTTACTCAACATTCTGCTAATGAGCTCACATTCCACTCTTGTCCCTCCATGGATTGTTGCTCATGCGTTTGGAGACTTCCCTGCCTTAATTATTGGGGGAAAAATCTCTTCTTGGTCTTTCCTTGCTAGATATTGCTGGCTCTGAGTTTCTAGCTCTTATCTCTGATGTATATTTGTTTTTCACATAAAGAGAGATCATAAAGCAGAGAGAAGCCCTGAAGACCATATAATTTTATGGATGATCAAACTTTGGCCAGAAAGCCAAGTGACTTATTCAAAGAACTAAGTTAGTGGCACAATCAGGGCCAGAATCCATATCTCCAAACTAAGAAGTTCTGGTTTCACTATAGTAATGAATTCACTCTCAGACCACATCAAACTAATGCAGGTAGGCTAACTGATGCTTGATCAACCCGTTCTATTTACAATTAATTAATAAATTTTCATTATATCTCAATTAGATTCTCAGTCTTGGACTACAACTGGGGGAAAATAAGAGAAAAAAGAGAAGTAGAGTGAGTTCATAAGCTGTGAGGTGTACAGCAGCAGTTCATAATATTTATTATTGCTTAGGGTTTTGATGAATGCTCTTGAGCCTCTCATTACTTTATTCAAGAAATATTTACTGAGTATCTACTCTGTGCATATCTGTGTGTATGTGTGAACACATACACAAATAAACACAATTTCCTTAGATCTTCTTTTAGGGAGCCACTGTGTGAATGGTGTCAGTATCCTCATAAATATCTTATATTACATATAAGTTTCATACCCATAGCAATATACCAAAAATTAGTTGCTTCTTTAGGGAAATGCACACTGTGATTCCTTATAGATAGTTTACCTTCATAATTATTCCCATGTCTCCAATTCTTAGAGCCATCTAATTCTTGTATTTCATAGTGGAGGACCTCAGACTCAAACACCTTCAAAGGCCATGTAGTTATGGTAAATGAGTGAAGTAGGTGGAGACCTGGAGACAGAGGTCGTGTTGAGACTACAAGTCCTGTTTGAAGGGGCAGCTGCCACTCCATATCAGGTGATTTTTGTCATGTGGGAAATCAAGGGCTAGTACTTCTAGAACTTCTGTATTTCTAAGAGAGGCTGGAAATCTTTCTTTATATGAAATCTCCTGATTTTTATAATGTTGATGACTAATCAAAAATATTTAAAACCTTTTGGCTAAATGAAACATGTATACCTAATTAAAATCCTGGACATATAGTTTGCCCTAGCACCCTTTGTGTGCCTTCTCCATTTGCAGAGACAAATTGCAAGATCCAAGCTTCCAAGTCACAGGACTCTCTCGTTTCTAAGAATTTTGGAAGTGAGGGCTCAAGGGAAATAGTCCTAACTCATTGACCTCTGGAGTGGTCAAACAATCCACCCACTGATTTGCTTGGTCAGTTCCCACTTAATGCCACTGAGAGAATAAAAATCCCTTTCTAGAGAAAATGCAGAGAAAAGTGTTGTTCCTTTTGCAGAGATCAAAATAAGGGCTATCTTGCTTTTACTCAAACTATAGTAATTATTCTAGAAATTAAAATGTAGTATTGGTATGCATGCTACCCAATGGGTGTGTTTGATGTTTGGCCCTACATGGATCATGCAAACACAAATCTGTACATGGCAACTTGAATCCTATTTCTCCAAACTCAATAATTAGTGTCTGATATTAGCTCCAACTTCTCAGTTCAAGGTCCTCACTAGTCTCCTAAACTTCAAATTTAATTGCCTGTCTTATTTCATTTTCTCATTTGTCAAATATTTATAGACTGCCTCCTAGGTGTCAGATATGTTTTAAACACTAAAGATATATGACAGTTAATCACATAGACATGGTCTATTCACCCACAAAGCTTACTCTCTGTGAAGCCTAGGGAGACAATAGTCATGTAAACAAATGAATAAATAACACAGTTTCAAGCAGTGATAATTGTTATGAAGAAAGTAAAATGGGTAAATGGGATAGGAGTGAGTGATTGAGGAAAAGCTGTACTGCACAATCATTTGGATTGAGACCTGAATGGTGAGAAGGTGACAGCAATGCAAAGATATGGGGGAAGAGGGTTGCAATCAAGGGAAACATCTGGTGCAAAAGCCTGTCACAGGACTGGACTTGAAGCATTTAAGGATCAGAAAGTCAACCTGTGGCTGGAAAGTCTAAGCTGACTTCTTTCCAGTATTTGCCCATTTATAATCCTGGTTTTGACAGAACTTGCCTAGTTCTATTTATCAGCTACCTTTGCTGGTTCTCTCCAAGGTCCTGATGAAAGATTGTGTCCTTCTTTGGAGAGTTTATCCACTACTAAAACCTTATTTATTACCTCAGTGTTGTCTTCACCTGAATATATGTACTAACTTATGAATTCAGGTAAATTTTCTATGCATGGAAATGGCAAGAAAACTTGCCATATTTACAGATTTCTTCTCTCTGGAACCCAGGAACCATATGAAGTAGTCGAGAAAGATAATGTCCTGAACTAAAGCAGTGGCTGGGATAGAATCATCAGTACCTGATAGCCCACTAGACATGTCTGTGTGGATGTGGATCTATGTAATGCGAGTGAGGGGGCACACTAAGGGAGAATGACTCCAAAGTGTCAGACTTTAGTCAATGGTAGACGACAAGTGCTACTCACTGAGATTCAGAAAACAGGAGGAGAAGTAGGCTTTATTTGGATGAAGGTGGGTAGGTGAATACAGATAATGGAAGGTAAGAAAGAGTGGAGAGTTAAGAAGGAATTCCCGAATCTGAACAGCAGGTAGTCTCTTTCTGCCATCTTAGACTGGAACTTCAAATAAATATTGCCAAGTAAGAATGATTACAATGGGAAAGCAGGTGTGTAATATAATTGAATGCCATTAGTTTTCTACATTCTGATAAAATAATTTTACAAGGAGTACATCAAAGCTGTATATTGTCACCTGCTTATTTAGCTTATATGCAGAGTACATCATGCGAAATGCTGGGCTGGATGAAGCACAAGCTGGAATCAGGATTGCCGGAAGAAATATCAATAACCTAAAATATGCAGATGGCACCACCCTTATGGCAGAAAGTGAAGAGAAACTAAAGAGTCTCCTGATGAAAGTGAAAGAGAAGAGTAAAAAAGCAGGCTTAAAACTCAACATTAAAAAAACTAAGATCATGGCATCCAGTCCCATTACTTCATAGTAAGTAGATGGGGAAACAATGGAAACAGTGAGAGACTTTATTTTTGGGGGCTCCAAAATCACTGCAGATGGTGACTGCAGCCATGAAATTAAAAGACACTTTCTCCATGGGAGGGAAGTTATGACCAACCTAGACAGTATATTAAAAAGCAGAGACTTACTTTTCCAACAAAGGTCCATTTAGTCAAAGCTATGGCTTTTCCAGTAGTCATGTATGGATGTGAGAGTTGGATCATAATGAAAGCTAAGTGCCAAAGAATTGATGCTTTTGAACTGTGGTGTTGGAGAAGACCCTTGAGAGTCCCTTGGACTGCAAGGAGATCCAACCAGTCCATCCTGAAGGAAATCAGTCCTGAATATTCATTGGAAGGAGTGATGTTGAAGCTGAAACTCCAATTCTTTGGTCACCTGATGCAAAGAACTGACTTATTTGAAAAGACCCTGCTGCTGGGAAAAATTAAAGGCAAGAGGAGAAGGGGATGACAGAGAATGAGATGGTTGGATGGCATCACCGTCTCTATGGGCTTGAGTTTGAGCAAGCTCTGGGAGTTGGTGATGGACTGGGAGGCCTGGCGTGCTGCAGTCCATGGTGCTGCAAAGAGTTGGACATGACTGAATGACTGAACTAACTGACTGAATTTTACAAGCTGATCTAGAAACTCACCCATTAATAATGGAATTGCTTCCATTAAATCAGAATGCTACAAACCATGTAAGTTAAAAGCTGAGGCAATTCCCTAGGAAATTCAGGCTAGAGCTGTTTGATGTCAATCCAGTGTTACCTTCATCCAACTAAGTATATTTGATTAACATAATCCTAAATATATTCCTTGGTTTTAGAGAACTGGAGCAAAGTGGCAGGCATGGCATCATTATATCCTGGCTAATATTCACTAATCACTAAACAAAACTTATTGGGTACTAACAGTGTGCCAGACATTATGCTGGGTGCTGGGGATGCAAGGATGAGTAAGACATAGCTCTTGCACAAAATTACAAACAAACCATACCTAGGCTGACCTTCGCACAGAGACTCTTTTTTGTGACTGATGGATACTGTCTTTTAAGTGGTATGTTATGAATCAAGGCTATATGGGCCAATTTGTACTTACTCTTTTATTCTTAAAGCTAATTGCAAATTCTCATCTCAGCACAGAGCCCTGTGATGCCAAGAGACTCATTGTAGTTTACTGGGGAGAGGAAAGGATTCTAGTAGTGGTCAAGATCTGCTGCATTTATTATTTTAAGAGTTTGTTCCACTTGGAAATAGCTTTCCTAGTTATTATTTATGAGTCCTCTCGCCTGGTCTTCCGATAAAGCTGCTTGCGGGCATACATTCTGGCATTTTGATGGAATGGGTTTATTTCCTTTACCCTGGACACCAGGTGCTGGGGGCTAAAAACAGCAGAGAACTGAATCTCTTCTCTTAAGGGTCCTGGCAGTTCTGTGGCAAATTCGGCCACTGAGCTATCTAGGCTCTATTATTTCCATTCTAATGGACTTTCCTCCCTAATGGTGTGTGTATGTGTGTGTATGAGAGAGAAGTGGGAGCAGGGGGGAGAGAGAGAATATGTTTCATTGTCCCTATTCTCAAATGGAGTTGACGTTCTCAGTTGTCTCACAGCATTTTCTGGAAATAAAACAGGACAAAAATGTGACTGTACCTAGAAAAACTGAATTGTGATATTTAAAAATATCACTAATTGTGTAGTAGTTTGAGCATTCTTTGGCATTGCCTTTCTTTGGGGTTGGAATCAAAATTGACCTTTTCCAGTCCTGTGGCCACTGTTGAATTTTCCAAATTTGCTGGCATATTGAGTGCAGCACTTTCACAGCATCATCTTTCAGGATTTGAAATAGCATATGAGAGATGGGATAATCTACTGGTTAAAACCCCCACTTTTTTTATTTGGCTTTTGCTGGTGTGATTTCAGGTGAATTACTAAATCTCTTCGAGCCACAATTTCTTTGTCTGTGAAAAGATAATAACTTAATCTGCTTCATATGTTGCTGTGAGGGTTGAATAACTTATTTAGGTAAAGCACTTAGCCTGGTGTCTGGCAAATGGAAAATGTTAACTTAATCAAGTATTTATTCTCCTTATCCCTTCCCTGCCCAAGAGGACCTTATAGCTCTTTACAAATGCAGTTATACAGAAATGACCACCTTCATCCTCCCATGGCCCATTGAAATAAAAAACAGTTGCAAAATGGAGAGACCTCATGTGCCCAAGAAAACAAGCTGTTGAAGGACCAGGATTTTAATTCTGATGCTTTGGTCAGTTGGCTGGATGACCTTGGACAGACTCTTTGTTTACAGTTATATTAACATTTCTGCAATATTTGGATGGAGAAGCTAAGGACCTGACTCCCCGCCCCACGTAATAGAAATGCTCATGTCTCCCCTATGCCCTTTAAAATCAACCAATCAATCAATATCCATCCAAACATTTCAATAAAAGACTTTCTCTTTTTGGTCCTAGTCAACCTTCTTAAAAGGTTATCTGCATTAATTTTTCTCCACCTTTCCACCTGCATTTGTTTCTTAGCAAGGCATGGCAATCTGCCCTTGGCCTCCTAGCCATCATTACACCAGCTCTGGTTAAAACTACCTCTTCATTAACAAAAGCAAATGGTTATCTTTCGATCTTCATCTTGCTTAACTTTTTGACCACAAAAAGAAGAAGGCAAATGACCTTAAGGTGTGGGAAATACATTTTGAAGTTTGAGTCCAGATACACTGAGTCTCAATGCTGAAATCGCAATTGCCATTTAAAGGGCCTTTGTTCTGCTGAAAACATCCCATATTCAGAATCAAAATGTGAATTATTCAAGTAATCAGGGAAACTAGGTCTACTAAAGTAACTTAGCATGACATCAGACACCAAAAGTGAAATCTGATGACAGGGAAATGATTAGAGCATAAAGCAATCTGTTGCTTTGTTCTGATGTGAAATGATGATGGTAAAGTAGGCACCTGCTGCTATTTGTACCTGATGGGTCCTAATACATTTCAGACCACTGTCTAGTCATTCTGCCATGTTCAATCACAATGTATTTGTCTGGTGTCATATCATTAAGACTTTCTTCTTTGTTAAGGAGCCTCTACAAAGATCCAAGCAAAACGTTAAAGATGATAATTTGCCTTACAGCAGACATTTTCAGTGGTTAATTTCAGGCACACAGGTATGTGGGTGCGGGCAATATTTTTGGTTAGGAAAAACTTTTCCAAGCCCTCTGGACCACCACCCCCTTCCTTTTTTTTCACCTCCCCTTGGAGTTGACTGCATTTTAATGGGACTTTTGGTGAAGCTGCTACCCTGAGCTGAGTCAGATTGTTGCAGAGAAAGTTTATCATTCTCAGGATTGCTGTCAGGATGATTAAATAGGGCTGTTGTGCAATAGGTCCCAACCCACAGCAGCAATGAAGGGGAGTAAACATTGGACTGGGAACCGGGAACTGGTCTAGTCTGGTTCGGTGACTCTGGGCAAGTCTCTTCCAATCTGTTAGCCTGGGTAGTGTCACCTGTAAAGGGTGGGCTGACCTAGATAACTGATTCTAAAGTCAGTTTTAAAAGTTTCTCTCTCAACTCAATAGTTCTCCGAATTTCTTTAAACCAGTTTTACCTTGGTTGATTTTATCACTACTTTGCAAAGTGACTACGTCTTGTCTCTCACCTCTTCACTTACTTTTTGGCTAGTTCACTCAGAGATAACCACAGGAAATATGCATCTCACAAGCAAATAATTTTCTCCTTTGGAGACATCTATGCTGTGTTCACTGTGAAGAAATTACATGGTAAATCTGGGATGTGTCCAGAATATTCACTCTTATAAAACGAGGCTCTTCAGCCTGAATGTTGGTTGCTCACTGATACTTGTATGAAATGCCAGTTGGGTGGCAAGGTTTGAAACCAGACAACTCTACTAGATAACCAGGCTCTGTATGAAATAGGTTATAGTCATCTCATGCTTCCACTGTGATAATTACTCTAAAGATTTTCAAATCCTAAGACTGATTAAACTTTTTACATTTTTTTTCTTGTTCCTGTTCCCCAGACTCAAGCTGATAGACAGCCAGAGCCTGGAAGCAATAATGACCTCATTATTTAAACATTATTATGTCAATAATAATCATACCCTCTTTCTTGGGGCTCAAGCACTAATATAGAGACTTTTTTTCTTTTAAAGACTCACAACCGGAAATACTGTGAAATTTCAGAATGTTAAGGATAAAAAGAATATCCTAAAAATGTCCCAATAGTGTTAACATAAAATATAGGACAGCTAGTTAACATTGGAATTCAAATAGACAATAAGTAATTTTTTAGGATAAGTGTGTTTCTAGAATTTCCTTGTTTATCTGAAATGCAAACTTAGTTGTATATCCTATATTTTTACTTGCTAGATGTGACAATGCTGTTTTTCAGAGTAAAACCAGATCACTCAAACATCCCATCAATTAGTAGTGGATGGTAATAGACAATTTGACTGTTGTTTTCAAAATTCGGAGACATTAAAATTTTCAACCTATAGTCCCAACCTACCCAAGATATCAATGAAGGGATAAAGGAAAACTTTTTAAGACATTCAAGGGTCTAGAAAAAGTGACCTCTCAGAAAGTTATCCAGTATGCATCCCAATAAAGCTGGCAAGTAAACCAGAGAAGACAAAGTACATAAAATATGAAAATATATGAAATATATGAAAATATATGAAATATATGAAAATATATGAAATATAAGAAATATATGAAACATATGAAATATATGAAAATATATGAAATATATGAAAATATGAAAAATATATGAAAAACATGAAATACATTAAAGTATATGAAAAATATGAAATATATGAAAAATATGAAATATTTGAAAGTATATGAAATATATGAAATATATGAAAAATATGAAATATAGGAAAGTATATGAAATATATGAAAAATATGAAATATATGAAAGTATATGAAATATATGAAAAATATGAAATATATGAAAGTATATGAAATATATGAATAATATGAAAGTATATGAAAAATATGAAATATATGAAAGTATATGAAATATATGAAAAATATGAAAAATATGAAAGTATATGAAAAATATGAAAGTATATGAAATATATGAGAAATATGAATTATATGAAAAATATGAAGAATATGAAAATTTATGAAAATATGAAAAATATGAAAAATATGAAAAATATGATAGTATATGAAATATATGAAGATATGAATATATATGAAATATATGAAAATATGAAAATATATGAGATATATGAAAATATATGAAATATATGAAGAATATGAAATAATATGAAATATATGAAGAATATGATAATATATGAAATATATGGGAAAAAAACAGAAAATAAAGAGAAGCTTTCCTGCCTTCATGGAGCTTACATTCAGGTGAAGAGATGAAAAGCAACTATGCTATAAAGTGATATGTGTTGGTGTAATAAATAAAGTAGAGGAGGAAATTGGAAGTGTTGTAGACTGCTGGAACTTTAGGAATGGTGTTTGGAACATCCTCACTGAGGATGTCTCCTCAGTCTGATGAGGGAACATGACTGTCTCCTCAGTCTTTGTCTGCGAAGGAATTGATTTGGGGAATCAGTCAAACTGTCCACTGTACCCGCAGAACGTACAGTCCAGGTAAAACAGGAGACAGGTGGCTCTGGGGGAGAGGTCTCCTGGGACAAAAGGAGACGTTGTAGAATATCTGTTGTCATGGAAAATTTAAAAATACTGTGAGAATTAGAAGAAACAAAAACAAGTATAAGGAGAAAGTTAACTTCACAGAATACCACTTGACTCCTCCGTGAATAATGCTTACAAAGTCACAATGATGTAAAACGTTCTTATTAGTTTACAAATTTTAAAATATACTGGTAGAGAAACCATGGAAGATGTAATTTTAATTATAGAACCAAATGTAAATGTTATCACCTGGAATGCTCTACGATTGGAATGCCAGAAAAGGAAGACAGCAGAGCTAAAGATGAGTCTAAGAGCACCAGTGTTCTCTTTAAACCCAAGGGGATGTTAAGAGACTGACTATATTTGGTGTATGTTTACTGCCTAAAATTTCAAAGGTAGCCAAACAATAGAGAAACAAATATGTGTTATAATTACACAGGGAAATTGGGGAAGATAGATGTGAGGTGATATAAGTGAGCTGAATCTTATAGCAGCAACTTGAATATCTAAAATGGACAAATTCAGACATTGTATATAAACTCACATTTACTGTAGAATCATAGAAGAAATACAGAATTTTGATGTAGCTAAAGAATAAACAAGTTATAGAGTTAGTGGACTGATTTTGGGGAGTTAAGACAGGGTGGGAGTGAAGAACAGAGTATTATTTTCATTATTAGTCCTTTCAGACAAATTTGACTTTTGAACTATGTGTGTGCATTACACTGAATTTTAAAATATCTGTGTGAGGCGAGCAGAAGTAACGTAACTTAGATTAGGAGGAGGCCTTCCTACTATCAGGTAGCTTTCGCTTAACAATGACCACTGTTTGCCAATTAGGACCAATTAGCTTTCACTGATGTTTGCCAATTAGGAAATTAGGAATGGGGTGGAAACCCCCAGGAAAGTCCCGCCTGCGCGAAAGTATTGACCAATGAAATTGTTTTGCAAACGTGTAACCAATCCACTTCTCACTCTATAAATTTGTGTAACAGCTTAGGCTCGGGGCTCTCTGACCCGCACCACTGCGTTGGTTGCGGCAGGGAGTCCTGACTCGAGTCAGTAATAAACTTCCCTTTCTGCGAGTTGCATTGTCTTGGAAGCCTTCTCTCTTCCCGCTCGGGGATTCGGACATCGGGCATAACATTCGGGGGCTCGTCCGGGATCCCTTTACCGGGGGAAGAGAACACTTCCAGGACAGAAGGGAAGGATAGATAATAGCACCGGTGCTCAGGAAAACTCAGGGGGCCCAAAAACCCAGCGCTGTGTTGTCAGCTGTCCGTGTGTTTGTCTTTGGTGTGTGTGCCGGCATTGTCTCAAGACAGGAAGCCCAGAGTAATTCCGGGGCCCTGCTGTAAAGCAAGGGGAGGTATCTGGCACAGGGAAAGTCCAGAGTAATTCCGGGGCCCTGCTGTAAAGCAAGGGAGGTATCTGGCACAGGAGAAAGCTTTCTCTAGCCGGTGTAAGGCCGAGGCCAGCGAGCGCGCTGGAAGGCAGCCGGCTCTGTGGGAAAGAGAGCTTCTCTCCTGATCCCAAGTCTGGTCTGGTCTGGTCAGGGGGCCCGGAAAAAACTCAGCGCTGTTATCGGCCGACGTTTGTCTGTCCGTGTGTTTGCCTTCGGCTTTCCGTGTGTGTCCGTGTTTGTGTGTGTGCCGGCATTGTCTCTGGTCTCGTTCCTACTCTGACTCGAGTTTCAGTGAACAGGCAAACATTTGTGGGCGCAATTGATGAGTCCCGGCCAGGGCTACACTCTGGCGGACTCTGAAGGCCCTACAATAAGTGAGCCTCAGTAACTAGAGCCCAACCAGGTGAAACTCTCCTTTCACTACGATTGTCAGCAGCTATTGCAGGAGCGAATTCTGGCAGAAGCGCGGAAACGGGTCCCAGGGGTCAACGGGAGGCCAACCGCCCAGCCTCATCTCGTGGACGAGGGGTTTCTTCTGTTGTGGTGTAACTAGGATTTTGAGCGAGCGGAAGGTAGGGAGCATCTCCGAGTGTACCGCCAGACTCTAATGGCTGGCCTGCGGGCTGCAGCTAGAAAGCCGACAAATTTGGCGAAGGTAAATTTAGTAAGGCAAGAGCCCACTGAAAGCCCGGCAGCCTTCCTAGAGAGGCTAATGGAAGCTTTCAGGCAATATACACCTATGGACCCCCAGGCTGAGGAGTCACGTGCTGCAGTCCTGTTAGTGTTTGTAAATCAGGCAGCACAAAAGATAGAGGGATTGGGAGAACAGACGATACAGGATTTATTGAAAGCAGCTTAAAAGGTATTTAATAATAGGGAGACCCCAGAAGAAAGGGAAGAACGAATTTGACGGGAGGAAATGGAATTAGCTGAGAAGATCAGGAAGGAAGATAGAGAATATAGAACGAGGGAAAAGCGGAAGAACCAGAGGGAGCTAGCCCAGACAGAATTGAGGGAACCTCGAGACCCCTGGATGAGAGAAAAGGAGAAACCAAAAAAAGCAGGCCCTAAAGAAAGATCAGTGCGCCTACTGCAGAGAACAGGGGCACTGGAAAAACGAGTGCCCTAAGAGGGACCTGAGGAGAGGTATGACCCAGAGACAGAGAATCTCCCCTGGAACTCGAGTTCTATATGCGGGGGAAGACAGTGACTAGGGGAGTCAAGACTCAGCACCCCTACCCAAGTCCTGGGTAACAAAAAGTAGATCTGGGGACCCACCAGGTGTCCCATTCATTTTTGGTGATACCAGAATGCCCAGAAACTTGTTGTGGCCAATGGCATTCCCTGTGGATGCAGTCATGAGGAACTGGAAAATTCTGCTGAAGATTACATGTTAGATCTGAGGTACGGGGACCCTGAAAATCTGGAATTAGCATACCTCTCTATGGTGGAGATCAGACCCAGAAAGTTACTCACTCACAGCTGTGGCACTTTACTTTGCTGATCAGTGGTGGGTTATTGAAAACATCTCTCTTCTAGAGAGGCTTAAGCAGGTGAGAACTCTTGGAGAGAATGGTTAACTCCTGTGATGGTGAGATAGTACCCCATGAGCCAGGAAGCTCGGCGGGGGATCACTCCCCACATTCAACGTCTTATGGATGCTGGAATACTCAAGCGGTGTCAATCCCCTTGAAACACCCCCTTACTGCCAGTGAAGAAGCTAGGGGGGACAGATTACCTGCGAGAAGTCAACATACGGGTGAGTGACATACACCCCACTGTCTCTAACCCATACACCCTCCTGAGCAGTTTGCTGCCTGAGTGAAGATGCCTTTTTCAGCCTACCCCTGGCGGCCCAGAGCCAGGAGGTATTTGCCTTTGAGTGGACCGAGGAGGAAGGCCAACTGGTAATCCCACAGAGGTTCAAGAGGCTCTGAGTGAGGACCTCTACGAATATCGGACTTGCCACCCAGAGGTCCTTCTGCTACACAATTAATAGCCCGGCAAGAGGTCACCTGTTTGGGGTATAAGATCAGGCAGGGGCAAAGGTGGCTAACCCAGGCCATGAAGGAAACAATATTGCAGATAACAGAGCCCAAGACCCCCCGCCAGGTGAGAGTTTCTGGGGACTGTTGGATATTGCAGACTGTGGATCATGGGGTTTGCTGAGAAGGCCTGGCCCTTGTATGAGGGAAGTAAAGAGACCCCAAACTGGACTTGGACTGAGCCAATGAAACAGGCTTTCCAGACACTCAGACGGGCCCTACTAGAAGCCCCAGACCTTGCCCTGCCTAACCCAAATAAGCCATTCCAGCTGTTTGTAGATCCATGATTGCAGCGAGATACTGGAGGAGGCCCTGGCGGCACGAAAAGACTTAACTGATGTACCCCTAAACAACAGTGAGCTAGTATGGTTCACCGATGGGAGCAGCTACACACACTGCTGCTGTTCCTCTGGATTTGGTGAAATGCCGTATGCAGGCGGACCCACAGAAGTACAAGGGCATTCTTAATGGATTTTCAGTTCCGTGGTTTGGCCAAAGGATGGGCCCCGACCCTCATTGGCTACTCCCTGCAGGGGCTCTGCAAGTTTGGTTTTTATGAAGTCTTCAAGGTTTTGTACAGCAACATGCTTGGAGAGGAAAATGCCTATCTGTGGCGCACATCACTGTATTTGGCTGCCTCTGCCAGTGCTGAACATTGCTCTGGCTCCTATGGAAGCTGCTAAGGTTCGAATTCAAACCCAACCAGGTTACACTCTGAGGGATGCAGCTCCCAAAATGTATACAAGAGGGTTGCTCCTCTTTGGATGAGACAGATCCTGCTTTGAATGTACTGTTGCTGATTCCGTGGTGTCTGTGTTGAATAAAGAGAAGGGTAGCAGAACCTCTCAGGTCCTCAAGAGACTTGGATTTAGAGTTGTATGGAAGAGACTCTTTGCCCGCATCATCATGATCAGCACTCTGACTGCACTACAGTGGTTTATCTATGATTCTGTGAAGGTCTATTTCAGGCTCCCTCGCCCTCCTCCCCCTGAGATGCCAGAGGCTCTGAAGAAGCTTGGGTATGGACTGAATAAAATACAACTGGACGAGAGATAATCCAGGCTTGCAAAGCGTGCCAGCTGATGAGGACAGGAAAAAAGCAGCACACGGGAACGAGGTACCGAGGGGAAGAGCCAGGGCAACACTGGGAGATAGATTTCACTGAGGTAAGGTCAGGCAAGTACAGGTATCGCTGTCTGTTGGTTCTGGTAGATACCTTCTCAGGGTGGGTGGAAGCCTTCCCCGCTAAGGGAGAGACAGCAATAGTGGTTGCTAAAAAGATCTTAGAGGAAATAGTGCCTAGGTATGGGCTGCCGGTGACTATGGGCTCTGATAACGGACCTGCCTTTGTGAGCCAGATTGTACAAGGGCTACCCAAGCTCTGGGGACGAAATGGATATAATCCCCAGAGCTCAGGAAGTTGGCAATAGAGACTGGCGGGGACTGGGTGACCCTCCTTCTCTTCACACTCTTTCAGGCATGTAACACCCCTTATAAGCTGCCCTTTTGAGATTCTGTATGGAAGACCCCTCCTGTGTGTATTAGAACCTAGATGGAAAGGCACTTATGTTGTTTTCCTTACCACTCCTACTGCTGTAAAGGTCGACGGGATTGGACCCTGGGTTCACTGCAATCACGTGCGGCAAGCCACACCGGAAGAACAGGAGCAGAATGGAAGGCAAGACCTCACCCGTACTCGTCTGCCGGGAGGTCTCCTAATTCTCCTGCTGATTATTGCAGGAGCTGAAGCTGTGTAACCTCTTGTGATGGGCACTGGGAATGGGACGTAGGAAAGAGATTTGGTAGACCCGAGTGTGGCGCAACCCGCAGGGCCAAGTACCTCAGATAAGGGTGAATCAAGCTTTACTATCTCTGCAAGGCCAAGGGCTTTCCTACGAGCTGCTGTAGATGACTTGATTTTTCTCCAACAGGGTAGGGTCTGCGAGGTTTCTATGCAGACCATACAAGAGTGGTAAGAGAATCAATCAGTCATTTAGAGAAGTCTTTGACTTCCTTGTCTGAGGTGGTCTTCATTAGAAAGAGAACGGGAAGCCCAGCAGAGATGGTTTGAGTCTTGTTTTCAACTACCTTAATTTCCACCCTCCTGGGTCCACTTATAGTGTCAGTGGCCCAAGATGGAAAAGAGGAAGATTCCTCTACTTGAACAACAGACAGGGGGGAATGTGAGGCGAGCAGAAGTAATGTAACTTAGATTAGGAGGAGGCCTTCCTACTATCAGGTAGCTTTCGCTTAACAATGACCACTGTTTGCCAATTAGGACCAATTAGCTTTCACTGATGTTTGCCAATTAGGAAATTAGGAATGGGGTGGAAACCCCCAGGAAAGTCCCGCCTGCGCGAAAGTATTGACCAATGAAATTGTTTTGCAAACGTGTAACCAATCCGCTTCTCACTCTATAAATTTGTGTAACAGCTTGGGCTCGGGGCTCTCTGACCCGCACTACTGCGTTGGTTGCGGGCAGGGAGTCCTGGCTCGAGTCAGTAATAAACTTCCCTTTCTGCGAGTTGCATTGTCTTGGAAGCCTTCTCTCTTCCCGCTCGGGGATTTGGACATCGGGCATAACAATCTGGTTTCCACTCTGCAAAAATTTCTTTCTGTACTCCTGAAAGTGATATGCTTTCATTATGGAAAATTTAGAAACTATATAAAACTTCTCCAGGATTTAGAGGTAACTATTAAAATATTGGCCCATTTTCTTCTAGTCTTTTGAGATCAATTACATTTACACACATTTGTGATTATGTGGAGTAAGGATACAACTTGATGTATTCAAATTTGTGAATCTAAACTGATTAACTTAGATTCCATAGATAATTTGTAACATTTAAAATCTCCCTTATGATTTCAAATGAAACCAAAATAAACATGATATTAAAATCTTTCTGCAAAGAGACCTTTGGCATTAAACAATAGCAGTAAAATTAGCCTATTTACCAATGTGACTAGACCCCAACAATCTAAGGGTAAGTTCATTCTGATGTTAATCAGGCAGTGAGAGCTATGACTTGTCAGACAAAATTAAATGACAGATTTGTTTCATAACTGGATGGTTACATCAGTTCAGTTCAGTTCACTCAGTCGTGTCTGACTCTTTGCGACCCCATGGACCACAGCATGCCAGGCCTCCCTGTCCATCATCAACTCTTGGAGTCTACCCAAACCCATGTCCATTGAGTCGGTGATGCCATCCAACCATCTCATCCTCTGTCATCCCCCTCACCTCCTGCCCTCAATCTTTCCCAGCATCAGGGTCTTTTCAAATGAGTCAACTCTTTGCATCAGATGGCCAAAGTATTGGAGTTTCAGCTTCAGCATCAGTCCTTCCAATGAATACTCAATGAACACTTCAATGAACACTTCAAATGATCTCCTTTAGGATGGACTGGTTAGATCTCCTTGCAGTCCAAGGGATTCTCAAGAGTCTTCTCCAACACCACAGTTCAAAAGCATCAATTCTTTGGCATTCAACTTTCTTTATAGTCCAACTCTGACATCCATACATGACTACTGGAAAAACAATAGCCTTGACTAGATGGACCTTTGTTGGTAAAGTGTTGTCTCTGCTTTTTAATATGCTCTCTAGGTTGGTCATAACTTTGCTTCCAAGAAGTAAGTGTCTTTTAACTTCATGGCTGCAGTCACCATCTGCAGTGATTTTGGTGCCCCCACCAAAAAAGTCAGCCACTGTTTCCACTGTTTACCCATCTATTTCCCATGAAGTGATGGGACCGCATGCCATGATCTTAGTTTTCTGAATGTTGAATTTTAAGCCAAATTTTTCACACTCCTCTTTCACTTTCATCAGGAGGCTCTTTAGTTTCTCTTTGCTTCCTACCATAAGGGTGGTGTCTCATCTGTGTATCTGAGGTTATTGATATTTCTCCCCGGCAGTCTTGATTCCAGCTTGTGCTTCTTCTAGCCCAGCGTTTCTCATGATGTACTCTGCATATAAGTTAAATAAGCAGGGTGACAATATACAGTCTCGACGTACTCCTTTTCCTATTTGGAACCAGTCTGTTGTTCCATGTCCAGTTCGAACTGTTGCTTCCTGACCTGCCTACAGATTTCTCAAGAGGCAGTTCAGGTGGTCTAGTATTCTCATCTCTTTCAGAATTTCCCACAGTTTATTGTGATCCACACAGTCAAAGGCTTTGGCATAGTCAATAAAGCAGAAATAGATGCTTTTCTGGAACTCTCTTGCTTTTTCAATGATCCAGCAGATGTTGGCAATCTGATCTTTGATTCCTCTGCCTTTTCTAAAACCAGCTTGAACATCTGGAAGTTCACAGTTCACATATTGCTGTAGCCTGGCTTGGAGAATTTTGAGCATTATGTTATTAGCGTGTGAGATGAGTGCAATTGTGCAGTAGTTTGAGCATTCTTTGGCATTGCCTTTCTTTGGAATTAGAATGAAATTTGACCTTTTCCAGTCCTGTGGCCACTGCTGAGTTTTCCAAATTTGCTAGCATATTGAGTGCAGCACTTTCACAGCATCATCTTTTAGGATTTGAAATAGCTCAACTGGAATTCCATCACCTCTGCTAGTTTTGTTTGTAGTGATGCTTCCTAAGGCCCACTTGACTTCACGTTCCAGGATGTCTGGCTCTAGGTGAATGATCACACCATTGTGATTATTTGGGCCATGAAGATCTTTTTTGTACAGTTCTTCTGTGTATTCTTGCCACCTCTTCTTAATGTCTTCTGCTTCTGTTAGATCCATACCATTTCTGTCCTTTATTGAGCTCATCTATGCATGAAATGTTCCCTTTGTATGTCTAATTTTCTTGAAGAGATCTCTAGTCTTTCCCATTCTATTGTTTTCCTCTATTTCTTTGCAATGATCACTGAGGAAGGCTTTCTTTTTTTTTTCCATTTATTTTTATTAGTTGGAGGCTAATTACTTTACAATATTGTAGTGGGTTTTGCCATATATTGACGTGAATCAGCCATGGATTTACATGTATTCCCCATCCCGATCCCCCCTCCCACCTCCCTCCCCACCCCATCCCTCTGGGTCTTCCCAGTGCACCAGGCCCAAGCACTTGTCTCATGCATCCAGCCTGGGCTGGTGATCTGTTTCACCCTTGATAATATACATGTTTCGATGCTGTTCTCTCAAAACATCCCACCCTTGCCTTCTCCCACAGAGTCCTAAAGTCTGTTCTGTACATCTCTGTCTTCTTTTCTGTTTTGCATATAGGGTTATCATTACCATCTTTCTAAATTCCATATATATGCGTTAGTATGCTGTATTGGTCTTTATCTTTCTGGCTTACTTCATTTTGTATAATGGGCTCCAGTTTCATCCATCTCATTAGAATTGATTCAAATGAATTCTTTTTAATGGCTGAGTAATATTCCATGGTGTATATGTACCACAGCTTCCTTATCCATTCGTCTGCTGATGGGCATCTAGGTTGCTTCCATGTCCTGGCTATTATAAGCAGTGCTGTGATGAACATTGGGGTACACGTGTCCCTTTCAGATCTGGTTTTGAGGAAGGCTTTCTTATCTGTCCTTGCTATTCTTTGGAACTCTGCATTCAAATGGGTATGTCTTTCCTTTTCTCCTTTTCTTTTCACTTCCCTTCTTTTCACAGCTATTTGTAAGGCCTCCTCAGAGAGCCATTTTGCCTTTTTGCATTTCTTTTTCTGGGGGATGATCTTAATCCCTGTCTCCTGTATAATGTCATGAACCTCCATCCATAGTTCATCAGGCACTCTGTCTATCAGATCTAGTCCCTTAAATTTATTTCTCACTTCCACTGTATAGTCATAAGGGATTTGATTTAGGTCATAGCTGAATTGTCTAGTGTTTTTCCCCACTCTCTTCAATTTAAGTCTGAATTTGGCAATAAGGAGTTCATGATCTGAGCCACAGTCAGCTCCCAATCTTGTTTTTGCTGACTGTATAAAACTTCTCCATCTTTGGCTGCAAAGAATATAATCAATCTGATTTCAGTGTTGGTCATCTGGTGATGTCCATGTGTAGAGTCTTCTCTTGTGTTGTTGGAAGAGGGTGTTTGCTATGACCAGTGCGTTCTCTTGGCAGAACTCTATTAGCCTTTGCCCTGCTTCATTATGTACTCCAAGACCTAATTTGCCTGTTACTCTGGGTGTTTTATTTTCTTCCTACTTTTGCATTCAAGTCCCCTATAATGAAAAGGACATCTTTTTGGGGTGTTAGTTCTAAACGATCTTGTAGGTCTTCATAGAACCATTCACCTTCAGCTTCTTCAGCATTACTAGTCAGGACGTAGACTTGGATTACCGTGATATTGAATGGTTTGCCTTGGAAATGAACAGAGATCATTCTGTCTTTTTTGAGATTGCATCCAAGTACTGCTCTTTTGCTGACTATGATGGCTACTCCATTTCTTCTAAGGGATTCTTGCCCACAGTAGTAGATATAATGGTCATTTGAGTTAAATTCACCCATTCCAGTCCATTTTAGTTCCCTGATTCCTAAAATGTCAATGTTCACTCTTGCCATCTCCTGTTTGACCACTTCCAGTTCATGGACCTAACATTCCAGGTTCCTATGCAATACTGCTCTTTACAGCATTGGATCTTGCTTCTATCACCAGTCACATCCACAACTGGGTGTTATTTTTGCTTTGGCTCCCTCCCTTCATTCTTTCTGGAGTTATTTCTCCACTGATCTGCAGTAGCATACTGGACACCTACCGACCTGGGCAGCTCATCTTTCAGTGTCCTATCTTTTTGCCTTTTCATACTGTTCATGGGATTCTCAAGGCAAGAATACTGAAGTGGTTTGTCATTCCCTTCTCCAGTGAACCACATTTTGTCAGAACTCTCCACCATGACCCGTCTGTCTTGGGTGGCATGGCTTAGTTTCATTGAATTAGACAAGTTTGTGATCCATGTGATTAGATTGGTTAGTTTTCTGTGATTGTGGTTTCAGTCTGTCTGCCCTCTGATCCCCTCTCTTAGCGCCTACCATCTTCCTGGGGTTTCTCTTACCTTGGACATGGGGTGTCTCCTCTCGGCCGCTCGCCATTCCAGCACCATCGCCACTTGCTGCTCATAGATACCTTATATAATAAGGCATGGTATTCAGATCCTGCCTTCCTCACTGGCCTTGTCTTCCATTCTTCCCAGTCTTTGCTCAGTGCCCAAGCTCCTGGGATCTAGCTCTCCATCATAGAATGTACCAGGCTTCTCTCCCTGCTTTGTGCTTGCTGCATGCATTCCCTGATGCATGCACTTGGGATGCTCTTTGCAAGCTATTTAGCCTGAACAAGTATTACAAGTCCATTAGGTCTCAGCCTAGATCCTCTCTCCCCTGTGATGCTTACCTAATTCCTTCATGGATATCATACAGCCTCGTCCCTTGGGCAACCACCAAACTTTCTCCATATGCTATGAATAGTGCATATGAAGTATGAGTTACAGAGCTAAAAGAATGTGTTATGGGGTCAGACTGCCTGAGCTTGGTTCTCAGCTACATATCTAACTGGAAAAGTCACTAAAATAATGGGAGCCTCAGTTTGTTGTTTTTGTTAAGTTGCTAAGTCATATCTGACTCTTTGTGACCCCATGGACTGGAGCATGTGAGGCTCTTCTGTCCTACACTATGTACTGGAGTTTGCTCAAAGTCATATCGTGATACCTTACCATCTCATCCTCTGCTGTCTCCTTCTCCTTTTGCCTTCAATTTTCCCCAGCATTGGAGTCTTTTCCAGTGAGGTGGCTCTTTGCAAAAGCTGGCCAAAGAATTGGAGTTATACCTTTAGCATCAGTCCTTCCAATGAATATTCAGGGTTGATTTCCTTTAGGATTGATTGGTTGGATCTCCTTGCAGTCCAAGGGACTCTCAAGAGTCTTCTCCAACACCAGAGTTCAAAAGCATCAGTTCTTTGATGCTTAGTGTTTTTAATGGACCAACTCTCACATCCGTATCTGACTACTGGAAAAACTATAGCTTTGACTAGATGGACCTTTGCCAGCAAAGTGATGTCTCTTTTTAATACCTGTCTAAGTTTGTCATAGCTTTTCTTCCAAGTGGCAAGAATTTTTTAATTGCATGGCTGCAGTCACCATCCACAGTGATTTTGGAGCCCAAGAAAATAAAGTCTGTCACTGCTTCTACTTTTTCCCTTCTCAGGGCTCAGTTTACTCATCTGTAAAATGGTATTATTAATAATATCTACCTCATTGGCTGTGGGAAAGATTACAAACTACAGAGAAGGCACTTGGCACAGTGCCTGGACTATAGTAAGTGCTCAGAAACATCTGGCATTATTTGTTGCTATTGTTGTAATGATTGACTTGCATGGCTAGCCACTGAATTAAGAGACTATAACTTTTCATCTTTACATACTCTGCACCACTGTAGAACTTGGCATCATGTCCTTGAAAGTTTATTGACTAAATGAATGGATAAATGAATGCTTTAGAGAATAAATTCAGTTACCTTTTTATAATTATCATTTTTCAGGATAGTAGTTCCAAGAATGGGCCTCAAAGTCATGCAAAAAGCCAATAAGTATTATTAATTCAAGGAGCCTATATTTTTCTTATTAAAATAAAGAGTCACTTCCTGAATACATTAACTGTATTATCAGCCCTGAGAAAGATTAATCTAAAAGCTATGAGGTCTCTCAGCAATGCAGGACCTTGTCTGTTTCCTATAAGATTTCTCACCATCATAGAGATGACAGTACTTCTGATCTACAGAGATTGAGGACTAATGGGATAATGCATTTCATGAAGGGTTCCTAACCACAATATGAGTGGGAGCAACATTAAAGCACGTTTTTATTATCTTGTGAAATATTATCTTGTGAATTCATGTTTTCTATTTGATTGCTTTTCTCCCCCTCGAGAGAATTGTGGTTCCACTCAAGCCCAGGCACATGCAATGCCTTTGGAGTTGTGTGGTGCTGACTCGTGTCCTCGGGGACTGTAAGTACTAAGGGTGATGCTGTTCTGTGCATCACCCTGGAACCAAGACTCCGCCATCAGAATGAGACGATGCCTTACTCCACCTGCAAGAGAATGGGATTCTATTGGCATTTTGCAAGTCTGAGTCCAAGCCAGACACTCTGGCAGTTATTTGGGAGAATAGTATTTGTCCTGCTTATCTGCAAAGTCTGTTGGAAGACTCTAGTGAGTGATTTTATAGAGTACAAAGTGATCTACAAACACAAGCATTTTTATTATGATTAAAAACACATCTCATCTTCTACTGGAGCCTCTAGATAAAGGAATGTTGGTATGATAAGGAGCTAGAGGTAAAGGGGGAAAAGTGCTAAAAACCTAATTACCAAATATGACATTAAGAGAGTAATTACTTGATTAATTAATGATAGGGGCCCTATGTTTAAAGTCTTTCAGTTATACTGACATCAACCATCTTTGCCTATCAGGATTGGCTTATTTCTGCTGACAAAAAACTACCAAACCAGTGAGGCCTCACTGACATGTGATTAATATGGACTCTGTTAATTGTATGGTTGAGTTTTATGCATGAAGCTGTATCCCTGATTTTTCTCCCTTAATTTCCTTCTGTTTAACTGTTGGTTGTAAAACAGTTTTAAATATATCTGCTGAGCATGAGTGCAAGTTTTGCAACTTGAAAAATGCCTGAGTCAGTTTGGGCATTTCATGTAGTACAACAGACTTGGGGGAACTCATAGGCTGTGAGATGGATTGCCACTTGGCTTCCACTCCCAACCCTGCTGGCTCTTTCCTGCAGCTGCTCACTGGCACTGAATCTCATCTGTTATCATTAAGCACATGCATAGCATCAATAGTGGCAAAAGGCTTAATCACTTTCTTTTTGCCAGCTCATCTGATGGCCCTCTTCAACCTCTTTCTGGACAGATGAAGATGATGACAGCTGCCAGTCTGGTCTTCTCAGCAATCATTTACCCTTTCTGTTAGTGGCACCTGATTTCCTTTTGGGACCCTACACTTCCTCCTACACTTTGCCTGCTCATATTCTCTGTGATTCAAGTAGACCTGATCTCATTTCCCTTGCTTCAGGGCAGGTCTTACGCAAATAGAATCTCAACGATTGGTTTAAGGATGGGCATGTGACCCAAGCTGAGCCAGTGAGAGGCACCCCCGGGAGCCAGGTGGCACTAGTGGTGAAGAACCCCCCTGCCAAAGCAGGAGATGCGAGACACAGGCCGCAGGTTCTGTCCGTGGGTTGGACAGATCCCCTGGAGGAGGGAATGGCAGCCCACTCCAGTATTCTTGCCTGGAGGATCCCACAGACAGAGGAGCCTGGCGGGCCATAGTCCATCGGGTCACAAAAAGTCGGGCATGACTGAGGCGGCTTAACACAAACACACGTGGGGAAAGAACAGCTCTCTCTTTCCATTAAGCCTAGAGTTTCTGGTCTCTTTGTCACAAACAAAGGAGAGTCCAGCCAAGAATGCAGACAGAGGAAAGGAGAGACAAGAGATGAAGAGAGATAAACTCTGCAGGCCTTGTTTGAATATGTGGGTTTGGTCATACCTGAAGACAAACCTGATCCTGTGCTTTGCCATTATATGAGCCAGTTTGAATAGATTTTTGTCACTTGTAACATAGAGTCTTGACTCAAATGATGCTGCTGATCACCATACCTTCTGCCTCAGCAGTTATGTTCAGATCCTTAAGAAAAATGAGAACGAGACAGAAAGAAGTCAGTCTGCAGGAAATAAGATTCAGTGTTTTAGAAATACTTATACTTTTTTTTTTTTTTTTTTTTTGCCAAGCTGCGAGGCATGTGAGATCTTAGTTCTCCATCCAGAGATTGAAGCTGTGCCCCCCTGCAGTGGAGTGCAGAGTCCTGACCACTGCACCACCACAACAGTCCCAGAGATACATATACGTTAAAAAAAAAATATGTATTTCCTCCCATAGAAAAAGTGCTTGGGTCCATCAGACACTTTCCATTATTTTATTGGAGTGGCCTGATTAAAGTGATTCTGTGACAACTTGCTGGTTGGAGAATGGCTTCATTCACTGGAGGAGACCCTGCAGTTCATTCATTCATTCAATGATAGGTGTCTACTTGTGTGAGGTGATAAAGATGTGTCAGGTAAACAAGATCTCTGTTTACCTAGCAGAGATTACAATCTAGTAGATTTTAGTGAATCAAGAATCCAGGATACATAGATATAGAGAAAAATTAACAGATTTTCATAATACCCTTTTTTGATGGGTAGCACCACCTGAGGATAGATCCTATGACTTTGAAGGTATGTTCATAATATTATTACAGAAATATTCATGCTTTGGTGTTTGTTTTACTCTATAATGACCCTCAGGTCTTTTAGTTTTTATTCTTAAAAAGGAAAAATTTTATTAAAAAGGAAATTGAGGCAGCTCAACAATAAGAAGATTGGAAGGACTGAAAAATACACCCCCCACCCCCCAAGCCCCATTAATCCTATTACTATAAAACAACTGACTTTCTTTGGGGCTACTAAGATTTTTGCAGATTTTGGGCACCTTTACTCCAGTGAGCTACAAACACTTTATATGGTTGAGTGCATTTTATTTTCCCCAGCTCTGCTGATTGTATCAGAGGCCAGAGTTATATTTCCCAATTCACAGAGGGGATAACCAATGGAGAGAAGGCTAGAGTTGTCTGTGGTATCACAGTTGGAGATTGAGACATATACTGATCCACTCTGGTCCTTATGAGATCTTTCAATGACCCTCTCTCCACTCTCAACCTTGGTTCACCATTCCCCAAATATGGAATCCCCAAAGGTATTCCATGCCTTTATCACCACTGTTCTTTATCCTGGACTGTTTGTACCTCTGTGTCCCTTCCTCTCCTGAATTTTCACCTCTAGCTGTCCTTCCAGACCTCAAGAAAAAGCCTTCTCTTTTCATAAAGCTCTCTGAGATCTTTCCTAGATAGAAGCAATTTCCTTATATTCTCATTATATTTGATTTATTCCTGCAGCTTTTTTTCAAACTTAGTCTAATATTTATTTACAAACTTCTCTCTCCTGATGGCATGTAAACTCATTTAGACAAGGAAAGCTGCCTGGCTCCTTCTTGTGACTCTGATTGGGTGTGCTGCTTTGAAAGAGAATTAAATAAGTATTTGCTGAATGAATGATGTGTGGGTTCTTTCACAGATTAAAAATGAGGCTAAATACCTCCTGCTTTCTCTCAGCTGAGTCTTGCAGAGGCTGTTCCCTTTCTAGGATGTGTGTTTCCATTCCCCTTACTTCTGCCACTGGCTACTTTACAGCCCACACTAAGAAATACATTTTATAGTTAACTCATTATAAACATATCATGAAATATTAACCTTTGCTACCTGAAATATGTTCTGATCTATACTCTATTACTCTATTCTGTTTCCTTCTATCCTTTTCTCTTCTACTGTGCTATTGTCCAGTCTATTATTTCATTTCAAAAGACATAGGTTGTGGCACACTATTTAATTTCTTTAACCTAATTAGAGTTTACAAGAAGCATTGGCCTAGTTGATTCCTACTTATCTTTCAGATCTCTGTTCACAAGTTACTTCTTCAGGAAAGTCTCCTGACCTCCCAGGCTAGATTGAGCCTCTGCTAGAGCCCCCTCTTCTTCAGAGAATTTAACCATGTCTTCTTGTGTAATTATTTGGCTGTCTTTTTTCCCCATTAAACTCCAAGCTTCATGAGGGTAGGGCTTCTTTATTTTTTATCATCATATTCTCAGTGCCTAGTACAGTGCCTGGGACCCACCTATGCACATTAAAACTTATAAATTACCTGGGTATTTTTAAATTGATGGATGAGAGACTGTCATAGTCACATTTGCACTTTAAGTATATCTCCTAGGCTACATGCATTTCATTGTTCAAAGGACAGATGAAGTTGGGGAGGTGTTGAAGGGTGGAAGGCCTCGATGCCGAGAGGCAGGGAGATCAGTTTGGGAGCCAATATAGAAGGGATCTGAACTAAGGGGCAATCAGTGGTGTTGAAGAACTAAGGACAGGTCCCTGAGATTGTTTGAAGGGAAAACTGAGGGAACATAATTATCTGTTTTGGGGGTGAATCCAGTTCTTGTGAATTCTTTTCCATCATGGTCAGACAGCAGGAAGTCACCCTTCTGGCTCTAGGTGCCTCCCAGGCTGAAGGTCTTCCTCGTCCTGGGGTTTTGCCCCTGGAGGGATGCAATAAAGGTATCACAGCCTCTGTTGGGTCTACTGCCTCACAGCACCATTCCAGGGGCTAATTATACCCTGGCTCTCTTTGTTTTCTCCATTGATGTTAGTTTTAAACCAATTAAGATGGGGAGGGATTTTAAGTAAGATTGTGTCTTTATTGATCAGTTTTACACTAACGTCTTAGTTCTTAATTAAGGGAGTCCAATGCTCTTGTCTACAGACACAAAGCCTCCTGAGCTGACCTAACCCACAGCAGAGGAAAGGCAGGCTTCCATGGCACTCAGCTTAGAGATGCAATGGCAGCATGATTCCTCAGCTCCCAGCACCAGTTCTGGACTGGATTGTGTTTTCTGACAATAGCTCTGGAACCCAGGGCTGTGTCTATGCAGTGTGACTGAGACTTCTCTCGGTACTAGATTTGGTATCTGTGCTCGTCATGAGGGCACATTGCCCAGATATGGTTCAGACTGTCTGTGATTGTTCTAATTTGGTTATTCAAACAGCCAAAATAATGACTAATGCAACTGACAAAAATATTTTTGGTGCAGAGTGACATCAACCACTTGACCACTGACCTCTGTTAGAGTTGGAAATCTTAAATCAAGCACAAAAGGAGCAGTCCATAGGATGAGGAGATATTTATCAGAGGCCATCCCATCTCCTTTTCCTAGGGTCATGCTTTATAGAACAAGGGCCCTCTGGCTGTATTTCTGCCAGTACCCTTTCCTCTGTTCATTATCTCTACCTCTCTGAGATACACCCTTTCCCCCTTCTGGGTTGAATATGCATTGAACTGTTTCTTCTTTGATAAACTATTTTTCTCCCAAGATAAATCTCATTTTATTATGTGTTGTCCATATTTCTAATCCACTAAGTCCATTTATATTATCACTTGGCCTTGCCCGATGCTTGGCCTACTTCTCATTTCAGTGTTGCCATGACTCCAGAGTTGCCACAGAACAAGCAAGGAGCACACTTCCTTCCACTACAGAAAAAGGAAGGGAGAAGAGGAAGAAAAACCAATGAGGAGAAAAATGATCCTCTGTTTACTTTCTGTACAGGACCAGCTGTGGTTTCATACAAAATGTGTGGAAAGAACCAGCCATATAGAGAGTAATGATAACAAGTACCATTTGACTGTTTTATATATATTAACTTTCTCAGTTCTTACAGCCACTCTCTGGAAAATGTGCTATGATCATCTCCTTTCAGCTGAGGAAACTGAGGCACAGAGAGTTTACACATAATATGCCCCAAACAAGTGTGCTAATGTAACTACTAAGTGATTGAATGAAGCTAACATATAAATTATACAAATTCTAAATTTTAGTAGCTTTCAAATTTTCCCTTTTTAAAAAATATTTATTATTTATTTATTTGGGTTTCCCAGGTGGCTCACTTATAAAAAATCTGCCTGCTAAAGCAGGACAGATCCCATGGACAGAGAAGCATAGCAGGCTACAGCCCGTGGAGTCACAAAGAGCCGGACGTGACTGAGCATGCACTCACACTCACGCTGTAATTTGTTAATTTGGCTGTGCCAGCTGTTAGTGGCAACATGCAAACTCTTAGTTGCAGCATGTGGGATCTAGTTCCCTGACCAGGTATCAAACCTGCCCCGATGCTGCACTCCACCCCCTGCAATGGGGGTACAGTCTTAATTCCTGGACCATGGGGAAAGTCCCTAAAATTCTCAGTTTTTAAGCTCAGGTGTCAGACATAAGTGATCTCAACTGTTACACAGTCATTATTTAAAAATGGGCGAGAGAGCGTGACCACACCATCTTGGCTCATTTGCTCTCTCCCCACAAATAGACTCACAGATATAGAGAACAAACTTGTGGTTACCAATAGGGAGGGAGGTGGAATGGATTGGAAGTTTGGATGCAAGCTATTATATACGGAATGGGTAAGCAACAAGATCCTACTATGTAGCACAGGGAACTATATTCAATATCCTATGATAAACCATAATGGAAAAGAAATTTTAAAAGAATATATATATACATATATATGTATAACTGAATCATTTTTCTGTAAAGCAGAAATTCACACAACATGGTAAATCAATTATCCTTCAATAAAATAAATCTTTTAAAAGCAAAATAATTATGATGCACATGAATTTGAGTCCCTGTTTTCAATTCTGCTTCTCTAGAGAAAAACCTGACTAATATATATATATATATACTATATTAATCAAGAAGGTATTTCTAATTTCTAAAAGTTAAGATTTTCTTTTGATTACTTTTAAATTATTCATTTATTTTTTATTGGCTGAAAAACTTTCTTTTTTTAATTGATTATTAATTTAACCCTTAATTTTTTCCAAATAATATATTCTTTGTGGACAAATGCATAGCTGGTTTTCATAAATATTCCAGGGACATAAGAAAAAAGTAGTTCTTGTTTGGTGGATTTAGGATTGAAATATACCTATAATTTTATTATTCATTTCCTCAATCTCCAATGAGACAGTTAATTTAGGTAGGTTGATAAGGAGTCCAGAGTTCTCAAGGAGGAAGTAGTCCAGGCCCTTGAGAAGGAGAAAAGCGTCCTGGGCTCTCAAGGAGGAGAAAGGGACAAACATTTTTTTCCTACATTCCTTGTCTTAGTCACATAAAACGCTTTTTCTTTAAGATCAGAACTAATGTCTCAAGGCTATGTTTTCCCTTAAACTTTGTACCAATGATAATATAAAAACAAAGTATCCTGCTTGAGGACTTGTTTCTCCTTCTTAAGAACCTTCTGACTAATCCTGTCATCTTAAATTGTACGATGTGGGAGTGGGTCTGGTAAGACCTTTCTATTGTCAGTTCTCAGTTCAGTTCAGCTCAGTCTCAGTCGTGTCCAACTCTTTGTGACCCCAGGGACTGCAGCACACCAGGTTTCCTGTCCTCACCAACTACCGGAGTTTGCTCAAACTCATGTCCATCGAGTCAGTGATGCCATCTAACCATCTAATCCTTTGTGGTCCCCTTCTCCTGCCTTCAATCTTTCCCAGTATCAGGGTCTTTTCAAATGAGTCACTTCTTCGCATCAGGTGGCCAAAGTTTTGGAGTTTCAGCTTCAACATCAGTCCTTCTAATGAATATGCAGGACTGATTCCTTTAGGATGGACTGGTTGGATCTGCTTGCAGTCCAAGGGACTCTCAAGAGTCTCCTCCAACACCACAGTTCAAAAACATCAGTTCTTTGGCGCTCAGCTTTCTTTATGGTCCAACTCTCACATCCATACCTGATTACTGGAAAAACCATAGCTTTGACTAGATGGAACTTTGTTTTCAAAGTAATGTCTCTGCTTTTTAATATGCTGTCTAGGTTGGTCATAGCTTTTCTTCCAAGGAGCAAGTGTCTTTTAATTTCGTGACTGCAGTCACCATCTGCAGCAATTTTGGAGCTCCCCAAAATAAAATCTACCTTTAAAATAATGAATTGAAAAGTGTTCCTTTTGTATTCTGGATACATGTCATTTATCAGATACATGAATTGTGGATACTTTCTTCCTTTTTATGGATTGTCTTTTTATTTTCTTGATGGTGTCATTTTAACCACAAACATTTTAAATTTCAAAGAGTCCAATATTTCTAATATTTTCATCTGTTGCTTGTGATTTCAGTGACATTGCTTAGAAATCATTGCTTTACCCAAAGTCATGAAGATCTACTCCTATGTTTTCTTCTAGGAATTTTAGGAATTATATTTATGTCTATATTCCACTTTTCTTAAGTAGGAATCCCACTTTGTTGTTTTGCATATGGATATCCTTCCTAGATTCTTTTCCTAAGTTGTTGATACACTCTCCGACTTCCAGCATGTTCCTATTCATTTTCCATTCATTCTAATAAGGGAATAATCTTGGCTGGGAGTAGAATCTTGGTTGCAATCTCACAGTGTCTGTGGCTGCTATTTTACTGTTTTTCAGCTTCTCTGGTGGCAGTAAAGAAATCTGATGCCATTCTGATTATTTTTCCCTTACAGAGCTTGTGTTCTTTTATTTTAGCTTTTTAAATTTATTTTTTAATTGAAAGATAATTGCTTTACAATACTGTGTTAGTTCCTGCCATATAGCAGCATGGATCAGCCATAGGTATAAGCATGTCCCCTTCCTCTTGAACCTCTCTCCCACCTCACACCCCACCCCTCTAGGTTGTCAGAGCACATGATTTGAGTCCCCTGCACCATACAGGAAACTCCCACTAGCTATTTAATTCTTCATATGGTAATGTTTCAATGCTATTCTCTCAATTTGTCCCACCCTCTCCTTCCCGCATTGTCTCTGCAAGTCTGAGCTTACATTCTTTCTATTTGAATGCTTTTCTTTTCACCCAAAGTTTGGAATATTACCAAGGTGCTTCTTCATGTGTCTTTACTCTATAGTCCCGACAGAACTCAAAGAGTTTCACGTGTTATAACTCTTCTTTGCTTCTCCTGGAGCACCCATGTTTCACATACTGGGCCTTCTGGATATATTCTCCACGGCTCTTAAGTTTTCCTTCATGATTTCCATCTCTTCACATTTTTCTTTTGTGTTTTGAAATATTTCTTATAATTTGATCTTCCAGGCCATTAATTTGGATCTCAACAATGACCACGCTCTATTTTGATTTCTTTCCTGAATCTCTTAGTTGAGATTTTTTGACTCCAGTAAGGCTATCTTGCTGTTGTGTGTTTTGTACATGAGTCTCCATAAGTACGTTATTTTTTATTTTATTTTTAAGTTATCTTTTCAGACCATGCTTTGCAGCACATGAGATCTTATTTCCCCAACAAGGGATCGAGCACATGTCCCCTGCATTGGGAGAATGGAGTGTTAACCAGTGGACCACCAGGGAAGTCCCCAAGTACTCATTATTTTTATTTAAAAAATTATTAATTTAATTTAATAAATTAAATTAGAAATTTATTTTAAAAGTGTTGACATTCTTCTTCAGCAGCTCTATTTCACTGTACATGCATTCTGTGTCTTCTTATGGATATTTCCATGTCAGCAGAAACTCACATTACCTACATCTTCACTAGAGCCTGCTGTCCAAAGACCCCAGAAGCCGTTAGAAGTGGGAGAGGTAGAGAGATTGAATGCGTGCCTGAGAGAGTGAGGGAGTTTGGATCATTATCTTCCAAGGACGCTTGCAACAGGTTACACCACTTCAGTTTCAGTTTCTGATCTAATTCTCTGTCTCTTCAAGCAGAATGTGTTCTCTTAGGCCTGGGCCTGAATCCTATTTGTTTTTGTACACTTAACACTTGGTCCAGGGCGTGGGGCCTAAAGGACTTTCACCAGCTATACTTGGAACGCATGAATGCAAATGTGAAACTCCAATGAATAATTTGATCAGGACTCAGGAAATTCATCTAGAATCTTGCATTGCCCACAGAGTCTTTGACTCTGGTAATTTAAACAAAGGAGATTTTATTGGAGTGATTTTGAGATAGTCCAAGGATTGAGAAAGTAGAGAACTAGGCCTGGAAATGGGCAGGAGGCAAGGCAGCCCTTGAGGGCCAGGAAACTAGAAGTCAGGAATAACCAAGCAGTAGAAACACTATGATCAGTGTTACATTACTGAGGGCTTGTCCCCCAGTCTTTTTTTAAAAAATTGCTCACTCAATATTTAAAGCCCTGGAGAGACTCTATCAGCTATACAACAACCATGGCAGGAATGATTTGATCTATTGGCTTCTGGAGTAGGAGTCAGGCATCTGGATTTCCCACCTCAAAAAGGCAAACCCACAAAAGAAAGGTAACTCCTCCTAAGGGCAGGGTGTGTTAGGGAGGGTGGCATGGTGCCAGGCGACCACAAAACAGCATGTTTCCAAAAAAGGAGACTTTTTGAAAAGAGGTGTCTGATTTCCAAAGTAGTGCAAATGTTCCCTCTCTGAAGCCTACCTTTTCTCCCTGCTGCTGGAGCCCCTGAGAGCACTGCCAATGCTGGAGTGAGGGAGGGGAGAGGAAAGGGTAAATGAAATGCTATCAGACTCACACCGGCCCCCTCCATCTTCCAAGCCCTGCTCTTCTGAAGTGGGGCCTGTTCTCTTGGGAGCCAGGGGAATTCTCATAACTGGTTTTATGGAGAGGCAGGTGGGCTGCTGGGGTCCTACAATCAACCCATCTCTCATAAAAGCAGTGTAGGTATGACATTTAGGTTCTTAGATTAAACAGACCTTTGTGGGTTGGATTGACATGTTAGTCACTGAACAGTGTTACTAATTTCCAAACAACGTTCCTTTCCCCCACGAATGTTTATTGAATGTCAGTCGTTGGAAACCAAAACAGCCCCTTTTTAAGCTCCAGTGCTTTGACCACCTGATGTGAAGAGTCATTGGAAAAGACCTTAATGCTGGGAAAGATTGAAGGCAAAAGGAGAAGGTGGTGGCAGAGGATGAGATGGTTAGATAGCACCCGTCGTGCTCACTTTTCTGCCCGGGCTTCTAAGACCCCCTTGAGGGGGCGCCTGGTGCCTTCGTGAGCGATACAAGTTCTGTGTCAAAGACTTTATTGGTCCTCTGCGTAAACCAAGGGATATCAGCCTCTTTCTCTCTTTCACTTTCTTATCGTCGACTCCATACCACATGGTTCCGGTCCATTAAAAGACCCCAACACCCTAGGATACTCTGATTCAGAGAAACTGACATGCAGACCAGACATCTGTGCTTTTGATGAGCTCCTTAGGTGATCCTGGGGCAGTCACTGGTTAGAGGATGTACACACAGAGAGCAGCCTTGTGTGAAGAGTGGTGTGTATCCATCACAGTGTTGTGGGGGGCATGCACTCTGGGCTGGAGGGGGCACCGAGGGCTGTTGCCATCTGCACTTGCAGAGTGTGCCTGGCTCGTCAAGGGGAAAACTGGAGGCCCTGGGGGCCGAACTTCCAAGCTAACTTAGGTTATGCAGGGAATGAGACCATCCCCAAAGGACAGAGTAGATCTGAAAGGGGTAAGCTAGAATGGACAGGAGGAAGGAGTTTTGCTAGAGCACTTGGGACGATGGAGTTGGGGATCTTTGTGGGGCTGTTGGAGGATTTTAGGACGAAAAATGGGTAAAAGGAGTTTCTGCTGTATGTTTTTCCATGTGACTGTCCCTTTAGCGATATCTTCCAGGACTTCATGAAAGACCTACTTAAGTTTTCAGGTTGTTTGGTTTGGGTTTATTTTGGATGTGACACCATGCTGGCATGTAGGCAGCCTTGTTTTTTATCCAGGTTATAGACATAAAAATACTGCCCTTGAAGGATTATGGTGAGGAGTTGAGATACCCTATTTAATATCTCAGTCAAATATTAGATGCTAAAACAAACAAACAAAAAACACAGCACAATTATTGAATTACCAGCAGTTACTGAGAGCATACATATGCCACATGGTGTGCTGGGCACCATGGAAAAGCAGAGAAATGAAGAGCCTACAGTCTGAATCAATTAACTTTTATCATAAATTTGTGCTCCAGAAAGATCTCTGACTCAGACATCATCAGACCTGACTGCATAAGCTTTGCAGAAAGTCTGTGAGAATTAGAGCCACATATTTAAGAATCTGGCCAGGTTTAAGGATGTCTGAGCTGGAAAGGGCCATAAGAGCATCCATTTCATTTTCCACATTTTCCTGATGAGGACCTCAGGCCTGCAGAGAGGGAGGACTTATAACTGAGATAAATTGTTATAACTTGTATTAAGTATTTAAAGATGTGGTTATTATTTATAGAGCAACTCTAAAAGTTATGCCAATATAACCTTCTTAATAGACAGAGCATGAAGTATAAGATGTCAGTGCTAAAATTTTCCTAAGGGCCCCCTGGTTCAGATTGCTTATTTTACTAATGAGGAAACTAGGGATATACTTTACTGTGTCTACTGCTGAGTCATAGCCTGTGGGTGAGTGTATCTCAGCAAGGTTTGAGGTAGGAGACTGGCAAATGATAGTGCAGCAGTCTTGAGTATTTTTTTCCAGAATGGTGTTGATAAACTGCTGCTCAAATACATTTCCTTTCCTTCCTTGACTGCCTGGTTTTATTTGACCACATAGCTACAAGTCAAGTGAATTAAAGAAAGGCAAAAAATGTATAGACATAACATATGTCTATACATGGACAAAGAATATGTGTATAAGTTAGGATGCATTTAAAGGCAAAGTGACATAATGCCTTACAATGGCTTAAGCAATAAAGATGTGTAACTATCCTTGCAGCAAGAAATCTAGAGATAGAGGAGTTCAGATTTGATGCATAGGCTCCATTTGTCATTAGAAACTCGTGTGTGTGGCTTTTTTTTTTTTAATTTTCTATCCTGCCAACCTCAGTACATTGGTTTTTCTGTGCAAAGGCTGATGAGCCTAAAGTAATTGTCTCAATGTTCAGCACTAGGTTTTGTGTGCTTGGTCGCTCAGTTGTGTTTGACTCTGCAACCCCATGGACTGGCCCGCCAGGGTCTTCTGTCCATGGGGATTCTTCTGGTAAGAATACTGGAGTAGACTGCCTTGCCCTCCTCCAGGAGCATCAGGTTTTATACATATTCAAAAAAGGAGAGATATAAAGGACTCTCAATTTATCTGTTTATCATGAACCAAAACTTTCCCTAGACAGGATTTCCCAAAATCCTCTGACAGGATTTTGCTGGGTCTCATGACTGAATCTGTGTCACATGTCCTCTAATTTCCAGCAAAGAAAAAAGAAATTGTTCTGCCTGGCCCAAACCAATCATAATTCCCCTCCTAAGTCTGAAGAAAGATCCTTCTTTCTTTGAAATGTTTCTTCTTTGACAATGCAAAATTCCATAAACTACAGACAAGGATAACACTGGGAAAGGAAAAAAGGGATAGCCAATTTTACACATCAAGAGATTCGTAGATCTTGAATTTTTTTTTGGAATAATACTTTGTAAGGCTACTTTCTAGATAGATTAGTAGCTGTACTCTTGAGTTTTATTTTTTTATTGATTTATTTTAATTGGAGAATAGTTGCTTTACTATATTGTGATTGCTTTCATCATACATCAATATGAATCAGTCACAGGTATACATATGTCCCCCCATCCTGAGCCCCCTCCCACCTCCCCCCCATCCTATCCCTCTGGGTTGTCCCAGAGCACCAGCTTTGGGTGCCTTGCTTCATGCATTGCACTGGTCATCTGTTTTACACATGGTATTGTACACGTTTCACTGTTATTCTCTTAAATCATCCCACGCTCACCTTCTCTAGATGAGTCCAACATCTGTTCTTTACATCTCTGTCTCCTTCGCTGCCCTGAGTGTAAGATCATTGGTATCATCTTTCTAAATTCCATATATATGTGTTAATATACAGTATTTGTCTTTCTCTCTCTGACTTACTTCACTCTCTATAATAGGTTCCAGGTTCATCCACCTCATTAGAACTGACTCAAACGAGTTCCTTTTTATAGCTGAGTAATATTGCATCATGTATATGTACCATAATTTCCTTATTCATTCATCTGCTGATGGACATCTAGATTGCTTCCATGTCCGAGCTATTGCAAATAGTGCTGCAGTGAACACCGGGGTACATGTATCTCTTTCAATTCTGTTTTCTCTGAGGTATATGCCCAGCAGTGGGATTGCTAGGTCATATGGCAGTTCTAGGGCTTCCCTGGTAGCTCAGTTGGTAAAGAATCTGCCTGCAATGCAGGAGACCCTGGTTCGATTCCTGGGTTGGGAAGATCTCCTGGAGAAGGGATAGGCTACCCACTTGGGCTTCCCTGGTGGCTCAGATGGTAAAGAATCCTCCTGCAATGTGGGAGACCTGGGTTCAATCCTTGAATTGGGAAGATCCTCTGGAAGAGGGGATGGCCACCCACTCCAGTATTCTTGCCTGGAGAATTCCCTGGACAGGGAAAGCTGGCAAGCTGCAGTCCATGGGGTCACAAAGAGTTGGACACAACTGAGTGACTAAGCACACACGCTCATGTCAGTTCAATTTCCAGTTTTTGAAGGAATCTCCGTGATGTTCTCCCTTGTGACTGTACCAGTTTGCATCCCCACCAACAGTGCAAGAGGGTTCCCTTTCCTCCATACCCTCTCCAGCATTTATTGTTTGTAGACTTTCTGATGACAGCCATTGACCAGTGTGAGATGATACCTCATGTTTTGATTTGCATTAATTTAATAATGAATGATGTTGAGCATCTTTTCATGTGTTTATTAGCCATCTGTATATCTTCCTTGGAGAAATGTCTGTTTAGTTCCTTTGCCCACTTTTTGATTGGGTTGTTTACTTTTCTGGTATTGAGCTGCTTGTATATTTTGGAGATTAATTCTTTGTCAGTTGTTTCACTTGCTATTATTTTCTCCCATTCTGAAGGCTGTCTTTTCACCTTGCTTATAGTTTCCTTTGTTGTGCAAAAGCTTTTAAGTTTAATTAGGTCTCATTTGTTTATTTTTGTTTTTATTTCCATTACTCTGGGATGTGGGTTATAGAGGATCTTGCTATGATTTATGTCAGAGAGTGTTCTGCTTATGTTTTCCTCTGAGAGTTTTATAGTTTCTGGTCTTACATTTAGGTCTTTAACCCATTTTGAGTTCATTTTTGCAAGTGGTGTTAGAGAGTATTCTAGTTTCATTTTTTTTACACATAGTTGACCAGTTTTCCAAAAACAATTTGTTGAAGAGACTGGAGTAAAAAATCCGAGATTTAAATCTTGGCACTAGCACATATAAGCTGTCATTCAGTTGTCTCATCTGTAAATTAGGAATAGTAATACTAACTATTTCATAGTTTGGGGGGATTGTTATTATTATTATTTTGCAAATAAAGACTTGGTAATATTGTATAGTTGTTAAGTACTTGAAACTCTGTCAAGCACCTCGGAAGTTCTCAATAAACCTTGGCGGCTCTTATTTTGGAACCATTGGTTCTATACATTTAAATTATGTTTGAGTGAAAGTCACTCAGTTGTGTCCAACTCTTTGTGACCCCATGGACTATACAGGCCATGGATTCCCCAGGCCAGAATCCTGGAGTGGATAACCTTTCTCTTTTCCAGGGAATCTTCCCAACCCAGGGATCTAACCCAGGTATCCCACATTGCAGGCAGATTCTTTAGCATCTGAGCCACCAGCGAAGCCCAAGAATACTGGAGTGGGTAGCCTATCTCTTCTCCAGTGCATCTTTCTGATGCAGGAATTGAGCCAGGGTCTCCTGCATTGTAGGTGGATTCTTTATCAGCTGAGTTTGTCTTCTTTCAAATCAAAATTGTATAAGACTCTCCCCTATTCCCTAAGCCTGTGGCTGTATTTTTCTAAATGTAAAACAATACCTAGTATGGATGTGTCCTCTTGTTGGGTGGGGTGGGAGTGGGGCTTCTCTTCTTCAGCCAAGGAAGTTCAGGCAGAATGTTGCTGGTGCATCTTTCTGATCTTCAGACCCCAGATATGCAGTTGACACCACTCTTGTGGCAGAAAGTGAAGAAGAACTAAAGAGCCTCTTGATGAAAGTAAAAGAGGAGAGTGAAAAAGCTGGCTTTTTCAACATTCAGAAAACTAAGATCATGGCATCTGGTCCCATCACTTGATGGCGAATAGATGGGGAAACACTGGAAAGTGACAGACTATTTTCCTGGGCTCCAAACTCACTGCAGGTGGTGACTGCAGTCATGAAATTAAAAGACGCTTGCTCCTTGGAAGAAAAGTTATGACCAACCTAGACAGCATATTTAAAAGCAGAAACATTACGTTGCCAACAAAGGTCCATATAGTCAAAGTACAGGTTTCCAGTAGTCATGTATGGATGCAAAGAAGGCAATGACACCCCACTCCAGTATTCTTGCCTGCAGAATCCCAGGGCCAGGGGAGTCTGGTGGGCTGCCATCTCTGGGGTCGCATAGCATTGGACACGACTGAATCTACTTAGCAGCAGCAGCATGCATGGATGTGAGAGTTAGACTATAAAGAAAGCTGAGTACCAAAGAATTGATACTTTTGAACTGTGGTGTTGGAGAAGACTCTGGAGAGTTCCTTGGACAGCAAGGAGATCCAACCAGTCCATCCTAAAGGAGATCAGTCCTGAATATTCATTGGAAGGACTGATACTGAAGCTGAAGCTCCAGTACTTTGGCCACCTATTGTGAAGAACTGACTCATCAGTAAAGGCTCTGATGCTGGGAAGGATTGAAGGGAGGAGGAGAAGGGGACAACAGAGAATGAGATTATTGGACAGCATCACCGGCTCAATGGACATGAGTTTGAGCAAGCTCTGGGAGTTGGTGATGGACAGGGAAGCCTGGCATGCTGCAGTCCACAGTGTCAGAAAGAGTCAGACACAACTGAGCTACTGAACTGAACTGAGCTAGAGTGAATCTTACTTAAAAAGCTTACTCAGGTCTAGAATCCATTTATTTGATTTCCAGTTGAATGTTTGCCTCTCAGGTCCAAACCAAAACAGCAATGCAATTTACCTTATCTACATTATATTTCTGGCTGCCAGGGTGCGATCTGGCAGTACCTCAGCTCACAGGAGGCCAGGGCACACAGCCCAATGAGCTTTCTTTCCTAGGTCCAGGAAACTGAGCAGATCTGGAAAATTTGGAAATTTTCAGAGGACTAGCAGATCATTGCCTCCATTCAGTTAGAATATTGACAGGAGGGTGTATTTATTCAGAATCCAATCACCACTGTTATATTTGTGTCCGATAGGAAGCGGAGTTGGTGCCAGAGGAAGGGCTATTGTCACTGTCATTGTTTACAAGACAATAGCTGGGAAGATCTGCTCAAGGTTCTTTTGACCATGGTGCTATTTACAATCTTTGGCATAATTGACTGGATTTTACTGCTACTCCTCTGTTTATTCCTGAGAGTCTCCCTGAGAATTCTATAAATATCCAAGATGTCCCCTGTAAGGGACTCAGTGCTAGAAATTGATGGTCTGAAGGTAGATACTTCCTGTGCTGTGGGCTTTAGACTATAATGAGCAAATATTTGGCTTCCCACTGGTGGGAAAAGGAAGAATTGCCTCTCCTCACATACAGATTCCAACATGAACTCTGCTGTTTCTTATATATAGGTGTTTTTACTGACCTTGAGAAAGGTCAGAAAACTGGCAAACTTGGGTGTTGGGTGATCATTTTAGAAGATGGGAAAACCCAGGAAATACCTTTAAAATTTTTTCCTGTATATTCTTCCTTGATTTCTCCTCTTTTTAGTTTAATTTTTCTACTATTTATCTTTTTCCTTTCTGTTCAGATCAGTTCAGTTGCATAGTTGTGTTCAACACTTTGTGATCCCGTGAACTGCAGCACATCAGGTTTCCCTGTCCATCACCAACTCCTGAAGCTTGCTCAAACTCATGTTCATTGAGTCAGTGATGCCATCCAACCATCTCATCCTCTGTTGTCCCCTTCTCCTTCCACTTTCAATCTTTCCCAGCATCAGGGTCTTTTCAAATGAATTAGTTCTTCACATAAGTTGGCCAAAGTATTGGAGTTTCAGCTTCAACATCAGTCCTTCCAATGAATATTCAGGAATATTCTTTATCCTTTAGGATGGACTGGTTGGATCTGCTTGCAGTCCAAGGGACTCTCAAGAGTCTTCTCCAACACCACAGTTCAAAAGCATCAATTCTTCGGCACTCAGCTTTCTTTATAGTCCAACTCTTACATCCATTCATGACTACTGGGAAAACCATAGCTTTGACTAAACAGACCTTTGTTGGCAAAGTAATGTCTCTGCTTTTCATACACTTTCTAGGTTGGTCATAACTTTTCTTCCAAGGAGCAAGTGTCTTTTAATTTCATGGCTGCAGTCATTATCTGCAGTGATTTTGGAGCCCCCCAAAATAAAGCCTCTGACTGTTTCCACTGTTTCCCCATCTATTTGTTTTCAAGTGATGGGACCATGACCTTAGTTTTCTGAATGCTGAGTTTTAAGCCAACTTTTTCACTCTCCTCTTTCACTTTCATCAAGAGGCTCTTTAATTCTTTGCTTTCTGCCATAAAGGTGGTATCATCTGCATACCTGAGGTTATTGATATTTCTCCTGGCAATCTTGATTCCAGCTTGTGCTTCATCCAGCTCAGTATTTCTCATGATGTAATCTGCATATAAGTTAAATAAGCAGGGTGGCAATATACAGCCTTGACATACTCCCTTTCCTGTTTGGAAATAGTCTGTTGTTCCATGTCCGGTTCTAACTGTTGCTTCTTGACCTGCATACAGATATCTCAAGAGGCAGGTCAGGTGGTCTGGTAGTCCTATCTCTTGATGAATTTTCCACTGTTTGTTGTGATCCACACAGTCAAATGCTTTGGAGTAGCCGATAAAGCAGAACTAAATGTTTTTCTGCTAGTTAGGAAAATAGAAATTATATTTGTGTCCTTTTGGTGGTTATTCATGAACGATGGCTGTGGCCTTGTCTTGCTATGCTACTGTTTCATTTATGGTCTCTGATCACAGAACCTTGCATATGCCGTAACCCCCAGAAACAATTTGTGGTAGCTTTTCTCAGTTTTCTTTCAAGGGTAGTTAAACCTGGGTTCAAGAAGTGACTTCGGTTCTGGTTGCTCTGCTTCACATGAGGAACTTTACCTTTTAGGAGCTGACACTGGCTCACCTCTGCCTCCTTCTGGCCCTGCCCCAGTAGGCATGCTTTAAGTTTCCTTCATCACCTCGGATTTATTTTCTATATCTGGCACAAATAAATGTTCTCCTTCTCCACCCTCCCTTTTCCCTTTTCTACCTCTCTTTCTTTTTCTCTCTCAGTCTGTTCTTGCTATATGTTGATGACTAAAAATATGGTCTTCCAGTGTCATCCTTACTGAAAGTCCTTGACTTGTAATAGAAAATATAAGTCACAGCCCATCACTCACATCAATAAACAAGACTGCCAGCCTGCTAGGGAAGATGTCAGGGCAAGCCATCAGATACTGGTTTACTTTATCAGATGCGTGGTCTCAAACTAGAATTCCCTCACAATCCAGATGTGTAGAGTGGGGGACTGATTGAAAAGCACTCACCCCACCTAAAACTGCTACTCAGCATCAGCTGATTATTGCAATGAAGGAAAACACAAACAAACAAACACTGTATGGTGGAAATATCCAATTTTCATATTTTTAACATTTAGAGAAACTATGTGGACTCTGAATTGAAATCCCCTGAATTCTGAATGCCGCCCACTGATTCTCTGTAAACAGATGAGAACAACGTGGCGGTCGGTGGGGCCCATGTGCCGCTGATGTGCCCCACCAGCTGCTGCGCTGTTGTGCCTTCGTCTACTGTGGTCGCATCTGGACTCCCAAGCTGTGTGGTGCTTGCCTTATACAACTAACTGACATTTTCCATCCTGTATGGTCTTTTTGAAAGAAGGACAGTATAACTTGTGAACCACAAATAAAAAATCATGTGCTCTTCTGTTTGCATTGTTGGCAAGCATTTATGTGTTCTGTCTAGCCTATGGAGCACGGTCAAGGGGGAGGAAGCATACTCGGTATGGACCTGGCCACTGAGCATCACGCTCACGGCCAGACAGCCTTGGGTTTAAATGCTGGCTCCTCTATTTGCTAGACATTTGACCTTAGACAAATTACTCAACCTCTCTGAATCTCATCTATCATATATGGAAAACAGTGCCTCCTTCCCATGGCCCCACTGTGGGTACCTGAGATGATCTGCACAGGCAGAGGGCCCGGCACAGAGGAGGTTTCAGTAGTGGCAACTGTCATTAGTCGTTCACTCCCATGCTTCTAAAATACTGAACTCATTTGTGGCAAAGTAAACCTGAGCTAATAAAAAGATGATTATAATCTGTATGTATCCCACTTGGTGTGAATTTTCACAAGTTTCACTGAAAAATGTGTTTGATTATAGGTGCTACCCCAGAACCTCTATTATTTTCTACAATTTGAAAAGTTTTGAATTCTACAATGCATTTGATTTTACAGGGTTTGGATAAAAGTCAAAGACTCTGTAGTTGCAGTAACATAGCAACAAGTGGAGAATGACACAATGAAAACCAAACACATAACCCACAATATTGCTAGAAGGTGACAGAGTAATATAAATGATTAGAGCTAGGAGAGTGGGGAGGTAAATTTGGGAGAGCTTCATGAAGGCAGTGTTCTTTTGAGCCTGATCCCAAGAGAAATGAAGGAATTGCATTTGGTGACGAGGCGGCAAGTTCCAGGGAGAATGCATAAGATTCTTGGCTGTCTTTCAAACGTCCCCAGCAATCCAAACTGCTTTCAGGTCTGTGCATTGTCATGGAGAGTACATAATTAACTTTAGAAAGATGCAGCTGGGGAACTGACAGGGAAAAACGTTGCTGGTAGGGAGGAGTGTAAAGAATGGGATGAGAAGACCCACTTTATGGTGAAGCACTGTTGGAGAGAAAGCGTGTTTTGAATGGCCCCTGAGTAGCCCTTTGCCTTTCTAGGCTGAGGACCTGGTTTTGCACATTGGCAGCTCTCTTTGTATGACTTCTGCATATGGCAGCAAGCTATTGCTGCATTTAGGGAAACTCTCCTGGAGCTGGGACCATGGCAAGCCAACATTTCTAAATTGCACACCCCAAATCATTCCCCACTTGGCTTGTCTTTTTTTAATGACCCAAAGATGATGCTGAGGAGATGATCTGGCTGAGCAGGGGAGTGATGAAACTTGGTTATGTTTCAGGAAAAGCACTCTTCCACTATGTGGGTTAGAGATGGGCAATACAAGACAGAGAAAAAAATACATAAGTCTTGTTCATCACTCTCTTCCCAGCACTTAGGACAGGGCCTGACACAGACTTGTTCAACTAAGTTAGTAACAAACATAATGCCCATCTTGACACAGTCTCCTCCTCGGCCTGGAAACCAGAACATGTGATGACCCCCTGAAAGGTGGCCCTGGACCAACACTTCATTTGTTCTGTGTGAACAGCAATGGTTGGAAGACAAGGAGTCTCTTCAATAATGTTTTGTAACAGGAACAACTGAACTACTCACATGCTACTTCTGTTGTCTACAACTGTAAGAAGAGGACTAAGAGGAACCTTGGGGAACAGAAAAACACTCAGCACCTCCTGGAACACACAGTGTGAGGGGTCAGCTTCTACTACTGGTAGCAGCTCTGCCCTCTGAGTCTAGTAGAGAATCCCTAGGTCTCTCTACTGAGATGGTACTTTTGTTTTTCCCAAAGTCTTCTACTTCCTGATGGGGACTGTGATGCCAAGCATATGTAGTGATGACATGAGTTGTATATGGATTGAGAGGCTGAATCTGTGGGTTGGACAGGATGCAGTAAAGGCACATTGTGAAGGAGCCCCGGGAGAATTCTGTAGACTTTGGAGAGGGAGAAGCAGAGTCACTTGCCTACTTAGAAGTTGTGATTTGCTGACTGGAAATCACTGATTTGGAAAACATATTAAATTATTCTGGTTTATCTATTATGTATCTGAACTTCACATCTGCAGGACTAGGGATCACAATTCTTCCCAAATACATGTGTGTTAGAGAGGGCTGCCTTCCTGCCAAGTGAGGCATATGACTGCCTATCTGCTCTACATTTCCCAGTCTCCTTGTCTTGATCTTGCACTTCTAGCCTCCAAAACCATGAGAAATAAATATTTATTTACTTTACAGGCCCTCAGTCTGTGAAATTCTGTTATAGCAGCCCAAATTGACTAAGACACTCTGACTCCTAATTCTTGGCCTCTTGGATCTATGCATGTTCCTACTTCACAGCCTTTGTCTGAAGAGACCTCTAGAATCAGTGTCTGAGGCTTTCTGAAGGTCACAGGAATCCTGGCCTGGGGGCCAAGAGTTAGTGAATAACTGTCCTGGTTTTCCCAGGACCGAGGGGTTTCCTGAGGCTTTGGATCCTCGTGCTAATACTGGGATTGTCCTAGATAATTAGGACAGTCAGTCATGCTACTGACAGGACATGTGCAGAACCATAATGTTCCTGCTCCAAGAAATGGCCCAGGGTAATTGAAGATATTATTCTGGGGAATTATAATCACAGGAGCAAAGGGAGATTACCAGGCTAAATTGAGTTTTCCCTGGATCTCATGTTTTCGTTTCTTGAATATAGAGCAGAAGGTAAGAAAGCTGAAATGATTATTGACACAGCTGTGAGCCTCACAATTGCCCTCTCTATTCATTCCTCTACACAAATTCCTAAAGTCTAGTCTCTTAAATGAACGCATATATTCCAGAGATATCCAAGTGTAGGCTATCAACTCATTTATTTCCAGCAGTACTTGAGACAACGAAATTCTAACATAATCAGCAAATCTGGGCTGTCCCTTAGGAGGAAATGGCCTAGGACTTGAGCTGTTTCACCAAGTTCAGCCAAGATCAATTTATTTCCTTCTTGGGAATGATTCCGTGCTTTGCCTGGTGGAGAAATCTGCTGTAATTGCTGGAGAAGCTTTTATGCCATTCTTTCTTTCTTTGGGACCAGGAAAGATTACCTAATAGTGGAAGGAAGAATTATAGGTATATAGGCCTGATATGTACTGGAGTTAGCTTGTACTGGCTCAAAAGAGCAAATTTGTAAGTTTCCAGGAGACTTGAGAGCCTATTGTTGAAAATTAAATCCAGCAATTAGTAAAACTACATTATGCATATTTATAATTATGTTACCTTAAAACGAAGGTATCTTCAACTTAGGCTTCAGCAAATACTTAAAACTCATCACTTCCTAATTATTTTCCTATTACCTATATTCTCAAGATTATATGTATTTATCATATCTGTATGGCAGCCTATGCCTGTATTCAGACAAAGCCTTCTAATTCTCTTTACTAGGATGTTCCTGGGTACCTCTTCCCAAATCTGTCTTCACTGGTGTCAGGTTGGTGGCTGAAATCAGCCACGATGGAGATACCACAACACATGACACATCCATCTCCCGCCTTCTGAGAATCAGTCATTAAATGTATACCAGTGTGCCTCTCAGTAAAGTTGTCATTCATTGAAGGCTTGCTATGTGCTAGGCGTAATTCCAAGAATTTTGTAAATATTTATTATTTATTCATTCAATACTGAGTCATTGCCTGCAGTATACCAGGCTCCGTTATTATTAGTAGTAGTTTTTATTGAATACCTACTGTGTGCCTTGCATTCTTCTAAGTGCAATAATTCAAGGAGGGAGGTTCTATTATTTTTTTCTCAATATATATACATTTTATTGAAGTATAGTTAACTTACAATGCTTCAAGTGCACAGCAGTGTGATTCAGTTATACATATACACATATATTATTTTTGAAATTATTTTCTATTATGGCCTTGGAGTACAGAATGAAGCAGGACAAAGGCTAATAGAGTTTTGCCAAGAGAATGCACTGGTCATAGCAAACACCCTCTTCCAACAACACAAGAGTAGACTCTACACATGGACATCACCAGATGGTCAACACTGAAATCAGATTGACTATAATCTTTGCAGCAAAAGATGGAGAAACTCTATACAGTCAGCAAAAACAAGACTGGGAGCTGACTGTGGCTCAGATCATGAACTCTTTATTGCCAAATTCAGACTGAAATTGAAGAAAGTGGAGAAAACCACTAGACCATTCAGGTATGACCTAAATCAAATCCCTTATGACTAAACAGTGGAAGTGAGAAATAGATTTAAGGGACTAGTCCTGATAGACAGAGTGCCTGGTGAACTACGGACGGAGGTTCATGACACTGTACAAGAGACAGGGATCAAGACCACGCCCAAGAAAAAGAAATGCGAAAAAGCAAAATGGTTGTCTGAGGAGGCCTTACAAACAGCTGTGAAAAGAAGGGAAGCGAAAAGCAAAGGAGAAAAGGAAAGATATACCCATCTAAATGCAGAGTTCCAAAGAAAAGCCAGGAGAGATAAGGAAACTTTCCTCAGCGATCAATGCAAAGAAATAAAGGAAAACAATAGAATGGGAAAGACTAGAGATCTCTTCAAGAAAATTAGACATACAAAGGGAATATTTCATGCAAAGATGGGCACAATAAAAGACAGAAATGGTATGGATATAACAGAAGCAGAAGATATTAAGAAGAGGTGGCAAGAATACATGGAAGAACTATACAAAAAAAGATCTTCATGACCCAGATAATCATGATGGTGTGATCACTCACCTAGAGCCAGACATCCTGGAATGTGAAGTCAAGTGAACCTTAGGAAGCATTACTATGAACAAAGCTAGTGGAGGTGATGGAATTCCAGTTAAGCTTATTTCAAAACCTGAAAGATGATGCTGTGAAAGTGTTGCACTTAATATGCCAGCAATTTTGGAAAACTCAGCAGTGGCCACAGGACTGGAAAAGATCAGTTTTCATTCCAATCCCAAAGAAAGTCAATGCCAAAGAATGCTTGAACTCCTGCACAATTGCACTCATCTCACACACTAGTAAAGTAATGCTCAAAATTCTCCAAGCCAGGTTTCAGCAATACAAGAACCATGAACTTCCAGATGTTCAAGCTGGTTTTAGAAAAGGCAGAGAAACCAGAGATTAAATTGCCAACATCAGCTGGATCATCAACATCTATTTCTGCTTTATTGACTATGCCAAAGCCTTTGACTGTGTGGGTCACAATAAACTGTGGGAAATTCTGAAAGAGATGGGAATACCAGACCACCTGACCTGCCTCTTGAGAAACCTGTATGTAGGTCAGGAAGCAACAGTTCGAACTGGACATGGAACAACAGACTGGTTCCAAATAGGAAAAGGAGTACATCAAGGCTGTATATTGTCACCCTGCTTATTTAACTTATATGCAGAGTACATCATGAGAAACACTGGGCTAGAAGAAGCACAAGCTGGAATCAAGATTGCTGGGAGAAATATCAATAGCCTCAGATATGCAGATGACACCACCCTTATGGCAGGAAGTGAAGAAGAACTAAAGAGCTTCTTGATGAAAGTGGAAGAGGAGAGTGAAAAAGTTGGCTTAAAGTTCAACATTCAGAAAACTAAGATCATGGCATCTGGTCCCATCACTTCATGGCAAATAGATGGGGAAACAGTGGAAGCAGTGACTGACTTTATTTTTCTGGGCTCCAAAATCACTGCAGATGGTGATTGCAGCCATGAAATTAAAAGATGCTCACTTCTTGGAAGAAAAGCTATTACCAACCTAGACAGCATATGAAACAGCAGAGACATTACTTTGCCAACAAAAGTCTGTCTAATCAAGGCTATGGTTTTTCCAGTGGTCATGTATGGATGTGAGAGTTGGACTATAAAGAAAACTGAGTGCCAAAGAATTGATGCTTTTGAACTGTGGTGTTGGAGAAGACTCTTGAGAGTCCCTTGGATTGCAAGAAGATCCAACCAGTCCATCCTAGAGGAGATCAGTCCTGTGTGTTCATTGGAAGGACTGATGTTGAAGCTGACATTCCAAAACTTTGGCCACCTGATACGAAGAGTTGACTCACTGGGAAAGACCCTGATGCTGGGAAAGATTGAGGGCAGGAGGAGAAGGGGTCAACAGAGGATGAGATGGTTGGATGGCATCACCGACTCAATGGACATGGGTTTGGGTGGACTCCAGGAGTTGGTGATGGACAGGGAGGCCTGGCGTGCTGCGGTTCATGGGATCACAAGGATTTGGACATGACTGAGCAACTGAACCGAACTGAACTGAAAGATTGTTACAAGATATTGACTGTAGTTCCCTGGCTATACAATAAACCTTTGCAGCTTGTTGCATATTTATTTTTTTTTAAATAGAAATCTAAGTCAAACAAGTGGAATCAAAATAAATTTCATAAATTTTTTAGTTGGTCAAAGATTCATAAGTTTTCTAAAATACACACATTATGTGTATTATTTATACATATGTATACAAAAGCTTTTCTACTATACTTGTGAAAGGCTTGAGAAATAACATCAAAAAAAATATGGAGAAATTGGAAAACATAAAATAAATGTAATGGGTGCACTGAATATGAAATTAAAAAAATGAAACAAACTAGTTAAAAGTAAAGGATCATCATATAGCTCACTTGTTTTTAAACACTACTGCTCATTAGAAATTTAGCTGGAGCTCTGGAGAAAAAGAAAGCAGTACCTGGGCATTTACATTTTTCAAAATATTTCAAGATAATTCTGATGTGCATCTGGATTTTAAAAAGTGATTGTAGCTTTTTCTATTAAATCATAGTTTTGGTGATATAGAGTTCTATTATTCTTCTGTTGACCAATCGTGATATAATGGTATTAAGGATATAATAGTTACATAATCACAGTAGTAAAAGATGCTTATTGATTTTTACAGAAAATAGCCAGACAAAAAACAAAAGATAATTACAATTGCAAGCCATAATTGGAGCATTATTAATATAACAATATAAAATAATTACATACAGTTTGAGGGGTAAAGCAGTGTTAAGTGGCAGAGCATACATGCACATGTTTTCATCCACCCAGCCAGTCTATGTCTTTCCTTTGGTGAATTTAATCCATTTACATTTAAGGTAATTATTGGTATGTGTGGTTCTATTACCATTTTCTTAATTGTTTTTGGTTTATTTTCTGTAGTTCTTTTCATTCTCTTGTGTTTCCTGCTTAGAGAAGTTCCTTTAGCATTTGTTGTAAAGCTGGTTTGGTGGTGCTGAATTCTCTTAACTTTTCCTTGTCTAGAGAGCTTTTGATTTCTCCATAAAATCTGAATGAGAGTCTTACTGGGCAGAGTATTCTTGGCTGTATGTTTTTCCCTTTCATCACTTTAAATACATGGTGCCATTCCCTTCTGGCTTGTAGAGTTTCTGTTGAGAAATGATTCTGATAGCCTGATGGGAGTTTCCTGGTAAGTTATTTATTTTTCTCTTGTTGTTTTTAATATTTTATCTTTGTCTTTAATTTTTGTCAGTTTGATTACTATGTGTCTTGGTGTGTTCCTCCTTGAATTTATCCTACCTGGGACTTTCTGTGCTTCCTGGACTTGGTTGGCTATTTCCTTTCCCATGTTAGGGAAGTTTTGTTATCTCTTCAAATATTTTCTAAGGTCCTTTTTCCTCTCTCTTTTCCTTCTGGGACCCCTATAATGCAAATGTTAGTGCTTTTAATACTGTCCCAGATATCTCTCAGGGTGACTTCATTTATTTTCATTCTTTTTTCTATATACTGTTCTGTGGCAGTGATTTCCACCATTCTGTTCTCCAGGTCATTTATCTGTTCTTCTGCCTCAATTATTCTGCTATTGATTCCTTCTAGTGTATTGTTCACCTATGTTTGTTTGTTCCTTAGTTCTTCTAGGTCGTTGCTAAACATTTCTTGCATTTTCTTCATTGTTTTTCCAAGATCCTGGATTATTTTCACTCTCATTATTCTGAATTCTTTTTCTGGAAGTTTGCTATCTCCACTTCATTTCATTGTTTTTCCCAGGTTTTATCTTGTCTCTTCATCTGGGACACAACTTTCTGCTTTTTCAACCTGATTAACTTTCTGTAATATGGTTTTTGTTTTAGCACTTTGCCATTGTGCTTCTTCTTGCTTTCTCTGTCTGCCCTCTGATGGAGAAGGCTAAGAGGCTTGTGTAAGTTTCTGGGTAGGCGGGAATGGTGGGCAGGACCTTGCTCAGTAAAACTTTAATCCAATTTTCTGCTGGTGTGTGGGGTTGAATTTCCTCCTGGTTTGGCTTCATTGTATGGCATGAGGAGACCCATCCCTGGGGTTTACAGGTTCTCTGGTAGGGTTAATGGTGAACCCCAAGAGGATTTATGCCAAGGGGGACCTTCCTGGCCTGCTGTTGCCAGTGCCCTGTCCCTGTGGTGAGCCCCTGCCAACCAATGCCTCCACAGGAGGCCCCCCAACACTAGCAGGTGGTAATGGTTCAGTATCCTGTGAGGTCACTACTCCTTACCTCTGGGTCTTGGTGCACAAAGGTTTTGTTTGTGCCTCCAAGACTGGAGTCTCTGTTTCCCCTAGTCCTGTGGAAATCCTATAATCAAATCCAGCTGGCTTTCAAGGTCAGATTCCCTGGGGATTCCCACCCTTTTTTGGATCTCCAGCCTGGGAAGCCTGATGTGGGCTCAGAACCTTCACAACAGTATGAGAATCTCTTTGGTATTATTGTCAAGTTTGTGGGTCACCCACCCAGCAGGTATGGGATTTGATTTTACCGTGGTTATGCCCCTCTTACTGTCTCACTGCAGTTTCTTTGTTTTTGGACGTGGGGTCTCTTTTTTTTGTTGTTGTTGGGTTCCAGCATCCTCCTGTTAATGGTTGTTCAATAGTTGCAATTTTGGTGTTCTCACAGGAGGAGATGAGCGTATGTCCTTCTACTTTGCCATCTTGAACTGGAAGTCCTCTCTATTATCATTTTTTTTAATTGGAGGAAAATTTCTCCACAATGCTGTGCTGATTTCTGCTTCACAACAACATGAATCAGTCATAATTATATATATATATATATATATATATATATACATACATATACAGACACACACACACACACATCCCTTTCCTCTTGAGTCTCCCTCCCCTCTCCCGTCCCACCCCTTTAGGTTGTCACAGAGCACCAAGCTGGGTTCCCTGTGTTACACAGCAGCTTCCTACTAGTTTTCTATTATACACATGACTGTGTATATGGTTAATGCTGCTTTATCAGTTCGTCCTACCCTCTCCTTCCCCCACTGTGTGCACAAGTTCATTCTTTATGTTTGCATCTCCATACCTTCCATGTAAATAGGTTCATCAGTATATTTTTCTCAATTCCATATACATGAGTTAATATATGATATTTATTTTTCTCTTTTCTCATCAGTCAGAAAAATAAGTGAAGTTATACTTCACTCTGTATAACAGGTTCTAGGTTCATCTATCTCACTACAACTGACTCAAATTCATTCCTTTTTATGGCTGAGTAGTATTCTATTGTATAAATGTGCTATATATTCTTTATCCATTCACTTGTCAATAAATATCTAGCTTGCTTCCACATCCTTGCTATTGTAAATAGTGCTGTAATGAACATTAGTGTATATATGTCTTTTAGATTTGTGGTTTTCTCAGAGTATGCCCAGTAGTGGGATTGCTGGGTCATATGGTAGTTTTAGGGGCTTCCCAGCTGGCACTAGTGGTAAAGAACCTGCCTGCCAATACAGGAGACATAAGAAACATAGGTCCAATCCCTGGGCCAGGGAGATCCCCTGGAGGAGGGCACAGCAACCTACTCCAGTATTCTTGCCTGGAGAATCCCATGGGCAGAGGAACCTGGTGGGATGCAGTCCATAGGATCACAAAAAGTGGGACATGACTGAAGCAACTTGGCATACATGCAAGCAAGGTAGTTTATTCTTAGTTTTTTAAGGAATCTCCACACTGTTGTCCATAGTAGCTGTATCAATTTAAATTCCCACCAACAAGGCAGTAGAATTCCCTTGGAAAGTTTTATTACTGTCATTTTAAATATAGGAAAACTGAGGAATTGAGAAGTTGAGTAATTGTCCCAGGTTCACACAGCAGTCCATATTGAAACCTCAGAAACCTGGTTCTGTAGCTGTTGTTCTTAACCACTAAGCTCTCCTGCCTCTTGTTGCCTCTAAGTTAGTCACTTAGCCATGTCCGACACTTTGTGACCCAGTGGACTGTAGCCCACCAGGTCCACCCATGGAATTCTCCAGGAGAAAATATGGGAGTGGGTTGCCATTTCCTTCTCCACCAGATCTTCCTGACCCAGGGATTGAACCCAGGTCTCCCACATTCTGGGCGAACACTTTATCGACTGAGTCACCAGGGAAGATTATTGCCTTGTTGCCTCTAGGCCAACCAAAGTAAACAAGCAAAGTTCCTGACATCATGGAACTTACATTCTGGTTGATAGGGGGATAGATACTAAGTAATAAACAAGAGCATCAAAACATGTATATTATCAAGGGTGAAACAGATCACCAGTCCAGGGTGGATGCATGAGACAAGTGCTCGGGGCTGGTGCACTGGGAAGACCCAGAGGGAGCGGGTGGAGAGGGAGGTGGGAGGGGGGATCGGGATGGGGAATACATGTAAATCCATGGCTGATTCATGTCAACGTATGGCAAAACCCACTACAATATTGTAAAGTAATTAGCCTCCAACTAATAAAAATAAATGGGGAAAAAATTGAGTAACAAGTAAAATGTACAAATGAAAAGTAAGAATAATAGAAAACAGTGAAGTAGGGGAGTGTTCTTCTCTTCAATTATCTTACATTTAATCTAATACTATCTCATTTTCAGTTCCGTTCAGTTCAGTCACTCAGTCGTGTTAGACTCTTTGTGACCCCATGTATTGCAGCAGGCCAGGCTTCCTTGTCCATCACCAACTCCCCGAGTTTACTCAAACTCTTATCCATTGAGTTGGTGATGCCATCCAACCATCTCATCATCTGTTGTCCCCTTCTCCTCCTGCCTTCAATCTTTCCCAGTCTTTTCAAATGAATCATTTCCTCACATCAGATGGCCAAAGTATTGGACTTTCAGCTTCATCATCAGTCCTTCCAATGGATATTCAGGACTGATTTCCTTTAAGATGGACTGGTTGGATCTCCTTGCAGTCCAAGGAACTCTTAAGAGTCTTCTCCAACACCACAGTTCCAAAGCATCAATTCTTCGGTGTTCAGCTTTCTTTATAGTCCACTCTCACATCCAAACATGACTACTGGAAAAACCATAGCTTTGACTAGATGGACCTTTGTTTGCAAAGTAATATCTCTGCTTTTTAATATGCTGTCTAGGTTGGTCATAACTTTTCTTTCAAGGAGTAAGCATCTTTTAATTTCATGGCTTCAGTCACCATCTGCAGTGATTTTTGAGCCCCTGAAAATAAAATCTCTGACTATTTCCACTGTTTCCCCATCTATTTGCCATGAAGTGATGGGACCAGATGCCATGATCTTAGTTTTCTGAGCATTGAGTTTTACACCAACTTTTTCCACTCTCCTCTTTCACTTTCATCAAGAGGCTCTTTAGTTCTTTTGCTTTCTGCCATAAGGTTGGTGTCATCTGCATATCTGAGGTTATTGATATTTCTCCCAGCAATCTTGATTCCAGCTTGTGCTTCATCGAGTCCAGCATTTCTCATGATGGACTCTACAGATAAGTTAAATAAGCAGGGTGACAATATACAACCTTGACGTACTCATTTACCAATTTGGAACCAGTCAGTTTTTCCATGTTCGGTTCTAACTGTTGCGTCTTGACCTGCATACAGATATCTCAGGAGGCAGGTCAGGTGGTCTGGTATTCCCACCTCTTTCAGAATTTTCCACAGTTTGTTGTGATCCACACAGTCAAAGTCAAAGTAGTCAATGAAAGAGAAGTAGATATTTTTCGGGAACTGTCTCGATTTTTTGATGATCCAATGGATGTTGGCAATTTGATCTCTGGGTCCTCAGCCTTTTCTAAAAGCAGCTTGAACATCTGGAAGTTCATGGTTCACGTACTGTTGAAGCCTGACGTGAAAAATTTTGGGCATTACTTTGCTAGCATGTGAGATGAGTGCAATTGTGTGGTAGTTTGAGCATTCTTTGGCACTGCCTTTCTTTGGGATTGGAATGAAAACTGATCTTTTCCAGTCCTGTGGCCACTGCTGAATTTTCCAGATTTGCTGGCATATTGAGTGCAGCACTCTTCACAGCATCATCTTTGAGGACTTGAAATAGCTCAGCTGGAATTCCACCACCTGCACCAGCTTCTTTCATAGTGATGCTTCCTAAGGCCCACTTGACTTCACATTCCAGGATGTCTGGCTCTAGGTGAGTGATCACATCATTGTGATTTTCTGGGTCGTGAATATCTTTCTGGTATAGTTCTTCCGTGTATTCTTGCCACCTGTTCTTAATATCTTCTGCTTCTGTTCAGTTCAGTTCAGTTCAGTCACTCAGCCATGTCTGACTCTTTGCAACCCCATGAATCACAGCATGCCAGGCCTCCCTGTCCATCACCAACTCCCAGAGTTTACTCGAACTTATGTCCATTGAGTTGGTGATGCCATCCAGCCATCTCATCCTCTGTTGTCCCCTGCTCCTCCTGCCCCCAATCCTTCCCAGCATCAGGGTCTTTTCCAATGAGTCAACTCTTCAAATCAGGTGGCCAAAGTATTGGAGTTTCAGCTTCAGCATCAGTCCTTCCAAAGAACACCCAGGACTGATCTCCTTCACGATGGACTGGTTGGGTCTCCTTGAGGTCCAAGGGACTCTTTAGAGTCTTCTCCAACACCACAGTTCAAAAGCATCAATTTTTCGGCACTCAGCTTTCTTCCCAGTCCAACTCTCACATCCATACATGACCACTGGAAAAACCATAGCCTTGACCAGATGGACCTTTGTTGACAAAGTAATGTCTCTGCTTTTTAATATCTATCTAAGTTGGTCATAGCATTCCTTCCAAGGAGTAAGCGTCTTTTAATTTCATGGCTCCAATCACCATCTGCAGTTATTTTCGAGCTCCGAAAAATAAAGTCTGACACTGTTTCCACTGTTTCCCCATCTATTTTCCATGAAGTGATGGGACCAGATGCCATGATCTTAGTTTTCTGAATGTTGAGCGTTAAGCCAACTTTTTCACTCTCCCCTTTCACTTTCATCAAGAGGCTTTTTAGTTCCTCTTCACTTTCTGCCATAAAGGTGGTGTCATCTGCATATCTGTTTCTGTTAGGTCCACACCATCTGTCCTTTATTGTGCCCATCTTTGCATGAAATATTCCCTTGATATCTCTAATTTTCTTGAAGATATCTCTAGTCTTTCCCCTTCTATTATTTTCCTGTCTTTCTTCGCATTTATCACTGAGGAAGGCTGTCTTATCTCTCCTTGCTATTCTTTGGAACTCTGCATTCAGATGGGTGTGTCTTTCCTTTTCTCCTTTGCCTTTCGCTTCTCTTCTTTTCAAGGCAAGTATATTGAAGTGGTTTGCTATTCCCTTCTCCAGTGGACCACATTTTGTCAGAACTCTCCACCATGACCCATCCATCTTGGGTGGCCCTACACAGCATGGCTCATAGTTTCATTGAGTTAGACGTGGCTGTGGTCCATGTGATCAGATAGATTAGTTTTCTGTGATTGTGATTTTCAGTCTGCCTGGCCTCTGATGGAGAAGGATAAGAGACTTATGGAAGCTTCCTGATGGGAGAGACTGACTGAGGGGGAAACTGGGTCTTATTCTGTTGGGCAGGGCCATGCTCAATAAATCTTTAATCTGATTTTTGTTGATGTGTGGGGCTGTGTTCCCTCCATGTTATTTGTCCTGGGGCCAGACTACGGTGGAGCTAATGAAGATAATGGCGACCTCCTTCAAAAGGTCCCGTGCATGCACTGCTACACTCAGTGTCCCCAACCCTGCAGCAGGCCACACTGATGCATGCCTCTGCCAAAGACTCCTGGACCCTCATGGACAAGTCTGGGTCAGTCTCTTGTGGGGTCACTGCTCCTTTCTCCTGGGTCCTGGTGCATACAAGATTCTGTTTGTGCCCTCCCAGAGTCTGTTTTCCCAGTCCTGTATAAGTTCTGGCAGCTCTGTGGTGGGGCTAATGGCAATCTCCTCCAAGAGTATTTATGCCACACCCAGGTCTGCTGCACCCAGAGCCCCTGCCCCTGCAGCAGTGCACTGCTGACCTGTACCTCCTCAGGAGGCACTGAAACTCAGTCTGTCTCAGTCTCTGTGGGGTCTCTGGGCCCTTGAGCCCTCTGAGCATCTCTGGTGGGTATGGGGTTTGATTCTAAATGCGATTTCACCCTTCCTACCATCTTGCTGGGCTTCACCTTTGCCCTTGGGTGTGGGGTATCTCCTCATTATTTTACAGATGGGGAAATTGAGGATCAAAGTGGTTAAAACCATATCTAAGGATGAATTCTTGCCAAGTCACTTCAGTTGTGTCCTACTCTTTGCGACATTATAGATCGGAGCCTGGATACCAGGCCCTTAATTCAAGCGTGAGTTTCCTGTGCAAACTCAACTCAGCTGTAATCTGCCCTGTGTCCATGCTCCTTTATTTCTCTGTCCACCAAAGCCACATGAGGGGATAAATCAGTGTTGAGTTCACAGTGATCCTGAATGCTGGCAGTGTCAGGGGCCCTGAGAAGCCTGCATGGATGAATGCAACATCTGCAATGTGGAATCAGCCACACGGTTCGTCTCCACGTTGGCCGCCAAGGGCACTTTGTCTGTGAAAACAGACTTGTGGCTAATATGTCACAAATGGAAAGGCCGGGGATGGACAGAGTTTTACTGGATTCCATTAACAATTATAACAAGCTCAGAGAATAGGCATTGTAGGGACTTGTTGGAACTGTTCTTTCAAACACCCCACACTGCCCCACTGGAAATACTGTTTTTAATGTCAACTTAGTTTGACCTTTAGTTTTGGTGGCATTTACTAATTCTATGAAAACCACCATTTCTCACTTCCCCTGAAGCTTAATAGAAAATCGAACTATTAGTTAGACATAGCCTAGTTTATGCAAAGGGGACAATCTCTCTCAAATGTTTCCCCCACAACCTGAAAAAAGATATAGAACAACATCTATTATTTTGGTTAATTTAAATTTCTAACACCAGGGGAATTGAAAATGGTATTCTAACCATAGTTGAAAGCATCAGTTTGTTGTCTTTGGGAAGTCAAGAGAAGCCAGATCTCTCAAAGTGGGCCTGATTCTTGGGTTGGAGAAAAGCATACTTTTTCCAAAGATTTCAGGGTCCCTGATCATTCAGTGATAGATAACTACTGTGTGTATTAGTTTTTCATTGCTGTCATAACAAATTATCACAACCTTAGCAGCTTAAAATAGCAACCATTTATTATCTCACAGCTCAAGGAAGCTCAGCTGGGTTCTCTACTCAAGGGCTCACAGTGCCAAAATCAAGGTGGTATTGGCTGGGCTCTTGTGGGTCACTCTGAGGGGGAATCTGCTTCCAGGCCTCCTCAGATCATTGGCAGAATTTAGTTTCTCAGTGTTCTTCCTGACTCGTAGACAGAAGTTACTCTCACTTCTAGAGACCACCTCTATGCCCTGACTCATTGGTGTCTGTCTCCATATGCTCATCACAGCATCGCTCACAGTGGTCAACGTACAGAAAGAGCCTGGGTGTCTGTCAGCAGACAAGTGGATAAACAGATAGGGGATATATATATACACACACACACATATATATACACAAACATACACACACACACACACACACACACATATACACATAGACATACACAATGGAATATTACTCTGCCATGTAAAAATATCTTGCCATTTGCAACAATATGGATGGATCTAGACGGTGTTATACTCAGTGAAACAAGTCACACAATAAAGAAATATGGGGTAATCTCATTTACATGTTGTTGTTGTTTAGTTACTAAGTCATGTCCAATTCTTTGCAACCCTTTGCCAGGCTCCTCTTTCCATGGGATTTCCCAGGAAAGAATACTGAAGTGGGTTGCCATTCCCTTCTCCAGGGGATCTTCCCCACCCAGGGGTTGAAACCATATCTCCTGCATTACAGGCAGATTCTTTACTGCTGAGCCACCAAGGAAGCCCCACTTAAATGCAGCTTTTTAAAAAGTTGAATACATAGTGACAGAGAGTATAAGAATGGCTACCAGAGCCTAGGAGGAGGATGGGAGTAATGGGGAGGTATTGGTCAAAGAATATGAACTTCAAGGTATAAGAAGAATAAGTTCTGGGCAACTAATGCATAGCATGGTGATTATAGTTAACAGCACTGAATTAAATACTTGAAGTTGTTAAGAGAGTATGTCTTCAATGTTCCTATCACATAAGGCAGTAGTAAGTATATGACATGATGGAGGTGTTAGCTACTGCTACACTTACATCGACTACTTTTGAAGCATTGAACTACGCGTTCCACTCATGTTGTCAAAGGGAGGTGAGGTCTCCTGTCAAGATGAGGCGGGGAACTAAGGTATTCTCTAGGGTCTCCACAGGAGATTCAGACATCCCTTCATCTTGTGAGATGAAAGACGACCCTGCATTCAAGTCACTGCAGGGAAATCCGGCCTTATTTCGAGTCAGGGCATCTCGGTGTCCATTCCACTTGAGGCAGCAAACTCAGGGTCCCTCTCACGTACCTATAGCTGAGAGAATTCTCCTCTTTAGGTGTTGTTTAAAGCTTGCATTCCTCTTGAGTCAAAGCCAGGGAATCAGCTCTCATCTCGAGATGATTTGAGGTACACGGAGCTGATTTCTAGTTGCTGTGCTGAATGTGGTGTTCCTCTACACTTAGGACGGTGTTCTCGGGAAATCTCTGGAGTTGCCTACAGAAAGTCAAGCCACTTGTCGTGTTTTGGGGAACGCCGGATGGCTCTGCAGCCAATGTAGGGGAATCGGCCTCATCTCGAGTTGATTTGGGGTACACTGAATTATTTCGTGTTGCTGTGGTGATCTTAGGGTCCCTCTAGACTTGTATCAGTGTTCTTGGGGACTCTCTGGAGTTCCATCAAGGAAGTCAAGGCTCCTTTCATGTTTGATGGGGAACACGGAATTGCTCTGCACGCAATGAAGGGGAATCTGATCTCATCTCTCATCGAGCGGGGAGTCTCATGGTTTTTCTCGAGTTGCGAAGGGAACCTGGGTTACATTCTCGAGTGAAGACGGGGATGGCCCCTCCAAACTCGTGTTTTGTTCAGCGATGTCAGGACTCCTGTCTAGTTGCGAGGGACAACTCAGGATTCTCTTTGAGGCTTGGCAGGGCAATAGCGATGCATCTTGAGGTGAGGCAGGAGACCCAGTGTCCTTTCAAGTTGCCACACGGATACTGGGATTCCTGTCAATATTCAAGAGGAGTTAGTCATCGTCTACTTTTGAAGCATTGAACTCCGCATTCCACTCGTGTTGTCAAATGGATGTGAGGCCTCCTTTCGAGATGAGGCTGGGAACTAGGGCTTTCTCTATGGTTTTCACAGGGGATTCAGACATCCCTTCTTCTTGTGAGATGAAAGATGAACCTGCATGCAAGTCCCTGCAGGGAATTCTCGGCCCCACCGAATCAGGGCATCTCGGTGTCCATTCCACTTGAGGCAGCAAACTCAGGGTCCCTCTCACATACCTGGAGCTGAGAAAAGCCTCTGCTTGAGTTGCTTGTGGAAAGTTGATATTCTTCCTGATTCGAAGACAGGGAATCAGCTCTCATCTCGGAATGATTTGGGGTACATGGAGATTTTCTCGAGTTGCTGTGCTGAATTTGGTGTTCCTCTAGAATTATGACGGTGTTCTCGGGAAGTTGCTGGAGTAGCCTAAAAGAAGTCAAGCCAGTTGTCCTGTTTGATGGGGAATGCAGGATTGCTCTGGAGCCAATGCAGGGGAATCGGGCCTCATCTCGAGTTGATTTGCAGTACACAGGGATCTTTCGTGTTGCTGCATTGACCTCAGGGTCCCTCTAGACTTGTGACAGAGTTCTTCGGGACTGTGAGGAGTTTCATCTAGGAAGTCAAGGCTCCTTTCGTGTTTGATGGGGAACATGAACGTGTTCTGCACGCAGTGCAGGGTAATCAGGCCTCATCTCGTGGCGAGGGGGAATTCTCATGGTTTTCTCCAGTTCTGGTGGGAACCTGGGGTATGTTCTCGAGTTACGGCGGGGATGGCCCTTCAAAACTCGTGTTGGTTCAGCAACGTCAGGACTCCTGTCTAGCTGCGAGGGACACATCAGCATTCTCCTTGAGGCTGGGCAGGAAAATAGGGACGCCTCTCGAGGTGAGGGGGACAAACCAAGGTCCTTTCCAGTTGCCACAGGAATTTTGGGAATCCTATCAATTTTTAAGAGGAGGCAGCCATCCTCTCCTTTTGAAGCATTTAACTCCATGTGCCTCTTGAGGTTTCAAAAGGATGTGAGGCCTCCTGTTGAGATGACCCGGGGAACTGGGCTTTCTCTAGGGTCTCCATGGGGCATTCAGACGTCCCTTCATCTTGGGAGATGAAAGACGAGCCTGCATTCAAGTCACTGCAGGGAATTCCGGCCTTATTTCGAGTCAGGGCATCTCGGAGTGCATTCCATTTGAGGCAGCAAACTCAGGGTCCCTCTCACATACATATAGCTGAGAGAAGCCTCCTCGTATGGTGCTTGTGGAAAGTTGGCATTCCTCTTGAGGCAAAGCCAAGAAATCAGCTCTCATCTCGAGATGATTTGGGGTGCACGGAGTTTTTCTCGGGTTGCTGTGCTGAATTTGGTGTTCCTCTAAACTTGTGACAGTGTTCTCGTGGAGTCTCTGGAGTTGCCTAAAGTAAGTCAAGCCACTTGTCATGTTTGATGGGGAATGCCGGATGGCTCTGGAGTCAATGTATGGGAATCGGCCTCATCTCGAGTTGATTTGGGGTACACCGAGCTCTTTCGTGTTGCTGCGGTGACCTCAGGGTCCCTCTAGACTCGTATCAGTGTGCTTGGGGACTCTCTGGAGTTCCATCAAGGAAGTCAAGGTTCCTTTCATGTTTGATGGGGAACACGGAATTGCTCTGCATGCAATGAAGGGGAAACTGATCTCATCTCTAATCGAGCGGGGAGTCTCATGGTTTTTCTTGAGTTGCAGAGGGATCCTGGGTTATATTCTCGAGTGACGACAGGGATGGCCCCTCCAAACTCTTGTTTGTTCAGCAATGTCAGGACTCCTGTCTAGTTGTGAGGGACACCTTGGGAATCTCCTCAACGCTTGGTTGGAAAATAGGGATGCATCTCGAGGTGAGGCGGGAGACCAAGTTTCCCTTTGCAGTTGTCAGAGCTATACTGTGACTCCTGTCAGTTTTCAAGAGGATTCAGGCTTCGTCTCCTTTTGAAGCATTGAACTCCGTGTGCCTGTCATGTTGTCAAAGGGATGTGAGGCCTCCTGTCGAAATGAGGCGGGGAACTAGGGTATTCTCTAAGGTTTCCACAGTGGATTCAGACATCCCTTCATCTGGTGAGATGAAAGACGAGACTGCATTCAAGTCACTGCAGGGAAATCCAGCCTTATTTCGAGTCAGGCCATCTCTGGGTCCATTCCACTTGAGGCAGCAAATTCAGTGTCCCTCTCACATACTTATAGCTGAGACAATCTTCCTCTTGAGGGGCTTGTGGAAAGTTGGCATTCCTCTTGATTCAAAGCTGGGGAGTCAACTCTCATCTCAAGATGATTTGGGCACATGGAGCTTTTCTTGAGTTGCTGTGCTGAACTTGGTGTTCCTTTAGACTTGAGACGTAATTTTCGGGGAAACTCTGGAGTTGCCTAAAGGAAATAAGCCCCGTGTAGTGTATGATGGGTAACGCCAGATGGCTCTGGAGACAGTGCAGGGGAATTGGGCCTCATCTCGAGCTGACTTGGAGTACACGGAGCCCTTTCATGTTGCTCGGGGATCTCAGGGTCGCTCTAGACTTGTGACAGTGTTCCTGGGTACTCTCTGGAGTTCCATCAAGGAAGTCAAGGGTCCTTTCGTGTTTGATGGGGAACACGGACTTGATCTGCACACAGCACAGGGGAATCAGGCCTCATCTCGAGTTGATTTCAGGTACATGGTGTGCTTTCTTGTTGCTCCGGGGACCTCAGGGTCCCTCTAGGCTTGTAAGAGTGTTCCTGGGGACACTCTGGAGTTCCTTCAAGGATGTCAAGGCTCCTTTCTTGTTCGATGGGGAACACGGACTTGCTCTGAACGCAGTACAGGGGAATCGGGCCTCATCTCGAGTTGATTTGGAGTACACGGAGCCCTTTCATGTTGATGCGGGAACCTTAGGGTCCCTCTAGACGTGTGACACTGTTCTTGGGATCTCCTGGAGTTGCATTGAGGAAGTCAAGTCTCCTTTCCTGTTTGATGGGGAACATGGGATTACTCTGCATGCATTGCTTGGGAATTCGGCCTCATCTCACAGCGAGGGGAAACTCACATTGTTTCTCTGGAGTTGCGGTGGGAACCTGGGTTATGTTCCCGAGTTACAGCGGAGATGGACCTTCAAAACTCGTGTTTGTTCAGCGATGTGTGGATTCGTCTGTAGTTGCGAGGGTCACCTTGGGATACTCCTCGAGGCTTGGCAGGACAAAAGGGACGCCTCTCGAGTTGAGGTGGGAGACCAAGTTTCCCTTTGCAGTTGCCAGAGCAATACTGTCAATTTTCAAGAAGAGTCAGAGTTCGTCTCCTTTTGAAGCATTGAACTCCGCATGCCTGTCAAATTGTCAAAGGGATGTGAGGCCTCCTGTCGAGATGAGGCGGGGAACTAGGGTATTCTCTAGGGTCTTCACAGGGGATTCAGACATCCCTTCACCTTGTGAGGAGAAAGACGAACCTGCATTCAAGTCAATGCAGGGACTTCCAGCCTTATTTCGAGTCAGGGCATCTCGGTGTCTATTCCACTTGAGGGAGCAACTTCAGTGTCCCTCTCAAGTACCAATTGCTGAGAGAAGCCTCGTCTTTAGGTGTTGTTTAAAGCTGGCATTCCTCTTGAGTCAAAGCCAGGGAATCAGCTCTCATCTCGAGATGATTTGAGGTTCACGGAGCTGTTTTCTAGTTGCTGCGCTGAACGTGGTGTTCCTCTATACTTAGGACGGTGTTCTCAGGGAATTTCTGGAGTTCCCTAAAGGAAGTCAAGCCACTTGTCGTGTTTGATGGGGAATGCCGGATGGCTCTGGAGCCAATGTAGGGAAATCTGGCCTCATCTCGAGTTGATTTGGAGTACACTGAGTTCTTTCATGTTGCTGCGGTGACCTCAGGGTCCTCTAGACTTGTATCAGTGTTCTTGGGAACTCTCTGGAGTTCCATCAAGGAAGTCAAGGCTCCTTTCATGTTTGATGGGGAACACGGAATTGCTCTGCACGCAATGCAGGGGAATCTGATCTCATCTCTCATCGAGCATGAAGTCTCATGGTTTTTCTCGAGTTGCAGAAGGAACCTGGGTTATATTCTCGAGTGACGACAGGGATGGCCCCTCAAAACTCGTGTTTTGTTCAGCGATGTCAGGACTCCTGTCTAGGTGCGAGGGACAACTCGGGATTCTCTTCGAGGCTTGGCAGGGCAATAGGGATGCCTCTCGAGGTGAGGAAGGAGACCCAGTGTCCTTTCAGGTTGCCACAGGGATACTGGGATTTCTGCCAATTTTCAAGAGGTTCAGTCATCGTCTACTTTTGAAGCACTGAACTCCGTGTTCCACTCTTGTTGTCAAAAGGATGTGAGGCCTCCTGTCGAGATGAGGCAGGGAACTAGGGCTTTCTCTAGGGTCTTCACAGGGGATTCAGAATTCCCTTTATCTTTTGAGATGAAAGATGAGACGGCATTCAAGTTACTGCAGGGAATTCAGGCCTTATTTTGAGTCAGGGCATCTCGGTGTCCATTCCACTTGAGGCAGCAATCTCAGGGTCCCTCTCACATACCTAGAGCTGAGAAAAGCCTCCGCTTGAGCTGTTTGTGGAAAGCTGGCATTCCTCTTGATTTGAAGCCAGCTAATCAGCTCTCATCTCTACATGATTTGGGGTCCACTGAGCTTTTCTCAAGTTGCTGTGCTGAACTTGGTGTTCCTCTAGACTTGGGATGGTGTTCTCGGGGAATCTCTGGAGTTGCTTAAAAGAAGTCAAGCCAGTTGTCCTGTTTGATGAGGAATGTAGGATGGCTCTGGAGTCAATGCAGGAGAATCGAGCCTCATCTCGATTTGGTTTGAGGTATACGGGGCTCTTTCATGTTGCTGCATTGACCTCAGGGTCCCTCAAGATTTGTGACAGAATTCTTGGGGACTATGTGGAGTTTCATCTAAGAAGTCAAGGCTCCTTTCATGTTTGACGTGGAACACGGACTTGCTCTGCATGCAATGCAGGGGAATCGGGCTTCATCTCGTGGCGAGGGGCAAATCTAATTGTTTTCCCGAGTTGTGGCGGGTACCTGGGTTACGTTATCGAGTTACGGCAGGGATAGACCTTCAAAACTCGTGTTGGTTCAGCGACGTCAGGACTCCTGTCTAGTTGTGAGGGACACCTTGGGATTCTCCTCTAGGCTTGGCAGGATAATAGGGACGCCTCTCGAAGTGAGGGGGAAGACCCAGGGTCCATTCCAGTTGCCACAGGAATTTTGGGATTCCTATCAATTTTCAAGAGGAGGCAGCCATCCTCTCCTTTTGAAGCATTTAACTCCGCCTGCCTCTAGAGGTTTCAAAAGGGTGAGAGGCCTCATGTCAAGATGAGCCGGGGAACTAGGGCTTTCTCTAGGGTCTCCACAGGGGATTCGACATCCTTTCATCATTTGAGATGAAAGACAAACCTGCATTCATGTCACTGCAGGGAGATCCGGCCTTATTTCGAGTCACAGCATCTCAGTGACCATTCCACTTGACGCAGCAAACTCAGGGTCCCTCTCACATACCTATAGCTGAGAGAAGCCTCCTCTTGAGGGGCTTGTGGAAAGTTGGCATTCCTCTTGAGTCGAAGCCAGGGAATCAGCTCTCATCTCGAGATGATTTCTGGCACAGGGAGCTTTTCTCGCGTTGCTCTGTTGAACTTAGTGTTCCTTTAGACTTGAGACGGTATTCTCGGGGAAACTCTGGAGTTGCCTAAAGGAAGTAAGCCCCTTGTAGTTTATGATGGGTAATGCGGGATGGCTCTGGAGACAATGCAGGAGAATTGGCCCTCATTTCGAGTTGATTTGGAGTACACTGAGCCCTTTCATGTTGATGCGGGGACCTCAGGGTTCCTCTAGTCTTGTGACAGTGTTCTTGGGGTCTCTCTGGGGTTCCATAAAGTAAGTCAAGTCACCTTTCTTGTTTGATGGGGAACACGGTCTTGCTCTGAATGCAGTGCAGGGGAATCGGGCCTCATCTCGAGCTGATTTGGAGTACAAGAAGCCCTTTCATGTTGATGCGGGAACCTCAGGGTCCCTCTAGACTTTTTACAGTGTTCTTAGGGTCTCTCTGGGGTTCCATCAAGGAAGTCACGGCTCCTTTCTTGTTTGATGGGGAACACTGACTTACTCTGCATGCATTGCAGGGGAATCGGGCCTCACCTTGAGGTGAGTGAAAAGTCTCATTATTTTTCTGGAGTTGCCGCGAGAACCTGGGTTATGTTCTCGAGTTATGGCGGGGATGGGCCTTCAAAACAAGTGTTTCTTTTGCGACAAACAGGACTTCTGTCTAGGTGCGAGGAACACCTTGTGATTCTCCTCGAGGCTTGGCAGGACAATAGGGACGCCTTTCAAGGTGAGACGGGACACCAACTTTCCCTTCATAGTTACCAGAGTGATACTGTGACTCCTGTCAGTTTTCAAGAGGAGTGAGGCTTCATCTCCTTTAGAAGCATTGAAATCCGCATGACTCTCATGTTGTCAAAGGGATGTGAGGCCTCCTGTCGAGATGAGGCGGGGAAGTAGGGCACTCTCTAGGGTCTTCACAGGGGATTCAGACATCCCTTCATCTTTTGAGATGAAAGACAAGTTGGCATTCAAGTCATTGCAGGGAATTCCTGCCTTATTTCGAGTCAGGGCATCTCGGTGTCCATTCCACTTGAGGCAGCAAACTCAGGGTCCCTCTCACATACCTAGAGCTGAGAAAAGCCTCCGTTGAGCTGCTTGTGGAAACTTGGCATTCCTCTTGATTCGAAGCCAGGGAATCAGCTCTCATCTCAAAATGATTTGGGGTACACGGAGCTTTTACCGAGTTGCTGTGCTGAACTTGGTGTTTTTGTACACATGAGACGGTGTTCTTGCGGAATCTCTGGAGTTGGCTAATAGAAGTCAAGCGACTTGTCTTGTTTGATGGGAAATGCAAGATTGCTCTGGAGTCAATGCAGGGGAATCGGGCCTCATCTCGAGTTGATTTGCGGTACACGGGGCTCTTTTGTGTTGCTGCATTGACCTCAAGGTCCCTCTAGACTTGTGACAGAGTTCCTGGGGACTATGTTCCTGCATTCCTCATCAAACAGGACAAGTGGCTTGACTTCTTTTAGGCAACTCCAGACATTTCCCGAGAAAACTGTCCCAAGTCTAGAGGAACACCAAGTTCAGCACAGCAACTCGAGAAAAGCTTCATGTACCCCAAATCATTTCGAGATGAGAGCTGATTCCCTGGCTTCGAATCAAGAGGAATGCCAACTTTCCACAAGCAGCTCAAGCAAAGGCTTTTCTCAGCTCTATGTATGTGAAAGGAACCCTGAGTTTTATTCCTCAAGTGGAATGGACACTGTGATGACCTGACTCGAAATAAGGCCGGAATTCCCTGCAGTAACTTGAATGCAGGCTCTTATTTCATCTCGCAAGATGAAGGGATGTCTGAATACCCTGTGTACACCCTAGAGAAAGCCCTAGTTCCCCGCCTCATCTCGACAGGAGGCCTCACATCCCTTTGACAACACGAGTGTAACGCAGAGTTCAATGCTTCAAAAGTAAGCAATGGCTGACTCCTCTTGAAAATTGACAGGAATCCTAGTATCCCAGTGGCAACTTGAAAGGACATTGGGTCTCCCTCGTCACCTCAGGAGGCGTCCCTATTGCCATGTCAAGCCTCAAAGAGAATCCCGAGTTGTCCCTTCCAACTAGACAGGCGTCCTGATGTCGCTGAACAAACACGAGTTTTGAGGGGCCATCCCAATTGTCACTCGAGAATATAACCCAGGATCCCTCCACAACTCGAGAAAAACCATGAGATTTCCCGCTCGATGAGAGATGAGATCAGTTTCCCCTGCATTGTGTGCAGAGCAATTCTGTGTTCCCATCAAACATGAAAGGATCAATGACTTCCTTGATGGAACTCCAGAGAGTTCCCAAGAACACTGATACATCTAGAGGGACCCTGAGGTCACTGCAGCAAATGAAAGTGCTCGGTGTACCTCAAATCAACTCGAGATGAAGCCAGATTCCACTACATTGACTCCAGAGCCACCTGGCGTTCCCCATCAAACACGACAAGTGGCTTGACTTCCTTTTAGGCAACTCCAGAGATTTCCCGAGAACGCCGTCCTAAGTATAGAGGAACACGGCGTTTAGCATAGCAACTAGAAAACAGCTCTGTGTACCTCAAATATCTCGAGATGAGAGCTGATTCCCTGGCTTTGACTCAAGAGGAATGCAAGCTTTAAACAACACCTAAAGAGGAGGCTTCTGTCAGCTACTTATAGCTGACGTGAGAGGGACCCTGAGTTTGCTGCCTCTAGTGGAATGGACACCGAGATGCCCTGACTCAAAATAAGGCCAGAATTTGCTGCAGTGACTTGAATGCAGCTTCGCCTTTAATCTCACAAGAGCAAGGGGTGTCTTAGTCCCCTATGGAGGCCCTAGAGAATAACCTAGTTCCCCCCTCAAATCGACAAGGGGCCTCACATCTTTTTGACAACACATGAGGCACGCGGAGTTCAATGCTTCAAAACAAGATGAAGCCTGACTCCTCTTGAAAACTGACAGGAGTCACAGTATCGTTCTGGCAACTGCAAAGGGAAATTTGGTCTCCCACCTCTCCTCAAGAGGCGTCCCTATTGTCCTGGCAAGCCTCGAGGAGAATCCCAAGGTGTCCTTGGCAACTAGACAGGAGTCCTGATGTTGCAGAAGCAACTGAGTTTTTAAGGGCCTTCCGTGCCGGAACTGGAGAACATAACCCAGGTTCCCTCCACTACTCGAGAAAACCATAAGAAATCCCCCTCGCCACAAGATGAGGCCTGATTCCCCTGCATTGCATGCAGAGCAAGTCCGTGTTCCACATCAAACACGAAAGGAGCCTTGACTTCCTAGATGAAACTCCACATAGTCCCCAAGAACTCTGTCACAAATCTAGAGGGACCCTGAGGTCAACACAGCAACATGAAAGAGCCCCATGCACTGCAAATCTTTTCGAGGTGAGGCCCAATTCCCTTGCATTGGCTCCAGGGCAACCCTGCATTCCTCAACAAACAGGACAAGTGGCTTGACTTCTTTTAGACTACTCCAGAGATTCCCCAAGAACACCATCCCAAGTCTAGAGGAACACCAAGTTCAGCACAGCAACTCGAGAAAAGCTCCACTTACCTCAAATCATCTCGAGATGACAGCTGATTCCCTGGCTTTGACACAAGAGGAATGCCAACTTTCCACAAGCAGCTCAAGCGGAGGCTTTTCTCAGCTCTAGGTATGTGAGAGGGACCCTGAGATTGCTGCTTCAAGTGGAATGGAGACCGAGATGCCCTGACTCGAAATAAGGCAGGAATTCCCTGCAGTAACTTGAATGCAGTCTCGTCTTTCATCTCCCAAGAAGAAGGGATGTCTGAATCCCCTGTGAAGACCCTAGAGAAAGTCCTCCTTCCCCGCCTCATCTCAACAGGAGGCCTCACATCCCTTTGACAACACGAGTGGAACGCGGAGTTCAATGCTTCAAAAGTAGACGATGACTGACTATTATTGAAAATGGACAGGAATTCCAGTATCCCTGTGGCTACCTGAAAGGACACTGGGTCTCCTTCCTCACCTCGAGAGGCGTCCCTATTGCCCTGCCAAGCCTCGAAGAGAATCCCGAGTTGTCCCTCGCATCTAGACAGGCGTCCTGATGTCGCTGAACAAACACGAGTTTTGAGGGTTCGTCCCCGTCGTCACTCGAGAATATAACCCAGATTTCCACAGCAACTCGAGAAAAATAATTAGACATCCTGCTCAATGAGAGATGAAATCAGATTCCCCTGCATTGCGTGCAGAGCAATTCCGTGTTCACCATCAAACAGGAAAGGAGACTTGACTTCTTTGATGGAACTCCAGAGAGACCCCAAGAACACTTTCACATGTCTAGAAGGACCATGAGGTTCCCGCAACAACATGAAAGGTCTCTGTGTACTCCAAATAAACTTGAGATGAGGCCCGATTCCCTTGCACTGAGTTCAGAGCAAGTCCGTGTTCCCCATCAAACATGAAAGGAGCCTTGACTTCCTTGATGAAACTCTAGAGAGTCCCCAAGAACACTGTCACAAGTCTAGAGGGACCCTGAAGTCCCTGCAGCAAAATGAAAGTGCACCGTGTACTTGAAATCAGCTTGAAATGAGGCTCGATTCCCCTGCACTGCGTGCAGAGCAAGTCCGTGTTCTCCATCAAACAGGAAAGCAGCCTTGACCTCTTTGATGGAACTCCAGAGAGTCCCCAGGAACACTCTCACAAGTTTAGATGGACCCTGAGGTCCCCGCAGCAACATGAAAGCACACTGTGTACTTCAACTCGAGGTGAGGCTCGATTTCCCTGCTTTGTCTCCAGAGCCATCACTTGTTCCCCATAAAACACGACAAGTGGCTTGACTTCCTTTAGGCAACTCCAGAGATTCCCCGAGAACACCGTCCTAAGTATAGAAGAACACCATGTTCAGCACAGCAACTAGAAAACAGCTCCATGCACCTCAAATCATCTCGAGATGAGAGCTGATTCCCTGGCTTTGACTCAAGTGGAATGCCAGCTTTAAATAACACCTGAAGAGGAGGCTTCTGTCAGCTATAGGTACGTGAGAAGGACCCTGAGTTTGCTGACTCAAGTGGAGTGGACACCGAGATGCCTTGACTCGAAATAAGGCTGGAATTCCCTGCAGTGACTTGAATGCAGGCTCGTCTTTCATCTCACAAGATGAAGGAATGTCTGAATCCCCTGTGGAGACCCTAGAGAATACCCTAGTTCACCACGTCATCTTGACAGGAGGCCTCACATCCCTTTGACAACACGAAAGGCACGTGGAGTTCAATGCTTCAAAAGGAGATGAAGCCTGACTCCTCTTGAAAACTGACAGGAGTCACAGTGTCACTCTGGCAACTGCACAGGGAAACATGGTGTCTGGCCTCACCTCGAGAGGCATCCCAATTGCCCTGCCAAGCATCGAGGAGAATCCCAAGGTGTCCCACGCAACTAGACAGCAGTCCACACATCACTGAAAAAACACGAGTTTTGAAGGGCCATCCCCACCGTATGTCGAGAACATAACCCAGGTTCCCACCAAAACTCGAGAAAAAAATGAGAATTCCCCCTCGCAGCGAGATGAGGCCCGATTCCCCTGCAATGCATGCAGGGTAAGTCCGTGTTCCCCATCAAACAGGAAAGGAGATTTGACTTCCTTGATGGAACTCCAGAGAGGCCCGAAGAACACTGTCACAAGTCTAGAGGGACCCTGAGGTCCCCACAGCAAAATGAAAGGGCTCTGTGTGCCCCAAATCAACTCGAGATTAGGCGTGGTTCCCCTGCACTGCATTCAGAGCAAGTCAGTGTTCCCCATCAAACACGAAAGGAGCCTTGACTTCCTTGATGGAACTCCAGAGAGTCCCCAAGAACACTGTCACAAGTCTAGAGGGACCCTGAGGTCCCCACATTAATATGAAAGCACACCATGTACTTGAAATCAACTCGAGATGAAGACAGATTCTCCTGCACTGCATTCAGAGCAAGTCAGTGTTCCCCATCAAACACGAAAGGAGCCTTGACTTCCTTAATGGAACTCCAGAGAGTACCCAGGAACACTCTCACAAGTTCAGAGGGAACCTGAAGTCACCACAGCAACACGAAAGAGCTCAGTGTACCCCAAATTAACTCGAGATGAGGCCAGATTCCCCTACATTGGCTCCAGAGCCATCCGGCGTTCCCCATCAAACATGACAAGTGGCTTGACTTCCTTTAGGCAACTCCAGAGATACCCCTAAATATAGAGGAGCACCACGTTCAGCACAGCAACTAGAAAACAGCTCCGTGTACCTCAAATCATCTCGAGATGAGAGCTGAGTCGCTGGCTTTGACTCAAGAGGAATGTCAGCTTTAAACAACACCTAAAGACGAGGCTTCTCTCAGCTATAGGTACGTGAGAAGGACCCTGAGTTTGCTGTCTCAAGTGGAATGGACACTGAGATGCCCTGACTCGAAATAAGGCCGGAATTCCCTGCAGTGACTTGAATGCAGTCTAATCTTTCATCTCACAAGATGAAAGGATGTCTGAATCCCCTGTGGAGACCCTAGAAAATACCATAGTTCCCCACATGATCCCGACAGCAGGCCTCACATCTCTTTGACAACATGAGAGGCATGCAGATTTCAATGCTTCTAAAGGAGACGAAGCCTGACTCCTCTTGAAAACTGACAGGAGTCACAGTATCACTCTGGCAACTGCAAAGGGAAACTTGGTCTCCCACCTCAACTCGAGAGGCGTCCCTATTGTCCTTCCAAGCCTCGAGGAGAATACCAAGGCATCCCTCACAACTAGACAGGTGTCCACACATCACTGAACAAACAAGAGTTTTGAAGGTCCATCCCCTCTGTAACTCGAGAACATACTCAGGTTCCCGCTACAAATCCAGGAAAAAAATGAGACTTGCCCCTCGCCGCGAGATGATGCCAAATTCCCTTGCAATGCATGCAAGGTAAGTCCGTGTTCACCATCAGACAGGATAGGAGACTTGTCTTCCTTGATGGAACTCCAGAGAGACCCCAAGAACACTGTCAAAAGTCTAGAAGGACCCTGAGATCCCCGCAACAACATGTAAGTGCTCCGTGGACTCCAAATCAACTTGAGATGAGGCCCGATTCCCATGCACTGCATTCAAAGCAAGTCAGTGTTCCCCATCAAATACGATAGGAGCCGTGACTTCCTTGATGGAACTGCAGAGAGTCCCCAAGAACACTATCACAAGTTTAGAGGGACCCTGAGGTCCCTGCAGCCACATGAAAGCACACCATGTACTTGAAATCAACTTGAGATGAAGCCCGATTCCCCTGCACTGCGTGCAGAGCAAGTCCGTCTTCCCCATCAAACACGAAAGGAGACTTGACTTCCTTAATGGAACTCCAGAGAGTCCCCAGGAACACTGTTACAAGTCTAGAAGGACCCTGAAGTCCCTGCAGCAACAAGGAAGCACTCCGTGTACTTTGAATCAAATCGAGATGAGGCCCAACTCCCCTGCATTGTCTCCAGAGCCATCACTCGTTCCTCATCAAACACAACAATTGGCTTGACTTCTTTTCGGCAACTCCAGATATTACCCGAGAATACCGTCTCATGTATAGAGGAACACCAAGTTCAGCACAGCAACTAGAGAAAAGCTCTGTGTACCCCAAATCATCTCGAGATGAGAGCTGATTCACTTGCTTTGACTCAAGAGGAATGAGAACTTTCCACAAGCCCTCAAAAGGAGGCTTTTCTCGGCTCTAGGTATGTGAGAGGGACCCTGAGTTTGCTGCCTCAAGTGGAATGAACACCGAGACACACTGACTCGAACTAAGGCCGGAATTCCCTGCAGTGACATGAATGCAGGCTCGACTTTCATCTTCCAAGAAGAAGGGATGTCTGATTCCCCTGGGGAGACACTAGAGAAAGCCCTAGCTCCTGCCCCATCTCGATAGGTGGCCTCACATCACTTTGACAACTTGAGAGGAATGCAGAGTTGAAACATTCAAAAGGAGAGGATGCCTGACTCCTCTTGAAAATTAACAGGAATCCCAGTATCCAATTGGCAATAGGAAAGGGACACTGGATCTGCCATCTCACCTCGAGAGGTGTTCCTATTGCCCTGCCAATCTCGAGGAGAATCCCGAGGTGTCCCTCGCAGCGAGGCAGGAGTCCTGACGGCGCTGAACAAACACGTGATCTGAACATCCATCCCATCGTAAATTGAGAATATACGCAAGGTTCTGCCGCAACTCGAGAAAAAATATGACACTTCTCCCTCGCCGAGAGATGAGGCCAGATTCCCCTGCACTGCGTGCAGAGCAATATCGTGTTCCACATCAAACCCGAAAGTAGCCTTGATTTCCTTGATGGCACTACAGAGGAAACCCAAGAATACTGTCTCAAGTCTAGAGGGATACTGAGGTCACTGTAGCAACAAGAAAGAGCTCCATGTACCCCAAATCAATACGAGAGGAGAGCTTAGTCCCTGGCTTCCACTCAAGCGGAAATCCAACTATCCACAAGCACCTCAAGAGAAGGCTTCTCTCAGGTACAGGTATGTGAGGAGGACCCTGAGTTTGCAGCCTCAAGTGGAATGGACGCCGAGATGCCCTGACTCAAAATAAGGACGGAATTCCCTGCAGTGACCTGAACGAAGGCTCGTCTTACATCTCCCAAGACGAACAGATGTCTGAATCCCCTGTGGAGACCATAGAGAAACACCGAGTTCCACGCCTAATCGCGACCGGAGGCCTCACATCCTTTGAAAACTCGAGAGGTACGCGGAGATCAGTGCTTCAAAAGTAGACGATGCCTGATACCTCTTGAAAATTGATAGGAATCCCAGAATCCCTGTGGCACGTGGAAAGGGACCCTGTGTTCCCCGCCTCACCTGGAAAGGCGTCCCAAATGCCCTTTTAAGCCTCGAGGAGAATCCTAAGGTGTCCCTCACAAATAGACAGGAGTCCTGAGGTCACTGAACAAACACGTGTTTGGAAGGGCCATTCCATCGTTAATCAAGAATATACCACAGGATCCCACCGCAACTTGAGAAAAACCATCAGAGTTCCCCCAGGTCGCGAGGTGAGTCCCGATTCCTCTGCATTGCGTGCAGAGCAATTCCATGTTCTACATCAAACAGGAAATGATCCATTATTTCCTTGATGGCACTCCAGAGAAACCCTAAGAACACTGTCTCAAGTCTAGGGGGATCCTGAGGTCACTGCAGCAACACGAAAGGGCTCCATTGACCCCAAACCACCTTGAGATGAGAGTTGATTTCCTGGCTTCAAATCAAGAGGAATGCCAACTGTGCACAAGCACCACAAGAGGAGGCTTCTCTCAGCTATACGTATGGGAGAGGAACGTTGAATTTGCGGCCTCAAATGGAATCGACCCCGAGATGCCCTGACTCGAAATCAGGACGGAATTCCCTGCAGTGACTTGAATGCAAGTTGGATTTCATCTCACAAGAGGAATCGATGACTGAATCCACTGGGGAGACAATAGAGAAAGTTTAGCTCCCTGCCCCCTCTCGGCAGGAGGCCTCACATCACTTTGGCAATTCGAGAGGAACATGGAGTTCAATGATTCCAAAGGAGAAGATGCCTGACTCCTCTTGAAAATTGACAGGAATCCCAGAATCCCAGTGGCAACAGGAAAGGGACCCTGGGTCTGCCGCGTCACATCAAGAGGTGTTCCTATTGCCCTTTCAGGCCTCAAGGGGAATCCCGAGGTGTCCCTCGCAGCTAGGCAGGAGGCCTGACATCGCTGAATAAACACGTGTTCTCAAGGGCCTTCCCCGTTGTAACTCGAGAATATAGCCCAGGATCCCGCCACAACTTGCGAAAAACCATGAGACTTCCCCCTCGCCCCGAGATGAGGCCCGATTCCCCTGCACTGCGTGAGAGCAATTCTGTTTCCACATCAAACACGAAAGAAGCTTTGATTTCCTTGATGGCACTCCAGAGACTCCCCAAGAACACTGTCTCAAGTATAGAGCGATCCTGAGGTTACTGTAGCAACATGAAAGAGCTCCATGGAACCCAAATCAACTCGAGATGAGAGCGTAGTCCCTGGCTTCGACTCAAGAGGAATACCAACTTTCCACAAGCACCTCAAGAGGAGGCTTCTCTCAGCTATAGGTATGTGAGGAGGACCCTGAGTTTGCGGCCTCAAGTGGAATGGACACCGAGATGCCCTGACTCGAAATAAGGCCAGATATCACTGCAGTGGCTTGCATGCATGCTCGTCTTGCATCTCCCAAGACGAAAGGATGTCTGAATACCCTGTGGAGACCATAGAGAAAGACCTAGTTCCAAGCCTAATCGCGAGAGGAGGCCTCACATTCTTTGAAAATTCGAGAGGTACGCGGAGATCAATGCTTCAAAAGGAGAAGATGCCTGACTCCACTTGAAAACTGAGAGGAATCCCAGTATCCCTCTGGGACGTGGAAAGGGACCCTGGGTCTCCCGCCTCACATGGAGAGGTGCCCCAATTGCCCTGCCAAGGCACGAGGAGAATCCCGAGGTGTCCCTCGCAACTAGACAGCAGTCCTGACGTCGCTGAACAAACACGTGTTTGGAAGGGCCATTCCCGTCGTAACTCGAGAATATACCCCAGGATCCCGCCGCAACTCGAGTAAAACCATGAGACTCCCCCCTCGCCGTAAGATGAGGCCCGATTCCCCTGCACTGCGTGCAGAGCAATTCCGTGCTCCCCATCAAACCCGAAAGGAGCCTTGATTTCCTTGATGGCACTCCAGAGAAACCCCAGGAACACTTTCTCAAGTCTAGAGGGATACTGAGGTCACTGCAGCAACCAGAAAGAGCTCCGTGTACCGCAAATCATCACGAGATGAGAGCTGATTTCCTGGCTTCAAATCAAGAGGAATGCCAACTGTCCACAAGCACCAAAAGAGGAAGCTTCTCTCAGCTGTACGTATGTGAGAGGGACGTTGAACTTGCGGCCTCCAATGGAATCGACCCTGAGATGCCCAGACACGAAATCAGGCCGAAATTCCTGCAGTGACTTGAGTGCAAGCTGGATTTCATCTCACAAGATGAAGGGATGTCTGAAGCCCCTGGGGAGACACTAGAGACAGCCCTAGATCCCTGCCCCATCTCGACAGGCGGCCTCACATCAATTGGACAACTCGAGAGGAACACGGAGTTGAATGTTTCAAAAGGAGACGATGCCTGACTCCTCTTGAAAATTGACATGAATCCCAGGCCAAGTGGCAATAGGAAAGGGACCTGGGTCTGCCATCTCACCTCGAGTGGTGTTCATATTGCCCTTTTAAGCCGCGAGGAGAATCCCGAGTTGTCCCTCACAACAAGACAGGAGTCCTGACATTGCTGAAGAAACACGTGTTTGGAAGGGCCATTCCCGTCGTAACTCGAGAATACACCCCAGGTTCCCACCGCAACTCGAGAAAAACCATGAGAATTCCCCCTCGCCGCAGGATGAGGCCCGATTACCCTGCACTGCGTGCAGAGTAATTCTGTGCTCCACATCAAACACGAAAGGAGCCTTAATTTCCTTGATGGCACTCCAGAGAATCCCCAAGAAAGCTGTCTCAAATCTAAAGGGATCCTGAAGTTACTGTAGCAAAACGAAAGTGCTCCATGTACCCCAAATCAACTCGAGATGAGAGCATAGTCCCTTGCTTCGATTCAAGAGAAGTACCAACTTCCCACAAGCACCTCAAAGCAGGCTTCTCTCAGCTACAAGTATGTGAGGAGGACCCTGAGTTTGCGGCCTCAAGTGGAATGGACAGCGAGACGCCCTGACTCGAAGTAAGGCCAGGTATCCCTGCAGTGACTTGAATGCAGGCACGTCTTGCATCTCCCAAGACGAAAGGATGTCTGAATACCCTGTGGAGACCGTAGAGAAAGACCTAGTTCCCCGCCTAATAGCGACCGAAGGCCTCACATCCTTTGAAAACTCGAGAGGTATGCGGAGATCAATGCTTCTAAAGGAGACGATACCTGACTCCACTTGAAAACTTAGAGGAATCCCAGTATTCCTGTGGCACGTGGAAAGGGACCCTGGGTCTCCCGCCTCACCTGGAGAGGTGTCCCAATTGCCCTGCCAAGCCACGAGGAGAATCCCGAGGTGTCCCTCGCAACTAGACAGGAGTCCTGACGTCCCTGTACAAACACATGTTTGGAAGGGCCATTCCCGTCGTAACTCGAGAGTATACCCAGGTTCCCGCCGCAACTCAAGAAAAATCACGAGACTTCCCCTCACCAGAGATGAGGCCCAATTCCCCTGCACTGCCTGCAGAGCAATTCCGTGTTCCACATCAAACCCGAAAGGAGCCTTGAATTCCTTGATGGCACTCCAGAGAAACTCCAGGAACACTGTCTCAAGTCTAGAGGGATCCTGAGGTCAATGGAGCAACAAGAAAGAGCTCCATGTACCCCAAAACATTGCGAGATGACAGCTGATTTCCTGGCTTCAAATCAAGAGGAACGCCAACTTTCCACAAGCACCACAAGAGGAGGCTTCCCTCAGCGATACGTCTGTGAGAGGGACGTTGAATTTGCGGCCTCCAATGGAATCGACCCTGAGATGCCCGGACTCGAAATCAGGCCGGAATTCCTGCAGTGACTTGAGTGCAAGCTGGATTTCATCTCACAAGATGAAGGGATGTCTGAAGCCCCTGGGGAGACATTAGAGAAAGCCCTAGCTCCTGCCCCATCTCGACAGGCGGCCTCACATCAATTTGACAACTCGAGAGGAATATGGATTTCAATGATTCAAAAGGAGACGATGCCTGACTCCTCTTGAAAATTGACAGGAATCCCAGTCCAAGTGGCAATAGGAAAGGGACCTGGGTCTGCCATCTCAACTCGAGTGGTGTTCATATTGCCCTTTTAAGCCGCGAGGAGAATCCCGAGGTGTCCCTCGCAACGAGACAGGAGTCCAGACATTGCTGAAGAGACACGTGTTTGGAAGGGCCATCCCCATCGTATCTCGAGATTATACCCCAGGTTCCCGCCGCAACTCAAGAAAAACCATGAGACTTCCCCCTCACCACGGGATGAGGCCCGATTCCCCTTCACTGCATGCAGAGAAATTCCGAGCTCCACATCAAACACGAAAGGAGCCTTGATTTCCATGATGGCACTCCAGAGAATCCCGAAGAAAGCTGTCTCCAGTCTAGAGGGAGGTCACTGTAGCAACACAAAAGAGCTCCATGTACCCCATATCAACTCGAGATGAGAGCATGGTCTCTGGCTTCCACTCAAAAGGAATACCAACTTTCCACAAGCACCTCATGAGGGGGCTTATTTCAGCTATATTTGTGTGAGGAGGACCCTGAGTGTGAGGCCTCATGTGGAATGGACACCAAGATACCCAGACTCCAAATAAGGCCAGATATCCCTGCAGTGGCTTTAATGCAGGCTCATCTTGCATCTCCCAAAACGAAAGAATGTCTGAATACCCTGTGGAGACCATAGAAAAAGACGTATATCTACGCCTAATCGCAACCGGAGGCTTCACATCCTTTGAAAACTCGAGAGGTACGCGGAGATCAATGCTTGAAGAGCAGACGATGCCTGACTCCACTTTAAAACTGAGAGGAATCCCAGTATCCCTGTGGCACGTGGAAAGGGACCTGGGTCTCCCGCCTCACCTGGAGAGGTGTCCCAATTGCCCTGCCAAGCCACGAGGAGAATCCCGAGGTATCCCTCGCAACTAGACAAGAGTTCTGACGTCGCTGAACAAACACGTGTTAGGAAGGTCCATCCCCGTCGTAACTCGAGAATATATCCCAGGTTCCCGCCGCAACTAGAGAAAAACCATGAGACGTCCCCTCGCCACGAGATGAGGCCCGATTCCACTGCACTGCGTGCAGGGCAATTCCGTGATCCACATCAAATCCGAAACGTGTCGATGGCACTCCAGAGAGACCCCAAGAACACTGTATCAAGTCTAGAGGGATCCTGAGGTCACTGGAGCAGCAAGAAAGAACTCCGTGTACCACAAATCATCTCGAGATGAGAGCTGACTTCCTGGCTCCAAATCAAGAGGAATGCCAACTTTCCACAAGCACGACAAGAGGAGACTTCTTTCAGCTATACGTATGTGAGAGGGACGTTGAGTTTGGGGCCGCCAATGAAATTGACCCTGAGAAGCCCTGACTCGAAATCAGGCCGGAATTCCTGCAGTGACTTGAGTGCAAGCTGCCTTTCATCTCACAAGATGAAGAGATGTCTGAAGCCCCTGGGGAGACACTAGAAAAGCCCTAGCTCCCTGCCGCTTCTCGACAGGTGACCTCGCATCAATTGGACAACTCGAGAGGAACACGGAGTTCAGTGATTCCAAATTTTCCTCTGGAAAATTGACAGGATACCCAGGATCCCAGTGGCAACAAGAAAGGGACACTGGGTCTGCCGCCTCAACTCGATAGGTATTCCTATGGCCATTTCAAGCCGCGAGAAGACTCCCGGGGTGTCCCTCAAAACTAGACAGGAGTCCTGACGTCGCTGAACAAACACGTGTTTGGAAGGGCCATCCCCGTCGTAACTCGAGAATATACCCCAGGATCCCGCCACAACTCGAGAAAAACCATGAGACTTGCCCCTCGCCGTGAGATGAGGCCCGATTCCCCTGCACTGCGTGCAGAGCAATTCCGTGCTCCACATCAAACCCGAGAGGAGCCTTGATTTCCTGGATGGCACTCCAGAGAAACCCCAGGAACACTGTCTCAAGTCTAGAGGGATCCTGAGGTCCCTGCAGTAACCAGAAGAAGTTCCATGTTCCCCAAATCATCTCGAGGTGAGAGCTGATTTCCTGGCTTCAAATCAAGAGGAATGTAAACTTTCCACAAGCACCACAAGAGGAGGCTTCTCTCAGCTGTTCGTCTGTGAGAGGGACTTTGAATTTGCAGCCTAAAATGGAATCGACCCCGAGATGCCCTGACACGAAATCAGGACGGAATTCCAGCAGCGACTTGACTGCCATCTGCATTATTTCTCACAAGATGAAGGGATTTCTGAAGCCCATGGGGAGACATTAGAGAAAGCCCTAACTCCCTGCCCCTTCTCGACAGGCCGCCTCACATCCATTGGACAACTCAAGAGGAACATGGAGTTCAATGATTCCAAAGGAGACCATTCCTGACTCCTCTGGAAAATGGACAGGAATTTCAGGATCGCTGTGAGTCTGTGAGAGGGACGTTGAATTTGCGGACTCAAATGGAATAGATCCCAGGATGCCCTGGCTTGAAATCAGGCCGGAATTCCTGCGGTGAATTGAGTGCAAGGTGGATTTCATCTCACAAGCTGAAGGGATGTCTGAAGCCCCTGGGGCGACACTAGAGAAAGTCCTAGCTCCCTGCCCCTTCTCGACAGTCGGCCTCACATCCATTAGACAACTCGAGAGGAACACGGATTTCAATGATTCCAAAGGAGACGATGACTTACTCCTCTGGAAAATGGACAGGAATCCCAGGATCCCAGTGGAAATAGGTAAGGGACCCTGGGTCTTCCGCCTCACCTCAAGAGGTGCTCCTATGGCCCTTTCAAGCCGAGAGGAGACTCCCGAGGTGTCCCTCGCAACTAGACAGGAGTCCTGACGTCGCTGAACAAACCCGTGTTTGGAAGGGCCATCCCCGTCGTAGCTCGAAAATATACCCCAGTTTCCTCCGCAACTCGAGAAAGACCATGAGATTTCCCCCTTGCCGCGAGATGAGGCCCGATTCCCGTGGACTGCGTGCAGAGCAATTCCGAGCTCAAAATCAAAACCGAAAGGAGCCTTGATTTCCTTGATGGCACTCCAGAGAAACCCCAGGAACACTGTCTCAAGTCTAGAGGGATCCTGAGGTCCCTGCCATAAACAGAAAGAGCTCTGTGGACCCCAAATCATCTCGAGGTGAGAGCTGATTTCCTGGTTTCAAATCAAGAGGAATGCCAACGTTCCACAAGCACCACAATAGGAGGCTTCTCTCAGCTGTATGACTATGAGAAGTACGTTGAATTTGCGGCCTCAAATTGAATCGACCCTGAGATGCCCTGACTCGAAATCAGGCCGGAATTCCTGCAGTGACTTGAGTGCAAGCTGAATTTCATCTCACAAGATGAAGGGATGTCTGAAGCCCCTAGGGAGACACTAGAAAAAGACCTAGCTCCCTGCCCCTTCTCGACTGGCGGCCTCACATCCATTGGACAACTCGAGAGGAACACGGAGTTCAATGATTCCAAAGGAGAATATGCCTGACTCCTCTGGAAAATGGACAGGAATCCCAGGATCCCAGTGGCAATAGGAAAGGGACACTGGGTCAGCCGCCTCACCTCGAGAGGTGTTCCTATGGACGTTTCAAGGCGCAAGGAGAATAGCGAGGTGTCCCTCGAAACTAGACAGGAGTCCTGACGTCACTGAACACACCCGTGTTTGGAAGGGCCATCCCCGTCGTAACTCGAGAATATACCCCAGGTTCCCGCTGCAACTCGAGAAACACCATGAGACTTCCACCTCGCCGTGAGATGAGACCCGATTCCACTGCACTGCATGCAGAGCGATTCCGTGCTCCACATCCAACCCGAAAGTAGCCTTGATGTCCTTGATGGCATTCCAGAGAATGCCCAGGAACACTGTCTCAAGTCTAGAGGGATCCTGACGTCACTGCAGCAACCAGAAGGAGCTCCATGGACCCCAAATCATCTCGAGGTGAGAGCTGATTTCCTGCCTTCAAATCAAGAGGAATGCCAACTTTCCACAAGAACCACAAGAGGAGGCTTCTCTCAGCTGTACATCTGTGAGAGGGACGTTGAGTTTGCGGCCTCAAATGGAATCGACCCCGAAATGCCCTGACTCGAAATCAGGCCGGAATTCCTGCAGGGACTTGAGTGCAAGCTGGATTTCATCTCACAAGATGCAGGGATGTCTGAAGCCCCTGGGGAGACAAGAGAGAACGCCCTAGCTCCCTGCCCCTTCTCGACAGGCGGCCTCACATCCATTGGACAACTTGAGAGGATCACGGAGTTCAATGATTCCAAAGGAGACGATACCTGTGAGAGGGTAACAGGCAGGAAGGCCTGGGGTCTCCAAATGGAGGAATGAGGCTGTAAGTGCAAGACATTTTTATCTCTCTTAACAGGCAGGAAAGAACAAACCAGCGATCTGTTTTTCCTTCTCTATACAAAATTAAAAGGAGGCTTCTCCTAACATTCTGTGTGGCCATGACACCTGTTCTCACCTAAAGCTAACTACTCCCAAACCTTGAGTTAACCAATACATTTCTTTTTCGTATGAAAATGTTGTCTTAAGCTATGTTGATGAACCCCAGACTCCATCTTCAAGTTGGTTCCGCCAAAGGGCCTAACTTACTTATTCAGGTATTGTTCCGCTAATCTATGTAAACGAAACTATTTGTTGGTACAAGATGCAAGTCAATAGTTTTATGGCCTGGGATGAATTATCTGGTGCCATTCTAGATTTTATGACATTCCTTTCTTTTCATTAACAGACTGTGAGTGACTATATAACATACAGCTAAAGACTGGGAGGGGGTAAGCTTTTGCCCCCTTCTGATGCCTATGTCAGAAGCTTTCTCTATCTCCTTTATACTTGAATAAAACTTTATTACACAAAAGCTCTGAGCGATCCAGCCTCGCCTCTGGCCCCGGATTGAATTCGTCTTCTCCGGAGGCCAAGAATCCCGCCTCGTATCATTCAGCAACAGCCTTTCATCTTGTGGGCTTGTCCGGCATCCTTCAGGGCAAGGTAAGGGTGCTTGGAGCTCTAGTTCTTTGTTCTCCTAGTGAACATGTTTTCCGCTGTACTTTACTAACTCTACGGTGTGCTTGTGTGTATGAATGAAAGGCCCTGCTCTGCGGTTCCTCGGCGACCTCATAAGGCTTATGGCAGAAACTTGTCGGGGGTTTATACCGACCTGCCAATGCCAAGAGGCAACCAATGTCTCCTTTGGGAACCGACCAGAAACGGGCAAAGCGTGTGGACCGAACTCTTTTTTCTCGGTCAAACTTTTCGGTCTCTTTGACCATTTCATAACTCCTTGGGAATTAAAAGTACTAACCTTATCTATCAGATCTTAGGCTTTCAAGAGACTTGTAACCTATGTTGCTACTCTACTGTGGTCTAGGTCTCAAACTTGGATTGGTAGTCAGGAAGCGCCTAGCCTCGCTAGGCATGGAAAGTTTGGACGCTAGATGGAGCTCTAACTCCCAGAGCATCTCTGAGGTTAAAGGTTACTTGGATTGGAACTGCAATGGTTTTTTTCTTTTGGTAACACTGGCTCTTAGTGGAGCAGAGGAGGCTCTTATACCGGTGTGGTGACTCTTGGAAGGAACATCTCGGTTTCATGTTTGTATCGGTCTTATTGCGGTCAAGAATATACTCCGGGTCGTGCACAGGCACTCAGGTGACGAATGTGTCCCCTGTGAGGCTGCCAGGGTTAATTCCATGACAGGCAGCCTGGACCTAAGTTTTAGCTTTCCCCGAAATGGTAAGATTCCCCACCCCCATCAGGTAACCTGAAGCCAGCCAATCAATATGCGCCCAGTAAGAGACAAAGGGGAAAGCTGAAAAGCCCGCGAAAGCCCAGGTTTGAGAAAGCCCGCGAAAGCCCAGGTTTGAAAAAGCCCGCGAAAGTCTGTACCAATAGAATTGCTTTGTAAACATGTAACCAATCCGCTTAAGCCAGCTACTAATTGATTATGCATGTCTTATAAATTTCTGTAACAGCTTGGGCTCAGGGCTTTTCTGACCCTGCACCACTGTGATGGCGGAGGCAGAAGGCCCTGGCTCGAGTCAGTAATAAACTTCCCTTTTTTTGCGAGTTGCATTGCCTTGGAAGCCTTCTCTCTTCCCGCTCGGGGATTCGGACATCGGGCATAACATTTGGGGGCTCGTCCGGGATCCCTTGACCGGGAGAAGAGAACGCTTCCAGGACAAAGGGGGAAGGATAAATAATAACACCGGTGCTCAGGAAAGACCACAGTAAATTCAGGGCCCTGTTGGGGAGCAGGAGGGTGCGTATCTGGCACAGAAGGAAGGCTTTCTGTAAAGGGGGACTAGCCGGCGTAAGGCCAAGGCCAGCGGACGCGCTGGGAGGCAGCCGACTCTGCAGGGAAGGCTTTCTAGAAAGGGGGGGTACCAGCCGGCGTAAGGCCAAGGCCAGCGGACGCGCTGGGAGGCAGCCGACTCCGCGCGGAAGAAAGTTCCTCTCCCGACCCCGAGTCTGGTGAACAGCGGACGCCATTCGGTAAGGTAAAATTCAGGGGGCCCGAAAATCCAGCGCTGTGTCGTCGGCCGACGTTTGTTTGTCCGTGTGTTTGTCTTCGGCTCTCCGTGTTTTTGTGTGTGCCGGCATTGTCTCTATTCTCGTTCTCTTCTGGGGCATCGTTCTTTTCTCTTCTGACTTATTCTCCTTCTCTTCTTCTCCGATCTCCCCTCCACTCCTTTTCTTTTCGGGAGTTTCAGTGAACAGGCGAACGGTTGTGGGGCAATTGATGAATCCTGGCCAGGGCTACACTCTGGCGGACTCTGAAGGCCCTACAACAAGTGAGCCTCAGTAACTAGAGCCCGACCGGGTGAAACTCTCCTTTAACATCCCTAACTGAAGACGTGGCCTAAAATTCTTCTTGTGGGCACGGGTCAGGCACTTAAAGGCCATTAGGGCGCCTGCCACTTGAAGACTCCCGTGAGAGGATAAGGGGGTCACGGAACGGGCTAGAAACCCCTAGGGTGCCCGCCCCCAGCAAGAAAACTTCCGTGCAACGACGTAGGCACATAAACAGTTCCAAAAGCATACCATAAGCCCAACCTCTTGGCCGCCACCACTCCCGGTAGGATTTTTGGTGGTCGTTCTCAGTGACTTTCTCTCTCTTTCTTCCTTACCATTTATTTTAACCATGGGTCAGAGAGAATCTACCCCACTTTCTCTCATGACTGACCATTTTTCGGATGTCAGGGCCAGGGCCCATAACTTGTCTTTGCTAGTCAAGAAAAGTAAATTAATAACTTTTTGTTCTGCAGAGTGGCCCGCCTTTCGGGTAGGATGGCCTCCGGAAGGCACCTTTCAACCGTCCATCATACAGGCTGTGAAGGAGAAGATTATGGCTCCTGATCCCTGGGGCCATCCGAATCAGGTCCCCTATGTCATGGTCTGGCAGGATTTAGTGGAAAATCCACCTAAATGGTTAAAACCTTTTGTTTATACACTTCCTAGTTCCTCCAATTCACAGGTCCTGGTGATGGAGATCCCCCCGGAGGAAACCAAAAAGAAAGAAGACCCAAAACCAGTCCTTCAGGAATCATCTTATCCAAACCTGATAGATCTAGAAACGGAGATAAGGCCTCCGCCATATGTGCCCTCCTCGCAACCCCCTCCGAGGAGAGAAGCTCCCACGGGTGAACCGAGAGGTTTAAAAGGGCCAACGGGAACTGACCATGAGGGGGGACCGGCACTGGGGACCCGGGGGAGAACTAGGGGAGATAGAGGTGGGCAAGACCCTGGGGACCCAGAGTTACCTTCATCCACTGTTCAGGCGCTCCCCGTCCGAGTGGGACCAGCTAACCCGGACGGAGAGTGAACCTATCAGTACTGGCCCTTTTCCACGAGTGACCTGTACAATTGGAGAACCCAGAACCCTCCTTTCTCAGAGAAACCCCAAGGCCTCATTGACCTCTTAGATTCCATTTTGTTCACTCATAACCCCACCTGGGACGATTGTCAACAGCTGTTGCAGGTGCTCTTCACCACGGAAGAATGGGAGCGAATCCTGGCAGAGGCACGGAAACGGGTCCCGGGGGCCGACGGGAGACCAACCGCCCAGCCTCATCTCGTGGACGAGGGGTTTCCTCTGTTGCGGCCTAACTGGGATTTTGAGCGGGTGGAGGGTAGGGAGCATCTCCGAGTGTACCGCCAGACTCTAATGGCTGGCCTGCAGGCTGCAGCAAGAAAGCCGACGAATCTGGCAAAGGTAAATCTAGTAAGGCAAGAGCCCACTGAGAGCCCAGCAGCCTTCCTAGAGAGGCTGATGGAAGCTTTCAGGCAATATACACCTATGGACCCCCAGGCTGAGGAGTCACGCGCTGCAGTTCTGTTAGCGTTTGTAAATCAGGCAGCCCCAGATATTAGGAAGAAATTACAAAAGGTAGATGGATTGGGAGAACGGACAATACAGGATTTACTGAAAGTAGCTGAAAAGGTATTTAATAATAGGGAGACCCCAGAAGAAAGGGAAGAACGAATTAGACGGGAGGAAAGGGAATTAGCTGAGAAGATCAGGAAAGAAGATAGGGAACATAGGGCGAGGGAAAACCGGAAGAACCAGAGGGAGCTAGCCCAGATCCTTTTTGCTGGGATAAAGGCCGGAACAGAATTGAGGGAACCTCGAGACCCCCGGATGGGAGAAAAAGAAAAACCAAAAAGGCAGGCCCTAAAGAAGGATCAGTGCGCCTACTGCAAAGAACAGGGGCACTGGAAAAACGAGTGCCCTAAGAGGGACTCAAAGAGAGGAATGACCCAGAGAGAGAAAATTTCCCCTGGAACTCGAGTTCTATATGCGGGGGAAGACAGTGACTAGGGGAGTCAAGACTCGGTGCCCCTCCCCGAGTCCTGGGTAACCATACATGTGGAGGGGAAACCCGTTGGCTTCATGGTAGATACTGGCGCCCAACACTCTGTTTTAAATAAAAAACTGGGACCAATGTCTAAAAAAACCAGCTTAGTGCAAGGAGCCACGGGGACAAAAAGATATTGTTGGACCACAGAACGGAAAGTAAATCTGGGGACCCACCAGGTGTCCCATTCATTTTTGGTGATACCAGAATGCCCAGCCCCTCTACTTGGACGGGACTTGTTGACTAAAGTTAATGCTCAGATCCATTTTGACCCTGGGGGAATGTCAGTCACGGATGGACTTGGACAACCGATACATGTCTTGTCCCTAGCCTTAAGAGATGAATACAGACTTTTTGTGCCTAAGCCCTCAGAGACCATAGCACTAGATGTACAACCGTGGGTCCATAAATACCCATTGGCCTGGGCAGAAACGGCAGGGATGGGACTAGCCAAACAGAGACATCCGGTCGTCATCGAGCTAAAGGCAGAGGCAGTTCCTGTGAGGGTGAAACAGTACCCCATGAGCCAGGAAGCTCGGCGGGGGATCACTCCCCACATTCGACGTCTCATGGATGCCGGAATTCTCAGGCGATGCCAATCCCCTTGGAACACCCCCTTACTGCCGGTGAAGAAGCCAGGGGGGACAGATTACAGACCTGTCCAAGACCTGAGAGAAGTCAACAAGCGGGTGAGTGACATTCACCCCACTGTCCCTAACCCATATACCCTCCTGAGCAGTTTACTGCCTGAGTACACTTGGTATACTGTGTTGGACTTGAAGGATGCCTTTTTCAGCCTACCCCTGGCGGCCCAGAGCCAGGAGATATTTGCCTTTGAGTGGACTGAGGGGGAGGGCCAACCGGTAGTACAATTAACTTGGACCCGTCTCCCACAGGGGTTCAAGAACTCCCCTACCTTGTTTAATGAGGCTCTGAGTGAGGACCTCTGCGAATATCGGGCTTGCCACCCAGAGGTCATTCTGCTACAATATGTAGATGACCTCATGTTGGCTGGAACCACAGAGGAGGCATGCAGCCGTGCCACCGGGGACCTCTTACAGACCCTAGGCATCTTGGGGTATCGTGCTAGCGCAAAGAAGGCACAAATAGCCCGGCAAGAGGTCACCTATTTGGGGTATAAGATCCGGCAGGGACAAAGGTGGCTAACTCAGGCCATGAAAGAAACAATATTGCAGATACCAGAGCCCAAAACCCCTCGCCAGGTGAGAGAGTTTCTGGGGACTGTTGGATATTGCAGACTGTGGATTATGGGGTTTACTGAGAAGGCTCGGCCCTTGTATGAGGGAAGTAAAGAGACCCCAAACTGGACTTGGACTGAGCCAATGAAAAAGGCTTTCCAGACGCTTAGACAGGCCCTACTAGAAGCCCCAGCCCTTGCCCTGCCTAACCCAAATAAGCCATTCCAGCTGTTTGTAGATGAGAAGCAAGGAATAGGAAAGGGGGTCTTGACGCAACAATGGGGACCATGGAAGCGGCCGGTAGCATACCTTTCGAAGCGATTAGACCCGGTGGCCGCTGGGTGGCCCCCTTGCCTTCGCATCATTGCAGCTACAGCCCTCCTCGTCCGCGACGCTGACAAGTTGACGTATGGACAGCAACTCTCGGTGTACACCCCCCACGCCATCGAAGGGGTTTTAAAGCAGCCGCCGGGTAAGTGGATCTCCAATGCCCGCTTGACACACTACCAGGCCTTGCTGCTCGATGCCCCACGGGTGCGTTTTCAGACCCCTTGCTTCCTAAATCCGGCCACGCTCCTACCTAACCCAGAGAAGGACCGCCCTCTCCATGACTGCAATGAGATACTGGCTGAGGCCCTGGCGGCACGAAAAGACTTAACTGATGTTCCCTTAAGCAACAGTGAGCTAGTATGGTTCACCGATGGGAGCAGCTATGTAAAAGATGGGCAAAGGAAGGCGGGAGCCGCCATAGTTGATGATTCAGGGCAGACGATATGGGCTGAGACACTTCCCCCAAACACTTCTGCGCAAAAAGCAGAATTGATTGCCCTAATACAGGCTCTAGAGCAAGCCAAAGGGAAGAGAGTCACCATTTATACTGACAGCCGATATGCTTTCAGCACTGCCCATATTCAAGGTCCCATATACCAAGAAAGGGGATTTCGGACAGCTGAGGGAAAAGAGGTCAAAAATCTGCCCGAGATTCGCAGGCTCCTGGAGGCTGTCCAACTGCCCCGGGCAGTAGCAATAGTACATGTCCCCGGTCACCAGAAAGGAGAAGACCTTAAGGCGCGGGGCAATCGTGCCGCTGATGCGGCCGCTCGAGACGCGGCTAGCCGGGACTACGCCGCCCCCATATTAGCTGTGGGACTTCCACCTCCTGGTATGGGGACTCTGCCGCCAGTCCCCGACTATTCCCTCCCTGATCTCGCTTGGATCAACAAGGATGCCACCCTCCAGAAGGATGACCAAGATGGATGGTACCGGGACCAAAACAACAACCTGATATTGCCTGCCACCCTGGGTCGTCACCTGTGTAAACACCTGCACACAACTACCCACTTGGGAGAAAAAAAGACCCTAACACTTCTCCAGACGGCCTGCCTGAGGTTCCCTCGACAAAATGCAGCTGTACGAGAGATAATTCAAGCCTGCGAAGCGTGCCAGCTGATGAGGGCAGAGAAGAAGCAGCACTCGGGAATGAGGTACCGGGGAGAGGAGCCAGGGCAACACTGGGAGATAGATTTCACTGAGGTAAGGCCAGGCAAGTACGGGTATCGCTATCTGTTGGTTCTGGTAGATACCTTCTCGGGGTGGATAGAAGCTTTCCCCACTAAGGGAGAGACAGCAATAGTGGTTGCTAAGAAGATCTTAGAGGAGATAGTGCCTAGGTATGGGCTGCCGGTGACTATGGGCTCTGATAACGGACCTGCCTTTGTGAGCCAGATTGTACAAGGGCTGGCCCAAGCTCTGGGGACGAAATGGAAGTTACATTGCGAATATAATCCCCAGAGCTCAGGACAGGTTGAGAGAATGAATCGGACCCTAAAAGAAACTTTGACAAAGTTGGCAATAGAGACTGGCGGGGACTGGGTGACCCTCCTTCCCTTTGCACTCTTTCGGGCGCGTAACACCCCTTATAAGCTGAATCTTACTCCTTTTGAGATTTTATATGGGAGACCCCCTCCTGTGTATCCTATTTTCGAAGGAAAATGCCTGCCACCCCCTACTTTGGGACAATTCCAGCAAACTCTGATGGCATTAAGTAAGGTGCATAACCATGTTTGGAAATTGATTCGAAAGATACACGAGGGCCAAAACAGGAGGGCTCTTCCCTCACATAATATTGGCCCAGGTGATTGGGTTTGGGTAAAACGACACCAATCTAGAGTATTAGAACCTAGATGGAAAGGCCCTTATGTTGTTCTCCTTACCACTCCTACTGCTGTCAAGGTCGACGGAATTGGACCCTGGGTTCACTGCAATCACGTGCGGCAAGCCACGCCGGAAGAACAGGAAAAAGCACGAGCAGAATGGAAGGCGAGTCCTCACCCGTCAAATCCTTTGAAACTGAAACTCGCCCGCCGGGAGGCCTCCTAATTCTCCTGCTGATGGCAGCTCTCATCGACCCAGGAGCGACCAGTCATAACCCCCATCAACCTGCTAAGATCACCTGGAAACTCAGCAACGGGCAAACTCATGAGCTGCTCAATGAGACATCAGGAATCCACCCTCCGAACACCTGGTGGCCGGACCTGAACTTCGACCTCTCAAGCCTCTTCGCAAAGCAGGACGGTCTCTATGATAAGTATTATAGGGATGGGATAAAAAACCATAGGTTGGGGTTCTGGGCTTGCCCGGGCTATGTAAGAAATAACTGGAAAACCTGTGGTGGCATAGAAAGCTATTATTGCAGGAGCTAGAGTTGTGTGACCTCTTGTGATGGACCCCAGAGGTGGGATGTCGGAAACAGAGATCTAGTTAGCTTCACGTTCAAGGACCGTAGACACCATGGCCCTCAGGTACGAGTACAATTTAACCAGGAACGGGCGAAAAAAGAAAACCGCTGGACCTCAGGACTGACTTGGGGTTTTCAGCTTCATGTAAATTGGCCCGGCCCCTACCCAGGCGAGCTTTTGATCATTAAACAGGTTATTGAGCCAGTGCAGGTACATAGTTTAGGTCCCAATCTGATCAAAACGTTACAGGGGCACAAGGCGACCCCCAAGCCAACTACCTTCAGACCAAGCTCGCCGGGAACATTTAACATCTCCTCTACTCCGAGCCTTAGAGGCAAATTGACAGAGACCCCTGGCCCTCTGGCTGTTACCATTAGCTCAACAATTCAGGACCCCCTATGGGCCTTAGTGAATGCAGCCTTTACGGTCTTAAACCATACCAACCCTAACGCGACCCAGTCCTGTTGGCTTTGTTATAATCTTCACCCACCCTTTTATGAGGCTATAGGCCTCAATGTCTCTTACCACTTGTCTTCAGGCCAGAACCCGCCCCAATGCCGATGGGAAGAACGCAAGGTTGGCCTCACAATGAATGAAGTTTGGGGACAGGGACTCTGTTTGGGCACAGTGCCACGTGATAAAACTCCCCTCTGTGCCCGGACTATCAGTAACCTACGCTTACATGGCAAAAATTGGATTGTGCCAGAGGCTGGGGGTTGGTGGATTTGTTCACATACTGGGCTAACCCCATGTTTAAATGTGAAGGTTTTTAACCAGAATCAAGAATTCTGTGTCCTGGTTGCTGTAATGCCAAAAATCTTATACCACTCTGAAGAGGTTATGTACTCACATTGGGACCGGGAATTGCTAAGACAAAAGAGAGAGCCAATCAGTGCGATTACCATGGCAGCCTTGTTCAGTCTTGGGCTGGCAGGAGCAGGGACAGGAATAGCTTCACTGTCTCTGCAAGGCCAAGCGTTTTCCTCCCTACGAGCCGCCATAGATGAAGATATAGCTCGCAAAGAAAAATCAATCAGCCACTTAGAGAAGTCTCTGACTTCATTGTCTGAAGTGGTCTTGCAGAATAGGAGAGGATTAGACTTAATTTTTCTCCAACAGGGTGGGGTCTGCGCGGCTCTGGGAGAAGAATGTTGTTTCTATGCAGACCATACAGGAGTGGTAAGAGAATCTATGGCAAAAGTGAGAGAAGGGCTGGCGCAACGTAAGAGAGAACGAGAGGCCCAACAGGGATGGTTTGAGTCTTGGTTTCAACGCTCCCCCTGGCTGACCACCTTAGTTTCCACCCTCCTGGGGCCACTTATAGTGCTATTATTAACACTTACATTTGGCCCTTGTATTTTAAACCGGCTAATGTCATTTATTAAAGAACGTCTCAATACAATTCAGATTATGGTATTAAGGCAGCAATATCAGATGGTAGCCCAAGATGAAGAAAAAGATTCCTCTATAGGAACAAGAAGACAGGGGGGAATGTGAGGCTGCCAGGGTTAATTCCATGACAGGCAGCCTGGACCTAAGTTTTAGCTTTCCCCGAAATGGTAAGATTCCCCACCCCCATCAGGTAACCTGAAGCCAGCCAATCAATATGCGCCCAGTAAGAGACAAAGGGGAAAGCTGAAAAGCCCGCGAAAGCCCAGGTTTGAGAAAGCCCGCGAAAGCCCAGGTTTGAAAAAGCCCGCGAAAGTCTGTACCAATAGAATTGCTTTGTAAACATGTAACCAATCCGCTTAAGCCAGCTACTAATTGATTATGCATGTCTTATAAATTTCTGTAACAGCTTGGGCTCAGGGCTTTTCTGACCCTGCACCACTGTGATGGCGGAGGCAAAAGGCCCTGGCTCGAGTCAGTAATAAACTTCCCTTTTTTTGCGAGTTGCATTGCCTTGGAAGCCTTCTCTCTTCCCGCTCGGGGATTCGGACATCGGGCATAACATCCCCCAGAGGTCTTGGCTTGGGAGGCATTCTGGAAGGTTACTCTGATTGCAACCTGGGTGGCATCAGAGGCAAGCGAGGTGAAGAGCTGGACGTCAGTCAGGGATGCCATCAGGTCTACCCCTGGTGCATCCCCACCCTGTCTCGGTGGTAGAACCGGGAGGGACGAGTGTGACGCCTGCGTCGGTAAGGGACAGACTAAGTCCGATCAGGAAGGAAAAGCTTTTGGTGTAGTGTCTGTCTACACCCCCATCTAGAGCAGGGAGGGACGCCTCCAGTAGAAAAAATGGCGCTGGTCGCTTTTTTCTCTCTTACAGATGGGAGCTAACAATTCCAGCCTCACTCCTTTGAACTGTATCCTGAAAAACTGGGATAGATTTGATCCCCAGGGCTTAAAGAAGACACACCTGGTCTTCCTTTGTGATACTGCATGGCCACGGTACCCACTGGAGGATGGCGAACGGTGGCCAGTTAGAGGGTCTCTTAAGTATAATGCTGTTTTACAATTAGACCGGTTCTGTAAAAAGCAAGGGAAATGGGTAGAAGTAGCGTATGTGTTGCCCTTTTTCTCTCTGTGAAATATGCCAGACTTATGTCCTAAGGGTGTAGATTTGGGCGTGAAACCTACCGCTCCCCCCTGTCCTCCTACTTTGCCTCCGTATCCAGGGCTCCAAGCTGAGGTTCAAACTGCTTCAGTCTCAGTGGAAACACAAACTGAGACTCAAAGTGCTTTGGTCTCAGTGGGAACCCAAATTGAGATTCGAACTGCTCATGTAGAGGTCCAAACAACTCCTGTCTCAGTACGACTTCAGACTACTCTGGTTTCAGTAGAAACTCAGACCATCGAAGTAAGAGATGAGATGGAGGACAGGAGGCAAAGAGATAAAGAAAAGCAGTTTTCTCCAATCTATCCCTGGGATATGCACAGAGCAGCCAGAGAGACTGAGGGACAGCCACTCATGCTGTTGCCTCTGTATGAAGTACCCACCGGGAGAAATTATCAGTCTATGAGAGTTAATAAGCCTTTTTCTTATCAAGAGATACAAAGAATTAAAGAGGATCTGGGAGACTATTTAGAGTACCCAGAAAAATATATTAGAGCTTTTAAAGGTGTTACTCTGCATTATGACCTTACTTGGAAGGATGTGATGTGTATCTTGGGACAAACGTTGACTCCCGACTCAAAAGCTCGAGTTTTGGGAAAAGCGGTTGCTTATGGAGATGAATGGTTTGGGAATGAATCAGTGGGAAAGAGGGAGGACGAGATAACTGCCCTCCCCACTGGGAGTCAGGCGGTCCCAGCTACAGAACCAGACTGGGACTATAACACTGCTAAAGGAAGATGGGATCAGAGTCATTTTGTCAGATGTATTCTTGAAGGACTCAGGCAGGCGCGTTCTAAGCCTTTAAACTATGGCAAACTGGCAGACATAGAACAAGAAGAGAAGGAAGCTCCTGGTAAATTCCTAGACAGACTGAGAGAAGCCCTTCGCAGATTCACTGAAATTGATCCCGAAAGTAAAGAGGGGAAAGTGATCTTAAAGGATAGATTTCTCACTCAGTCGGCTCCAGATATTCGCCGTAAGTTATCAAAACGGGCGTATGGACCAAATCAGTCTTTAGATAATCTGTTACAACTGGCTCAGACAGTCTATTATGGTAGGGAATATGAGGAAAAGAAAGAAAGGCAGAGAAAGACGAAGGAAAAGGCGGAAGCCCTCGCAATGGCTATGAAAACCGTTCTCAAACAGCCTGAGAAAAATGCCCAGAGGGACCCAGGTGAAAAGACATGGGCTTGCTATGGCTGTGGAAAGGAGGGGCATCTCAAGCGGGATTGCCCTCAGGCATCTAAGCCGCCCCCGGCTCCATGTCCGGTCTGCAAGGGACCACACTGGAGGAGAGACTGCCCCCAGAGGCGTAGGTCTCAGGGGTCTGACTCTCAAGACAATCAGAACTGAAGGTGCCCGGGGTTCCCCACGCAAGCTCCCGTCCTAATTACACCTGAGGAACCCCGGGTATTGATAACGGTGGGAGGCCAATCCGTCAATTTCCTTTTAGATAGTGGGGCAACTTACTCCGTGCTTACTGAAGCCCCTGGCCCACTTTCTTCCCGATCCGCTTCTGTAATGGGACTCTCTGGACGAGACAAAGGTATTACTTCAGTTATTCTCTATCATGCAATTGGGATTCTGTGCTATTTTCACACGAGTTTCTGATCGTGCCAGAATCACCCTCACCCCTTTTGGGGAGAGATATACTGAGCAAGGTCCATGCCTCTGTTTTCATGAATATGGAGCCCTCCCTTTCTCTCCCTTTAGTTGAAGAAAATGTGAATCCTAGAGTATGGGCTGATGGAAAATCTGTGGGTCGAACACAAAATGCTATTCCTGTAGTTGTCAAGCTCAAAGACCCACACTTACTCCCACATAAGAAGCAGTATCCACTGAAACCTGAAGTTAAGGAAGGGTTAAAACCCATCATTGAAAATTTAAAGGAGCAGGGACTATTAGTTCCCTGTAACAGTCCATGCAACACTCCTATTTTGGGTGTAAAAAAATCAAATGATAAGTGGAGATTAGCTCAAGATTTATGAATAATAAATGAGGCTGTGGTTCCTTTACACCCCGTGGTGCCTAATCCTTATACGCTACTGTCTGAAATTCCTGAACGAGCCAAATATTTTTCAGTAATTGATTTAAAAGATGCCTTCTATTCAGTGCCTTTGGCAGAGGAAAGTCAATTTCTACTTGCCTTTGAAGACCCTACTCAGCCAAATTCTCAGTTAACCTGGACAGTTTTGCCCCAGGGATTTCGTGACAGTCCCCACTTATTTGGACAAAGTTTGTCACGGGATCTACAAAACTTTAATAGCTCTGAAGCAGTAGTGTTACAATATGTAGATGATATTTTGCTCTGTGCTGAGACAGAGGAAGCTTGTTCATGAGCCTCAGAAGATTTCTTAAACTTTCTGGCAGGCTGTGGTTACAAGGCATCAAGAGAAAAGGCTCAGCTTTGTCAACAATCTGTTAGATATCTGGGTCTAATCATATCAGAAGGGACTAGGGCCATTGGCCCTGAGAGAATTAAACCTATACTAAACCATCCCCTACCTATGACTTTAAGGCAATTGAGAGGATTTTTGGGAATCACAGGCTACTGTCATATTTGGATTCCAGGTTATGGAGAACTTGCCCGGCCTTTATATAAACTTATAGCTGAAACTCAGCAGGCCCAAACTGACATACTGGTTTGGTCTCCAGATACTCAAAAGGCTTTTAAGGTTCTTCAGACTGCTCTCCTGCAAGCTCCAGCTTTGAGTTTGCCCACAGGGTCAGAATTTAACTTGTTTGTCACTGAAAGGAAAGGTATGGCCTTGGGAGTTTTGACACAACCCCGGGGGCCTCACCAGCAACCTATTGCTTATCTAAGCAAAGAATTAGATGTAATTGCACGTGAGTGGCCCCACTGCCTAAGAGTAATTGGGGCAGCGGCTTTATTAGCACCTGAAGCTTTAAAAATAATTAATGGATGAAACCTTACTGTACTGACTTCTCATGATGTGAGTGGAATCTTAAATTCTAAGGTTAACATTTGGATGACAGACAGTAGGCTTCTTAAATATCAGTCACTGTTGTTAGAAGGACCAGTAACTAAGCTTAAAGTTTGTGGAAATTTAAATCCTGCTACTTTCCTTCCTGAGAAGGAAGATGAAACACCTGATCACGATTGTTCCCAATTTCTAACTTTAAACTATGCAGCTCGGGAAGATCTAATGGATACCCCATTAGACAATCCTGATATGGAAATATTTACAGATGGCAGTTCTTTTGTTCGGGATGGAAAGCATAAAGCAGGTTATGCTGTGGTGACTGCTGAACAGGTTTTAGAAGCAAAATCTCTCCCCCAGGAAACCAGTGCCCAGTTAGCGGAGCTTGTGGCTCTGACCCGAGCTCTAGAGTTAAGCAAAGGGCAGCGAGTAAATATCTACACTGATTCTAAGTATGCTTATTTGACTTTACATGCTCATGCTGCAATATGGAAAGAAAGACAGTTTAAAACAGCAACAGGGGAACCTATTAAGCATTTCAGAGAGATTGAGAGACTTTTAACTGCTATCTATTGTCCTAAAGAAGTAGCGGTTATGCATTGCAAAGGACACAGCAGGGATGGGAGTAAAGTAGCCGCCGGTAACCTGTTAGCAGACTCTCAAGCCAGAAAAGCGGCACTTTATGACCCCCCCCCCCTCCCCACAGACGCCTTTGATATGGACAGGTCCTGTAGAACAAGAAAAACCACAATATACTGAGGAAGAATTAAAAAGATATGAGAAAAGAGGAGCAAAGATTACTGATAAAGGATGGTTACAGTCCGAGGGTGGACGATTAATAATTCCTGAAAATGCTCAGTGGAAAATTCTTAAGGGTTTACATCAGAGTTTTCATTTGGGTGTAGAAAGTACTTACCAGATGACTTCTCATTTTTTAAAGGTAAAAATATAATGAAAACTTTAAAAAACATTATCAAACGGTGTGAGGTTTGTCAGAAAAATAACCCAAAGACGGAAAGGCTAGCAAAATCTGGATTACAACGAAAGGGAAAGTATCCTGGAGAGGACTGGGAAATTGATTTTACTCATATGCCAAAAGCTAATGGATATTCTTGCTTACAAGTTTGGGTGGATACTTTTACTGGATGGATTGAGGCGTTCCCCTGTCGTAGTGAACAAGCTAAGGAAGTTATAAAGATTTTAATCCATGAAATTATCCCCAGGTTTGGGCTGCCACGGAGTCTTCAGAGTGACAATGGCTCCACCTTTAAAGCTGCTGTAACTCAGGGGCTGTCTAAAGCTCTAGGAATAGAGTATCACTTACACTGTTCCTGGAGACCCCAATCCTCAGTAAAGGTTGAAAAAGCTAATGACATTATCAAAAGACATCTGCGCAAATTAACTCAAGAAACGCAAGACAACTGGATTAAAGTCCTACCCATAGCTTTAATGAGGGCTCGAACTGCCCCAAAAAAGGAGGGACTGTCCCCCTTTGAATGTATTTATGGAAGGCCGTTCTTACGCACAGACATTGTTATAGATCCTGAAGCCTTAGAGCTAACTAATTATGTAACTCAGCTCTCAGCTTTTCAACAGGCATTAACAGAACTCCGGGAGACGACTCCTGACCCAGCCTCTGAATCCAGCAAGCCTCTATTTGAGCCAGGAACCGAGGTCCTCATAAAAACATTGGGATCTGGGGGCTCATCCCTCGAGCCCATCTGGGAAGGCCCTTACCAGGTTATTCTTTCTTCTCCCACAGCTGTCAAAGTGCCAGGAATTGATTCTTGGGTACATCACACTCGAGTCAAGAGGTGGCACCCTGACCAGAACTAAGTGATGTCATTTTATGTTTTTACTTTCTATGCTCTGACTTTGTATGTTTCAGATGGGCCTGATAATCTATGTGAGGCTACTTCTGCTGACTCCAGAAATCCTGAGTCTGCCCTTTGATCCTCAAGATAATGCCTTCCTGTCCTGGGCTCACTCCTATGCTGCATTCCACAATCGGTCTAACAGTTGGGTCTGCGAAGCACTCCCCTCTTCATCAGTGGAAGGCTTCCCATGGTGGACATCTCCACTTCAAGGAAAAGACTTTCTCCAAGTCTGCGAATACCTTCGACAACAATCACATGTGATGCCTCTTCTTCGTCTGATGACATCTAACAACCCTAGAATGGACTGGTGTAATACTCTGTACCTTAACTATGGACATAATGTGACTTTTAATTTTGATTATACACTGTCTCAGTTTAATCAATATTTTGCTGCACATAAGACAAATAGGTCTAGATCTGATGGTTTTTTACCTGACGTTTATCAAATATGGGATGAGGTTATATGGCTAACTCCTGAAAAGGGACGTCTAATATCTATTGCCCCTATATGCTGGGAACAAACAGAGCCATCCTCCAAAGTTAACCAGCAACCTAATTACAATAATTCTGATTGTTTTGTTTTTGCTCTTTGCTCCCTGCATCTGTAACTGTGTAACTGGGTTTGTTTCTAGTCGCATGAAAGCTTTTAAATTACAAATGGTTGCTCAAACTCCTGCTACCACTGCAGCTTCTTCCGATTACTATTTGGGGCCCCTGGGTCAGACATCCTCACTATGAGGATTAGGAGAATATGCTGCCTCACCAATTTAGGGACAACGCCGCTTGTCAGCTCGGAAGCAGTTATGGAATGAAAACGACGCCACTTTCCCCTAGGCAACATAATTCTCCTAAAAGAAAACGGGGGAATGAGAGGGTAACAGGCAAGAAGGCCAGGGGTCTCCAAATGGAGGAATGAGGCTGTAAGTGCAAGACATTTTTATCTCTCTTAACAGGCAGGAAAGAACAAACCAGCGATCTGTTTTTCCTTCTCTATACAAAATTAAAAGGAGGTTTCTCCTAACATTCTGTGTGGCCATGACACCTGTTCTCACCTAAAGCTAACTACTCCCAAACCTTGAGTTAACCAATACATTTCTTTTTCGTATGAAAATGTTGTCTTAAGCTATGTTGATGAACCCCAGACTCCATCTTCAAGTTGGTTCCGCCAAAGGGCCTAACTTACTTATTCAGGTATTGTTCCGCTAATCTATGTAAACGAAACTATTTGTTGGTACAAGATGCAAGTCAATAGTTTTATGGCCTGGGATGAATTATCTGGTGCCATTCTAGATTTTATGACATTCCTTTCTTTTCATTAACAGACTGTGAGTGACTATATAACATACAGCTAAAGACTGGGAGGGGGGTACGCTTTTGCCCCCTTCTGATGCCTATGTCAGAAGCTTTCTCTATCTCCTTTACACTTGAATAAAACTTTATTACACAAAAGCTCTGAGCGATCGAGCCTCGCCTCTAGCCCCGGATTGAATTCGTCTCCTCCGGAGGCCAAGATTCCCGCGTCTTATCACTCAGCAACAACCTTTCATCTGACTCCTCTGGAAAGTGGACAGGAATCCCAGGATCCCAGTGGCAACAGGACAGGGACACTGGGTCTGCCGCCTCACGTCGAGAGGTGTTCCTATGGCCCTTTCAAGCCACGAGAGGACGCCCGAGGTGTCCCTCGCAACTAGACAGGAGTCCTGACGTCGCTGAACAAACCCGTATTTGGAAGGGGCATTCCCGTCGAAATTCGAGAACATACCCCAGGTTCCCACCGCATTTCGAGAAAAACCATGAGACTTCCCTCTTGCCGGGAGCTGAGTCCCGATTCCCCTGCACTGCATGCAGAGCAATTCCGTGCTCCACATCAAACACGAAAGGAGCCTTGATTTCCTTGATGTCACTCCAGAGAAAGCACAGGAACACTGTCTCAAGTCTAGAGGGATCCTGAGGTCACTGCAGCAACCAGAAAGAGCTCCATGAACCCCAAATCATCTCGAGGTGACAGCTGATTTCCTGGCTTCAAATCAAGAGGCATGCCAACTGTCCACAAGCACCACAAGAGGAGGCTTCTCTCAGCTGTAAGTCTGTGAGAGGTACATTGAATTTGCGGCCTCCAATCGAACCGACCCCGAGATGCCCTGACTCGAAATCAGATCGGAATTCCTGCAGTGACTTGAGTGCAACCTGGATTTCATCTCACAAGATGAAGGGATGTCTGAAGCCCCTGGGGAGACATTATAGAAAGCCATAGCTCCCTGCCCCTTTTAGACAGGCGGCCTCCCATCCATTGAACAGCTCGAGAGAAAAACGGAGTTCAATGATTCCAAAGGAGACGATGCCTGACTCCTCTGGAAAATGGACAGGAATCCCAGGATCCCAGTGGCAACAGGAGAGGGAACCTGGTTCTGCCGCCTCACCTCGAGAGGTGTTCTATGGCCCTTTCAAGCCGCGAGGAAACTCCCGAGGGTCCCTCGCAACTAGACAGGAGTCCTGACATCGCTGTACACACCTGTGTTTGGAGAGGCCATCTCCGTCGTAACTCGAAAATATAACCCAGGATCCCACCGCAACTCGAGAAAAACCATGAGACTCCCACCTCGCTGCGAGTAAAGGCCCGATTACCCTGCACTGCATGCAAGCAATTCCGTGCTCCTCATTAAACCCGAAAGGAGCCTTGATTTCCTTGATGGCAGTCCAGAGAACCCCCAGGAACACAGTCCCAAGTCTAGAGGGATCCTGGGGTCAATGCAGCAACAAGGAAGAGATCCGTATACCCGAAATCATCTCAAGGTGAGAGCTGATTTCCTGGCTTCAAATCAAGAGGAATGCCAACTGTCCACAAGCACCACAAGAGGAGGCTTCTCTCACCTGTACGTCTGTGAGAGGGACGTTGAATTTGCGGCCTTCAATGGAATCGACCTCGAGATGTCCTGACTCGAAATCAGGCCGGAATTCCTGCACTGAATTGAGTCCAAGCTGGATTTCATCTCACAAGATGAAGGGATGTCTGAAGCCCCGGGGGAGACACAAGAGAAAGCCCTAGCTCCCTGCCCCTTCTCCAGAGGCGGCCTCCCATCCATTGGACAGCTCGAGAGGAACACGGAGTTCAATGATTCCAAAGGAGACGATGCCTGACTCCTCTGGATAATGGACAGGAATCCCAGGATCCCAGTGGCAACAGGAAAGGGACCCTGGGTCTGTCAATTCTCCTCGAGAGGTGTTCCTATGGACCTTTCAACCCGCGAGCAGACTCCCGAGGCGTCCCTCGAAACTAGACAGGAGTCCTGACGTCGCTGAACACACCCGTATTTGGAAGGGCCATCCCCGTCGTAACTCGAGAATATACCTCAGGTCCCGCCGCAACTCGAGAAAAACAATGAGACTCCCACCTCGCCGCGAGATGAGGCCTGATTCCCGTGCACTGCGTGCAGAGCAATTCCGGGCTCCCCATCAATCCCGAAAGGAGGCTTGATTTCCTTGATGGCGCTCCAGAGAAACCCCAGGAACACTGTCTCAAGTCTAGAGGGATCCAGAGGTCACTGCAGCAAGGAGAAAGAGCTCCATGTACCCCAGATCATCTCGAGATGAGAGCTGATATCCTGGCTTCAAATCAAGAGGCATGCCAACTGTCCACAAGCACCACAAGAAGAGGCTTCTCTCAGCTGTACGTCTGTGAGAGGGACGTTGAATTTGCGGCCTCCAATGGAAACGACTCTGAGATACCCTGACACGAAATCAGGCCGGAATTCCTACAGCGAATACAGTGCAAGCTGGATTTCATCTCACAAGATGAAGGGATGTCTGAAGCCCCTGGGGAGACACTAGAGAAAGCCCTAGCTCCCTGCCACTTCTTGACAGGTGGCCTCCCATCCATTGGACAGCTCGGGAGGAGCACGGAGCTCAATGATTCCAAAGGAGACGATGCCTGACTCCTCTGGAAAATGGACAGGAATCCCAAGATCCCAGTGGCAACAGGAAAGTGACCCTGGGTCTGCCTGCTCAACTTGAGAGGTGCTCCTATGGCCCTTTCAGCCGCGAGGAGACTCCCGAGGGGTCCCTCACAACTAGACAGGAGTCCTGACGTCACTGAACACACCCGAGTTTGGAAGGGCCGTCCCCGTCGTAACTCGAGAATATACCCCAGGTTCGCACCGCAAGTCAAGAAAAACCATGAGACTCCCCCCTCGCCGCGAGATGAGGCCCGATTCCCCTGCACTGCATGCAGTGCAATTCCGTGCTCCCCAGCAAAACTGAAAGGAGCCTTGATTTCCTTGATGGCACTCCAGAGAAACCCCAGGAACTCTGTCTCAAGTCTAGAGATATCCTGAAGTCACTGCAGCAACCAGAAAGAGCTCCGTGTACCCCAAGTCATCTCGAGGTGAGAGCTGATTTCCTGGCTTCAAATCAAGAGGAATGCGAACTGTCCACAAGCACCACAAGAGGAGGCTTCTGTCAGCTGTACATCTGTGAGAGGGACGTTGAAATTGGGGTCTCCCATGGAATCGAACCCGAGATGCCGAGACTCGAAATTGGCCAGAAGTCCTGCAGTGACTTGAGTGCAAGCTGGATTTCATCTCACAAGATGAAGGGATGTCTGAAGCCCCTGGGGAGACAATAGAGAAAGCCCTAGCTCCCTGGCCCTTCTCGACACGTGGCCTCCCATCCATGGGACAGCTCGAGAAGAACACGGAGGTCAATGATTCCAAAGGAGACGACGTCTGACTCCTCTGGAAAATGGACAGGTATCCCAGGATCCCACTGGCAACAGGAAAGGGACCCTGGGTCTGCCGCCTCATCTCGAGAGGTGTTCCTATGGCCCTTTATCCGCGAGGAGACTCCCGAGATGTCCCTCGCAAGTAGACAGGAGTCCTGACGTAACTGAACACACCCGTGTTTTGAAGGGCCTTCTCAGTCGTAACTCGAGAATATACCCCTGGTTCCCGCCGCAACTCGAGAAAAATCGTGAGACTCCCCCCTCGCCGCCAGATGAGGCCCGATTCCCATGCACTGCGTGCAGAGCAATTCCGTGCTCACCATCAAACCAGAAAGGACCCTTGATTTCCTTGATGGCACTCCAGAGAAACCCCAGGAACTCTGTCTCAAGTCTAGAGGTATCCTGAGGACACTGCAGCAACCATAAAGAGCTCCGTGTACCCCAAATCATCTAAAGGTGAGAGCTGATTTCCTGGCTTCAAATCAAGAGGAATGTCAACTGTCCACAAGCACCACAAGAAGAGGTTTCTCTCAACTGTACGTCTGTGAGAGGGACGTTGAACTTGCGGCCTCCACTGGAATCGACCCCGTGATGCCCTGACTCGAAATCAGGCCGGAATTCCTGCAGTGACTTGAGTGCAATTTGGATTTCCCCTCACAAGATGAAGGGATGTCTTCAGCCCCTGGGATATATTAGAGAAAGCCCTATCTCCCTGCCCCTTCTCGACAGGCGGCCTCCCATCCAATGGACAGCTCGAGAGGAACACGGAGTTCAATGATTCCAAAGGAGAAGATGCCTGATTCCTCTGGAGAATGGACTGGAATCCCAGGATCCAAGGGGCAACAGGAAAGTGACCCAGGGTCTGCAGTCTCACCTCGAGAGTTCTTCTTATGGCCCTTTCAAGCCTCGAACAGACTCCCGAGTGGGCCCTGGCAACTAGACAGGAGTCGTGACGTCACTGAACACGCCCGTGTTTGGAAGGGCCATCCCCGACGTAACTCGAGAATATACCCCAGGTTCTCGCCGCATCTCGAGAAAAACCATGAGACTCCCCCCTCGCCGCGAGATGAGGCCCGATTCCCCTGCAATGCGTGCAGATCAATTCCGTGCTCCCCATCAAAACCGAAAGGAGCCTTGAATTCCTTGATGGCAGTCCAGAGAAACCCGACGAACACTGTCTCAAGTCTAGAGGGATCCTAAGGTCACTGCAGCAAGCAGAAAGAGCTCCATGTACCCCAAATCGTCTCGAGGTGAGAGCTGATTTCCCGGCTTCAAACCAAGAGGAATCCCAACTGTCCACAAGCACCACAAGAGCAGGCTTCTCTCAGCTGTACATCTGTGAGAGGGACGTTGAATTTGCGGCCTCTAATGGAATCGACCTCGAGATGCCCTGACTCTAAATCAGGCCGGAATTCCTGCAGTGACTTGAGTGCAAGCTGGAATTCATCTCACAAGATGAAGGGATGTCTGAAGCCCCTGGGGAGACATTAGAGAAAGCCCTAGCTCCCTGCCCCTTCTCGACTGGCGGCCTCCCATCGATTGGACAGCTCGAGAGGAACACGGAGTTCAAGGATTCCAAAGGAGATGATGCCTGACTCCTCTTTAAAATGGACAGGAATCCCAGCATCCCAGTGCAACAGGAAAGGGACACTTGGTCTGCCGCCTCACCAAAAGAGGTGTTCCTATGGCCCTTTCAAGGTGCGAGGAGACTTCCGTGGGTTCCCTCACAACTAGACAGGAGTCTTGATGTCGCTGAATACATCCGTGTTTGGAAAGGCCATCCCCGTCGTAACTTGAGAATATACCACAGGTTCCCGCCGCAACTCGAGAAAAACCATGAGACTTCCACCTCGCCGTGAGATGAGACCCGATTCCACTGCACTGCATGCAGAGCGATTCCATGCTCTCCATCCAACCCGAAAGGAGCCTTGATTTCCTTGATGGCACTCCAGAGAAACCCCAGGAACACTGTCTCAAGCCTAGAGGGATCCTCAGGTCACTGCAGCAACAAGAAAGAGTTCCGTGTACCGCAAATCATCTCGAGGTGAGAGTTGATTCACTGGCTTCAAATCAAGAGGAATGCCAACTGTCCACAAGCACCACAAAAGGAGGCTTCTTTCCGCTGTACACCTGTGAGAGGGACGTTGAACTTGCGGCTTCCAATGTAATCGACCCCGAGAGGCCCTGACTAGAAATCAGGCCAGAATTCCTGCAGTGACTTGAGTGCAAGCTGGATTTCGTCTCACAAGATGACGGCATATCTGAAGCCCCTGGGGAGACACTACAGAAAGCCCTAGCTACCTGCCCCTTCACGACTGGCGGACTCCCATCCATTGGACAGCTCGAGAGGAACACGCAGTTCAATGATTCCAAAGGAAACGATGCCTGACTCCTCTGGAAAATGGACAGGAATCCCAGGATCTCAGTGGCAACAGGAAAGGGACCCTGGGTCTGCCGCTTCACCTCGAGAGGTGTTCCTATGGTCCTTTCAAGCAGCGAGGAGTCTCCCGACTGGTCCCTCACAACTAGAGAGGAGTTCTGACGTCGCTGAAGACACCGTGTTTGGAAGAGCCATCCCTGTCATAACTAGATATTATACCACAGGTTCCCTCCACAACTCGAGAAAAACCATGAGACTCCCCCCTCGCCGCGAGAAGAGGCCCGATTCCCCTGCACTGCATGCAGAGCAATTCCGTGCGCCCCATCAAACCCGAAAGGAGCCTCGATTTCTTGATCGCACTCCAGAGAAACCCCATGAACACTGTCTCAAATCTAGAGGGATCCTGCGGTCACTGCAGCAACCAGAAATAGCTCCGTGTACCCCAAATCATCTCGAAGTGAGAGCTGATTTCCTAGCTTCAAATCAAGAGGAATGCCAACTGTCCACAAGCACCACAAGAGGAGGCTTCTCTCAGCTGTACGTCTGTGAGAGGGACGTTGAAATTGCAGCCTCCAAAGGAATCGACCCCGAAATGCCCTGACATGAAATCAGGCCGGAATTCCTGCAGTGACTTGACTGCAACTTGGATTTCATCTCACCAGATGAAGGGATGTCTGAAGCCCCTGGGGAGACAATAGAGAAACGCCTAGCTCCATGCCCCTTCTCGGTACGCGGCCTCCCATCCATTGGACAGCTCGACAGGAACACGCAGTTCAATGATTCCAAAGGAGACAATGCCTGACTCATCTGGAAAATAGACAGGGATCCCAGGATACCAGTGGCAACAGGAAAGGGACCCTGGTCTGCCGTCTCACTTCGAGAGGTGTTCCTATGGCCCTTTCAAGCTGCGAGGTGACTCCCGAGGTGTCCCTCGCAACTAGACAGGAGTCCTGACGTCGCTGAACACACCCGTGTTTGGAAGGGCCATCCCCGTCGTAACTCGAGAATACACCCCAGGTTCCTGCCGCAACTCGAGAAAAACCGTTAGACTGCCCCCTCGCCGCGAGATGAGGCCCGATTCACCTGCACTGCGTGCAGAGCAATTCCGTGCTGCCCATCGAACCTGAAAGGAGCCTTGATATCCTTGATTGCACTCCAAAGAATCCCCAGGAACACTGTTTCAAGTCTAGGGGGGATCCTGATGTCAAAGCAGCAACCATAATGAGTTCCGTGTACCCCAAATCATCTCGAGGTGAGAGCTGATTTCCTGGTTTCAAATCAAGAGGAATGCCAACTCTCCTCAAGCACCACAAGCGGAGGCTTCTCTCAGCTGTAAGTCTGTGAGAGGGACGTTGAACTTGCGACCTCCAATGGAATCGACCCTGAGATGCCCTGACTCGAAATCAGGCCGAAATTACTGCAGTGACTTGAGTGCAAGCTGGATTTCATCTCATGAGATGAAGGGATGTTTGAAGCCCCTGGGGAGACAATAGAGAAACGCCTAGCTCCCTGCCCCTTCTCGATACGCGGCCTCCCATCCATTGGACAGCTCGAGAGGAACACAAAGTTCAATGATTCCAAAGGAGACAATGCCTGCCTCATCTGGAAAATAGACAGGGATCCCAGGATACCAGTGGCAACAGGAAAGGGACCCTGGTCTGCCGCCTCACTTCGAGAGGTGTTCCTATGGCCCTTTCAAGCTGCGAGGTGACTCCCGAGGTGTCCCTCGCAACTAGACAGGAGTCCTGACGTCGCTGAACACACCCGTGTTTGGAAGGGCCATCCCCGTCGTAACTCGAGAATACACCCCAGTTTCCTGCCGCAACTCGAGAAAAACCGTTAGACTGCCCCCTCGCCGCGAGATGAGGCCCGATTCACCTGCACTGCGTGCAGAGCAATTCCGTGCTCCCCATCGAACCCGAAAGGAGCCTTGATTTCCTTGATTGCACTCCAAAGAATCCCCAGGAACACTGTTACAAGTCTAGAGGGATCCTGATGTCAATGCAGCAACCATAATGAGCTCCGTGTACCCCAAATCATCTCGAGGTGAGAGCTGATTTCCTGGCTTCAAATCAAGAGGAATACCAACTCTCCTCAAGAACCACAAGCGGAGGCTTTTCTCAGCTGTAAGCCTGTGAGAGGGACTTTGAACTTGCGGCCTCCAATGTAATCGACCCCGAGATGCCCTGACTCGAAATCAGGCCGGAATTACCGCAGTGACTTGAGTGCAAGCTGGATTTCATCTCATGAGATGAAGGGATGTCTGAAGCCCCTGGGAAGACACTAGAGAATGTCCTAGCTCCCTGCCCCTTCTCGACAGGCTGCCTCCCATCAACTGGACAGCTCGAGAGCAACACGGAGTTCAATGATTCCAAAGGAGAGCATGTCTGACTCATCTGGTAATTGGACAGGAATCCCAGGATTCCAGTGGCGACAGGAATCCCAGGATTCCACTGGCAACAGGAAAGGGACCCTGGGTGTGCCGCCTCACATCGAGAGGTGTTCCTGTGGCTCGTTCAAGCCGCGAGGAGACTCTCGAGGGGTCCCTTGCAACTAGACAGGAGTCCTGACGTTGCTGAACACACCCCAGTTTGGAAGGGCCATCACCGTCGTAACTCGAGAATATACCCCAGGTTCCTGCCGCAATTCAAGAAAAACCTTGAGACTCCCCACTCGCCGGGAGATGAGGCCCGATTCCCCTGCATTTAGTGCAGAGCAATTCCGTGCTGCCCATCAAACCTGAAAGGAGCCTTGATTTCCTTGATGGCACTCCAGAGAAACCCCAGGCACCCTGTCTCAAGTCTAGAGGGATCCTGAGGTCACTGCAGCAACCAGAAAGAGCTCCGTGTACCCCAAATCATCTCGAGGTGAGATCTGATTTCCTGGCTTCAAATGAAGAGTTATGCCAACTGTCCACAAGCACCACAAGAGGAGGCTTCTCTCAGCTGCACGTCTCTGAGAGGGACGTTGAACTTGCAGCCTCCAATGGAATCGACCCTGAGATGTCCTGATTCGAAATCAGACCGGAATTACTGCAGTGACTTGAGTGGAAGCTTGATTTCATCTCGCAAGATGAAGGGATGTCTGAAGCTCCTGGGGAGACACTGTAGAAAGCCCTATCTCCCTGCTCCTTCTGGAAAGGTGGCTCCCATCCTTTGGACAGCTCGAGAGGAACACTCAGTTCAATGATTCCAAAGGAGACGATGCCTGACTCCTCTGGAAAATTGACAGGAACACGATGACCCCAGTGGCAACAGGAAAGGGACCCTGGGTCTGCCGCCTCACCTCGAGAGGTGTTCCTATGGCCCTTTCAAACCACGAGGAGACTCCCAAGGGGTCCCTCGCAACTAGAGAGGAGTCCTGACGTCGCTGAACACACCCGTGTTTGGAAGGGCCATTCCCGTCGTAACTCGGGAATATACCCCAGGTTCCCGCCGCAACAAGAGAAAAACAAGAGATTCCTCCCTCGCCGGGAGATGATTTCCGATTCCCCTGCACTGAGTGCAGAAGAATTCCGTGCTCCCCATCAAACCCAAAACGAGCCTTGATTTCCTTGATGGCATTCCAGAGAAACCCCCGGAACACTGTCTCAAGTCTAGAGGGATCCTGAGGTCACTGCAGCAACCAGCAAGAACTCCGTGTACCCAAAATCATCTCGAGGTGAGATCTGATTTCCTGGCTTCAAATCAAGAGGAAAGCCAACTGTAAACAAGCACCACAAGAGGAGGCTTCTCTCAGCTGTACGTCTGTGAGAGGGACGTTGACCTTGCGGTCTCCAATGGAATCGACCCCGAGATGCTCTGACTCGAAATCAGTCCGGAATTCCGGAAGTGACTTGAGTACAGCCTGGAGTTCATCTCACAAGATGAAGGGATGTTTGAAGCCCAAGGGGAGACACTAGAGAATGCCCTAGCTCCCTGCCCCTTCTCGACAGGCGACCTCCAATCCATTGGACAGCTCGGGAGGAACACGGAGTTCAATGATTCCAAGGGGACGACTCCTGACGCCCCTGGAAATTAAACAGGAATCCCAGGATCACAGTGGCAACAGTAAAGGGACCCTGGGTCTGCCGCCTCAACTCGAGAAGTGTTCCTATGGCCCTTTCAAGTCGTGAGGAGACTCCCGAGGGGTCCCTCGCAAGTAGACAGGAGTCCTGACGCCGCTGAACACACCCATGTTTGGAAGGGCCATCCCCGTCGTAACTCGAGAATATACCCCAGGTTCCCACCGCAACACGAGAAAAACCATGAGACTCCCCCTTCGCCGCGAGATGAGGCCGGATTCCCCTGCACTGCATGCAGAGTAATTCCGTGCTCCCCATCAAAACTGAAAGTAGCCTTCATTTCGTTGATGGCACTCCAGAGAAACCACAGGAACACTGTCTCAAGTCTAGAGGGATCCTGAGGTCACTGCAGCAACCAGAAAGAGCTCCGTGTACCCCAAAGCATCTCGAGGTGAGAGCTGAGTTCCTGGCTTCAAATCAAGTGGAATGCCAACTGTCCACAAGCACCACAAGAGGAGGCCTCTCTCAGCTGTACGTCCGTGAAAGGGACGTTGAACTTGCGGCCTCCAATGGAATCGACCCCGAGATGCCCTCACACGAAATCAGGCTGGAATTCCTGCAGTGACTTGAGTGCAAGCTGGAATTCATCTCACAAGATGAAGGGATGTCTGAAGCCTCTGTGGAGACTCTAGAGAAATCCCTATCTCCCTGCCCCATCTCGACAGGCGGCCTGCCAACCATTGGACAGCTCGAGAGGAACACAGAGTTCAATGATTCCAAAGGAAACGATGCCTGACTCCTCTGGAAAATGGGCAGGAATCCCAGGATCCCAGTGGCAACACGAAAGGAAAGCTCGTTCTGCTGCCACACCTCGAGAGGTGTTCCTATGGCCCTTTCTAGCCGCGAGGAGACTCCCGAGGTGTCCCTCGCAACTAGACAGGAGTCCTGTCATCGCTGAACACTCCCGTGTTTGGAAAGGCCATCCCCGTCGTAACTCGAGAATATACCCCAATTTCCCACCGCAACTCGAGAAAAACCATGAGACTCACCCGTCGCAGCGTGATGAGGCCCGATTCCGCTGCACTGCGTGCAGAGCAATTCCCTGCTCCCCATCAAACCCGAAAGGAGACTAGATTTCCTTGATGGCACTCCAGAGAATCCCCAGGAACACTTTCTCAAGTCGAGAAGGATCGAGAGGTCACTGCAGCAACAAGAAAGAGCCCCGTGTACACCAAATCATCTCAAGGTGAGATCTGATTTCCTGCCTTCAAATCAAGAAGAATGCCAACTGTCCACAAGCAGCACAATTGGAGGTTTCTCTCAGCTGTATGTCTGTTAGAGGGACATTGAACTTGCTGCCGCCAATGGAATCGACCCCGAGATGCCCTGACTCGAAATCAGGCCGGAATTCCTACAGTGACTTGAGTGCAAGCTAGATTTCATCTCACAAGATGAAGGTGTGTCTGAAGCCCCTGGGGAAACACTAGAGAAAGCCCTAGCACCCTGGCCATTCTCGACAGGCGTCCTCCCATCCATTGGGGAGCTCAAGAGGAACACGGAGATCAATGATTCCAAAGGAAACGATGCCTGACTCCTCTGGAAAATGGACACGAATCCCAGGATCCCAGTGGCAACAGGAAAGGGAACCTGGGTCTGCCGCCTCACCTCGAGAGGTGCTCCTATGGCCCTTTCAAGCTGCGAGGAGACTCCCGAGGGGTCCCTCGCAACTAGACAGGAGTCCTGATGTCGCTGAACACACCCGTGTTTGGAAGGGCCATACGCGTCCTAGCGGGAAAATATACCCCAGGTTCCGCCGCAACTCGTGAAAAACCAAGAGACTCCCCCCTCGCCGCGAGATGAGGCCCGATTCGCCTGCACTGCATGCAGAGGAATTCCGTGCGCCCCATCAAACCCGAAAAGAGCCTCGATTATTTGATCGTACTCCAGAGAAACCCCAGGAACACTGTCTCAAATCTAGAGGGATCCTGCAGTCACTGCAGGAACCAGAAAGAGCTCCGTGTACCACAAATCATCTCCAGGTGAGAGCTGATTTCCTGGCTTCAAATCAAGAGGAATTCCAACTTCCCACAAGCACCACAAGAGGAGGCTTCTCTCAGCTGTACGTCTGTGAGAGGGACATTGAAATTGCGGACTCCAAAGGAATCGACCCCGACATGCCCTGACATGAAATCTGGCCGGAATTGCTGCAGTGACTTCATTGCAACTTGGATTTCATCTCACCAGATGAAGGGATGTCTGAAGCCCCTGGGGAGACACTGTATAAAGCCCTACCTCCCTGCCCCTTCGAGACAGGCGGACTTCCATCCATTGGACAGCTCGAGAGGAACACGGAGTTCAATGATTCCAAAGAAGACGATGCCTGACTCCTCTGGAAAATGAAAAGGAATCCCAGGGTCCCAGTGGCAACAGGAAAGCGACGCTGGGTCTGCCGCCTCACCTCGAGAGATGTTCCTATGGCCCTTTCAAGCCGCGAGGAGACTCCCGAGGGGTCCCTCGCAACTAGACAGGAGTCCTGACGTTGCTGAACACACCCGTGTTTGGAAGGGCCATCCACGTCCTAGCGCGAAAATATACCCCAGGTTCCGCCGCAACTCGTGAAAAACCATGAGACTCCTCCCTCGCTGCGAGATGGGGCCCGATTCCCCTGCACTGCGTGCAGAGCAATTCCGTGCTCCCCATCAAACCCGTACGGAGCCTTGATTTCCTTGATGGCATTGCAGAGAAACCCCAGGAATACTATCTAAAGTCTAGAGGTATCCAGAGGTCACTGCAGCAACCAGAAAGAGCTCCGTGTACCCCAAATCATCTCGAGGTGAGAGCTGTTTTCCTGGCTTCAAATCAAGAGGAATGCCAACTGTCCACAAGCACCACAAAAGGAGGCTTCTCTCAGCTGTACGTCTGTGAAAGGCCTTTGAACTTTCGGCATCCAATGGAATCGACCCCGAGATACCCTGACTCGAAATCAGGCCGGAATTCCTGCAATGACTTCAGTGCAAGCTGGATTACATTCACAAGATGAAGGGATGTCTGAAGCCCCTGGGGAGACACTAGAGAAAGCCCAGCTCTCTGCTGTTTCTCGAATGGCGGCCTCCTGTCCATTGGACAGCTCGAGAGGAACACGGAGTTCAATGATTCCAAAGGAGTCGATGCATGCCTCCTCTGGAAAATGGACAGGAATCCGAGGATCCCAGTGGCAACAGGAAAGGGACCCTGGTCTGCTGCCTCACCTCGAGAGGTGTTCCTATGGCACTTTCAAGCCGCGAGGAGAATCCCCAGGGGTCCCTCGCAAGTAGACAGGAGTCCTGACGTCGCTGAAAACACCCTGGTTTGGAAGGGCCATCCCCGTAGTAACTCAAGAATGTACCCAAGGTTCCCTCCGCAACTCGAGAAAAACGATGAGACTCCCCCCTCGCTGCGAGATGAGGCCCGATCCCCCTACACTGCATGCAGACCATTTCCGTGCTCCCCATCAAACCCGAAAGGAGCCTTGTTTTCCTTGATGGCAATCCAGAGAAACCCCAGGAACACTGTCTCAAGTCTAGAGGGATCCTGAGGTCACTGCAGGAAAAAGAAGGAGCTCCGTGTATCCCAAATCATCTCGACATGAGAGCTAATTTCCTGGCTTCAAATCAAGAGGAATTCCAAATGTCCACAAGCACCACAAGAGGAGGCGTCTCTCAACTGTACGTCTGTGAGTGGGACGTTGAACTTGCGGCCTCCAATGGAATTGACCTCGAGATGCCCTGACTCAAAATCAGGCCAGAATTCCTGCAGTGACTTGAGTGCAAGCTGGATTTCATCTCACAAGTTGAAGGGATGTCTGAAGCCACTGGGGAGACACTAGGGAAAGCCCTAGCTCCCTGCCCCTTCTTGACAGGCGGCCTCCCATCCACTGGACAGCTCGAGAGGAACACGGAGTTCAATGATTCCAAAGGAGACGATGCCTGACTCCTCTGGAAAATGGACAGGAATCCCAGCATCCCAGTGGCAACAGGAGAGGGACCCTGGGTCTGCCGCCTCACCTCGAGACGTGTTCCCATGGCCTTTTCAAGCCGCGAGGAGACTCCCGAGGTGTCCCTCGCAACTAGACAAGAGTCCTGACGTCGCTGAACACACCCGTGTTTGGAAGGCCCATCCCCGTCGTAACTCGAGAATATACCCCAGGTTCCTGCCCAGCTCGAGAAAAACCATGAGACTCCCCCCTCGCGATGAGATGTGGGCTGATTCCCCGACACTGCGTGCAGAGCAATTCCGTGCTCTCCATCAAACAAAAAAGGAACCTTGATATCCTTGATGGCACTCCAGAAAAATCCCAGGAACACTTTCTCAAGTCTAGAGGGATCCTGAGGTCACTGCTGCAACCAGAAAGATCTCCGTGTAACCCAAAACATCTCGAGGTGAGAGATGATTTCCTGGCTTCAAATCAAGGGGAATGCCAACTGTCCAAAAGCAGCACAAGAGGAGGCTTCTCTCAGCTGTACGTCTGTGAGAGGGACGGTGACCTTGCGCCCTCCAATGGAATCGACCCTAAGATGACCTGACTTGAAATCTGGTCGGAATTACTGCAGTGACTTGAGTGCAAGGTGAATTTCATCTCAAAAGATGAAGGGATGTCTGAAGCCCCTGGGGAGGCATTAGAGATAGCACTAGCTCCCTGGGACTTCTCGACAGGTGGTCTCCCGTCCATTGGACAGCTTGAGAGGAACACGAAGTTCAATGATTCCAAAGGAGACGATGCCTGACTCCTCTGGAAAATGAACTGGAATCCCAGGATCCAAGTGGCAACAGGAAAGGGACACTGGGTCTGCCGCCTCAACTCGAGAGGTGTTCCTATGGCCCTTTCAAACCGCCAGGGTATGACTGAGGGGTCCCTCCCAACTAGAGAAGAGTCCTGACGTCACTGAACACACCCGTGTTTGGAAGGGCCATCCCCGTCATAACTCGAGAATATACCCCAGGTTCCTGCCGCAACTCGAGAAAAACCATGAGACTCCCCCCTCGCCGCGGGATGAGGCCCGATTCCCCTTCATTGCGCGCAGAGCAATTCCGTGCTCCCCATCAAACCCGTACGGAGCCTTGATTTCCTTGATGGCACTCCATAGAAACCTCAGGAACACTGTGTCAACTCTAGAGTGATCCTGAGGACACTGCAGCAACAAGAAAGAGCTCCGTGTACCCCAAATCATCTCGAGGAGAGAGCTGATTTCCTGGCTTCAAATCAAGAGGAATGCCAACTGTCCACAAGCACCACAAGAGTAGGCTTCTCTCAGCTGCACGTCTGTGAGAGGGACGTTGAATTTGCAGACCCCAATGGATTTGACCCCGAGTTGCCCAACTCGATATCAGGTTGGAATTCCTGCAGTGACTTGAGTGCAAGCTTGATTTCATCTCACAAGATGAAGGGATGTCTGAAGCCCCTGGGGAGACACTAGAGAAAGCCCTAGTTCCCTGCCCCTTCTCGACAGGCGGCCTCCAATCCATTGGACAGCTCGAGAGGAACACAGAGTTCAATGATTCCAAAGGAGACGATGCCTGACTCCTCTGGAAAACGGACAGGAATCCCAGGATCCCCATGGCAACAGGAAAGGGACCCTGGGTCTGCCGCCTCACCTCGAGAGGTGTTCCTATGGCCCTTTCAAGCCGCGAGGAGAATCCCCAGGGGTCCCTCTCAACTAGACAGGAGTCCTGACATCGCTGAACACACCCTTGTTTAGAAGGTCCATCCCCGTCGTAACTTGAGAATACACCCCAGGTTCCCACCGCAACTCGAGAAAAACCATGAGACTCCCCACTCGAAGGGAGATGAGGCCCGATTCCCCTGCAATGCGTGCATAGCATTTCTGTGCTCCCCATCAAACCCGAAAGAAGCCTTGATTTCATTGATGGCACTCCAGAGAATCCCCAGGAACACTATCTCAAGTCTAGAGGTATCCTGAGGTGACTGCAGCAACCAGAAAGAGCTCCGTGTACCCCAAATCCTCTCGAGGTGAGTACTGTTTTCCTGGCTTCAAATCAAGAGGAATGCCAACTCTCCACAAGCACCACTAGAGGAGGCTTCTCTCAGCTGTACTTCTGTGAGAGGGAAGTTGAACTTGCGAGCTCCAGTGGAATCGACCCCGAGATGCCCAGAATCGAAATCTCGCCGGAATTCCTGCAGTGACTTGAGGGCAAGCTGGATTTCCTCTCACAAGATGAAGGGATGTCTGAAGCCCCTGGGGAGACACTAGAGAAAGCCCTAGCTCCCTGCCCCTTCTCGACAGGCGGCTTCCCATCCATTGGACAGCTCGAGAGGAACACGGAGTTCAATGATTCCAAAGGAGACGATGCCTGACTCCTCTGGAAAATGGACAGGAATCCCAGGATCTCAATGGCAGCAAGAGAGGGACCCTGGGTCTGCCGACTCACCTCGAGAGGTGTTGCTATGGCCCTTTCAAGCCGCGAGGAGAATCCCCAGGGGTCCCTCGCAACTAGACAGGAGTCCTGACATCGCTGAACACACCCTTGTTTAGAAGGTGCATCCCGGTCGTAACTTGAGAATATACCTCAGATTCACGCCGCAACTCGAGAAAAACCATGAGACTCCCCACTTGCAGGGAGATGAGGCCCGATTCCCCTGCAATGCGTGGATAGCAATTCCGTGCTCCCCATCAAACCCGAAAGGAGCCTTGATTTCCTTGATGGCACTCCAGAGAAACCCCAGGAACACTATCTCAAGTCTAGAGGTATCCTCAGGTGACTGCAGCAACCAGAAAGAGCTCCGTGTACCCCAAATCATCTCGAGGTGAGAACTGTTTTCCTGGCTTCAAATCAAGTGGAATGCCAACTGTCCACAATCACCACAAAAGGAGGCTTTTCTCAGCTGTACGTCTGTGAGAGGGACGTTGAACTTGCGACCTGCAATGGAATCGACCGCAAGATGCCTTGACACGAAATCAGGCCGGAATTCCAGCAGTGACTTGAATGAAAGCTGGATTTCATTCACAAGATGAAGGGATGTCTGAAGCCCCTGGGGAGACAATGTATAAAGCCCTAGCTCCCTGCCCCTTCTAGACATGCGGCTTCCCATCCATTGGACAGCTCGAGAGGAACACGGAGTTCAATGATTCCAAAGGAGACAATGCCTGACTTCTCGGAAAAATGAACAGGAATCCCAGGATCCCAGTGGCAACAGGAAAGTGATCCTGGGTCTGCCGCCTCACCTCGAGAGGTGTTGCCATGGCCCTTTCAAGCCGCGAGGAGACTCCCAAGGGGTCCCTCGCTACTAGACAGGAGTCCTGACCTCGCTGAACACACCCGTTTTTGGAAGGGCCATCAGCGTCGTAACTCGAAAATATACCCCAGGTTCCGCCGCAACTCGAGAAAAACCAAGAGACTCCCCCGTTGCTTCGAGATGAGGACCGATTCCCAAGAACTGCGTGCAGAGCAATTCCGTGCTCCCCATCAAACCCGAAAGGAGCCTTGATTTCCTTGATGGCACTGCAGAGAAAACCCAGGAACACTGTCTCAAGTCTAGAGGGATCCTGAGGTTACTGCAGAACCCAGAAAAATCTCCGTGTACCCCAAATCATCTCGAGGTGAGAGCTGATATCCTGGCTTCAAATCAAGAGGAATGCCAACTGTGCACAAGCACCACAAGAGGAGGCTTCTCTCAGCTGTACGTCTGTGAGAGGGACGTTGATATTGCGGCCTCCAATGGAATCGACCACTAGATGCCCTGAATCGAAATCAGGCCGGAATTCCTGCTGTGACTTGAGTGCAAGCTGGATTTCATCTCACAATATGATGGGATGTCTGAAGCCCCTGGGGAGACACTAGAGAATGCCCTACCTTCCTGCCCCGACACGACATGTGGCCTCCCATCCATTGCACAGCTCGAGAGGAACATAGAGTACAATGATTCCAAAGGAGATGATGGATGACTCCTCTGGAAAATGGAAAGGAATCCCAGGATCCCAATGGCAACAGGAAAGTGACCCTGGGTCTGCTGCCTCACCTCGAGAGGTGTTCATATGGCCCTTTCAAGCCGCGACTAGACTCCCAAGGGGTCCCTCCCAACTAAATAGGAGTCCTGACGTCGTTGAACACACCCGTGTTTGGAAGGGCCATCCCTGTCATAAGTCGAGAATATACCCCAGGTTCCCGCTGCAACTCGAGAAAAATCATGAGATTCCTCCCTCGCCGTGAGATGAGGCTCGATTCCCCTTCACTGCATGCAGAGCATTTCCGTGCTCCCCATCAAACCCGAAAGGAGCCTTCATTTCCTTGATGACACTCCAGAGAATCCCCAGAAACACTGTCTCAAGTCTAGAGGGATCTTGAGGTCACTGGAGCAACCAGAAAGAGCTCCGTGTACCCCAAATCATCTCGAGGTGAGAGCTGATTTCCTGGCTTCAACTCAAGAGGAGTGCCAACTGTCCACAAGCACCACTAGAGGAGGCATCTCTCAGCTGTACTTCTGTGAGAGGTGGGTTGAACTTGCGGGCTCCAATGGAATCGACCCCGAGATGCCCAGATTAGAAATCAGGCCGGAATTCCTGCAGTGACTTGAGTGCAAGCTGGATTTCGTCTCACAAGATGAAGGGATGTCTGAAGCCCCTGGGGAGACTCTAGAGAAAGCCCTAGCTCCCTGCCCCTTTTCGACAGGCGGCTTCCCATCCATTGGACAGCTCGAGAGGAACACGGAGTTCAATGATTCCAAAGGAGACGATGCCTGACTCCTCTGGAAAATGGACAGGAATCCCAGGATCCCAGTGACAACAGGAAAGGAAACCTGGGTCTGCCGCCTCACCTCGAGAGGTGTTCCTATGGCCCTTTCAAGCTGACAAGAGACTTCCGAGGAGTCCCTCGCAACTAGACAAGGGTCCTGAAGTCGCTGAACACACCCGTGTTTAGAAGGTCCATCCCCGTCGTAACTTGAGAATATACCCCAGGTTCCCGCCGCAACTCGAGAAAAACCATGAGACTCCCCACTTGCAGGGAGATGAGGCCCGATTCCCCTGCAATGCGTGCAGAGCAATTCCGTGCTCCGCATCAAACCTGAAAGAAGACTTGATTTCCTTGATGGCACTCCAGAGAAATCCCAGGAACACTATCTCAAGTCTAGAGGTATCCTCAGGTGACTGCAGCAACCAGAAAGAGCTCCGTGTACCCCAAATCATCTCGAGGTGAGAGCTGTTTTCCTGGCTTCAAATCAAGAGGAATGCCAACTGTCCACAATCACCACAAAAGGAGGCTTCTCTCAGCTGTACGTCTGTGAGAGGGACGTTGAACTTGCGGCCTCCACTGGAATCGACCCCGTGATGCCCTGACTCGAAATCAGGCCGGAATTCCTGGAGTGAATTGAGTGCAAGCTGGATTTCATTCACAAGATGAAGGGATGTCTGAAGCCCCTGGGGAGACACTAGAGAAAGCCCTAGCTCTCTGCCCTTTCTCGAATGGCGGAATCCTGTCCATTGGACAGCTCGAGAGGAACACGGAGTTCAATGATTCCAAAGGAGACGATGTATGCATCCTCTGGAAAATGGACAGGAATCCCCGGATCCCAGTGGCAACAGGAAAGGGATCCTGGGTCTGCCGCCTCACCTCGAGAGGTGTTCCTATGGTCCTTTCAAGCCGCGAGGAGACTCCCGAGGTGTCCCTCGCAACTAGAAAGAGGCCTGACGTCGCTTAAAAAAAACCTTGCTTAGTAGGGCCATCCCCGTCGTAAGTCAAGAATATACCCAAGGTTCCAACCGCAACTCGAAAAAAACCATGAGTCGCCCCCCTGGCAGCGAGAAGAGGCCCAACTCCCCTGCACTGCGTGCAAAGCAATTCCCTGGTCCCCATCAAACCCGAAAGGAGGTTTGATTTCCTTAATGGCACTCCAGAGAAACCCCAGGAACGCTGACTCAAGTCTAGAGGGATCCTGAGGTCAATGCACCAACCAGAAAGAGCTCTATGTACCCCAAATCATCGCGAGGTGAGAGCTGATTTCCTGGCTTCAAATCAAGAGGAATGCCAACTCTCCGCAAGCACCCCAAGAGGAGGCTTCTCTCAGCTGCACGTCTGTGAGAGGGACGTTGAATTTGCGGCCCCCAATGGAATTGACCCCAAGATGCCAACTCGATATCAGGTTGGAATTCCTGCAGTGACTTGAGTGCAAGTTTGATTTCATCTCACAAGATGAAGGGATGTCTGAAGCCCCTGGGGAGACAATCTATAAAGCCCTAGCTCCCTGCCCCTTCTAGACAGGCGGACTCCAATCCATTGGATAGCTCGAGAGGAACACAGAGTTCAATGATTCCAAAGGAGACGAGGCCTGACTCCTCTGTAAAATGAACAGGAATCCCAGGATCCCAGTGGCGACAGGAAAGGGACCCTGGGTCTGCCGCCTCACCTCGAGAGGTGTTCCAATGGCCCTTTCAAGCCTCGAGAAGACTCCCGAGGGGTCACTCGCAACCTGCAGGAGTCCTGACGTCGCTGAACTCACCCGTGTTTGGAGGGCCATCCGCGTCCTAACGCGAAAATACACACCAGGTTCCTGCCGCAACTCGAAAAAAACCAAGAGACTGCCCCCTCGCTTCTAGATGAGGCCCGATTCCCCGGCACTGCGTGCCGAGCAATTCCGTGCTCCCCATCAAACCCGAATGGAACCTTGATTTCCTTGATGGCACTGCAGAGAAACCCCAGGAACACTCTCTCAAGTCTAGAGGGATCCTGAGGTCACTGCAGCAACCAGAAAGATCTCCGTGTACCCCAAATCATCTCGAGGTGAGAGCTGATTTCCTGGCTTCAAATCAAGAGGAATGCCAACTGTCCACAAGCACCACAAGAGGAAGCTTCTCTCATCTCTACATCTGTGAGAGGGACGTTGAACTTGCGGCCTAAAACGGAATCGTCCGCTAGATGCCCTGACTCGAAATCAGGCCGGAATTCCTGCAGTGAGTTGAGTGCAAGCTGGATTTCATCTCACAAGATGAAGGGATGTCTGAAGCCCCTGGGGAGACACTAGAGAAAGCCCTAGTTCCCTGCCCCTTCTCGACAGGCGGCCTCCCATCCATTGGAGAGCTCGAGAAGAACACGGTGTTCAATGATTCCAAAGGAGACGCTGCCTGACTCCTCTGGAATATGGACAGGAATCCCAAGATCCCAGTGGCAACAGGAAAGGGACCCTGGGTCTGCCGCCTACCTCGAGAGGTGTTCCTCTGGGCCTTTCAAGCCGCGAGGAGAATCCCCAGGGGTCCCTCGCAACTAGACAGGAGTCCTGACATCGCTGAACACACCCGTGTTTGGAAGGGCCATCCCCGTCGTAACTCGGGTATATACCGCAGGTTCCCGCTGCAACTCGAGAAAAACCATGAGATTCCCCCCTCGCCGCGAGATGAGGCGAGATTCCCCTGCACTGCATGCAGAGCATTTTCGTGCTACCCATCAAACCTGAAAGGAGCCTTCTTTTCATTAATGGCACTCCAGAGAAACCCCAGGAACACTGTCTCAAGTCTTGAGGGATCTTGAGGTCACTGCAGCAATGAGAAAGAGCTCCGTGTACACCAAATCATCTCGAGGTGAGAGCTCATTTCCTGGCTTCAAATCAAGAGGAATGCCAACTGTCCACAAGCACCACTATAGGAGTCTTCTCTCAGCTGTTCGTCTGTGAGACGAACTTTGAATTTGCGGCCTAAAATGGAATCGACCCCGAGATGCCCTGACACGAAATTAGGCCGGAATTCCTGCAGTGACTTGAGTGCAAGCTGGATTTCATTCGCAAGATGAAGGGATGTCTGAAGCCCCTGGGGAGACAATGTATAAAGCCCTAGCTGCCTGCCCCTTCTAGACAGGCAGACTCCAATCAATTGGACAGCTCGAGAGGAACACGGAGTTCAATGATTCCAAACGAGACGAAGCCTGACTCCTCGGGAAAATGAACAGGAATCCCAGGATTCCAGTGGCAACAGGAAAGGGACCCTGGGTCTGCTGCCTCACCTCGAGAGGTGTTGCCATGGCCCTTTCAAGTCGCGAGGAGACTCCCGAGGTGTCCCTCGCAACTAGACAGGAGTCCTGACGTCGCTGAACACACCCGTTTTTGGAAGGGCCATCAGCGTCGAAACTCGAAAATATACCCCAGGTTCCGCCGCAACTCGAGAAAAGCCAAGAGACTCCCCCTTCGCTTCGAGATGAGGCCCGATTCCCCAGAACTGCGTGCAGAGCAATTCCGTGCTCCCCATCAAACCCGAAAGTGGCTTGATTTCCTTGATGGCACTCCACAGAATACCCAGGAACACTGTCTCAAGTCTAGAGGGATCCTAAAGTCACTGCACCAACAAGAAACAGCTCCGTGTATCCCCAATCATCTCGAGGTGAGAGCTGATTTCCTGGCTTCAAATCAAGAGGAATGCCAACTGTCTACAAGCACCAAAAGAGGAGGCTTCTCCCATCTATATATCTGGGAGAGGGAGGTTGAATTTGCGAGCTCCAGTGGAATCGACCCCGACATGCCCTGACTCGAAATCAGGCCGGAATTCCTGCAGTGACTTGAGTGAAAGCTGGATTTCATCTCACAAGATGAAGAGATGTCTGAAGCCCCTGGGGAGACACTAGAGAAAGCCCTAGCTCCCTGCCCATTCTCGACAGGCGGCCTCCCATCCATTGGACAGCTTGAGAGGAATACGGATTTCAATGATTCCAAAGGAGACGATGCCTGACTCCTCTGAAAAATGGACAGGAATCCCAGGATCCCAGTGGCAACAGGAAAGGGAAACTGGGTCTGACGCCTCACCTCGAGAAGTGTTCCTATGGCCCTTTCAAGCCACAAGGATACTCCCGAGGAGTCCCTCGCAACTAGACAGGAGTCCTGACGTCGCTGAACATACCCGTCTTTGGAAGGGCCATCCGCGTCGTAACTCGAGAATATACCCTAGGATCCCGCCGCAAATCGAGAAAAACCTTGAGACTTCCTCCTCGCCGCGAGATGAGGCCCGATTCCACTGCAATGCGTGCAGAGCAATTCCGGGCTCCCCATCAAACCGGAAAGGACCCTTGATTTCCTTAGTGGCACTGCAGAGAAACCCCAGAAACACTGTCTCAAGCCAAGAGGCATCCTGAGGTCACTACAGCAACGAGAAAGAGCTCCGTGTACCCCCAATCAGCTCGAGGTGAGAGCTGATTTCCTCCTTCAAATCAAGAGGAATGCCAACTGTCCACAAGCACCACAAGAGGAGGCTTCTCTAAGCTGTACGTCTGGGAGAGAGATGTTAAATATGCGGCCCCCAGTGGAATCAACCCCGAGATGCCCTGACTCGAAATCAGGCCGTAATTCCTGCAGTGACTTGACAGCAAGCTGTATTTCATCTCACAAGATGAAGGGATGTCTGAAGACCCTGGGGAGACACTAGAGAAAGCCCTAGCTCCCTGGCCATTATAGACAGACGTCCTCCCATCCATTGGGCAGCTCGACAGCAACACGGAGTTCAATGATTCCAAAGGAGATGATGCCTGACTCCTCTGGAAAATGGACAGGAATCCCAGGATCCCAGTGGCAAGAGGAAAGGGACCCTGGGTCTGAGGCCGCACCTCGAGACGTGTTCCTATGGCCCTTTCAATCCGCGAGGAGACTCCCGAGGAGTCCCTCGCAACTAGACAGGAGTCCTGACGACGCTGAACACACCCGTGTTTGGAAGGGCCATCCCCGTCGTAACTCGAGAATATACCCCAGGTTCCCGCCGCAACTCGAGAAAACCCATGAGACTCCCCCATCGTCGCGAGATGAGGCCCGATTCCACTGCACTGTGAGCAGAGCAATTCCGTGCTGCCCATCAAACCCCAAATGAGCCTTGATTTCCTTGACGGCACTCCAGAGAAACGCCAGGGAATCTGTCTCAAGTCTAGAGGGATCCTGAGGTCACTGCAGGGACCAGAAAGAGCTCCGTGTACCCCCAATCATCTCGAGGTGAGAGCTGATTTCCTGGCTTCAAATCAAGAGGAATGCCAAGTGTTCACAAACGCCACAAGAGGAGGTTTCTCACAGCTGTACGTTTGGGAGAGGGACGTTGAATTTGCGGCATCCACTGGAATCGACGCCGAGATGCCCTGACACGAAATCAGACAGGAATTCTTGCTGTGACCTGAGTGAAAGCTGGATTTCATCTCACAAGATGAAGGGCTGTCTGAAGCCCCTGGGGAGACACGAGAGAAAGCGCTAGCTGGCTGCCCCTTCTCAACAGGCGGCCTCCCATCCATTGGACAGCTCGAGAGGAACACGGAGTTCAGTGATTTCAAAGGAGACGATGTCTGACTCCTCGGGAAAATGGACAGGAATCCCAGGATCCCAGTGGAAACAGGAGAGGGACCATGGGTCTGACGCCTCACTTCGAGAGGTGTTCCTATGGACCTTTCAAGCCGCAAGGATACTAACGAGGGATCCCTCGCAACTAGACAGGAGTCGTGACGTCACTGAACACACCCGTGTTTGGAAGGGCAATCCCCGTAGTAACTCGAGAGTATACCCCAGGTTCCCGCCGCAACTCGTGAAAAACCATGAGAGTCCCCCCTCTCCGCGAGATGAGGCCCGATTACGCTGCAATGCGTGCAGAGCAATTCCGTGATGCCCATCAAACCCGAAATGAGCCTTGATTTCCTTGATGGCACTCCAGAGAAACTCCAGGAACACTGTCTCAAGTCTAGAGGGATCCGGAAGTCACTGCAGGAAACAGAAAGTGCTCGGTGTACCCCCAATCATCTCGAGGTGAGAGCTGATTTCCTGGCTTCAAACCAAGAGGAAAGCCAAGTGTCCACAAGCACCACAACAGGAGACTTCTCGCAGCTGTACGTCTGGGAGAGGGACGATGAATTTGCGGCCTTCACTGGAATCGACCCCTAGATGCCCTGACTCGAAATCAGACCGGAATTCTTGCTGTGACCTGAGTGCAAGCTGGATTTCATCTCACAAGATGAAGGGATGTCTGAAGCCCCTGGGGAGACACGAGAGAAAGTCCTATCTCGCTGCCCCTTCTCACCAGGCACCCTCCCATCCATTGGACAGCTCGAGAGGAACATGGAGTTAAATGATTCTAAAGGACACGATATCTGACTCCTCTGGAAAATGGACAGGCATCCCAGGATCCTAGTGGCAACAGGAAAGTACCCTAGGGCTGCCGCCTCACCACGAGAGGTGTTCCTATGGCCCTTTCAATCCGCGAGGAGACTCCCGAGGAGTCCCTCGCAACTAGACAGGAGTCCTGACGTCGATGAACACACCCGTGTTTGGAAGGGCCATCCCCGGGGTAACTCGACAATATAACCCATGTTCCCGCCCCAACTCGAGAAAAACCGAGAGACTCCCCCCTCGCCGCGAGATGAGGTCCGATTCCCCTGCACTGCGTGCAGAGCAATTCCGTGTTCCCCATCAAACCCGAAATGAGCCTTGATTTCCTTGACGGCACTCCAGAGAAACTCCAGGATCTCTGTCTCAAGTCTAAAGGGATCCTGAGGTCACTGGAGGAACCAGAAAGAGCTCGGTGTACCCCCAATCATCTCGAGGTGAGAGCTGATTTCCTGACTTCAAATCAAGAGGAATGCCAAGTGGCCAAAAGCACCACAAGAGGAGGCTTCTCGCAGCTGTACGACTGGGAGAGGGATGTTTAATTTCCGGCCTCCACTGGAATAGACACCAAGATGCCCTGACTCGAAATCAGACCGGAATTTTTGCTGTGACCTGAGTGCAAGCTGGATTTCATCTCACAAGATGAAGGGATGTCTGAAGCCCCTGGGGAGACACGAGAGCAAGCCCGAGCTCGCTGCCCCTTCTCAACAGGCAGCCTCCCATCCATTGGACAGCTCTAGAGGAACACGGAGTTCAAAGATTCCAAAGGAAACGATGTCTGACTCCGCTGGAAAATGGACAGGATTCCCAGGATCCCAGTGGCAGCAGGAAAGGGAAACGGGGTCTGTCGCCTCACTTCGAGAGGTGTTCCTATGGCCCTTTCAAGCCGCGAGGATACTACCGAGCGATCCCTCGCAAATAGACAGGAGTCCTGACGTCGCTGAACACACCCGTGTTTGGAAGGCCCATCCCCGTCGTAACTCGAGAATATAAACCAGCTTCCCGCTGCAACTCGAGAAAAACCATGAGACTCCCCCCTCGCCGCGAGATGCGGCCCGATTCCACTGAACTGAGTGCAGAGTAATTCCGTGCTGCCCATCAAACTCGAAATGAGCCTTGATATCCTTGATGGCACTCCAGAGAAATTCCAGGAACACTGTCTCAATTCTAGAGGGATCCTGAGGTCACTGCAGGAACCAGAAAGTGCTCGGTGTACCTCCAATCATCTCGAGGTGAGAGCTGATTTCCTGGCTTCAAATCAAGAGGAAAGCCAAGTGTCCACAAGCACCAGAAGAGGAGGCTTCTCCCAGCTGTACATCTCGGAGAGGGAGGTTGAATTTGCGAGCTACAGTGGAATCGACCCTGAGATGCCCTGACTTGAAATCAGGCCGGAATTCCTGCAGTGACTTGAGTGAAAGCTGGATTTCATCTCACAAGATGAAGGGATGTCTGAAACCCCTGGGGAGACACTAGAGAAAGCCCTAGCTCCCTGCCTTTTCTCGACAGGCGGCCTCCCATCCATTGGACAGCTCGAGAGGAACACGGAGTTCAATGATTCCAAAGGAGACGATGCCTGACTCCTCTGGAAAATGGACAGGAATCCCAGGATCCCAGTGGCAACAGGAAAGGGAAAGTGGGTCTACGCGTCACCTCGAGAGGGGTTCCTATGGCCCTTTCAAGCCGCGAGGAGACTCCCGAGGCGTCCTTCGCAACTAGACAGGAGTCCTGACGTCGCTGAACACACCCGTGTTTGGAAGGGCCATCCGCGTCGTAACTCGAGAATATAACCTAGGTTCCCACCGCAACTCAAGAAAAACCATGAGACTCCCCCCTCGCCGCGAGATGAGGCCCGATTCCCCTGCAATGCGTGCAGAGCAATTCCGGGCTCCCCATCAAACCCGAAAGGAGCCTTGATTTCCTTGATGGCACTGCAGAGAAACCCCAGGAACACTATCTCAGGTCAAGAGGGATCCTGAGGTCACTGCAGCAAGGAGAAAGAGCTCCGTGTACCCCCAATCATGTCGAGGTGAAAGCTGATTTCCTGGCTTCAAATCAAGAGTAATGCCAAGTGTCCACAAGCACCACAGGAGGAGGCTTCTCGCAGCCCTACGTCTGGGAGTGGGACGTTGAATTTGTGGCCTCCACTGTAATCGACCCCGGGATGCCCTGACTCGATATCAGGCCGGAATTCTTGCAGGGAACTGAGTGGAAGCTGGATTTCATCTCACAAGATGAAGGGATGTCTGAAGTCCCTGGGGAGACAAGAGAGAAAGACCTAGCTCGCAGCCCATTCTCAAAAGGCGACCTCCCATCCAATGGACAGCTCGAGAGGAAGAGGGAGTTCAATGATACCAAAGGAGATGATTTCTGACTCCTCTGGAAAATGGACAGGAATTCCAGGATCGCAGTGGCAAAAGGGAAGGGAACCTGGGTCTGCTGCCTCACCTCGAGAGGTGTTCCTATGGCCCTTTCAAGCCTCGAGGAGATACCGTGAGGTCCCTCTCAACTAGACAGGAGTCCTGAGGTCACTGAACACACCCGTGTTTGGAAGGGCCATTGCCGTCGTAAGTCGAGATTATACCCCAGGTTCCAGCCGCAACTCGAAAAAACCATGAGACTCCCCCGTCGCCGCGAGATGAGGCCCGATTCCGCTGCACTGCGTGCAGAGCAAATCCGTGCTCCCCATCAAACCCGAATGGAGCCTTGATTTCCTTGATGGCAATCCAGAGAATACCCAGGGACACTGTCTCAAGTCTAGAGGGAACCTTTAGTCACTGCACCAACCAGAAACACCTGCATGTATCCCCAATCATCTTGAGGTGAGAGCTGATTTCCTGGCTTCAAATCAAGAGGTATGCCAACTGTCTACAAGAACCACAAGAGGAGGCTTCTCCCAGATGTAAGTCTGGGAGAGGGAGGTTGAATTTGCGAGCTCCAGTGGAATCGACCACGAGATGCCCTGACTCGAAATCAGGCCGGAATTCCTGCAGTTACTTGAGTGAATGCTGGATTTCATCTCACAAGATGAAGGGATGTCTGAAGCCCCTCGGGAGACACGAGAGAAAGCCCTAGCTCACATCCCATTCTGAAAAGGCGGCCTCCCATCCATTGGACAGCTCGAGAGGAACACGGAGTTCAATGATTCCATAGGAGACGATGTCTGACTCCTCTGGAAAATTGACAGGAATCCCAGGATCGCAGTGGCAACAAGAAAGGGAACCTGGGTCTGCTGCCTCACCTCGAGAGGTGTTCCTATGGCCATTTCAAGCCTCGAGGAGACTCCCGTGGCGTCCCTCGCAACTAGACAGGAGTCCTGACGTCGCTGAACACACCCGTGTTTGGAAGGGCCATCCCCGTCGTAACTCGAGAATATACCCCAGGTTCCCGCCGCAACTCGAGAAAAACCATGAGACTCCCCCGTCGCCGCGAGATGAGGCCCGATTCCACTGCACTGCGTGCAGAGCAAATCCGTGATGCCCATCAAACCCGAAATAAGCCTTGATTTCCTTGGTGGCACTCCAGAGAAATTCCAGTAACACTGTCTCAAGTCTAGAGGGATCGTGAGTCACTGCAGGAACCAGAAAGTGCTCGGTGTAGCCCCAATCATCTCGAGGTGAGAGTTGATTTCCTGGCTTCAAATCAAGAGGAAAGCCAAGTATCCACAAGCACCACAAGAGGAGGCTTCTCGCAGCTGTACTTCTGGGAGAGGGACGTTGAATTTGCAGCCTCCACTGAAATGGACCCCATGATGCCCTGACTCGAAATCAGGCCGTAATTCTTGCAGGGAACTGAGTGCAAGCTGGATTTCATCTCACAAGATGAAGACATGTTTGAAACCCCTGGGGAGACACGAGAGAAAGCCCTAGCTCACATCCCATTCTCAAAAGGCGGCCTCCCATCCATTGGACAGCTCGAGAGGAACATGGAGTTCAATGATTCCATAGGAGAGGATGTCTGACTCCTCTGGAAAATTGACAGGAATCGCAGGATCGCAGTGGTAACAAGAAAAGGAACCTGGCTCTGCTGCCTCACCTCGAGAGGTGTTCCTATGGCCGTTTCAAGCATCGAGGAGACTCCCGTGGGGTCCCTCGCAACTAGACAGGAGTCCTGACGTCGCTGAACACACCCGTGTTTGGTAGGGCCATCCCCGTCGTAACTCGAGAATATACCTCAGGTTCCCGCCGCAACTCGAGAAAAACCATGAGACTCCCCCGTCGCCACGAAATGAGGCCCGAATGAGCTGCACTGCGTGCAGAGCAATACCGTGCTCCCCATCAAACCCGAATGGAACCTTGATTTCCTTAATGGCACTCCAGAGAATCCCCAGGAACACTGTCTCAATTCTAGAGGGATATTAAACTTACTGCACCAACCAGAAACAGCTCCGAGTATCCCCAATCGTCTGGAGGTGAGAGCTGATTTCCTGGCTTCAAATCAAGAGGAATCCCAACTGGCTACAAGCACCACAAGAGGAGGCTTCTCCCAGCTGTACGTCTGGGAGAGGGAGGTTGAATTTGCGAGCTCCAGTGGAATCGACCCTGAGATGCCCTGACTCGAAATCAAGCCGGAATTCCTGCAGTGACTTGATTTAAAGCTGGATTTCATCTCACAGGATGAAGTGATGTCTGAAGACCCTGGCGAGACACTAGAGGAAGACTTAGCTCACTGCCCTTTCTCGACAGGCCGCCTCCCATCCATTGGACAGGACGAGAGGAACATGGAGTTCAATGATTCCAAAGGAGATGATGCCTGACTCCTCTGGAAAATGGACAGGAATCCCAGGATCCCAGTGGCAACAGGAAAGGGACCCTGGGTCTGCCGCCTCACCTCGAGAGGTGTTCCTATGGCCCTTTCAAGCCGCGAGGAGACTCCCGAGGGGTCCCTCGCAACTAGACAGGAGTCCTGATGTCGCTGAACACACCCGTGTTTGGAAGGACCATACCCGTCATAACTCGAGAATATACCCCAGGTTCCCGCCTAAACTCGAGAAAAACCATAGGACTCCCCTCTCGCCGCGAGATGAGGCCCGAATCCCCTGCACTGCGTGCAGAGCAATACCGGGCTCCCCATCAATCCCGAAAGGAGCCTTGATTTCCTTGATGGCACTCCAGAGAAACCCCAGGAACACTGTCCCAAGTCAAGAGGGATCCTGAGGTCACTGCAGGAACAAGAAAGAGCTCCGTGTACCCCCAATCATCTCGAGGTGAGAGCTGATTTCCTCCATCAAATCAAGAGGAATGCCAACTGTCCACATGCACCACAATAGGAGGCTTCTCTAAGCTGTACGTCTGGCAGAGAGACGTTGAATTTGAGGCCTCCAGTGGAATCGACCCTGAGATGCCCTGACTCGAAATCAGGCAGGAATTCCTGCAGTGACTTGACTGCAAGCTGGATTTCATCTCAAAAGATGAAGGGATGACTGAAGACCCTGGGGAGACACTTGAGAAAGTCCTAGCTCCCTGGCCATTGTCGACAGGCGTCCTCCCATCCATTGGGCAGCTCGACAGCAACACGGAGTTCAATACTTCCAAAGGAGATGATGCCTGACTCCTCTGGAAAATGGACAGGAATCCCAGGATCCTAGTGGCAACAGGAAAGTGACCCTGGGTCTGCCGCCTCACCTCGAGAGGTGTTCCTATGGACCTTTCAAGCCACAAGGATACTACCGAGGGATCCCTCGCAACTAGACAGGAGTCCTGAAGTCGCTGAACACACCCGTGTTTGGAAGGGCCATCCCAGTCGTAACTCGAGAATATACCCCAGGTTCCCGTTGCAACTCGAGAAAAACCATGAGACCCCTCTCACCGCGAGATGAGGCCCGATTCCCCTGCACTGCATGCAGAGCAATTCCGGGCTCAACATCAAACACGAAAGAAGCCTTAATTTCCTTGATGGCACTCCAGAGAACCCCAGGAACACTGTCTCAAGTCAAGAGGGATCCTGCGGTCCCTGCAACAACGAGAAAGAGCTCCGTGTACCCCCAATCATCTCGAGGTGAGAGCTGATTTCCTCCTTCAAATCAAGAGGAATGCCAACTGTCCACAAGCACCACAAGAGGAGGCTTGTCCCAGCTGCACGTCTGGGAGAGGGACGTTAAGTTTGCGGCCTCCACTGGAATTGACACCGAGATGCCCTGACTCGAAATCAGACTGGAGTTCTTGCTGTGACCTGAGTGCAAGCTGGATTTCATCTCACAAGATGAAGGGATGTCTGAAGCCCCTGGGGAGACATGAGAAAAACCCTAGCTCGCTGCCCCTTCTCAACAGTCGGCGTCCCATCCATTGGACAGTTCGAGAGGAATACGGAGTTCAATGATTCCATCAGAGACGATGTCTGACTCTTCTGGAAAATGGATAGGAATCCCAGGATCCCAGTGGCAACAGGAAAGGGAACCTGGGTCTGCTGCCTCACCTCGAGAGGGTTTCCATTGGCCGTTTCAAGCCTCGAGGAGACTCCCGAGGGGTCCGTCGCAACTAGACAGGAGTCCTGACGTCGCTGAACACCCCCGTGTTTGGAAGGGCCATCCCCATCGTAACTCAAGAATATACCCCTGGTTCCCATCGCAACTTGAGAAGAACCATGAGACTCCCGCGTCGCCGCGAGATGAGGCCCGATTCCGTTGCACTGCGTGCAGAGCAATTCCGTGCTGCCCATCAAACCCGAAATGAGCGTTGATTTCGTTGATGGCAATCCAGAGAATCCCCAGGAACACTGTCTCAAGTCTAGTGGGATCCTGAGCTCACTGCAGGAAGCAGAAAGTGCTTGGGGTACCCCTAATCATCTCGAGGTGAGAGCTGATTTCCTCCTTCAAATCAAGAAGAATGCCACCTGTCCACAAGCACCACAAGAGGAGGCTTCTCTAAGCTGTACGTCTGGGAGAAAGCCGTTGAATTTCCGGCTTCCAGTGGAATCGACCCGGAGATGCCCTGATTCAAAATCAGGCCGGAATTCCTGCAGTAACTTGACTGCAAGCTGGATTTCATCTCACAAGATGAAGGGATGTCTGAAGACCCTGGGGAGACACTAGAGAAAGCCCTAATTCCCTGGCCATTCTCGACAGGCGTCCTCCCATCCATTGGGCAGCTCGACAGCAACACGGAGTTCAATGATTCCAAAGGAGATGATGCCTGACTCCTTTGGAAAATGGACAGGAAACCCAGGATCCCGTGGCAACAGGAAAGGGACCCTGGGTCTGCCGCCTCACGTCGAGAGGTGTTCCTATGGCCCTTTCAAGCCGGGAGGAGACTCCCGAGGTGTCCCTCGCAACTAGACAAGAGTCCTGACGTCGCTGAACACACCCGTGTTTGGAAGGCCCATCCCCGTCGTAACTCGAGAATATACCCCAGGTTCCCGCCACAACTCGAGATAAACCAAGAGACTCCCTCCTCACCGGGAGATGAGGTCCGATTCCCCTCCACAGCGTGCAGAGCAATTCCGTGCTCCCCATCAAACCCGAAGTGAGCCTTGATTTCCTTGATGGCACTCCAGAGAATCCCCAGGAACTCAGTCTCAAGTCTACAGTAATGCTGAGGTCACCGCAGGAACCAGAAAGAGCTCCGTGTACCCCCAATTATCTGGAGGTGAGAGCTGATTTCCTGGCTTCAAATCCAGAGTAATGCCAACTGTCTACAAGCACCACAAGAGGAGGCGTCTCCCAGCTGTACGTCTGGGAGAAGGAGATTGAATATGCGGCCTCCAGTGGAATCGACCCCGAGATGCCCTGACTCGAAATCATGCCGGATTTCCTGCAGTGACTTGAGTGAAAGCTGGATTTCATGTCACAAGATGAAGGGATGTCTGAAGCCCATGGGGAGACACTAGAGAAAGCCCTGGCTTCCTGCCCTTCCTCCAGAGGCGGCCGCCCATCCATTGGACAGCTCGAGAGGAACACGGAGTTCAATGATTCCAAAGGAGACGATGCCTGACTCCTCTGGAAAATGGACAGAAATCACAGGATCACGGTGGCAACAGGAAAGGGACACTGGGTCTGCCGCCTCACCTCGACAGGTGTTTCTATGGCCCTTTCAAGCCGCGAGGAGACTCCCGAGGGGTCCCTCGCAACTAGACAGGAGTCCTGACGACGCTGAACACACCCGTGTTTGGAAGGGCCATCCCCGTCGTAACTCGGGAATATACCCCAGGTTCCCGCCGCAACTCTAATAAGACCATGAGTCTCCCCTCTCACCGCGAGATGAGGGCCGATTCCCCTGCAGTGCATGCAGAGCAATTCCGGGCTCCCCATCAAACCCAAAAGATCTTTGATTTCCTTGATGGCACTCCAGAGAAACTCCAGGAGCTCTGTCTCAAGTCAAGAGGGATCCTGAGATCACTACAGCAACGAAAAAGAGCTCCGTGTACCACAAATCATCTCGAGGTGAGAGCTGATTTCCTCCTTCAAATCAAGAGGAATGCCAACTGTCCACAAGCAACACAAGAGGAGGATTTTCTAAGCTGTACGTCTGGGAGAGGGACGTTGAATTTGCGGCCTCCAGTGGAATCGATCCCGAGATGCCCTGACTCGAAATCAGGTCGGAATTCCTGCAGTGCCTTGACAGCAAGCTGGATTTCATCTCACAAGATGAAGGGATGTCTGAAGACCCTGGAGAGACACTAGATATAGCCCTAGCTCCCTGACCATTCTTGACAGGCGTCCTCCCATCCATTGGGCTGCTCGACAGCAACACGGAGTTCAATGATTCCAAAGGATATGATGCCTGAATCCTCTGGAAAATGGACAGGAAACCCAGGAGCCGCATGGGAGCCTGGGTCTGCCGCCTCACCTCGAGAGGTGTTCCTATGGCCCTTTCAAACCGCGAGGAGACTCCCATGGTCCCTTGCAACTAGACAGGAGTACTGACGTCGCTGAACACACCCGTGTTTGTAAGGGCCATCCCCGTCGTATCTCGAGAATATACCCCAGGTTCCCGCCGCAACTCAAGAAAAACCAAGAGCCTCCCCCCTCGCCACGAGATGAGGCCCGATTCCCCTGCACTGCGGGCAGAGCAATTCCATGCTCCCCATCAAACCCGAAAGAAGGCTTGATTTCCTTGATGGCACTCTAGAGAAACTCCAGGAACTCTGTCTCAAGTCTAGAGTTATGCTGAGGTCACTGCAGTAACCAGAAAGAACTCCGTGTACCCCAAATCTTCTCAAGGTGAGAGCTGATTTCCTGGCTTCAAATCAAGACGAATGCCAGGTGTCCACAAGCACCACAAGAGGAGACTTCTCGCGGCTCTACGTCTGGGAGAGGGAAGTTTAATTTGGGGCCTCCACTGGAATCGACACCGAGATGCCCTGACTCGAAATCAGACCGGAATTCTTGCTGTGTCCTCAGTGCAAGCTGGATTTCATTTCACAAATGAAGCGATGTCTGAAGCCCCTGGGGAGACACGAGAGAAAGCCCTAGCTCGCTGCCCCATCTCAACAGGCAGCCTCCCATCCATTGGACAGCTCGACAACAACGCGGATTTCAATAATTCCAGAGTAGACGATGTCTGACTCCTCTGGTAAATGGACAGGAATACCAGGATCCCAGTGGCAACAGGAAAGGGAAACTGGGTCTGGTGCTTCACCTCGAGACGTGTTCCTATGGCCCTTTAAAGCCGCTAGGATACTAGCGAGGGATCCCTCGCAACTAGACCGGAGTCCTGACGTCACTGAACACACCCGTGTTTGGAAGGGCCATCCCCATCGTAACTCGAGAATATACCCCAGGTTCCCGCCGCAACTCGAGAAAAACCATGAGACGCCCCCCTCGCCGCGAGATGACGCCCGATTCCGCTGCACTCGTGCAGAGCAATTCCGTGCTGCCCATCAAACTCGAAATGAGCCTTGATTTCCTTGATGGCACTCCAGAGAAAGTCCAGGAACACTGTCTCAAGTCTAGAGGGATCCTGAGGTCACTACAGAAACCAGAAAGTGCTCGGTGTACCCCCAATCATCTCGAGGTGAGAGCTGATTTCCTGGCTTCAAATCAAGAGGAAAGCCAAGTGTCCACAATCACCACAAGAGGGGGCTTCTCGCAGCTTTAAGTCTGGGAGAAGGACGTTGAATTTGCGGCCTCCACTGGAATCGACCCCGAGATGCCCTGACTCGAAATATACCCGGAATTCTTGCAGTGACCTGAGTGCAAGCTGGATTTCATCTCACAAGATGAAGGGATGTCTGAAGCGACTGGAGAGACACGAGAGAAAGCCCTAGTTCGCTGCCCCTTTTCAACAGGCGGCCTCCCATCCATTGGACAGCTCGAGAGGAACACGGAGTTCAATGATTCCAAAGGAGACGATGTCTGACTTCTCTGGAAAATGGACAGGAATCCCAGAATCCCAGTGGCAACAGGAAAGGGAAAATTGGGTATGCTGCCTCACTTCGAGAGGGGTTCCTATGGCCCTTTCAAGCCGCGAGGAGACTCCCGAGGGTTCCCTCGCAACTAGACACGAGTCCTGACGTCGCTGAACACACCCGTGTTTGGAAGGACCATCCCCGTCGTAACTCGAGAATATACCCCAGGTTCCCGCCGCAACTCGAGAAAAACCATGAGACTCCCCCGTCGCCGCGAGATGAGGCCCGATTCCGGTGCAATGCGTGCAGAGAAATTCCGTACTCCCCATCAAACCCGAATGGAGCCTTGATTTCCTTGAAGGCACTCCAGAGAATCCCCAGGAACTCTGTCTCAAGTCTAGAGGGATCCTAAAGTCACTGCACCAACCAGGAACAGCTCCGTGTATCCCCAATCATCTCGAGGTGAGAGCTGATTTCCTGGCTTCAAATCAAGAGGAATGCCAACTGTCTACAAGCACCACAAGAGGAGGGTTCCCCCAGCTGTACGTCTGGGAGAGGGAGGTTGAATTTGCGAGCTCCAGTGGAATAGACCCCGAGATGCCCTGACTCGAAATCAGGCCGCAATTCCTGCAGTGACTTGAGTGAAAGCTGGATTTCATCTCACAAGATGAAGGGATGTCTGAAGCCCCTGGGGAGACACTAGAGACAGCCCTAGCTCCCAGCCGTTTCTCGACAGGCGGCCTCCCATCCATTGCACAGCTCGAGTGTAACACGGAGTTCAATGATTCCAAAGGAGACGATGCCTGACTCCTCTGGAAAATGGAGAGGTATCCCAGGATCCCAGTGGCAACAGGAAAGGGACCCTGGGTCTGCCGCCTCACCTCGAGAGGTGTTCCTATGGCCCTTTCAAGCCACGAGGAGACTCCCGACGGGTCCCTTGCAACTAGACAGGAGTCCTGACTTCGCTGAACACATCCGTGTTTGGAAGGTCCATCCCCGTCGAAACTCGAGAATATATCCCAGGTTCCCGCCGCAACTCGAGAAAAACCATGAGACTCCCCTCTCGCCGCGGGATGAGGCCTGATTCCCCTGCACTGCGTGCAGAGCAATTGCGGGATCCGCATCAAACCCGAAAGAGCATTGATTTCCTTGATGGCACTCCAGAGAAACACCAGGAAATCTGTTTCAAGTCAAGAGGGATCATGACGTCACTGCAGCAACGAGAAAGAGCTCCGTGTACCCAAAATGATCTCGAGGTGAGAGCTGAATTCCTGGCTTCAAATCAAGAGGAAAGCCAAGTGTCCACGAGCACCACAAGAGGAGGCTTCTCGCAGCTGTACGTTTGGGAGAGGGACCTTGAATTTGCGGCCTCCACTGGAATCGACCCCGAGATGCCCTGACTCGAAATCAGGCCGGAATTCTTGCAGTGACCTGAGTTCAAGCAGGATTTCATCTCACAAGATCAGGGGATGTCTGAAGCCCCTGGGGAGACAAGAGAGAAAGCTCTAGCTCGCAGCCCCTTCTCAACAGGCGGCCTCCCATCCATTGGACAGCTCGAGAGGAACACGGAGTTCAATGATTGCAAAGGAGACAATGTCTCACACCTCTGGAAAATGGACAGGAATCCCAGGATCCCATGGCAACAGGAAAGGGACGCTAGGTCTGCCGTTTCACCTCGAGAAGGGTTCCTATGGCCTTTTCAAGCCATAAGGACACAATATAGGGATCCCTCGCAACTAGACAGGAGTCCTGACGTCACTGAACACACCCGTGTTTGGAAGGGCCATCCCTGTCGTAAATCGAGAATACACCCCAGGTTGCTGCCGCAACTCGAGAAAAACCATGAGACTCCCCCCTCGCCGCGAGATGAGGCCTGATTCCGCTGCAATGCGTGCAGAGCAATTTGTGCTGCCCATCAAACCCGAAATGAGCCTTGATTTCCGTGATGGCACTCCAGAGAAACTCCAGGAACACTGTCTCAAGTCTAGAGGGATCCTGACGTCACTGCAGGAACCAGAAAGTGCTCGGTGTACCCCCAATCATCTCGAGTTGAGAGCTGATTTCCTGGCTTCAAATCAAGAGGAAAGCCAAGTGTCCACAAGCATGACAAGAGGAGGCTTCTCGCAGCTGTACGTCTGGTAGAGGGACGTTGAATTTGCGGCCTCCACTGGATCGACCCCGAGATGCCCTGACTCAAAAACAGGCCGGAATTCTTGCAGTGACCTGAGTGCAAGCTGGATTTCATCTCACAAGATGAAGGGATGTCTGAAGCCCCTGGGGAGACACGAGAGAAAGCCCTAGCTCGCTGCCCCTTCTCAACAGGTGGCCTCCCATCCATTGGACAGCTCGAGAGGAAGACGGAGTTCAATGATTCCAAAGGAGACGATGTCTGACTCCTCTGGAAAATGGACAGGAATCCCAGGATCCCAGTGGCAACGGGAAAGGGAACCTGGGTCTACTGCCTCATCTCGAAAGGGGTTCCTATGGCCCTTTCAAGCCTCGAGGAGACTCCCGAGGGGTCCCTCGCAACTAGATAGGAGTCCTGACGTCGCTGAACACACTCGTATTTGGAAGGGCCATCCCCGTCGTAACTCGAGAATATACCCCAGTTTCCCGTCGGAACTCGAGAAAAACCATGAGACTCCCCCGTCACCGCGAGATGAGGCCCGATTCCGCTGCACTGCGTGCAGAGCAATTCCGTGCTCCCCATCAAACCCGAATGGAGCCTTGATTTCCTTGATGGCACTCCAGAGAATCCGCAGGAACACTGTCTCAAGTCTAGAGGGATCCTAAAGTCCCTGCAGCAACCAGAAAGAGCTCCGTGTATCCCCAATCATCTCGAGGTGAAAGCTGATTTCCTGGCTTCAAATCCAGAGGAATGCCAACTGTCTACAAGCACCACAAGAGGAGACTTCTCCAAGCTGTACGTCTGGGAGAGGTAGTTTGAATTTGCGAGCTCCAGTGGAATTGACCCCGAGATGCCCTGACTCAAAATCAGGCCGGAATTCCTGCAGTGACTTGAGTGAAAGCTGGATTTAATCTCACAAGGTGAAGGGATGTCAGATGACCCAGTGGAGACACTAGAGAAAGCCCTAGCTCCCTGCCCTTTCTCGACAGGCAGCCTCCCATCCATTGGACAGCTCGAGAGGAACCCGGTGTTCAATGATTCCAAAGGAGACGCTGCCTGACTCCTCTGGAAAATGCACAGGAATCCCAGGTCAGAGTGGCAACAGGAAACGGACACTGGGTCTGCCGCCTCACGTCGAGAGGTATTCCTATGGCCCTTTCAAGCCGCGAGGAGACTCCCGAGGGGTCCCTCGCAACTACACAGGAGTCCTGACGTCGCTGAACACACTCGTGTTTGGAAGGGCCATCCCGGTCGTAACTCGAGAATATACCCAGGTTCCCGCCGCAACTCGAGAAAAACCATAGGACTCCCCTCTCGCCGCGAGATGAGCCCCGATCCAGTGCACTGCATGCAGAGCAATTCCGGGCTCCCCATCAAACCCGAATGAAGCCTTGATTTCCTTGATGGCACTCCAGAGAAACCCCAGGAACACTGTCTCAAGTCAAGAGGGATCCTGAGGTCACTGCAGCAACGAGAAAGAGCCCCGTATACCCCCACCCATCTCGAGGTGAGAGCTGATTTCCTCCTTCAAATCAAGAGGAATGCCAACTGTCCACAAGCACCACAAGAGGAGGCTTCTCTAAGCTGTACGTCTGGGAGAGAGACATTGAATTTGCGGACTCCAGTGGAATCGACCCCGAGATGCCCTGACTCGAAATCATGCCGGAATTCCTGCAGTGACTTGACTGCAAGCTGGATATCATCTCACAAGATGAAGGGATGTCTGAAGACCGTGGGGAGACACTAGAGAAAACCCTAGCTCCCTGCCCTTTCTCGAAAGGCGTCCTCCCATCCATTGGGCAGCTCGACAGCAACACAGAGTTCAATGATTCCAAAGGAGATGATGCCTGACTCCTCTGGAAAATGGACAGGAATCCCAGGATCCCAGTGGCAACAGGAAAGGGACCCTGGGTCTGCCTCCTCACCTCGAGAGGTGTTCCTATGGCCCTTTCACGCCGCGAGGAGACTCCCGAGGGGTCCCTCGCAACTAGACAGGAGTCCTGACGTCGCTGAACACAACCATGTTTGGAAGGGCCATCCCCGTCCGAACTCGAGCATATACCCCAGGTTCCCGCCACAACTCGAGAAAAACCATAGGACTCCCCTCTCGCCGCGAGATGAGGCCCGAATCCCCTGCACTGCGTGCAGGGCAATTCCAGGCTCGCCATCAACCCCGAAAGGAGCCTTGATTTCCTTGAAGACACCCCAGAGAAACCCCAGGAACACTGTCTCAAGTCAAGAGGGATCCTGAGGTCACTGCAGCAACGAGAAAGAGCTCCGTGTAGCCCCAATCATCTCGAGGTGAGAGCTGATTTCCTCCTTCAAATCAAGAGGAATGCCAGCTGTCCACACGCACCACAAGAGGAGGCTTCTCTAAGCTGTACGTCTGGGAGAGAGACGTTGAATTTGCGGCCTCCAGTGGAATCGACCCCGAGATGCCCTGACTCGAAATCATGCCGGATTTCCTGCAGTGACTTGACTGCAAGCTGGGTTTCATCTCACAAGACGAAGGGATGTCTGAAGCCCCTGGGGAGACACTAGGGAAAGACCTAGCTCCCTGCCCTTTCTCGACAGGCGGCCTCCCATCCATTTGACAGCTCGAGAGGAACACAGAGTTCAATGATTCCAAAGGAGACGATGCCTGACTCCTCTGCAAAATGGACAGGAATCCCACGATCCCAGTGGCAACAGGAAACGGAAACTGGGTCTACCGCCTCACCTCGAGAGGTGATCCTATGGCCCTTTCAAGTCTCGAGGAGACTCCCGAGGGGTCCCTCACAACTAGACAGGAGTCCTGACGTCGCTGAACACACCCGTCATTGGAAGGGCCATCCCGTCTTAATTCGAGAATATACCCCAGGTTCCCGCGGCAACTCGAGAAAAACCATGAGACTCCCCCCTTGCCGCGAGATGAGGCCCGATTCCGCTGCACTGCTTGCAGAGCAATTCCGTACTGCGCATCAAAACCGAAATGAGCCTTGATTTCCTTGATGGCACTCCAGAGAAACTCCAGGAACACTGTCTCAAGTCTAGAGGGATCCTGAGGTCACTGCAGGAACCAGAAAGTGCTCGGTGTACCCAGAATCATCTCGAGGTGAGAGCTGATTTCCTGGCTTCAAATCAAGAGGAAAGCCAAGTGTCCTCAAGCACCACAAGAGTAGTCTTCTCGCAGCTGTACATCTGGGTGAGGGACGTTGAATTTGTTCCCTCCACTGGAATCAACCCCGCGATGCCCTGACTCAAAATCAGGCCGGAATTCTTGCAGTGACCTGAGTGAAAGCTGGATTTCATCTCACAAGACGAAGGGATGTCTGAAACCCCTGGGGAGACACAGGAGAAAGCCCTAGGTCTCTGCCCCTTCTCAACAGGCGGCCTCCCATCCATTGGACAGCTCGAGAGGAATAAGGAGTTCAATGATTCCAAAGGAGATGAAATCTGACTCCTCTGGAAAATGGACAGGAATCCCAGGATCACAGTGGCAACAGGAAAAGGGACTTGGGTCTGCTGCCTCACTTCGAGAGGTGTTCCGATGGCCCTTTCAAGCCTCGAGAAGACTCCCGAGGGGTCCCTCGCAACTAGACAGGAGTCCTGACGTCGCTGAACACACCCGTGTTTCGAAGGGCCATCCGCGTCGGAACTCGAGAATATATCCCAGGTTCCCGCCGCAAGTCGAGAAAAACCATGAGACTCCCCCCTCGCCGCGAGATGAGGCCCGATTCCCCTGCACTGCGTGCAGAGCAATTCCGGGCTCCCCATCAAACCCGAAAGGAGCCTTGATTTCCTTGATGGCACTCCAGAGAAACCCCAGGAATATTGACTCAAGTCATGTTGGATCCTGAGGTCACTGCAGCAACGAGAAAGAGCTCCGTGTACCCCCAGTCATCTCGAGGTGAGAGCTGATTTACTCCTTCAAATCAAGAGGAATGCCAACTGTCCACAGCACCACAAGAGGAGGCTTCTCTAAGCTGTACGTCTTTGAGAGAGACGCTGAATTTGCGGCCTCAAGTGGAATCGACCCCGAGGTGCCCTGACTCGAAATCAGGCCGGAATTCCTGCAATGACTTGACTGCAAGCTGGATTTCATCTCACAAGATGAAGGGATGTCTGAAGACCCTGGGGAGACACTAGGGAAAGCCCTAGCTCCCTGGCCATTCTCGAGAGGCGTCCTCCCATCCATTGAGCAGCTCGACAGCAACACGGAGTTCAATGATTCCAAAGGAGATGATGCCTGACTCCTCTGGAAAATGGGCAGGTATCCCAGGATCCCAGTGGCAACAGGAAAGGGACCCTGGGTCTGCCGCCTCACCTCGAGAGGTGTTCCTATGGCCCTTTCAAGCCGCGAGGAGACTCCCGAGGAGTCCCTCGCAACTAGACAGGAGTCCTGACGTCGCTGAACACACCCGTGTTTGGAAGGGCCATCCTTGTCGTAACTCGAGAATATACCCCAGGTTCCCGCCACAACTCGAGAAAAAGCAAGAGACTCTCCCCTTGCCGCGAGATGAGGCCCGATTACCCTGCACTGCGTGCAGAGCAATTCCGGGCTCCCGATCAAACCCGAAATGAGCCTTGATTTCCTTGATGGCAATCCAGAGAATCTCCAGGAACTCTGTCTCAAGTATAGAGGGATGCTGAGGTCACTGCAGGAACCAGAAAGAGCTCCGTGTACCCCCAATCATCTCGAGGTGAGAAATGATTTCCTGGCTTCAAATCAAGAGGAATGACAACTGTCCACAAGCACCACAAGAGGTGGCTTCTCGCAGCTGTATGTCTAGAAGAGGGACGTTTAATTTGCGGCCTCCACTGGAATCGACACCGAGATGCCCTGACTCGAAATCAGACGGGAATTCTTGCTGTGACCTGAGTGCAAGCTGGATTTCATCTCACAAGATGAAGGGATGTCTGAAACCCCGGGGGAGACAGGAGAGAAAGCCCTAGCTCGCTGCCCCATCTCAACAGGCGGCCTCCCATCCATTGGACAGCTCGAGAGGAACACGGAGTTCAATGATTCCAAAGGAGACGATGCCTGACTCCTCTGGAGAATGGACAGGAATCCCAGGATCCCAGTGGCAACAGGAAAGGGAAACTAGGTCTGCCGCCTCACCTCGAAAGGTGTTCCTATGGCCCTTTCAAGTCTCGAGGAGACTCCCGAGGGGTCCCTCGCAACTAGACAGGAGTCCTGACGTCACTGAACACACCCGTGTTTGGAAGGGCCATCCCCGTCGTAACTCGAGAATATACCCCAGGTTCCCACGGCAACTCGAGATAAACCATGAGACTCTCCCCACGCCGCGAGATGAGGCCCGATTTCACCGCACTGCGTGTAAAGCAATTCCGTGCTGCCCATCAAACCAGAAATGAGCCTTGATTTCCTTGATGGCACTCCAGAGAAACTCCAGGAACACTGTCTCAAGTCTAGAGGGATCCTGAGGTCACTGCAGGAATCAGAAATTGCTCGGTGTACCCCCAAACATCTCGAGGTGAGAACTGATTTCCTGGCTTCAAATTAAGGGGAAAGCCAAGTGTCCACAAGCACCACAAGAGGAGGCTTCTCGCAGCTGTACGTCTGGGAGAGGGACGTTGAATTTGCGGCCTCCACTGGAATCGACCCCGTGATGCCGTGACTCGAATTCAGGCCGGAATTCTTGCTGTGACCTGAGTGAAAGCTGGATTTCATCTAACAAGATGAAGGGATATCTGAAGCCCCTGTGGAGACACAAGAGAAAGCCCTAGCACTAAGCCCCTCACAACAGGCGGCCTCGCATCCATTGGACAGCTCGAGGGGAACAAGGAGTTCAATGATTCCAAAGGAGACGATGTCTGACTCCTCTGGAAAATGGACAGGAATCCCAGGATCCCAGTGGCAACAGGAAAGGAAACCTGGGTCTGCTGCCTCACCTCGAGAGGGGTTCCTATGGCCCTTTCAAGCCTCGAGGAGAGTCCCGAGGGGTCCCTTGCAACTAGACAGGAGTCCTGACGTCGCTGAACACACCCGTGTTTGAAAGGCCCATCCTCGTCCTAACTCGAGAATATACCCCAGGTTCCCGGGGCAACTCGAAGAAAACCATGAGACTCCTCTCTCGCCGTGAAATGAGGCCCGATTCCCCTGCACTTCGTGCAGAGCAATTCTGGGCTCCCCATCAAACCCGAAAGGAGTCTTGATTTCGTTGATGGCACTCTAGAGAAACCCCAGGAACACTGTCTCAAGTCAAGAGGGATCCTGAGGTCACGGCAGCAACGAGAAAGTGCTCCGTGTACCCCCAATCATCTCGAGGTGAGAGCTGATTTCCTCCTTCAAATCAAGAGGAATGCCTACTGCCCAAAAGCACCACAAGAGTAGGCGACTCTAAGCTCTACGTCTGGGAGAGAGACGTTGAATTTGCGGCCTCCAGTTGAATCGACCCCGAGGTGCCCTGACTCGAAATCAGGCCGGATTTCCTGCAGTGACAGGACTGCAAGCTGGATTTCATCTCACAAGATGAAGGGATGTCTGAAGACCCTGGGGAGACACTAGAGAGAGCCCTAGCTCCCTGGCCATTCTCGACAGGCGTCCTCCCATCCATTGGGCAGCTCGACAGCAACACGGAGTTCAATGATTCCAAAGGAGATGATGCCTGACTCCTCTGGAAAATGGACAGGAATCCCAGGATCTCAGTGGCAACAGGAAAGGGACCCTGGGTCTGCCGCCTCGCCTCGAAACGTGTTCCTATGGCCCTTTCAAGCCGCGAGGAGACTCCCGAGGGGTCCCTCGCAACTAGACAGGAGTCCTGACTTCGCTGAACCCACGCGTGTTTTTAAGAGCCATCCCCATCGTAACTCGAGAATATACCCCAGGTTCCCGCCGCAACTTGAGAAAAACCAAGAGACTCCCCCCTCGCCGCGAGATGAGGCCCGATTCCCCTGCACTGCGTGCAGAGCAATTCCGGGCTCCCCATTAAACCCGAAATGAGTCTTGATTTCCTTGATGGCACTTCAGAGAAACTCCAGGAACTCTCTCTCAAGTCTAGAGGGATGCTGAGGTCACTGCAGGAACTAGAAAGAGCTCCGTGTACCCCCAATCATCTCGAGGTGAGAGCTGATTTCCTGGCTTCAAATCAAGAGGAATGCCAAGTGTCCACAAGCACCACAAGTGGAGGCTTCTCGCAGCTCTACGTCTGGTAGAGGGACGTTGAATTTGCGTCCTCCACTGAAATCGACCCCAAGATGCCCTGACTCGAAATCAGGCCTGAATTCTTGCTGTGACCTGAGTGCAAGCTGGATTTCTTCCTACAAGATGAAAGGATGTCTGAAGTCCCTGGGGAGACATGAGAGAAAGCCCTAGCTCGCTGCCCCTTCTCAACAGGCGTCCTCCCATCCATTGGACAACACGAGAGGAATACGGAGTTCAATGATTCCAAAGGAGACGATGCCTGACTCCTTTGGAAAATGGACAGGAATCCCAGGATCCCAGTGGCAACAGGAAAGGGAAACTGGGTCTGCCGCCTCACCTCGAGAGGTGTTCCTATGGCCCTTTCAAGCCGCGAGGATACTACCGAGGGATCCCTCGCAACTAGACAGGAGTCCTGACGTCACTGAACACACCCGTGTTTTGAAGGGCCTTCCCAGTCGTAACTCGAGAATATACATCAGGTTCACGCCGCAACTCGAGAAAAACCATGAGACTCCCCCTTCACCGCGAGATGAGGCCCAATACCGCTGCACTGCGTGCAGAGCAATTCCGTGCTGCCCATCAAACCCGAATGGAGCCTTGATTTCCTTGATGGCACTCCAGAGAAACTCCAGGGACACTGTCTCAAGTCTAGAGGGATTCTGAGGTCACTGCAGGAACCAGAAAGAGCTCCGTGTACCCCCAGTCATATCGAGGTGAGAGCTGATTTCCTGGCTTCAAATCAAGAGGAAAGCCAAGTGTCCACAAGCACCACAAGTGCAGGCTTCTTGCAGCTGTACGTCTGGGAGAAGGACGTTGAATATGCGGCCTCCACTGGAATTGAACCCGAGATGCCCTGACTCGAAATCAGGCCAGAATTCCTGCAGTGACCTGAGTGCAAGCTGGATTTCATCTCACAAGATGAAGGGATGTCTGAAGCCCCTGCAGAGACACTAGAGAAAGCCCAAGCTCCCTGCCCTTTCTTGACAGGCGGCCTCCCATCCATTACTAACCCTAACCCTAACCCTAAACCCTAACCCTAACCCTAACCCTAACTCTAACCCTAACCCTAACCTAACCCTATCCCTAACCCTACCCTTACCCTAACCCTAACCCTAAACTTAACCCTAACCCTAACCCTAACAGGCTGCAGAGAGGGACTCCACTGACCCCCAAGAGACTATGATCATCCTCAGGAAGAAGAAGGAAAAGAAGATCCCGGATGAGCCCCTTCAGGATGAAGTCACATAATCAACTCCTGCTGCTTGGCCTCATCAACGTGATTTTGAATTTAACTTCCGTTTCAACTCAGGACAATATTTTCATCTCATGGGCACATTCCTACGCAGACTTCCACAACACCTCCAACTGCTGGGTGAACCCAGTGGCTTTGTGGGCCTAAACTTTGGCCTTGGTTACCAATCGGCTGGGTAGGCTGCTGCACACTGGGATTCCCTTTTGCCCATGGCAGCATAAAGCCTAACCTACAACAAGCCCTGGTAAATCTACCTTATTTACATGCTAGGTGGACAAGGTCTGTGTTTCAATGGTATGAGTATATTGCTGCCTTATTCATACCTTCTATTGGGACAACAGATATTATGGTTAAAGTAGAAGCCTTGACTAATTTCACAAAACAAGCCCTCCTATTTGTTGCTAAATCCATCCAAGCCTTAAGTGAAGAACAAATCTAAATGGGGAAAGTGGTAATTCAAAATAGAACGGCTTTGGACATGCTCACAGTTGCTCAAGGAGAGACCTGTGCTATAATTAAGGTTGAATATTGTATATATATTCCTGATTTATCTGGCAATGTATCATCTGCTTTAGATGACATAAAAATCAGGTAAATGCAATGTCAAATGAAAACATTACAGAAAGGAATGTCAAACTATATTACCATTGTTACAGTTGCCTTGATAATTCTGCTTTGTAGACCCTGCATTTTACAATGTATTATGAACTTTGTAACCCAAAGGTTGGTGTCGTTCTCCCAAATTGGCGGTCGGAGAGCCAGGGTGCAATATATCCCTATGAGTGATGCTCATACTATGAGTTAAAAGCATCAAGTGGGGGGAATGAAGCAGGAAACAGACAGAACAGTTTCCATCCTGAAAGCAGGACTCCATCTTGGGCCAGACTGTGGACTTTGAGCTATATGCCCAGTATCTATGGAAACGACATAGCAACTGGAAAACCATACCCCATCCCCCCATGGAAGAGCCCGAGGGCTCATACCTAGACTCTCCATAGACTAAAAGAATACCCTAATTATCTGTGTAAAAGAATAGAATCATAAATTCTATTATGCTTATTGGGGTATGACCACAGGCCTATTGATAATTGTCCACCGTTAACTACCTAGGCTTAAGGCATACGAATCATGGGCTTAAGGCATATGAATGACGGGTTAATTTTGATTGTATCTTTCTTTTCCTTTGTTGAGACTAGTTTCAGAGAATTTGGGGAGGTGGGTTTGAGCACATACACTTAGGGTATATAAAGTCTTCAGAAAAACACTGGTCGGTGTCCTTGGCTAAGAGGAGACTCTGCCTTGGGCCTGCCAGTGTAATAAACTGCACTCCACTACCTGCATTGTCCTTCTGAGTGAGTTTGTTTCCCAGAATGTGTGGCTACAACAGCATCTCCTGCACTGCAGGCAAACTCTTTACTGTTGAGCCATACGAGGGAAGACTCACTCATTGTTAAATCAATGCTAATCAAATCTACACAAAGGAATCCCCTCTCACCAGTCAGAAAGGCCATCATCAGAAAGATCTCCAAAGAATAAATGCTGCAGAGGATGTAGGGAAAATGGAATCCTCCCACACTCTGAGTGGGGATGCACAGGCATGCAGCCACAGTGGAAAACAGCATGGAGGTTCCTGAGAAAATGAAATAGAGGAGCCATGGGACCCCGCTTCTATGCTCAGATCCAGAGAACACCACAATTTGAAATGACATGTGCACCCCTGTTTTCAAGGAAGCACTATTTACAATAACTAAGACATAGAGTCCACCAAAATGTCCAGTGACAGGAACATGAAGTCTGAGTGGTCCATCTATACACTGGACTACTCCTAGGCTCCGGGAGTGGAATCAGGACGGGAGATTGTGGCCTTTGACCAGCAGCTGGTTGGAAGAAGGGTGATCGGTCCTGAGGGCAGGGGGTTCCCTGAAGTCTGTGGACCCCAGTGCCCTGATGGGCTTCATCCCCAGTGGGAACGTGAGCAAGGCCTGAGCCCCTCTGATGAAACCACAGCAGCACTGGCTCAGAGGTCTCCTGAGGGTGTCTCAAACTCTGACACCGTGTTTTACAAAGGAACAGGAGAATGAAGCTGAGCTCCTAAGGGCCAGTCCTGGCTCTGACTTGCTTCCAAAAGACTACCATCACCTGCATGGGGTAGGCTTTGACCCACTTTCCCCCTCCTGGTCTTTCCTCTTCCTCCCAGTGGTGATTGCAGTGACATTTCCAGCCTGGACCCCTCTCCCAGGCCACATGCATCTCTCCATCCACGGCCTCTACATCTCACCTTGGGGGCTAACAGGCCCCTCAAGGAATGTGATCCTGCTGCTCCCCATGCCCAGGAGGCAGTCCCAACTTCTCCAGCTGCTGAGCCCAGACACCTGGTGTAACCAAGCAGGAGCCTGTGGAGCCCTCCCAGGACAGACCCCGTCCCATATCCTCTGCTGTAGCTCCTCTCTGAAGTATGAAGATAGCAGCATCTGATGCACACTCCAGGAGTTTTACAGATGCTAAAATCCCCACTGAGTGTAAGAAGTTAACTACTTGATGGGCATGAACACTTCACCCCCAGAGCATCCAGTGCCTGAGGGTTTGTGAGGTTAGCCACCTGTTACCTCACCAACCAGAGAACCGTGCACCAGCGGATCACAAACTCTGTGACCCCCTCCCTCGTGCGACCTGTAAACTGCTTGCTGAAATCTTTCAGGGAGTCTGGGGTTGAGAGCACAACTATCTGTCCTCTTTGTATTGGTACTTTTATAATTATCACTTCCTTCACCGCAACCTGGTGTCGCAGACTGACTTTACTGCACTCAGGTGTGTGGGCCCAAGTTTGGTTCAGTAACACGGGGGCCTCCCAGGCTCCCACTTCCTTGTGCCCCAGGGACTGTCAGCACCTCCTCCAGAGCCCACGGCCTGTCCCCACACTAATTCTCCTCTACCCCCAATCCCATAGCTACTGGTTACATCATGGTACTGATGATGACATTCAGAAGAGCCAGCTTTGTGAGGTAGACATTTCTGAACTTGACACTGGGCCCCTTCCCATGGGTAGGATGGAGTGACTGCTCTCATGGGCCTCATGGTGCAGGAGCTCACCCGATGAAGACAGACCTGATCCTTTCCAGGTGATTGCATAGTCCTCATTCTCCCCAGACTCCTACCCACATGGCTGCTGCCTGTGCTGGTCTATATGGGATCTTAGTAATCTAAAATGAGTGTGATTTTATACACAGATAATGGGCTTCCCTGGTGGCTCAGACAGTGAAGACACCTGCAGTGTGGGAGACCTGGGTTCGATCCCTGGGTTTGGAAGATCCCCTGGAGAAGGGAACAGCTACCCACTCCAGCATTCTGGCCTGGAGAATCCCATGAGGATCCTGGCAGGCTAAGCCCATGGGGTCACAAAGAGTCGGACATGACTGAGCAATTTTCACTTTAAATGGATTGAATGGTGGCCCCAAAAGATGTGTCCTCCCCAGAATATATGAACTAGACCACATCTGGGAAAAGGGTCTTTGTAGGTGCATTTGAAGATGTTGAGATAAGGTCATCTTGGGTGTGGGTGGCTCTCAATCCAATTAGCAGGTTCCTTGTAAGAGACAAAAGAAGGGAGACAGACACAGAGGACAAGCTGCATGAAGACAAAGGCAGAGACGGGAGGGAGGGGGCCAAAAGCCCAGGAACCCCTGGAGCCCCAGAAACTCGAAAAAGCAGGAAGGACCCCATCCTGGAGCCCCTGGAGGCCCACACCGCCTTGATGTCAGGTGTCTCCAGAACTCAGGGAGGATGAACTTCTATTGCTTTAAACCACCCAGCTTGTGGTCATTTGTTAGAGAGGTCACAGAGCAGCCACACAGCCCCTGCTCTGTAGGATCCTGGAAGTGTGGGTCTCAGTAAAGGCAGATGGAGGCTGGATTATGGAACCCTGCACTGGGCCCTCAGAAATGCTAAAGCAGTGGCTGGACCCCGGTCAAGTCTAAAGCCTATCCCCTAGGGCTGCACATGCCTCCCCAGGTTCTTACACCTGAACAAGTGGTATAACATGTCAGTCCTGACTGAGGACATTTAATGTCACTGTTCACACTGCTAAGTTCATCAGTTACACAGGCGAAAACCCAGTTAGGATACTTGCCACACTGATGATCAATTCTGAAGATGGTCAGGGGTGGGGCCTCACATGCAGCCAGCAGCGCTTCCACCAACTCCACCCCCTTATCCCACCCCTTCCTCCACCCCACCCCCCAAGGAGCATCCTCAGTGGGAGCGGGGGCCCAACGGAGGCCTCTCTAAGTAAACCTTGGTTGAGCCCCAGGTGAGCTGCTTCTGAACCTCATCCATCATTCCCAGATAAAACACCCTAATATGAGCAAAGACTTCACAGGCTGGAGAAAAGGGTTGGGGCCACCTCAGCGACACCGTGCTTCCCAAGTTGGTACTGACCCAGGGGCTCTTCTGGAAGCTTTCTGTTCCCCTACCTGAGTTACCTCTCCAGTCCTTCTCCCACTGCCTTTTCTCTTGCTTCCTCACCACCACCACCCCCCGACCCCGGGGAGATGTCCAACAGCAGGAATGGGTGACACACCACTTCCTCACCTGGCCTAGAGAAGACCTGATCACAAACAGCAACCGCAAGGCCGTCTCGCCAGCCCAGCCCACACACCCCGCAGAGTATGGCGTTGAGTCCAGCTGCAGGCGCTCTGACACCTGCTTACTGAGACCTCAGCCCAGGCACACCTGGAAGGGATGGCCGGCGGCTCAGGGGAGCCACCTCCCCCACCAGGGGCTCCCAGGTGCAGAAATGGGCCTTGCTGTGCCTGCCAGGTGCAAGGAACAGGAGTGGGTCCTGAGGGTCAGGATTCACTTGGGGCTGGAGCTCTGGCTTGTTTTCTAATCATTTTATCTGGCCCATGAGTGGGAGGTAATTTCAACAGGACCCTCTCCTAATGAGGGGAATCCACAAGTCAGGGAGAGGAGGGGTGGGGTGTTGAGACAGGCCCCAGTGCCTGGGTGAAGCGGAAGTCTCTGGAAGACTCAGTGGAGGGAGGCTGCATAGTGAAGCCCAGGGTCACTGCCCTGTCCAGGAGCAGCTGTTTGTTAGTTCAGGTCCTGCTCTGAGGGGCTCAGGGTCAGACCTGACCAACAGGTGGGCTGGGGGTGCTCTGAAATGAGGGCTCTGTACACGATTCCTAGGTGCTAAGCCCTGTGGATACCTGCCCAGGTGAGCCCCATGCCCTTGGAGGAGCCTGCCCACCAGAACCCTGTGCTCCTGGGAGGGGCACGTGAACGAGCGCCCCCGGTGCAGCAGGCGCAGAGTAGCTCCCCTGCGGGCAGCGCCAGGATGAGATGAGCACCAGGCACGCAGTGGGGCGCTGAGCCCACCCTGGGCCCATGCAGAGTGAGGAGGTGGGGAGGCGGGTGTGGCCGCTGTGCTGTATGAGGGAGGCCCCACCTGACACCACGGGGCCTCCCCAGGACAGCAGACAACCTGCCCCGGGTGGTGGGAACGCCTGGTGACCCTGCAGGGGCCGTGAGAGAGGGAAGGGCCAGGCCAGAGGGGAGTGAGTGCCCAGGCAGAGCAAGGGGGCACAGGGCCCAAGGGGGCCTTTGTGGTCTGAGGGGGAATGTGCAAACAGGCGGTGAGTGTGACCCTGGGAAGTGGCCCTGGTAATGGGAGACTGAATCTGCCTCAGAGGGACAAGGCTTCCAGATGATCCCAGGACAGGATGTGAGACAGGAGTCCTGGTAAAAGACAGTGAGTGAGACCCTCTAAGAGGAGGCTCTGTGAGCTGCCCCAGGAGGGGGCAAGGGGGCAGACGTGAACCTGCTGTGAGAGGGCTCTCACTCTGGGCAGGGGTGACGGGGGCACATGTGAACCTGCTGTGAGTGGGCTCTCACCCTGGGAGAGGGTGAAGGGGGCACACGTGGGTGGGCACTCATCCTGGGTGGGGGGCACACACCCCGCTCCATGGCTGCACGTCTGTCCTTCTGGGTGGGTCACTTGGCTGCTCGGAGCCTTAGCCTCTCAGCCTGCTTGTGGGCTGACGGTAGCACAGACTGACCAGTCATTTGCTCAGAACAGCACAGAAAGGGGCGTCATGGAAACTCCACAGAGCGTCATCAGGACGGGACTCACGGCCCCTGTTTCCTGCAGGTCTGTCTGCAGGACCCAGAAAGCAGTCTTGCAGCAGAGCCTGGGACTGGCTCAGTCTGGTGGATGGTGGAGTGACCGCTCCTGTCCACAGGCCCTGCCTGCATTGGCCCTTCAGGCTCCAGGTCGGGGAGCCCGTGGGGTGTGGGTCCCGCTGTGCCCACCAGGGAGGCCTGGAGGACCTGGTGAGGAAGCACTGGTGTGGCCCTCACCTGTCCAGAAGCTTCCAACCCAGGGTCCAGCGGGAGCTCTTGCCCTGCACGTGGGTTTCGAGCCCGCAGCACACACGAGTTTCTACGGCTCTGCTTGTTCCCTGCACGCCAAGCCCTGACACCAGGACGCCCACCGCCCGAGAGGAGGCTCGGCCGACCTGGCTCCAGCTGCTGCTTCTGGGCCCCTCCTGACCGCGTGCCCCGCAGCCCCCGTCACCGAGTCAGGCCGTCGGGTGCCGTCAGGGTGTGGGGATGAGAGCACAGGCCAGGCCCGGGGGGCCACGCCAACCACGGCCGGTGCTGCGGCTGTAAATGCGCCCTCCCCGCCCCCCAGGCGGAGACCACCGCCCCCTACAGACTGTCACCAAGTCAGTGCACGGACCCTGCTCGGGCCCTAGCCTGGCCAGGGCTCTCTGCCTCAACAGGTTTACTTCTTCCATTCGGGTTCAAGTAGGCAACTATGAAACCAAAGCTGAGGCCAACACAGCACGGGCTTTGTTCAGAGGCCAAAGAACGGAGAAGTGGGAACAGAGCTCACAGCTCAACTTCTCGCCCACCTGGAGAGAATGGTTTGATTTTAAAAGTAAAGACAAAGGGGGAAGGAGGCTGATCCTGGGAAGGCAGGTCCGTTTAGGGGAAGGGCAGGCCTTTCGGAGTCAGTTGGGTGCCACCTCCTTTTTACTATTTTTGGTTCTTCATGTTCCGTCATGGCCAACGGCTGGTGTATCACTTAATATAATGATCAAGTTAGCAGTGAGCAGTGACCTGAAGTGAGATCTTAACTCCCTGCCCAGGAATGGAGCCTGGGTGCGAACCAGGAATCCCAGCCACCAGACCAGCAAGGGCTAGAGGCTAGAAGCTATTTTTCCTCAGATCTTTGCCCCCAGTGAAAAATGTTTTTACCATGGAGGCAGAAACTGTAAATGCAGATATAAAATTTATTATTAGGGCCAAAGCATAACAACAGGCGGGAGAACACATAGAGAAATGGTTTGTTAAGACAGAAGCACGGCAGGGAGCAGGTGTGGGTGTCCTCCCAGTGAGGGGGAGCGCAGCAGAGGCGGTTAAGTCATTCATACAGAGCAGTTCTTCCGGGCCTTTGTCTTCCTTCAGGCTGATTACCTGGTTTCTCTTCCCACACCTGACCTACTCTGGGACCCTCCCCTGGGTGCACACTCACCTCTCAGGCAGGAAGGGTCTCGAAGTGAAGGCTTCTGGGAGGAGCAAGTCTTATTATGGCCTTATTATTAACTCTTGAGTTCTGACCCAAGGAGCTTTTCTGCGCATGTGTAGTGTCTCCCTTGTCCCAAAAGTCTGAGGGCAGAGATCCCTGAATCCTTTACTCACACAAGCTTTCGCCCTCTCTCTGTCTTTGTCCTTGCCATGACTATTACCTTAAGGTGTTTACAAGAGACAACACTGGCTATTTACTCTCTGTTGTTACTTCCATTTCAGAGGGCAAACAGGAGGCTGACTGTAAATACCTAGACTGAAGCCCACCTCTCTCTTCTCTCAGAAATGCTAACAGTTCTAAGTATCCAGCCTGAAGCCCACTTCTTCATGTCCCATGAAATGCAAACAGGAGGCCAGTTATAAATGTCTAATCTGGACCCCATCTATCTGTTACATCAATAATACACTAAAATCACCACACAATGAGACTCAGGGTCTGCTGTTGTTTGTAGCTTCCTCTCTTCTCTCTAGACCCTTTACCTTAAAGACTTTTGTTACATCCTGCTAAAGGTGTGAACAAGGTTAAAGGGTTGAGAACAAGGACACCCCTATTAAAGGTTTCAGATGCTGCTACAGTACCCCCTGATCCTTTCCTGAGAATACTGCGGGGTGGGGTGGGGGGGTGCGAATTCAGGCTGCAGGGCAGACAGGTTGCTCTGGATGCTCATGTGGGAAGGTGGGGTACAGCAACAGGCTCTGCCTGCAAACCCCAGAACCACTCCTGGAGTGGCAAGAAGGGGTGGGGTCTACTAGACCTGGAGGAAGGGGCGGGGTCTCAGGGCTCCTGGAGTGACAGGGGGAAGGGGTGTCCCCCTGCAAGACCTGGAGGAAGGGGTGGGGTCTGCAGGACCTGCTGCGAGGCTCCAGGCTCAGCACAGGCTGGGTGCCTCAGGGTGCAGTGGGGCTGCCCAGGGGAGGGGCCCTGAGCCACTCACTCACCACCCTTCCTGCACCTCCTCCCTCGAGGGTGTCTGGGTGTGTCTTCCCCCAGCGACAAAGGGCGAAACCCTGACAGTCACTCCCACCCCGTCCCCTCAGGGAAGTGCACTAGAGACTTGATACCCGTCTGGAGGCTGGTCACATGGTGGTCTCTGCCCTCACCCTCCAGAATCCCAGTGCCGAGAAGGGGAGCCAGGGCTCAGCATGAACCTCATGGTTGATTCAGACAGCATAGGTGCAGGGGGCTGCCCCTAATGGGAGGGAGGCTTTAGATCAGGGCAGGACCACCTGCTGCATGAGCTTTCCGGGGCAGCGGTGACAAACCACCACACGCGGACACTCTGAACAACAGAAGCCTGCCCTCTCTCAGTCCTGGAGACCAGACGCCTGAGGTCAGGGTGTCCCAGCGCCGCACTCCCTCCAGAGGCTCCAGCCAAGGGCCCTTCCTGCCTCTTCCAGTTTTGGGGGGTCCAGGAGTCCCTGGAGCCCACACTGTTTCAATGTGTCCAAAGTGGTTTGTGAAGTGTTATGCTGGAGATTTCTCACTGGGTGATACTTCACATTCAGGTAGACCTGCTGAAGTTGACTGTGATCAAACAGAGACATTAACTGAGAACAATCAACACTATACCAGGCAGGCGATAGACGACATATTTGAAATAGCCAACTCAAGTACTGAAAATCACTGCATTAACTTGGTTAATCACTTTGATGTTTGGGCCTGCAGCCCTCCACCCTCAGGCCTCAGCTCCCAGAGTGTACATTTCACAGGAGAAATTGATTTCCTGCTTCCAAGCGGACAGACAGGAGATGAAACCCTTAACCTTACCTTGAATTGTGCCGTTTAACATGACCCTGGGGACGGGAGGAGGACTGGCCAGTCTCTAGGACCTGCAATGGTCTGTTTTTTTTCTTTATACTTCTCACTAGCTTTGCCTGCTTACTCAGATGTGGGTTGAAGTTGTTCTTTGTGTGCTCACAATTTACTCACTTCAGAAGCCACATGGAGCCATCAGAGAAACTGAATTTCAGAAGATATAGCTAATCAGAAACCCAAAGTTCATTATTCAGAATTGTTTGTTTTTCCTGGAGTAAATAGTTACTAGAACCACAAAGTAAATAATAAAAGTTAATGCCACTACAATATAACATTTATCATGGATTCATTTGAGCTTTATTTATTTACACACAAAAGTGAGCATCTGAACTGCCCCTTGGTGTGGGCAGCAAAACCTTTCAGTAAGCTCCCCCAGGTTGAGTAAGAAATAGGAGAATTTTCTCTGCATTTATCATGCACTAGGCTGGGTATGAGGAATTCACAGATACTGCGACTTTTAATGATCTGAGGTATACGTGTTACCGAAGCAGGTCTGTGTTTCCCGTAGGGCATGTGTTCTCCAGCATGCTCAACCCTTTGTGATTCCATGGACTGGAGTCCGACGAGCTAGTCTGTCAGCGGGGTTTCCCAGGCAAGAATTCTGGAGTGGGTTGCCATTTCCTTCTCCAGGGCATCTTCCCGACCCAGGGAAGAGGAGTTAGGACATGTCCTGTGGATCAAGGGTAAGGGGGAACACCAAACCTTTGGGTGTTTGGTGTTTCTCCTGGCCCAGTTCAGTTCAGTTCAGTTGCTGTCGTGTCTGACTCTTTGCAACCCCATGGACTGCAGCACTCCAGGTCTCCCTGTCCATCACCAACTCCGGGAGTTTATTCAAACTCATGTCCATCGAGTCAGTGATGCCATCCAATAATCTCATCCTCTGTTGTCCCCTTCTCCTCCCGCTTCAATCTTTCCCAGCATCAGGGTCTTTTCCAATGAGTCAGTTCTTTGCATCAGGTGATCAAAATATTTCAGTCTAATTGATGATCCACACACAGGATTTTCCCTGACACTCTGCTTGGCCAAGGAGCCAGTTGAGCATGAAGAACTGCTGCCACCTTGTGGCTACATCTAGTAGTACAACTTTAAAACCAGTTCTCAAGGAGTCTTGCTGTTCAGTCGTGTCCAACTCTTTGTGACCCCATGGACTGTAGCCTACCAGGCTCTTCTGTTCATGGGGTCTTCCAGGCAAGAATACTGGAGTGGGTTGCCATTTCCTTCTCCAGGGGAACTTCCCGACCCAGGGATCAAACCCAGGTCTCCTGCATAGCAGGCAGATTCTTAACCAACTAAGCCATCAGGGAAGCCTAATTCTATTCAAAAGGCCCAAGAGGCTGTAGATGACACCTGCCCTTCAAGTAATGTCCCTAGGAAAATCATCAGGAAAAGAACTCAAAGCAGGGCCCAGTCTCAAGAGGTACATTGTACTCACACAGTCTATGGTCCAAAAGCATTTGGAAACATACTCCACATGACCACCTTCAAAAGCGAGGAATCACCTCATATTGCTCAGACAGACCAGTATCAAAAGATCTACTGAAACTAAGTCCCACAGAGGGCTTAAGAGAAAAAGATATCCTCCTTTCCTCTTGTTGGTATGCAAATGCATACAGGAAATATGCAAAGTAGCACAGGGATTTCTTTAAAAAAAAAAAAAGACTAATATATTGCCCTTACTTTTCTAACACAAGTTATTAGAAGTACGACCTAGCTTTTTAAATACACTAATCAAGTACTTAAATACATAAGGCTCATAGAGACAGACAGTCCATAGTTTTGACATTTACTAGGAAGAAAATAAAAAATAAATTTTAGCGATACCATCTCACAGCTGTCAGAATGGCCATCATTAAAAAGTCTACACATAAATGCTGGAGCAGTTGTGGAGAATAAGGAACCATATATAATTGATCAGTGACAATATACTGATGTGAACATTTTAGTGGCATGTATAAATACATATTGAGTAGTGTTATGATAACTATTAGTGTTGGCACAATGATTATTTTCTCATGTCTTTTTCATATATTCCTTTTGAGATTCTGTTCCATTATATGTTATCACAAGATATTAACATAGTTTCCTACACTATAGAGTGGGCTTCCTTCACAGGTCAGTCAGTAAAGAATCTGCCTGCAATGCAGGAGACCTGGGTTTGATTCCTGGGTTGGGAAGATTCCCTAGAGAAGGAAACAACAACCCACTACAGTACTCTTGGCTGGAGAATTCCATGAAAAGAGGAGACCGGCAGGCTACAGTCCACAGGGTCACAAGAGTCGGGCATAACTCAGCAACTAAACCGCCACCACCACACTATATAGTAGGTCCTGGTGGTTTCTTTCGTGTGTAGTATGTATCTGTTAAGAATACCAAACTCCTAATTAATCCCTTCCTACCTTTTCCCTTTGGTAACCATACATTTGTTTCCTATTTTTGTGAGTCTACCTCTGTTTCATAAATAAGTTCATTAGTATCATTTTTCTTACATTCATTCCACATATAACTGATACCGTATGATATATGTCACTCTCTGACCTCACTTAGTATGATAATCTCTAGGTCCATCTATATGTGGATGTAAAAGGCATTACTTCATTCTACTTTATGGCTCAGTAATAGTCCACTGGTATGTGGTTGTCTGTACATGGAAACACATAAATATATCACACCCTTTCCATCCATTCACCCGACAATGGACAGTTATTAGGTTGGCTCCATGTCTTGGCTGTTATAAATTCTACTGCTATGAACGTTGGGGTGTGTGTATCTTCTCAAATTAGATTTTTTGTCTTTTCCAGATATCTGATCAGACATGAGACTGCTAGATCATATGACTATACTTTTAGCTTTCTACAGAATCTTCAAGCTGTTCTCCATATTGGCTACACCAATTTATATTCCTACCAACAGACCAGGATGGTTCCTTATTCTCCACAACTGCTCCGCATTTGTAGACTTTTTAATGATGGCCATTCTGATGGCTGTGAGTTGGTACTGTCTCTGTGAGCCCTACATATCTAAGTACTTGATTAGTATATTTAAAAAGCTAGGTCGTAGTTCTAATAACTTGGGTTAGAAAAGTAAGGGCAATATATTTGTCAGATGAGTCAACAGAATCTTACTATATATAGTTATATGTTGACCTTATTTTAGGAGTCTGGCAGGGTGATGGTGGCAAACAAAGGATGAGATTTAATAGGAGATAACAGACTGGTTCCAAATAGGAAAAGGAGTACGTCAAGGCTGTATATTGTCACCCTGCTTATTTAACTTATATGCAGAGTACATCACGAGAAACGCTGGGCTGGAAGAAGCACAAGCGGGAATCAAGATTGCCGGGAGAAATATCAATAACCTCAGATATGCAGATGACACCTAAGATGACCTTAGGGCAGAAAGTGAAGAGGAACTAAAAAGCCTCTCCATGGAAGTGAAAGAGGAGAGTGAAAAATTTGGCTTAAAGCTCAACATTCAGAAAACTATGATCATGGCATCCGGTCCCATCACTTCATGGGAAATAGATGGGGAAACAGTGGAAGCAATGTCAGACTTTATTTTTTTGGGCTCCAAAATCACTGCACATGGTGATTGTAGCCTTGAAATTAAAAGACGGTTACTCCTTGGAAGGAAAGTTATGACCAACCTAGATAGCATATTAAAAAGCAGAGACATTACTTTGCCGACAAAGGTCTGTCTAGTCAAGGCTATGGTTTTTCCAGTGGTCATGTATGGATGTGAGAGTTGGACTGTGAAGAAAGGTGAGCGCCAAAGAATTGATGCTTTTGAACTGTGGTGTTGGGAAGACTCTTGAGAGTCCCTTGGACTGCAAGGAGATCCAACCAGTCCATCCTAAAGGGGATCAATCCTGGGTGTTCATTGGAGGGACTGATGCTGAAGCTGAAACTCCAATACTTTGGCCACCTCATGCCAAGAGTTGACTCATTGGAAAAGACCCTGATGCTGGGAGGGATTGGGGACAGGAGGAGGAGGGGACAATAGAGGATGAGATGGCTGGATGGCATCACCGACTCGATGGACATGAGTTTGAGTAAACTCCAGGAGTTGGTGATTGACAGGGAGACCTGGCGTGCTGTGATTCATGGGGTCGCAAGGAGTCGGACACGACTGAGCGACTGAACTGAACTGAACTGATACTTATATATGTAGAAGGGCATATAATTCTCCAAGCAAACAGTACTATTTGCTTTTATGACATCAATTTTGAATGCTTGTGTGCCACTTAATGACAGTGTTTATGTCCTGTAAGCAAATTGTTCGGGAAATAGTTTAAGCTGAATTTCAATTTTCTGTGCTGATGGCAGAGTTAGAGCACCTTCCCTGAGTCTTAAGGGGATATTTTACATTTCTGACAAAGTCTCTTACACTTTAGCGGGTTACTTTTAACAATGTTTATTAGTGCTATAACTACAAAGATTACAAAAAAATATAGAACGGATGCTAGATCTCCAATGATAATATATCGGTGATCAAAGGAATCTCTTCCAATTCATGTGTGTTAATAGGTCCACTACTGGGAATCAAAAAAAAAAAAAAAAAATTAGCTAAGAGGTATCAATGTTACACCTTATTGTTTTGATATACAAACTACTGGGACAATTGCCAAAATGACAGCTGGGAACATTAGGGATAAGACACCCATTTAGTGTGATGTGAAGGGGGAGTGTTGAAGGAGTTAGCTAGCATATAATTCTCTGGGTCTCCTAGAGGGTCAGATGAGAATACTGTTAGAATTATTAAGACTAAAAATAAGAACAAAGCAACCAAGGAATCCTCAACTTTGTAGTTTGGATGAAATGAGATTTTGCTAGAACTGGATGAGATCCCTGTTGGATTACTAGACTCTGTTTCATGAAAGATTAGTAGTTAATCGGCTGCTAAAACTGCAATTAAAAAAAAAAAATGGGAAGATAAAATGGAAGGCAAAGAATCCAATGAGGACCAGAATCCTCCTGTGATCCTTTTGAATAACTCAGTGTCAATGGGAAGAATGGCTAAAACAAAACTTGACAAACCTGTTTCTTCTCAAAGGGACATTTAGACTCATTGCAACAGGTAACACATAAACACTACAGCTATTAAAGAAACAGTAAGCTGGTTCTAATGTTCATAATTCTAATACAGTGTAAAATCCACATACAGGCTTCTTGCCACATGAATAAAGAAACAAAGAACACGGAACCTCCATTTCCATGTAAGTAACAAATAATCCATAGATTGTCTACATATTGGTACACATGACTTGTACTTCATGTACAATGTATTGCTAGAAATAAATCTGTTGTGATTTCACTTGCAAAAGTAAACAAATACAAAGCAAACAATGGGAATTTCATAATGATATTTGATGGGGACAGTAGATCAATAAATGCACTGTTAACAATTATGATTAACATCTTGAATTTTCAAATGTTCATCATTACTGTTTTTACAGTCAAAACACAATGATGATTTTTCCTTTCATTGCCATGTTTCAATTCCAAGTAAGAATATTGATGACATTCATTGTGTTGTTAGTTTTATAAGGTTTTTTCAAAAATTTTCATAAATTTGTAGTAGGTTTGGATTTATTAACATGGTAGAATTGTTTGTGTTATCCTAATGAATTTGGATGAGTGATCTTGGGGATTAATTTTTTTTTTAATATATAGGGTAACTGTTAGTAGTCTTGGGTAATGCAAAAGCTATGGCTACTAAGCATGATGCTGAGGTTTGAGTTAAAAATTGTCTTGGGTATATTCCCTTTCTGTAATGATGGAAATACAGATTAAAGTCACAATGCAATATCTGTTCACATTCACTAAACAATTAGAATCAAGATCAAATATTAACAGCAATGTAGAAAATCAGAAACCATACGCTTTGCTTGTGGATATGGAAAATAGCAGACTATATGCATAATAGTTTGGTATTTCCTCAGAAAGATAAAAATACACTTACTGTTTATTTCACCAATTGTTTATTTCTCTGCTCTTGGATACACATGTCAATAACTGAAAACAGCTGTTTAAACGACAACTGGTACACAACTATTCCTAGCAACATTATTCACAATAGCCCAAAGGTAAATGAAAGGTTGCTGCTGAGCTGTGAACAATGCCAGGATTCTTGGCCTCCAGAGAGGAATTCAATCCTGGGCCAGTGACGAGGCTTGATCGCTCAGAGTTTTTGTGTATTACAGTTTTATTAAAGTACAAAAGAGATAGAGAAAGCTTCTGACACAGACATCAGAAAGGGGCGGAAAGAGTGCCCCCTGCTAGCCTTTAGCCAGGTGATACACAGCTACTAGCAGGCTGCTGATTAGAGGACGGCAATGTCTCAAAACTCAGGGACTGGCACCAGGCCTCCCACCCACATGTAACAGTGGCACAAGGTGAGCTGTCCCAGCCCTAAGTGATCAACAGGAATCCTGAAGAAAGACAGGCTTCCAAGCAAAAACAGTCTCATTAACATAGCTTAAGAGAACATTTGCATGCGTAAAACACACTGGTTTGTCAAGTCAGTTCTGAGTCTTAGGCGGAACTGACTTGAAGAAAGACAGAGTCTAGGGTAAATACATAGTTCATTAACATAGCTTAAGAAAAACATTTCCATAAGAAAAATGCATTGGTTAGCTCAAGGTTTGAGAAAAGTTAAGTTCAGGCGGAACCAGGGGTCATCATGGCAACACAGAATTTTATTTTATTTTTTTTGTTTGTTTGTTTTTATTTTTATTGGGCTCTAGGGGATGGGATAGGGAATACCTCTGTAAGTTATGTCCCACTAGGAAGATGTCCATTCTAACTTTCCTGGGATAGCTTTCGGAGCTTTTTCTTTTTCTTGGAGCCACTGCTCTTGCTGGCAGCAGCCTCTTCAGGTCCACTGCTGAGTGGCTCCTCCTTGGACAATTTCCGCTTTTTCTTGGGGACCATCTTGTTTTCTGACTCATCAGGGTCAGTAACTGTTTCCTCTTTGGGAAAAGATTTCTTCCTCTTGGGAAGACTTCCAGTACCGGCTGTCTCTTCAAGATCACTACTAACTAGCTCTTCCTTGGAAAAAGATTTCCTTTTTTTTGGGTTTGGAAAAAGAGACAGATGGGTCTTCCATTCCATTCTCCTGAAGAGCCTCCTGGGGCTTTTGCTTTTTCTTCTTTTTGGGTCTTTCACTTGTCTCCTCACACTCCTCCGAGGCACTGCTATTTTCTGAAGAAGCCAGGGCAATTGCAGCCAGCCTTTTCTTTTCCTTCTTCAAGCGTTTCTTCTCCTGTTTCTCGAGCTTCCTAGTAATCTCAGCAGCCGCTTCCTCTGCCTGAACCATTGCCTCCTTCATGACATCCAGATTCTTTTGGGGAATCTCTCCAGTCTCATAGAAGGACAGCCGCTCCTCAACTTGTTCTCGAAGCTTCTCCCCAAAAACACTGGTGGGCACCTCAGAGAAGCAATCGATTCGTGAGGCAATACTCCATTTGTTTGCCAGGTATCAGAAGATTCGACCTTTGTTCTTGGCAGCTGCTCGGCCAATGAAGGTAGAGTGGAAAATGAGTCCATATTTTGGGGTGTTACCCCTTGTCTTCAAGGCTCTGGAAACTTGGTCCCTTTGCTGGGCCCAGGGAATCACTCAGACACCAGGACTGGCCACAACACAGAATTTTAAAGAAACCTCTTTTTAAATTTGCATTTTACATTTACATTTAAAGTCGCTCAGTCGTGTCCGATTCTTTGTGACCCCATGGACTATACAGTCCATGGAATTCTCCAAGCCAGAATACTGGAGTGGGTAGCCTTTCCCTTCTCCAGGGGATCTTCCCAACCCAGGAATTGAACCGGGGTCTCCCGCATTGCAGGGGGATTCTTTACTAACAGCTATCAGGGAAGCCAAAAATCTGACACTTGTAGTTTATTTCCTCCATTCGGAGACGCCTAGGCCTTCCTACCTGTTACCCTCTCGTTCCCCCCTTTTCTTTTAGGAGAATTATGTTGCCTAAGGAAAGGGGCATCATCTCTAAATTGGTAAGGCAACATATTCTCCTAACCCTCATATTGAGGGTCTCTGATCCAGGGGCCCCAAGTAGTAGTTGGAGGAGTGGCAGGAGTTTGAGCAACCATTTGTAACTTAAAAGCCTTCATGCAGCTAGAAACAAATCCAGCTACACAGTTCCAGATGCAGGGAGCAACAGCAAAAACAGAACAATCAGCAAAGTTGAAAGTCACATTATGTCCACAATTAAGATACAAAGCGTTGCACCAGTCCATATTAGGGTTATTAGATGTCATCAGATTAAGAAGAGGCATCACGTATGGTTGCTGTTGTTGAAGGTATTTGCAGACTTGGAGAAAGTCTTTTCCTTGAAGTGGAGATGTCCACCAAGGGAAGCCTTCCACTGATGAAGACCCAGCAGTTAGACCAATTGTGGAATGTGGCATAGGAGTGAGCCCAGGACAGGAAGGCACTGTCTTGAGGATCAAACAGCAGACTCAGGACTTGTGGAGTCAGCAGAAGCAGGCTCACATAGATTATCAGGCCCATCTGAAAAGTAAAGTCAGAGCATAGGAAGTAAAGACATAAAATGACATCACTTAGTTCTGGTCAGGGTGCCACCTCTTAACTCAAGTGTGATGTACCCACAAATCAATTCCTGGCCCTTTGACTGCTGTGGGAGGAGAAAGAATAACGTGGTAAGGGCCTTCCCAGAGGGGCTCGAGGGATGGGTCCCCAGACCCCAATGTTTTTATCAAGATCTTGGTTCCTGGCTCAAATAGAGGCTTGCTTGACTCAGAGGCTGGGTCAGAAGTCACCTCCCAGAGTTCCTTTAATGCCCATTGAAAAGCTGAGAGCTGAATTAAATAGTTAGTTAATTCTAAGGCTACAGGGTCTAAAACAAATGTCTGTGAATAAGAAGGGACTTCCATAAACACATTCAAAGGGGGACAGTCCCTCCTTTTGGGGGGCAGTTCGAGCCCTCATTAAAGCTATGGGTAGAACTTTTAAGCATTGCCCTGCATCTCTTGAGTTAATTTGTGCAGAGGTCTCTTAATAATGTCATTAGCTTTTACAACCTTTCCTGAGGATTGGGATCTCCAGGAACAGGGTAAGTGACATTCTATTCCTAGAGCTTCTGACAACCCCTGAGTTACAGAAGCTTTAAAGGCGGAGCCATTGTCACTCTGAAGGCTCCGTGGCAGCCCAAACCTGGGGATAATTTCATGGATTAAAATCCTTATAACCTCCTTAGCCTGTTCACTACGACAGGGAAAAGCCTCAATCCATCCAGTAAAAGTATCCACCCAAACTTGTAACCAAGAATGACCATTTGCTTTTGGCATATGAGTAAAATCAATTTGCCAGTCCTCTCCAGGATATTTTCCACTTTGTTGTAACGCAGATTTTGCTAGCTTTTCTGTCTTTCGGTAATTTTTCTGACAACCCTCACATCCTTTGATAATGCTCTTTAAAGTTTTCATTATATTTTTACCTTCAAACAAACGAGAAGCCATCTGGTAAGTACTTTCAACACCTAAATGAAAACTCTGGTGTAAACCCTTAAGAATTTTCCATTGAACATTTTCAGGAATTATTAATCTTCCATCTTCGGACCGTAACCATCCTTTATCAGTAATCTTTGCTCCTCTTTTCTCGTATCTTTCTAATTCTTCTGCAGTATATTGTGGTTTTTCCTGTTTCATAGGACCTGTCCAGATCAAAGGCGTCTGCAGTGAAGGAGTTTCGTAAAGTGCTGCTCTTCTGGCTTCACGGTCAGCGAGTTGACTATACTTGGCTACTTTACTCCCATCCTTGCTGTGCCCTTTGCATAACAGCTACTTCTTCAGGACAATATATAGCAGTCAGAAGTCTCTCGATCTCTCTGAAATGCTTTATAGGTTCTCCTGTTGCCATTTTAAACTGTCTCTTTCCATATTGCACCATGAGCATGGAAAGTCAAATAAGCATACTTAGGATCAGTGTAGATATTTACTCGCTGCCCTTTGCTTAACTCTAGAGCTCCAGTCAGAGCCACAAGCTCTGCTGGCTGAGCACTTGTTCCCTGGGGGAGAGATTTTGCTTCTAAAACCTGTTTAGCTGTCACCATGGCATAACCTGCTTCCCATCCCAAACAAAAAACTGCCATCTGTAAATATTTTCATGTCAGGTTGTCAAATGGAGTCTTCCCAAGCTGCATAGTTTAAAGTTAGAAATTCCCAATGGTGATTAGGTGTCTCATTTTCCTTCTCAGGAAGGAAAGTGGCAGGATTTAAGTTCCCACAAACTTTAAGCTTAGCTATTGGTCCTTCTAACAACAGTGACTGATATTTAAGAAGCCGACTGTCTGTCATCCAAGTATTAACTTCACAGTTTAAGATTCCACCCCTACAGGCTGCTGGTGAGGCCCTCAGGGTTGCGTCAAAACACCCAAGGCCATACCTTTTCTTTCAGTGTCAAACAAATTAAAGTCTGACCCTGTGGGCGAGCTCAAAGCAGGAGCTTGCAGGAGAGCAGTGTGAAGAGCCTTAAAAGCCTTGTGAGTATCTGGAGACCACACCAGTTTGTCGGTTTGGGCTTGTTGAGTTTCAGTTATAAGTTTCTATAAAGGCCAGGTAAATTCCCCATAACCCAGAATCCAAATGCAGCAGTAGCCTGTGATTTCAATTGTCTTAAAGTCATAGGTAGGGGATGATTTAGTATAGGTTTAATTCTAGAAAGCATATTGAAAAATATTTGGCTCGTTTAGGGATTTCAGACAATAGAGTATAAGAATTAGGCACCATGGGGTGTAAAGGAACTGCAGCCTCATTTATTATTTGTAAATCTTGAACTAGTCTCCACTTATCATTTGACTTCTTTATACCCAAAATATGAGTGTTGCATGAACTGTTATAGGGAATTAATAGTCCCTGCTCCTTTGAATTCTTGATGATGGGTTTTAACCTTCCTTAACCTCAGGTTTCAGTGGATACTGCTTTTGATGTGGAAATAAGTGCAGGTCTTTGAACTTGACAACTACAAGAATAGCATTCTGTGCTCCACCCACAAATTTTCCATCAGCCCACATTCTAGGATTTACATTTTGTTCAATTAATGGGAGAGAAAGGGAGGGCTCCATATTCATGAAAACAGAGGCATGGACCTTGCTCAGTATATCCCTCCCCAAAAGGGGTGAGGGAGACTCTGGCACGATCAGAAACTTGTGTGAAAATAGCACAGAGTCCCAGTTGCAGCTTAGAGGACGAGTGAAATAATAACGTTTGGCTCGTCCTGACCTTCCCACTATGGAAGCAGATCAGAAAGAAAGTGGACCTGGACCAGGGGCTTCAATAAGCACAGAGTAAGTTGCCCCAGTGTGTAAAAGGAAATCGACGGATTGGCCCCCACAGTTATTAGTAACTGGGGTTCCTCACGTGTGATTAGGATGGGAGCTTGTGTGGGGACCCCTGGGGACCTTCAGTCCTGGTTTTCTTGAAACCTAGGTCCCTGAAACCTATGCTTCTGGGGGCAGTCTCTTCTCCAGTGTGGTCCCTTGCAGACAGAAAATGGAGCTGGGGGCGGCTTAGACACCTGAGGGCAATCCTGCTTGAGGTGCTCCTCCTTTCCACAGTAATAGCAAGCCCATCCCTTTTCACCTGGGTCCCTCTAGGCATTTTTCTCAGGCTGTTTAAGAACAGTTCTGACAGACATAACAAGGGCTTCCGCCTGTTCCCTTGTCTTTCTCTGCCTTTCTTTCTTTTCCTCATATTCCCTGTTCGAGCCAGGTACAACAGATTATCTAAAGACTGCTTTGGTCCATACACCTATTTTAATAGCTTATGGCGGATACCTGGAGCCAACTGAGTGAGAAATCTATCCTTTAATCTATCTATCTATCACTCTCCCCTCTTCACTTTCAGGATCAATCTCAGTGAATCTGTGATGGGCTTCCTTCAGTCTATCTAGGAATTTACCAGAAGCTTCCTTCTCTTCCTGTTCTGTGTTTGCCAATTTGGCAGAGTTTAAAGTCTTAGCACGCGCTTGCCTGAGTCCTTCAAGAACACATCGGACAAAATGACTCTGATCCCATCTTCCTTTAGCCGTGTTATAGTCCCAGTCTGGTTCTATAGTTGGGACCGCCTGATTCCCAGTAGGGAGGGGAGCTATCTCGTCCTCCCTCTTCCCTACTGATTCATTACCAAGCCATTCATCTCCAAAGCAACAGCTTTCCTCAAAACTCAAGGTTTTGAGTTGGGAGTTAGTGTTTGTCCCAGAACATACATCAGTTCAGTTCAGTCACTCAGTCGTGTCCAACTCTTTGTGATCTCATGGATCACAGCATGTCAGGCCTCCCTGTCCATCACCAACTCCCAAACTTTACTCAAACTCATGTCCATTGAGTCGGGGATGCCATCTAACCATCTCATCCTCTGCCATCCCCTTCTCCTCTCACCTTCAGTCTTTCCCAGCATCAAGGGCTTTTCAAATGAGTCAGTTCTTCACATCAGGTGGCCAAAGTATTGGAGTTTCAGCTTTGACATCAGTCCTTCCAATGAATATTCAGGACTAATTTTCTTTAGGATGGACTGGTTGGATCTTCTTGCAGTCCAAGGGACTCTCAAGAGTCTTCTCAAATACCACAGTTCAAAAGCATCGATTCTTCAGCACTCAGCTTTTTTTATAGTCCAACTCTCACATCCATACATGACTACTGGAAAAACCATAGCCTTGACTAGACGGACCTTTCTTGGCAAAGTAATGTCTCTTTTTAATATGCTGTCTAGGTTGGTCATAACTTTTCTCCCAAGGAGTAAGTGTCTTTTAATTTCATGAGAATTAAAAGTATGAGAATTATTTGGAGCTAATTAATTTTTTTAGAGGACACATGATCATCTCTGAAACCCAGGTCAAGATTGCTCTTCTGTGAGTCACACTGACAAGAGAAATCTCATTTCAAAGGAAGTTTCTCTCTATAACAGATAGAAGGAAGACAGTCTTGAGAAACTCTTTATCAATAGGAGAGGCTAAGATGTAAATCTGCACAACAACCATACCCTTCTTTCCTTTTGTTTTTATTTGTTTATTTGGCTGCACCGAGTTGACCTTCATTTAGTCAAGCCAGATATTTAGCTGCAACATGCAAACTCTTAGCTGTGGCATGGGGGATCTAGTTCCTTGATCAAGGATTGAACCTGGGCACACTTCTTTAGGAGGGCAAAGCCTTAGACACTGAATGGTTTCTCCAAAGAACACACAAGGTACACACATTACTAAACTGGTTTGTGCAAGTCCATTAGTTCATACAACACTGCATGTTTACAATGATTTAAATGGTAGATGGCATGCTATTTATTTTTAATTACAATGGGAAAAACAAATGTAGTATTGATACATGTTACAACATGAATAAACATTACAAACATTTTTAGTGAAAAAAATTCCATACAGAAAAGGCCACTATGATCACATATTCACCTTGTCTGCTTTAAGTCCACCAAGGTTGTCCAAATGACCAAAAATCTCAGGAACACTCCAAACAAAAACTAGATGAGGATGGGAAAAAAGATATATTCATACAACTGGGACACTGCTAAAAGTGGAAGTAGGCCTGTGAATTACATTATAATGTGGAAACCATATGATTTCCTGATTTCAGTGGTTATGTGCTGGTTCCGCAGAAGAAAGCGTTCATTTTGGATAAGACACATGGAGTATTTTAGGTGATGTGGTAAATGGAAGTACTTTTTACCATTATTAGGAGCTTTCTCTACATTATAGATTACTGGAAAGTAACTTATTTTTCAAAACAACCACATCAATACACAAAAGAAAATCAGGTAAGACAGGCATGAAACTTTCTTATAGAGGCCAAGACTTACCAGATCAAGTTCAAGGGAAGCTGTGATAATCATTGTCCTTGCAGGAGTATGGCATGAAGAAGCACCGTGGAAAGAGTCCATTAGTAGCCACCATGTCTTAGGTCCTCTGGATGACCTACTGCAGGAGAAACAGACTTTACAAATAAAATTTTCTACATAACTTCATAAAAAGGTGTTTAGAATACATTCAGTAAAGTTGAATAACCTGAAATCAATATACAAAAATCAGTTGTGTTTCTATACACTACTAACAATCAGAAAAAAATTAAGAAAATCACACTTATAATTGCATCAAAAAGAATAAAACATCTAGCAACAAATTTAACCAAGGACATAAAAGACCAGTAGTCTATTTCCATATGATAGAAACTAGATAACTAGAAAGCACTGATAAACCAAAGAAAACACAAATATATTTATTCCACACTCAAGCACTGGAACAATGAGTAATTAGAATGTCCATTCCAACCAAAGCCATCAGCAAATGCACTGCAATCACAAAAAAATATCCAATGGCATTTTTCATAGAAATAGAAATATTCCTAATATTAGTCTGTAACAACTAAGGACCTTGAAAAGCCAAAAAGACTGAGAAAAAGAACACACCTGCTAGCATTTTCCTCTCCAACTTCAAACTACATCACGGAGCTGTAATAACCACAACAGTGAGGATCTGGCACGAACACAGACACATGGACTCGAGGAAAGAATAGAGGGCCCAGGAATGAACCCTCATGTACGTGGTCAGTTCATGAAAATCAAACCAGGAACGTGCCAAGAAGAAAGGACAGTCTTCTCAAGAAACAGTGACAGGAAAACTGGCCACCTACACTAAAGAACATCACTGGTCATCCTCTAGATCATCTAACAGAAACTTAACTAAAACCCCACCATTTGGCACATGGACCGCTTTCCCCCCTGAGTCTGCTGAGATGGACCTCCGGTCAGCGATCAGCTGGACACAGGAAACGTCTACTTTGTCCTCATTTTTCCCTCCTGCAACGCCTCCCTGCTGGCGGGCACTGAGGCAAGCCCGCTCCTCTCAGCCTGGAAGCAGCCCCGTTATCCAGAAGCCCGAGCCCTGATGGCCCTGAGACAAAGCTCCCGCCAGCTGGTCACCGAGCCCAGTCTGAAGGCAGAGCGTCCTGCACCGGCGGGTCAGAAGAGGCTTTGGCGCCCCCTGCGGGCCGCCGGAGAAGAGCGGGCAGCCCCGCGCTCACACAGCCCAGCGGGCTCCCCAGAAGCAGCTCTGCGGCGAGCGCTCAGACTGGAAATCCAAACTGAAATGGAGCAGAACAGCTCCATGACCCTCCTCAAAACACGGTAAGGAACAATCAGAGCCTGTATGGAATGCCGCCATAAAAAGGAACACATTTGAGTCAGTTCTAATGAAGTGGATGAACCTAGAGCCTATTAGGCAGTAGTCAGAAAAACGAGTATCATACATTAACGCATATATATGGAATCTAGAAGGCTGGTACTGACGAATCTGTTTGCAGATTAGCAATGGAGAAGCAGACAGAGGCAACAGACTTATGGACAAGGCTGGGGGACAAGAGGTGGGGGGGTGAATGGAGAGCAACATGTGCACCAACATGGGTGAGTAAGATGGCCAACAGGAATCTGCTGTACCACTCAGGGGCTGACACTGGGGCTCTGTGATGACCCAGAGAGGTGGGACTGGGAGGAAGGAGGGAGGGATAATCAAGAGGGAGAGGACATATATACACCTATGGTTAAGTTATGTTGATGTATGACAGAAATCAAACCAATACTGTAAAGCAATCATCAATCAATTAAAAATAAATAAATTTTCTGTTTGGCTCAGGAAACTCAAACAGGGGCTCTGTATCAACCTAGAGGGGTGGAATGGGGAGGGAGATGCAAGAGAGGTTCAAAAAGGAGGGTATATATGTGTACCTATGGCTGATTCATATTGAGGTTTGACAGAAAACAGCAAAATTCTGTAAAGCAATTATCCTTCAATTAAAACAAATAAATTTTTTAAAAATAAAAAAGTAAATATGTTTAAAAAAAATACGGAATGAAATGAACATAAACACAAACTCTGCAACTGACACCATAATTAAAAAACTATAAAAATTTTAGAAAACAACAAAAGGTCTACATGACCTGTGGTTTGGTGATGAGTTCCAACACACAACAAAAAAAGCCAACTTACCAAATTTTTAATATAAATTAATTAAATCACTGACTTTTAAAAATGTATACCTTTACCTGGTGAAGGACCTTATTCAAGAAAACCAAAAGACAAACTGTTAAGGGAACCACTGACCACCCACCCTTGCCAGGCTCCAGAGAAACCACTTGCAGGAGTCATCCTGCAGCAGGAGGTCCTGGTAAGGAACCAGGAACTAACAAGCTACCACCAACCAGGATTCTGGAGAGGTCAAAAGGAGATGGGAGACTCCAGTCCAGAGGTCCTACCAACTTTCCAGGATCCTCCTCACTGGAATCCATCTCGGCTGAGTGACGCGTGTGCCCCCAGGAAGGATCCCAATTCAGAATGACTGGCAAAAGACAAACCAGAAACTAACCCAATGACCATAAAACCTGAGACTGTGAGGCACGTGGCAGAGCAGTTCTTTCCGTTTCCCTCACCCTCCTGCCCTCTGCCCCGGCAGCCCTTCCCAATAAAGCCTCTCGCTTGGACAGCACTCCTCTCCTCGAACAACTCATTTCCAAGTGTCAGACAAGAACCCACGCTCAAGCCCTGGAAGGGATCCGCCTTCCTTCATGAAAACCACATTCCAGGAGAAAGTATCTTCAAAACACTATCTTGCAGAGAAGGAAATGGCACCCCCTCCAGTATTCTGGCCTCAGAAACCCCATGGACAGAGGAGCTTGGTGGAATACAGTCAAAAAGCCGGGCGTTTCTGAGGGGAGGAAACAGTCCCAGGAAAGTTGAGGCGCTCACCAAAAGCCCCAGAGCTTTTGATGGCACAGCCAGAACTGCAGCTGAGGATTCCCAGCTGCCAGGCCTCTTGATCCTGGCCTCTCTCACCAGATACATGGGTGGGAAACTAGAATCTAAAATATGCCCTGGTGGCTCCGTCGTAAAGAATCCGCCTGCCAGTGCTGGAGATGCAGGTGTGATCCCTGGGATGGGAAGATCCCACGTGCTATGGAGCCCGTGTGCCAGTGCTGGAGATGCAGGTGTGATCCCTGGGATGGGAAGATCCCACATGCTATGGAGCCCGTGTGCCACAACTGCGGAGCCTGTGTGCTAGATCCTGGAAACCACAACGCCGAGCTGACATACTGCAACTACTGAAGCCCGGGAGCCTGTGCCCCACAACGAGAGGAGCCACTGCAGCAGTGAGATGCCCGCACACCACTAGTTATGGCCCACGCTCACCCAAACTAGGGAAAAGCCCACACACAAAGACCCAACACAGCCAAAAATAAATACAATCGTTTTCCTAAAAAATGCATGTCTGACAAAGAATCTGTACTCAAACTGTCCAAGAACACTAGAGTAAACAAGTCCATTCATAACTGGTAAAGACTGAAATAGACACCTGGCCATGGAGGGTATACTGATAGTAAACTATCATACAAAAACATACTCAAGATGCTAGTGGAATACACGCAGAGCGTGCAAAGGTGCCTAAATGGAGGGCAGGGAGACCCAGTTAAGAGAAGGGACTCAGGATCAGGAAAGGAAGTGAGGGAAGGAGGCTCATCGTCATATTCAGAAAAGTCCAACCAGAGAGTTCTGCAGGCGGAAGAGGAGGAAGCAGGCTGGAGCTGTGTAGGGGATGAAAGGGGGAACTAAAGCAGCGGCCCCCAACCTCTAGGATCTAATGCCTGCTGATCTGCAGTGGAATTGGTGTAATAATAATAGAAATAAAGTGCACAAGAAATATAATTCACTTGAATCATCCCAAAGCCTTCCTCCACCCCTGTCCATCAAAAAATTGTCTTCCACAAAAACGCCTGAAGTCAAGGAAGGAATTTCAAGTGTACTCAGCTGTCCCAGGTTGCTGGCTTAGGAAGATGCCAAAGCAGGGGTGTCCCAATAGGTAGAACCTCCCTTGCGAGGGGTCCTCAACAGACCTCCAATAGCCTTGGATATGATGGGAGAGACTTCTTTCATTTTTTAAATATCCATGTGGGATAAACTTAAAACCTAGCAATTCTATTACAGTCCTCATAATAAAGTTTTCTTTACTGATCTGTGAAGTACCAACTGTGAAGACCACTGTTCTAATAGACCTCATAGTGTTACTGACCCTTCCATGGATATAACTATGTGAAACTGAACTTATTCAATAAAAATTATGAGGCATCTGCCCTGAGCCCAGCACTCTCCCGAGGTTGGGGATGCAGGGAAAATACTCCGTAAGACGCACAGCTGGTAGGCACACTCTTTAAAGAAGCTGTTTACCTTTTCACCCATAGTTTATCCTCAATGTCAACACTTGCTGATTAAAGACCGTGCTGTGTAGAAAGTTCATCAAAAACCCAGGAGCCAGGGTTCCTGGAAGGATATCCCATTCTCCCTTGGACAGTCCTCCACCCTCTCTGGGTCTGTTTCCTCATCTGTAAAAACATGGACATCTGACTATAATTCATTCCTAGAAACCAAGCCTATTGAGGGAGAGGGGAAATATCACCCAGGCCTACTCTAAGGCCTGCAATGATGGGCCAGATTTACAGAAAAATATGTCCTCACTGGTTTTCAGTTAGACAGACAGATACAATGCAAGAAGGAGCCCCTGGCCCTGTGGGATTTGCCTGGGAAACTTGTCTAGGAAATTCTTACTCATCAGGAGATGGCTCTGAGCTGAATTTCCACAAACAAGGGCACCCATGCAAAGGACAAGCCTGCAGAGCTCTGTGCCCATCAGCCACAGGAAGAGACTGCCTGAAGGTTCCCAACAGCTCAGCATTTACAAGTGACCTCCCAGAGCCTTTGCCAAACTGCTGGGGCACCATTGGGTTTTCCGTTTCCTTCCCTTTTCTCACTCTTTTCTCAAAAAACGCACATCTCTTCATAGAATGCCACAGTGGAAGGAAAATAGACCTTCAGTTTTTAGCCCTCAATTTACAAAAAAGTTAGAGGTTCCAGGGGTTTTGTTTTTAAGCCAAAGAACAACATAATTTAAAATTTTTAAACGTTTAAAATGAATTTTTATTCAGTTCCAAGATACCAAACTCATTGCATACGGTCTCCATAGAAAGGTCCCCTCAGCAGGACAGCCACAACTCCACATTGAAAGGACAGCAAGGTGCCCTCCCCCCTTCTGTTCCACTGGGTGGCCACCAGGTTTTTTAATCCATGCCCCTCTAAGGGGTAATTCTGAAACCTTTCCCTTTCCCTGGGCTTCCCTGATAGCTCAGCTGGTAAAGAATCTGCCTGCAACGCGGGAGAGCTGGGTTCAATCCCTGGGCTGGGAAGACTCCCCTGGAGAAGGAATAGGCTACCCACTCCAGTATTCTGGCCTGGAGAATTCCATGGACTATAAGTCCACAGGGTCCCTAAGAGTCAGACATGACTGAGCAACTTCCACTTTCACTTTTCCCTTTCCCATTCCAGCAAGAGGTCAAAGGCTGGCAAGACTGCAAAAGAGAAGGAAACAGCGCTGAGCCAGCCGTCCAGAGTGGGGCTTCCCGGGGTCCCAACAGGTGAGATCTCCATGAAGGATAAATACCTTGGACTCTCCATTGGCCAAAGGCAACACTCTCACAGCAACGGCCCCTCTCAGGTTCTGCTTCCAGAGACCTCACTGGGGGCACTAGGCTGCTTGGGAAAACCATGACTGAGCTTTATGCCAGGGGGTAGGCTTGGGAATGCCCTCAAAGCCTTATCCCAAGGGTGAGCCCTTCCCAGGACCGCCAGGCTAGGGGGTGCCAAGGCTGTGCCAGCAGGTGGATGTAATATGTGTTTCCCTGCACGCACCACCTCTGGGCTCCAGGCCCCTCACCTGCGGTTCACGCGGACCCTAGTGGGACAGGAACCCACAAAAGGGGCACACGCGTCCACCGTACGCTGGCTCCCAAGGCCCCCGCCAGCTCGCCTGGGACACACGGCAGGAGCTGGGAGGAGGCGCACAGGTGCACCAGGCACCCTCGGCCCCAGACCCACGCAAGGGGCGCTCCTGGGAGAGGCGTGGGCCTCACTACAGGGCCCGGAGGAACCGCAGCCAGGGCCAAGCAAGCCCCGCCGCACCCGGACCGCGTCCACGTGTAGCTGGAGAGTCCATGCACTCGCTGGCCGGGCGTCTGTCCCTTTCCCGCCAGCACCAGGGAGGAAGCGTGCCCATGCCCCACCGCAAGCAATGTGCGGTGCATGAATTCCCTCCGCACGCACACCATGCCAGGCTGGACTCGCCAAGGCCAATGCCGCCAGGAGAACCACGTGGTGGGCCTGGCTTGGGCCAGCGGGGCTGCAAGCCCTTGCAGACAGCCCAAGGTTTTAAATGGAAAAAGGACTTGAATAGACCCTTCTCCAACTTTTCCTCACCTTTTCCTTCAGCACCTCCAGCTCCCGGCAGGTCCTGAGGAGATGGGGCTCCTGTCAGTGTGAAAGGACGCCACAGGGTCCCAAAGGTGAAGCCCCAGTGCGTCCTGAGGAGACCCAGCTTCCATCAGCATCGTCTCCCCCTCCAGTTGTCTGGAAGCCCAGGTCTGGTGTTTCCATCTCTTGAAGAATTTTCCACAGTTTATTCTGATCCACACAGTCAAAGGCTTTGGCATAGTCAATAAAGCAGAAATAGATGTTTTTCTGGAACTCTTTTGCTTTTTTGATGATCCAGTGGATGTTGGCCATTTGATCTCTGGTTCCTCTGTCTTTTCTAAATCCAGCTTGAACATCTGGAACTTCACAGTTCACATACTGTTGAAGCCTGGCTTGGAGAATTTTGAGTCATTACTTTGCTAGCGTGTAAGATGAGTGCAATTGTGCAGTAGTTTGAGCATTCTTTGGCACTGCCTTTCTTTGACCTTTTCCAGTCCTGTAGTCACTGCTGAGTTTTCCAAATTTGCTGGCATATTGAGTGCAGCACTTTCATAGCACCATCTTTTAGGATTTGAAATAGCTCAGCTGGAATTCCATCACCTCCACTAGCTTTGTTTATAACGATGCTCCCTAAGGCCCACTTGACTCCGCATTCCACAATGTCTGGTTCTAGGTGAGTAATCACACCATCATGGTTATCTGGGTCCTGAAGATCTTTCTGTATAGTTCTTCTGTGTATTCTTGCCACCTCTCCTTAATATCTTCCACTTCTGTTAGGTCCACACCATTCACACCACACCTGTGAGCTCTGTTAAGCTCCATACATATGCCAGCACCCACTGCTGGAGGGTGAGGAATAACAGGAACTCCCCCTCACTGCTGGGATGCATGCACAGTCACTCTGTAAGACAGCTGGGCAGTTTTTTCCAAAGTTGAACAAGTTTCACCTTGGTATCCAACAGCCATGCTTTCAGTCTTTAGTCAGCCGGTTTGAAAATCCATCCCCAAATTCAAACAGGGACACAATTAGCACAGCAGCACTAGTCATGATAACCAAGAACCTGAAGAAACCGGGGTGCCCTTCAACAGAAGCATGCAAGCCAAGTGAGTACATCCACGTCAAGGCAACTAGAATATGCCACCCCAAAATACGACTCTCTGGCGTAAGGATTACTTCAGTGTAAAGCAAGAGAGAAAACTGAGTAGTGATTACCCTTCTGTGAAGGACATTTACAATAGAGAAAGCTCCGCATTTAAGGGCTGTCCCTCTTTGCACCAGAAATAGATGATTAAATCTCAAGTAGCTCTTATCAATGGCAAAGTCCAGGCTTAAATCCGCAAACAATCATTTGCTTCTTTACTGCGTTTTGCATGATAACCTGTCATAATGGCTTCCCTCTCCCCCAAGGTCTTTCTTTTGTTTGCATCTGAAGATGGCATTTAAGGTGATGAAAGTGAAAGTCGCTCAGTCTTGTCCAACTCTTCGCAACCCCATGGGACTATACAGTCCATGGAGTTCTCCAGGCCAGAATACTGGAGTGGGTAGCCGTTCCCTTCTCCAGGGGATCTTGCCAACCCAGGGATGGCACCCCGGTCTCCCGCATTGCGGGCGGATGTAAGGTGATGGCTTTGAGCATTTCAGGGAGTGACTCAGTTTTCCAGGGTCAGTTCAGTTCAGTCGCTCAGTGGTGTCCGACTCTTTGCGACCCCATGAATCACAGCACTCCAGGCCTCCCTGTCCATCACCAACTCCCGGAGTTTGCTCAAACTCATGCCCATCGAGTCAGTGATGTCACCCAGCCATGTCATCCTCTGTCGTCCCACCATCTCATCCTCTGTCGTCCCCTTCTCCTCCTGCCCCCAATCCCTCCCAGCATCAGGGTTTTTTGCAACGAGTTAACTCTTCGAATGAGGTGGCCAAAGTATTCAAGTTTCAGCTTCAGCATCAGTCCTTCCAATGAACACCCAGGACTGATCTCCTTTAGGATGGACTGGTTGGATCTCCTTGCAGTCCAAGGGACTCTCAAGAGTCTTCTCCAACACAACAGATCAAAAGCATCAATTTTTCGGCGCTCAGCTTTCTTCACAGTCCAACTCTCACATCCATACATGACCACTGGAAAAACCATAGCCTTGACCAGACGGACCTTTGTTGGCAAAGCGATGTCTCTGCTTTTCAATATGCTATCTAGATTGGTCAAAACTTTCCTTCCAAGGAGTAAGCATCTTTTAATTTCATGGCTGCAATCACCATCTGCAGTGATTTTGGAGCCCCAAAAAATAAAGTCTGACACTGCTTCCACTGTCTCCCCATCTATTTCCCATGAGGTGATTGACGGGACCAGATGCCATGATCTTAGTTTTCTGAATGTTAAGATTTAAGCCAATTTTTTCACTCTCCTCTTTCACTTTCATCAATAAATAGGAGGTAGACATGTTATTAAACTTCTGGGTTTTTTCCTGGTAATATATTTTTTCTTTGTTGTGTTTTTTGTGTGTGTGTTTTTTTTTAATGGGGAAGTCTCAACTAAGAACCTAGAATAGTACAGGAAAAATTTTTTTCCTCCCACACACATGCAATGAAATACTGCTTAGCAAAAGAAAGGAATGAGCCATCACCCCAAAGAAGGACAAGGATAAACATTATCTAATATGTACATTGTTAAGTGAAAGAATCCAGTTTCAAGAAGCTGGACACAATATGATCACCTGTGCAGAAGCTTCGGAGCCAGTGTCCACTGGGAGATCTTGCCCTGCACATGGGTTTCAACTCCACAGCTCGGATCAACTTCCAGAGACTGTTTGCTTTTTAGACACAAAGCAAAGTCCTAATATCCAGTATGTCCACTGCCCATGAAAAGGCACATTTGATCTGGCTACAGTGGCATATTGGGCACCTACCAACCTGGGGCGTTCATCTTTCGGTGTTGTACGTTTTTGCCTTTTCGTACTGTTCATGGGGTTCTCAAGGCAAGAATATTGAAGTGGTTAGCCATTCCCTTCTCCAATGGACCACGTTTTGTCAGAACTCTCCACCATGGCATGTCCCCACATGGCATGGCTTATAGTTTCATTGAGGAGTTAGACACTGTGATCCAAGTGATCAGTTTGGTTAGTTTTCTGTAATTGTGGTTTCCATTCTGTCTGCCCTCTGATGGAGAAGGATAAGAGGCTTATGGAAGCTTCCTGATGGGAGGGACTGGCTGTGGGAGAATCTGGGTCTTGCTCTGATGGGTGGGGCCATGCTCAGTAAATCGTTAATCCAATTTTCTGTTGATGTTAGTGGGGCTGTGTTCCCTCCCTGTAGTTTAGCCTGAGGCCAAACTATGGTAGGGGTAATGGGGGTAATGGCAGTAATGGCAACCTCCTTCAAAAGGACATATACCAGGACTGTTGTATTCAGTGCCTCTGAACCCATGGCAGGCCACTGTCAACCCACGCCCCTGCCGGAGACTCCTAGACCCTCACAGACAAGTCTGGTTCAGTCTCTTGTGGGGTCGCTGCTCCTTTCTCCTGGGTCCTGGTGTGCACAAGGTTTTGTTTGTACCCTCCAAGGGTCTGTTTCCCCAATCCTGTGGAAGTTCTGTAATCAAATTCCACTGGCCTCCAAAGTCAAATTCCCTGGGGGTTCTCAGTCCGTTTGCCAGATCCCTAGGTTGGGAAATCTGCTATGGGTCCGCGAACTTTCTTAACAGTATGAGAACTTCTTTGGTGTAATTGTTCTGCAGTCTGTGGGTTGTCTGTTCGGCAGCTCTATGGTGGGTAACCCTGAGTGACCCAGGTCTGCTGCAGCCAAAGCCCCTGTCCCTGAAGCAGGCCACTTCTGACAGATTAATATATATATATATATTTTTTTTAATCTATTTTAAAATAGACTGAAAACCTCTTAATAGTCACAAGGCCTGCAGGGCTCTAAATGACACTTGCCCTGAGGAAATGCCCAGGGGTAACTCACTGGAAAGTAACAGTTGCTCAGACTCAAAGTGACCCCTCACAAAGCTGCTGCTGGCCGTCATCATCATTATACAAAGCTCAGGCCAGCAACGTCGATCTAGAAGAAGCAAGGGTGGAACACAGCGCTCACCAACCTGCCCTATCTTCTGAAAATGGACACAGGGACTTCTCTGGTGGTCCAGCAGCTAAGACTCTGCACTCCCAGTGCAGGGCGTCCAGGTCTGACCCTTGGTCAGGGGACTAGATCGCACAGGCCACAACTAAGAATTTGCATGCCACAACTAAACATTCTGTGTGCCGCAACTAAGACTCGGCGGAGCCAAATAAAACTTTTAAAAACAAATTTAAACTAATAAAAATAAAAATGGATATAAAATCTCATCAGTAAGCCAGGCACCCATGACAGATAAAGCTTCAACCTGAAAAAATATCAGAAAAAGGCCCTGCAAATTGCAATGCTTCTCCCACTTAATAGTAACCAGAAGGCAAGGCAGACGCATGTCACACTTGACAGCAAAAGCCACCTTCTTTCTACAAAGAATGTGATGATTTTGGAAGAGCAAGCTGGCTTTCATTGAGAAAGAAGATAAAACATGACAATTCCACAGGAAGGATTAGTCGCTCCCATGGTATTAGTTAAGATCGAGAATCCGAAATAAAGAAGTAAGTTGAATACTATTAATAATTATTAGGAGGTAGATGTATGTGTCTGAACTTCAATGTAGCACACGGTTTTCATGTGACTTTTTCTGGGTTTGTTTCTTCATTAGGGTTAGTGACTTTGAAGGTCCCGTCTACTGTTCAGATTTAAAAAATGTTGAGTAAATGATTTCATTAATAAGACTGCAGATTACAAATGCATGCATTTGAAATATAACAGATGCCATGTGAATGAAAATAAAAATGACATGTGTACCTAGCACTGAGCAGTTTTGTTGTTTTTTTTTTTTTCATCTAAAACTTTCCTTATAGTGGAATTCTTAAGATTTCCAACAGGAACATGAACTATATAGGACATGAACATCAACTATGAACTACATACTGGGACTTCCCTGATAGCTCAGTTGGTAAAGAATCCACCTGCCAATGCAGGAGACCTGGGTTTGATCCCTGGGTCAGGAGGAAAATGGCAACCCACTCCAGGATTCCTGCCTGGGAAATTCCATGGACAGAGGAGCCGGGTGGGCTACAGTCCATGGGGTCATAAAAGAGTCAGACACAAATTAGCGACTAAACAACAACATAGCATACCAGGTACCCCGGCTGACTCTCACTACAAACAGCTACCAATGTTGAAGGAAAACTGTATGACATCTTTTAAAATGCATCAAAGAACTGGCAAGTCAGCAAGGAATATACATGTCAAACAAACTTAAGCAAAGGTTGGAATTCAGATAGCAAGTGGAGCTTTGAGAGTGGGCAGCGAGGGCACCTTGCAGAACAGAGTAAGTTCTCCCCCTCCCCCCAAAAAGGGAGGTCTCTAGGGAGGGCCCTCCAGAATAAGGCAAGATCCCAAAGGGTTACATCTTAGTGGAAAGAAGATGGTACAGAAAACAGCCTATATCAAGTCACGGCACCAGATGGAGAGGGGTACCGTCCCCCTGGGAGAATCTGTAACCACTAGACAGGCCCCAGGGACTGCAGCCCAAAGTCGCACACTGTACAAGATACACTTCAGGTAGATAAAGAGAAATCCCAAAATGAAAGGATCCAATGCAAGAAGGAGTAAGGGCCAACTAAAGTAGTCAATAAGAAATAAGTGTATCTAGGGGATTCCCTAGTGATCCAGTGGTTAAGAATACGCCTCCCAATGCAAGAGTCATCGGTTCAATCCCTGGTCTGGGAAGATCCCACACGCCACAGAGCAACTGAGCCAGGGCATCACAAATACTTAGCTCACGAGCTGCAACTACTGAAGCCCGTGAGCCTCGTGCCTGCACTCAGCGACAAGAGACGCCACCGGCCGCCACAAGGAGGAGCAGCCCCCGCTCGCCCTAACCAGAGAAAGCCCATGCAGCAGTGAAGACCGCACAGCCAGAAAATGAAATCAAACAAATAAGAAACAAGTGAATCTGAACAAATACAGGACTAATGCTGTCTTCCAAAATTTAAAAAGAACTAAACTACACACCTATGGAAAAAAAGTTAAGGCAGGAGTACTAGGAATTAAAGTGTGTTAAGGTCCTAACTGCTTGGGAGTAAAGAGTAAAGACACTGACTAAAGTTAGAATTTGCAAAGTTATGTAAATTGAAAGATACGCTACGTTCATGAAACAGAAGATCAGTATCATAAAAACATCACCCCTATCCAAATTGATATGTGATAAATTCAATTCTAATAAAATTCAAAGCAATTCTAATAAAAGATTCCAACAATTTTTAGGGAATTTGATAAGCCCAATCTAAAATGAAGATAGCAAAAAGCCAAAGCCTTACCAGATACCAAGAATTGTTATATAAGAACTTAAAGGGACTCCTCTGGTCCCTTTGGCTAAGACTGGCCCAGTGTTTAAGACTCCTGCTCCCAGTGTAGGGGACCTGGGTTTGACGTCTGGTCTGGGAACTATATCCCACATGCCGCAACTAAGAGTTTACAACCTGCAAGTAAAGATCCCATGTGCCACAACTAGAAGATCACAGACCCTGCGTGCCACATCTAACACCTGGCACAGCCAAATAAATAAATAAAAGTTAGGGGAAAAAAAAGAATTTAGAAATTAAGTCGATGGGATATTGGCACACAGACAGAGATAGATGGTAAAGAGCCCAGAAAAAGACCTATACATTTGTGGACACTTGATGTACAATAATGGTTACTGGTGACTTTAATGATCCACAAGAAAGGAATTTATTTTTCAATACATAGTACTGGCTTAATCTGAAGTGCTTATCAAAAAAAAGGAAAAAAATTAGCTCCTATCTCAAACCATATAAAAAATTACTATGAACAGACTAACGGCTTTAGTGTAAAAGGAAAAAATCATAAAATGTTTGGAAGACAATATATGGGGAAATACCCTTATAAACTTGAAGTAGGGAGGAAGTTCTTAAAAAGAAATAAGAAGTGCTAACTATTAAGAAAAAGTTAATAGATGACATTAAAATTAAGAATTTCTGTTCATTAAAAAATATTAGACTGACAAGACAAGCCACAAACTGGAAGTGGATGGTTTGGGGCGGGGGGGGGGGGGGTGTCTCTGTATAATAAAAAGACAATTCAATAAAACAATGAGGGAAAATATTTAAGCAGCTGTTTCAGAGAGGCTGAAAGCTGAACAATCCATTAGTGCATGAAAAGATGCTCAACCCACTGATAACCATGAAGATGCAAACCGAAACCACAGGAGCTATCACTGAGCTTCCAACAGATTAGTACAAAGCTTAAATCTGACAATACCGATGTTTGGAGGACATGAAGTGGGAAGAACTGTCCCTTGAGCTGTAAACTGCGGACACCACTCTGGAAATGACCTGGTGTAACTCTAGTCAAACTGAAGGTGCACACACTCTAGGATTCAGTCCTCCTCCCTGGGGTGTATCCTGAGAGGCTGCACACATGCGCCCCAGGAATGGTCATAGTATCACTGTCTGTCTCAGCAAAGTACTGGAAACAAACGTCCGTCAAAAATAGAAAGAATACGTAAATTCTCACACAACAGAACATGAATCAGTGAAAACGATATGCAACATGGATTACTCTCAAGAACACGTTAAGCAAAAAATTTAGACCTTGGAAAAAACAAGATGATGTACTGAGTTCAAAAACATGCAAAATTAAATAAAGTAACGTTGTTTAGCAACACAAACACATGTGTTAAAACTAAAGAAAAGCAAGAAACAGGAATTCCCTAGCGCTCCAGTGGTTAAGACGCAGCACTTGCAGTGTCATGGCCTGGATTCAGTCTCTGGTCAGGGGACTAAGATCCCACAAGCCACGGGACCAGAAAACCAGTAGAGAAAAAAGAAAAGCATGAAAACAGTAAAAGCGAACTCCGTGATTCCGTGGGAGGGAGTGGGGCGGGAGCAGGGAGGGGCGCTGCAGAGGCAAAGGCAGCACTCTTCTGTGAGGGCTCGGTGGCAGGTGTACGAGTGCTCCTCGCATGCTCACCCTTCGGGCGCTACCTACTCTTTTCTATCTACTCAGTATTCAGCAAGACAGCTTACAGAATTAACCAGTGTTATTTCTGACTTTAAGCCGTGACTTGAAGCATTAACCTGGGCCACTGACTGAGTTATACTCAACCAGGAGCGTCTCTGACAGGGGCCCACCCAGCCCTGAGACTAGAGATGAGGAAGGCCTCAGCGTCGGCTCCTGAGCTGGAGACCACTCCCCACTGGGCCCTGGAGCCTTCCCCTCAGGACAGGAAAGGCAAGGTCAGCAGAGGAAGTGGGGTGGGTGGGGTAGGGGGAACAGGTTCTACTGCCAGAGCTTTTAAGACCAGAAGCTGAGTACATTTCTGAGGTGACAATGAGCCCACCAGGGCTGCTTTCGGCAGACTCCCAGCAGGAAGTGCCGCCTCTGAGCTCCTGTCACTGCTCTTTAGAGTCGAGTGAGCAACTCTCAGCGCTAACCCTGCCCCCCGCTTCCTTCCTCTGAAGCTCAAGGCTGACCTCTCCAACTCCTAACAAGCGGGTAAGAGCCCACGTCCGGGCTTTCTGTACCATCTGTGACTACATCGTTGAGGTCAACCATAGGCGACCCTCAGACTCTTAAGCTACTGATCCCCACGAGGACCTCTGAGAGGGCCAGACACCTGGAGCAAACGCCAAAATCACTCGCTGCTAAAACGCCTACTCTTTGTGACCTCTATTATTTCAATCATTGAAAAATGTGGCTGGTGAAAGTAGATTATGGTAAATTATGGTCTCTAGGATGATATGCTTTGTGCACAAAATGTACTTGGAGGTTTTCATTTCCTGTGAGGTTGGAGTCCCTTCCTCTGGTGGTGTCCATTACCCTGCCATACACCAGGTCTGAGAACCTATGCCACCCGTGTGGCACTATCCTTGGGGGAATTCCAGGATGGTAGAGACTGGGTTTTTTTTGTGGCAAACTGTATCAACTGAAGCTCTGTCCACAGAGGCTGCCCTTTTGGCATTCTAGACTGAAGGCTCAGTTTATGTGCAACAAAATCAAGGCACGTGACCCTTTAAAATATCTCCCCTCCACACACATACAGACACGCATGAGCACACAGACGCAGCCAAGAGTTACCTAGGACGGGAACCGGGTCAGACCTGAGAGGGTCACTCACTTTCCTATCCTAGGCATTTTTCTTCCTCAACTCTGCACGTTTTCTCTCTTCACCCTCACAGGTTGTTGTTAGATCATCCTCTCCTAACTAACACATGGTAACACTAGATACCAACTGTGGACTCAAAGACTAAATAAAGCATTTTACATGCATTACTTCATTAATAATTCCACCCAATAAAGCTAGCGTGAGGTCATCATTATTCCCACTACACAACCAAGGAAATGGAGGCTTAGAGAGATCAAGTACTTCGTCCAAAGGCTCACAGCTAGTAAGTACAAGGACCAGATATGTTAGGCTCAAGTATCTTTGACTTAGAAGTTCATGCTTCTAACCAGCAGCCTGTACCCCAGAGATTCTCTGCTGTTTTTTGTTGTCAAGTTGCTCTATTGTGTCTGACTCTTTGCAACCCCATGAGCTGTAGCCCACCAAGCTCCTCTGTCCATGGGATTCTCCAGGCAAGAATACTGCAATGGTATTGCCATTTCCTTCTCCAGAGGATCTTCCTGACCCAGGGACTGATCCCACATCTCCTGCATTGGCAGGTGGATTCTTTACCACTGAGCCACCTGGGAAGCCCTCAGAGGTTCTTAGTTGAGGGCAGTTCTGCCCTGGGAGACACAAGGCCTCCTCTTGAGACATTTCCATTTGTCACAGCTGGAGGTAGACGGGAGCTGCTGGCACCTGTGGGCAGAGGCCAAGGGTGGTACTCAGCACCCTGAAGTGCACAAGACGGCCCCCATGACAAAGACTCAGCAAGCCCCAAACGGCAACCACGTCAAAGCTGAGAAACTGCTCTACTGGAAAAAGACAGACAGAAACAGTCTCTGACCTAAACTCTCGTAGTTTAGGTCATGGTTCACCACGTTCTCATGCCATGTTACACACAGATACCAAGGAAACCATCACGTGTCCTCTTTCATCAACAGCATGCCAAACCCTCATCACACTGGAGGTCTCGCTAGCCCCACTGGCTGAGCATCCATTCATTCCAGTGTTTACTGAGCACCAGCTCCATGCCAGGAAATGATCCACACAGTGGGAACACCTAGAGAAACAAGGCCCTGTCACTGCAGGGCCTGAGCTGCTTGTGGTCTCACAGGCAGACAGGTGAGGAAACCCGTAACATCACAGGAGGTAAGAATGTACCGTGAGACCTTAGATGGATGCTAGGAAGTCAGAGGAGGAGCTCAAAGTCAGCTGAGGAGGGAGTGGGAAGGGTGGGTAGGACTAGGAGAAAGTTTTCCAGAAGCATTTGAGCTTGAAGCAGTTAACCAGGCAGAGAGAATCCTTTCCTTCCCGAAGAACCCCTCACCAGCCCTTTCAGAGGACAGCCTCTGAAAATCCAGATGGACCACCTTAATTAGAAAGCTTGGCAGAACTCCTGAGAAAAACAGGGAGTACGCAGAGCAGTCCCTAATCCTCTGAGTACAACCTGGACAACCTGTCTCAAGACAGACAGACCACAACCTGGCTTCCCCAGTGGTTTGGGCCTTCTTTGACTGCAGTCTGAACCAGTCTCTCTGGCTTCAAACCATCCCGCACCCTGCAGCAGGAGGAAACCGACATGTTCACAGCAGGCCCTGTGAACTACATGCTTGATTTCCCATAATTCTCAAAACAGTTCTCTGAAGTAAACACTGTTACCGCTGTCCCACAGATGAGGAAACCGAGGCACAGCAGTGGAGTAACTGGCCCTCAGGACAGAGAGCCTCTAACCAGGGAAGCAGAGATACACACCTGACCCCACAGTCCTTGCGGCCTCCATCTGCAGGGACCTTTCTAACGCAATCCAAAGCACGTCGTGGACTGTGACTCTTCACCACCTCACAGAGCCCTCCAACATCGGTCATCCTTCTGTGCTCCACACAACTTCTGAACAGACTGCTGGCATTTCCAACACTGTACTGTGATTGCACACGTGCTCAGCTGCATCTGACTCTTTTTGACCCTATGGACTGTAATCTGCCAGGCTCCTCTGTCCATGGGATTTCCCAGGCAAGAATACTGGAGTGGGTTGCCATTTCTTCCTCCAGGGTCACTTCTTGACCTCCAGGGGCACTCCCGCATCTCCTGCATTGGCAGGTGGATTCTTTACCACTAAGCCACCTGGGAAGCACATACCATGATTACCATGTGGCTAAGAGCGCCCTGATCGCGGGATCCAGCTCCCTCATCTCCACAGCCTGAGCCCCCAGTGCAGTGTAGACACATCAAGCACAGAAAACACCAGCTGTGTAAGCAAGCCTGAACTCGCTGGGCCCAAGCAACATGAACAACTCAAAGCCAAAGGGGCCTGCCTCAGGGGCCCAGAGGCCTAAGGAACACATCCCACTCCGTTTCACCAGTGAGTGGACTTCCCTCGGGCCTACTGTCAGAGTCAGCAATCCAGTCACACTGGGGACAGAACAGGTTCTCTCAGCCAGCTTTCCCTCCAGCACTGGAACAGTCGTGATTCCTCCTTTGGTGTACACCAGAGGCGGGGGTTTGGGGACACATTGTACAAAAATAAGTATATTTAAACATTAGAACCTTAAAAGGAAAGGGTATGTGCTCCCTACTCGTTCTCTCTCTGCCACACGGCGTGCATACACAGTGGCAGGGCCAGAGCAGCCTGCTCAGTCCACGAGACAGAAGCCTGGGTCTGAGCAAGGAGAGCCACACGATCAACGGACCCTTGCTTCTGGATGACTCACAGAACAGAGACAGCTGCCCTGACCAGTTCTGGACTGCCCACTTCCAGACTGTTACGGGACAGGAATAAATTTCTATATCCTTTCAACCACTGTATTTTGGAGCATTTTAGATTGTATGTAATTAAAACAAGGTGTGAACACTGCCCAGGGATTAACCTAGCAAGATCTTTGTCAGCAAAACGACAACATTATCAACATTCTCCTAACCAAACTACCTAGGGTTTTGTCATTACTGTACACTTTTAAAGAAAAAGTTTTCTTGAAAAGGTGAGTTGAATCACGCTGTGTCTAGAGGAGGACGAACAAACTGACCTCCTGGTTTGTTTCATCCTTGAGTCTTAACAGACATACCTCAGATTTCCAAGTAGCCCAGGCTACTCTGGACAGTTTGACGGGGGAAACTCCAGCTTGGCTCTCCTCCTCCAGATCATTACCTGAATCAAAAACCAAGTGGGAAATCTGATGAGAACCTGTAGGATTCTAAGAGCTGCTCTGTATCCACCAAACACAGGCAAATGCAGAGCACTGAGCGCAGAGCCTGGCACAACAAAGTCAGTGCTCAATAAATGTTACACTGGATTGTCACTGGGCTGCTGCATGCCAGACCCTGTGCTGGAGAGCTGGGACACAAAGATGAATAAACCTAGTCCCAGTCCCTACAACTCAGGAAAGCCCCCTACACTCAGGAAAGCCTGCTGACCGAAAGACATAGCACAAGGTTGATAAGCAAAAGCAACGAGGCTGTGCCCAAGGAGTCTTGCAGCACTAGCATTCCCCTGGGATGTCCCAGATCCCGTGCTTCTCACTCCAGACCCTCACCCCGGTGACATGTCCCTTCCCATAACTGTAGAGACCTATGATGGATGCTAGATCACCACAGGACAGCTCCATCTGAATGTTTTACTGCATTTACTACAGACATGTTCAAAACAAAATTTATCTTCCCTCCTTAAACCCCCTCCCCATTCTGTTCCCTACCCCAGCGAGCAGCATCACATCCACCAGTTAAAAACTCGGAGCCAACCCGGACCTCTCCCCCAGCCACTAAATCCCCCATCTAAGTCATCACCAACTTTGGTCAAGTCTACCTCCAACACATCTCTCCCCACGTTCTGCCTCTAGTCTAACTCGAGGCAATGGTCATCTCTCACTGCCACAGTTCTAATAGCCTCTTAACGGGTCTCCAGGGCCATTCCCTTTAGTCTTCACTAGAGTGATCTTTCTAATCCACAAATCTGATTCTTAAATGTGTCCTCACTAACCCAAAACTGCAAGTCCACAACTAGGTTTAAAAGCCTCCCTAGGGGAGATTCCACTACAGGATCCGTGGTTGGTGAACTAAGGATACCTCATGCCCCATGCCTGCTTCCCTTCCCCAAAACAAGACCCCTGAGGACCAGACCATAGATTAGTCTCTTTTATCTCTGTCCCCAGGCAGCTTTCTCACACATTCCATCTTCAACTAAGAATACTCTTCCCCTTTTCTGCCTGCATTTCCTTCAGTTCTGTTTCCTGGGGAACAGAAGCCTTCCTGGAGTCACCTAAACTGAGTGAGGTGCCTCTACTCAGTGTTTCCAGAGCAAGAACTTTTCTGCTTTTCTTCCATCAGATCAGAATTGCCTACATTTCTGTATGTCTCCCACGTGAGTTTCTGAGTTCTGGGTGATGATGATGATACAAAAAATAACAGCAACAAACACACACAGCATTTACTTTGTGCCAGCAAGCCTTCTCTACACTTTACCCCTGTTATCTCACTGAACCTTTATAATCGGTTTAGGAGGCAGATTTCATTCTCAACTCTCTTTAAGAATGAGGAAACTGAGGCAGGAGGCGAGGAACCAACGTGCTTAAGGACACAGTTGGCAAGCACCGAGACAGGATTCAAACCCGGCTGCTTGGTTCCACAGCCGAACTTTGAAACCACGACGCCGGTCTGGGTCACTCGCTCCATCCTCAGAATCCACGAGGAGCTGAACCAGTCTGCCGAGCGAACGAAAGAATGAAATGATCCCATACGGGCAGCATCGGTCTCCACCACGACCAGCTCCTCCAGGCCCTCGCAGGCATGTGTCCTCGACCCCGCCGGCCAAAGAGCGCGGCGCCGGCAGCCCGCCAGCCCGCGGCCTCAGAAGACCCACCCGGCGGCGCGCCGGCGCGAGGGGCGGTGACAGCCGCGCGGCGGGGGCGGAGCAGCTACCAGCTGGGTGTCCGCCCGGAGTCGACTCGCGCTGCCTCACCCGGACGACGAGTCCGGCCCGCCCGCTCGCCGGGCAGCGCCCTGCACCCTCAAGTTGTGCGGGTCCCCCTCAGTCCGGGATCCCCTCAGTCCCGGTTCCGGTCCCAGTCCACCTCCCTCCGTTCACCCACACAACCGTCCCCGGCGTCCCGCCGCGCCCCATCCTCCGCCGCCTCCGCCTGATTCCTGGGACAACCCCCCACCCCCACCCCCGGCCCCGATGCTTGCTCACCCTCACCCGCCATGTCCCGGACCCCACCGCGGCGGGAGGGGCGTCACGGCCGCGAGAAGGCGGGACGGCACTTCTGAACAGAGAAAGGGCGCCGCCATGTTAGAGTCGGGAGGAACCGACCGCGCTGGCTTCCCAACGCAACTTCCGGCGCATGAGCAGCGCCCGCCCTAGGAGTAGCTCTCGGACACGCGCATGCGCCTAGTAATCCAGCCGGTCTGTGAAACAGACTACGCTTAGAAATGTCCTTGGGTTAGGAAGCGTTCAACCCTTCCTTGAAAGTTTTACACTTCAAACGTAAAAGTAACAGCTTTTACGTGTTCAGCGCTTCCTGTGTGCCAGGGACTGTGTTAACCGCTTTACGAGCATTATCTCAAGTCCTCTCACCATCATACAATAGTATTTTTCTCCCACTTTGAAGAAGGGAAAACGTAGTTTCAGGGTAAATGAATTGCTCGTTGTCACGCTTATTGCGAGTGGTGAAGCAGAGATGTGAACCTAGTTGTGGCTTCAAAGCTGTTACGTTTTTCTACCTTCTGAGCTAAACATCACCCCTTTCCCTGTTTAGGAGATGTCCAGGGTTAGCCTGTGTGGGAATGAGGGTGCCTGAAAACAAAAGTCAGCTTGCAGACTTCACCAGCGCCTCTGTGGTGTCGTCCCAGCTTTTCAGCACCACCAGGCCATTGACTTTTCTACTTCCTAGTTCTCCTTTCTTCATTTTTGACCCTGTTTATTTTCATGATCCATAGCTTTAACAACACCCTTGCAACCACCCTGATCTCTTTTGCTCTCTTGTCTGTTTGTCACGTGGATTTCGTTAAGAATTTCAACCCTGGATGAATCTGTTGCAGGAAGGGGGACCCCTTCCAGGGCCCAAAACTGGGCTCTTGTCTAACACCCAGAAATGAATTGTCCAAGGAGACACATGTGCTGATAAAGCAAGAGATTTTATTGGGAAAGGGCACCCGGGTGGAGAGCAGGAGGGTAAGGGAACCCAGGAGAACTGCTCTGCCGAGTGGCTTGCAGTCTTGGGTTTTATGGTGATGGGATTTGTTTCCGGGTAGTCTTTGGCCAATCATTCTAATTCAGAGTCTTTCCTGGTGGCGCACGCATCAGCCAAGATGGATGCTAGCGAGAGGGATCCTGGGAAGTGGACAGACACACGGTGTCTCCTTTTGACCTTTCCTGAACTCTTTTGGTTGGTGGTGGCTTATTAGTTCCGTATTCATTACCAGGATCTCCTGTCATAAAACAATTCATGCAAATGGTTACTATGGTGCCTGGCCAGGGTGGGCGGTTTCAATCAGTGTGCTTCCCCTAACAACTCCCCCCCGAGAGACTTCATACTCAAGATGCTTCTTGGGAATTGGGGCTGAGGTCTCTTTCTTCTGTAACTTCCTGCTGTGCCTGGGCGTAGGTCTGCCTAGCAGAGCAGAAGTCTCTCTCTACCTGATCTAAGTTGGGGTGTTCCATATCTGAAACCAGCTTTCACTCTTGTAATAACAGCATTTTAGTTTGAAACTGTTGGCGCCTCTCAGAGATGAAATAGACAGGGGCCAAACAGGAGACCTAAAAGTATGGTCATCACTGGTCCCCAGAAACAGGAGGCAACATTTGGGGTGAGGGCTGCAGGGTTTGTGACTTTTTTTTTTTTTTTTTTTGATTGGCTGTTGGTGAAGCAACTGAGCTGTGCTCCAGGAATCTTGTGTTTAGTCTGAAGTTACCATCCTCCACCTGGATGGGGGCTCCAGTTCTGTAGAAGAACTCAAAAGACATTGTTATGCATATTTCTTTGAGTAGGAACTAGGACCCTGTCTCAAGGCTGTACCACCATTTGATTGTTTCTCCTCTGTTTCTGTATTCCCTCCCTTCCCTGATTTGCAATTGTTTGAATCCACCCTTTGGAACTCAGGGAAAGTCAAGGAGGCTGAATGAAGCCTATATCCTACAGATAAGAAATGGAGAACACACAGCAGATCTGTACTCCCGAATAGCCACCCCACAGAGTCCTGTTCAGTTTTAATTTAGGGAACAGGGCAACTATGACTGTGATAACTTCCTGTCAAAATGGAGCATAGGACTGCCTCAACTGGGAGAAGAGACACTGAATTGGAAGTATTCCTGAGTTCCAAGTCCTAGATCTGAGCCCTGTATGATTAAAATCTCAATCTCTTGGTCTGCCATTTTGTTGTAACAGACCCAATTAGTCATAGCTGGAGGAGGGATAACTGGAATTTTAGTAGACAAAATAATTTTTTTTTTTTTTAGAAGAATAGATCTGAAACCCAGTCTGTACCTGGCACTTCGGGGAGACTTTTAGCCAGGTGGCCAGTTGCCTAGTTTTATAAAAAGTAAGGTATAAGTTACTAGCTTCCAGCAGACATTGTTTTGAGAATGGTGGCATCTAAGCCTGACACGACTCAGAAAACTCAAGTGTTTAGCAATACAAGGTCTAGTCTGAAATTACACCCATAGTAACACCTGGTTATTCCCCAGGATGTCTGAACCATAGCTGAGTACTCTATTTTGACTTTTAGTTGTAAAATTTTCCTTAATAGCCAAAGCAGATGTCACCATTAATGATGTCAGTTTTTCTCTAGGTATGAGAAGATGCAAGAATTGGGACTCATAAAATCTCTTGAAAAGATCTAACTATCTGAAGGCCTGTTCTGCCAGGTTTTTTTAGAGCACAGAGTGCCTCATTCCTGATTTTCACCCTGAGCTCCTTTCAGGGCCGTTGAAAGTCAGCAGTTGCAGTGGCCATGACTTACTCTCTGTAGATGCAGATGGCCAAGTGTCAATCTTCAGTTGGCAGAGCCCCTTTTTGCTCACAAACTTGACCATGATTTTGAGGGGGGCATTTCATAACCATTTTATCCCATGGTGCTGAGAATGTCCATTCTCAGGTTTGGCAAAGGTTTTGTTGTCAGGCCACTCAATGTGCTATTACTGGACTAGGCCATTAAACAGTATCCAAAATTCTCTGGACCACCTGTCTTACTAGCCTCTTGGTCCAGGAAAACATTCCCTCTTGTTGCCTTTTCTCATATCTAGAGTTACACTTTATCATCATTGATGTCATAGGGAACTATATATTATTCTATCAGAGGCCTCAGTCACACATTTGGCAGTGTAAGAAACAGCAATTTTGTAAAACAGGTGAAATATAAAGAACATAGCCAGCAGTATTAGTAAAGTCACAAGTAAGACTTAAGAGCTTCCATTAGATGTAGCCCAGTATATCCCAGGTCATCTGACTTAGTCTACCCTGTACGAATCTTTATCTTTCAGGGAAATTATACATTGGCACCACCGTATAAGGCACATAGCCCAGTTTTCTAGTGTTACTAGACTGATTATCCTTAGTATGATTTTTCCAACACAGAGGAGACTTTAAACCTAAATTACCATAGCCTGGTGTTATCTATATAAATCCTTCTCATAATTGTGGGAGATTTCTTTCTCCTTTGCTGAAACTTTTCTTGCTGCTCTGATTGAGCTTGAGTAATAGAAAAAAGCTCAAATTTATGGCCAGAGTCAGAGCAGGCATTATTAATTGGCCCAGTGAGGGGATCCCATCTAGTAATATTACAGTGACCTGAATACGACTATAATTTTTTTTAAGTGAATTTTCTCAGGGCCAACCAGTTAGAGCCTTGTAGTAGAGAAATTTACTAAAGTAACCCAGAGCTAGACATAGGTAATTGGCCACAAACCCAACAATTGGATTGATTTCTAAAACTAGCATAGGATCAGGCCTATGATAAAAAAGCATTTGATTTATATGCAAAGGTCTAAGAAGTCAAGAAAACATTATAAATGATCATATGAATCAGATCCAACCTCTTGGGCAAGCTGTCTACCTCTGATGTCGTTGTCTTCTCATCCTGGTGTAGGGTAGTTTCTCTTGTTTGAGCATCATTAAGGTGAGATCAGGTCAGCCGTCTTCTCTATAGACCAATCCAGGGCCTTAAGTGGGAATTAATCTAAGAGTTAATTTCCCTTCCGTTTCATTGTGCAAGAGCTAGTTAAGAGTACCTGATAAAAAAAAAAAAAAGAGTACCTGATAAAAAGTCCTTCCATCCAGGTTGAAGACAGTCCCTTAAATTATGTCTTTTTCCAGTCCTGGTTACAGGTCATGAGGCATCTGATCTTTATCCAAAGATAGATTACTGAGATAAGCTTCAGAAACAAACTTAGGGTGTTCTTTAAGAATTCAATTAAATTTTACATTAATATCACATAACAGCAAAGAACTATCCAAGAAGTGAGTCTTACTACATGCAGACCTCCATTAACAAACTGGGACTTAACACTTTTTGAAATATCTTTTTCTCCCTAAAGTTACCCTCATTTTTATCAAATACAACCAAATTAAGGCTAGTTTGTTTGCAAAATAGATCTGTTCTCACTAATTTTGGTCTGATGATTTATATAACCATAATTGATTATAGACTTTTTATTTTGCTGAAACACTTACAGGATCTCAGACTGAACTTTTAATATAAACAGGGCTGGGAAACTCACACCAGAGGCTCATCACAGATCTTGCCTAACAAACCTAGGTGAACTCTTCCCTTTTTAAGGTCTCAAAAATTCCTTGAGATTTTTGTACCTGTTAGTGAGACAGCCTTCCTAGCTCATTTGATAAACTTACTGGAAACCTAAGAGTTTCAAATTTCTGGAGGAGTCAGATAGAGAGGAAATATAATTGTTTTGTTCATAACGTATAATTTTACCAAATTATTTTCACAATTAGTTTGAGAGGAAGGTTTTCCTTACTCCCGGAAAACACGAGATTCAAACCTCGTTATGGTTTCAGATAGAAACCATAAAAGTTATAAACATATTCGCTGGTTCATTTAGTCCTTTGTTAACTTTTGTGAGGTCATCAGGTTTCTCATTAGAACACCAAGACATATCAAAATGTTAAGAACTCCATATAATTTCTAGGATATCTGTATTAGTAATTTTACCATACATTATAACATGACCAGATTTATTACACATTTGATAATCTTTTTCATGTAATTTAACCAACCAAATAAACACACTTTAATATCTCTCTTTGGGATGTTTCAGGGGCCCTCTGAAGCACCTCAAATTTAGCTAGAGGTCAAAGGAACTTCAAAAGAATTCAATTTAGGAAGTTTTATCGAAAAGATCAATTAAAAGCATTTAGAACATTTGGTCAGATTTAGTCAATGTTGATAGGTGTATCATCTAGCTTGTTGATGTGTCACAATGGGCTAAATACCAAGGCTCAAGGTCTAGTGAAAGTCAGCTCAGCCATCTTGGACCTAATTGACTCTAACCAGTTTTCTTATGACTGTGTCATTCCTAACAAAATCCATTTATCTAACTAATTGTAATCCAATTTTAGAAAATCCTGATCGTGCATAACTCTTTTTAGTATTTTTTCATACTTTTTTACTGAAAGCACACTTCCTGCTTTCGTTTAGCAACCAAGAGCTAACTTTTATATTAGCATTTTATAGATTGGTGAGCATAAATACCAGTGATAATTTCTAAAACCCTTGCTTTCTTAAAACATTTTAGGATGACATCAAATATTATTCATTTATAGTCCCAAATCTCTTTAGTTTTTCTGTAAAAGGAAATCAGTGTTTAGTAGTAAATGTTTCAAAATCTTATTTCATTTGGAAATGACCTAATTATTTAATAGACTTCCAATACTTAGTTTAGCACAACCCTTAGAAATTCAATTTATGCCAATTTGGGGAGACTATTGTAGACAGATATTCTTAAAGAATAATTATTCTTAATAGAGTTTATATACAAACTCATACCTCATTTACATTTTTTGGAAGTTTTTTCACTCAAGGTAATTTCCTTGTTGACAAACTTGTAACAGGTATAATATTTAACTTATATTAAACCTAGGTACAATGAAAATATTCTACTTGATGCTAATTACTCTAAGACATGTCTATATTAGATAGGCCAACAAACAAACATTAATATCATGTATTTAATACTGAATATTTCCCAGTTCACCTGAACCTGGAATTTATTGTTTAATTTAGAATCATTTGATTTGTAAGCGCTTACCTTTTTTTAAGCCAATTAAATAGAGCTCATTTACAAATTAACCTAAAAAATATTACCCAGAAACAAAGACATACCAAGACATATTTAGACAGACACAGTGCAAGATCTAGCTTCATTTTCTAAGTTTGGTCATGAATTAGATATTACAATATAAAATTAACTAGTTTATTTAAAAAGTTGAAATAAATAACATTTTTAAAGGCTTCTTTCCTTTTTCTCTCAGTCTCAGGAGTTAGAGATGGTCTAGATGAGTGGTCCTGAAAGCCCTGGTCTCAAGGCACAGGGAAAGAAAATCAAGTTCTAACAAAACGGCGGCAGGTCTAAGTGGTGACCAGACAAAGCAAAATGGCCGTCACAAATCACAACTCAGAACAGAGTTAAAACACACACATATAAACCTGGCAGTCCTCATCAGACACTCCCTTAAATACAAGAATACAGTCTCTCAGAAAACCTTCTATTGAGACACAAAACTTCAGATGTCTTCAAAGATTTCAAAAGGAGGAAAGGAAGCCAGGTTGAAAGAAGGAGGAGGAGGAGGCAGGAAAGGGGGGCAAAAGGGGTGGCCTTACAGACGTCTCCTGCCACCTGCAGACACCCAGGCGCTACGGGACTTTCCCCTGGGCTTCCAGAAAAGGGAGGACTGGAACTCGGCCCTACCAGAAACAAGACCAGAAAATTCGAGTTCTCTGCCAAGAGGAGGTGATCAGTCTCCAATCCTCAGCTCAAGCTGAGGCCCTTCGACCAGACTCCTGCATCCAGGACCGGGGGACTAGAAAAACGGGAAGGATAGGAAGGGCTAAGGAGGGAAAGAGAGAGGGAAGGGGAGGGAAGTCAATAAAGTCTCTTGTTCCTTACCGGTCAGGGCACTCTGGCCAGTTGTCCGTGTCAGGAGCAGACCAGGGAAAAAAGGGTCCCAGTTGCGGCTGCTGGGTCTGGTCCATTGGCGGGCAAGCTGGCCCCTGAGTACCCCGAGTGGTCAGGATGTCAGTCTCAGCGAAGAAGAATCCCACCAGAGTTGCCATTTGTTGCAGGAAGGGGGACCCCTTCCAGGGCCCAAAACTGGGCTCTTGTCTAACACCCAGAAATGAACTGTCCAAGGAGACACATGTGCTGATAAAGCAAGAGATTTTACTGGGAAAGGGCACCCGGGCGGAGAGCAGGAGGGTAAGGGAACCCAGGAGAACTGCTCTGCCTCTTGGCTCGCAGTCTTGGGTTTTATGGTGATGGGATTAGTTTCCGGGTGGTCTTTGGCCAATCATTCTAATTCAGAGACTTTCCTGGTGGCGCACGCATCAGCCAAGATGGATGCTAGCGAGAGGGATCCTGGGAAGTGGACAGACACGCGGTGTTTCTTTCTGACCTTTCCTGAACTCTTCTGGCTGGTGGTGGCTTATTAGTTCCGTATTCCTTACCAGGATCTCCTGTCATAAAACAGCTCATGCGAACGGTTACTGTGGTGCCTGACCAGGGCGGGCGGTTTCAGTCAGCGTGCTTCCCCTGACAACTCCAACTGCTCCTCTCTCCCTTTGCTGACACCTAAGGAGCCAAGCACAAGCGGAGAAAGTACCCAGTGGGGCAGACTGTTCTCTACAGACCCATGGCTGCTAGCCTTAAGAGGGACTTCCACAAATGCCAGTCTGGCCAGTTCACTGCTCCTCTCTTCACAAAGGCTAGAGATGCTTAGCAACAGTTGACTTCACCCTTTCTTTTACAGGAAAATATTAATAATAGCAAATCTGATAGGAAACCCTTGTCTTCCCAACACTAAACATGTAAGTTTCTACTTCTGAGTCCATCTGTGTTGTTGGATCTAGTCAATTGAGACTTGCCATCCATTCCTTTCAGAATCTAAAAAGTTAAAATTTTATTTCCCAGACTCAGCAGCAGTTGGAATCCCAGGTATAGGTAGGTTCTGCCAGTAGGTAAGATTTGGAAGCCATTGGCCTGCTGATGTTAGCCGATTTTTGCTGGTAAGAAAGGTCATACAAATGTGAGGTGCTGCAGCCAGCAGTACACTACGGCCTGTCTGCAGCTTCCTGAGTGTTCAGAAGCATCTGTGAGATGGGGGCCGCCAAACTCAGCGTTCTGGTGCCTGGGAACCAGTGTCTAGTCCCAAATCTGGATCCATGGACACGGTGTGGTGATGTGTTTGCTTTTTCAAGTCTTAGAAATCACATTTATTTTTCTTAATGTTTACTTCTATGCATTTATCTGGCTGTGCTGGGTCTCCATGGCTGCGTGGGCTTTCTCTAGTTGCGGCAAGCAGGGGCTACTCTTTGTTGAGGTGCACGAGCTTCTCACTGAGGCGGCTTCTCTGGTTGGGAGCCCAGGCTCCAGGGCTCGCTGGCTTCCCTAGTTGCGGCTTCTGTGCTCTACGGAACAGCCGTGGCACACGAGCTTAGTTGCCCTGAGGCTTGGAGGTCATGCTTATTTTTACCTTTTACCCCATGACAACAAAAAGTACACAGTGGAGAAGTGAATAGTTACATAAATTAATCAAAGGCCTAAAAGACAATGCAATAGAGAAGATGAAAATGAATGAACAAATAGTTTTTTTTTTTTAATCAATGTAAACCCCAGAGGGAATTAACGGCAAATGATCCACAAGAGAAATTGGAAAAATCCGTTAGATGCAGGCTACACATGAAGCCTCCAGTTATGAGGATAAAGTCAGGATCTGGAAACATGTTTGTTATACCTGCATTTCAACTCACTGTTTGGGGAGCGAGTGGTTGCATGTATTAAAAAAAATCACAGTAACTGTATTTGTAATCACTCATTCACTCACTTTTTAAGACAAGTGGTTTTATAATTCACAAAGCAGTTACCCGAAACTTGCAAAAGACGAGCCTCTTGGAGCCATGAGGACACCACCAGCCTCTCCTTTCCAGGTGACCCCACCACGGTGACTGGGCCCAGGCACCCTGTTCATTAGTCTCAGGTTAACCATTCTTACATTCAGAAGAAAACGACTTATCTTTCCCCAAAGGTGCTCCAAGGAGGCTGGAGGGCTCAGCCCCAGAGTCTGCTCAATTGACGCTGGGAGCCTGAAAAGGAAGCTCAGGTGTGAAAACTAATTCTGGCAGAAAATGAAAAAAATCTGGAAGCCCCCACCAGCTTGACCAAGGAGCTACAATTGAGCCCCACATGGAACACCAAGTTTGAAGCTGCTCTGTATTCCAAAGGACTCCAAGGTAAAAGGAAGAAAAAAAAATTAAGATCAAGTTTGTGGGAGGGAGGGGGAATTTACAGTTAAAAAAGGACACCTGAAGACTCACTGCATCCTGGGCAAACCTCAGATGTTAGGCAGAAGCCACCTCCTAAGTTCCCATGTTGTGAGACCGTGGATCAGAAAGAGGCAGAGCTCAGGCAGGGAGGGGGCCAGCGGGTGCAGAGGCTTCCCGGGGTGAGACTGTTCTACAGTCCACTGAGTGCCCGTGGACCCACGCACGGGAAACAGGTGGACCACCTCATGGTCAAGGACACCTGCCAGAGAGGCATCCAAAGGAAAGACACCTCCTGCGTGTCCGGGGAGGGTCAGGTGAACCCAGATTTCCTACACTACTGCTGACAGCCTCCTCGGGGGAGGGAGGTGTAAACCTCACCAGGCGGGCCCATCTGCCTCTACCCACAGGCTCGGCCACAGCAGATAGGTGCTCCTGGGCCATACTTATCGTGGTGGGCCCGAGGTAGGATCCTCTCCACCCTCAACCCGACTCCTGTTTGTGGATAGAAAACCAAAATTAAACCCTCTAATGCTTCCCTGGTGGCTCAGATGGTAAAGAATCTGCCTGCAGTGCAGGAGACCTGGGTTTGATTCCTGGGTCGGGAACATCCCCTGGAGGAGGGCATGGCAACCCACTCCAGTGTTCTTGCCTGGAGAATCCCATGGACACAGGTGCCTGGTGGGCTACAGTCCAACAAACTGCCTGAATCCTAAAAGGACTATAGGCCTGAACTCACTGAGGGCTCAGGAACCACAGACCCCCCAGCCGCAGCCCAGAGCAGCACTGGCAGAGCCCACAGGCATCCCAGGGTCATCCATCGGTCCCACCAGCGACTCAGCCTCAATGCCCAGCTCTGCCCCACAATGGGCGTTTTCTCTCCCCTGAAAATCTGAACATTTACTGAATGTTGTTTTATCCTTGGATTACATCTTACTCTATTTTCCTAGGTTTGCATTGCAAGTTACAAAAAAACACCACTTCTGCAAAAGCAGGTGTTCATGCTACAGACTTGGGTTTTTAACTCTCACCTGCTGTATCCTGCGTACATGGGCAAAACTTGGGGCTCACTGTCCCACTAATGACCACCAACCTGCCGAAGTCAGCAGGCCTTCCAGCCTGCCATTCCCTTAGTGTACAGAGACCCCAGCCCCTCCCCAGCCCCACCACCTCCTGCCCTACTGGCCAAGGGCTGACTTGGGTGGAACCAACACAGTGCCAAGCACAGTCATGTCTTGCCCCTGGGAACCCGCATCGAGAAGGCAGAAATCCCACCCAAGTGAAGCCAGCATACCAACAAGGGTGCCTCTCAGAGCCTCTTGAAGGGCACCAACAGGGGAGCCTAAGAGGGTGACTTCCCAACAGTGGGCACAACCGTCCCCGGGACTGAATGCTCCCAGGGAGACAGCAGATGTGCAGAGTCACCACTCGAGGGAAGTCTGAGCACTCTGCCTCTCTGTTTAGAGCCACCAGGGGCACTCACAGAGCCCTTCCAGATTTGGTCTTAAATGTGTAAACGCTGCCAATTCCCAAAAATAGCTCTGAGGTGAAAGAACCCAATGGACAGTAATGAAGGGAGTGCCAACAAGCAAGTATAACCTGTGTTCATTTTTCTCATTGAGTTCAAGAGTTTTTAAAAATCAAATGGTGCTAACTGAACAAGAATCTTCAAAGATTGACAAGTCTCAGGATAAGTGGTGGCTCTGACAGTAAAGAATCTGCCTGCAATGCTGGAGACTGAGATTCCATCCCTGGGTTGGGAAGATCCTCAGGAGAAGGGAATGCATACCCACCCCAGTGTTCTTACCTGCATGGTTCCATGGACAGAGGAGCCTGGTGGGCTGCAGTTCATGGGGCCACAGAGTTGGACACCACTGAGTGACTTTCACTCTTTCACAGGATAAGCTTGTCAACAGCGAGAACTAGCAGCCTGCAGTTAGGGTCACAGTGTTCCCTCGGGGATGTGCCTCTTGGCAAAGCCAGGGCAGTTCTCACCACACAGCCCTCAGGGGAGGAGTCTTTCTGAGACACCAGAGCCCATCACCTCCATGAGGAGACCAGGACTCGGCGGGCAGCTCCCCACAAGTGCTTGGAAAGTGTCACTCACTCAGTCGTGTCCAACTCTTTGTGGCCCTGTGGACTGTAGCCCACCAGACTCCTCTGTCCATAGGATTCTCCAGGCAAGAATACTGGAGTGGGTTGCCATTTCCTTCTCCAGGGGATCTTCCCAATCCAGGGATCCAAGCTGGGTCTCCTGCACTGCAGATGGATTCTTTACCATCTGAGCTACTACAGAAGCCCACAAGTGCTCAGACTTGTTCCTAATTCAGGTTCTGGGGCTTCTGAGAAAGGGGGTCATGGGGCAGGTATGCCAAGAGAGCCTTGGGGCGTCATGGGGGGCTGGCCCTGGGGGATGGGGTGAGTCCTGGACCCCAAGCATCAGTGCCCAGCTGTGGCACTGACACAGAAATACCTGTTACTGCCCCATGGCACCCACCAGTGTTTTCCTTGCAGCTGGGAAGAAGTGGGCACGGGGCAGAGGGTGCAGCAGCCGCCAGCATCCAGTGCATTTTGCTGGAATGACCTCCAGGGCCCCTCGAAGCTAACCAATTAATCTGCACATGTGCAGAGAACATTTGTAGTTTATTCAAAACTGCAAGAGTGCCAATGTGAAAACAATTTTCCACACAGTGTCTATGCTCCTTTTGCTTGGAACATTTCTGAGCTTCATCCTAAGAACCATCATCACTCATAGCCCAAGAATCTAAAGTGGCTGAGTTGACCTTAAAGTGCCTGGTCAAAATCCCAAGGGCAAGGATGACTTTAACATCCATAGGCCAGGGTCACGTTCATAAGAACGTCATGAGTCTTAGGGAGCAGACCTGTCATGGCAATCTGATCGCAGGTTGGAAAAGAATTTCCAGACACAGAGCATTTTTGAAGGGAGTGAGTTTATTAAGAGCAAGGAGCAAAGATAAGGAAGGTGCTGTCAGCACAGTGCCCCGACCTCCCGACAGTCCAGGGAGAGCCAAGGGGACACAAATATATGAGACCAGGGATCAATTTCTGGTTTGGGAAGATCCCCTGGAGAAGGAAATGGCAACCCACTCCAGTGTTCTTGCCTGGGAAATGCCATGGACAGAGGAGCCTGGTGGGCTAGAGTCCATAGGGACGCAAGAGTCAGACAGGGCTGAGAAAGTGAACAACACAGCAACAGGGGCGAGCGCTGAGTTGGGCTGTTTTGCCTAATGTGGAGTCAGGAAGCCTGCTGGTGGTGTTCCGGGGGCTTCCGGCAATGGTTACGAAGGGGCTCAGTCAGTTCTGGAGATGACCTTGTTTCTGGGTTCTGCTTCTGAGCCTTGGTTCAAGGCCTCCCACCCGTGGTCTTGGGATAAACGCCACAAGACCCAGTCTGCTTTGTCTCTTCATGAAATAAAGTCATCTCAAATTACCTGCATCTAACACACTTCCTCTGGCAGCCCACATGGCCCTCTCTTGATCTGATCCTCCAGAGAAACCACCGGAGTGAAAGGCACCCACGTGAACCAGTGCACACATGCATACACTACTGTCTGCAGTATGCAAGGCCATGGGGCTCGAGGCCCCACCTTCCTCACCTAAGCTGCTCTGATACAGCTCCAGAACCTTCCTCGACCATGTCCCCGAGGACTCCAACCCCTGACTGACCCACGAGCACCACAGTAGAAACCCAGTGGCCCCGCACATCTCATGCAGGCCCAATCTCACAGATGCCCCACAGGTGATGCCTGCCAGACATGCAAGTGAAGTTAAAGGGCCACCGCTGGGATGCAGCTCTTTGTCTTTCCTAAGGAGATCATTTTGTTAGTTGCTAAGTCCAATTCTTTGTGACCCCATGGACTGTAGCCCACCAGGCTCCTCTGTCCATGGGATGTTCCTGGCAAGAATACTGGAGTGAGTTGCCATTGCGTCCTCCAGGGGATCTTCCACATCCAGGGATTGAAGCAGTATCTCCTGCATTGGCAGATGGCTTTTTTTACCACTCAGCCACCTGGGAAGGCCATAAAGGATGGGGAAGGGGATGGAATTGTGTATCATTTCTTACAATTGCATGTGAACCTACAATTATTTCAAAATGAAAAAATTGGGACTTCCTTGGCAGTCAGTTCAGTGGTCAAGATGACATTCTTCCAATGCAGGGTGGGGGGAGGGCTGAATCCCTAACTAGGGAACTAGGATCCCACATGCCCCATAGTACAGCCAAAAAATATTTAAAATTTTAAAAAATCAAAATAAAAGGTTTAATTAAAGAGAAAGCCCTGAGATTTCTACTTCTGCAGGAAACTGACCTTCAAAGATGGAAATCAGGGCATTAAATTTGAAGGTAATTCAGATCTAGTCTATTTCATTCAGGGGAAAAAATAGTACAATAAGTACTGTTGCCTAGAGGAAAGTGTCTACTGAAGATGAAGCTTTGGTGGATGGAGCAGTTGCTGTTCAGTTCAGTTCAGTCGCTCAGTCGTGTCCAACTCTTTGCCACCCCATTGATTGCAGCATGCCAGGCTTCCCTGTCCATCATCAACTCTGGGAGCTTGCTCTAAATCATGGCCATTGAGTCAGTGATGCCATCCAACCATCTCATCCTCTGTCATCCTCTTCTCCTCCTGCCCTCAATCTATCCCAGCATCAGGGTCTTTTCCAAAGAGTCAGTTCTTCTCATCAGATGGCCAAAGTATTGGAGTTTCAGCTTCAATATCACTCCTTCCAATGAATATTCAGGACTGATCTCCTTTAGGATGGACTGGTTGGATCTCCTTGCAGTCCAAGGGACTCTCAAGAGTCTTCTCCAACACCATAGTTCAAAAGCATCAATTTTTCAGTGCTCAGCTTTCTTTATAGTCCAACTCTCACATCCATACATGACTACTGGAAAAACCATAGCTTTGACTAGACAGACCTTTGTCACCAAAGTAATGTCTCTGCTTTTTAACATGCTGTCTCGGTTGATCACAGCTTTTCTTCCAAGGTGTAAGCATCTTTTAATTTCTTGGTTGCAGTCACCATCTGCAGTGATTTTGGAGCCCAAGAAAATGAAGTCTGTCACTTCCCATTGTTTCCCAATTTATTTGCCATGAAGTCATGGGAGTGGATGCCATGATCTTAGTTTTTTTAATGTTGAGTTTTAAGCCAGCTTTTTCACTCTCCTCTTTCACTTTCATCAAGATTCTCTTTAGTTGCAGTTGCTGTAACTGACCATTATGATGGGAGTGAGGGCTATAAGAACTGTGGGGTGAACTGTGAATTATTATAACTGTGATAATTACACTGAAGATGTTCAAAAAAGAAATAGGATTTAAAATTCCAAGACAGAGCCAGAGAACTAGGCCATTCCTGACTATTCTACGTTTTCTTATCTCTTATAGCCACAGGGCTTGTGTAGTCAAAAATTCAACAGAAGTGATCAGGGGGTTGCTAAACTGTAATATAATTGTGATATAATTGCACCTGGCCAGATACATTGAATGGGAACAAGGTGCACTTAGGAATTGAAATGGGGATGTTTGGGTGGATGCAGATGACTGAGTTCCCCTGATTCCTGAAATCCAAAATTCAAGGAAACGCCCTTACCAGCAGAGGCAGCCCCTCCCCCCAAGGCATGAGGCCAAACTGCTTTCCCTGGAGGACATGTAACAGCCTCATGTGAAAATGAGAGTCCTCAGTGTCCAACTCTTTGAGACCCTGTGGACTATACAGTCCATGGACTTCTCCAGGCCAGAATACTGGAGTGGGTAGCCTTTCCCTTCTTCAAGAGATCTTCCCGACCCAGGGATGGAACCAAGGTCTCCCACATTGCAGGCAGATTCTTTACCAGCTGAGCCACAAGGGAAGCCCAAGAATACTGCAGCAGGTAGATTATCCCTTTTCCAGTGGATCTTCCCAAACCAGGAATTGAACCAGGTTCTCCTGCATTGCAGGTGGATTCTTTAACAGCTGAGCTATCAGGGAAACCCAATTAGGAAGTTATTTTGTTGTGTTCCACACAGTCAGAGGCTTTAGTGTGGTTAGTGAAGCAGATGTTCCTCTGAAACTTGTTTGTTTTGTTCATGATCCAACAAGTGTTGACAATTTGATCTCTGGTTCCTCTGCCTGTAAAACCTCCTCTGTAAAACCCAGCTTGTACATCTGAAGTTCCGGGTTCATGTACTGCTAAAGCCTAGCTTGAAGGATTTTGAACATAACTTTGCCAGCATGTGAAATGACATGAATGGACTTGAATCTGGGCAAACTCCAGGAGTTAGTGGAGGGCAGAGGAACCTGATGTGCTACAGTCCATAGCGTCGCAAAATGTTGGACATAAGTTAGCAACTGAACAACAAGCAGCAAGGAAGTTGTTTTGCAAGGAGATGCTAGTTCCTCTCAGAGACCACTCACTCCACCATCCTTCTTTTGTCTCCAGATCTATACAGAGAGTCTAATTCCAAAATGCCCAGTCTGATCTTGGAGGTGGCTTACACACAACAAGGAAAGGAAAGGAAGGAAGGAGGAAGAGGAAGAGACAGAGAGCAGTCCTAACTAATAAATGAGCTGAAACCGGGGAATATGGGTGTAACTGGATTCTAAAGGTGCTAGGTCCAGGAGGAAGGGAGCTTACATTAGACTTGGCAGAATGTATCAATATATAAATGCATGTTACAGAGATTTGGGTGTTTTAGTGATTCAGCTGAGAACAGTTCTAACAGCACAGTTGGTTGAATAAAATCTGGACTCACTAGTGGTCTTCATTAAACAAGACTGAGATGCCAGAAACTCTTTAGAGTAATAGAGAAGAAGAAATCCAGAAACCTGGGATGGGTGGTTGGGATAGGGTAGGAGTAAGTCCACAGGCATTGGTTGAATGAGTGAAGGACTGACTTGCCTGGTTTCTCACTACGGGCTAGTGCTCTGCTGTGTTACTAACCAGCTTCCTCACCCTGAGCTTCTCCCCTCCAGAACCCCCTCCCCTCAGAGTGATGGCACAGGGCCCTTCACCATCTCCAGAGCTTCCAGCCTAAAACTCACCCACCCCCTACCCTAAAGTCTTCCCAACGCTCAGGCACTATTTACACGTGGGCTGCCTTGAATTTTCTGAATAAGTAGAATTTTTTTATTTGGTTGACCAGCCTGAGGATATAAACCTGAAACATTGTAGATAAACTGACAAATGTCTATTTATACAATTTAGTTTATCATGTTGACTACAAACATTTTACAATCATGAATTATATAACAGTATTTTAATTTATAAATGCTCCTTTTATGTTTTCTCTGCTCACTTGTCATGTAATGGTTTTCTTTACTCTTCACAGACATCCTCGGCACACACCCTTGACGTACACTTGTAAACTCCTTTTTGTTTTGGAAATTCTCTGGGACTCCCTTGGTAGTCCAGTGGTAAAGCATCTACCTGCCAAAGCAGGTGACCCCAGTTAAGTCCCTGGTCCAAGAAGATTCCGCATACTTCAGGGCAACTAAGCTCATGCACGCTCACAGCTAACAAGCCCTGTGCTCTGCAACAAGAGAAGCCACTGCCACGAGAAGCCTGAACACCACAAGTAAAGAGTAGCCGCCCCCAACTCACGGCAACTAGAGAAAGCCCACCTGCGGCCACAAAGGCTCAGTGAGCCAGAAATAATACATTTTAAAAACTTGTTAAAAGAAAAGAAAACTTTGTAAAGAAAACAGAGTAGTGAAAACAGTGAAATATTTTCTGTACATCTATCACCCAGATTCTATAGTTAACTTTTGCTAAATGTACTTAAGATACCCTTCTTCCCCCCACCCCACCCCTTCCCCACCAGGGATCAAACCCATGCGCCCTGCAGTGCAAGTGAAACTGATTACCTTAGATTGGGACTTGAACTAATATCAGTTCAGTCCAGTCACTCAGTCATGTCCGGCTCTTTGCAACTGCAACACTCACATGGCTGGGACCAGAACTCAGCCAAAGTCCAGTTTGGGACTCTAACCCATGTGACTGGGACTTGAACCCAGCTAAAACCCACAGTACCTGGTTTCAGGACCTAAAGAAGCTTGATGTCATTGCAGAAAGAATTCAGTGAAAGACAAGGTGACAGATAATAAGGGATTTATTTAGAGAGGAACACACACTGTAGAGAGAGTGTGGGCCATCACAGGGGGTGAATCTGACAGCCCGAGATGTGGTGTGGTTGGTAATTTCATAGGCTTAATGATGGAGGGTTAAGAGCTTACGAAGTGAAAGTGAAAGTCGTTCAGTCCTGTCCGACTCTTTGTGATCCCATGGACTATACGGTCCAAGGAATTCTCCAGGCCAGAATACTGGAGTGGATAGCCTTTCCCTTCTCTAGGGGATCTTCCCAACCCAGGGATCAAACCCAGGTCTCCCGCATTGCAGGCAGATTCTTTATCAGCTGAGCCACAAGGGAAGCCCATAGGCTAATAAGTGGGAGGATTATTCCAACTACTTTGGGGAAGGGGTGGAGATTTCCAGGAGTTGGGCCACCACCCACTTTGATGGTGCCTTGGAACTGTCATGGTTCCTTTGGGTGTGCCATCTAACTTGCTGGCTGAGGATCAAGGTCTAATCAAAGTCAACAAGTCTGCCATCTTGGGCCCATTTGATTCTCATCAGTTTATGTTGTATCCTTGGGCTATGTCATTCTCTCAAAAGCTGTGTCCTCTCCCTTTCCTCTTGTTTCAGAAGTATAGAGTCTTAACCACTGGATGGCCAAGAAAATCCTTTCACTTACTCACTTTTTTAAAAGATTTGCTGAAGTGTTTTAAAGCAAATCCTAGATATCAAGTCATTCCATCTTTATATATTTCAGTGTGCAATTATTTTAAAAAGATCTTATGTTTATACAATGCCCTGATCATGCCTAACAAAATGTTCTTTGGAATCATTTAATATCCAACCAGAATCAAAATTTCCCTTATTGTCTTGAAATATCTTTTTATTATTTTTTCCAACCAGGATTTATACAAGGTCGTCTTTCACTGCAGTAACAATTGGGTGGGGTGTTTGGGGGGGAGTTGCTTTGTCAGCTACAAATTGGCACTTACCAAGAGCATTGCCAACTGAACAACAAAGGCATTTGCCATCTGCCTCTATGTTGACCTTCAACAATCCCTGAGGGAGTTCAGGCACTCTGTGCTCCAGGGAATCTGGTGGAACAGGTCTTTAGATGGTTGGATGTTTTTAGGAACAGATTTTATGACCTCAATCCTTGCATCTCCTCATTCCTAGAGAAGCACTAAATCCCTTCATGGTGACATCAGATTCTCATGGCTAACAAAAACCTTTTGTAAAATGAGTGCCTAATGGTATTGAACTCCCCCTTCAACAAAACCTTATATACCGACCTTCCCTGACAGCCGCTTTGCAGCAGTCTCTCAGAGCTATCTGAGGTGCTGCCTCCCAGGCTGCAGTTCTCTTTTTGCCCCAAATAAAACTTAACTCACAACTCTCAAGTTGTGTACCTTTTTTAGTCAACAGTTTTGGCTTTTGAGTCACTTTTGTTCCAAAGTAATCTTTTCTCCTTGTCTCATTTTTTTGGTTTTTCTTTTATCTTTTTGTTTGTTTGTTTGTTTCATTGCCATTTCATTGCTTTATTGCAGAAATAGGGTCACTTGTCCTATAGAATGACCCACATTCTGGGTTTTTCTATTTCCTTCCTTATGCTGTCTTGTAATTAGCTCCTTTGTCCGGTTCCCTGTAAAATAGCTATAGATGCCTAAGTAGATTCAGATCCAATTTTTTTTTTTTTTTTTTTGGTAAGAAGGCTTCCTAATTGCTGTTGAGTGTTTTGTGTGTTGTTGTGTATGTTCAGCTGTGTCTGACTCTTTTGAGACCCCATGACCTGTAGCCCATCAGGCTTCTCTATCCATGAAATTTTCCAGGCAAGAATACTGGAGTGGGTTGTCACGCCCTCCTCCAGAGCTTTTTCCTGATCCTTTAGTGATGATAAAATGGGTGGTTTGGGTGGTTTGAGTGGCAGCGGCCTGATTCTTTCTTTGGAAAGTTTCTCATCAACCTTCCGTAGTACTTTCTTCCTTTGAAGATGCTTGTCTGAGTCAATAACTTCATTAGAGGTTGTAAAATGATGCATTTCTGATCCTATTATTCTTTCCACATTTATTAGCTGAAATTCTGTAAACAAGAGCTTTCCCTCAGCCAGGGCCACATGATTTTCTAGAAAAACAGTTCATCAGGGAAGATAGGAAAGCACTCATTTTTTAAAAGATAACAGCTCTATTGAGATTATAAACATATCATACATTCCACCATCTTGAAGTGTAAAATTCACTGGTTATTAGTATATTAACAGTTGCACAGCCAACACTGCTATCTAAATTCATAACATTTTCCTCACTCTGCCAAACCCCATTTCTTCCTTCCCCCAACTTCTGACAACCACTAATCTACTTTTGGTCTTCACAGCTTTGCCTATTCTGGACATTATATAAAATTATAAAATGGAATGAAACAACATGTAGTCTTTAATGACTGGCTTCTTTCACTTAGATTTTAAGCTTCATCCACATTGTAACATGTATCAGTACTTCACTCTTTTTTACAGTGAAATAGTATCCTGCTGTATGAATATACAACATTTGGTTTATCTGTTCAACAGCTGATGGACATTGGAGTCCTTTCACTCTGTGCTCAGTGACTCAGTCGTGTCCAGCTCTTTGCGACCCTGTGGACTGTAGCCCGCCAGGCTCCTCGGTCCATGGGATTCTCCAGGCAAGAGTACTGGAGTGGGTAGCCTTTCCCTTCTCCAGGGGATCTTCCCAACCCAGGGATTGAACCCAGGTCTCCCGCATGGCAGGCGGATTCTTTACCAGCTGAGCCACAAGCGAAGCTGTTGTGAATAATGTTGCCATGAACATTTGTGTACAGGTTTTGTGCGGACGTGTTTTCACTCGGGTATACATATTGAGCCAAATTGCTTGGTCTTATGATAACTTTGTTAAGCACTATGTCCTTTATATTTTGATTCATCATACTGGAACATGAGCTCCATATTACAGGATTTTTTGTGGGTCTTTTTGAAAACTTGTTTCTTTCTGGCTGTGCTGGGTTACCTTTGGGCTGCTCTTCACGGCAGTGCTGGGACGTCTCACTGTGGCGGTGTCTCTGTGGAGCCTGGGCTCCAGGGTGCGCCAGCTTCAAGAATCTCAGCGCCAGGGCTCAGGAGCAAAGTGCTGTGGCTCGCGGTCTTAGTTGCTCTGCCACACGTGGGATCGTCCCGGATCAGGGATCAAACCCACGTCGTCTGCATTTGCAGGCGGACTCTTTACCCCGAGCCACCAGGGAAGCCTATGATGACTCGATCGTTAACATTTTGAGAAACTGCCAAATTATTTTCCAAGATGACAGCACCATTTTTAAAAACTGAATTACGATTGATTTACAGTGTTTCAGTGGTTCAATTATACATACATACATATTATTTTTAAGATTACTTTCTATCATAGATTGTTACAAAACATTGAACATAGTCCCCTGTGCTATACAGGAGGTCCTCACTGTTAATATATTTTATATATAGTAGTGTGTATCTGTTAATCCAAATTCCTAATTTACTCGCCCCAAAGTGACTGAAACACTTAACAATCCCACTAGTAATCTAAGAGGGTTCCAAATTCTCCAGACCCTCACTTGCACTGTCTTCCTGATATTCATTTCCTTTGAATTATCAGAGAAATGAGGTGTCCCAGTTACCTCCACTAGCGTCCAATGAGAATCTTCCCCACTAACTTTTTAAAAATACTTTTTAATTTTTAAATAATTTTAGGCTTATTGAAAAGCTTCAGAGTTAATGCAGAGAGTCCGTGTACAGTCCACACCCAGTTTCCCCACTGTTCACATCTTACATGACCATGGAATATTTGTTAAAACCAAGGAAACAACATTGGTACGTGACTACTCACCAAATTCCAGGCTTTATTTGGATTTCCCAAGTTTTCCTGCCAATAACCTTTCTCTTTTCCAGGATCCAGCCCAGGATTCCACATGGCATGTAGTCATCACGTCTCCTTCAGCCTCCTCTGGTCTGTGGTATTTTCTCAGTCTTTCCTTGTTTTTCACGATCTTGACACTGTGAGGAGTACTAAATGGGTATTTTGCAGAATGTCCTTCAGTTTGGATCTTTCCAGTGTTTTTCTGACAATTAGATCAGGGTTATGGGTTTTGAGGAGGGATGCTTTACAGCTTCTGGGCTTCCTGGTGTCTCAGGGGTAAAGAATCTGCCTGCCAACGCAGAAGACATGGCTGGATCCCTGGGTCAGGAAGACCCCCTGGAGAAGGAAATGGGAACCCACTCTAGTATTCGTTCCTAGAAAATTCCACGGACAGAGGAGCCTTGCAGGCTACAGTCCATGGGTCACAAAGGAGTTGGACATGCCCCGGCAGCGAAACAGCAGCAAAGCTGTACAGCTGAAGCTGACACAAGGCTGTAAATAAACTAGACCAAACTAGTTTATAAAACAAATACAGGGACTTCCCTGGTGGTCCAGTGGCTAAGACTCCATGCTCCGAGTGCAGGGGACCCAGGTTCAATCCCTGGTCAGGGAACTAGATCCCACATGCCACAACTAAAGAGTTTGTATGCCGCAAGTAAAGACCTGGTGCAAATAAATAAATAAATATTTCAAACAAACAAACAAAAAAAAAAAACAAATACAAACTAGTTTATAAACTAGTTTGTAAAATAAACTAGTCTAAACAAACCAACTCTAAACAATACAGCAATCACTTATACAAACCCTAAACAATACAACAATTTCTACACTAAGCTTCATATCACCAAACAAAGAAACAAACAAACCAACCCTAAACAACACAACAACTGGTTATACAAATCCTAAACAACACAACAATTGCTTACACTAAGCCTCACATCACCAAACAAACAAACAAACAAACCCTAAACAATACAACAATCGCTTACACTAAGCCTCACATCACCAAACAAACAAATCAACCCTAGACGACACAGCAATCGCTTACACTAAGCCTCACATCACCAAACAAACCAACCAACCCTAGACGATACAGCAATCGCTTATACAAACCCTAAACAATACAACAATCGCTTACACTAAGCCTCACATCACCAAAGGAAGATTTAGCTTCATTAGCGTTTTGGCTCTTCCAGAAGTGGAATCTTAAACCAGTCAATCAGGAATCACCTGATTGGCACTAGTTAGGTGCCTGATGAACCCTTGCTGTCTCCAAAGGGAAAGTAGCCTTGCGATAACCAACCCACTTTCCTGCCTAGTGTAACTTCCAATTCTGCTCCTTTCTGCCTTTGTACAACTACTCAGAGTTCCTTCCTATCTTCTAGATTGGATGCTACCTGATTGAAGTCGATTTTTATTCAAATAGACTCTTAAAATGTTCAACACGTCCCAGTTTGTCTTCTAACGCCATCAATGGCAGACTGCGTCTCTCACTTTGTTTCACTCTGGCCTTGTCCCATTGTCACATCTCTCTAGCCCAGCTTGGAAAACGGTCCCATTTTAAGGACCAGTGTGATTAGGGTGTATTCACTTAGATAATCCACTCAATATCCCTACATCAAAGTCCATACCTCTGTAAATACGTGCGTGCCAAGTAGCTTCAGTCGTGTCTGACTCTTTTCGGCCCTACAGACCGTGGCCCACCAGGCTCCTCTGTTCATGGGATTCTCCAGGCAAGAATCCTGGAGTGAACTGCCATGCCTTCTTCCAGGGGATCTTCCTGATGCATGGATTGAACCCAGATCTGTTAAGGAAATGCATGTTTGGTCTTCCTACTGGGTCCTGGCACAGAGCTCCTACCAGCCTTGGAATTTCCCAGTTGAGAAGAGAGGAAAGGGTGGCTTTTGTTGTCATAATGAGGTGACTATTAGAAAGGCCCTACATCCACCTGATGTGAAGAGCCAACTCACTTGAGAAGTCCCTGATGCTGGGAAAGATTGAAGGCAAAAGGAGAAGGGGGCAGCAGAGGATGAGATGGTTAGATAGCCTCACCAAATCCAGGGACGTGAATTTGAGCAAACTCTGGGAAATAGCAGAGGACAGAGGAGCCTGGTGTGCTGCAATCCATGGGGTCTCAGAGAGTCGGACACTGAACAAGAACAACAGCACCTAAGCAGGGAAGCCGGAGAACCAAGCGCTGGATTAGAGGGTTGGAAGCGTCAGTCCCACCCACCCACTGACCAACCTTCAGAGAGTGAGAGGGACTGGAGATTCGTGGCCAACAATGGCCAATGGTTTAATCAATCATGATTATGCACTGAAACCTCCATCAAAACCCTAAAGAACAGGGTATTGAGAGCTTCTGGGTTGGTGAACTCGTGGAGATTGGGGAAGAGTGGCATTCTCAGAGGTCGTGGAAGCTCCTTGCCCTTCCCACACAGCTTGCCTGTGCATCTCTTCCATCTGGCTCTTCCTGAGTTACAGTCCTTTAAATGTATATACATTTATTTATTTATTCAGGCTGCCCAGGTCTTAGTGGCAGTATGTGGGATCTTTGATCTTCATTGAGATATACAGGATTTTCAGTTGGGGCATGTGGGATCTTTCATCTTCCCTGCAACATGCAGGAACTTAAGTTGTGGCATTCGAATGCTTAGTTGTGGCATGGGGGATCTATGTTCCCTGACCAGGGATTGAACCTAGGCCCCCTGTGTTGGGAGTGTGGAGTCTTAGCCACTGGACCACAGGAGAGTCCCCTGAGTTATATCCTTCTATAAGAAACTGGCAATCTGATAAGCAAAACATTTCTCTGAGTTCTCTGATCTGCTCTAGCAAACTAATTGAATCCAAGGAGGGTGTTTTGGGACCCTCCCATCTGTAGGTCAGAAACCCATCTGACAACCAGGACTTGTGATTGGTGTCTGTGCCAGGGTCAGTCTTGTAGGACTGACCTCTTAATCTGTAAAATCTGAAGCAATCTCCAGGTAGGTAATGTCAAAAAAATGTTAACTGCTTGGTAATGTGGAAAAAAGCAATCATCAGAATTGGTGTCAGAATGGGAATACCCTTAATCACACCTGCAAAAGTTTCTTTTGCTGTGTAAGGTAGCATTTTCACAGGTTCCGGGGATTAGGGCATGGGCTTCTTTGGGGTAGCATCTTCTACCATACATATTTATTTATAGTAGTACTACAACAAAGAATGTCACCTGCCTTGTCAGTAAACAAACAATGCTGCAACCAACAAGCCAGCCACCACTGCAACCACCCCAACTGTGCACCCTGACGGGATTCAGGAGGGAGAAAAACAGGATAGTTAAGGTGCATGTTAAAGGAATAATTTCAATAAACCCAAACTTGTGCATCTTCCCATACATAAAAAAGCACTAAATTCACTAATGTGACATGTCTGATTTTCTTTAACTAACAGTAATCTTTTTCTTTTCTTTTTTTTATTTTTTGGCCACACTGCACAGCATGTAGGATCTTCATTCCCTGACCCAGGATAGAACCTGAGCCCCCTGCATTGGAAGCTGGCAGTCTTAACCTCTAGACCACCAGGGAAATCCCTGACAGTAATCTTTTGATGTTTCAACTACCTGGTTTATTTTGTTTTGGTTTGTTTATTTTTTTTTTTAACTCCTATATATCCTGGCTCTACACTTACCTCTTTTGATCAGGTTTTCTCTTGGACTTAAGTCCTCAGTAAATCCACTGAAAAAACATAACTCTGAACTTTAGGCTGTACTTTTTTTTTTCAGTAGACAAATATTTCTCTTTTTCAGTAAAAGAAAAAATTGACTTAAAATTTGATTGACCTAAAAGATGCTGTAGATAGAATACATCCTCCAAAAATTGATATTTTGAAACCTAGAAAAGGCAGATGAACCAGAGAGCAAATCACCAACATCTGCTGGATCATCAAAAAAGTGAGAGAGTTCCAGAAAAACATCTACTTCTACTTTATTAACTACGCCAAAGCCTTCGACTGTGTGGATCACAATAAACTGTGGAAAATTCTGAAAGAGATGGAAATACCAGACCACCCGACCTGCCTCCTGAGAAATCTGTATGCAGGTCAAGAAGCAACAGTTAGAACTGCACATGGAACAACAGACTGGTTCCAAATCGGGAAACGTCAAGTACGTCAAGGCTGTATATTGTCACCCTGCTTATTTAACTTATATGCAGAAGTACATCATGAGAAATGCTGGACTGGAGGAAGCACAAGCTGGAATCAAGATTGCCGGGAGAAATATCAATAACCTCAGATATGCAGATGACATCACCCTTATGGCAGAAAGCAAAGAAGAACTAAAGAGCCTCTTGATGAAAGTGAAAGAGGAGAGTGAAAAAGTTGGCTTAAAACTCAACATTCAGAAAACTAAGATCATGGCATCCAGTCCCATCACTTCATGGCAAATAGATGGGGAAACAATGGGAACAGTGACAGACTTTATTTTTAGGGGCTCCAAAATCACCGCAGATGGTGATTGCAGCCATGAAATTAAAAGATGCTTACTCCTTGGAAGAAAAGTTATAACCAAACTACACAGCATATTAAAAAACAGAGACATTACTTTGTCAACAAAGGTCCATCTAGTCAAGGCTATGGTTTTTCCAGTAGTCATGTATGGATGTGAGAGTTGGACTATAAAGAAAGTTAAGCACTGAAGAATTGATGCTTTTGAACTGTGGTGTTGGAGAAGACTCCTGAGAGTCGCTTGGACAGCAAGATCCAAACAGTTCATCCTAAAGGACATCAGTCCTGAATATTCATTGGAAGGACTGATGTTGAAGCTGAAACTCCAATAGTTTAGACACCTGATGTGAAGAGCTGACTCATTGGAAAAGACCCTGATGCTGGGAAAGATTGAAGGTGGGAGGAGAAGGGGACAACAGAGGATGAGATGATTGGATGGGATCACTGACTCGATGGACATGAGTTTGCTCAAGCTGTGGGAGTTGGTGATGGACAGGGAAGCCTGGCGTACTGCAGTCCATGGGGTCACAAAGAGTCAGACACGACTGACTGAACTGAACTGAACTGAAGAGGTGGGCTCTTCGGGGAGGGGTAATTAGGTCATGAGGGTAGATCCCTTATGATGAGGTTAATGCCCTTATAAAAAGAGATCCCAGAGACCTCTCTTGCACTTTCTGTGAGGTGAAGACACAGCTAAAAGATAGCTATTTATGAACCAGTAGGCAGGTCCTCGCCAAACACCAGAATCGACAAGCACCTTGATCTTGGACTTCCCACCATCCAGAACTGTGAGTAATCAAAGATTTGTGGTTTAATTCCCCTAATCTATCGCCGCTCAAACAGAGTATGACAAGGACATGTTGTCAGTAATATTCCTTATAGTTCTTTGTCGCTGTTCAGTCGCTGAGTCATGTCTGACTCCCTGTGGCCCATGCACTGCATGATCCCCACTCCTCTGTCCTCCACGGTCTCCCGGAGTTTGCTCAAATTCATGTCCATCGAGTCAGGGGCACTATCTACCCATCTCACCCTCTGCCACCCCCTTCTCTTAGGTGAGACCAAAAATAATAAATAAAACAGCTAAAAACTGGGAATGCAGCCAGGCAATGGCTGAGGTTCGGGAAACTGAGGCCTGGAAGAGACAGTTCCCAGGCTGGTCCCAAGGGAGGAAGCCGCTGAGCTTGGAAGAAACAGTGTATGTTTGGTAGAAGGCCTGCCTCCCAGCCACCCGACTGCAATCCTGTTGACATAAACCCGTTGATCAAAGCAATCCCCCAACTGCTCCAGGCCAGTTCCTGTGGCTCCTGGTGGAATTCACTCAGCAGATCCGGATCTGGTAAATATAAAAGGTCTGGTCCTTGGGTGCGGACCCGCATTCTGGACACGGCTGCTGAAAACGGCTTCCTCTGCCAGTGCCGAGCCAGGCGCCAAGGCAGCAGTCACGTTCCCCTCAGAAGACCCCAGAGAGCCGAGCGCCCACCCCGGGGGCCTTGAGATGAACCTGGAGACCAGCTCAGGTGAGAGGTGACAGAGGGGACCTCAGCCCTGCAGCTGAGAGGGACTGGGGAGGCCGTGGAGTGGGGAGGGCAAGAAGGGAAAGACAGCCTCCCTCCGGGGCTGCCAAGATTCTCAAGCCACAGAAGTGCTTCATTTACAGTTGACCCTTTAACAACTTGGGGGCTGGGACGCTGATCCTCCAAGCAGTGTAAAATCAGGCTATAACTGCAATCATCCCTTTGTACCTGAGCATCCACATCCACAGATTCAACCTACTATGGATTGTGCAGGAATGGGTATTTATTGAAAACAAATCCACATATTAAGTGGATCCACAGTTCAAACTGGCATTGTTCAAGGATCAGCCACATTTCCTGCGTTAACTAACTTAGCAAAAGAGAAGCTTCCTTCTGAGCCTGGGTCGTGGTGACGAGCACGTAGTCAAGAGGATGGTTTTGTTTATCATTTGGGCAACTTGAAATGTTCTTTTTGAAGAGCAAAGGCTTTGGATTCAGAGAGACCTGCTCTGGCACTTGCTTCATTGATAAATCCCTGGGTTGATTCATTGATAAGCCCTTGGGTTGGCTCATGGCTGCTCCCTGTTTGGTGGGGAAAGACACAGCAAGGATCCCCGAGGCAGAGAGGACAGGTAGATAAGAGTATGGTGGGGGAGGACGGGAGCACAGCAGTGTTTCCTGAGGCCACTAACACCTGCACACTGAGCCTCAGTTCCCTCACATGTAAAAGGAGGTCGGGCTTTCCTCGTACCGCTCACCGCAGTGTGGTCCATGGGCCAGCAACATCGGCATTCCCTGGGAGCTTCTCAGAAATGCAGACCGTCAGGCCCCAGCCCAGACCTGCTGCACCAGAAAGTGAAGTGAAAGTGTTAGTCGCTCAGTCATGTCTGACTCTTTGCGAGCCATATACTGTAGCCCGCCAGGCCCCTCTGTCCATGGGATTCTCCAGGCCAGAATACTGGAGTGGATAGCCATTCCCTTCTCCAGGTGATCTTCCCAATCCAAGGACTGAACCCAGGTCTCCCGCATCACAGGCAGATTCTTTACCATGGAGCCACCAGAGAATCTGCATGCTAACAAATTGCCCAGGCAGCTTGTAGGCATGGTGGGGCTGAGAGGCTCTGATGTGGTGGACTCTGTGCTCCCAGAAGGCAGAGGGCTGATGGGGGTGGGGAGGAGAGAGGTTTATATTCAGGCCTCCCCAGTGCTGAAATTCATGCTCTTAAGCCCCACCGTCTTCCCATTTTTGCGTGTCAACTAACCCACAGTTAGAGCTTCCCAGGTAGCGCTAGTGGTAAAGAACCCACCTGCCAATGCAGGAGACGTAAGAGATGTGGGTTGGATCCCTGGGTTGGGAAGATCGCCTGGAGGAGGGAAAGGCTACCCACTCCAGTATTCTTGCCTGGAGAATCCCCAAGGACAGAGGAGCCTGGTGGGTTACCGTCCACAGAGTCTCAAAGAGTCAGATACAACTAAAGCAATTTAGCACGCACAACATACAGTTAAATCCCTGTTGAGGGAACTCTACTTAGTATTCTGTGATAACAGGACTTCCCTGGTCCAGTGGCTAAGACCTCGTGCTCTCAATGCAGGGGGCTTGGGTTCGATCGCTGGTTGGGTAACTACATCCCATACGTCTTAACTAAAAGATCCCACATGACACAAAGGTAAAAAATCCAGCATTCTGCACCTCAGACCCTGTGCAGCCAAATAAATAAGTAAATACATATTTTTTACAAAATTCTGTAATAACAGATACGGGAAAAGAATCTAAAAAAGACTGGATATATGTCTGATATATATATATATATAACTGGATCGCTGTGCTGTTCTCCTGAAACTAACACAGCATGGCCGACCAACTTCTATTGTTCTTTGGTTGATAAGACTTTTACGACCCCGTGGATGGACTGCAGCCCGCCAGGCTCCTCTGTCCATGGGATTCTCCAGGCAAGAATACTGGAGTGGGATGCCATTTCCTTCTCCAGGGGATCTTCCCAACCCAGGGATCCAACCCCTGTCTCCTGCATGGCAAGCGGATTCTTTACCGAGCCACCAGGGAAGCCCAAATCAACTATATCCCAATATAAAATAAACATTAAATTAACACAAAAACTCCCGGTTGAGTGAACGAACACGCGAATCACTGGGCCGCCCCGCGCTGCGCCAGCACAAACCTTCGGCCTTCTCCTCCCTTCCAGGCGGAAGGCCGGCGCGCCAGCAGAAGGCCATCCCCAGAGCTCACCTGACCTTCGTCATCGACTGTGCGCGAGGGAAGCAGATCTCCCTGGCAGCACCCCCGGGGCCACCCCGCACCCCCAGTCCCAACCCGGGACCTGCCGTCCCTCCGATGAAGACCTACATCTTGTTATGCGGGGAACAGCAGTCCCCCAACCTGACTCGGGAGGCTCCGCTAGGTGGGGGGGGCCTTGCGCAGGCCAGGGGGCCCTGCCCAGGCCCCCCCTGCAGAGGGACTACGGCCCAAGCTGCCCCCCCAGCCAGCCCAGGAGGCCTTGCGGAGGCTCCCGAAGCCAAGGGGAGCCCCGTGAAGGCCGTGTCCTCGCGGTCCTCCGCGTGGGGAACAGTCATCGGCTCCCTCAAGGCCCTCTCCTCCTGCGTCTGCGCGCAGGCGGATTGACTGCAGGAGCCGGGCCGTGGGCGGGGAGGCTCGGGGATCCGTGCAAGATTCCCCAGGTCCACGCCCGCCTCCCCAGCCGAGCAGAAGGCTTTTCTACCTGAGCCAGAGAAGGAGAGTTAGATCCGAAAGGACACCTGAAACCGCCCCAAGCATCCTACTTCTTCCTTCCTCTCCATCTTCGCCAGCCTTTCAGCGGCAGCAGGATAAGGCACCGCCAGGTAGAATGAGGCTGACTCACACAGCATATTCTAACGCAGCATCTCCCAATTCCCAGCCCTGCAAAGCAGCTTTCTTGGAGTTTGTATTCTTGAGGGTGGGGGAGAAAGGTTAAACAACCCAATAAAGACTATTTGAACAGTATAATGAGTGCTGTATAGAAACTGAGCAAGGTGGTGGGATGGAAGATGGTGGAACAAAGAGGTGGGGTTTTTGTTTTGTTTTTTTTTTTAATGGTTGCTCCTCTTGACATGCAGGGTTTTCTCCAGTGGCTCAGCGGCAAAGAATCTGCCTGCAATGAGACACAGATTCGATCCCGGGTTGGGAAGATGCCCTGGAGGAGGGCATGGCAACCCACTCCAGTATTCTTGACTGGAGAACCCCATGGACAGAGGAGCCTGGTGGGCTACAGTCCACAGGATTGCAAAGAGGCGGACACCACTGAAGCAATTTAGCATGCATTGCATGGCATGCAGGATCTTGGTTCCCCAACCAGGGATCGAACCTGTGCCCCCTGCAATGGGAGTGCAGAGTCCTAACCACTGGATTCATAGGGAATTCCTGGCAAGAGGTTTTTTTGATATTTTGGTTGGGAAAGGCCTCTCTGAGTGGGGAACAAAGCATGATCTAAAAGATGATCTAAAAGTATGATCTCTTGATGAAAGTGAAAGAGGAAAGTGAAAAAGTTGGCTTAAAACTCAACATTCAGAAAACTAAGATCATGGCATCTGGTCTCATCACTTCATGGCAAATAGATGGGGAAACAGTGGAAACAGTGACTGACTTTACTTTTTTGGGCTCCAAAATCACTGCAGATGGTGATTGCAGCCATGAAATTAAAAGATGCTTACTCCTTGGAAGGAAAGTTGTGACCAACCTATACAACATATTAAAAAACAGAGACATTACTTTATCAACAAAGGTCCATCTTGTCAAAGCTATGGTTTTTCCAGTAGTCATACATGGATGTGAGAGTTGGACTATAAAGAAAGCCAAGGGCCAAAGAATTGATGCTTTTGAACTATGGTGTTGGAGAAGACTTTTGAGAGTCCCTTGGACTGCAAGGAGATCCAACCAGTCCATCCTAAAGGAAATCAGTCCTGAATATTCATTGGAAGAACTGATGTTGAAGCTGAAACTCCAATACTTTGGCCACCTGATGCGAAGAGCTGACTCATTGGAAAAGACCCTGATGCTGGGGAAGATTGAGGGCAGGAGGAGAAGGGGAAGACAGAGGATGAAATGGTTGGATGGCATCACTGACTCAATGGACATGGGTTTGAGTGGACTCCGAGAGTTGATGATGGACAGGGAGGCCTGGTGTGCTGCGGTTCATGGGGTCGCACAGAGTCGAACATGACTGAGCAACTGAACTGAACTGAAAAGATGAGAAGGAGCCGGCACTGGGAACTATCCTCCCCAGGATCACCTGGTTGGTTTCTCATCCAGAGTAGGAGTCAGAAGCTCCCAGCACAATGGGCAGGGGTGGTACAGTGACTGCAGTCACCTTAGCTCACCGTGCAAGGGTGTGGGTCCCCAGGGATCACCGGGAGGGCATGGGACTCAGGATGGGAGATTTAAGGACCCAGACGGGGTGAGAAATAAGGGGAACTGGCTTCTCAGGATGGGGTGGAAGTACTCAGAAAGGGAAGGGTTAGATGAAAATGAGATATTACTTATTGAGCATCCACTGCATACCAGGCTTATACTGCCCCTAGGGACACAGAAAATAGGTGGGGGAACTTTGTCCCTTTTCCCCAGGGCAATCCTGGTCCTCAGCAGGAAGTGGAAGTTGCTCTGAGGGAAGATGAAGGTCTAAGAGATGCTGATGAAGAGGGTCTCAAGGCTCTTGGATTAAAATTGTTGAATATTCATTTATTCACTAATGTCTTAGTAGGTTCCTACGAACACTGGTGGGTTTCCCAGGTGGCACTTGTGGTACAGAACCTGACTGCCAATGCGGGAGACATATGAGACACAGTTTTGATCCCTGGGTCCGGAAAATCTCCTGGAGGAGGGCATGGTAACCCACTCCAGCATTCTTGCCTAGAGAATCTCGTGGACAGAGAAGGTTGGTGGGTCACAGTCAATAGAGTTGCAAAGAGTCAGACATGACTGAGCAACTTAGCATGCACACACAAACACTGGTGGCTAACATGTATTGACCATTTGCTCTGTGCCAGGGAAATGCCTGTTCAGAGAAGCGCCTTTCTTTTTTTTTTTTTTTTTTTTAATCCATTTCACATATTAGAGAACCATGGCACAGAGAAGCTGAGGAGTGCACTCAAGGCCCATAGACATGTGAAGTTGGGCTTAGAACCCAAACCAGCCCTACAGCAGATGGCCTCTCCTCCCGGTAGTGTCTCTTCTAAACAGAGGGGATCTAGAGAGAGCAGACCCTGTCCTCAAGGAGCTCATAGCCAAGTAGGGGAGGTGAGAAAGAAGACGACTGCTGATTGTCGTAACTTCTGGTAAGTGCAGCAATAAGGGCACACAGAATGAGATTGGAGCTGGAGGAGGGTGCCCAGGCCACTCAGGAGAGGAGATCAGGAGGGCTTCATGCAGGAAGTAGCATCTAAACTAAAATCTGACCAGTTGAGTGAGTCATACCAAGGCGAGGGGCAAGAGTGGGGAGTGCTCCAGGGAGAAGGGCCAGTCTGGCTGGAGTATTTGTTCATTCATTCACCAAGTATTTGTTGGGCGCCCACTGTGTGCTAGGCTCTGGGCTAGACCCTGGGACGAACAGTGACAGACAGACAAGGCTTTGCCATCAAGGAGCTTGTCCTCCAGCTGGGGGAGAGAATGCATGTACACACTCCAAACAGAGGCCGGAGAAGTGACAGGGACCATCTCACGGGAGGCCTTGCAGGCCTCTGAGATGGGGACTACTGACCCGCCTTATAAAAAAAGATGCCTTAGCTCTTGTGCTGGGAGAGGAAGGCAGGGGAGGAAGCTGCATCTTAATCCAGGCAAAGGCAGTAATGACCTGTCCTAGAGAGGTGGTGAGAGAGGAGTCTGGACTGTTGACATCCCCTCCTCTGTCCGCCCCTTGCTGAGAATCACTGAACTAGCAGAGCCCAGAGGCAGGGCTGGGAGTCTGGGACCCGGCAGGAAGAGGGTAGGGCTGCAGGCCTGGCTTCCTGCCAGCAGGTGTCGCCCCAGCACCAGACTGGGCAGCCCCGCCTTCCAGGCTGGGAGAGGGCCAAGCTCTCAGAAGCCAGGCTTTTACCCTAATCAGTGTCCCTTTCCTCTCGCATAGTCACTGTTGATGGTTTTATATACACCACATGCCACTTCAGTTCCTCTCACACTGGACCCGTGAAGACACTGAGGCACAGAGAGATGAAATGACTTACCCAAGGTCACCAAGGCCAATCCGCAGACAGTGTGACTGTGCAGTTACAGCGTCATGAGCCTGTACTGTGCTGTAGGTGCTCTGCTCCTGTTTGCTGAAGGAGTGAGTGAACAGTCCCCAGGGATCATTCCCCAAGGAACAGTCCCCAGGGTCTGGCCGTGTGCGGGGGTGTCTGAGGGTTGAACAAGTGACTGAGGCCCTCACTGAGCTGGGCACACAGGTGGAGGAGAACACCTCACCTCTTCCCCACAGTCCTGTGGGGGCCGCCCCATTGTACAGATAAGGAGACTGAGGCCCGACTGGGTGGAGTGACTGGCCCAAGGTCATGCAGACAGCGAGTGGCAGAGCCAGGGCTGAAGTGGAGACGGCACGTCCTCAGAGTTTTATCTACCCATCATAGCACAGAAACTTACTGAAAAGCTGTTGAGAGGATGAACCAACAAAGAAGAAAGACCTTCCTGAAGCAGCAAGTAGAAGTGTGAATCGGTGAGTGTGTCTCCAGGTCGGCAGCCACGCCTATCAGGACTGTGTCCCCAGTGCCCTAAAAGTGCCTGGTGCATGATACGTGCTCAAGAACTGTGTGGGAAGAAAGGGAGGAAGAAGCAGAAGGAAGGGAGGGAAGCAAGGAGGGAGAGGCAGGTTTGCGGTCTGCTCTCTCCCCTCTGGCTCCCTGGGGCCAGCGGCCCGGCTTCATGCCCCTCAGGAAGGCTCCCCAGGGCCCCCATCCTGCCAGCAGCCCCCAGACCCCCAGGGAAAGCTGCCCCTGGGTCCAGGCGCTGGAAGGCCCCAGAGCTCAGGACAGGTCTGGGGCTGCTCGGGGTGAGCCCAGGCCCGCTGTGCTGACTATAAACAGCACCATCCCGCTGCCCAGAGGCTCCTGCCTGGGACCCCAGCCTGGCAGACTCCAGCCTCCCTGCTCCTCAGGACGCTCTCCCGTGTGAGGGCAGAGTCAGGGGGTGGAAGCTTGGGTTTCCTCATTCAGAAAACAAACACAGAGATTCTAACAGGAGCTTAGCATTTCCCGAGCTTACACTAAACACCATCTGGCTCTGGCTGTCACAGCGGGCCTGGGAGGGTGATACCTGATCTTTGTTTGTGGAAGAATAAACCAAGGCTTCCAGGTGCTTCTCTTGCCCACCTCCCCCACCCCCAGGGCCCAGACAGGTCTTCCAGGAGGGCCTTGGAGAACTGACCACTTTATTATTAGTAGTATTAATTTTTTTTTTGGTTGCACCGGGTCTGTGTTGCTGTGCTCGGGCTTTCTAGCTGCGTGAGCGAGGGCCACTCCTTGCAGTGCTGGGGCTTCTCATTTTGGCAGCTCCTCTTGTCACAGAGCATGGGTTCCAGGCTCAGGAGGTGCAGCGAGAGACCTCTAGAGCTCAGATTCAGTGGTTGTGGTGCACAGGCTGCAGTTGTCCGTGGCATGTGGAATCTTCTGGGACCAGGGATTGAACCAGTGTCCCCAGTGCTGGCAGGTGGATTCTCATCCACTGTACCACCAGCAAGTCCCAGGAACCTACCTTTTCCGTCTGTTTCACCGGCTTTTCCTGGAAAGAGGACCCCAGGTACAAAGCAGCTCCTCTGCCCTTCCAGTCCAAGTCTTCATCTTAATGGAGCCAGAGATGGAGTGTCAGGATTCAAACAGAAATGAGATTAGGGGGCTCTAAATGAGCCCTTCTGGGTGTTTTCAGCGCATGGCATATGTGAACTGTAGTCAATCATATGTACCAAGCCCTTTAAGTGTATTACAAAACAACCACAGCAGGTAGAACCTGTTAGCACCGTTTTATGGTGCAACAGTTCAGTTCAGTTTAGTTCAGTCGCTCAGTCGAGTCTGACTCTTTGTGACCCCATGGACTGCAGCACACCAGGCCTCCCTGTCTATCACCAACTCCCAGAGTTTACTCAAACTCATACCCCTTGAGGCAGTGATGCCATCCAACCATCTCATCCTCTGTCATCCCCTTCTCCTCCCACCTTCAAGTTTTCCCAGCATCACGGTCTTTTCCAATGAGGTAGTTCTTTGCATCAGGTGGCCAAAGTATTGGAGTTTCAACATCAGTTCTTGCAATGAATATTCAGGACTGATTTCCTTTGGGGTTGACTGGTTGGAACTCCTTGCAGTCCAAGGGACTCTTAAGAGTCTTCTCCAACACCACAGTTCACAAGCATCAATTCTTCAGGGCTCAGCTTTCTTTATAGTCCAACTCTCACATCCATACATGACTACTGGAAAAACCATCATAGCCTTGACGAGACAGACCTTTGTTGGCAAAGTAATGTCTCTCTGCTTTTTAATATGCTGTCTAGGTTGGTCACAGCTTTTCTCCAAAAGAGTAAGCATCTTTTAATTTCATGGCTGCAATCACCATCTGCAGTGATTTTGGAGCCCCCCCCAAGAATAAAATCTGTCACTGTTTCCACTGTTTCCCCATCTATTTGCCATGAAGTGATGGGATTGGATGCCATGATCTTAGTTTTCTGAATGTTGAGTTTTAAGCCAACTTTTTCACTCTTCTCTTTCACTTTCATCAAGAGGCTCTTTAGTTCTTCTTTGCTTTCTGCCATAAGGGTGATGTCATCTGCATATCTGAGGTTATTGATATTTCTCCCGGCAATCTTGATTCCAGCTTGTGCTTCATTCAGTCTGGCACTTCTCATGATTTACTCTGCATAGAAGTTAAATAAGCAGGGTGACAACATACAGCCTTGACGTACTCCTTTCCCTATTTGGAACCAGTCTATTGTTCCATGTCCAGTTCTAACTGTTGCTTCCTGACCTGCATACAAATTTCTCAAGAGGCAGGTCAGGTGGTCTGGTATTTCCATCTCTTTCAGAATTTTCCCCACTTTGTTGTGATCCACACAGTCAAAGGCTTTGACATATTCAATAAAGCAGAAATAGATGTTTTTCTGGAACTCACTTGCTTTTTCGATGATCCAGCGGATGTTGGCAATTTGATCACCAGTTCCTCTGCCTTTTCTAAAACCAGCTTGAACATCTGGAAGTTCACAGTTCATGTATTGTTGAAACCTGGCTTGGAGAATTTTGAGCATTACTTTGCTAGCATGTGAGATGAGTGCAATTGTGCAGTAGTTTGAGCACTCTTTGGCATTGTCAACTTTGGGATTGGAATGAAAAGTGACCTTTTCCAGTCCTGTGGCCACTGCTGAGTTTTCCAAATTTGCTGGCATGTTGAGTGCAGCACTTTCACAACATCATCTCTTAGGATTTGAAATAGCTCAACTGGAATTCCATCACCTCCACAAGCTTTGTTCGTAGTGATGCTTCCTAAGTCCCACTTGACCTCACATTCCAGGATGTCTGGCTCTAGGTGAGTGAGCACATCATCGTAGTTATCTGGGTCGTGAAGATGTTTTTTATACAGTTCTGTATATTCTTGCCATGGTGCAGCAGAGAGGTTACGTTACTTAGTCAAGATCACACAGCTCACAAGCAGCAGAGACAAGAGTTGAACCCAGGTGGTGTGGCTCCAGAGTCTACAGCTGATCCTCCACTCTTTGTTTTAATGAAATCTATACATCACACACATTCGATAGTTAGTCACCTATCCATGTCTAGGGCCCCGCTTGAACTACGCTTTTTAACTTATTTTGCTGCATCAGGTCTCAGGTGCAGCGCACAGGATCCGCACACCTTGCGGCTTCGCGGACTCTCTGGTTGTGGTGCGCCAGCTCGACAGATGCGCTGCGTTCTGGCTTAGTTGCCTCTCTCCCTGTCCTGGCATGTGGGATCTCAGTTCCCTGACCAGGGATCAAACCCAAATCACCGGACCACCAGGAAAGTCCTCAACCTCCACTCTTTTTTTTTTTTTTTAAGGAAGTTTTTAGATTTTATTCGTGTATTTTTGGCTGCGCTGGGTCGTCGCCGCCGCGGCGCTCCGCTTTCTCTAGTTGCAGTGGGCGGGGGCTGCTCTTTGCTGCGGTGCATGGGCTTCTCTGTGGAGCACAGGCTCCAGGCGTGCAGGCTTCAGCCACCGCAGCACTCGGGCTCAGTAGCTGTGGTACATTCACTTGGTTGCTTCGCAGCATGTGGAATCTCCCAGGATCAGGGATGAACCCACATACCCTGCATTGGCAGGTGGATTCTTATCCACTGGGCCACCAGGGACCTGCCACTCTTCACTAAGGCTTCTGAGCTTTTTTATAAAATTCCACAATCATTTATTTAGCTCCTTTCCCATGCTGGGCTTGGGAGCAAGAAGGCAGAATAAGGCATCTTCTGCCATCGCAGAACTGGGATCCAAGGCAGACAGGAAGCGGATGGGGGTGAGGGAAGATGGAAGGGTACAACGGGGAAGTGAGTCAGGGAAGGGTGGTCTGGGGATGGGGGGTGTTCTGGCAAAGAAGCTCTGGCCGGAAGTTCTAGAGGCCTGGTCTTCATCCCGTCTCTGACACTGACTTGCTGTGTGACGGAGGGCAAGGCCCTACCCCTCCCAGGCTCTGGGGCCCCCATCAAACCGTGAGGAGTTGGGAGTGACTCCCAGAGGATATGGGGCTGGCCAACCAAGGCTCAAGTCTGCCCTCAGCCCCAGGCATGTGCTCATCTCATCTGAATCTGAGCTTCTTTTAAACACAAGTTTTGGGCCTAGGGTTCCTTGAGCTCTGTGACTCTGACCTGGTAACTCTGGAGGACTTTTGGGAGGAGGAGGCTTTTGATCTGGGTTAGGCCTTTGAAAGTGATGGCACCTCCTAGCTCCTCCACACCCATCAGGCACTGGACCTGGACTTGCTCACAGATCTCCAGCCCTGGAAGGCTGCGTGTTTTCAACCTCCCCTGCCTCCTGCCCACGCCCTCGGCTAAAGCTGTAAGATGTAAGGGTTCCCCTTCCCTATACAGGAGGGCAGGGAGTGGGGGACTGATCTGAGCTGACCCAGCAGAAGACATTCTAGAGCCACAGTGATTCACATTCTAGCCATGCCACTTCCCAGCTGTGTGACCTTGGGCCAGTCACTTGACTTCTCTGAACCGCCTGTCTTGCTTGGTGCCCACCTTGCAGGATGGTGGGCATGAGCAGGTGTTTGGCACACACTAGGAGCTCAATGAATGGGGCTGCTATAATTATTTTTCACGTGGTGGGGGCGGAGCCCAGGACCCGCAGCCAGGTCTATTTTTAACCTTGAAAGCGTAGGGGTCCAGTGGAGACAAAGAGCCGCCGCCTGCCCCGCGCCAGGGGGCGGAGCCAACACGCTGAGCCCGCGGTCCCCAGCCCCGCCCTCCTCTTCCGCGGGTCACCTTGGCAGGAGAGCGCCTTCAGTCTCCACCGGCTCCCTCAGCCTCTAAAAGCCCCGTCTGGGGAGGGGCCGCTGGGGCCCTAGGGGTGGGGAACATTCGGCCCCATTGGCCACCGGGGAGCTGCCCCCTTTCCTGGCCCAGGGAGGGACGCCGCTGGTCTGGGGACGCCAAGGTGAGCCTGGCCCCAAGTAGGTGTCGGAGGAGTGGGAGAGCTGGTCCCTCCTCCCCCCAACTCCTCAGCGATGAGTGTCGGGGCTGCAAATAGCCCGGTGGAATCAGTGAGTCACAGAGACTGGAAATACCGCGCCCCTTGCCTCCCTTCCCTCCCCTCCTCCAGACTGCCCCGAGCTGCCTGTAACTCCGATTTCAGTAGCGCCTGGTGGTTTGTGTGGGGCGTCCTTCCAAAGGGCGCTCAGACTCCCTGAACCGGTCCGCTCCCCAGCCAGGTTCCAGCCGGCCTCTGCCCGGGCTGTGTGCCCCAGGTTAGTCCCTCAGCCTCTGTGGTCCTCCAACCCGGCTGGTACAAGACTGGCTTCAAAAGCCGCCCAGTGCAGCTGGCCCACTCTTGGTGTCCCCGTGCCTGGGACAGCGCCTGGCAGGTAGGAGCAGGGGCTGGCAGTTGGAAGAGAAGGCGACTCAAGTGTTTCAGGGAAACCATTCCCAGAAGGCTGCCCAATGAGCCCGGGAACCAAGGCAGGAGGCCAAAGGAACCCATTCTTCTGTGCCATCTTGACCTTTACTTGAGCTACCACCCCAGCCCCCCCAATCTCAAGAAAGACGACGTTTATCCAGCTTTCCATTCCTGCCCTACCCCAAGCTTGAAAACTTCAGGCGGGTGACCTCCAGAAGCCGGTGATTCTGCTGTTTATTGTGTGTGCAGGATACAATGCCAGGACCCACCCCACCCTGGGTCATCCTGAGGGCCCCAGAACGGCAGGGATGAGACCACTTCACAGAGCACTGACCCAGGAAGCGCAGGAGGCCGGACAGACAGGGACCCACCCTCCCTGCTCAGCCCTACCTCTGAATGTAGGAAACTGCACCAGGGTCGTGGAGGGCAGCTGGGGGTCCCCAGAATGGAGGCTGGCAGGAGGTCCTTGTCCTGGCCTAGGGATGAGGAGGGACAGGGGTGGGGCATTCTCTATCAGGAAGCTGTGGGGCAGGTGCAGAGCGGAGAGGCAGAACAGGGGAGCTCTTCCCCTTTGCACAGAGGGGCAGGTGGGGTTCGAGAGCGGCTTCCAACATCCTGGGTTCAAACCCAGGCTTCAGTGTGCAAGCTGGCTGCTCAACTGCTCAGACTCCGTCCCCACTGATAAAAGTAACAAGTAGAGATTGTAAACCTGATTTCAGAGTGTTCTGAGAGTTTCCTGGTGGTCCAGTGGTTAAGGCTCTGCCTCCCCACGTAGTGGGTGCGGGTTCAATCTCTGCTTAGGAAACTAAGGCCCCACAGGCTGCAGGGTGGGACTAAAAATTGAGAAAGAAAGAATGTTCTGAATTGGGCTGCAACCAATGGTAACGCTTAGTATTTGAAGGACAAGGGTAACCGGGCATGCGTGTGTGTGTGTGTGTGTGTGTGCGCGCCGCGCGCACCTGTTTCTGTGTGTGTGGTATACACACACTCCATGCCTATAGTTTCACACATAATAGATAGGGAGGATGGGGGAGGCAGACGGCCAGAAGGGAAGGCTGGTGGGAAGCTGGGATCCTACCTCCAGGACTCAAGCCCCATCCATGCTTCCTTTTGTGGGTGACTTGTCTGCAGTGGAGACAGTCCTAGGAGCCCAGGTCTCCGGGTGGGAGGAGGAAGGGTCGGCCCCGCCCCCCGGCCCAGGCTTCCCTGGAGGCATGAGCAGGTGACACAGGTTCACACAGTTTATCACGAACCAGCTGTATTGGAAAAACCCCATCTATATACAGACACAACATGGCCCTGCCCGGGGGCAGCGGGCTGGATGGGGCACCTTGTGAGCGAGCAGCCTGGCAGCGGGCTCCGGGCTTGGAGAGCGGCCGCAGGGAAACGGACCCTCAGGGCTGTCTCCTGCCTCTCCGTGCCTGGCAGTTGGGTTTCATGGGCGCCTCTGCCAGCGACCTCCCTCCGCCCTCCTGCTCCCCTTGGCCAAGGGGGTCCCGGGTACCCAGTTCCCCTGCCCTGCAGCGACTCCAAAGATGAAATAACATGTCTGTCTGTCCTGCAGATTATTTGCCCAGATTGCCTGTCCCAACCCCCTTCTCCAAACCGGGTTCTCTGGGATCTCCTGTTCCCATCCCAAACCCTTTGTTCTGGATTAAGGCCGTATCTGCAATCTGGGGGCCACGAGTGAGGCAGGGGGATCCCCAGCCTGCCCTGGGTAGAGCAGAAGCCCTCATTTGGGGGTGGGGATGACCCACCTGGGGTCTGGGGTGGGGTGGGGTGTCAGGGCTGGGAACCTGGGCTGAGACGTCCCCAGAGCTGACACGAGGGGATCAAGAGAGCCACTCTGGCTGGCCGGAGGGGGAGAACGTGACACGGGGCAGTGGGGGGTGGGGCGGGGCAGCCCTCAGATCTTGATCTCTGTCCGGAAGGTCTGCTGCACGTGCTCCGTGGGGGGCTGGCGCCGGGCCCGGATGGTGAGGCTGCCGTCCTCCCGCAGGGCCGAGGTCACCGACGTGGGGTCCACATCCTCCGGCAGCTGGCACTTGTGAGCGAAGGTGTTCATGACGGTGCCGTCGGCTGCCAGCTGGGGAAGGGCCGAAGGATCAGGGCGGGCTGCCCACCCCCCACACCCCCCAAACCCCTCCGCCTGTTCACGTCAAGCCCCAGCCCCAGCCCTTGCTCCCTGCTCCGACCCCAGCTGGGCCCCACGCGCCCTGGGCTCCTGCTCTCAGGTGCGAGGGCTTGGCGTCGGAGCTGCCCGGGACAGCGGTGGCCTCTGGCTGAGCGCAGAGCTGAGCGCCCAGCGGCACCGGACCGTACAGAGGAGCTCAGAGGACCCCAGCGGGCAGGGGGAGGGCGGGGCTCGGTGGGGGAGCCCGGGGCTCGGTGGGGGAGCCCAGAGGAGGAGTGGGGAGGCGGGGGGGGGGGGGCCAGTTTCCGGGGCTCCGGAGCAGCAAGGAGACGGCGCAGAGCCACGCTCGCATTCCCGTGCGTGGATGTCCGGCAGCCGCTGGCAGCCGCGGCCCCTGACGCCGCCAGCACACAGTGTCCAGCGGAGCCCGGGCAGCTGAGTCACTGGTGGGGGCAGGGCGGGCACGTGCTGCCCACTGGTCCTGGCACCGCAGGGCCTGGCTCCCTGATGGGGGCCCTCTGGGCTCAAGGGAGGAAGTCAGGCCATCAGAGGCGGCCGTGGGCAGCCCCTCTCCTCTAAGGGGCACCTCCCTGTTCAGCCGCAGGCACCCCCTCCTCCAGGGCGCAGGCCTCCTGACCCTGAGCCCAGTTCAGGGGTCCAGAGATGAGACGCTAGCCGGGCCCCTGGGTCTGGGAGAAACAAGGCCTTGAGGGGCGTCAGGGGCGAGAGCTCGTTCCCCAGCCTCCCCCGGGCATGAGGCGCGCACCACCCACAGGCCTAGACGGAGGGCCGTCCTCCTCCTCTCAGCTCCCTTTCTCGCCTCGCCCCCTGGGGCCCCTCCCGCACCCCCTGCCCCTCCCCCCTCCCCTGTGGCTCCCTTGGCTCCTGAAGAAAGCTCCTGGGAGCCTGGGGCAGAGAGGGGCAGTGATAGCGTCCTGTGGCCCACCAGCCGCAGAAGAAAGGCCTCCTGTTTGTCCTGGGGGTTGGGGGGCGCGGTCAGGGTGCAGGGTCCCAGGATGGGACGTGGCGGGGGGGGCGGGGGGAGGGGGGGCTGTGCAGAGGGTGCGGGTGTGAAGTCCAGGGTCGCGGCGGGGGAACAGGCTCACCTTCTCAGCCCGCACCTCGATGTGGTTGTTGGAGGTGGTGACGATGATGTCTTCAGGTGAGAAGTCACTCACGTCCACAGCAAACTCGTAGGCGTCTCCCAGGGTCTTGATGTTGCCCGGTCCCCCTGCGCGGTCGGTGGGGAGCGCTGGGTGGGCAGAGCACAGGGCAGGCTGGTCCCCAGGGCCAGGTTTCCGGCTCCCTCTCGGGTGCGGGGTGAAGGGGCAGACCCTGAGGCCCTGCCGCCCCCTCAAGCATGGCTCCTAACCCGCCCGCCCCCCTCACCTCGTGCGGCCCGCCTTCTGCACCGAGGGGGCGGGGCCTTGCCCAGCAGAGGCCGTGGGGGAGGGTTGTGCGTGTATGACGCTCTGCAGGGCCCCGCCCCAGGCCTGCAGGAGGGGGTCTGCGTGCCTCCCCCGAGGCTTGCAGATCTCAGGACTCCAGAGAGGACCTGGCCCCAGGCCCCGCCTGACCCGGGCACCAGAGCTGACCCCAGGCCAGCACTGTCTCCTGAAGGCCCGCCCGTCCTGGCTGCGTCTGTCTGTCCGGCCACATCTGCCCCGGCGGCCGCATGCGGCCGCAGCTGTAGCACCTGTCGCTGGAGGTGCGGCGGTGGCCACGCCATTGCGTGTCCCGCCCTGCGCGGCTCCTCTCCCCACGGGGCCCCGAGCACTTGCCTGGAAAGGCCAGGGGCTCCGAGTGCGGCCGCATGAAGCTTCCAAAGTCCTCGGAGAACATGCTCAAGGCCTTCTCCATGGGTGGGTCCTGGGCCGGGAGGCTGTGCGCGGCCGAGGAAGAGGAGGAGGAGGAATGGAAGCTCCGCTCCGCTCTGAAGGTGGAGGAGGTCCTGCGGCTCATCCACTGCTGGCGGCAGGCCCCGCCGGCGGGCTGGGCGGGCAGGCAGCGCGGGGGGCAGCGGGCTCAGGGAGCTGCCGGGCCCCGGCTGCCGCCGCTTTATAAGGCCCGGCCGCCCCGGGCGCGGGGCCAGCCTCTTGTCTACCGGCTAAATTTAGTCCTCTCCGTGGCCCAGAGGGGCTGGGGAGCTTCTCCAGTGAGACAGCCCTGTTGACAGTTTAACGCGGGCGGCCGCGAGGCTGAGCTCACCGACTGGCATTCCAGGCCGATAACTCCAGCCCTGGAGCCGCCGAGGCAACCGCGCCCGGCCCGTGCTGTCGCCGCCCCCCGCCGCTCAGACCGGGGCCTGCCTCAGGACCCTGTGGACGCCTGTCTCTGAGTCTCTGTCTTCCCCCAGCAGTAGAACTGTGCCTCCCTCATCAGACTGCAGACCTCTTGCAGAGAGTTTTCTCTCTCCTGCCCCCTTTCCCCCGAAGTTTCAGTCCTTGGTGCGAGGGATCAGGGCAGAGGACCAAGGCCCTGGATCTGAGGAGGTCAGGAGATGCAAGGTCAGGGGTGCATGGGGGACCCCCACCCATGGGAATCCCCATGTGAGGCAAGGGCTTCCCCAACCAGGACGGATAACGTTCACAGTCATCTCTTGGGAGGCCTGAGACAGCCCTAAAGGGGGGAATAAAACGTGCAGCTGTTCCCCTCCCAGCCCCCCAGGGGACCCAGATGTCAGGCTTGTCTCTCTGCCCCCCTGCCCCTCCCACCACCCCGACTCTGGAACGTTTCAAGACCCAGAGGAGAAAGCTGAGGCAGGGTGGGTTGGGTCTGGACTCGGGGGAGGAGAGCAGATGATTCAGGAATGGTCCTTAATGATATAGAAGGTTCTGTTCCCAAGAGCTGTCTGCCTGACCTCCAGCTCAGAGGAGAGGCCGGGGAGGCAGCAGGAGAGGTTTCAGTTGGGGGTGAAGGAGGCCCGGCTAGACGGTTATTCTAGCTCTGAGTTCTGAGGGGCCTGCTGGGCCTGGGCTCCTGGCTGGGGGCTTTCCAGTGTGGCCTCATTCAATTCCTGCAAGGAGAGGTTGCTCCCATTTTAGAGATGGAGAAACAGAGTCTCACAGAGAGCCTGGGGCTTGCACCCCAGAATGGCAGAGCTGGGATCTGAAACTGGAGGTATCTGACCCAAACCCCCCAGGAACCCAGAGCAACCTGAACATCCGTGTAAGGAGACAGGCTGGCCCAGAGCCCCCTGAGAGGCCCCTGCTCACACACAGGTCAGCGGGCAACCTGAACATCCATATAAGGAGACAGGCTGGCCCAGAACACCGAGAAGCCCCTGCTCACACACAGGCCTGCGGAGCCTGGCCTGACATCACGAGGCATCAGGGGGTGAAGCCAGGGAAGGCTGACCTCGGAGGCTGGGGCCCCTGCTCCCCTCCTGCCTAGACAAGCGCTGGTTCTTCCTCCCCATGGAGGCCTCTCTGACTGCTGCAGCCCACGAAGGAGGTCCTGCCCCGGTGCACACTGTACCAGCTGGCATTGCCCACCCTGGCGCTGGGTGTGACTCGGGCTTCCAGTGTCCCCGCTCCCATCTGAGACTGGCAGTCCCCTGAGGCAGGTCTTCGCCTGTCTGCCCCATCAGAATGGGGGTTCCTGAACATGGAGACCGTTCCCCTCTTGTCTGGGTCCCGCACAGCCTCCCCCTTGGTGTGTGTGTGGCGGGGGTCCAGCTACATGTGTGATGACTGGGGCTGGTGGTCCATGCAGTGGGGTCAGGGTGACGGCTGGAGCAAGAGGGTTCTGTGTCTCAGTGGAGATTCCTGCCTGGCTGGGTCATCCCCCACCAAAGAGGGGCTTCCAGCAGGGCTGCCAGGAAGTCACCAGCACTGAGGTGAGACAGAGGGACAGTGGGGGTGGGGCTGGGGGGCCAGAGGCCTGCTGCCCGCCCGCCAGGAAACAGGAGCCCATGGCTAAATGCAGATACACGGTCACGGTGCGGAGGCCTGAGTCACTGCTCCTGGACGTCAGATCTCATTACCCACCCCCGCCCACCAAGCCTCCCCCCTCCCCCTGCCCCGGGGCATCACCCACACAGGCACTGGATCTACTGGCTTCAGTGGCCAAGAGGGACCCTGTAAGGTCATTAAGTCCATTCCCCTGTCTCTACACCTGTCTCTCCCTTCAGATCCTAGGGAGAGAAGGGGCTTCAGAGATGATACGGAGTCTTCAATCCCAAAGCTGCCAGGGCACCTCAGTCTCCTGCAGAAACTTTTAACAAACACAGACTCTTCCCACGCACCCAGAGACTGATGGGACTCTGCTCCCGTCAGTTCCCTACTCAACCAGCCCACAGGCCAGCGTTTGGAAACCACTCATGGCTCAGCAGGTAACGGCTGAACAGCTGCTCTGCGCCAGACATTGTCCGGGTTCTGGGGGACCCGTGAAGGTAATGAATGAGGCAGAGACAGGGCCCTGCGCCCATGGCTCTTGCGCTTCCCTCGTTGAAAGAAGTGAAGTGTCAGTCGCTCAGTCGTGTCCACCTCTTTGTGACCCCGTGGATTGTAGCCCACCAGGCTCCTCTGTCCCTGGAATTCTCCAGACGAGGATACTGGTGTGTGGGTTGCCATGCCCTCCTCCAGGGGATCTTCCCAACCCAGGGATGGAACCTGGGCCTCCTGCATTGCAGGTGGATTGTTTACTGTCTGAGCCCCCAGAGAAGCCCTCACTGGACAGAAGAGGAAACTGAGGCTCCGAGTGGTGAAGGACCGGTCAGGGGTGAGAGAGCTGTTCCAGCACCAAGGCTGCCCTCCACCCTCACGGCCTGACACAGAAGCAGGAGAAGCCGGGGGCTGCAATGCGGGGACTGCTCTGCGGGGACTCACCGCAGGCACGGTGTCCACCCACCACCCTCTCCCCAGGTTCCTGATGCTCGAAGGGCTGGGGGATGAGGTGTGGCCATGTGCTGCTGGCTGGCCAGCCGAGGCTGCCTAAGAGCAGAGACGCAGGTTTGGAGTGTCAACAGGGCAGCTGGCAACGCTCACTATACACAGGGTGGAGCAGCTGAGCAAGGCTGGGCTCCGGTCTGTGCAGAGCAGTGAGCCCCCACCCCACCCCTCACAGCACACATGTGCTCCTAGCTTGGATGGACTTGGTCTGACATCTAGGGGCAGAGGGTGGCTTGGGGTCTCAGGAGTTTAAGTCACTGAAGGGCCATCGTGATTTTCAGAAAGGGGGCACTGTCTGGAAGAGGGCAGGAGTTATCCCAGATCTCTGGCCCAAATCTTCAAAAAGTGATATTGGACAGAGATCCTCTGCTCTCTGTGCCTAAACCCTTGTCCTGAATGCTTAAGCCACAGGAGCTGCGGGACTCTGGGCAGAGGAAGAGCCACAGAGTCTGAGTTTGGGTTCAGCGTCTGCTTTGTGATCTTAGATGAGTGACTCACCTCTCCGATGCTCCATTTCCTATTTGCAAAATGGTGCTAGTACGACTGCATCTTTGCGTGTGCCAGGCACTGTGCTCAACCCTCCTCCAGGTTAGTGAGTGCCCAGGGAAACCCAAGCAGGTGAGAAGTGTCAGCCCATTTTAAAGAATGGAGCCTCAGAGAGGCGAGGGTGCTTGCCCAGGGTCACAAAGGCCAAGGGACAAAGCCCAAAGTTCCACCCTGCTTTGCCTGGCTCCCAAGCCTGGAGATCTCTTCAAGATCCTGCCTTGATGACCTGCCTCGCTCAGAGCTGGTGGCAGGGGGCCGACAGGCTGAAGCAGGAACAGGGAATTGGGGCAGCGGGAGGAACTTGGACTAGATCCTCACGTCCAGACCCCCCAGTCTTCGAAACTTCCTTTCCCACCACAGCAACTCAGGGGCAGTGGTTGTGCTTGGGGCTTCTGGGTAAAGGCCACAGACTTTATCCCACCCCAACAGAGCGTGGGAACGGGTGCATCAAGGTCCTCCTCCCAGCAGCCCTGTGGGTCAGGGACAGCATCACCGTTTGGGTGGGCCCTTCCACTCTCTCTTCTCTGATCTTCCAAATCCCTCCCGTGCCCAACTCTGAGAATCTGCAGCCCTGACCTTCAGCCCCAGCAGAAGACCCCTACGTGACCTGTTGCATCACAAGCGTCACCCTCCCAGGCCCCCTGACTCCAGCCTGCATCTCAGGTGGGCGCCCCCCGCCTCTGCGTGGCTCTGGCAGGTTGGGGAGCCCCTGCCCTGGCCCCTCCTGGCGGCTCTGGCCTGTACTGCTCCGCTGGCTGGGGCAGTTCCAGTCGGTTTGTCAAGGACATTCTTAATGGCCAGGGTAAACCTCAGCAGGGAGGGGCAGGGGTGGGGGGGTGGGCAGAGTGTTGATTGGTGGAATGCACACCTGTCCAGGTGCACCTGAGTTGCAAGCAAAGGAGTCTCTTGTCAGAGGCGCACTGGCTGGGGTCACAGCAGAGCGGACTGACCGAGGTGAGGGGCCACGGGGTACAGTGCCGGGATGGACTTGGATGAAACCTGCCCGGACCAGTGCAGGGCAGGAGTGGGAGGCTGGGGGCAGGGAGCCAGCGCTGCCTTTTGACCCTCAGGGACTCTCCCTCTGGACCTTGGGTTTTCCTGATTCAAGCCTCAGCTGCGGGGGCAGAGGCTCAGGGATGGGTCTGGGGACCCCATGGTGAGACAGTGACTCCCCTGGGTGAAGAGGCTGCCCCAAACAGCGGTAACAGTCAAGCGTCCTGGGAAGGCAGAGTGATGGCTCCCAGAGAGCCGGGGGCCCGGCCTTGGTCAACCAGCTGCTAGACATGGAAGGGGTCTAAACCCCCCATCCCCACCCTGAATGTTAACACGCACAAGCGCAGCCTCAGGGTACCCCCTCAGGAACAAAGGCACATAGGAGCTGTGTCTGCTCCTGAAAATGCCTCCTTTCCTTCCTATCCGGGAAGCAGAGATGGGAAGGGCCCAGTGGCAGGGAGGGGAAGGGCCTTGGAGCCGCCCACCAAGGGTCCATCTCCCCATGCACTCCCTCAGGGACCTGATGGAGGAGCTGGTGGGGCTTCGTGAGGGCTCCTCGGGGAACCCTGTGACTCTCCAGGAGCTCTGGGGCCCATGTCCCCGCGTCCGCCGAGGCATCCGAGGTGAGAGCTGGGCTCCCCACCCCCAACTCCCTGTGGGAGCCCCCTCGAGACAGCACCCTGCCCAGCCTGCCTCCCGACTCGCCTTGGCGCCTAGGAGCAGCCCGCTCCTTCCCCGGGTCCAGAGTTTCCTGGGTGACGGGAGGGAGGGAGGGAGGTGGGTCTGTCCGCCTGTCTGTGGGTCAGACATGCTTGCGGGTGGCTCTCTGCTTTTTGGGAACATGGCCCCCAGGCCTGCTCGCTGGGGGCATTGTTGGGGGCCCAAGGGTGCGCTCGGCATGACCCCAGGACGGCCCCCAGGTCCTGGGACGACAGAGCAGTCTCCTTAGACGCTGGCATTCTCTCCGCTGTGGACCTTGCGGAGACACTGAAGAGAGCACCGCTCCCGGGCCCGCACGCCCTACTCCCCCTCTTCCTCCATCAGAACCTCAGGAAGGGGCCGGGGTGCGGGGGGGGGGGTAGACGGTCAGAGGCGCCCTCCTGGCAGGGCCTGGCACCCACTGTGCTACCGCCTCCACTTGCCACAAATCCTGCCGTCCTTCAAGTGAGGCAGAGCCCCCTCCCAGCCTCCCAGGACTGGCCCACCTGACCCCAGCCCCACACAGCACCTTCCCTCCCTGCCCTCCTGGGCACTGGGCTCTGACAGCTGCCCCCGCCCCAGGTGGCCTGGGCTGGCTGAAGCGGAAGCTGTTCCGCGTGGGTGAGGACTGGTACTTCCTGACAGTCCTCGGGGTACTCATGGCCTTGATCAGCTTCACCATGAGCTTCACCATCAGGCGTGTGGTCCGAGGTAACCCCCCACCCCCACCCTGCCGACACACACACCTGCTCTGGAGTCAGGCCTCCTAGCACGCTCTAGAGATGCCCGGGGGTGGGGTGGGGGGGCGGGGCGGGCTGCCAGGTGCAGCGGGGGCGGGGAGGGCCCTGGGTCTGGTCCTGGCATGCTGGGTGACCCTGGGCACCTCCCCGTGCCTCAGACTCCATGTTTGTACAGTGACGAGAGACCAAGTCATCCCCCTTTCTCTGAGCTCCATGCCCCCCACTTCCTACTGCCCCCACTCCCCCTGCCCTGGTCTCAGCTCAGTAACCCTGGCTAGGGCCCTCGTCTAGACCACCAGGCACAGAACATTCCCTCCCCATGCTCCTGCAGGCTCCCTCCACCCGAGGCGCCCCTGCAAGGGCAGAGGGGCAGGAAGCCGCTCTGGCAGCCTTACGGGGGCACCGCAGGCCAGGGATGGCAGGGCTTCTTACGAGGTCCCTGTGAGGGCGTCACCACCAGAGCCCAGTTGACAGATGGGGAAACAGAGGCTCAGCGGCGTTAATAGCTTGCGAAATGCCACTCAGCTAAGGAGCGGCAACACTGGGATAGCGATCCAGGGTCCCGCTCTTCCTCCTCTGGGGGGTCTGCCGCTCACGGGGTAGCCCTGGCCACCCTCTGTGGGCGGCCTCTGGGCCAGCAAGTGGGTGTCTGAGGGCTTTGCAGTCTGTGCAAGGCTCCCTGACACCCCGCTCTCCCCAGCACACCAGTGGCTGTACCGGGAGATCGGGGACAGCCACCTCCTCCGATACCTCTCCTGGACTGTGTACCCCGTGGCCCTGGTCTCCTTCTCCTCAGGCTTCTCTCAGAGCATCACGCCCTTCTCGGGAGGTAAGCCCAGTCGCCACGCCATCCGCCTGTGTGCCTTCCCCGGCAGTGCTTGCTGGCCAAAGGCTGTCCCGTGGGGCTCCTGCTGGGGGATGGCAGGAAGCGGCAACCTCACCTCTCGGCAGAGAAGCCAGGCTCAGGAGAGTCGTGTCACTTGTCCGAAGTCACACAGTGAAAAGGATAGATCCTGCCCCAGGTCGCTGCTGGCTCTGCTTTGAGGGGCTCATGGAGGCATACGTCTCTGCCAGGCCTCGCAGCTCTGCCTCCGGTCCAGGCCAGCAGAGGGGGGATGCAGGGGTGTGTCACGGGGCCGAGGTCTGAGAGTCCCTCCTAGTTCCCCTCATCCCACAATAGCGTCTAGCAGGCCCAGCTGGAGGAAGGTGAACGGTTCACATCCCCTCTCTGGCCCTCAGCTTCCTCATCCGCAAAGTGAAAAGTGTTAGTCACTCACTCATGTTCAACTGTTTGTGACCCCATGAACTGTAGCCCCATCAGGCTCCTCTGTCCATGGAATTTCCCAGGCAAGAATACTGGAGTGGGTAGCCCGTTCCTTCTCCAGGGGATCTTCCCCACCCAGGGATCGAACAAGCGTCTCTTGCATTGCCGATGGATTCTTCACTGTCTGACCCACCAGGGAAGCCCTCATCCGCAGAATGAGTTTATAAACCCTCACTGACGGGTTTAGGAGACTTGACAAGACCCAAACGTGAAACCCTGTGCAGGGCAAAGGGATAAGGCTAATCTAGAGACGGTCCCTCCCCTTGCCCCTGTCCATCCACCCCACCAAGGTTCTGGAATTCCGGAGCTGAAGACCATCCTGTCAGGCGTGGTCTTGGAGGACTACCTGGACATCAAGAACTTCGGGGCTAAGGTGGTGGGCCTCACCTGTATCCTGGCCAGCGGCAGCACCATCTTCCTGGGCAAAGTGGTATGGACGGGCGTGAGGGCACCACTCCCCCCACCCCACCCTCCAGCCACAGCTGCCTTTTCTCCATCACCACTGAGACTGGGTCAGCAGCGACTCAGGCCGGTGCCCGCCTGAGGGCGGAGGCAGGCCAGGTCCCCAGAGTGTGACTCAGGAACCTGGGAGAGGGGGTGGGGGTGGGGGCACGCCGTCCCTGGATGAGCTTGGGGGGCCTGGGACCGAGGGAGGGGAAGGGGAGGAGCAGGGCTGGGGCTCCCCTCAAGGCCCGACGGGTTCCCTGTGCCCACACCTCCGGGCAGGGCCCCTTCGTGCACCTGTCCGTGATGATTGGCGCCTACCTGGGCCGCGTGCGCACCAAGGCCACTGGGGAGCCCGAGGTAAGGGGCTCGTGGGAACCCCCTCCATTGGAGAAATGAGAGGGAGGGGTGGGCAAGGGCTGGCTCTCAGCCCAGGACTCTGGATCCCTCCAGAACAAGAGCAAGCGAAACGAAATGCTGGTGGCCGCCGCGGCGGTGGGCGTGGCCACGGTGTTCGCAGCGCCCTTCAGCGGTGAGGCCCCGCCCGGCCCCCGGTTCCCACACCCCGAGTTCCCACACCCCGGGCTCCCCAACACCCGGCCCCCACAGCCCTGGCGCAGCCCGCCCACTCCGCCCGCCCGGCGCAGGGACCTGGGGCAGATGGGGGCGGTCGCGATCCTTCCGCCGTCTTCGGGGAGCGCTGACCATCCCCGGGGTGGAGGGGCGGCGCGGGTGGGCGCCGAGACGCGCGGCGGTCCCCTGGACAGACTTGGGCTTTGAACTCGGCGCCCCTGCGCGTTCGCGAGCGGTGAGCCCGGCTCTCAGCCTCACTCTCGTCTGTGAACTGGGGGCGGGCACCCTCCCCGCCGCAGCGGTCAGGATGGGGGCGCCCCCCCGCCGCAGCGGTCAGGATGGGGGCGCCCCGCCCTCGGCTTCAGCTCAGACCAGGAGCCGGTGGCCCTGCCCAGGAGGCCGGCTCTCAGCCCCTTGTCGCCCCCAGGCGTCCTGTTCAGCATCGAGGTCGTCTCCTCTCACTTCTCGGTCTGGGATTACTGGAGGGGCTTTTTCGCGGCCACCTGCGGGGCCTTCATGTTCCGCCTGCTGGCGGTCTTCAACAGCGAGCAGGGTGAGCGCCGCTGGAACCCTGCCCCTGCCCCCTGCCCCCTGCCCCTCCCCTCTCCCATCTCTTCCCCTCCCTCCGTGCTTCCTCCTGTTCACTCCCCTCCTCCTAGGGGCGTGGAAGGAACTGGCCTGTGTTGGGCGAGAAGAATGGAAGCCCTCAGGGTAGAAGCGGGAGAAGCCAGGCTGGGAGGCGGGTGGGGAGGAGTCTGGGGCACACCTGCCCCGCCTCCTCTCCTGCCATTGATTCTGAGCCTTTGGCTGGGCAGGAGTGCCCACCCTGACCCCACTCCCCGTCTCCCCAGAGACCATTACCTCCCTCTACAAGACCAGTTTCCGGGTGGATATCCCCTTCGACCTGCCAGAGATCTTCTTTTTCGTGGCGCTGGGGTGAGTGGGGACGCCGCCCGCCTGCACAGCTGCCCTGGGTCCGGGAGGGGCTCTGGACTCACCATGTGCCCCTGCAGGGCCGTCTGTGGCGTGGCGAGCTGTGCTTACCTCTTCTGCCAGCGAAAGTTTCTCGTATTTGTCAAGACAAATCCAGTCCTCTCCAAACTGATGGCCACCAGGTGGGCCCTGGATGGGGGCTGGGGACCCATCAGGGTGATGCCCCAGACTCTCCCTTCCCTGCCCCCGCAGGGTCTGCCTCCCCACTTACTGGGCCACTAGCATCAGCATTCCAGCCCTTCCTCGCTAACGGCCCCCCCACTGCCCACGAAGCCCAGGACCTCACTGAGCCCTGTTCCCCCAACCTTGTCTGAGCCCTGGCGTTGCCATTTCAGACTCAGCCCTCCTCCGCCAGGCCGGTCCTGGCAGACAGCGGCCTCTGTCCCAAACTCTCCTATAGTCCCACCCCGGTCATCCAGTGGTGTGGGGCCGCCCCCCCCGGATCACTGCCTTGCTCCTGCCCCCCCATTCCTGCCTCAGCGTCGCCCCCAGACTAGGGGGGCTGCCCCGTGGGGTGGGGTGAGGGGAGTCGACGGCTGGCCCGGTGCTGACCCCCACCGCCCCACAGCAAGCCTCTGTATTCAGCACTGGTGGCTTTGGTCCTCGCCTCCATCACCTACCCCCCTGGCGCGGGCCGCTTCATGGCTTCTCGGGTAAGGGCCTGAGCTGGGGGGCCGGGGGGTCATGCCCATCGTTGTCCACTTTATGTCCATCATCTCCCTGAGTCCTCTCAACACCTAGAAAAGGAGGGCTGTGTGGCGCTTTTCATATGAGGCCACAGCAGTTCCCTGGGGGTTCAGATGGCAAAGAATCCACCTGCAGTGTGGGAGACCTGGGTTCGATCCCTGGGTTGGGAAGATCCCCTGGAGGAGGGAAAGGCTACCCACTCCAATATTCGTGCCTGGTGAATCCCATAGACAGAGGAGCTTGGCGGGCTGCAGTCCACGGGGTTGCAAGGAGTCAGACATGACTAAGTGACTGAGCACATAGCGGCTCCTGCAGTGACAGAGCCCTTGCCAAGGAGTCCCCCAGCAGGAAGTGACAGCGGAGGGTCTCAGGCCGTAGCGGGGGGCACTGCTGCCCGGGAGGAGGGTCTCAGGTCGTGGGGGTGGGCACTGCTGCCCGGCCCCCAGGCAGAACCCTGACCCCCTTCCCCTCCAGCTGTCCATGAGGGAGTATCTGGACTCCCTGCTCGACAATAACTCGTGGGTGCTGCTGACCCGGAACACGTCCCCACCCTGGCCCATGGGGCCTGACCCCCAGAACCTGTGGTTCGAATGGTACCACCCACAGTTCACCATCTTCGGGACCCTCGCTTTCTTCCTCATTATGAAGGTGGGCCCCCAGGAGTGTGCACAGAGCCTGGGTGGTCTGGGGTGCCTCCCCATGGCATGCATGCAGCACGAGGCCTGCATCTTCCCCCAGACCCCCTGTCCTGACCTCCGTCCGCTGTGTGTTCCCCGGCAAGTTGCTCCAACTCTCTGAGCCTTGCTTTCCTCATCTTTAAAACTGGGGTCATCACCGGGCCTACATCACAGACGGTTGGGAGGGGAGAAAGGAGAGGCTCTGGTGCAGTGCCAGGCACACAGTAGGCGCACTGCCAGGGCAGAGGCCCTTCCCCGACTCACATCTTTGCTCACACCAGCCGCTGGTGACGGGTGTGTGCCTGGGCCTCCTCCTCCTCCTCCCGGGACACTCCCCGCCCCAGCCGGTCCCTCCTCTGCCTGCTCTGGTCTAGCTGCTGCTAACCTCCGCCCCCATTGCCCCCCATCCCCCCGCAGTTCTGGATGCTGATTCTGGCCACCACAATGCCCATACCTGCTGGGTACTTCATGCCCATATTTATCTATGGTGAGTGTTGAGGGTCCGAGAGGCTCAGGGGACTGGGACAGGGCCGTGGCCGCGCGTCCACCTGCCTCCCCAGTATGGTGCTGAGACTGGTCCCCAGGTGGGGAGGGCTCTGGGAAGCGGGTCAGCCTGGCCCCCGTCCTCACCCCAAGTTTGTGGCCAGGAGCTGCCATTGGGCGCCTCATAGGAGAAGCCCTTTCTGTGGCCTTCCCCGAGGGCATCATGGCCAGAGGGGTCACCAACCCCATCATGCCTGGGGGGTACGCGCTGGCAGGTGAGTGGACTTGGTTCTTACTGGGTGGGCATACATCAAGGGTCTGGGCTGGACCTGGAGAATCAGCCAGCAGTTCTGCAGGGCATAGGGAGGTCAGTAGCCGCCCGTGAGCCCCGCCCCTCCCTGGACCCCTCCTCTAAGCCCCCACTACTCTTTCTAGCTTCTCTCTGGGCCCTGATGCCCCCTCTCCCTTACTGCTCTCTCCCTCACCAAGCCCAGGCCAGAGGCATTTCCAATAGTAGCCAGTTGTAGCGTCTGAATTATTCCCACCTGAGCCCACGGCCATCCTCACAGCAGCCTTGTCCTCTGCACAAAGCTGTCTCCTAGCCTGAGCCCCGCTCCCTGGCTGTTCATGCCCCCACCCCACCCCCGGCTTGCAGGGGCTGCAGCGTTCTCAGGGGCCGTGACCCACAGCATCTCCACTGCACTGCTGGCCTTCGAGATGACCGGTCAGATCGTGCACGCGCTGCCCGTGCTAATGGCGGTGCTGGCGGCCAACGCCATCGCCCAGAGCTGCCAACCGTCCTTCTACGATGGCACCATCATTGTCAAGAAGCTGCCATACCTTCCGTGGATCCGGTGCCGAAAACTCAGGTGAGCGGTGCCTGCTCAGGTTGGTGGACCGAGGCGACGGTGTCCAGGTGGGCTGACCTCGGTCCTGGGTAAGTGTGGGAGGGGCTGACACACGCTGCTCTCTAGTCTGCTGCTCTCCAGCCCCCCGTGTGACCTTGCGTGAGTCCTTGGCCTCCCGAGCCTCAGTGTCTTCCTGGTCATCAGTCTGTCTTCACAACAGGAGGACAGATGCTGGGGCTCAGAGAGGTGCCATGTCTTCATCCAGGTCACACAGCGAGTCAGCACCAGCTCGGGGGGGTCCCACCCCTCCCCCTGCTCCTGCTTTGCGGTCCTCACTGGGGTCTTGGGAGCTGGAGGTGGGGCTGGAATACTAGAATGGAAATAGGCTTTGAGGTCCTCACTCGACCACATAGGGTCGAGCAGCCTCTGTCCCCAGAGAAGCAGGACTAAGAGAGCAGGACTAAGCCTCTGAGACTCCTGGGCCCAAGGCCCAACTGAAGCATGTGCAAGCTGCTGACTTCTCCAGACTCAGTTTCCCCATCTATTAAATGGGGGTGGTTACTCCAGTTATTTTAAAACTTTAAAGTTTTTTTTCCCCCCCTTTATGCCATAAAGCTTTTCTTCAAATGAAATTCTCCAGGGATAGCTTCTGAATAAAACAGATGAAACTGGAGCTGGTCTTGGGGAGATAGAGATCCAGTGGCTGGGAATCCAGAGCCAGGCCGTAGGCGAGTCGGTCCCCAGGCTCCTCCCCACCCTGGGATGTGAGCAACTGTTCCTCCTAGGAATCCCTTAGTCCCTTCCTGCACTGGAGAACCGGCGGAACTCCCCGGGCCCCCCGCCTTGTCCCGGGGTCTGGAGGACACACTGCTTCAGACCCTGATGGGAGCACGCCTCTGCCTGCAGCTCTCACCGGGTGTGTGTGGAGCACTTCATGAACCGAGCCATCACCACACTGGCCAAGGACACACCACAAGAGGAGGTGGTCAAGGTCGTGACCTCCACAGACATGGCTGAGTATCCCCTGGTGGCGAGCACAGGTGCGCAGCAGGAAGCGGCTGTGAATGGGGAAGGGGCTGCCGTCTGCTCCCTCTTGCCCCTGGGGGACTCAGCCTCAGGAAGGGTGAGCAGGGCCTTGGAGCTGTCAGGAGCCTGAATCGAGACCCAGGCTCTGCACTATGTGCCCTGGGGCAAGTCACCGCACCTCTCTGAGCCTCAGATTCCTCATTGGTAAAATGGAGATAGTAACCAACCTTGGAGTGCTGACCTGTTTATTTGTTTATTTTTTTTCTGCTTGTAGTCCTTTTCTTTTAAAGGTTTTTGTTCTTTTTTTTATGTAAAGTCTTTATTGAATTTGATACAATACTGCTTTCAGATTTTTTTAAGGTATCTATTTATTTTTAGCACAGGCCCTAGGGCTCAAGGGCTTCTGTACTTGGAGCACTCAGGCTCAGTGACCGTGGCTCCTGGTCCCCAGCACTCAGGCTCAGTAGCTGTGGCTCCTGGTGCCCAGCACTCAGGCTCAGTAGCTGTGACTCCCGGTCCCCAGCACTCAGGCTCAGTAGCTGTGATTCCAGCACTCAGGCTCAGTAGCTGTGGTTCCTGGTCCCCAGCACTCAGGCTCAGTGACCGTGGCTCCTGGTCCCCAGCACTCAGGCTCAGTTGCTGTGGCTCCTGGTCCCCAGCACTCAGGCTCAGTAGCTGTGACTCCTGGTCTCCAGCACTCAGGCTCAGTGACCGTGGCTCCTGGTCCCCAGCACTCAGGCTCAGTATCTGTGGCTCCTGGTCCCCAGCACTCAGGCTCAGTGACCGTGGTTCCTGGTTCCCAGCACTCAGGCTCAGTAGCTGTGGCTCCTGGTCCCCAGCACTCAGGCTCAGTACCTGTGGCTCCTGGTCCCCAGCACTCAGGCTCAGTAGCTGTGATTCCAGCACTCAGGCTCAGTATCTGTGGCTCCTGGTCCCCAGCACTCAGGCTCAGTAGCTGTGGCTCCTGGTCTCCAGCACTCAGGCTCAGTGACCATGGCTCCCGGTCCCCAGCACTCAGGCTCAGTAGCTGTGTCTCCTGGTCTCCAGCACTCAGGCTCAGTGACCGTGGCTCCTGGTCCCCAGCACTCAGGCTCAATAGCTGTGGCTCCCGGTCCCCAGCACTCAGGCTCAGTAGCTGTGGCTCCTGGTCTCCAGCACTCAGGCTCAGTGACCATGGCTCCTGGTCCCCAGCACTCAGGCTCAGTAGCTGTGTCTCCTGGTCTCCAGCACTCAGGCTCAGTGACCGTGGCTCCTGGTCCCCAGCACTCAGGCTCAGTAGCTGTGGCTCCTGGTCTCTAGCACTCAGGCTCAGTGACCATGGCTCCTGGTCTCCAGCACTCAGGCTCAGTAGCTGTGGCTCCCGGTCCCCAGCACTCAGGCTCAGTAGCAGTGATTCCAGCACTCAGGCTCAATAGCTGTGGCTCCCGGTCCCCAGCACTCAGGCTCAGTAGCTGTGGCTCCTGGTCTCCAACACTCAGGCTCAGTGACCGTGGTTCCTGGTCCCCAGCACTCAGGCTCAGTAGCCGTGGCTCCCAGTCCCCAGCACTCAGGCTCAGTAGCTGTGGCTCCTGGTCTCCAGCACTCAGGCTCAGTAGCTGTGACTCCCGGTCCCCAGCACTCAGGCTCAGTAGCTGTGGCTCCTGGTCCCCAGCACTCAGGCTCCGTAGCTGTGGCTCCTGGTCTCCAGCACTCAGGCTCTGTAGCTGTGGCTCCCGGTTCCCAGGACTCAGGCTCAGTATCTGTGGCTCCTGGTCCCCAGCACTCAGGCTCAGTAGCTGTGGCTCCTGGTCTCCAGCACTCAGGCTCAGTGACCGTGGCTCCCGGTCCCCAGCACTCAGGCTCAGTAGCTGTGGCTCCTGGTCTCCAGCACTCAGGCTCAGTAGCCGTGGTTCCCAGTCCCCAGCACTCAGGCTCATTAGCTGTGGCTCCTGGTCCCCAGCACTCAGGCTCCGTAGCTGTGGCTCCTGGTCTCCAGCACTCAGGCTCCGTAGCTGTGGCTCCCGGTTCCCAGGACTCAGGCTCAGTATCTGTGGCTCCTGGTCCCCAGCACTCAGGCTCAGTAGCTGTGGCTCCTGGTCTCCAGCACTCAGGCTCAGTAGCCGTGGTTCCCAGTCCCCAGCACTCAGGCTCATTAGCTGTGGCTCCTGGTCCCCAGCACTCAGGCTCAGTAGCTGTGGCTCCCAGTCCCCAGCACTCAGGCTCAGTAGCTGTGATTCCAGCACTCAGGCTCAGTAGCTGTGGCTCCCGGTTCCCAGGACTCAGGCTCAGTATCTGTGGCTCCTGGTCCCCAACACTCAGGCTCAGTGACCATGGCTCCTGGTCCCCAGCACTCAGGCTCAGTACCTGTGGCTCCTGGTCCCCAGCACTCAGGCTCAGTAGCTGTGGCTCCTGGTCTCCAGCACTCAGGCTCAGTACCTGTGGCTCCTGGTCCCCAGTACTCAGGCTCAGTGACCATGGCTCCTGGTCCCCAGCACTCAGGCTCAGTACCTGTGGCTCCTGGTCCCCAGCACTCAGGCTCAGTAGCTGTGGCTCCTGGTCTCCAGCACTCAGGCTCAGTACCTGTGTCTCCTGGTCCCCAGCACTCAGGCTCAGTGACCATGGCTCCTGGTCCCCAGCACTCAGGCTCAGTACCTGTGGCTTCTGGTCCCCAGCACTCAGGCTCAGTACCTGTGGCTCCTGGTCTCCAGCACTCAGGCTCCGTAGCTGTGGCTCCCGGTTCCCAGGACTCAGGCTCAGTATCTGTGGCTCCTGGTCCCCAACACTCAGGCTCAGTGACCATGGCTCCTGGTCCCCAGCACTCAGGCTCAGTACCTGTGGCTCCTGGTCCCCAGCACTCAGGCTCAGTAGCCATGGTTCCCGGTCCCCAGCACTCAGGCTCAGTGACCATGGCTCCCAGTCCCCAGCACTCAGGCTCAGTGACCGTGGTTCCTGGTCCCCAGCTCTCAGGCTCAGTGGTTGTGGCACATGGGTTAGTTGCACCCCAGCATGTGGGATCTTCCCAGACCAGAGGCGCAACCCCTGTCTCCTGCATTGGCAGGTGGATTCTTATACACTGCACCCCCAGGGAAGTCCCAATATTGCTTCTCTTCTTGGGGGTTTTGTTTGTTTTGGCCATGAGGCTCCCTGACCTGGGGTTGAACCCAGACCCCCTGCATTGGAGGTGAAATCTTGACCACTGGACCACCAGGGATGTCCTGACATGTTTGAATGAGAGATGAGAGGGGCCTGGTAAGTCACATGTGAATCCTAGAAATCAGGGTGGTGTGCTTGGGGTAGAGTGATGGGAACATATCTTCCTCCCAGGAGGCTCCTCCCTCAGCCTTCCCGTCCAGTGTTCCCCAACTGAACCTCCCTCAGTCCCGTCACCATGAGAAAGACATCTTTTCACAGAAAAATGGATGAGGGCCCTTGTTAAAAGACTCGTAAGCTGAATCTTGAGGGAGGGCCTAGCTGGAACATCATTTCCCTCTCGGACAAGTACAGTGTGAGTGGGAAGGAAAAGCAGAGGATTAGGGAGGGGACAGCTATGTCCACTCAGGGACTCCGTCAGCCCGTATGTCCCCTTTGTATAAATGAAAAAAGGTGCACACTTGGCAAGCATAGCTTGGCTGGATTTTGGTCCCTACTTGTCCTTTGGGCAGGTTTCTTGGGCATTGAGCAACCTGCACAACCGTATGTGTCATCCACATACCTAACCCAAGAAGCATAAAGCTATTTATGAGCAGCAAAATTGTAGATAAACCCCTTAAGCTCTATGAACTGCAGTTGCCTCAGCTGGAAAGTAGGGAGGACAGAGTTGTCAGAGGTTCTCATCCCAAATGCCAGGCCCTTCTTCCCACTCAAAGTAGGACACCTATAGCATTATCCCATAGACCATGCCAGATATCCCATTAGAAAATATCTGCACAGGAGTGTCCCCTTGAGAAGCTTCACTCCCTGGAAAAGAGACTGAAGTGGTGTCCAAGACCAACTCCAAATCTACCCTTAGAGTCACAGGAAGCAAATCACTCCTAACTAGCACAGGCCCAGGCTGTGAGACCCAGCTGCTCATCCAAGAAATAGCTTTGTTTTTTGTTTTTAAAGGGGGAACATGTGTATGTCCAGTTGTGACGTTTTTCTTTTACTGGAAAAGGAGCAAAACTGTCAGGCTGTCTTTCAGAACGGAGTACTTGCAAACTCCAGGGACACCCTGAAAGCTTGCGACCCCTCCCCCAATAGGAACAAGGTGGCCTTCTGGATTCACGCCTTCACTGGGAAATGAGGGGCAATGCCCAGCCCCAGGGCACGGCTGTCTTCATGGAGGTCTTCCAGACCTGCTCCTGCTTGAGGCCCTGCCACATGGGGCATTTCTGGGTGGGCAAGTGACCTCCTGACCCCTGGCAGCCTTGCCCAGCTGCCCTCAGAAGCTGAGTGACCTTGGGCAAGACAACTAACCTCTCTGTGCCCCTGAGCCTCAGTTTACTTTTCTGTAAAATGGGCGATAATAGCTCCTGACTCACAGATTGCTGCAGGTTCCCGAGAGTCACAAGAACACCCAACACAGTTCTTGGCACATCACAGAAGGCCAGGAAACAGAAGTTCCTTTTTCACAGTGCGGCTCTTTCCGTCTTCTCTCTGCCTGTCCAGAGTCCCAGACCCTGGTGGGCACGGTCCGAAGGGCACAGCTGGTGCAGGCCCTCCAAGCTGAGCCACCCTCCTGGGCTCCAGGACAGCGGGTGAGTGCTCACGTGAGGTGTCTGGAGGGCGTGGGGAATCAGGAGGGCTAGCGCAGAGTGGCCAGCGGATCACCTGTGGTTTGAGAGGGGCAGCCCGGGACGGGGGGCTAGCCTAGGCCCCCATAACACTTCCCCCATCCCCAGTGCTGCCTCCAGGACATCTTGGCGGGGGGGTGCCCCGTGGAGCCAGTAACCCTGAAGCTGTCTCCGGAGACCTCCCTGCACCAGGTAATGGGCGAAATTCGGGCTGTGGGCAGACCTGGGTCCTGGGATAGAGGGGAGGAACCTGAGAGGGAAACTCTTCAGCAGGGAAAGCTTCCGGTTCCTCACCACAGTGTGGCTCTCTGTTCCTCCTGTGTCTACTTCCTCATCTTGTGGAAGGGGCATGCAGTCCCCGCCTCTCTGCCCCTCAGTCCCAGGGTTGTTGGGACATAGAGACTCGGGGAGAGGGAGAGCTTAGGAAGCTGAAGACTCTGGATGGACAGAAATAGTGGTTAAAAGTGTGTCTTTGCATCAAGGCACACATGGGTTTCTATTCCAGGTCTCCCACATCCTGCCTGTGTAATCTTGGGCAAATTACTTAACCACTCTGACTGCTGATCCCTCCCCACTGCAAGCACAGAGCCTGCCACATGGGGTCATGGAGGGACAGAGCAGGTTGGGGACCTAAAGGTGGCCCCACCCCTGTGTACATGGGCGATGCTAGGTGATCCTGAGTAGTGAGGCCCACTGATCCCTTGTGTGGACTCTTGGGACCCCTGCTGGTCATATTGGACATTGCAGGCCCGCCCCAACCGCCCAGCCCTCCCAGGCTCAGAAACTGGCTCCGCAATGGCTCAGAACCAGCAGGGAGCAGGGGCAGCACCAGGACAGAGCCTGGCAGGGCCTTCATCTCGCTCGGGGCTCGCCGGCCGGGAAGAATGAAGCCAGACGGGTGGGTGGGAGCCTGTCCTCCAGCGCTTCCTAACCCCCTCCTCCAGGCACACAGCCTCTTCGAGCTGTTGAATCTTCAGTCCCTCTTCGTGACGTCTCAGGGCAGAGCTGTGGGCTTCGTCTCTTGGGTGGAGGTACCGTGGCCTCAAGGGTGAAACAAAGGGGAGAAGCCACGCTTGAGCAGCCGAGGGGTGGGGGGGGGGGCACCAGTAACCCACAGTCACATTGGGGGGGGGCCTCTTGGGACTTTGATGAGCCTCACTTCTGGCCCAGAGGAGCCGGCCACATGGTCCAGCTACATCTACCTCATCTTGTGGCTACTGGCCAGCCCTGCCATTACCTCTGGGTCTCAGTGATCCCATCTATGCAGTAGCAAGGCACTGGCTCTAAAACTCGCTCCAAAATCAGCCCTTAGGGGAGGTAAACTACACTGCAGCCTCCATCTTCAGTCTCCTCTACACTCTCCCCCTCTCTGCTCTCTGTTCTAGTTGGAGAAAGCAATTTCCAACCTGACAAACCCTCCAGTCCCAAAGTGAGCCAGCCTGGCAGGACGAAACAGCCGCTCAGCTACCCCCGTGAAGGAAGCAGGGCAGAGACCCTTCCTGTCTCCCCCACGAGAACACACCCCTCTGCTCCAGCCCAGCTCAACTCGGCAAAGCAGGCAGCTGACTAGCAGTGAGGAGGACCCCACAGTCGCCATGTCCCATTCTCATGGGGCAAGTGCCACATGTCCTAAAAGACAGATTCCACCCTGGGAAGCTCAGAATGTGAGACAGCAGAAAGCCGCCATGTGGTGGGTACTGCAGGAAAGCATCAGATTCATAGATGAAGAGCCTGCTGTCCTCTGTCGGCAAGGGCAGGCACAGGTGCCCTCTGGGGGCTGTGTGACTCCCAACCAGAGGCTTCCAAGGCAAATAAAGCCGGTTCCCAGAGCTGTGGTTCGCGCTCATCTCAGCACCCAAGTGTCTTGCCACCTTAGCGCCTCACCTGCGCCAACCCCGACTGAGCTCTCGGGGGCCCCTCGGGGGCCGTGTGGACATTGCAGGCCTGGACCCTGGGCCCCCCACTCCTTGTGCCCCCTTCCTGGCAGGGAGCTATGGGGTAGAGGGGGTTCCCACTGGGTCTTATGATGCCTGTCCTCAGGGGTACCATGACCCTGTGATCCAGTTACCTCCACTCCAGCCTCAGCCTCCTCCTTGGCTGAGCCTGGGCTGACAAAGTGGGCTCCCCATATGGGGCTCCCTAGAGTCCACAGAGCCTTAAGCCTCATCCATGGGGACCATCTGGGCCACCAGCAGCAGGGTGACCGGTGGTCTGTGTGTTGAGGGGTCGGGGCCCTCTCCCGCGAGCCGGGAGCCCAAGGACACGCGTCCCCTGCAGAGACCAGGCCAAGGTCATTCAGGGAGGATCCACCACTTTAATGTCTGCCGAGAACCTTCCTGCAGGTAGAGGGGGTGCAAGGAGGGGAAGCAGGGCCCCGGGGAGCAGGTCCAGACAGTGAGGGGCCGGCAGACACCTCGAGAGACAGTCCCTGTGAAGAGCGCTGAGGAGCAGGGGTCAGCGCCCCAAGGAGCCGCCGCCTCTGATGGGGCTGGAGCACGGGCAGAGGGCTGAGCCTGGGGCTGAGCAGGGTCCCCACCCTCGTCTGTGGCTGTCGGCTCCTCTGGGCAGTCTGCCCGGATGTTTGCTGAGAGTCCTCGAGCCTGCCTGTGGCAGACACCCTGAGGGGAAGGCGCCCTCCTGAGCCAGGTGGAGAGGCGGAGGGGATCACAGCTCCCACGGGGGAGGCGGAGGAGGTCCGGGAGGCACGGAGTGTCCACAGGAGCGCCGCCCCACCCCACGCCTGCCCCGAGGGATCATGAAACGCCCACCCAGCGTCCGGAGTCCTGATGGCTCTGGGCTGCCCACCGGGCCACAGCGGGAGCGGCCCGGCCCACCTCAGTTGTAGAACACCTCGTCCTCCTCCTCGGAGGGCGGGTCGCCGTCCACGGAGCGCAGGGGGCCCTGCAGGCCGGCCCCCTCCTCGGGCCCCAGGGCCCCCGGGAGCCGTGGCCAGAGCTGCCTTGCGGGGCTGGGGGGCTCGTCAGGGGAGGGCCAGCTGTCGGGGGAGGAGAAGGCCAGAAGACTGTCGTCCTGCGAGCGGACACTCAGAAGGCTATCCTGGAGGTAGATGCTCCCCAGGTCTGCAAAAGCAACGGGGGGCGGGGGGTGAGGTTGAAGCTGGAAAGACCCTGCCCCTCGCCCTCTCTTGGGTAGGAGGCAGGGGCAAGCGGCAGAGGACCTGCTTCCAAATCCTGCTTTATCAGCGCCAAGCTGTGGCCTTGGTCATGTCACTGAAGCTCACTGAGTCTGTTCTCCCTGGGTGATGGCATGGTGGTAGCAGTGAGCAGAATGGTTAACGGCAGACTCGAGCCAGCCTGCTGGCCTCACATCCCTCTGTGCTCTGAGAACTGGGCGGACCAGGGCTCTCCCCAGGCCTCCGCCCCTCCCTTCGCTCATGTCAGGAGGAGGAGCCACAGTGGGTCTGCGAGCTCCACCCGGGACCCAGGCTCCCTGAAGCCCTCAGGGGCAACTGGGGTATCTACACAGGTGACTGATGGTGTCTGAGGTGAGGTTCAGATCTGGATGCCTCCAGCGTGTGTAATCTGAGGCTTCCCTGGTGGCTCAGCTGGTAAAGAACTGCCTGAAGTGTGGGAGACCTGGGTCCGATCCCTGGGTCGAGAAGATCCCTTGGAGGAGGAAATGGCAACCCACTCCAGTACTCTTGCCTAGAGAATCCCATGGACAGAGGAGCCTGGAGGGGTACAGTCCACAGGGTCGCTGAGAGTCGGACATGACTGAGCGATTAGCACACAGCACAGTCTGAGCCAGTCTCCTTTGGGCCGCGCTGTGCAGCGTGCAGGACCTTAGTTCCCTGACCAGGGATCAAACCCGTGTCCCCTATAGTGAAAACGCAGAGTTTTAACCACCAGGGAAGTGTCTGAGGCAAGTCTCCTGATGCCTCAGTTTCCCTTATTTGTAAAATGGAGATAATAACAGCTCTAGTTCTCAGAGTGTCATAGGATAAGTTGAAATAACACATGTAAAACACTTAGCACAGTGAGCACTTGATTCACGTTATCTGTCACCTATTTATCATCTAATCTATCACCCCCCTCTCTCTCTATCTGTGTTTCTCTCCTTTATGCTCATGGTGCTCCAGGGGAAATGGGCAGGGCAAGGATCACCAGCCCCATTTTTCAGACGAAGAAAAACTAAGGCTGAGGGTTGGGGGGGCTTCTCTGAGGTCCCAGGGCACAGGCAGCAGAGCAGGCCTGCACGCCGGCCCTGCGGCACCCCACCCCGGCCCCCAGGCCGTACCCTGGAGCTGGAGCACGTCCAGGGGGCTGCTCTCCGGGCGTAGCTCTCCGTCGTCCAGCGAGGACCAGGCGCTCAGTGTGGCCTCCGTGATGGCAAACTGCTCGGCAACCCCTGTGGGCATTGACCCAGCTCAGCGGGGGCACAGAGGGTGCGGGTGGGCAGGCACCACATGCTGGTTCTCGAGGCTGCCCATCCGTGGTCCAGGGGATCGGAGTTCCCATCAATGCCCCCAACACTCAGCACTGTATTTCCCTGCCCAGACCAGTGGTAAAGAACCCGCCTGCCAATGCAGGAGACGTAAGAGACACAGGTTGAAACCCTGGGTCAGAAAGATCCCCTGGAGGAGGAAATGGCAACCCACTCAGTATCCTTGCCTGGAGAATCCCATAGAGGAGCCTGGCGGGCTACAGTCCATAAGAACTGAACACGACTGAAGAAGAACCCCGACAGCGCACGGGGGGGACCCCGGGGCCTCTCAGGGCCAGACCCGGACAGTCGTCCCCCGCCCCCGCCCCCGCTGACCTGCAGCAAAGCGGGCCTCACGCAGCTCGTCCGGGAGGCGGCAGTAATGCTCGTCGTCCGCTGGGGGCAGCTCCCAGCCAGCCCGCTGGGCGCTCCAGCCCTTCCACTCGATGAGGTGGGCCACACGGCCGCGGGCCATGGCCGTGGGCTTTGTGATGTGGTCCTTGATGCTCTGCACCACCCCTGCGGGGATTGAGGGCGGCTGAGCCAGGGATCTGACCCAAGGCTCAGCTCGGTGGCCCCACCCCCAAGAGCCCAGCCCTCCCAGAACCTCCAGCTGGTCCTCACGTCCCTCCAGAGCCCGGGTACTCAGAGTCCCACCCCGCAATGCTCATACCCACCCAGCTCCTCATACCCGGTCAATGCTGCGTCCACACCCCGCCTGCCCACACCCTCCCACACCCCGAGTCCCCTTGCACAGACGTTCCCCACCCACCTGCAGGCCCCACGCCCTCCCAACATCCTGCTCCCAGGCAGTGCTTCCGCCCACCTGGCCCTTCTTCTCCAGACCTGCCACACCCCTTGCTCCCTTCTGACCAAGTTCACACCCGTTTGCTCAAGGAGATTCACTCGTGGATCCTTCCAGACCCACCAGCTGTCCCTTCCTCCAGCAGCTAACAAGCTTGGGGACAGTGTCTCCTGTGCCTGGGACACTGCCTGCTCTGCCGAGGGTGGGACCTGTAGCAGGCAGGGAAGGCTTCCTGGAAGAGGTGGGCTGGAGGCAGGCTTTGAAGGCAGTTTGGATTGGATAAAAAGAGGCAAGGCTGGAGGCTAGTTCAGAGATGAGAAGAGACTGAAGACATAGAAGGTCAGGTGTGGATCCAGGACTACCAGGGGGCAAGGCACGGGGCAACACTGGGAGCAGGGTGGCGGAAGAGCCTGGGAAGCCCAACAAGGTCCAGACTGGGGCAGACCACCCCTCTCCTTACGGCAAGAGGGCGGGCCTGCCGTTGAGGAAGAATGTCCTCACTGGAGGACGAGGGCCAAGAGTGGGCATTAGGGGCCACTGAACGGGCCAGAGAGGGACAGGACAGGGTGGGGAGATGGGGGGCAGGGCCTGGGGGGGCTCTTGGCAGCAGACTCACTGGATGATGGACAAAACGCTGTCAAGGACGATCCCCAGCATTTCCTCAAACCCAGGCTGAGAACAAATCTGCGGATCACTGGTCCCAGAAAGCAGGACATGAGGAAAAGCAATATTTAAGAAATAAAGGTGACTTCCCTGGTGGACCAGTGGCTAAGACTCCACGTTCCGAAGGCAGGGACTCAGGTTCGATCCCCGATCAGGGAACTAGATCCCACATGCAACAGCTGAGCTTCCTCATGCCACAACTAAGAACTGGCACAGCCAAATAGACAGATATTTAAAAATAATAATTCAAAAAAAGCTAATGTTGATTTGCTTTAGGAAAAAAAAAAAGAAAGGAAGGAAGGAAGAAAGGCATCAGTGAAGGAAGCTGAAACAAAACTCTGGGAGAATGGGAGAGATGAAGGTCGGAAAGAAGATGGAGGCCCCCAGGTTGGGGAGCGCTGGCAACCGGAGGTGGTTTCTGGAGGGGGTGGTTCAGTGGCCCCCGAGGGGCAGGTGAGGTAGAGGGAAGGGGTTTTGGGTGGAGAAAATGGGGGGCAGCTTCTGGGGGGCTGCGAGCGATCAAGGACGTAGCAGCCTCTGAGCAGAGCCGGCTGAGCAGAGCCTGGAAGGCCACGCCAGGGCGACTACACCCTGCTGCTCCAGGCGCCAGGGCACACCTGTGCGCACATCTGCTCCCTCGGGAGCCCTGCCCTCAGCCGCGCCACCCAGAGAGGCCTGGAAGCTGGGAGTCCTCCCGAGTGGCAGCCGACACTGACGGATGGAGGAGCCGTGTAAAATCAGCCACGGCCTCAGAGCACCACGGGTTCTGTGGGTCAGGCTGGGAGAGACCTGCACGCAGCCCTCTGCGAGCCCCGCCCCTGCCCTGACCTGCTCCCCTCGCTCCCTGCAGGCTTCCTTCACGAACAAGCCCTCGGTATATCCCCAGCACAATTCCCCTCTCAGCTCTGCTTCTAGGGAACCCGTCACAAGTTGGCTGATTTCATCTGCTGCAGAGAGGCAGGAATACGACCAGGGAGACACCCGAGAAGTCGGGGGAGCCCCTCAGAACTTCAGGAGAGCCCAGCAACTATACCCCGGGGGCAGGAACCCCAAGCCCTGCAGAGCCCCGCATGGAGCCTGGCCTTTAGAAACTCGTGCGTCCAGCAGGGCTGAAGTCCTTCCAGCTGCGATTCCGCTCTGACCTTCCCACCGGCAGTGGCTACGGGGCACTGTGCAGGTGGGCGGGGCAGGAGGACGAGCCGGAGCTCACCCACGAGGGACGAGGTGGCCAGGGCTGCCACGTTGTAGGTGCTGGAGCAGGACCTGGAGTCGGACAGGTAGCCGTTGGTGGTCTGGAAGCACCTCTGTAGGAAGGGGAGGGGGGTGAGCAGGGTGGGCAGACCCACAAGATGACTCCCCACTCCTCCCACTCCACGACCCACCCTCCCCAGGTCCTGGGAAGTCCTGCCAACCCCCACAGGACCCTCCCCAGCCCTGTGTCCATCAGACCCCCCGCAGGGCTGGCAGCGCTATGTGCCCACCTGGGCCCAGGAGAGAGGGCCCATGGTCTCAGCTGGGGCTGGCTAGCCTGGGGGAGGGGTGAGTGCACTGACCTGCCAAGGATCCCAACAGAAATCCATCTGTCTGTCCTACAACAAGAGGAGAAAGAGGAACAGGCGGGGCCTGGCACCCTGTGCCAGCAGACAGCACGGATCCTGCAGCCCCGGGAGTGGTGCTCCCTGACTGAGTCGGCGTCTGCCTGCTCCTGGGTCATGCCCTGCTGTCCCCTGGCATGCAGAGAGAGAAGCGGGTGGGTGAGGGGTGACCATGGCTCTGCCGGGAGAGGCAGCAGGTGTGGGGGAGCAAGCAGGCCTGGGCTCAGACTCTGACTCTGCCATTGCTGCCTGGACATCCTTGGACTAGTCACGTAACATCCCAGAACCTTAGTCTGGGCCTCTCTAAGACAGGATGTGCCATGCATCTCACAGGCTGTGCTGAAGCATAAACGGCATAAGGTCAGCAAAGTGCCGGGCACGAGACTGAGCCCGTGGTGTGGGCGCGCGCTCTCTCTCTCACTCTCTCTCTCTATATATACATACACATACATATATATATACACACATACATATATACACACATATATATACACACACACATATATATACATACATATATACATACACATATATACATATATGTATGTACATGTATGTTACACATATACATACACACATACATATATAGACACACACGTATATATATACATACATATATACACACACACATATACACATACATATACACACACACATATATACATACATATATAGACACACACATATATGCACACATACATATACACACACATATATATACACATACATATATACACACACATATATATATACACACACATATACACACACACATATGTACACACACATATATAGACACACACACACATATATATACACACACATATACATATATAGACACACACATATATACATAGACACACACATATATATACATACATATATACACACACACACACATATAAACATACATATACACACACACACATACATACATATATAGACACACACACATATATATACACACATACATATACAGACACACACACACATATATACACATACACATACATAAATATACACATACATATATAGACACACACATATATATGCACACATACATACATAGACACACACACATATATATACACACATACATACATAAACACACACACACACATATATACACACACATACATATATAGACACACACATATATATATACACACATACAGATATACACACACACATATATATAGACACACACGTATATACACACATACATATATAGACACACACACATATATAGACACACATACATATATAGACACACACACACACACATATATACACACATACGTACATAGACACACACACACATATATATATACACACATACATATATAGACACACACACATATATATACATACATATATAGACACACACATATATATACACACATACATATACAGACACACATACATAAATATACACATACATATATAGACACACACATATATATATACATACATATATACACACACACACACATATATACACATACATATACACACACACACATATATACATACATATATAGACACACACACATACCAGTTCTTTACCACTGAGCTTCCCAGGTAGCTCAGTGCTAAAGCATCTGTCTGCCAATGCAGGAGATGCGAGCTCAATCACTGGGTCACAAAGGTCCCCTGAAGGACAGCATGGCAACCCACCCCAGTATTCTTGCCTGGGAAATCCCATGGATGGAGGCGCCTGGCAGGCTATGGTCCATGGTGTCAAAAACAGTCAGACATGACTTGCAGATTAAACAACATAATTTCGTGCTAAGTAGCTTCCGTCGTGTCCGACTCTTTGCGACCCTATGGGCTGTAGCCCGACAGGCTCCTCTGTCTATGGGACTCTCTGGGCAAGAATATTGGAGTGGGTTGCCATGCCCTTCTCCAGGGTATCTTCCAGACCCAGGGATCAAACTCACGTCTCTTACGTCTACTTGTATTGGCAAGCAGGTTCTTTATCACTAGCGCCACTTGGGAATCATGTGTGTGTGTGTGTTTGTGTGTGTGTATATACATATACACTTGTGTATGATATACATATCATATATATATACTTGTGATATATATATATATCAACTTGTCAGTTCAGGCCACAGCTTCTGGGGCAAAGGTGAAAATTACGCAGCAGATTTGAGGCCCCTAGCGAGATCGGCCTGATCTGTCTGAACTGAGAATTCCATTCCTTTACACCCCAGCCGGCAGCGCAGGTGGCCGAGGAGTCATGGGCTCATAACAGAACATCTTATCTGCAGGACTGAGTGACTCTGGGTGGGAGGCCCTTCAGGATAGGACTCTTTTCTATATAGAGCAGGTTCAGTGTCTGGATGCCCCGCTCCATTCAGAGCTTCATCCAGCTGAATACAACCCTGGGCGGCCCTGACCCTGCAGAAAGGAGCCAGGCCTGGCAGGGATAGGAGGCTGAAACGGTTTCTGCTTCCAGGGCACAGCCCAGGAACCAGGGGGACGAAGCACGACCAGTTACCTTGCCAGTGACATGATCTGGAGCCATAATGGAGGGCAAGTCTGGGTTCAGGGGGGCCGTGCCCTGGGGCAGGGGGCAGTCCTTGTGGGCACTTGTGAGCAAATCTGCAAAAAGGAAGATACGAGGAACTTAGACAAGCCCAGAGCTCTGTTGAGTATGAAGTCCATTCAAGCCGGTTCTGAGAGATGGCATTACTTTATTATTACATCATTTTGTCGGAAACAGACTCAGGGACTTCCCTGGTGGTGCAGTGGTTAAGAATCTGCATTGCCATGCAGGGGAGGTGGGTTCAATCCCTGGTAGCAGAACTAAGATTCCACACACCATGGAGTAACTAAGCCGGCGCAGTTCAGCGAAAGATCCTGCGTGCCGCAAGTGAGACCCAATGCAGCCAAATAAATAAAATTTTAAAAAAGAAAACAGAGTCAGCCCCGCAGCAGGTGAGGAGTCCAGCCAGATCCCACCAGTGGGATTTGCCTGCCCTGTCCTTGTTACTCCATTTTGACTAACTCTAGTCCTCACACTCCAGCGATTCCTTGACCTCACGGAGACCTCCAATCCGTTTGTTCACCTGTCTTTTGTAAGACACTCATGTCCCCAGTTCCCTCCTGGCCCAGCTAAGACTCCTTGGCATATCTTTAAAGCTCTCCTTTGCAGATGCCCTTGACTCACTTCTCTTAACCCTGTTTTGGCCTAACCCTCCACCCACTTTGTAGGGACCCTCAGAGCTACTGGCTGCCGGGGAAAGTCATGGGCGTCAAGTTAAATTGGTGCCCACCGGTCTACCCAGGGATCCCTCTATGTGTCTCTGATTCCTGCGAGTTTGCATCCTGTGAGGTTGACCACTTCATCCTCTTTCCTTCTCAAACGTTCACACTGACACCCCTGCTGGTCCCAGCACCCTAGTGCTGGCTGCTCTCTGGCTCTCAGTGCAATCCGGGAGCCCTCGGCAGGTATCGATCACCCACTCTCTCCACCTCAAACCACTGCCCCGCCCACACGCCACACCGTCTGCTTTCCCTCTTGTGACAAAGGAAGAACTGTCCCCCCAAGTCCAAGCCCAGCCGCTCCACCGGGGCTCTGTGCTCTCTCTTTCCCGTGTTGTCTGTGTTTCTCTCCCCAGAGTCGGCCCATAGGTGTGGCTGTGATACCTCTGGGCTCAGGCACTCTTGCCGGCATTGCTTCTCCTGTCTCCTGCCATGGGGTCCCCTCACCACTGGGCCGGCCCCAGCCCCTCCCGTCCTGGCAACCCAAGCCTCTCCACCCTTGGAAGACCTTCTCCCGACCCCTGCTCCCTCCACTCCTTGCTCACTCCTCTGCCCCCAACTTAGAGCTGTATCCAGCCTCTATTCCCCATCTTCTCCTGTTCTCCTGCACCGGTTCCAACCAGCCTTCCTTGAGACAGCCCTTGGCAAGTGGCCAGAAAGCTCAGAGTGATCCTCCGGCCCATCCTTGGAGGCCCCGCAGCAGGCACGAGGGTGCCCCCCCTCTCCAGCCACATCCTCTCCTGACCCCCCACCTCCACGGCCGCTTCTCCTCCTCCTCTGCTCAGCCCCAGAGCCAACCCACCACTTGTCCCGGGCCCCTTCTCACCTCCCTTCTCCCCTCTCCCAGGAGGTCTCACCCCTGCAGCTGACACCCACATTTATGCCTCCAGCCCCGACTCTTTGCTGGAGCTCCTGACTGAATTTCCAGCTCCCGACCTGGTTGCCCACTAGGCATCTGAAGCAAACCAGGCAAAACGGAACTTGCAAACCAGAGTCCATCTTCCTTTCCTCCCTGTTTTAGAAGATGATGCAATGGTCCACCCACCAAAGAAACACCCAGGCGCTTTCTCAGAGTCCTGCTTCCCCAACTCTTCCCACCAACCCCATCCAATCAACCAGCAAGTCCCCCTGGCCCTCTCTCTGACCTCCACTCCAGATTTAGCCCTCTCCATCAGCACTTCTGCTCCCGCTTTGCCCGCTTTGCCCCGTGAGAGCCGTGAGAGCCCTCACCTTCTCCACCAGGAGCCTCCTCCCTCCCCTGCTGGGCCATCCACTCTGCACCAGCAGCACAGGGACATCAGGGCCCACCCAGGCTGTCTCCGTCTGCCCGGCTCCCTCCCTCCCGTCACCTTCAGGAACAGAGCCAGCCACAGCCCCAGCCTGGGGGCCGTCAGCCCCCCCGCACCCGTGCTCACTGTCCTCGGCACTCTGCTCCCATCACCTTCAGGAACAGAGACAGCTGCAGCCCCAGCCTGGGGGCTGTCAGCCCCCCCGCACCCGCGCTCACTGTTCTCCGCACTCTGCTCCCATCACCTTCAGGAACAGAGCCAGCCACAGCCCCAGCCTGGGGGCCGTCAGCCCCCCCGCACCCGCGCTCACTGTCCTCGGAACTCTGCTCCCATCACCTTCAGGAACAGAGCCAGCCGCAGCCCCAGCCTGGGGGCCGTCAGCCCCCCCGCACCCGCGCTCACTGTCCTCCGCACTCCGCTCCCATCACCTTCAGGAACAGAGCCAGCCACAGCCCCAGCCTGGGGGCCGTCAGCCCCCCGCACCCGCGCTCACTGTCCTCGGCACTCTGCTCCCATCACCTTCAGGAACAGAGCCAGCTGCAGCCCCAGCCTGGGGGCTGTCAGCCCCCCGCACCCGCGCTCACTGTCCTCGGCACTCCGCTCCCATCACCTTCAGGAACAGAGCCAGCCGCAGCCCCAGCCTGGGGGCTGTCAGCTCCCCCGCACCCGCGCTCACTGTCCTCGGCACTCCGCTCCGTGCTGCTCCTCAAACAGCCAGGCCTGCTCTTCGTCCTTGCTGCCCCCCTCCCAGCTGTGCCTGGAACTCATTCCCCAGATCCTCCTGAACCTCATCATCCAGCGCTCAGCTCAAGAGATACCGTCCTGGCCACCTCCCTGTTTCCATGCCGGCCCCCAGTCACCCCCCATCACCACCCCAATATCTGTATTTATTTAAGTGTCCAGCCTCTCTCCCCACGACGGGTGTGAACACCACGAGGGTGGGGACCACGGCGGCTCTGCTTGGGGCTCTGCGTCCACAGCACCTGCACTTAGTAGGTGCCTGTAAACACCTGGGGGATGGCTTCTACCTTTGTGACAGCATCCAGCACAGGATGCCTGGTACAAGTACTTGTGTGTGGGAGGGCAGGGATCGGCCCACCACTGACGAATTATCAGGGCCTACCACACACTAGGGTCACAGTCGTTGCTGAGGGACTGAACACCTTGAGCCAAGCAACTAGAACTGCTGGACTGAATCCTTGCTCTAACTTAAAGAGGAATCCTCCAGCCCCCCAGGATGACAGGGAACACTTAACATTCATTCGATTAATGTGTTTACTTACTCTTCCATTCCCCGAAAGGTATTAGCTTAGCAACTACTATGCACCACCCACTGTTCTGAGTACTAGGGACACAGCGGTGAAGCCTGGGCTTCCCCGGTGGCTCAGATGGTGAAGAATCTACCCGCAATGCGGGAGACCTGAGTTCGATCCTGAGGTCAGGAAGATCCCCTGGAGAAGGGAATGGCTACCCACTCCAGTATTCTTGCCTGGAGAATTCCATGGGCTGAGGAGCCTGGTGGGCTACAGTGCACGGGGTCACAAAGAATTGGACACAACTAAGAAACTAACACTTTTACTTTCTTTCACTGGTGGTCCAGTGGTTAAGACTCTGCACTTCCACTGCAAGGGTTTGATCCCTGTCTGGGGAACTAAAATCCCATATGTTGTGCAGCATGATCCAAAAAAGAGAGAGAGAGAGATGATTTCTCTGCCCTCGTGTAGCTGACATTCTAGTAAGTGAGACAGACTATTAACCCAGAACTCCCAAGCTCTGAGAGCTGCTCAGAGCTGAGGTCTGGGTATCTAGAAAAGCCTGGTTACATGAAGATCTGTAGACTGATCATTCATTCATTCACCCATGCAGCCATTTATTCCTTCAGCCACTAAGCATTCATCTCCTGGATGTCTACACTGTGCAGGCACCTGGGGACCGAGATGGGATCAGCTGTCCCTGCCCTCAGGGAGCTCACAGTTACACGCAGGAAGCCCCCCAAAGGCCCTCACTCAAACCCAAGGCTGAGCGGTGGGAATGGCAGCACCCGCAATCTGCAGTTCTCTACACGCTCCGGTCCCAGCGGGACGGCAGAGTCCTCACCTGACCTAGAGGGAGGGCTCCGCGGTCAGCCTGGCAGGTGAGGAAACCCAGGGCAGGTGGGGGTTCACAGCCCCCGGCACATGGCCCCGGGCAGTCAGGACCGGAACCCTGCGGGTCTGATGCCGAGGCGCCTCAAGCACAGGAACTGTGATGACTTCCGGCGGGGTCTGGGGGCTGCGTGGGAGCAGTGAGGGGGCAGGTGGCCAGGAGGGGGTGTCTGGAGGTGGACGGTTTAGGTGGGCGCAGGGATGGTGGGGAGGGAGGAGGGAGGTGGGCGGGGCTTGCGCCAAGCTGCGGAGTCTGGAAGGAGCGGTCTGGGGCGATGATGGGAGGGGAGCCTCTGCAGGATGCTCGTCCCGGCCTCCACCGTCCTGCCCTGGGCATTGGCTCCCGTCACCCTTTCCGGCTGGGGGCCACCTGGACAGAAGCAGACGAACCGATGGCGTGGACACAGACGGGGCTTCCTGGAGGAGGCGGAGGCCAGGGAGGGTCTGACGCTGGAGGTGGGGTGGGGGGGGGGGGGGCACCAGGCAACGCCAAAGGCAGGGCTGGGCGGAGGCGAGTGGGCAGAACTGGAGACTCAGAGATGGGGGCTTACAAGGAGGGGAAGTGGGCAGAGGAGGCTGTGGGCGCTCCACCCAGCCCCCCAGACCCCCGTGGACCCCCGTCTGCTTCTGTCGCCCACAGTCCCCACCCCGCAGGCTGGGCTTCCACCAGGCAAACCCTGAGGCTCTTCTTAGATGGCTGTCCAAGGGAAACTGGGCTGAAACTAGCCGAGAAGCCATGCTGCTCCCAGTGGAGCAGGCCTCGCCCGTGACTGGAGGGGCAGGGCCCCAGCTACTGTATTTCAGGTGGGACACTCTGAACTTCACTCTCATCCCAGAGTCCCAGGTGGGATCAGGCTGAGACCACCCCCTGCAGGACCACGGACATCCTCTCCTGGCTGCATCTCCTCCACCCCGCTCTCTCCACTTCTGCAATGGTTTCCTCTGGAAGGTTCCCTTCACATTCCGGTCGCATCCAAATCCCAGTTTCAGGGTTGGCTCCCAAGGAACTGCTCTGAAGACAGCTGGCTCAGGCTCCCAAGTCCGCCCTTCATTCCTCTGGGCCCTAAACAAGTGACTTCACCTCTCCTAGCCTCCACTTTCGTATCTGTAAAACAGGCAACTGAGGGAAAGGGTTCTCGTTCCTCGGGAACTGTCTACTCGGATCCAAAACTGAGACCCAGGAGGTTTTGAGGGCCCTACTTTTGAAGAAAGCCACTCAGAGGGTGGACGTGGGGTTGGGGGAGCGGACGCCCTCTTCAAAGCGGCTGAAACCAGCTCTGCTGCCCAGCCGTCAACCCACTTTTGACTCGTTGTTCAGCCGCCCAGTCGTGTCTGACTCTCTGCGACCCCGTGGACTACAGCACGCCAGGCTTCCCTGCCCTTCATTATCTCCCAGAGCTTGCTCAAACTCATGTCCATTGAGTTGGTGATGCCATCCAACCATCTCATCTGGTGTGCCGGCCGCTCTTTCCTCCATCTGGGACTCTCTCACCCCAAACACGGTTCACGCCTCACTCTGCCCACGTCTCTGCTCAGATGGTAAAACCTCAGTGAGGCCTCCCCACCATCTCATTTAACAGGACACCGCCCCTCTCTAGCCCCTCACCCTGTTTTACACCCATCACTCCACAAAGCATGTGTCTGTTTCCTTGTTCATGGTTTCCCCCTAGAACACGCACTCTGGAGGGCTGGGACTCTGTCTGTTTAACTTGCCATGATGGCCCTAGCACCTGCCCAGGGCCTGGCACAGTCAGCTCAGTTCAGTCACTCAGTCGTGTCCAACTCTTTGCAACCCCCATGAACCGCAGCACGCCAGGCCTGCCTGTCCATCACTAGCTCCTGGAGTCCGCCCAAACCCATGTCCATTGAGTTGGTGATGCCATCCAACCATCTCATCCTCTGTCGTCCCCTTCTCCTCCTACTCTCAATCTTTCCCAGCATCAGGATCTTTTCAAATGAGTCAGCTCTTCGCATCAGGTAGCCAAAGTATTGGAGCTTCAACTTCAAAATCAGTCCTTCCAATGAACACCCAGGACTGATATCCTTTAGGATGGACTGGTTGGATCTCCTTGCAGTCCAAGGGACTCTCAAGAGTCTTCTACAAAACCACTGTTCAAAAGCATCAATTCTTCGGTGCTCAGCCCTCTTCATAGTTCAACTCTCACATCCATACATGACCACTGGAAAAACCATAGCCTTGACCAGATGGACCTTTGTCGGCAAAGTAATGTCTCTGCTTTTTAATATGCTGTCTAAATTGGTCATAACTTTCCTTCCAAGGAGTAGGCATCTTTTAACTTTATGGCTGCAATCACCATCTGCAGTGATTCTGGAGCCCAAAAAAATAGTCAGCCACTGTTTCCACTGTTTCCCCATCTATTTGCCATGAAGTGATGGGACCGAATGCCATGATCTTAGTTTTCTGAATGTTGAGCTTTAAGTCAACTTTTTCACTCTCCTCTTTCACTTTCATCAAGAGTCTCTTTAGTTCTTCACTTTCTACCATAAGGGTGGTGTCATCTGCATGTCTGAAGTTACTGATATTTCTCCTGGGAATCTTAATTCCAGCTTGTGCTTCCTCCAGCCCAGCATTTCTCATGATGTACTCTGCATATAAGTTAAATAAGCAGGGTGACAATATACAGCCTTGATATACTCCTTTTCCTATTTGGAACCAGTCTGTTGCTCCATGTCCAATTATAACTGTTGCTTCCTGACCTGCATACAGATTTCTCGGGAGGCAGGTCAGGTGGTCTGGTACTACCATCTCTTTCAGAATTTACCACAGGTTATTGTGATCCACACAGTCGAAGGCTTTTGCATAGTCAATAAAGCAGAAGTAGATGTTTTTCTGGAACTCTCTTGCTTTTTCGATGATCCAGTGGATGTTGGCAATTTGATCTCTGGTTCCTCTGCCTTTTCCAAAACCAGCTTGAACATCTGGAAGTTCACAGATCATGTATTGTTGAAGCCTGGCTTGGAGAATTTTAAGCATTACTTTACTAGCGTGTGAGATGAGTGCAATTGTGCAGTAGTTTCAGCATTCTTTGGCATTGCCTTTCTTTGGGATTGGAATGAAAACTGACCTTTTCCAGTCCTGTGGCCACTGCTGAGTTTTCCAAATTTGCTGGCATATTGAGTGCAGCACTTTCACAACATCATCTTTCAGGATTTGAAATAGCTCAGCTGGAATTCCATCACCTCCACTAGCTTTGTTCATAGTGATGCTTCCTAAGGCCCATTTGACTTCACATTCCGGCATGTCTGGCACACAGTAGGTGCTCGTTAAATATTTGATGTAAGAATGAAGGAATGAACATTTGGGTGCCAACTACATAGAGGAGTCACCAGTGAGCCAGGGGTAGCCAAGGGAGACTGTTAGAGCTCCAGATAGGTAAAAATACAAAATGGTCTCTGCCCCATTTTTTCTCAAGTTTTTTGTGCTGAACTCCAGCATGCCACAGGAGAATGGGACCCAAAGGAGAGAGAGGCCAGCAGAGCAAAGAGCAGACCATGACCTTTGGGTGCGGCCAGCTGAGCGCTGAAGAACTGATGCTTTCCAACTGTGCTGTTGGAGAAGATTCTTGAGGGTCCCTTGGACTGCAAAGAGATCAAACCAGTCAATCCTAAAGGATATCAACCTTGAATATTCACTGGAAGGACTGATGCTGAAGCTGAAACTCCAGTTCTTTGGCCAACTGATGCAAAGAGCCGACTCACTGGAAAAGACCCTCATGCTGGGAAAGACTGAAGGCAGGAGGAGAAGGTGACGACAGAGGATGAGATGGTTGGATGGCATCACCAACTCAATGGACATGAGTTTGAGCAAACTATGGGAGATAGTGAAGGACAGGGTGGCCTGGCGTGCTGCAATTCATGGGGTCAAAAAGAGTCGGATACAATTTAGCAATGGAACAACAACAAGCCTCAGCCATGGGGGATGAGGGGAGGGTCAGATGGGACGGTAGAGGAAAGCTGTCATTCAAACTGGATGGACTAGACTTGTGTCCAAAAGAGGTGAGAGGGTTCTGTGATCTGCCCGAACGGTGTTCCGGGCCGGCAGGTCGGGGCAGTTCAGTGAGACTGTCTGGGGCAGGGACTGGAGAAAAGGGAAGTGGGGTCAGGTTAAGCTGCAGCCCTTGGATCCAGAGCTCAGCGTTCCGGGAACTAGGAGCAGTGAGGGCAGTACAGGACCGTGAGGGCAGAGCCGGGTGCACCCGGAGCGTGCAACACACTGCGCTCCTTACCCTCAGCTCTGGCCGCGTGACCCTGGGCAAATCCTGCCCCTCACTGGGCTTCAGGCTGTTCAGTGTACAGAGGCCATGCTCCAGGCCCTTCAGAGTTGATGTTCAAACCAGGCGGGGGGCGAGGGGAAAACCTTCAGTGGGTCAAGCAAGCAATTTCCTAGATTGTATTTTAAAAGAATGAAACAGAATGGGGTAGAACAGAAAATATGAGAACCCACTATACAATCAGTTTAAGTCTTATTTCATGAAGCCTCTTTTGAATTGGAAAGACACACATGTGTGCACAGTAAGAATTTTCTATGTGTATGTCCTGATACAAGATACATTTATTCTTACGGGTTCAGTCAAAAAAGTTTGAAAGTTGCCCTCTGAGGGTTCCCGCACCCACAAGCCGGGGCCTCCAAGGTGCAGGCCAGGTGATGCTGGCTACCAGCTGCCCCAGGAACTCCCGAGGGTGCAGGGCTCCCTCCAGGCCCCCACCTGTCACCGGAAGCTATTTGGAAACTGCAACCACAGAGCAGGAATGAGGGGAGCTGGCAGGTGACGCTGAAGCCTGGAGGAGATGGGACTCAGACAAGGCCATTTGTCGACGTGGTGCAGACCTGGACTCCTGCACCCAGCCCCCCTCTCAGCTTTCCTGCCCCCCAGCTCAGGAGAGGTGCAGATGCTTCTGCTAAAGCTGCCTTCTCCCCCTGAGGACTCTGGCCCTGTGATGTCATAGGCTGGTTGCCATAGAGACGTCAGTAATGAACCCTCCCAGGGTGAAATTACAGGCTTCACCCAGCTGGGACCGGCGGCCACGTCACCACAGGCAACTGGAAAAACACAGCGTTTCACGCGGGTGGGGGCTGGGGGACAGCCCGCGGAGACCCCCAGTCTGCGCTCCTGGAGGCGCCTTCCCCCCCATGGGAGCTGTGGGGCACCCGCTCTTTCCCAGTCCACAGCCCACTCCCCTGAACCCAGGGCCTGAGGTCCCTTCTCTGACTGCCCCTCCACCACAGGCCGGGCACAGAACAGGCCCGGGCCGCCGTGGCAGCATGGGGGCCTCCAGGCCCTGAAGGGGGGTGCCTCCTCTCCTTCCATCCCCCCACCCCCTGCTTCCCCCAGAACTGCTCAGCGCACCCAGGACGCCCCCTGCCGTTCCAGGCAGCTGCTTCCGATCTTCCACCCTCTTGTGGGAAAGTTCCCACACTGCTCCTCTCCACTCGTGCCTGAGGTGAGGCCGCCATGCAACCCCCCGGAGTCCGCTCTCTGCCTTCCAGCCCCTGAGCTGGCCCTTGGCGGCCCGTGCCCCCAGCCATCAGTCAGTGCCTGCCATCTGCCCCATGGCCTGGGGGGGACGCGGGTCCCAGGCTTAACCCTGCTCCCTCTCAGCGGCCCAGAGACGGTGAGGCTTCTCTCGAAAACACACAGGATCTGAGACGCAGCCAAAGCCTGAAGCCTCTCATGACACCCCCCCGGACCGTCTTGGGCCTCCCCCAAGCATCTCGGGGCCCCAGGGCTGAGTGCACGGGATGGACCACGGCCATGGCCGGCCGCCAGGCTCCAGCCCTGCCCTGGAGACAACACAGTGGGCACGGCCTTCCCCCCCACGGGCCTGCCCTGGGCAAGAATCCCAGCCCTCACTCCCTGGGCTGGTGTGCCTGCGCGACAAGAGCCCAACTTCTCTGAACACCCTGATCCAGCCTCTCCTCCTCCAGGCAGCCTGCCTAGATCAGCCTCAGCTGCACTAGGCCGTTACCTTACCAGCAGCCCTACTGGGCATGGTCTAGCGTACAGTGATTTGCTTTCACTGTTGACTGACCACCTCCTCTGCTAGGCCTTGCCATCCATTATCTCCCATTTTATCTTAACAACAACTCTGCAGGGAATTCCCTGATGGTCCAGAGGTTAGGACTCAGTGCTTCCACTGCTGGGGGCCCAGGTTCAATCCCTGGTCAGAGAACTAAGATCCTGCAAGCCAGGTGGCCAAAAGACAGAGACAGAGAGAGAAACAACAGCTCTGCAAATTAGGCACCACTATGCCCATTTTGACTTCCCTGGTGGCTCGGATGGTAAAGCGTGTGCCTACAATGTGGGAGACCTGCGTTCAGTCCCTGGGTCAGGAATATCTCCTGGAGGAGGGCATAGCAACCCACTCCAGCATTCTTGCCTGGAAAATTCCATGGACAGAGGAGTCAGGTGGGCTACAGTCCATGGGGTCGCAAAGAGTCAGACATGACTGACCTACTTCACTCACTCACTCACACCCATTTTACACATGGGGAAAGTGAGGCTCAGAGAGGTTAAGGTCACCTACTCGTAAGTGGCAGAAATGAGGCTCAAACCTGGGCCAGTCTGAGACTCCAGAGCTTGTGCTCTGACCGCTGACCAGTGTTGATCTCCTGAGAGGGTCCTCAGGCCGCTTTTCCAAGTGTGTGTGTCCTGCCTCCCCCACGAGACAAAACCGCAAGGACAAGGCGGTGTCTCCCGGCTCAGACTCGAGCTTCCAAAGGACACGGCCAGCCCCGCTCCCTCAGTCTCCCCACGGTGCCAAGAGGGACTCTGCTCACCGGCTCTGCCGGGCCATGGTGAGACGTGCCTGGGGTGCTGGGGGTGGGGGGTCACAGTCAGGGGTCAGAGCACTGGGGGTGGGGGGGGGGGTCACAGTCAGGGGGGATGGGGGGTCACAGTCAGGGGTCAGAGCACCGGGGGTGGGGGGAGGGGGGGTCACAGTCAGGGGGGATGGGGGTCACAGTCAGGGGTCAGAGCACTGGGGGTGGGGGGATGGGGGTCACAGTCAGGGGTCAGAGCACTGGGGGTGGGGGGATGGGGGTCACAGTCAGGGGTCAGAGCACTGGGGGTGGGGGGATGGGGGGTCACAGTCAGGGGTCAGAGCACTGGGGGTGGGGGGATGGGGGGTCACAGTCAGGGGTCAGAGCACTGGGGGTGGGGGGATGGGGGTCACAGTCAGGGGTCAGAGCACTGGGGGTGGGGGGATGGGGGGTCACAGTCAGGGGTCAGAGCACTGGGGGTGGGAGGATGGGGGGTTCACAATCAGGGGGATGGAGGGGTCACAGTCAGGGGTCAGAGCACTGGGGGTGCTGGGGATGGGGGGGTCACAATCAGGGGGATGGAGGGGTCACAGTCAGGGGTCAGAGCACTGGGGGTGAGGGGATGGGGGTCATAGTCGGGGGGATGGAGGGGTCACAGTCAGGGGTCAGAGCACTGGGGGTGCTGGGGATGGGGGGTCACAATCAGGGGGATGGAGGGGTCACAGTCAGGGGTCAGAGCACTGGGGGTGGGGGGATGGGGGGGTTACAGTCAGGGGTCAGAGCACTGGGGGTGAGGGGATGGGGGTCATAGTCGGGGGGATGGAGGGGTCACAGTCAGGGGTCAGAGCACTGGGGGTGAGGGGATGGGGGTCATAGTCAGGGGAGATGGAGGGGTCACAGTCAAGGGTCAGAGCACTGGGGGTGCTGGGGATGGGGGTCACAATCAGGGGGATGGAGGGGTCACAGTCAGGGGTCAGAGCACTGGGGGTGCTGGGGAGGGGGGTCAAAGTCAGGGGGATGGAGGGGTCACAGTCAGGGGTCAGAGCACTGGGGGTGGGGGGATGGGGGTCATAGTCAGGGGAGACGGAGGGGTCACAGTCAAGGGTCAGAGCACTGGGGGTGCTGGGGATGGGGGGTCACAATCAGGGGGATGGAGGGGTCACAGTCAAGGGTCAGAGCACTGGGGGTGCTGGGGATGGAGGGTCACAGTCAGGGGGATGGAGGGGTCACAGTCAGGGGTCAGAGCACTGGGGGTGCTGGGGATGGGGGGTCACAGTCAGGGGGATGGAGGGGTCACAGTCAGGGGTCAGAGCACTGGGGGTGCTGGGGATGGGGGGTCACAGTCAGGGGGATGGAGGGGTCACAGTCAGGGGTCAGAGCACTGGGGGTGGGGGGATGGGGGTCATAGTCAGGGGAGATGGAGGGGTCACAGTCAAGGGTCAGAGCACTGGGGGTGCTGGGGATGGGGGGTCACAATCAGGGGGATGGAGGGGTCACAGTCAGGGGTCAGAGCACTGGGGGTGCTGGGGAGGGGGGTACCAGTCAGGGGCGATGGGGGGTCACAGTCAGGGGTCAGAGCACTGGGGGTGCTGGGGAGGGGGTCACAGTCAGGGGGGATGGGGGGTCAGAGTCAGGGGTCAGAGTGCTGGGGGTGGGGGGAGGGGGGTCACAGTCAGGGGGGATGGAGGGGTCACAGTCAGGGGTCAGAGCACTGGGGGTGGGGGGATGGGGGTCATAGTCAGGGGAGATGGAGGGGTCACAGTCAAGGGTCAGAGCACTGGGGGTGCTGGGGATGGGGGGTCACAATCAGGGGGATGGAGGGGTCACAGTCAGGGGTCAGAGCACTGGGGGTGCTGGGGAGGGGGGTACCAGTCAGGGGCGATGGGGGGTCACAGTCAGGGGTCAGAGCACTGGGGGTGCTGGGGAGGGGGTCACAGTCAGGGGGGATGGGGGGTCAGAGTCAGGGGTCAGAGTGCTGGGGGTGGGGGGAGGGGGGTCACAGTCAGGGGGGATGGGGGGTCAGAGTCAGGGGTCAGAGTGCTGGGGGTGGGGGGATGGGGGGTCAGAGTCAGGGGTCAGAGTGCTGGGGGTGGGGGGATGGGGGGTCAGAGTCAGGGGTCAGAGTGCTGGGGGTGGGGGGATGGGGGTCACAGTCAGGGGTCAGAGCACTGGGGGTGCTGGGGAGGGGGTCACAGTCAGTGGGGAGGGGGGGTCACAGTCAGGGGGGAGGGGGTCACAGTCGGGGGGATGGGGGTCACAGTCGGGGGTCAGAGCACTGGGGGTGGGGAGATGGGGGTCATAGTCAGGGGAGACGGAGGGGTCACAGTCAAGGGTCAGAGCACTGGGGGTGCTGGGGATGGGGGGTCACAATCAGGGGGATGGAGGGGTCACAGTCAAGGGTCAGAGCACTGGGGGTGCTGGGGATGGGGGGTCACAGTCAGGGGGATGGAGGGGTCACAGTCAGGGGTCAGAGCACTGGGGGTGCTGGGGATGGGGGGTCACAGTCAGGGGGATGGAGGGGTCACAGTCAGGGGTCAGAGCACTGGGGGTGCTGGGGATGGGGGGTCACAGTCAGGGGGATGGAGGGGTCACAGTCAGGGGTCAGAGCACTGGGGGTGGGGGGATGGGGGTCATAGTCAGGGGAGATGGAGGGGTCACAGTCAAGGGTCAGAGCACTGGGGGTGCTGGGGATGGGGGGTCACAATCAGGGGGATGGAGGGGTCACAGTCAGGGGTCAGAGCACTGGGGGTGCTGGGGAGGGGGGTACCAGTCAGGGGCGATGGGGGGTCACAGTCAGGGGTCAGAGCACTGGGGGTGCTGGGGAGGGGGTCACAGTCAGGGGGGATGGGGGGTCAGAGTCAGGGGTCAGAGTGCTGGGGGTGGGGGGAGGGGGGTCACAGTCAGGGGGGATGGGGGGTCAGAGTCAGGGGTCAGAGTGCTGGGGGTGGGGGGATGGGGGGTCAGAGTCAGGGGTCAGAGTGCTGGGGGTGGGGGGATGGGGGGTCAGAGTCAGGGGTCAGAGTGCTGGGGGTGGGGGGATGGGGGTCACAGTCAGGGGTCAGAGCACTGGGGGTGCTGGGGAGGGGGTCACAGTCAGTGGGGAGGGGGGGTCACAGTCAGGGGGGAGGGGGTCACAGTCGGGGGGATGGGGGTCACAGTTGGGGGTCAGAGCACTGGGGGTGGGGGGATGGGGGTCATAGTCAGGGGAGACGGAGGGGTCACAGTCAAGGGTCAGAGAACTGGGGGTGCTGGGGATGGGGGGTCACAATCAGGGGGATGGAGGGGTCACAGTCAAGGGTCAGAGCACTGGGGGTGCTGGGGATGGGGGGTCACAGTCAGGGGGATGGAGGGGTCACAGTCAGGGGTCAGAGCACTGGGGGTGCTGGGGATGGGGGGTCACAGTCAGGGGGATGGAGGGGTCACAGTCAGGGGTCAGAGCACTGGGGGTGCTGGGGATGGGGGGTCACAGTCAGGGGGATGGAGGGGTCACAGTCAGGGGTCAGAGCACTGGGGGTGGGGGGATGGGGGTCATAGTCAGGGGAGATGGAGGGGTCACAGTCAAGGGTCAGAGCACTGGGGGTGCTGGGGATGGGGGGTCACAATCAGGGGGATGGAGGGGTCACAGTCAGGGGTCAGAGCACTGGGGGTGCTGGGGAGGGGGGTACCAGTCAGGGGCGATGGGGGGTCACAGTCAGGGGTCAGAGCACTGGGGGTGCTGGGGAGGGGGTCACAGTCAGGGGGGATGGGGGGTCAGAGTCAGGGGTCAGAGTGCTGGGGGTGGGGGGAGGGGGGTCACAGTCAGGGGGGATGGAGGGGTCACAGTCAGGGGTCAGAGCACTGGGGGTGGGGGGATGGGGGTCATAGTCAGGGGAGATGGAGGGGTCACAGTCAAGGGTCAGAGCACTGGGGGTGCTGGGGATGGGGGGTCACAATCAGGGGGATGGAGGGGTCACAGTCAGGGGTCAGAGCACTGGGGGTGCTGGGGAGGGGGGTACCAGTCAGGGGCGATGGGGGGTCACAGTCAGGGGTCAGAGCACTGGGGGTGCTGGGGAGGGGGTCACAGTCAGGGGGGATGGGGGGTCAGAGTCAGGGGTCAGAGTGCTGGGGGTGGGGGGAGGGGGGTCACAGTCAGGGGGGATGGGGGGTCAGAGTCAGGGGTCAGAGTGCTGGGGGTGGGGGGATGGGGGGTCAGAGTCAGGGGTCAGAGTGCTGGGGGTGGGGGGATGGGGGTCACAGTCAGGGGTCAGAGCACTGGGGGTGCTGGGGAGGGGGTCACAGTCAGTGGGGAGGGGGGGTCACAGTCAGGGGGGAGGGGGTCACAGTCGGGGGGATGGGGGTCACAGTCGGGGGTCAGAGTGCTGGGCATGCTGGGGGTGCTCTGGGTGGCCCCCTTAGAGCTTGCAGCCCCTCCCAGGCATCATCAGGTGCTTGACCCTCCAGAAGGAACTCCTCAGTCTCACAACTCAAGCTCCCAGGGCGCTGGACCCAGGGTGGGGCCAGGAGGGTGACGGGTGGTCTGGAGGAGTGGGCTGAGGCAGGAAGGGGCAGGCAGAGGGTTTCAGCCCCAGGGGCAGGAGATGGGCATGGAGAGACCTGGAGCTGCAGAGAGGCGGACAGACACAGATTGCTCTGTACAGACTGTCACCGCAGGTGGCAGCAAAAGCAAACCAAATGCTAACACTGGCGTTTTTCCAGAGAGCTGAATGTCTCAAGCACGGGCCACATGCTCGTACCCCTCTCCAAGTGGGGACACGAGAAAGCAAAAGGCAGGGTTTCTATGCTCAGGCTCCAAGATCATGCAGTCCTGGACTCAAATCCTGCCTCTCTGGATCCTGCCCGTGTGACCTCAGCCAAGACCCTTGCCATCTCTGAGCCCTATGCCCCCCTTTTAGAGTTGAATGGGGTCTAACAAGGTCAGGAGAGTGATGCCTCAGTCAGCTCAGGATAAGCACTCAAGACAACACAAAACAGCTCTGGGGAAAGGTGTTTGGTGCCTCCATCTGGGCCCAGTCACTTTCCCCAAATCCTCGGCTGCTCACATGTGTCTCTTCCTACAAGGCAGGATGGTGCTCAAAGCCCCTGCAGCTTCCCCTCTCCCAGCCAAGAGGGTCTGGATTAGCTGTCTGCACAGAAGCATAGTAATAAAAATCAAAAACTAAAGAGACAGCTAACACTTCGCGGGATTGCCACATGCAAAGTAGTGGTCTGAGTGCTTTACATGATTAAGTCACTTAATCCCCTCCCAGTGTCCCTGGTGGCTCAGCTGGTAAAGAAGCCGCCTGTAATGCAGGAGGCCTGGGCTCGATCCCTGAGTTGGAAAGGTCCCCTGGAGAAAGGATTGGCAACCCACTCCAGTATTTGTGCCTGGAGAACTCCATGGACAGAATAGCCTGGTGGGCTACAGTCCATGGAGTCGCAAAGAGTTGGACATGACAGAGCGACTATCACTTTCAGTACCCCTAAGACATCCATGGCAGTATTATTCCCATTTTAGAGATGAGAACACCGAGATATATACACAAGGTTAAGTAACTTGCTGAGGTCGCAGAGCAGGCTGGCCAGCTCCAAAGTCACACTCCTACCCTCTCAGGCCTGGCTTGAGGGAGCTAACTGCTGCCCAGGGCTGGGTGGGGTGGCTGTCTCACGTGCAGCCTGAAACATGGGGTTTGGCGGGGGAGTTCCAGCCGCGTGCGGGCTCTGGGATGGGCATGGTCAGCAGCAGGATGCAGTCTCTGGCCTGGCTTCGGGCTGCTGAGTTGGGCACGTGGAGTACGGGGCTGTTGTTAGCAACTGATGCGGGTGTGGAGACTCCCAGGGCTTCCCAGGCGGCGCCAGCGGTAAAGAACCCGCCTGCCAATGCAGAAGACGTTAAGAGACATGGATTCAATTCCTGGGTCGGGAAGATCCCCTGGAGGAGGGCATGGCAACTCAGTCCAGTGTTCCTGCCTGGAGAATCCCGTGGACAGAGGAGCCTGGAGGACTACAGCCCGTAGGGTTGCACAGAGTCAGACACGACGGAGCAGCTTAGCATGTGGAGACTCAGAGGCTCTTGGAAGCCTCGGACTGGAGAGGAGCAGGCAGGCCAGTCCTGGGTCCCACGGCTGGCTGTGTGGTACAGAGGACAAGGGCACAGGTTCCGAAGCCGGCATAACTGCGGTCAAGCCTCGCTTCTGCTCTTTCTTAACCAAGCAGCCCCAGACTCTGTCTCCCTGTCTGTGAAATGCGGGCTGTGTAGTGCAGACCCCGCCTGGCGAGCTGTGCCTGGAACGTGCCCACCAGCAGCTGGCGAGCCCTGCGCACGCTGGGAGGAGCAGTGACCTCTAGAGGGGCAGGTGGCCTCCACTCAGGGGTTCAGACCCCCAGAACCAAGCGGGCTCACCCTCTCTGTGCCCCTCTGTGCCTGCGGGCATGTTGGCACTGGGAGTGGGCAGACCCCCTCAGGACGGCACAAGGTCAGAATACACAACGAGGAGCCCGAGCCTCTGCAGGAAGGGTGGAGCCTCAGGGTGAGCTCACACAGAGGGCATGGCAGAGGGTCCCAGCACCAGGTACGGGGGCGTCAGAGGACCCGAGCCCCGGCCCGGCCCTGACAGCAGCACCCTGGTGTGCTGGACCTCCAGCGGCTGGCACAGGACAGTCGAGTGTGCGGGAGAGTCACAGGAAAGGGAACACCAGGACCCCAACACCAGGAGCCTGCCCAGCCTTCCGGGTTTCTGGAGACACACCAAGGGCCTGCTGGTTCTGAAGAAACTTGAGTCCTCTCTTCTCTTAACAGTGCCTTCCCCTCTGGCCCGGCTGGCGGCCTCAGGGCAGACGCTGTGCTGGGCTCAGTGCCTCTGGGCGCCCAGCATGTACACAGTGGCTGGCACACATAAGTGTCAGGCTGACATCAGTTTAATGAATGAATAAATGCAAGAGCCTCACACAGCCCACCTCCCACCCACGATCCCACTCTCCTGAGACATCCTGAGCCACTTGCCTCCAGAACCCCCAGGTGGCCTGGTGAGCAGAGCCCTCAGGCATCAGAGGACCAGGCGGGGCGGCGCCCTTTCCCCCCTTCTCCCGGGGTGGGTCCCCTGGAGCTGGCCCAGCCCCTTCCCAAGACCTGGTGACCCCTCCACACCTAAGAGCTGGGGTGCGGGGTGAGGCGGCAGCCCCCCAAGGCCATGCCTGGGGTCAGTGGGTTTGGCTTCACACCGCAGAGAGGGAGCCAGGGTCTGTGCCCCCTCACCTGAGCCCAGCTGCTCCCGCTGTGGGGTGAAGTGACCCTGCACAGCCTCCAACACCTGCCCACCCCTTCCCTGCCCCCACACCGCGCCCCCAGGGCGGCTCCCGGGGGCTCCCTGGTTCCTCCCTGGCGACAGCCAGGGGTCAGGCACCAGCGGGCAGCAGCAGAGAGCCGGGCGGAGACACAGGCCGCGGCTTCCTAGGGGCCCGGCCGTCTGTCCCCTCCTGTCCCCGCCTGTCCGCTGACCGGGCTGGGGTGGGGTGAGGCGCCTGCAGGGGTCGGGGCGGGGGGTTGGGGGGCCTTCTTCAGACGCTCTTCATCCCCTTAACCCTGCCGCGGGTGGGTTCAGGCACTCTGAAGACAGGGAGCGAGGTACGCGGACAGCGGTGGGCCCTGTGTCTCGGGGGTCGTGGGAACGGGGGTCGGCTTGCGCCGCGAGTGCCCCGAGTCCCTCCGGAGAGGCCGGGGCGCGCAGACGCTCCGTGTGCCCCGCCCCAGGCAGGGATGTGCGGCCGCCGCCGGGAAGGGAGCGACCCCGCTTCCGCCGCCTGGTGGGGTGTGGATGCAGGCGGGGCACCGTGTCTCCCCAGGCGCCGGAGGGGTGCGGCCGCCCGCAAGGGCGCGTGGTTCCCCCACCCCCACCCAGGCTCCTCGAGCGGTCGAGGGACTGCGCGCGACCCCGGCGCGGGCCCCCGTCCCCCAGGCACGGCCAGGGCCCCCTCACCTCGCGACACGCAGGAGCCCATCACGGGGCCGCGGGGCCGGGCCGCCGGGCGCTCATGTCTCCACTGGCGCGGGGCCCACGCGCGGCGCCGACGCGGACGAGCAGGGATGGGTCGGGCCCGCGGCTCCCGCCGCTGCCCGGGCGTCTGGATCGCACCGCCCGCTCGCCTGGCGCCGCCCCGCCGCGGTCAGCGCGGGCGGGGCCCGAGCACCCGTGGTCCGCGCACCGGTGGCCGCGGCGGGGGCGGCGCTGAGCGCGGAGGCGGAGCGGGAGGTCGGATCCCCGGCCCTCGGGCCGCCAGGGCGCGGGGTGAAGGGCAGGGAAGGGCGGCGGGGGCGGGGAGGCTCCAGCGTCCGGCAGCGGTGCGGCGCGCAGGGTGGGCAGTGAACCGCTTTGCAGGGGAGAAACGAGGTGCTCACACGCCTTGCCCAGGGACGCCGACTTTTGCCCGTCAGCCCCTCACTGGGGGTTGATGGGCCAGGCCGGGCATGTAGACGGAAGGGATGGTGAACCGGCAGGTCAAGGTCACGGCCTGCGGTCGCCTCCGGCGCCTGAGGGCGGGTGACCCGGGCCCCTCTAATCACTCACACTCAACCTCTCACATGCCTACCCATGAACACACGTGCGTACAGTCGCACGTGCGAGCATATGCTTCACTCACAGGCTCACCACCGCACACACCCACATTCACACACACTCACGTTCACACGCAGTCGTGCTCAGACACACCCCAGCTCCTCAGCCTTAGGCACGGAGTGCTCACTTTCGCCTCTTTTGGTCCATCCTGACACCTCCGTGCACCAGGCAGGGGGCGGGTGGCACGGTGCCCCTTTTATGAGTGAGGAGGCCAGGTTCCCTGGTGCCGGCCCAGCAGGGCTCTGAAGGATGAAGGCAGCTGGGGTGGCCGTGTGGTGGGCCTCAGGGCCTCCAGCCGGGCAGGAGCCGGGCCTGGGGCTGCCCGTGTAGGGGTGGGCGGTGGGGTGGGCGCTGGCATCTCCTCTTTCCTCAGGCCTGGTGCCTTCTCTGGAGAAAATTCCTGGTGGGGAGAGACCCCGGCCAGGGATGTCAGCACCACTGGTGAGAACGTGTGCCTGGCTCACACCCGCTGTGTGACCTGGGACAAGCTGCTTCCCTTCTCTGAGCCTCAGGTTTTTTTGCCTGTTAACTGGGGGTAGAAATCTTACCTCATGTGATTGCTGTAAGGATCAGTGAGATGATGTGTGCAAAATGACTGACCCGTAGTAGGTACTTAGAGCTAAAAATAGCAGTGATGGTGAACACGGGTGTGACATTTCCTCACAAAGTGAGAATGCTGAAGAACCTCCATGCAATGGACGTGCGTGAAGCGCCTACTAGGTGCGGGTGTGAGCACGACAGATGCGCTGGTCCTGGGGTGCTCAAGACCGTCCATGCCCTGCCCGCCTCAGACCCCCAGCCCCTCCCCACCGAGTCTGCTCTAGAGGGGAGCTCTGAGCCTCGCCCTCGTGTGGGGGTCCGAGCTCTGTGACCCAGGGTGGGGAGGCGGGGGTGCTTTCTCTTCCTCCCGTCACGGGGCGCCTGGCTCCGGCTGGAGAGAGGGCTGTGACTCACCCCGACGCAGGACGCTGGGTCACAGCCGCAGAGGCTCCCGCTGGCGGCCCGGCCGCTCTGGGGGCAGAGGGGGTGTCAGGCTCATTGGGGGGAAGGTGCTGGGGACCCCAGGGCGCCCCTTCAGCCTGAGACAGAGGCCCACGGGGAGGCTGGGCAGTGTGCCACCACAGGCACTTGCTCCGCAGCCCAGAGACACGTCCAGGGCGGGGCTCTGGCCAGCCCGGCCTCAGCGTTCACGCTGGTCAGCTCTCCACTGACTGATCCTCTCCTTGTCCAGACGGGAGCACAGAGAGGGGCAGGGGCCTGCCCAAGGTCACACAGCCAGCTGGCGGCCGAGTGAGGGCTGGAACGCAGGCCTGCAGCCCGTCAGCCAAGCCCCGGCCCTCGGCTGAGCCTGGGCCTTGCAGGGTGGGCTGCCCCCCCAGCACACCCACATTCACCTTCCCCGTCCTTGGAATTCTGCTGACACGGACAATTCCCGGACAGCGCCAAGATATGTGGCTGTCCTTCCCCGAGGGCAGGCTGTCCTTTTCCGGCTCAGCCCAGAGCCCATCTGCCTGGTGACCTTCCACCCCCCTGCCCCCAGCCATCCATGGGGGAGGGGGGCTCCTGGTGGGGGAGGGGCCAGAGGAGAGTGCCTGGCTGTGCTTGTCACACTCTGCGTCCCACTCTCTCGACATGGTTTGGGGGATCCAGCCAGCGCCCCCTCTGCGTGGCCAGCCCCGCTGCTCCTGGCGGACAGTGAACGTCCACCATGCTGAGTGCCTGGCCCTGGGCTGGGCGCAGGAGCGTGGAGAGGAGACGCTGCACAGTTTGGTGGGAGAGAAGTCAATCACTGGGAGGTTAGGGATGACTCAGACTTGGTCCCGCCCAGGCAGTCCTGAGAGGGAGGTCAGCACAGTTCCGCGGAGCCACGAGCATAAGTAACTCTGGTCAGGGTGGCCAGCGGGGCACCCCCCACGCCAGCCACGGGTGGTCGGGGAGAGCTGCTTCTGCCAAGGGTCAGGAGGACAGTGTCAAGGCAAGGGTGGCCCCGCAGTGGAAGTTTGAAGGTTAAGAGGGATGTTGGCAGGCAGAGATGAAGGCACGCTCCATGTCCACAAAGACTCGGAGGCAGGCTGTGACGGTCCCATGGGGACCGGGATCTATGACACCCAGGGTCCAGTGGGGAAGGATGAGACTTCAGACTGGAGGTGCCCACCTCCCAACCTCAGACATCTCCTCAACATTGGTTTTCTCAGGAAAGACAGAGCTGGATAAGCGGAAAGCGAACAGAACTGGAAACCAGACAGATCTGGGTTTACCTCCAGTGCTCAGAATAATACCTAGTAGACGTTCAGTAAATATTCACTGACTGAAGGTAAGAACGTGAGACCTGTCTGAGGCCACACGTCCAGAAAGTGGTTGCAGCCAGGGCTGTCTGATTTCACCTCTCCTTCATCCAGCAGATACTTCCGGAGACCTACTACGTGCCCAGCGCTGTGGGGTGGCGATGGAGACAGGTTCCCATTCTCTGGGGAGGGAGAAGATTGGTGGGGGAGGTTGGCATTAACCCGATAATGGCCCAGGCAAATTGAGACTCACTGCCCTGGAAGGTTCTAGACAAGAGCTCTTGAGAGGGTAGAAGAGGAGGACTTGATCTGGTCTCTCAGGTGGAGGCAGCGTCCGGCGGAGGTGACAGTGATAAGTCCCCAAATGGAAGGTGAGTGCGACCCGGCCTGGCAGAGAGAACGGCATGGGCGATGGTGCGGAGGTGGGAGCAGGGTCCGATTCTCAGCAGGACGAGTCTGTGTTTCTTCTGGAGGCAGCTCTTCTGCCACACTGGGCGGGAACAGGGGTATACCGCTGTCCTCCCTGACCTGAGCTATTTCTGCCTGTGGCTCCCCTTGCCCTGCACCATCCCCCACCCCAGGCCTGGGTGGCTGCCGCACAGAGGTGGGGGGGTTGGCGGTGAGCTGATGGGGTGGCGGGCCTGGCCAGGCCGTGGGCCCGGATCCCAAGGTGCTGGGATCTCGTCTTCATCCAGAGAGCCTTGGGAAGCCCCATCCTCCTTCTCCATCTGCAAGCCAGCCTCCTCCCTTCCAGTCACCTTTGGGGTGGGGGTCGGGGGCTGTCGAGGCCCAGCTGAGGCTCCCAGTACAGCTCCTTGTTCCTCCAGAGGCCCTACCTGACCGGGGCGTCCTGAGGACCGGGGCTGGGGGCCTTCCTGAGACGCCTGGGCAAGAAGCCCACAGCTGACCTCAGATGGTGCCCGCTCTGCAATCCAGCCGTGGGCCCGGGGGCTTCTAGCTGGAGTGGGGTGACTAGGGAGAGCTCCCCCTACTCCCTCATGGCTGGGTGGGACCGGGAGACAGAAGAGGGTAAGTCCTGCAGGGGGCTCCCAGGTGACGGAAGAGACGCTGTGGTGGGCGCCAGTGACGGGGCAGGCCAGCCCCGGCCGGGGGTTAGGGTAGCGCCATTCACTGAGCTCATCTCTAAAGTGCCCAGCCCAGGCCTGGCCTACAGTAGCTGATTCACGACAGGATCCGTTTCTCAGGGGTCTGAGGCTGGCACCCTGACTCTGTGGCAGGGAGGCGGCCCCCTGCAGGGACCAAGGCAGGTTACGCTCCCCTGAGATGCGTCTCTGGGGCCGTGTGTGTCATGTGCCGTCTGACCACCAGGGGACAGCCTAAGACAGCCTCATTCTTCACTGCTGTCATTGGCCTGCCTCCTGAGGCCAATTTATCCAGAAAGTGCCGAGCTTAGCGACTTAGACTCACCCACTCTGTGAGATCGTGCATCGTGTGTTCTGCATGAGGGAGCCCAGCCAAGCAGGAGGACACAGAAACCATGCCTGTGCTCTGGTCACCAAGCCCTGGGCTCTGGCACAGGCTGGGTCTGCCCTAGTAAGGGCTACATTTTTTTTTTTTTTTTTTGGCTGTGCTGGGTCTTAGTTGCAGCATGTGAACTCTTAGTTGTGGCATGTGGACTCTAGTTCCCTGACCAGGGATCGAACTCAGGCCCTCTGCATTGGGAGCCACGACCACCAGGCAAGTCCCAGGGTGCCTTTTTATTAGAACAAAGTTGTTATCTCCCTTCCAGGCTTCAGAACACAAGGCTGCATTGACCAGACTTGCACACAGTCTTCATTTAGGCCGCCAGCACTCCTGAACTCACATTTCCTGGTCCTGACTCCCACTGTACAGATGTGAAAACCGAGGCCCAGGAAGCCAACCAAGGCCATTTAGGAGCACACCTGGGCCTGGAGCCCTGCCGCTGGAGGGACTACGTGCTCCACCTGCAGGCTTCAGGTGCCAGGTGCTACCTCTGGAGGCCAGGCCCTGCCTATGGGCCCCGGAGACCAGGGCTTGGGGCCTTTCCAGGAAGCCTGAGAGAAAAGGCCACAGGCTGACCTCAGAGTTTTGCACTCTCAGCTCCAGGCTTGAGATTGGGGGGGCGGGGGGGGGCTTCCAGCTGGAGTGAGATGACAGGTCAGAGTCCCTTCCAAGTGACCAGCTGGACGAGACAGGGGAGGGACAGAGAATAGGCCCTCAGTCTGATGGAGGAGGAACAGCTACAGCACAGGGCACGAAGGAGGCACCAGCCCTGCTCTCGGAAAGCGTCCAGCCTGGTGCGTAAGCCGAGTGAAGTGTCTCCTGCCTCAGGACAGGTGTCCCCCAGCTGTTTCAGGGGCAGGAGTTCTCATGGGCATCAGAGGCACACCCCCAGTGTGGGAGAGCCCCCTGGTTTCAGTGGAGCCATTGGTGTGGGCTTGAGGGGGAGGGGGCAGGTGGGTAAGTTTGGGTTAATAACAGCAACAGTGATAATCATGGCAGCTGAGACCTTCCCGTGTGCCAGGTGCTGTCCTGATGGGCCTCCTGATGGGCCCGAGCTGTGGCCACGCTGCAGCAGCTGGGAGACTCCAGGCGTGCCCCTCCGTCTGAACCTCAGGGGCGATTAGGAGCCTGGCAGCTCCTGTGGCCCTGCAGTCTGCCCCCATTCCCACCTCTGGATGTTTGCACAGACTGTGCATCCCCCTCGATTAGTCCACGTCCCCTGTATCCACCCCTCGAGTCTCAGCCACAGAGGCCTTTCCTGTGTCCCTCCTCATTCTTGTCCTCATTCGTCAAGTATTGATCAAGTCAGCATCAGCAATGTGCTGTCTGCTCAAATGGTATACAGTTGAGAGTAATCAGACAGGTCCCAGCTGTCTTGGAGATTAGAGTAGGTGGCCCATGATCCATGGGCCAAATCCAGCCCTTGGCCATTGTTTTAAAACAAAGTTTTATTGAAACACATCTGTGTTCATTTGTTTACCTCTGGCCACCCTGCCTTACAATAGGCCAAATCTGGCCTTTGGCCGTCGTTTTAAAATAAAGTTTTATTGACACACATCTGTGCTCATTTGTTTACCTGTGGCCGCCCTGCCTTACAACAGCAGAACTGTGTTCTTGCAGCAAGAATCCCATGGCTCTCAAAGCCAAAAATAGTTGTTACCTGGCCCTTTGCAGTAAAAGTTTGCTGACACTTGGTTTAGAGTCTGGCAGAGAAGGCAGACATGAACAAGTCACTGGAATAAATAAATTGACAAATTGTGAGAAGTGTGAGGAGGGGCACAGCAAGGGTCAGGAGTTGAGACGCAGGGTGAGACGGTGACCGCTTCTTCTTCCCTCCCGCCCTTGAGTCTCTAAGCAGTCGGTGCGGGCAGGACATGGGCTGCATATGCAGCACACTGGCCTGCCTGAAGGGCGGGCCTGGGACTGAAGTCTCCTCCTGTGCCTGTTCACAGCAGGGGTGGGGTCCTGCTGAAATGTGCGGTGAGGGGTCACTGCCTTCTCTCCCACATCACCCAGCCTCACAGCCGGTCATGACTGTTCTCACATCCCCCATCTCCCCGTCCCCTGGGAGGCAGGCAGAGCGGGAAACAGTGTTCGTTTTACACCCGGGACAACAGATGCTCGTTACATTTAATGACTTGGCTGAATCTTGCTGAGCTACAAGCAGAGATCTTGATGTCGTGGGAAAGCCCTGGACAGTATTTAGGACCCCAGGGTTCTAGCCCAGGTATCACTTGGGCAAGCCTGTTCCCCTCTGGGCCTCAGTCTGTTCATCTGTAGCTGAGAAGATTGGAGAAAGGAGCTCTTTTCTGGATCTGCAACAGCACGCTGGGGCTCGCCCCGTCTGTCTCTGTAAAGTGGGGAGAGAAATGCTGAGCCCTCCCACACTCCTGAGGCTGGGCCCTGGCCAGGGAGATCACAGATGGGAAAGTGCTTTGAGCTTGCTGGAAGAAAGGGCCTCTGTAAACCCAGAGGGTTCCTAGGGCGGTGGGCCGGGCCTGAGTCGGGGGCCCCGGGGCTGCGTTCGCGTTGGCCAGCAGGGGGCGCTGTGGGAAAGCGGAGGCCGGCCTCGCCCCGTGCGTCTGAGCGCGGACCCAGGCCCGGCCCCGCGCAGCGCGGACGCGGATGAAAGGGGCCTGAGATACCCCCGACCTCCGGGTGGGGCTGCGGTGGGGACTTGAAGCGAGCGGTGGGCATCGTGGCAGGGCTGGGCAGGGGTAGTGACCCCGGGGCCGGGGGCCCACGAGGAAGCAAGAGGTCGGCGGTCCGGGCTGGACAGCCAGGCGGAGACTGTGGGGAAGCATCTGGGCTGTCAGGGTTGCCTCTCCGGGCCTCGTGTTCCCCGCCTGTAAAATGGGAATAATAACTGCACCCGCTTCTCAGAGCTGTTGTGAGAACAGAAGGAGCTAACCGTGGGTGACGCCTTAGAGCAGGTCCTGACTGGGGCCAGTTTCTTAAATGTTGCCGCTGTGACCCGAAGTGGACAGCTTGCACCCTGACTGGTGAAACTGGGATCGCGTCCGCTCAGGAGCAGAGTGGTGAGGGCAGCGCTGAGGATGGGCCGCCTGCAGAGGAGAGAGGCTGCCTGGGGGAGGGGGGGCAGGAGCACAAAATGGGGGGAGGGCGCGGTGAGACACGGGAGGATTGGAGGAGGAGGCACCCGCTGCCCCCCAGACTCACTCCCTGCTGAGCCACCCCCTCCCGGCTCTTTCCCCAGCTGTGTGCTCTTGGGCATGTCTTTGGGCCTCTCTGAGCCTCAGTCTCCTCCTCTGTAAAATGGGGAAATAGCTTCTGCATCACAGAGCTGCAAGGATTCCTTAAGACAGCCTGGCTCTGGGACCCCAGCCTCTTCTGTTGTGACCCCTCCAGTCCCATAAGGGGGTGGGTCTGGCTCTGGCCCCACAACCTCACAGGTTGTTTGTCTAGAAAACCAGCTAAAGAGGAAAACCCCCAACACAAATACAGTCCAGCTGGTCTCTGCAGCCCTGCCCAGCCCTACCCCGCCCACTCCTGCCTTCGCAGCCCAAGAAGCAGGTGGGGTGAGTCGGGGGAGAAACAGACGCTCTGGGAAAGTGTTTCTTCCCAGTGCAGGGAGTGGCAGGAACCAGGTCAGGGTAGAGCTGACGGAAGGGCCCCCAGGACTCAGCTGAGGGGTGAGACGCTCCTATTCCAGCAGGGACAGTGGGCAGCAGAACCCACTGGGAAGCTGGTTCAACAAGCAGGTTCCAAGACCCTGCTGCCTGCCCACCCACAAGTCCTGCCACCCAGGTCCTAATTCCCTAGACTCGTGATGACCTCAAGCCCTGGGGGATCCGATGGAGGAGGCCCAGCTCGGCCTGCTGGGAAAAGCAAGAGCTGATCTGGGCAGAGGCTTGTAGCGGGGTGAGAGCAAGTGGCTCTGGGCAGGGTCTGTCTGGGGATAGAAGGCTCTTCCAGCAGGCTTGGAGGCCCGAGGCGGTGGCAACCATGAGATAAGAAAGTCAGAAGTGCAGGGAGGCAGGGGTACAAGGAACAGGCATGCAGAGGGATGGCAAGTCACTTCTGTTAACAAGTAAAGTTCTCAGAATCCTGCACCTCACTGGGCGGAGGTTTCCATACACATTGTCCTTCTGGTCCTCAAAGCTTAGGAGCTTCCCAGGTGGTTCAGTGGTAAAGAATCCACCTGCCGATGCAGAAGACACAGGTTCGATTCCTGGGTTGGGAAGATCCCTTGGAGGAGGACACAGCAACCCACTCCAGTATTCTTGCCTGGAGAATCCCATGGACAGAGGAAGCTGGTGGGCTACAGTCCAGGGGGTTGCAAAGAGTCAGACACAACTTAGCAACTAAACAACAACTAACCTAGTAGGAGTGGGGTTGTTTTAAGGACCTTTGTACCGATGAGGAAACTCATAGACATGAGTGCCGGAATCCCGTATCCCATCTGCGCAGGAGAGCAAAGAGGCGGCTCTCCATGTCAGGAGGAGGAGACAGGAGGCAGGAGGTGAGGATGGGTCACTGGAGCTTCGTCTAGGGCTGATCCTTCTGGGGACCCTGAGCTTCAGAGTTGAGTGGCTGAGACACTTGCAGGTCTGGCGGGGGGCAGGGTGAAGGTCATGACTGACCATCACCAGGGTCCGTGCCTCTAATCCTGGAGGGCTGGCGAGGAGGCAGGGGTGTTGTCAGGCTCTGGACACTGACCCTGAGGGTAGACACGGCTACCCCCAGGGAAGCCTCAGCGACCTAGTGGAAAGTTGTCTCCTCGTCCATAGACACCTGCCCTGCTCTGAAGAAGAGCCTCCCTGGGGCCTGCTCTCCCAGAAACCCCCGGCGCAGACCCTGATCCATGGCAGAGTCAGGCCAGGGGGCTCTGCGGCCCATCCTGGAGCGCTGTCACCTGAAGAGTGTGGCCACATCCCCTCTCCCTGCCATTGGGTCTGGCTCATGGTCAGGCCCTGGGGCCCAGGCTTTGGGTCAGAGAGCCTGGTCCAAATCAAGAGACAAATAAGGGACTGTCATGGCTGAGGGCCCTGTAGAGGGGAAGACAGGCGGGGGTCAGGAGTTAACTCTGCAAGATGCTGGGCTCCCAGGCTTGGGAACCCCCAGGCTCGGGACTTGTCACACGGTTCTTGGTCCCAAGGTGGCTGGGCCATCTTCATCTTTCATTTCTCCCTTCCGCCTCAATTCACTTCTGTTTTCAGTTCCTCTTCCCACATGGCCCTAACCCTCGGTCCCACTGCCCCCCTGGGATCCGCAGACTTGGGTCACCACAGGCCAGGTCCCTCTGATCGGATCTGAACCAACATGCCTCTCATGCTCAACCCCAGTCTGTGACACGGGCTGCTGCGTGGGGCTGGCCCGGGGCGCAGAACTCTGAGCAGCAGGAGAAAGCAGAGGGGGGCCGGGCCGCGGAGGGGGGCTTGGCCGTGGCCGTGCGCTCACCTCGCTGGGCGCCAGCTTCTGCGATGTTTGTGAGGACGGGCGCTCGGTGCTCACGGAAAGTTTCTCTTATCATCATGGGAGAGTGGCCTCCCGTGACCTTGTCTCACCCCTCATTTCTTACGAGGGAACCCGAGGCTCGGAGAGGGCGTCGCCTGTCCTGGGTCGCCGCACTCAGCGCTGGTGGGCGGGCCTCCCCGGGTGGGTCCCGCAGGGCAGGCCCCATTGTGTGCTCCCGGCAGGAAACCGCTGTGCTCAGCAGCACGGAGGTGAGAGCGAGCCTGGCTACGTGACCTGCAGCCCCGAGGCTGAGCCGGGCCCTGCGGCCGGGCAGGTGCAGTGGGCACTGAGGCGGAGACCTCCCTGCCCGTAAGTGGGAGTGCGCAGAGCTGAGGCCTCGCCGTCCTGCCCCCCAGGCCTGCCTGCCAGGAGGCAGCGTGTTGGCTCCTTGCTTGATGGGGAGAGAGCACGGGTGCCCAGCAGGGCTGGTGCACCCCTGTGCCCCCGGGAGCTTTGCACAGACCCCACACCCACTCACCAGCTCTGGTTTCCAGGGGCCTGGGGGTCTCCAGGGCGAGGGCTCAACCCTGGGCGGGGCCCCTGCTGGACTGCCTACGTGGGACCTGAAGCAGCGTGAGGGGTCTTTTGGTGACTCATGAGGGACTGGTGCCCCCCTCACTCTGGAGGCAGGGCCGGAAGGAGGCCTCAGGCCCAGCTGGTTCGTGGCCTGGCCAGTCACCACAGGGAGGGGCTGGAGGCCAGCATATCACCAGGAAGCACAGGGGAGCCACTGACAGATTCAGCAGAGGGGCGGGAGGTGGTCTGATGTGGCTTCTGGAAGCAGCAGACTGGAGGCCGCAGATGGGGCGGCAGCCGGGGTCTGGGAAGGGGGTGGGCGGGCTTGGCAGGGGTCGAGTGAGTGGGGGTGACGTGGGGGCACCAGAGTGGGCTCCCTGGGGTCCGCTCTAGCCCCTCCTCCGAGGCTGTGTGCTGATGGCGCCTTAAGTCCCTGCACCTTGCTCTTTGCACATAAAGTGAAAGTGAGGTCAGAACTGGGCCAGAACAAATCCCCTCCCCGCCTCTCTCTCTGGACAGCCCAGCATCAATGCCCCAGCCAGAGGACACCTAGACCAGGGCGATGGAGGCCCACGGAAGCAGGGAACAAGCACAGGGTGGGAGGCAGGGCTCCAGCCTGGACAGCAGAGGGGCCGGGAGGAGTGGTGTCCCCTGGGGCAAGGACCGAGAAGCCCAGGTTCTGAGCAGAACCTCACCTGGGGGCTGGAGCCTGGGTGCCAGTCCGCGTCACTAGGGAGCCAGCCGTGCAGCTGGGACCCTTTGCTGCGGAAAGTGAAACGGGAAGGCGGCTGGAAGGGAACCCCTGTCTGGATGGTGAGACACCCCTCCGAGGGGGCCAGCTGCAGCCCGGGAGTACGCTGCGGGTCGGTTCTCCTGCAGCTGCCACATGTCCAGGCCCCAACCTGAGCCCCTGCCTCCCTCCTCTGCCCTCTGACAGCAACAGTAACGGCCACAGGCCTCGCTTCTCCCAGCTCACTGTGTGTCTCCCTGGACTCTCTAAGCCCCAGCTTCCTTGTCTGTCAAATGGGGCTATAATGACACTTGCCTCAGAGGCCTGACGAGAGGAATAAATTAAACCATGCGTGGCAGACACAAATTGCCTGGCACAGCTGGCTGATGTGCCAACTCATTGGTAAGACCCTGATGCTGGGAAAGATGGAGGGCAAGAGAAGCGGACGACAGAGGATGAGATGATCGGATGGCATCACTGACTCGATGGACATGAGTTTGAGTAGACTCCAGGAGTTGGTGATGGACAGGGAGGCCTGGCGTGCTGCAGTCCATGGGGTCCAGAGAGTCAGACACGACTGAGCAATTGAACGACAACAACAATCTGACTGCCGGTGTGACATGGTATGGCCTCACATGGGCCCTGAGAGGCAGATACACTTTGCCCATCATACAGAAGAGGGAAACTGAGGATCAGAGAGGTTGAAGTCATTTGCCACACAGTTCTGACCAAGCAGCTCCCAAGCCTGGTTCTTTCCATGGCGATGGCTGGGACGTGGAAGGGAACAGGTGGGCAGGTAGGTTTGGGACAGGATCCACGTGCCCTCCACCTGGTGTCAGGAGAGGGTCCTGATTCCCAACCCCTCCTCCGTCTCTGCTGGACCATCTCCCCACTCCTGTCAAAGGCCAGCCCCAAGACAGCAAGCCTCTCTGCCGACCCCGCACCCGCCTTGGCTATTCTGACTCTCTCAGGTCTAACTTGCATCTTTCCTGCTTGAGCTGCAGTCTCTTTCCTCCTCACCTGCCTCTGGGCCAGCAGCTGGCAGCCGCCCTGACAGAGATGCACCCACACCCCGAGTCCACGGGTGCGGAAGAGAGGGCACCAGCTCCCCCCATGGGATCGCCTTGCCGGCCCAGGGGCGCCTGAGGCACCACCCGCCTCCCCCCGCAAGAGGCTCTGCAGCTCCTTAGACTCAGAGGAGTTGCCGTGGGCCCAGGACGAAAGCAGGCAGCGAGAGAAAATCAGACGCCCGGTTCCAAGCGGGACTCAGAGTCCTCCGCCACCGCCGCCCATCCTGGCCCAGGCCCAGCAGGGTCAGAGTGCTGGGTGCTGTGGAGCCTCCAGGCAGCCTCTCCTGACATACCTGGCCAGGTGAGCAGGCAGCGAAGCCAAGAGCCAGTGGGAAGCTGGCAGTCGCCTCTGCTGCCCTCTCCCCAGCCCTCTCCCCGGAGCCCCGCCCGGGGAGAGGAGGGTGCCCCAACTCGTTCGAGGAGTTCCATCCCTCACTTGTGCCCGTCCTGGGTGGGGTGGGGGTGGGCGGGGGGCCCACAGAGACTCTCTGTGCTCCAGGCCGCGCCCACCCCGCGTCTTCCCTGCGCTGGTGCCGGGAAGGTGCCAGGCTCTTGGGATCCCAGGCCACCACCTCCTCCATCCCAGCCCACCTGCCTCTGCCACTGGCTCTCGGGATCCGCAGAGCAGGACAAGGGCCGTCTGGGCGCTGGGTCGTCCCCTGAAGGGGCCCCTTCTGTCCCTAGCAGCTGAAGCTGTGTCCTGTGGAAGGAGGGGTGCGGCTCCAAGGTCTCCAGGACAAGGAGGAAAACCAGTCTCCACGGACCCCTGAGACCCGAGGCCCTGCCCTTGGCACACACTACCTGGGAGGCAGACATTGCCACCCCCACTTTAAAAATGGGGACGCTCAGGTGAGACTGGTGGCTGCCTGAGGGATTGGACCCACTCTCACTTGTCCATCCCTGTCTTCCCAATGCCTGCCATGCAGCAAGAGCTCAAGTGACACTTGTGGAGTGAATGAAGGAGGTTCAGAGAAGGCAAGCAACCTGGCCAAGGACACACAGCCAGAAGGTTGCTCTGCTGAGAGTCGACCCTGGCTAGTTCAAATCCTCAACCCAGGCTGTTTCTGAGACCTGCCCACACTGGGGGGCCTCACATGGACACGAGTGACAGTGCACCTCCTCACACACATGCACGCACCCCACACAGCCTTCAGTGGAGGTCCCACCTGCGGGGGGCCCCGTCTGCCACCGCACTGAAGCCCTGCCGTGGGCCCGCCCTTCCGCCACCTCCGGCTGATACACACGCCTCCTTCAGGGCTGGCCTCACGCCCTCCGTCACCACGCTCCTCCAAGACCCGGAGAGGGCAGGACGGGGCATGCCCCCTTCCACCCCCACACCCGGCGTCCTCTCGGCCTCCCCAGGCCCCGGTAAGCGATTGTCACCGCTGCTCTGCAGAAGGCCTGGGAAGGAACCCCGATAGGGCACAGATTTGGGCCTAAGAACAGGCAGCATCCAGACCACGGTGGAGCCAGGCAGACCTGGCACCTGGGCAGAGCTGGGGGGCCAGCTGTCTTCAGGGCAAGTCCAAGGTTTGGGGTCATCACTCCCACCCCGCTGTATCACGTGGTGCAGCCACAGGAAGCAGCTGAGCAGACCGACCACAGGGGCCAGGCCCTCCTCCTGCGGTATGAGCCCCAGACCTGCTTGGCAACCAGCTGGCTCTCAGGTCCCTGGGACTCACGCCTCCGAGCAGGCTGAACCTGGAACAGGCCTCTTCTCCTGTTCTCCCACCAACAGAGGCCCACAAAGCAGAGGTAGTCAGGAGAGGCGGGGGCCCCTGGGAGGAACAGATGGCATGTGCCAGACATGCCTGAGACACTCCACACAGATTTTCAGCGAACCTCACAGCAACCCTGGGAGACAGACAGAAGTTAACCTTAAGGACCAACCTTCTCCCCATTTTCCAGAGGGGTAAACGGAGTCCTTGGAAGAAAAGCTATGACCAACCTGGATAGCATATTAAAAAGCAGACACACTACTTTGCCAACAAAGCTGCATCTAGTCAAAGCTACGGTTTTTCCAGTAGTCATATATGGATGTGAGAGATGGACTGTAAAGAAAGCTGAGTGCCAAAGAATCGATGCTTTTGAACTGTGGTGTTGGAGAAGACTCCTGAGAGTCCCTTGGACTACAAGGAAATCCAACCAGTCCGTCCTAAAGGAGATCAGTTCTGAATATTCATTGGAAGGACTGATGCTGAAGCTGAAACTCCAAAACTTTGGCCACCTCATGCGAAGAGCAGACTCATTAGAAAAGACCCTGATGCTGGGAAAGATTGAAGGTGTGAGGAGAAGGGGACACCAGAGGATGAGATGGTTGGATGGCATCACTGACTCGATGGACACGAGTTTGAGCCAGCTCTGGGCGTTGGTGATGGACAGGGAGGCCTGGTGTGCTGCAGTCCATGGGGTCGCAGAGTCAAATACGACTGAGCGACTGGACTGAACTGAGACTGAGTCCAGAGAGTTAAGGCTCTCACCCAAGGCTCCCCATCCCTGGCATACAGTAGGCATTCGCTAAGCATCTGTGGGTGGATGTAGTTGCAAGGAGGAAGGTGATCATCTAAGAGCTTGAACAGAGGCAGATTCTGAACCCAGGTCTGACTCCAGAGGCTCTCTCGGCTGAACCTCCTCTGCGGCCTTGGGACCCACAGACCAGGCCCAGCCGACATGTATCCAATTACAGGTCTCCTGTGTGAGGAGGCCGGCGTTCCCAGGCTCCACGCGGCTTCCTTTCACGTTGAGAAGAGAAACTCAGCCTCCCAACCTTGCCGCCTGGGCCCCATGCACTCCCGTTAAGCAGAAGCAGTTTCACAGATCACCAGCATCAGACAGGGCCCCTCGAGGACCATGATGGAGCAAGACAAAAATCAAGACCACTCGATACTCAGGTCTGAAAGCAGACAAAAGATGAATGTGATCCAAACCACAAAAATGACCAGACGTCCCAGCTGAGTGAGTGACAACTGTTTCTTTGCTGATCACAGCTTGAGCTTCACTTCATCCCTCTCCGCTTCCAGATCAAAACCATTAGGGTACCCCGTCACACAGTCACTCCCGCTTCTGGATGCATCCAGCCCAGAGTGAAACTCCACTCCCTCGAGCCCTTCCCAGAGCTCCTGGCAGCAGCCTGGAGCCCCCCAGGTCCTGCCTCTCAGTTGCCCGCGTTGCAACAGCACTAAAGCCAACTCTGTTCAGCTGGGTTTCCGGGGGTCTTTGCCTGGGAGGCGCTGACAAAGGCTTAGAGAAGCTGCACAGCAGAACCTGCTTTTTCCGGCCCATTGTGTGGCTGGCCCTGGAGCTGTCGGCCTGTGATGAAACGTCGCGGGGTGGGAGAGGGGCCCATCATCCCCATCTATTCCCAGGAGGCTGAGTTTCAGGCTCTGGAGCTGGAGAACAGTTAACTCCTCGGTTAACTCCTGCGGTCCTGTCCACCGCAGCCCGAGTGTGAGCCCTGAGACCCCCACCCTCTCCATGGTGGGGCATATGAGTAGAGGGGACGGGAGAAGAGATAGGACACGTGGGTTCAGCTCTTGCCTCTGCCTCTCATTTGCATGTGACCTGAGCCTCGGTTTATCCATCTGGACAATGGGATGGGATAAAGGAGTTCCTTCCCAGGTAGGGTCACTTACCCAGCTCCCAGCAATAAGCCTTCAATGTTCAGGACAGAGACCTCCCCTTCTCCCCTTCAACTCCTGGTTCCTGAGGGTTAGCCAACCTTCCCTTCTAGGCTTGATGCCCACATCAAGGGGGGCATGGGGGCGGGAGAGGGACTGGGGGTCTTGTGTGTCTCCAGTCGCTGGACCCCTGGCTGCACAGAGAGGAGCATCACTGGAGCCTGCTCTGAAGGCTCAGGCCTCCTCTGCACCCCGTCACCCCGTCACCCGCCCCTCAGGTTCCCGAGCGCGGGGATCCCGTCCAAGGCAAACAGACGGGAGGATGGAGCCGGAGGTGGCAAAGGAAGGGCCTCGGGGCTGAGCAGAGGGCGCCCTGGCAGCCGCGGTTGAGGGAGCCGGCTCTGTGGCTTCATTCAGCCCTACATCCGGCTTCTCTGGAGACTAGCGGACGTGGCCACTCCCGTTCCGCGCCCGCCCCCCACCCCCCCACCGCCGGGGCAGAGGAGGGAGGAGGAGGCCGGAGCCCAGGACTGAGGCGAGCCGAGGACAGTGACCTCTCCTGAGAGAGGCTGCGTGGCGCTGAAGGTCAAGGGCGTTTGCTTTCGCTCAAGCGTGGGGCCTCTCATCTTTGTAGGCCCGTCTCTGGGGGGAGGCGGGGAGAGGGGAACCCATAAAGGCAGTCGGGGCGCCGCGGTCACCTCCCAGTTTCTCCCTGTGGCCCCCCCCAGCCCCCGCCGACCTCCAAGCTGATTCACTGGCTCCACTCAGCACCTTCACAGACGTGTTTGCTGGATAATTGCTACACATCCTTCAGGCCTCAGTTTAAATATCACTTCCTCTTGGAAGCCTCCACAGCTTGAATCTCCTTGCGATGTACTCCATGGCTCCTGCTTCCTCCTCCCAACGTGGATCCTACTGCGTTGCAACCAGCTTGTCATTACCCTCCTGGAGGGTAAGGGGCAGCCTCTATGTTGTTCACAGTTGAGTCCCCAGGGCCTGGAATGGGCCTGGCAGACTGTGAGTACCACATACATGTTTGATGGTAAATAAACACAGGCATGGAGATGTGGACTCTAGGGACCTTGAGTTGGGAGAGCCAGTGGTGGCAAAATTCTGAGTAGGGCTTTGAGAGTAGGCATGCCCGAGATGAGGAGGGATGGGATGTAGCCTGGACGCAGTCTGCTGCTGAGTTTAGTCACTCAGTCGTGTCCGACTCTTTGCAACCCCATGGACTGCAGCCCGCCAGGCTCCTCTGTCCGTGGGATTCTCGAGTCAAGACTACTGGAGTGGGTTCCCATGCCCTCCTCCAGGGGATCTTCCCAACCCAGGGATCGAACCCAGGTGTCCTGCACTGCAGGCAGACTCTTTACCATCTGAGCCGCCAGGACACAGCCTGGGTGAGGGTAAAGAAAATGCCCGTGAAGGCAGAAGTGCAGGGACGCCTACACCAGGCCTCCTGGGATGTATAATTTGGAACAACCCTCCTGCTGAGGACAACCAGAGTCCCTAGATCCAATTCAAAAAGATCATCCTCTTAAGACCGTCGAACAACTAACAAGAATTCCAAGGACTTCCCTGGTGGCCCTCCAGTTAAGACTCCATACTCCCAATGCAGGGGGCCTGGGTTCAAAACTGTGGTGAGCAGCCCCTGCTCTCCACAGCTGGAGAGAGCCCACACACAGCGACGAAGGCCCGGCACAGTCAGGAAGTGCATAAGTTAATCAGCCTTTTAAAAAGAGAGAAATGGGGCTTCCCTGATGGCCCACCGGTGAAGACTCCATACTCCCAATGCAGGGGGCCTCGGTTCGATCCCTGGTCAGGAAACTAAGATCCCACATGCCCATGGTGTAGCCAAAAATAAAATTTAAAAAAGAAAGAAAGAAACAAGAATTCCATAGTAAGAATCTCCAGAAGGCAAAAGTCCAGAGGGGAAAGCCCAGTCTGGAGATCCCGTTTGCCCTGAAGTTAACTGCCAATCCGGAAGAATCAGCTTTAAAACTGAGCTCTTGTTGTGATGGCCTCAAGGGAGGCAGGGAAAGAGGAAGAATAAAAGGGTAACCTAGCTTTTTGCCCAAGATGGGAAGCCTGATACCCCGCATCTTTAAGCAGAGACACCCTCAGAATAAGGTGAACCACAAGAAAACCCAGCCTGGAGCCCAGTCACCAGGATGACTCATGAAACTCGAGACCTGAGTAGCAGCGGCCGTGCACTAGCAGTGTCTTCAGGTGCTCGGTGTAAGCAAACAAAGCACTCACCTGGCTAGAGATGTCATCATCTTAGGCCTAGTGTTATCTTCATGAATAATTTTCAAATTATAATCTTAATAATTTCAAATTATTTCAAATTTGCAAATACAGTGAGTTGAACACAGTCAAAGATAACTGGGTACATAAGGAAATAAGACAAAGTCAGCAGAAACAGAGGCACTGTAAACAATAATTATGTAACATGGTAGAGGTGTTAACCAATACAAAGGTGGTAATTGCATTGCAATACATAAGTGTATCAAACCAACATCTGGTACACCTTAAACCTGCATAATGTTATATGTCAATTATATTTCAATAAATTCTTAAAAATATGACAGACAGACCACAATGACTTCAGATACTGGAATTTTCAAAAATTAAGGCCTCAGAATCACAGGTTCAAAGATCCTCATGGACAAACTCATTCTAGAATTCATTTGGAAATTCAAGGGACCCAGAATAGGAAAAAAAAAAATCTTGAAAAATAGCAAATTTAGAAAACTCACACTTCCTAACCTCAAAACTTACTACAAGGCCATAGCAATCGAGACTGTAACACTGGCATAAGGACAGACGTTTAGAACCACAGAACAGAACTGAGAGCCCAGAAATAAACCATACGCTATGGCCAATTGGTTTTTGACAAGGGTGCCAAGAAAATGCAATGGGGAAATAGACTTCTCGACAAATAAAGGTGGGACAACTGGATTTTCCCATGCGAAAGAATGGAATTGGACTTCTATTTGACCCCATATTTCACATACACCATCCCCTCAAAATGGTCCAAAGTTTTAAATCTAAGAGCTAGAATTATAAAACTCTTAGAAGTAAACAAGAGTAGGAAATTCCCTGGCAGTCCAGTGGTTGGGACTTTGAGCTTTCAGTGCAGGGGGCATGGGTTTGATCCCTGGTTGGGGAACTTAAGTCACACAAGCCACGTGATGTGGCCAGAAAAAGAAGAAGAAAAGAAGTGTGAATCTGTGTAACCTTGGATATTTGACAACGGTTTCTTAGAAATGGCGACTCAGCACAAGCAGAGAGAAGATAGAGAAATTGGACTTTATCAAGATTTAAAACCTTTGTACTTCAAATGATACCATGAAAAAAATGAAAAGACAGCCCACAGGATGGGAAAAAAAGCACTTGCAATTCAGATATCTCATAAGGGCCTACTATGTAGAATATATAAAGAATTCTTCCCTGTTGATGTTTGACAGAAAACAACAAAGTTCTATACAGCAATTATCCTTTGATTAAAAATAAATAAATTTTTTTAAAAAGAATTTTTACAGCACAAGAGTGAAATTGACAAATACCCCATTTAAAAAATGAGCAAGGAAACTGAATAGGTATTTCTTCAAAGATATATGAATGGCCAATAAATACATATTCAACACCATTAGTCATTAGGAAGGTGTAAATCAAAACCACAAGGAGACACCATTTACACCCACTAAGATGGTTACAATAAAAAAGACAGACATTAACAAGGGTTGCAAGCCTAAAGAGAAACTGGAATCCTCATACATGGATGGTAAGAATATGAACCAGTACAATCACTTTGGAAAAGAGTGGCGATTCCACAGAAAGCTCCATGCGACCCAGCAGTCCCATTCCAGCAGAGATACCCAAGAGATTAAAAAGCATGTTTACACAAAACCTCTACATGAATGTTTATAGCCACATTATTCATAATATCCAAAAGGTGGAAACAGCCTAAATGGTACAGTCATACAATGGAATATTATTCAGCCATGAAAAGGAACATAGCACTGATACCACTGTGAATGAGCCTTGGAAACATTATGTTAAATGAAAGATGCCAAATGCAAAACTGCACGTTCCCATTTTTTAACGAAATGTCCCAAATAGGGAAGGTCGTAGAGATAAAAATCAGTTTATGCTGGGCTTAGTTGCTCAGCCATGTCCGACTGCTTGCGACCCCATGGGCTGTAGCCCGCCAGGCTCCTCTGTTCATGGGGGTTCTCCAGGCAAGAATACTGGAGCGGGTTGCCATGCCCTCCTCCCGGGGATCTTCCCAACACAGGGATGGAGTTTGAGTCTCTTATGTCTAACCTGCATTGGCAGGGGGGTTCTTCACCACTAGTCCCACCCGGGAAGCCCAAATAGGACCTAATTAAACATAAAAGATAGATAGGGAAAAAATGGAAACAGTGACAGACTTTATTTTCTTGGGCTCCAAAATCACTGCAGACAGGGACTGCAGCCATGAAATTAAAAGACACTTGCTCCTTGGAAGAAAAGTGATCACAAACCTAGACAGTGTATTAAAAAGCAGAGACATTACTTTGCCAACAAAGGCCCATATGGTCAAAGCTATGGTTTTTCCAGTAGTCATGTATGGATGTGAGAATTGGACTATAAAGAAAGCTGAGCACCGAAGAATTGATGCTTTTGAACTATGGTGTTGGAGAAGACTCTTGAGAGTCCCTTGGACTGCAAGGAGATCCAACCTATCCGTCCTAAAGGAAATCAGTCCTGAATATTCGTTGGAAGGACTGATGCTGAAACTGAAGCTCTAGTAGTTTCACCACCTGATGTGAAGAGCTGACTCTTGGAAAAGACCCTCATGCTGGGAAAGACTGAGGACAGGAAGAGAAGGGGATGACAGAGGATGAGATGGTTGGATGGCATCGTTGACTCAATGAACATGAGTTTGAGCAAACTCCAGGAGATAGTGAGGGACAGAGAAGCCTGATGTGCTGCAGTTCATGGGGTCACAAAGAGTCGGACACGACTGAGAGACTGAACAACAACAAAACAAAAACTTCTGCAGAGCAAAAGAAGCCGTCAACAAAACAAAAAATTCAGCTTTACTGAATGGGAGAAAATGTTTGCAAATGATACGACAGATAAGGAGCTGATATCCAAAATATATAAACAGCTCATACAGCTCAACATTACAAAAAGAAAAACTGGATTTAGGCAGAAGAAGAGGAAGTGCATATGGCCAACCGCACGTGCAAAGATGGTCATCCTGGGGAAATAAACATCAAAGCCACAACGAGACATCGCCTCACTCCTTTCAGAGTGATGACCATCAAACGGAGCACAAAAGCAAATGCTGGTGAGAGTGTGGGGAAAGGGACCCTCACACACGGTTGGTGGGAATGTAAGTTGGTGCAGCCAATGTGGAGAATGGTAGGGAGGTTTCTCAAAACACTAAGAATAGATCTATCAGATGATCCAGCAATTCCACTCCTAGGTATGTATCAAGAAAAAAATTAAACCACTAATTTGTAAAGATATATGCCTCCCAATGTTCATTATAGCATTATTCACAATACAGTTGCCAAGATATGGAAGCAACCTAAATGCCCATCAACAGATGAATGTGTTCAAGATGTGATATATATATTTACAATGGAATACTACTCAGCCATGAAAAAGAATGAAATTTGGTCATATGCAACAACACAGATGGACTTGGAGGTTTGTTGGTGTTGGTTTAGTCACTAAGTCATGTCTGGCTCTTGTCATCCCATGAACTGTAGCCTGCTAGGTTCCTCTGTCCATAGAAATTTTCAGGCAACAATACCGGAGTGGGTTGCCATTTCCTTCTCCAGGGGATCTCCCTGACTCAGGGATTGAACCTGGGCCTCCTGCATTACCGGCAGATTCTTTATCAACTGAGCTACAGACCCTGCACAGATCCAGGAATTGAACCCTGGTCTCCTGTATTGGCAGGTGGTTTCTCTACCACTTAACCACCAGGGAAGCCCTTTGGAGGATACTATGCTAAATAAAATAAGTCAGACAGAGAGAGACAAGTACTGTATGGTACCACTTATATGTGGAGTCTGAAACACACAACAGGGACTTCCCTGGCAGTCCAATGGTTAAGACTCCATGCTCCCAGTGCAACTGGCAGGGGTTTGATCCCTGCTTAGGGAACTAGATTCCAGGTGCTGCATAGCTCAGCCTAAAAAAAAAAGAGAGACTAGTGAATATAACAAAAAGAAAGACTCACAGATGCAAAGAACAAACTAGTGGTTACCACTGGTGGCGGAGTGCGGGGGGGGCGAGTTGCAATTTAGGAATAGGGGGGTAAAAGATACATTGTATAACACTGGGAATGTAACTAATATGTTATATTAACTATAAATGGAGTTTAAAAATTATGAACCTTTATATTGTATACCCATATTATTTAATACTGTATATCAACTATACTTCAATTAAAAAATTAAACAATAAAACAGAAGATAGATTAGTGGTTGCCAGGGGTGGAGAATGAGTGAGACTGACAGGTACAAAGTCTCATTTTGGAGCGATGAACATGTCCTGGAATTAGACAGTGCTGATGGCTGAGCAACCTTGTGAATATGCTAAAAACGACTAAATCATATATTTTTAAATGGTGAACTTTATAGTTTGTAAATTATATCTCAGATTTTTAAAAGATCCTCAAAGACAAGATTAGCTAATAATAATGGCTAACATCTATGAAGCACTATGTGTCAGACCCTTTCTAAGTAGTTTACATAGATTAATTCACTTGTCCAGCTCAGCGTTCCTGCAGGTAGATACTGTCACTGTTCCATTTTACCGATAACAACTGAGATGGAGAAAGGTCTGGTGCTTAAGACCCTCCAAGTCACCGGGTTCAGACAGGGAACTTGGGGCCCAGAGAGGGGTGATGACATACCCAGATCACACAGCACCCCATGCAAAGTCTGGACTAGAACCCGGGGCCGCTGCCTGAGGCCTTCAGAATTGTGTCTTATTAGGTTGGGGGTTGCTATTAGGAGTCTAAGTGCTCAGAGAAGCCCCAGGGGAGTTTTTGCAAAAAATTAAAAAAAGAATAGCTCCGAGGCTGTAACACTTCGAGTCTGGCGTTACACTCATCGCTCTATGCCTCACCCCAGTGAAACCTCCAAACCCTTGTTTATCATCCCTATTTTTATTGTTGCAAAACTGGAGGCTCAGAGAGATGGTGATACTTTCCCAAGATCACACAGCTAGTCAGTGATGAAGCACAATATTAACGCAGCCCTGTGGGATTAGCAGCCACGATTTAACCAGCCCACAAGAAAAGAATGCCTGAGTGAAGGAATGAGCTTCCCAGGGGGCGCAGTAAAGAGCCCTCCTGCCATGCAGGAGACACAGGAGACGTGGGTCCGATCCCTGGATCGGGAAGATACCCTGGAGGAGGCAACCCGCCCCCATGTTCTTGCCTGGGAAATCCCATGGACAGAGGAGCCTGGCAGACTGCAGTCCATGGGGCCGCAAAGTTTTGGACACAACCGAGCCGAGCACCCCTGGCAGAGCCCAGGCCCAGGTGTCGCTCGATTGGCACCACAGATGTTGGCGGAGGGGGCAGGACCGGGGAAAGCGGCGTGGGGAAACTAGGGCAGGGAGCACGGCTGCTGGGGAAATCAGGAGGCACCAGAGCTGGGCAGGCAGGGCCCAGGAGCACGGAGAAGGGCCGGACGGTGGGCTCGGGGCTGGGAGGGGCTTCCTGCCAGGAATCTGGGTGGCAAGCAGCTCTGGGCAGCCTTCCAAGGTCCTCTCCCCACCCTGCCCAACACACCGGCACCCCAGCCTGCTGGAGAGGGCTTGCTCCCGCCCTGCCACGGTGGCCCCTCATGGTTGTAGCTCTTCCTTAGAGGCTGCCAGCTGGGCAGGAGGGCCCCGTGGGGGGCTTGTGACAGCCCCCGACTCAGCCTGTGCGCAGCCCCCTCTGCCCTGCCAGGGAGACAGGGGGCCCCCTCCTCTCCAGGCCCCAGGAGCGCCTGGCAGAGTTGGCGGGGACTCAGGGCCGTGCATGTGGCCCCAGTGTGGGGACTGGGGCGGGGGAGCCCTCCACTCGGGGTCCCCAAGCCTCCCCACTGGCAGGAGCTACCCAGAGGAGCCATTTCTCCCTTCTGACTGGGAGATAAAGGTGCTCTGACTGCTTCCTTGTCAAAACCTCCGCTCCACTGACAGCAGATTCCCAAACATGGGGAGCAAGCGGACATCGGGGGGAGGCCCTCTCAGGGAGAGACGGACATGCGTCCTGGCGACCAGGTCACACAGCCGCACCACGCGGGGCTGCAGAAAGGCTGGCCACTCAGGGCGTGAGCTCTGAAGCCAGCCTGCCTGGGTTCCCATCCCAGCTCGGGCGCTGGCCAGCTGTGTCCCTTTGGCCACGTCGTGTGATGTCCCTGAGCCTTGGTTCCCTCTTCTGTGAAGTGTGCACTGCAGCGCTGCCTACCTCATGGGACTGAGCTAAGCAAAGTTCTCAAAACAGCCCCTGTTGTTCTAGTTGAGTTCTGAATCTTATCACCCAGAACTCAGAGCCTGGGTCCCGCTGGGAGCCAAGGTTCCCAGCCTTCATGGAGTTCACAGACAAGTAGAGGGTAAACAAACGATAAATAAGGATGGAATGTCTGAGCCGATTCTGGAAGGATGAGAAGGCAAGCAGCTATATGACGATCTGGGGAGAGTGAATTCCAAGTAGGGCCAGGTGCAAGGCAGCTGCAAAGGCCCTGAGGTGGGAACTAAGATGGCACACCTGACAACAGAGCAGGGTGGGTATGCTAGTTCAGTTCAGTCCCTCAGTCGTGTCCGACTCTTTGCGACCCCATGAACCACAGCACACCAGGCCTCCCTGCCCATCAGCAACTCCTGGAGTCCATTCAAATTCATGTCCACTGAGTCAGTGATGCCATCCAATCATCTCATCCTCTGTTCCCTTCTCCTCCCACCTTCGATCTTTCCCAGCATCAGGGTCTTTTCAAATGGGTCCGTTCTTCACATCACGTGGCCAAACTCAGCTTCAGCATCAATCCTTCCAAGAATATTCAGGACTGATTTCCTTTAGGATGGACTGGTTGGATCTCCTTGCAGTCCAAGGGACTCTCAAGAGTCTTCTCCAACACCACAGTTCAAAAGCATCAATTCTTCAGTGCTTAGCTTTCTTTGTAGTCCAACTCTCACATCCATACAAGACTACTGGAAAAACCATAACTTTGACAAGACGGACCTTTGTTGGCAAAGTAATGTCTCTGCTTTTTAATATGCTGTCTAGATTGGTCATAACTTTTCTTCCAAGGAGCAAGCATCTTTTAATTTCATGGCTGCAGTCACCATCTGCAGTGATTTTGGAGCCCCCAGAACTAAAGTCTGTCACTGTTTCCATTGTTTCCCCATCTGTTTGCCATGAAGTAATGGGACCAGATGCCATGATCTTAGTTATCTGAATGCTGAGTTTTAAACCAACTTTTTCAATCTCCTCCTTCACATTCATCAAGAGGCTCTTGAGTTCCTCTTCACTTTCTGCCATAAGGGTATATCATCTGCATATCTGAGGTTATTGATATTTCTCCTGGCAATCTTGATTCCAACTTGTGCTTCATCCAGTCTGGCATTTCCCATGATGTACTCTGTATATAAATTAAATAAGCAAAGTGACAGCATGCAGCCTTGATGTATTCCTTTCCTGATTTGGAACCAGTCTGTTGTTCCATGTACAGTTCTAGCTCTTGCTTCCTGACCTGCATACAGGTTTCTCAAGAGGCAGGTCAGGTAGTCTGGTATTGCCATCTCTTGAATTTTCCACACTTTGTTGTGATCCACAAAGTCAAAGGCTTTGGCATAGTCAATAAAGCAGAAGTAGATGTTTTTCTGGAACTCTGTTGCTTTTCCATGATCCAATGGATGTTGGCAGTTTGGTCTCTGGTTACTCTGCCTTTTATAAATCCAGCTTGAATATCTGGAATTTTACAATTCATATATTGTTAAAGCTTGACTTGGAGAATTTTGAGCATTACTTTGCTAGCATGTGAGATGAGTGCAATTGTGCAGTAGTTTGAGCATTCTTTGGCATTGCCTTTCTTTGGAATTGGAATGAAAACTGACCTTTTCCAGTCCTGTGGCCACTGCTGAGTTTTCCAAATTTGCTGGCATATTGAGTGCAGCACTTTCACAGCATCGTCTTTTAGGATTTGAAATAGCTCAACTGGAATTCCATCACCTCCAATAGCTTTGTTCCTAGTAATGCTTCCTAAGGCCCACTTGACTTCACATTCCAGGATGTCTGGCTCTAGGTGAGTGATGACAGCATCATGATTATCTGGGTGGTGAAGATCTTTTCTTTGTACAGTTCTTCTGTGTATTCTTGTCACCTTTTCTTAATATCTTCTGCTTCTGTTAGGTCCACACCATTTCTGTCCTTTATTGTGCCCATTTTTGCATGAAACGTTCTCTTGGTATCTCTAATTTTCTTGAAGAGATCTCTAATCTTTCCCATTCTATTGTTTTCCTCTATTTCTTTGCACTGATCACTGAGGAAGGCTTTCTTATCTCACCTTGCTAGTCTTTGGAACTCTGCATTCAGATGTGTATATCTTTCTTTTTCTCCTTTGCTTTTTGCTTCTCTTCTTTTCTCAGCTGTTTGTAAGGCCTCCTCAGACAACCATTTTGCCTTCTTGCATTTCTTTTTCTTGGGGATGGTCTTGATCACCGCCTCCTGTATAATGTCACGAACCTCCGTCCATAGTTCTTCAGACACTCTATCAGATCTAATCCCTTGACTCTATTTGTCACTTCCGTTGTATAATCGTAAGGTCATACCTGAATGGTCTAGTGGTTTTCCCTACTTTCTTCAATTTGAGTCTGAATTTGGCAATAAGGAGTTCATGATCTGAGCCACAGTCAGCTCCCAGTCTTGCTTTTGCTGGCTGTATAGAGCTTCTCCATCTTTGACTGCAAAGAATATAATCAATCTGATTTTGGTATTGACCATCTGGTGATGTCCATGTGTAGTGTCTTCTCTTGTGTTGTTGGAAGAGGGTGTTTGCTGTGAGCAGTACGTTCTCTTGGGAAAACTCTATTAGCCTTTGCCCTGCTTCATTTTGTACTCCAAGGCCAAATTTGCCTGTTACTCCAGGTATCTATTGATTTCCTACTTTTGCATTCCATTCCTTTATGATGAAAAGGACATCTTTTGGGGGTGTTAGTTCTAGAAGGTCTTGTAAGTGTTCATAGAACTGTTCAACTTCAGCTTCTTCTCGATTACATGAGGTGTCCTATGGGATGTTTAGTATCTCTGGCTTTTACCACTAGACACCAGGAACATACACACACACTCCAGTTGTACAACCAAACATGTCTTCAGACGTCATCAGATGTCCCATAGGGGCAAAATCATGATGCCTGAGAGCTGCCGGGTTAGGGCAAGCACAGTGAGCAGTCAGCCGGGCTGCCAGGCCCCGGCGCCCAGTAAGCCGCTTGGAGAGCTGGGTGACGAGAGGTCAGAGCGGGACGGGGCTGTGGCTGCTGAGAAGCAGCTGTGTGGTCCCTGCCTTGCCCTGCCAGGGTCTGGGATGGACCCAGCTCTGCACCCACCTCCTGAGCAGCCTCTGTGCCACTCCTGCTTCTGAGCAGCCCCTTCTGCCCTCCCACCTCCCCTGCTTGTCCCCACGCTCTTGGGTCACCCTGGGACCACCCCCTGACCGCCCAGGCTCTGGTTTCGCTCCTTTAGGTGGACCACACGGCGCAATGTGCAGGTGAGGCGTGATCTCAGACCCACCGGCCGGAAGCAGACGTAAGGGGTCCTCGCTGGGCCCCCACTCGGTGGGGCATGGGCAGAAGCTGCCTGGACAGCGGCCCCCTTCCCTCTGGGGTGCCCCCACCTCCAGTCTCTGCTCACTCTTTCTCAGACTCGCCCTGTCCCTGGGCATCGCTGTCTCCCCCGCACCATCCCGACCCCTCCAGCATCCTGTCCGTCTGTCCGCCTCCCGCTCCTCCCCCAGCCCTCCGGCTCCGTCCGTCCTTCCTCCCCCCCAGCACCCCCCACCTCCCGCCTCCCCCCAAACGTCTGTCTTGCTCTCCCCAGTGGCTCCAGTGGTTTGGACAGGCTCAGCTGCCTTCTGCCTGGAAGACCTCACTTCCCCACCACACGCGTGCACACATACTCACTGTCACACACAGACACAAACCACACACACACACACACACACATGCACTCACCCTGGTCTCTGACTGGATTTCACCCCAAATCTGAAGGCCCAGCCCCAGCGCTGGGTGACTTGATCTGGCTGGAGGCATCACTCCGGCCCTGCCTGGTACCACCTGCCCAGAGGCTCCTCGCCCAGCCCAGCACCCTCCCACTGGGGCTGCCTGGGAGCGGGCTCCAGGTCGGCCCGGCCCAGGATGGGTGCTGCCTTCTGTCGAGGGGCCAGCCCCGGCCTGGGGCCCTGAGTGCAGCCGGCTTAGCCTCCATCACCCCAGGGGACCTTGAACGCGTGCCTCAGTTTCTCCCTCTGTACAAGGGGCCTTGGTGTCGGTCTAACACGACTGCCGGGTGGGAGGAGGAAACGTGCTCATTCAGCCCCATGCCTGGCACACAGCGGGCACTCGCAGAGACAGGCACGGGGATTCTGGGGGCGGCCTCCCGCTCGCGGGCCCCCACCCCCGTCTAAGCCCTGGGCACCTCTGTCGGCAGCCCCCCGCTGGCGGCCTGTCTCCAGGAGAACTTCCCGGCAGACTTGGGGGGTCAGAGAGAAGGGGGAGCAGGCCTGCTGCCTTCTAATTTAGATTCCTGGGTTTATGGCAGGAAGCGCAGGGAGGCTGATGCTGTAATTAAGGCGATTCCTGAGGCTGTGGGCGGGAGGCAGGGAGAAGAGCCCACGCGGGGCTGCCCCCACCTCTGTCTCCCCTCCTGCCAAAAGTCCCAACCTCAGGCCAGCAGCAGGCTGCTAGGCCTTAATCCCCTGCTGCCAGGCTCTGCTTCGCAGCCCGGGAAACCAGGGACGGGTAGCCACACCCCAAGGGTCACACAGCACTCAGGGACACACGCCTGCGTGCCCCTGGGCCCCTCTGCTGGCTGTGGTCCAGCCCCAGGGCGCAGGGAGAGTCCAGACACATGACTCCTGTATTCTACCTCCCACCCCCGGTCCCCAGGCCCCATCTTCCCCGAGCCCTGCTCCCCGCACATTCCTATGGTGTCTGGGCAGAGTCTGCCCAGGGCCATGGCAAGAGGGCAGACCCCGCCGTGGGGGTCAAGACCAGGGCAGCGGCCTGGACCTGAAGGCCCCCCTCCCTGCCACCCCGTCAGGCCTGCCCACGCTGAGTCCTCGGGCCGTCCCGGGCACTGCGGGGGGCAGGGAGGGCACCCAGGGCTCAGTGTCTCTGACCACCCCTCCCACCGTGGGACCGGAGCACGCATACTCACTGCTCCCCACTGGGAGCCTCGGGCAGCTCCTCGCCACGCCGCAGTGTCCCCTCCTCATGCCCTTGGCTGGGCTCAGACTGAGGTCCCATCAGAGCTTGCATGGCCTCTCCGGCCCATCCTTCCTGTGGGCCCAGCCCTGTCAGGCTCCGAGGCCTCGGGCAAACCTCCTGCCCATCCTGGGCCTCTGCACCCTCCTTGGTAGACATGAGAGGCTTGAACAAAGTCAGGAGCTCAGACCCTGGGACCTCACATGCAGGTTCAGAGAATGGGGGCAGTCGTGGGAGGGGCTGTGACTTCCTGCTTTGCCAAGTTAGGATATTTTTAAAAACATCATCAAGTGCAAAGACACGAGAACAGCAGGGTGAGGTGGGTGCTCGATCTCTGGGGCCTGGCTTCCTCCCCAGGCTGCAGCGGGCGTCTGTGGCCTGGACTGGATCCGCTGCAGGTTCTGAACTGGGCTCAGGCCCGAGAGTCCAGGGCTGGGCTGTTCTGGGAGGTGCGTGTGTGTGTGTGTGTGTGTGTGTGTGTGTGTGTGTGTGTGTGTGTGAGAGAGAGAGAGAGAGAGAGAGATGGCGGGCAGGGGAGGCTGCTCAGGGGCACGTCCCTATCAGAGGGTCCTCACTGCCCCAGAGGCCCAGGGAGGAGCCCGTGCCCAATCTGGGCCCCCGCGGAGTGAGCACTGGGTCTGGATAACAGATACGGACGGAGCGGGGGTGGGAGGGGTGCCAGGCATTCCTCAGGCCAGGGAGAAAGAGGACTTTGTTGTCCGCAACCAAGCTATCCCTGGCCTCCTTGCACGCCTGGGCACTCTGCCAAGGATGGAGAGACCCACTGGGAGGCCGCAGGGCGGTGCACAGGCCTCTCCTAGAGGGGCTGCCCCCCACACCTAGGTGTCCCCAGTCAGCTCCACCCACCTCCAGCCGAGCTGACAGGTCCTTCAAAGGATGCAGATGCCAGCTGAGAAGATTGAAACCCCAGGAGAGATGGAGGTGGGGCTGGGGGCCAGGATCGGAGGAGTCCCTGCCCTCTCCCCGTCTAGGGCTCACACTGTCGTCCAGCCGTCAGGACAGCGCTGTGAGGGAGACACTGGGTCCCACTTTACTGTTGCTGCTCAGCCGCTCAGGCATGTCCGACTCTCAGCGACCCCATGGACCGCAGCACGCCAGGCCTCCCTGTCCATCACCAACTCCCAGAGCTTGCTCCAGCTCATGTCTATCGAGTCAGTGATGCCATCCAACCATCTCATCCTCTGTCGTCCCCTTCTCCTTCTGCCTTCAATCTTTCCCAGCATCAGGTCTTTTCCAATGAATCAGCTCTTTGCATCAGGTGGCCAAAGGATTGGAGCTTCAGCTTCAGCAGTACTCCTTCCAGTGAATATTCCACTTTATGGCTGTAAATGGAGGCTCAGTGAGGGGAGAGACTGCTCAGTGGCAGAGGAGGAATTGCAAACCCAAAGCTTGAGCCTCAGGGGGCTCAAGCCCCGCCTCCCTGAGTCCCCTGAGTCCTTGTTGGAAGTGGCCAGGCCTGCAGTTGGCACTGGGCACCACCGTCCAGGGTTTGAAGGATCGATGACCAATCCACGGCCCAGGCCATCGTGGTGCTCAGTAGGTGCTCATAGCTGCTCGCTGACGCTGCTGGGTGACCAGTCCTGCCCTCTCTCGGCCTCAGTCCCCACCTGTGGCCGAGGCCGCTTCCCCCCTCTGTGTTCCCCGCGCTTTCCCCTCTGACTCCAGCTGCCCCTGCCCCATCTCCCTGCCCAGGGCCTCTCCCCCTGTCTCAAGGCTGCCTGTCCCACTGGGGGGTCCAGGAGTTTCTGTCTCTGGCCTCCCATCACAGGTGGCGGCCTTGGACCTGGGGCAGGAGGTGCAGGACCTCGGCTCTCCTTATCTCTGCTGTCCTACTTGCTGGGAGTCCAGTGAGCAGGGCTGGGCCACGGGGACAGCAAGCAGCCCCAGGGGGCAGCAGGGCTCTGCTTCAGACTTGCTTCAGACAGGACTGGAACACAAAGCGCCTGCCTTTGTCCGCAGCCTGTGCTTAATAGGATTGGGCGGCTGCCTCTGGAGGGGGCGCCTCTGCCTCCACAATGGGGCCTGTGACATCACACTGCCCCCCGCTGTGATGTCAGAGCCCCCACAGTGGGCCTTCCCAGACAGATGGCCGGGGATGGGGGGGCCGGGGCACCTGCAGCTCAGTCCAGTTCTGAGAGCATGCCCTGCAGGGCCCGGCAGGCCGCGGCTCCGGCCTCACAAATGGCAGCCAAAAAAAAAAAAAAAATCGACTTTTCTCTTTTTAAGAGTCGATGCTTAGCTGATTTCTTTTTCACAAGGGGGTAGCAGAACCCTGAAAAAAATAAAAGTTGACATTTTTCCTGCCCATCCCCCCACCCTCAAGTTAAGAACCACTGAGCTGCTCCTTGGCGCCCATCCTCAGGATCAAAATTAAACCCTGAGAACGGCAGCGGAGGTCTCGGCTCAGACACTGGCCACACTGGCTTCCCTTCGCTTCTGAGTTGAACACCCTCGTTCTTCCCCCATCAGCTCATCCTTCAAGTCAGCTTAGAAACTGCCTCCTCCAGGAAGCCTTCCCTGACCCACTCCAGACTGAACAAGTTGCTCCTTCTCTGGGTCATAGCAGGTTGGACTTCTGAGTATTCTTTTTGCATGAGTGTCTCTCCCTGGGGAAGCTACGATGCGGGGTCTGTGAGGGGACCACTTGGATTCTCTCGCCGCCCACGCTTTCCCTGGCACCAAGATCCAGTCACTGATCCCGACGTGAAAAGCGTGGTGGGGCGACCTCCAGGTGTCAGGCCTCATGGAACTGGCTGCCAGGCAGGAAGTTGTGTCTATGATAAATAATCACATCATGTGAGCCTGTGACTGCAAAGAGTCAGAAGTGCATGAAGGAGAGATGGTGGGGGTGGGGGGTCAGGGGTACCTTTAAGTTGGATGATGGGTGAGCTAAAAGCTCAGAGAAAGCTGGTGGGTAGTGCCAAGGGTCTTGGGGACAGTTCCAGGCAGCAGGTGGCACAGAGCAGACCCTGGAGGAAGCCTAGTCTCGGTCACTCGAAACCCCAGCCGTGGGCAGCAGGGCTCAGGGCAAGATGCCAGATTCCTGTCCTGACTCTGCGCCTTCTGGCCCTGGGGCTTTGGGCAAAGCTTTCCCTTCCCAAGTAGCTCAGTGGTAAAGAATCCGCTGCCAACGCAGGAGATGTAAGAGACGCAGGCTCAATCTTGGTCGGGAAGATCCCCTGAGGAGGGTGGCAACCCACTCCAGTCTTCTTGCCTGGAAAATCCCATGGACAGGGGAGCCTGGCGGGCTACGGTCCAGGGGGTCGCAAAGAGTCAGACACGGCTGAGCACACACTTCCCTTCCTGTGTGCCTCATGGTAGGGTGACCGAGTGAGTGATCATCCAGATGGAGACAGAGAGGGGAACGGGGCGCTGCTGCTAACTGTACAGGACAAGCGATCTAAACCTGGTCCCGGACAAATGGGGTAGGCAGCCCCCACCACTCACGGGGTAGATGAAAGCTGTCCTAGTTCACGGAGTTCTTGCAGAAATGAAGGGACTGGGGCTGCCGGGAGGAGCGGCCGGGGCTGCAGGGCCCCGCCTCTGAATGCCATTCCAGCTCCGCTGTGGTCCGTGTGCCGAAACCACATGGAAGAGCGGGGCTGAGTTTTGCCAAATCAGTTGGTTCTGGAGGTCCCTGAGAGGCTGGAGAGCTCGAGCTGGCCTGGAGCAGTGAGTGCTGTTTCCGCAAGCATAAACAAGGGTTGGGGGGGTGGTCCGTGCAGGGAGGGCTCGGGCGAGCCCTGAGGACAGGCTGCGGGTCTGGAAGGAGCGGCGGGGTGTGTGGGTCTGGGGAGAGGCCCGGTGGATCCCTTGTGCGGATTTGGCGTGTAACCACCTGGGGTCTACTGGTCTACCTGGCCCCCAAGGCCTGTTCACTAGGGGAGGGACCCTCCACCCAGCAGGGGACCTGGTCACGCAACTGCCTGGCTGCCAGGCCAGAGTGGAAACTGCATCCGATCGTCCAGACTCCCGAAGCCACCAGGGAATGTGATGAGGCTGCTGAAACAGGGCCCCCGGCAGGGGACGCGGTCGCGGTTTCCCAGAAACCCCAGCTCTGCCGACAGAAAAGCGCTGACGAGGTTTGCATTGGCAAGCCAGACCCCGGGAGGCTGGAGTGGGGCCCGCCGCCTGGAGCTGCCTGGGAGCGGGTACCAGGAGTGGGGGGCAACTTGTGGTGGGCATCAGGAGCACTCAGGATTTCCCCAGGCCCCCCCATGACAAGTGGACAGACCAAGAGCCAGTGCCCTTGAGGGACGTGTCCGGGTCCTACAGCAAGGTCATCAAGAGATGACCCATCAGAGCCCCTCTTCCTCTTCCAGTCAAGGGTCTTCCTGCTTCCTAGGACCACCCCCCCAAAACCTCCCCAGATGTCACTCAGCAGCAGGCAGTGGGATGAGACGGCCCTTGTCTTATGTGGGATCTTGCTCTGATACCATAACCTCACTGAGCCTCAGGGTCCCCATCTGTAAGATGGGGATAATCCCTACTTTCCAGGGTCATTGTGATCCTTCAGCAAGACAACGTGCATCTCGGGCTTGGCATGCTGCCTGGCACATAGTAGGTGCTCAGAAATGCTGGATCCCTTCTCCTTTCCTGCCAGCATGGCTCTGGGCAGCCTGCCATCTGCATAGCACGCCTCCCGGACACAACCCACACTGAGGGATATTGAATAATCTGGCTCCATATGGCTCCCCTAGCTTCCCTGGTGGCTCAGACGGTAAAGTATCTGCCTGAGATGCAGAAGACCAGGGTTCGATCCCTAGGTTGGGAAGATCCCCTGGAGAAGGGAATGGCAGCCCACTCCAGCATTCTCGCCTGGAGAATCCCATGGACAGAGCAGTCCATGGTGTCTCAGAGTCGGACTTGACTGAGTGACTAACACACGTGGATCCACTGGACCCCCAGGTCCCCAAAGCCTGGCCGCTCTCTTCTTCATTCTTTGTTTATTGAGCAAATGTTTCTTGAGGGCCTACTGTGCTGGCCACTGCTCTGGGGAGGGGGAGATGGAGGCATGTTGATCATGGGCAAAGGCAGAAAAGGCCAGAGCTGAGAATGCAAGCACTTTACACACGGCAAACGCCCAGCCTGTTCTCGCAGCATCTACTGCACACCAGGCCCCATCCTCAGCCCTGGGGCCACAGCAAGAAGTTGGGAGTGGGGCATTCCTCTATGGTTTACTAATTAATTAGAAAATGCAAGGCTGGTGCCTGGTGATACTGTTTTGACTTGCCACTCAGACTGGGAGCAGCAGGGAATGAGGGCAGCTTCCCACCCAGCACCCTCATAATTGCTGCCTTGGCCTCCTTAAGGGCTTTGCTGGGTGCATCAAAGGGTGCCAAGGCCCCTGCAGCTCAGAGCCCAGGGAGGGCAGCGGGCTGCAGGCCCACTTCCCAGCTGAGAGGACTGAGGCCAGAGATGAAGGTTCTGTCTGGGAATGAGATCAGGGTTGGCACCACAGGGCTGTTGATGGCGTGATAGCCAGAGGCTGGGATGGTGTCGGAACCAGCGTAGGGCTTGTCCTGGTCGAATGGGGGAGACGCAGGCCCCAGCCTCAGAGGTCTGCAGTGTGGAGGGCAAGGGCAGGCCCTTCTGGGGACCCCTCTCTGCCCTTTATCCGGTGGACTTCCACGTGACCTTGGCTTCAACTTGGATGGCTCCTCTTCCTCCAAGAAGCCTGCCTGAGTCTTCCAGGCTGGGTCCTGCCCCGTTCTGGTGCCCCGTTCTGGCTCCTATGACACCCAGCTCTTCTCCTTCTAGGCCAGGATCTCTGTGTTGCCACTGTTGCCTCCACCTGACTAAGAGCTCCATGAGGGCAGAGAAGGACCTGATTCATCCCTGTGACCCCAGTGCCCAGCCTGGCCCAGAGCAGGAGGAAACTGCAAACCATCCCCATCCTTCCCTTCCTCCCTCCAATGTGGATGCCTGGGGTGTGGAATGCTATGGCATTTGGAGACCTCAGGCAGGTTATGTGGCCTCAGTTGCCCAAGACCAGTGTTCTAAGCATCTCTGGGGAGATGCCCATCATGGCAGAGAGAGAACAATGTCCTGTCTTGGCTGTTGAAGGCGGCAAACGGGAAACTGTTTTACTAAAAGCCCCCAACTACCCGGGCTTGAGTCCTGTCTTTTCTGTGCTTGAGCTGATGGCTCTGACGTGTTCCTTCACTTCCCTCTGTCTCACTGTTCAAATCTGTAAGTTGAATGGTTCTATGAAGACCTACAGGACCTTCTAGAACTAACACCTTAAAAAGATGTCCTTTTCATCATAGGGGACTAGAATGCAAAAGTAGGAAATCAATAGATACCTGGAGTAACAGGCAAATTTGGCCTTGGAGTACAAAATGAAGCAGGGCAAAGGCTAATAGAGTTTTCCCAACAGAATGCACTGCTCATAGCAAACACCCTCTTCCAACAACACAAGAGAAGACTCTACACATGGACATCACCAGATGGTCAATACCAAAATCAGATTGATTATATTTTTTGCAGCCAAAGATGGAGAAGCTCTATACAGCCAGCAAAAGCAAGACTGGGAGCTGACTGTGGCTCAGATCATGAACTCCTTATTGCCAAATTCAGACTCAAATTGAAGAAAGTAGGGAAAACCAACAAATCATTCAGGTATGACCTAAATCAAATCCCTTATGGTTATACAATGGAAGTGACAAATAGAGTCAAGGGATTAGATCTGACAGAGTGCCCGATGAACTATGGATGGAGGTTCGTGACATTGTACAGTAGGCGGTGATCAAGACCATCCCCAAGAAAAAGAAATGCAAAAAGGCAAAATGATTGTCTGACGAGGCCTTACAAATGGCTGAGAAAAGAAAAGAAGCAAAAGGCAAAGGAGAAAAGGACAGATATACCCATCTGAATGCAGAGTTCCAAAGACTAGCAAGGAGAGATAAGAAAGCCTTCCTCAGTGATCAGTGCAAAGAAATAGAGGAAAACAATAGAATGGGAAAGGTTAGAGATCTCTTCAAGAAAATCAGAGATACCAAGGTAACATTTCATGCAAAGATGGGCTCAATAAAGGACAGAAATGATATGGGCCTAACAGAAGCAGAAGATATTAAGAAGAGGTAGCAAGAACACAGAAGAGCTATACAAAAAAGATCTTCATGACCCAGATAGCCACAATGGTATGACCAGTCCCCTAGAACCAGACATCATGGAATGCGAAGTCAAGTGGGCCTTAGGAAGCATTACTAGGAACAAAGTTAGTGGAGGTGATGGAATTCCAGTTGAGCTGTTTCAAATCCTAAAAGATGATTCTGTGTAAGTGCTACAATATGCCAGCAAATTTGGAAAACTCAGCATGGCCACAGGACTGGAAAAGGGCAGTTTTCATTCCAATCCCAAAGAAAGGCAATGCCAAAGAATGCTCAAACTACCGCACAATTGCACTCATCTCACATGCTAGCAAAGTAATGCTCAAAATTCTCCAAGTCAAGCTTCAACAGTACGTGAGCTATGAACTTCCAAATGTTCAAGCTCGTTTTAGAAAAGGCAGAGGAACCAGAGACCAAATTACCAACATCCATTGGATCATTGAAAAAGCTAGAGAGCTCCAGAAAAACATCTATTTCTGCTTTATTAACTATACCAAAGCCTTTGACTGTGTGGATCACAGCAAATTGTGGAAAATTCTTCAAGAGATGGGAATACCAGACCACCTCACCTGCCTCCTGAGAAATCTGTATGCAGGTCAGGAAGCAAGAGTTAGAGCTGGACATGGAACAACAGACTGGTTCCAAATTGGGAAAGGAGTACGTCAAAGCTGCATATTGTCACCATGCTTATTTAACTTATATGCAGAGTACGTCATGGGAGATGCTGGACTGGATGAAGCACAAGCTGGAATCAAGATTGCCTGGAGAAATATCAATAACCTCAGATATGCAGATGACACCACCCTTATGGCAGAAAGTGAAGAACTAAAGAGCCTCTTGATGAAAGTGAAAAAGTTGGTTTAAAACTCAACATTCAGAAAACTAAGATCATGGCATCTGGTTCCATCACTTCATGATAAATAGATGGAAAAACAATGGAAATAGTGACGGATTTTATTTGGGGGGGGGCTCCAAAATCACAGCGGATAGTGACTGCAGCCATGAAATTAAAAGATGCTTGCTCCTTGGAAGAAAAGTTATAACCAATCTAGACAGCATATTAAAAAGCAGAGACATTACTTTGCCAACAAAGGTCCATCTAGTCAAAGCTATGGTTTTTCCAGTAGTCATGTATGGATGTGAGATTCGGGCTATAAAGAAAGCTGAGCGCCCAAGAATTGATGCTGTTGAACTGTGGTGCTGGAGAAGACTCTTGAGAGTCCCTTGGACTGCAAGGAGATCCAACCAGTCCTTCCTGAAGCAAATCAGTCCTGAATATTCATTGGAAGGACTGATGCTGAAGCTGAGACTCCAATACTTTGTGTACCTGATGCAAAGAACTGACTCATTGGAAAAGACCCTGATGCTGGGCAAGATTGAAGGTGGGAGGAAAAGGTGATGACAGAGGATGAGATGGTTGGATGGCATCACGGACTTGATGGCCATGAGTTTGTGTGAGCTCCGGGAGTTGGTGATGGACAGGGAGGCCTGGCGTGATGCAGTCCCTGGGGTCGCAGAGTCGGACACAACTGAGCGACTGGACTGGACTGAACTGAACTGAGGGCAGAACACTTGGAGCGGTGGGTGGCGCCAAGTAGCCTCTGCGCGTTTGCTGACACCTGATCAAATTCCGGGAACATGTTCCTGTTGCTCTGAGTTTGTCTGTTTAATGGTGATGTTAACTTGATTATGGTAGTATTTGTCAGGTTTCTCTACTATGAAATTGTTTTCTTTTTTTTTTTTTAATCTTTTTTATACTTCCTTTCTTTGGAAGATTTCACTAGGTTCAGTCCACAGTCAAAGCAATGGGAAATTAAGCTCCACCTCCCAGAGGGGGGAAACCTACATGAATTATTCAGAATTCTTCTATAAGGAAGATTTGCCTAGTCTCCCCATTTATTTGTTTCTTCAATCATTACATCAATGTGGACTCATGGATATTTATTTTATGTGTTGGATTATAATCCAATTATGCTATTTCTTCTGTTGCTCATCCTGGCCTAGGTTTAGCCCCTGGGATCTCTTTCAGGTTGGCTCCTGTATTGAAATCCCATCTGTTTATTATTATTATTATTATTTAGCACTTCCTCTGACAGAGGAGCCTGGTGGGCTACAGTCCACAGGGTCGCAAAGAGTGGGACACGACTGAGCAGCTACACACAGTTACTCTCTAGCACTCCAAGATGATCCAGGCTCATCTATTGTTTTCCCTGTCTCAGCCCCTGAATCAGTCATTTCTCTAGGGAGTTCTGGTTCGTATTATTAGAGTGGTGTGTAGGAACCAAGATCTAGAGGCCAAATGTGCTTATTGCTGCCAGGGTGTCACTACTTCCAGGCTCCCTAGGGGGAGAACTAGATTTGCTTTAATATAAAAAATTAAGTTTCCAGGGCTTCCCTGGTGGTCCAGTGGTTAAGACTCTAGACTTCTACTGCAGGAGGTGTGGGTTTGATCCCTGGTTAGAGAACTAAGAGCCCCCATGCCACATGTCATGTGGTATGGCAAAAAAAAATGAAGTCTCCCCTCTTGCCAACTGTGGGGTCTGTTGGAGGCTCCAGACAGCTGCCTCCTGGCCTTCGAGCACGGGCTCCAGCCTGTGGCCCATAGGCAGGCCTGCGCAGCCTCACATGCCCTTGGAGGGCCTTATGCTCTCTCTCTGAGGGAAACATCGAGGGGGGAACTCGGGCCGCCAGCCTCCCCCCAGGCTGAGCCAGTCCCGCTCCCCAGCGGGGCCATCGGGGGCTGAGCGGCTTTGGAGATTGGGCTCAACCAGGCCTCCACACTGCGGGAGGCCTGCTCCTTGCTGGACCGACAGCTTTGTCGGTGGTAGCGGCAGTAGCCATAATGCAGTAACAGAGCCATGGGGGCAACCCGGGGCAGGCCAGGCAAGGGTTGGCTCCCAGGAAGGCCTGATTCAGTCGCCGCCTCAGCACAGCCAGGTGGGCGGTGCTCACGAGTGTGAGGCCTGGGGCACTGGTCCCGGCGCCCCCTCACCTTTCCCGTGCCCGGTTCAGCCCAACCCCGCAGGACACACTGGTGCTGAGTGGGCCAGGCCCGGAACTGGCTCCCCACGGAGGCAGCTCTCCTGCAGCTGCAGGGGCTCAGGGCCGAGTGGGCAGCTTGAGGCCCCAAGGCAAGCTGAGCGCCCTCCCACCTTTGCCAGAATGTCTCCTGTTTCCCCATAGTTCTAGGCTGGGAGTCAAGAGGTCTGGGCCTCTCTAGCGCTGACTTCTGTTTGGGGCACAGTAATTATGTCTCACCCTGCTTAACATCTTCATTGGCTCCCCATTGCCCTCAACTTAAAATCCCCATTGCTGGACCTGCCTTCCCTGGAGATCACTTCGGCATTCTGCGTCACGCCCTAATAACACCAAATTGTTTGTGGTTCCTGCTTGCACAATCACAGTTTCACACCTCCACAATTTACCCTGCCTGCATTACCCTTTCCCACTGCTTCACTGGTTAATTCCTACTTGTGCCTGAGCTCTTAGCTCTGGATGACCTCCCCCAGGAAGACTTCCTCCTGTGCGCTGGATCACTTCTGCCCATCTGATCCTGCCTCTGATGCCCTGGGTATGACACCCTCCTAAGACCCACCAAGAATGACCTCTGGTGTCCTGGACAGTGACCTGGTATAGTGCAGAAGGCTTGGGGTGTGACCAGGGCTGTGACTTCAAGGCTCCTGCTCCTCCCTGCTGCGTGACTTAGGGCAAGTCACTGCACATCTCTGAGCCTGAGTCTCCCCTCTGTGGGAAAAGCACCTAATTGGGACACAAGGCCTTGCTTTCAAGTCTGGCCTCTGCCTCTAACTCACCATGGCCTTGGGCAAGCCCCTTCACTGGGCCCAGCCTCAGTTTTCTTCTGTAAAACGGGGCTGCCCACGAAACTCGAAACTAGGGAGTGCTAAGGCTCCAACAAGCCCAAACTTGTGAAAAGCTTTTGTAAACCTCAGAGCCCGACATGGATGAAGAATTTGTTTCAACAGCTCTGCGGAGATGTGTGGGAGGGAGGCTGATGGCCGCTCGCAGTGCCCTCCCCCATCACCCCACCCCCCAGCCCCCCCCCCGCCCTCCCCCATCGCCCCCTGCCCTCCAGAAGCCTTGGGATCAGAGGTGATGAAGGCCTGTTGCCATGGAGGCCTGACTCCTGGTCCCCTGCCCACCTCCCGCCCACCCCACTCCCAGGGCTACATGGCCTGTGCATTGCATGTGAAGCTCTGTTTACTTTCCAGGGTGGGGGTGAGCCCTCCCCACCTCACTTCATTTTTTTAAAGACCCAGTTTTGTTTTATTTATTTACCTGTAAAACAGTTTTCGACCACATGGCATGTGGGAGCTTAGTTTCCGGACCAGGGATCCATCCCATGCCCCGCAGCGGAGCTGAGGACTCTTCACCACTGGACCCTAGGCACGTGCCCACCCCCACCTCAGGCACAGCCTCTCAAACCCACTGCTCCTCCGAAGGCTGAAAACCAAACTCAGTTTGAACAATCTGCAACTTTATTCCAGAGCAGAAATAAGTCATTTCCTAACAATAAATATAAAAAAATAATAAATTAAGGTTCAAAAAAAAAAAAAACCCAACAGAACAAAATCATTAACACTGACAGAATAGTAAATGGTGTCTGAGCGGGTCTGGGAATGTCCGACACAGGCGCTGTCTGCCCCGAGCCCCAGCCAGGCCCCCCGCTTCACACACATCCTCTCCACAAGGTACAAAATATATATATATTTTTTAAAAATCTCCACACAACCAAGCATCCTGCGGGGGCCCCAGGGGAGCAAGTGTTCGGCCTGTGGGGGCTGAGGACGGGGCTGGGGGCGGGAGGACCACACTGGGTCTTGCCCGCTGAGTGTGGCTCCTCCTCGTGTTGCCATGAGGTTCCTGCTCCGCCTCTGGAAGGCGGCGGTCAGCGAGGCGATGGTCACCATGGTGATGGTCACCGTGGCGATGGCCACCGAGGTGATGGTCACTGTAGCGATGGCCCACGAGGTGATGGCCCGTGTGTGGGTCCGCAGTCTTGGCAGGGGTGATGGAAATGCTCTGGAGCCGCTGTGTGCGTGGAGGCCAGGTCAGTCCTTCGTCAGCGAAGAGGCAGCCAGCCCAGGATCCCTGAGCATCTCCTCAGCTCAGGCCAAGATATTGTCAAAGACCTCCCCGCAGCAGAGGCCTCAGGATGGCGTCGACAAAGAAAAACTGGAAATAAATACTGTCCCTGGTGGCCTAGCACGGAAGGAAGCCAGTCTGTTTCTTCAAGTATTCTCAGCAGATGGTTCGCAAGGGCCTTCAGGGCTCAGATGGGGACCCCCACCGTGTTCACCTGGTCCTTGAGGCCCAGCAGGCTGTAGGCGATGCGCTTCTGGTGTCCGGGCAGCCGCACCCCAATCCTCTTGATGTCGCTGTGCAGGGCGAGACAGGAGGAGACAGTGAGGGGCCGCTCTGGGAAGGGGGGCAGCCGTGGGATGGATGGGGGTCGGGAGACGGGGGCGTGGGGAGCACGTGGGGAGGGGGGCGAGGAGAGGGGGCGGGGAGAGGGGGCCGTGGCGCCTGGGTGGGGGCTTCGTAGGGAGCGCCCACGCCCTACAAGCCTGGGACCCCGACAAGTTTAAAAATGACAGGGCACTGAGTGCAAGCTTTTTTTTTTTTTTATCAAATCAGCACAAAATCCGTAAGTGCTGTTTTTGCCCCCATTTTGCAGATTAGAAAACTGAGGCTCAGCAAGGTGAACTGACTTGCCCAGAGGGACATAGCTGAGAGGTGGAAGAGCTGAACAAGCCAGCTGAGAAGGAAGGCTGTCCCCTCCACCCTGGGTCTGTCCTAAAAGCCCAGCTAAGGCCCCTCCCCAGGCAACACGGATGCCATCGGTGGACGCCAGGGACCCTCGGGAGGCCCCTGAAGGCTCTCTGCCCCAGGTCTCTTCACAGCCACTGCCTCGTTTCACCCCCACTCCTCCAAGCTCTCACAGCGGAGGAAGGACTCGGGAGACCCTCACTGAGGGGCCGTGGGAGCTTGTGTGCTAAGTCGCTGCAGGCGTGTCCAACTCTGACCCCGTGGACTACAGTCCTCCAGGCTCCTCTGTCCTGGGACTCTCCAGGCAAGAACACTGGAGTGCGTTGCCGTGGCCTGCTCCAGGGGCTCTTCCTGACCCGGGGATCAAACCTGCATCCCTTGCATCTCCCGCACTGGCAGGCAGGTTCTTTACCACTAGTACCACCTGGGAAGCCCCCGAGGGGCCATCAGAGGTTAAAGTTATGCGGGTCTCTAACAGGACGGGCTTTCCCTTTAGGAACCCCGATTTCCTCATCTGTAAATTGAGGTAACTGTGCCTAACTGGAGGGTGGGAGACCCTGGAAACTGGTGGCAGAGGGGAAGGCGGCATCAGCGCTGGCAGAAAGATGTGCCCAGGGACCCAGGGTCCTCCGCCGCCTCCCCCCAAGACCCTCCATCCCCTCGTAAAGCCACTTACACTCCCAGGAACCCTGGAGCAGACCTTTACTGCTCACGCTGGGAGTTTCCCCCTTCACCATCCTCACCCATCAGCCCCAACCCATGAAAACACCCTGGTTTTTATGGGCCCTCTCCTGGGAGGGAGCTAATTACATGGTGCAAGCAACTCTGGAGACACGACTTTCCCACAGGCTCTGGGAGCCCCTGGAGAAGTGCTGAGCTCGGAAGGGCGGAGGTGTGGGAGGGCAGCCCCGGGACTGCAGCAGGAAGGCCCGAAGTCAGACACCTGGGAGAACTTCCTCACCCACCACAGCAGCGCCACTGCTAACCTGCACGGTGGAGGGTGCTGAAAAAGCAGCACCGCTTTCCCCACATAGAGCGGCCGATGCCTGTGGCCTCCGGCAGACCATCCAAGTTTGTTCCTGCCCCAGCCTTAGATTCTGTCTTGGGAGATCCAGGGCAGGCACCCCCTGGATCAACTCCCATCACAGGGGTGGGGACGCACACAACCGAGGCCACCATTTTCCTGAGCCCTGGCAATGCCGGCCCACTCCCCCCCGGCGGGGTTCAGAGGCCACAACCCGCCCAGTGGGCACCCCCTGTGCACTGGCCACGGGCAGCAGGAGACAGGAGGGCGGAGGGCACGCGGCCTGACCGTTCATCCTCTCGACAAATGTCCCATCAGCATCAGGCTGTGCTGAGGGCATGTGGAGACTGGAAGACCCGTGGGCCAGTGCCCCCGGGCCCCCAGGATGCGGCGGGCCACAGCCCCAGACACTGCAGAGGCCCTTTGTTGGACTGGGTATTTTTCTGGGGTGCAACACCTATGACTTCCATTAGCTCCTCGAAAAACATTCAGAACCACTCACTAGTCTAGCTAGAAACTCAAGTGATTCCAAAATAACATGGCGAATGCTCAAGCTGAGAAGAGACAGCCACTGTGGGACCAGCCACAGGGGCTTCCCAGGTGGCTCAGTGGTAAAGTCTGCCTCCCAAGCAGGAGGCACGGGTTCAGTTCCTGGGTCGGGAAGATCCCCTGGAGAAGGAATTGATAACCGGCTCCAGTATTCGTGCCTGGAGAATCCCATGGACAGAGGAGCCTGGTGCGCTACAGTCCAGAGGGTCGCAAAGAGTCGGACACGACTGACTGTGCACGCAGTGGGACCCCAGGGGACTGAGCAGTCTGCCCCTTGGGACGTGTGACGGATATGGACTCAGGGCAGGGGTGAGGCACTGGAGCCGAAATCCACATCCCATCCCAGAAGGGCTGACTTCTGAGAGCAGCGCAGAGCCTCCCACTGGGACCCACAGCATGTGTAGACACAGCCTCCAGGGTTAAAAAGTACTCTGAGGTCCCCCTTTCCCTTGTCTAATTGGAGATAAAGACGGGGGCAGCGGCATGAGTCACACAGGCCCCGGGCTGGAGCACCAGTGGGGCTGAGAGAAGGTGGGGGAGCGTGCAAGGACTTCCTGCCTTTATCCAGGCTTGCTCAGATCTCAACACACACTCACCCCCATCGGTCCAAGATAGCCCTGCTCCCACTCATGGGAAAGAACTGGCCGAGGAGCCCCCCCGGGCTATTTCAGGAAGCTTCCAGGAGCTGAGTCTCCTGTAAGCACATCTCCCTGACCTCAGTTCTGCTCACCCGGCAGAGAGGCTCTGCTGTCCTCAGTGGGGCCCCAGGAGGGCAAAGCGCCACTCCAGGCTCCCAAGGTAGAGGAAGCAGCCAAGGGACCCTGGTATTTGCCCATGGGCTGTGGGTGGAAAGCAAGAGAATGGAGGAAAAGGGGAGCATGACATGGATTAAGCCCCTACTGTGTTCCAAGTGGATCATCTGCATTATACCCAAGAAGGGAAACGGAAACCAAGGCTCAAAGATGGAACCTAACCTGACAAAAACCACCTGCTAGGAAGTGGCCAGGGTAGGACTCGAACCCAGCTGTGACTGCAGAGCCCAAGCTCTGGACCCTGCAGGTGGCTGGCGATGCAAGATACCCATCTCACAAGGTTACAGCACAGGGAACTGTATTCAGAACCACAATGGAAAAGCATACAAAGGAAGAATGTGTGCGTGGACATCACTGAGTCACTTTGCCATACAGCAGAGGCTGGCCAGCATCGTGCATCAACGAAACTTCTATGTAACAAAGAAAGCGATCTGTCTCTTTTCTCCACTTTTCCATGCCTCCCTCGGGTCAGCTGTCCCTGCCTGACTCTTATCCGGGCTGTCCCCTGGGACAGGTCAGGGCTAGCTCTGACAGGCCTTGACCAGCAGGTCAGAAGTCCAGCTGAGAAATTTCTAGAGGCCTTGGAGAATGTTCAGACAGAGGCCCTAGCCCCAGAACTGTGACCCAGAACTGCAAGGGGCCTGGGTCAGCCCTTCCCATGTGATTCCCAAAGCCTCCCGGCCCCGAGGCTCGTTTCCTCCACGACCTTGGGCCTGACACAGCTGGGAACTACCACTATTTTTAGAAGCACAAAAGGCCAAGTGTCTTCTCCCTCCCGGGACAGGAAGAGGTGTCTGCGCCAAGGCCGTGTCGGGAAGCGTCCCCGATGCTGGAGCTGGGAGGAGAGGAGAGCTCCCGCAGGGCAGAAGCTGAGGCAGGGCTGGTGGGCTGGCACTGCTTGCCACGCTGGGCCACAGGGCTGAGAGGCAACCGTAGGAGGAGAGGGGCCGGGGTGGGTGGGCGGCGCCCCCCTCACGTCAGCCAGGAAAGTGCAAGCCCTCTGCCCAGTCTGCTCAGCGTCCTGGAGAAGAATGGTGCACCTCACTGGCTCTGTGACCTCGGGCCACCTGCGTCACCTCTCAGCCTCAGTTTCCCTACTTATTAAGTGGGGGGGGAGGTAACAATAGCCTCTATTCGCGAGTCAAATAGGGAATTCAACCAGGTGATGGCTGTGAAACAAAGTCTTTCTTTTCTCAGCTACAAACTGTGTGACCTGGATGGAGTAAGCCACGTAACCTCTGAGCCTCCACTTCACTAGCGACCTCCGTGGTGTCTGACCTCTTGAGCCTGACTGCCCCGGGCTGGAGTACCCGTAACGGCCATGGAACCCTGGGCTGTGTTGCTTCTCACCTGCCACACGCCCTGCCCACTATTACAGTCAAGAGTGGGGCTATTGACAGGAGCCACCTGCCGAGTTATCACGAAGGCTAAGTCAAAGTACACAAGCACACGGGCTTCCCCTGGTGGTCCAGCGGTTAAGATTTCATGCTTCCAACGCAGAGGGAACAGGCTCAATCCCCGGTCAGGCAACTAAGATCCCACAGGGTGCGGCCCAAAAACCCAACTTTGATCTGTACAATGAGGATATGTGCTCTCCGTAATATCTAAGTTATAGCAATAAAGCATTTGAAAAAACAAAACCAAGTGCTCAAGCAGAGCCGGCACATGGTCAGCCTTCAACAGATGCCACTGTTACGATTACAATTATTATTTTCTCACCGGAGCCACATAAGTGCCCAGGACTGCTGGCTGCCGGCCTGGTTCTGCCCTTCCTGCAAAGCCACTCTCCCGGAGACAGAAGGAGAGAGAAAGAGACGAGGGGCAGAGCAGGGCAGGTAGAGAGAAGAGTGGGCAGTGGGAGAGCTGGAGGCAGCCTGGGGTCTCGGCGAGGCCAGGCGGGGCGGGGCCGGAGCAGACTCACTCGCTGGTCATCTGCGCCACCTTCTCGAGGGTGCTGTAGCCGGCCACGAGGAAGTGCTCTGCGTACTGCTGCATCCTGATGGACTCCAGCCACTCGGACACCGTGCGGAAGGGTACGCCCTCTGAGCCGCTGGTGCTGGGCAGCCGGATGGACACCCTGCGACAGCAGACACCAGCCTGCAGGTGAGCCCCCGGAGCTGCTCCTAAACCCCAGCAAGCCACCCAGCTGCCCCGCCTGGGTTTCCTCATCTGGGCGATGGGCAAGCCAAGTCAGGAAAGGCTCCAAGAGACAGCCCCGGTGGGCCGGGAGCACTCAGCGTCTCTGTCTCCTGCCCCCCCGCTTCCACTGACAGCAGCACCAGTTACCACAAAAGAACCAAATGTGAGAGACTCAGGTTTTCAGAGCCACGGTCCCAGCCTGACCATTTGCCAGCACATAAGACACTTAATTGCCCCGTGTCTGTTTCCTCATCTACAAAAGGGGGATAATTACAGGACCATCTCCTAAGCTGTCTAAATGAGTCAAAACATGCTAAGCGCCAGGCCGGCCCATTTACCACACACACATGCTGACTGCTTCCGTTAGTATCGCCTGAGCTGCCCTGGTCCAGGCTAAGTAATGCCCACGTGCCACTTCTGAGTCCTTGCCCCCCCCCGCCCCTCGCTGCCCGCCATGCTGAGGTGGCTCCCGAGGATGCCTGGGGGGCCGCCCTGGACCGAAAGTACAGAACTCACCGGGGGTCAAAGTCAGCCAGGGTCTTGAGGGAGTCGGGGGCACGGATAAGCTTGTCCAGGATGCTGACGATGTCGGCGAACTTGGGGCGGCGGGTGCGCTCCTGCTGCCAGCACTGCATCATAAGCTGGTAGATGGCGGAGGGGCAGTCCATGGGCGTGGGCAGCCGGAAGCCGTCATTGATGGCCTTCATCACCTGGGGGTGGGCGGGGTGGTCAGGGCGCCTTCACAGCCCCCAGACTCCCATACAGTGGTTGGCAGAAGGAAGGGGAGCCCAGAACAGAGGGGATGGGCCTCCTTTCTTGAGCCTGACACACAAGCTTCGGTGCTAAGAGGCTGCGTCCAGAGGAGGCAGGGTCCCCTGACTGTGCTTCCTCCTGGGCACCGGGCCAACAGCCATGCCGTGAGCCCTGTAGCCAGCCTCTTTGTGGTCTCCAGATGCCTACACACTGCCCCCTTTAAGCCTGAGCACTCTTCCCCCTCTGTGTCTTCACCTGACTGCTGCCTTACTATGCCTCAGTCTCAGCTGAGATGTCACCTCCTCTGGGAAGTCTTCCAGGCCTCCTGGTTGCATGAGGTACCAGGTACTTGTACACACAGACACACAAGCACACGCATATACACACATGCCTGCATGCACACACACTTCCCCCACCCCACTGCTTCTTTCTTTGATCTCTTGCTGAGTGTAAGCAAGGACTGGGTCTGAGCCTAGCACTCAGCCTGACACACAGTAGGCCCTCAATGGACATTCACTGAACCAATGAAGGGCCGTACCAGATGAAGACCAACCCCCCAAACTCTTCTCTGCCCAACCCCTGGGGTTTGGGAATGAGTAAAGGCTTAAGCCCAGGTCCGGATGGGGCTGGGAGGACGAGGGGGCCCACCTCATGGTTTGACAGCTCCCAGTAGGGCCGCTCCCCGTAGGTCATCACCTCCCACATGACGATGCCATAGCTCCACACATCGCTGGCCGAGGTGAACTTGCGGTAGGAAATGGCCTCCGGAGCTGTCCAGCGGATTGGGATCTTGCCACCCTGCAGGGACCAGGCCGGTCACAACTGTCCCTTCAGCACCCCTGGGACGATCCCAGTCAGGGCCACACTCCCCAGGGACCCAGGCCCCAGGTGTGAGAGGGCAAAGGCTGCGCCACCCCGAGGCCCGCCGTCCTGGCGAGAGCCGCCGAGCACTCACACTGGTGGTGTAGGTGGCCTCGGGGTCGTCCTCCAGCACCCGGGACAGGCCGAAGTCAGACACCTTGCAGACCAGGTTGCTGTTGACGAGGATGTTGCGGGCGGCCAGGTCGCGATGGACGTAACTCATGTTGGCCAAGTACTTCATGCCGGCCGCGACGCCCCGCAGCATGCCCACCAGCTGCAGCACACTGAACTCGCCATCCTTCTCCTGCGGGGGCACCGGGCCTCAGCCGCCAGCCGGCCATGCCCACCAGGACCCCGCCCCCAGCAAGGCCACGCCCACCGGGACCCAGCCCCCAGTCAGGCCATGCCCACCGGGGAACCCCCCAAAGCCAGGCCACGCCCACCGGGGCCCCCAGCCCCCAGCCAGGATCCCAGGGCCCCACCCAGGCCCACAATCTCACCCGCAGGAACTTGTCCAGGGCCCCGTTCTCCATGTATTCGGTGATGATCATCAGGGGTTTGTCTGTGGGGGTGCGCACAGGTGTCAGGGCAGGGGAGCAGCTCTCAGCAGAGGCCCTACCGGCCCCCCAGGGGGCAACCCCTCCCGTCCGTACAGGTCCCCCACCCCCACTCCGGAGCCAGGACTCACACTTGGAGACGACTCCTTCCAGGCGGATAATGTTGTGGTGGCTGAACTGGCCCATGATGCTGGCCTCGCTGAGAAAGTCCACTCGCTGCTTCTCCGTGTAGCCGGCCTTCAGCGTCTTGATGGCCACAGGTACCTCCTTCTTCCCCGATGCCTTCAGGGTGCCCTTGTACACCTCCCCGAACTCTCCTGCAGACAGGCGAGGTGGGAGAAACGCCCCCGTCAGCCCGGGCATCGGGCACTCCCAACCCGCCCCAGACCCCTCCGTGCCGCGCATCCTCACCGGCTCCGATCACCTTCTGCCGCGTGACGCAGGACGGATGGATCTCGGTGGTGAACTTGAGCACAGCCTGGTTGGGGTCCTCATAGGTGTGGGGGTCCACATAGGTCTTCAGGGGCTTCAGTTGTTCTGGGAGGCGAAGGAGAGGCAGGGTCACAGACAGCTTGGGGAGGGGAGGGGCCCTAGAGCAGGGGGAGGAGGAGGTGATGGACCAGGGACCCCCGGGGAGGCCCATCGCCTGGCCACAGACCCGGAGGCGTGAAGACCGCAGGAGGGCAGCAGGGGTCGCAGCTCACCTGACTTGGAGAAGTAAACATCCTCCGAGGACTGGCGTGTCCGCAGGCTCTTCCTCCTGTGAGGTCCCATGGGAGACCAGACACACAGGGAGCTCAGTGACCCCTGTCTCAGAGCCTCCTGACCCTACCCTGGTTCTGAGTGGAGGCCTGGTGTCCTCGGGCAGAGGGCGTGGGGAAAGCCAGGCAGAGGAAATGAGCAAGCTGGCTCCCTCCTTGGCACCTACACCCTGTAATGGCCCTTAAGTGGCTGTAATGCAGGCTTCCTTCATTATAGCGCCCGGAGCTTCCTGCCCGTGTGTTCCAAGGAAGTACGGACACGCCATTCTGATGACCACTCTGCCCAGAGCCCCCGTGGCCCCCCAGGCCCTGTGCGGAGCCCTTCACAAGTCACTGCATCTACACACACACACACACACACACACACACCACCACCAACCCGCCCCGGGAGGCAGGGACTAGATTTCTATCAACCTCATTGTCCCTCAGGAAACAGGTTCTCATCCCCGCGTCCTGCCTAAGTCCTTGGGGAGCTCAGCCACGGGTTCCCACAAACCTGCGGTGGATGAAGAAGCCAATTCCTGCCAGCACCAGGAGCAAGACCACGCCGACAGCCACACCGCCGACCACTGCCATGTTGCCAGACCCTCCCGTGGCTGTCGAGGGGAGACCAGACGTGACAAAGGAGCCCCACACTTCAGACCACGGTGATCCCCTGGTTGTACTTAGAGCCCCAGACACTTGCTGGGTGCCTCTACTACTGACGGCCCATGAGGGTATTTATCCCATTTCACAGATGGCCAATGAGAGGCTCTCCCCAGGGAACAGAGCAGGTGTGGGGGACTCTCTCCACAAGGTAGGATTTGAACTGGGCCTGTCAATGCCAGAGCCTACATCCTTCTCTTCCCACAACAGAGCCCTGAATACATGGCCCTGGTTCCCCCCCACCCTCCATCCTGCCCCTTCCCAGGCTTGGGGTTGACCCATGCAGGGCCATCCGAGGCCCCGGCTGACCAGGAAGGGGGCGCTTCTAAGTTCTCTGATCTACTCCCTCTGCCCAGGATGTCCCGGTGGCGTCGGGACGCTGGGCCGGCCCGCACCCCAGGCCCCGACTCACACAGCGTCTGGAACTCGTGCACCTTGCTGCCGGCGCCCTGGCCCTCCTGCGTCAGCGCCTGCACCTGCACCAGGTAGGTGGTGTCCGGGGCCAGGTCGTCCAGCGTGACGGAGAAGCCTTCCGTGCGGCGCACGTTGTAGCTGTTGGCGTCGCCCTGTGGGTGTTCAGCAGGTGGAGAGACAGACCGTGAGGACAGACGAGGGCGGCCAGCTCAGCCTGCCAGAAAGCAACTCCAGCTTAGCAAGGTTAGTCTCTGTGCTAGCAGGCTTGGTGCCCTTCTTACAGAGGATGCAACTGAGGCGCAGAGACGCGAAGTGACTCGCTCCAGGTCACAGCCAGCAAATGCAGGACCCAAGACTCAAGCCCAGGTCTGCCTGATCTCCAGGACAGGGCTCTCCTGCACCCGCACCTCTTCCAGGGATTCCAGAACACTGCGTCTTCTCTCCCACAAACCCCTGCTGGCTGGCCTCGGAGAGGCAACTCTCAGGAAGACCCCAGACCCCATTTGCTTCTCCAGATGACCGCGTGGTGCAGGGAGCGCCCCTGTGCCCAGTCCCGGCCCTGCGTGCGTCACCTTCTTGCGGTAGGTGACTTCATACTTCCACACGCGGCTCTGCTGCAGCGGAGGGATGGCCCAGGAGACGCTCAGCGAGGTGGTGCTGCGGCTCTCCAGCTTCACCTTGGGGGGCTCTGGGCGGGACAGCGGTGGCGGGAAGGGGTGTGAGAAGCCACCCAGGGGCAGCCCTCCACTGAGGGAGCACCCAGACCCAGTCCCATCCACAGCCTGACCTGGGGTTCTCAACTTCCAGCCCCAGAGCACAGAGCCCCAGCCTGGGGCCCCAACACAGGCTGGCACATCAGGGTGCCCCACGAGTGTTTACGAGCGCATACATACTGAAAGGAGAACAGTGACGCCTCTGTGGACCAGGCTACATGTAAGGGCTCGTTAGGTTCTCCCAACAGCCCTTAAATAGGCCCCATCTCACAGGCGCTTCCCTGGTGGCTCAGGTGGTGAAGAATCTGCCTGCGGTGCAGGAGGCCCGGGTCTAATCCCTGGGCCGGGGAGATCCTCTGGGGAAGGGAATGGCAACCTGCTCCAGCATTCTTGCCTGGAGAATCCCATGAACAGAGGAGCCTGGTGGGCTACAGTCCATGGGGTTGCAGAGAGTCGGACATGGCTGAGCCACTGACACTTTACAGGTGAGGAAACGGGTCCAGTGGTCAAGGACTCGCCCTCAGTCACGGAGCTCAGAAGAGACGCCAGGGGCCGCGCCTTTGAGCGCTCCGTGCTGCCTGCCTCGGAACCCAGCGGAGCTCGGGTCACCATCCTAGGGAAGCCCCCCACCTGGGCAGGTCGCACGGGCATGGCCCCCAGCCCGAGGCGCTTACCAGTCTGGTTGATGCTGACGCTGGCTGTGCGGAAGCTGCGGGTGCTCACCAGGCCCGAGACGCCGTTGCGGGCCTCCACGGTGAAGGTGTAGTTCATGTGGGGTTCTAGGTCACTGACGGTCACACTGGTGCGGGTCAGCCCCAGCGGCGGCTCTGAGTAGCGCACGCTGGCCTCGCAAGGCCCGCACTCGCCCGACTCGGGCCAGCACTGCTCGCAGGAGACACTGTAGGTAACATCCTCGCGGCCCCCGCTGTCCTGGGGGGGCGTCCAGCGCAGCTCCACCTTGGCGCCCATGCCCACAGCCGTGAGGTAGTGCGGGGCGGACGGGGGGCCTGCACAGGGCAGGGTGGGGAGCGGACAGGTCAGCACCAGCCACCACCCCCAGCCTGCCCGCCCTGACCCCGGGAGACTCACGTGTGCAGGGCAGGGTCAGCGGGTCCTGCGGAGCCCGGAAGTAGCCGTCCTCACACTCGCAGGTGGCGGCACCCTCAGAGGATGGCAGGGTGTGTGCAGGGCACTCCAGACACGGGCCCTCGGACACCTCGGGCCTGAAGAACCCCGGCGAGCAGGCTGGGGGTTCGGGGACAGAGTCAGCTCAGCCTGCTCCCAGACCCAGCGACTCTTCCTCTCCCTCACCCTGGGCCCCCAGGCAAGTCACTGAGCCGCTATGGGCCAGTCTGGTTATTGGCGAGAGTGATGACAAAATGCATGGTAAGAACCCAGTTCAGGCAGGGCACCCAGAAGTGCCTGGCCAGCCTGCTCCAAACCTTTGCAAACCCCCCAATGGGCTCTTATAAGAAATGCGCCGCCCACACGCCTGGCGTTCAAGGCCCGCATCTCAGCTTCCAGCTCCCCAAGAAGCGGCCTGTCTGCTTTACCTCCTTGAGTCTGTGCAGGCCAGCCTGGCAGGTCCCACCTGGACTACGAGCCGCCCGGGCAGTAACTGTCTTCTTCCCCATCTGTGTTTGTTGACTGACGATCACCACCCCCAGCCCAGCCCCCCAGCAGATCAGCCAGGAGCATCAGGGTGTCAGCTTTGCGGGTGCTCCCGCCACCCTGAGGCTGGACCGCCTTCCTGTCCTGGGGCTGGCCCCAGGAAACAGGAAAGGCCAGACCCCCGGCATTTTCTCTGGATCTGCTTTCAGGGACCGAATCACTTCCTCCACTCACAAGGGCCGCCAGGAAGCAGCTCTTCCTTCCCTGGTGGCAGGTACGGTCCCAGCCAGCAGGGGAGAGTCCCAGAAACCTCATTCCAGAGGCTTCTTCCTCCCATCGCCCTATCCCGCCCCGGCCCCAGGCCCCTTCCTGGCCCCCCAGGCAGGAAACTACCCAGACACTGCGCAGGGCTCTCCCGGGGCTGAGCAGTTGCTGAAGCAGCCAGAATGGGGTGGGGTCCCCCAGTGTCCTCTTCCCCAAGCCTACAATTACTGTCCCCCACCCTCAGCTCATTCAGTGGGAAGACACGGAATGAGACACCTCTAGCTTCAGCGTCATGTTCATCAAACATTGATCCTTGACTCTCATGTCCAGCCCTACACACAGACCCTGTGAAAGTGTGAAAGTGTTAGTCACTCAGTCGTGTCGCCTCTCTCTAACCCCATGGACTGTGGCCCACCAGGCTCCTCTATCCATGGGATTCTCCAGGTAAGAATACTGCAGTGGGGAGCCATTCCCTTCCCCAGGGGACCTTCCAGACCCAGGGATTACCCAGGATAACGCAGGCTTCCTGTATTACAGGCATATTCTTTACCATCTGAGCCACCAGGGAAGCCTGAGACAAAGCCCCTGACCTCAGGGAGCAGGTGCACAGGACGATGTCCACCAGAAAGGGATGGGCAAAGGCCTACAGGGGTAGAAACAACCTTGAGTCAAATGTGGGATACTTCAGCCAGGGTTTAGGAGCTGAGTAGGAGTTCAGCAGGGCAGAAGTGTTGGGAGGCGGAGTTAGGGGTGAGAAAGACCAAGGCTAATGGGAAGTGTGCGTGGCTTGATGGGCACAAGTCTGGAGAGTAGCAGAGAGTAAGTCTGAGCCATCTCAAGGGACAAGCTTGAGAAAGGCCCTTAATGTCAGATCAAGGAACCGGGACTTTATCCTAGGGGCAGTGAGAGCCAGTGAAGGTTTGATGTAGAGAATAATGGTACAGTCAGATCTATGCTGTTGAAAAAAGGTGGGGACAGTCTCCCTCCTTGTCTAGTTCCCTATGCAAGCAGAGGTGGGGAGTCAGGGGAAGGAATTAAAGGACACCTCCCCGTTAATGACTGCTCGCCGGGGCCCAAGGGGACTCTCCTGGAAGCTGCTCCCTCCTCTCCTGCCTGTCCTGCCATGGCAGAATGTCAGCACAGGCCTGAGAGAGCTCGGGCACACGTCACAGGGGAGGGGGCTTGTCCAGGACGGCGTAGCCTGGAGCCCGTCACACGCAGCAACCACTGATCAGGAGCTGCTCTGTGCCGCTTCTGGCCCAGGCACTCGACATTCATGTAGTCGTCACAATAAGTGTTATCAAACCAGGCGCTGTAATGATTCATTCCACTCTGGAGGTGAGGAAACTGTTGCTCGAGAGAGGTAAAACACCTTGGTCAAGGTCAACGAGCTCCTAAGACAGGAAACCAAAACCTAAACCCTGGATGCCAACCTCAAACCCCCCTCCTTTCCCCACAAACACGTCAGTTTGGAGCAAAGAGAAATCAAAGTTCTTAAACAAAGCAAGAGCGAAGAGCGAGGAGAGGAGGCCCGACCGCTACAATACCAGAAAATCCCAAGACACATTTCAGAGTAGCTAGGGGAGGGGGTGACACCTCCTAACACACGGCACCTCTATGTCCTTGGGGAGAAAACAGTGACATCACACCCAGGCCACGTGGGAGGGGGTTGGTTGGGCCCACCAGCGTGACCTCCTACTTCAAGGCCCAAAGGTTTTCCAAGTCTCCAGTTGCATTTAAGGAATCCCTGTGTATTTTGCATTCTTCCTCATTACTTATTCGTTACAATACAAAAATAGCTCTCTCCTCCCCCAAACCTACAAATAAAAGTGAGATTTCACAAAGCTGGGCCCTGTTTATCCTGGGATCTCAACTCCCCGAAATGCCCTGACTTGTCTGCCAGAGGGGCTTACACCCTGGGTGAGTACTGGCTGCAGGTGGTCCAGGCCCCGCAGAATCGGGGTGCTCAGGGGCCCCCAAGAACATAATCACACCCCCCAGCTCAGGCGCTCAGGCTGGGGAGGGACCCCAAGCCCCCACAAGGCCTTCAGCACCTGTAAACCCCACAGGGCCCCTTGCTCCCCAGGGGCTGCTCCCCAGCCCCCCAGCCCCAGGCCAGAGGAGGAAGCAGGAGCAGAGGCGGGCTCCGGTCTGTGGTCTCTGAGCCGGGGGTGGCCCTCCTGCTGCCGGCAGGAAAGAGGGAATTTGGAGAGATTTCCGCTGGGCATGTGCCAAAGAATAGCAGCGAGGCAGCTCCAGCAGGGCATGTGCTGGCCTGACGGGAATGAGCTGCCCCCTCCTGCAGCCGCAGAGCTCCACGGGGCCTTCCCTGGGCCCCACCAGAGTGTGCCCTTGCTCAGGGGCCCCAGAGTCCACGTGTCTGCCACTGGTAGGCCCCCGGGTCTTCCTGATGTTACAGGGTTGCATTTCCTGGCGTTCTGGGCAGACGAGTGGGGACAGGGGTCACACACTGGGTGGTCACACATTCCCAAACATAACTCACACTCACAAAATACCCACTGTCCCTTCACCCATCAGCAAACTCCTATGCATCCTTCAATACCCAGCTTGAGCTCCTCTACACAGCCCTCCTGGACTCTCCAATCTCTGGCCCCCTTCTGACCATCAGGGCAACTCTTACTCAATCTTATGTTTACCAAACAGCAACTGAGCACTTCCTACGTGTCTGGCACAATGCTGGCTGCTGGGAGACCATGGCAAGAAAAACAAACACCGCTTCTGCTCCAGGGAAATTTACACCCCTGGCTTTCGGACTCCTGGAATGATTTCGGATCTTCTATGAGACAGGCAGCTGGTGGGGGGCAGAAGTGGAATCCGCTTTCCCTGTGTTCCCTGGCCCAGCAGAGGGCCTGGCACACAGCAGGTGCTCAGCTAACGTCTGCTGCCTGGACAGATGAATGAAAATGTGAGTAAAGACAGAACCTACATGCTCACTCCAAATGGGCTCGAGGGCCACAGAAACGAGCGTCTCGGTGCCCAGGAGAGTGTTGGGGGATGGTGCCAGGATGCCACCTGCCCAGCTCCAGATCCCAGCTCTGGCACACCCGTGGAGAACTTCCCTGGCCCCAGTCCCTGGCAGGCCCAGGCCTCTCTGAGCAGGGGGACGGGGCAGGGTGGCTGCGCCCAGGGGTGTACCCTGGTTTTTCCAGTTCCCGATGCCCGCCCCTCAGGTGGCAGCGTGGGATGACTCAGGGACATACGCCCTCTGGCGTGACGCAAATCCAGTGGCACAGCCCCTCCTCCAGGCCCAGCCCCCTCGCCCGGCCAGCGGTGGCACGGGCACAGGGTCAAGAAGGGGTGGTAGCAATCCACCTGTGGTCAGTCACCTACCCCAGCCCAGGCCAGCTGGCCACCACGTGCGCCACCCCGGCCCAAAGGCACAAAGCCTGGACCTTGCCCCACACCTGACGGGCAGCAGTCAGCGGCCCCATAAGTTCCTGACCCTGCAAACGCGGGTCCCCAGCGGCCCTGTTCCCACACACCCCGGGGAACATTCTGTGGGCACATTCCTCCACCAGCTGCGATAAGCCAGACTCCGCCTCCCCGGCACCAGCCTTTCATCTGCTGTTTGCTTTCCCTGACTCCTTCCTTCCGTTCTGGGACCTGCTGCTCACCTCAGTGCGGGAGGAAGGGAGGGCCCCCCATGGAGGTTTTGGGCTCAGTGTGAGCTGAGGGCTGGGCGGGGGGTGGGGGCTGCCACGGCTCCAACCCCCATTCAGGCCAGAAGAAACCACTGAAATAAGGCCAGGGGCACTCCCCTGGGAGGGGACAAACCCCCGAGTCACAGATCACAGACCACCACCCGCTCAGCCTGGGGATCAGCCCCTGCATGCTCAGGGACATCCTACCTAAGGACCCCCTCAGCCAGAGTCACTGCCTGCCTAGGGGGTGCCTCCTCTTCAGCTCTGGACCCTGGGCCAGGTCTCAGCCAGTCAGGTGCCACCCATGCAGAGGTCACCCCATCTGCAGATTGCCAGAGCAACCCAGGTTCTCAGAAGGAACCACAGCAGAAAGTCACAGGAGGTAGGCTCTGAGTGCTAAGGTGGGGAGAGTGAAGCCCAGAGGGGATTCACCAAGGTCACAGGGCTTGCAGGTAGAAAGCTACATGCCAAGGGCACTTGAAGACAGTGCACTGCCCTCCCCATGCCAGGCCCCAGCTCCCTCACTCACTTCCTCTCCCTGGGCCTCAGCCTCCTCATCTGTAAAACAAGGGGAGTGCTCGGGCTCTCTGGGTTGTTTGTGAAGACAAAGGAAACTTTGCTTGGGAAATGCTCAGCACAGGATGAGGTGTCCACGAACTGGGGGACAAAGAGACTGGAGCGGGGAGGGGCTGGGCCCCTCAAGGGAGCAAGGGCCCCCAAGGAGGGACCTCCTGACCCCCAAGCTCCCACCCCCAGCTGCTGGACCGAGCCTCTGGCCCAAGCTGCTGGCCACCTGCTCACCTGGCCCGCAGTCCCCGGGCCGAGGCGCCAGCTGCCGTGCCAGGACAGGAAGCCGAGACAAACAGGGAGACAGAGCCACCCCGGGGGACGTGGCGGTCAGCCTGAGCGGCTCCAGCGTCCCCGGGGTAGGGCTGGGGGCGGGGGCGCCGGAGGGAAACGGGCTCATTCCTGACATAGTTCAGCAGAGTGCGGCTGCCCGTGCCCACCTGTCCACACAGCACCTGGGAGGTGGCTCCCTTCCGCTGTCTGTTTAACTCTTTCCTGAGCCTCCTGGGGAGGGAACCCTGGGGAGGAACTGGCAATCACCTGGACCGGATGACCTTGGCCTGCCCAGCCCCACTCTGGACTTGGCTTGTCACCAGTAAAGCCCCAGCGGGAGCCTCTCGGTCCATGGCTCTGCGGAGGGCAGGCAGGGAACAGATCCTCAGCTCCCTGTTTCCTCTGTAACAGGCTCAGGAAGAGCCCCCACCCCCAGCCCCCTTGCCACCTGTGCCAGGACCTGCCACCCTGCTGCCCGGGGCATCCATCCGGGCCAGGCGCTGACTCAGGGATTCCAGAGGAACCGGTCACTTCCCGCCCCGCCTCCTGAGCCATCCTCTGGCCTGGATGTGGCTGTGTCGGCTAGATCCAGTCCTGGGGCGACTGGTCTCAACTGTGTGATGCCAGGCAGGTTTCTTCACCTCTCTGAGCCTCAGTTCCCTGTCTGTGCAATGGGACGGGCAGCAGTCCCCGCCTCTCAGACCAGCGGCACAGACCCGCAGGAGCAGGCAGACGGAGCGCTCGCCCGGGGCAGCTCCAAGCTCTGTAGCGGGGTCTCCCCCACCGTCAAGGTTCTGGGCTGCTGGGGAAGCTCTGCAGGGGCAGGGTCGCCAGGCTGGGGGTTCCCAACCACAGAGAGGGCCCCCAAGCCACACGGAAGGGAATTTAGGGAGAGGGACTCCAAGGGGGAAAATCGGCAACAGGTGGCTAGTGGTGCAGAGGGTCCCCCGACCAAAGTCAAAGATTCCAGTCCTGGAAACCAGGCCTCCCTCCTGGGGTGACTCAACAAACAAACAAACTCACAAACAAAGCCTGAGAGGCCCTGAACCCCCGCTCCCGGAGAGGGAAACCCGACCCCCCTTCCTGCAGAGAGACACCCCCCACTTCAACTGTCCACTTATCGCGGACTGGCCTGAATCACCAGCCTGTGGAAAGTCTTCAGCTGCCCCCCAGCCCCCGCCTGCATTCCTGTGTGAGGATGTCATGGGGAGGAGTCTGCTCACCCAGGGAGGCCTCCCCCCACCCCCCCGCCCCTGGCGGTCACTGTCTGAAAGCCGGGGGCGTGCACCTGAGGTCACCGCAGGCAGGGCCAGCTAAGGAGCAGACGACAGCTGGGAGGACAAAGGGCAGTGGAAGGGCCGGAGCAGAGACTCTGCCACAGGCAGAGAGGCTCTGAGCAGACTTCTCATGAGGCTGTAGACTGTATGAAGTGGGGTTCTGAGGATTGGCTCTAAGAGGCAAGTGCAGCCCGTGAGAAAGGACTTCAGGGCCCTCCAACACCTGAAACCCCGAAAGATCCATGGTTACTAGGTAAGAATACAATCTGCTAGAATAGTTGAACTTCTCATCTTTCAATCAGGAAGCCTGAGGCCAGAGGTGAGACATTCACCAAAGGTCACTGGTCGGTATGTGTAAGTGCAGGCCCCGAACCCCCGATTTCTCAAGACCCCGCTTATCTCAGCAAAGAAGCTCCCAGAGCCAGCCAAAGGTCGGCCCACATTCCACAAATGCCCTGCCCCGCAGCCATTTCCAGAAAAAGTCACCACTGAAAGAAATCCACGTTGCTTTAGTGCGTTCCGCTATCACAGGCCTGGCTGTGCCAAGCCATGGCCTCTCGATGAGAGCTCAGGCCCTGTGCCCAGACAGTCTGATGATGCCGGCCCCGTCGTCATCAGCAGAAGCCCCAGTGGGCTGATCTGGGTCCATGGCCCGGGGTGGGGCAGGCAACGAAGGCAGACCTGAGCACCCCTCCCAAGCAGGCCTTTTTCAGAAAGCCCCAGGTGATTCTCATGTGCAGCCAGGGAATGCAAATCCTGGGTCCACTTCGTTCACCTCCAAGAACCAAAGAGGGGCCTGAGCCCCAGAGAGGCTCAGTGACTTGCCCAGTGTCACACGGTGAATCAACAGAGAAGGAACCAGCTCCTGAGCCTGAATGCACTGTACCCACCGTGCTATTTCATTAACAGATACTCAAGATAAACTTCTGGGAAGAACCAAAAACAACAATCACACTTAAAAACACTTCTGTGTCAGACACTGACCTAAGCATTTTATGAGTATTAAGTCATTTGACTGTCATAACAACCCTACAAGATGGGTAGTATGTTCACCTTCATCGTACAGATGAGGAAAGCCGGACACAGAGAGGTTAAGGAACTGGCTGAGTCACACAGCTAAATGCAGCACGGAGATGCGAACTCACGCACTGCTGTCTGGGGCCTTCCCTGCTGGCTCAAACAGTAAAGAGTCTGCCTGCAATGCGAGAGACCTGCGTTTGATCCCTGGGTTGGGAAGATCCCCTAGAGAAGGAAAGAAAGGAAAACCCACTCCAGTATTCTGGCCTGGAGAATCCCATGGACCCAGGAGCCTGGCGGGCTACAGTCCATGAGGCTGCAGAGTCAAGACACAACAGAACGAGTAACACTCTCACTTCCACTCCTGCCTGAGAGTCTTCACTCACATTCTGCACACTGTCCATTTCTCAATGGATTCATTCTCGTGAACGAGTGAATTCAGCCTAGGAAGCCTCTGAGATTTCCACTAACAGAACCACCCCATGTCAGAGCAAGGACAACCTTACCAAGGTCCCCGGCTCCAAGAGCAGAGACTGGAGCCTGGGAACACGGCCTCCGCCACGCACCCTCACTCACCCTGGCAGGCGTCCTCCACCTTCTCATAGCCCGCCTGGCACAGGCACTGGCCAATGGGCACCAGCCACTCGCCGTCCACGGCGCAGTGCATGCGAGGCTCCTCGCCCCCGGGGGGCACCACGGCATGCTCCACACAGGTGCCCGCGACAGTGGCCAGGGCGGGCGCGTCGGAGCCAGCGATGGTCTCGGGGAAGCGGGCCAGGCCCTTGAGCAGCTCGGGGCACTTCTTGTAGTAGACGCGCACGGACAGCAGCGCCACGCAGGCGCCCACGTCCTGGAAGGCCAGGTAGAAGCCCTTACGGGTGAGCGGCCCCACGGACCGCTCCTCCACATTCAGCTTCACGTTGCGCGCCTCGAAGTCACTGCTGCCTGTGATCTCGTCGGGCGCAATGGTGTCGATCTTGGTGAACTGGCGCTTCTGGAAGTTGGTGCCGTAGTCCACATCTGACTCGGCATAGTAGAGGTTGAAGGTCTCCTTGCAGGAGCTGGCGCCTCCGGGGAAGCTGTTGCAGTCCCGCACGGTGAACTTGAGCTCGATGAAGATCCGCTCAGCCTCCCCGCGGTAGACCCAGTTGGTGCGGAGCCAGTTGTCCTGGTCGCCGGCCACCACATTGCACACGGAGTACATGTAGATGGGCATGTCGTTCATGATGTTCTGCAGGAGGTCCCACTGTGCGGGGCCGAGAGGGGAGTGTGGGCAGGGAGGCAGGCGCCCAGAGGCATCAGCCAGGGGGTGGACGGGCGCCAGGCTCTCCGCTTCCTGCCAGCCTCACTCTCGGGCCCAGGAAAGGGCTCCGAGTCTCCCTCACACGTCACCAGTGGCTGAACTGGATCTGACCCCTCGGTGTGCCCCCTGACACCGGTGCCGGGGTGCTAAACCCCTATATTAGACTGAGGGCGGAGGCTGGGGGTCCCATGTGACCCTAGGCAGCCGACTTTAGCTCTCTGAGCCTCAAAGTCCCCATCCTGCCATGGGGGCCAGAGCCACTTCACAAACTTGCTGTGAAGATAAACGACAGAACGTCTACCAAACACTGGGCACGCTGCCTGGCACGGGTGCCGGCACACAAGGCAACTGGTGTCGCCACCACCACTCCCATTCACAGTGTAGGCGTATGTGAGTGGGAGGGAGGGGTCGGGTCAGGAACGGCAGGTGATTCCGCACCACTGCTCAGATCACTGCTCAGCCTCCTCCAGGAAGGCTTCCCAGGTTGGGCCAAGGCTGGGGCAAGTGCTTCCCTCAGACTCCCATGGCCTCCATTATCTTAGCACCTACTTGGTGCCAACTACATCTTGCTGCCACAGCAGAGTCTGAGCTCCTTAGGGCATTTCTGTATCCCCAGGGCCTACCTCAAATATAGTAAGTACTTGGGAAAGTATTTGCTGATTGAATGAACCTATGTATGAAAAAAGCAGAAGGGGCCACGGAGAAAGGCCTGGGCTGCACTGCGCGGCCTTGGCCGCAGATGCCCTTGGGCCTCAGTTTCCCACTCTGTGTCATGACTTGGTTGGATGACATTCCAGGATCCTGGAAATCTGCTGACATTAAACTCCAGGCCTAAGGAGTTGGGGTGACCAGGGCCCAGCACCCAGCTCACTCACAGATCTGGCCAGCAATGGAAACGGTCTCGAGTACCCCCTGGAGACAGCTCAGGCCCCAGAACAAATTCAATAAGGGGGAAACTGAGGCCCAGAGCATCAGTATCCTCCCCAAGGCCACACAGCAGTCACACGCAAAGCTGGGGAGAGGACCCTGGGGTCTTGCCCACCAGTCCAGGCCATAGCAGGGCAGGGCAGGGGAGGGCAGGGAGACTAACGCAGGAGATGAACTTGGTGGAAAAGCAAAACAAACTCAGCCTCAAGCAGGAAAGGGGAGCAACAGCTGGAGAAGCAGGGAGAGAGGCCTGCCTGGAAGGAACCTGATCTGGCTTCCGGGGCTGTAGGGACCTGGGAACACTGTTCCCTGTCTCTAGCTCATCCCTCATCTTCTGGGCTGGGACCTCAAAGACAGGGGGAGCCTCAAACTCCTTCCCTGCCTGCCGAGGGGAATAGAGGGAGCCAGAGGGGGTCCCTCTGACGACCCTGGGGCCCTGTTCTGCCGCGGCCTCCGGCTGTCTCCCCACTCTCCCCAGCTCTCGGGGCCTTTCCCTGCCCTCTCGTCCCAGCCTGCCTAATTGGTGAGAAGCCTGGATTTAAACCCTGGCTGAGCCATTGGCTCTGGGCCAGGCCCCATCCTCCCCGGGTCTCAGTTTCCCTGTCCCCAGGTCCCCACCCACCCCAGACAGCTTACCCCTTTGCCATAGGGGTGTGTGAGCCAGCCGAGCTCCCCTTTAGCTGCAGCAAAATCCAACAGGACAACTGGAAGAGATAAAAGAGGGGAAACTGGGTCCGCTTGGAAGTATCTGCAGAGATCAGCCCATGGTGGAAAAGGCAGGAGTTCCCCAGGAATCCCAAGTGGCCCTGAAGGCTTCCCCAGCCCCCAAAGAGAGCCCCACCACTCAGGGTCAGCACAGCCAAGAAGACGTCCCTCCAGAATAGGGAGGCAGGGCCCCGGGGAGGAAGGGGACCTCGTCACTGTGACAGCGCAGGACGGGTGAGGACCAGGCCTCTCCCTCCAGCCACGCCGCCCGCTTGCAGCCCCAGCTGGGCGAAGAGGGCAGAGCTCGGCCCAGCAAGGCACAGCGGCTGGGCCTGAGGGACACCATGCCACCCTGCCTTCTTCCGGAAGAGGCCCCTCCGCAGCGGTTCCCACGCACGCAGGCCTTGGGGACACCCTTATCTGCCCCAGCCACATCCCCCCACCCCACACACAGCACAAAGTACCCTCAGCCCCACAAAGGCCACACAGATGCACCACACGTGTGTACATAACGTGTCTCCTGGCCCTCCAAGAGGAGAGAGCTGTTAACAGGTGGGAATGACTCCAGGAAAGGGAGTGGGGTCGGTGGGGGGGGTGGTGTCTGGAAACTGATCTTCCCACCATGAAGGCCACAGAGCAGGCACAACAAAGCCCTGAGGCCACGGGGCCTCTGGGAGGGACCTGCAGACACACACAGCTGGTGCGGCCCGGCCCTGGAGACCCGTTCCTGCTGCCTCCGTCCCTGACACCCGGGCCACTGACCTGCCAGAGGCGTCTGGGGACTGAGATGGAAACCCTTAAAGGGAACATCCAGGCCCAGAGTAAACAGCTGCCTGGACCTCACTGTCCCCAGAGAGGCATCGGAATTCGCGGGAAGGACACGTTGCCAGGGGCTTCCCAAGATCCAGCTGTGCCCTCAAGCACCTCTCACTGCCCACCCCTGGCTTTGCCAGCCTCATCGACTGCAGTCAAGACCCCTGGTGCAGCCTCCTGCTCCATTTCCAAGTAACGTCCAGGTAGCTACCGATAGAAGCAACACTCCCCGGAGGGTCCGGGGCCTGGAGAACAAGCATGACCCTCTGTAAGGTCCCCAGATTCAGAGGAAAAGCCCTGAGGTGGGGGGGGGAGGGACCTAGTGCTGACTTCTTCTGGACTCTGAAACATGAGGAACATGGCCCCAAGAAGCAGCATTCCTCAAGGCCTGGACCTGAAAGAATGCCTCTCAGGGTGGAATCCCAGGCAGGTGGAGATGGAGCTGATTTAGACAGATGCGGGGGACGGGGAGGGGAGCCTGGGCAGACTCTGAGAAACCCTTTGCTGAGGGCAGACCACCCCGCTCCCCTGGGCCTGGGAGTGGAGCGCTACCAGCTGACCGCTCCTGACCCAGCCAGATTCTCTAGGAAAGGCCCACAGCCAGGCTGGGGAGAGGAAAGCTGACGTGGCACGAGCCCAGGGCTGAGGGGACAGAGGAGGGGGGCTGGGGGTGGGCAGGGGCAAGGATCTGCTCGGACATGTCCAAGGCTCAGGCTCGGGAAATTCACTAACCCCACTAGCAAATGGAATGTTCTGGCTCCACAGGAAGGAATCTGGGGGTTCCTGGCTCCAGCCCAGGGAAGTAGGAGGACAAAGGTGAGAGGTCCTCAAGGTCCGGACGCCCCCCTTCCCTAGAGGGGTGGGAAGCTGCAGGCTATACTCCTGGGGGAGGGGGCTCATGGCTCCAGGGTGCTGAAGGGTTACCCTGGCACGGAGGGACCCCCACGACCCCTGCCAGAGCTTGCTCCCCTTCCAGCCTGAGAAATATCACAGGGCTCACTGGAGAAGAAAGAAGCCTTCACACAGGAAGGAGACCCCTCCCTCCCGGGGGAAATTCCCTAGAGCCGATCACCAGGAACAGGCGCCTGGCCTGGTCTCCACCCTGACGGGCGCGGCTTCTCCCTGAGCTGCTTCCAGGGACCTAGCTGGTACCGGCGGGGCCCGGGAGCCCCTCTGCGGGGCCTGATGGCTTCTCCGAGGCCTGGGCTAAGCTGGACTCATCCAGGGGCCCCTGTCCCTCACCCCACCCCCAGGAAAACCTTCTTCTCAGTCTGAAGTCCCATCGCAAATATCAGCCTCGTGGGTCCACCTCATTGAGAGCTCTTTACTCAAAGGCATCATCTCCCTGCTCTCCCCATCCCTCCGAAGGAGACAGGCTGGTTCCTAAAGCAGGGAGGCAGGGAGACTGGGGCTGAGGGACAGGACGGAGAGAGGAACGAAGTAAAGAGGGGACAGAGCGCACACTGGGCTCTGAGAGAACCAAGAGGCCAAGGACTCCCAGGCTCAGGAGCGCTCTCCAGCCCACCTCCCAGCTCAGGCCAGCAAGCCCTGCAGGTCTTCTCACATCTCAGGAAAACCCAGCCCAGAACCTGGGTGCAGGGGCCCCGGGCTCTGGAGCCCGAGCAGCCGGATGTTCAGAGCTAACCCTCTGGAGAAAAAGGGATCAGGCCGCCCTCAGGTTCCCCGCTTGTAAAAGGACAGATTCAGGGGCTGCTGAGAGTTTAACAGGCTCCATGGGGCCTCCTAAGGCAGCCTGGTCCTGCGCTCACGGGGAAGGATGAGGGAGAGGAAAGCAGCCTGGGTGAAGGTGGAAGGGGCTTGGGTCTGCACCCCCGACCCACCTCCAGGCCAAGGCACCACATCCATGGAATCCCAGCTGGGGCATCTGTCCCCCACACCCCACCACAGGCACAGCTTCCTGGGGAGGCCCTCACAGGGACTCTGGGAGCCTGAGCAGAAACCTTCCCTGGACCTTGTCCTGCCCCCTGCCATGCACGTCGGGGTGTGGTGGGCACTAGTCATCTGGCTGGGGGGCTCGACAGCGGCCCAAGGGCAAGGCTACAGCACAATCATCACCCACGACACCAGTCCTGCCTGGTCCCCCTACCCCAACTCCCAGGGCCTTCAGGACAGGCCTGCAGTGAATGCGGCTGTCTCCCTCCTTGCTTCCAACCACAACCCCCCAGGAGGAGGAGGACAAAAAGCTGGAGTGGGGGGATATTGAGGGTCACTGAAGAGCCCATCCACTCAGCCTGCAAGGTGGGACCAGGAGCCCCGACTGATTAGGGGTGCCCCCACCCTCACCCTCAAAGAGTTCCGCCTCGGGCCTCTTTTACTCCCAACTTGGAACAGCAAAACTTCCAACCCCAGGTGGAGAGGCGGAAAAGGAAGGCAAGGCTCAAGGAAACTTCTCACGGGGCCTGGGTTTCCTCTGCACTTCCCTCTGGTGGAGCCTGCGGAAACCTCCTCTGCCCCCGCGGGCGGGCAGACCTTCTCAGTCGGAAACTGAAGCCGGTCTCGGCTGGGTGGACGGGTGGACAGGAAGCGCCTCGGCCAAGGGCACGAGCCCCCGTCCGCTCCGCGACCCCAGCCGAGGCGGCAACGCCCCCACCCACCAGCGGCCCCGCCCTGGGCGAAGTCCGCGCGGCCCCTCACCCAGCGCAGCGGCGGGGGCGGGTGAGTCAGTCCCCCACCCCCCGGGTGCCCGACTCCGCGGTGGCCCTGGGGTGCCGGCTCCACACCTTGGGAGGCCGCGCCCCCACCTGCTGCATTTCCTGGCTCTGAATCACCCCTCGCTCAGAACGCTTGGCTTTGGGGCTTCCTGTCCGCACTCGCGGCCCGGGACCTGCCCCCCGAGTCCCGGAGTGCGGGGCGGGAAGGAGGGAGGGCTGTGAGTGGGCAAACTGGCCCGAAACTCCCCGCGAGCTCTCCTGCCCGACTGGAGGCATCGCGGGGCGTGGAGAAAACTTCAGGGGGCTGGGGCTTCTGCAAGCGTGTCCCCGCCGGCCGAAGACCCCCTCCCCAAAGTGAGTGGCCTCCACAGAAACGCCTTCTCCACAAAATCGGGGCAAGCGGTTTCGCGAACTCAGGTCAACACGAAGCTGAGCCCGCCGGAAAGACCCCCGGACAACTCCTGATCCAAAAGACCCCGCGCCCCCGCCGGGACGCGTTCCTGAAGCCTCGTGGCCGGCGCCGAGTCCCCTTCTCTGCGGCCTCTGAGCCCCGCGCGCCAGGGCCCCAGCCTCTCAGTCCTAGGAGCGCCTACTGCCCGAGTGGGCTGGGGCGGGGGTCCCAGACTCGCCCGGCTCGCAGCTTGCGAGCCCTCCAGACCTCAGCACGCAGGGACAAGAGTTTCCGAAGTGGCGCTCGGGGCGAGCAGGGACCGGGGTCGGGCCGCGCGCGCTTACCTTCCTTGCCCTGCGCCGCGGAGGCCACGGCCAGCGCGCAGCCCCACAGCAGCGCGAGGCAGGCGGGCAGCGCCCGAAGCCCCATGCCGCGCTCCTCGCTCTCCGCCCGGCTCCGCGCCCCGTTCCGCACGCCCGCCCGCCGGCCCCGGTCCGCCTCCCGCCCGTAGCTTCCTCCTGCCCGCCGGAGAGCTTAATGCGGGCGGAGAGCGGACCGGCCCCTGTCCATTCATGCCCGGGTGACGTCACGGGCCACGCCCCCGGTGTCTCCGAAGGGGCCGGGCTGGCGCCCCGCGGGGGCGGGGAGGCTCTCTGGGCCCTCGGGACTCGCTGGCGCCCCCAGGTCCTCGCAGGTTTGAGCGCCTCTAAGAGCCGGTGCAACCGAGGCTAGCCTTAAGGGATCCTGCGCTGAGCCCCGCTCTTAACCTCTGCCACCGGGGCCGAGCTCAACACTGGCCCGCAGGTCTGAGCTGAAATGGCCTAAAGGCTCAAGAAGCAGTCGCCCTCTGAGCAGCTTGACGTCCCGCTTCCTAGTGTTTCTGAACTGTGCACCCAACCTTCGGCGGTCAGAGAGAGCTTCTCTGCTCAGGCGCCTCTAAGAATTCAGGAATCTGAGTGCATCCGCGTCTAAGGACGAGTCAGACATGCGTATCACTTAATTCTCCCCTAGGAGGTAGATGTCATTATCCCTGTCCCTATAGTCAAAGGTATGGTTTTTCCAGTAGTCACGTATGGGTGTGAGAGATGGACCACAAAGAAGGCTGAGCAATGAAGAATTGATGCTTTTGAACTGTGGTGTTGGAGAAGACTGTTGAGAGCCCCTTGGACAGCAAAGAGGTCAAACCCTTAATATTCATTGGAAGGACTGATGCTGAAGCTGAAGCTCCAGTACTTTGACCCCCCCTGATGCGAAGAGCCAACTCTTTGGTAAAGATCCTGATGCTAGGAAAGATTGAAGGCAGAAGGTCAAGGGGATGACAGAGGAAGAGATGGTTGGGTGGCATCATCGATTCAATGGACATGAATTTGAGCAAGCTCCAGGAGATAGTGACAGGGAAGCTTGGCTTGCTGCAGTCCCTGGGGTCTCAAAGAGTTGGACAAGACTTTGCGACTGAACAAGATGAGTAAACTAAGGCTGCAACAGCCTAAACAATATGCCCAAAGGTTGCACAGCTCAAAGGTAGAGAAGCGAGGATTTTAATCTGGGTTTATGGACTTCCCTCATAGCTCAGTCAGTAAAGAATCTGCCTGCAATGCAGAACTGGCTTTGATTCCTGAGTTGGGAAGATCCCCTGGAGAAGGAAATGGCAATCCACTCCAGTATTCTTGGCTGGAAAATCCCATGGATAGAGGAGCCTGGTGGGCTACAGCCTATGGGGTCGCAAGAGTCGGACACGACTTAGCAACTAAACCAACCCAGTCTCTGCTTTAACTGCTGCCCATACTGGGAAAGGGTGGCCCGGAGGCTGCTGCGCAGAGCACCCCTCCCCACCAGCCGTGGAATGGTAGAATCAGTTGGTCCATTTTAACACTTTGGAGGACACTGGCTTCCCACCTGCTCCTTCAAGGAGCCTCTCTCCAAAGGTTCCTAGATGTGAGCTCACCGCCCCTCCTGACAGAAGTGCCTGGCCTTAGTGAAACAAGCAGGAAGTGTCCTCTCTCCTGCCTGACTACCTGTCCGCCCACCACTGCCCGCTGCCCAACCCGCCATGTGGCCAGCCCAGCCCAGGAGGAGCTGCTGTAGCGGGCCTGGCTTCCTGGAAACCACCGCCCCCTCTGCCCACCTCCCCGCTCACCCCATCCTCTTCTTCACCCCCAGACCTTCTCACCCAACAGCCACACTGGGCTACTCTAGTTCCTGGGTCCTCCCTGCCAGACGTGGACATCTCGGTCTTTCGGCCGTGGCTCCCGCCCTTGGGAAGCGGGTTCAGACATCTCCCCAGGAAAAGGGGGGAGGGATTAATTACAGGTGTAGGGGCAGTATAATTAAAGCCTTTGACCAAGATAATGGGAGTAGAGTCTTGTCCTCTGAGAGCGCATGAGTGCGCAAGTGTCCGTGAGAGTATGTGGATGTGTGTGTGTGTGTGAAAGCATGTGTGGACAAGAGAGGATTTACATGTGACTGTGAGCGTGTCGTACTTGGCAGAGGTTGGGAACGTAACCTGTGGAGTCAGTCTATGAGTTTTTGGACATTTCACTTCTTGCAGGCTCAGTTTGCTCATCTGGAAGATGTATGAACCTACTTCAGAGGGTTATTGTGAAGATGAAAATGACCGTGCACGTTAACCTCAGAGGCCAGGACAACGGAAGGTGCTTCTTAAATCTCAGCTGTTATTATGGTTACACGTGGTTCAGCCAGAGGAAGCAGCTTCTGTGGCTGAGGGGAGGGGGCGGGAGGTGTGCACAGGGCCCTGTGGATGCCGGTGAGGGGTGTGTGTGTGTGTGCATGTGTGTGTGTGCGTGTGTGTAGTACATGGTATGCATAAGGGTTTTGCAGTTGTGTTGGACCTCTGGGTTACGGTCCAACCATTGCATGGTGAGTGTAAGCTTTCCGGTATGTTCTAAGACTGCACGTGTTGCGTTGTACACCACTGCAGGCTCTGTATGCTGGATGTGCCTCCGGAAGATACTGTCCAAGACGGCAGGGAAGTTTGTGGGAAAGAGCACCGGACACAGAGTTGGAATCCAGCAAACTTCTGCTGGACTTAGGAACTGAGGAGTGAAGGAAGGGGTTGGTAAGCTGTGGGAAAGACCTGCAGTGTTGTTCAGGCCTCGTGCGGGATGTGTACGCTTCCCGGAGCCCTCACGCCGGCTGCAGGCAGGCCCTGCTGGCTGGGAGCTGAGTGCCTGGAGGCTGTGCCCAGCTGGGGGCTAAGAGCCTAGGGCTGCGTCTCATCTGTGACACAGGACAGGAGCAGAGGCTTGTGGGCGGGCTGGTCGGCGGCCGGAGGGCGTGGCGCGGCACCTCGGCCCTTAGTCACTCACCTGCGACACGCCCTTTGCTTTCTTCCCGTCTGACCCTGAGTCCTTCCCGCTCTGCTGACTGGGTGCTGAGAAGGAGAGTTCTTCCGTGAGTCTTATAAAGCTCACCGAAAGGCGGTATTTATAGTGACATAATAAGCCCTAATGGAGATGGAATTACCCCATAAAGGCCCCAGAGAGCCCGGGGGCCTGAGTGCCACTGCAGCAAGCAGGGCTTCCACTGCAGGCAAGTGGGGCCCAAGTGAGTGTGTGTGTCAGTGTGTGAGTGTGAGTGGGTGTGAGTGTGTGTGGGGGTGTGTGTGAGTGTGTGTGTCAGTGTGTGGGTGTGTGTGTCAGTGTGTGAGTGTGAGTGGGTGTGAGTGTGTGGGGGTGTGTGTGAGTGTGTGTGTCAGTGTGTGTGGGGTGTGTGTGTGTAAATGTGTGTCTCAGTGTGTGTCAGTGTGTGTGTGCATGTGGGTGTGAGAGTGTGTGTGAGTGTATGAGTGTATGTCAATGTGTGGGGGGGTGTGGGGGGGTGTGAGTGTGAGTGTGTGTGGGTGGGTGGGTGTGTGTGGGGGGTGTGGGTGTGAGAGTCTCTGAGTGTGTGTGGGTGTGAGAGTGTGAGTGTGTGTGGGGGGTGTGGGGGGTGTAAGAGTGTGTGTGTGTCAGTGTGTGGGGGTGTGAGTGTGTGTGGGGTGGGTGTGAGCGTGAGTGTGTGGGTGTGTGAGTGAGTGTGTGTGTCAGTGTGTGGGGGTGTGAGTGTGTGTGTGAGTGTGTGGATGTGGCTGCAGGGATCTCACCTGCTAATCCCCGATTTCAGCCCACCAGCCTGCTCAGGTTCCCACCTTTACTAGGACTTATTGGGGACGGGAGTGCTGAGGGCAGCCAGATGACAAAGATAAACATTGAAACCACAGTCTCACCCATGAGGGAAGCACTGTTCCTGGGTCCTTTTGCAAAGGATCAGGCTTGCTTGTAAAAGCTGGAAAACAGGGGCTTCCCTGGTGGCCCAGTGACTAAGAATCTGCCTTGCAACACAGGGGTCATGGGTTTGATCCCTGGTTAGAGAACAGAGATCCCACGTGTTGCAGAGCAACTAAGCCTGCACGGCATAACGGAAGAGGCTGCCTGATGCAATGAAGAGCCCGTGTGCTGCAACTGAGACCCAGTGCAGCCAAACAGATTTTTTTTTTTAAGTTTGAAAATAACTGGAGTCCTAGCCCAGGCAGCCTAGATAGATCTGGCGTGCCGTCTCCCAGGTACCTCTCTCCACTGCCTCTGGAAGTGCTGAATTCCTCAGAACCCAGAGGGCCACTGCGGCTGGATACCTGGAATGATGCCCTGCAGCAGTCTTCAGGGCCAGTCCAGCGACCACCTCTGCAGTGAAGTGATGGGGCTCTCCTCGATCCCCTGGAACTCCCTACTACATGCCCCCAGGACCCTGGTCTCAGCCAGCTCAACTCTTGCTTGTCTTCAGAGCTTCTGCACTGTCTCTGGACTAGACTGTAAGCTCCTGGGGGCGAGGAATGAATCCAGCAGCCCTTCTCAGTCCTGGCACCAGCGGAACAGTGCCCGGACACAGGAGTCTGCCCACAGACGGTCACGCTGGACGCTGATCCTCCAAACCAGTTATCTCCCTTCTGTGCGCTCATTTTCTCAAGGGCCGACTATGTGCCAAGCCACTTTTACCCACGTGAACTCACCTCATCCTCCCAGCATCCCTAGAAGGGGAAGTTAATATTGTCCCCACTTTTGCAGGTGAAGAAACTGAGGTTCAGAGAAGAACTTACCTGCCTAAAGTCATACTGCCAGGACCACAGAGGTAGAACTAAACAGCTAAGTGTGTTTCACCCCAGAGCCCGGTCTAGCCGCTCTTTTTTTAACACACCGTGTGGTCTCATATCTGCCTCCCGTTGTCCAAACTGTATCATCTCCCCAGATGCCCTTTCCACTTTGGCAACTCCTATCCCTTCTTTTTTTACAATTAGCCATTTTGTTTTATTTATTTACTTATTTAAAAATCATTTATTTGGCGGTGCCAGGTCTTAGTTGTGGCATGTGGGATCTAGTTCCCTGACCAGGGATTGAACCTGGGCCCCCTGCATTGGGAGTGTGAAGTCTTAACCACTGGACCACCAGGGAGGTCCTCTCCTTTTCCTTCATCAAATCTTGCCTTGGAGCAACATAGGAGGAGAGACACTGGGCCCCCCCAGCCCACCCCCCCCGGCCATCAAATGTATGAGAGCATCTCGCCTGCAGTGTGGGCCAGGACAGATCTGGTACGTGAATGACCGAATCACGGGTCCAGCAGACCTGAATTCTGCCATTTAACCAACTGTGTGGCCTTGGGCAAGTCTTACGATCTCAACTGCCACGTCTGTAAAATGGGCATGATAATAATGGCTTCCAGCCTCCAGGATGGCTGCTGGGATTAAAGGAGATTACACATTAAGCCCTTAGCATAGTGTCTGGCATATGGTGAGTGAGCATTAAATCTTAGTTACTTTTACCTTTACACTCAAAAGTCACTTTGAAAAGCCAGCTGGGCACTCCCAGGCGAATCAATCATCTCACCCTGGAACAAACCTCAGCTTCACCCAGTGTTATAATTACTTCCTCACCTTCCCTCCCCTTCAGGCAGAGGGACTCCATTTGGGACAGAAGCCCAGTTTTACTCCATCTGGCCATGCCCCGTGGAGCTGGCATACAGCAGGCGCTCAGGAAATGTCTCTGCGTTGCACACACATGCAAGTACTAGGGTTGCATCTCTCTCAAAGAAACATCTTCCCCAGCAGCAGCTGCAAAGCAGACTTGAAGGGCAGCTGTTCAGGTGAGGGTTTTGGGGTGAACTTGGCGGAGCAGACGTGTTCCTGAGCTCCGCTCCCCTGGTGTGGTGATTTGAGGTTGGGGAAGGGGAACTTAAAGGTGGGCGCCCACATTTGGAGAGGAGGCAGTGTGGGAGGAAGCCCCCCATAATAGCAGGGTTTCCCTGCCCCCGGAGCTGGGCTAGAGGCTGCGCTGCTTCCTCTTGGGCTTGCTCAAGCTTCCGGGGACCCTTTGAAGTGGCTTCCCTGCAAATCCCGCCCTTGGGGCCTGGATTGGGGCAGAGCCTCTGGGTGGGGAAGGCTCGGGCCACAGTCCAGGGCGGGGAGGAATGAGACGTCTCTCCCCTCAATGCTCCCAGGCACCCATCTTCCGCCCGCCTCCCACCCGGATTCAGAGCCCCCTTCCCGCCACACCCGACTCCCGGCCGAAGCTGCTCATTGCTTTTGGCCTTCTCTCCCCCACCTGGCCACAGCCTCTCCCACTCCCAAGCCCAGTTTAGGCCCTGCTCCCACAAGCCTTCCCTGGCCCTGAGCGCTGGCCTTCCTCCCTTTTCTGGGGGCCAGTCTTCACCCTGTGTTTAAAAACTCCGAGTAAAGCAGAGCCCATCCGTTGAGCCCCGCTTCTAGGCCAGGCGCTGACCTCAGAGCTTTGCAGCGCCACCTCAGAGACACACAAATGCCCTGAGAAGCAGGATTTTACCCCTTCTGCAGAGGAGGGCAAAGAGCTTCAGAAGGTTAGAGCTCCCGCTTAAGGTCAGGAGCGTCTTCAAAACCGTGGGGGACGCCCCTTTCCACCCCTACCTTCCCACCTGCTCTTGACGGAGTCACAGCATGGTCACTGGAGTCTTAAAAAATAAAGTCCAAGTGCTGTATTTTACAAAGGAGGGAACTGAGGCCGCCGAGGGGAAAGGACCTGCTGGAGGTCACAGAGACTGTGCAGACTGGCCCCTGGCCCCTTCTCTGGAATCACTTCCCTCTTTTTTTTTCCTCTCTTTTTTTTTTGGCTGCTCCCCATATGGGATTTTATTTCCCCAAGCAGGGATCAAACCCATGCCCCCTGCAGTGGAGGCAGTGGAAGCCTGGAGTCTTAACCAGCAGATCCCCAAGGAAGCCCCACTAATCACTTTTCTTGACCTTCAGAGGCTCTCAGCTGCAGGCAAGAGCCTCATCACCTTTGCAGGGACTGAACCTGGATACAGGAATCAGGCAGCCCTGCCCCAGGGCTTTTGCACCTACTTCTCCCTTAACCGGGATCACTACCTCCCCAGTTAGTCTCCAGGGGGGCTCCCTGCCTCCTTCACCTGACTGATCCACAAAAAGCAGCAGGAGCCACCCACCCCTGGACGCCCTACTTCCCTTCCTCCCAGCGTTCTTCCATTTCCCCTTCTCACTCCCCTCCCGCTGAGCACTCTGCATGTCATTGTGGATTAGCCTGTCGTCTAACCCCCACCCCCACTGGCACGCCAGCTCCCTGGGGGCCTGATGCAGCCCACCTCCATCCAGGGGTCCCCCGAACAGGCCGGCCTGCAGCTGTGTGCAGGGAAGGAGTCCATGTGGTGGCTTCACTGCACCGTGTGATCTTGGCTAGCCACTTCCGTCTCTCCCTCACTTTCCTTGTGGGTACTTTGGGGGGTTCCGGTGGCTCCCCCTCTTAGAGAGGTGTGAATATGGTCCAGGCTACCGTCTGCAGCTCAGTCACGCCCAGAGGCCCAGGCTGAATTCCGGAGACAAGGATCAGTGGGACTAAGTGGGGGGGGGGGGGGGGGGGGGCCTGCCACTGCTGAAGGTGGGGTGACCAGGGGTCCCCCTGGCTCTACCTGAGCTCCAGGGTCCTCTCCTGTGACCCTTAGGTGCTCTGACCTGCCAGGTGCTGTTCCTACATTATCCTGTGTCATCCTCACAACAGCCCCTGTGAGCAGCATGTTTCCCATTTTACAGACAAGGAAACTGAGGCTTAGACAAGGAAACGCTCAAGTCACACAAGTGTGCAAAGCCAGGACCCATCAGGCTCCGTGGCCCCCGGCGTTAACCCAGGGGCCTCCAGAGGTCACTCCCGTCCTCTCTCTGGCCTGGTCAGCTCCCTGCTCTGTGTTCTGAGGGTCCCCCAGCCAAGCAGGGTCCTCTGTGCGGACGTGGTGAGGGCAGCGGCTGGAGGGGGGCTGAGGGTGCCCTGTTCCCGCAGCCACCACCTTCTGTGAGAGCATCTTTCTCCTTGGTCAAGTGGGGATAAATATAAGACAACACCTACCTTGTGGGGAAGCCCGGAAAGTGTGACCAACTCTGGCACACGGCCTGGCACACAGCCTGGCACACGGTGGGTCTTCGGCAAATGTCAGCCGGGGTTATTTTTATCGCTGACACCATTTTCGGGGGCACAGCACCTTTCAGGTGCCACTCCCTGCCCAAGTCCTGTCAGTCTGGCTGCAGACCTGGTGGAGGCACTCGGGGAGGAAAGGAGAGATGCTGCTCTGTTTTTTTTGGAAAACCTCCAAGCCTGACCCCAGCCCCTTTCCCGCCCCCCCCCACCCACAACACCGACAGGCACACAAGGCCCCATTCCCTGGAAGCCCTGCCTGAAGTCCCCTGCCCAGCGTGCCCTGGACAAACCCAGCAGGGCCCTGTCAGTCCCGTGGGAAGGGCAGGGAGCCCACACTTTGGGCCTCTGTCCCCGCGTCCGCCACCGGGCCTGTGCCCTCACAAGTCCGCGCACACACTGACCAGCGCTGGGAACACAGCCACGGCCCGCCAGCACCGCGGATGACTGAACGCGCGCGCGCGCACCCCCCCCCCCCACCCCGCCCAGGCCTGCAGCTCCAGAGGGCTCGGCAGAGACCACCTGGGGCAGGACAGGAGCTGCTCCCCTCCCCCACCCGCGCTCCCCCAGGCCCCTCTGTCTGTACGTCTGTCTGCAGCCAGCCCGGCAGTGAGAGGTCCACCCTCACCAGCTCTGTGCATCGTCGCCACTGCAGCCCCCCAGCAGGACCCTGTCCCCTCTGTCATCAGCCGCTCATCACTCGGCCCTGCCCCCATCCACCCCTCCCCAACCCCTCATCCGTCTCCCTCATCTGTCAGTCTGTCTGTCCATCTATCTGTCCCACTTCCTTCTTTCCCCCATCCTCCTGGTCCCTCTCAGTCCTCTGTGTCCCATCCATCACTTCCCAGACAGCCCTTCCCAGCCAGGCAGTCACCTCCTGGCAGCTCCTGTCTGTCTGTCTGTCCACCAGCCCATCCATTTGTCTGTCTGCCATCTCATTCATCACGCCTCAGCCACCTGTCCAAACTTGCCACCATTTGCGTGTTTCCTGGTTGGACCCCCTGAGGTGCCCCCAGCCAGTTCTGGGTATGGCGAGTGAGTGTGTGTGTGTGTGTGTGTGTGTGTGTGTGTGTGTGTGTGTGTGTGTGTGTGTGGCCACACACATGCTCACATGGGTAGATAACATCCAAGACCCCTGATATGCCTTGTGCTGGATCTTGTGCTGAGAGTGAGGGGACCAGGGACTTGGACACAACCCTGCCTTGAGAGTGTGTGTATGTGTGAGTGTGTGTGTGTGTAAACCGGGAAGGCTGGTGTGGACCTGGGTGGTGGTTGGCTATTTTACTGTGTATTCTTCCTGTGTAACTGCAGTTACAACGTATGCTTCAGTGACCTATTCAAAAATAAATACATAATTTGAAAAAAAAATCCAATCTCTAGTCTTGTCTCCTGATTCCTCAAGAGGAAGCGGACCAGTGCCCCCGCCCCCTCGGGACTGGGGGCCCAGGCGCCCCCAACCCTGGAGCCCTCCACCCTGCCCATCAGGGGCTCTCCCTGCTCCCCGCGACCGGAGACGGGACTGCCGGAGCGAGGCGGGCGCTGCGGGAGAGCCCGGCCGGCCCGGAAGGCGCGCGGGGAGCGGGGCGGGCCGGGGGCGGCGTCGGCTCCGGCCCCCCGGGGCGGGCGCTCACCTGCCGGCGGGAGGGGCAGGGGGCTCGGGCCGGCAAGCCCAGTCCGGTCCCGCCGCGCCCGTCTCGCGCCCCGCAGCCCGGTTCCGGCCCCGCGGGTGCCGCCTTTGAGGGTCGCCGCGGGCCGGGTGCAGCCGGCCTGAGCCCCCTTCCCCGCTGCGAGGCACCGCCTCTGCGCCCCGCAAAGGGGTCGGCGCCAGGTTGGGGCGGCCCGGTCACCGTGGAAACGAGGGCCCCCGGGGGTGGCGACGAGGGGCCAGGCGCCCGGGACCCGCGCCCGGGACCGCGCTCCGGTGCGGTGCGCACTGTGCCAGTTTCTACCCTCGGTCCGGCCGCTGCTCCCCCCAGGCCTCTCACGCCTCCCCTTTAAAAATCACCTCCTCCAGGGGCTTCCCCGGTGGCCCAGTGGTTAAGACTCCGCGCTTCCCCTTCAGGGCCGCCGGTTCGATTCCCTGATCTGGGAAATAAGATCCCACATGCAGCCAAATAAATAAAACTCCCCTCCATCCCAAAGCCTTGGGCCTATACCCCCTCACCTGGGGCCTCATTGGCGGTTTACAACAATAATGATTAGTAATAATCACAGTGAGATTTGCTGAACTTTAACTCAGAGCCAGGCACTGAGTTAGGTCCATTCCTTTTGTCCTGCATGAGGCAAAGACAGGCTGGCAGAGATCAGTTGAAGGTCTCACGGCCTGAAAACTACCTCCTCCTTCTGGCCTCAGTTTCCCCACCTGTAAAAGGGAGGCAGGACTTGCCGACTGCCCAGCCTAGGGCAGGAACCAGACCACAGACTTGGGGGTGGCGGGTCTGGAGGGCTGTCTGCACAGTCCTGACTTTGGAGGTCTTTGGGGGGCTGCTGGCTGCAGTTTGCCCCCGTGCCCATGAGACACACCCTCTCTCCCCACATGAGTCCAGCCCTTGGGATCCTGAGTGGGTCTCTCCAGGCCAAGCCTTGGAGACTCAAGAGAGGTTCTCCCAGCTCTGACATTCCGGAGAGACTTACCTCATCAGAGGGTGAGTTTGCGGTACTGCCTGCCCCCTCTGACTGGGTGCTGGGGGGCACAGAAGGAAATCCATGCCTCTTCTGTTATACCAAGTGCTTCCAGGGGTCAGGACACCTCTGACACTTCCCCAGAAACATGCACACCCCCGTAGTTGAGGGGGTTGACCGCGTCTGGTCAAGCACGGTCAAGCACACTTAAGGGTCTGCCCCAGCCCCTCACCCTGCCCCTGAGACCTGGGGTCTGCGGGACTGGGCTCCTGGGGAAGAAACTGCAGGAACTCTGTGGAAACAGACAGCCTCATCCCCGACCCCCAGTCCTCCCCCAGCTCAGGCTCAGAAGGGGAGAAAGGGCCCACGGACCTCCGTCCAGGTAGAGACCACCCTGGAATCATTACCCCTTCTGCTTAGTTAGCCATGTGCCTGGCACAGAACCAGCAGTGATCTGGTCATTTTCAAGCCCACTTTATATTTGGGGAAACTGAGTCCAAAGAGGGACAGGCACTGACTGAGATCACCTCTGAGAAGTGGCCCAGGCTTTGCCCTCCTGCTGCTTCTCCCTACATCTCGTCTCCCAGCACACTCCACGCTGACTTCCCAGAACCCAGCCTCTGCAGTACCGGCGAGCGAGCACCTGGAGGGAAGGGAGGAACAGGGCTCAGTTTGACTTTGTTTTAATCTGAGGCCCCAGTGCCCAGATCAAGGCCTGGAGCACAACGTTTGTGGAACACGCCTGATCGTATCTGTTCTCTTCCACGTTCCAGGGAGTTCCCGCTGCCCCCAATCCACCCAGCCAGCGTTTACTGAGCATCCATGATGTCCCAGGCGTTTTATACACATCATCCTTCGTCCAGGTCTTCTCATGGCCCCCGCCCCCCTCCGCGACCTCCACGTGACTGTGTGCAGCCCTGCTCTGCAGGGGAGGAAGCCGGGTTTCAGGGTGACTGAAGCCAGATCTGCGCGCCTCTCACAGGCAACCCCTCCCCCGCCCCCGGCCAAAATGGCATTTCCTTGGGGAAGAGGCAAGGGCACCGGGCTGGGGGCCCGGCCTGGCACCTGGCCGACTTGGGGGGTCCACCCCAGAGAGAGAACGCTGCTGGGGGGCAGTGCAGGTTCTCTTCACCCTCACAGGGGTCCCTGGGGCCCTGCCCCAGTCCCCCAACTCCATATACACGTGTGTGCACTTGTGCGGAGGTTCGAATGCAAGGATGTGTTGGGTAGATGCGTGTGAGTTGGGGGTTGGTGGGTGTGCCGGTGTGTGTGTGTGTGTACAAGTGTGTGCCCACATCCGCGTGTCCCAGAGGAAGGGGGCGGGCGGGAGAGCCGTGTCAACCCTCAGGTCACAGTGAAGAAGCTGAGGATGAGGACAGAACGGGGACAGACCTGGCGCGTCTGAATGCGTGTGTGCGCACGTCTGTGCCCAGCTGTGTGTGCGCGGTGGGGGGGTGGGGTAAGGAGGCAGGCTGCCTGCGGCTCCAGCCCTGTAATAGACCCTCCCCGTCCCGCCAGGCCCAGGGGAGCGGCGGTAATAACTGTTTTGCACAGGGACCCACCTCCTGCCACAGCCTGAACCTGTGCCCCGGAGCGGTGTGACAGAGACCCCCTCCCAGCCAGGGCCTGACCTCAGGCTGATCCCGGAGGGGCGGGGTGTCTCTGGGTCCTGCCTGCTGTCTTCGTCTCCAGACCGGCCTGGTGAAGGCGCTGGACCCCAAGCAGGCCTGCTGGTTCTCAGCCTGCCTGCCTGCCTCCACCCTCAGACTGTGAACCGCCCCCAAGGGAGGGCACAGCAGCTCCTCCAGCAGATGGGGGTCTCCAGGAATGGCCTGCGAGCCCGTTCTCAAGACTAGGAGCTCCCTGAGGGCAGGAGCCGCGGCTCTTGCTTCAGAGTGGAGATATTCTGCAGGCAGGGCCGGGCCTTCCCAGTCACACAGGGACCACCAGCCCGTCAGTTCAGCCCGCACAGCTCAGGAAGCACCAGACACCACCGCTTCCAGCTCTGAGCCCCCAGATCATTGCCTGAGAGGGGAGGCAGGCGGGGGCAGCAGGCCCTTGGACTTGGGCCAAGGCCTCGGGCAAAGACCGCTAGGCGCGGGGCCCACCACGCTTCTGCCCTCAACCCTGCTCCTGCCCTCAGCCCGTCTCCCAGTCTCCCATGAGTTTTGACCACCCCTTCCTTCTCTTATCAGAAACCACCAAAACCAGCCATCGAAACTCCTGGCCTCCGGAAACCCCGGCCCCACCCTGCGCATCTGTCCGCCCCGTGCTGGCTCCCAGTGCCTGCCAGCTGCCAGCCCTGTCCCAGGTGGGCAATCCGAGACCCCGCTAAACTCAGCCCTCTCAGCCCCAGCTCGCCCCACCTCCAAGTTGGCTCTCCCAGGAGTGCCCCCTCTGCCCTCCGGATGCCAGTGGGGGGTGGGGGTGGTGCCCGGGGCAGTGCCATAAAGATAAGGGAGTCTGGAGGCAGGCACCACCAGGAGATCAAAGGCTGGCCGGGGGTGAGGCCTGCAGGGAAGTGAGTCCCTGATGGAGAGCAAATAGCACTGCAGAGGGCGTGGCGGGCCCACTTTCCCTGCCTCCTCAGGGCAGGGGGGAAACAGGCCCCAGAAGGGAAAGGGCTCTCGAAGCCCACAAGGCCAGGCCCGGGGGCACGCTGACCGCAGCCCTGAGTCCCAGGCCAGGCCCTGCCCCTTCTTCACTAGGGACTGGCTGCGCCTCAGTTTCCCCAGATGAGAAAGGAGGGTAAAGATGGTGAGTCAGCTTTACTATAGGAGATAAGAGTCCCATCGAGGCAGCCAGCACGGCGCCGGGCGCCTGGAAGGCGCACCCCGCAGCAGGATCGCCTCCCCTCCCATCTAAAGTCCTCACGCCCTGAGCTCTCCGCAGAGAGCATCTTAGCTCCTCAGCAGGACTCAGCCCGACTTCCCTGCTGCTCCCGGGTTTGGACCCCAGGGCACCCCTCCACCCCAACCCCTCAAGGGAAGCAGGGCTTCCTCCCCACCCCGTCATCTCCTTCTTGCAACTGGCGGCCTGCTGACTCAGCGCCTGGAGCAGCGCTTAGCAAGCTTAGCAACCAGAACCTCGGGCAAACAGGGCTGTGGACAGCCGCACCCCCACCGCAGGAATGCAGCGGCATTCCTGGGGGTGCCAGCCAAGTCTGAGCCGAGGGCAGGTGGGCACTGTCCTCTGCCACCTTGGCACCTGGGGGAGGGCGCAGGGCCCCACAAGCGCCCAGGCGCAGGGCCAGCCTGCTGGGGTCCCAGCCCACAGCTTGGCATCCGAGAGTGAGGTCGTGCGACCTTGGCCAAGGCCCCTGTGAGCCTTGGTTTCCTCACCTGTGAAGTGGGGAGGAAGTAATTGTGCTGGGAGGACTGGATAAAGAATGCAGGTCTCTGAAAGGTCCCATGAAGGGGGCCCCCAGTCACCAAAGCCACAGTGTCCAACCGGATGCCAGAGTCCTCTGGCTCTGGGCCCTGAAGGAGAAGGGGGCCCAGAGAGGGGTGCTTACCTCCCTGAAGTCACGCAGCAGAGCAGCATCGCAGGGCCCACCGCCCCGCTGCCCTCACTCTCTGTGACCACCGAGCTCTCACGCACTGAGACCCGTACTCCCTTCTCTCCCAGGCGAGCCTGAGCCCAGGGCAGGGAAGACTCCCAAGCCCAGGGCGCATACCGGCCGAGGCAGACCCGGCTGCAGGAGGCCCTGGGGAGCCCTGGGTGCTCACGCTCCTCTCCCTGGTGCTCCATCCACCGGGGGCCCATCCGCCTCTGCGCTTCTGCCCGACCAGGCTCTGCCCACGAGAGCCAGGCCTCCCCCAGCGCCCCCGCGGGCAGTCGGGGGGCATGTGCCCCCGGGAGACCGCCCCGCTCCCCCTTCTGCCGCCGGAGTCTCCGCTCTGTCTGCCTTTGGCCTTTCTCTCTTTGGGGGAGGTCCCAGGACGGGTGTCTTAAACACAGAGAAAGTGTTTCACGGAAGACATCCTGAGTGGGAGTGGGGTTGCCTGGACTGGATCCGTGACCCGCCCTGCCCCCGACTGTGCCCTCGGGCGGCTCCTTCCCCTCTGGCCTGCCCTCCCCTCACTGCCAGCACTGCTGGTGGCCCTGAGGTCTCCGTGAGGCCAGGAGGAGCCCGCACAGGACCGAGGCCCCTGGGGGACCCCCAACCCCTCCCCAGCCCCACAGCCCCTCACGGCTGCCTGTAATCCCCCCAGGTCCGTAATCCCCCCACTTTGATGTACTTATCACCGGCTGAGCCGCGGCTCTGAATGGGAAGCCGGGGCTCCCAGGCGGTGGGGCGGCAGGCAGCAGCAGAGCCTGCCAGGCCTGCCCGCGGGGGGGGGAGGGGGGGGGGGCGGGCCCCTCGCCATTCACCGCTAAGCCTGGATCCGGATGCCTTTGTGCCAAGAACAAAACACCGGGGATCAGCCGTCCCCAAAGCTGCCTCTCTCAGCTCCGGAAGGGACGGGAGCCGGGGCCTGAGGGTGCAGGGCACCCCCTCCACGGGCGAGGAGCTCCTCGACACCACAGAGGGTGGAGCGGTGCTGGGTGGACAAATCCAGGTTCAAAGCCCACGTTTCACGAATTAAGAGATTCGGGCAGTAAGTGTGTCAACTCCTCCAAGCCTCAGTTTCATGATCTGTAAAGTGGGCATTGTAACGGCTCCAGCCTCATGGAATGGGTGGATTAAATGAGAGGAGGCGTTCAGCGCCTGGCAGCTTCTGGGGCCCGCTGGGTTCTCTACAAACAGGACCTGCTCTTAGACTGGGCCCCCCACGTGACGCTGGTGGTAAAGACCCCGCCTGCCAATGCAAGGGACTAAGAGATACAGGTTCAATCCCTGGCTCGGGAAGATCCCCTGGAGGAGGGCATGGCCACCCACTCCAGTGTTCTTGTCTGAAGAATCCCAGGGACAGAGGAGCCTGGTGGGCTACAGTCCATGGGGTTGCAAAGAGACACAGCTGAAGCTCTTAGAATAGCTTCATTCCTGCCTGGGTCCTGGGGCTGCGGCCAGATCAGCTCTTGGGTCTGAGTGCAAAATGCGCGTTTGTGGGGAGGAGGGGCTCTGAATGAGTCTGGACAGGCATGCTGACCTGGACCCACGCCTGCGTGTTCCTCCTCCTGAAGACCCTCCACCATCCCCACGGCTCACGGCTCACCCCCAGCCACACGCCCTTGACCCGGGGCTGCAGGGAGCTGGGCTGTGCCCCTGGAGAGCATCTGGAGACAGGGCTCCCCTGCCATGCAGGCCCCAAGGCGAGCCCGTCTGCGCTCGGTGTCCTCCCGGCCGCGCAGGTCGGCTGCTCCAGCCCCGAATGACCCAGAGGCTCCGGGGGTGGCAGCCACACTGGGGGGATGTCTGGAGAAGCCTCAGGGGTCCTGCCTGCTTGGGGGTCTCTCCTGGGCCCCTCAGGCCTGAGCCGGGGCCAGGGCTGAGGCTCTGTCGGGTGGGCCGCGCCCGGAGTCCCCCCGGGCGGGCCCAGGAGGCCCGTGGGTACTCTCTGCCTGGGGCCTGGGCTCCGGCCAACCATCAGCGGTGAAGATTGCTGGGTCGGCTTTATTTTAAACAGTCAAGAGCTTTGAGTGGAAACATGTGTCTCCTCCTCTCGGCCTCTCCTTCTCTCCATTTCTGTCTCAAATCTCTCTCCTTGGGAGGGCCTCCCTTTCTCTGTTTTTCTCTGTCTTGCCATTTCTCTCTCTGCCTCTGTCTTTTTCTCTCTCTTGACTTCGCTGTCTCTCCATCTCTTTCAGGGGTCACGATTGGTACCAGACTCATGCCCTTGGGGGTCTAGGCCAGGCCCCCAGCATCCCAACCCCTCCCTACAGACGCAGTCCCCGGGGGTGCCAAGGCCCCCTTCGGGAGTCCTGTCCCCAGAGGGCTGAGTGCCCTCCCCTGGGGTCTGAGGAGCCAAGGGTCCGGGACCCTAATCCTCTGCCCTCCTGCCATCACCCGCGCCCTTGCCCCCAGCATCCCCCAGATCCACCCGTCTCATGTCTCTTTTCTACACCAGGCACCCAGACCGTCATCCTGAATTTTCAGCCTCTGGTCTGGTCCCCCCGTTGTAAGAGAGACTGATGTCAGGGAGAAGAGGTCATGGTTCACCCACAGCCACACAGGGGATCAGGGGCCAAGCTGGGCAGACCCAGGTCTCCACCTGCAGGCAGCATCACCAACACCTCGGGGGGGATGTCCCACCCCCAGACTCAGGGCCTGGGGCCTCCAGGACAGTGTTCACCAGCGCCAGGGGCCTCCCTGGAGAGTCACCCCTTCCCCGAAGGACAGCCTTGTTCTTGGGCCGTCACCTTCCAGCCCTTTCTGCCGCTCACCAGGGAGCAAGAACGAAACTGGTATCCAGGGGCTAGCTCAGCCTCTGAGTCCTTGTGTGACTGTGAGTATGACCTTTCTTCTCCCGGGCCTCAGTTTCCCAATCTTTGTGGCAGAGGGCTTGTCTTTGCCATAGGCAACTTTCTGCCCTAATATGCTGTTGCGGTCTCGTGCTCTTTACAAAGAAACTCCTGGAACGCCTGGCCAGGAATGCAATATTCTTTGGTTTTGTTTTCAGCCACACCGCGCAGCTCACAGGATCCTAGTTTCCTGACCAGGGATTGAACCCAGGCCCTCAGCGCTGAAAGCATGGAGTCCTAACCACTGGGCCGCCAGGGAGTTCCCAGGAGCCCAGTCTTCCTTCCCAGCGTGAGAAGGCCCCTTCCCAACATGATCAGCTCTCCTTAATTTCCAGACTCACAGCCCCTGAATGCAGGCACCCTAGATGCCAAAAGCAAGAAGAGAGATGCGGAGTGGGGCATGACTCCGTGACCTGGTTGGCACCCCGCTGTCAAAAGAGTGCCCCCTTGGGTGCCCAGGGTCCCGCCAGTCCTCAGCTCGGGATGGGAGGGCTGCCTGGGTGGCAAAGGGGAGTCCCCCCCCCCCCCACGGTGCAGGAATGAAGCCAGGCGAAACGCAGCCGATCCGCCAGATTCGGGCAGGTGAGCCCGGCTTTCCAGGTTTGGGCAAACTCAGCCATCACCACGAGTCACTCTGCCCTTCCTCCCCCTCACCGCACCCGCCGCCTGGCTTCTGAAAGTGACACAAAGGGAAGGGCCGGGGGTTTCCTGGTCCCCTCCACGAGGCGACCCAGGAATCCTTGAGCCCGGAGTCAGAGAGGAAGGAGAGCCTGCCCAAGGGACCAGGGGTGGAGAGGGGACGAGGTGCTGGCCCCCCACAGCTGATGCCCTGGCTGCCCCCTGGGCCCCTCCCAAATGCCCAGCCAGGGCAGGAAGGAGGGACCTTCTGCAGTCCACCCTAGTCTTGCTGATCTTCCAGCCTCTCGGTCGCAGCATAGAAATGGCTCATTTCATCCTCTCCACAGCCACGCAGGCAGGGACCGTCAGCACCCCACTTTACAGATGAGGGAGATGAGGCACAAAAAGCGAAGAGGTTGGCCCGAGCTTACACAGACCCCATGATATGCTGGAGCTGGCTCCCTCTGGCTCAGGAGGGAGAGTGCGTTGTTAAAATTTCGTGAATTTTGTGAGCCAGGTTTCACTGGGACCTTGAAATAACTATTAGAAGTATTTACACCACAGCAATTAGCAAATGATGCAAACTGGGGCTCTCCCCCCCCTCCCCGCCCGCCTTTCAGAGAGCCAGTTGTTAAACATTTACCAGCTCACCACTGGCTGGAGGCCACAGCTTTTATAATGTCTCAGGAGAGTCCTTAGCGAGGAAAGTTTCAGAACTTAGCAAGACTGTCCCCTTGTCTCAAGGTCTGTGACAGATTGAGTCTGTCTGATTCTAAAGCCAAAGGAATTCCTTCCTCCCCTCATGATGCCAAGACTTAGTTTCTCTCTCCACTCCACTATGATAACTTTCTGTCTAGGGAGAGAGGCTGTCCCACTGTCCCTTGGGGCAGCGATTAAAGGTGCTACAGGGTTCAAAGTGCCTGGCCAGTATGCCCTGCCCTCTGACACCTGGTGATCAATTCCACAGACATTTACCAAGCACCTCACTTAACCTCCCTGAGCCTCCCATTCAGTTGCAAACTGAGGCTCATCCACCGGCCAGCGTTCGTTCGTTCGTTCATTCATTCATCCCATTCAGCTGGTGGTTCCTGTGTGCCAATCAGGCAGTGTCTTGGAAAGACTGGGATCAGCCTTCATGCTCTGGATTGTGGCTGAGTCACTGGCCTCCTGTGTGACCTTGGACCACAGCCTTCCCATCTGTACTTTGAGATCATCTGTAAAGGTTCTCCCGACTCATCCCCCATCCCTGGGTGTGGTGCAGGGTCCTGGGACAGCTGTTGGTGAAAGTCACTGGAAGTAGTGGTCATCAGGGTAGCTAGCCTGGCTGAGGACTCAAGGGCAGCAGTGGTTCATGCCCTGGAGACACAACACCCGTGTAATTCACAGCAGCAGTTGTCCCTCTTTCTGTCTACTTGAATGGAGAGCTAAGAGAGCAGGGAGGTGTGGGATACTCAGGCAAGACTGCCCAAAGGGGTAATAACAGTGAGCAAGCGCTCAGTGTCTGACTCTTTGGGACCCCACGGACTGTAGCCCGCCAGGCTCCTCTGTCTGTGGGATTTTCCTGGCAAGAATACTGGAATGGGTTGCCATTTCCTCCTCTGGGGGATCTTCTCTGGCCTAGGGATTGAACCCGAGTCTTCTGTGTTTCCTGCATTGCAGGCAGATTCTTTACCACTGAGCCCCCGGGGATGCCCAATAACACAGTAACAGCAAACGTTTGATGAGCACTTACTCTGCACCAAGGCCTGTGCTAAACACATGCTCTAGATCTCATTTAACGCCCATTCTGTAGACAAGGAAGCTAAAGCCCAGAGTGAGATGACCGAGATCACCTGTTTATTAAAACATGTCTACTGATGGCAAGTTATTGTCTCGTAGGGCAGAGTTTCAGTTTGGGATGATGACAGAGTTCTGCAAATGAATAGTGGTAATGGTTGCACAACAATATGAATATACTTAATGCCACTGAGCTGAAACTTAGAGACGGTTAAGACGGTCCATTTCACATCACATGTGGTATATTTTACCACAATAAAAAAAATCAATTAAAAAGTTGTTGATGGGACTTCCCTGGCAGTACAGCAGATAAGAACCCACCTGCCAATGCAGGGAACACAGTTTCCATCCCTGGTCTGGGAAGATCCCACATGCCGCAGAGCAACTAAGCATGTGCCCGTCACTACTGAGGCTGTGTGCTGCAGCTGCTGAAGTCCATGCGCCCTAGAGCCCAGTCTGCGACAAGAGAAGCCACTGCAGTGAGAAGCCCGTGCGCCGCGGCGAAGAGCAGGCCCCGCACACCGCGACGCACGAGCTGCTGGCGCGAGCAGCAGACCCAGGGCAGCGGGCAAAGGCATTCATGGAGCCCCAGCTCGGTTCTAGGCACTGTGCTGTATACCTCGGACAGCAGGAAATGAAGCAGATGACTTTCTCTGCCTCCGTGGAGCTGATATTCTAGAGCAGTGCTGTCCAAAAGTGCTCTCTATGGATGCGGTGATGAGTGAAGGGCAGTGGTCCATATCTGCTCTGCGCCACACGGTGGCCACCCGCCACCTGGGGCTACTGAGCGCTGGAAATATGGCCAATGCCCCCAAGGAACTGGCTTTAATTTCATTTCATCTCAATTAATTTAAATACAGACAGCCACCTGTGGCTAGTGCCAACCGAACTGGGCAGTACAGTTCTCGAAGGTCAGCCACAGGACAGGCGAGTGGTGGAGCTGGGGTGAGAATCCACGTTTGTCCAACCTTATTCAAGCTGTGGGCCTTATTCACCACCGTGGGCCTCCTGCTTCCGAATCACCAGGGAAGCAGGCTCCAAATTCAGATTCCTGGGCTCGGCCCCAGATCCAGTGACTCAGAGAACGGGGCCCAGGACTCTGCGTTTTTGTTAAGGTCCTTGGGTGATTGTGAGGCACAAGAGTTCAAGTTTGAGACCTACTGCCCTACTTACTCAAGACTCCTGGGTCAGGCTTCCCTGGTGGCCCAGTGGTAAAGAATCTGCCTGCCGATGCAGGGGATGCAGGTTCAATCCCTGGTCCGGGAAGATTCCACAGGCCATGGAGCAACTAAGTCCGTGAACCACGACCGCTGAGCTTCTGCCCTCAGGCCCGTGAGCCGCAACGACTCAGCGCACGTGCCACAGCTGCTGAAGCCTGCGCACCTAGAGCTGTGCTCCTCAACAAGAGAGGCCACCTCGGCCCGCACCCTGCAGCGAGAGAAAAGCCTGCCCGTCTGCGAAGGCGCAGTGCAACCAAAAACAAACAGTAAATAAAGACTCCCAGGTATGCTGGTGTTTGGCAGAAACAAATACAGTAATTGTAAAGCAATTATCCTTCAATTAAAAATAATTTTAAAAAAAGACTCTCAGATGGGGGGACTTCCCTGGCAGTCCAGTGGTTAAAAGTCTGCCTGGCAATTCAAGGGACAGAGGTTCAGTCTCTGATTGGGGAACTGAGATCCTGCATGCCATGGGGCAGCCAAGCCCGAGCGCCAGTCTGTGCCGCAGTTGAGACCTCATGCATTCAAAGAATTAATTTTTTTTTAAGAAGAGCCCCAATTGAGGGGAGTTTGAATTAAGTCTGACCTGTGTTGGGCGCCCAGGCCAGGATCAAGCCTGCCCAGCTTGGCTCACCCAGCCTTGAAGATAACTAGTCCTGGCTACCAGTCTGTGATTCCCTGAAGAGCACAAAGGTTTGGCCCTTCCATCTTCTCTGCAGAGGAGCTAGGAGGGCTCCCCACCTCCCTGTCTTCCACACTGGTCTCTGGGCTCCCGGCTCCCAGGCTCGGGTCCTGGTGGGTGGGCCGCAGGAGGGACAGGCTTGGCCCAGCGCCCTGGTGCAGACCAGCCTGGTCAAGCAAGGGGAGGAAGGAAGCAAAGCCACGGCGGGGGGCGGGGGGGGCGAGTAGAGAGGACCGGGCGGGAGGTGACGCAGGCCTCAGGAATTTGAAAACAAACATTGAGCCAGCAAAGGAAGAGGTTGCTGTGGTTGCTGAGCTAGGGCGGGCCCAGTTCCCTCCCGGGGCAGGGGTGAATCCCAGCCCTGCTGACCGGGGCCCCTACCTAGAACCAGTGCCGGGAGTTTCCACTCAGCAGCAGGACGGGAAGGTCTTTATTGGGGGGTGGGGGGTGCCCAGACACCGGAGCGTCCTGGCTGGAGGGAGGAGAGGAAGTAGCAGAGAGCAGGGCCCTGGCAGTTCCCCGGAGGAGGCCCAGCAGCAGCAGGGTCGAGCTTTTACTGACGCCCACAGGAAACCAAGGGTTCAGAGACACAAGATCTGCCCAGCCAAAGAGGGAGCAAGCACAGGGGAGGACGATGCCGAAGGAGGACTTCCTGACAGTCCAGGGCTAAGATTCCACACTTCCTCTGCACAGGGCACAGGTTCAGTCTCTGGTCAGGAACTAAGATCTGGCGTGCCGTGTGGCACGGCCAGAAAAGCGGAAGCCCAAGAGCCTGCGTGCCCTCTGCAAGGAAATCGGAGAAGGCTTCCTGGTGGAGGTGGCACCTGAGCTGAGCCCCAAAGGACAAAGTTTGCCAGGGCAGAATGAGATCAGTATGCTCACCCAGAGCTAGCGCTGAGTGAATGGATGAGTGAGTGACCAGCAGATGTGTGGAATGCATGAATGAATGAATGAATGACCTACCAAATAACGTGAAATCTGAAGCCTCCAGGTCCAGACTGCAAAATCCAACTTCACACCACCCAGCCGTGGACTCTCTTCCTAGTCCTGGGGCTGGGCTCCCACTTGGTACCCAAAGATTCTGGAGCCAGCCTGCTTGGATTCAAGTCCCAAGTCACTTACTAGCTGCAGGACATGGGGCAAGTTACTTAATTTCTCTGTGCCTTGGTGAAATGGAGGTAATAATACAACTTACCTTTGGGGAAGACTGAGTGAGTTCAGACAAGGAAAGGCTTAGAACCATGTTAGGCATGCAGTGAGAGATGTGTAAGTGTTTGCTAATATTGCCTGGGCATTAGCTTATCCATTAATTCACTCACTCACTTATTCATTCACTGATTCATGCTTTAGTCAATCCACCACTTACTTCCCACTCCGCCCTCTTCACTGGTCATTGGTTGAGCAATCCCTGTTCCCAGGCCCTCTCCCCTACCTTCCCAGCTTCCCTTGCCAGTCCTGGATGGTGCCCACCACATTGCTAATTACATAACAATTTCATTAATTCCTCCGAAACCCCAAACAAACAAGAAGAGGCTGTCTGGAGCAGGGGTGACGTGCTACAACCAGAAGCAGGGTGTGGGCATGGAGCTCCATCAGGGGTTCCTTGGCCGGGGGCCGTCAACCCAAGCTGAGCTGCCTTGGAGAGGGGAGGACCAGGCCTCCCCCGACGCCTCCCAAGGGCAGCCTTGCCCACCCCCTCTTGGACAGGCTGGATTCTTTCAAGTCCTGACCTCACCCAGACGGTGGTCCCTGGCCATGCCCACTTCCTACCCACACTTGGCTCCCCTAACACCAGGAGCCCAGAGCCGGCCAGGGTGGGAGACGGACGCTCGAACCCATTTCCCCAGTGAACCATGGCGCTGTGTGATGAGTATTATAACTGTGTGCTGACGGACGTCAGGTGGACCCTCTGCAAAGGACCCACAGCTTCCTTCTTCCCCACAGGCCCTGGGAGAACAGGTCACACTGGGGGAAAGCATGTAAGAACCACTTCCTGAGCACCTCCCACCCGCCGGCACCTCGGGCCCTGCGTTTCCTTTGAACAGCAAGGCCCAGTAGGGTGACAACTTGCCTCTCATCAATGAGGAAACTGAGGCTCAGAGAGGGAAACGGACTTGCCCAAGGCCACGGAGCAGGTCCGTTTGGTCCAGGAATTCAAACCACAGGTCTCCTGAAACCTGCTCCTGCTCCAGTGTGAGCAAGTCTGGCATCTGGGAAATTGGAGCAAAGCTGGTGTGGGGCTTGAGGTGCCCTTTGGGCCAGAAGGCGGGGCAGGAGAGGAGAGGGCTGGCGGCCAGGCGGGAACAATGGCGCGGGGCGGGTAACGGGAAGCTGGCCAGGTCCGGGTCTCCTGGGCAGGCCCTACTGGGCTCTCGAAGCAGCAGACTCATCCCACGGAGCTGCCAGGGTGATACCAGCCTCAAGCCGCCGACTCAGCGATTGCATCGGCCTTTTCCTGGAAGACAGCAGCTGCCGCGGGATGTCTGGGAGGAGGCACCTGTTTGGGAAAAGGGTGTGCCCGTACCCTGCCCTGCCCTGCGCTCCTCCCAGCCCGCCGCTGTCTGCACTTCCTGGCGCTCTGCCTACCAGCTGGGACCCCAAACCCGCCAGATCCCACAGCCAGAAGGGCTGTGAGGCTGAGTCCAGGAGCCCTGCTGACCAGCGCCGCCAGCACCGGGCTGCCCAGCACCCAGCCTCCCAGGGAGCCTCTGCCCCAGCCTGCCGCAAAGCCTCACGCTGCCCCACCCGCAGGGCAGATGGGGACGGGCGGCGAGGCAAAGTGGCTGGTACGCCATCGCGTGTCATTCCTTGCCGGTGACCATCAATGCCATGCTGCTGGGATCACAGCTGGGGGGGCACCAAAGTCTGGCCCGAGGCATCCCACCGCCCCCGGGCACAGGGCTGCACCCGCGGTCACGAAGAGGAGTCGGGAGGGACTCGCGGGGTGGGCCAGGTGTTGAGAAGCCAGTTTCCGATGCAGAAGACTTGGGTTTCATCCCTGGTCGGGGAACCGAGTCCCACCCGGCCTGGGGCAGCTGAGCGCACGTGAAGGATCCCGCTGCCAACTCAGAGCTGACACAAATACACGTTTTGAAAAAGAAGCGAGGTCAAGAGCACCCCAGCCCCCAGGCCGGAGGAGGAGGGCTGGGGCCAACAGGCAGTCCCGGCACTTGCCATCGCTGGGAGGGGAAGAGGGTTGGGGCCCGCTGCTGCAGAGGGCAGCGTCCCCCAGCAGGCAGGGCGTGAGCCCAGAAGGGAGGGCGCGGCCAGGCAGAGGGGCTGACGCCCAGCCGCAGAGCAGAGAGGGCCTCCATGCATCCCTCACCTCTCTAAGCAGGGCGCTCTGGTTCAGAAGGGGTCTGCTGGTGACCAAGGACCATGGCTCCATGTGGGTGCTGACAAGCGGGGCAGCCGGCTGGCTTCTGTAAGGCACCTGCATAGCTCCCAGCGCCGCTTCACATTGATGAACTCGGACCTGGGAGGAGGAGGAGCGCCAGGCCGCCTGAGCCCCAGTACATCGCAGGCACTTGCTCCCATTCTGGTCTGACCCTCACAGAGCCGCTGCGAGGACCACAGCAGCTGGCAGACGGGCATGGGTTTCCCAAGTGGGGCATCACTGCAGAGCCGGTAGAAGCTGGCTATCACAGCCGAAGGCTTCAGGGAGCAGGCCCTAGGTCAGGCAGGCCTGCATCCAAAGAGGCTCTGTCTCTTATTTGTTGTGTGACCTCAGGCAAGTTGCTTCCTCTCTCTGAGCTTCTGTCGCCTCCTTTGAAAAATTTGGAAGGTATATACAGAATCTGTCCAGAAGGTTGTTACAGGGGGTAATTAAGGAGGTTGTTAAGGAGGTAATGCTGATGAAGTGGCAAACAACATTTAGGACCCGGCGGTGGTGATTTTGGGCTTCCCAGGTAGTACTAGTGGAACCCTACTGCCAACGCAGAAGACGTAAGAGATGTGGGTTCAACTCCTGGATCAGGAAGATGCCCTGGAGAAGAGCATGTATTCTTGCCTGTAGAATCCCATGGATGGAGGAGCCTGCTGGACTACAGTCCATGGGGCTGCAAAGAGTCAGACACAGAGAAGTGACCTAGCAGGCATGCATGCGTGGTGGAGACTTTATTGTGCCATTATGAAGCCAATAACTCGGTATAAAGACTTGGACAACCCAGGGCCAAGGCCAGGTCTCCAGAGCCCCTGGGGATAAGCATCTTTCAGTCTTAAGAACGCTCCCTTCCCTTCAGTCCACCTTTAGGCAGTCTCAGAAGGAAGGGGCTCTGGGCCCAGCTTGGACACCCCCCACGTATGTGTATTCAATAAGCCTTAAGCACCCCTGAGTGTTCGGCCCGCGCTGGGACCCCTGAAGTTTTCAGGAGCCAACGGTCCAAAGGGGGCCTGGAGCCGCGTGAGGCTGATGCCCTGGGTTCCGGGGCTTCTTGGGGGAAGCATGCTCCTGCCCCAGGCCTGGTCAGCAGGTGGAGGGTGCTAGAGAGTCAGCACCTGGAGGAGGTGCCGCAGCCAACCACAGCCCTGCTGGTCAGACTTTTCCTGTCCGGATGGGCGCTCCGGCTTCCCAAAGGCCTTACGCTCTCGTGCCCCTGGCGGCCACTGCCCTGGGCCCGCCCCCCCAGCACACAGCCCAGCGTCGGGGGCTCAAGCCCAGGATGCGAGGTGGGAAGAGCGCCACCCTCAGGACCCCCGGGCTCTGCTGCCCTCTAGTGGCAGGACCCAGAAGGCGGATGCTCCCACCAGAGGAAATGAACGAACCGCAATTACTTTAAAAAATAATATGATGACAACATTCATCCTTTACAGTCTGTAAAATGCCTTCCCAGTCAGTTATAGAATGAAGGGGGGAGGTGCAGGATTCTGGGCTGAAATCATATGGGACTTAAGCCCTGAGTCAGGTTCCAACTGGTTATGTGACCTCAGACAATTCGCGTCACCTCCATGAGCCTCAGACTCCTCATCTGTAAAATGGGTGACAAAACAGGGTTGTTGTGAGAATTTCCTGGCAGGCTAGTGGTTAGGACTGCGTGCTGTCACGGTTGAGGGCCCAGGTTCACAGGACATGGTCCAAAAAATAAAAATAAAAAATAGGGTTGGTGTAAGGATGAAAAGACCTTATGCCTGGTGCATAGTTCGCACTGATAACAAAAACACCATAATTGTCACCATAATAACACTTGCCAGTCTGCCATACGCCCTGATGCGTTACAATACTTTCTGTCAGGCCCTTTCTCAAAGTGCCACCTCTGTCAATCTGCATTACCGTTCCAGTTTAACAGAGGGAGAATTAGAGCTCAGAAAGGGGAAGTAACTTGCCTAGAGCATCAGGGCTTCTAAGTGGTAAAACAGGACCCAAGTCGGTCTGCTAACTCCAGCTACAGGGCTCACTTCCCTACACCCTGATTTAGAAACTTAAAATTCCCTGCATCCTTATCACTGTATTTAAATAAACAGGCACAGCCTCTGCCCCCTTCAGCCTCTTTCTGCACCTTCTCCCACACCCACGCCAGCATCTGGAATGCCAGCGCTAACAGCTGATTCCCTCCTCTCCTTCCTGACCAGATCCCCTGCCCTGAGCGTGGCTCCCAGAGTTCACCCTGCCTGTACTCCTGCACCCCACCCAGGCCGGTGACTGTTCATCCTGTTCTTCATGCTGCTCAGGGGAGGAGATTCCGTAACTTCACTTCCTCCACCCGCCCAGGTGTTTGTTACAGTTCCCACAGTTGGGAACTTCTACTTTATGTCTAACCAGAGTCCCTCCTGCTGCAGTTTCAGCCCCTTTCCTTTTGTTCTTTCCCCCAAGAGTGTCAGAAATATACTCTTAAGAGGATACTGGAAACCCAGAGAGAAGGACCCTGGAGTGGGGAAGGGTCACTCCAGGACAGGAAGTGAGAGCTGAGCCTGGGTTCAAATCCAGGTCAGGGCAGCAGGAGTGGCTGAGCTGGTCTACGGTGCCCAGGGCAGCCTCACCCAGGCTGGGGTGGGGCAGCCTCACTCCCAGCTCGTGGCTCCTAATGGGGGCTGGCGTGGGAACTGACGGGCAGAGCAGGTCTGAGGGGACACGCCGAGTTCAGGCTCAGGAGTCGCATGGGGCTGGATTCAAGTCCCCTCGACACACCTCTGCTGCGCATCTCCTCTGTGCAGGCCCCGAGGAGGCCCTCGTGGGCCCCACAGTCCAACAGTGAGGGAGCAGGAATCCCAGAGCAGCGAGGGGGGAGGTGGGGAGACCATGTTTGTGAGGGTGATCATGGAAGGTCTCCTGAGGCGGTGGCATTTTGAGAGTTGGACCATAAAGAAGGCTGAGCACCAAAGAATTGATGCTTTTGCAATGTGGTGTTGGAGAAGACTCTTCAGAGTCCCTTGGACTGCAAGGAGATCCAACCAGTCCATCCTAAAGGAGATCAGTCCTGGGTGTTCATTGGAAGGACTGATGCTGAAGCTGAAACTCCAGTACTGTGGCCACCTGATGCGAAGAGCTGACTCATTTGAGAAGACCCTGATCCTGGGAAAGACTGAAGGCAGGAGGAGAAGGGGAAGACAGAGGATGAGATGGTTGGATGGCATCACCAACTCAATGGACATGAGTTTGAGCAAACTCCAGGAGTTGGTGATGGACAGGGCCTGGCAGGCTGCGGTTCATGGGGTCACAACTTAACAACTGAAGAGCAACAACCAAGGATTAAAAAGGAGCCAGACCTGAATATCTGAAGGGAGAACATGCCAGAAGGAGTGAGCAGTCAGGGCAAAGCCCAGGTGGGAATGAGCTTGGAGTCTAAAGACCAACTAGAAAGAGGGCCGGGCAGTGAACCTGCACGGGGCTCTCGTGTGTGGACTCACGTGCGGCCCTTCTCTTTGAGTGTCAGTCATCTTCTCTGTAAAATGGGGTCAACAATACCCGCTTAACATGAAATGGACACACACAGGCGTTAACCCAGGGCCTGGTAAGTGGTATTCCATCATTCCTCTAGTAACAGGTCCACCCCTGCCATCCTTTAGGGTTCAGATCTTGTTATATATATATTTACTTATTTGGCTATGCCAGGTCTTGGCTGTGGCATGTGGGATACAGTTCCCTGACCAGGGGTGGAGCCCTGGCCCCCTGCCTTGAGAGCGTGGAGTCTCGGCCACTAGGCCACCACGGAAGCCCCATCCTATGCCCCGGCCCAAAACTACCCTCACCGGCGCACGAGATGCCCAACCGTTCAGGGAGATGTTGGAGTGTTCTAGGTGTTCAACTGCAGAGGACCTCACAGTTTACAGAGCATTTCCTCCCATTCTTCGATCATTCCGCAGAGCTGGGTGGCTGTGGAGATCTTCAGTCACGGGATGGCAGCGTATCCCGCTGTCCCTGGCCCACAGCAAATGCTCAAAGAATATCAGGTCCAGGACCTATTTCTGCCTCCGTGATGGACTTTAAAATTCCAAACGCCTTTCTTACCAGACTTCCTTCATTGAAAAAAGGATTGGGAACTTCTCTGGTGGCCCGCTGACTGAGACTCTGTGCTCCCAAGGCAGGGAGCCTGGGTTCGATCCCTGGTTGGGGAACAAGATGCCACAACAAAGACCCAGTGCAGGCAAGTACATTAATCAATCTTAACAGAAAGGAAAGGATCACTTTCCAACCACATAGATCCCTCCCCCAAGGGAGATCTTGGCTCACAGCTAAGCTCTGTTGGAATCAGAAGCTGAGCCTCCATGTAAACCCAGAAAAATTACTGGAGCAAGACAGATCCTCGGGCCTTCTCACATGGAGGCGAGCAGGAGCAGGCCAAAGTCAAGGTCAGGTCAGGGACTGAAGTCACGGGCTCCTCTTCGTGACAATGAAGAGCTTCACTCCTAGAGGAGGGCCAGACCCGGCCATGGCCCTGTCCTGCCACCTCCATTTCACCTTTCAAGATGGAGCTGGGGTGACATCACCTCCAGGAAGCCTGCCTTGATCTCTTGTAAGAGCTGGCTGCTCCCTTATTTGTCCACCCACAGCCGCAGGGCTCCTCCCACCAGGGTAAAGGTTCTGTTGAAGTTTCACTCACAGGCAAGAAGCACAGATCTCAGTGGATTGTCCCCAGATGAACGGCCTGGGTAAACAGCATCATCAGACTCCTCCCGGACTAGTTACTAGTCCTGCCCCAAGGCATCTCCACCCTGACCTCTACCCCTCAGTTAGTTTTGCCTGCTTTTGTACTTTATGCAAATGCAATCATCCAAGAAGTCCTCTTTTGTGTCTGGCTTCTCTCTCTCCTCAGGCAGAACTTCAGGTGGTTTACTCGCATTACTGTATAGCCTTCCCCACCTGTGAATAGAACATAATTTATCCATTTTACCATTGATGAGCATCTGGGCAGTTTCTAGTATTTTTGTCAGTTAATGACTGGTACTGCTAGGAATATTTCCTGTCTTTTGGGGCCCATGTGTACACCTTTCTGTCGAGTGTATATGCAAAGAAAGAAGTGAAATCACTGGGTCAGAGGGTGGGCATGTACTTGGCTCTAGAAGATGCAGTCAAACTGTTTTCCAAAGCAGTTGTGCCAGTTTATACCCTGCCAATAGAGACAAGCCCGCCTAGGCTCAAAGCTGTCTCAAAGTCCTTGCTTTTCGGCTCTTCACTCGTCTGTCTAACCCACTGGGGCTGGGATGCCATCCAAGCCCCCCCCACCCCCACCCGGCCCCGGCTGGCAGGAGACTTGCGTGAGAGAGGAGAATGAAGGGCGTCAGGGAGAAGCACAGAGGGCGCGCCCGGCGGTCCAGTGGCCAGGACTCTGCATGTTCACCGCTGGGCATCTGGGCCCGATCCCTGAGTGTGGGACTGAGACCCACCAAACCACGTGGTGTGGCCAGAAATAAATAAAGTGTCATAAAATTATTCTAAACAGACTTCACTAAGTTCAAATACACTTTAAAAAAAAACACAGAGAGAAAAGAGAGAAGGAGGGCGGGCGGGGTGAGGGGGAAGGGGAGAGGGAGGGGGGGAATGAAGGAGACCGCCTCCCCGCCAGCGGCCGCATGCTGGCTGCTCTGGGGCAAGGGCTTGTTGGGCTGAAACTGCGCCTCCCGGTTCCCCCTAAAATCTCACTGTGCCCTAAAAATGAACAACTGAGCAAGTGTCTTTCTCCATTCATTTCAGGATCAAGTCTTCCAAACAATAGGTTGTTTTCCGGGAATTACTGGGAGGGGCGAGGACAGCAGGATCCCCGGGTGGGAAGCCTTCGAGATGAGCCCCTGGAGGCCCCTGGCTTGGAGACTGGCCAAGCAGACGGTCCCAGGGCCCACCCCATCCCAGACGTGCCTGCCCACTGCCCTCTGCCGCTGCAGCAAGCAGGGGCAGGGCTCTGGGTCCTTGGCCAAGGCCAGATTCCAGGGCAGAGCCTGCTGGGCAGAGAGGGGGGCCCCCAGGATGCCAGATGCACCTCCTGAAGCCGCCCCACAGGCGAGCCCATCTCCCTGCCAGGCGGCACAGACCCCAGGAGGGCCGCCCTCACCCCAGCCCCCCGCAGCCTGGCCCAGTCTCGGGTGTCAGCCAGAATCCAGATGTGCCAGGGCAGGTTGAGCGAAGTGGGCTTGCTTCCTCTGCTTTGCCAGCCCGTGCCAGCCCTGGCTCTCTGCATGCAGACTCAGCACTGGAAGAAGCGGGGAGCCCCGGCGGTCTGCCCTGAGCGCAGGAATCTCCCTCCTGGACTTTCTGAGTTCCTTAAATCCTCGAGAAGCAGAGGTTTCACCACCTCGCAAGGGCTCCCATGGTTGAGCTCTGCAGTTGTGACACAGTAGAAGCCACCATTTTTTGCAGCTTCATTAGGGACCAGACACTGTCAACCTTACATACTTTATTCCACAGTGTCTCCATGAAGTAGGTGTTATCATTATCAAACCCATTTTGCAGAGGTAGGAACTGAGGTTTAGAGTCATTATGCATCTGCCTAAAATCACATTTTGTGTGTGTGTGTGTATACGTATATAATATACATACATATATACATATATAACATACATGATATAATGTATGTAATATGTAGATATATAATATATAAAAATAATTTTTTCCTACCTCTCTCTAGCGAGAGGGCCCAGAAACAGTGGTACCACAATAGCCGTGAGCACGTACAGTGCCCAGATCTTAGTTTCTAAATACCACACTCTAATAAAAGGAATCACGGTCCTCAGAGAAATGGCTGGTTCTCTTCTGAAAGGGAAAGCAGAAGATGAGCCCAGCATCGTGCTGTACCAGAAAGTAAGGAAATGCCCAAAAAAAAAAAAAAAAACCAAAAGGATGAGGGATGTCATAGACACAGAAGCTCATCTGGAAGAGTTCCCAATGGCCAAAACTGGACAATCTGAACAACAGAATAAATAACTCAGTACCAAACTATAACCCAAAAGATAAGATAGATACAGGCATGGGTCCACGCTGATAGAAATAAATGGGAGAGGGGAGGAAAAATCTTCCTTAGGGAAGAATTCAAAATATCTATAGATACAGTTTCCAGGAGGTGGAGCATGTCTTCTCCCCAGTTGAGTGTGGGCTCCACTTGCTTCAAATAACAGAGTAGGAGAAGGAGAAAACAGTGACTTCACAGTGAAAGAGCCTGGCAGACACCAGCTCAACCATGTAATCAAGGCCAACGGGGCCAGTGAGAAGTCACGAGGGCCCTTCATCCTGTCGTCTTCTCCCCAACCCCCAGCCCTGCCCAGTCATGAGCAAAACTTCGTACAAGCTCCAGCAGAGGGACTGTCTAACAAAACACTGAACTCCTCAAAACTGGCAAGGTCATGAAAAACAAGGAAAGGTTGAGAAACTGTCGTAGATCAGTGCCGTGATGACTACATGTGATGTGGGACCCTAGATTGGTTAATGGAGAAAAAAAAAAAAAGACATTAGTGGAGAAATTGGTGAGATCGAAACAAAGTCTGGCGTTCAGTTAATAGTCATGTATCAATGTTGGTTTCTCAGTTTTAGCAACTGTTGCATGGTCATATAAGATGCTACCATTAGGAAGACTGGCCAAGAACTCACTGTACAGGCCTGCAACTCTTCTGTAAACTTAGAAGTTATTCCAGAGTAAAAGCTCTATGTTTAAGAATCATACAGGTGACTTCCCCGGTGGTCCAGGGGTTAAGACTCTGCTCCCCCAGTGCAGAGGGCATGGGTTCCATCCCTGGTTGGGGAGCTAAGATGCCACATGCCACCTTAAAAAATCACCCTGGCTATAAATGTATGAACCAGAACTCAAATTCAAACGTCTGTCTCCTTAGCCCATACGCTCCGCCCTCCCCACACCATCTCATGTTAGGAAGTTGTTCCCGAAGCCCACTTCATGGATCTGAGCCTCTCATCTGCCCACCTTTGCCCTCTCAGACAAACCCCATCTGTTTTCTCCGCCCCACACCCTCCTCTTGAGAGACGAAGGATGCTCCTATCCTCTCCGGTATGCTTACATCTTCAAGGTCACTATTCCTAGGTTGTTCCACTCCTGGGTGACTTGGGTTTCAGTGAATGTTGGCCACACTAGCACCCACCCCTCCTTTGCAGCAGCCATCTGATTCTACATGGGGATCCATAGGGTTCCAGAGAAATTAACTTGGTTCCAGAGAAGAGCACATGACTTAGGTGAGGTCTATTAGCACACACCAACCCTGGCCACGGTGATCAGTCCAGAGGTGGCCATGTGACCCAACCAGGTCTAAAATATCCTGGGAGTTTGACAGGGAATGGTAGGATGAAGGCAATTCTCTTCTTTAACGTGGGATGTAAGTGAAGAAGCCCCTGAAAGTCTTAGGATGAAGCCTGAGGACAGCAGAGCAGAGGAATAGAAAGTCTGGGCTGTCACTGACTTCAGTGGCCACTGGACCAGGCCTTGCCTGAAGCACACACTGCCCCTCCATTGGCTGAGAAATGCCCTCCCAAAAGATCTTATTGGACAGAGGCAGGGGAGGAGGGTTCTTGGCAGGTGGGATTTAAATGAAAGATATGGAGGGGGGAGATTATCTGCGTGGGCCCCAAATACAACCACACGTATCCTTATAAGAGGGAGATCACACACAAAGAAGGCAATGTGACCGCAGAAGCAGAGACTGGAATGATGCGGCCACAAGCCACAGAATGCTGGCGGCAACCAGAAGCTAGGGTGCTGGAGCACACCACCCCTACCAGACAGCCCTGCCCACACCTGGATTCTGGCCCAAAGTACTGACTTCAGGATGCTGGTCTCCAGAACAGAGAGAAGAAATTCCTATTGTTTTTAAATCGCTTAGTTTGTGATCATTTGTTAAAGAAGCTGTAAGAAACAAATCCAAGAACAAATAAATTCTCTTAAATATTTAAGCCTATTTGAATCTGATATTTTGCTAACTGCAGCCCAAAGCAGTCTAACTGACATGCAGCTCCTGTCTCATCATCCTCTGGTCAAGAGGTGAGCTCTACAGAAGAGCAGATCCCAGGGGGAGGTGAGCAGTCAGAGCTCCTCCCGACCTTTTTCCTTGGCTGCTCCATCCAGCCTCCCCTAATGGTAGCATCATACACGACCATGGAACAGTTGCTAAACCTAAGAAACCAACATTGATGCCTGCACACCTGAGCAGATAGGAGCAACCTTCGTCTCTCAAGAGGAGGGCGTGGGGCTCTCTAGACAGCCAGCTCAGTAGCTGGCGTGCGGGCTTTTCCCCAGTTGCAGCACCGGGTTTAGTTGCCCCCTGGGGCACATGGGATGTTAGTTCCATGACCAGGGATCAAACCCGCATCCCCTACACTGGAAGGTGGATCCTTAACCCTAGACAATGAGAGAGGCCCAACCCTCCTTCACTAGCTGGGAAACGGGGCTGGAGAACAAGCGGTACCATAAGGCTCACAGACTCCAAGCAAAGGCATTAGGGCAATTTATTTACAGGCAAGTCACAGCAACCGGGGCCCACACAGGCTCAGACCAGAGACTCCAGATCTGTCTACACAGATAGGTCCCAGCGCCCAGAGCCACTGCCAGTCAGGTCCCTGCCAGAGGGACCGAGACTCGGGCAGGGTGGAGGGCAGGAAAGAGAGAGGCCAGGTCCCAGAGGGATAAACGACCCTCGTCCCTGAACTGTGGACTCGAGGAGGAGGAGGACGGGGGAGACTCTTCAGGGGCAACCCCCGCCTGTGTCCAGCCTGCACCCTCGAAGCCGGGCACCAGAACAGAAGGCCCAGTGGCAGCAGGTGGGGCATGGGGACACCGCAGGTCCCCTGCAGACCTGTCCAGGCGCCGGCGTGGGGCTGCTGTCCTGGGTCACGGCTGCCGTCACACGGGGGGGGCCCCCAGCTTGCTGGTGGCACTTGTGACCCGCTTATTTTCCCGGAGGTTCCGGAGGCGGGCACTGAGGCTGCTGATCTCCTCCACGTAGGCCTGGGGCACCCAGCCCTTTTCACCATCTGCCAGGCGCACCCCTTCCAGCCAGCCTAAGGGCACATGGGCCGGGGGCAGCGTCAGTGACATCCAAAGAACACCTGGGCCCTAACGCAAGCCCCGTCTGCACCCCAGGGCTGAGAGGACACCATCTCAGCATCTTCCGGGGGCAGGAAGGGGCACGCCTCTAGCAGACTGGTAGGTGGACTTCTGATCTGTTGTTCCCGATGCTCTCTGAGGAGGGATTTCCCCACTTCTCCCCCATCGGTTACTATCAACCCTACACCTTTGCAAGCAGGAAGTTCATCTTCTTGTCTAATTTGATTCTTGCATGCTATGGTGGATCAACACTGGTGTCACTTTTTCCTATGAAGCTTAGCTGTCTAGCTCCCTCCTGCCCAAAAAGCCCCCACCAGGAGGCCTCTCCAGGAGGGACCCCTTACCGTCACTGGTCCGCATCCTCACGGCCAGGATGTCCGTCTTCTCCAAGGTCAGCTCATCTGGCTGTGACGCCTTGTACGTTCTGACACACTGGACCTGGGGGTGGTCTGAGAGCCCGGGGGGCAGTGAGGGAGCCCCCAGGGGGAGGAGGAGGAGAGAACGGCAGGGAGGGAAGAAAGAAAGAGTGGCGATTGCAGCTCTTCCCCTGTCCGCCCTAGCCACTCTCCTCTCTGACCCGAAACACAAGTTCTAAGTGAGTCCAGTCCCTCCAAGCTTCGATTACTACTTCTGTGCCCTGGGCTTCCCAGCTCAATTCAATGTTTTGCTCCTGACCTCCTGGTCTAATTGTCTCTACAAAATAGTAAGGGCCCCTTTGTATGGCACAGTGGTAAAGAATCCACCTGCCAAGGCAGGAGATGAAAGAGACCTGGCTTTGATCCCTGGGTTGGGAAGATCCCCTGGAGGAGGTAATCGCAACCCACTCCAGTATTCTTGCCTGAAGAATTCCATGGACAGAGGAGCCTGGCGGGCTACAGCCCGTGGGGTCGCAGAGTCAGACATGACTGAGCACACACGCACCCTCTGTCTGTCCTTTCACGCCGCTCTGATGCTCCCTCCATCCATCCTCCTCAGCTAAGACTCAAACATCACTCCCACTTATAACCCTCCAGGCTTATAGGCCTCCTCTGAGAACAAAAGTCCTCCCACAGCCTCCAAAGCCTTGCACAGCATGGCCTTGCCCCTTGCTCACTGCCTCACCAGCCTCATCTTCCCCTTCCTCCTCGGTCAAGAAGCTCAGCTGCACACTTATCACCCTGCTGGTCCCCAAACACTCTAAGCTCCCTCCCGCCTCAGGGCCCTTGCACGGCTGTTTCCCCTTCCAAGAGTGCTCTTCCTAGATACCACCGTGGCTGCCCCTCCCCATCCTTCAGTAGCCTTCCCTGACCACCTCCTCAGAGGGGCAAGTTCACCCTCCGGCCCAAACAGGACCTCTAGCGCTGGTCAGAGAATCAACTCCAGTCCGCTCTCAGCCCCTTCTACCACACTAGGTCGACTGGGAGTGTCGGGAAAACCACAGGCCTTGGGGTCAGACCAGGCTTGAAGCCCAGCTTACTGACCTTGGGCCAGTTACCGAACAGCCCTGGGCCTCAGTGTTCTCAGATACGGAGAATGAATCTACCCAAGGGCATTGTTGTGACCAGAAGCCGTTCCCTTTTCCTGGTAATCTCCCCGAGCCAGCGATCGAACTGGGTCTCCGTCATTGCAGGCAGAAAATAAAGGCATGTGCGAAGCCCTCGGCACCCCAGCGCGTGGAAAGTGCTGGGTGGAAACGTGCTGCTTCCCTTCCCTTTTGTTGGCTAAGCCCTAACACCCCTGCCCAAAAACCCTGCACAGCTACCTGGCTCCCGCCACACCAGGGTGTCCTCTGGTCGGGCTGCACCCTGCCTCACCGGCCTCATATGATGCCCAGAGAAGCCTCTGGATCAGCAGAGCAGACTCCTCGGCCTGCCACACCCCCGCCCGCTCCCGGCCACTCTGCTCCTGTCCTCTCTGCAACTGACGCAGAGCCACAGAGAGGCCCGATTCCAGTCCCAGCTCAGCTGCTGACCGCTGAACCCGGACAAGCCACTTGACCTCTGCAAATCTGTTTTCTAACTCGTAAAAGGGCTTCTGCGGGGACAGCATGGGAGGATGGGCAAGGCTGCGTCCTCTCCAGGGTACTGACTGCACATGGAAGCCAGTCTACGTCAAGCCAGCCCGTCCTCCAGGGTCTCACAGATCCACCCCCTGCCCCCATGCCAGCTGACCCCGCTCCCTGCCGGCCCCGCAGGCAACATGGCGCCCAGAGCTGGGGGGAAGGGGGGTGCGATGCACTACCCAGCCCCGGGAACGTGGCCCTCGTGGTGGGGGACAGGCTGCTACCTTCCCCCTCGCTGATGACCTCCTTGTCCTCCTGGGGGCTGGAGGGGCACAGGGCCGAGATCCATCGCTGCTTCTCACTCCTGGGGAGAGGAAGGCTGAATTGTCCCAACATGAGAACTGCAGTCTCCCGGGGCCACGGTGGAGAAACCAGGGCTGGGAGGACAGGGTATGATGTGCAGACGTGGGACCCGAGTCAGGCCATCTCCACCCCAAGGCCCACCCAAGTCAGTGCCCACCCAGCTCTGAGAATGAGCACAGAACAGGTCCAGGACCCCCCGGAAGCCAGCTCTGCCAGCTCCAGCCTTAGGCTGCCATCCTGAGCCAGAGAGGAAGGCTTCACCCCTGTCTGGGAGGGTCTGCTCCCCAAGCCCAGGCCCACTCACTCCGTCCGGGCCCTCAGCAGGAGCTGGTGCTTCGTGCGCTGCCCGTGGAGGAGCTGAAGGAGGAACACGTGGCCGGGGATGCCCTGCAGCTTGAGGCTCAGGTCCTTCACCTGCAGCTCTGCCATCTTCGCGTGGACGAAGACGGCAAACTTCCCCAGCCTAGAACGGGGGGCGGGGGGTGAGGTCAGCCTGGTCCCACCCTCGGGACGAGGTGACTGCTGATGGGAAGAGAAGAGAAGGCGTCATCTGTCCCTAGGACCCTCCTCAAGAAAGCGAGGCTGCACAGGGCAGTCAGCAAAATGAGGGCTGCAATCTCCCTGGCTCAAGTGGAACGTGACGCAGACAGTCCCTGCCCCCGATCTCCCTGGCTCTCCCTGGCTCACTGACAGACGCGGGAGGTGATGGAGACAGTCCCTGCCCCAGGCACACTTTCCACTCTCTCTGAACCTCTTCCTGGAGCCTCTGTTCCATAGAGCCGCCTGGGCAGCTTCCCCACTGAGACCTGTAGACTGCTTTGCGTCTGCCTCTCTAACCGTATAGGAGGTGGACTCTGTCTCACTTGCTGCCGCATCACAGCACCTGACTCTGCCAGGCCCGCTGTCTGGGTCTGATAAACCCTTCTAAGAAAGGTGGGCAGGTGGGTAGACAGAGGGTGTTCCATAGTTCCTTCATGTCGGCCGATCTGGACAAAACCAGCATCTTCACTCCATACCAGGTCCCTCCGCAGGTCCCGTTCCAGCGAAAGACGCCAGCGAATCCCCCGAGGACACTCAGGCCTTCTGCTCACCTCTTTCCTCCCCCGCCCCCACATCCGGCCAGCAGCTGTGTCCTATTCGTCAATCTTCTTGCTGCCCCCAGAACTCACTTACCCCTACACCCACCACTAATTCTGGAGCCTCTGCTCTCATCTGGGCAGTTACAGGAGCTTCTGTTCTCTGCCTTCCAGCCCGTTCTCCAAACTGGCTGGAGTAAAGTCCCTCCTCTGCTTAACCATCCACGCTTCCCGCTGCTCTCAGAAAGTCCAACCTTTCTGCCATGGCTTTCAACATGCCAGCTTCCCTTTCTTGCCCTTTCTTTCTACAAACTCTGCCACACTAGGCTTCATCACCTTCCAGACATAATCTGCTCTTCCATCCTTCGTGACTTGGCTATATTTCTCCAATCACCTCTACCTGGAAAACTCCTATGTATTCTTCAAAACCCAGTTCAAACATTCCTTCCTCTATGAAGTTTTACTGACTCTCATCCCACACCAGGGAATACTACAGTGCAGTTAACCCTTCCATCAAAACTCTGAACCTTGATTATTAGGATTTATTTTCACTGGTGTGAGACTTCCTGTGAGCAGAGAACAAATCTCATTCATCTCTAAGTTCCCAACATCCCTTGGAGGACCCAGTACAGAATAAGGATTCAATGATGCTTCACTGAGTGAATAAATAAAGCAGAACTGAACTCTTTCTCTTTCCATGGCATAAGACATCCATCCGCCATCCCCTCCATCCTTAAGGCTTCCTTCAGGAAGTCTCCCAGACTTAGAATAATCACAGCTAATGCTGAATGAGTATTCAGTATACGCCAGGCTGTGTGCTAACCTCTTCATGTGTTATTATCACAGTGCATCTCCCTACACGGTAGCCTCTATTTGACAGATGGAAAACAGGACAGTGCAGTAGTTATGAGCCTGGGATCTAGCATCAGACATACCTAACCTCCTCCTGGTTCCTGCATTCACTAGCTCCATGATCTCGAGAATAACAGGAGAGGCTACTTTCCAGGAAGACACTCAGGATTAAAGGGGAAAATCCACATAGCATGCCTGGCACAGAAGAGGTGCTCAGATGTTCGTTATTATCACTAGGGCTCAGGGGCGGATGTGCTTTTAGTCTCTGTTCCAATTGGCGTCCCTCATAGCCTAGTTGGTAAAAAATCTGCCTGCAGTGCAAGAGACCCAGGTTCTAGTCCTGGGTCGGGAAGAACCCCTGGAGAAGGAAATGGCAACCCATTCCAGTATTCTTGCCTGGAGAATCCCATGGACAGAGGAGCCTGGTGGGCTACAGTCTATGGGGTCCCAAAGAGTTGGGCACGACTGAGCGTATCTCTTCCTTCCAATTGGTTTAAGCTCAGAGCAGCTTCAAAGTTCTCGGCACACAGTCCAGCCCTTGATTCTCAGGTCCAGAAGATGGACGTACCCTGGCTCTGCCTTTCCTGGGGGAGCCTCTCAGCTTTAGGGTGCCCCAGCAGCACAGCCTGGCAGGTGGACTTGTAGTGAGCCCGCGGATGCAGAAGAAGGGAGCTCCACGCTCACCACCACCACCCCCATCCTGCCCCGACTCACTCCTTCCGCCGGGAGAGCAGCAGACAGTCATTGAAGAGGTGCAGGTAGACCGCCTTGCTGGACAGCTTCAGCTTGGCAGGGGGCACCGCGGGCAGGGGTGCCAGCTCCACCAGCTCCCCGTGCCGAACCAGCCAGCGGGCCTGAGAGATCAGCGGGAAGATCTGGGAGGATGGAGGAGACAGGGGTCAGGCCAGGGCCAGAGGGCAGAGGGCAGGGGGTGGGAGGGCTGGACAGTGATGAACTGGCCCGCAGCCCCCAGGGAGGAGGCGACAGGGCTGCCCCTCTGGGTGCCCCAGCCCCCCGGCTGAGGGTGGATACCTTGCCCTCAAAGTGGATCTTCTTGCTCAGGTGGATGAGCTCCTCTGTCCTCTTCATGGTCTGCACACTGGCATTGCACTCCTGCACCAGCTGCGGAGACCGTGGGGGTCACCTGCAGCACCCCCAGCCCTGACGCCCCCAGCCCAGCCTCAGGCTCCCACTCGGAGAGCAGGGGCTGTGAAGACTGAGGCTCCTCTGGAGACACACAGATGCCTCCTCCCTGCCAAGCTCACCTCCTTGAGGGCATTGAAGGCCTTGGTGGCCATGTCTTCATCTTCAGAGCCCTGCGCTGTCCGCTTCAGGATGTTCTGGAAGGTAGAGTCAGTGCAGCGAGGCAGTGTGGCCTCTCCCAGGGACCCTGCGCAGCCCTGGGCGCCCCGAGGGGCTGTGGCAATAAAGGGGTCTCCCCCCCCACGCAGCCCTCCCCACAGCCTCGTGCCCTCAGGTACCTCCACCAGCATCTTGAGGCGGGTGATCCTCTGAAATGGCAGGATGAGGAAGGAGGTGAGGGGCAGCCGCTGGCACACAGGAGACTCCTCCAGGCGAGCCAGGATGCCAGGGAACTTGGGGTTCTCCAGGCTGGACAGTGGGGGCGGGAGAAGGTCTGCAATGACAGGGGGCCCCGAACGCGGGATCCCCGCCTCCAGCAGCCCCTCTGGTCCTGCGGGGGCCTCGGCAGGTCTGGCCTCCTCCTGGTCAGAGCCCCGGGCAGGCGCGCAGCCCCTCCCGGGTCAGCCCTCCTCAGCCCCGCCCCCTTCAGAGCCCCGCCTACAGCAGGCGCTGGTAGGTGCGCTCCTGGTAGGCCTGGTTGGTGACGTAGGGCAGGTAGACGCGCCGGAAGGCCGGACAGTGCTGCAGGACCACGTCGCACACGCTGAAGCGGAGGACATCCGCCTCCAGCCGCTGCTCCAGGTCCTGCAGGAACCTGAAAGGGCAGCCAGGGGTCAGGGCCGGGGCCAGGAGGAGACCCCAGAGGCGGGAGCCCAGCCAGCTGCAGCCTGGCTGCCTGACTCCCCGGGAGGCCGGGCCACTGCCTCACCTCTCGCTGGTGCTCTTGACCTCGGGCAGTTTGGAGAACAGCCACTGCTTGTCCTGTGTCCCCAGGCACTCGCTCAGCTCGGCCGAGCCTAAGAAGTGGCCGACGGCCACCGACAGACTGTGGATGTATGAGGCCTCGGACGTGATCAGCTCGAACTTGGCCTGAGCGAGGGCGGATGCAGGGCTGAGCCCTGAATGCACTCGCTTCGCCCACCAAGCGCACCCCGAGCCCTGGATACCGCCTCCTTAGCTTCAGCGCAGCCCCGGTCCCCTTCCCTTCTCCAGGCCCCTCGGGATCTAGCCCCAGGTTGGCTTCACAGACAGCCTCCTGCTGCTACTGCGGCTCCGACCCAGCTGCGCCCAAGTTTGCACACCGCGCGCATCCGGCCGGCTCCGGTCTACCGGCCAAGCCCATTCTCGTGCGCCCTCCCGCCGACCGGGTTCCTGCTCTAGGGCCTGCTGGGCCGGCGTGCGCCCTGCGTCTCACCCTCTGCGCCGCTCCTCCCTCCCAGGCCCCGCTTTCAGGGGCCTCGGTCTAGGACCCTTTCCCTGGTCCTGCCGCACCTTAGGCCTTTTCCCGCTGACCCCGCCTCGGGGCCCCGGGCCCACCTCCCCCCCACCCCGGGCCCGGGCGCACCTCCTGCAGTTTGCAGCCCTTCGGCCGGTTACCCAGGTGGCCCGGATCCCGCGCCCCCCAACTCGGGGTCCTGGGGACCCTCCCGCGCCCCCCTCCCAGCCCCGGCGCACCTCCTGCAGTTTGCAGTCGCGCAGGCTCAACGTGGCCAGGACGCCGCTGCCGCGCACGTCGGGAATGTCCTGCCACAGCGAGAAGGTGGAGCCCCGCGCGGCGCGCTGCGCCCGGAACGAGCTGCTCGGGGAGAGGTCGGCGCGCGGCGGCCCCGGGCCCTCCTCCGCGCCCTCCGCCTCGTCCGCCGCGCCCTCCTCCTCGCGCTGCTGCCGCCGCAGCTCGCGGGCGCTGGCCACGTCGCTGTATTCCTGGTAGAGGACGGCTGGGCGGAGAGCGGAGGCCGTGGGGCGCCCGCCGGCCCCCTGCCCTGGTCCCCGCGGCCCGCCTCGCCTAACCAGCCTTCCCGACGGTTAGAGGAGCGGAACTGGTGACTCGGGTCTCTCGCCCACTCATCCCGCGAACCTTGGGCACCTCCTGAATGCTGCCCCTGTGCTGGCCACTCATGGTCCCGGTCTCTCCCTCCCACAGAAGCCCGACCTCTCAACCCCCCAGATCCCGGTTTCTCGGTACCCCAAGCTCCCAGCCCCTCCCTCGGTGAACCCACCCCCCACCCCCCCACGTACAGTTAAGCAGGAACCGGGACTGGCGCCGCTCGCTGGCGCTCCGGGGCCCTGGCGCCGGCTCCTCCCGCGCATCCAGCCTGGGAAACGGAGCGTCAGGGCCCGTCACCGCCCCTCCCTGCCTTGAACCCGAGCCTGGAGTGGGAGTTGATACCTGGGCTCCGGCCAGCTGTTGGGGACCCCGCTCAGGTCAACAGGTGCTGGCGTCGCCGTGGTGTCCACCCTCATCTCTACACTGCGCGAGTCTCTTCCAGGCGCTTTCCCTGCAGAGGGGCAGAGCTGAGGGAGACCCCCAAGAGCGGTGCTGGGCATGGGGGCCCCACACGCATCTCAGGGGTCCAGTGATCCCGCCCCGCATCTGCCTCTTGCGCTGCTCTTAGGGCCTCGGGGCGAGCTGGTACCTTCTAGGGCGGCTCCAGGGCCTGACCCTGACCCTGGGATCAGTGCCCTGGCTGCTGAATTCCGCCCCAAGCGCAGGGAAGAGTGCAAGCGGGTCATCAGCTCAGAGGCCGAGAAGCGCCTCCGCTCAGGCCCCTCGAGGCCCCCACGAGCCGGCCCAGGCAACCCCGCGGGCCGGGGCTCCTCTACGCTCAGCGCCTGCTCCGCGGCCTGACTTGGCTCCAGGAAGACAGCGTGGGCCTCGGGGCCACCAAGGGCTTCTTCTCTCTGGTACACCCGCATCTTGCGCCCTGACAGGGGTGGGGTGAGAGAGCACAGGCTGGCATCCAGGGGGGTCTCCCCTCCCTGTCACTGCCGTGTGACCCTGGGCATCAGAGGGATGTGCCCGAGAAAAAGGCCAATGTTTTTGCCAGGATCTTTTCCCAGAGTGATGCGGTCAGTCAGAGGGGTGGGGAGAAAGCAAAGTACCTGACTGCTGTGGGCAGAGGCCCAGGAAGCCCAGGACACCAGCTCACTGCGTGTCCCCAGACAAGTTACCTGCCTCCTCTGAGCCCCGGCTCCCTTATCCCTAAAATCTACCACTTGTCCTGCCTGTTCGGGGAATCTGGGGGCTTACTGGTCCCAAAAGAGCCACCCCACCTCTCCCCTATCCTCCCCCCACCACCACGCCCTCCCCCAGAGTGACTCACAGGCTGACTTCTTCTCTGAGCCGTGGCTGGCCCGGCGCTGTGGCTGTGGGTGCTGGGGACTCCAGGGTCCCTCCAGGGCTGGGGGCTGGGCACTAGGACAGTGTGGCCAGCTGCCAGCCCTGCTGGGCCGCATTCCCCCGCTGGTGGAGAGCTCGGGGTCTGCGCCTCCTGGGGGCGGTGGCCATAGCAGCCCCTGGAGAGGAGCAGGGGTCCCCAGAGACCAGCGGCTGCCAGGGGCCTGCAGCTCCTCTGGAGCCACAGGGAAGAGATCCAGACACACAGGGCCTGGAGGCCGCAGGACGGGCAGCTCTGCGAAGGACAGGCTCTCCTGCTGGCATACGGCCACAGGGTGGTGGGCAGTGCCAGGCGGCCCAGCCAGATGGGGCTGGAGGGCAGCCGGTGGCCCACAGTCCATTCCTCCTTTGCTCCGCCACCCACCAGGGCCTGCGGGGAGAAGGCGTCAGAGCAACGCACAGGACAGCAGTGCCCAGTAAGCACCACGCCCTGGAGGCCTGGACGAAGTCTCATGTGCACACATATGTACAGGCACACTCACACATTGGCTATATAGTAACAGCTAATGCTTACTCGGCTCTTACTTAATGACAGGTCAAATACTTTACACATAGGAGTTCATTTAATCCTCTGAAGCCCCAACAACCCAGAGTTGATGCTTTTTTTTTCTTTTAGTTGTGGTTCGTAGGTTCAAGTTGGCACACAGCAGGAGGGATCTTAGTTCCCTGACCAGAGATCGAACCCAAGTTCCCTGCGTTGGATGGCAGATTCTTGACCACTGGGCCACCAGGGAAGTCCCCTGATCTGATATAGCCCCACTTTATAGGTGAGGAAAGTCAGGCAGACAGGTTATCTGGTCAACAGTGGGGCCCGGATTCAAACCCAGGCAGTCTAGCTCTGAGTCTGTGCCTTTAAGCACCTTGTACATTTCCTAACTCTCTGACATGTGATCAGACATACAGATACGTACACTGTCACACAGACCCACGTCTGTTCCATGTACATCCACACGCATTTTCTTCCAGCTGCAGACACTGACATACGTACTTTCACAGATACACTCCAACATTTCAAATTCACAGGTTCACACATTCACACACACTTTTTTTATACAAGTACATATATTCACTCACTTTCACAAACACACGCTGAGCCATCAGATATTTAAATATCTGCTCAAGTTTTCTCACATTCCTGTTCCATTCACACTCAAAACACCACGATGCAAATACAAACACACGGGCCCAGAAGTCCTGGCTGGTGTTACCCAACCTCCCCTCCTGTGCCCAGAGCTGCAGGCTTCAGTACTGAGTGTGCCCACACCCATGCCAAGCTGGCCGGGAGGGTCACAGATTGGCAGGCGGGCCACCACCCAGGACAGGGTGGGCCCTCCCAGGAGAAGTGAAGGGAAGAGCCCCAGCCCCCCAGCTTGGGGTGAGAGAGGGGACCCCACCTCCCAGCCCCAGGAACAGGACAAGCTGGTGGGTCCTCTCGGGCAGGAAGTCATCCCCAGTGAGGCTGCCGGAGCCTCAGGACCGGCCTACCAGCCAGTGGGTCCGAGTCCCTGGCCCTGGCCCCCGGCCCCTCAACTGCATCCCCTCACCTCTCCACCAAGGCCTGCCGCGGATGGTGCTTGGCTGCTCCGGCAGGGGAAGCCCTCTCTCTGCCCAGCTGGCTTGGGGAGATCCCACCCAGACAAAGAGTTTGATTCATCAAGCCCTGTGGTGAGGCAGGCGGGTAGGGAGGGAGGGAACAGGCAGCAGGCTGGGCGGGGGCCTCCCAGGGCCTGGCCTCGCTGTGGGCAGGCTGGGCAGCAAGGACACCCCCCTGCCCAGAGGCCCGCTCAGGCCAAAGGGGCAGCGCCCGCCTGGCAGGGCCGAAAGACTCAGGAAACAGAGCCGGAGAGACCAAGGGGCTGAGGCTGGAGGACGAGGATGCTTTAGAGAGCGACCCAGAAATCGAGACCCCAGAGCACTCCAGACCGGAAAACCACAGATGCCGAGACACTCAGGGGCCCGGAGACGGAGACCCTGAGCGTTTCAGACAGACCAGATTCTCAGAGACAGATGTGAAGCCCAGGAAAACCAGAGGAGATGGGTGGGCAAATGCTTCGTGCCCTGTGGGACTGCCAGTCTCACGGGGAAGCCAGAACAAAAACAGTGGCAATCCAGGTTGGAAAGAACCAGCCCAGAGGAGCTGCCAGCAGAGGGCTGGACTCGCCTCGACCCGGGCATCCCCGGAAGGCGTCCTGAAGGAAGTGATAGCAAGCTGTCCTGATTGAAATACCCAGAGGTCCAATACACAGAGAGAGGGAGAAAGCTTGGGCATGAAAGCGACAGTGACAGTGTCAGTGAACCTGGGGGCGGGGGGCGGGGGAGGGAAGAAGGGGAAGGACCCTCCTGAGCACAGGGTGGGGCTGCTCCTGAGGACCATGTACTTCTCAGGCCCTCCCCACAGGCAGCAAGTCTGTTTCCTCGTCTGGGGAACAGCGTAGTCAAGCTTCAAAATGCTGATAGGAGAATTAAGAGGACTTCCCTAGTGCCGCAGGGGTTAAGAATCTGCCCTCCACTGCAGAAGATGCAAGTCTGATCCCTGATTGGGGAACTAAGACCCCACGGGCCTGGGGCAAGGGGGACTAAAGCCCGTGCGCCTCATAGAGCGCCTACCTGCTCCTCACTCGCCACAGCCGGAGAGAAGCCCTCAGGCGGCAAAGGAAGACGCCACACGCGGCAACTAAGACCCAATGCAGCCAAAAATAAATAAAGATTAAAAGCGTAAGAATAATGCAAGGGGACTTCCCTGGGAACTAAGATCCTGCATGTTGCATGGTGTGGCCAAAGAAAAGAATAATGTATGTAAGCACCTCGAACACACTGGGAGCTTTGCAGTTGCTCCTCATTCTTCTGAGTACTTTTAGTCTTTCTCCAGGCACAAGGATGGCTTGGGCCATTACACAGTTAGGAAAACTGAGGCAGTGATGTTAAGACACATCCTGTTTTGTAGGAGCATGTGGCAGGAGACATGGGACCACTGCCCACCGGACAGGTCTCTTTTCCTGCTGGAATCAGAAGTCCCACTTGCTTCTGTCGGCACGCCTGTGCAGGAGCACATGTGTGCTTCTGCTCTCTTACATTCTGGGAGTCTCTCCACTTGGGTTCTGGAAGCCCCTAGAGGGCTGAGAGGAACCCCCCTCCCCATGTCAGCTGCAGGGATAAATGAGCAAAGCATGGAACCTTGGGGGCAGGAGCATCTCATATTTAAAAAAAATTTTTTTGGCCACACTACACAGCATGTGGGATCTTAGTTCGCCAACCATGGATCAAACCTGTGCCCCCTGCAGTGGAAGCGCTGAGTCTTACCCACTGGGCCACCAGGGAATTCCAAGGAGCACCCCCCACTAAAGCCTCCGAGGAGGACGCTGGGTAAATGGAGGGAGACGTGCAAGGCTTCGTGGAGGAGACAAGGCTGGAGGCAGGTCCTTGGGCAGGAGGTCAGGGGTGGGTTAGCCTCCGTCTCTGCCCAGGCCAAGGGACAATGAGAGTGACTATCCAGCCGGGGCACCAGGCCTGTGGCCTTCCGTGGATGTGGTCCACTCAACTTCAGTGCTAGCGTGCTTACAGCTTATCTCTGCCAGATCCAAAAAAACTCTCAGGAAGAGACGGGTCCCAGGTAACAGGGACATAACCTGCTCACGACCTGATCACAGGGTGCTCTGTGCCCACCGGGCAAGGGAGCCCACGGCGGCGAGCTCCTGCCAACACTCACAGCCCCGCGATGACTCTGACCAGCTGTGTGACTTTAGACGAGTCAAGCCTGGGCCTGGGCCTGAGTGTCCCCGTCTGCAGAGTAGCTCTGGAACTGCCCCAGGGCTGCAGTACTCATATTGCCCCCAGTAAAACTTAACTCACAACTCTCAGGTTGTGCTTTTTTTTTTTAAGTCGACAGAGAGTCCCATCCAGGGGGTACTCATCACATGGACAGTGGACCCACTCCTCAAGTCTGGCAGGGAGGGCCCCTAGACGCTGGTATGGTCCGGAGAAAGCATCTCTGACCTCCTATGCCCAGCTTTTCCCTGCCCCCTCCAAGGTGCCCCTCGCCCTGCTGCCCGAGGAGTAGGGCCCTGCAGGGCCCCTCTTCTTCTCAATGCAGGGAGCCAAGTGGGAGGTCATGGCTGGAAAGGAGACTCAGGCCACGCAGGCTGTGGAAGCCCAAGAGGCCATAAGCGTGTGGGGACCAGGATCAGAGGCCTGAGAGGCTGCACAAAGGACTTACTCGGGAAGACTGGTGGGAGGAGGATGGGGCTGCTGGCAGCCAGGGGGCCCTACCTCAACCAGGGAGCTCCGTCCAGCCTCCAGCACGATCCCGGGCTCCAGGCTGCCCTGGGGGCTCTGGGGTTGCAGCCAGGTCCTCAGGGGGCGATGTCAGCATGGCCCCTGAGCCAGGCAAGGCAAGCTCCTGGGTATTGTGTGGGGCAGGGAGAGGGGAGGCGAGGGTGGAGGGAACCTCGAAGGCAGGCAGGCGGCTGTCTCAACGTGCCTGCTCCCCGCCCCCCTTCCCCAGAACCGGTTTGGCCAGTCTGAGGTACAGGAGGTGGGCTGGAACAATGAGAGTCCTATGCCCAGGAGAGGCTCTGAAAGGACCCCAGACTGACATCCTAAAGATGGGGGAGGCACTGCTTTCCCTCCCAGGAGACAGGTCACCCTTCTGCTGCAGCTTCCCAAGTGTGAGACGTGCTCAGGGGACTTCTTGGGGCTGGGGAACATCTCAGAGAATGATGAGCCTTGGACTAGTCAGGGACCCTGAGGACTCTGCAGAGTGTTGATCCTCGTTCGCTGAGCCAGGCGACAGCATATATAACGGGGTTTTCTGGTAGCTCAGGTGGTAAAGAATTCACCTGATTCCTGGGTCGGGAAGACCCCCTGGAGAAGCGATAGGCTGCCCACTCCAGTAATCTTGGGCTTCCCTGGTGGCTCAGCTGGCACAGACTCTGACTGCAATGCAGGACACATGGGTTGGTCTCTGGTTTGGGAAGACCGCCTGGAGAAGGGAACAGCTACCCACTCCAGTGTTCTGGCCTGGAGCATCCCATGGCCTGTATAGTCCATGAGTCGCAAAGAGTCGGACACGACTGAGTGACTTGCACTTTCACTTTTCACAGCATCTATACAGGGAACACTCATGTCTATGGCTGTGTAGTCCATGGGGTCACAAAGGGTTGGACATGACTGAGCGACTTTCACTTCACTTCACTTCATTTGATATGAGTGTATACAAGTACTAGTGCTCCTGTGCTAGTAACTCTTATTATACACTAATGTGCCAGGCACTGTTCTGAGCGCTTCACACACTAAATATTCATTTAATCTCCACCACAACCCTATGAGATAGATGCTGTAACTGCTCCCACTTACAAGTTGAGGACATGAGACTTGCACAGGTTAAGTACATTATCCCATTTAAATCTCTCATCAGCTCTCTAAAGTCCCTATCTTACAGATGATGAAATTACACTTGCCAAAGGTCACACAGCAAATAAAAGTCAGAATTAATGTTCAAACCCAGGTCTGTGACTCCACTACCAATCCGTGCCCTCAACAACTGCCTGGCACTGCCTCTCCAGACTTTGGGGAGGGTCTGGTGAAAAGTGTGTGAAAGTCCACTGGGAGGTGTCTCAGCTGACCTAACTAAACCTTTTTTTTTTTTTTTATTGACGTACTAAAGGCCCTGATGAGCACAGGGCCTTTTGAAGTCCACTCCCAGATCCTATGAGTTCTCCCTTGCCAACTGGTAACCATTCAGTTGGAGAGATTAGGTCCCTTCACTCCTTCATATCCGCCTTGGCACCCAGAACATCAGGAGGTAATGAGGAGACACTGCACAGAGTGGGTGGAGAGGTGGCACTGTGGGGCGCAGAGAGATTTATTGTCAGCGTTCCTCAAGGGGCAGGAGACTGGGAACATGCAGAGGGAGGCGATGCAGGGCCAAGGGTTTTCAGAGAACCCTAGCCCTCTCACCCCAACTCCTGGGCCGACCTTGGGGCCGCTGGCCAAGGTACCGCAGCCTTGACTCCTAGCTGGAAGCAGAGGCCCCCAAAGGAGGGAGGATCCTGGGGGAATTAGGGTCCTGGAAAGGAAGTCTCGCTTCTCTGGACCCTGCGTCCTGGGCTCCAGGGACAGCGCCTCCTGCTGCAGCGGACAGAAAGCAAGGATGTGTCAGGCCGAAGCGGAGGACACTCCAGAGCAGAAGGGGCTCTGATGAACTAGATACAAAAGGAGGGGCGCGGCGCAGGCAGGTTGGGTGATGGGCGGGGCCCGGCGGAGATGAGCGAGCCAGCGGCCAATCCTCCCTCTGGGCCAAACTAGGGGGCGGGGCCAGAACGCTGACCTTGGGCCTTGGGTGGGCAGAGGGGCGTGGTCAGGGACGGGGCCAAGGCCCGCGGGCCGCACAGACCCAAGCAGCGCCTCCGCGTTGTTCGCCAGAGCCTGCTTGGCCAGGTCGCGCCTTACCTAGGTAGCCAGGGCGGCTGGCAGGTCGAGCACGAGCCAGGGATGAGGGGCTGGGGAGAAGGGAGCGGAGAAAGAGAACGATGGCCTTAGCGATCTTACTCTGCCAAGTGCTTACTAAGTGCAAGGCACTTCGTTGTTCAGTCGCTCAGTCGTGTCCCACTCTTTGCGGCCCAGCACGCCAGGCTTCCCTGTCCATCACCAACTCCCGGAGTTTGCTCAAACTAATGTCCATTGAGTCGGTGCTGCAAGGCACTATTCTGAGGGGTTCCGGGTATTCATTCAATTAATCCTCACAACTCTAGGGAGTGAGTAAATTACTTCTGTTTCACCTGTAAAGAAGCCAAAGCATAAAGAGGTTGTCATTTGCCCAAAGACACAGAGGTACAGTTCGAACTCCTACACTAAGAACCTGTTAGAATCAGAGCTAGAGAAAGAGGATCTTGAGCAAAGCTAGGAGTTCCAGGACTGTGGCCAAGAGGTACTAGTATTAGTCATGACATTAATTAATGCATAGAGCACCTGCTGTGTTGGGGGCGTGCTTACCACTCAGTCTTCATAGCGACCCCATGAAGTAGATCCTGTTCTATAATATACCCCATTTACTGCCAGTCGGCGGCAGGGACTCTGGTCTGTCCAGCGCCCAGAGGGCTTAGCTTACCTCGAAGGCGATGATGAAGACCAGACGCACAGCCAGCGGCTTCCCGCAGACGAGGGTGAGATTCCTCTTCGCGTTGCAAAAGCCCTTGTACTTGGGCTGCGAAGGGCGCGCGGTCCCGCGAGGCCCTCGGCCCCACGATCGGCACTTCCACCCTCCCCACCCTGAAGGCTGGCCCTGCCAGGTTAGCAGTACCCTCAGCCGGCTCTGCCCTCTAGTCCGCCCGCCGGACTCAGCTTCCTGCGCTCCCAGTTAGGCCCCGCCCCACCCCGCCCACAAGCTCACTGCCCCGCCCCCAGGTCGGACCAGAGGCCCCCTGGAACATGGCCACGCCCCTCCCGGGCCCCGCCCCTCTGAACCCCTCCCCTCCCCGCGGGCCCCGCCCCCTCCACCCCGCTCCCAGGCCGGGCCGGAGGGTCCCCAGACTCCGGGCCCCGCCCCTCCCCGCTCCGCGCCCCGCCCCTCCCCGCTCCGCGCTCCGCGCTCCGCGCTCCGAGCCCTCCCGGCGGCCCCGCCCCGCCCCAGGGCCGCGGCCCCTCTGAACCCCTCCCCTCCCCGCGGGCCCCGCCCCCTCCACCCCGCCCCCAGGCCGGGCCGGAGGGTCCCCAGACTCCGCCCCTCCCCGCTCCGCGCTCCGCCCCTCCGCGCTCCGCGCTCCGAGCCCTCCCGGCGGCCCCGGCCCGCCCCAGGGCCCCGGCCCCTCTGTGCTCCGCCCCTCCCGGCCGCCTCTCCCACCCGCGGGACTCGCGGTTGCCCCGGGTGAGGCAAGCCGGAGGTGCGGGCTCCCGCGTGAAGCTGACAGAGACGCGCAGTCGGCTGCGGTGTTCCTACCGATACGGGAGACGTGGCAGGACGTCCGAGGGGAAGGCGGTGAAGAAAACTGCAGGGGCTCCAGGCAGGAAGGCCCTCCCGCCTTTGCGGGCCCGAATGGGTCTGGCTCCACTCTCGCGGGCGGGATTAGCCTGTGCCCAAGAGCGCTAGCCCTCGGCCCCTATTTCCCAATCTCTCGCCCCGAATTCTAGCCTCAGCCCCCATTTCCCTGTTCTCAAGCCTGCTCCCAGTCTCTGACCTTCACCGCCCCCCTCCCCTCACGCTCACGATGGTGGAAGGGTGGGCCTTGGTTTCCAGTAGGAGCGTCCAGATCCCGGTGTCCTGAGTCCGCTAGTCACCAGGCACCAGTAGGAACTAGTGGGCATCCGGTCAGATCTTCACTCAGCTGCTCAGCAGAGCAGACAGGGGAGCAGGTGACGAATATGGTGATGAGTCCAAACTGCAGCACTGGGGGTGGGGAGTGTCAGACCGGCGTCACCGCCCTGCTGGGTCAGCCCCCCACCAAGGGTCCCTGCCGTTTCCAGGTGTTCCTCAAAGAGGCCCTTGCGTGGATGAGCTCAGAGTCCTCCTTCCAACACCCCTCCTCCTGCCTGATCTCTTCTGCTGCCAGGCCTTCAGCTTCCTGGGATAGATGAAGCCATTTCTGTGCCCCCAGTCCCTTGGAGCTGGGCACCACGGTCATTCCCACTTTACAGGTGAGGACATGGAGACTCACCCAGTTGTGAATGGTGGTGCCAGGGCTCAAGTCCTTGTTTGCTGGACTCCAGAGTCCCGGATTCTTAAAATCTGCGCTGCCTATACGGCCATTCTTCTCTCCGGAAGCCCTTCCCTGCTCTAAAATATGAAGAGAGAGCCCCCTCTCTCCCGTTCAGCTTATCATTTAATCCACTCAGCTCTCTTGGAGAGGTATGTCCCATAAGCAAAGTCAGAGCTTACAGAATGCAGAACTAGGACTTGTGTCGCTGTGTCCTGACCCCTAGTCAGGGGTTTTCTGCTTAGCTCTCATAAAGTCCCCCTGCCCCAGCCTGGCTAGGCCCAACCCCCAGGTCATCCCCTGTACCCACAGCCTGGTGAACTCCTCCACTTTGCTGGCCAGCTGTCTGCCCGCTGTGGTGCTGAAGGGCTACTAACCTTAGGAAGGCAGCCTCCAGGCCACACTGTAACAGGCAGACACGTGGCACCCTACTCAGAGCTTAGGGGCTGGCCTCAGAGGCAGATCCTGCCCTGCCATACCTGAGGGGTGATGCCCCCCACCCCTCAAGAGGTGGGCTCTGTGGGCTCTCTGGGCGAGGATACTTGCATCCCCGATTCATATGCCAAGCCGCCCGCTGTCCTCATCAGGGCACCCCACAAAACCTCGCCCACTGGGCCTGTTGGCAGTGTGCCCTCCCCCTCTGGATCCAGGCCACAGTTAAGCTCCAGGCGGAGGCGGACCCCTGTCCCTGCTGTGCCCCTGAGCCTCTGGCCACCCACCCATTGAGAGAGAACTCTGGCAACCGGGCTGCTGAGACGTCTTGTCCCACTGCCCCCAGTTAGGCCACGTTCCCAAGACCTGTTGGGACCATGGCCCATTTCTACTGCTCAACCCATGAGAAGCCAGTTGAGTATTTCTGGGCCAGGAAGAAGGAGTCATGCTGCTGAGGGGGATGGGGTGTGGGTTCTTTTGGTGATGCTCTCTCCCATTCCTGCCAAACGACAGTGGCAATTACACAGTAACACCACCTCCTGGGAGTCTAGCCCTTGAAAACTCCTGATCTGTCTTTGTTAAAAACTGAAGCTCCCAGAGGAAGGCCCAGCTCTGGTTCATTTCTGTGACCCCAGCATCCAGTCCAGGGCGCTCAGTAGAAAGGCCCCCACAAAGATGGTGAGGAGCCCAAATGTCAGGAACGGGAGGTGGGGTGTCAGGCCTGTGCCACTCAGTGACGGTTGGGTGAACGAGTGAATGCAGGTGTTGCTTTCACATTTACCCAATGATGTGTTGGTATATTACAGCTGAGAAAACTGAAGTCCAGGGAAATCAAGCGCCAACTTCAAAGTCGACAACAAGATGTCATAGAGACAAACCTAGAGGCCCAAGGACACTGCCGCTCTGCTGGGACTTCACTGGGGATCAGCAGCCTTGGTCAGGGTCCTCACCTGCTTTGAAGAATGCTGCATAGAAGGGAGCGGAGTAGAAATGGACAAATTGGAAGATGAAGACTTTGGAAGTGAGGGCATCTTCATGGTGGGTCTGTGTTCCATGCATCTCTGGGCAAAGGGCAGAGCTGGTCAGAGTTCTATTGAGTGTAAGGGGGCAGGCCCAGCCCACTGGGTCAGCTCATTTGCTTCTCTCCACAATCCACCTTCCCCTAAGGCCAGCCATGCTCCCCGGTTACCTTCGTTTGAGAAGGTAGTCTGGGGACACCAAGGTGGGAGTTGCAGGATCTGAGATGCGGGGAGTCCTGCCTCCCAACCAATGCCAGGATACCCCTGTGACACCCTGCCCTTACCCCGCCTGGTGAGCTGCTCGGCCAGCGACATAGACCTGACCCAGGAGGAGGGTCAGGACCAGGCTGAGCTCAGTTGCTGACGCTGGCAATGCTGCCAACCCAGGCAGAGTGACAGCCATCACCCTGAGCCAGGCCACGTGGAGGGGCAGAAAGAATCTGAAGATGCCCGCCTGTGCCTGGAGTCTGGGACAGTGGCCCCCTCTTCATTGCTCCAAGAGGCACTCACTTGGGTCATGAACACAGGGTTGCCCATGTGGAACATTTCAATGCTGATGATCTCACGGTAAATGATGACAGACACGAGGAAAATCATCACCACACAGAGCTAGGGGCAGCAGGGAAGGCTATCAGAGCTGGAGGGCAGGTCCACCAGGGCCCCAGTCCACCCTAGAGGGGACGATCCTTTCAGAGCAAAGACCCAATATCTCCTCATCATGATGAGGATGGATGTAGAGCTGGTGAGTTGGCCAGGAAGATGGGTGTGGGGTAGGGAGTAGGGCCCCTTCAGGCCCATCATGGGGTTCTGGGCCATCTGCAGGGCCAGGGTGGCAAACTCCAGATGGGGGCTCTCCTGCCAAAAGGGGCAACAGAAATGTGCGTTCCATGGCCCAAGTGGCTGGGTGTCATGACCATGCTTCCTGCCCTTTCCCATTTGCACAGGAGTCTCTGGGAATGTGGGAAAGATGTCTCAGTCCTTTTTGTTTCTGCAGGGTCTTTTTTCCCTAGGGTCTGGCTGAAAGCCTGTGGATGGGGATAGATGGGTGAGAAGACAGAGAAGTAAACAACAAATGGACGCACATGTGGAGGAGGGCTGGATGGTCTGAATGGCGGTGGGCAGAAGGTAGACAGGTGGGCAGGCAAACTAGACAGGCAAGCAGCTGACACGTCTGTGAGTGGGTGTGCAGTGTGTGGGTAGATGAACAGATGGGTGGGTGAGTAGATGACATATTCGTTTATTCAATAACTATCTTTGAAAGATTGATTTTATTTATGTATTTTGTTTTTGGCCGCACTGGTCCTTCATTGTTGTGTGCGAGCTTTTTTGAGGTGCTGCAGCTGGGGGCTGCTCGTCGCTGCAGTGGGCGGGCATCTCGCTGCGGTAGCTCCGCTTGTTGCGGGGCGTGGCTCCAGGCATATGACTCAGTAGTCGTGCCTCCCAGGCTCTAGAGCACAGGCTCAATAGTTGTAGCGCATGTAGCTTCTCCACGGCATGTGGGATCTTCCTGGATCAGGGGTCGAACCCATGTCTCCTGCATTGGCTGTCCTCCAGTGCCTAACCTTACCAAACCTTACATCGTCCTGATGTCAGGGGAGGGTGGAAGAGTGACCCAGGCAAACTGTCGGGAAGAGCCAGCTTTGTATCCTTTGACTCCAAAGTCAGAGCTGTTCCCAGCATGCCTTGTGGCCTGTGAGTACCGCAGGGAGCAGAGTTCTGGGGCTGCAGGGCGGAGCTGGGCGTCACCTCCTCTCCCTGGAAGTCACTGCAGTCTCCCCGAGGGGGGGGGGGGCGGGGGGTAAGTGTGGTGCTTTTGTGCTTCTGGTGCACCAGGAAAGCCATGGCCCAGGAAGGCAGGAAGTGCTAAGAATGCAGTTCCCGGATGGACCAAGAGATAGCCCCTCTGTAAAGAAGGGAGAGCAGGCACACCGCAGGGCAGGGCCGAGCCTGGGGCTGGGCCCCTTCCGCTCTCCCCTGACTCACCTGGGCCATGGGGCAGACCTCGGAAATATTCTATGTGGCACAATCACACAGAGTAGGCGTATGAGGACGGAACCCCTGCAGCACAGATGTCCTCCCTGTGAGCAAAGGGTACCCATCCTGGGAGGGTCTATCCTCAACCAGCCAGCGGTCCCAGCCCACAGAGCCCATCCCCACCCCACCCCTGAACGCTCCCAGTCATAAGGTACGCTGGTGCCGTGGCGACTAGGCAAGAGATGAAGACCAGGGTGCCCAGCAGAACACCAGGCGACAGCAAGGCTGTGTAGAAGGCTGCAAGGGTGACAGACAGCACGGGAGCCTCTATCTCTGTGCTCAACCCCAGCTCCCAGCGGTCACCCCACCAGGTGCACCTATCCAGGCAAAGCAGACAGTCACCTTCTCCCCTGTCTGTGCTATCATCCCCAGTGACCCAGGATGGGCACAACAATTGTCAAGGGTTGAGGTCTGTACCAGGCACCTGGTACCCAGCAAATCGCAGAGGCCCAGAGGGAGGAAAGGCAGGAGGCCTGCAGGGAAGTTCCAGAATTCTCTCCTGATGGCCCTGCGATGGAAGAAAGCCGAGTTTGTGGCATCTCCATCTTGCCCAGTGGGCGGGCGGCAGTGCAGACTGCCTGGGCCAGCAGACAGGCAGCGCCCACCTCTGCGAGTTTCTGTGTCCCATAGACTGTTCACTCTAGGATCTCTGCCACCTGCCAGAAAGAATTCTGCCACCAACTCAGCCCCCCAAGGTCCCGGGTGGACCCTCCCCAGGCAATTGACTCGCTACTCGGTGCCGCTGGGGAAACGGGTCGTGGAAAGCTCTGCCCAGGAGTCTGTGCCCAGAGCGGGGCCGAAGCCGAAGCCTCCGCCGAACGCGAGACCTAACACGAGGGGGCGCGGTGTGTAGGCCGGGGAGAGGGGGACAAACCGCCAGCTGCTGAAACCGCAGAGCCTTCTCCCAGCCGAGCTCTGCCTGGGCTGGGTGTGTTTCCGCCAGGCGAGCGCCTGAGGGGGCTGAACGGGCAGGATCGGGGGCGTTGGGGCATCGCCGGGGCCTCAGGCTGCGGACAGGACAGGCCTGAAACCTAAAGTGAGTCAAGCGGTTGTCTCCCTGGCAAACCCAGGAGGAGCAGACGAGCCTGGATCTGGCTAAAGCCCTTTCCCTCGGCAGGAGGCCCCGCCCGCCCGCGCACCCGGAGAGCTCGGAACGGGACGGGCACGCGCTGCTGTAGAGGTGGCTGAGGCGCAGGCGCCGCTGTAGCTCTGCAGACTCGTCTGAGTCCGGCTGGGGGGTCCTCGAGGCCCCGGCAGGGACTCCACTACCAGGGAGGACCCCGCCCCGTCCCACCCCTTCCACCTTCAGCCGCGCGCGCAGGCTCAGTTCCTCTGAGTAGCCCGCCGGCTGCTCCCAAGACGCGCAGCACGGCGCTCCGCCGGACTGCACTCCTTGAGGGGCCGGAATCTCCGGATGACCCAGGGCCCGGAGCCCCGCCTGTCATGATCCCTCGTGGGACGGACAGATCGCCTTCAGCGCGAGGGCCCTTGTTGTTGAGTTGCTCACTCGTGTCCGACTCTTTGCTACCTAAAGGACTGCATGCAGCACGCCAGGCTTCCCCGTCCATCACTGTCTCCCCGAGTTTACTCAAACTCATGTCCATTGAGTCAGTGATGCCATCCAACCATTTTGTCCTCTGCCGTCCCCTTGAACTCCAGCCTTCAATCTTTCCCCGCATCAGGATCTTTTCCAGTGAGTCAGTTCTTTGCATCAGGTGGACAAAGTATTGGAGCTTCAGCTTCAGCATCAGCCCTTCTAATGAATATTCAGAACTGATTTCCTTTAGGATTGACTGGTTTAATCTCCTTGCAGTCCAAGGGACTCTCAAGAATCTTCTCCGACACCACAGTTCAGAAGCATCAATTCTTCGGCGCTCAGCTTTCTTTACTGTCCAACTCTCACACCCATACATGACCACTGGAAAAACCATAGCTTTGACTAGACGGACCTTTGTCAGCAAGTAATATCTCTGCTATTTAATATGCTGTCTAGGTTGGTCATAACTTTCTTCCAAGGAGCAAGCGTTTTTTAATTTCATGGCTGCAGTCACCATCCGCAGTGATTTTGGAGCCCAAGACACCTTCAATAGCTTTCACTTGCATTTCCTCCTTTGAAATTCAAACGAGGGGGAACTAGCACCCTCACTTTAGGAACGTGGAGATAAACGCTGAGCAGGCCGCTGTCCACAGTAGTGGCTGCCCGTTTCCGTTGGTTGGACTCCTCCAATGTGCTGACTGGGGCGGAGTGCTTTACACACTCGCCCATTGAATCACCACAGCCCCTCTATGGCGCCGACACTAGGGTAAAGTCCATTCTACAGATGAGGTGCTTAAGTCACTTGCACAGTTTAGAGGGCTCGTTAGGGGAGTCCACGCGCCCGTCTCTGCAGCGCCCACCTGCTCCAGGAGCCCGGCCGCTCGCAGTTTCTGCTGGAACTTATCAGAGCTTTGTGGGAGTCGCTGCCACTAGGCGGGCCGCAGGAATCTCAGTTTCTACCACAGGAATCTCAATTTCTACCACAGGAGTGCTCAGTCCCTCCCATCATGGAGGCAGGAGGGTGGTTAAGGACGGGGTGCCCCACCCTATCCCCACTCCACCCTGGGTGAAGAGCTGGGAGCTGCATTTATCAGTCCCCCTAAGGCCCAAATTAAGCATGAAAATGGGTCAGCGGGTAAAGAATCCGCCTGCAGTGCAGGAGACAAGGGTTCAATTCCTGGGTTGGCAAGATCTCCTGGAAGAGGGAATGGCAACCCAGTCCAGTACTTTTGCCTGGAAGATTCCATGGACAGAGGAGCCTGGGAGGCTACAATCCATAGGGCTGCAAAGAGTTGGACACCACCAAGCGACTAAGCACGATCAAGGCCCAAATTAAAGGAAATAGTTTGCGCCCACAACAGTGATCAGGACTAGCTGGAAGCAGGAACTGCCCATTACAGGAAAAGGGCAGAATTCCTCCAGAGATAAGACCCTTCTTGCCTCCCTGTAAGAGATGAACTGTGGGTTGGCTACTCCTGCTGCTCGAGGTAAGCGGGGTAAGAGTCCTGCCTGGCCCCAGTCTCACGGATTTTGATCATCCATCCTGGATAAAAAGCTGCCGCTGGAGTCCGGCGCAAATGCCGCCGGGGAGGCGCAGCGCTCCGGGTCCTCCGGGTCCTCATCCTCTGTGCTGTCACCGTTCCAAGGGCAACAGGACCCCAGTGCAGGAGCAGGGCCAGAAGCTCCAACACGACCCAGCTGGGCCCTCTCCGCCCAGCAGCCCCTGCTCCTGGCTGAAGGTGAAGCGCGATCAGGGCCCCTTCTGCATCTCCTCCACTTGCTGTCTCTCCCCAGAAACGTCACCACTACTTAAGGAACAACGGTGACAAACAGCAGCCAGCATTTGCTGGGCCCTTAATTCAGGGCCTGGCCCAGGGTCTTACCCGCATTCACTTGTTGCAACTCAGAGGTTAAATGAGAGGGAGCCATTGTTTTCTCCATTTTACAGATGAACACAGAAGTAAAGTGAACACTCCAAAGTCACAGTTTTCACCTTCCTTCTGCGTCATCATCGCGAGCCTCTGTCAGCCTCCTTTGCTCCTAGGAACCACACCTTTCCAGAATAGAATCGAACACCAATTCTCCCCTTCACCTTGCCCCCACCGTCCCAGCCTCTGGGTCTGAGGTCACAGGGAGGGAGGGGTCCCCGGAGGGAGGGGTCCCCCAACACCCCCTTGCATGCATGCCTGCCAAGTCCTTTCAGCCGTATCTGATTCTTTGCGGCCCCGTGGACTACAGCCCGCTAGGCTCCTCTGTCCATGGGATTCTCCAGGCAGCAGTACTTGAGAAGGTTGCCATGCCCACCTCCAGGGGATCTTTCCGACCCAGGGATTGACCCCGCATCTCTTATATCTCCTGTATTGGCAGGCAGATACCACTAGCACCACCTTACCCCCAGTTTGGACTCTGGCGATTTGCCTCCACGTACAACTCTAACTTGTCCTGGGCCTTGAACCCCAGGCCTCCCTTTGGGCACTGCTCCCCACCCTTCCCCCCCCCCCCCTGTCTGCTCCATGGCAAGGGGAGGAGGATGGGGGTGGGGTGGGGTCACAGCTGCCCCAGGGTACCCGGGGGGCAAGGAGACCCAGGGCAGGACCCGGAAACGCTGCCCGTCTGGACTCACGCGTGACTCTGGAGGCCCTGCCTGGCAGACTCTGCGGGTCTGGCCCCTCCTCCCCTTCCTCACCCTGGGACCAGACACCTCGCTGGAGTCCCGCGTTGTCTACAAGGCCAGGCTTGGCTGGCGGCCAGCGGGAGCCTCACCTACTGGCGCTCTGCAGCCTGGGAAGGGCAGGGGAGGCACAGTGTTGTATTCTCCCTCCTGCAGGCAGCCCCAGGCTTCTCACTGGAAGAGCAGGACCAGGTGGGATCCTGAGAAGCAGGACCCAGAAGATGCCACTGGAGGGTGGGAGGACAGTCCGGGGGAACGGGGCACAGCTAGGAGCATCAGGGCGGCTCTGCGGCTCCACAGTCCCAGAGGAACGCCTGACTCAGCATCCCACCCGTAGACCACTGGACTTCTGTAACAACCCACAAACTAGGTGGCTTATAAACAATTGAAATATGTTTCACACTGGAAGTTGGGAGTCCAAGAGCAAGGCATCACCACCATCCAGTTCTGAAGAGGGCCCTCTTCCTTGTCCAGCCAGCACTTTTTCTGTGTCCTTAGATGGTGGAAGAGTCTAGGGGGCTCTCTGTGATCTCTTTTATAAGCGCACTAATCCCAATCATGAGGGCTTTGTCCTTATGACCGAAAAGTGAAAGTTAAAGTCGCTCAGTTGTGTCTGACTCTTTGTGACCCCATGGACACACCTGTCCTCTGTCCATGGGATTCTCCAGGTAAGAATACTGGAGTGGGTTGCCAGTCCCTTCTCCAGGGGATCTTCCCAATCCGGGGATCGAACCCAGGTCTCCTGCATTGCAGACAGATTCTTTACTGCCTGAGCCACCAGGGAAGCCCCCTCATGGCCAAATGCCCTCCCAAAGCCCCTAACGCCATCACACTGGGGATTAGGACTTCAATCTATAAATTCGGGTGACATAACCATTCATGACGGCATCACTGACTCAATGGGCATGAACTTGAGCAACTCCGGGAGATGGTGAAGGACAGGGAAGCCTGGCGACTCTTTGAGGTCGCAAAGAGTTGGACATAACTGAGCAAATGAACAACAGCAAACCATTCAGTTCAGAGCACTCCCCATCTCCAGGGAAGGGGGCTGGGAAGGGAAGAGGTCTGGGGGTCTTGACAAACAGCACCAGGGTGGGCTGCAGCACATACACCCCCAGCCCAGCCCTGGAGAGGACGGTGCCTCCTCCCACCAGCTGCCCGCCAGAGCCCTCGTGTCTGTGGGCTCAGGGCCCCGAGGGGCAGACACGGCCACTCTCTTCCCAAGGGTCCCTGTAGTCAGGGCTCAGCCGAGCTAGCCTGGGGCACCACCCTTTCCTCAGGCTGCCGCAGGGCCCACAGAAGGAGCAACAGGATATCTGTCTTTGAGCTATTGTGAGGTTTAACCTAATGTTGGAATTTCTGGCACCAAAATGGGGACATCACCTTCCTGACCTCCGGTGGCCTTCTGACACTCGGCAGAATGGCCTGTCTCCAAGGAGCTTTATCTGGAGGCAGGCTCTGCTCGACAGTCTGTCTGCCTTGGGCACTGCCTGTACGTTTGTCCACCCCTCCTCCTCCTGTGTGAACCTACCACACAACTTGTGGTGTCCAGTGCAAAACTATGGAAAAATTATTAACAAAGTCAAGATGGCAACAGCAGAGCGCTAAACCACAGCAGGCAGGCGTGGGGCCGCCAAGTGCAGGGCCCCCAAGGGTAGACGGCTCAGGGCCATGCCCATGAAGCTGGTCAGTGTTCATGTATGTGTGTGTGGCTTGCACACACATTCTCTGCGCATTTGCGCCCTGACTCTGCCCACAGCCCACCTGCAGGGCCAGCCTCCAGCTTCGAGGAGAATCTCGGCTCTGAGCGCTCTCCTGCCTTCAGCTCCTCGGTCTCCACACTTGGGAGGCCCCCGGGCTCAGTCTGCTGAGGGCATGCTCAGTCGTGTCTGATTCTTCGAAACACTATGGACGCAAAGGCTCCTCTATCCATGGATTTTCCAGGCAAGAATACTGGGGTGGGTTGCCATTTCCTTCTTCAGGGGACCTTCCTGACCCAGCAATCAAACCCGCGTCTCTTGCATCTCCTGCACTGGCAGGCGGATTCACAAACACTACAGCAGCACGGGGCCTGGGCTGAGGGGCTGAGAGAGCAGCTGGGACGGCAGGTGGCCTGTTCAAGTCCCGGCCCTGGTGTGGTCCCCACTTTGTTCTTACCCAGAGAGATGGGAATTGTCAACTCTCTGACTGGACCAGTGCTTGCCAGCGCCCTGCCCCACTGTGGGGAGGATCAGGGCTACTTCTCCAGAGCAGCCTCTGCTCTTGGCGGAGCTGGTGCCCAAGAAGGATGCTGAAGAGATAACCAGCTGGGATGCGGGGCCCCCACCACAGGTATCAATGGCTGCAAGGTCACATTCAGGTCCAAAGGCCGCCTTTGCGGGGTCCTACCTTGCACTACCTGGTGGGTAAAGTCTACTGGAGCCAAGAACACAGAGCAAGGGCCCACAGCAGGGCTGCAGGCCGCAGTGGGACACGCGGTGACCCAAGAGCGGGCGTCAGCCTGTGGGCGGTGCAGGCTGCGAGGCTTGGGTCCTGCCCGGGGACATTCCATCCCTGGGGTGCGGGATAAGCTCCAGTCTCAGCTCTGAATCTGAGTCAGGGGTAAGAAGTTGCTAAAATCAACGCTTTAGGGCCTGGGAAGTGTTGACAAGCCTGCAGGCAGTGCCCAGGGTGGACAGACCGGCAACTTGCGGGCAGGCCACCAGGGTGCTTAGGAGCCTGCTGTGCGCCAGGGGGAGAGGGGCAGCATCTAGTGAGGTGTGTGGGCCTGAGTCCACGAGGTCCAGGTGGCCACGCCTGTGAGTGTGCGGTGTGCAGAGTGGCCCTCTGGAGAGGGGTCTCTGAGGGTCTGCGGGCTGCCTGGCCATCCGGGGCCCTTCCAGCTGGGTCAAACTCAGGCCAGCCCTCTGCCCAGGGCCCATCTATGGACCAAAGACAGAGTCATCAGGGAGAGAAATTCTAAATGCTGGCTTGTAGGCACTCGCCCCCCACACCCTACCCCGTACTTGAGCCTGCATTCTCTAGCGTCTGGCTAATACAGGGGGCGCAGGTTTGATCTCGGGTCAGGGAACTGAGACCCCACGTGCCGCAGGGCAGCCAACCCGTACACCGCAACCAGAGAAGTCCGAAGGTCACAGCAAAGACCCAGTGCAGCCAAAACAAAAAGGCACCAGAGTGCCGCGAGCCTTGTGGAGACACAGGTGGACTCCATTTCCCAGCCTCCCCGTGGCTCTCCGAGGCCATGTGACTAGGTTTCAGCCAATGAACGGCGGGCAGGAATGAGGCATGGGCTGCGCCAGCCTTAGGCCAGGTCACAGAGACCTGCTGGGCGACCACCCACCTGCCTGCTCCCCTTCTGCTGACGGGGTGTTGATGGCCCAGGACAAACTGGGAGGAAGCTCAGCGAGGATCTCAGGCCTGGGCTTTGAATGCATGTTCGGAACGGGCCCCACACCCGCCTTCACCTCCACCAGAGGTGAGACACAGGAAGAAACATCTGTGAAGTGAAGCCACCACGAGCGCAGGGTTTATCAGGGACAGCAGATGGCGTCACCTCAGCTAACACGGGCTCCTGACTGAAGGTGCTTGAGATCTGGGGCCCAGATGAGGCACCCGCTCCCCGTCACCCTCTGAGACGCTGCAGGCGGTGCTGGAGGAGACACTCACGCCCTCGGACCCTGCACGTACAGGGCCTCAGTTTCCAGAAGTCCGGGTGCCCGGGGTGAGCGAGGAGGTCGGGGACCCCCAGAGGCCCTTGCCAGGAGACGGCACATGAGATCCCACCCATGACAAGGTCATGAGGGAGAAAACCTGACAGGCAAGGCGGATCAGGTTTTCAGGGATTTCGAAAAGCTGCCCCCGGCACCTTAAAGATGATATCTGTCTTTCTGATGCCTGCCTCAATAGACTACTCCCTAATTTCTGTGACACAGGCAGAAGGCCTTCCCCAATCTCTTCCCAAATAAGAATCAATTTAGAACTTTAATCAATAAGTTTCCCAGGTGGTGGTATTTTATGAAATTATCCAGGGTGAAAGGAGTGTTTTAATTTAAACTCCTTTGCTGGTAGTTTGTTAGCCAAATGCATTTATGCCCTTGGTACTAATATGCATGACTGCTTATAATACCCTAATCATAAAATAGCATAGAGAACCTGATTATATAAAGGCCCTAATAGACATAGAGCCTTTTTGAGGGGTGAAGGAGTCCTATTAGAAAACATAAGAAAAATTATTCTAAAGGTGGTTATTGGGTTGACGTTTGCTGGCTGTGTTTTTGCTTTTAATGTGCTAAGGTTGTGTTATAGAAGCCATTGTTAATACAGTTAAAGATCTAGAGAAATAAGAGCTTAGCCTTAGTGTGGTAATGATGAGATGGTTGTTACTTGTCAGCCAGGAGTACTAGGCAGAGGCTGCCTCACCAAAGTGGCAGAGTCAGTCTGGGGTAAACTTCTTAGATAAATGCAACTGACAACTTCTGCAGAAGGATTAATTTTTGTATTAACAAGAATATACTTCTCTGTACTGTTGCCCTATGAGACTGCTACCTTTCAGTTAAGGGCACCATAGAAACAGAAAATAGGTTTACATTCACCTGACTTGCATAAAATGTTAATAGGCCCCAAGGCCAAGAAGATAATGTACAAGACCCTCATAAACAAAGAAGTATGCAGAAAACACCCTGGTTTCGTGAAGAACAAGCTGATGTAATGTTAAACTATCTTCCCCTTAGAAATGTACTAATTTCGGGTATAAAAGCTACGGAAAAAATAAAGCATTGCCAGACTCTGCCAGACCCTGCAAACACCCCCGTCTGGTCATTCTCTCTCTCTCTCTCCCCCTCACAGACTTGGCCCTATCAAGGCTGGTCTCACGTGTCTTCTCTCTTGCGCGCGCAGACGCCGTTCATCCTGAGGGTATCCCCTGGATCCTGCCGAGGCTGGACCCCGGCAGGCCCTCAGACTGCTGCCCTGAAGGGCTGTGTGCCCGCCTCCCTGCGCTGAGCTCCCTGCCCTGAGCTCCTGAGGAAAGGGCCTTCCCAGGCCTCCACCCTCCCTGACAGGCCCCAGGCCCGTCCGAGGGGAGATCCGCATTTTTGCCCCAGCCCAGGGCCTGGGTCCTGCTCCGGGTCACCCGCGGTCGGGGTGCCCGCTCAGGAGCCGGCCACCTCTGGGGCGGGGCGGCCCCCTGGGGCAGGGAGCAGGCCAGCCGCCGCCTGGTCTTGCTGCCACAGCTGGTCCGCCAGGCCGTTGAGCACATAGGCGACGTCGGCCAGCCCGGCCCGGCCGTCTAGCGTGCGTCCGTCCGCCAACCGCCGCCCTGGCACGCTCTTCACCCGCAGCAGGGGCAGCGGCCAGGCCTGCCGGAAGGCCGCGAGGTCCCGTTCGGGCACGTCGGTGTGCATGTACTGGTCGAATCTGGAGGCGGGTCAAGGAGCCTGCGTGCCTCTGCCTCCCAGTTAAAGCCAGCCTCCTCCCCGTCCCTAGTCCCCGCAGCCCGGTCTGCGGGAGGCCCTGCTGCAGCCTCCAGGGAGCCCGTGGGGCCAGACCCCACTGTGCAGCGCAGGCAGGCTGCCGGACCCCCGCTCCGCGCCTCGCCAAACGTGGCCTCCTAACAGCCCCAGGGCCCCCGGAGGATACTTGGAGCCGATGACCATGCTGACCACGCCAGGGGCCTCGCCGGCTACTTGGGCCAGCTGTCCAGGGAGGTCTTCAAAGGAGGCCCGGTCAGTGAAGGAGAAGAGGAAGAGGAACGCGTCTGCGTTCTCCTTGCAAGCCTGGGGAGGGGGAGGCCAACAGGAGTCTGCTGTGAGCTCGTCACCTTGGGACCGGAAGCTGTAGGCCCGAGACATCTTCCCACCGCCCGTCCGTTCACAGCCCGGGAGACAGGCCCGGAGCGGCAGTGGCTGGTCCCGGGGCTCGGCTCAGAGCCCTCCTGGCTGGGCCAGCGTCCTCGGGCCCTCCCGCCGGCCCCTGGCGCCTGCAGACCGCGCAGGCCCGGCTCAGACAACCCGCCCCCCAGACCCCCAGGCCCACCAGCCTGCTCACCGGCAGCATGTGTTCGAACTTTTTGAGTGCAGACTCCCCGCAGTCCCAGAACTCGAAGCGGAACATGACAACGCGGTTGCTGGCCTGCAGCTTGGCCGGCCAAAACACCACGGTGGTCTGGATGCCTGGGGGGCCGGGTCGGTCACGCGGTGGAGGGGAGGAGAGGGCCAGGAAGGAAATCCTCAGTCTGATGGGGAAGGCACAGTCCCCGATGGGAGAATTCCTGCCCCAGGAGCCTCCAGCCTACCAGGGAGATGCAGCCCTAGCTATAACCGGGACAAAGCACCACATCGGCCAGAAAGTTTGTTTGGGGGCTTCCCGGGTAACTCAGCTGGTAAAAAAATCCGCCTGCAATGCAGGAGACCCTGGTTCGATTCCTGGGTTGGGAAGATCCCCTGGAGAAGGGATAAGCTACCCACTTCTGTATTCTTGGGCTTCCCTGCTGGCTCAGCTGGTAAAGAATCTGCCTGTAATGCGGGAGACCTGGGTTCGATCCCTGGGTTGGGAAGATACCCTGAAGAAGGGAACGGCTACCCACTCCAGTATTCTGGCCTGGAGAATTCCATGGACTGTATAGTCCATGGGGTCCCAAACAGTCAGTAAGATGGATTCCTTACCACTAGCACCAGCTGAGAAGCCCTCCCTCTTATGTACAGGGAGAGTTAGAGGTCCTGGAATACTGTCACATGTTGCAACATGATGGTAAATCAGCTTCCGGTGGAAGGAAATGAGAAAGGAAGAGAAGTGTTTTCTAAGCACCTGCCTTGTGCCAGCTCGAGGTTAGACAGGTTACCACCACTAGTACTGTCCTGTGCTCTGCTTAGTCGCTCAGTCAGACCCGACTCTTTGTGACCCACGGACTGTAGCCCTGGAAGATCCCTCCAGGCAAGAATACTGGAGTGTGGAGAAGGAAATGGCAACCCACTCCAGTATCCTTGCTTGGGAAATCCCATGGGGAGTTTGGTGTGCTATGGTCCATGGAGTCACAAAAGGGTTGGACACAGCTTAGCGACTCAACAGTAACAAATGGCAGTTCTAGGCAACGTCTGAGAACAAAAACTTGTAAGAAATTGGGGGTTGGGGCTGAAACCAAAATCCTATTGTTTACAGATGTGAATGTCTATTTAGAAAAACCAAAATAAACTGCAAGCAAATATTTAAACTTAAAAAAAAGGAACACTGGAGTGGGTTGCCATGCCCTCCTCCAGGGTATCTTCCCACCCCAGGGATCAAACCCAGTCTCCCGCATTGCAGGCAGATTCTTTACCATCTGAGCCACGGGGGAAGCCCGCTCTACTACTGACCCCACTATAGTCCCAAGGGGTTGGTACTATTATCCCTGTTGGACAGAGGCACTCATGTAGGCTCAGAGAGGTGCAGTGACTTTCCGGGGTTTCAGAGTAACAGGTGGGGCTGGTTACAGATTACGGTTCATGTGGTCCAGGGCGAGTCTTTTCTCCACCCCAAGGAAGGCCTCCTCGGAGGGACTCACCAGTGGTCTCGTGGTGCACCACAGGCACCTCCAGGCCAGCCAGCTTGGCCACCAGCGCTGTCTTGCCCACGCCACTCTTCCCAGACACGAAGATCTTGTAGCTGGCAGTGTCGATGGCCACAGGAGGGGGAAGCACTGGTCGCTCAAGCAGCCCTGAGGGAAAGTGGGAGCCAGGTGGGGTCGGGGGCCAACCTGGGGCTTTTTTGGTGCCAACCAGCCCTTCTCTATGCAGTACCCATGACAGAGGCTTGCCATACAAACAGCATCCTCGGAGGAGAAGCTCTGCTGGAACCCCAGTGCTCCCGGAACCAGGCCAGTGCCTACGCCAAATAACACCTTTTTTTAAAAAAAAAAGCTCCATGCATGAGGTGCTTTTTGTTATTTTTTGCTGCACCACAAGACTTGTGGGATCTTAATTCCCCTGCTGCTGCTAATTTCCTACCAGGGGTTAAACCCGGGCCCCCACAGTGAAAGAACTGAGTCCTAACCGCTGGACCATCAGGGAATTACCTGAGATGGTTTTTATTAATACTATTATCACATATCCCAGGTTTTTCACAGGTGAATGCAAGGTTTTTTCTAATTCTTTCCTCAATGGAGAAATAGCAGCAAAAGTATTCTTAAGTATTATAAATAAGTTCCTTAGAATCAATACTGTCAGATCTTTATGAATGTTTTAAATTAGTTAATTTAATGAATTCAGTGTTTCTTTCTTTTTGCCAAACCATGTAATTTGCAGGATCTTAGTTCCCTCACCAGGGATTGAACCTGGGCCCACAGCAGTGAAAGCACTGAGTTCTGACCACTGGACTGCCCTGAGTGTTTTTAATTTAAAACTTGCAACAAAAATAAGTATAAACTATGATCCATCATAGCATAGGACCTGGAAGTCTTTAAGTGTGGGCTGCCCTCTCACTCTCCCGTCTCAAGCATTCTGGCGCTTTGTGTCTCCTGGCCAAAGCTGGACTCAGGGTTAGGGTTAGTGCAGTCCATGCCAGGCCCCTCTGCGGGCCTGTCAGCTGGATGAATTAGCTTCCTCCTGGGGAACAGGGGTGTCTTATCCTGGAGACAGCAGGATATGGAAGAGGCTTGCGCCTGCTCACTAGGGGAGCTGGGACAAGTCTGCAACGTGGTATTGAGAAGGCTAAATTGGCGTCCAGGGTACAAAGTGCCCAGCAGAGGGCCTGGCGCCGGCTGAGGGCTCAGTCAACAGCCTCTCTGGTGACAGGGGTTCCTGGCAGTCTTTTGTCTGTTTCCATGTTCCTGGCTCTGATGATGGAATTAGCTCTAAGGAGATTTGGGGGTGGGGCCCCACGATGGGGCTTCTAAGGTTCCCAAGGATGGGGAGAGGGTGGAGCCGGGCCTCAGTGCCCGGTCTCTGCCCCCCGCCCCTCCCCCAGGTGACCCCCCTCCCAGGGACAGGCAGGGGAGGGTCCCCCTCGACCCCTCCCCTCCCCCGCCCTCTCCCCCAGGTGACCCCCCACCCCCAGGGACAGGCAGGGGAGCGGCAGCGGAGGGGGCGCTCACCAAACACCCGCCGGCGGCTCTTGCGCAGGACGCAGGCCAGGTACTCCTTGCCCTGGGCGCTCTCGTGCCAGTCTGGGACAATTACCGAGCCCGGGGCGGCCGGCCTGGCCATGGCTGGGCGCCCTGACGTGGAGGGAAGGCGGAAAGCAGGGCACGGGAGATGGAGAGGGGAGCTGGGTCAGAGGCTTTCACCTGCCCCCGGGCTCCTCTCTGGAGGCCCCCGCCCCCGGAGGACGGGGCGAAGGTGCAGCCCCAGCTTCTTACTGTTCCGATTGAGGCTTCCGGCCTCCAAGCCCCCTTGCAACACCCCGGCTCCCTCTCATCGCGCAGATCGCGCTAGACGGCCACCCCGTCACCGCTCCAGGCGGTGTTTGCACGGCCCCCGAGCCGCCTGTCACCTCCGGGGAGGTCACACGGCCTTGCTTCTCCTCCGCCTCCTCGATCTCAACCGCCAGCGCTGACATCGGCGGCCCACGCGGACAAGGGAACTCTGTGGAGCCCTGCTTGGAAGGCCCGCCCCGCCGCCCAGGGCCGGCGCTCAAGGCGCAGGCGCGGAGGCTGTCGTCGTGGAGACGCGGGGCGGGGCGGGGCGCAGAGGGGCGGGGCGGGGCGGATCGCGGCGGGGCGGATCGCGGCGGGGCGGATCGCGGCGGGGCGGGGCGCGGCGCGGGGCGGGGCGCGGGGCGGGGCGCGGGGCAGGTCCGTGCGCCCGTGCGGCCGCGCGGGCCACGGGGCCGGGCCTGGCCTTCGCCATTGTTCTGTTCCAGCCTCAGTCTTCCTTCCAAAATTTGAACAAATCTCCCTTCTGCCTCTTTGCTCCCCAGTTTCCTCTTCTATAAAGTGGAGGTAAAATGCTGTTACCTCCCAGGACTCTTTACAACACTCACAAGTCCTTAGCAGTGTTCAGGACGTTTAGTCATTATTGCTGTAACAATACTATCATTATTATTGATCTTGCTTGGCAGGAACTCGACGTCAGTTGAGCACCTGTAGCCTCACCGATGAGGAAACAACTGCTGAGAGTGGTCAAGGGACTTGCTCAAGGCCTGAAAAATGAGTCTGAGGCTTTCCAGTCACTCATTTCTTGATTGATTGATTGATGGATGGATGTCACTTATCCAGCAAACAATTACCGGGTGCCTGTTTTATGCCCGGTTTGTTCTAGCTGTTGGGAATGCAGTGGCCACGAGAAGCCCCTGCCCTCCTGGAGCTGACATTCCGTTCCATTCAGCAGCCGTGAGCCCCTCCCCAGTGTCCCCGCACTGGGCACCAGGCCTGTCACCCAGATGGGTGCTCCGTAATGCCCCTTAGCTGGATAGTAGGCAAAATAGCTCATTACTGAAAAGCTGTCTACTACACTTTCCACCAGTACCTGCTTGCCATGCCTTCAAGTAGGCAAATCACTGTTTTAAATTCTATGAATTAGGCTTCCCAGGTGGCTCAGCAGTAAAGAATCCACCTGCGTGCAAAGCAGGAGAATCAGTTTCAATCCCTGGTCGGAAAGATCCCTGGAGAAGGAAATGGCAACCCACTCCAGTGTTCTTGCCTGGAAAATCCCTGAACAGAGGCGCCTGGTGGGCCACATTCCTTGGGATCACAAAGAGCACACATGCTATGATTAACCTTCATTGAAAGCCAACCAAGTGCCAGATGTTGGGGGCTTTAGAGGTCGGTTATTATTTCTATAAGCAAACTTGTGTGGGAAATACTATTACCCTCCTTTTATTTTACAGATGAGGAAACTCAGTGGCAATGGGAATATCTGAAGTCACACCACATAGGTGGTCAGTGGGCAAACTAGACTCAGAATCCAGAGTGCCTGGACTCTGAAGGACGTCTCTGGTCTGCCGCACTGGGTTTTGTGTGTGTGTGTGTGTGTGTGTGTTTTAATTAGTTACTTATTTATTTGACTGCACCAGTTCTTCGTTGAAGCATGTGGGATCTAGTTCACTGACCAGGGATCGAACCCAGGGCCCCTGCACTGGGAGCACAGAGTCTTAGCCACTGGACCACCAGGGAAGTCCCTGGGTCCTGTGTTTTTAAAACTTTGACCCCAGTCCCTAGGAGGGACATTCCTAGCAAAGCTGAACGCAGCCAGAGGGCCATGAGCCCGCAAATCATTGAGGACGGTTCTCAGGCCCCAGGGGGGAGTGGAGTCAGGATGTGTAAGCTGGGGCACTGGCCTTCAACTTGCTTACAGCGCAGCAGAAATACAGGCTTGTAACCACCCCTGCAGGACCCTGCAGCTGGAAACCGCTGCCTCTGCTCCCAGGTCACTCAGTTCCCCATCCCACAGGTCCTAGCGCGTCTGTGTGGTCCTCACCATGGACCAGGGGAGCCTCAGTCACGAGACTCAGACCTGATGTGTGTTTAGGTTTCTGGACTTCACAGCCAGCCCTGCCCCGGCGTGGCTTGTGGAGGCATAGGGAGAGTGGGAAACAACTTAGCCGTGTGTGCTTGCTAGTTAGCCTGAAGGCCAGGTAAGATGTGCAGCCCTCCTGGGCTCAGACAGGGAGGCTGGAGGTTGGAGGCGCTGGTGGCCAGAGGGTTGGGAGGATCAGTCTTCACGGCCTCAGGAGCTCTCAGGAGTGGAGAGGACACTGCAGTGAGCTGAATTGGGAGCCTGTTCAAAATGCAAATTCTCGGGCCCTGCCCCCCAGAGAGTCTATGTCGGGGGGCCGTGTGCGTCTGTGAGCCCGCACGTTTAACAAGAGTGCTGGGTGGTTAGAAGCCGGACTCTGCATCAGTCTGCTTGGGCGCCACAGAGTGGGTGGCATAAACAGTGCAAACTCTCTCCACAGCTCTGGCAGCTCGAAGTCCAAAACCAAGGCGCCAGCAGGGGTGTCTGGCGAGGACGTTCCTCCTGGTTTGCAGGCAGCTGCCTCCCCTCCTTCCTCCCTGCGTCCTCTCGAGCCCTCTTCTCTGTTCACACACTCCCTTGCCGTCTCCTCCTTTTTGTAAGGACACCAGTAATACGGATTAAGGCCCCACCCTTATGACCCCATTTAACCTTAATTGCCTCCCCAAAGGCCCAATCTCCAAATAAGTCTCCTTGAGGAGTTAAGGCTTTGACCTATGGTGGGGGTGACACATTTCAGCCTGAAACAAGGCCGAGGACCTCACTTATACAATCGCCACTGCTCAGCTCAGGACAGGAACCAGTCACGGTTGGCGCCTGGCCTTTCAGAAGGATGCTGTGAGCACAGTCTAGGGAGTTCCTCTGACCCCTAAACTGCGTGTCCCATAAGGGTCTCCTCTTTGAGTCACAGGTGAAACAGGGAGACACTACCTACTTAAAGGCCCTTCCAGTGTAGAACCTTCTGATTAATCCACTCGTTTCTTCATGGTTTGGACTTCTCCCCAGACTGAGCACCTCCTGGACAAGGCTCCACAAGGGCTCACGAGGAGAACTTGTCACGGAAGGGACGCGGGGGGCCCACGTGGGCAGACACAGCCCGGAGGGCCTGCAGGGCGGGGCGGCCTCTGCGCCACCGCGCTGGCCGCAGTCACTGCTTCCTTTGGGGCTTCCCTGCTCGCCCCGCGGCGCCCAAGTGATCTTCTTGCACATAAATCACTACCGTTGCCCCCACGACTGGGGTCTCCAGTAGTTTTCACTGCGCTCAGAATAGGATCCAAACTCCGCATCCGCAAGGCCTTCCGTGACTGAGCCCTGGCCAGCTCTTGCTTTCACCCCAGCCACCACCTTCCTCCCCGGCCTGCCGCACTCACTGACCCTGGCCTTTTTCCGCTCCCACTGAGGGGCTCTGTGTCGCATTTCCCACCCCCGGCAACTCCACCACCCCAGGGCCTCAGGAGGTTGGCTCAGGGGGGCCCTTGCCCAGGTCCCGGGTGGACATTGCCTGCCACTCAAGGGCTTGCCTGCACACCCCAGCTCACTCCCACATCATTCTTTCTTGATCCTGAAGTTTTATTTACTTATTTATTTTTGGCTGTGCTGGGTCTCTGCTGCTGCGCACACTTTCTCTCGTTGCAGCGAGTGGGGGGCTACTCTCCAGATGCGTTTATGAGGCTTCGCTTGTCTCAGAGCCCCGGCTCTAGCGGACGGGCTTCAGCCCTTGTGGTGCGTGGGAGCGTCCCAGACCAGGGATCAAACCTGTGTCTCTTAACCACTGAACCAACAGGACAGTCCTGAGACTGAAATTTTTAAAATGTATTGTCTGTCTCCCTCACCTTGGACGTAAGCTAGGATTGGGGGCCTTGACATTTTGCTTTGTTATATCCCTGTTCTACCACAAACTGGGTGGCTTAAACAACAGAAATGTATTTTCTCAGTTCAGGAGCTTAGAAACCTGAGATCAAGTTGTTAACAGGGTCAGTTTCTTGGAGGGCTGAGTGGGAAGGACGCACTCCAGGCCACTCTCTGGCTTGGCCACCTTCTCCCTGTCATATTCCTTCCCTCTGGGTAAGCTCCAGTTCCGTTTCTCCTTCTTATGATGATACCAGGCCTATTGGATTGTGGTCCACTCTGATGATCTCACTTTAACCACTTCAGTAAAGATCTTATCTCCAGGACTTTGCTGTGATCCAGGGTTAAGATTCTGCTCTTTGACTATAGGGGGTGAGGGTTTGATTCCTGATTGGGGATCTTCAACGCATGAAGTTTTTCCAGGGTAGGGGAGACATAATTCAGCACATAATAATCCCTACTACCTAGGACATGTCTGAAATAGAGTAAAAACTTAGTAAAAATATGCTGACTGCCTGCCTACGGCTACAGCATGAAGAATGGCTTGCAGAAGGCAAGCCCAGAAGAAGGACCATTAGGAGGCAGGATGCACATTCTAGGAACTCGTAGAGGACGTGCGTTTGTCAAACATTTATGAGCCAAGAGTGGGGAGCGATACAGGCCCTGCCCTCTGGTGGAGCCTGAGCAGCCGGGCAGCAGGGCAGACAGGATTCTGGCTGGTGGATTTAAAGTGTGCAGATCCCCTCAATGTTTCTATTTTGGCTGAGCTGGGTCTCAGCCGCCGTGCACCTGGGCCTTCTCTGGTTTCAGTGAGCGGGGGGCCGCTGTCTGCTGCGGTGCAGGCTTCTCGCCGCGGGAGCTTCTTTCACTGGAGTGTGGGTTCTAGGTACGGGGGCTTCAGTGGCTGTGGCCGGCAGGATGTGGAATCTTAGTTTCCGGACCAGGGATCGAACCTGTGTCCCCTCGTCCAGTGGCAAGCGGATTCTTAACCACGGGATGACCAGGAAGTCCCCCAGATTCCCTTTAAACACAGAATTTGGCCAAATCATCCCCAAGAGTTGGGGATTGTTTTTTGCCCACCATGCGATCTTAGTTCCCCGATCGGGGGTCCTACCTGGACCCTCAGCAGTGATGGCGGAGAGTCCTAACCACTGGACCACCAGGGAATTCCGCCCAGGAGTTCTTTATCGGCTGAGACGTGACGGGCTGGGCGTCAAGGCTTGTGTCCTTCCCCTGGAAAACCTGTCGCTCTCCGGCTTAAACCCTCTGCCGGCCTCCCGCGGACCTGCCGTCCACACTGCGCCCGATCGGCAAGGCCGCCTGAGCACCTCGCTCTGCCTCAGTGCGCCAGCCACACGGGCCTTCCTGCTGCTCCTTGGACTTGCTGAGGTCATGCCACCCTCAGGCCTGTCTTCCCGCTCTTCTCTCTGCGTGGAGTGCTCTCCAGCCACCTCCCCATGGCTGTTGCTTCCTACATTCAGGTCTCAGCTGACATGTCACCTCCTCAGCAAGGCTACACGGATGAGCCCAACACCATCACACTTTCTCACAACCCATCTTCATTCTCGTCACAGTGTTATTCACTTGGCGTCATCCTGCTTACTTGTTTCCATATTTGTCTGTTCTTTCTCCCCACCCTCCACTGAAACGTGAATCCCACAGGGTGGGACAGGGCCTGGCACTGCCCTGACAGAGGGAACTATGCGGGCGTGAGCGCCAAGTCGCTTCAGTGATGACTCTGCGACCCCGTGGACTGTAGCCCGCCAGGCTCCTCTGTCCGTGGGACTCTCTGGGCAAGAAGACTGGAGTGGGTTGCCGTGCCCTCCTCCAGGGGGTCTTTCGGACCCAGGGGTCAAGCCCAGGTCTCTTGCATCTCCTGCGCTGGCCGGCGGGTTCTTTACCACTAGCGCTGCCTGGGAAGCCCAAGACGGGGCTACAGATAGATTTGCTTAACGCAGGAATACGTGCTGGCCACCACCCCCCTCCAGATGTCAGCCACAAGGCTGGTTTTTCTCCATTTCCCATGGCCTCTCTTTGCTGCCCGTCTGGGTTCAGGCCCCGTTTCTGGGCCTCCAGCTCGTGCTCTGGTTCCGCCCCGGCCCCTCCGGTCACGTTGGCCTCTGCGCCTTCCCACAGGCTCCTCCCTCCACGGAGGGAAGCCCCTTCCTTCCCGCCCTGCAGCATTAGCCAGGCGCCTCTCGTCCTGGTTCTCGTGGACCCCAGGCACATCATCTGCTCCTCTCCAGGTGGAGTAAATTCAAGTTTCCGCCTCCGCTGATTCATGCACTTGAGAAGCAGGGCTTTGTTTCCTCTGAGCCAATTTAATCTGCGTCTGCTCTGCAGACGTTATAATCCAGCGATTTCCTGGTAAAGTTAAATTCAGTGATTCTTCATTCCTACAGCTTAAACACTCAAGTCTCCTCAAAGCTGTTTCACCTCCACCTCCTCTGGCTCTGGGGTTCATGTTCAGTGGGGTGGCAGGGGGCATTTAACTGAACAGCAAAGAAGCATGCTGGGGTGTCCTCTGCCCCAGAGAGGACTCTGCTCTGCACGCCTGCCACGGCCTCACCCACGCTGGCCCCCGTCAGGGCTGTGCGCTCCTCCACCGTGGGTCCTGGTCATGAACTTCTATCCCTGCTGCATCCGAGAGGATGACCTCTGCTCACTCTGCATGGTCCTCAACCCTGAACGTCGGCTCCTCTGGACAGGCTAGACCCCTCATAGCCCTTCTGCACCCTTCCTGGGACACAGGGGTCTGTCTTTCTGGTCTGAGGCCCAGAGGCCTGCACGTTCTGTGTTCCTGACTGCCGGAGGCCAGGCCTGGACCCCGCCGACCTGGGGTCTCCCAGAAAGGCTGTCTGCCTCCTCCTCAGTGCAGCAGGGTGAGGTTAGGACGAGGAGGACGACTCCCCAGGCCTCTGGCTCTCCGTCCTCCCTCTTCTTGCATTCTGGTGACATAAGTGGACACTCCTTTGGCCCTGGAAGCTCAGGCCTTGTCTTTGCTCAGCCGAGTGACACCCCCTGCTCTGTGAACCTGCAGGCTGCTCCAGGGCAGCCTCGTCTGAGCGCAGAGCCTCAGGGGTGAGCCTGCACTCAGGGACACTCGCTGAGTGAGCCCCGGGGCAGCGCTGGGCCTCCCTGGCCTGGTGGGGAGCGGCAGCAGCCCAGGCCCCCGGCCCCGGGCAGGAGCTTTCTTTCCCCCAGGCTTCCGCCTGGTTAGGGCCCGCCCCGCCCTCCTTCCATCCCTGCAGCGCGTGGGCAGATCTCAGGCGTCTGAAACAGCAGCTCCGCTCTGTGCGTGCTGACGGGGTCCGGGCCCGGAGCCCAGCCCACGGGGAGAAGCACCGGCTTCTCCACAGCCAGGGGCCGGGGCAGAGAGCAGGCGGGCCGGCCGGGGGCAGAGCTCGGAAGGAGACGGGCGTTTCCTCCGTGCCCCGCTTCCTTCTTAGGAGGCGTCGGATGGTGTCTGGGACCCAAAGACTTTCCCAGGGCGCCCCCCCGCTGGGCTTTTGGGGAACCACACGCGTGGTTCCGGCTAAACCGGTAACCTTTGAGACCAGTGGTCATTTCTGCCCTTTCACGGCCATTTCTGCCCTTCCAGCTGAGGCTCAGGGAGGCAGGACAGCTTTTGAACCGATGCTCCCCTGGCCCGAAGTCCGGGCTCGACCCTCATCTGTAGTCTCTCTGGGAACTCCTTTCTGAGCCCACAGGAGCACATCTCAAGGGTTAAAAGCGCAGAGATCCTGTGGTCTCACTCTTGATCTGACCCGTAAAGCAGCTCCGTGGTCTCCTCCCATAGACTTTATCAGTCTCTGCCTGAATACTTGCATCAACAGTGAAATCAACAGAAAACGGCAAAATTCTGTAAAGCAATTATCTTCAATAACAAGTACGTTAAAACACTACTGAACCATCACCTCACAAAGAACCCCCAGGCATGCTGACCGCCTTCTCCACGGTACACTGTAGGGAGGAGGGGAAGGGGGACACACCACAGCCCCTCTGGCGCCATCCCAAGCTGGCCAGCCTCAGGATTTCCGGGGATGCCCACCGCCTGGCCTTTCTCAGGTTCTCCGGGAGGGCGACGTGGGGCGTTAGCGCAGGGTGGTGACAACACGTGCAAGGCTGTCTCCTGTCTGAGTCGGGGATTCCGCGCGCCCGCCCTCCCGCTGCACGGCCTGTGGAGCCCCGCGGAGCAGGAAGGACAGCGCGCTGTCGCCCTTTCGCGGGCTGGGTGCTGCGGCTCAGACCCAGACGGGCACAGGCCTCTGGCCCTTCAGCACCCAGGGGCGGGGGCTGTGCTGGGACCCCCGCGGGCCTGGGGGAGCCGCGCTTCTGTGCTGAGCTGAGTGCTCACTGAGGGTTTCTCCCCAGACTGGCACATGCCCTCCTCTCTGCCCCACACGGTCCCTGACCTGGGGTCGTTCACGCTGCCGGCTGTAGGCTCCGACCCTCCCGAGCTGGAGTCTGCTCCCCTGCCATTACTGCGGCCCTTGGCCTGGATGGACTGTTAGGAAGCTGACAGAAAGCCTTGTGGGACTGAGCTGCCCTGAAAGCCGGGTCTTCCCCAGGACCATCAATCACCACTGGCACCCTACCCACCAGACATCACCTCCTCTAGGGCATCCCCTAGTCTGAGTATCCAGGCAATGCTCCAGTGATGCCACACTGGTTCCAGGCTCCAACTGTGTAAAGTTCTTCCCAATGACCCTTCTCTAGAGCTTCTACCTACTGACCTTGTTGAGCCCAACAAGGAGCTATAAGGAGCAATAGCCATAAGGAGCAAGTCTGCCCTTCCGTAAGGGCAAGTGTGGAAGCATCCAGAACAACCATTCTACCGCTTGCCACCAGCAAACCAGTGACCTGAGACCCTTCCGAACACCATGGTCTAGTTTGCCAGATACCTCAAAGAACAGGAAACAGAACAGACGGCATCAGACCACATGTTGTTGGACGTGAAGAAGTTTCATCCTGCAGCTTGGGAAACGCACGTGGGCAGGCAGGATGAGAGCTGCAGGCTCACAACCTGAGACAAAGCTGATCCTCAGCCTGAGCTGCGTGAAAAAACGATGGCGCTGGGTGCAGAAGCCCAGGAATGTAGGAGACAAGTGGCAGACCCAAGAATAAGGTCCAGAGGGAGACAGAACTGCTGAGACCACTCTGACCCGACTGAGGGCAGCAGCTGATATGTTCTGCTTGAGGCAAAAAGCCTCAGATGTTCTCCCGGGGACAGGTCATGAAATGACTCAGATGGCTGCGGACGTATGTAACCCTTAGTCTGGGGCGTGATCCTAGCAATTTACACACTGTGGTCAGCACTGTCCTTCAAGATCACATCTTTTCTTCAAGGGCTAATTATAAACAATAGCCACCAATTAAGTGCCAGTCCAGCACTGGGCTAGTGCTTTTCACATAAAACTTCCAATTAATCCTCATGATCCTATAAAACCAGAAACAACTAGATTTATAAATGAGGAAACTGGTATCCAAGGTTGAGCAGTAAATAGGGGATGGCAGGATGGGCCACAGGGTGTCTGCCTCCAACCCCCACCTGCTGTCTCAAGAGCCCGAGGCCCCCATCTTTGCTGCGGCGGCCAGCGATGGCGCAGATGGCGCCCTGGCCTGTGGGTGTGCGCTCCAGGCTCGTCACCTCTCTGGGGCCCCACTGCAGGGTGGCACTGCGCGTGTGAAACCCCGTACTCCTAGCACGCTGTAGAGAGTTGCCTATCATCACATGACGTCCTCAGGGGCGGGCTACCCTCTTGGAGGAAGAGTATCTTTCCCACTACTTTGCTTCCAACTCCAATCTCCAACTGCTTTTCATCACAGCTTGCTTGCTTTCTTTTATACTAATGAAATAGTTAAGACAATTCGGTCCATTTTGTTTTATTTGTTAAATTGCTAAAAAGTCATCGGGGGGAAACATTAACAAAAAATAAAATCGACAAGAGATTTAAATATCAATGAAATCAAATCCACTTTTCATTCCTACACTGTTACGTGCCTACAGTGATCATCTCAGGGTAAGCCACCCAGGACCCCTGAGTCGCATGGGAAATGTCACTGACAGCACCAGCTTCGTCAGGGCACAGCACGCGTGTGCTGACGGCAACCCTGGTTGTGGGAGGGGAGAGGAGGAGCAGAGAGCACGGCAGCGCCAGCGCCTAAGGGGCGCTTCCATCTGACAGCGAGCACGGGCTCGCGGGGGAGGCCGCCTGGGGTGCGGGCTGGAGTCTGGCTGCCTTGCCCCTGGGTGTGTTCAGACCCCCCACTGACTTGTGCGCGGGTAAGAGACCGCAGAGAGTGCGAGGCAGGGCATGTCACCGTGCCAGGACCACAAGGACAAGGACAGACCGGCCAACCAGCCAGCCGGGAATGTCGCTCTGAATGGGAAGGAAAGAAGCGAAGAGAAGGAAACCCAGAAAGACCAAGTGAAACGGAAGGGAAGCATCCCCTTCTTCTCCATCAATTGGTGGCTTTCTGTCCTGCGAAGTCGAGACTTGAGTTGCTTTTCTTCCTTCTTCCTCTTCTTCTTTTAAACAGTTTCAACATGGTTCCTAGGATAGTTCATGGTTTCAGCTCTTGATATTAAACTCAAATGTTAAAACCAAATCAATCTGTAGAGGACTGGGAGGAAGGTAAACCCAGGATTGCTTTACAACTAAAAGTTAAGCTTGTTCTGACATCAAATTTGTGCTCCCCAAAAAGTGGGGTAGGTGCAGTGGGGAGGGGATGGTTTTTGGAACCCACCGCCAAAGCATAGAAGCAGGGCGGAAATATGAGCAAAAATACAGAGCCCTCTCTGCTGCACAGCCTGCAAAATGAGGGGACAGGAAGCTCTGTTCAGAAGGGAAAGAAGAGACTGAAACTCTCACGCAGTCAACGTGGCGGCCGGTGACTCAACGTGGCGGGGCGGGCGGTCAAGGCACGCTTGCAGGAACAGAAGGGGTTAAAGCTTCAAGTAGAGACAACAGGTACCTTAAGTACTTAAATACTGATAAATATTTGCTCAGGTGCTGCTGAGGCTTTAAAAAAATATTCAGTTTCCTCAGTGAATTGTAAGACAAAATCGGCATCACATCAAAACCAGAGTGGTGGTTCAGCTGGATCTGACTGAAGCGTCCGCGGTGGCTGGGTCGCCCGGAGCCCCCTGTACCCGAGGCAGCGGCCGCCTGGGCTGGGCTGCGTCGCTCTCCCTGGACACCCGACCACAGTGCCCAAGAGTCACCGGGACCGACGCCGCGGGAGCGGCAGAGGCAGAGCCTTCTTAAAGGAGCTGTAAACAGACAGTCTGCTTCCAGGTGGTGTGGGTAATCCTGGGAGGCCACGGAGCTCCAAGGAGCCAGGCTCCTTTCTACGAGAGTCATCAGCTCTGCTGTCCGCCTACTTGGGGACAGTAGAAGCAATTGACAGGTTAACAGCTGGTTTAGGAAGGCCACGGGACAAAGGGAAAGATCACCAAGTTGAGACTCAGAACTCTCAGGCTTCCTAATACTTTATATTTCTGAGTGACTTCTGAGGCACTGTCCATGCACAGACGCAATATACAGACAAGGTCCAGCAATAGTAACGCCAAAACTGCTAGTCTTCTAGGCTAGCTTTCTCTTGTGAATAAGGACCCCTGCACGATCTAACGGTCTTTGCCAAAGAAGGCCTGGCAACGGGCCCAGAGTAGAGTCTGGAAAGCTGACTGCTGAGCTGAGAGCAGCTGGACACCACGCTAAGTAGGCACACGGCAGGCTCCTCGGCCGGGGAGCACGTACCCCTCCCTGCGAGCTGGCCCTTTCCTGGGCTTGGCACCAAGGGCGCTTTCCCACCAAGACCACATCGTCAAAGCTAATGGCTCGGGGAAAGGGTTCAACATGATGTAACAGGAGAAAGCAGGCTTATCAGACAGGCTGCTGAGAGCTGGCTGGGTGCCAGGACCCAGGGCCAGCTGCAGCATGCTTCGGCTCGGGAAATGCGGACAAGAAAACGAGGAGAGCGGGGCTGAGAAACAAAATCAAGACCTGCGGGCAAGATAACGCTCTTCTGATGAGAAGTCTCCAAAGTGATCCACACTTAAGTGGTGCCGATGCGTGTTTGTCCAGGCCAGGGTTTAGAGACTGGTAACATAATTTCCCGTGTCAGCCCCCAGCCCCCTGCCCCACCAACACTGCTCTGGTTCGAAATGTTACCTCGGGAATGACACGAAAGTGAAAACCCAAGCCTTGTTTGGGCGACAGGTGAACAAGACAAAGAAAGAACCGCCACTGAGGTCAGCCATGCTTCAGAGAACCCAAGCACCAGCCAACAGCCAGGCAGAAGAACGCATGCCACAAGCAGGGGCGGAAACCGTTCAGAAGGAACTGCTCTCCCAAGGCCAACTTCCACGTTCTATGGACATGGACGGGTGTGTCCAAGGTGCTTTGGAAACAAAAAGAAGCCCACGGTACCTTCTGACGCATCAGGGACTTCTCATGATACTGGTATCTCAGAACTCCCTGCTGGTCCCCTAGTGACTTGAGAAACGGGGTTTCAGAAGTATTTCTAAGAGATTTCTCTAGACACCCAAACTTAGTAAAAGAAAGTGAGAAAGGTTTTAGGGCTTAAAAAATTTTCACATGGTAAAGAAAAAGAAGGTGGGGGAGGGAGGCGGGGAGAACAGCAGCCGTAAACAGAAAAGGAGGCCTCCAAGCGTCAGGTTTTAAGGGAAAGAAAAAGAGAGTAAATACGGACTTTGGAAACTGTGATGAAACATGATTATTAGAAAATTCCACAATCAGACCCCAGAGTGTTTTCTAAGACATGGAGGGAGCACGCAAACAGGTGCTTCTGCATGAACGTTGTTTCACGACGACCCTGGCACATACGTGGAGCAGATCCCCGCTGGGTAACTTTCCTCAGTCCCAGTGGGCAGAAGAGGGCTGGGCAGAGGGCACCACTGCAGACAACAGCGGTCTCAGGTCCTCTGCGGGCAGAGAGCAGATGTCTACACGTCACTTTACGCGCCAGCACCGAAAGCCTGTGAATCTGAAACTCCTGCTCGTGCACTGTACGCATGCCCTTTCTGTATCTAGCTCTGAGGAGGCCAAATAGGAGTTACAGGTGGCTCTTCAGTTTCTGTAGGAAGGTTCTGGCATTAATCTGCTCCCTAAATTCTTGGTCTAGTTACCAGAAAAGTAGAAAAAGGCAGCAGAGCCTCTGCTAAAACACAGCAACAATTTTATATGAACCAGGACGGAGCTCTCTCCCTCTTTGTGAACAGAGTTGACTATATAATATTTCTTTATAGATTTATATAATTTTTTTTTCTTAATGGAGATTTGATCCCAGCCTGGAGTGGGTGAGGCTGGGAACTGGGGTTTGGTTTATGAGAGTGATTTTGTCCTCTGTTTTCTCAATTCTCAGTCCAAATGCTTGCACGTTGGAAAATTCCAAATTAAAAGCCACAGAAAGGGGAAAGGTTTTAGAACATATTATCTCTTTGCTCGCACAAAGTACAAGGCGTTTGTTTTTGGATAGTACTTCACATTCTGTTTCTTGTCCATGAGTCCTCCAAATATGATGAGTTCACCCCTGCCTTGTACCACTGTATGCAGGCTGGTTTCGGGAGGTCCGACCACAGAGCTGCTATTAAATACTTTCCACTTGACGCGCCCCTTCTCCTTGGTGTCCTTGATGTCCAGCACGTACATCTGCATGGGCTTGCAGTTCATGCTCTGGTACAAGGGCTTGCCCACATTCAGGGACTGCGGGGGGTGGTGGCCCAGGCGGCGGGCGATGGGGGGCAGGGCGTGTCCGTCCCCCTGTGCAGGCCCCGGGCGGGGGACAGGCACTGTTTCTCCGCTGCCCAGGTTCTGGCTCCCCGGGGAGCCTGGAGAAGACCCCAGCGGAGGGCTCAGTGCGGCAGAGGCGGGGGGGCCTTTGGACGACATCGCCTTGATAGCTTCCAGGCTGCGGCGCAGCGTGCCTGGGGAGACGGCTCCCGCGAGGGCGCTAGCCACGTGCGGCGGGGTGTGCACACCGTTCGTCTGCTCGGGAGGGTGTCGCAAGCCTCCCCCCACTGTCCTGCTGTCCACGCCATCCACATGATTGCCACTGGAAGCAGGTTTCAGGTCCCAAGTCAGATCTATTGATCCTAACCTTAGATCTTTCTGATCAGGCAGTGATCCTCGTCGAGGGGCCAGGGACAGCCCCATTTTCAGGTCGTATCCTTCGGTGGTAGACGGGGTGCTCGGAGACACAGCCTGCACGGGGCTGTCCAAAGAAGAGCCACTTACAGTGGCCGACCCCGGAGATACAGTCCCCCCGTTCAGGATGGGCGAGCCGTCGCCCCTGGCTGGGGAAAGGCTTCCTTCTCGGGAACTTGAGGGGGTCTGCCTTTGCGCTCTGGGCCTCAGTGTTCCCCAGCGGCCGTTAACACAGGGCACTTCATCCATGCTCCTCACGGGAGACTGCGAGCGGTATTCTCGGGTTTCGGGAACCAGGGCTGGAGGGGTGGCACTGATAGGGGATGGGCGGGAGTTCAAGCTGGGGCTAAGCGGTGCTCGCCCACTAGGCGCCTGGCTGAAGACGACCACACACTGCCCGACCTGGAAGACAGAAGACGTGTGCTCAGTTCTGATCATTTATTCAACTATCAAACATTTTACCATGAGCGTTGGGGATGGGCCGGGCATTCTGTAGGTGTCTGAGATCCCTACAAAGATGAAAAGAATCCAGCCTGCCCTCCAGGCTGGATGGGACAATCTATACATATAAAGTGGTTATACATATAAAGCTGGTATAGTGAGACGTGTGCGATCATTTGAACGATGTCTGCAGAGTGGGGTAAAGGGAAGAACCGAGTATTTGTGTGGGGGACCTGGGGCAAGTTTCATAGACAGAGCTGCTTAAAGCTAGGGCTCAGAGGACGGTTGGACCCCAACAGGTTTTCCGTCCAGTGGCTCATGTGTGTGAGAAATGCCTGAAGAGCTGTGGTCAGTGTCCGCCTCTTTAGTGACATCAAGGTATTTTCAGTTTCCATACAAAGCTGCTTAGCAATCTGACGAGTTAATCTGGCTTTAGAGCTTAAGCCCTCTCCCTCTGCTGGCCCGTCGGCTCTCCACTCACCCGGCAAGCTGGATGGCACCAGAGTTCTGGGGCCCCGTGGTCTTCATTCTCTACCTTGAGCGGCTGCCAGGCCCAGGGGCCCGAGTGCATGTGCAGCAACCAAGCATCCTTGAACAGCTGCAAGGGAAGCGCCAACAGCAGGGCTCAGGTGTGGCACAGGCTACACACCACACACATGCAGGGCCGCCATCTCCAAGCTGCACCATCCATCACAGAGTGTGTGAGTGCCTCGGGAAGAAGAGCAACCTCTCCGGCCACTCACTCATTCGTGTATGACCACTGGCTGGGCACATGAAACTGTACTTGGGACCCCATGAACCAACTTTACGTGGTTTTGAATTTTGCCTGTGGTTTTATGTGTGTGTGTGTGTGTGTGTGTACACTGATAGAAAGGGCAGTAGATAAGACATATCCACAATGTCTGAACCTGCATTCTTAAATACACTTCATGTGAATTCTGGCCACTCCTCTTTGTAAAAAAATGACAGCAGCAAACCTTACAGCCTGAAGACTTGGTGGGAGTAGGAAGACTATAGATATGAACATTTAAGAGATAAATGTCTCTAATGAAAAGCTTCCCCCCTTCTCCCCAAAAGAGTGGAGATGAGGGCCAGAAAATGCAGAGGCTATATATCCAAAGTGGAAAAGGTATTTTCTAAATGAAAACGCTACAGAAGTGGCCTTGCAGTTTCACAAGGTGAGACGGGGAAGCAGGTCTGAAAGCTCAGCAGCGTGTGCACTGGGACGCCACACCAGCCGTACTCACAGCATTGGGACCGCCACACCCTCCAAGGATTAAAATAGTTGCATCATCTATGACGATCTGGGAGAGGAAGAAATTTAAAATAAACCTACAAAGACACAGGCAGCCAACCTCCAATACCTCAGTGGTAAATGAAAGTAGCCTACTCGGCTCCCAAATGAGAGTATTCTATTCACCACAGGCTCCCCAGTCCCTCAAACCATGTCAGCTCTGATCCTTGTAAAAAATTACTGATGATTCACCTGAATGAATTCTTTGTTGATTAAATACTATTAACACAAGAGTGCCAACCACATAAAATGCAGGGTTCTCTCAAAAAATAAAAAAGCAAAGTAAATGCTTTGGGGAGAGGCACCATAAAAAGCCAACAAAAGTAATTATAACCCATCAGAAGTTGAAAAACAAATGCCAGCGAAAGAGAATGCAAATTCTCCCTGGCTTGTGTGTGCTGGCATCTTACCTGCCTCCCTCCTCCCTCTCCTGTCCTAACTGAAAGATGCTACAGTGTTTGCTGAACAGTTATTTTAACTCCTGAGCACCTGAGACTGGCCGCCTCGGGGATGAGGACTGGGCCCGGAGATGCTGGGCTTGGACCACGCCCACTGCTCCAGGTCCAGGACCCAGACGTCGCTGCTCCTGTAAGACAAGGACACGAGCATGAAGGAACCGGGCGCGCCCAGGGGCCACGAGAGCCGAAATAAAGGGAGGTACACTCATCAGGAGGTCTCCCACAATGCCATGCTCACAGTTAGCACCTAACCATATTGTTCGTGCCCTCCTCTCCCTGGAAAGGAGACTTTCAGACCTTTGCTCTTTCCATTGACCCATAAGGCCGCATTTGAGTCATGTCTATAGCCAAACAGTAACTAAAGTAAGAGCTACTTAATTGGTGATAGCAGGAAATAGCTACTAGCTGTGATATAGTCTTTCAAAGGCAAACCCCACAAGGAAGAGAGCAAAATTATTCAAAAGGCAGTTCTATCACTGTCTAGGAGATAAAGATTTATCAACTTTGGCTACAGAAGGTAATTTCACCATGGTTAATGGAAGCTGCAGCTTCTGTGTCAAGGACAAATTGGCATCTCCAGCACTCAGGGGACCAGTATGGCCAGGACAGACTCCTCCACGGCGGGCTCTCTTTTATGGTCCCCTCTCTAAGGGCATTTATTCACCCATAGGGACACAGGAGTGAGAACCCCAGTACCTTAGGCCCTGACCCTCTGACCTGGAGGGCAGAGCTCACACACCCTGATCCATGAGTGTTCTATTTTTTTTTTTTTTTGAGTGTTCTAAAATAAGAAGACGCAGAGAACTCTGAGAGAGAAGAGGGTCAGGTCTGGAGTGGTTTTACTGCTGACAGCTCATCAATTGCCATTTCAAAACGCAGGTAAAACCACCACTCCTGCTGATAATGCCAAATCAGATGATGTACCTCAGACAGACTGCTCTGGCCGGAGCTGCAGGGCCGCGGGGAGGAGGAGACAGCCTCACAGAGGGTGTCAGGCTGGGCACAGCCTTCGTGCTCCTACCCGCTCTCCCAACTCATGCCAATCCACCTCTCTCCTTCTCTAAAGCTCCAGGGGGCACACGTTGGGCCCCAAGGAGAGCAAGGAAAAGGTCTCTGCTTCTTGGAAGGTGGCCTTCTGAGGGCGCAGGCAGAAACAGACAAGCTGGAGGCTCCGTCACAACTTGATCCCACTGAACTAAACCACATACCGCACAACACTGAGAGTCTACATAGCTCTGATTTTTTTTTTTTTGACATTTCAAAAATGAGCTTTATTTTAAAATTAAAGATACGCTGAAAACAAACACACACTTTTTACAATTTATATCAAACATTTAAAACATAATCTAAAAAAAAAAAAACATAATCTAGGAATGTTGAACATTAATTCTTAATTCAATGTAATGACATTCATAGAACACATCTTGGTGCCAGCCAATATGGGGTTGACAAATCTAATATTTCATATCAGCTTAACCATTAATCCTTGCTAAAATTCTGTGATTATGATTCAACTTTATAAGGTTAAGCAAGTCTTCCAGGCAAAAATCTCATATAACTTTTTCAAATACAAACATTTATACCAGCAAGGCAATTATTAAAACATATATAAATTATGCCAAGGGGCTTGATTAAAAGGTTGTCTATATAGAGGTGCACCTATAGTGTCCTTAGAAAGGACACACGCACAGAAACACTTAATAGAATATAAGATGCCCGTAGTCCTGATTTTATGGAGCAAGTTTCTCAATTTATTGGCCTGTGACCAGAACCAAAAAACGGAACACCAGGGTGAGATAACTCACTGGATTGATCAGAACCATGCTCAGCGATCTTGACCCTGACTGGTTTCCTTTCCTGCCCTAGTTGACGTTTCCAGGAGTATTTATCTTCAGGGTGACAGCAAGCTAACCAAACGTACTTACATCTGCCGGGATCCTAGGGAGCCACCAAAGACGATCATCTTATCGTCTATCACACAAGAGGAATGCCCAGCCATGGGAGGTGGGCCGTGGGTGGTCACAATGCAGTTCCACCTAATACAGAGAGACAGGGGGAAGTAAAGAAGTCAGTGCCTCTGCTTCTGCCTTCTGTGTTTAAGACGGAAAACAGGAAGCAGGCATCCATCTAAAATGACAATCCTACCACCTTCAGTAGAGAAACTGTTAGACCATAAATGGAGGATGGCACAAGGATCTGCTGACGTTCTATTCACTCTCAGCCTCCCAAAGTGTAAGGCTCAGACACAGAGCGGAGAGATGAGAAAGAATGACAGGGACTCCACCCGCGTTCCTGAGCTGCGTCAGCCTAGCTTGCTGAGGGAGCACCACCTGCTGTTTCTTTCTACAGGTCTGATTTTCAGATCAGTAGCAGCTGCCAAGAGCCCTGTGCTGAGTAGCTGAGCAGTCCATCACAAGGAAACAGAGGTGACTGTCATTTTAAAAAGACAAGTTTGTACAACAACTGGGAGTCAGTCTGGGGAAGCAGGAGGTGTCCTCTGGATCCACAGCACTCCCAGGGCGCTGGCAGCCAGAGCTGAAGAGCTCTCTACTCTTCAACTGGCTCATTCGCTTTTCTTGGAAGAGGAATACATGTCTTCTACTTTTTTCCTCTCTGGAATACGCATGCTTAACTTCAAGTTCTAGGGAGGGTCCTGTAAACCCTCTGAAACTGTAGGCAAAATCTCTGCATATGTAAAAAAAATTTTTATTTTTCTGGGAGGAGTCCAAAGCTTTCAACAGATTATCAAAGAGATTTCTGGACATACACAAAATGATAAGGAATCCAGTCATTTTAAACCTTCCTATTCCAGATAGAAAGGATCTTATCTTTGTGGCTTACCAGTTTTTAGAGGGTGAATAAGTATGTATTTCATCAAAGAACCTCTCTGGTTGGTGCAGGGGGTAAGGGCTTGGCCGTGTCCAGCCACCAAACAGCACCAGCAGGTCCTTGTATACAACCAGAGTCGCTCCAGCTTTGGGGGAAGGATAGGACCCTGGGAGAAGTCAACAACATCATGGTTAGGATCAGCACCTCACAAGCTGCAGGCAGGCGGTCTACAGACCACCGCTTCCTGACAGAGCGACGGAACAGGAGCCAACACACCAAAGCATCAGGGAGAGGAGACAGCGGGGTGTGCAGGGCTGAGAGAAAACCGTCGCCAGCTCACACTTCCTTTATAACGGAAGCAGAGAAGCCAGAGCGCGCGCGGGGCTGCCTAGCCTCTCAGACTTGGTCACTTCGTGTGCTCACGCGACTCAGGATGAGAGCATCTGTCCTCAGGCTGCCGCATGTCATTAAACAGGAGTTCAAAGTGCCGAGCACAGTGCTGGGCACGCAGCTGGTGCTCAGCGATGCTGACTCTCCTGTCCACCCCTTCAGTAAGCTTAACAGAGATCAGAGGAGCGCATGCACAGGCTCCACGGAGGGGTGTGCACAGAGGCGGGACACAACTCAAACATGACCGCCGCTACCACGCACAGTAAAAGAGAAGGCAGAATGCAGTTCTTCTTTGTCCTGTCAGTCAAATGTCAACAAGTGACCTCTGGGCCCCTAGCTATGGGCCTCACTAGCACACACGGAAGCAGATTTTCAAGGCTCGATGTGAAAGTGTTCCAAGGACACTGCAGCCAAGAGTGGCTATTAAGGCCTCCAGGCTGCACCTCTGAGCAATTCTGATAGAATTTCAAAGCAACAGAAATCCAGCTTATACTGGAAAACTTTAGGGATAGCGCATGTCCCCAGGAAGCATCACTTTCCTGAGCATTCTCTCTTTGAAACAACTGCTAGTTTTCCCAATCCCTTACTCTATGCCACCTGCAGTTTGCTTAAGACAAAGCAATTTGTCCCACCCAGCCATCAGTAAATACTGGAATACTAAAAAGTACTTTTGTTGTTGTTAAAGCCAAAGGATCTAATCTTCAAAGGAAATTTTATGCAGAAAGAATCCCAGCAGTATATTAACCTGATCGCAGGTGAGGTGCTCCAATCTACATGGACAACCTGGCCCGCCCCTTCAGCGAGGGCTCACCGGGGCCCGGTTTGAAAAGCCCTGCTCAGACTGCTCTACTGCTGTCGGCTACACAGCTCTGAGGCTGAGAAGGTGGAGATGGGGACTGTCTTCCCTGGGACCCAACTTAACTGAGGGAACTCCTGGTGGTCCAGTGGTCACGACCATGCGCTTTCACTGCCGAGGGCCCAGGTTCGCGCCCAGGTCAAAAAGTGAGGCAGCAAACCAAGGTTCCCTCAAAGAGCAAAACACGGAAACACACAAAAACAGAATGTTTAAGGCATTTTAAGCAATTTGTATTAAACATGTTTAAAGACATATGCTTTGAATCCTAAATTCCATTTCTAGGGATTAATCTCATGAGAAAGCTGGGCAAATGAAAACAGAACAGATACAAGGATGCTTATTTGCAGTGCCTAAATAGAACAAGGAATAGCCATATAAGAGTGGTTGTGAGAATTAAATGATTTAAATCATATAAGGCATTTCCAGCAGTGCCTGTTTTTATCATTGCTAGAGCAAATTAATATGAAGTTCACACCAGGCCAATTAGCCAGAGACAACTAATAGAACTGTTTTCTACATGGCACAAAGTTATGAGAACAGAACTGAACTATTGCACATGCTTCACTATTACAAAATGGTTAGAGTATTCCTGGCAGACTAACTATTTAGCTCAAGAAAGTACAACAGAAATAAAATAGTAACTGATGCTTCGTGATATGAAAGGCAGGTCATCCCAAGTCCCAGGGAGGTAAATATATTGAATTACGATTTGGAAACAACAGTTAACATGATAAGACTAGTCGGGGTTAGCTCTTTGTACTATGCATTTCCTGTAATACCTTTTGAAATAAATTACCAATATTTTATGAGGTGACGTAGACCAATGTTCACCAAGGCTGAGTTCAAAGAGATTACAAATGTAGTATAAGAATACAGACCTCTTTGAGGGACAAACTAGTCACAGAATTAAAAAGAGAGTGTTTGTAAAACATAATGATAAGTAAAATCAAACCCTGAAATGACTTCTCAAATATGACCTTTTAAGAAAGCCAAAATATTTCCCTCTACTTCTTACCCAAAGCAATAGGAGGATCCCTTCATCCAACGTCTGCTTTATGTCACAAATGGAAGCTTTAATTTCAGCATCTGACTACCTTTACAGCTATACAGGGTCATACTAAGAAGTTAAACTGTGCTTCTCCACCTCAGTTTACAAAGGGGTGGGGGGATTACCCTACAAGAACAAACGGAGGAGGGAGGGGAGGGCGCAGATTCAACGCCACAGCCCTTACACGGTCAGCTCAGCGACCAGAGGCCAGAGAGTGCTGCATCAAGTTCTCTGTGAGTCAATCGTGCACGTGACGTTTACACGATTTGTTGCAAACTGGACACTAAATTATTACTGGAAGAATTCAGTATTATGACTTTGCCAAGAGCCCCTAATTTTATCATGTTAGAAATGTATTTATTTCCTATTTTGAATTTGTTTAAAGCCAATGGTCTTCAATTCCCCTCCCAATTATCTTAATGCAAGGTCCACAAATGAAATGAATCAAATTTATGGTGAGATCAGAGACTGCAGAGGTCAATGAATTTTAACAATTTCTTTATCTTAAAGAATAAATAATCTTTAACTGACTTCTGAGAAGCAAATAATATCCTTACCAGAATTCTTAGAAAAACAAGAAAACTTATTTTCAAATTATATACCTTTATTTGTTGCTTTAAAGTCCCAAGAAAAGCAAGCAATTTAAAGAGTAGTATTTACAAATTTAATTAAAAAACAAAACAAAACACAACACACGACCATATATTATTAGACAAGGAAAATAACTTTTATATAGACTAGCCCTCAATAAAATATTAGGTCCTAAACTTTGAAGAATCTATGAGCAAGCAATTCATTCCATACAGTAGCTAGAATGGCATCATGTTGTTTAACATATTTTCATGAAAACACACTTATGACACTGGAGATGGAATGAGTCAATGGAAACCTTGTACAATATAGGGTGGTCTGACAGCAGAAGACCTTCCATGGTGAAAAGGCTCCTCATCAAACTTACAGATGAAGGTCTTCTACTCTTTGGGATACTCCTTGGCCTGTCGTTAAAACATGAGGCCACCAGGCCTCTGCTGCTGCTGCTGCGGCTAAGTCGCTTCAGTCGTGTCCGACTCTGTGCGACCCCACAGACGGCAGACCACCAGGCCCCCCCGTCCCTGGGATTCTCCAGACAAGAACACTGGAGTGGAATGCCATTTCCTTCTCCAACACATGAAAGTGAAAAGTGAAAGTGAAGTCACTCAGTCGTGTCCGACTCCTAGGGACCCCACGGACTGCAGGCCACCAGGCTCCTCTGTCCATGTCCTACCAGGCTGCTCTGTCCTCTGTTCCAGGCAAGACTACTGGAGTGGGGTGCATGGCCTTCTCTGACCCGGCCTCTAGACAATCTAAATATTATTGCATCACAAAAGTGGAGAAAGAAAGGGTGTCACTCCAAGTAGGTTTTCATCGAGCACAACCACAGGAGCAAATAAGCCACCTCAAACTTAGACAAAAACGCTACTTAAGCCTATTCCTCCCAGAGGCAACAGTTATCCTCATAGACTTCTTCACCCAAATACCAAAAGCCTCTAATCGCACAGCAGATACGATCAATGGAGCAAATTTCAAAACAATCCAAAAAGGCAATTTGTGGGAAACCGAACAATCAGATAGGCACCCTACACACAGAACTAACATTCCCTAAAATCACTAATTGGCTCAGATGTTTCCCAAGGTTCCCATGAAATCAGAAGAAATTTTCACATATGAGAGACAGTGGTAGAATTACAAGGCCCTCTCATTCACTTTTGCAAAGAGGATGGGAAAGCAGTGAAACAACGCCAAATTCTGGTTTGGTTTCTACACCACTTTCCCACAACTATAGTTTCAACTTGTGTAGAACCCAGCACTAGAAAAGAAGCTCAACTGTTTGATACAACATAAAACAAGCTTTTGGTTTAACTGCAGGTGTCTGCATTTTATGCATGACTAAACAGTTATTTCACCTCTCCATACTAAGACCATTATTTCTTGATATTACTAGTTTATTATTAAGACGCTGAAGTTCAGTTCAGTCGCTCAGTCATGTCTGACTCTTTCTGGCCCCATGCACTGGAGCACGCCAGGCCTCCCTGTCCATCACCAACTCCTGGGGTTTACTCAAACTCATACCCATTGAGTCGGTGATGCCATCCAGCCATCTCATCCTCTGCCATCCCCTTCTCCTCCCGCCTTCAATCTTTCCCAGCATCAGGGTCTTTTCCAATGAGTCAGCTCTTTGCATCAGGTGGACAAATTATTGGAGTCTCAGTTTCAGCATCATCCTTCCAATGAATTCAGGACTGATTTGCTTCAGGATGGACTGGTTTGATCTCACTGTAGTCCGAAGGATTCTTAAGAGTCTTCTCCAACACCACAGTTCAAAAGCATCAATTCTTCAGTGCTCAGCTTTCTTTACAGTCCTCATCTCACATCCATATGTGACTACTGGAAAAACTTTAGCTTTGACTAGACGGACCTTTGTTGTCAAAGTGATGTCTCTGCTTTTTAATATGCAGTCTAGGTTGGTCAGAACTTTCCTTCCAAGGAGCAAGTGTCTTTTAATTTCATGGCTGCAGTCACCATCTGCAGTGATTTTGGAGCCCCCAAAAATAAAGTCTGCCACTGTTTCCACTGTTTCCCATCTATTTGTCATGAAGTGATGGGACTGGATGCCATGATCTTAGTTTTCGGAATGTTGAGTTTTAAGCCAACTTTTTCACTCTCCTCTTTCACTTTCATCAAGAGGCTCTTTAGTTCTTTGCTTTCTGCCGTAAGTGTGGTATCATCAATCATATCTGAGATTACTGATATTTCTCTCGGCAATCTTGATTACAGCTTGTGTTTCTTCCAGCCCAGCGTTTCTCATGATGTACTCTGCATATAAGTTAAATAAGCAGGGTGACAATACACAGCCTTGACGTACTCCTTTCCCAATCTGGAGCCAGTCTGCTATTCCATGTCCTGTTCTAACTCTTGCTTCTTGACCTGCGTATAGATTTCTCAGGAGGCAGGTCAGGTGGTCTGGTATTCCCATCTCTTAAAGAATTTTCCACAGTTTGTTGTGATCCACACAGTCGAAGAATTTGGTGTAGTCAATAAAGCAGAAGTAGATGTTTTTCTGGAACTCTCATGCTTTTTTGATGATCCAATGGATGTTGGCAATTTGATCTCTAGTTCCTCCGCCTTTTCTAAATCCAGCTTGAACATCTGGAGGTTCACAGTTCACATAATGTTGAAGCCTGGCTTGGGGAATTTTGAGCATCACTTTGCTAGTGTGTGAGATGAATGCAATTGTGCAGTAGTTTGAGCATTCTTCGGCATTGCCTTTGTTGGGGATTGGAATGAAAACTGCCCTTTTCCAGTCTTGTGGCCACTGCTGAGTTTTCTAAACTTGCTGACATATTGAGTGCAGCACTTTCACAGCATCATCTTTTAGGATTTGAAATAGCTCAACTGGAATTCCATCACCTCTACTAGCTTTGTTCGGAGTGATGCTTCCTTAGGCCCACTTGCATTCCAGGATGTCTGGCTCTAGATGAGTGATCACATTGTCGAGGTTACCTGGGTCGTGAAGATCTTTTTTGTATAGTTCTTCTGTGTATTCTTGTCACCTCTTCTTAATATCTTCTGCTTCTGCTAGGTCCATACCATTTCTGTCCTTTATTGTGCCCATCTTTGCATGAAATGTTCCCTTGGTATCTCTAATGTTTTTGAAGAGATCTCTAGTCTTTTTCCCATTCTACTGTTTTCCTCTATTTCTTTGCACTGATCACTGAGGAAGGCTTTCTTATCTCTCCTTGCTATTCTTTGGAACTCTGCATTCAAATGGGTATATCTTTCCTTTTCGCTTCTCTTCTTTTCATGGCTATTTATAAGGCCTCCTCAGACAGCCATTTTTCCTTTTTGCATTTCTTTTTCTTGGGGATGGTCTTGATCACTGCTTCCTGTGAACCTCTGTCCATAGTTCTTCAGGCACTCTGTCTATCAGATCTAGTCTGTTGAATCTTTTTGTCACTTCTACTGTATAATCGTAAGGAATTTGATTTAGGTCATACCTGGATAGTCTAGTGTTTTTCCCTACTTTCTTCAATTTAAGTATGAATTTGGCAATAAGGAGTTCATGATCTGAGCCACAGTAAGCTCCTGGTCTTGATTTTGCTGACTGTATAGAGCTTCTCCACCTTTGGCTGCAAAGAATATAATCAATCTGATTTCTGCATTGACCATCTGGTGATGTCCATTGTAAATTCTTCTCTTGTGTTAGAAGACAGTGTTTGCAATGACCAGTGCATTCTCTTGGCAAAATTCTATTAGCCTTTGCCCTGCTTCACGCTGTACTCCAAGGCCAAACTTGCCCGTTACTCTAGGTATCTCTTTGACTTCCTAATTTTGCATTCCAGTCCCCTGTGATGAAAAGGACATCTTTTTTGGGTGATAGTTCTAGAATGTCTTGTAAGTCTTCATAGAACCGTTCAACTTCAGCTTCTTCAGCATGACTGGCTGGGGCACAGACTTGGATTACTGTGATATTGAATGGTTTGCCTTGGAAATGAACAGAGATCATTCTGTCATTTTTGAGATTGCATTCAAGTACTGCATTTGGGACTTTTTTGTTGACTATGATGGCTACTCCTTTTCTTCTGAGGGATTCTTGCCCACAGTAGTAGATAAAATGGTCATCTGAGTTAAATTCATCCATTCCAGTTCATTTTAGTTCATTGAGTCCTAAAATGTCGCTGTTCACTCTTGCCACCTCCTGTTTGACCACTTCCAATTTGCCTGATTCATGGACCTAACATTCCAGGTTCCTGTGCAATATTGCTCTTTACAGCATCAGACCTTGCTTCCATCACCAGTCACATCCACAACTTGGTATTGTTTTTGCTTTGGCTCTGTGTCTTCATTCTTTCTGGAGTTACTTCTTCACTGATCTCCAGCAGCATATTGGGCACCTACCGACCTGGTGAGTTCATCTTTCAGTGTTCTATTTTTTTGGCTTTTCATACTGTTCATGGGGTTCTCAAGGCAAGAACACTGAGGTGGTTTGCCATTCCCTTCTCCAATAGACCACGTTTTGTCAGAACTCTCCACCATGACCTGTCCGTCTTGGGTGGCCCTACACAGCATGGCTCATAGTTTCATTGAGTCAGACAAGGCTGTGGTCCATGTGATCAGATTGGTTAGTTTTCTGTGATTGTGGTTTCAGTCTGTCTGCCCTCTGATGGAGAAGGATAAGAGGCTTATGCAAGCTTCCTGATGGGAGAGACTGACTGAGGCGGAAACTGGGTCTTGTTCTGATGGGCGGGGCCGTGCTTCAGTTCAGTTTAGTTGCTCAGTCGTGTCCGACTCTTTGCGACCCCATGGACTGCAGCACGCCAGGCCTCCCTGTCCATCACGAACTCCTGGAGCTTACTCAAACTCATGCCCACTGAGTCGGTGATGCCACTGAACCATCTCATCCTCTGCCGTCCCCTCCTCCTCCCGATCAACCCTTCCCAGCATCAGCGTCTTTTCCAACGAGTTCAGCTCTTCGAATCAGGTAGACAAAGTATTGGAGTCTCAGCTCCAGCGTCAGTTCTTCCAGTGAATATTCAGGACTGATCTCCTTTAGGATGGACTGGTTGGGTCTCCTTGCTGTCCAAGGGACTCTCAAGGGGCCATGCTTAGTAAATCTTTAATCCAATTTTCTGTCGATGGGTGGGGCTGTGTTCCCTCTCTATTATTTGACCTGAGGCCAAACTATGGAGGTAATGAAGATGACGGCCACCTCCTTCAGAAGGCCCAGGCACGCAATGCCCCACTCAGTGCCCCCGACCCTGCAGCAGGCCACTGCCAACCCACACCTCCTCCGGAGACCCCTGGACACTCAGGGGAAGTCTGGGCCAGTCTCCTGGGGGTCACTGCTCCCTTCGCCCAGTTCCTGGTGCACAGGGTTCTGTTTGTGCCTCCAAGAGTCTGTTCCCCAGTCCGGTGTAAGTTCTGGCGGCTCTATGGCGGGTTAATGGCGACCTCCTCCACGAGGGCTTGGGCCATCCCCAGGTCTGCTGCACCCAGAGCCCCCGCCCCTGCAGAAGTCCCCTGCTGACCCGGCCCTCCTCAGGAGACACACACACGCAGCTCTGTCTCGGTCTCTGTGGGGTCTCTGGGTCCCGGTGCGCACAAGCTATGTTTGAGCCTCTGAGCGTCTCTTGCAGGCATGGGATTTGATTCCAAATGTTAAAGCTACCATTCGCCTACAGCTGTAGTTTTCAAATTTCAGTTGTGTCAGAAGTAGCTGAAGGACTTCTTACAACACAGCTTGCTGGGATCCACTTTTTAGTTTCCTGTTTAGTAGGTATGGGGTGTGGTCCATGAAGCTGCATTTCCAACAAGTTCCCCGGGGATATTGATGTTTGATGACTAGACTTTGAGAACCATGTTGCAGAGAGTTAAATAATCTTCAGGTGAACCTGTTAGACCAGTGGTCCCCAACTTTTTCGGCACCAGGGACTGGTTTCGTGGAAAAAAAAAAAAGACAATTTCCCCAAGGATTGGGGTGTCAGGTATGGGGTGGTTCAAACACATTACATTTACTGTGCACTTTATTTCTATTATTATTACACCAGCTTCATCTCAGATCATCATCAGGCATCAGCCCTTGGAATCTGGGCACTCCTATAGTTAGACGATGCTCCAACATGACATTAAAAGGCCACATGGTCCTCCTTTTGCCCTTTTCCCCAGTTTAGATGATTTTCCTTAACACTGAATCCAACCAGACTTTGTTCTGTATATGTGCTCTGTCTATGACTACACAAACAAGGGTCCAAAGTAGGTTTTCCCTGACAAGTGCTTTGATTAAAGGGGTGCTGAAAGGAACTACTTTAACATTTTCAGTATATAAACATTTCCTTGGTCATCCTCATCTACATGTTACTGAACCTATACTGCAAAAGAAATGGAAAAAAATTATTCCACTGACTGCTTTCAGACGAATCACTTTTAGACTTATTTACCGCAACATCAATGACTTGCTAATAGCTCTCCATGACTATGAAAATAGATCCAATAATAGGAGTTAGGTACTTATAAGAGGTAAAGTTTGAAAACAAGAAAACTATGAGCATGAAAACTTTTACTATGGGAGACTCACACATGCCAATGAATCCAGAAGAGAAGTACTGGGCCAAAGAACCTCCACTTCGTTCATGGAGTGCTTTGGTGGATGATTTCTTTTTTAAAAAGGGGGACATGGTCTAAGCTGTTTTTTAACTGTCAGTCAAAAACTGTTCCCTGGATGCTTTCAAACAGTTTTATTTTACAGTAGTGATGCCAGAGGGGACGTGTACAGAGCGAATAATGGGACTGAGGGTTGAGGTCACACTCTCCATGTCATATTAACAGCTCTGCACAGGCACTCACTTTCTCAGGGTAGGTCCAGTGAAAGGCATTCATTCACAGCTCCAAATGAAGTTCACTCATCCTTCCCACACAAAACTGGCCTTGAGAGCAAAATAAGACCAGACAGACCAGATTAACCGACAACCCTACCTCATGGCTTCTTTTGTGTGGGTACTTCTCTGTGGTAGTGAGAAGCTTAAGTTGGTGTGTGTGCAGCGGGGGTGGGAGATACGAATTTTGCTGATAAGACCCAAGTTGGGTCTTGGGAAGCAGACCAAGTCTTTGGTGAACAGAGCTGTCACTATGGTAGTGTGTGAAGTGACTGACCTTGATAGCAAGAGTCAGAGGTCAAAAGAATGATTTGGAGAGCCATTTCCCAGAACATCATACTAGCATCTGAATCAGAAAACCTACCAGGCACAAGAAGCTAAGCTGGTACTTATAACTTAGGAGGCAGGAATCTCTTTAAAGGAAAACTACTGGAGTTATAATTCAGCTTCTCTAAACTGGTTTGATTTTATAGGTAAAACTTTGTGAGTAGAACAAGAAAGGTATGTTTCATGGTTTTATGGTTTGAGGAAGGGGGAGAAAAAAGGAAAATAGAGAAGAACACAATTTATGAATATAAAGTCTGTTGTAGGCTATAAACACCTTGAAGACAAATAACTATTCAGAATGGTCTCCAAAGTATAAAGTCAGGACCACACAGGTTCTGTTTGGAACGGATAGATCAGTTTCTCTTCAGCTGATGAAAATGTTTCCAATTTAACTTCAATGCAGTCAATAATAATTATGCCGAAATTACTTAGTATTTAGATGTCCAGGGAAGATACAAAACTATAATGCTCATTTTAAAGAACAGAACTTTAGATACAAATTCACTCTTTGGCAAAGTCACTACAAAACCCCTGAACTCATGCTTTCCAAGACTTGGTTCCAGCCAACTGTGCTCCTTAATTCCTTCTAAAGTAGGGATTTAAATTGGTCACCGAGGACACTGGATGCAGAGGACCTGAACTCGTCCAGATGTGGCTTTCCGCAGGACCTCTGCCAACACAGCCCTCCTCATGCTGGGCTAAAGAGCCTCCTAGAGAAGGAAGGGGAGAATGGAGAGGGGTGTCCTGTATCCAGTCTCAGTCTTAATATGTGCTATATTTAGTATAGTGCTGAAATGATCATTTAGAGTCTCCCAATAAGGTAAGTGTTATTATATTGAGCCTAGAGGACAGGAACTTTTCTTACGAAAATGCTTGTGGAACTGAACCCATTCATGGAAGCCAAATGGTTGTGGATCCCTCAGGGGTTGGGATAAGACCTAGCTCCAATTAGTCACAACTTCCTGGGAGGCCTTTCACTGGGGGAAAGGCCAAACGCTTCTTTGGCTGCTCCCCTCACACTCCTTTTTTTTTTTTTTTTTTTGGCTTTTCCTATTTTATTCTTCAATTGTAGCATGGTCAAAGAGTTATTAATTGATATCAAAATAACTCACTAATATTAGACAAAGCTAAAGCTTGTCTGGATCTCAAGTTTCAGGGCACACATTTTCATTATTGCTATTATACGCACATTTTTAACAATATCACCCATTGGGTCATTTACAGAACATCCAAAATAAGAGGGGCTTTTGTAATGGGCATGAGAAAATTTTAGATCCTGTATAACTATATACGCTATGGCTTCCCCGGTAGCTCAGCTGGTAAAGAATCTGCCTGCAATGCGGGAGACCTGGGTTCTATCCCTGGGATGGAAAGATCCCCTGGAGAAGGGAAAGGCTACCCACTCCAGTATTCTGGCCTGGAGAATTCCATGGACTCCGCAGTCCACGGGGTCGCAAAGAGTTGGACATGACTGAGCAACTTTCACTTACTCACTCATAACTGTATATGCTATAGGCATGAATAAAAAGAAATTCCCAGTTGGCACTGTTTTCACTTCTAAACAAACCCACATGAAAGACCACTTGATAAATAGGGCAGCAATTATCAGCTAAAAATTAACATGAAAACCAGTAACAGTTCCTTGTTTCTATTTCAAGTAGTCTTTTGATTCAATTTCTAGGGAAGGAGACAAGGTCCAGAATCTGAATTTAATCTGATAACTTGTTAATTGCAGTTCTGATGGTGGGAGTGTGTGCCCTTTTAAGTGGCTCTGTTTAGAAGTGAAAACAATGCTGCTAGTCATAGTTTCTGGCCTGGTATCAAAACAGGAAAATCTTAGGCAGGAGAGAGCTAAACTGAGATATGGTATGAACGTATTTCTTCTCTCCCATGGAGGACCAGAGTTTACCCAGGTCTGTGCTACATAAATTCCTCCACTCTTCTCTCCAACAAGAGAAGGTGCATCCATCTCATGAAAGCATGTATTCTGGAAAAATCCCAGGATCTGAACTTCACAAACAAACAGAAAGGACGCTCCCCTCCTAGGGAGCCCACTGGCTCTCTTCTCGTTCACATTCCCGGGACCACCTCAGCTCGCTGCTGCTCACACCTACAGCTGCAGTGCTCAGAACAGCACTGAGCACAAATACTCCATCAATGGGCTTCCCTGGTGGCTCAGATGGCAAAGCGTCTGCCTGCAGTGCGGGAGACCCAGGTTCAACCCCTGGGTCAGGAAGATACCCTGGAGAAGGAAATGGCACCCCACTCCAGTACTCTTGCCTAGAAAATTCCATGGACAGAGGAGCCTGGTAGGTTACAGTCCATGGGGTCGCAAAGAGTCGGACACGACTGAGCAACTTCATTTTCACTTTCACTTTCACTCATAATAAAGGCATGAAAATGAACAAACAAAGAAATGAATGCAGTCACTTTTCAAGCTTTGGGAACTCAAGGATAACTTATGACCGATCACTCTACTTCTTACCTAGTACTTCTGTAAACACATACATAAAGGTGTCTGCTCAATCAGCTTGTACATCCCCACTCCATCTGTGTGTTGTGTTGTGTATAATATGAACAAAAACTATGAAAGGTAGATAGTACCATGTCTACCTTAAAGGTGAGGCAAGTGAAATGTTAAACAACCTAAGGTCATCCAGTTGCTAAGCAACCTTAGTGTGAAGAGATCAGATGCAAACCTGTTTGCTCGGCATAAAAGCCGCACTCTTTACAGTACTGACAACAAACTTCCCTCACTCCAACAACATGTTCCTTCCATTACTTCGGGTCATGTTCAGTTCAGTTCAGTCGCTCAGTCATGTTCAACTCTGCGACCCCATGAACCGCAGCATGCCAGGCCTCCCTATCCGTCACCAACTGCCAGAGTCTACCCAAACCCATGTCCATTGAGTCGGTGATACCATCCAACCATCTCATCCTCTGTCGTCCCCTTCTCCTCCTGCCTTCAACCTTTCCCAGCAGCAGGGTCTTTTCCAAAGAGTCAGCTCTTCGCATCAGGTGGCCAAATTATTGGAGTTTCAGCTTCAGCAACAATCCTCCCAATGAACACCCAGGACTGATCTCCTGTAGGATGGACTGGTTGGGTCTCCTTGCAGTCCAAGGGACTCTCAACAGTCTCCGCCAACACCACAGTTCAAAAGCATCAATTTTTCTGCGCTCAACTTTCTTTATAGTCCAACTCTCACATCATTAGGCCCTAATAATACATATACCTTTACCACTAGCTGAGTGGTCTTCCCTCCTCAGTTATATCATCATATCCTCCTACTTAGAGCAGGACTAAGTGAATAGAGAACTCTCTGGGTACTGACTGTGTCTAGAATATTACTTAACAATGACAAGGAGATCTTAAGTAAGAAATGCGTGCATATGTCCATAAACTTATATAAGAATGTTGACTCCAGCTACATTCAAAGTGGAAATATCCCAAGTAGCCATCAACAGAAGAATAGGTTCAAAAAAAAGGTGCTGTATTCATGTTATGGAACACTCAGAGCAATGAAAAGGAACAAACCACAGATAGATGCAGCCTATGCATGAATCAAAAAAAAAAACAAACCCAAGCTGAATCTCAAAAAATATGTCTTAGAAGTCAGAACGGTGGTTACCTCTGTGGGGAGTGTTACTGACAGGAAAAGGACACAATGGAGTTTTATGAAGTGATGGAAATATTTTGCATCTTGCTCTAGGTGATGATCACATGGCTGTATATGTGAGTGGGGCACTTAAGATCTGTTCATTTTCTTACATGTAAATTGTCTCAATGTATTAAGAAAGAAAAAATGGCTGATGTCGAAGCTATCACACTACTGCCCCTTGGTGTCACCCACTACTTTCACCAGTAAACAGAAACACCAGCCATCCACTGTCAAAGAGTGAGAATTCATTATGTGAGGTGTCTGACAACACATTCCTCACTATCTACTCACACTGCAATACATACAGAGTGATTAGATATTATATATATATATATAAAGTAGCAAGAGACATTTCAGGACTGGGCAATGGGGTTTCAGAAAGCTTGCTAAAACTGGAAGAGGATGCAAAAAAGGAACCCAGTGTAAAGTCAGTAAGCCACATACAAACCTATAGCCCATAGTCACTTCCAAGAGAACTAAGGAAGAGAGAAGTGTCAGGGAAACTACAGCTGCCAGCCAGGGTCCTGGCCTTCCTCAATCAACAAAAGCTGACTGGGGACCAGAAATGCAGGCCAGACTCGGCCGGGGCCCTGATGAAGCGCTGGGCTGGGGACAAGCGACAGGCTCCCCTCCTGCCACTGGCTGAGGGTGGGCCGGGGAGCCTGCTTCTTCTATGGGCGGGGGTAGGGGCGTCTGGGGCCTGGCCGGAGGGGGGGCTTGGTGTTCTGCCTGCCCTTCTGCTGCTGTGAGCGGGGGGCACGCTCAGTACCCTGCTGTTGCTCCCACTCCTATGTTGCTCCTGGCTCTTCAGAAGCGGCGGCGGGTTTGTTTTTTGGGTTTTTTTTTTGCTTTTTCTGCAGCTTTTGTCCAGAGTTTGCTCCAGCTGAGCATGCAGTTATTTTTAGTTAGTCCCACACAGCTTCTTTGTGCTTCATTGCTGGAGGAGAGGTTTGTCCTGGTGCACGCACCGCAGCAAAGCGAACCAGGCCCCAGCCTGTCTCACCACCTCTTTGATAAGCAGAATCAATTAAAGTTCAAGAGTTCATCTCCCAGAGAAAAGATGAGAGGTAGATTCTGAGCTTTGAAAGGATGGTTTCCCAGAATTCAGGTTGATATTTTTAAGTTAATAAATGACCAAACAGTGCTCTCACCCGCCTAGGAAGAGCACCCTGTAGATTCTTTACAAAATCTCAAGGTACTAGGACTTGGAAAACTTGAGAAACTGGCCTGATCCTGGATTGCACAGAGAATAAACAGCCAAACCAGTGTGTATGGGGCACGAGTTGGTACATAGCACTGCTGAGTGCCCTGGAAACCAACAGGGTCATTCATGGGGAAGGAGTGAGAAGGACTCAAGGACAATACCTTTTGTGTTCCCCCATATAGGACTAGCTCTCTAACATTTCATTCAGGACATAATGTTAATAAATCACACAAAATGAAATTTACTGTGGCCATAAAACATGAAATGCTGTTGTGGGAGGTGAAGGGGGCGGGCAGGGATTATGTGGCTACCGACAGTAACAGAAACACCAGATGATCTGAAAGTTTTACTGCACAAGGAATCCAAGAGCAACCAAAAACTGCTTGTCTAGATAGCACACACGATACACAACAGCTCAGGAGCCTAAGGAAAGTCACCGCTTATTCTCAATGACACTCTGAACTTCTATCTAAAATAAGGTGGGGGGGAGCGGAAATTAGAGGGTTTAAAGAAAACAGAAAAGGCTCATGGATTGGACCAAATGAAAAAAGTTGAAGGATGTAGAATTTCCAACGTGGAAGACATAAACTAAGGACAGACTTTAATATATTTTGGTAATCAAGAAAAGATTCACAGGGAAGAACTAATTGGGATTTCTTCACAAAGGAAATATTTAAACAGTGAAATCAATGACTTGTTTTTAAGACTGAGAATAGAGGTTTGAAGTGTATCTGAAAGGCATGAAACAGCATCCTCTTGCTACAATATCTGCCAGTTGGTAAGCATCCACTTCTCCCCCATCTCCATAGACGGGTATCTCAGAACACATCTGCACATCATGTTGATTTAAAAAAAATGCATCAAGTGTTCAGATGCAGAAGTGAAAAGTGAAGTCGCTCAGTTGTGTCCAACTCTTTGCAACCCCATGGACTGTGGCCTACCAGGTTCCTCCGTCCGTGGGATTCTCCAGGCAAGAATACTGGAGTGGGTTGCCATTTCCTTCTCCAGGAGATCTTCCCAACCCAGGGACTGAACCCGGGTCTCCCGCATTATAGGCAGATGCTTTACCGTCTGAGCCACCAGGGAAGTAAAAAAGCAGAACCCAATGCCTGTGAGTACACTTAAATATTTTATTCTAAAAAAATTCTATACCTAGCTATTTCAATGTCAGCACCGACATCTGGAACCTAAGGCAAGGGAAGTGTCGGGTGATCTTCACCAGAACAGAGTCTCTGCCAGCTGTTTTGGTTACACCTGGTGCCAGGTACCCCAGATACTGTTCTTTCTTGGTGATATTACCACAGGCTTAGGGAAGGGCAGTGAAAAACTAGACACAGAACAGAAAGCTTCATCAATGGATGCAAGAACCGTATGTGTATCATTTTTAAGGTATCACACAGAAGAGAAACAATGACAGTCTGGGCAGTTATTTCTGGACAGTTCCAGCACTTTCCAGCTTCTAAGGATATTCTGGCCTTCCTAAAGACATCTGATATGACCATTATTTTTCTTTTTCCTGCCCCTGACTTCAAAAGTAAACTAGCTGTTCTGCAAGATTACTCAGTGATTTTGTAAGATGTGATTTTTTTTCTCTTGGGGAACAGTCCTAAAGAAACGAAATTATTTCCCGCAGAGCTTCTGACTCTGGATAGCTGGAAGGATCTTGATTTTATACGATCATAATCATTTTATAAGGTCATAATATAAAACAGAGATTCTGATTCCGCCTTCAGCAAACTCCAGCCTGCCACTAAAAAATTTAAAAAGGCAAATCATGTTGATATTTTAAAATTCTCTATGCTATGAAAAGGTTTCTGCTGACACACCCTCTGCTCACCATCCTTTCCTGACTCTGATGATAGACATAATGGCCAAAAGGTTATTATTATGTTAACAATATTTGCCCTTTCCTTCTCCAGGGGATCTTCCCGACCCAGGGATCAAACCTGGGTCTCCCACATTGCAGGCAGATGCTTTAACCTCTGAGCCACCAGAGAAGCTTAATAAACACTGCCTCAAGCCAAACGATAAGGTTAACAGCGACAGTGATAAATCATGTTGACAGTAGGCACCTGCGATGGGACATGATGAACGGGCACTGCACTACAGTCTCCGCCCCCCAGTCCACAACTCTAGTCTAACCACGAGAAAACACCAGACAAACCACAACTGGATGAGAGTCCTCAAAATATCTGACAGCAGCTCCAACACTGTCAAGATCATCAAACAAGGAAGTGTGGGGAACTTGTCACAGCCAAGAAGAATCTAAGGAGACATAAAGACTAAATGTAATGTATCCTGGAACAGAAAAGGGACATTAGAATTAAAAAAATTAAAGAAATCTGAATAGAGTACAGATTCTAGTTAATAAAATAATATATCAGTATTGGTTCACTAATTGTGATAAATGTACTAGACATTAACAGGAAAAACTGGGTGTGAGAACTCTGAAACTTAAAAGTCCATTTACAAAGTAAAACTGCATGGGGTGGGAGGTGGGAGGGACGTGCCAGAGGGAGGGGTATATGTATACCTGTCACTCACGCTGATGTGCGGCAGAAACCAACGCAACACGGGAAACCAAATACCCCTCAATCAAACAGAAACAAAAAACAAAAGCAGACTTGATAATGTGAAACTAGTAAACTACAGAAAAATACAAAACTACTCATAGCATGTTATAGTATGAAAAAACACAGACTTTAAAGCCAAAAACCCTGTGTTTCCATCACTGCTCCAACACTTACTGACTGTGAGATCCTAGGCAAATTATTAGCTGAGTCTCTGAGCTTCAGTTTCCTCATCGGCAAGATGGGGATAACAGTAGTGCCAACCTAGCTGGGTTGGTCTGAAAGTCAGAGAGGATGTATGAAGAGCCTGGGGCAACAAATACTCCACCTCCAAACCCTTTTCCATAACCATTTCCTCGGAAGGTCAGCTACTCTCGGCGAGGGTGCGTGTGTGCATGCTAAGTCGCTTCAGTCACGTCCGACTCTTTGCGGCCCTGTGAGCTGTATCCAGCCTGCCAGGCTCCTCTGCCCGTGAGATTCTCCAGGGAAGAAAACTGGAGGGGTAGCCATCCCTCTCCCACTGACTAGGCTCACAGGTAGCTGCTTCTAGAAAGCAGCAGCTCAGACAGCACGGAGTGGCCATTCTTAAGAACAGTGAGGGAGTCCAGCTTGGCACACACCCACCTAACAGACTGTGATGACAAGTGAGATCACAGTTTGCCCAGTAAGAAAGCAAGAGATTTCACAGCGATCCAGGCTTTCCAAATTCAGCTAGGCTTGGAATCAACTGGGACGTTTTCTTTTTAAAATGTAGATCTACCACTCTGTCCCCAATCCCCTGAGATTAGGTGAGTGACTCTGTTATGAGGCTGAGGAATCAACAATTTTACTGTTTCCCAGGTGATCTGCTGCGTGGTTTTACAAACAGTGGTCTTATCTTTTCCTCTTTACACAGGGAAGGAAATTGAGGCCCAGAGAATGCAGACGTGATTAACTTCAAAGGCTTGCAGCTCCAGAGCAGTAAGTCCAAGATTAGAACCGGCATCGAGTTTGTGTACACTAGATGGAGGTGTAGACCACGATACGTTTTTCTAAAACCAAGGGTCTGAACCACAGGGCAGCATTTTGGATTTCATGTGTGGCTGAAAGGGAAGAAACTGGAGGGGTAGGGTGGGGAATTCTTGGGAAAGAAGATTCTATAGGGAGAATGTGATAGGAAAATCAACTGTGCCCAGGCCTAGAGTTGACAGGCTGTGCTTTATGACATCATAGAGCTTCCCTTGTGGCTCAGATGGTAAAGAATCTGCTTGCAATGTGGGAGACCCAGGTTCGATCCTTGGGTGGGGAAGATGCCCTGGAGGAGGGCATGGCAGCCCACTCCAGGATTCTTTCCTAGAGAATTCCATGGACAGAGGAGCCTGGCGCGTTTGCAGTCCACGCAGTCACAAAGAGTCAACACAACTGAGTGACTAACACTTTCACTTCCTATGATATCATATATTAAACAGATGCCAAAATGAGCCTCAGTATGAATAAAGGGTATTTTAGAAAGAATGGTTTAAACACTAGTCTTTTGAAGTATCTGTCCTAAGAACTGCTCATTTGCTTTGGGAACTGAACACAGGCTGAGTCAAACAAAACCAGTTAAGAATGAAGTTTACCTTAATACAACACCAGAAGGTGAAACATTCAACTTCCTAGAACCACCTGGCAAAGACTACAATGAGTATAATTGTACATTGAGAATCACTGGCCAGGATTTCCAACGGCTCTGTTCTCTTCCACCCTTAATTATTTTATGTGAGTGATAAAGCGGTCAAGAGAGAACTTCCACCCATTCCCACATCTAGCCACCCACCAGCATCTGTTATCACAGACTCCTTGCTCCACAGATAACGGGTCAATGCTCCTGTCCACAGTCAACCCTTCCACCTGCACAGTAGACTCTGTTTTGTCACTATTCAAAGACACTGTCCTCGCAATTATTTCTTCCTCTCTATCTGAATCAGTTCCTCTCTCTAGATTCCCATCAGCATATAAACATGCTATAACTGCCATCTTTAAAAAAAATCCTCTCAATTCTACATTAATTTCTACTTAGCACCCCACTTTCCAGCTCTCTTTTACAGCAACACTATTAAAAAAAACTAATGGCCTGTTCATATTGTCTTCAGCTCCTCTCCTCCCATTCTCTCCGAACAGGCTTTCGTTCCTGCCTCTCACTAAAGACTCTTGGCTACGTTCAAAGCCAAGTCTCAGTCGTTATATGACTTGACCTCTCAGCTGCGTAAGACACGGTTGATGATTTCCTCCTCTCCTGGAGAGGAAGCGTGTGCACGTAGGTAGCTCCCAAGACGCCACACTCCCGATAGTCTCGTCCTGACTCCTCCTCTTTCACACTCCACATCCAAACTGTGGGCTCTCCAATGCAGCCGACTTTTATCCTTCTGCCAATACCCTCATCCAAGTCACCATTATTTCTTGCCTAGATTATTGCTACCATTTCTTACCTGGTCTCATTTCCATACTTGTCCTCTTACAGTCTTATGACTAGCCAGTTCCCTGAAAGAATACGACAAGGCCCACAGAGTTCTAGCAACAGCCAGAAAGCCGTGCGTGTGCACTAATCTCTCTGAGTACCTCCTCCTTTGTACACTCCGTTGCAGTCACAGAGCACTCCTCATCAGCCCTTGACTGTCCCGGGCACACCTCCACCTCTGAGCCCTGGCCCTGCTCATCCCGTTTGGAATGCTCCTTCCTGAGATAAGCATGGTTCGCCCCCTGTCCCCATCAAGCCGTTGCTCTGCGGTCACCTTCTCCTGATCTCAGAGCTCTACCCCGATCCCCAGGGGCAGTCTCCCCTGCTCCTCATCCCCTTGACTATGCTATGGCTTCGTTTCAAGAGCATTGATCATCTTCTACTATCTTACGTACTTGCCATTTTAAGCATGTCTTCCCTTATTTGTGGCTCAGCTGGTAAAGAATCCGCCTGCAACGCGGGAGACCTGGGTTCGATCCCTGGATTGGGAAGACCCCCTGGAGAAGGGAAAGGCCACCCACTCCAGTATCCTGGCCTAGAAAATGCCATGCACAGTTCAGGGGGTCGTAAAGAGTCAGACACGACTGAGCAACTTTCACTTTCACTTTTCCCTTATTTGAATTTAATCTCCGTTGCTGCTGCTGCTGCTAAATCACTTCAGTCGTGTCCAACTCTGTGTGATCCCATAGACGGCAGCCCACCAGGCTCCCCCATCCCTGGGATTCTCCAGGCAAGAACACTGGAGTGGGTTGCCATTTCCTTCTCCAATGTGTGAAAGTGAAAAGTGAAAGTGAAGTCTCAGTCGTGTCCAACTCTTAGCGACCCCATGGACCGCAGACCACCAGGCTCCTCCATCCATGGGATTTTTCCAGGCAAGAGTACTGCAGTGAGGTGCCATTGCCTTCTCCTTAATCTCCATTAGGAGTAGGATTTTTGTCTGTTTTATTCACTCATGAATCCCCAGCATCTAAAGGAATACTGGGCACAGAGCAAGCAATCCATAAATATTTGCTGCATGAACAAAATGAAGAATTATAGCAGAATTAACTGAGCAAAAGGATTATGCCATCATTTAAGGCAAGTCAAACCCTCTATTTCAAATGCTAGACTCCCCATAACAATGAATTACTTAATACCACCACTTAAATGTTTAAAGAGATTAAAAAAAAAAAAAAACTCTTCCAAATATTTCTTCTGTTTTAGCAAATGGCCCCACTATCTACGTAAGTGTACATAAGTCAGCCTTGACTGCCCTTCTCACCCTCCCATATCTAATCCATCAAGAAGTCCCATCAATTTTAACATAAAAATTCAGCTCAGATTCGCTCACTTCTCTCTATCTCCACTGCTGTGACTCTAGTCCAAGCTATCACACGCTCTCACCAGTGCTATTCTGATAGCCTCCTACCTGTTCTCTCTGCTTCATCTTCTTGCCTTCCTTTAATCCATTTCTTAAATAGCAGCAAGCAGTGTTCTTTAAAATGTATGTAGGATCACAATACCCTTGGCTCCCATCTACACCTCAGCTCTGTCTTGCTCATTACGCTTCATCCACAAGGGCTGCTTTCAGCTCCTCCAATACGTCCTGTTCTTCATACATGCCACTTTCACCTCCCTCCACTCTGTATCTTTCATGTCTCAGCAGAAAAGGCTGTCTCCCTTTCTTATTTTACATCCCATTCCTCACTTCCTTTATGACTGTTTACCGTTTCTTCCCCATTACAGTATACGCCCCACGAAGGCAGGACTCACCCTCATGTAAAGGGAGGAGGCGGAACCGCAGTGGAGTGTCGGAGAAGCACCACAGGCCTCTCTCAACTGCAAGAGCCACTCCAGCACTCAGCACCACCCCTCCCTCTAGATGCTCCCCCTTCCTGTCGTTTCAAAAGAAATGCAAGACAAGGTTTTGTTGACAAAACACATTATTTCCAACTGCTATGGACTGAACTCTGTCCTCCTCAAATCCATATGCTGAATTCTGAATCTCAGTGTGATGGCATATGAAGATGAGAGCTCTGGGAGATAATTTGGTTTATAAAAAAAAAGGAAGAGATACCAGAACTCACTCTCTGCTACGTGGACACAGAGCAAGCTGCCTGGTTCTCTGACAGCCAGGAAAAGAGCCTTCACCAGCACCCGGATCTCGGACTCCTAGCCTCCAGAATGCGAGAAGTAAGTTTCTGGGGTTGAAGCCCCCTAGACTACGGTGTTCTGTTACGGCAGCCTGCGCCAGGACACCAACCACACTGAGACGCTCCAGTCTCATGCGCAACATCACCAACCACAGGTGAAAAGACGCCTGAGACAGCGGTGTTCCTTGTCCAGACTCTGCTCCCAACCCACACCGCTCCACTGCCTGCCTGGTGCTCTTTTCCAAAGAGCTACACTTGAAGACTGAACATGGCTAAAACCATCACTCTAGACACCCTTCATCTGCAGACACTCAGACGCTGGAAGACTTTGCATCTGGTCCCAAAGGGCAGTAGGCAGCACCCTCCCCTCGGGAACCATCTGACCTACCCACCTCCAAGTGCTCAAATGGGTGAGTCAGGGACACCAAGACACACCAACAACTGTCTTTTATTCAGAAAGCATCACTGATGTTTGGTTGCCTCAGGCAATCTTCCCATGGGATTTCTGCCTAAATGAGAATCTCATATGCTTCTGTGTGAGTACACTCAGTTCTGTCTGACTCTCTGACCCCATGGACAGTAGCCGGCCAGGTTCCTCTGTCCATGGGGTTCTCCAGACAAGAATACTGGAGTGGGTTGCGATTTTTTTCCTACAGAGGATCTTCCCAACCCAGGGATCGAACCCACATCTCTTGCATCTCCTACACTGGCAGGCTGATTCTTTACCACGGTGCCACCTGGGAAGCTGAGAATCTCATAGGACTCTTAATTAAACTACTGTTTTGTTTTGTTTTTTAATTTAAACTAGACATTTCAAAAAGCTCAGTCTTCACCGCCCCCCCCCCCCCCCCCCCCCGCCAAAACTAGCCTCTAATTGTAGGTTAGAGTGATGCAGAAACTAGATTCTTTGAGATATTCTGTTAGAAAAGTACTTTTAAACTTTCAGGAGCCAAGATGTTTTATAAAAAGGAACAGTCCAACACTGTATTTTTTTTTAAAATTCAGATCAGTTATAAAATCTGCATTATAAAGACAGGTATTTCTCTGATACTTCTACCTTGGGGATTTCAAAGCATAGTCTTTAAACTTAGTAGTTAACAACAACAAAAATGCCATGTCTATCTTGTAAAGAAAAATAAGGAAAAATAAACAAAGTAGATGCCGATAGGCTATGAAGGTCCAAGCTCCACACCTACAAGAAAGAGCAGCACCCACACCAAATCACCAAAGGCACAGAAGTGTTCACTTCTCAAGCCGTGCTGGACTCTTTGCAACCCCATGGACTGTGGCCCCCCAGGCTCCTCTGTCCATGGGATCCTCCAGGCAAGAATGCTGGAGTGGGTAGCCAGTCCGTTCTCCAGGGAATGCTCCCGACCCAGGGAGTGAACCCAGGTCTCCTGCACTACAGGCAGATTCTTTACCACCTGAGCTGCCAGGGAAGCCCCAAAGTCATAAAGCTTGGTTACGAAACAGAGACAGGCAGTATTGGTATTTTGTTACTGGGACATCATATGGGGCCTGGACAATAAGGACAATGGCAATAGGATGCTTAAGCTAAAAAAAGCCTCTGCATTTTAGAATCCATGATTCTAAGTATTAATCAATGCTGTGTTAAGTGCAACAGGGGTTACAAAGTGCTAGAAAAGGAAATGGTCCAGAGTACAAAGTTCTGAAGGCTCTAAAATAGTCCTAATGTTCAAAAATTTTTTAAGATTAATACTTTTTCATCTTTCCAATAATTTTAAAGAATTTCCTGTGTTCAAAACCCAGTTCCAGCTTTGAGCGCCTACAGTCACTACGTGCTTCCCTCCCATATTGTCTACTGCAGAGGGAAGAAACCGGGGCTTACAGCTTTGGGAAAGCAAAATGCAGCTTCTTCTCATAAAAAGATTTTAAGCGCCTGGCCTAGACATTCAGAGCAGTCATTACAGAAATAAAGGGAGACATAAAGCAGCTTTCTCAATTCACTTAAAAACAGAATCTTCTGATCCGCTTGCATACTTCTCCCAGAGAGATACAGTAACTTAGTCATAGTTACATGCAGAATTGGTGATTTTTGCCAGGAAATGAAACTCACGTGGCCTCACTCTTAGTCCAATGCCCTTTCTAATATACCATGTTGCCTTCCATTTGGTGATCAAAGCAAACAAGACCTAAATAAGTACAATGAATTGCAACCCTGCAAGGCCAAAAGAAGAATGTTTGGGAAAAGCTTGCCAACAAACCAAGCAGGATGCTTTACACTCAGGGAACTCTATTCGTCCATCACCCGGGCCCCTCTGAGCTTCTAACTGTGCCTTTTCAAGTCACCCCGCTTTGTGAGTGCAGAAACAATCGTGTGTGTGTGTGTGTTTTTCTTCCCCAAGAAAGGTTAGGTCAAAAGAGAAAATGACCTGGCGGCTTTCTGTCCAGATTTTGGCGCAGTGGGACGACGCGGGCTGCACCGACTGTGGAATCTTCCCACACTCTTGAGTAGTTAGGAGGAACCAGCAGAGGCATGTTTCATACACTCCCCAAATACCTGAGCTGGCAACAACAAAGGACATTCATAGATCTTAGCCCTGGGACAACAGCTTCTGTCAGTCAACTGCAGTTCTCACGACTGTGCCACTGTTACTTCACCTTCATACCAAAGAGACATCACACCTGGACGAGCACTTGAGAAAACCACACGGACGGATTCACACAGTAGTGCAGCGATTCTGGCAGGGTTCCAACACTAATGATAAAGTATAATTCAAAAAAACACAAAGACCTTACGCAAGCATATCGCTCTTCAGCGTTTACAAGCAGATTTGACAAAGGACCTGGGGCCCCAGTAATCTGTTCTTGAGACCAACACCAAGAGGGTCGTGAGTTTCCATGCAAGGGGAGTTTCCCTGTAAGGGGGCACGGAGCGCCATTTTCTCTCTTACCTGAAGCCAAAGGTCGGATCCACTCTTTGCTATTTAGGTCAAGTCTCCAGAGGTCATTGAAGGCAGCATTGCAACTGCTCTGGGTACAGCCTCCAAACACATACATAGACTGATTCGCATCATAATAGCACGCACCTAGAAAGAAAACAATTAATGAACAACTGGTGTCTAATTTTGAAGGTACTCTAGGACCTTAACTATAGTCCATGTCTTTCAAAGATCAATTATTTCACACATATCATAACTGCTACCAGGTACCAAGCTTTCCATAACCAGCCTTGTGTCTTCCAGTTCATCAACACTACATTAACCTTTAAACTAAGGACCAGAGAAAAGCTACGGAAATGTTATTTCTGAGCACACTAAGCAAGCTGACAATGATATTACATAAGACAGCATAATTCTAGCAAGAGCACACGAGAATTTAGATTCAAAGTGCTCAATGAGTGAAATGTCAGTGCAGCTCCATAATTAATCTGAATTTGCATCATTATCCTCGCGGGCTAGAAGAAGAGAGTCACTGCTAACAGAGGACTCAGTCCTCCCATTTCTCTCCACCACTCCTCTTACTGCTTTTGCTTTCAAATGAAATGTGAAGAAATAAAACAATAAACAAGACTTTATATGAAAGAGAATGACAGAAAACAATTTTAATCAATGCCACAAAGCAACCACACATATGGAACCAATATGGCTTGGGGATCTCAGAGTAGTATGGTCCCCAAACCACCAAGAGAGAAAACATGAAAGTCATTAAGCTCCTAGGTGTATCCAAAAGCCACCAAAGCTGACTGGTTGGTGCTGAACAGAAAGCCAACGCAGGAAGTGACACGTGAAAAGCACCAAGGTCGGCCCTGCCCGGCGGCACAGCAGATAGGAATCTGCCTGCCAACGCAGGAGACACGGGAAGATTCCACACGCCTCAGGCAACTACAGCCCAGCACCACGGCTGCTGGAGCCTGCGAGATCCAGGGCCTGAGACCCCAGCTACCAAGCCCACGCGCCCAGAGCCCTGCTCCACGAGGAGCCCCGCACAGCCAAACGTAAACACATACTTTAAATGAGTACACGAAAAGCACCGAGGTCTCTAAGAAAAGCCTGCTTAACTAGGTGACGATATACACCTCACCAGCGGACACCGTCCTGAAGGCAAGAGTCAATGGCTGTGAGAGGGGCTGCTGCCCTAACACCAGGATGACTGGAGGCAGGGCCTGGACAAGACACGTGGAAGCTCAGCTCCGCCCCAGTGCTTCTCCCCAGGGAGCGCATGCAGCCTCTATCCTGTGGGAGAGACGGCCATGCTCCTCACAGCTCTGCATTCACCATCTTGGGTTTTACGGAAAAGAGCAGAGCAAAACTTTTCATTCATTCCATGCATATCAGTGGGAAAACCAGACCTCTCAAAGTCAAACTAGGCTGAAACAGTTAAGCATCATGTAAAAGGAAGCGGAAAGGGAAAAGAAATTCGGAGGCTTGGCCCACTGGGGCAACAGGGCTCTGGTGCTCATCCAGCCCGTTGGTAGGTCTGGCTCAGTCTAGCCCACCACTGGTTTTAAAATCTCTTCTGGACTCTAGCTCAGAAAAAGGGAAATGCTACTGCTATAACCACCTCCTGTGATACACAAACGCTCTGGGAATAACCCTCCTTTTTTATTTTTTCTAAACACAGCCCACTTGATAGGCCTTTAAGGACTCTCTACACTAGGGAAGCCACATCTGAAAGTTGGATGAGTTAAGAGAAAATAAAAGCAATGTGCTCAGTCACTTATACCCCGTAGTCTCAGCCAGGGGAAGGAGTAAATCCGAAACATCTGACCTCTAACACTGCACAATAACAAAGCTACAGACTTTTCAAATTAACAAAGAAATTAAAGAAACTAGAGATACAAAGAAATGAAATGCTGTTTAATCGTCAACAGGCTCACATCTGCAAAATACTTAATTACTCCCAAAACTCAACCATGCTACGATGGAATATGAAGGGTAACATGATTTCACACTTTCCACTACTTCCTTTTTTATTTTCTGATGGTGCCATGCAGTTTGAGGGATCTCAGTTCCCTGACTAAGGATTGAACCCAGGCCCCTGCAGTAAAAGCATAGAGTCATAACCACAGGGCTGCCAGGGAATTTCCCCACTGACTTTCTTTGCCTTGAAAATAACTTGCAATCCATATCTAAATCAGTTTTTACATTAACATCCCAATAAGAAAGGTTATTAAGGAGTGTAATCCTGGGAATTCCTTGGCAGTTCAGTGGTTAGGACTTCATGCTTTCACTGCCCACAAACTGTGCGGTGTGGCCTCCCAAAAAGGAAAATTCTACATAATTTCATTGCTCATGTTTCAGAGTTGTTAAGTACCGCAAATAACAATAGATCAAGTTAGATAACATTCAACAAACAAAAAGGATAATTACTGTAGCCACACTTTAATCTCCACTAAAGCCGTTAAGCTTCAAGTATCCTGGTCTTCTTATACCTTTTTTGAACTAGCTGCTCCAACAAATTGGGGCAATTTTAAATTGACCTGACCGGTGCCCAGCATAAGAGAACATTCTATTCCTCTGGATAACCCGGAACCCCAGAACAGAAATTAGCCATGTCCCTTGTCTTCTGAAACTCTAACTGAGGTCCATTATGACAATGTTTAATAAGACAAATCCATGATTTCATGACTAAAAGAGTCAGGAGCTCATTTATGTCCCACTATTCCTCAAAGACCAACTCCTGGCAGTTGCTTCCTTCATGCAGTAAAAGAACACAGTGCCTTTATTTTTCAAAGAGGTAGCAAACATTCTGCTCTATTTGGATTGAAAACCTAGCCAGCAGCTGGCCCCGTGAGATCTTCACCACGTGTATTTTAATCCTATACTAAAATAAGGCAAATGGCATTTTCCTGCTCTCTTTGAGCAAACAAAGGCTTGTGGAAGAGGAAGGCACAGCCCAAACTCTATGCAAAGCTAATGGGACTGAAATGACAAGTTTCACACAGTGTATTTTCAACGTCCAGCAGGCATTATCAACAAAGCTTGGAGAGGAAGAGAGTCAATTTAGGTAGCTATGTTTAGAACTCAGATGTAATGAGAATGAGAAAACAGCCATCAATAGTACACTCACATATTTTAAGCATCCTACTGAACTGTGTTTGTCTGTTTTTATTTAAGGCGCCTACGTGTTGGCCTGAGTGGGGGTGGGGACCCAACAAACTCAACGGGCCTTTTAAACAAACTAAGAATCTCAGCAAACACCAGGGCTCAAGTAGGTATTTCCTTTTACCAAAGCTCTCCACCCAAACAGAACATTTTCCTTTCAGAACATACAGACCATTGGAATGTACTATGCAGAAGTTACTGTTCATTGTATGGTATGATTACCCTGCTAAAAAAAATATTAATAACATTGAGAATGTGATTGTTCCAATAGCTAAATCTCTTCAAATTTTCTGAAATGTGCTTGACTGCTCCATGAACAACTACTAAAAGTCACATGCCTCAAGTTAAAATTTAATAATTCCTATTTGAAGACAAATCACATATTCACAATCACACACACAGTAAGCAGAGTTTTCAGTGTCTGAACACTCTCCCACTGCACTAAACTTCTCTAACGTTCAAGGCCTTCCAGGTTCATATGTTTCATGGTGCTGGTAGTCACTAAACCCTCTTGTTTCCTCACTTGTCTCCAGGGAAAGGTCCTGAGGCATCTATCCCATGCTTAGGTTGTCACGTGTCTAGCATCTACAAGCCAGGACACACGTGATAAGGCCTGTAATTACATAACTATGGAGTGAGACAGGCTGCTTATCCAGTCTGGGCCTGCTGGCTGCTGCAGAAGCACGGTCAGCATGCGTATGGAGTGACCTGACCATATGTGCAGCCTGAACGCCAAAACATAATTCTGGGTACTCAACAGACCCCTGTGTCAATCTGAAAGGGACATTCTACCTTAGTCAAGAGTTGCATGTCTGGCCATACAAACACTCACCAAATAACTAGGAGAACTGGCTTCATTTACTTCCCCTGCATTTTCTGTCTCGCCTTTTACATAAGAAAGATGCTCTATTGCTCATATCTTTGTTACACAATTCCACAGAATTAATTGATGTCAACTATGAGCCAGGAGTTGTGAGAGGTGCACAAGATGTCTAAGACATGGGACCAGAGTGTTCTCAGGCAGACAAGAACCTTGTGGAGGAGACACCATCATTATCCTATCATTTTGCAGGTTAAAACATATTTCTACAACTGTTTCCTCAATTAAATTTCCTAGTAACCTGTGGCACAAACAGGATTTGTTATACACATTTTGTGGAAGTGTGGATTAGAGAAGCCAAGGAACTCGCTTCCCAAGTCTGAAGCTCTTCTTTGGCATGTACTCTCTCTTACACAGATAATTATCATAAAAGGCAGATGGTAATAAACATTAAGAGGAAGGTATGAAGAGTCTATTAAGGCAGTATAAGCAGAGAAAGAGAAGAGCTTAATCTCCATACCGGGGAATTTGAGAACAGTGTGAAAGGAGGTAGATTTTGGCTTTGTCTCCTAGATGAGTTTTAGAGGTCAGGACACTTTCTGTCATTTAACAAGGGGAAATATGTCTAGGGGCTAAAAGGCAATGGGCGGGGAAGGGAAATGAAATCAGGGCACCTAAGCAAAGCCACGAAGTCGGGAATTTCAGACAAACACGAATCGTGTGTGGGTAGAGCCTGGCTGTGTAAGGATGCAACCGTGAGTCAGGCTGAACAGGTAAGCTGGGGCCCTGAAGGCCACCAGAGTGGAGACGTCCACCTGCAGCGCAGACAGGCTGAGGCTTCTCGGCAGAGGAATGATAAGGTTGGCTTTATGTCTCAGGTTTGCAGTGCTTCCCGGCTCAGGGCGCCTGTCATTTTGAACAGGTCAGTTCGTTGTGTGCAGGATCATCCTGTTCACTACAGGACATTCGGCAACCCTGGTCCTTGCCTACTATCCGCCTGCGGTACTTTCCAGTCGAGACAGTATGCCATGACCTTGCATACGTCCAAAGGCCCCAGGAGGCGGCACTGTCCCCTGTTTTAGAGATGGCTACCAACAGTGTCTAGACCAGGTTCAGATGAAGAGAAAAGGTAAGAAGAGTGTTTAGAAAAGATTTAGGGGGACTTCCCTCTCGATCCTGTGGTTAAGACTCCAGGCTTCTCCTGCAGGAGATACAAGTGTGATCTGACTGCAATGTAGGAGGGAGGGAGGTGGGGGAGGAAAGGAGGAAGAAGAGACAGGAAAGATGGAATGATTAAGTCATAAGTGTGAGTAATGGGAGTAAAAGGAAAGACATGAGACAGACTGCAGAGACCGAACAGAGTCAACAAGATCTGACTTTTGTTGTTGAGGGAGGGAGAGGAACTGAGCATGAAACCAAGATTTCAAGTCTGTATAATGGAGAGAATGATAATGCCATTCACTAAATTAAGCAGAGAAGAAGATTGGGGGGAACTACTGAATTTGGTGATGGACAGGGAAGCCTGGCATGCTGTACTCCATGGGTTCTCAAAGAGTTGGCGACGACTGAGCGACTGAACTGAACTGAACTGTAGGTTCTGCTCAAAATCCTTCAAGCTAGGCTTCAGCAGTATGTGAAATGAGAACTTCTAGGAGTATGAGCTGGGTTTAGAAAAAGCAGATGATCCAGAGATCAAATTGCCAACATTTGTTGGATCATGGAGAAAGCAAGGGAATTCCAGAAAAACAACTACTTCTGGTTCATTGACTACACAAGCCTTTGACTCTGTGGATCACAACAAACTGTGGAAAACTCCTAAACATGGGCATATACACATTTTACAGATGAGGAAAGTGTCAATCAGAAGAGCCAAGGAAATTGCTTCCCAAGTAAAAAGCTTTTCTTTAGCATGTAGCCTCTCCTACATAGATAATTATGGTAAAATGCAGATGGTAATAAACACTAAGAGACAGACTACCTTACACTTCTCTTGAGAAATCTCTATGCAAGTCAAGAAGCAACAGTCAGAATCAGACATGTAACAGATGACTCGTTCACAATTGGGAAAGGAGTTCAACAAGGCTGTATATGGTCAACCTGCTTATTTAACTTACATGCAGAGTACATCATGTGAAATGCTGGGCTGGATTCATTCATTCACATTCATTCATTCATTTCACATTCATCCGCATGTGAAATGCGGATGAATCACAAGCTGGAATCAAGAGTGCCAGGAGAAATATCAACAACCTCAGATATACATATAATACCACTCAAATGGCAGAAAGTAAAGAGAAACTAGAGTTTCTTGATGATGGTGAAAGTGGAGAGTAAAAAAGCTGGCTTGAAACTCAACATTCAGAAAACTAACATCATGGCATCTGGTTCCATCACTTTATGGCAAACAGAAGTGAAAAAAGTTGAAGCAGTAACAGGCTTTATTTTCTTGGGCTCCCAAATCACTGTAGATGGTGACTGCAGCCATGAAATTAAAAGATGCTTGTTCCTTGAAAGAAAAGCTATGACAAACCTAGACAGTGTGTTAAAAAGCAGAGACATCACTTTCCCAACAAAGGTCTATATAGTCAAAGCTACAGTTTTTCCAGTAGTTATGTATGGATGTGAGAATTGGACTATAAAGAAAGCTGAGCACAGAAGGATTGATGCTTTTGAACTGTGGTACTGGAGAAGACTCTTGAGAGTCTCCTGGACTGCAAGGAGATCAAACCAGTCAATCCTAAGGGAAATTAGTCCTGCATATTCATTGGAAGGACTGATGCTGAAGTTGAATACTTTGGCCACCTGATGTGAAGAGCAGACTCTTTGGAAAAGACCCTGATGCTGGGAAAGAGTGAAGGCAGGAGGAGAAGGGGACGACAGAGGGTGAGATGGTTGGACGGCATCACCCATTTGAGCAAGTTCTGGGAGATGGAGAATGACAGGGAAGCCTGGTGTGCTGCATTCCATGGGGTGGCAGAGTTGGATACAACTGATCAATTCAACAACAACAAAGGGTTCCAACACTATTTGTTTTAAAACACCATCCTCAGGCTTCCATGGTAGTCTAACATTTAAGAAGCCACCTGGCAAAGCAAGGGTCACCGGCGGGACCCCTGGTTTGGGAAGATCCCACCTGCCTCAGAGACACTAAGCCCATGCACCACAGCCACTCAGCCTGCACCCTGGACCACTCAAGCCCCAGCTATGGAGCGGTGGCACTCAGAGCCGCTCCGTGCAACGGGAGAAGCCACCGCCCACGAGAAGCCGTACACCGCCACCACAGCGAGCCTTCCTGCGGCAGCAAAGACCCACCACAGCCAGTAGCAGATAAATCTTGAAAAGGAAAAAAAAATCTTAAGAAACGTCCTGTTTTTAGAAATCTTGTCTCTGCTCCTCATTCCAAGCATGTGTAGATAACTGAAGTTACCCCTCCTTCAACAATAAATACTGGACCTAATATGGATCCTCCCGTAATTTCATTAAATATTTTCAGCAAGGATTCATCTAAATTTTACTGCAAAGTATATGTCTATGAACTCCTGAAAACATGTGAGACTCTTTCAAAACTATTTTTATGATCATAATAAGTAGCAGTAGCTGAGGAAGTAGTCACCGTCTCTTCACCGTGCTGACAGCCACACTAATGGAGCCAAAGCAGTGCTGGGGAGACTGCGACAGCCCGTGCTCGGCTCAGGACAAGGGAGCTCACGCCTCGACCACGCACTCGCAGAGGAGAACCGATGGAAGCCGGTTCCGACCTCGCAGACCCCCCCAAGAGTCTCACAGACGCCTCCCTCCCACAAAGTCCAAGAACGGCACTTTTGAGATCCACTGCCCTGGGGGTTTACAACAGCATGAGTAAAAACAGCTCCCCGAGAGCACTGGAAACAGCCGACAGTTCGACTCATTCCTCTGATCTATTTAGATTCAGTTCAAAGACAATGAAGAGCCACCGTTTTTCACTGAACGCCTCTGGATATGAGAGTATGGGGCACCGTCTGGGGTGGTCAACCTCCAAGAGACTGCCTGGGATCCTCACTTCCCGGTTTTACACCCTCGGACAACCCCATGTGACCTACAGGGTGGAGCAGAAAGGATGGCATTCAGCAGAGATGAGGCTGCAGAAACACCGTGGCTGCCACCTCAGCGTCTCCGTTTCTCTCTCGGATCATTCATTCCGTGGGAAGCCAGCTGCCAAGCCATGAGCAGCTCTGTGGAGGAGCCCACGCAGTAAGGAACCGAGTCTTCTCTCAACGGCTGCTAAGTGAGCTTGGAAACAGATTCCCCAGGCCTCGGCAGAGCGCGCAGGGGACGGGAGCCCTTACTGACAGGCTGACTGTAACCTCACAAGAGACCCCAAGTCAGAACGTGCCAGCTAAGCTACTCTCAAATTCTTGACCCTGAGGAACTCTGTGAGATAATAAATCTTCTTTTAAGTTGGTAACTTTGCAAGTAATGTTTATATAACATAGATAACCAGTAACTCTCCTTCCCCTCAAATTTCAAAATACAGCTTAAAAAAAGAGACACAAATATAAAAGTTAACAGTGAAAGACAATATGAGTTAAGTGCCAAATCAGTATTCCAGACATAAGTTCAGATCAGGAAAAATTCTTCTGTGGCCCAGAGAGTTGAGAAAAGCTTTCCCCAAAGAGCTACAACTTGAACCGAGCTTTCAAGAAGAAGCAGGCTTCAGCTAAGTGGACAAGAGTACTCCAGGGAGGAAGAAATGAGTACAGCAAAGTGACAGCTTAAAAAGAGGGGAGCTCTTGGGAAAAGTCAGGAGATGAAGTAGTAAATGCAGAAATAAGTCAGCTTAAAGAGGGTTTTAAATATGACTAAGTTTAGCTTTTATCACTGGACAGACACTCAAGGTTTCTGAACAGGCAAGTAATGTAACTACAGCAGTAATTCTGAGAACTTTCCAAGAGGCTTCCCTCTCTTCTCAACGAACTTTTGTAAAACCACTCATATACATACACCTTTACTGGTCTACAATACAACACATCGCAGTCTCACTTTGACGGATGGATATGAATCACCAATGGGCTTCCCCTGGTGGCTCAGCGGTAGAGAAGCCACCTCTGGAATGAAATGATACTGCCAAGTCCCTGGCGGTCCAGTGGTTAGAATTCAGTGCTCTCTTTGCTGGGGCCTGGGTTCAATCGCTGGTCAGGGAGCTAAGATCCCACATGGTGTCCCCGGGGGGAAAAAATACATAAAGTGGCATCTGTAAAAATCAGCTAAAATGGAGAGTTAATTCTAGAATAAGTCAAAAACTCTAAATTATGTCTATTTGCCAGAACATTTTATTTATAATTTTATTACTTAAATTTGTATTTTATAATCAATATCCTTCATGTTCAAAATTTGTGTGTGACCCCAGTCAAATTCCGTGTTTGCTGAACACATACCATGCTAAAATAAAGAGTTCTTGGTGAACTGGCTACTCCCTAAACAGGATCACAGAAACACCCTCATGAGCACCTTTCCTTCGCTCTTCCATTACCTGATGTCAAGAGTTTAAAAGCCCAAGCACAACACCTTGACCTCCTTGGAGTACAGATACTAGAAAAATCCAACGAAAAAGCAAACATAAAATTACACCACAGTGCCTACAAAACATTTAGGCTCATGTTCTTCCCTAATTCTGGCTGCAAAATTAATATGAATCCTCATTTTATATTCTCTTCATTAAAAATGTCAGACAAAATACAAGCCTCAAAAATAGTTTTTGGAAACATGACCGCTGGCAAGATGGGACCTGTTTTCATGATAAATACTTACTGTGTGAGAACCGCTGGGTGATGGGGGTCCCGGGATAAGGGTATGTCCGACTCTCCCACTGGATGTTCCCTTCCTGAACAGCCTTTATGAAACCATGGTAACACTGGTGGGCTACACCTAAAGACAAAAGTAACCAACGCCTCAGCCTGGACTCTTCACTCATAAACCAAATTATAAAATTGAATCTACTGTCTCATCACTTTTTATAAGATGTAAGTTTCTTTGAGGAACTCCAAATTTCTTTGTTTTTTTTCATTCAAAGACAGAAAACAAAATCACGTAAGTTCAAAACTGGAAGATCTAATCTTCAGATTTTACCAAGGTTAAATGACTCCCTCAAGGTGACACAATCTGCTCACACTTTAACTCTGCTCTTCTTACATCACATCATGAGGAAACACATCAAAATAACTGGTGCTGTTTACTCCAAAACAAAGAGGCTTGGGAGATAATTTAGTTTTGCGAGAAAAAAATACGGTAAAACAATCTCTGGAATATAACAGCTGTTCAGTAAATATCTATAGTTAGACCACATATTCTACGTATTAAACAAGGAGATAATAATTAGCTGACAGTGGATTATGAAATGATGAATTTATAACTAAGGAAAGCTGTCTAAAAAAAAAAAATCAGAGTTTTTACTATAATGCTAGATACATGTCATTATATACATGTCCAAACTCACAGAATGTACCCCCTGAAGTAAACCACAGATTTTGAGTGACAATGATACATCAATATCATCAATGCAGGATCATCAGCTGTAAAATGTACCACCCTGGTGAGGATGCTGAAAGTGGGAGAGGCTGAGTGTCTGGGAGCAGAGGGCGTATAGGAAGTCTATGACCTGTGCAATTTTGCCGTGAACCTAAAACCACTCTAAAAAAAATGAAGTCTATTTTTTAAAAAGTGAGAGCTTCATACTTCTGGAACAATCTGTTTTTCCAAGACATGAAATTACTATCTTATTTCAAAGAGAAGCATTTTGAATGAAGTGTACAATCAATTATTTACATTTTGAAAGAATACCACTCTTGAATTTATGCCACCTTGAGGATCCTTAAGCAGGATCAGAGAACATGTTTTCCAGTGATGATCATTCTCCCTTGGCTGAACCCACAGATAAGAACTAGAATATGAAAAAGACATGGCCATTTTTAATGTGTGACCATACTGTCAGCTATACACTGGTAAAGTAATGCAAATTTTCAGATCGTGGATTGAGATAAGGCAGTAATGAATAAAAGACAGACACGTAACGATGGAGGGGAGAAAAAACTGTGCTGGCAGTGACTTCTCCCAGAAGATCTAAGATTGGGAATGCGAGGCTAGGGTTTTTTTCTCTTAAAAAAACGAAAAAAAGATCGAAATGATCCAAGAATAAATAAATATCTTTGATTAGATCACCACCCCTCATGTATGATTCTTCCTCCTCTATTTCCGAGGTAAAACCATCTACCTCCGTAGTGCAGGGAGCCAGTCTCTCCTGCAGAGGCCATTAATTCTGCAAACAGAAGCAGGTTGTACATACCAATGTTACCAGTTGTGAGCAGATGCGCGCAGGGCTGGGGGAAAGTTTCAACACAGCTGGTCCTTATTAGCCATCAAGGTTGGACTCTGGACAACTGATAAGGACCCTACTCCCCAGAGAACCACTCTGGTTCTAGGAAAAATTTTAAGACTGATTCTGATCTAAACATTTTTCCTCTCTCATATCTCTGGCTGCCTTGCTCACACCAGCAAAGAAAAAGTCAATACAACCCTTGCTTTGATCAAAGATTATTCAACTGGCTTGGTCATCTTCATTTAAAAAAAAAAAAAGCCCTTTCTACCTAAAATGGAATGAAATAAAATAACTGTTATTAATTAAAAATACAGGGGACTGCCCTGACAGTCCAGTGGTTAAGAGCTGACTCTCCAGCATAGTGGGTGCAGGTCTGATCCCTGGTCGGGGGGCTCAGACTCCACATACCTCATGGCCAAAAATCAAAAAACCAAAAACAGAAGCAATATTGTAACAATTCAATAAAGACTTTAAAAATGGCCCACATAAAAAAATATTTGAAAAAATATAGTATAACTAGTAACCTCAACATTTAGTTAAAGCTGAAATCTTGATTAGAAAATGGAGGGGAAAAAAAGGAGAAATTCATTTTAAAAAGTAAAATACATATATAGGATCTGGGCTGTTTAGAGATAAAATCAAGCAGTAAGTGCTTTCATAACTCCACATCTGCCATAAACAGCTACTTTAAGCTATTCACAGTTTGCTATGAGGACTGTAAAGCAGTTACAATAGTCCTGACAATGATAAGAGTTACATGAAGGTTTGCTCTTACTGTCAATCCATATTCATCCCTACTCTACCTATTCAAGAATAATACAATTTACCAGATCAACTCCAAGAATATGCAGGAAAAGAATCCTCATTTTAAAACTGCAAATTGGATTAAAAACTGCAGTATTCAAGTTGTTCATAAACTAGGCATGATAAAGAGAAAAGGAAAATGTCCAGAGCTAACTGTCTAAGTTTTAGAACCACAATAAATATAAGGGAGAAAAGAGAAAATGAAACTGAGAGATTAAAAGTCATTCAAAGAAACCTTAAATGAGTAAACAGACCTCCCGCGTCCCACAGTACCTTTAATAAGCCGGTACCACTGCTTGCAGACAAGGGCCGCAGTTTTGTGCTCCTGGTATGGGGAGAGGAAGGAGAGGATATACTCCAAAACTTCTTCTGGCAGCTCAGACATGGACCTGTTATGTCGAGTCTCCTCAACCTCCAGCGCCGCGCGGGGCTCCTCATCTGGCTCCATCGTCCCTTCCAGCACGGTTTCCTCCTGGTCCACAGCCATGAAACTGTCATCTTCGCTGTCTGAGGAGCTGGCCATGACATTCCATGCGACAGCTACAGCAGGAGAGAGGCACATCAGTGTACTCTGTCTGAAGTTCTGAAACAGCTCAGGCACACGCAGCCAAGCTGTTCACGATTTCTTTCAGGTGCTCAGATTGAAACCTGTCCTTCAGCACTTCCCCACACTGGCTGTGAACTACCTTAATTTGTCAGGTACAGCTCAAATACCAAGCCCATCCCAAATATCTAATAAATCTCTAGAAGTTTCTGATAGCAATTTTTTTCCTCTTCACTGAAAACCTAGAGTGTCAGCCAAGTTCTGGTATAACCATAAAACCAAAAGACTTGAGCTCAACAACTCCTCTAACTCAAGGATATATGATCGGCAATAACAAAGGGAACGGCAACTAGCTTCCCTCAGCCAGTAATATGATTCAAGACCTCAAACGCGGAAGAAAAAACTAACCGCGCATCCTAAAAGAGTAAAAAGAACACTGAGGACATGGGAATAAGAAATGATAGGGTGCTTTTTTGAGCTTTTACACAAGACAGTTCACTTAAAGAGGATAGTAAATATTCTAATAACAAGCTTAACTAGCTGTAATACCAAATACAAGGCAATATTTAAAACAGGAAACATCGAAACAGATCCGAGGAGCCAAAAACTGAAAACAATATAAATACCCATCGACAAGAGAATAGATAGACTGTGCTACATTCAAACAGCAGGAAGGAAGGAACCACAGATTCACACATGGGTAAATCTTAATCCTGAGCAAAAGAAGACAGAAAAGTACATACTACATATCCATGCTTATATCAAATTGAACACTAGGCAAAAACAATTTATGTACAATATCTTAAAAACTGGAAAGAATGATCACAGCAAGAAAAACATGAGTCAAAACTCATGAAATTGCTCCTAACATAATGCATCTGCCAAACTAGCTCACGATACTGCAATGCCTCCTAACCAAGTGGCTGCTGATGAACCGATGGTGGTGAACAATCGGGGGCTACTGAGAAGCAGGGGATTGGCCTAATGCTCACGGTCAGGAGGGGGGCGGTGCAGAGGAAGGGCAGCAGCAATCCCCTCCACTCCCTGGAACCAGAGGACTGTGATGGGTGTACTGCAAACTGTGTTAAATAAAAGATCCTAGATAGCCACCTCTGCTCTGCTTTGAGTGAACTCTTTTCCACACGCTTATCTTGCTAGAGGAAGGCCTCTCCATTTCCAGCCCTAACTCCTAGGCTGAAGAGTACAGTTACACATCAAAATGACTATACTACCCAAGGCAATCTACAGGATCAATGCAATCCCTATCAAGTCAACAATGGCATTTTTCACAAAACTAGAACAAAAATTCTTAAATTTTGTATAGAGACATAAAAGATCCTAAATAGCCAAAGCAATCTTGAGAAAGAAAAACAGAGCTGGAAGAATCAGGCTCCCTGACTACTCTCCATGCTACAAAGCTACAGTAATCAAAACAGCATGGACGTGGCACAAAAACAGAAATATAGATCATTGGAACAGGATAGGAAGCTCAGAAATAAACCTATGCACCTCTGGTCCATTAATCTATGGCAAAGTGGTGCTGGGAAAACTGGACAGCTATATGCAAAACAAAAATGAAATTATAACACTCCTTAACACCACACAGAAACATAAACTCAAAATGGATCAAAGACAAATATAAGACCAGAAGGAAAACACAGTCAGACCACTTTTTGACATGAATCGCAGCAAGGTATTTATCGAGCCATCTCCCAGAGTAATGGAAATAAAAACAAAAGTAAATAAGTGGGATCTAAATAAATTCAGTAACTTTTGCATAGCAAAGGAAACCATAAACAAAACAAAAAGACAACCTAGAGAATAGAAGAAAATACTTGCAAATAATGTGACTGACCAAGGGTTCGGTTCAGTTCAGTCGCTCAGTCGCATCTGACTTTGCAACCCCATGGCCTGCAGCACCCCAGGCCTCCCTGTCCATCACCAACTCCCGGAGCATGCTCAACTCATGTCCATCGAGTCGGTGATGCCATCCAACCATCTCATCCTCTGCCGTCCCCTTCTCCTCCTGCCTTCAATCTTTCCCAGCATGAGGGTCTTTTCCAAAGAGTCAGTTCTTAGCATCAGGTGGCCAAAGTATTGGAGTTTCAGCTTTAGCATCAGTCCTTTCAATGAATATTCAGGACTGATTTCCTTTAGGATGGACTGGTTGGATCTCCTTGCAGTCCAAGGGACCCTCAAGAGTCTTCTCCAACACCACAGTTCAAAAGCATCGATTCTTCGGTGCTCGGCTTTCTTTATAGTCCAACTCTCATTTCCATACATGACTACTGGAAAAACCACAGCTTTGACTTAGATCCCACGGAAGTCACAAAAAGAAGATATGCCACTAATTCCTCTCAAAGAGATTAACCCAGTAAGAGTCAAAGACACACACACACACACACAAAAAAGAGTCAAAGACACAAAGCATACCAACACAAGACAGACTGTGGTACCAAACAAGAAGTTCTAGCAGCTCAGGGAAGGAAGAGATGGCTTCCAACTAGTTTGAGAAGGAAGTTACACAGAAGCAAGCCTTTGAAGAATAGGGTTAGGGTTAGTCATCCCAAAGAATGAAATGGGGGAAGGTGGAAAGATGAAAGATTTTGAAGTTACACTTGGTCTTAGCCAAAAGGCCGAGAAGCGATAAGATTTTCAAGTTACTGTTTCCTGTACCAATGTTCTTTGTCACTTACAGAAGTACTTTTAGGACAAAAGGGCAAAAGCTATTTTTTTGCGTGATGGGCATTTTATCACAAGTACAAACTACGTAATATCTTATGTACATTAACAGAAGTTCCTAATCTGCAAACTCCTTAACTCCTGACAGTCGATATTTTGACCAAAAAAAAGTCTAGAAACAGAGAAATTTGGCATAACTTCGGTTGCTATTAGCAAACTAAGCTATTTTGACAAGTAAATTCAGAGAGCTGTTTCTAGAAAGCATTCCAAGTTTAATAACAGATATCAGCTACAATGAGGTTCTTTTTTTACCGGTTAACTCATCTCTCTGTGTTATTTAAGAGTCCTTTTAATGAAATAGAAAAATGAAGTGTTTCCCCAAAGTACCCATCAGGATACTTTCTTATCACTCTTGCAATGGCTGACGTTAAATGAAAGCGGTTGATGACTATCAGGGAACAGCAGCAGAAACGCGCCAGTTCTCAGGGCCACGGCCCGTACTCACATGCAGCCGGCGGATTTCACTGCATATAAATGGCCGAGGAAAACGTACTGGTTTCAATCAATGAAGATATTCTAGGTTCTGAAAATTCCATATATTCTAGGCTCAGCAAAATGTTTCATGTAGAATAAACTGAAAAAGTGTAACGGAACTTTAATACCCCAATTTGCATTTTGTGAGAGCTTGAATTTTTAGATTTTAAGTAATAACATACAAAGTACAGAACAATTCTAATTGTGTAATTTAACTATAACACTGATGTGAGACAAAAGGCTTTCATCGGAGTCCAGTATGAATCGGAGGAGAGTTAGAGAGTAGGTGCATTAAAAGGTGCAGTTTTCTGGGCTTAGAAATTTTCTCTTGAAAATAATTGTTTATGAAAGACAATGGAGAAGAGGCAGATAGCCACGCTGTAACAGCAGTTAACTGTACTAGCCCAGCGGGGGCTGCACCAGGCTGCAGCGAAGCCCACGGCACGGCCACCTCTCCCTCCACGCGTCCGCAGCACTGAAGACCTGCCTTCAAACTGGCGGTTACTGCACTGCTGTCTGCCTGCCTCCTCCTCTTCCCCAGGGCACAACAGGAAACAATTCATTTCTTGTATCCATATACACACTCAACAAAGCTGCTGAATGAGTAAGCAGACATAGTCTCAGGAATTCATTTCAGAGTCAACAACAAAACCTAAATGTTCAATTCTAGATATCGTGATAAAAAACAGAAACTTCCTACCAAAAACTTAAATAAAACTAATAAAATCAGAGACTTCAGATGGTTAAAAGAAACTAGAGAGTAAAAACGGGGCATAAGGACTTCCCTGGTTGCCCAGTGGTTAAGACTCTGCACTTTCACTGCAGAAGCCATGGGTTCCATCCCTGGCTGGGGAATTAAAATCTTACAAGTTGCTTGCTGCTTCCAAAGAAATAAAAAAATTAAAAAAAATTAAAAGATAAAATGTACAGTTCCTAAAAAATCATTACTATATTTAAAATGTTCTGATTTTTTCTGCCGTTATATACCCTCACTCTGACAACAAGGGAGGAGTAAGGAAAATCCACCGCATGCCAAGATTCTCTTGGCCAATTTGGGGAAAGCTTCTATTGCAGCAGTTCTCAGACCTCTGAATTTCACAGATCAGCAAGTTTTTTTGGACTGATCTAGGGTCAACAAATTTTTATTTTTCCAAGTAAGGCAAAAAAAAAATTCCAAAAGGCAAAAACAAAAAAACTACATACACACACACAAGTCCTACCACCTAATATCATCACAGTTTCATAAAAAGGTGTTTAAAAACTCAAGCTGGAAAATCATAATCTCTGAACAACGGCTTTTACTTCCAAGAAAGGAAACCTGGACCTCCCCAGCAGTACAGCGGTGAAAGACCCAGCTGCCAGCGCAGGGGACACAGGTTCAATCCCTGCTCTGGGGGAGTCTACACGCCACAGGGCACCTGAGCCCCCAGGGCAACTCACACCCCACAGCTGAGCCCACACCCCACAGCTGAGCCCACACCCCACAACTGAGCCCATGCGCTGCGACCACTGACGCCCACGCGCCCCAGAGCCCACGGTCCACAGGAGCCTCTCTAAGTGAGAGAGACGCCCTCGCACCGCAAGGACAGAGCAGCCCTCCACTTGCCGCAACTAGAGAAAGCCTGCATGCAGCAACGAAGACCCAGCGCAGTCAGAAGCATTATAAACGCACACATGCATAAACCCTCAAAGCAGTAGGGGACTGGACCAATGTTTCTGGGACTATGATTTCACTGCTATGTCATGATAGCAACATTTCATTTTGCTACTTATTTGATTTGTGAAAAAAATCCACAATTTAAACAAGTTATATAGTCTGAATTTATTAAGAGGCTAATTTAAATTAAAACTCCAAAAAAAAAAAAAAAAACTCCCAGTATGCTGGGAAATCATTTTCTAAAGAGAAATTTCCTAAAGAGACAATGATGGCTACTGGCAAGAATGCATGAAAGATGAATGCAACCTAATTTCTTTTAGAAATAGCTTAGCTGCTCTTTTGTTTCATTGGCTGGTAAATTTACAATGCTTTTTACTCATGTGTTTCCCCTACTAAATTCTTAAGGTCTATTTAACAAGGCTTAACTGTAGCACTTTTCTTATTTAAATTGCAGTGAAACATATCAATTCTTATTACTGTTTTTTTTTTAATTATTATTACTGTTATTTAGGGATGTTACAGCAAAACTTACAATTTCAAACTTTCCACAGAAGCTAAAGCGTAAAACATAAGATGCTATTTTATGCTACATTTAATAAAAAAAAAAAGGAAAAGAAGAAAAAGGAACAAATCCAGACCTCATTGCAAAATGATTTAAGTTGGAAAACTCTTCAGGATCCAGAGGAAAGTCTATGAAATAATAAGGAAAACAAAAGTCTCCCCCGGGGGTAAGGATGGCTAGAGCAATTACCACTTCATGGCTTCAGTTTTAAGAAGGGCTAACACCTTTCTAGTTCACTCATCCACTACAGATCTATTTCATTGGAAAGAACACATTTTTAAAGTTTTATTATTATCATTTTTGGCCGTGCCATACAGCTTACAAAATCTTAATCCTCTGACCAAGGACCCAACTCCTGGCCCCTGCAGCGGAAATGCTGAGTCCTAGCCACTGGACCACTAGGAAATTTCCAGAAGGAATAATTTTTTAAAAATCAGAAGAACTGAACAATATCTTATTGTTCAACAACATACTCATGTTCAGAGCAGCACTGTTCACAACAGCAAAAAGGTAGAAACACCACAAATGTCTATCAGTGGATAATGGATAAATAAAATGTAGTATATACACAATAACAGAATATTATTTAGCCTTAAACATGAAGGGTATTTTGACACATGCTACAAGGAGAAGCCAGAAGACACTATGCTAAGTGAAACAAGCCAAACACAGGATTCTGACTCTATGGGGAGCCCAGGGCACTTAGGTCATACCGCTAAGGAGAAAGGCACTGCCGGGGAGCAGGAGGGAGGGGAGGCCGGGAGCTATTGTTTAACGCGCATGGGGTTTCAGAGGAAGACAAACACATTCTGGGATGAATAACGGTGATGGCTGCACAACAATGTGAATGTACTCAATGTCACTTAACTATAGTTAAAAATGATTAAAATGGTAAACTTCATTACATAAATTTACAATTTAAAAAACTGCATAGAACACAGATGCACATTTTTCAAAAAATTAAATAAATTACTGTGTAAATTGCAATTGCAGTCACTCAATCATGTCCGACTCTTTGCGACCCCGTGGACTGTAGCCCACCAGGCTCCTCCACCCACGGGATTCTCCAGGCAAGAGTACTGGAGTGGGCTGCCATTTCCTTCTCCAGGGCATCTTCCCGACCCAGGGATCGAACCCGGGTCTCCCACGTCGCAGGCAGACGCTTTAACCTCTGAGCCACCAGGGAAGCCCATGGAACATCACCAGGACCTTCAGAAGGCCTCTGTATGTCCTGCTCAACCTTTTGTTGTTGTCGTTCAGTCGCTCAGTCATGTCTGACTCTCTGCGACCCCATGGACTGCAGCACGCCAGGCCTCCCTGTCCTTCACCATCTCCCAGAGCTTGCTCAAACTCATGTCCATTGAGTCAGTGATGCCATCCAACCATCTCACCCTCTGTTGTCCCCTTCTCCTCCTGCCCTCAATCTTTCTAAGGATCAGGGTCTTTTCTAATGAGTCAGCTCTTCACATCAGGTGGCCAAAGTACTGGAGTTTCAGCTTTAGCATCCGTCCTTCCAATGAATATTCAGGAATGATTTCCTTTAGAATTGAGTGGTTGAATCTCCATGCATTCCAAGGGACTCTCAAGAGTCTTCTTTAACACCACAGTTCAAAAGCATCCATTCTTTAGTACTGAGTCTTCTTTATGGTCCAACTCCCATATCCACACATGACTACTAGAAAAACCATAGCTTTGACTATACAAACCTTTGTTGGCAAAGCAATGTCTTTGCTTTTTAATATGCTGTCTAGGTTTGTCATAGCTTTTCTTCCAAGAAGCAAGAGTCTTTTAATTTCATGGCTCCAGTCATCATCTGCAGTGATTTTGGAGCCCAGAAAGATAAAGTCTGCCACTGTTTCCACCGTTTCCCCATCTATCTGCCATGAAGTGCTGGGACCGGAGGCCGTGAGCTTCGTTTCCTGAGTGCTGAGCTCTGAGCCGGCTCTTCACTCTCCCCTTTTCCTCCTTTCAGCCTTTACCCTGGCTCATCCTGGAGTGCCACTCCCCTGGCGCCTCAGATGGTAAAGCGTCCGCCTGCCCTGCAGGAGACAGGGTCCTGATCCCTGGGCCAGGAAGATCCCCTGCAGAAGGCAATGGCAGCCCACTCCAGTATTCTTGCCTGGAGAATTCCAAGGACAGAGGATGCTGGCAGGCTACAGCCCACAGGGTCGCAAAGAGTCAGACAAGGCTGAGCAACTAACACCTTCTCTTTCAACCAGAAGTAGTCATTATGCTATTATATTTATCAATCCCTTACTTTTCGTTACAGTTTCACCCCATAAGGATGTCACATAAAAAAAAATACATTGCTTAGGTGTTAAACATAGCTGCAATTCACTGTAGTGTAAAATCTTGTTGTATGAATCAGTCATAATTTATCTCTGTTGAATGAAATCAGTTACTTGTTATGAAATAACAAATATTAACTTCTCTAGAAGAGTGGCTTTCAAATTTTGACGGCAACCACAGTAAGAAAATATATTTTACCTCACAGTCCACCCACATATATACATACAGAACTAGGAAGAAGTTTCACAAAATAATACCCTTACATAAAGCACACTGATACTTTCTATTGTATTTATCATTTAAGAAAATTGTTGGTCAAATGCCACTAAACCGTCTTCATTCTAATGGGCTACAAGCCCAGGTTGAAAAACAATTCTCTAGAGTATGTATTCAGGTGTGAAATTGCTGGGTGTGGGTTATACATATTTACTAGATAAAGTCAAACTGTCTTTTAAAGTGAGTGTTCCATCGCTTCTCGGCCTTTTGGCTAAGATCAAGTATAAAGTGAATGTTCCAATTTACACTCCCACCTGCAGTGTATACAGCTGTTAATTTTAATTTGATTTAAAATCATAAAATGGTCTTTAAAAGTTTATTAGGGGCTTCCCAGATAGTCAAGTGGTTAAGAATCTGCCTGCCAACGCAGGGGGCATGGGTCCGATCCCTGGTCCAACGAGACCCCACAGGCCTCAGAGCGACTAAGCCCGTGCACTGCAGCTGCTGAGCCAGGGTGCCCAGAGCCCCTGCTCGGCAACCAGAGATGCCGCTGCAGTGAGGAGACCTCACACCGCAACTAGGAGAGCCCCGCCCGCCCCAGCTAAAGAGAGCTTGTGGGCAGCAATAAAGCCCCAGCGCAGCCAAAAATAAATTTAAAAAATAAAAATAAACAGCGCAACCTCGGCTTCATTAAAAAAAAAAAAAATCAAGTATGCTTCTGGCCGTCTATTCGTTTTGTACAGTATCTTGATTATCTGAGAGTTGTATAAATATTTGTTGAGTTAGGTGCCCACCAAGACCTAAGCCAACATTAGATAAACAATACAGATAGTTACTACTTTTCACCACTTCACAAGTTACAACTCTTCTCATTAATAACTTACCTAATTAAAACTCATATTTTACATCTTATTGCTAGGACTTCCAATAAAGCCCAGACAAAGGCAAGAGCACAAAAACCAATCAAGATACAGCATGCCCAGCCAGAATTTGCTTTTAGGCAGAAAATATGCCTTAAGACAGAACGTCCAGGAATAAGTGAAAATTGCCAATGCCAACTGCCCTTCTATATATGTTATACCATATCGTATTCAGATGGATAGTGTGATGGCTGAAAATCTTTAACACCCTAATTTAAATTTAAGAGTCCACATTTAAAAGGATGGAGTGAAGGAAATTAATTTCTATCTTTGACTTTCTTTAAATTTGCTATAATCTCAGGGAAACTGATTCTGCATACTATATCAATTGTCTGTTGTTGTTTTTTTAAAAAAACAAGAAATGTCAAAACTCAGTACTTTGTACCACTCTTATAAAAATAAGCAAAGACTGTACAAAATATAAATGTATTCAAAAAAGCTTATAATATGAAATTCCAGATAGAAAGTAATATGCAATGGTGACATTCTGTACTTGGAGCCAAAGGTCAACTGAATGATCTGTTCTAAATAGCTGACTTTTAAAAAAATAACCTTATTTATTTATTTACATGTATTTTTGGCTGTGCACGCAGGAGCAACTCCTCAGCTCCAGGTGTCTGGGCTCCTCACTGCAGTGGTTCCTTTTCTTGGGCAGCAGAGGCTCGAGGCCTTGCGGGCTTCAGGCTCCGGAGCACAGGGTCAACAGCTGTGCGGCACGGGCTCAGCTGCTCCGAGGGCTGTGGGGTCTCTCTGCACCAGGCTTCTAACCCACGTCTCCTGCACTGGGAGGCGGACTCCTCACCACTGAGCCACCAGGGTCAACAGCTGACTGTGAAACATTCTTTTAAACAAATCGTGCTCAGAGATAGCTGATTTCCAGTGTTGTACTAGGGTCTAAACATTCTCTCAAAGAAATCCACAAGAGCATACTATAAAACTAAATGCCCATAGTTTAACTGTTCCACATTACTACTTCAGAGCAGTTTACAAATTCTAAAATCAAACTGACATACACTAGTAGAGTTCCCAGCCACACAGTAACAGTATCGTACAAAAGAAGGATAATACCTAGTTTGTCAAGAGTGATAAACTTCCGTTACTTCTTTTAAACTGCAAACCATCATCAATACTTCAAAAAGGAGATATGTTAAATGGAGAGTACATAAAGATTAGCTAAATAGACAAACAGGTATGCATTAACATTAAACTTCTCCGGAAGAAAGTAAATACATTAAAGAGAGTTTCAGGATGGAAAACAGTGATCTTGAGAAATTATCAAGGAAAAAATATTTGAAACACCCTGTCATACCTAATTATATAGCAAATAGGTGGCATAACACCACAGAGATAGAAATTAGTTCAAGTAGCTTTAAAAAGCAATATTTCTTACTACACATCTTTTGTGTGTTATATTTTAAGTACAAAAAAAAATCAATTAAAAAAAAGCTGTATTCCATAGTCTTACTTGTAGTAACAATATTGCCATTGGTTTTTTTTTTAATACTACAGGTACAGTGTAAAGCAAATAAATAATTATGTTTACTCCATTAAAAGCCGAAACCAAAATAAAAAAAAAGAGAGATACAAGTATAAAATTAAAGAGATAAAATAAAATTCCTGCAATTATAAATATAAATCAAAAGTAACAGTAGGAACTCATTTTTTCCCCTCTTAAAAGAAAGTATTTCCTAGCCTTGTTCATTGAAAAAGATTCAGAACAGAAACAATGACATCTCAGTAGCAATGAATACCCCTACCACCTGGACTGTGGTCTCTATATATTATATTTTCCACTAAAATGAAGTAGGTCTCCTTCAAGAATGGCTGCTTCTACAGTTGAGGTAGGAAATGCACAAGAGCCTGGAATATCTTCTTGTGCCCCAAAGCAGAGACCCCTGAGGACAGAAGCAGTCATATCAAAAGGGCACAGGATCCAACTTGAAGGCACTCCCACACCCCTGAAAGAAAACAATCTGGGCATAAAAAACACAAAAACCTAGGAAAGCTGTTACGGATTTAAATGTATCAAGTATATTAAAATCTGTAAGTTCAAATGATACCAAGGAAAATTCACTGGTCATGAGGAGAGGCTGCTAAGGGACTAACTCATGATTACTAAAACTCAACAAAGGGAAAGAATCAAGTTCTTTTCCTGCCTTTCCTATACTAACCATAACCAAATAGTTAATACAGGAAAGAACTTTGGGAGGAATTCTACCTAGATGAAGAAGGAATGACAGATAATCACCATTTTGTAAACACTAATAATTTATAATCAATAAAGAGAGCTAAAAGCTACTATATAAAAGACTGATGGAAAACATTATAATCAGAGAGATCAGGCAATACCATCTGAACCTAGACCTCAATCTCTGAGACCACCGGAAATCACACCTCAGGAGTAATGCAACGGGAAGTACGCAGAACTGCCTGTGAAGCATGCTTGCTCTAACATTTTAATTGATTCATGGCTCTACATCAGGCTAAAAAGACTAACTGCTGAAGGCAGTTTCTGGACCTCAATAAAAGTGAGGGGGAGCTGAAAGAGCCAGCAGCTTCCTGAGTTGAGGAGACAGAGAGCAGAGTTCAGGGATAATGAGGAGGCTGGACCACGTGGGGCAGGATTCCAGAAAGGAAAGAAGCCACACAGAAAAAGAACTCCAGAAATCTCTCGTGTCCTCCTAAATCTCTGCTTAATAGTGTGTGACATATGCATGGTGAAACTCCACAAAGTCAGGAAAAGAATTACAAGGAAGTTGTCACTGGACCAGTTCCCACAGTTCACAAGCAGAAGACACTCAAGTTCCACCAAGTCAGATTGGACAGCTCTTGGTAATCACCTGGAATACCCAGTGGAGACCCCAGAGAGCTCACCGCAGGGATAGGGCTAAACTGTCCTGAACTGAGGACTACTCTAGATCCACCTTAGCAAGACCTAAAAACAGACCTCAAAAAGATGAAACTGATCAGCCGGCAACTTAACTGTCTGCCAAAACATTCTTTAAAGAAAGACAACAAAAGCCACTTATCCAACACCCAACCAAAAATGACTAGATGTGCCAAAAGAACTCCCCACTCCCACCCCAACCCCACCGAAAAGACCCATACTAAGAGAAAATTCAGTCAATAGGAAAACCCCTGAAATGGCACATGGAAGAAGACGACAAGGACCTTAAATCAGCGATAAGCAGTATAGGCACTTCCCTGGCAGTCCAGAGCTTAGGATCGCCTTCCAATGTAGGAGGTGCAGGTTCTGTCCCTAACTGGGAAGCTAACATGCCTTGCAGCCCTCCCCACCCAAAAAAAGAAAAGCAATACTGTAACAAATTCAATAAAAGCTTTAAAAATGGTCCACGTTTTAAAAAAAAGAAAGAAAAATCTAGGGCTTCCCTGGTGTTCCACTGGTTAAGAATCGTCATGCAATGCAAGGGACACCGGTTCCATCCCCGGTTCATGAAGATCCCACGTGCTGTGGGATCAACTAAGCCCATGAGCCACAGCTACTGAAGCCCACGTGCCTCAGAGCTTGTATCCTGCAACAAGAGAAGTCACTGGAGTGAGAAGCTTGCACCCCATTCACCACAACTAGAGAAAGCCAGCATGCAGCAACGAAGACCCAGTGCAACCAAAATTAAGAATAATAAAATACTTTTTAAAAAAGAAGTAGGACTTCCTTGGTGGCGCAGTGGATAAGAATCCCCCTGCCAATACAGGGCACATGGGTTCGACCCCTGGCCTGGGAGGATCCCACGTGCAGGGGAGCAGCTGAGCTCGGTTGTGACAACCACTGAGGCTGCACACTGCCCCTACTGACGCCTGCGCGCCCGGAGCCCGTGTCCGCGAGAGAAGCCTCCGCGCCGCAGACAGCAGCCCTGCTCGCCGCAGCCAGAGACGGGGGCACGCGGCCAGGAACACCCTCACAGCCAGAAAGAAGGAAAGAAGCATACCACTGTTATGCTCGAGCAACTTAAGGAAAGCATGACTGTAATAGAAAGAGAGAAGATATTTAAAATGAATTAACAAAAAACTTTCAGAAATGAAAAATATATAACAAGAAAACGTCAGGGGTCAGAGAAGGGAGAAGGAAAGAATTAGGTGAAATTTTAAGACAGGAGCAACACAAACTATCCAAAATGAAACACACAGAGAAAAAAAGACAAAAAATCTAGCAGCGCCTCACTAACATTTGCAACAGTGTCAGACAGCCTAACACACTTGTGACCCGAGTCCTGGAAGAAGACAGAAAACCAGCCGGGTAAAGATTCTTCTCTAAAATGGTGAAAATTTCCCCACATTTGATGAAAACTACAAGCCCAGAGTTCCAAGAATCTAAACAGACCAGGTAGAATAAAACACATACACAATGATGAAACCAGACCAAAAAGCACATCACAATCAAAATGCTGAAAATCCGTGACTGGGAATGACTGTCAGAAACCACAAAAGCCAGAAGTCAGCGGGATGGCGCCTTCAAAAGCTGGAAGAGAAATAACCAGCCAATACTTTAAGGCTCAGAAACTAAGGACTAAAGTTCCAAGTAGGGACTTCTGCTGGTAACAGCAGAAAGCCAGAGCTGGAAGCACAGCTCGCTGGCATACTAATGGAATTCTATCTCAATCAGTTATAGATCGAAAAATATGAAAAATCCCATGGCTGATTCATGTCAATGTATGACAAAAACCACTACAATATTGTAAAGTAATTAGCCTCCAACTAATAAAAATAAATGAAAATAAATAAATAAGTAAATAAATGAAAAATCGCAAGGAGGAAAAGGAAAGAAGATTACATTGTCATCACCGCTGTGGAGAAAATAAAGTCAAACAGCAAGACTTCACATTCATTTCACAGAAATTTCTGAAATTTTCCAACTTCATCTTAGCACTATTTTGATTCTTCAAATTGGGCTTCCCTGGTGGGTCAGAGAGTAAACAGTCTGCCTGCAATGCAGGACACTCAAGTTAGATCCCTGGTTGGGCAGATCCCCTGAGAAGGAAACAGCAATGCACTCCAGCGCTCTGGCCTGCAGACTCCCGAGGACCACAGCAAGCCACGCTCCTCGGGATCCCAGACTCAGGCACGGCCGAGCGGCTGAAACGAGCTGCACTGGTCTCTGCTAGCTCTCACCCTCAACTCAAAGTTCCTTTCCCCTCTCACATTCTAAGTGTTGAGGGAACCTGGTCTCTACTAGCTCTCACCCTCAACTCAAAGTTCCTTTCCCCTCTCATACTCTAAATGTTGAGGGAACCCACAAAATTCCACTTTTGCCTTCTTTGCCCGTGCTACATTTTCCCCTTAGGGAATGACATGGTTTCAAATATGACTGCTAAGGGTGACTCACTAGATACTGTGAGATCCTTGAGGTTAGACTAAATGTGTTCATCTTCTATACCTGGTATAAGGCAGATACCATAAAATATTTCTTCAGAAAGATGGATGGATGGATGAATGGATGGGTGGCTGGGTGGACAGAGGGATAGACAAATTAATCCCTCCAAATGCTAGGCTTAATTTTCCTGAACTACCTCTCCACATTTTGATTATTCTCAATTGCCTTCTAGACAGCTGACACCAAACTCATTTTCCCAGGCATCCACTTACCTTCCTTCCTTCCATTTACCTGACTCAAAACCTAGGAGTCAACTTTTATTTTTCCTTTTCTCTTTCCTCTCACATCTAATTAACAGATTTCTCTCATATTATCCCTTCCTTCCAATTACCTTGCTGTTGCCCTAAAGCCAAAATCATCTCTTAACTAAACTACTGCAATGAAGAGAATTAGCTGATTTTTCCATTGCTTACTCCTTCCTTCTCCAATCGACTTTCATTTCACTTCAGGATTAATCTTCACAGTGCAAATATAGATCAAAAACCCTCCTTGATTCCTCAGTGACAATTCTTTAATATTCAAGGTCTTTAGCATTACTTTTTTTGTGTTCATTTTTATTGTAGTAAAATACACATGAAACATGTTAATCATTTTAAGGTATAGATTTCAATGGCATTAAGTGCTTCACTTTGTATTATTACCACCACTATCTATCTCCAGAACTTTTTCATCACCGTAAATGAAACTCCACATCCATTAAATACTAACTCCCTATTCCACCCTATTCCCGCTGGTCTCCTTTCTCTATGAACTGAACTGCTCTCTAGGTATCTCACATAACTGAAATCATGCAACACTCGCCCTTCTGTGTCTGGCTTACTAATTAACACCGCATTTTCCAGCTCCATCCACGTTGTGTGAGGCCGGAATCTCATTCCTTTTCTTTACACGGTCTTTCTTTCTGGCTCTGCTCCTGCTCCCTCCAGCTGCGGGCTTCTCATTGAGGAGGCCTTGCAGTTGCAGAGCGCAGGTTCCCGGCATTCAAGCTCAGCAGCGGCAGCTCAGGGGCCCTAGAGCGTGTGGGTTTCAGCAGTTGTGGCACACGGGCTCAGCTGCTCTACGGCATGTGGAATCTTCCCACGCCACGGATCAAACCTGTGTCTCCTGCACTAGAAAATGGATTCCTATTCACTGAGCCAACAGGGAAGTTCAGAATTTTATTCCTTTTGAAGGCTGAATAACTTTCCATTGTATGTATTTACCAAATTCTGTTTAATCCAATCACCTATTGATGGACATTTGTTGTTTTCACCATTTGGCTACTGCGAATACGCTACTATGAACACTGATAGATAACTAAATATCTGAATTCTTGCTCTTAATTCTCTGGTATAGACATCTAGAGGTGGAACAGGTAGATCATGTGGTAACTGTTTACTCTTCGAAGCACTGTCTTCCATAGCTAGCGTTATTTTAAAGTCACCACAGGACTTCCCTGGTGCTCCAAAGGTGAGGACTCTGCCTGTGAATGCCGCAGACAGGATGCCATGGAGCAAGTGAGTCTATGTGCCACAACCGCCCAGCTGGAGCGCACAGAACCCACAGCCCGCAACAGACTAGCCCCCAGCCCGGCAACTAGAGCAAGCCAGCGCAAGCAGAGGCCCAGGGCAGCCCAAAATAGACAAACTTCTAATAAGTAAAGTCACCACGATCTGAGTCTGACCTCCCTCTCTCTGCGCCTCCCCCCACTGCAGCCTAGTCCTCTACCACTCAGCCAAACGGACTCTCCACAGAGCCTCTTCCTTCCTACCTAAGATCCTTTGTCCCTGCTGTTCTCTGGGATATAATTTTCTACATGCAAACCTATCCATCCTGTGAGGGTAGCCCAAGCATCACCTACTTCGGGAAACATTCCCCGATCTCTCCAGTTAGAAGCAATCTTTTTGTAAATTTTCTTTATATTTCTTTCTCACTTTCTACCATATATAATAATCAGGTACACATCTTTCTCAGCAAGTTGTCTAATTCATGTATATACTGCCTTCAGTAACTAGCAAGTAGCAAACAATGGGTAAATGAATAGAATGAATCAATGACAAAGGAATACATATAAATTTTAAGATAAAAATAATTTAAAATTTCCAGTCAAGTTGAAGACTGTCAAGGAAAACTAACCATACCTGTTAAAATCTTTTTTAGAGTATCACCTGTCAACATTTTAAAAGCACATGCCAGATGACCCAGACATTCTAGTTTCAGAAATATGCCTGAAGTAAACCCCGGCACAGTTGCAAAAAAGGTGTTCTAAGGAGCACTGTTTTAACAGCAAATGTTAAAAATAAAATGTCCGTTCAAGTAGACAAATTACAGTACAAACATACTCCCAAGCAGCTGTTGAAAGGGGGGTTCATATGCACTAGCAATACTAACCCAACACATGGCTGCTGTAGCTCAGTCATTAAGTCACGTCCGACTCTTTATGACCCCAAGAATTGTGGAGGGTCCCTCTGTCCTCCACTAACTCCCAGAGGTGCTCAAATTCATGACCATTGAGTTGGTGATGCTATCTTACCAACTCATCCTCTGCTGTCCCCTTCTCCTTCTGCCTTCAATCTTTTCTAGTATTAAGGTCTTTTCCAGTGAGTCGGCCCTTCACATCAGGTGGCCAAAGTATTGGAGTTTCAGCTTCACCATCAGTCCTTCCAATGAATATTCAGGACTGATTTCCTTTAGGATGGGCTGGCTCGATCTCCCTGCAGTCCAAGGGACTCTCAAGAGTCTTCTCCAACACCACAGTTCAAAAGCATCAATTGTTCGGTACTCTGCTTTCTTTATAGTCCAACTCTCACATCCATACATGACTACTGGAAAAACTATAGCTTTCACTATACGGACCTCTGTTGTCAAAGTGACGTTTCTGCTTTTTAATATGCTGCCTAGGTTGATCATAGCTTTTCTTCCAAGGGGCAAGTCTTTTAATTTTATGGCTGCAGTCACTGTCCACAGTGAATTTGGAGCCCAAGAAAATAAAATCTGTCATTGCTTCCACTTTCCCCCCTTCTATTTGCCATGAAGTGATGGGACTGGGTGTCAAGATCTTTGTTTTTTGAATGTTGAGTTTCAAGCCAGTTTTTTCACTCTCCTCTTTCACCCTCCTCAAGAGGCTCTTCCATGAGAGTGGTATCATCTGCATGTCTGAGGTTGTTGATATTTCTCCCTGCAATCTTGATTCCAGCTCGTGCTCCATCCAGGCCAGCGTTTCTCATGATGTGCTCTGCATACGTTAAATAAGCAGGGTGACAACATACAGCCTTGACGTGCTCCTTTCCCGATTTTGAATCAGTCTGTTGTTCCCTGTCTGGTTCTAACGGCTGCTACTTGACCTGCATATAGGTTTCTCAGAAGACAGGGAAGGTGGTCGGGTATTCCCATGTCTTTAAGAATTTTCCACAGTTTGTCGTGATCCACACAGTCAAAGGCTTTGGCATAGTCAAAGAAGCAGATGTTTTTCTGCAATTCTCTTGTTTTTTTCTCCATGATCCAACCAAAGTTGGCAATTTGACCTCTGGTTCCTCTGCCTCTTTGAAACCCAACTTGTACATCTCAAAGTTCTCAGTTCATGTACTGCTGAAGCCTAGATTGAAGGGTTTTGAGCATAACCTTATTAGCATGTGAAGTGAGGGCAACTGTACAGTAGTTTGAACATTCTGTGACACTGCCCTTCTTTGAGACTGGAATGAAAACTGCCCTTTTCCAGTCCTGTGGCCGTTGCTGAGTTTCTGGAATTTGCTGACATTTGTCGAGGGCGCAGCGCTTTAACAGCATCATCTTTTAGGATTTTAAACAGCTCAGCTGGAACTCTGTCTCCTCCACCAGCTTTGTTCACAGTAACGCTTCCTGAGGCCCACCTGACTTCCCCCGCCCCAGCTTATCCAGATCATTAAGACCTCTTTTGTCCAGTTCTTCTGTGTATTCTTGCCACCTCTTCTTAGTATCTTCTGCTTCTGTTAGTTAGGTCTGTACCGTTCTGTCCTTTATTGAGCCCATCCTTGCATGAAATGTTCCCTTGGTATCTCCAATTTTCTTGAAGAGATCTCCAGTCTTTCCCATTCTATTGTTTTCCTCTATTTCTTTCCATTGTTCATTTAAGAAGGCCTTGTTATCTTGCCTTGCTAGTCTCTGGAAATTTAAAAAGCCATTTCTGCCTTAAAATGTAGAGGTGAATTTTTCATATTCACAGAGAAAGTTTCATTTCAAATTGTTAAAAGTAGTTACCTATGGTAGTTTGTAGAAAGAATTCACTTATGTGAATTGATTTCAACAATCATCTATCCTGTAATTTCTTCTAAATGTCTCCCAAATTTTCAGTAAATTCAATTTGGTTCTGATTTTAAAATGTAAAGAACATATTTAAAAGTAGAATATTCTACAGTCTCATTTTAAAACAAAAGAAACCCAGGAGAGTATATAATATTCCTGTCGGAAATAAATGTAACACAACTAGCAATTCTGTAATATTTAGAAATAAAGTACTGTAGTGGTTTACATGCTGCTCACTGTGTATCTTCAAGCAGAAGAGAAAGAAACACACTGTATGATGCGTGTTCTGCAAAGAGAACTGGGCAGCAAGGTTGGTTTTTTTTTAATTGAGGCATAACTGATGGACACCAGAAATTTTATATGTGTCAGGTGTACAACACAGCGATTTCACACTCTGATGCTCTATTTATGGTTATTATAAAATATTAGCTATAATATCTGTGCTTTAGAACATATCCTTGTTGTTTAGCCAACATATCCTTGTTGTTGTTTAGTCACTAAGTCGGGTCCAACTCTTTTGTTGACTCCATGGAAATATATCCTTGCAACTGATTTATTTTATACAAGGTATATTGTACTTCTTACTTTCCTACCTCAATCTTGTCCCTCTCCCCACAGGTAAGCACCAGCTTCTTCTCTATGAGTCTGTTTCTTTTTTATTAAATTCACTAGATTATTATATTTTTCAGATTCCACATATGATATCACACAGTATTTGTCTTTTTCTAACTTATTTTACTAAGCATAAAACTCTCCAATTCCATCGATGTTGTTGCAAATGGCAAAATTTCATTCTTTTTTATGTCTGAGTAGTATTCCATTGTGCATGTGTGTACAGAAACCACGTTTTCTTTATCCATTCATCCACTGATGGACACAGGTTGCTTCCATATCTTGGCTACAGTAAACAGCACAGCTGTGAACATTAAGAGACCTATGTCTTTTTTAATTAATGGTTTCATTTTCTTTTTTAAAAAATCAAGGTATAACACTACAAATAAAATTATTCAAAACTTGTTAGAATTTTGGGGGGCTTTATTACTTTAAAAAGAAAATCTATACAATAAATGGATTCATCTCTAATATTGAGCAAATGTAACAAAAGAATACACAAAGCATGATTCCATTTATGTAAAGCTGACAAACAAGCAAAACTAAACTACTGTTTAGAGATATACACATAGGTGGTAAAACTATCAAGAAAAGCAAGGAAATTATGACAAGATAAAACAGTAGTTACTTCCAAGAGAGGAAATGGTTGCAATCAAAGAAGGGTACCCTGAAGTACCTTGAAGCACTGACAATATTCTATCACTTTACCTGGACGGCGGTTACACACGTCTGCTTATAATTATTCTTTAAATTGTACATATTTTTATGCAGTCTACTGAATTTCTCACACTATAAAAAATACTACTGAACAATAATAATGTAAATAATTCTGCAGGTGGATTTTTATTCTGAATGTGCGCTTACATATTGATCTAAAATAGTTTCAGCTAATAGTGTACAGCAAGACCACACTGCCAAAGATACAAAGAATGAAATCATTAGGAACTCAGACAAAAAGAAAGAGGAAATCTCTCTGGAAATCTCCTAAGGTTCCAATGCTTTTCAAATTTTCATGTGGATCTCAAACGACAGATTGAGATTCAGCAGGCCTGGAGTGGGACTTGACGTTCTGCACTCTAACCCTGGTGGTGCCAATGTTGTCAGTCCGTGGACTCTGAGTACCAACACTTAAGAAACCATTAAAATGTAGCTGATGTGAAGACCAGCTAAGAGGAAAGGGAATCAGAAGGTACTGGGAGTACGTGCCAAGTACCATGTCTCATTGAAAGTGAAAGTCACTCAGTCATGTCCGACTCTTTGCGACCCCATGGACTGTTCTCCAGGCCAGAATACTGGAGTAAGTAGCCTTTCCCTTCTCCAGAGGATCTTCCCAACCCAGGGATCACACCAGGGTCTCCTGCACTGCAGGCAGATTCTTTACCAACTGAGCTATTAGAGCAGCTATCTCACTTAACCCTACCTCAATTCTGTAAGGGGCATATTATCAATTATGTTTTATAGATGAGGATAATGAGGCCCAGATAAATTAATCTGCCCACAATTAGCCAGCTCTGTTCAAAAAAAGGAACCAGAAATGGAACCCAATATGTTCTGAAGTCTCTAGGAAAGAATATACTAAATGTGAGTAAAGGAGAAGCATGGCGAAAAGTTGTTTCAGGAAGCTGAATTCAAAGCAGTATACAACTGCACAGTATTCCTGTCAAACCTCTCAGTTTGCATATACAGCCAGCTTCCTCACTGACACAAAAATATTCTGCAGAGAACATAATACATTTGACAAGATGCTGTAGGAGAAGGGAAATTTTGATTTCCACTTATATTTTTTCTGGTGGTGGTCAGAGCAAAGGAATTTATGAAGGGTAAGTAATGTCCCGACTACTCCCTATCCTCAGGAAACCTAAAGGACAATACCATATGCACATGAAGTAACTCTTGTTTCACAAGCTTGCTTGATGATTAAAAAATATATATATATCACCTAGTGGGTACAGTTCCTAGAGACTCTTTCAGAAAACAGAGATGGGTCCAGGAATCTTAATTTTTTTAACAAGCACCTGAGCAGATCAAGTCCAGAAAACCCTCAGTAGTACTTCTAAAACTTAACCTGATGCTCTCATTTATCCTTTTCCTATGCCTTATATACTTTACTGAGTAACAGGTTTAAAATGTGGCTCATAAAACTTTCAGAAAAATATAACATATTATAGCAGGCAACTTTAGAGATTATGGAGCAATTTAAACTTTATTTTACATATGAGGAAACCTGAAGTCCAAAAACAGGTCATGTATTTAGTGGCAAAACAGAAACTGTATCAGCTCAATGCTCCTTCTAACACACATACGCACATACCAACATCTATTTTAAGTAGTGAGGTGGTCTTTTTTACTTTTGGCCCATGCCACGTGGCCTGTGGGATCTTTACCTTGACCAGGGACTCAATCTAGGCCCCTAGCAGTGAAAGCATTGAGTTCTAATCACTGGACAACCAGGGAATTCCCACCAAAATTTATTTTTAAAAGATCAGCAGTAAAGCATTACTTACTGATGACCATCAAAAAGTGACTAGCTGGGACCTCCCTGGTGGTCCAATGGTTAAGACTCTGTACTCCCAATTTAGGGGGCCTCGGTTTGATCCCTGGCTGGGGAACTAGATTCTACATGCCCCAACTAAAACGAGTTTGCATGCCACAACTAACCATTCTGCAGGCAGCAACTAGAGATTCTGCAAGGCACAAGTAAGATCCAGCACAACCAAAATAAATAAATATATATATTTTTAAGTAACTAGTTGAACAAACCTGGCATATTCACAAAATGAAGCTAGGAAAATAATTAGGCATTACCTCTGTTCCAAGCATGATCTCCAAGATACATGAAGTGAAAAGAACTGCTGAACAGTGTACATAATATGGCAACGCTCTGGGTAAGAAAGGATAAAAAAAGACTAAACGTAGATATTTATTTTTGCAAAAAGAAACACCGAAAGGATAAACTGGAAATTAATAAAAATTAGGAAGAGATACAAAAGTAAGTAGTCAAGAGATACCTGGAGTAACAGGCAAGTTTGGCCTTGGGAGTACAAAATGAAGCAGTACAAAAAGGCTAACAGAGTTTTGCCAAGAGAACACACTGCTCATAGCAAACACCCTCTTCCAGCAACACAAGAGAAGACACTACACATGGACATCACCAGATGGTCGACACTGAAATCAGATCGATTATACTCTCTGCAGCCAAAGATGGAGAAGCTCTATACAGTCAGCAAAAACAAGACTGGGAGCTGACTATGGCTCAGATCATGAACTCCTTATTGCAAAATTCATACTTAAGTTGAAGAAAGTAGGGAAAACCACTAGACCATTCAGGTATGACCTAAATCAAAACCCTTATGATTACACAGTGGAAGTGACAAACAGATTCAAGGGATTAGATCTGATAAGAGTGCCTAAAGGACTATGGACAGAGAGGTTCGTGATATTGCACAGGAGGCGGTGACCAAAATCATCTCCAAGAAGAAGAAATACAAAAAGGCAAAATGGTTGTCTGAGGAGGCCTTACAAAGAGCTGTGAAAAGAAGATAAGCTAAAGACAAAGGAGAAAAAGAAAGATATATCCATCTGAATGCAGAATTGCAAAGAATAGCAAGGAAAGATAAGAAAGCCTTCCTCAGTGATCAATGCAAAGAAAAAAAGGAAAACAGTAGTATGGGAAAGACTAGAGATCTCTTCAAAAAAATTAGAGATAACAAGGGAACATTTCATGCAAAGATGGGCACAATAAAAGACAGAAACGGCATGGACCTAGCAGAAGATATCAAGAAGAGGGGGCAAGAATACACAGAAGAACTATACAAAAAAAGATCTTCACGACCCAGATAATCACAATGGTGTGATCACTCACCTAGAGCCAGACATCCTGGAATGTGAAGTCAAGTGGGCCTTAGGAAGCATCACTAGGAACAAAGCTAGTGGAGGTGATGAAATTCCAGTTGAGCTATTTCAAATCCTAAAAGATGAGGCTGTCAAAGTGCTACACTCATATGCCAGAAAATTTGGAAAACTCAGCAGTGGCCACAGGACTGGAAAAGGACAGTTTTCATCCAATCCCAAAGAAAGGCAATGCCAAAGAATGTTCAAACTACCGCACAGTTGCACTCATCTCACACGCTAGTAAAGTAATGCTCAAAATTCTCCCAAGTCAGGCTTCAACAATATGTGAGCCAAGAGCTTCGAGATGTTCAAGCTGGATTTATAAAAGGCAGAGGAACCAGAGATCAAATTGTCAACATCCCTGGGATCACAGAAAAAGCAAGAGAATTCCAGAAAAACATCTACTTCCGCTTCATGGACTATGCTAAAGCCATGACTGTGTGGATCACAACAAACTCTGGAAAATTCATAAAGACATGGAAATACCAGACCACCTCACCAGCCTCCTGAGAAACCTGTATGCAGGTCAAGAAGCAACAGTTAGGACAGGACATGGAACAATGGACTGGTTCCATTAAGGACTATGTCAAGGAAAGGAGTATGTCAAGGCTGTAGACTGTCACCCTGCTTATTTAACTTATATGCAGAGTACATCATGAGAAATGCTGGACTGGATGAAGCACAAGCTGGAATCAAGATTGCTGGGAGAAATATCAACAACCTCAGATATGCAGATGATACCACCCTTATCACAGAAAGTGAACTAAAGAGCCTCTTGATGAAAGTGAAAGAGGAGAGTGAAAAAGTTGGCTTAAAACTCAACATTCAAAAAATGAAGATCATGGCATTTGCTCCCATCACTTCATGGCAAATAGATCGGGAAACAATGCAAATCATACAGACTTTGTTTTCTTGGGCTCCAATCACTGCAGATGGTGACTTGCAGCCATGAAATTAAAAGATGCTTGCTCCTTGGAAGAAAAACTATGACAAACCTAGACAGCATATTAGAAAGCAAGGACATTACTTTGCCAACAAAGGTCTGTCTAGTCAAAGCTATGGTTTTTCCAGTAGTCATGTATGGATGTGAGAGTTGAGCCATAAAGAAGGCTGAGTACTAAACAATTGATGCTTTTGAACTGTGGTGCTGAGAGAGAACTCTTGAGAGTCACTTGGACTGCAAGGTGATCAAACCAGCCCATCCTAAAGGAAATCAACCCTGAATATTCATTGGAAGGACTGATGCTGAAGCTGAAGTGCCAATACTTTGGCCACCTGATAGGAAGAACTAACTCATTGGAAAAGACCCTGATGCTGGGAAAGATTGAAGGCAAGAGAAGAAGGGGACAACAGAGGACAAGATGGTTGGATGGCATCACCGACTCGATGGACATGAGTTTGAGCAAGCTCTGGGAGCTGGTGATGGACAGGGAAGTCTGGTGTGTTGCTGTCAAGATACGAGACAGCAACTGAACTGAAAGTGACTGAGGAAGACATGGTCCAAGCACCAGCCATGTGGCATATCTTGGCAATTTCCCCTCTTGGACTCAGGTCTGAAAGTAGCAGCAGTGCTAGAGTTAGTGGGTGACCCTCCCCTCGGTATTCTTCAAAACTTTTGTTAACACCATTTATCCCTTTTGTTCCCAACACTTGTGGCTACAGTGTCACCCGAGTTCTTAATCTCTAAATTACCCTGCCCCACTCTACTTCGCTCCCTAAGTCTTGCAACCTATATTAAATATCCTCTATTTGAAATATCTAGTATGTTTTTCATTTTCTTGACTGGATCTTGACAGAATATTCTAAAGATAAAAAGAATCACAAATAAAATTTAAATTTACCTTAGTAATTTTGTTAGTAACAATATGAATACTACACTTTTTTTTTTTTTATTTTTTAGTATTAATTTTATTCTATTTTCTGTATAATTTTAAGTACATAAAGGTTTATTCCCACAGGCCTCAGGAAATGGGTAGAAATCACAGGACAATTTCTCTTCCCACCAAAAAAAGTTGCATATTTTGGTAAAGTGTTTGTCCTAGAGGAAAAACCGAAATTTGCATTAGCAAGGCTGTGCAAGATTTTTACACAAGACCTAAAAACAGCCTGCAGTGGAGATTTTAGTCCTTTGTTCAGGTGTCCAAAAAGAAGCCAAAAGTTGTGAGTGTGGCAGGGCCATGGAAGCAGTGAAGATGGATGATGGGCACCTAGAATGGAAGGAGAAAGGGAAGCCAGATTTCTGGGAATGGTGCGGTTTTCCCTTTTTTTCCCACTCTTTTTAAGTCATCTCTGTAGGAAGGGGCTGGGCAGGGACCCAAGAGAGAAAGGGTCCAATACTCCTTCGGCCGGCCTGGGTGCAGGGCACCACCACAGCAGCTAACACAGGACAACCTACTGTCAGGTTTGGGCAGGTGCAGGATGGAATGCAGAAGAAAAGGGATGCTTACAGTAAACCATTCTGCTAGGAATGCTAGATGGCCAAGCTTCAGCCTTTGGTCCCTCTCTTGCCTCACTTGTCAATAGTGAAAATTAGTTTAAATTAGAAGAACTAACTAGGATCAGCTTCTGTTACCTTCACACTTGTTAGAAAAATGTTAACTTGTGTGAACATTCTGACCTGTTAATTCCTGGGGCTGCTATATTTCTCCCAAAAGACTATTTGTTGGTCAAATAACCCCAAAGGCTGAAAGCTAAAGCACACCTGTCCTGGACTGCAGTTGCTTAAGAAGGGACTGGTGGTGTGGTTGAGCTGATATGAAAGAGCTGCACCTTCCTGCGGAAGATCAACTGACCTGCTATCCCACCCCAAATCTCAGCCTGAGGTATATTTCAGTGAAGGCAGGTAGCTGTGCTTCTCGAAGCAGAGAAGCAGTTTAAGAGCAGAAAGGTAGAGGAAATCTAAAAAAGAACCATCTTGATACAGGTTTATCCCATAGTGTGAGAGAGAGGGCAAGGAACCCAGTGGCACTTGGCTTATCCAGCAATTTCTGTCACTGTGGTGACCAACTTCTGCCCATTCCATAGTGTCTTGAACTGCTCAGGGACTGGGAACTCATTGAAGTCACTGCCTTCTGTAGGAATGAGGACATTCATCTCAGAAGATTTCGCACTGACTATCTCACAATCCAGGGAGTTCTTGCTCAGGTATACATGGCAGCCATCTGTTTTGTTGATGGAAATGGTTGGCACTTTACCCATTACCTGAACTTTGACATCCTTACTATTGATTATCTCCACAATGCCCACATCATCAAACACCAGACGGAGTTTCTTACAGTTATCTACTGTAATGGAGTTAATTTTGCCCTTGATTTGCAATGTTGAGTTCACACACTTGAATATGTAAGCCACCTGTTTCAGCTCTGTATCCTCTATCACCAGACTGGAAACATTCTCCTGGTTTTCCACTCTCCACTTCTTGCCCTCCAGTTCAAGCAGAGCTGGCTCCTTCTTTGTGACTGGTTTGGGGGGGTCTGGTTTAGGTGCAGAGAAGGGTTTGGGGCCACTTCATATTGGACCACTCTGAGTCTTCAAGGCAGGGTTCTTGTGAGTCTTCATGTCATCAGATACGTGTTTCAGGGCATGTGTGATGCTCTCCCCCTGATTAATCTGCGCAAACAGTGCTGAGCGTGAGGCACAGTCATCTGAGCCTGAACTGGTGGGGACTTGGGGGGGAAGGTGGGCCTGGATGGGAGGGAGGAGGACCAGATCCAGCAGAGGGTCCAGACGGCAAGCCACTCAGTTCTTTTGCCACAGGCCCCGTTCTGCTCCAGGCCAGTCCGGTGGTATGGAACTCCTTAATGTAAGCCTGCAGCTCTGTCCATATACTCAAGTAAGCTTTGGCCCAGTCCACATGCTTCTTATCCACACCTTTGTACTCCTTGAGGACTCGCTTTGTATAAAACATGGCAGCATCGTTCATTTCCTTCACATAGGGACCAGGCCTGGGAGCCACTGCCAGCCAACCCAGGGCCTGGATGCTTTCGCTGACAGCTGACAGGTGACTGAACAACTTGCTGCCTCGGTTCTTCTCTCGAAAGGTCACCACTTCTTGGATCTGATCGGAGATGGGTGCCAACAAGTCAGAAAGTTTGTTGCCTGCTGGCTGCTGGCACTGAGAGGCTGTAACCAGGAGAGCTCGCTCTAACTTCAGACCTGTGTGGACCATCTCCGCATGTTTCTGCACATCTCCCCCAATGTCTTTACTGATCTTGAGGTACTCTGCCACAGGACCGGCCAGCAGTGAGTCAAAAGCTTGCACATACGGAGTTGTTCCTGCTTTTGCAGCACTGTCTCCATACCCACAGTGTGTGTCAGATGCATGGGAGACTGCCTCCGGGCGGCCCACCGCTCTCTCCAATCTTTCTACCAGATTTTGCATGTCAGCCATAACGCACCACCTCAGACTTCTGTCTCACCTCGGGACTGCGACCAGCCGCTCTCCACTTCCGGCAAGAACCCGAATACTACACTTTTAAAAGTTACGTGTACAGTAGGATAAAGCAAATAAACATGAACAATTCTAGAAAATAAGATGGTCAGTTTGAGACGAATAAAAAAACCTAAAGAAAAGAGCCCTGTAATATGTTCAAATTAAACTGGAATATCAACATGAAGTTTTGACTTCTAAAAAACCTATTTTCTGTCTCTGCCCACTGAAAGAACCTAGAAATAATGAAGACCCAGTAGCAATGAGCATTCCAAGCACTGAGAACTTAGCTTCTAACGGCATTCTCTGTAAAAGAAACTAGGTCTGCCTAGAAAAATGACAACAGAGAGAGCACCCGGTACACCTGGGACCTGGGACAGAAAACCACCCAAAACAGATGGCACATCAAGAGGACACAACACGTACACTGGCCAAAGTTCAGCATCGAAGAGACCCTAATGTCTTGAACCATGCCTTGCACACAGCAGCATTCAATAAATGTTTGTTGAATGGATGGACCAATGAACAAAAAGGCAACAAAGACTCAACAGACACTTGGGATTATGCAATGCTTCAGAAACATCATGAAGAACATCAGCCGTAAGAATCAAATGCATACACTGAGTGACTATGCCTGAAACGGAAGGACTAAGTGTGCCTATGACACTAAAACTATTACATGTGAATTATACTGCATGATATGTCCCCTTTAAGATATCTGGTAGGAGTCAGCACAGTAATTTTCTTTTCGGAACCTATTTGTGCAAGGACAAATAGGTGGAGCACACAGGAGTTACTCTATAGAGCTGGACAGAGTAGTTAAATGAAAAAAAAAACAAGGTTTCTACTTAGGAAAATGAATCTTTCAGTTATAAAAATGAACATGATTTACATGAGAGGCAGTGAGACAACTCTGGCTTTAACAGATTGCATGATAGGTGCCGTGGAAAATAAGGCTGGAAAGGTACAAAGAAGTTCAAATGGAGAGCTTCACAGATGAGTGTGTGTTATGTTAGTTGCTCAGTCGTACCCGACTCTTTGCGACCAGGCTCCCACCAGGCTCCTTTGTCCATGGGATTCTCCAGGCAAGAACACTGGAGTGGGCTGCCATTTCCTTCCCCAATAAGGCTGATGAAAGTGTGTAAAATCAAGATGATAACCATACTTAGCACCACAGTCGCAAAAAAGCATCACTGAGATCTGAGGAAGTGTTATCCTCTTATCTTAGATAAGAGAACTAGGCAGTAATGAGTTACCACAGGATCCCAATCAGAGGAGAAATATTCAGAGAGTAGTTCTTTAAGACTGGTCTGGCATAACACTGTCACTTCAATCTTAATCATTTCCAGAAACTACCAAGAAGAAAAACTCAATTAACAGCAACTACTTGTCATGGAGTATTTATCATGTGTTAGACATTTAAATATTTTATGAGGCAGGAATTGTTAACTCCCTTCTTGAAGATGAGGGAGACTGAGATCACACATCTAATAAACAGCACAGCCCTGGCAACAAGACTAGTTAATTTAACAACTATATCAGTACTTCAGTCTGCCTTCAGCTCATGGAAGCCTGGCCTAGAGTCATGTCAGCAAATGTAACAAGAAGCAGGGAAATCTGAGGAATACTGAGGAAGATAATACAGATCTACAAAGCAGGACACACACAAAAATTTTTTTAGTAGTATTAACAAATGATCCCCAGTTTTATGGTTTACCAGATTAGAACAAAATTATTCTATCTAGAGAAATGGGAATATTGAGACGGGAACCTGGTTAGTAAAGGTTTTTTATCTTCAGAGAGGTAGGAGGTGAAATAACAGACTTAGTTGTGAACACATGGGCAGCTGAGTTAGAGAATATGCTGTATAAAGTCCCTGGAAAATTAAAAGGCATAAAAGAAAGATCACATCTAGATGGATTTAAGAAACATCCAGGCAGTGGTGTCAAGTGAAGACATGAATAAGCCCAGTTCTCCAAAGACAGAAAGAGCACAGGGGAAATGGGCGAACATGTATTCCTGCTACAGGCACGTCTGCACATGGGACAGGCACGCCACTGGGACGATGCGATGGGGAAGCCAGCAGACAAGTTCCCTTGTTCCAGTTTCAACGTTTCGTAAAACAATGTAGTAATAATGTTTAAGACTTGAGCGTTTACTATGTGCTAGGCAATACGCTGAGAAGTTCATTTGCATTCTGAAACTTAATTGTCCCCAAACATGGGCATTACCCTCATTTTATAGATGAAAAAACTGAGGGTTAAAGAACCTACGGTCCATACCCAAGGAAAGTAGCAGAACTAGGTAGGACACGAGCCTGGGTCTCCCTGGGGCCAAAGTCTATGATCTTAATTACTATACTGAAATAAATAACTATCAATCCAGCCCACAGAGCATATGTAAACCATTAAGCTAGCTTCCTCTGTGTGTGTTTATACATTACATAAAAACTGTCATTTTAATCCTTTTCAAATACGTTCAGTAGCATCAAGTACATTGCTGGGTAACCGTCACCTCCACCTACCTCCAGAACTTTGATCCCAAGCTAAAATTAAATAGTAACTCCCCTTTCCCTTTTCTCCCCTGCCCCAGCAACTGTCATTCTACTTTCTCTCGCTTTGAATTAAGACTATTCTGGGGAACTCATACAACTGTAATCATACAGTATTTCTTCTTTTGTGGCTTATTTCACCTAATGCAACGTCTTTAAGATTCATTACCATTAAGTTACTTTTAAGTTAAACAAAATGTGAAATTCTAACCCACATATTATGATGCATCTCTATAGGGAATTATTTTCCAAAATTCCATTATGATTTATGAAACACGCTTTGAAGAGAGAACTACATTTACTGGGGAAGAAAAAAGGTGGGGAGAGGTAAGGAAGACAAGACAAATCAAAATCTGAAGGACCCACAGGAAAGTAAGGAAGAGAGCAGTGTGCTTGATTTTGACTAGACCAAAGGATCTATTTGGAAGGATGTCATCACGTATCTCAAAGCAAAAGGTAAGAAAGCAGCCCTGTAGAACAGACAGCAAACGACACTGCTAGATCAACCACGGAAAGACAAGACTGCGGCTTTTTGGCAAGAGAAAGCAAGAGTACTAGTAAAAAACTTTAAACACTGAAATAGAAGGATAAACTCCATTTTCCCTTGATCTGCATCTGAAAAGACAGCAGATGGGAGAAGAGACACTTGGTAAAACTGTACTGATCAACTTATAATTAACATCAACCTTTCTCCAAACAATGCACCAAGAGGTTCATTCTGGAAGAAAAATTTCTTGTTCTCTATATAGTAACATGAAGCAAACATTTAAGATGAGAGTAATAAAGGAAACAGATTTGGGAGAGTATGCCATACTAGGGAATTCCTTAAAACAGCTGAAATAAAATTATCCTAAATATTAAATATCCTAAGAGAATATTAGTGGCTAAAATTAAAACTTGTTTGCCTTTAAAGAAATTGTATGAACTACCTGAAATCTATGTATTCAATATTACTAGAAGACAAAAGAAAGCATGTTACTGTCTAAGCCAAGATACTGTCCATAACAAAATTTTACAAATAACTATTGCTTTATATAATATCTGTACATTTATCAGATTTATGAATATAAATAAGCATAAAAGTACAAGATACTTCCACCTTTGAAGCAAAACAGAACAGTAACATTGGGAAAAAATTAAATGCCTAGGAGAAAATTTTAGAAATTAAAAAGTAGAAACTTAGTACCGGAAGAATCAGAACTCAAAGCAAATTTGCCTTCTGATACATGCGTAAGGAAACACAAAATTAAGCTTTATAAGAGCACCACTAAAAATAAAAAATAAAAAAAAAGTACCACTAAGTCATAATTTCACAAGACATTTAGAAGAATGTCACAAGAAACTATTTTTAAAATAAGCCATAGTGTTACGAGTTTAATACTGGGCAATTTTTAAATGACTTGTCTGTAGCTTCTATCTTTCTACACGTAAGCTAGAAAAATGAATACATCACCTTCACTTTTCTGTCAACCACTACCTTAAAGCATTCATTTTCAGTTAAGATACAGATGGTATGTGTCCAATACTGCACCACTTACAGATTCCACTCAATTCAAACATATGTAAAATTTTTGCAATGTGGGTAACAGCATGCTACATTGATTATAAAATACCACACACTAAGATGAGAAAACTGTATTGAACAGAAAGAAGTTCAAGATCAGAGATGCTAAGCAGCCTCAATCTACATAAATATATTTTACAAAATAGTTTAGTTCTGGCTTAAGCTGTCGGCTTCACCTCAAAAGGAGAAGGACGTTCTTGCTTTATTTATTATTGGGAAACGAGACAGTATTAATAATCACTAAAAGTCAACATTCTAAGGGACAGACAAGTAAACACTGATTAAATGTGATCAAATTAAAATCATACAGTACTGCTTGTGCCCGTTTATAAAACAAAAACAAAAGCATCATCACTCTAAACTTGTCACCACTTAGTAATTTGAGATATTTTAATTGCAGCTGCAATGTTTGTGTTTATCTCTTGTGTATATGACTCACTCTCAAAAAGGTTCTTCCAAGACTCTGGTGGATTTTTGAGAATGCAGAAACCATAATTGGGGCACACTGTGTGGGAAGTGTCATAACAGTGAATGAATAAAAGAGGAAAAGAACTCATGACAGAATTTTTTTCTAAGTTTTTATAAAAAGCAGGTTGCTCACAAAAGGGATATTTTTCTGCAGAACAGGAAAGGCTGGGGAAACCCACCTGGCTCTGAGGAGACTTTCTCACTCCCTTGGCTGGATTCAGTGCATTTTTTACACCCCAATGTATTTAACTAATTTCTTAGACTGGCTCCCAGACCATACTGCAAGCAACTTGAGACCAAAAGCTGTCTTGTCTTAGAATCATCAGGACCTACTTCCCATATTGTCCAGCACAGAGAAGGCCCACAATAGGCATTTTCATAAAACTGATTACTGAATAATCAATTTTACGTTCACCTTCTATTTTACAAAGCATTTTCACAAACACTGTTGTTTCACATAACAATCTTGTGAAGTGGGGAGGGCATAATTTAAACAAATGGCTTCGGGCTTTATACATACTGACTAAAACCAACCTGAAATCACAAAGATAATCATGTATTTTTGTTCATCTTTGGAGTAACTTCTTAGGACTTCAATACTCTTGTAAAACCTAGAGGTTGTGCTAGCATTTTCACAATATGTAGCAACTGCACAGCTCTAAGTCTTATAGGAGGGTTTTAACTATATAAGGCAGTTTTGGAGAAGGCTCTTCCAGAAATCAGACATTTGAGAAGCATCCTAAGCTATTTTTCCTGATCCTATTTTTCTGTGACTCTGAGAAGAAACTGCAAAAGGCAAAATGCTGGAGAGTGAATGATGTCATGGATGTCATGAAGTTGCATCAATACCTGATGATGATTTAGCACAACAACGCAACACAGTATGCCAAGAAGTGTAATGTCAAACCACCAGGATGTTACTGCATTAATCTCATGGCTCTTTATTAGCAAATTGATACGCAGAGTGGCTCTCCAACTTTCTAAAACGGAGAAGTTTCTGGTTGAGGTTTATGTCCTTAGCAAAGGCACTAAGAAAATCTACAAATCCCTACGGAAGAGGCTTTAAGAGAAAAAATTTTAAAAGATCCCCAAATTAGCTAACATTAAACAGTTGTTCTTCTAAAAATTAAAAGCTTCTGAAACAGACTGAAAACCCATGGGTCAATATAGATAACAGTAATACTTATACTAGGCTTGTCAAAAGCGAACAGTTATAGGATATAAAATGACATCATACAATAGAAAGGAAACCAGTTTATATACACGCATGTGCTCAAAATGAGGGGTCTGAAACAGAGCATCACTATTCCCAGTAAAAGCTACAGACTAAATCTTAAATGCTCAATTCTAAATGATGCTATTTCCTCTCAGATTTTCTTGTCCCTTTAAACCCATGATGTCATCCTTCTTAAGCACTAGTTGAACAAATACAAGTTACAAAAGGTATTTGGTGTGTCGAAGCCAAGGCTATCGCCTCAACGATTTCCCATAGCACAACTGCAACTGAAGCCATCATTCCTCAAGGAAGAGACCGTAAGGCTTCAACTGGCTTCTCTACTAGAGAAACAAAATCAAAGTCTCCACATTAGCATCTGAAGAACAGCAACAAAAGTTGTTCTCAAAAAGGCCAAGTATGGTACAATGTCCCTGCCAGCAATCGAGAACTGGTAATGTGTTCTGAGCAACTGGAATCCCACCACAGAAAAGTCCAAAGACTATGGCATTAAGAAATAAAGCTTTTATTCTCCTAATAAAATTCAGAGATCAGTAAACAAAAGCAATTGGGTGTCGAAATCTTAACAATCCAAAGGTTTCAAAGGAACGAGGGCTTCATTAGCACCGAAGTTACTCTGCAGAGACTATCAAGATCTTACAACTGTTTTTTCTTCGTTTGCAAATTGGTTCCCACCCTCCACGGTTCCCTCTGCACAAACAATTCTCGCCAGAAGCCTTCCACAGTCACAACGTGGGCTGCTGTCTTAATCAAGGAGATCCGCAGTTCCTACTTCGCTGGGGGGACACTCAGAAAGCTAAAAGGGTAGGAAAGGTTGTTTGTGTTTCATTTTTTAAAGCCAATTCCAAAATCTTCCTTTTGCAGCTGCAGCTTCAGAGATGCTGGCTCCTCGCCGCAGCCCCAATTTTGGACAGCACCGGACTCCAGCGCCTCCCGAAAGGCGTTAAAGATTTGGGGGCGGGGTGGAAGGTGATCTGACACTTCAAAGCCACCCTTACCCCGGTCACACACCCTTCGTGGCCCCGGAGGGGGGACGAAAACCGCCCTGCTAGAGGGCAGAGGCCGGGTTCGCCTATCCCAGAGGCTGCCTGGAAAAGGGTTCTCCCCCTCCCTGCCTCACCCGGGGAGGCCGGGAAGACTACGGCGAGGACCCCAGGCCAGCCAGCACCGACCCCCGCGCGGGGTCCACGGCCTGGGCCAGACCCAGCGCATAAAGGGCAGAAGGCGCCGGCTACCAGCCGCGGCCCCGGGAGAGGAAGAGGCCTCACCTGGCCTAGCCCGCGCCACGTTCTCGGGTACGCTCCGCTGGCGAAGGCGGTGAGGAAACCCCGGACAGGACGCGAGCAGAGGCGCTGCGCCCCAGGCCGCGCCCGCCGCACTCGGGACTCCTCACAGCTGGCGGGACACCGATCCGCCCGGAGCCGCCATCTTCCTCCACTCAAACGCCGCCGCCGCCGCCGCTCTGGCTGAGAGCAGACAGCGCAGAGCGCGCATGCGCCACGGGCCGGCGCAGAGGACGCGCGCGCGCACTTGTCAGCGCGGCGGGCCCGCGCGGAGCGGCTTGTGGGCGGTGCCAGGTGGGAAGGTGCGTGCCGCCGCGCGCCGCCTCAGCTCGCCGCCGCCGCGCGCCGCCTGTCACCGCGCGCCGCCCCAGCCCGCCGCGGCCACCGCGCGCCGCCCCAGCGCGCCGCCACTGCCCCGCACCTCCTTGCAGACCCCGGGAGGTTCTCCAAGGTCGGAACGCCGCTTGGGGAGCCAGGCTGGAGCGAGGAAGCGCCGCGCTTCCGCGCCTGGCCTTCCTCCGGTGCCAACACACGGCCACAGAACCGCTCTCGCCCTCCTCTGCACTGTTTGGGACAACCGAGCAGGTTTACCAACGGCTTGAGACTGTGATAGTGTCAGCCCAGGAATTAATTCACTTGTACTCCTCAGGGCCCGATGGGCACAAGTGCTCTTGATGTCAACTGATGGAGAGAAACTCAGTGCCTTGGTTATGCAAGCGAAGCCTCCCGTAACTGTGTAACAACTGCTGTGTGACTTGTCACTGACTCCATTTTTCAGGTGAGGAAACTGAGGCACAGAATGTCATTTTCCCAAAGCCACACTGCAGGGTAGTTGGGGTGCGGAGGTAGGATTTTAATTTAGGCGTAACTGGTTCCCAAGCTCTTTGTGCTTTCCATCATCATTATTGCCATGGGATGGGTTCCAGCAAAGTCACCCTTCCAAGGGAGCAATCTGGTGTGTAGATGCGAACCTTCTTGAAGTATCTGTACAGCATGTGGTCTAAGGAAACGCCAGAGATACAGAGCCCAAAGACTTCAGTCTTCACCCCAGGCAGCTAACAATGAAGCAACTTTGAACTGCCAGCCCACCACCCTGGGATAAAGTGGACATTCTGGGACATCTCATAGGACACGGGGCTAGGTCAGAACCAAGTCTGCTCTCAAGTTGGGAAGGCAAGACAATATTGAACAGATTTGGGTCAAGCTCACTCTGAAAAGCACTTGATCTGTGCTACACACTTGAATAATGCAAAGACCTCTGGTTAAACCCTCATGGAGGGAGTTTTATGGTGGTCCAATCGTTAGAAATCTGCCTTGCAATGCAGGGACACCAGTTCAATCGCTCATGCTGAAAGATCCCACTTTCCCCGGGGGCAACTAAGCTTCTGCATGGCAGTTACTGAGCCAGTGGGCCCTAGAACAGGTGCTCCACCAGAGAAGCCCGTGCACCAAGGAAGAATAGCCCCTGTCCGCCGCAAGTAGAGATAGCCTGCGCAAAGGAAGGAAGACCCTCCACAGCCAGTAAGTAAATCTTAGGGGGGGAAAAAAGCCTTTCAGTTAGGAAATGTCACTGCAAAAGAGAAACTTGGTAGTTATATTTAAAAATAAGTATTAAAATCATATCATTAAAAATCCCAAGCTTGGCTACCTGGTTGGCTCGGTGGTAAAGAATACGTCTGCCAATGCAGGAGACACAGGTTTGATCCCTGGTCCAGAAAGATTCTACCTGCCTCGAGACAACTAAGCCTGTGCACCGCAACTACTGAGCTTGTACTCTAGGGCCGGGGAGCCACGGATACTGAGCCCAGGTGCCACGACCGCTGAAGCCTGAGTGCTGTAGAGCCGGAGCTCTGCAAGAAGGCAAGAGGCTGTGATGAGAGGCCCCGCCCACCACTGGAGAAAAGCCTTTGCAGCAGTGAAGACCCCCACGTGTCAAATAAGTAAAATTTTTAGAATCTCAAGCTTAAAAATTGTCATAGAATGTGTGAACAATTCCACACCCCCAAATACTCCGTAGAGCTCAGTTTAGAAACACTAGACCAGCTTGTAAGTGCTTCCTTTTAAAAATGCAGGTTCTACCTTCTGGCTCTCTGGAGGTCAGCAACAAGCACCTTATGAAAGACAGCAAAAAGGTAACCAAGAAGCAAGTGGTTGGTCTGTTTCCTAAGAAAGATTGGTATAATGTGAAAGCATCACCTATGTTCAATATAAGAAATATGGAAAAAACACTAGTCATAAAAACTCTGGGTACCCAAATCCCATCTGATGGCCTCTGGGATTGTTGTTTTTGGAGTGAGCCTTGCTGATGTGCAGAATGATGAAGTGCCGTTTTAAAACTTCAAGCTAATTACTGAGGATGTTCAGGGCAAAAACTGCCTAATTTCCATGGCAATGATACCTGTGACAAAACATGCTCCATGGTCAAAAATGGCAGACTATGATTGAAGCTCATGTTGACATCAAGATTACTGGTGGTTATTTGCTTGTCTGTTTTCTCTTGGCTTTACTAAAAAAAAAAAGCAACAATCAGGTTCAGAAGAACTCTTATGCTCAGCATCAACAGGTCTGCCAAACCCAAAAGAAGATGATGGAAATCATGACCCAAGAGATGCAGACAAGTGACTAGATAGAAGTGGTCAATAAGTTGATTTCAGACAGCATTGGAAAAGACCTAAAAGGTTTATCAGTCTATTTATCCACTCATGATGTCTTTGTTAGAAAAGTAAAAATGCATATATATATACGTATACACACACACGCACACACACACATACAACTGGAGTGCCCATGGTGGATCAATGGTAAAGAATCCGCCTGCCAATGCAGGACACCAGGGTTTGATCCTGGGTCACGTAATTTAATCACTTTGCTGTACACCTGAAACTAACATTGTGAATCAACTATATTTCAATTAAAATTTTTAATATAAATGAATAAATAATAAAGTAAAAATGCTGAAGAAGTTCAAGTTTGAATTGGGAAAACACATGGACTTTCCTTTCATAGTGAAGTATTTCTGGAAAAGCTACTGGAGATGAGATAGATAATAAAGTTGAATGAGCTAACAGATGTGGGCCATGCACCCAAGAATCTTTAAAATTCACACTTTTAATGATGATAAAAAATCCTGTGTAAAAATCTGTAGGTTACAGGGCCCACTTGCAGACACTGCCTCAGACTTCTTGTAAAGCTCCGCAGCGATTCTGATGGCCAATTGGGTTTGGAACTGCTAGATCATGATAGAACACGTTCAAATACAGAACCACTCCACCTTGAATCTCCTAGCTCAGAGATAGCAGGGACTTTTTGTACACTGCTTTATCACCAAATAGAGACTGGCACACATTAGAGACTTATTAAGTATTTGCTGAATGAATAAATGAACTGGGAATTTGAAAACAAGGCATTCAAATATTAGTGAGTACCTATGGCAACCCACTCCAATATTCTTGCCTGGAAAATTTCATTGCCAGAGGAGCCTAGCAGGCTACAGTCCATGGGGTCACAAAAATGTTGGGACATGGCTTAGTGACTAAACAAGAACTATGTGGCAAGCCATAGTAATGTACTTTAAAAAAAAAAGTCAAGTAATATACTTTTAAATAAAACAACAAAGTCCTTGCCCTCACGGAGGCCCCACAGTTTACTGGGAGAGACAGAAAATACTGTGTAAAAAGGCCAATAAAAATTATCATGGATGATAAGCCCCAAAGTATTATTATTATAGCAGTGACAGTCAATGTATAATGTATACTTTTATTATGTACCAAACACTGCTACTTTAGCTTCCCTGAAGGTTCAGACAGTAGAGTCTGCCTGAAATGCAGGAGACCTGGGTTCTGTCCCTGGGTCAGGAAGATCTCCTGGAGAAGGAAACGGCAACCTGCTCCAGTATTCTTGCCTGGAGAATCCCATGGACAGAGGAGCCTGGTGAACTCCAGTCCATGGGTTGCAAAGAGTTGGACAAGCAACTAACTCTGCCATGTTGTACAGCTTCTAAACACTGCTAAGTAAGTGTCTTTGCTGAGCTTATGTTGCAGATGATGAACCTGAAGCACACTGGGGTTAAGTGGCTCAACCTGAGGGCACAGTGTGTTTGCACCCAGGTGGTCTCTCTTCAAAGACTTTGCTACTGAACTCTGTACAGTTTGCTTCTGACAAACAAAAGGAAGATACGATTAAGGTCAGTTAATATATGGCCTGGAATATCAGGAGAAAAACTGGATATTACCTCCTAGGTCATGGAGATTTGTGGGTAGGGAGGATACGTGATGAAATGGTGTTTTAGAACAATCTCTCTGCACTGTGAAGACAAACTGGGACATGACTGGAGATGAGGGGACAAAATAAGAAGCTAGGATGAGAGGAGTGGCTATGATCTGATCCCTCTAGTATCATCCAGAGGCCATCACAACAATCAATTACTGAAATTAATTTCTTATGTATTTACTTAGAATAAATAATATATGCACATAAAACAAATTTCAAAGGGTACAAAAGGACATATAATAAAAATGAAGACCATCCTACAGTCTCCCAGCTACCTGGTAAACTTTGCCTCTCCACAAAGGTGACCACCATTACAAGTTCCTTATATCTTTCTAGAGATGCATACACAAATACACATATAAATTTAAAAACCTACAAAAAGTAGCAAACTATACACACTGCTCTGTACCTTGCTTTGTTGTTTTTCTAATAACTATAGTTCTTCGAAATCTTTTAAAGTCAGTTTATTTAGAACCACCAAAGTTTTGTTAGTAATTCATTCTATTCCTTTGCATGGCTAGTCCATATATTTTTAAACAAATCCTCTAGTGATATGCAATTGGTTTCCAGTCTTCTGTGATTATAAACAAACAGCAATTAATATCCTTATACATTTATTTGCATGTGAGTAAATGTATCTGTAGGGAAATTTCCTAGAAATGCAATTGCTGGGGGACTTCCCTGGGGAAGGACTGGGGCAGTCCAGTGGTTAAAACTTCACCTTCCAGTGCAGGGGGGTGTAGGTCTGTCCCTGGTCAGGATCCTACAGACCTCCTGACCAAAAGACCAAAACATAAAACAGAAACAATATTGTAACAAATTCTGTAGAGTTTATAAAATGGTCCACATAAAGAAAATCTTCTTAAAAATGCAATTGTTGGGTTAACAGACATGTACATTTTTAATACTGATAGGGGGTTCATGGGCTTTCCTGGTAGCTCAGCTGGTAAAGAATCCACCTGCAATGCAGGAGACTTCAGTTTGATTCCTGAGTTGGGAAGATCCCCTGGTGAAGGAATAGGCTACCCACTCCAGTATTCTTGGTCTTCCCTGGTGGCTCAGAAATTAAAAATAATTTACCTACAATGTGGGAGCCCTGAGTTTGACCCCTGGCTTGGGAAGATGCCCTGGAGGAGGGCATGGCAACCCACTCCAGTATTCTCGCCTGGAGAATCGCCAGGTACAGAGGAGCCTGGCGGGCTGCAGCCATGGGGTCGCGAACAGTCAGACATGACTGAGTAAGCAAGCACAGCACAGTGCAGGGGGTTCCAGAAAGACATTAACTTCTGCCCCACTGACTACGCTTACGCTTCTGACTGTGTGGAGCACAACAGACTGCAATATTCTGAAAGAGATGGGAGTGCCAGACCACCTCACCTGCCTCCAGAGAAACTTGTATGCAGGTCAGGAAGCAACAGTTGGAACTGTTGAGAAATTGGGAAAGGAGTACGTCAAGGCTGTATCTTGTCACCCTGCTTATTTAACTTATATGCAGAGTACATTATGAGAAATGCCGGGCTAAATGAAGCTCAAACCAGAATCAAAATTACCAGGAGAAATATCAACAACCTCAGCTATACAGATGACACCACCCTAATAGCAGAAAGTGAAGAGGAACTAAAGAGCAGCCATGAAATTAAAAGACGGTTGCTCCTTGGAAGAAAAGCTATGACCAACCTAGACAGCATATTAAAAAGCAGAGACATCACTTTACCAACAAAGATCTGTCTAGTCAAAGCTATGGTTTTTCCAGTAGTCATGTATGGATGTGAGAGTTGAATATAAAGAAAGCTGAGCACCAAAAAATTGATGCATTTGAACTGTGGTGCTGGAGAAGACTCTTGAGATTCCCTTGGACTGCAATGAGATCCAACCAGTCAATCCTAAAGATCAACCCTGAATACTCATTGGAAGGACTGATCCTGAAGCTGAAGCTCCAATACTTTGGCCACCTGATGTGAAGAGCCGACTCACTGGAAAAGACCCTGATGCTGGAAAAGACTGAGGGCAAGAGAAGGCAGCAACAGAGGGTGAGGTGGTTGGGTGGTATCGTTGACTCAGTGAACATGAGTTTGAGCAGACTGGAGATAGTGAAGGACAGGGAAGCCAGGCATGCTACAGTCCATGGAGTCCCAAAGAGTCGGACAGGAATGAGCAACTGAACAACAAGAAGTGGTCGTTAAAAAAAAAAAAAAAGTAGCCATTTATTTCTTAACTGCCTACATGGCCTCAGCTTGGAAATCAGATGGAAAATGTTCTCACTATGGGTTTTACTCTTATATTTCTATCACGTGCCAGATTGTTTCATGTCGTAGATCAGAGGTACCTAAGTTCTGAGTGCAAATCACTAACCCCAAAACATGGTATAACGAACATATTTCATAAGAAAGAGATGCTCATGCTTTAGGGTCTCTGCCTGTGCCTGTTTATGCTACGGCATCAACTTTTGGGGCTTTCCCCCTGGAGGAAGAAACTGCCACCACTTCCTCAATTTATTCATTTTTGGCCATGCCACACAGCATGCTGGATCTTAGTTCCCCCACCAAGGATTGAACCAACACCCCCTGCATCAGAAGCATGGAGTTTTAACCAATGGACCACCAAGGAAGTCCCCCATTTCCTCAATTTTAGACTTCACTTGATTCCGTCCCTTCATTTTAGAGATGAGGAAGGGACTTGCCCAAGATCACAGGCCTACATGATTAATTAGGCCTGGTCTCTTGGTTACCCATTTGGTGGAACAAAAGCTGTTTCCTTTGCAGCATCCTCAAATGATCCCCAAGATTTCTTTCTGGTCTCCTGGAAGATTCAGTCAGGCATGCTCAACAAACTCCTTTGTTAAAGCTCCTTGCCAAATGAAACACAATTTTAAGAAACTATCTCCCTCTGCTGGTAACATGCCGTAACTTACAAAGCCTTAGCTGACTTTGCAACTAGGAAAAACTAATCACACCTCAGAGTACATCATGAGAAACGCTGGGTTGGAGGAAGCACAAGCTGCAATCAAGATTGCTGGGAGAAATATCAGTAACCTCAGATATGCAGATGATACCAAACTTATGGTAGAAAGTGAAGAAGTACTAAAGAGCCTCTTGATGAAGGGGAAAGAGGAGAGTGAAAATGTTGGCTTGAAGCTCAACATTCAGAAAACTAAGATCATGGTATCTGGTCCCATCACTTCATGGCAAATAGATGGGGAAACAGTGGAAACAGTGGCTGACTTTATTTTTTTGGCCTCCAAAATCACTGCAGATGGTGATTGCAGCCATGAAATTAAAAGACACTTACTCCTTGGAAGGAAAATTATGACCAACCTAAATAACATATTAAAAAGCAGAGACATTACTTTGTCAACAAAGGTCCATCTAGTCAAGGCTATGGTTTTTCCAGTGGTCATGTATGGATGTGAGAGTTGAACTATAAAAAAGCTGAGTGCCAATGAATTGATGCTTTTGAACTGTGGTGTTGGAGAAGACTCTTGAGAGTCCTTTGGACTGCAAGGAGATCCAACCAGTCCATCCTAAAGGAAACCAACCCTGAATATTCATTGGAAGGACTGATGTTGAAGCTGAAACTGCAACACTTTGGCCGCCTGATGCAAAGAGCTGACTCATTGGAAAAGATCCTGATGCTGGGAAAGATTGAGGGCAGGAGAAGGGGACGAGAGGATGAGATGGTTGGATGGCATCACCGACTCAACGGACATCGTTTTGGGTGGATTCCGGGAGTTGGTGATGGACAGGGAGGCCTGGCATGCTACAGTTCATGGGGTTGCAAAGAGTCGGACATGACTGAGCAACTGAACTGAACTGAACTGAATCACATCTCAAAAAGTGAGACTCAGGTGATGCCTGATTGATGGTCTCATCGACCATGTTGCTGCCAAGGCTCAGTTAGAATAATTTACTTAAAAGAATGGTTCAGGGCTTCCCTTGTGGCTCAGTGGTTAAGAATCCAGCTGCCAGTGCAGGGTACATGGGTCAATCCCTAATCAGGGAAGATTCCACATGCTGCAGGGCAGCTAAGGCTGTGTACCACAACTTAACTGAAATCTGTGCTATAGAGCCCATGAGCTGAAATTACTGAGCCCACACATTTATAGCCTATGCTCTGCAACAAAAGCCACTGCAATGAGAAGTCCACACATCGCAACAATATAGTAGCCCTAAAGCCCATGCAGCAATGAAGACCCAGCATAGCCAAAAAGGAGTAAATTAATCTTTTTTGTTTTTAAAGAATGAGTTCACAGGAGGATGTGTTTATAGTTCCAGAGAGTGAACAAAACAAAATCTTTGATCTTTGAAGTTGATCAAGACTTTAATGATATTAGTAGTATTTTAGAGTAGAGTATTTGTACTGCTGTGGAATATATATGTGAAATGCCAATAAGAAACCTAGCTATATGAATTGGAAACATTAGGTCAGTTCAGGGTTGGAAATGAACTTTGGGAGTCACCAACTGTGAGTGACTTACACCAGAGACATCTTGGTAAAAATAATGGACTGAGGACAGACCAAGAGAGGATTGAAATTCCAGACACAGGAAGTCATGAAACCAGAAAGTTAGTAAGCATGTTACTTTAACTTCTAAATAAGACTAGTAACAGTTAACTCATGACTGCAATTTATAATAATCATTAGGCATACAAATGGCAACATTTCTCAACAGGAAACTCACTTTAGAAAGATTAAATGGCATGCTAAAAAATATGAGAAAAAACCTATTCTAAGAAGTGTATTCTAAGTCAGATAACTTGATTATAGCAGCCAAAAGCAACACTACTAAATGATATGTTTTTAATACTGAGAGGCCTACTGGAACATGTCAATGAGAATAAAAACACAAGTTGTTTGCCTTTTCTCCTGCTTTCATGTTTTGGCAAAAAAAAAAAAGAAGGATTAGAGAAGTGAGAATTATAAATCTTAAGGCAGGCAGGGGCTCCCCCAGTGGCTCAATGGGTAAAGAGTCCGCCTGTAATGCTGGAGACATAGGAGACATGTTCAATCTGTGGGTCAGAAGATCTCCCAGAGGAGGAAATGGCAAGCCACTCCAGTATTCTTGCCTGGAGAATTCCATGGATAGAGAGCCTCATGCGCTACAGCCCATGGATCACAAAGAGCTGAACACGAGTGAGCTCCACTGACTTAAGGCTGGCAAGACACCGCCATAATGATAACAGCTAGTCCTCAAAACGTTTCTGTAGGTTAAGCGTTTTCCCAAGTTTCTCAGCACAGTAACTCACTTAATCTTTACAGTCTACCTTTGAAGGAGCTATTATGATCCTTTCTTAACTTGGGGCAATTGAGGCACAGAAACCCTAAGTACCTTCCAAAGATCACACAGCATGTTAAAGCTAGAAGTGTCCAAAAACAAACAGATAAGCAACACTTTAGGAAGACACATAAAGGGAGTTTCTAAGGTGTTGTTAATGTACATATCTGTTATTAAAGACTCAGGAGAACATCAGTATTCTGGTCATCCAGCTCAGGTGCAATTCTATCAACTAATGTTGATAAAGCAACTAATGTTTTCACCTCAAGGGAGAGGATATAGTGTAAATAGATGCTTGGAATACTGCTTTATGAGGAGGAAATACTGTAATCATTTTCACTCTATCAGATAGAAATAATGGATCATTATTGGATATTTTTTATCCTTTTGTTACCAAGCAAAGGCTCACTGTCTGACATACACAGAAGCCAATAATATGGCACCAGCTTTTAAAAAAAGAAAGACTTTTATTGGGAGGTCAATCAACAGGAGGCAGGGCTCAAATCTGTCTCCCCAACCAGTGTTCAGGGTGAAATGTAAGGGGTTGGGGAATTTCAAACTTGGCACAGTCTTATTGGCTAGCCTTGAAAGTCAGAAATTTGATTGGAAACAAGCTACTTGGACAGCCGGAAACTGGATTTTTCTTATTGAAGAACTTCTTGCTGGTGAAAGGCTCCAGTGGCAACATTTCTATTTTATGAGTCCTGTAAACTGAAGATTTTAGGTCCTGGGGTCGTCCTGGAGACATGGGTTCCCATCTTTCACATGTGCAGTGCTGTCTCTGTAAAATAACTCAAGGCTTGATTAATCAACAACTATTGAAGGAGGCAAACCAGGGTAAACAGGTCAATGTTTTATGTGCTGTTTCGCCCCCCCCCCCCCTTTTCTTTGTACATTCCTCAATCATAAGGGAAACAGGGCGACACGCGCTCTAGCTGTTGGAAATGCTCTCAGTGTCACAGGAATAAGGCAGACGACCGAAAGTGGCTCGCAAGGCAGTCTTTACTTCTGCAGAAGGGCGCACTACAGACAGAGATGTGGGAGCAAGCGCACTGCGCGGGAAGTGCTCTCGGTTTTTATCCCTAAAACACAGGTTCCCTCCCCTGGTTCCTCACAGGCTGAGGACCACAGAGTCACAATCTTCCCCGAACATCGCCTAAGTTTTTATTGGTCGATGGGGGTCATGCGTGATACTTGTAAGCTTCTGAGTGGAAGGTTTATATTAAATATTTTCTCCAGCCCTTTAGTTCTTTGCACGTGTCCAGGGTAAAGCCCACAAAGTTAGCCTGCCAAATTGTTCTTATGAGGAAGAGAAACCAGGAAGGTAAGAGAACAAGAGACTGACGAGTCACCATCTTAGGAATCTTATTCACAAGCCGGATACATACACACACACACACATCTATCTATATACCTTTCTATTTAACTATTCTAAAACAAATTAATATGAACCCATTTCTTCAATCTTTCTTCTTTGGTAGAAAAGACCATATTTTTCTTCCAATTCCCACCCCCTTTTTATGATGGTCGATTATTCTTTTCTTCAAACTTAGCATCAAATGACTGTCATGTTCAGACTCCTCCAGGAATAGAAGGCTGTTATGATAGGTTGCATGGGACTGCTTGGTGAGAGCTGTTTCTATTAATCTTTGTGTTAGGCTCCTGACACAAGAAATGATGCAACACCCTACTGGGGTATTTCAAGTGTGATAATAAGGGTAGTCAAGATAGAGGTCATGATGCCTCTCCATCTCCCAAACTATTGTTCCATCAAACTAGACAATGGGTCATCTATCCCTGAGTTTTCAGCCAACTCATTAGCCAAGGTGGTCAGACCTTGCAAGGCCCTTGTTATTGGGCCATCAGGGGCTGTGTTGTTGGCTATGAAAGTGCAACATTGACACCCTACCATAACACATACTCCTCCCTCTTCTGCCAGAATCATGTCTGAAAGTGAAAGTGAAACTCATTCAATCGTGTCTGACTCTTTGAGACCCCATGGACTATACAGTCCATGGAATTCTCTAGGCCAGAATACCAGAGTGGGTACCCTTTCCCTTCTCCAGGGCATCTTCCCAACCCAAGGATCGAACCCAGGTCTCCTGCATTGAAGACGGATTCTTTACCAGCTGAGCCACAAGGGAAGCCCAGAATCATGTCTAAGGCCAGGCAATCTTCCCCATGCCATTTTGCTGGTAGCATCTAACTGTTTTACTATTCCCCTTAGAGCATCTCTGGTATAGTTAACAAACCTCTGTTATTTATAGTAAATATAGTTTATCCAATCAACATTTTTATTAATGGTGGAAAAGACCAGATTATTCTGGAAAAGATCAGAATAAGACTGACTCGAACCCTGCTGCTATTTGGTTTCCAGCCTTGGATTCATTAGGAACACCTCTAGGGACCCCAATAGAATATATATGTATATATGGATCAAATAACCCACCTGGGGCAAGAGTGTTCCTTTTGGCTCTATGGTTAGTCTGTCGAAATGCCAGGGTGAAACGGACAGCCAATTGAACTAGGGTGCAAATTCCACTCCAATTGGCCGGTAGAGTCTCAAGCAATGGTCCTTCACAACACCAGATGTCTTCCCGGGCCATAGTTAATGCAGAATGGTTATTCATTCCCTCAAAGGACTGGCCTTCACTGCACCAGGACACATTCCCCAAGAATGCTAACTGTTCCCCCCACCTAGAGAGGCATGAGGTATAGTTTGCATCATGGCATGGGGGTTTGACAGTCCTTGGGGGTTTTGCCTAGGACCCTTCACAGGCACGAACATTAGTGTCGAGGCCCTGCAGGATTTCTCACCCCAGGCCACACTGTCCTGGGAGAGGAATATCATGCATTCTATGCCCATAGCACCTGAGGTCCATCCGAGTGGGAATGGTACCATTGAGATTCCGGCCTACATGTTGCATGAGCCTAACAGTTGCTCTTATTTCAAGTGCGCACATAATATTTAATCCATTCCAGCCAGGCATTTGTCTCCTCACATCCTGTCTCAACTTGTATGCTGCTGCTGCTAAGTTGCTTCACTCGTGGCTGACTGTGCGACCCCATAGACAGCAGCCCACCAGGCTCCTCCATCCCTGGGGGTCTGTTATAAATCCTTTACCTCTAATTTATTATGTATATAATCTTGAGTTAGATGCCAAGGCTATAAATTACTACCACAAATCCATTGAGTTTCATATCAATCATTCTCTTCAAGTGTAATAATAGGCATATTTCACAAAGTACCAGCCTAGTTTTATAATACTAAGTTGATCATTCTTAGTATGATTTAATTGCTCCCAACATAAGGAGCCTTTAAACTTAAACAACCATAGCCTGGAGTTAACCATATAGATCCATCCCATAACTGTGGGAATTTTCCTTTTAGTAGACAAGAGGTCACATTTTTTTTTTTGATTGAGACTTAGTTTGTTACTGAGTTTAAATGACCCTAAGAAAACACTTAAATCTATGGGCCAGGGTCAGAGCAGGTATTATTAACCGACCAAGTGAGAGGATCCCATCTAGTAATATCATAAATAGACAGAACAGGACTGAACTGTCTTCTAAAATAAACTTCCTAGGGTCTATCCAATCGGAGCCCTGGAGAGGAGAACTCCACCAAGGTAACCCAGAAGTACTAGGCCACAACCCAACAACTGGATTGAGTTTTAAACTAGCATAGAATCATGTCTATGATAGAAAACATTTGATTGATGTGCAAAGGTCCAAGAAATCAAGAAAACATTATAAATGATCCTACGAATCAGGTCTGGCATCTTGGGCAAGCTGTCTACGTCTGATGTCGTTTTCTTCTCATCCTAGCATAGTGTAGTTTCCTGTTTGAGCATTGTTTTAAGGTGAGTTTGAGGCCACAGTCCTCTTTATAGACCAGTCCAGTGTAGGGGCCTTTGGAAGTGGGAGTTAGTCCAAGAGTCAATTTTCCTTCAATTTCACTGTGCATGAGCCAGTTAAGAGTAGCTGATAAAAGGTTCTTCCAGCCAGGTTGGAGACAGTTCTTTAAATTATGCCTTTTTCCAGTCTTGGTGCAGGTCACGAGGCATCTGATCTTTATCCAAAGATAGATTATTGAAGATCTATTCAGGAAATGAGTCTTAGTAGATACAGACTTCCATTAACAAACTGGGATTTAACATTCATTGAAACATCCTTTTCTCCCTAAAATCACCCTCATTTTTACCAAATATAACCAAATTAAGACTTGTTTACAAAATAGGTCTAGTCTCAATAAACTTGACCTATTTATATAATTGATCATAGACTTTCTTTTTTTGTTCTTTTTGCTTTGCTGAAACTTTTATGGAGTCTCAAACTGAACTTTAAAATAAAACCTTTCAGAGCTAGAAAAGTCATCCCAAAGGCTTATCACAGATTTTACCTAACAGATCTAAGTGAATTCCTCCCTTTCTCAGGGTCTCCAAAACTGAGATTTCTGTACCTATTAGTGAGATAACCTTCCTAATTTATCTAATAAAGTTACTGAGTTTCCAATCTCTGGAGGGGTCAGATAGAGAGAAAAGGTAAATGTTTCAATTTATTAAATATCATGTTACCAAATTACTGTTAAGTTATGATTAGTTTGAGGGGAAGGTTTCCTAAGATCTGGAAAACACAGATTCAAACCAGTAATTTTTCAAACAGAAACATAAAAGTTATAAGCATATTTGCCAGTTCATTCTGTCCTTTTGTTAACCTTTGTATAGTCATCAGGTTTCCCACTAGAATCCTTTAATTTCTTACCCTGTTCAGAAACTTGTATTTACCAAAAAGCCCTTTCTATAAATCTTCTTGAAGAGGAAGCACTTTCACAAGAAACTTGGTTAGTACTGTGACAACACTTTAAGATAGTAATTAGAATTATGGCAACATTTTACCTGAATATATCAGAATTTATATATCAGTTGTTTCTAGGATATCTATATTAGTAACATTACCATGCAATATAACCCGAGACTTATTGCTCACTTGACAATACTTCCCATGTAATTCAACATGGAAGTTGAACCCAAATAGTGTAGTATCTCCCTTTGGGATGTTTCAGGGACCCTCTGTAGCATCTCAGAGTTAACTAGAAGCCAAACGTGCTTCATCAGAATGGTTTAGGAAGCTTTGTCAACAATTAACAGCAAGGTTTAGAGCATTCAGTCAGATGGGACTACAGATCACTGTGAAAACAACAGCTTTCACTCAGCCAAAGTGACAATACGGGACTTCAAGGCAAATATAGAGCAGACCAGTTAAGAGGTAAATAAACTACTGTCAAATGCAGTTCAACATCTGAAGAAATTGTGTTCTTTTAACAACAAAAAAAGTCAAATTCAAGTTTTTGCACCAGCTTAATTTTATTCATTAACAGTCCCAGATTTCTTTAGTTTCTCTGTAAGAGGAAACTAACATTCAATAATAAATGTTTCAAAATCTTACTTTATTTGGAAATGAGCTAGCTATTCAGCGAACTCCAATCATTTAGTTTAGCACAACCCTTAGAAATTCAAGTTACCTCAATTTGGACAGACTATTTCAGACAAACATTCCTAAAGCATAATTATTCTTAATAGAGTTTATCTAAAAGCTCATATCTCATTTACATTTTTTTGAAGTTTCTTCACTCAATAAGACCATATTTTTCTTACGTAACTGCTTCTTCTAAGTAGCAGCATAGATTATTATAAGAGGAATGATATTGTTTTTGCACTTGATTGTAAACATTCACAAGTTCTGCTTTGAATTCTTAAGTCTCAGGCAATTATCATGTGAGTGGGGGAGGCCTTTGTAAATATATGAGACAGATAATAAGTAAAAAATTTGGTGAGTAAAAAGATTAACCCTATAATACACAGAACTATGACTCCTAATTTTAACAGTCCTCCAAAAACAAACCTTATTCTTTAGGAGTTCATGAAACCAAGAAAAAGATATGCAAAAGATCCTCCATAAACAAACCTTATTCTTTAGGAGTCCATGAAATCAAGACAAAGATATGCAAAAAAGCAAAATGGCTATCTGAGGAGGCCTTACAAATAGCTACGAAAACAAGAGAAGCGGAAAGCAAAAGAGAAAAGGAAAGATATGCCCATTTGAATGCAGAGTTCCAAAGACTAGTAAGGGGAGATAAGAAGCCTTTCTCAGTGATTAATGCAAAAAAAAAATAGAGGAAAACAATAAAATGGGAAAGACTAGAGATCTCTTCAAGAAAATTAGAGATACCAAGGGAACATTTCTTGCAAAGATGGGCACAATAAAGGACCTAACAGAAGCAGAAGATATTAAGAAGAGATGGCAAGAATACACAGAAGAACTATACAAAAAAGATCTTCACGACCCAGATAATCACGATGGTGTGATCACTCACACTCACCTAGAGCCAGACATCCTGGAATGTGAAGTCAAGTGAGCCTTAGGAAGCATCACTATGAACAAAGCTAGTGGAGGTGATGGAATTCCAGTTGAGCTATTTCAAATCCTGAAAGATGATGCTGTGAAAGTGCTACACTCAATATGCCAGCAAATTTGGAAAACTCAGCAGTGGACACAGGACCGGAAAAGGTCAGTTTTCATTCCAATCCCAAAGAAAGGCAATGCCAAATAATGCTCAAACTACCACACAATTGCACTCATCTCACACACTAGTAAAGTAGCGCTCAAAATTCTCCAAGCCAGGCTTAGCAATACGTGACTTGTGAACTTCCAGATGTTCAAGCTGGTTTTAGAAAAGGCAGAGGAACCAGAGATCAAATTACCAACATCTGCTGGATCATCAAAAAAGCAAGAAAATTCCAGAAAAACATCTACTTCTGCTTTATTGACTATGCCAAAGCTTTTGACTGTATGGATCACAATAAACTGTGGAAAATTCTGAAAGAGATGGGAATACCAGACCACCTGACCTGCCTCTTGAGAAACCTGTATACAGGTCAGGAAGCAAGTTAGAAGTGGATATGGACAGGTTCCAAATAGGAAAAGGAGTATGTCAAGGCTGTATATTGTCACCCTGCTTATTTAACTTATATGCAGAGTACATCATGAGAAACGCTGGGCTGGAGGAAGCACAAGCTGCAATCAAGATTGCTGGGAAATATATCAATAACCTCAGATATGCAGATGACACCACCCTTATGGTAGAAAGTGAAGAAGAACTAAAGAGCCTCTTGATGAAAGTGAAAGAAGAGAGTGAAAAAGTTGGCTTAAAGCTCAACATTCAGAAAACTGAGATCATGGCATCTGGTCCCATCACTTCATGGCAAATAGATGGGAAAACAGTGGAAACAGTGGCTGACTTTATTTTTTTTTTGGCCTCCAAAATCACTGCAGATGGTGATTGCAGCCATGAAATTAAAAGACACTTACTCCTTGGAAGGAAAGTTATGACCAACCTAAACAGCATATTAAAAAGCAGAGACATCACTTTGTCAACAAAGATCCGGACAGTCAAGGCTATGGTTTTTCCAGTGGTCACGTATGGATGTGAGAATTGGGACTATAAAGAAAGCTGAGCGCTGAAGCATTGATGCTTTTGAACAGTGGTTTTGGAGACCTGAGAGTCCCTTGGACTGCAAGGAGATCCAACCAGTCCATCCCAGAGGAGATCAGTCCTGGGTGTTCATTGGAAGGATTGATGTTGAAGCTGAAACTCCAATACTTTGGCCACCTGATGTGAAGAGCTGACTCATTGGAAAAGACCCTGATGCTGGGAAAGATTGAGGCGGGAGGAGAAGGGGACGTTAGAGGATGAGATGCTTGGATGGAATTCCAACTCAATGGACATGGGTTTGGGTAGACTCCGGCAGTTGGTGATGGACAGGGAGGCCTGGCGTGCTGTGGTTTGTGGGGTCGCAAAGAGTCAGACATGACTGAGCGACTGAACTGAACTGAAACCATGTTATTTTAAACATTTTTAGGGATTGAATATTTATTTATATAGGCCTGGCCCAGACTTCTGGGCAGAAGCTGTCTACTTTGAAGATGTCCTCATCTTCTCTTCCCGGCCAGGTGGAGTCTTAGCTGTCCTGTTTCTATCTGAAAAGTAACTTAAGGTCAGTTAAGGGTTCACAAGTGTAATCGGGGTCAAGAAATCAGTAATGGGTTTCCAGGCCACACCAGTATTAAGAAGGCTGGTACACTTACTTCCTCCTGTCCATAAAGAGTGTGCCCTGCTTGAGAACTATAAAGGAGACAGGGAGCTGCTGGTTAGAAATGGGTACTGTTTTCACTCATGAGTGGTATACCCAAGGTTTAACTCTTTTTAGCTCTACTGAAGAATGTGTAAACAGAAGAACTTCATGGGGTCTATTCCACTTGGGCTGCAGTTGATCTTCAAGGAAGTAATTTTTCCCAGTTTCAGGAGGACCCAATTCCCTGGGCTTCTGCATTGCAAAGGAATGTCTGTGGGAAACATTAACCGACTAGAGAATAAGACAGCACCAAGAAATCATACACATTTTATACCATCTAATCCTTTTACAATGTGATCACTCTCAAGACAGCAATAATACTTAGTCTTAAGGAAGGGTCTCCCGTATAACAGTTCATAAGAGCCCAAGTGGTCCTTGCTTCTAGGGGTCACTCTTACCTTCAAAAGGGCAACTGTTACGACCTCATCTCAAGTGAAGTTGGCTTCCTGACAAACTTTGAGGGCTCCATCAAGCATGTAACTTCTATTGTAGCCCAAGGACCCCGGAGACCCCTTGAGTTACCCCAGCTATGAAATCGCCTCTGCTGTCACTTTGAATTGAAAGAGGCAACCCAAAACGAGGGCTAGTTTCTTTCAGTAAGGGCTTTTTACCTAGGAAGCTCTCTCTCTGGCGTGGAAAAGCTTCAGTTCATTCTGTGAAGGTGTCCACAAATACTAGCAAATATCTATAATGTCCCATAGCTCTTGGCATAACAGTAAAGCCTATTTGCCAATCATCTCCTGGTTCTGTTGGAGGTGGCCCAGTTTTAGGGTTGTTTCTGGTGCAAATCAGGCAGTTCTATATTACCTTTTGAATGGTCCTTTGCATTTATGGACTAACAATAAACTTTTATAGCCAATGATAGGTTATATGCTTCCTGTAATGGGTTCCTTGATGTAGTTGAGTATAATTCTTCCCATTAAATGCTTAAGCACTAGTTCCTGTTCTTTATATATCCAGCCTTCTTCATTTGTTACTCTTCATCATGTAAGTCTCAAAAGTCAACATAAAATCCCCGTTCACCATCTCTCTCTAGATCCATTTCTGAAAACTGATCAGTCAGGTCAGGTCTAGGATACTATTCTTCAATTATTTGTATACAATCGTGAACAGGTTCTTCTATTGCACTGGGGAGCAGAGTGCCTGGGTTTAAAGCAGATACCTCCTTTAATGTTACATTCGGGTTGTCAAATAGTATGGCTTGATATTTTCTTAGCCTCTTTGAAGTACGCAAGTATCTGCCCATTTGTTCAAGTAAAGGTTGCACACGGTGAGGAGTGTGCACAGTAGTAGGACTGCCTTTAGTGAATTTTTCAGCTTGTTGTAAAAGGTCACAGGTTGCAGCCACAGCCCGGAAGCAAACTGGCCAACCTTGACTAACAATATCCAATTGTTTGGAAAGGTAAGGTACTGGCCTTCTGGCAGTATCTAAATATTGAGTTAGCATTCCAAGACTCACGCCCTGTCTTTCATGCACAAAAAGGTCAAATGGCTTTCTATTGTTCGGGAGACCAAGGGCTGGGGCTGTTGAAATTTTCTCCTTGATGGTATGGAATGACTCAAGGCATTCAGCAGTACAGTTTAATAAAGTTAGGAATCCAAATACGATAAAACTCAGCCTTTCCTAAGAATCTTTTCAGTTGCTTTCTGGTAGTGGGTACGTTCACCCCAGCTATTGCTTCCCTTCTATCTGGCAACAGATTTCTCTGTCCTTTTGACAACTCAACTCCTAGATACTTTACAGTTGGTTGAGAAATTTGTGCCTTTTCTTTGGAGACTTTATATCCCTGGTCTGCCAAAAAGTTTAAAGTGAGGACTGTATTTTGGTCTGAAGCTTCCTTAGTTTTACTAGCAATTAGTATATTACCCACATACTGGAGTAAGATTCCTTCATTTAATTGGAGATCCTTTAAGTCCTTCAAAAAGACCTCCACAAAGATGGTGGTGGCATTTTTAAATCCTCGTGGAAGTACCGTCCAGCAATACTGCTGCTTTATGTTTGTCTCTAGATCATCCCACTCGAATGCAAACAGTTTCTGGGACTCAGGACTGAGGGGTATACAATAAAAGGCATCTTTTAAGTTCAGAATTGTAAACCAGCAAAAGTCTCCAGATAAACCTGTAAGCAAAGTATAAGAATTTGGCATCACTGAATGTATATCCTCTACAATTTGGTTGATAGCTCTCAAATTCTGCACAAAAAGATACTCTCCAGTCTCAAGTTTTTGTACTGGATGGATAGGAGTGTTATATGGGGATTGACATGGTCGAATTAATTGGTATTTAAGAAAGGTGTTTATCAGAGGCTTTATATCTTCCTTTGCATCGCTTTTCAAAGGAGGCTGCTTTAACTTTGGAAAATGGGCACTGTAAGACCCAAACGTCAGGTCTCCGCTCCGGAGAGGAGCTCCCGCGATTCAATAAACCAGTCCAGCAGATGCAATGTGCAAGAGGCCTTTATTGTCGGTTGCGCAAGCCGGGCGACCCTAGTCTCCTCAGAGGCAGAGTCGCCCCGTATAGCAGTGTAAGCTGACTTTTATAGGCAGAAGCCACATTGTTAGCACATCCAGTACAGTGAATGAGTAACATAATGTGTACCATATGGGGTTATCTTATCTGTGTCCAGTACAGTGAATGAATAACATATTGTGTATCATATGGGGTTATCTTGTCTGTGAGTACAGGTGCTTGACCTGTTGGTTCCGGAAAACCGCAGGCTTGTTTGTGCAGTTATTGGGAAACCCACAGACGTTCCGTTCACGTGCCTCTATCCTTAAGTTGTAAGCGGAAGATTTTCTTACACAAGCCGGGGAAGTCCATGGTGCTTGTCAGATTCTTTCATTCCCCCCCTTTCTGTGTCATTAGTTTTAATCTTAAAACTCAGGGCTCTTGTTGCTTTAACATTTGATATTGCTGGGTGAGCGCTAGTGCGTGGACCACGGATAGCCTATTTTTTATGAACTGTAACAAGCGATTTAAAATGCAAGGCCCGAAAGTAAGCAAAAGCAAGAGTATAAAAAGGGGTCCTATAAGAGTGGAGACTAGGGTAGTCATCCAGGGGGACCTGTTGAACCACCCCTCAAACCAGTTTTGTTGTGCGTCTCTCTTTTTGCCGCTGGTCTAGTCTATCTCTTAGCTTCGCCATGGAATCTTTTACTACCCCAGTATGGTCGGCATAGAAGCAGCATTCTTCTCCTAGGGCGGCACAAAGGCCTTTGTCCTTTAAGAATAGCAAATCTAGCCCTCTTCTATTTTGGAGTACCACCTCTGACAGGGAGGTAAGAGATTTTTCAAGCAGGGAGATAGAGTTTTCAATTGCTCGAAGGTCCGTATCTACGGCGAGCTGTAACTGGGCTAGCCGCTGGCTCCCTTGTATTAAGGCGGCCGTCCCGGTGCCGATCCCTACTGCAGTTCCCCCAAGTCCAAGCAAGAGAGCTAAGGTCATAACCGGTTCTCTTTTTTTCCTTCGTCTATGTTCAAGAGTATCTAACAAGGCTTCTTCAGAATGGTAAAGAATACGAGGCATCACTTGAGCTAGTACACAGAAAACTTGGGTTAAGTTCATAACGGCGGCTGACACACACGGCGTGAGCCCGGTGTTACATGCCCACCAGGTATTGTGGGGGGGGACCAGATAGTATTCTCCCGGGCTTACCTTAACAGTCTGATTGCATAGCCCCTCGTGGTCAGCGGGGACCTTTCCGATACAGAGTCCTTGCCCCCCTACCTGAGATAGAGTGAGCCTGTGTAGGCCAGGATTGTTGCATCGGTCTGGGGCCCGGGTGGTGTTGGAGAAGTTTCCCAATGTGGCTAGTCCCTCATAATAGGGGGGGCTTGTGGCTAGGCAGAGTAGTAGCAGCTGGATTGGTGGCGTTTAGGGCCTTATAAGCTCCTTCTATGAGGCGCATTAACCGATATCATGAGCCTGGAGGTTTAGTAAGAGTAGGGGCTGCGGTCATCTCGGGAACTGCAGTCTGAGGGGTGTGGGTAATATAGGGAGAGGGTGGGGCAGCGGCTGCTTTGCCGGTATCGGGTCCGATCTGAGTAGGGGCCTTCTGATCCGATAATACTAGATTCGGCCCGATCGGTCTAAGGTCACCTACTGGGGCAATGGTCCTGGATATGGAGAATAGGGTGAAAGGATCATAGCCAGCCCGATATAGTCTTAGCCCCCAAGTTTTTAGGTTACTCCAATCTGCTGTTTTCCCCTTGCTGGTAAACTGAATGAGTAGGGGATTACACTTGCCCCCGGGGGTTGCCCCAGTGAGATTCTGTTTTTTGATATCATAACAAGGCCCACAGTCCTTTTTTTGTCCCGCCTTCCCACAAACCCATGGCCCCGGCCCTGTATAGCCACTAAGCGGCTTTCTCTTGACCGTGATCAAATCCCGGGCTGGAGAGGAGGGTACCCAGTAAACTTCTCCTGTTGTTTCACATCCCCAGGCCTTGCAGTATCCCTCTGGGGGCCCTCCGCACCTCTGTACTTCAGAACGGGTTCGTGAGTGACCCGGACATACATAAAAGTCAAGTGCTCGGGTTTTTACCCGCCACCCGGGGTGTAAGCATCCATATCCAGGGAAGGGCTCTTGGGGGCTGGGATCCCAGCTTTCTCCCACTATGTCACACAGATCTACTGTCAGACTGGGGAAATACATGGAGACTGGGGCTACACCGGTAGTTTCAGTTGCTGTCTCTCCTGTTTCTGTGTTGAAAACTCTCCAGGTGATACGGTACACCTGGTGGGGGCTCCCGCCCTCCTGAACCGAGGGCGAGACGCCCTGGACAAATAGCAGAATCATTATAAGCGAGAAAGTCTTAGCTTTAGAGGATTTTGAGTGCGGTGGAGTTTCCATCCGTGTTCTGGCATCTCCTCGCAGCAGTGGCCAGGTGCAGCTTTCACATGGGAAGTGTGTATCCATGCAGCAATCCCGTCTACCTTTAGTGCGGTAGGAGTGGTCAAGAGGACGGTGTAGGGTCCTTTCCAGCGAGGTTCCAAAGTCTTGGTCTGATGTCTCCGCACCAACACTGTGTCACGGATCTTGAAGGCGTGGGGACAGGAAACAGGGTTGTCCACACGGTATGCGGCAGATACGGACTTCCAAATTTCTTGCTGCACCAGCTGCAGAGCCTGTAGGTGGGCCTGCAGGGTAGGGGAAGTCGTTAGGACATCAGGGTCAAAGAAGGATGTAGCCGGCGGGGGGCTCCCATAGATGATTTCAAACGGGGTGAGCCCGTGTGGGCCGGGGGTATTTCTGGCTCGATATAGAGCCAGTGGTAGGAGTTGAACCCAGTCTCTAGTGCCAGTCTCCAGCGTTAATTTGGTTAAAGTCTCTTTAATTGTTCTACTCATTCTTTCTACCTGTCCTGAACTCTGGGGTCTGTAGGCACACTGTAACTTCCAATCAATCCCCAATGATTTGGCCACCAGCTGACTTACCTGGGAGACAAAGGCCGGACCGTTATCTGACCCGAGTACTTAGGTAAGCCGAATTGGGGAAAAATTTCTTCGAGGAGCTTTTTGACCACAACTTGAGCTGTTTCTTTCTTTGTGGGATATGCTTCTACCCATCCTGAGAAGGCATCTATGAACACTAGCAAATACTTGTTATTGTACAGGCCCGGTTTAATCTCGGTGAAATCTACTTCCCAGTGGACTCCAGGCCTATGCCCCCTGGCTCGAACTCCGGAGGGGAGTTTTAGTCTGCCAGCGTTTACTTTTGCACAGGCCTCACAACCGTTTACAATTTGTTGTATCAATAAGTCTCTCTGAGGGATGTAATAGTCTAATTTATTTTCATTTAGGAGGTCAGCCATTTTTCTTTTTCCCAAGTGGGTCAGTCTATGCAGGTGAGTCAAAAGTCTCTTGGCGGTGCTTTGAGGCATCACTGTTTTCCCTTGGTATATCCATCTGTTATGGGCCTTATCATAGTCCGCCCCAAGTCCTTGAAGGAAGTCTAGGTCTGCTTCACTATAAACAAGTGCCGCATCATCATCATTTTTTGATGCTGACTCGAGTGAGACGGTTAGTATTTGGGGGCCTAGTGCCGCTTGTTTAGCAGTTATATCTGCCAGTCGATTTCCCCGTGCAATGGGTGTATCTCCCTTTTGGTGGCCCGGGCAATGGATTATCCCTAGTTTCTTTGGTAAGAACAAGGCTTGATCGCTTCTCGGCCTTTTGGCTAAGGTCAAGTGTAGAACAAGGCTTGTAGTAAATCTAATATTTCTCTTTCATTTTTTATTTCTCTGCCTTCTGAGGTCAGCAACCCCCTCCTTCTATATAGTTTTCCATGTACATGTGCCGTGGCGAAGGCATACCGGCTATCAGTGTATATGTTGGCTTTCTTACCTTCCGCCTTCCTGAGTGCCTGCGTGAGGGCGATGAGCTCGGCCCTCTGGGCCGAGGTTCCCGGAGGCAGAGCGCTGGCCCAAATGAGGTTTGTTCCGTCAACTACTGCAGCCCCGGCTTTCCGCTCGCCCTCTAATAGGTAGCTGCTCCTATCCGTAAACCAGGTGATCTCTGCGTCCGCCAGTGGTTGGTCGGTGAGGTCTTTCCTGGTCCCATGTGCTTCTGCCAGGATTTGCTGGCAGTCGTGTGGGGTCCCCTCTTGGGGCTCCGGGAGGAGCGTAGCAGCATTGAGGGCGGTGGCTGGACCAAAACGCACTCGCTCCGTATCCAGCAGCAAGGACTGGTAGTGAGTCATTCGGGCATTTGAGAGCCAGCGGTCTGGAGGCTGGCGGACTATAGTCTCTACAGCATGGGGTGCAGTTATTTTAAGAGGTTGGCCCATGGTTAATTTGTTAGAGTCTTTGATAAGTGTGGCAATGGCCGCCACCATCCGTAGGCATGGTGGCCAGCCTGCCGCAACATTGTCCAGTCTTTTGGAGAGGTATGCGATGGGCCTCTTCCACGGTCCTAGCTTTTGAGTCAGTACCCCCTTAGCAGTCCCTTGTTTTTCATCTACGAAGAGCTCAAAGGGCTTGGATATGTCTGGGAGCCCTAGGGCTGGGGCACTCAAGAGGGCCTTTTTGATGTTTTCAAACGCTTCTTGTTGGGCCTTTCCCCAAAGGAAGGGGGTGTTTTGTTTGGTTAGGGGGTAAAGAGGTGCTGCCATTTCTGCGAACCCAGGAATCCAAAGCCTATAGAATCCCGCAGTGCCTAGAAACTCTCTCATCTGGCGGGGATTTGTTGGAGGTGGTATTTGTGATACCGTTTGTTTCCGGGCTTCTGTCAGTCATCGCTGTCCATTTTCTAGTTGGTACCCCAGATAATTCACTTTAGTTTGGCAAATTTGGGCTTTCTTTGCCGAGGCGTGGTACCCCAGTTCCCCCAGAGTCTCTAATAGGGCTCCCGTACCTTTGTTGCAATCCAGTTCCGTGGGGGCTGCTAGCAGCAGGTCATCTATATACTGCAAAAGCACCAGGGCGGGATGCTGTGTCCGAAAGGCAGCCAGGTCTTGATGTAGGGCTTCATCAAACAGGGTGGGGCTATTTTTAAATACTTGCGGCAGTCTAGTCCGTGTCAGCTGCCCCGACAGGCCAGCTTCTGGATCTCTCCATTCAAAAGCGAACAGGGGTCGGCTTTGTGGACTTAGCCTCAGGCAAAAGAAGGCATCTTTTAAATCTAATACCGTGTACCAGGTATGGGAAGGTGGTAGGGTGCTAAGCAGATTGTATGGGTTCGGCACTGTTGGGTGGATGTCTTCTACCCGCTTGTTTATTTCTTTCAAGTCCTGCACTGGCCAGTAATCTCCCGTACCTTGCTTCTTGACAGGGAGTAGGGGAGTGTTCCAGGCTGATCTGCAGGGCTCAAGGACGCCCAGCTTGAGGAGCCGTTGTATATGGGGTCTGATTCCCTTGTAAGCCTCCTCAGACATGGGGTACTGTTTAACCGAAATGGGGGTAGCCGAGGATTTTAGGTCAACGACAATGGGCAGCTGTCTCGTCGCTAGCCCCATTCCTGCAGTCTCTGCCCAGGCTCTGTATCCAGTCTTGGGTGGGACCCACTGGCAAGGTTTTGGACTCTAATAATTTGTATTCATCTTCTAACTTTATGGTCAGGATTTGAAGGGGAGCTCCTCCGGGTCCTGTAATGGAGGCCCCCTTTTCATGAAACTGAATTTGGGCTCCGACTTTAGAGAGAAGGTCCCTCCCCAGCAAGGGGAACGGACAGTCCGGAACATGGAGGAAGGAATGAGTCACCTTACCGGAGGCCAGGTGCACCTTCCGTTCGGTAGTCCATCGGCACATCTTCCCTCCAGTAGCTCCTTGTACCCACGTGGTCCTGGTGCTCATGGGTCCGTTGGTCTGGGTTAGCACAGAGTGCTGAGCGCCTGTGTCCACCATAAAGGTTACTGGCTGCCCCCCTATTTTTAATGTTACCCGGGGCTTGGGGGGGGCTCCTGGCCCTGACTGTCCCAATCCTCGTCCAAGGACAAGACCTTGGAGGATTCTCTTCGTGGATCCCATGGTTTCTTTGGGCAGTCTTTCATCCAGTGGCCTCTGTCTTTACAGTAGGCACATTGGTCACGGTCTACTCTCGGTCGCCTATTGCCTCCCAACCTATCTCTCCTTCCTGACTCTGACCTAGGCGGAACTATGGTGGCCAAAATTCTGCTCAACTCTCTGCTACGCCTTTTTTCTCGTTTCTCTTCTTTTTCTTCTTGTTCTTTTCTCAATCTGTCCTCTCTCTCTTCTTGCACCTTCCTAAGCCTCTCTGCTCTTTCTTCTGGAGTTTCTCTCTTATTGTAAATCTTTTCTGCTTCTCTCATTAGATCCTGCAAAGTATAATCTTGAAGTCCTTCTAACCTTTGTAATTTATTTCTAATGTCCGGCGCCGACTGTCCTATGAAGGCCATAGAGACATTTCCCCTATGCTCGGGGCTACTAGGATCGAAAGGGGTATACATATGGTATGCCTCCATGAGCCTTTCAAGGAAAGCTGCCGGGGTCTCCTCCGGTCCCTGTGTTACTGCTCTTACCTGGGCCAAATTGGTGGGGCGCCTCCCGGCACCCTTGAGACCTGCAAGGAGAACCTGGCGATAGAGACGGAGCTGCTCCCTACCAGCAGGGGTGTTGTAGTCCCAGTCCGGACGCGTCAGGGGGAAGGCTGCATCAATTTCATTTGGAAGGAGAGTAGGGGCCCCATTGGGCCCAGGCACGTTGTTTCTTGCTTCCAGGACAACTCTCTGTCTCTCTTCTACCGTCAGCAGAGCCTGCAAAAGTTGCTGACAATCGTCCCAGGTGGGCTGATGGGTTAGTAAGATGGACTCAATTAGCCCCGTCAGGGCTGTTGGATCTTTAGAGAAGGGTGGGTTATGAGTCTTCCAGTTATATAAGTCAGAGGCCGAGAATGGCCAGTATTGGACTTGGTTTCCTGGCCCCCCCACAGTCCTCAAGGGAAATAACTGGGACCTCCATCCTCCCGATTCTCCCTCTCCCTGGTCTCTCCATAGGCGCAACCGGGAGGCGACGGGGGATGAAGTATTAGTCTCCCCGCTGGTCGCCGCTGGGCCGGTGGTGTCAGGGGAGCGGGCCTCAGGGGAGGCGGATGAGGGCGGCCTGGCCAGAGAACCTGGCACTGGAGGGGGCTGATAGGGAGGGGGGTCTTCAGACAGGAGATCAATTAGAACTGGATCTTCCGGCGGGATGACTGGTTTCGATTTGGCGGCTGGATTTTCTTTTCCTAAAATGGGGTAAAGAGAGGACTGGGCCAGTGGAGCCATGGGTGTAGCACCAGGAATCTTCGGCCTCTCTGCCATGAAGGGTACCACCCAGGATGGCAGGTCCCGGGCCAGACTCTCCCAGGTAATTATGTAGGGTACTTGGTCAGGGTGTCCATGAGGTCCTGTGTCGAACACCCGTTCTTTAATCTGCAAAATACAATCAATGTTAAAACTGCCCTCCTGAGGCCATCCCACATTGAAGGTTGGCCATTCGGAGCCGCAAAGGGTTTGCCACTTTTTCCTCCTGACTTCGACTGACAGGTTACTGGCTCGTCCTTTGACGTCCTTCCAGTGTTCTAGAGTCAAACTTAGGGGGGTAGTTAGTTTTGGTCCCATGCCAGAGGGAAGGGGGATACAAAAGTACACCAACACACTGACAGTACAGACACACACAATGCAGACCAGGAGCCGCGCGGCACAGTATCAGCGCCAAAGTTCTACCAAAGAATCGGACAGGGGTGGAGACCGAAGTCGTTGACCCCCGGGGATGAGGACGGCCTGCTCGTCCCCAGCCACCCAGAATGCCCCCGGAGCATCCTCCAGGGTCGAAATTCAGAAGGCCTATGACCTGTCGGTCCGCTTCACGAATTTCTACTGAGCCCGTACGGGTACCAAAACACAAAGCACAAACGGACAACACAAACTCGCTGCCGGCCGGACTTACCTCCTGCTGAGGTCTGGTATTGAATCCGGGGTCTCCTCAATCCCAGACGAGCCCCCAAATGTAAGACCCAAACGTCAGGTCTCCGCTCCGGAGAGGAGCTCCCGCGATTCAATAAACCAGTCCAGCAGATGCAATGTGCAAGAGGCCTTTATTGTCGGTTGCGCAAGCCGGGCGACCCTAGTCTCCTCAGAGGCAGAGTCGCCCCGTATAGCAGTGTAAGCTGACTTTTATAGGCAGAAGCTACATTGTTAGCACATCCAGTACAGTGAATGAGTAACATAATGTGTACCATATGGGGTTATCTTATCTGTGTCCAGTACAGTGAATGAGTAACATATTGTGTATCATATGGGGTTATCTTGTCTGTGAGTACAGGTGCTTGACGTCAGTTGGTTCCGGAAAACCGCAGGCTTGTTTGTGCAGTTATTGGGAAACCCACAGACGTTCCGTTCACGTGTCTCTATCCTTAAGTTGTAAGCGGAAGATTTTCTTACACAAGCCGGGGAAGTCCATGGTGCTTGTCAGATTCTTTCATTCCCCCCTGGGTGTATCTCACGGAGCCTTTCAGCTTCCTGTCGGGCCTTCTCTAATACCATGCTGCGTTCCTCTGGACTGAGGAGGGTATTCATGAGGACCTGTATGGCAACCCAGTTAGGATGAGAAACTGCAAAAATGCCTGTAAAGAGACGCTCCATCTTCCTGGGATCATCCTGATAAGATGGCATTTTAGCTTTATAATTAAATAAATCTATTACTGATAAACCGTGATGCATCACTCCACATGCTCTGGATTGGCCTTGGTCATCTAAGCCAGCTGGGGCCTGCCTTAACAGAAATGGCTTTGCCTGAGGCAGAGTGTTCCCTGGGCCAAACTGAGTACCCTGAAGGGGACAGAGAAGGGAGTCCGTGCCTTCGTGATCATCTGCTAAGGGCGAGTACAAAGCCGGACCAGCAGCCCGAGGAAGACTGGGAGACGCCTTGGCACTGCCTGCAGGAAGGCCCGCTTCATAAGTCGAGGGAACCACCAGAGGTGTGGATGCAGAGGTTAGCGCAAGAGGTGGCGAGGGAGGGGCTGCCGAGGGAGGGGCTGCCGAGGGAGGCGCTGAGGGACGGGCTGCCGAGGGAGGCGCTGAGGGACGGGCTACTGAGGGAGGCTCTGAGGGACGGGCTACGGAGGGAGGCGCTGAGGGACGGGCTGCCGAGGGAGGCGCTGAGGGACGGGCTACTGAGGGAGGCTCTGAGGGACGGGCTACGGAGGGAGGCGCTGAGGGACGGGCTGCCGAGGGAGGGGCTGAGGGACGGGCTACGGAGGGAGGCGCTGAGGGACGGGCTGCCGAGGGAGGCGCTGAGGGACGGGCTACTGAGGGAGGCTCTTGAGGGACGGGCTACGGAGGGAGGCGCTGAGGGACGGGCTGCCGAGGGAGGGGCTGAGGGAGGGGCTGCCGAGGGAGGCGCTGAGGGACCGGCTGCCGAGGGAGGGGCTGAGGGACGGGCTACGGAGGGAGGCGCTGAGGGACGGGCTACGGAGGGAGGCGCTGAGGGACGGGCTGCCGAGGGAGGGGCTGAGGGACGGGCTACGGAGGGAGGCGCTGAGGGACGGGCTACGGAGGGAGGCGCTGAGGGACGGGCTGCCGAGGGAGGCGCTGAGGGACGGGCTACTGAGGGAGGCTCTGAGGGACGGGCTACGGAGGGAGGCGCTGAGGGACGGGCTGCCGAGGGAGGGGCTGAGGGAGGGGCTGCCGAGGGAGGCGCTGAGGGAGGGGCAGACCGTAGGGCTACTGCAACAGGTGGCGATGAAGGGTCTAGACGTTATTTGACTTTGACTCAGGTAAAAGAGACTTTTTCTGAGAGTCTTCCCTCTGACCCATCGTGATCGTGTTCTCATTAATTTCCTTATACCAATTTCTCCTCTTACATAAAGTCATAAATGATTGTAAATACTGGATTTCTTCCCATTTTTTCTGTCTCTTACAAAACGAGTCTAATTGTAAAATAGTATTATAGTTCAAAGACCCATTCTGGGGCCATTTTTCCCCTGACTCCAGCTGATATTTGGGCCAGACAGTGTTACACAGGTAAAGCATTTTCTTCTTTTTCATCGGCTTAGAGCTAACCCTTGACCAATCTTGAAGAACACTTTTCAAGGGAGTGTTGTCAGGTACGCTGTTACCATTCCCCATTTTAGAAGGGTTTTTTCCTTCAGGATGACCACAGCAAAATGGCAGAATACAGATTCAATAAAGTTTTTCTGTGACCATCCAACTTAACCGTACTAGCCAATTCCTAACAAATGAAACAATCAGACCCTGCAAAGAAAGTCAAGGGCCTGGGACTCTAATCCGAACTTTTGAGTACCTCAGCGGCTGTAAGCGTTTTCATTTTTTTGGCCGGCTCCTGGGATCTTCATTCCAAGATCGCGAACTGAATCTCCGTTCTCCGCAGGAGCTGTAACCTTTTATACAGTCTCCCTTAGAGTGGGACGCTAACCCATAATCCTGATGCTGTTAATAGACAATTTGGGCACAAGCGCGTTTTTACGAGGTTACTCACCCGAAAGATCCAGGAGCTGTTTCTTTCCCCAAAAGTGAAAGGAGCGCGGAGGAGCCTGGAGCGCCTCTGCGGCTGGAAGCAGCAACCCGACAGCCGAGCCTCTAGACAAATCGCGTCTAGGTATCCACTCAGGGTCGGTGGCGAGGACCTACACCCAGCCCGGGGCTACAGAGCCTCAGCCAGACGACCACACGGCCTTAGTCCGTTTGCGATCGCCAAAAATTGTTGTGGAGGAAGGGCTCACTGCCTGGGGCGCATAGAAGCAAATACTATGGCATCAGCTTTCGAGAAAAGAAATAGCTTTGTTGCGAGGTCGACCAGCAAGGAGACAGGAAACTGGGCTGAAACCTGTCTCTCCGCGCCGCGGTTTGGGGCAAAATTGAAGGAGTTAGGGAAAATTCAAACTTGGCACAAGCTGATTGGCTAGTTTTCAAAGCAGTCCATATATGGTTAACAAGGTACTACGGCAGACCGAAGTCGGATTTTTCTTACTGAAGGACTTCTTACTTCACCTGGCTAAGGGGTCCGATGGCAACCACTTCTATTGTTTGGGTTCCCTAGACTGAAGATTCTTGGTTCGGTGGTCATCCTGGAAACACGGGTTCCCGTCTTGCACATGCGCAGTACTGTCTCTATAAACCCTCAAGGTTTGATTAAGTGAAGTCGCTCAGTCGTGTCCGACTCTTTGCGATCCCATGGACTGTAGCCTACCAGGCTCCTCCGTCCATGGGATTTTCCAAGCAAGATTACTGGAGTGGATTGCCGTTTCCTTCTCCAAGGTTTGATTAATAAATAGCCTATTCAAAGAATCAAAACCAGTTTAAACTGGTCAGTGTTTTACTTCCTGCTTCATTCTTTGAGGTGTAAAAATGTTTTCAGAGTTTTGAAAAAACATAATCTGCAGGTTATGAAAACTATAACTTTAAAAAAGTAAATTGTTTGCCCTTAGAAAAGATGGTTTCAAAGAACACACTTCCCGTACTCAAGACGATGACTTCACAGGGACTCCCATTCAGTACACGTTGCCCTTAAGAAAAATGGCAACCTTCTGATTTCTCTGCCCTCTTTCAAGATGACTTCCCCGAGGATCGTGGGCCTTGGACCAGAGCCTCTTCCGGCCTGGGCAGGGGGCGGGGTTCATTGAGCAAAGCTCTGCGTGCAGGCGCCCGCGACCGAGACGCACTTCAGGGCGCAGGCGCACGGAGGGGTGGGGGAGGAGGGAAAGCGGCGAGTAAGATGGAAGATGAGGAGGTCGCTGAAAGCTGGGAGGAGGCGGCAGACAGCGGGGTAAGGAGGAGCCGCCGCCCCGGGGCTGGGCCGGGCGGGACCTGGCGTGAGGGAAGCCTCCGGGGAGCGGGTCTGGGGATGGTTCTCCCCGAGGAAGGGCCCCACACGCCGGGCCAGGGATGAAGGAGAGGCCCCTGGCCCCCGAGCGCCGCGAAGGCCTCTTAAAGGGGCCGCGTTCCATTTCTCCCTTCACCTCGGCGCCTCCTTCCCCCGCTGCCGCCGGGCCGACGTGCGCACCGCCGGGGCGCCCCACCCGCCGCCCGGGGCCTCTCTGCCGGGCGCCCGCCGGCCCGCCCCGGGCTCCTACGGGCCTTCCTCTCCCCGTCGGACCCCCCCCCCCACCCCCACCCCGCGCCCAGAGCACCATTTTAAAGTTCATGTGCTCTGATGGGGAGCGACGCACCGTGAGGGGAGGGGTGCGCGCTCCGGGGCGGCAGGCGGGGCCCCAGAGAAGAGCGGGAGGAAACGGAGTCATTTCTGGACCCTCGACTCTGCCAAAGTGCCCGCTGCTTTGTGCCGTCCGCCACGGTGGGCGAGTCAGGGCTTTTTTCCTCTTTCAGTTTTACTCTGAGCGCCCGGGGCAGGCCGGTGTTCCGGGGACCCCGCCAGAACCGCCAAAAGCCTCGGCGGTAGCCCCTCTCCCGCGGGCGCGAGCCCCGGGAGGACCTCGAAGAGTGACCGCCGGGAGCGGGGGCGCGGTGCCTGAGGCAGCCGCTGTCCCGGCGGGGAGGGGGAGTGGACCGTTCGGCTCTTTGCTTTGGGGGCTTTTGTTTGCCTCCACAAGCTGTGCGAAGATAGTTTATCCCTAGCTGGAGCAGCCAGTTCGACTTGGTTCGTGTTTTATTTGGCATTTTCGGAGTGTGTGATTCCGTGGTGACCCTGGTGAATGTGTGGAGGTGTTTTGGGGCTCTCGTGTTCGTGTCTGTTCTTCCCCCTGGAGCTCTGTTTATCGGGAATAGGGCGTGGAGAGCCGAGTGTGGCTTAGTCGCTCAGTCGTGTCCGACTCTTGCGACCCCAGGCTCCTCTGTCCATGGGTTAGGGTTAGTTGGGTTGCCATTTCCTTCTCCAGGGGATCTTCCCGACCCAGGGATCGAACCCTGGTCTTTGCGATCCCATGGACTGTAGCCTACCAGGCTCCTCCTGTGTTGCAGGCAGATTCTTTACGGAGCTAGGCGGGAAGCCGGGTAGAACGACAGGAGCTGGGTTCCCCCTCCCCCGAGCGCCTTTGAGGGTGCTTGTCGGCGCTTGAGCAGGCTGAGAGACGGGCCCTCGCCCTTAGCGTTCCCTTAATGTTGGACCTTTGGCCTTGAAGTTTTTCCCCGTGGTGGTTCAGCATCTCTCAGGGTGTTTGTTTCTCACCTAGCATAATTGAGGGTTTGAAGAATTAACTCGTTCAGAAGTTATTGAGTTCAATTCTTAGACCATCTTTCTTGAATTTCGACTTGAGTGAGGAGAGCAGTGGAAGGATTTTTATGGGGAGCACCAGGTGTCAGCCAGCCGGGTTTTATTCGTTCAGCAAGCAGTTTGGAGTGACTGCTCTGTGCTAGGCAGTGTGCTCAGCAGCGAGTTTGTGCCAGAGAATTCGCAGTCTCCGGTAGAGGCGTTTACTGCCTACGAATGTGAGTGAATCATTCAGAACCCCTCCTGTCGCTCCCTGTGAAAGAGCTTGGCCTACAATTTGAATGTGACTCACATGAGAAGTTTCTTGAGAATCTTGTCCTTTCTTTGTTTTTCCTCACCTGTTTCAAGGGTACAGGAGTTTCTCATGTTAAAGAAGAAAATGAACAAAAAATGAATGTAGGGTCCAGAAATTGAGGATTGCTTTAGTTTTTGAGAACCATTAGAGGGCTTAGAGATAAACTAGCCCACTCTCAATTTTATAGCTGGACACCAGAGATGTCAGATCTAACTTGGATCTTTCTGGTGCTCATCCAGTATTTTTTGTACTAAACCCTTCATAAGTGCCAGGTACAGAAATGGAGCCCAACCTTGTCACACTGACATCATAAGCAGTACTGCCAAAATGCAAGTTCCTTTATATAGCTTTTATTTAATTGAAACACCCTGTAGAGGTATTATCCTCTACAGGATAATAAGTAAGGAAACTGAGATTTAGGGAAACCTGTCTGGTTCAAGGTCACGCAGATAGTAATCCGGAAGCTGGGATTTGACCTGTCTAACTCCAAATCTGGATTCTTTCTCTCGCATTCTGCTGCCTCCCACCTGGAGATCTATGGACAGTTTGGGAACTGGGCGCTGACTTTTATTGTTAATATGTTTGCTTTGGTCTTATCCTTGAAGGTTCCCTTGAATCTGATTCCCTTTGCGAATTTCATAGAGTCTTGTAAATGTGCACTTTTGAAGGAGAGGATAAGTTGTGATGTCTATATCATGGGGAAACTGACTATACAGTGTTTCTCAGATGTAGCCAGCTGAGTATGTAAAAGTCTTAGCTTCAGGTTACCCTGTCTCTCAACTGCGATAGGGTAATGAGAGTTAAATTACACACACACACATCTCCCCTTGCCAAAATAAAAAACTGGGATGGCGAGGCTAGCAAATGGGGGTTGACTCATTCTAAACATGAGCATTTAAGCTTTATGTAATCTAGAGTTCTAATCCTTGAAAGTAGAGGCTTTTGGTGATTCCTGTTCTCCAACACCACAAAGAATTTTGCCATCATGCTAGAATTTCTTTCTTATTTGTCAGTACATCTGAGGTCATTGTTTCCGGTTTATTTTCAGAACACTCAGTATCAAGTTCTGTTGTGTCCTCTGGGGGAAGACTGACATTGAAAAACATCTCAAATATTCTGTAAATAGATTGCTGTTTGCTTTTAGTTAGTATAGTGAACACTTACCTGATATAAAATTGTCCCTTTACCTATTCTCCCAAGGAGTTACAGCCTCAAAAAAAAGAAAAGACAATTTAACAAATGTGACTTATATTCCATCAGGGAAGTGATTCTTTAAAAATATACTGCCTTTGGGAGAAATGAAAATGTAGGATTGAGTTAATGTTGATTCAGACTCTTAAGTTGTGTCCTTATCTTACGCACATTTTGAGGACAAATAGTGCATTTTGTAATCGTCATATTTCCCCCCAAATGAGGTTAACAGTTTGCTCAATATGAAAAGAGCTGATGTTCCCAGGCTGCAGCAAAGTAAGGTGTTTGCAACAGAATTAGGACTTGATTGCAAGGCGCCAAGCAGGGATGTGGGAGACAAGTCTCAGGTCCACACCACCTGGTTTTTAGACAGGAGGGTTGTCTGTCTTGTTTTGGCAGTGCCTCATGGCTTGTGGGGTCTTGGTTCCCCAAGCAGGGATTCAACTCCACCCCTCCATGGTCAGAGCACAGAGTCCCAGCCCCTGAACTGCCAGGGAATTCCCAGGAGTTTCTAAAGGGGAAAGAGAGGGGAAGCTGGTGGTTAATCATTCTGTTGTGATACTTCTTAATCATCATTCCAGGAGCCAGGCTGTCTGTGCCTCCTACCCAGTGGTCTGTGACCTGGTGGTCCAGATGTGGAACCTGCAAAGGTCATCTTATTCTGAAAACAACTTAGACTTGTGCATCAGTGATGTTATCAGAGGTTACATTCTTAAGACATTACATGCTTAAGACATCTGGTACTGATTAATTATTACCGTGCAAGCATGGGATAGAAGTTAGAGAAAGAAAAGGGAGAAGGGGAAAAGTTTAAAAATCAAAACATTTCTAAAAGCTAGTTAATGGACACGGGTTCAGATTTCTGATTGTTTGACTGAAGCTTTATATTCACTTGTTTAGACACTCAAAAAAGATACAGCTTACTCCATCTTATTGGCAATGAGCTAACCCAGTCCTAGGGGAAGGATGATGGTACATAAATGGAATTGAACTGGTAGTTAATATCAAGCATTGGCAACCTTTCTCATTTTGTTGAGTCTCAGAAGTTGCCTTTTATTCTTTTTTGTAAGGGCAAGTCATGTAGCTAATTGGAAGAAAGTGTATCTTAAGTTCAAGGACAGTGGTCTTCTGGACTAAGAATTTATGTTTACTTTCTACTCTCATAGAGCCAGTCATCTGAACATTAGCGCTTCAGGGACATCATGTGATATGTGAGTCTTAGTAAGGTGTCAGTAAGCATGGGATACTTGCTGTGTTCCAGGTCCCAGGCACAGTCCATTGAGGAGACGGAGGCAGCACTTTCTTTGGGAGAGGTACACAGTCCATTGAGGAGACCGGGAGGCAGCACTTTCTTTGGGAGAGGTATAGACGGGGTCCTGGGCCTGGGATCAGAGACAGTCTTGTAGGGAAGGTGATGCCCAAAGTAAGATTCCAAGGCCAAGTTGAATTAAGCACTAGTAAGTCTGGGAGGACCAGTGCACTCATAGGCAAGGAGGCAGTGAGTGAAGAATGTGCAGCATTAGGAGAGCTACAAGTATTTCCTTCTGGCTGGAAGGTGGGGCATTGGCAGGACAGACTGGAAAGAGCTGAGGCCCGAGAGGTATACAGGGGCCGATCGGGAAGAGCTTGTACGTGGTTCTGGAGGGCTTGGAGTTTGTCCTGAAAGCGGAGAAGAGTGTTGGAGGCTGGTTTTTTTGGAGAGGAGTGAGTTTTGTACTTGTTGTTGTTTAGACTGTGCGTATGCTTTCTCTAGTTGAGGAGCAGGGGCTTCTCTTGTCCTGGAAGGGGGCTCAGTGGCTGCCGTGCCCCGGCTTCTCTCGCTGCGGCCTGTGGGCTCAGGTGCCCGGCAGCGTGTGGGAGCTTCGTTCCCTGACCAGGGATCGAACCCACGTCCCCTGCATTGGAAGGTGGCTTCTTCAACACTGGGCCACCAGGAAAGTCCCCATGGTTAGATTTTAATTTAAAAGATGAGAGCTTTGATTTGCTTAGCTTTCTTTAGAGAAGAGACCATTCTCCCTGAAGCAAGGCTGCCTGCCTCACTGTGGGTCTCCAGTGCTGCTGAAATTGCTGTCATTGCAGAGGGTGTACACTGGGTGTGGGTGGGGGGCAAATTCTAGTTTTTTGGGGGCTACCTGGTGCTGATTTCCTTCTGTTTGTCTTACAGTAAAGAAGGCATTTAAGGTTTGTGGTATCAGAGAGCACAAATTCAGGGGTACTGTGGCCAAAGGAGCCACTGCTAAGCTGTCCTTACGGAAAGACTGAGCTCACGGGACTGATGTCTTCAGAGGGGAACTTTCTATAAAGTTGTTGGCTAGTTGAGACAAGATTCTGCTGAGCAGTCTGTGCCTGGGACTCTGGAAAAAAGATGTTTCACTGTGATTTCAGAAGAAGAATAGCTTTTCACTCGTGACTGCTCAGCGCTCTCCTTTGAGGCTGCACAGGGGTTTTGTTCCCAGCGTGCTCAGGGTGTACAAGAGAGCTGCCGTGGTTGCTGTGGGTTGGAATTTGGAAAGTTGCTTTTCCTTCTCCAACGGGACAGAACTGTGTATCTTTCTGAAACTTTGGTAAAATCCTTCCAGAGAAGAGGCACTGTTGTCTGGATCTGGTGACTCCAGTCTCCTTGGAGCTAGCCTCTTTTTCGCATTTTCCCCTCTGTGGTGCAGTGGCCCCCATAGTTCATGTCAGTTTAAGGCTGTATCAAGTAGCTGGCCTTGACAAGGTGGAGTGGGTTCTTTCCTGCACACTTTCCACGGAAATAGAAATTCTTTTCCTCTCACGACAGCTACGGACTTGTTGGTTTCCTAGGGGATCAAGTTTAGCTACTTGTATCTGTGGCCAAAATACAGAATGAAATTGGTTTTTCTTAAGTGGTTACTATAAAGATTGCTCTTCCCAAGTGGTTTCTAAACTCTGCTCGCCTCCACCAAACATCCTTCTCCTTACCACCCAGTTCAGCTCTGTGCAGGATAAAGATTAAAGCCAGCAGCCACAGAAGTTAGCAACAAATCCTAACAGTGGTCTCTGTGTACATAAAGAATCTTATCCCTGAGGGTAAGACATTTAAAAATGTCCCTCACAGTACGTCATCCTCTCCCAACACCCAAAACACTTTCCCTTACAAAATGAACACAGGAAACAGTCTTTCCTTTCTAAAAGGAATAGTAAACATTGTTAAAATGCAGTTAAAATGGCATTTTTCAGGGGTGTGGTCCTTAGATGAGACTGCGCAGGACAGTCATGACTAGAGTCTGGAACGGCCAGGACTGGCGGTGCTCTTCTTAGACCTGGAGAGAGCCGCGTGTCCAGCCCCTGTGTTCTGGCCTTCTTGGATTGTAAAAGCACCTGGGGCCCTCCAGCCGTCCGTCCTGGTCCTGCTGCTGAGCTGCGTGTCTCGCTGGGGAGCAGTGCCTGTAAGCCTGTGAACTCCCGCATCCCCTGGCCATTCCTGGCAGGGCTCCCCACTCCTCAGCTAGCCTCCTGAGGGCGCCTTACGGGGCGGGCGGAGCGCACTTCACGTTCACTGTCCCCTCTGTCCCCATGACCCAGTGGCGTGTGCGGGACGGGAGCTCACATAGGCGGTCCCCGCTGAGGCTGCTGGCACCCTGAGCCCACACTTCACGACCTTCCTGGACAGTCTGTTCACCGTGGCAGAGAACTGACTAGTTAAGTGCTTTAAGGTGTTTAGTTCCTGGTTCCTTTGCAGTTGTGTATTTCTTTTGCTTGGGATTGACCTCCTGCTTCTGTAGCCTGGATGATGAACTAATGCATTTTGTGTATCTGAGAAACTTGAACTCAGTGCTCAAGAGCCAGAAAGAATCCTGTTGTTAGTTGTAATGCTAAGAACAGTGACTGTGAGATGCTGGTTGAATTTTTTTTTTTTTTTTTCTTTTTTTGAGCTGTGCTTCAATGCTTGTGGGTTCTCTAGCCAGGGATTGAACCCAGGCCCTCAGCAGTGAGTGTCAAGTCCTAACCACTAGACCACCAGGGAGTGCCTTGAAATCTTCATTATAAATGGAAAATAACTTTTTAACATCTGGCCAAGCCTCTGGAGAGAGAGAAAGTGAATAGTGTGCTCAGATCTCTCACCAGCTCTTCTCTCTCAGGCCCCCTGTATCTGTAGTTCACGTTGATGGCCTCGGGTAACCTATATCCTGTGGACTGCTTTGGGACCCACTTTGCATTTTGAATGTTGGATCCCAATGCCTTCACCCGGGTCCTGCTTCCCCTCCACAGCCCACCCTGTTGCCTCCCTGCCGTGCTCCCTGCCGTCCTGCCTGCTCTACTGGCTTGGCCTGGAAGCCCTGTGTTTCCTGCCCCTGCTGAGTGCCATGGTTCTGACTAACGGTGGTGAAGGTGCCTTTGGGTGTTTGAGTAAAACCTGGTGTTGTGGGGCGTCATAGAGATTTTGCTCCATCCCCTAGACTTTGTAGGTCTAGCAGTTCCTTTGGGAGAGAAGCCTTGCTGTCTTCATTGTGAAAAGTAGCAAGAAAGGATAGGTTGCCTTTGACAGTCAGTGACCCACTTTCTCCATCCGTGGCAGGAGAGCGATCAGGAGTCTAGGCTCAGGGCTCACGTGCCAGGTGTGGTCTGGGGCAGGTCACTAGCTACTGTCAGTGAACAGTTACTGATGACCTAGTGGAGAGTGTCACCCCCGCCAACCTGAAGACTGCAGTCAGAGGGTCTCATAGAGCTCTGAGAGAGTGTCAGAGAGGTGAGGGGGAGGCCAGTTGGCGTGTGACATGGTGAGGGGCGTGTGTGATTCGGGCACATGGCTCGGTCGGTCACTGCCATTCTCAAGGAACAGGTACCTTAGTGATGGTTTTAGTGCTTTTCTCAAGTATGGAAGATGGGAGAAGCTGGGTCCATAAAATTTTCTCCTGAAGATAGGTAACTGTCTGAGGATCAGTTCTGCCGTTTTCCCCAGAGCACAGTGCCTCATCCTGATCTCCGCCCTGCGTTCTTTCCAAGGGTGTTGAAGGTCAGTGATTGCAGTGCCTAACGGCTTGGTTCTTGTAGAACAGGATGATGGGTGACATTCTTTACTGAACAATCCCTTTTGCTCTCGGTCTTAATTTCAGCCAAGGTGTGGGAGGCATTTTATGACCAATTTGCCCTGGAGTACTTGGAATGCTCATTTCCAGGTCAGGTGAAGATTTTGTTGATAGGCCATTTAATGTGCTATTGGACTCAGCCCTGTTAACAGTAATCAAAAACCTCTGGACTGCCTGACTTACTAATCTGTTATGGTCCAGGAAATGGTTCCCTTTAGTTGCTTCTTCCTATATCGAAGGTTAGACTATTACAGTCATTAATCTTACGGAACTATATCTTTGATCAGTTGTCTCAAGTGACCTTGTCATTAATTGTATTGAAGGGTCAGTCATTATGCATTTGGTAATTTAAAAAATGATAATCTAAAAAAAAAAAATGATAATCTTATAAAACAGGTAGAATACTAGTAGCAAGGTCGTAAGTAAATATTTAAGCTGAGAACTTCCATTAGGTGTGGTCCAGTATCTCCCCAAATTGTCTGACCTGTTTGTTCTGCAGCAGTCCCTGTGTTTAAGAGAATCAATATATTGGCATGATACATAAAGTTCCCCAGAGATGTCTGTACCTACCAAGGCAAGTGGTGGGTCATTTTGACCCCTGCCACGATTGAAAAAGGAGTATTGTCTTCTAAGGAGCTACATGCCTGATGCCAGGAGGAAACAGGGATGGCCATGGTTGAGCAGGCATTCCTACCTTTGAGAAGGTCTGGTTAGTGCATATGCAAGCAAGCAGTGCACACTTTGGGGAGGGGGGAGACCCGACAGACAGGGGAAGCTTCTGTTTACATTTTTATCTTGCCTTAAAATTTGTGTTTAAAAAAAAAAAATTTGTGTGATCATTACCTTTGGGGCTTCCCTGGTGGCTCAGAGGATAAAGCGTCTGCCTGCAACACGAGAGACCCGGGTTCGATCCCTGGGTTGGGAAGATCCCCTGGAGAAGGAAATGGCAACCCACTCCAGTATTCTTGCCTGGAGAATCCCATGGACAGAGGAGCCCGGCGGTCTACAGTCCTCGGGGTCGCAAAGAGTTGGACACGACTGAGCAACTTCACTTTCTTTACTTTCTTTCTTTCAGCTTTGTTTTCCTCATGTGTGAAATTAGATTAATAAAGTCTACCCTGCCTAGTGATAAGAGTTAAATAAAGTTATTCCTGAGTGAAAAGATCATTCTGGCTGCTCTGCAGAATAAACTATAGGGGCAAGAATGGGAGCACAGAGACTTATCAGGATACTGTTCGTAATTAAAACCAAGATGGTCACAGCAGCAGAAGTATTGAGAAAATTCAGCATACATTTTGAAAATAGAACCAACAAGATCTGCTGATGTGGGTGTGAAGAGGCCTCAGAGGTGAGTCCAGTATCTGGCCTGAGCCCTGGAAGACTGGACTTGCTGAAATGGGGTGAGAGGAACAGGTTTGGGTGACGGGATAAAATCAAGAGTTGGTTTTGGACACAGTAGGCTGAGGTACCTTTTGAAATCCAAGTGGGACTGTGTATATGAATGATTTTAAAGCTGTGGAACTAGATGAGGTCACTTAATAAGCCAACCTGGAAACAGAAGGGGCAGACTCTCCAACCTCAAAGGATCAGGAGAGGAAGAGGAACCTATCTTGTTATAGAAGAAATCAAATACGAAGCGTGAGAGGGAACTACCAGGAGCGTAGTGTCTGGGAGGCTGAATAAAGAAAATGGTTTATGCATTCTATTGATAAAAGCTTACTTCAACTTTAAAAATGCCGCAAGGAAGGAACACTGAGAGTGCTGAGTTAAGTGAAGGTTTGGGATTCACCAGTAAACATAGCGCCACTGCAGGCTATTGGCAACTCTGAGAAAGATGGTTTCAGAGGGACAGCAGAGCTCAGAGAGCTGAAGTGAAGTGAGGTGGAGGATGTCACCCAGAGCATGGCCTGAGCCAGACACTGGGCACTGAGTGAGTGCTAGTTGCTTTATGCTGAGACAAATAGGACCCACCAGAGTGGGTTTTGCACATCACTAAACACCATGCCTCTTGGGTCCTTGAGGCACTCAGTCACTAGTTGCTGACAGATGTAGTGGACAAGAGGGATACTTGTCATTCTAAGGTTAGGTCTAAACCAGTGTTATCCAACAGAAGTATCCTGCAGGCCATGTAGGTAATGTAAAATTTTCTACAAGCTATATTTGAAAAGTTTAAACAGACACATGAAATTAATATTTTTAATTCAATATATACAAAGTAGTATCAAATCAACATATAAACAATATTGAAAATATATTAAAGAGCTATGTTACACTGGGAAGTCAGCTGTGTCTTTGGCACTTAAAGCACGTCTCAGTTTGGACTGGCCGCATGTCAAGTGCATACCAGCCACCTACGGCAGTCACCACTGTGCGCCGAGTGGTCCAGCTGGATCTAATGCAGAGGAGAGTGTGCCCAAAGGATTCCCTCTTTCTGGGCAGGCGCAGAGGGATCCGGAAAGCTCTTTCGAACTTGGAAAAGAAAGCAGGAAGTGGGTGTCTCTTCCAAGCAAATAGAAATTGTTTGGTCTTTACTGCATACCACCCCAGAGCCCTCTGTGGTTTTCTGGTGCCCCTGACTTTTTCCAGTTCATATCTTGCTGACCCTAGGAGTTACAACTGATTTTCCACAGTAGCTTTTTGAGTAGTATTGATACCAACTAATAAGAACCATTGCTGGCTGCAGCTGAAGTAATCTCAGATGACTTTCTAAAGCTAATCTAAGGTTACAGAGATGGGTCCATTATCAGATGCCTTTCTAGATTTGAATGTCCCTATTTAAGAGGTGTCTTTCTTTGGGGTCTCTTTTTTGCTTTCCCCTATTCTTACTGTCACTCTTCCTCCCCGACGTCTCTTCTCCTTTAAGTTTCTGCAGCTCTCCCGGGCTTCTCTCTCTCCCGACAGCGTTTGTACACCTCTGCCTCTGCCTGGCCAGGCGCCCCCTGTCAGCAGCTGCTAGCGCATCTCCTGCTCGACAGCAGGTTTTCCGTAAATGCTTGTCTCCAGCTTTTTTTTGTTTTTAATCACAGTGAAACAAAAGGAAAATGGCCAAAGATTTCCTTAGGGAGGGAGCTTTAGAACTTTATCCTTTGCCCTACAGTGACCCACATAATTAAAGTGGAATGTCTTTCCTTGCTGTGGGAGCCACAGGAAGGCGGAATGCCTGGTGGGCAATAGAACCTTCAAATCGCTTTGCGGCACTGCACAGCTCTTCTTTGTCTCTCAGCTTCTGAATTCTGCCTTTTGCTCTTTCCGATTTACCCAATCGTGTTTGCTCAGGAGTTATTATTATTATTATTATTGTTTTTGAACCTGTCAGGGATCCTGAAGGCTCGCTGTGAAATCAGACCTGGGGGAGGCAACTGTGGGTGCCGTCGCTCCTGGAGTTAGCCAGGGGATGGGGTAAGCGGAAGCACTGGAGCCGGCCAGCCCCCCCGGGGCAGGACCGCGTCACCGCCGTGCCAGTGACCTGGAGAGAAAGGCAGGGATGAAGCGCCGTTACTAAAGTTGATATGAAGGTTGTTAGGAAAAGCTTCTGTGCATTGCACATCTGGACTTGAAATAGCCAGGGGTGTGCTTTAAAAGTTATGGAGACCTTTCTATCTGGCTTTAGACCATATTTTGCTGGTTCCACCCATGAAACCAGGTAATCTTAAATCAACCCTGAATATTCACTGGAAGGACTGATGGTGAAGCTGAAGCTCCAGTCCTTTGGCCACCTGATGCGAAGAGCTGACTCATTGGGAAAGACCCTGATACTGGGAAAGATTGAGGGCAGGAGAAGGGGATGAGATGGTTGGATGGCATCACCGACTCGATGGACATGGGTTTGAACAAAGTCTAGGATACAGTGAGGGGCAGAGAAGCTGGTGTGCTGCAGTCCATGGTGTCAGATACAACTCAGCGACTGAACAGCAACTACCCACGAGTTATTTTTGTTTTATCCCTAAATGAAACTGAGGCCGTCGTGGGAGGAGGCAGACTCCCCCCAGGTGTGTGGTGTGGAGACACAGGTGCCTTGCTGGGGAAGCTGCCCCCGGGGTCTACTTGCAGATATGTGGTTCCCAATTTGGGAGAGGTGGAGGAGACTGCATGAGCCTGTGGGGCATAGCGGTTCACAGGGAGCCCAAGATCGGTCATTCCGCCTTGAATTTGAGAGGAGAATCAGAAAATACCAACTTCTGAAATGGCAACTGACAGAGAGACACATTGTGCTCAAAAAGTCACTTAGATAGTAACTGTTGCTGATAAAAAGATGTTGCTTCCTAAATCAGAGCCAAGACCTCTTAGACCTCCATTCGGTAATGAGATCACTTGGATTCTTGGAAGTTGTGTCAGCTGCCTGGTGACCAGAGGGTCTGGGTTTAGGTCATCAGAGAGAGGGGTGCTGTGGTGGAGCGGCCTGGCCCGTCCTCTGACCCCGGGGCGAGTGAGGGAGGCCCTGGGAGGCTGGCAGTCACAGGCCAGGCTCTAGAAAGGACTAGACACAGACACACACCCCGGATAACAGGTCAGGGTTAGGGTTTGTTCACCTTGTCTGCTCTGAGTGTGACTAGTGTGAATCCGCTTCGTCATTCCTAGGTGAAGTGGTAAAGTCTGTTTTTTGCAACAGTACGCTGTAACGATGCTGTCCTTACTGCACTTTGCACCAAGGCCCAGAAGAGTCTGTCTCTCTCCTCTCCTCTTTCCTCATCTCTTCCCTTCTCGCGTTTCTCTCTTCTCTCTTGTCCACCTCTGTGTCACAGGAGCGGGGCTCTCCCTGCAGTCTGCCTGCCATGCACACACATCCTGACCCTCCATTCCTTTGGAAGGTCGTGGCTGTGTCACAGTGGAGACTGTTCATGGTGTCTCCTCCTGCTCCTGTGCGTCCACCCCCAGCTTTCTGCTGGAGGTTCACGTGAGCACATTCATCACAAGACTAAGGGCCTCAGCAGCCAGTGCAGCTGTGCGTCTTTCTCGGGTGTGTTGAATTTGCAGGCCTTGATGTCTCATTGCACTCATCTTGTGGCGGTGACCTCCCTTCTATCTCTCGTAAGGACCAGCCTGTCCAGAAGCACCTTGCTGCCCACGGTGGTTCTTCGTGACTCCCCGACCCTAGGCTGCTTGCTTTCGGGCTTGCTTGTTCTTGCAGACCAGGCAGCACGGACCTCATTTTGAAGCGGTGAAGTGACACCTGTGCTTGGTAACAGCAGATCTCCTGCTTAGGATTTTGACCCAGAGAGAGGAGGCACAGAGCATCATCTTCTGGAGTCTGTTCAGTGCTACTTGACAATAAATAAAGAGCTTTTCCGGAAGGAGAAGCCATGAGAAATGGAACTTTCTTAGCCCCTCACCTGTGATTACTTCTGCCCTGACACTTGCCTTGTGCCCTGGTGACCCTTCCACTCGGAGTCGAGTTCCAGCGCTGAGCTTGTGGGTTTCTTTCACTAGCCGTGGAGGCTGGGCCTCTCAGGCCTGTGTGCCTCCCTGTGGAAGAGGAAGGTGCCCTTAGCTAGCTGGGTTCCTTGTCGGGGCCACACCAGGCCTTCTGCAGCCGATGGAATCCCTTCAGCTGTTGCCTCTCTGGAGGAGACTGGCGTTCTCCTTGTAGTGTGCCCTGTAAGAGAGTTTCCACTGGGTCCAGCTCCTCAGAGCCCGGGTCGGAGAGTGGATTGATTGCAAGGGCCTGTCCAAGGAGAGGATGGACTGACTCATGACACCTGGACAGACTCCAGCAGGAGACGCGGGGCCTCCTCCAGCTGCTGGCAGGGCGCCCGCCTCCTGCAGACAGCCCTGGGCACGCTGGGCTGCAGCAGTCCAGCCCAAGGTGGCCGGGGCCCACTTTGCTCCAGGGCTGTTGGCGCCAGAGCTCGTCCTTCCCACTGCGGGACGAGTTCCTCCTCAACCCCAATAAACCATCCTGCCCGAGGTCGTGGGGTTACTAATGCGAGTATTAGTTCCTGGGGTGTGGGGGCAGAGTAGGATCCAGGGGCTGGGAGGAAGCAGGGCTCGGTGTCCACTGGCTTTCCCAGGGGGTTGAGCTGTGTGGTGGGCGGCAGCGTGGGGTGGACCTCCAAAGGCCTTAGTTCTGGGGCTGCGCTGTGACCCTGGGGGCTCTGTAACCTCTCTGAGCACCTTTCCCTCATCTGACCGAGAGAGAAAAGCCGCGTTGTCTCACACGGGGTCAGTGTGACCGGAAGGGAGTGTTTGGGAAGGTGCATGGCAGCCCTGAGGCCCTGCCTCCGCGCGCACCCTCCTGAGAGCCTCTTCCCCCGCCTCCCCGCACACCCTCCTGACGGGGTCACCGCCAGGCCCTGCCTCCGCGCACACCCTCCTGAGGGTATCTCCCCACTAGGCTCTGCCTCCCCCCCACCCCCACCCTGCACACCCTGCTGACGGGCTCTCCCCGCCAGGCCCTGCCTCCCCACGCGCGCTCCTGAAGGGCTCTCCCCCGCCAGGCCTTGCTTGCTGGGCCTGGCAGCTTCCCTGCCTCCCCTGCGCCCTGGAGAAAGAGGGCATGCCGTGCTCTCCTGAGAGGAAGCCTGCATGGGCGCTCTCAGATGCTGTCACCACAACGTGTGTTTCCCATAGTGCTTTTAAAAAACCCGCTAAGTATTATTAGGTCCAGTTGCCTCTTATTTGGTCCTCACAGCAATATAAAAGCAAGAGTTCTTGTCATGAAGTTTAAAAATTCAGAGCTTCCCCATCAAACTGAAGCAGTAGCTTCAGTCTCCCGGGGTATGGCTGCCTGTCTGCCTGTCTTCGGGGGACGCGTGCCCCCGGCCCCTTGAAGCCCCCTCCCCTCGGCCACTCTGTTCCCTTCAGAGGGAGTTTGGGTGCTTGCCCGCCTCTTGGAGGCATTTGATCTGACCCGTTTGAAGACGTAAATCCCGCGGATGTAAAACTTTGCATTTATGATGGAGGAACTTGAATAGGAAGTCTCATTTTCAGATTGTAGCAAAATGACACAAACTTTAAAACTGCAAGTTATTTGCGAAAAGCCCTTAAAAGTTGGTGGGCATTAGTCTAACATGAAACATACTGTTTACTCAGGCAGTACCACTGTCATTAATCCTGAAATTTAGAAGAAATACATTACCGAGTGTGTTGTCGGCATAGATTTTCTTTGAGTACATGTCTGTGTGCTCACAGACAACATCTAGCTCATTTTCTTAACCCTCCAGGCACCATTTCTGTTCAGCATTAGACAGCCATAGGCACTAGCTTGTGTTCCAAGCTTGAGTATGAGGTTTCATTCTTGTGGCTTCCTACCCCCTCCAGAGAGTTGAGGGTGCCCTCAGAATACATTTTGTTATGCTTGCCTAAATATAGTTTGAGTCTTTCATAAAAACAACACATGTTAAAGACAACTCAGCATCAGTCATATCAGTGTCAGATTCCACTTAGATTCAGCTTCATATCATTAGGCTAGCTTCATATTGTTTACAGGAAACGAAAATAAAGACTTGGAAGGAAGTAAAAGAGGGGGAAAAGCATATTCCAGGTGATATCAACCAAAACAAAACTGGTATAGCTTTATTAGTGTGAAATAATAGATTTTAAGGTAGAGATTGTCACTTCACAATGGTAAGCTTTAATGTACTAAAAGGAATAATTATTGATTTTTTTTTTAGTCTATAGATCAAACAAATCAATAAGATTGTAGAAGATTTGAACAATACAGTTAACCAGCTTGAACTGTAGCCATCAACTATATTTCAGGACATAATTTGTGAAAACTAGCTCTGGGCTCTGAAGTTTTTGAAAAAAATATTTCAAAAACTTCACTAAGGCCATCTTTCTTAACATTTTGCAAGTACTAGAGTCCTTTCAAAATCCCTCCATCTTATTAGGTCAGGATTTCTCAGCCTTGGCATTGTTGACCTTTGAGGGTAGATGATTCTTTGCTGCGAGGCTGTTCTGTGCACTGTAGGATTTTAGTGGGATCCCGGTGGGCATTTTAGCCCACTGGATGCCAGCACACCTCCCCTCCAGTAACGACACCTGAAAAATGTCTCCAGACGTGGCCAAACGTACCAGAGTCACCCAGGTTGAGAACCAGTACGTAATTTTGCATGTGATTACGCCCCTGTCCAGCAGCTAGGTGGTCTTGCCTTCCCTGAACACGGTTGAATGGGACGTGTTTTAAGAACACACAGGACAGCTGAGGAGCCCGGAGCCTGAGCCGTGCTGGGCGCCCCTTCCCTGTCCCGCACGGGCAGACTCGCACCCCCGGCTCTGGAGGCAGCCTGCAGGTCCTGCTGCTGAGGCTCGGAGGACTCTGGCTTCCATCCGGCTGCACCGACGGTCGGCTTCTCTTCTGTTCTAGGCCTTTTGCTCGGTGCTGGTCTCGGAGTTCTAGTCCAAACAAGTGAAAAAAATTGTAAAACATGTGCCACACGGGCTCATGAAGGGAGAGTGTGTGTCTGAGGAGCAGGTGATGACATGTATGGGCGCAGAGGAGACTTCAGAGAGGAGAGGCGGCCGCTCCAGCTGTGTTTGGCAGGATACCTGGGAGGTTACAAGGGCTGGAGACTGGAGGCAGGCAGACCGGCCGGCTGTGTTGTGGGCCGGCTCGGGTTTGCTGTGGCTGATGTGACAGGAACAGGAGCTGAAGGCGTGCGTGCGACAGGCGTGCTTAGGGCTTGGACCGGCCCGGCCAGCAGTTGAAGCGTCTTCAGTGGGCACGGGACACAGGCAGGCTCATGTTTGGAGAGTTGATGTGAGTGGCTCTTTGAAGGACAGGTTGGCGACTGTGCAGAGACCCCAGCTGAAGGCTGCGGTCTAGAAGTCACCGCAGCCTCAGGGATGGAGGGGGACGAACCTGCAGGGAGTCAGGGCCCCACACCCCAGAGGCTCGTGAAGGGAGGGCTGCACCCACGACTTCTAAGGACACACTGTCGTCCCTGGTCACAGAGGACGCCGCCCTTAGCTCTGAAAATAAAGACATAAGTTTTTATTTGAGAGAGATTTTTTTCCACTTTTTATATACATTTTTTTCCTCTAGGAAATAGACAGACGGTTGGAAAAAAAACTGAAGATCACACAAAAGGAGAGGTAAGGCTGCTGTCTGGTCTGAGGGCTCGCGCTCTGCCGTGAGTGCTGGGCAGCCAGTGGCGTCTCCAGCTGGCCGTTAGGTGTGGCAGGTCAGGCTCGTGGGCAGCAAGCGCTTCCTTTAGGGTCAGACACGGCGGCCGTGGGAGTGAGGCTGGAGTGGTCGCCCGCGTGCTGTGTCAGTGGGCCCCCTATGAGGCGGCCTGCAGAGGGGGAGGTGGCAGGCCAGGGCTGGGCGCGGAGGCTGACGGAGGTGCGGGGCACGCTGTCTCCTAGACGCCACTCTCCTTCTCTGTGACACAACGCACTTGGGCAGGCGAGTCCCCTGGGCCCTGCACAGCTGGTGGCTCAGGGCGTCACGAGGGTATCGGGAAGAAGAGGCTCTCGGGAGTTCTTCAGGACCTTTCAGGATCGCTTTCCCCACTCAGGCAGCAGAGGGAGTGGGTTTGCAGAGCAGGTGTAGGTTGACTGGAGCGGTCTGTCTTGGCCCTGCTGACCTGTCAGCGTCCCGCGGGGAGGAGGAAAGGGCCTCTGCAGGCTTACCTAGTTGTCCCTGGGGGCCTAGGGGCCTGTCCGCCCGCTGGCTTCCTGGCTCCCCGTCTGTCTGCGCGCCTGGTCACAGCGCCCTGGCCGCCTGCCTTGGCCTCCCAGACCCGCTCCATGCCCCGCGGTAGCAGCCCCCTCCCCCGCCCCGTCACGACCCCTCCTGACCACAGGGCCCTGAAAGCAGGCCCCCGGGGCTCTTCGATTCTGAGGAGGAGCTCGGTGACCGCTCGGGGAGAGTCTTCGCGGCCCCTCCCGCTGGACCCTCGCTCTCCCTGGCTGTCTCCCCCCTGTCGTCTGCCCCGCTGTGTGCGCACGCCCGCCGTGCGCCCCCAGCCCTGCACAGTGCTTTTCCTTGGAGCGCTGCCAGGCGCCGTCTCCATCATCCCGGACCACAGCCTCGCAGCGTCCAGCAGTCCGGAGAGCCCTGCTGCGGGGCGAGAGGGGCTCTGCTCGGGACCTCTTCCGAAGGGGCCGCCGGGGTCCGGGAGGTACAGGCCCCTCAGCAGGAGGCCGGGCGTGTGGCCAGTCCCGTCTCGATGCCGGTCGGGGCAGCGGGGCAGGCCCCCGGAGCCTGGGTCTGAGCTCATGTTGGGACCTTGACTGGGAGGGAGTGCTTTGCCGACCCTCAAGCTGAGGGACTCCCACCTACCAGCCTGTTACATTCTGGTCTGTGTAGGGAAGCTGAGGTTTCTAACTGAGGCCGATGGATTCTGGACGAGAGATGTTTTGTCACAGGGGCCAAACTGTGGTGGTTGTGACCGTGATCATCATGAGGAGAGAAGTCTCAGAGTGAGCTGGCGTTCCCCCACCCCCTCGCCTGGGGTTCGGTCTGGGAAGCAGACCTGGGGCTGTGTGAGCTTAATAGGCAGGCTTGCTCTTTGGCGAAACCCTTCCTGACAGAATTTCAGTGTCTGGTCAGAGGCCAGAGACTAATGAATAGGCTTGGGGGGAGGATAGCCGCGGGGCGCACTGGGTACTCCATCATCGTGGACAGGACTTCTGAGGCTGTGTTTGCTCTTCGTCAGCAGGAAATCCAAATCTCCTCCCAAAGTGCCCATTGTGATTCAGGATGATAGCCTTCCCACGGGCCCCCCTCCACAGATCCGCATCCTCAAGAGGCCCACCAGCAACGGTGTGGTCAGCGGCCCCAACTCCGCCAGCAGGCCGGCCCTCCCGGTCAAGTCCCTGGCGCAGCGGGAGGCAGAGTACGCAGAGGCCCGGAAGCGCATCCTGGGCAGCGCCAGCCCAGAGGAGGAGCAAGAGAAGCCCATCCTCGACCGGTGAGTGTGGTCGCCCCACCCCTCGGGGGTAGGAGTGCGGCCTGCGGGGCGGGGCGGGGCTATGCGCGCAGGGGTGGACGGCACGGGTTCCAGTTACCTTGGCCAGTTTTAAGCACACCTCTGCCGCTTCCTTCTACGTAGCTCAGACCTACCTAACCCTCTGTGTCCTCACCGTCTCATCCGAGAAACGGGATGATAATCACCTGCCTCATCCATTTATTTTATGTTTTTCCTCATCCATTTATTGTACAATTAAATGACAAGTGAGTTGCGGGTGTTATCTTCTGGGTCTCATATGGTCCACTCTGATGTTTTTGTGAATTTTCTAAATTTTTTTATTGATGGCATTTTTGCCTCTGCAGCCCTAGAGGTTGCTTTGTGTAAGTTTGTCATCCCTCGGTAAAGCAGTATTTGTTAGAACATCCTCTTTCTAACTAGAGAAGCCTCTTTGGGAGGGAGGGGGTATTCGGAGGCTTGGCATTCTAATCTGTGCGGTACTTCTGTGCCTTCACTATTCTGACGGACTTCCGTTCTCTCTCCTCTGAGCCTTCATTTGGCAAAGTAGAAGTCCATTCTCTTCCAGCTCTTCACAGTCCTAGAGTTAGCTCGGAGGAGGAACGGGGCGGGGCAGGGTCCCTGCTGAGTCTTGGTCAGAGGCCTTAGCCTCAGCCCAGCCTCTGGGGAGCCTGGACCCCGAAGGTCTGTGGGACACGTGCTCTCCGTGGTCACTGTCGCTGCCCCTGGACAGCATGGGCCCTGGGGCACGCTCCCCGCCTCCAGAGTGCTGCGGGCGCTCGCAAGCAGGGACCGTCCTCCCCATCTGCTCTCCGGGCTTCCCAGCTTGGAGGTGCGCCGAGTCTGCTCGCTAGAGAAGTAGGCTTATGGGGCCAGAGTCGGCCGGGAGCCACTGGCCTCCACCCCAGACGCAGGAGTTGACTTTAAGATCTGGGGGCTTCTCCTTTGCCCTTTCTCAGGCCTCCCTCTGGTCTTCTTCTTTCAGGCCAACCCGGATCTCCCAGCCGGAGGACAGCCGGCAGCCCAACAATGTGATCAGACAGCCTCTGGGTCCCGATGGGTCCCAAGGCTTCAAACAGCGCAGATAAACGCGGGCTGCCAAGGATGCCGCCGCCCGCTGCAGGCCGCACTGCCGGGGCAGACCGCTGGACTTGAGCAGAGGGAGCGACCGACTGACTTGCACTGTGATCCCCTTTGCTCCGCCCACTGTGACCTTGACCCCCATGCACTGTGACCTCCCTTCCCCCTCTTCCCACTGCGATTGGCGTGTCTGCAAGGGCTGTCCCCAGTCAATGGAAAGGGAAAGGGTGGGGGTAAGAGGAGGGTTGGGGGACCCCCAGGGACTCAGAGTAGAGTCGGGCAGTGCCCCTTGGCCACTTGGGGTGAAGCCAGTGCCAGCAATAACAGTTTATCATGCTCATTAATTTGGGATTTCAAAACACAGATGAGAACTCCCGTCCACCACCCTCAAGTGCGTGTCTTCATCACTTAAAAGGAAGTTCCATGGGAAAATATCCTTTTTTTTTTTTCTTTCCTTCCTATTTTTGTTTGTTTATACAAATATTTGATTTGCAAAAAAAAAAAAACAAGTGCATGGGAGAGGTTTTAGCAGTTTAATGAATTTTTAATTGAGAAAGGATAGTTTGGTAGTCTACTTAAAAGTGTTTCTGGGAAATTCACTAGAAACATTAACCAATAGGACTTTGGTGAGCTTAGCTTCTGTATTCCTACTGCCGCCCAGACGGGGCCGGGCTCTGCAGCCCCCAGGACAGTTGAGCACCCATGCCTATACCTCCCTCCCCCAGCTACGGCCCAGGGCCTCTGCGCCCTGCCTGCAGACTGGGCTAGCTCTGTAGGCTCTGAGAGCCTGGGGAGGGTGCCAACCCCTCACCTCTAGTATTTTGGGAGATGGAGAAAGTGAACAGACTTCCCCTTCCAAAACCCCTCAGGGTGGTTCCCGACCAGCCAGGCTTACTGCTTCTGGAAGAAGGCAGGGAGTGAGGCTGCACTCCAGGCTGTGGGAATAACGGCTGCAAGACTTGCTCCATGTTTTGCTGTCAGCACAAGGAGAGCCAGGAGAGGGTCTGACTCCAGGACTCGGAGCCTCCTGCTGAGTGTGGTCAGAACATAGGTGGACTTTCCCGCTCCAGCAAGACTTAGAAATAACTCTCACGTGTCTGTGGGGTGCCATCGCTGTCGATGGCATCGGCTTGGTAATTGTACCCAGGACATTCCCCTTGTGAAATCACTACCTGAGGAGCAAACCATTCTGAGTACGTTTGGGGAAAAACAAGCTGTGCATTGCAAAGGTTGATAATGACAGAGTGGTTCCCCCTGCGCCTAGGCTACCCTCCACCCCTTTTTTCCATAGCAAGGGCCTTGAGTGAAGGCAGTTTACACTCTGTCCTTAAAGCCTGGAGACTGGCTTTGGCTCTTTGAGGTGGAAGAGGCTTAGAGGGCTCTGCCGAGAGCAGCCGTGTGTACCATCTGGCCCCTTTCAGGCTTTCTGAGCTGTCCCGTTGCACTGCACCTGGCATCCCTCAGCCAGCCAGACGGCCTGCCTGCTCGGCAGATGAGCTTTGGAGCGGGTGCTGTGACGTCTGTGGCTGGGGCAGCTTGTGCCGGCCACGGTGGCGGGCCAGGCTCCTGCCTCTGGTCCTCCTGCCCTCAACTCACCCCGTGGGGATGTCAGCGGGGCCCAGCAGGCCTTGGCCCATTGCATCTGCCCCTTAGGAGGGGAGGTTGGCTGCCAGCCGAGTCAGCAGCTAGTCCCCAGCTTGGGCTTACCACTGAGTGGAGCCCGGAAGCGGTGTGTGCAGAGAGCTGGATGCAGCTTCAGTGAGAGCCTGGGCATGCTGAGTGCCAGCACAGGCCGTTCTGAGGGGTGGGCGGGGGGGAAGGCTGCTGCTGTCTCCACGTCCCGGACCAGGTTTCTGCGTCCGAGACGGACAGTGTCCATCCCTCACGTGACAGTGGTTTCTGGTCCAAGATGAGATTGTCCTTTTCAGCTGGAGAAGGTACAGGGGTCGGCAGGTAGAAAGGCCAGAGGTGCTGAGGGCCCCACTGTGGGGACCACCTGCTCTCGCTCCCCTCTTCCTGGCGGGAGCCCAGGAGGCCGGCTGACGGGTGTCTGGATCGAGGGGGTCGTGGGGCCTGCCGCTCCCGCCTCCCTCCGGCCAAAGATGGGCTCTGCCCGCTGCGTGCCTGCCCCCACCCACCCGCAGTCGACTTCGGTTCCCCAGACAGAGAGGTGACAGACAAAGCTTAGACGAAACGAAACAGGGAGCTCTTGTTGGGGGAGGCGGGCGGGGGATGGAGGACGGTTTGGGTTCTGTGTGTGTTTGTGGGTTTTTTTTGTAGTTGTCTCTAACTTTCCTTAAGTGCTTTTTTTTTAAGTAAGCTGCAGGCTTTGGCTTGGAAACCCCGGAGGGGTGAGGGGGCAGAAACCTGAGGCCGCTGCCCCTTGTCTGCCTCTGTGGTTCTGTCCCCTTCCCCAGCTCCCCCCTCACGCCCGAGCCAGGCCTCAGACCTCCCGGCTAACCGCTTCCCACGAGCCACTACTCTGACGTCAGCCTATAACCAAAGGAGCTGGGGGTCCGGGCCTGGCGACCCGCCCTTCTCCGCCCACTCAGTCAGGGTGCGCCCCACCTGCAGGCAGGAGGCAGCACCCGATCTGCCCCCCTCAGCCCCTCCAGGGCCCCGCCCCGCCCTCCCCTGCTCGCCCCGCCTGGGGACTCTCTGCTCAGGGACGGCCGGCAGGGCTGCCCCGGCCTCCCCGGTAGGCAGAGACTCTGGGAGCCTCCGGGGTCCTGTTTTTGGCCATGCGGGCCCCTCGGGCGTCTGAACAGGGGGGCCCGGGAGGGAGCCTGCCCCCTGCCGTCCTGCTCTGCCGGTCCGGCAGGCATGCCCACCCCACCCCGCACCTCGGGCTCCTGAGTCGGCAGATGAGGCATTTTATAAATTGTATTTTAAATACATGTTTTAAACTTGTCAAAGCCTTGTCCTCATTTCAGTCTCTGACCTTCTCACCTTTCGCTGTGGCTGTGTGTTCAACCGCTGGGAGCGCTCTGCTCAGTCCCAGGGAGGGCCTCTCTGAGGACAGGACTGGGGCGGCGTGTGAATTCAGGCCAAGAACCCCAACCCATCGACTCCAGGGGAAGGAGACCCCTGGGTCCTGGGTCCCCGCTTGGGAGAGCACAGCTCAGCCCCCCGCGGGCCTCCCCACCCCACCAGCCACCTTTCCATGGGGTCTGCCTGTGTGAGAGGCCGGGGTCGTTCCCAGGCAGGTCCCTTACATCCACCATTTCCTTCAAGCAGGGGGAAGAATTCCTGCCCTTGCGGGGCTCCTGGTCCAAGGCCTGGAGACACTCATCTGAGGACAGTCCCGTTCTGTGCTTGGAGAGCACAGAAGGTCTAGACTTGCACGCAGGACACCTCCAGTGGGACACCTGGCCTCCGCAGGCTTTCAGGGCGGCCCTGCCTTCAGGGCTCGAGCTTGAGGCCCCACACTGACAGTCGGGTGGCACGCAGGCACGGAGGCTGAGGTTCTTGTTTATTGGCTTACCAGGCCACAAAAGAAAAGTCCAGCAGCAGCCCCTGCCTGGTGACCCGTCAGACGCAGGCAGAGTCCGGACTCGGCAGGGTCAGTGGGTTCGAGCCGGTACAGAATTCAGACGGCCGGGTTCCCTGGGGGAGAGGCAGGGGAGAAGGGCGGGAGGAGTGAGCCACCCCGTCTGCCCAGGGCAGGGATGGAGCCCCAGTCGGGCTGGGGGCCTGATTCCAAGGCTCGTGTGGTTTCATCCCAGTAGGCCCAGGGACGACCGCTGCAGGCAAAGCTCACATCCACCTGGCTGCTGAGCCAGTCTCCTACTACTATGAAAGCAGAATCAGACTCGGGCAAAGAACTTGAGAATTAAACCCTCTGCGTGAGAAAGGCAGGTAGCGCCAGGGAGTCCTGGGCACCAAAAGGCATGAGTACACTGACTTTGGAACGACCCGCCCGGCCCAGAGATCAGTTCCTTCCCTCTCCTGTCCTTTCCCCTCTCTCCTCTCTGGAGCAGCAGTGTCTGCATCCGCCTCCTGGAAGGCTGGATGCCCCTTAGATTAGGCCGGGCCCTCTCACGAGGAGGCGGACGGGCCTACGCTGGGGCCTGCCCTGCCCTCAGGGTACTCACCTGCCTCCCTGAGATCCAGCGTGCAAGAGGATGCTGTGGATGTCGGGGCCCAGGCCGCTGGTGGTGCACTGTTCCAGCATGTAGTGGCCGCCCTGCTTCCGGCGGACCGTCTTCTTGTCCAGCCGTGGGCAGAGCGGGATGCAAGGCACCTGGGCGTACGGGCTCTGCAGGTTGGCAGCTGGCAGGAGGGGGGTGTTTCAGAGCACGCTCAGCCTTGGGAGCCAGGCCGACCCGTGGGAGGGTTTGGGCCACTCACTTGACCTCCCTGAACTGCTACAGAAGCCAGAGATGATAGTGGCGTCCTCCCCAGAGTTGACAGTGAGGATTTAAGGGGTGGTGTATGTAAAGCGCTTGGCTGAATGCTGAGCTGATAAGCACAGGCTGATAGCAGCTTAGAAAGGAGCACACATCTAGTCATTCGGAAAGCTCCTCATCCACCCACCTGGCACACAGCAGGGGTCTGGCCTGCGTATAAACTCTCCTTTCTGACACATGCTCGCTGTGCGGCCTTACGCAAGTTGCTTAAACTTTAATTTTCTCATCGTAAATGCATAGAGTATTAATAAACACATGGTTATGATGACTAAATTCTAGCACATCTGCAAAGGGCTTATCACAGAGAGTGACCCCAAGGGTGCTCAAGAAATGAGGAGTTGGGATTGCTCAGCCCCTCCGCCCTCCCAGTCCAGGCTCTTGGGACCAGCCGTGCTCCCTGGGGTCGGGCTAAGGGTAAAGAGTGTGGGGGGCTGGAGCTGGGGGTGATCATCAGCACACAGCTGGGCCCAAAGCAGGGAGCCATGCCTCGGCCCCAGCTGGGGGAGCCTGGGGCCCTCACCATAGTTCTGCTGCTTCAGCCGGCTCAGGACCCTGAGGACTCTGCGTTCGGGCATCTCCAGGGTGTCTGCCTGTGGGGTGTTGTAGGGAAGCTTCTTCCGGGGCCGCAGTCGCCCTACGGCCGATTCCATCTCCCGAGCCTTACAGGTGCCTTCCTTCAGCTTCCTCTGGTAATAGCTGGGGAGCAGTGCCGCTCAGCTCAGCACGGCCACGTCTCCTTCCCCTCCTCCTCCCTCCGTCTTCCTGAGCCCCTGTTGTGTCTGCCCAGCTCAGGAGCAGGGGCTCAGGAGATCTGGGCGTTTGTCCCGGCTCTGCCATTAGCTTCTGTGGCTGCAGGCAACTTACTGCCCTGCTCTGAGCCTCAGTCACCCCATGTGAAGTGCGGAGACGGTTAGCTCTCCCAGTCACTGCAAGTCACCTGACTTCTCAGGTGGATCAGTCAACGTTTTTATAGGGTTAAAAACAAAGGTTAACAAGACCCATTAAGCATTCAGCAAATTGGCCCAAGGAAAGAGCTTGGCAAATATTACCCATGATTTCTATCACTGGTATTTTTACTTGGATGTGCAAATGCTTTGCAAGCCAGCTATGCAGTTAATTCCTGCTCATCTTCCAGATTTTAGCGTAAGGGCCATCTCTTCCAGGAAGTCCTTTGTCTTCCAGTAGACTAGCTGGGCCCCAGCTATAGACCCCTGACAATCTGTACTTACCCCATCACAGCCCACTTAATACTCCTAACTCATCACTGCTTGCCTTCTCCCCACTAGACCGCAGCGCCATATATACATTCATTCATTCACATATTACGTGTTTGCTGTGTGCTAGTCACTCATCTCAGTGCTTGGGGCTGCACAGATGTTTATTTAAGGCCCTGGTGTCGCCTCTCAGCCCCACCTCTTACAGCCATTGTCACGGCAACCACTTATGGGCCTCAGCGAGCTCGGCACAGGGACACTGGCGGGTCTCGCCTCACATCGCACCTCCTGCTTCTTGCTGCAGACCTCTGGCACGCATGCAGCCCAGAAGCACAGGGGAATTAAGCAGCTGTGAGGGGCACCCTTGACCAAGGAGCCAGCTCTGGGGTGTACAGGCTTCTCTCTCTTCCCCTGAGGATTCTGGGCCACCACTGGTGAGTCTTCCTCGGAAGATCCTGGGGTGGTTGACTCAACAGCACATCCTTGTGTTGACTCTTTCTCCTCTGTTCACGCCCCTTCCCTCGGTTCTGCTCCCTGGTATCACTTTCTGAATCAGCTTCCTAGGTCCTTATCTAGTCAAGAGTCAGATCCTGAACAAATAAAAATCATGGTCCTCGTGTGAGCAGTGATGGGTGCTTTGAGAGAAGGTGAAAGCTGAGTAAGGGATAGTGATGAACTCCGTTGTTCAGAGTCAGTGAGAGTCTCCAAGGTGGTGACATCTGAGCAGGAGGAGGAGGGAGCCAGCTAAGGGGATGTCAGGAAGAGGCAGGCAGAGGGGACGGCTTGGGAAAGGCCAGGAGGTGGGAAAGAGCTTGGCGAGCTCCGGGAACAGAGGGGGCGAGAGGTGGCATGTGAGGGAGAAGGGGGTGGAGACGGACAGCAAGCTGGGAAGTCCAGCCCACCTGGGACTTCAGGCAGCGGTGAAGGGTGTGCAGGCTGCTCAGAGCAATGGACAGCCCTTACGGCTTCAGCTGCTGGCTAAGCTGGGCCTCTCTGCCTGTCCCTACAGCCTGGAGCTGGGGGTTTTCATGAGGGTCACACACAGGAAATGAACTCCAGAGCCCTCACATGGAGACTGGGTCCAGATCCCTGTGTAAAACTAGGGCCTGAAAAGGCAACCTCCTAAGTAAAAAGATGGACTAAAAAACGACTTCACCCCACAGCAGCCCACAGAACTGAGCAGAGTGTGTGCAACATTCTCAGTCACAACTTTAAAGGAAACTGCTTGCTCCCTCCTTCCGCTTCTTACGGGCCTCAGTGTACATGTGTTTTGGTAAATTGGCTTAAGATCGACCCAGGGAATGGTGGGACGATCAGTGGGGAAGAAACTGGGGTTCTGAGCAACTCTGCCTTCCGGCCTGCTTCCTCCAGACCATCGTGTGAGAGAAACAAACCAAGTTGTTTAAACTGCAGTACACTGGGGTCTAATCCTTAACCGACAGACTAATCTAGAATTCTGTACCCAGCTGAACTATTCAGTAAGTATGACAGAAGAAGCACTTTGTAGACATACAAAATCTTAAAACTTTTGCCTCCAGGCATCCTTTCTCAGGAAGCTCCTAGAGGGCACGTTCTTCCAAAATGAGGGCAGAAACCCAAAAAGAAAAGGAAGATATACATACAGAAAATAAGAGACCTAACACAGAAGAAAGACAAAAGGTAAAGGAAGATGGTCAACAGATCCCACGATAGCAGTGCAACTCCCATAGTGGATAACCAGTTTAGATCAGATCACTGTAACTTAAAACAGAAACATCAAGGGTTGCCATTCCCATACCTGTTGTTGAGTTACTACTGCCTTTCTAACCCCCAAAAGCTACTGGTGAAACATGCTTCCAATGTTTGTTGTTTTTTTTTTTTTTAAGCAAATCAAACCAAGAAAGAGGAGGCAAACCAAGAAAAGGTAAGACATGTGATCCAGGAGCCAGAATTCCAATCAGAAGGAAGGAAGAAAGAATTTCTAGGATGACTGCAGACTCCCAAGATGAGAGCTCTGTCACAGGCCTAAAAGGAAATTAACCCAAAACTGAGAAGAATGGAGTTATTTAGAGAATGCTGCCAAGAAACAGCAGTTTTAGGAAGGCTCAAGAGTTATCAAGAATACAAAGGAAAAAATATCAAGGCAGGGCTTCCGTGGTGGTCCAGTGGTTGGGAATCTGCCTTACAGTGTGAAGGACCAGTTCAATCCTTGGTCTGGAAGATCCCACATGCCACGGGGCAACTAAGCCCATGCATCACAACTACCGGAGCCCACGTGCCTAGAGCCCACACTCTGCAACCAGAGAAGCTGCTGCTATGAGGCTCGTGCGCCGCAGCAAAGGGTCGCCTCTGGCCCCCACCACTCAACCCTGCTCACCACAACTGGAGAAAGCCGGCACGCAGCGACGAAGACCAGCACAGCCAAAAAAATCATTATTTCTAAAAAAGGCAACTGTTGACTTTCAGAAAATAAAACAAGAAAGAAAATTAAATCAGTATTAAAAATGCTCAGCTATGAATAATCGCATACCCATAATCTTAGAAACCACAAACATTTAGTAAAAACTGATAATGTATTGGAATGGGGAGGAGCTGAGGGGATAGTTGTATCAGACAGCTAAATTCTCACCATAACAGGAAGTCAGTAGACAAAAATCAATAACCAATATATTGTAGTGCATCCATATCATATAGACATAAATGCCAAAAATATTCAAGAAGAAAGAGAAAGGCTGGAGAGGGTGTGAAGAGGGAACCCGCTTGTCCTGTTGGTTGGGAATGTGTTTGGCACAGCCACTATGGACAACAGTGTGGAGGTTATTTTAAAAAAAAATGAAAAATAGAGTTACCATATGACCTAGCAATCCCACTCCTGGGCATATATCTGGAAAAGATGAAAACTAATTCAAGAAGACACATGTACCCCAGGGTTCACAGCAGCGCTATCTGCAATAGCCAAGACATGGCAGCAACCTAAATGTCCATCAAAAGATGAATGGGTAAAGAAGATAGAATATAAAATGGAGCATTAATCATAAAAGAATGAAATAATGCCTTCTGCAGCACTGTGGATGAACCTGGAGATTCTCATAGTGAAGTAGAATCAGAGAAAGACAGATACCATACAGTAATCACGTGTGGAATCTAAAAAAGAATGATACAAATGAACTTATTTACAAAACAGAAATAGATTGCTCTAAAAAGTCTGTGCTCCACCTCCCCCCATCTCCCCTCACCCCAGTCAGTACTAATCTTTTTACTCTCTTCATTGTTTTGTCTTTTCCAGAATGTCTTGTAGTTGAAATTATAAAGTATATAGCCTTTTCAGATCACTTTTTTTCACTTAGTAATATGCATTAAGTTTCCTCTGTCTTTTCATGGTTTGATGGCTCCTATTAGTACTGAATATTCCACTGTAAGCTCCAATACTTTGGCCACCTAATGCAAAGAGCCAACTCATTGGAAAAGACCATGATGCTGGGAAAGATTGAGGGCAGGAGGAGAAGGGGGTGACAGAGAATGAGATAGTTGGATGGCATCACTGACTCAATGAACATGAGTTTGAGCAAGCTCCAGGAGACAGTGAAGGACAGGGAAGCGTGGCATGCTGCAGTCCATGGGGTTGCAAAGAGTCTGACAACAACTTCAGTTCAGTCGCTCAGTCGTGTCCAACTCTTTGCAACCTTGTGAACTGCAGCATGCCAGGCTTCCCTGTCCGTCACCAACTCCTGGAGCTTAACTCAAATTCATGCCCATCAAGTCAATGATGCCATCCACCCATCTCATCCTCTGTCATCCCCTTCTCCTCCTGCCTTCAATCTTTCCCAGCATCAGGGTCTTTTCTAATGAGTCAGCTCTTCGCATCAGGTGGCCAAAGTACTGCAGTTTGAGCTTCAGCATCAGCCCTTCCAGTGAATATTCAGGACTGATTTCCTTTAGGATGGACTGGTTGGATCTCCTTGCAGTCCAAGGGAATCTCAAGTGTCTTCTCCAGCACCACAGTTCAAAAGCATCAATTCTTCCGTGTTCAGCTTTCTTTATAGACCAACTCTCACATCCACACAAGACTACTGGAAAAACCATAGCTTTGACTAGACGGACCTTTGTTGGCAAAGTGATGGCTCGGGTTTTTTAATATGCTGTCTAGGTTGGTCATAGCTTTTCTTCCAAGGAACAAGTGTCTTTTAATTTCATGGCTGCAGTCACCATCTGCAATGATTTTGGAGCCCAAGAAAATAAAGTCTGTCACTGTTTCCATTGTTTCCCCAATCTATTTGCCATGAAGTGATGGGACCGGATTGCCATGATCTTAGTTTTTTGAATGCTGAGTTTTAAGCCAGTCTTTTCACTTTCCTCTTAACTTAGCGACTGAAAAACAACAAATTCCACTGTATAGATGTAGCACAGCTAATTTATCCATTCACCAACTGAAGGACATCTTGGTTGCCTCCAGGTTTTGGCAATTATGAATACAGCTGCTTTACCCATCTGTGTGCAAGTGTTTTGTGTGGACTAAACTTTCAATTTATTGGGATGAATACCAAGGAGCACAATTGCTGGATCATGTAACAGTTTGTTTAGTTTTGTAAGAAACCACCAAACTGTCTTCCAAAGTGGCAGTACCATTTTGCATTCCCAGCAGAAGTGAAACAAGACTTCCTCTGACTCCACATCGTTGCCCGCATGTGAAGATTATCAGTGTCTTGGACTTTCACTATTCTAACAGGCATACAGTAGTATCTCGTTGGTGTTTTAATTTGCAATTCCCTAATGACAGATGATGTTGAACATCTTTTCATATGCTTGTTGATCATCCATGATCACCTCATCGTTCTTTGGTGAGGTGTCTATTCAAGTCTTTTGCCTATTTTTTAACCAAGTTGCTTGATTTCCTATCATTTCATTTAAAAACTCCTTTGTAAATTTTAGAAAACAGTTTCTATTAGATATGTCTTTTGAAATATTTTCTCTCAGTCTGTGGCCTGTCTTCTCATTCTCTTGATATTTAGTGTTTTGTGTTGACATTTGCACTGAAGCTACAAAACAATGGGGGGGGGGGGTTAAAACCACCTTAGCACAAATCAAGGAAGTGGCACCAAACTCATCTCAGAGTCGCTGTATTCTTCAGTGCGAGGCCAGAGCTCATATGCTGTAACTAGAAGATTCTGCATGGTACAACTAAGATCTGGCACAGCCAAATCAGTAAATAATTTTTTTAAAGAAATAAAAAAGATTTCTGATCAAAAATACACTGAGAGTAAAAAAAGAAAGAAATTTCCTTGGTGAAAATGAAAATTATTAATTGTATTAAACATTGACTCTTGAGTGCTTATCGCTTTATTATTCTGTAAATATTCTTTTTTCTTGGCTGCACTGGCGGTCTTAGTTGCAGTGCACTAGGTGAAGAACCTGCCCGCCACTGCAGGAGACGCAAGAGACGTGGGTTGGATCTCTGGGTCGGGAACGTCCCCTGGAGGAGGGCACGGCGGCCCACTCCAGTGTTCTTGCCTGGAGAATCCCATGGACAGAGGAGCCTGGCGGGCTGCAGTGCATCGGGCCGCGAGGTCGGACGCGACCGAAGTGACAGCACGCACACACGCAGGATGGTCAGTTGCAGCATTTGGTATCTTCTCAGGTGCAGCACGTGCAGCGCGTGAGCTCTTACATTTCTGCATGCAGGATCTAATTCCCCGACCAGGAATCGAACCTGGGCTCCTGCGTTAGGAGTGTGGAGTCTCAATCACTGGACCACCAGGAAGTTCCTCTATAAATATTCTTTTTAAAAAAATACGTATTTGGTGGCAATAGGTCTTAGTTGCAGCAGCATGTGGGATTGACCAGGGATCGAACCCAGGCGCCTTGCATTGGAAGCAAGGCATCTTAGCCCTGGACCACCAGGGAAGTCCCTGTAAGTGTTCTTTAGACGCCCTTCCACTGCGTACTATGATTGTCTGGAGGAAAAGCACGTGTGCCATTGAATTGTGGGCTACACTGGTCTTTTTTTTCTTTTGAAGGAGTTCAGAACATCCATCCCCAAAATGTGCCACTTTGGGATATTGATTATTTTGGTTTTGTGCGTGTTTTTTGTTTTGTTTTGGCTCTGTCACAAGGCCTGAAGGATCTTAGTTCCCTAACGACGGATCAAACCCGGGCCACTACAGTGAAAACACCAAGTCCTAACTACTGGACCCCCAGGGAACTCCCATATTGCTTATTTTGAATTAAAGGCACTTGATAAACTGTAGATGGAAGAGGGGTACACTGGCCTTCCTTTTTCTTTGTAAAAGCAGGAGATAAAAGTGCCATGTGAGAGGTGCCTTCTGTATGGGAGGAGGAAGAAGCATTCTTATCGCAAGGATGAGGTGCAGAGGCCAAGAGGACGGTCCCGTTAGGCGGCGTTCTCCAGCCCCAAGTGGGACCAGTGCACACAGGAGCCACGTGCGCTATGGCCATCAGGTCGCAAGAGTCGGACACGACCTAGCGACTAAACCTTCACCACCACGTCACTTAGTTACTTTCCTACAGTGACTACCCTTGTTCAAGATAGTATATAGGCACTTAGGCCTAGTCACTTCTTTGGGTCTTCCTTTTTTGTGTGAGCGTTTTTCTTCTTTTGTACATGTAAATACATTTTGTGCTTTTCTCCTGTCTTATGTCAGTCCCAGTTGAAAATCCTAACAGGACAGAGGAAAGCTTCACCTCCCGTACGTTTCTAACAAGGGTGAGTTAGCGTTGGCTGGGACACCCTCCTCCGGGGCGGGGGGAAGAAGGGCTGCCCCTGAGAGGTCCCGAGACCTGACTAAACTGGCAGAAGTTGAGATCTCCGGCCACATCAGCCTCCTGGGTCTCTGTCTGTACTGCAGTCAAGTGCTTGCCTTAGTCGCTAAGTCATGTCCAACTCTTGCGACCCCATGGACTACAGCCTGCCAGGCTCCTCTGTCCATGGGATTTCCCAGGCAATACTGGAGCGTTGCCATTTCCTTCTCCAGGGCATCTTCCCGACCCAGGGATCAGACCCCGGGATCAGCAATGGCAGGTGGCCCCCTGCCAGCAGCACGGGAGACGTGGGTTCCATCCCTGGGTTGGGAAGAGCCCCGGGAGAAGGAAATGACAGCCCACGTCAGTATTCTAACCTGGGAAATCCCATGGACAGAGGAGTCCTGCGGGCTATAGTCCATGGGGTCACAAGAGTTGGTCACGACTGAGCGACTAACACTCCCAGGGACAGCTGTCGCTTTCCCTTTTTTCTCATCTTCTGTCCTGAGGTCTTGGCTGGGCTGTCTGCCTGCCTGGGCATGCAGGTTGGCAGGCCGGTCTGTGTCTGGAGGTGCCGTTGTCAGGCGGCAGCCCTGAGAAAACACAGACGTCCTGACAGAAGTGCGGGTTACACTCCGTTTATGGCTAGTGTCCTACGGACCATCAGCAGTTCACAAGATTCGGAGGTTATTTAAAGACTTGCTTTTAGCTGTCTGGGGGTGACTCTGGATCTTGTGAGGGCTGTATGTTTTGCACCCTCTTTGAAGATGCCTCTTGCATTCGTGGTTAAGTCATAAAAAGCTCATTAGTTTTGGTTTTGAGTCACTTGAAACAGGTATGCCTTTGGTTTTAAGAGAAAACAAAAAAAAAAGTTCGATACAGCCAGGAAAATTTACTGTTTGTACCAGCTGAAACCTGATAAGATGTTGAAGTGATTTTTTTTAAAGGGATTATATGGTTAGAAGTTGGCCTGATATTCAGAGGCGGTGTTTCCTAAGCTAAAATAAAACTATTGCACTCAGAGGGAAAAAAAGGAAAAAAAAAATTCTGAAGTCTTTGTGGAATGATTTATTAAAATATTCCAAAGCCACGCAGCTCTAAATCTAGAACACAGGAGTCTTGCAATTTCCATCTGGAGATCAGAAGGAAAAGTCTTCTCCTTGATATAAAGAAACAAATCCAAGATAATGTACTGGATGGGTACGTCACCCTTCTTGATATCATTCAAGCTGCAAGCCAATTCTTTGAGAATTAAAAACAACTGTCCTTGTCTTGCAAAGTAAGTCTTTAAAAAAACACAAATGTGCCTCTAGGAGTAATTCAAAGCCAGTCTTACCAGTCCCGAAACCTCCATATTGTCTCAAGGCACTTTCAGACACTGTAAAAGACATTGGAAAGAAAACAAAACTATCGTGCACTTTAAGAGGGCCATGTGGAGCCAAAAGTCTTAAAGCACTTCTCCGCAATGTTAGTAAAAAGCTTTAGCCTTCTGGGCGACTAACTTTAACTTGGTCCATCTGCCAGAAATATAATTTGGATCCAACTATTTTTTTTATAGACTAGTACACTTCATATTATTGCACCTACCTCATAACTAAGGCTTTAAATGAAAGCCTTAAGGCCTGTCTTGGCACCTGTCTGTATGTTTAAAATGCATATGTATATATGTATATATTGTTGTTTAGTTGCTCAGTCATGTCTGACTCTTTGCGACCCCACGTATATATACATATATATAATATGCATGTAATGTTTTTCTACTCCAGATGGTATTGCTAAAAATTAACTTGTAAGAGAGCTGTATTTAATTGGCTTAAGGAAAGAAAAAAAAAAAACTATAAAGCTGAGACTAGTCAAACAAGCATATATTATCTCTACCAGATGTTTAACATTATAATGGTATGAATTCAACCCAAGAACAAAATATATAATTAAAGTGCATTGCTTCATGTATGTCAACTATGACAGTAAATTTAAAGAAAAACAGAAAGGAGAGAGCGACATGTGGGAGTTCCTATGTTCTGTGCCATAGAACAGTTGCCACTAGACCATTCAGGTATGACCTAAATCAAATCCCTTACAATTATACAGTGTAAGTGACAAATAGATTCAAGGGATTAGATCTGATAGAGTGCCTGAAGAGCTATGGACAGAGGTTCCTGACACTGTAAAGAGGCAGTGATCAAGACCATCCCCAAGAAAAAGAAACGCAAAAAGGCAAAATGGTTGTCTCAGGAGGCCTTACAAATAGCTGAAAAAAGAAGATAAGCTAAAGACAAAGGAGAAAAGGAAATACCCATTTGAATGCAGAGTTCCAAAGAATACCAAGGAATGATAAGAAAGCCTTCCTCAGAGATAAATGCAAAGAAATAGAGGAAAACAATAAAATGGGAAAGACTAGAGATCTCTTCAAAAAAATTAGAGATAACAAGGGAACAGTTCATGCAAAGATGGACACAATAAAGGACAGAAATGGTATGGACCTAACAGAAGCAGAAGATATAAAGAAGAGGTGGCAAGAATACACAGAAGAACTGTACAAAAAAGATCTTCATGACCCAGATAATCACGATGATGTGATCACTCACACTCACCTAGAGCCAGACATCCTGGAATGCAAAGTCAAGTGGGCCTAAGGAAGCATCTCTATGAACAAAGTCAGTGGAGGCGATGGAATTCCAGTTGAGCTATTTCAAATCCTAAAAGATGATGCTGTGAAAGTGTGATGAGTGAAAGCATACACTCAATATGCCAACAAATTTGGAAAACTCAACAGTGGCCACAGGACTGGAAAAGTCACTTTTCATTCCAATCCCAAAGAAAAATGCCAAACAATGCTCAAACTACTGCACAATTGCACTCATCTCACACGCTAGCAAAGTAATGCTCAAAATTCTCGAAGCCAGGCTTCAACAGTATGTGAACTGTGAACTTCCAGATGTTAAAGCTAGTTTTAGATAAGACAGAGGAACCAGAGATCAAATCGTTAACATCTGCTGGATCATCGAAAAAGCAAGAGAGCTCCAGAAAAACATCTACTTCTGCTTTATACATTACGCCAAAGCCTTTGACTGTGGATCACACCAAACTGTGAAAAATTCTTAAAGACGTGGGAATACCAGAGGACATCACCTACCTCCTGAGAAATCTGTATGCAGATTAAGAAGCAACAGTTAGAACTGGACAAGGAACAACAGACTGGTTTCAAATCAGGATAGGAGTACGTCAAGGCTGTATATTGTCACCCTGCTTATTTAACTTATATGCAGAGTACATCATGAGAAATGCTGGGCTGGAGGAAGCATAAGCTGGAATCAAGATTGCTGGGAGAAATATCAATAACCTCAGATATGCAGATGACACCACGCTTATGGCAGAAAGTGAAGAGGAACTAAAGAGCCTCTTGATGAAAGTGAAAGAGGAGAGTGAAAAAGTTGGCTTAAAGCTCAACATTCAGAAAACTAAAATCATGGCACCTGGTCCCATCACTTCATGGCAAATAGATGGGAAAACAGTGGAAACAGTGGCTGACTTTAATTTTCTGGGCCCCAAAATCACTGCAGGTGGTGACTGTAGCCATGAAATTAAAAGACACTTGCTCCTTGGAAGAAAAGCTATGACCAACCTAGACAGCATATTAAAAAGCAGAGACATTACTTTGCCAACAAAAGTCCGTCTAGTCAAGGCTATGGTTTTTCCAGTGGTCATGTATGGATGGGAGAGTTGGACTATAAATAAAGCTGAGTGCCGAGGAACTGGTGCTTTTGAACTGTGGTGTTAGAGAAGACTCTTAAGAGAGTCCCCTGGACTGCAAGGAAATCCAACCAGTCCCTCCTAAAGGAAATCAACACAGAATATTCACTGCAAGGACTGATGCTGATGCTGAAACTGCAATACCCTGGCCACCTGATGCGACGAACTGACTCATTGAAAAAGACCCTGATGCTTGGAAAGACTGAAGGTGGGAGGAGAAGTGGATGACAGGGGATGAGATGTTTGGATGGCATCCCCGACTTGATGGACATGAATTTGAGTGAGCTCCAGGAGTTGGTGATGGACGGGGAGGCCTGGCGTGCTGCAGTTTTGGAGTTGCAAAGAGTCGGACACACTGAGCAACTCAACTGAACTGAATGTTCTTTGCTTCTGTGATTTCTTTTTAAATATATATATATATATACTTTAAAAAAAAATAAAATAAAAAAATAAAAACTTTTGTATTTTGGCTGTGCAGTGCAGCGTACAGGATGTTTTGCTGAACATGGATCGGACCTGGGCTTTCACAGTTCAAGAACCCAATCCTAGCACCTAATATATATGCATTATATATGATGATATATAGTCCCAATAATTATATATAATATAAATTATAAAATATATATATATCTGAACCACTTTGCTGAAACTAACACAACATTGTAAATCAACTACACTTCAATAACAAAACAATAAATCAATTTTTAAAAAAATTTAGCCATGCTTAATGAGACTAGACTTTTTTTCACAAACAAATTAGTCTTACTTTGATTTTCTTTGAAAAAATGGACGTGATTGTGAAGAGAAAAATTCTGTTTCAACAAAAGCTGTCACACCTTTGTCGGTTGCAGGACAGTTCACTTACTTTGAGCCTTTTGTCCTCTGTATAAACTGCCTCCTGCCACTTCGTGTATTGTATCTGTAAGTTCATCTGCCTCCCAACCCTCCTGAGCTGGCATCACTAAAAACTAGGACAGCCCTTTCCCCCAGTGCCCTGCAAGATAAAGCAACTTAACACGAACTTCAAAAGGAAAACATCACAACAGATTATGTATAAAAACCTGAATGCCTGCTGCTGTTAGTTCACTGAAACACCTGAAGCCATCACCAAAGACATTTGAACTGCAAGCCAGAAAATTCCTGAGAGCCGCCAGCGAGCCTTGTTCCACCATCCTTTTTTTTCCGGCTGAGCCTCAGGGCTCGTGGGATCCCAGGTCCCACAACCAAGGCATGAACTTGTGCCCCTGCAGTGGGGTACAGAGTCTCAGCCGCTGGACCACCAGGGAATTCTCTCACCCCATCTAAAGATGCTTTGAGCCTGACACTTAAGAATCCTCGAAATTACTGCCCTCTGGACTCAAAAACTGAGTTGACAATTTGTTCCCATTAACCTCTGTTTCTTTTTTGTTTTCAAAGAAATGTCCCTCATTAAATGCTTGCTCCAAAAAGTAAAAAACAAAACAATAATCTCCATGATATGTGGCTATTAAATGAAAAGACTATTAAAATACTTTTTCCAATTACATATTTGTGTGATACATGATTTCTTCATATTCTTTAACTGAAAAAACAGATTGCAACAGATTGAATGCAGAAGCAGATATGAAAATCCAGCCAACTTCTTTTATTCCAGACACTGAAGAGATTCTCGATACTGTAAAGCAATGACATTCTTCTCATTAACTTTTTTGTTTGTTTTGGAAAGTATTGTTATTTTTTTATTTAAAATGTTTTTGATTATCATGTAATGAGGTTCAGTTCAGTTCAGTTCAGTCACTCAGTTGTGTCCGACTCTTTGCGACCCTTTCCATCACCAACTCCCAGAGTCCACCCAAACCCATGTCCATTGAGTCGGTGATGCCATCCAGCCATCTCATCTTCTGTCAACCCTTCTCCTCCTGCCCCTAATCTTTCCCAGCATCAGGGTCTTTTCAAATGAGTCAGTTCTTCGCATCAGGTGGCCAAAGTAGTGCAGTTTTAGCTTCAGCATCAGTCCTTCCAATGAACACCCAGGACTGATCTCCTCTAGGATGGACTGGTTGGATCTCCTTGCAGTCCAAGGGACTCTCAAGGGTCTTCTCCAACACCACAGTTCAAAAGCATCAATTCTTCGGCACTCAGCTTTCTTTGTAGTCCAATGCTCACATACATACATAACTACTGGAAAAACCATAGCCTTGACTAGATGGACCTTTGTTGGCAAAGTAATGTCTCTGCTTTTTAATATGCTGTCTAGGTTGGCCATAGCTTTTCTTCCAAGGCATAAGTGTCTTTTAATTTCATGGCTGCTGTCACCATCTGCAGTGATTTTGAAGCCCCAAAAAATAGTCTGACACTGTTTCCACTGTTTTCCCATCAATTTGCCATGAAGTGATGGGACCAGGTGCCATGATCTTAGTTTTCTGAATGTTGAGCTTTAAGCCAACTTTTTCACTCTCCTCTTTCACTTTCATCAAGAAGCTCTTTAGTTCATTTTCTGCCATATCTGCATATCTGAGGTTATTGATATATCTCCTGGCAATCTTGATTCCAGCCTGTGCTTCATTCAGCCCAGCATTTCTCATGATGTACTCCGCATATAAGTTAAATAAGCAGGGTGACAATATACTGACGTACTCCTTTTCCTATTTGGAACCAGTCTCTTGTTCCATGTCTGGTTCTAACTGTTGCTTCCTGACATGCATACAGATTTCTCAGGAGGTAGGTGACGTCGTCTGGTATTCCCATCTCTTTCAGAATTTTCCACAGTTTATTGTGATCCATACAGTCAAAAGTTTTGGCATGCTCAATAAAGCAGAAGTAGATGTTTTTCTGGAACTCTCTTGCTTTTTCAGTGATCCAGTGGATGTTGGTAATTTGATCTCTGGTTCCTCTGCCTTTTCTAAAACCAGCTTGAACATCTGCAAGTTCACAGTTGCTGAAACCTGGCTTGAAGAATTTTGAGCATTACTTTACTAGCGTGTGAGATGAGTGCAGTTGTGCGGTAGTTTGAGCATTCTTTGGCATTGACTTTCTTTGGGATTGGAATGAAAACTGACCTTTTCCAGTCCTGTGTCCACTGCTGAGTTTTCCAAATTTGCTAGCATATTGAGTGCAGCACTTTCACAGCATCATCTCTTAGGATTTGAAATAGCTCAACTGGAATTCCATCGCCTCCACTAGCTTTGTTCATAGTGATGCTTCCTAAGGCCCACTTGACTTCACATTCCAGGATGTCTGGCTCTAGGTGTGAGTGATCACATCATCGTGATTATCTGGGTCGTGAAGATCTTTTTTGTAGAGTTCTTCTGTGTATTCTTACCACCTCTTCTTAATATCTTCTGCTTCTATTAGGTCCATACCATTTCTGTCCTTTATTGAACCCATCTTTGCATGAACTGTTCCCTTGTTATCTCTAATTTTTTTTGAAGAGATCTCTAGTCTTTCCCATTTTATTGTTTTCCTCTATTTCTTTGCATTTATCTCTGAGGAAGGCTTTCTTAGCTCTCCTTGCTAGTCTTTGGAATTCTGCATTCAAATGCTTATATCTTCCCTTTTCTCCTTTGCTTTTCGATTCTCTTCTTTTCTCAGCTATTTGTAAGGCCTCCTCAGACAGCCATTTTGCCTTTTTGCATTTCTTTTTCTTGGGGATGGTCTTGATCCCTGTATCCTGTACAATGTCACATACCTTATCTTTGTTAAATAAATAGATATTTATTTTTTAGATGTCTCAGTCTTAAATTCAAATATAAAATATACTAACATTTCCTAGATCAAAAAATTTCAAACTACAACTCTGGAGAAACTCTTGCCCAGGTGTCTCAGGAGACAGATACAAAATATTCACACTGTTTCTACCATGGCTGGAAACTGAACATAGACCTAATGTCCATCTGCTGAACAAATAGGTTATATTGTGATATACTCATGGGCTTCCCAGGTTGCTCAGTGGGTATCCACTCAGAATCCACCAGTAATGCAGGAGACATGGGTTTGATCTCTGGGTAGGGAAAATCCCCTGGAGGAGGGCATGGCAACCCACTCCAGTATTCTTGCCTGGAGAATCCCAGGGACAGAGGAGCAGCAGCTACAGTCCATGTGGTCACAGGGAGTCGGACACGACTGGAGAAACTGAGCACACAGGCACACACAGTCAGGCTGCGCTGCGACTTCTGAGCTCGCACGCCGCAACACGAGACCCTGCACGCCGCAACAGGAGACCCTGCACGCCACAACAGGAGACCCTGCACGCCGCAACACGAGACCCTGCACGCCGCAACTCAGAGCTGACACAGCCAAGTAAATAAACAAGATTTTTAAAAATATTAAAGTTTGGGGGAAAAGCATTATGCTGAGTGAAGGAAGCTGGACACTAAAGACTGTACTCTGTATGTTTCCATTTATATGAAGTTATAAGACAGACAAAACCAATCTGTGATGGAAAAAAAACTAAAAGAAGTGTCGTTTCAGGGACCAGCTGGGAAGGGTCATGAGGGCACTTTCTGGAATGATAGTAAAATTCTGTATAACTTGACAGGGGCTCTGGTGGCTGGGGTGTAGAAACTTGTTGAGACTCGCTAAATGATACATTTAAGATCTGTGCATTTCACCAACTGTACATTATATGAATCTCAAAAGATGGGGGTGCGGAAGTTCTATACAAATATTGATCATTAGCTCATGATGTGTATTGGGTTAGTCAAAAAGTACGTTCAAGTTTTTCATTAAGATGTTATGAAAAACCCAAACAAACTTTTGCCCAGCCCAAAATACTGACATATTTAGAGGGAAATGACTATAATCTAGTATAAAATGAATAAAAAATAATACAGATTGAAGAATAGAGGGATGGATAGGTAAAAGAATGGCAAAATGGCAACAGTAGAATCTAGGTGGTGGGCATATAACTGTTTACTGTAAAATTCTTTTAATTTTGCCATACATTTGAAATTTTCAATGAATGACATGGGGGAAAATAAGCAGGGAGATTTTGAAACAAAAAGCAAATGAATAAGGCTTGGTTCTTATTATGAGAAAGTACTCTGTGGTTAGGGTAGGGCACTCAGGGGCTTCAAGATGATTGGAAATTATCTGTTTTTAAATGGAAGAAATGGATACATGGGGATTTGTTTTATTGCTTTTTAAATTATACATTTGCCATCTTTAGGGTTGTATATGTTTAGCGATTTAGAGATGCTAGGAGGAAGACAGATCTCTTATCTCTGGGGTTTGCTAAGTTGGTGTTGCTGAAACACATGTAATCATTCCCCCTCTTCTGGCTTCTTTGGAAAAGGCCTGGTCTGTGGTAGGAAAAAATTATCCACCTTTCTGAACGACAGAGACAAGCCTCTGTGCGCTGTAAGAGCGACCCTCTGCTTCTAGCCCTCAAGTGTTCATGTCATTTTTTGTACACAGCCATCTCTTTCTTAGATGAAAAGGACCACCCACCAGCCCATTCTGGAAATGTGGGGAGGCTTCCATCTCTTGTTGTCCAGCCCAAACAGGCTCTGTCACATTTTCTTTCTGGGATTGTTATATGCATACTGCAAGAAGGTATTCCTCTTGCTGCTGAGGTTGCAAAAGAAGGAGGGTATGAGTAAGGGCTGCCAGGTGCCATCCTTCTCACTGTGGGAAGAGCCTAGCTGAGCTTGGGCCAATGCAGAGATGAGCAGGAGAGATAAAGCCTGAGTGGTATCAGCTGGCCTCCTGGATCCAGCCGTTCCTGAGGCCCTGAGCAGTGATGTGAGCCGACACCTTCCCCTTTTGCATAAGCCAGTTTTATGTGTGTTTCGCTTGCAACTAAGAGTCCTAACTATCCAAAATCCTCCTCTGCCAAAAGGCTAGGTGCTGCTTCTGTGTCCACAACCCTCCAGCCACAGTGACCAGACCTACTCACCTGGTGATCTCCTCTAAGGCTCCCTCAGGTAAGGCCAGCATCTCAACCAGCAGGGACAGGATCTCAAAGAACAGAGTATGGGGGTTTGGAGGGGCCATGTCCATCAGGGCGTTCTGTTCTGGGGACATGGGATGGTGGCTGCCGTTACCATCTGACACCCCAGGGTGCCCCACCCGCGCCCCCGTTCTGAGTGCTCTGGGCTCGCCGCTGCTCACCCACAGAGCAGAAGAAGCGCCTGGTGTCTGTCATCACGGTCAAGAAGTCTTTGAAGTTCACGTGACCATCTCCTGTGGAGGCCAGAAGAATACAGAGTGGGCAGGGGTCTTCCAGAGCAGGCTCGGACACTGCAACCCAGGCATGGCTATCAGCATTTACTTGTTGGATTTGATTATTAAAGTAACGCACAGTGGATGTAGAAAGTGCGGGACACATATGGAAGTAGAAGGGAAACAATTAAAATCTCCTGGGTTAGAGGCTCCCAGAAGGTTCTAGAAGCAGCAGTTTGGGCTCATGTCACTCACTATCTCTGTACCCTGGCTGCGTCTCTTAGCCCAACTAAGCCTTAGCTTTCTTGTCTAATGGGGTGAGGATGACCGTCACGCCTTTCTCAAGGGAGAGAAATGGAGGCAATGCACTTAGAATAGGGCCAAGCACACAAACATGCTCAACAAATGTTGGCAATGCTTATTACAGTGTGTGAGCACACATCTTTACCTACAGTGTTCCCACTTGAGCCTTCAAAGGTCTGCTGGACCTGCCTGTCAGCTGTCTGCAGCCTCGCCAGGTACCGAACTCCCCTAGCACCAACCTGCTCCCACCGGTCCCCTCTTCCCCTGCTCCGGGCCTCTGTACACACCTCTGTGTGCGCTGCCTTCTCATCTCAGAATTCTCTCCACCACATGCTAACTCTTCATTTCTTATTTGTTTTTGTTTCTTGTGGCCATGCGATGCAGCTTGCAGGACCTTAGTTCTGCACCCACAGATTGAACTCCGACCCCAGAAGTAAAAGTGCCAAGTCCTCACCACTGGACCACCAGGGAATTCCCTCCAACTCTTTCCCTTAATGCTTCCTTTGACCACCACTTCCTGAGGGAAGTCAGACCAGTGTAGGTCAGACTCCCAGTTGAACATTCTCATAAAACACTTGTACTTCAACCACACACTCATAAGACCTGGGGTTTCACGGAAACTCTGGTAGGCAGGGACTGGGTGTTTTATCCTGTATTGTGTCCTCAAGACATAAAACGAGGAGGTGCTTGGGAAATGCTCTCTCAACTTTGTTATTACCGTTCAGTCGCTAAGGTGTGTCTAGCCCTTTGTGACCCCATGGACTGCAGCACACGAGTCTCCCTTGTCCTTCACTAGATCCTGAAATTTACTCAAATTTAGGTCCATTGAGTCAGTGATGCCATCCAACCATCTCATCCTCTGTTGTCCCCTTCTCCTCCAGCCTTCTACCTCTCCCAGTATCAGGGTCTTTTCCAAAGAGTCGGCTCTTCACATCAGGTGGCCAAAGTATTAGAGCTTCAGCTTCAGCATCAGTCCTTCCAATGAATATTCAGGGTTGATTTCCTTTAGGATGGACTGGTTTGATCTCTTTGCAGTCCAAGGGACTCTCAAGAGTCTTCTCCAACACCACAATTTGAAAGCGTCAGTTCTTTGGCACTCAGTCTTCTTTATGGTTCAACTCTCACATCCATACATGACTACTGGAAAAACCACAGCTTTGACTATATGGACCTGTGTTGGCAAAGCAATGTCTCTGCTTTTTAATATGCTGTCTAGGTTGGTCATAGCTTTCCTTCTTTTAAAGGGGCAAGCATCTTTTAATTTCATGGCTGCAGTCACCATCCACAGTGATTTTGGAGCCCAAGAAAATAAAATCTGTCACTGCTTTCCACTTTTCCCTCTTCTATTTGCCATGAAGAGATGGGACCAGATGCCAGTTCTTTCAACTACTTGGCAAATTAATGAATGGTCCCTAATCCTTAAAGTCATCCTCGGAGTGGGGGGCAGGGAGCAGCAGGTGCTAATATTCTAATCTCCTGTCATAGATGAGGCCCGGGGCACAGACAAAAACAGGCTATTGCCTGGGATCACCCAAGGGCCAAACTGAGGCCAGTGCCTAGCCTAGCTTAAGTGAGGACTCACCCTCGCACAGTGATGGAGGAAGCAGAGCTGACACTCAGGGATTAGGAGCCCAGGCCCCCACCGCTCTGCTGTGTCCCCTGCATCTAGTCAACCAAACCACACGATGGGACAGTGCTCCTCACTCTGTGCCCTGTGCCCTGTGTGGAAGTTATTTCTGCCACCAGGAATGCCCTTCTTCCTCCTTCTCTTCCTGCCTAACTCCTGCTTAATCTTTCACCATTTGGCTCAGGCATCACCTCCTCCAGGAAGCCTTCCTCCCTCATCCCGTCCTCCAAGCCCCCTTAAGCACTGCTGCCTTTGGTAACTCCTCCTTCTGTGTCACTGGCTGTGAGAGCATCTCGAGGGCAGCTCTCAGAGGTCTCACACATCCCTTTATCCCAGTGCCCAGTGCAGGAACGGCACACCGCAGGCGGCTGAAACATGTTTAGAGAACGGATGAGAGCAGCAGCTAGTGTCTCCTGGATGCAGTCTGTGTACCACGCGTTGTGCTCAGTGCTTTGCCTGGATTACCTCATTCGATCTTTTCAGCAGCTCAGTGAGATGGGTAACTGCTGTAAGCCCCATTTTACAGGCGGGGAAACTGAGATGTGATGAACTTCAGTGACCTGTCCCAGGCCATAGAGCTGGTAAACGAGGGACCAGGTCGCAGAGGAATGTCGGATGGAGCACAGGTAATGTCCTGGAGGAGTGTTCTCAAGAGATAACCTACATGTTAGGGTCAGGAACTAGGTCTTGTTCATCTCTGGGTCCCCAGAACCTGGCACTGAGTAGGTCCTCAGGCATCACTAACTTTGGGAGCCAGAACCAGCTGTATTATCTGCATTTGCCCAGAGCAAAATGAAAATGTAGCACTTTCCTGGTGGTCCAGTGGTTAAGAACCCGCCTTCTAATGCAGGAGCCTCAGGTTCCATCCCTGGTCGGGGACCTAGGATCCCACATGCGGCAGGGCAACTAAGCCCACGCTCCACAACAAGAGAAGCCCACAAGCACTGTGACTAGAGAATGAGGGTCCAGTGCAACCAAAAAAAAAGAAATGCAGAACAGGGCCCCTCGTTCAAAAATTATCAAGAATTTCTAGACCGCAACAGCAAAGCAGGGAACCAAAGTCAAGACCCTGTCACAGAGCCCCGTGTGACTGCACAGGTCTCACGCTGCCGGCAAGCCTGATCCTGCCACGGCTCAGGACGAAGCCTCCCCGCACTCACCATCGATGTCAGCGCTCCTCAGGGCACCCTCCACCTGGGCCGGCGCCAGGGAGATGCCCACAAGAAGCAGGATGTTCTCCAGGCTCTGCGCGTCCACCTCGCCATGACCGTTGAAGATCTCAAAGTAGCTGCGGAAGGCTGGGGTGGGTGGGGTGTGGTCATTTCCTGTCTCTAACATGCATCTCATCCGCTCAACGCACCCCTGGGCGAGCCTCCTCTACCTCATGGCTGAGTGGAGAGATGAGTTAACCACAAGGGTGAAACGCAGAGGAGCAGGGTCCGCAGACGCACCTCACTCTCTAGTACAAGGTCAGACCAAGGGCGCAGCGGGCCGTCTTGCCCGGCACCAGGAGCACGCCCACTCAGGGGACCCCTGCCGTGTGCCAGGCACTATGCTAAGTTCTTCACAGCCACGTTCACACATAATTCTTACAACAAACTCTTAATAGTAGAATGCTATTTCCTTGTACCAATGGGGAAACTGAGGCTCAGAGGTTACAGCACCAGACAGATCTTTTTGACTCTGAGTCTGTGCCTTGGCTTTGGGGCTCTGCAGTTACATATCTAAGCTGAAGTTCCAATACTTGGGCCACCTGATGCAAAGATCCAACTCATTGGAAATGACCCTGATGTGGGAAACACTGAAGGCAAAAGAAGAGGGTGGCAGCTGATGAGATGGTTAGATGGCATCACCAACTCAATGGACATGAATCTGAGCAAACTTTGGGAGATAGTGAAGGACAGGGAAGACTGGCGTGCTGCAGTCCATGAGGTCACAAAAGGTTGGACACGGCTTAGCAACTGGGCAATAACCGTTACTTATCTGGATGGACATAGCTTCTAAGATGGGCTTCCCTGGTGGCTCAGATGGTAAAGAATCCACCTGCAATGTGGGAAACCTGGGTTTAATCCCTGGGTTGGGAAGACCCCCTGGAGGAGGGCATGGCAACCCACTCCAGTATCCTTGCTTGGAGAATCCCCATGGACAGAGGAGCCAGGTGGGCTACAGTCCATGGGGTCACCAAGAGTTGGACAGGACCGAGCAACTAAGCACAGCCTCGAAGGTAACTTCATTTGTCTGGACCAGAGCAGAGGACCCAGAAGGATGTTTCTCAGTCCCAGGGCTCTCTCAAGTTCCAGAGCAGCGTCAGTTGATAGAAAAGTTATGCCCTGGTCCTAACAAGGGTGGGGCTGGTTTCACAGCCCACAGCACAATCCAGGTGAGAATCAGCAGGCCTGGTGGTGAGACGGGCTCCAGCATCCGCTGAGAACCAGGGTTGCTGTTACACACGCTGCACTGCGCTCGCTGCCTACACTCACGTAGTCAAGCCTTGACACCCGGCCTGCCCACCCCCACCTGTCTTAGAATGTGGCTGCATTTGGAAATAATGCCTTTAGAAAGGTGACTATGTTAAAATGAACCCATTCACCCGACCTAAGTGGTGTCCTTAAGAGAAGAGGAAATTTGGACACACAAGAGACACCAGGGACGCACACACACAGGAAAGGCACGACTCAGGAGAAGGCAGTCACCTGCAAGCGAGGAGGGAGGCTCCAGGAGAGACCAAACCAAAGAAGAGAAAAGGAAGAATCCAAACATACCAGCACCCCAGTCTGGGACTTCTAGACTCCAGAACTATGGGAAAGTAACTTTTAAGCCACCCAGTTGATGGTACTTCCTTATGTCAGCCCAAGCAAACTAATATAGTTGCAGTAGGCAAGTCACAGCACTTCTATGACCCCCAATTTTCTTATCTATAAGATGGGCAGATAGTGTTGAACATGGAACAACAGACTGGTTCAAAATTGGGAAAGGAGTATGTCAAGGCTGTTTTAAGAATTACATGAGAACCTGGCTATAAAGAACTTAGCATAGTGCCTGGCACATAGCAGGGGTGCCCTAAACTGGTGGTGCAAGGTGAAGGTGTGTATTGTCACCTTGTTATTAAACTTGTAGGCAGAGTACATCATGCAAAATGCTGGGTTGGATCAATCACAAGCTGGAATCAAGACTGCTGAAAGAAATATTAACAACCTCAGATAGGCAGATGATACCACTTTAATGGCAGAAAGTGAAGAGGAACTAAAGAACCTCTTGATGAGAGTGAAAGAGGAGAGTGAAAAAGCTGGCTTAAAACTCAACATTCAAAAAATTAAGAGCATGGCACCTGGTCCCATCACTTCATGGCAAATAGATGAAGAAAAGTGGAAACAGCAGCAGATTTTCTTTTCTTGGGCTCCAAAATCACTGCAGATGGTGACTACAGCCATGAAATTAAAAGACACTTGCTCCTTGGAAGAAAAGCTATGACAAACCTAGACAGCATATTAAAAAGCAGAAATGTCACTTTGTCAACAAAGGTCCATAATAGTCACAGCTATGTTTTTTGTGGTAGTCATGTACGAATGTGATAGTTGAACCATAAAGAAGGCTGAGCGCCAAAGAATCGAGGCTTTCAAACTGTGGTGCTGGAGAAAACTCTTGAGAGTCCCTTGGACTGCAAGGAGAGCAAAGCAGTCTATCCTAAAGGAAATCAACCCTGAAGATTCACTGGAAAGACTGAGGCTGAAGCTGAAGCTCCAATACTTCGGCCACTTGATTCGAAGAGCTGACTCATTAGAAAAGACCCTGATGCTGGAAAAGACTGAAGGCAGGAGGAGAAGGGGACAACAGAGGATAAGATGATGTTTGGATTGCATCACTGACTCAACGGACATGAGTTTGAGTAAACTCTGGGAGTTATGATGTACAGGGAAGCCTGGCGTGTGGCAATACATGGGGTCGCAGGGTTGGACATGACTTGGCGACTGAACAACAGACAGAACAATAAGACGCCCTCCCAGAGAGGTTGTATTAATTCAGCACTTGGGACATCATAGACCTTGTAAGCCTCTGACACACAGAACTGAAATGTGGGGAAGAGGTAGGGCTGGGCTTAGGGTTGGAATAAGTGGTGAGCTGCCATAGGCAGGCAGGCTGAAAAAGGGGATAAACAGAACAGCCTTCACTTAAGATCATCTCAAATGCAGGGTGGTTGGACCATCAGGGCAGGTAACCGGCTCTTTCCTCACCAGGCAGGGCTGAGAGTCCCGGGAAGATGCTGGGTCTCTATGCCAGCGTGTCATGCTGTCCGTGAACTTGGCTCAAGAAGGTGGGGCAATGAGTGCTGGATTTAGAAAAGCCCTCCAGAAAGGGTAAAGAGCTTTAAAGCTGAAAAGAGCGAGGGACCTCCCTGGGGACCCAGTGGTTAAGAATCCACCTGGCAATGCAGGGGGCGTGAGTCTGACCCCTGGTCAGGGAACTAAGATTCCAAATGCCAGGGCACAGCTAAGTGCACACACTCAACTAATCAAGCCCACGTATTCCGGAGTCCTTGCCCCACAACGAAAGATCCCACCTGGTGCAAGAGATCCTGTGTGCTGCAGCTAAGAGCCGACACAGCCAAATGAAAAACATTTTTTAAAAAAGAGTGAACTTCAAGGATCCGGCTCTAGGGAGCCAAAGAGTATATTCAGGGAAGGCAGAAGGGGTCCCCTGGCCCTGCCTGGGGCTCAGACTGTGGGGAGGAGTGCAGGGTGGAAGGAGGGCATGCACCCTCCATCCAAGGCCAGGGCCAGCCGGCTGGGTTACAGGTGTGCACAGCGGCTTAGGCCACTCACAAAGCCCAGAGGAAGCGCAGTTGCTCATCTCATAGCACAGGTACGCGGAGTCACGGGGCCCGAGCTAAGGACGCTGGGGAGCAAAGGGCGCCTCGCCCAAGGTGGGCGTTCAGGCTTTTAATTTTCTTGGTGGAGGTGGGACGTGGTGGATGAGTGGGGAGCTGTGTGTAACAGGACCCTAGGGACTCTTTCTGGGACAGACCCCTCCGCACTGTGTCCTCTGTCTGCCTCTTGTTTGTAGACTTTTAGCCTCTTATGCCTTCCCGAGTCCCAAAGAATGGATTCAGTCAGAGAAGCGAGAAAATGCAGGAAGGGAAAACAGTCCAACAAGACCAAATAATACTAGTTTAGACATATAAGGTCAATGAACTTTAGTTCCTCCTCAAGGACTAAAGGGTCTTCCCTGTAGCTCAAACGGTAAAGAATCTACCTGCAACGCAGGAGACCTGGCTTTGATCCCTGGGTCAGGAAGATCCTCTGGAGAAGGGAATGGCAACCCACTCCAGTATTCTTGCCTGGAGAATCCCATGGACAGAGGAACCTGACAGGCTACAGTCTGTGGGGTCACAAAGAGTTGGACATGACTGAGCGACCAACACTACTACACTACAAGGACTGTAGGTAATCTGAGCCTGTCCTCTGAGCCGTTTTGCAGATACTGACACCCCCACCAAGTGGAAGAAGTTAACCATAAGCTGCCCACAAGCACTGCAACCACAAGCTGGTTGAAATGAGGTGGATGATGTTGACGCCCAGTGACCTCACCAGCAGCCCATCAGAAGAAGGCCCACGAACTGATGAGGAACCCTGTGACCCGCTCCCTCACTCTGTCCTTAAACAGCTTTCCTGAAAGCCGTGGGAATTTGGGCCTTTTAAGCTGCCTGGACGCCTAGCTTGGCGCCTGCATTAAACACTCCTTTCCTCGACAGCAGCCCAGTATCAGTAGCTGGGCTGTCCAGCGCATGCGCAGACCCAATGTTGGTCAGGAACGTGTTCAGGGCAGGTGGTCCTGTTAAAGGGTGAGGGGTGGTCTAACGCAGGAGGGGGCGCTGGAGTCTTGCCTCCATCCCTCGTGGCCTCTCCAGGGGACCTAGAGTGGGCTTGTGCTGGCGGAGGCAGAAACACCTCCAAAAACAAGATGCTCCGTTTGTTCAGAGGCAACTCGGGAAGCGGGAAGAGGGCTCAGGTCAGCCTTCTGCCCTGCGCCGCGCGGCCAGCCCAGCGCAGGCTGGGACGGACACAGGGCAGCGGCGTGATCCGCCGGCCCGTCCCCCACCCCGGACCACACCCCACACCCCCACAGCCCGCCCTCACCTTCCTCTTGCTTCATGGTGAGGTGCTCCTCCGCCCTCTCCTCCCAGGTCTGACACACTTTCAGGAGGCAGTGCTCCTCCAGCTCCTGCCTGCAGAGGACAAAGCCGGGCCCAGGGCACATCCGGCCGCCCACCCCCGCCCCGAACCCCGAGAGCTGGTGGGGCGAGGGGGCAGCCGGGGCAGGGGGTTCATAGGAGGGACCCTGGGGAGGCTTTGAGAGGTCACAGGAGTCTGTGGGTGACCCGGGGGAGTGAGGCAGAGGTGAGGGGCGTCTAGACGGGTTAGAAAGAGAAGCAGGGTTGGCAATGAGGAAGGGGCTTCAGTGTGAGAGATAAAGAGCCGGGAGAGGCAGGGGACGTGGAGGGGACACAGGAGAGGCAGACGGGCGTGACGCCTGGACGAGAGTCTGGAGGGGACGCGGGGGCCCTGGGGCCGCGCTCGGATCCCGACACTTTCTGGGGTGGCTCCTACCGTGCCTTCAGGCTCCTCTCCCCGCTGTGGCTCAGAAGTTCTGTCCTTCTCCAGGCCAGATCCGACGCGGGCACCGGCAGGACTGCAGCGGGCCCAGGAGCTGGGCCCGGGGTCCCCGCGGGGGCGGGGACTGGCACAGGGGCGAGAGGCCGGGCCCAGGCCGGGGCGGAGGCAGGGGCCGGGGCGGAGGCCGCAGGCAGGGTCGGAGGCAGGCTGGGGGCGGGGGCGGGCACGGGGCCCAGGGCCCGGGGGCACCTCCGGCCTGGCAGGGTGCGGGCCTTGGCGGCCCTCCGAAGCGCGGCCTCCTCCTCCTCCACCTCCAGCAGGCGCCTCATGAAGCCGGGCCGGGCGCTGCTGGGGTCCTGGGTGCCCGGGGCCGCCGTGGGCTCCTGAGGCTGCTTCTGCGTGGGTTCCAGCTCCCTCGCTCTCGTGTCCACCACCTCCTGGGGACGGGATGGGCAGGCGATGCGGGAGGCCTCCGGCCAGCCGGACGGTCCCGTGAGTTGCTCGCGGCCACCCGCCCCAGGGCCTCAGCCTCTCCTTCTCCTCTGGGTCCCTGGGAGCCCGCTTCTCTATGGCACCCTCTAGACCCCTTCCCCACGTCCTCCTGGACACCTGACCTGGGCCCCCTCCCAACTCTCCGAGCCTTGCTCTTGAGTGAGCAACTCCCCAATTCATCCCTGTTTCTTTCCTCCTGTGCACTCAGCGCAGCCTGTCCAGCTCACGGCTTGCCCTCCCTGGAAGCATGCTCCCTGAGGGCAGGACCGCACCTGCCTCTTTGATCCTATTAACACAGCTGCCTACTCTCACTTGGCAAGCCTCAGTCGATTCCCATCCATGTGTTCAGCAAATCTAGCACCTCCTACCTCTGTCTCTCCCAGAGAGGGGCGAGCTGTCCCCTGTCCGCCTCCACCCAGGCCGCCCCACGGAGGCTCCAGCCCAGCCCTTTCTTCTGTTCAAAGATGAAGCTGTTACCACACACCTGCTTGACCTAAAGTATCAGCACTGCCCTCTCCGCCAGATTATGCCCGTCAGCATGTAAACACGTTTCTTATTTTCCTTCTTTAATTTAAAAAATTTTAATTATTATTACTTTAAGGTTTTAAGCTGCGCGATGTGGCATGTGGGATCTGAGCTCCCGACTAAGGATTGAACCTGTGTCCCCTGCATCAGGAGCCTGGTGTCTTAACCACAGGACCAGAGAGTCCCTTATCTTCCTTCTTTAAAAGAAAAACTCTCAGGGCTTCCTTGGTGGTCCAGTGGTTAGGAATCCGCTTTCCAATAAAAAATAAATAAAAAAAGAATCTGCCTTCCAATACGGGGGACACGGGTTCAGTTCCTGGCTGGGGAACTGAGACCCCACACGCTGTGGGGCAGCTGAGCCCGCGGACACGACTGCACAGCCCAGGCGGCTCTGTGTTCCCTCGGCCCGTGCTCTGCACTTGGATAGTCCACGCGCTGCAGCCAGGAGACAGACAGGAAAAACCCCCACACTGCAAAGCCTTTCAGTACCCTACCTTTACAGCAGAATGCCCTGAAAGATTGGCTGCGCCTGTCTCTGCTTTCCTCCCATCTCCAGGCTGGCGTCTGGCCCTGCTCCCCAGCCAGACTCCTGCAGGGCGGTGATCAGCTCTCTCTCAGAGCCGAGCCCTCAGCGGTGCTAGACACGCATGCCCACTCTGTCCCTCTGGGAGGGCTTTCCTCTCCGGACCCCCACCCTCCTCAAGGCTGGCTCCCTCCCTGAGTGTTCCGCAGCCTCCTTCACTGACTTCCTCACTCTCGATCCGTTTCTGTTGGTTCTGTTTGTTTTTGTTTTCTTTTGGGGGACCGTGCCACATGGCATGCGGAACACTTCCCTGACCAGAGACTGAACCCATGTGCCCTGCATCGGAAGCACAGAATCTTAACCACTGGCCCACGAGAGAAGTCCCTCCATTTCTGAATGTGGTGGAGACCAGTGGTCTGTCCTCAGATGCCTTCCTGCTCCGTACACTCTCCTAGAGTGTAGCCCCGTTTTCCTCATATCTACATCTCACACCCTGACTTCTTGTTCCTTCCTAACTCCAGACATACTCCTGGTATTTCTTCCTGTTTGTCCAGTACATGACCAAAGCAGAACCTCAAGTTCTTTCTGTCTTCTCCTTCGCTAGTGTCACTTGGGCCCCAGACTGAAAGCCTCTCTTAAAAAAAAAAAAAATTCTCTGGGCTTAGATCATAAAGAATCTGCCTGCAAGTCAGGAGACCCAGGTTCGATCCCTGGGTCAGGAATATCCCCTGAAGAAGGGAATGGCTATCCACTCCAGGATTCTAGCCTGGAGAATTTCATGGACAGAAGAGCCTGACAGCCTACAGTCAAGGGTTGCAAAGAGTCGTACACACTGAGTGACTATCACTTTCACTTTCAAAGTCAATTTATGGTATTAGTTTCAAGTGTACAACACAGTGGTTCAATATTTTTGTAAATTATACTTCCTAAAAGCTCTATTGATTCCTCTTTCTCCAACCTACCTTTCCACCAGGCAGATGATGACTGAGTGTTCACAGGTTGCCCAATCAAATTAAAGAACTAGGAATTGAGAGAGCTGTTGGAGGTGGGGATGACTGGGAGGGGATGGGAGTCTCCCAGGCGTTCAGGGAAGCTTTGGGTTGTGTGCTGTGACTGATCAGCTGGCCGGCAAAAATTCGTGCCAATGTGGAAAAAACCACTGTGGCCTGGGGTGAATTTGCGGGCTCCAGAGTGTAAGAGCAGCCTTGACCCGCAACCAAGATGCACACATGTGGGCACACACATGCACATGTGCGAACACACACATGTGTGCACACTCATGGAAACACGCAGGCACAGACTCACACCTTCCCCAGTTTGACTGTGAATACTGCCCCATTTCTGCCTCTTTCGTCTTTGTCCTGGTCTCCCCCCGCCCTGTTCCCTTCCCCACTGTGGTTCTACTTACAGGCGGACGAGCAGGGCCCGGTGCTGGCTGGATCTCCACAGCCTCGTCTCTAAACAAGGGAGAACCCCTAGGTGAGGGGGGTTGCAGCTCAAGGCTCGCCCTCGAAAGGCCTTCTCTCAGCTCCAGGACACTCAGATCCAGCACTGCAGTTTCACCCCCTGGGCTTCTGCTCTCAGAGGGGCTCCTCATTCTTCCATGTCCCTTGTGGGGACTTGACTGGTGAAGGATGGTCCATGGGGCAAAGAATTCTGTACTAGAGCTACTATACAGATGGGGAAACGGGGGTTCTGGGGCACGGTTTGACCAAGGTCTTACATCGCATCAAGAGCTGTCAGGACTAGAAGTCACCTCCTCTGGAACTAGCAGAAGAGCAGTCTTGTTGGGGTCAGGGAGGGGTGGGGTGCCTTACCTTGCTTTGGGTGTGTCGGGTCGTGGCGTGGGTGGTGGGGCAGTGTGAGCTGTCTTTCCCTCCAGAGTTGCCGTAGGCATTAAGGACTCTACTTCCTGGGAACTGTCCTCACGTCCCCCTGGGCCAGGCTCTGGCAGAGCCCCCTGTGGCCCGATGGGTGGGGTGTCCACCTCCTTGGGGAGCTTGTCCTCCAGCTGCTGTTCACAGCTGTCCAAGGTGCAATAAGGCTCTGTCGGCTGCACTGTGTCTGACTCATTGGCTGCCAGGTGACCTAGGATGGGCTGACCCTCTGGGTCCTGCCAAGAACAAAGACATCAAGATGGGGAGCCCCATCCTGGCTCTCAGGTGGCCCTCAACACTTACCCAGAGACCAGCTGACAAACAGTTACTCTGGTCCAAGCACTGCAAGGATTACCTTACTGAACTCTCCCAGCACACCTAGAAGGTTCCCTAAGCAGGGGTCAATTACGCCATTGTGAGGGATGAGGGAACTGAGGTCCAGAGGAGGCGTGGCTTACCCAAAGTCATAATCCACACTTCTCTGTGCATGTAGGATGGGAGCCCGGGGAAAGTGAGGCGATTCCCTTTTCATTTTATTTATTTATTTATTTGCCACACTGCATAGCATGTGAGATCTTAGTTCCCAAACCAGGAATCTAACCCATACCCCCTGCAATGGAAGTGCAGAGTCTTAACCCCCAGACCACCAGGGGAGTATCTGACACAATCCTCTTTAAATGGGATTTCTCAAGGGGTGTTTCAATGAACAAGAATCCTTCATGGTACTCCCCACAAAGGAGATTTTTACATTAACTGACTTCAAGACTTTAATAAGTTGCTATAGTCAAGACAATGTGTGGGACTTCCCTGGTGCTCCAGGGGTTAAGACTCCATGCTTCCACTGCAAGGGGCATGGGCTCAAACCCCGGTTGGGGGAAGTCAAAGTGAAAGTCGCTCAGTCGTGTCCGACTCTTTGCATCCCCATTGACTATACAATCCATGGAATTCTCCAGGCCAGAATACTGGAATGGGTAGCCTTTCTCTTCTCCAGGGGATCTTCCCAACCCAGGGATTGAGCCCAGGTCTCCTGTATTGCAGGCAGATTCTTTACCATCTGAGCCACAGGGAAGCTCGGGAGAAAGGAGAGTCTCCAACAAACGGTGCTGGGATGACTGGACAGCCACATGCAAGAAATGAGCCTCAATCCAACACTCAGACCACATACAAAAGTTAACTCAAGCTGGGTCATAAACCTAAGTGTTAAACCTAAAATAATAAAATTTCCTGGAGAAAACACAAGATAAAATCCTATGTGACTTCAGGTTAAGTAAAGATTTCTAAGAAATAACACCAAAAGCACAGCCATAAAGAAAAAAATGATCAAATAGACTTCATCAAAATTAAGACTTCAGTTCTTTGAAAGTCACCATTGAGAGAATGGAAAAGACAGTTGACTATTCAATTAAAATGATGCACAAAGTATTTGAATAGACATTTCTCCAAGGATACATAATATGTGCCTATAAACACATGAAAAGATGCTTGACATGTTTAGTCATTTGGAAAAGAAAATAAAGACCACAATGAGATTCCACTACACACTTACTAGAATGCTTAGAATTAAAAACAGACCAAAAAAAAAAAAAAAAACCAGACCATACCAAGTTTGGGGGAAGATATGGAACAAGTGGAATTCTCATACATTGCTGATGGGGATGTAAAATGGTACAACCACTTTGGAGAAAAGTTTGGCAGTTTCTTAATAAATTAAACATACAGATACCATATGATTCATTGTACTCCTAGGCATTTATTTGCCCAAAAGAAATGAAAGTATCTGTACACACAGACATGAATGTTTCTATAAGTCTTATTTGTAATAGTCGAAAAATTGAAACAAATCAAGTGTCCATCAATAGGTGAAAGAATGAAGAAATCAGGTTTTGTTTGTTAATTTCCACAGAACAGCAAAGTGATTCAATGATATATATATATAAACACACTTTTTCATATTCTTTTCCATTGTGGTTTATCACAAGATATTGAACATAGTTCCCTGTGCTATAAAGTAGGACAAGAAATTGTGACCTATCCATACAATGGAATAATACTCAGCAGCAAAAAGAATAAAGCATTGATCTACACAATAACATAGCTGAATCTCAAAATATTCATGCTAAGTGAAAGAAGCAAGACCAAAAAAATGGATACTTATGCTTCCTTTTATGGAAAATTCTGGAAAATACAAATTCACAGCTGCAGAACACAGATCAGTGGTTGCCTGGGGCTTGGAATGAATGGGAGAAGCAATGACAAAGGGGCACAGAAAACTTTTTTGGGGGGGATGACAGATGTGTTTATTTTCTTGATTGCAGTGATGGTTTTGTGGGTATACACAAGTATCCAGAACAATAAATTGTACACTTGAAGCATGCGCAACTGTGTATCAATTGTACCTTATGAAGCTGTTTTTTAAAAAAAAAAATCCCTAAACCTTAAAATAAAAAATAAAAGATATTTTATAGTCAAATACGTTTGGGAAAGGTGCCAAACTGTAACTACCTCTTGAAGGGTCCCACAGAGCTCAGCAGCTAAAAAACAGCTGCTAGAACATTCTAGCATAAGAAAAAAAAAATTGGTCTTTGTTAAACCCAGCATGTCCCGTTTTCCCATTTTCAGTTTTACCCAGAAGCCCCATCTCCTCCCTGCCTCTAACAATTCCCTGCTCCCTCACCTCCCTGTGGGTCAGCCATTCCATCCCCCCCTGCCTGGGATTCTGTGGACATCACCTGGTGACTCTCAGGGCCCTGAGCCTCCACTGGCCCTGGGTTCCCCTGGCTTCCCTGTTGGTCCTCAGTCTCCTTCCCTGAGCCCTGCTGCAGCAGCCCTTCCTGTGTTGCAGGGGCCCTGTTGGGGGGCGCCCCCAGCTCACTTCCTGGCATGGACAGATCCCGGTCTGCTTGCAGCAACCTGGGCCCTTCCTGGGGGACCCAAGATGACGCCTTCATCCTGGAGAGAACAGACAAAGGGATACTTCAGCTCCCAAACTGAGGCAGGGTTTTATATTTTTATACCTCTTTGTGGTACCCACACAGGGCTAAGCGCACCACGGGTGCATGCTTAATGCCCGGGAGAAAGAATGAACGACTAACATTAATTCCTCCAACCACAAACACTTTGATGTCAATGTTTAAGAGGATTAGGATTTAATATTTTCATTATTGCTTATTGCTTTTTAGAAAAAAAGAAAAATCAAGGAGAACTGGAATTCATAGTGGTGGGCAGACTTGAGCCTTGGATCATTAAGCTAAAGTTGACAGGTCTGGATTTGAATCTGTGTCGATCTGATCTCACTATAATATTATGGAGTATTTCCTCCAGGCTTCTTCCTTAAGGACATACATACATATTTTCGATGGGGATTAGTTTAAATATCACCTTCAAATAATTGCATACTTTCAGTTATATTGCGAATACAATTTTGCAATATTTTTTCAATTAACAGTATAATCTAAATTTTTCCCATGCCCAAAATCTTTCATAAACATGTTTTTTAATGAAAGCATAAAATTCTCTATTTTATAGATATTCATAATTTACTTAACCATCCCCCTATTGTGGGCATTTAGCACACACTGGGGGTTTCCCTGGCGGCAGAATCCGCCTGCCAGTGCAGGTTCTATTCCTGGATTGGGAAGATTCCCTGGAAAAGGCAATGGCAAACCACTCCAGTATTCTTGCCTGGAGAATTCCATGGACAAGGGAGCCTGCCAAGCTTACAGTCTGTGGGGTCACAAAGGGTCAGACAGGAATGAGTGACTAAACAACAACAACAGCGCACACTGACATTTAAAATTTTTTAGCCTTTAAAATAAGGTGCCAGGAGAAATCTTTGCACTGAAAACTTTGCCTGAATCTTCACTTCTTTCCTTAGAGCATATTTCTAGAAATACATCATATTAAAAGCAGTTTTTTAAACACAGTCCGAAGCATACACTAGAGGGGCAATAGGTATTCCCTGAGGGTTTTTGAGGTTAAACAAGACACATAAATGCCCCTTGAACACTACAACCTCACAGAAACTTGTGGCCTAGTTGGGGAGCTCAGACAAAAGACCGGCACACATAATTATTCAGTGAGTCGCACTATGAAAAAAAGTACAGGAGGGGTGAGTGGGCAGACCCACCTTAGTCTGGGGTTCCCGCCCCTCTCCCTCCCCACCGGGTGGGCCACAGGGGGCTTCTCTCCTGGACCTGCTCTCTGGGACGCCCCCAGCTTACCCTGGTCCTGCCGGAGGCTTCTGCTCCTGGGGACTGAGCTGCGGAAACCCCTCCTCTGACGTGGCTCTGTGTCTGGGCCCCGTCTCCGGCCCGCCCAGGGCAGGTGAGGGCTGCGGGCCACTGTCCATCGCTTCAGCATCTGGAATCACAGCCTAGAACAAAGATGCCCGCGGCCCCGGCTCAAGGAACGGGCCACTCTGGAGGGATCCTGCCACTCCCTGGGCTCGTCCTGGCATCCGGGGAGGGGAGACCCCGCGCCTCACGGGAGGGGAGACCCCGCACCTCACGGGGAAGGAGACCCCGCGCCTCACGGGGGAGGAGACCCCGCGCCTCAGTGGAGGGGAGACCCCGCGCCTCACGGGGAAAGAGACCCCGTCCCTCACAGGAGGGGAGACCCCGCGCCTCGCGGGAAGGGAGACCCCGCACCTCACGGGGAAGGAGACCCCGTCCCTCACGGGAGGGAGAGTCCGTCTCTCACAGGGGCGAAGAGACCCTGCGCCTCACATGAAGGGAGACCCCGCGCCTCACGGGAGGGGAGACCCCGCACCTCACGGGGAAGGAGACCTCGTCCCTCACGGGGGAGGAGACCCCGCGCCTCACGGGGAAGGAGACCTCGTCCCTCACGGGGGAGGAGACCCCGCGCCTCAGTGGAGGGGAGACCCCGCGCCTCACGGGGGAGGAGACCCGCGTCCCTCACGGGAGGGGACACCCCACGCCTCACGGGAGGGAGACTCCGTCTCTCACAGGGGCGAAGAGACCCTGCGCCTCACAGGAAGGGAGACCCCGCGCCTCACGGGAGGGGAGACCCCACACCTCACGGGGAAGGAGACCCCGCGCCTCGCGGGAGGGCAGACCCCGCGCCTCACCGGAGAGGCGCTGAGAAGACGCGGGGAGGAGACAAGAGGCCGGGGAGTGGCCCAGTCAGCACTGAGGGCGCCACAGGAAACTGGAGCCCTAGCGGTACCTTGGTCACCGCGATCCTGACAAGGAGAGCTCGACGGAGCACCTGGGGGGACTTCCCCGGCGGTCCAGTGGTTAAGACTCCGAGCTTCCATGGCAAGGGCGCGGGTTCAATCCCTGCTCAGGGAACTAAGATCCCGAAAGCCGCAAGGGGCAGCCAAGAAAAAAAGAGAGAGAGAGACCCTCGCAAGGTCCAAGGGAGGCTTCCTCAGTTTCCTCTGGGTTTTGATGTCTATCACTTCCTAGTTGGGTGGCCTTGAGCCAGCGACTCCAAGGGAGCTCCAAGCCTTACCTGAGTCAGCAAACTCCAGGCAACTTGGCTCAGTCAATTGATAGTAGTTGTTATAACACAAGATTCCTCTGGGGATCAACACTAAGGGCATCAACCAGGGGGCAGGGGCAGGGCCAGGTATACCCAGGGATTTAACCCAGTTAATCCTCAGCATGACACACAGGAGTCCTTGAAGCTACAGCGCCAAGCCCAAGATCATACAGCTGGTTAAGTGGCGGCACTGAGATCCCATGACTATGCTCATGGGAAAAACAAATGGGCAGGTAACGGAAGCCCTGAATGTTTGCCCCAGGCTCCTTCCAAGACTCATTTCAGGCCCTCTTCCTGGGCCCAAAAGAAGCCATAATTTATAACAGAGGCTATAGTTAGAGGGCTATACTTAATCCAAAGAAGTGTTGCCCCTTTTTATGGTGACATTTTTAGCTCAGGGACACAGAAAGGAAGGCGCAGAGATTATGGATGGAAACTCTGAGTAGCTGTCAGGGGAATAAAGGTTATGGGGGAGGCAAAGGGTAAGGGCCATGGAAAGCTTTATACTTAGTAGAGTAAGTAAACAATTCTTGTTTTCCTCACCCAGCCAGCATCTCTTTTGGTAACAGAAGCCAACATTCTTTCATAGGAACCTTCCTGCCTCCTTTCGAGAGTACCGCCACTGACTTCATTATACAAAGAGATCCAGGCCACTCTGCCCTGCCATGGTGACTGATTCGGGGATAAATATGTGACTACAACCTGGTCAGTGACACTGACACTGGAGACTTTCTTCGGCTATTGCAAAGGGGCTCTCCTCTTGTTTGGGATGTTAAACCAGAGAAAATACAATGGGGAGGTGTAAGCCTGGAGCGGCCAGGGCACTTCTTGCCATTTTGCAGGGAGAGCGTGCCTGGGAAAGCCACAGAGGCAGGCAGAGCCGAGACACTCATTTAGTACCTTTATCCAGCCATACCTGAAGTCTACAGGCAGATCTGTCAGTTACCCAACTAATGTGTTCTCATTCCTGCCTAGTCCAATTTGAAATGAGTTTTGTGCCAATTGTTACAGAAGCTTAATTTTAAAAGTTGGAGAGAAAACCTGGGCAAGGGAAGGGAAAGTGCCTGCTGTGGGTGGAGAGGCAGGTCCCTACCTGGCTGACTTCTGATATGGTGGGCTCCTCACCAGCCCTGTTGCTGGCAGTCCTCAGGCCAGGACTTGGCTGGGCCCCTGACGCCTCTATCCTATCCTCCACGTACATCTGGGCATTCCCGTTGTCCATCGTGCCAGGGCCAATGAGGGTACCAAGTGAGGAGCATCAAACACTGTGTTCCCAGAAAAGAAATCCAGTCAAAGTTCCACCAAGCCCATTACCTAACTGCCTCTTCAGCAGCCCATGTGGAGTCTGTAATGGAGAGAGCCTGGCTTAGGGGAAGAAGTAGGGCCAGGCCTGGCAGAACAGGGGTACATGGTCAGACCAGGGACCTCCCTGCATGTGTTACCTGTGTAGTTTCTCCAGTTCTCACAATGACTCTAGGTAAAAAGGAAGCTCTGGGAAACAAAGTGACTTGCCTGAGGTCTAACACCAGACAGGTTACAGAGCAGGAATAGAACCGTGGCCTGCTGGGTCCCCAAACCCACACACTTTTCTCTAGAGCAGCATTTCCTAACAGGTGTTCTCCAGAATACTGGCTCCTTGAGGGGCACCACAAAAAAGTTCTGAGGTCAAATGTGTCTGGGAAGTCCTGAGTTAAAATGAAAGCGATTGGGGCTTCCCTGGCAGTCCAGTGGTTAAGAATCCATCTTGCAGTGTGAGTGAGGCAGGTTTGACCCCGGCTGGTGAACAAGGGTCCCACATGCCGCAGGGTGGCTAAGCCTCCAAACCACAACTACTGAGCCCGCTTTTGCCGCAACTAGAGAGTCCACGGGCCACAGTGAGGATCCCACTAAGACCCCAGGCAGCCAAATAAGTAAATATATTTTTAATGAAATAGGCTCTTTTTGCAGGATTTCTCAGAGTCTTTAATATACTAAATGCGCACTTTAAAGAGAGCACGAGCGTGTCATGGTTGTTGCTGCTACTGCTGTAGAGGAAAAATCTGTTCCTCCCGGGGCTAAAGGAATAAGGAGTGGGGAACATCTGTGTGGGGCCCTAAAGTCTCCAGGCGCACTAGGGGGTTTGCCAAGTCTCCCCATCCCTGCCCTGGACATACCCCTTTCTACAGCTTTCCTTTGTGTCTCCCCTTCTGCCTTTCCCATCCAACCTCTGATGTGGCTGTACCACCATCCCACCTCTGATGTGGCTGTACCACCATCCCCTACACAAGCATTCTCTTTTGATCTGGGCTATCTCGTACAATCCTAATCCCATAGACTGCCCCCCCACCCGCCCACCCAAGCCAGCCTCTGCGCCCATTTCCCACTTCTCTATCTCTCCCACAACACCCCTCCCCCCACCAACTCTATCCTTCAAGCTCCTGCCTTTTCTCCAAGCTTCCAACCACCTCAGCCCTGTCTCCGGCCTTTGAATTCTTTTGCTGCAACATCAGTACCATTTCTAGGGAAATGCCACAGAAACCTCTTTTCACTGTTCACTTATTTCTAGGGGTAAATCCTACCCACCCAGTGACACCTTGAGAATCTTGATGGTGCTTCTCCCACTTTGAATCCTGACAGACCACCAGCACCCACAGAGGAACCTTCTGTTTGCTGGGCATGTTTGTCACTGATATTCTAACCACCCCGTCCTCGAGGTCAGTGGGTTCAACCCTGTTTTAAACTGAGGTTCAGGGTGGCCCAGTGCCTTGTCCAATACTACACACCAAATCTGCAGAGGAACCAGTTTCAAACAGGCCTGTGTGACTCCTGAGACTGCTTATCTCACCACATCATCTTGCCGCCAAAGAAGCTCAATTCATTCCCTCACTCACCTGCACAGCCAGCAATTGTGTGCCAGACGTACCCATGCCTGGCACAACATCAGGCTTTGGGAGCACACTGGGGGTCTCAGTGGCTCTCACCAGGGGCTCCGGGGACGTGCCTCTCACAGCAGCTGACCCGAATGCCCCTCCCTTCTCCTTTCCTCCCCACCATGCCTCCCCTCCAGTCCCACCATCTCCACAATGCAAACAAGACCCCCGCACCAGGAGACCCCACTACGGGCAGCTCCAGTCTGCCCTGAAGACCTAGACTCTCACTGGGCACAGAGGAGTCAGCACCGTGGCTGAGCCCCTCTCTCTTCCCCTGGGGTCCCTCCCTTCTCTCCCCTCAGGCCCCCTAGGCCGTCCCTTTTCCTCTGAGCCTTCCTACCCCAGACGTAGATGACCCATCTGGGAGAAACCTGGCCCCCTTCCACACCCCTCACACACACCCCCCATTGTCCACTGTCTCCACTCAGAAAGCACAGGCTCAGCCTCAGAATCCTCAGGCCCCAATATTCCACAGGCTGAGTTTCGAGGGGGTAGCGGCTCCAGAGGGAATCCAGCCCCCTCTCTGTCCCCCGTCTGGGGCTTACACCTTCCCTTAGAATCTGGACGAGAAGGGGAAGCCCCCGCCCCAAGCAGGAGAGCACGTATCTGAGGATAGAATCGGGGGGTGCCCAGTACACTCTGCCCCCCTTTAGGGGCACTTTCTTGCTCAGTTTTATTGAGATTTAATTCACACATCACACCACTCAGCCACTTAAAGTGTACAATTCAGTGACTTTTAGTATACTCACAGAATTGGACAATCCTCACTCCAATTTTAGAACACTGTTCATCACCCCCAAAAGAAAGCCCACACCCCTTATTCATCACCTCAATCCCCCCAACCCACCCCCAGCCCCGGACAATCACTAATCTACTTTCTGTCTCTGTAGTCTTGGCTATTCTGGACATTTCATTTAAATGGAATCATACTTCCATGGTGGCTAAAAAGGTAAAGAATCTGCCTGTAATGCAGGAGACCTGGGTTCGATCCCTGAATGAAGAGGATCCCATGCAGAAGGGAATGGCAACCCACTCCAGTATTCTTGCCTGGAGAATTCCATTGATAGAGAAGCCTGACAGCCTATAGTCCATGGGGTTGCATGGAGTCGGACATGACTGAGCGACTAACATATATACAATATGTGGTCCTGAGTGACTGGCTTCTTTGGCTTAGCAGATGTTCCCAGGGTTCATCTGATTTGTGGATTATATCAGCCCTTCATTCCTTTTTTTTTTTTTTGCCAATACACTGCATTTTTTTTTGGCCGTGTCATGCAGCTTGCAGCGTCTTAGTTCCCCAACCAGGGATTGAACCTGGGCCGCAGCAGTGAAAGCTGGGAATCCTAACCACTAGGCCACCAAGGAATTTCCCCTTTTATGTCTCCATTTATCACTTGACAGACATTTGAGTTCTTTCCCCTTTTTAGCTATTATGAATAATGCTATGAACATTTGTGTACCAATTTTTTTTGTGTGAAAATATGTTTTCATTTCTCTTGGGTGTATACCTAGGAATGGAATTGCTGGGTCATGTGGTAACTCTATATTTAGCCCCTGGAGTAATTGCCATGCTGTTTTCCAAAGTACCTGCATCATCTACGTTCCCCAAAATGTAAGATGTCTGAGGGCTCCAGTCTCCCACACCCTCACCAACACTTGCTGTGTGTGTGCTTTATTCTGGGCTCTCTAGTGGGTGCAGGTAAAAAGCAGTATCTTATTGTGGTTTTGATTTGCATTCCCCTGACGGCTAATGATGTTGGTCACCTTTTCATGTGCTTATTGGTTATTTATGTATATTTTTTGGGGAAATGTCTATTCAGGTTCATTGTCCATTTATAAATTGGGTTATTTGTCTTTTTATTATTGAATGGTAAGAACTCTCTATATAATCTAGGTGCAAGTCCTTCGTCAGATATGTAATTTGAAAAATTGTTCTCAGCTTATGTGAATTGTGCTTTCACTTTGGTTGTCCTTTGGAGAATAAGAATTCTTAATTTTAAGTTTCATTTACCTACTTTTCTCTTTTGTTGCCTGTGCTCTTAGTGTCATATCTAAGAATCTATTAGATTCTTTTTATTATAACATAAATCCAAGATCATAAAGATTTCTGTCTATGTTTTCTTCTAAGAGTTATATGGTTTAGCTCACACATTTGGGTCTATGAGCCATTTTGAATTAATTTTTGTATATGGTGTGAGATATGGGTCCAACTTCATTCTTTTGCCTGTGTAATGTAGATAACTCATTCCCACACTGTTTGTTGAAAAGATTATTCTTTATCAAATTGTCTTGGCACAATTTGGGAAAATCAAGTGGCTGTAAATGTGAGGGTTTATTTCTGAATTTTCCATTCTATTTCATTGTTCTATGGCCTATCTTTATACCAGTACTATACTGTCTTGATTCCTGTCCCATCATATTAAGTATTGAAATTGGGAAGTGTGAGGTCACCAACTTTATTCTTTTATAAGATTGTTTTGTTACCAAGTGCCCTTTTAAAATGGTCTCCCCATGGCTCAGATGGTAAACAACTTGCCTGCAATGCGGGAGACCTGGCTTTGATCTCTGGGTCAGGAAGATTCCCTTGAGAAGGGAACAGCAACCCATTCCAGTATTCTTCCCTGGAGAATCCCATGGACAGAGGAGTTTGGCAGGGTCTGTCCATGGGGTCGCAAAGAGTCAGACATGACTGAACAACTAACACTCCCCATCTGAGAAATGGGGAAATTTCTCTTGGAAATGTTTATGATGGCAGAAAAACACAGCAGGTAAAGATAAGTGACCTATCGTAGTTCTGGAAGCCACACAGGAACACAACTCACCCCAAGCCCCCACCTTGGCCCCGGACCTACCAGAAAGCTGCTGGATGAGTCACAGCGAGGTTGTGCACCGCTGTCACCTCCTCCCATACGAGATGGGCTCTGTGTGAGCCTGCACTCTGCTGTTGGGTTGAATTGAACCTGTTAAATAATGGTGTTAACCTGGGAGTAGTCAGTAGGCCCTCTTATTCTTGGCAATAGACGTTTAGAAATGCCTTTCAGGCGTGTCTAGCCATGTGACTGGGGTTTGAGAATAAGGCAAAGGACAGTCTGACCTCCCACAGCCAGAGGACAGTGTACTTTCCCTGGGCTGGTCACTGCTTAAGTGACTCCACTACACAATGAGGATAACAATCCTCGCCCCGCCTACCTCACAAGGATTATTGTGTCAAGGTAACCTCTTCCAGGGAGCCTTCCCTGACTGCCCCCAGGCTGGGTGAGGTCTCTTTTCTTAGCTCCCACACTCCTCTGTGAGTTTTTTTCCATCATAACACTTCTCACTCTGCAATGCAAATGATTCACTTTTTTCTCTGTCTCCTCCTCTCTGTTAGCTCCATGAAGGTAGGAGCTGGGTGGGCCTCATCTCTGTGGCCCCAGCACCCAGCACCTGGCCTATAGTAGCTCAGTGCCCATCTCTGTTAGGCTGAACTGAAGGGCAAGTGCTCTGAACATGTTGTAAGACCTGGCTACACGGAGCGAGCATTCCCTATGAGATTCAGAGAGGAAGGTGTCCTACATGGGGCAGCCACATGGGGCCACTGTGGGCCGCTTTCACACTGCTTGTCTCCAGGAGATGGTGATGGAACTTGGTGCTGATGGTGGACGCTATTCCAAAGTTTAGCTCTTAAGAGCTAGTCCCAGATGCTCTCCCACATGGAAGATTCTTCAGGTACCTTATTCCTGGGACACCCTATTTTCCCAGGTGTTGTTCAGCACATATTGATGCAAAGAGTCAGAGTGTGAAAAAGGAAACACTGTGGCTCATTCCCAAAGCACCCCTTGGCTTTGGGATATAGCCAATTGAATACCCATACACACACACACACAGACGCAGAGTCATGTACTTTCATTCACTGACCACTTAGTCTGTAGCAGGCCCTGTGCTGCTGAATACGGGGGTCCAGAAAGGCAGGGACAGGGTCCTGCGTTCAAGAAGCTTGCAGTCTAGTGGGAGAGTGGACACAGAAACAGAACGATGAGAATGTGAGGGATAAGACTGTCAGAATGAGGAGGTGCCCTCCCTCACCTCTCAGCATCTCTCCCCTCTAGCTTCTAAGGGGACTTCTGTCTTTGTCACTCCAGGACTTTAAGGAAATGAAATAGAACCCTAGAAAGAAATCTCATCTCTTAATCTCTTCTTTGTTGTACAGAAACAAGGTAAAGTTGAAATTAAATGTTAAATCAATTCACATAAAGAGAGGTTAACTTCATACCCACCAGGATGGCGAATGTCAAAGGAAATGGAAAATAAGTACTGGCAAAGATGTGGAAATTTGGAACCTTTGCTGGTAGAAATGTAAAATGCAGCTTCTGTGGAAAAGTTTAGAGCTCAAAAAGCTACACGTGAATTACTGCATGGGCCAGCAAGTCCCACTTCTAGATATATGCCCAAAAGAACTGAAAACAAGGACTTGAACAGGTATTCTTCACCAATAATTCACCGTGGCATTATTCACAATAGCCAAAAGGTGGAAACAACCCAAATATCCATCAGTAGATGAATGGATAAACAAAATGTGGTCTATCTGTTGTTCACCTGAAGTAATGAGGTTACCAGAACTGCTCCAGCAAAAATGGGTTTGCATGAGATCAGCAGAGAATTGCAACTCAGGGTCTGCAACCAAGGTCAACCACATGCAAGTCCCCTCAGGGTAAGGGGAGCAGAGCTCTTTTATTGAGGGGAAAAGGAAGCTGGGGAAAGGAGGGATAGAGGAAGCAGAGTTCGTGGCTTTTCACTGTCTGAGTCCTTGTCAGGAAAGAAGACAGTCTTCCTTCTTCCTTTTGGTCTAGCATTTCAGGGCTTGGGAGCTCCCCATTCTGGGCTCTTGACTCTTATTTAACCGAACTTTCTGTTTATTAATTTTTTATACCATGCAGTGATATCATTCAGTCATTAAAATGAATGAAATTCTGATATAGGCTATGACATGAATGAACCTCGAAAATATGAAATAAGTGAAATAAGCAAAAACAAATACTGTATGATTCCATTTATATGAGATACCTGGAAGAGACAAATTCATATACAGACAGTAGAACAAAGATTACCAGGGGCTGGGGGTAGCAGAAAATCAGGTGTTTTTGCTTAATGAGTATAGGATTTTGGATGATGAAAAAGTCTGGAAATAGAGTGGTGAATGTACTTAATTTCTGTACACTTAAAATGATTAAAGTGGTAAAGTTTATGTTCTGTATATTTTACTACCTTGTATATATTTTAATTTAAGAGAGAAGATCAATCCTGTAATAAAGAGTTTATACAGAGTGAGTAAAAGGAGGGAGAGAGGAGAGAGAAAAAGGATGGGGAGAAAGTTTAGGAGCATTCATCGAATCACAGATTTGGGATCAGCTGTGGTGCACAGGGGACCTGGCTCATCATAAGCACTGAAATGTTTGTGTAATGAATAAGAGAATGGTAGGGCTTCCCTGGAGGCTCAGTGGTAAAGAATTCACCTGCCAATGCAGGAGACATGGGTTCTGGGAAGATCCCTCATGCCTCGGAGCTTCTAAGCCGCCAGGCCACCACTATTGTGCCTGAGATGTAGAGCCTGAGCTCTGAAACCTGCTCCTTGTGCTCCGTAACAAGAGAAGCCACCACAATCAGAAGGTACACACCACAACTAGACAGTAGCCGCTGCTCACTGCGACTAGATAAAAGCCCGTGCTGCAATGGAGACTCAGAACAGTCAAAAATAAATTAATATTTTTTAAAAAGAAATAGGGAGAGAGAAAATGGTAGAGAAGGAGAAGGGATTTTGACAATTTGACTCAGGGTGGCACGATGGTAAAGAATAAGCCTGCAGTGCAGGAGACTTGGGAGACTCAGGTTTGATACCTGCATCGGGAAGATCCCCTGGAGGAGGAAATGGCAACCCACTCCAGTATTCTTGCCTGGAAAATGCCATGGACAGAGGAACTTGGCTACAATCTATGGGGTCACAAAGAGTTGGACACAACTAAGCCCGCACACAAACATTGTAACTCCCATAACATTCTGAGAGAAATCCAAGTTAAGACTGGGATACTTTAAAAAGTACTTATATTAGTAAACTTGGTTCCTTTTAATACATCCTTTTGTTGAATCTAGACTACAGGGGCCCAGGGCACATGGTGGGTTAGGAAAAGGGTGGCACAGTAGGGACATCACATTTAGCTGGTGGAGCAGGTAAAGCTTTCTCTAGAAGGAAAAGCCTCGGTTGCTTCTTACAGAGTCGGCTGATGGCAGGACCTTCAGGAAGAGCAGAAGGAAGCAAAGGCTGGAGGAGAGAGAAGCATCAGAGAGAGCAGTCTAGGTAGCTACAGCTTTGAATCTCAGCCAACTGGACATCAGGTGTAAATGTCGAGGCAACAGGGAAGACCCACAACCAGACAATGGATTGCAGTGTGATGTGTATTAAAGTTTTCTCTGCAGCTTCTGAGATGTTATGGAAGTGGAGGCGCCCAGACAACCCTTGTTGTTGTTGTTGTCGCTAAGTCATGTCTGACTCTTTGTGACCCCATGGACTGCAGCATGCCAGGCTTTCTGTCCTTCACTATCTCCTGGAGTTTGCTCAGATTCAGGTCCATTGAATCAATGATGCTAACTAACCATCTCATCCTCGGCCGCCCTCTTCTCCCCATCGCCTTCAATCCTTCCCACCATCAGTGTTTCCCAGCATCAGTGTCTTTTTCCAATGAGTGAGTTCTTCACATCAGGTGGCCAAAGTACTGGAGCTTCAGACATCAGATAACCTGAGTGCATGCTAAGCCACTTCAGTCACGTCCAACTCTTTCCAACCCAATGGACTATACCCCACCAGGCTCCTCTATCCACGGGATTCTCCTGACAAGAATGGGTTGCCATTTCCTCCTCCAGTGGGATCTTCCCCATATAGGGATAGGACCCATGTCTCTTATGTGTCCTGAATTGGCAGGCGAGTTCTTTACCACTAGTGACACCTGAGAAGCCCTTCAGACCACCCTTAGTCAGTCAGTCAGTTCAGTTGCTGAGTGATGTCCGACTCTTTGAGACCCCATGGCTGCAGCATGCCAGGCTTCCTTGTCCATTACAACTCCCAGATCTTGCTCAAACTCATGTCCATTGAGTTGGTGATGCCATCCAACCATCTATCTCATCCTCTGTCATCCCCTTCTCCTCCCACCTTCAATCTTTCCCAGCATCAGGGTCTTTTCCAATGAGTCAGTTCTTTGAATCAGGTGGCCAAAGTACTGGAGCTTCAGCTTCAGCATCAGTCCTTTCTATGAATATTCAGGACTAATTTCCTTTAGGATTGATTGATTTGATCTCCACGCAGTCCAAAGGACCCTCAAAAATCATCTCCAACACCACAGTTCAAAAGCATCAATTCTTCAGTGCTCAGCTTTCTTTATGGTCCAGCTCTCACATTCATACATGACTACTGGAAAAACTATAGCTTTGACTAGACGGACTTTTGTTGGCAAAGTAATGTCTCTGTTTTTTAATATGCTGTCTAGGTTTGTCATAGCTTTTCTTCCAAGGAGCAAGCATCTTTTAATTTCATGGCTGAGGTCACTACCTGCATTGATTTTGGAGCCCAAGAAAATAAAGCTCACTGCTTCCATTGTTTCCCCACCTATTTGCCATGAAGTGATGGGACCGGATGCCATGATCTTCGTTTTCTGAACGTTGAGAAATCAACTTTTTCACTCTCCTCTTTCACTTTCACCAAGAGGCTCTTTAGTTCTTCTTCGCTTTCTGCCATTAAGGGTGGTGTCATCTGCATATCTGAGGTTATTGATATTTCTCCAGGCAATCTTGATTCCAGCTTGTGCTTCATCCAGCCCGGCATTTCGCATGAGGTACTCTGCATATAAGTTAAATAAGCAGGGAGACAATATACAGGCTTGACTATTCCTCTCCCGATTTGCAACCAGTCCATTGTTCCATGTCCAGTTCTGTTACTTCTTGACCTGCACACAGATTTCTCAGGAGACAGGTCAGGTGGTCTGGTATTCCCATCTCTTTCAGAATTTCCCACAGTTTGTTGGGTGGCTGCTGGTTTCTTCCGCCACAGGTCGTGAGGCGAGGCCTCCAGTAAAGGGCGCGCGGCGACGAGCGGCTGACGCCTGCGATCTGCCGCTCTAGCCTGACGTGAATCATAGAGTCGCGACTTCCGTTGGGCGGGGAAGGAGCCGGAAGTCCGGCGGGCTCGGGGCGTCGAGATGGAGGAAGCGGAGTACGAGTCGGTTCTCTGTGTGAAGCCAGATGTCCACGTCTACCGCATCCCGCCGCGGGCCACCAACCGTGGTTACAGGTGACCACCTGCTGCCAGGCTAGGCTAGTCGCGACCTAACCCCTCCCCGGCCATCCCTACACGCCCACTGTGGGAGAGGACTGCCTGGCCAGTTGACGGGCGAGGGGCGGGCGCAGGTAATGCAGCGGGTTCTCTCAGGTCGAGGCTGGAGCAGCGAGGGGGACCCAGACTTTCTCGTGTCTGAGTCCGACGAATGGGATTCCGGCAGCGGGGAAGGCTTGAAAGTGGTATATAGTGCTCAGGGACCCTAAACGTGGTCGGGAGTGGTGGTGTCACAGACCTTTTTTCCAGCGTTAGCTGACGGCCTAGAAGGGATCCTTGGAAAGACTTGCGGGGGAGGAGCCCTGTCACTGGCAGAAATCCCCGAGGGAAGGAAAGGAGCCCAGAACCGGTCCAACGGTTCTGGGAAGTTTTAAGCTGACGTTGAAAGCCCAGGGGCTCTGCCCTGTCCAGCTTTCTTGGCACGAACCTCCGACCTCATCACAGCCTCTGGTTGTTGAGAGGCATCCATCCGCACTTGTCTGGTGAAATGTTCACCTGAGACGAACCAATAGGCGTGTTTGTAAAAGTAGATTATGTGGAAGTGAACACAGGAAACTGCCCTGCCAGAGGAAAGAGGGGGTTGGGAGGATACTTCCTTTCACCGTATGTCTTTGTACAGTTTGCATTTTGTCACCATTGCATTTTGTCTTCATTGTCAAATGAGGGAAAATATTAAAATAAGATAATGTCTCATACAGATAACCTAGCCTTTGGCTATTTTGTGCCACATGGGGGTGGGGGTGGAGGGTGGGCGATCTTGAAGGCAATGTTTTTCCAAGTTATTTGGAGATACAGGGTTGGCCTGCACCCCAAGAATGACGGAGTGTCAATGTCTCTGGCTTCTTGTTACTTTTCAGTTGTATTAACATGGTCTCGTAGCTGATTTTCTAGTGAACAAATATTTTTTTGAACACCCACTACATCCATGACATAGTTTAAAAATAATATGAAAGCAACAATAGTGAGAACAAAAGCTCATTTGCTTTGTGTGGTCAAATGGGATGGGCCACCACCATACCAGGGGTGGTCATCTGCCTCCATTCCCTTCAGTAGCATTAGTCTGGTCCCCCAGAGATCGAGGTTACCAAGTGTTAAGGCTGGCTAGGTTGGCAAAAAAGGAAACTGCCAACCCCTGCACTTCAGTCTCAGAGCTCTGCTTGAGTTAAAGGCCTCTTGCCCCAATAAGAGGAACTGAAACTGAGTTGGCTGACTTGTGAATCGAAAGTCTGCATTTATGTGGCCTTCAAAACAACCTGTGTCCACAGTTATGATGTCTCTCCAAGGCCTGGCATATGCTTAGGGACTTCTAAGAAAAGCCTCTTGGAAACACCCAAGGTTTTTGCTTTACAGGGGTTTACTGAGATGCTTCTTAGAAATAAAATGTAAAATCAATGCTTTAAAAGAGCCAAAAGAGGCCATTGTGACAGGTCTGTGGTTTCCTGGGTTTATTTCTTCTCAGGCTACCTTTGAGAGTAGATTTCTTGAACACTCATTCACTTTTCCCACATGTCCTGTTGCTCTCCTTTGCTCTTCTACTGATGCTTGCTCCCCTTCTCCTTTTCCTCCAAGATGGTCTCAGTGGTCCCAGATGATTGCTCTGACTGCCACAGCCTAGCAGTGTCTTCCGCAAACCATGGGCCCCGGTAGTTGCTTTCTCTACAGAAAAAAACCTAGAATTCTACTTCAGAGAAGGTCTCTATAATCTGGAACTTATCATCTATAAGCTGGGGTTGGCCAGCTATGACCCATGTGTTTTTGTTTGGCCCATAGCAGCTTAGCAGCAGCAGCAGCAGCAAGTTAAGAATGGTTTTTACGTTTTTAAATGGTTGGGGAATATTTTAAAGAAGAATTTTTCAGAATGTGAAAATTATATGAAAATCAGGTTGTTCATAAAGTTTCACTGAAATACAGCCCTGCCCAGTAGAAAATATTTAGTTAGAACACCTGAAGCACCAGCATGCTGACGCAGCATGACTGCTTTCCCTCTGCGACTGCAGAGTGAGGAGTGCGGACAGAGATCATGTGGTCCTTTTCCCAAGAAGTTTGCCAGCCTCCGGTCTGGAGCATGCAGCCCACATGCCCTTCCCGGCCCCATCCCCACCCCCAACATTGGAGAAGGGGAGCGGGAGCCTCTGGCAGCGGCACAACGGTTTTTGTCCCTTCAGGGCTGCGGAGTGGCAGCTGGACCAGCCATCATGGAGTGGCCGGCTGCGGATCACTGCAAAAGGCCAGGTGGCCTACATCAAGCTGGAGGACAGGACCTCAGGTAAAGGCCAGGGAGGCCTGCGTGGGGCTGAGGTACCGCGCCTCCCACTTTGTGAAGGGAGGGGCGGCTGGGGCCTGGCCAGGCCACTCAGGGAATCGGGGAACCTGTCCTGGAGATCAGAGCCTGGGTATACTTGTACACTGACTCCATTCCCCAACCTTTAGTTTAAAAGGAAGTATTTCCTGTCAAGCACCTGTTCTTTTGGGTGTCTTTAAGGAAATACTAATTTGGGAGCCCAGAGAGCAAAGGCCTACAGGTGGGTCCCAAGTAGGAAGCCCTGGAGCTTGCCTGGAAGATAAGCCACACGTTGACTTCTGCTGTGAGCTTGGTTTCTTAGTCAGGAATTCTGCTTATCGACTAAATGGTAACTTTCCAGACTGACCACACCCATTAACTGAAAGAACTGGAAATTGTCCTTCTCAGCTCTTTCTGTGGTGAGAGGACAAGCCAAGCTGCGCTGTGTTGGAGTCAGCTGACAGTTGTCACCCTTGGCAAAATCTCTGGCAGTCCTGTGCCCCCAGCGCCTCTGGGTGAGCTGTGGAGGGCAACACGGCCTGGAGCAGTCCCAGCCCACCCCCCCCACCCCCCCCCCACCCCCCCAGAGCTGGAATCAGACGCAGGGCTTCTCAGTCAGATGCCCCAGTGTTCTGTAATGTCTTCTTTTCCTATCATAGAGGTTTTCCTTTGTGGGGCAAATAAAATGCAAAGATTTGTGAGCAAAACTGGCTGCCTCTTCTCAGATCTGCATCACTTGTGTCTGAGCTGTGGGACCTTAGACAAGCCACGTGACGTTTGACACCTTGGCCTCCTTTTTGGTGAAATGGGGATCACATTAGCTCCTGCTTCATGGGGTTGTTGGAGTACGAAATGAACACGTAGATATCCGAATGCTTTGTGAACTGCAAGGTGACCCAAAGCGCCGATTTGTTTCAAGCATGACTGAGCATTGATGGCAGAGGAGTTTGAAGGGACGGCTGCCTGGTCTGCCAAGAGAACTCTGGCTGGGAGATTTGCTGGGACGTCCCAGGTGGCATCACAAGGGAATGGTAGCACCTGTTCTCTGGGGACCCTGGGAACTACCTCCAAGGTACACAGCTGGTATACCAGCCACTGCTCAGAGCTGAGCCTCACCTGCAGGATCCACCCCAGGACGCTCTTAGCTTTGGGTCATGCCCACTGGGTCATGTTTGTCCCTCACTTTCCAATCACTCTAGGCCAGGGTGTCTCAGCTTCAGCAGTAGTGACATTTGGGGCCAGCTGAGTTTTGTGGTCTAAGTCATATTTAAGATGCTCAGCGACACCTCTGACTGCTGCCTACTAGATGCCAGCAGCACCCACCAGTGTCACCAGGCATCGCCAGATGCCCCTGGAAGGGAGGCCAGGTCGCCCGTGGTGGGGAACCGCTGCTCTAGGCTGAAGGCATCCAGAGGGATCCCGGATCCCCAGGGACCAAACTAGAGCGGGCAGAGGAGTTAGCAAGAAGCTACAGACTTGGGCCACTGATTTGGATTCAGTTCAGCCTTGATCACAGTCACCTCTGAACCATAGGATTTAGTAGAAAGTGGTCAATACCTGACTCATCAGCAGAGATCAGTACACTTGAAAACAATACCAGTTGTAAATGCCTACAGAAGGTGTATGTTGCACTAAACCCCGGAGGACCGTAGTTGATAAGGGGATGCATTTTACAAGAGCTGTTTTTTGTTGCTTTTTTAGTTCCACCTGTTAATTGCTACCAGCCCACCTCCCTCAAACCCCCTCTGTCATGCCATCCCATGGACTGTAGGCCAACAGGCTCTTCTGTCCATGTAATTTTCCAGGCAAGAATACTGGAGTGGGTTGCTATTTCCTACTCCAAGGAAGAGCTATTTTTAAAATCAGTCACTCTTTTGGCCCGTGATTAGATTAAATCAGTCTGCTTCAGGTTCTTCTAGAGTGCAGAAACCCTCCCTCTTCACTGGGTTCACCTGTCCCTCGAGTCCTGCCTCAGGTGCTTGACTGATGTGGAAGGTGTGATCTCCCTGAACCAGGGCACTCCGTACAGGCGGTGGGTGTGAATGGGTGAGACACGGAATGGTGACCAGCTCCAGCCCATCATTCTCACATGGAAGTGGAAGCCCAACATTGCTAGAGCTTTTGATTTTAAGAGAAGCTAGAAATCTGGATTATTTTACATGTAATTTGATTTTGAAGTGTTTGGCAGTTAAATTGAAAATATTAAACTAAGAACTGGATCTGACCTGTAAGCCACCTCTGACTTAAATCTTTCATGGGTTATATTCCTGTTACATTCCTTTAGCCAGAAGGCGTTTGACTTGAATTCCAGAGTCAGGTTTGCCAATCTGCCTTGCAGGGCAAGGGCCCCAGTCATGGGATAGAAATAGGCTGTGAGGGACTCAAGGCTCATCCTCACTTCTGCTTTCAGGGGAGCTCTTTGCTCAGGCCCCAGTGGATCAGTTTCCCGGCACAGCTGTGGAGAGCGTGACAGATTCCAGCAGGTACTTCGTTATCCGCATTGAGGATGGAAACGGTAAGCTCGGGACTTGGGGCTTCCTCTTCCGAGAAGGGTTTTCTCTGCCTTTGGAAAGTAGGATTGATTGTGTGTTGTCCCCCAGGGCGACGGGCATTTATTGGAATTGGCTTCGGGGACCGAGGTGACGCCTTTGACTTCAATGTTGCCTTGCAGGACCATTTCAAGTGAGTGGTTCCAGGAGACACACTCATGCCTCCTCCCCCTTTCCTGAGACAAAATGATCTCCCAGGTTAGGATACCCAGGTGGTTGTGTGTGATCTGTCAGCTCGCAGAGTCTCAGAGGAACTCACTTCTCCTTTAAGACAGGTACCCTCTGTGCTCTGCGAGTCCTCATCTCTACCTTGAGGTCTCCTTTTCCTGAGGCCCATCTCTGACCCCCCAGTCAGCTGCCCCAGCCTTTGAGGTGTCACATCTCTGCCCCCATCAGGCCCTTGAGCAGCCGGAGTCCTTTCCCGGCTCCCTTGGCCTTTCCAGACCTGTTCCTCCATGCTGTAATAAGCAGTGCTCGAATTCCTAGGCCACTCAGTACTCACTCTGCTGGTCCTTTCTGAAGCTAAAAGGGCAGGAAAGCCTGCTCCCCTGCCATCTGAGGCCTCCATCTCTGGCTGTGGGGAGTGTGCAGCTGCTTATGTGAGTGCTTCTAGCTCCTCTCTGCTCTGGGTGGCTGCTGGAGGGCTGCTCTTTGGAGTATGTGGGACCCTTTTGTTGCTTTCTACTTGCTGGGTGTCTGTCCTGTCTCACCATTTACTTTTTAAGCCTTGGATGGTGTTTTAGTCTTCACGCCACATGCTGAGGAGGAGAGGACCAGGTTCTCAGATTTCCTGAAGACCAGTGTTAGGACCCTCTCTATCAATGACCTCGTGAAATTTTCAGTCTTTAAGGCATAGGGACTCGTCATCCCATTTTGCTCATGAGGAAAGTGACAAACCTGTAGCTGCTTCCATGTCAAAGCCAGGGTTTGCGTTCAGGCCTGATTCTCAAGCTTCTCTCAGTCTCTTCCCCGAGGCTGCAGTAAAAGCCTCGTCCTGGACGGACGGCAGGTAGGACTGAGGCGAGGGCGTGAATGCAGGGCAGCACGCCCCTTGCTCACCTCTTCTCTCTTCTCTCCCCAGGTGGGTGAAACAGCAGTGTGAATTTGCAAAACAAGCCCAAAACCCGGATCAAGGTCCCAAATTGGACCTAAGTTTCAAGGAGGGCCAGACCATCAAGCTCAACATTGCGGTGAGTGCTGCCCCTGCTCAGTGGTCTTGGCTACCACACCAAGCCCAGCCTAGAGCTGCCACTCTTCTCACGGTTCAGCACGTGTTTACTGAGTAGCGGCTGGACGTCAGGTACTGCACTGGGGGCGAGCAAGAGGGCTTCGCTGTCATGGAGCTCAGAGTGGAGCTGACATGAGGGAGTTCGGGGTGTGATTACATGGCGGGAAGGTTCTGTGACCCTGGGGTGTCTTCAGTGCCGGGAACTCCAGGGGTGGGGAGTCCTGCAGCCTAGAGTTAGGGGGAACCAGAGACGCTTTCCTGGAAGAAGCAACCTATGAGCAAGGGAAGAGAGGTCAGAGGGTGGTTCAGAGGGCATGGTGTGTGCAAAGCCTCTTGAGTTGAAGAACGTCAGTCGCTTGCTGCCATGGCTGATGTTTCTGTGTTGGCTGTTGGCAGGAGGGCCCGTGTGCTCATCCCAGGTTGTGTTTTGGGGACTTACCTGGTGGCCCAGTGGTTAAGACCCCATGTTCCTGATGCAGGGGACATGGGTCCAGTCCCTGGTCAGGGAACTGGCTTCCACATGCTGCAACTAAAAGATACCTCTCGCCACAGCTAAGACCTGGCACAGCCAAATTAAAAAAAAAAAAAGATTGGCAGCACTCTGCTGGGCAAGAAAGCGTCGGGTGGGCACTGGGGGTCACGGGCAGCTCTGCTGACGGTGGTGTCCTGGCTCCCTTGTCATGGTCCTGACGGGCCCTGCATCTCGGGAGAGGTTGAGCTGGGCTGGACTGCAAGACGTGCCCTCTGCCTGGTTGTGGGGGTGGAGCTGAATGATTGGGGGAACTGAGGACCTAGTGGATTTGTTTCTGAAGACAGTTTGTAATCCTAAAATAACAGTCTTCTGCTTCACTTACTATCTCTTTCTCCTCTCTTCTGGTTCCTGCTGGTGATGATTTGGGACCCTTGAAGTTGGCCAACTGTCTCTTAAGAGAAAATCCAGGTCATGTCCAGTGGACTGGTTGGGATGTGAATCTCTGTCTTGCTGGGAGGAAACTAACATTTAATGAGCATCAGCTGTGTGCCAGGTAGTGTTTTTAGGGTGCTTCTCATGCAGATTAAACATTCTCCCTTTTAGGAGAGGAAATGGAGGTTTAGAGAGCTTGAGGGTCCTGTGCAGGGTCGTCAAGCTAGAAATAATCAGCACATTTGTATGCATACCCAGGGCTTGGAGGGCTTAGGCTGCCTACCCCAGTATTCAGCTGGTAAAGAATCCACCTGCAATGCGGGAGACCTGGGTTCAGTTCCTGAGTTGGGAAGATCCCCTGGAGAAGGGAAGGGCTACCCACCCCAGTATTCGGGCTTGGAGAATTCCATGGACTGTATAGTCCATGGGGTCGAAAAGAGTCAGACACGGCTGATTGACTTTCACTTCAGTTCACTTGACTCTGGTCTGTGATCTCAGCATTTGATTAAGCTGCTGCTCTCCTGGCAAGGTGGGAACCACGCCATCTTCATCTTTGAGACGCTCTGACTTCTGATTCACCTCGGTGTTGAGGTTTCTGTTTTTCTTTATTAAATGTTTCATTGAGGTATAATATGCATACAGAAAAGTACACACATTATAAATGCAGAACTCAGTGAATTTTTTAAAAACAAATATATAGGCTTCCCTGGTGGTCTAGTGGTTCAGAATCTGCCTGCCATTGCAGGGGATACAGGTTCTATCACTGGTCTGGGAAGAGCCCAGATTCTCTGGAGCAGCTAAGCCTGTGCACCCAACTGCTGAGCCTGTGCTGTGGAGCCCATGCTCTGCAGGAGGAGAACCATCATGCTGAGAGAAAGCCCACGCACAGCCATGAGGACCCAGTGCAGCCGAAAATAAAGAAATAAATATTAAAAATGCAAATCTGCTCACACAAGCTATCCCCCAGATGGAGGCGTGGATGGCTCTCACCACTCTGGAAGCCCCTCCCCTGCTCTCTTCTGCAGGACAGAGTGAGCACTATCCTGATGTTGTTTTTAACGTTTTATTGATTGACTCATACACTTCATACTCCTTTGTGTGTGACTCCTTTCGTTTATTCAGCCTGGCATGTGTGAGAGCATGCATATTGTTGAGTGTAGTCGGTTTATCCTCGTGGTGGCAGGCTGCATTATGAGAAGGTGTCTTGAGTATCTGTGCAGTTACCTGATGGTGGGCATTGGGGCAGCTTCCAGTTTGGGGCCGTTACAGGAGTGCTGCTGTCATTGTGTTCAGATGGTGTCTTTGGTGCCCACATGTACATATTTCTGCTGGGTCCATGTAGGAGTGGAATGGCCGGGGCATCAGGTTATATGTTCAGCTTTAAAGACACTTTCAAACAGCTCTCCAAGGTGGTTTTCCGTTTTCGAATTCGCCAGGAGGATGTGTGTCCTGGCTGCCTCACACCTTTGTCAGTCCTCAGTGTCCCGCCTCAGCCACGCGGGTGGGCATGGGATGGAGCTTCTGATGGCTCTCAAATCGCGATGCGCTGAGCGTGGGATGGAGCTCCTGATGGCACGCAAATCGCGATGCGCTGAGCAGTCCACGGCAGTGAAAGTGCCTTGTGGATGGCTGCTGAGCATCCTGGTGATGCAGACGTTTGGGGCCCCGGGGTCACCTTGTGAAGTTTTCTGGTGGCGGTGGGATCCAGCAGAACTGACTGATGCTCATCCCTCCCTTCTCTTTAGAGCATGAAGAAGAAGGAAGGCACAGCTGGGACGCCCCGCACCCGGCCCACCAGCACGGGAGGACTGAGCCTGCTTCCCCCTCCCCCAGGGGCAAGAACTGCTGCCCTGGCCCCTCTCCCTGGGGAGCATTTGTCTGTGGGGGGCTCTGTCGTCCAGCCAGCAGTTTCTCCCAGCTCAGGTCAGTGTACGAGGGTGATGCCCCACAACTCAGGCTCCTCTCCCCCCGGCAGCGGGCCCCTTGGCTTTCCTTCCTTCGCCCATACTGGTCACAGTGCCCGTCGTGAGGAACTGGAGGGTGGCTGCCACAAAGCTGGTCCTGCCCACACTGGATGAGGGCTTCCTCTTTTCCCACCACCTCTCCTTCAGGTTGTCTGGCCCGCCCTAGTGGTCAGGGACTGCAACTCACTTGTTGCTGTGAAATCATCAGCGCGTGGGTTCCCGGTTCTTGGAGGCTGCTCGTTGAGTGAGTGAGTGACGGCGACGTGGCTCAGGATGCTCAGTCTGTTAATAATAGAAGAGAAGAGTCCTGGGCACAGAGACCAAATGCAGGGGGACCAGACTCATTACCGGCTGCATGGTCTGGGGAGCTGTCATCATGGAAGAGGTGGCATTGAACCAGGCCTTGAAGGACAAAGATCGGGCCGGGGGTACTGGCGTTCCGGACAGAAGAGGAGCATGAACAGGATGTAGACTTTTAACTTTTAAACATTGGTGTGTTATGGAGATGGAGGCCACACGAGTGTTCCATGGCGGGTGGTGGAAAGTAAAACTGGAGATTGAGTTTGAACCGGGCTCCTCAGCGAGGCTGTTGGGCGCTGGACACCGCAAGGCAGCTCCCTCAGCAGCTGCGCAGGCACTCGCTCCAGGTTGTAAGCAGAGCCTCTGGAGACCTGGGGTTCTGAGAGTCAGTGCCTCGTGCCAGCCGCTGAGGTGCCGGGAGGTCAGCCCGGCCCCTTAGTGTCCCCACCCTGCCTGCCTGGCTGGTTTGATGCTCTTGGCCTTCCCTGGGCTGGGTGACTGTCGCCAGACCCCTTTCTCTCACCAGCATGTTGGGGTGGGGGAGGGTCCCAACAAGAAGCCTGCTTTCTTTCCCTTTTAAGGGTCGGGCTTACCTGGAGGTTGGGCTTCCCACCTCAGCCCTGTGGGAATCCCTCACCCCAAGAGAACGGCAGGAGCAGCAGGGAGGGCGCCTGCCTGCCCCTGGGGTCACAGTGAGGTCACAGGACCCCTGGGCTTGCTGGCATCGTGGTGACAGGGGCTGGAAGCTGCACACTTCACACTATTGGTGGCTTACTGAGGACTGAGGGCCACAGTCTCAGGCGTTCTGTCTGTGGCCGATGCATTTTTAGTGCCAACGTGGAGTCCCTACTTTGCGCCAGATAGTGTTTGATGCCTTGATGGCACTGCAAGTACAGCCCCAGGCCTCTGCCCCCAAGGCTGTATGACGTGATGCGCCAGACAGGTAACTGGGGTCATGATTAGCCAGCATTTATGAGCACTTGCTATGTTCCCAGACCAGACTGATTGAGTTCAAAATCCAGCTTACCGTTATGTGACATTCAGAAGATTGCCTGCCACTCTGTGCCTCCGTTTTTTTATCTGTAGGAAGGGGGTAGTAATAATGCCTACAGTACAGGTTTCATGTGAGGATCAAATGTGCCAACCCACATAGAGCGCGTGGAACGGTGCCTAGAACATTGTAAGCTCTCCCTGAATGTTAGCTCTCATTTGAGCGGCACTGCGTCATTAGCGGAGAAGGCAATGGCAGGCCACTTCAGTACTCTTGCCTGGAAAATCCCATGGACGGAGGAGCCTGGTGGGCCACAGTCCATGGGGTTGCTAAGAGTGGGACATGACTGAGTGACTTCACTTTCACTTTTCACGTTCATGCATTGGAGAAGGAAATGGCAACCCACTCCAGTGTTCTTGCCTGGAGAATCCCCGGGACAGGGAAGCCTGGTGGGCTTTTGTCTATGGGGTCACACAGAGTCGGACACGACCGAACTGACTTAGCAGCAGCAGCAGCAGCAGCAGCAGCAGCATCGTTACCATCATTATCTCTGTTGACTAGGCCTGTTCGAAGACTTCTGTTAACATATTTGATCCTCAGACTGGTCAGTCTTATGAAAAGTGTTCATCACTACTGTCTGCATTTTAGAAATAGGGAGACTAAGGCTTAAGTAACCTGCATAAAGTCAAACAGGCTGGCCTGTCATCCCCCAGGGACTATGGCGCAGTTCAAGCAAGATAATGTCTATTAAATACTTACGTGCTTATTAGCTCAGTTGTGTCTGACTCTCTGTGACCCCATGGACTGTAGCGCACCAGGCTCCTCTGTCTGTGGGGATTCTCCAGGCAAGAATACTGGAGTGGGTTGTCATGCCCTTCTCCAGGGGATCTTCCCCACCCTGGGTAGAACCCAGGTCTCCCACATTGCAGGCGGATTTTACCTATAGATTCTTGACCTCAGATTCTTTACCATCTGAGCCACCAGGGAAGCCCAAGTTTTGTAGTTCACGGAGTATTTAACTTGGTGAACTACTAAGCTGTGGAGGGCCCCAGTTTTACCTGGTTTTCCAGCCCATCAGATGTTAGACGTACCTGGTGGGAAGGCAGGTGACGGGCACAGGACCTTTGGAAGGCGTGCTGGCAGCGCTGGGGGAGGGGCTGGAAAAGCACGCCCTGCCGCCCCGTCGTGCCCTCCACCCGGTGACGACACCCACGCAGATGCCCACTTGGTACTTCTGGAAGACTCCCCAGCCCCTTAACAGTTTGGCTTCTAGGACTTGGCACATGTCTGGCACATAATTTTCTCAGCTAGTTGAGCCGGACCCTGGCCCGAGGACTTTATATAAAGACAGTGTTGCTGGGGTTTCCCAGGTGGTCCGCTGGTTAAGACTACATGCTTCCACTTCAGGGGGCACGGGTTCAATCCCTGGTCTGGGAACTAAGATCCCACATGCTGCATGGTGTGGCCAAAAGGATAAAAAGTAACAAATAGATAACTTAAAAAAAAAAAGACAGTGTTGCAGTTTTGGTGAGCATTCTCCATCCAAGACGTCAGGAGATGGTATATTTTCAACAGATTTGCAGCATAAATGGTTGGAGCGAGGTCTGCTTCAGATAGAATGATGGCGTGTGACTCGCCCCCGCTGGTCCCCTCCCCTCCACCTGGTGTGTGACCTTCTGTGCTGTCTCCAGGAGCCCCTCACGGGCTCTCAGAAGAAGCAGAGATGTGAATGGCTGTAGGCGTTTTGTTGCCAAAAAGCACGTTTCTGCACGTCTTTCTCAGCAACTTGGAATCATGAGTCTGATTTCCGGTTACTGAGGCAGCCAGGAGGGGAGGCCTCTGACGCCTCTGTCTCCTCTCTTCTCCCTTCCCATCGGACTTGGGGACGTCTATAGGAGGTGCCACTGTGTCCTGGCCGCAGCCCAAGCCTGCCACCGCTGCCACCGCCGACGTCTGGGGAGACTTCACCAAATCCACAGGGTGAGGAGGATCAGGTTCTCTGTGGTGGGACTGGGGCCAGGGCTGTTACTTTACCAACCTGGGATCGCCCCAGTGCCTTCCTTCTGACATCGGGAGCAAGAGCGCCGATTCAGACACTTTCGGGCCAGCGAGGGGACGGAGCCCCAGAGTGCCCACTCTGGGTGGCACGCTTCTCTCTGTGAAGGCTTTTTGCCGCCTTCTGCTGCTGAATGGCCTGGAGCCGCCCTCTGCAGCTCCTTCTGGTCTTTAAACCACCTCACCTGGTTCTCTGGCTTGTCACCAGTACCTCTAATCTCCTCCTCCCCACCAGCCACCCCCGAACACTGGGCCACGCGTTCACCAGGGTTCTCGCGTTGGCCCGTCCTCATGGAACCTCTGCCTTTTCTGCTTCCTTAAAATTTCAAGCCTTTACCTAGGGGTCAGGGTGAAAAGATGCTAAACACACAGCATTGTTACGTGAACAGGCTGTAGGTTGGGAGTCAGCACACATTTTCTCTCAAGGACCAGGAAGCAAAAGTTTAAACTGTGCAGGCTAGGTGGTCTGTATCCCAGCTCCTCATCACCACTCTTGTAGCCCAGAATAGCCACAGTATGTAAGTGAGTGAGTGTGAAACTTTATTTACATAAACAGGCAGAGAACTCGATTTGGTCTAGTCCTGGGTTGTGGTTTGCTGAGCCCTGCTCTAGAACATTCAGGGACTGGCTTCTTGGAGTTCTTCCTGCCTGGAGAGAAGTTGCATCTCTTGTGCTCTGCATTTCCAGACATTTAAAACCTGCCCCCTCCCTATCTTTCCAGGTCGACCTCTAGCCAGACTCAGCCAGGCGCAGGCTGGGTCCAGTTCTGATCTGGACATGACTCTCTTCCTCATACGACTTCTGGAAAGGAGCCACCTCGCCGGGGCTGAAGGAAGGAGAATGCGGTGCTCTCTGGCCAGCCTCTGTTGGGAGCATGTGTCTCCTCTCCTCCTTGCCTGAATCTTTCGACAGACTGGGCGTGTCGGGCAATACACTGGCCTCGTGTCACACTGTTCCCTGGGATTCGAATTTGCAGCCAGAACATGGAAGAAGAGTTCCTGGATCCCTGTCCCTGTCTGTCCTCTTGACATGAGAGAGACTCTGAGACTCTTCCATCACGATGACTCTTATTAAACACAAGCCCCCAAAGCAAAAGAAGGGGTTGAGTGTGCTGCCTGGATTCAGATCAGCCCATCTGGGGAGGTCATAGGTGTCACGTGACTGCCCTCTGGAGGGGGCCTCTCCCCATGCTCATTGGCTGTAGCCGGTCCAGTCAGGAGGAGGGGCTCCTTCCTGATTTCTAGCAGGTTTTTAGGCTGCAGCCTGAACAGTTGGTCAGGAGGGAAACCAGGAGTATTAGCCAGCTTTCTAAAATTCTTTTTATGTTTGCTTTGCTAACGTGCTGATCTGCACTAACTCACGGTCTCTGTAAAAGCATGCTCTGGCAACCTGCCCCCGCAGGAGTCTGAAAGCATTCCTCACCGTCAGCCAGAGGAGTTGCTCTGAGCTTCAGGAGCGGTGTTCATCTCAACTTCATGGCCTGGTTTCCGCGTCTGCGTTGCCTGGTTTCCGCGTGTGCAAGGCCTGGAGGGCAGGGCAGGGCCGAGGCAGGCGCTGGCAGCAGGTAGGACTGCGTCTGAGCCAGAGAGGCCGCTGTTCTCATGGAGGTGAGGGGTTCAGCCCTGCCGTCCGCGGGCAGCCGTTCGGGCTCCCAGGCTCACTGCATGGGTCCTGGCGGACTTGGGTTCGCTCCCGGCTGTTTCCTGAAGTGCCTTGTCTGCAGACAACTCCTTCCTTCCTTCTCTCCTTCGGGGACTGTACGTGACAGACAGAACGAGTTCTGCAGCAACTGGAAGTCTAGACTTGCCTGTGTTCCTGGTTTATAGGAAATAATTTTATCTGAGCACACCTCTAAAATCGCTTTCATTGACATCCATTACCTCTTTAATTGAAAGGGTTCTTTTTTGAAAGTTCTAGATGATGAACTGAAAAAAAAAAAGTGTTGGCCTTTTGGTGGGACCAGATTTCTAAGATAAAAAATAAATATTTCTACTCTGTCAGTGTATGTCAGAGATGGAAATGTTTTCGGCGCCATGGCTGCTAACTCCTCCAGGATGCCTCCGCAGGACACACACTGCCTTTCACCACTGTACCCACGTCCAGAGTTAAGGCTGGGGCCACAGCGACAGGTTGGCCAGAATGGGGGATTTGTCCCTGTTGCCCTAAGGCAACCAGTAATTTCTCTGGTTACGAGTACAGCCTTTCTGCCCTTCTGGGACATTCTGGGCTTCTTGCCCTCACATGTGGGGGGCGAGCCCTGCCTCCCTCCATGGAAGCAGCTCCCTAAATAGTAAGGGTGTCCAGGCACAGAGACTGAAAAATAAGATAAAGGCCACAGTGTTTATCATGCCTGTGGGTTCTGTAAGAAAGATGTGTTTTCACGGTTGGTTATAGAAATGTCCCCTCTGACTAGTAAGCAGTGTTGAGGGATGACAGGAGGACGTAGTTGGTGAACGTGAGTTTGACCGAACTCCAGGAGATAGTGGAGGACAGGGAAGCCAGGCGTGCTGCAGTCCATGGGGTTACAGAGAGTCTGACACAACTGAGCAACTGAACAGCAACAAAGGACCGAGAAAATTGGAACTGAGGGTCCTCTTGTCTTTTAAGTAAGGAAACAGAAATTGCATCAGGGGACTCTCAGGAGTAGTAAACTTCTTTGTCCGTTTGCTGTGACTCCCCATCTTCTCTCTAAGTGCCTTAGAGGCTGGGAAAGAGGAAGCTTAGAGTCAGAGGAGACCCTTTCAGGAACCATGCACCACTGAATGTGAGTCCTTGGGTCTTGGAGACAGACCTGGGCTTTGATCTAGACTGTCTTCCTGGTAAAAATGTTTGACCACAAAAAAAAAAAATGTGTGACCGTGGTCCCCTTGAGCCCAGCGTCACTTGGATGAGGCACATAAAGCACTGCAGGTGCCCATCCTGTGGTTAGACCCTAATCACCTTGACCTAGAATCAGGTAATGCATCCAGAACTGTTATTCATATGGTGCTGATGAAGAAACTGCAGTCAAAAAAATCTACCCTGGAAAGCACCTTGAGGGATCTGTAGGCCAGGGGACAGTCTGGCGCGTCACCAGCTAGAATCCCAGCTATGGGGCCGGGGTCCCCAGGACAGCCCCCAGTACCGAACCACGCGTCTCCTCACTTACATCCTTGACTGGAACTTCCAAACAGTGGGGTGGGGATAGGAGGTAGGTATTGGGTTGAGGGTTTCGAGACTATAGGATATCTTAATGACTACATAACATTGCAACATCTGTCTCACCGGCTCTAAAAAAGCTAACTGCCATGTTGCGTGAGTTGCCCTAGTCCCAGGGTCACTGTGTCGAGGTGGGAAAATCCGCCTCTGCCGACAGCCAACAAGAAACTGAAGCGATCTGCAAGGACCCGGACGCTGCCAGAGCCTCCTGAGCTGGGGAGCAGACCCTTCCCCGGTTGATCCTCAGATGAGCCCTGTCTGCCAGCACTTGGCAGCCTTGCAGAGGACCCAGCCAAGCTGTGCCCAGACCCCCGAACCCTGAAACTGAGTTAGTAAATGTGTCTGAAGCTGCCAAGTTTGCAGTTATACCATTAGGCAGCCATAGATAACTAATACAACAGGTGCATGAAGGGCATCCGAATGGGAGTCAGAGGAAGAGAAGGGTCTGGACATGCTTAATGGTAGTATGCCCTTGGGAGGTCACTTAACCTGCTCCTTGGGGCCTCACTTCCCCTTTCTGTGACAGCAGCTATTGCTTATGTCTGCAAGGCACTGTTCTGTGCCCTTAATGTAAAATTTGTCTCAGGAACATCCCTGGCAGTCCAGTGGTTAAAGACTCCATGCCCCCACTGCAGGGGCACGGGTTGGATCCCCGGTCCAGGAGGAGTCCACATGCTGCGGGCCAACAAGGCCCGTGTTCCACAGCAAGAGAAGCCACGGTGGTGAGAGGCCTGCCGTCAAAACAAAGACTGGCTACCACCCTTAGCAACTGGAGAACGCGGGCGCAGAAGCACAGAGCCGGCACAGCCATAAACAAGGTTTAAAAAAGATCTTAAAGTCAGGCATTATAAAAAAGACCCTGTCATTTAACCTTAAGGTATCCAGCAAGTCCAGTTAACTGGAACACAGATCCTCTAAGCCTCCTGCTTAATGTGGTTTGCTGGTGGGGTGCAGAGTCCAACCCAGCCTAGCACCAGGGTTTGGCAAGCCCTTGGCCCTAGCAGCCTGGGGGTGCTAAGTCCCAGTCACGTGTTTGCGTTACCGGAGCCACAGACTTAGACCCCTCCACAGTGGAGCCGGCATAACTCCCTTCCAGTGGCCGGACCCGGGGCACAGGGCTGGGAGCCGCCTGGTTATGGGGCAGTGACCAGGGTCAGCAGCCCTGTGGGTTCAAACGCCCACAGGCCAGGCTCAACAGAGCCCTGGGTCAGTACGGCAGTGGGCTCAAGGCCTCCAGGGGAGGGCTGATGCTAGTGTGTGCTTCCCTGCAGTGGGCTCCTGGCAGCCCCTGGGGTAAGAAGGTCCAGCAGAGAGGAGCTGTGTTTGCTGTCCCTCCCAAAATCTCCAGAGTCAGCACCGTGGGGGAGAGGAAAGAGCATGGGGTTAGACCCACTGGACTTTGCGCTCTGTGCCCTTGGGCAAGCCACTGCACCTCTGTGACGTCTCGGTCTCCTCCCCTGTAAAACTGAAATAACCCTAGAACCTGTAGCCTCAATTCTCCTTCACAGAAGAGTTTAAAGGAGATGAAGGATGGAACAAGAAAATGGGAGGCTAACAGCCAGCAGTGTGGAAGGCCACCAGCGTGGGCTGCCCGCGAGGTGTGGGCACTGGGACCCCCAAGGGAGACCTGGTGCAGATGGGCCTGGGGAGACAGGCAAGAAGGGGGTAGCACAGACCTCAACGCTGTGAGCAACATCCTGGAAGTGAGGGCTCTGTGGGGACAGGCAGGACCGGAAGTGGGCTGGAAAGGCCCCGAGCCTGTCAGGACCTGGGTTCAGTCGCTAAGTGGCGCCCAGCTCTGTGCGACCCCATGGACTGCAGCACGCCAGGCTCCCCTGTCCTTCACTGCCTCCCAGAGCTTGCTCACATTCCTGTCCATTGAGTCAGTGATGCCATCCAACCGTCCCAACCTCTGCCACACCCTTCTCCTTTTGCCTTCAATGCTTCCCAGCATCAGGGTCTTTTCCAGTGAGTCAGCTATTCACACCAGGTGGCCAAAGTATTGGAGCTTCAGCTTCAGCATCAGTCCTTCCAATGAATATTCAGGGTTGATTTCCTTTAGGATGGACTGGTTCTCCTTGCAGTCTAAGGGACTCTCAAGAGTCTCCTCCAGCATCACAGCTCAAAAGCATCAATCCTTCAATACTCAGCCTTCTTTATGGTCCAGCTCTCATATCTGTACACAACTACTGGAGAAACCATAGCTTTGACTATATTGACCTTTGTCAGCAAAGTATATCTCTTCTTTTTAATATGCTGTTTAGGTTTGTCATGACAAGGCCGTGATCCATGAAGGGGCGGGGCCTGGGTAGGGATTCAGCAAATCTGGAGATTCTGGACAGGTTGACACAGACCTGAGCCACTCTGGGGAAGTTGGGGGTCCAGCCCATCTCCTTACTGGCAGAGGTCGGTCAGCCTCCTCAGGCTGGGCCAGGGACACCACAGGGAAACTGCCCTTCTCCAAACTTCACACCCCTCCTCATCCCAGACCCTAGGGATTGACCCAAATCTTGGACCACAGCTCTCAGGCCTGGCCCAGGTCACAGCCTTGCTTGCATCATCCCCAGGTATCAGAGCCCGAAGGACACATTGGCAGCCCCTAGTAGTTTCTCAGGTGTAAAATCCAGGCTTTGACGAAGATAAAACTACCATTCAGTGAGCTTCCCAGGTAGCACAGTGGTAAAGAATCCACCTGCCGAGCAGGAGATGTGGGTTTGATCCCTGGGTCGGGAAAATCCCCTAGAGGAGGAAATGGCTACCCACTCCAGTGTTCTTGCTTGGGAAATCCCATGGAGAGAGGGGCCTGATGGGCTACAGGCCATAGGGTCACAAAGAGGTGGACACAAGTGAGCACCACCATCATCCATCCCCTCCTACCGGTGGGGAAACACAGAACCATCAGCTGTAGGCCTGCTGCTTTTCTTTGTGGGAATTTACTTTTTTCCAAATGTAAAATCACAAAATTAAACATGCTTTTTCAGATAAAACATTCCTTCCTCTACCCTAGAGATTCAGACCTACCTGCCTCCCCCTTTTGAAATGGATCCAGTGCCTTCAAGAATGCAGGGAGGTTGAGGCCCACTGAGAGGATGGACATCTAACCTACTGTTAGAAAAGACAGGACGCATCGCTGTTTAGTTTCAAACCTGCTTTCCTCTATGGTCTCATCTCCATTCCATGTGGAGAAGGCACCCAAGCTTCTCAGACTGAAGGGGCAGTACGTGGGTTTCTGCCATTTTAACCACGAACAAGCTGAGGCCACAGTGCCTCATCCGCGACTGCAGGACAGTCAGGAAAACAAACACATTCTCCCCACAGGTCAAGTAACTGATGACTCCCAACGCTACTGTGGGCTGCGTAGCAGGGTTGGCACAGCCTCAGCCTGGTTGGGTGATGGGTCAAGGCCAGACTTTAGGAGTTTAAGGCCTCGAAGGCAGGGCCAGGGGGCACAAGGGCTTCCCGGGTGGCACAGAGGTAAAGAATCCTCTTGCCAATGCAGGAGACGGGAGTCCAATCCCAGGGTCGGGCAGATCCCCTGGACAAGGGCATGGCAACTCACTCCTGTATTCTTGCCTGGAGACTCCCAAGGACAGAGGAGCCGGGCGGGCTTCAGTCACGGGGTCACACACGGTCAGACACGACTTAGCGACCAAACAGCAGGGGACACAGCCCCCGACTGCCGCTGGGTCGACAGGACCACCTCGCAGCTTCCAGGCCCTGAGCCGAGCCTAGGCTGTCTTAGTCTTCAGTTTCCCGTTTTGGCATAAGGAGCTAATAATCCCTGTTTGGGGATTATTACTGTCCGGAGCAGTAAACGCAACCCTGTGGGAAGAGCCCTCCGTCCAGTGTGGCTCCCGGATCAGAGCCCGCCTCACGCTCCCTGCGACCAGCCCCGCCCCGGGCCCAGCGCGCGCCCCCGACGCGGCTCGACGCGAGGACGCGGGCGGGTCGGGCGCCGGCCCCTCTCGACCCCGCCTCTGGCCCCGCCCCCGACCCGCCGTTGCCCCGCCCATCTCTGGTCCCGCCTTGACCCCGCCCCCCGGTCCGGCCCGCTCGGTCTGCGCGGCAGCGGCGTTGGCGCGCGAAGGTAGGAAGCCGGCGGCGCGCGCTGCCGTGGGCCAGGGGCTCGGGCGCGCGCGGCGGGCGGCGGCCGCGGGTGGGGCGGGTCGCGGGCGCGCGCGGAGGCGGGGAGGCGGGCGCGCG